>NC_092322.1:16430465-18930465 GCF_036785885.1 Coffea arabica
TTGTTTCTCCACTGATTCAGCTCTCGGGGGACTTGGTTGAGCATTCGATACTGCGTCATCTGGATGGGGAATTCACTTAGATACCGTTACCTTGGGATTTTACCCCTTAAGTTAAATTGCAAAAAGTAGACGTGCAAAATCCCAAAAGTAGGGTTAAATACCCATGGGATTAGGATTGGTTTCCCTAATTGGCGTTCCTTCTAAGGTTTAATGCATGATGCCATTTATTAAAGCGATGTAAATATATGATAAATATGGCCTAAGCGACATAAATAATGCATTAGGGGGAAAATGTCTAAAATGAAATGTATTTATTGAAAATTAAGTATAATGACTGAAATTTAAACATGTGAGTTATCTAGTGGGGTAAGTCACTAAAAGAGTGTCAAAAAGGCCTCTTAGTACTAAGGCAAATGAATGCAAGCCAAGAAAACACGAGAATGGTTAGTGCAATTGATAATACACATAACATATTGGGAGCAAGAAAAGAAATACAATAAAAGCAAGTAAAAGGGGTGGAACCCCTTCCCTCATGCCTAATGTGCTTAAAAGAGGGTGAGGCTGATTCTAACCTAGGAAAATTCTAACATGGATGCATAAGGCTGGGGTTCACTAATGCAACTAGACTCGATAAGGTTTAAAAAGTCCCCAAGCTTTCAGATCCAAAGGCCAAGGGTCATCACTCCCAAGGCCTTCGATCGGTGGCTCGAGTGATCCCTTAGGTAGCGCTATGGGCGCAGTGCACACCATCCGCCTACCCAAGGCAATCAATCCTAATCCTACAAGGTGGTGTGGGATAGCGCCCACGAAAAATAAAATAAAATGGGATAACAATAAGTAAACGTGCACGTATGAAGTGTTCCCTATTTTGAGGGAAAGGGTTGAGAACCATGCGAGGCTCTAAAGGTGACACACACCCCCCCCAAATGCAATGCAAGCGCGAGATAAACAAGTAAACATACACCCAATCAACCAATCATACATTCGTGAGCGATGGAGTAATTTGAGATGCGAGTGAGGCAAAGAGTCCTAAAAAAAGGAAAATGCAACCCTAATATCCAAGATGCAATGCATAAAAGGGATAGAAAAAGGAAAAGGATGGCTAAATCGAATGCTTGGACCCACTTAGGAAGTCCCCAGTGGAGTCGCCAAGTTGTCGCGCCCCCACTTTTTGAAATGGTGGTGTGTGAGTAGTGTGTGTAGTATGTGTGAACGTGTGTAGAAGTGAAAGAAAAGACCGTGGGATTGTGAAATGCGACGGTTTTGGTCAAGTAAAGTTCAAAAGGGTTTTTTATATAAAAAATAGAGTCGCCACTTGGTATAGAGTTAGGGTGTACCAAGTCACCCAAAAAATGATTTTTAGTTTTTGAATGAAAAAGTAAACAAACCCTTTTTGAAAACTTTTAGGTCTACGTAACCAAAAAAGGGATCGGGGGTCACATTTGGTAAGGGAGAAGGCAAAGGCGGAGCCTAAGGCACTCCCTTACCCTAGCCAAAACTAGTTGCGTGACTTAGCCCCACGTTTTCTACTTTTCTACCCAAGGTATGCATCGCGTGTTGGATATGACTATATGAATGCAAAAACCTAGACCTAGGGGGACATGGGGGAAATTTCTCTTCAAAGGTTGAGTGGTGCCAATCACATTAATTGTGAAACCCAATAATGATCCTTTGGAGAGGTCACACATAATTCTAAATGACGTAAAAATGAGTGGAATGCATGCCATGTGAAAATGTGAGTTTGTGTGAAGTGAGAAAAGTAATAAAATAATAGGATGTAAGTGAAGTTGTGCAAATGTATTTACAAGGTAAAATGAGTAAAGAAATAATGTGAAAATGTATGTGAGATAACATAAAGTGCATGTGTGCGTGTGATATTATAAAGTGTAAGTAATTGAATGAAAACGTGCAAGAGTAGTGTGAAGTGAAAATATGGAAAAAGGGTTAGAATATAAAGTAGGAGTGTATGTGATAGTAAAAAAATGCATGAACCCTAGAGGAATGCATCAAAACGGGAACGGGGACTCCTAACTTTGTGACTTTAATTTTCCCTTGGATTAGAAGGAAAAACTAGCGTGCTAAGGCTATTTTGTAGCCACACTCGCTCGTTTCCCTTATCGAAAGGGGACTCTCAAGCAAATGTATCCTATAACTAGCATGAGATGCAAAAATCCTAAAATAAGGGGAAAAGGGGTTCGAGCATGCCAAATGATAAAACTAAAAAATGCATGAAATGTAGTGAACATGCAAGTATGCACTAGTGAAAGGGGGATGGCCTATTGTGTTTAGCATTGGACTAGCCCTTTCTATAAATGAGCCACAACTAGCATTGGACTAGTGTGGTAACGTACATTCATCCATTACATTCATCCATTGCTATAGAAAGCAAGTAGACATGCCAAACACTCATAAACACATAGCACATAACACTTAGCATGCTCGACTAGATGCAAGAGCCTAATAAAGCAAATTAACACATAACAACAAAGCAAGCAATCAAGCTAATGAACCTATTACATTTGCTAGCTAGGCACATATCTTCAATAGGTCTTCATCAAGTGCTTTCCAAACCCTATCTATTACAAGCCAAGAGGTGTACACATACCCCATAAAGAAACTTAAATAAAAAGCAAAAGTAAATAAAATAAATGAAAGAGATTAAGGAAAAGCAAGGAAGCAAGTAGACATGCAATTCTCACTTAGCACGTTGATTCACATAGAAGCGACGGAAAAAAGATAAAAGAGATTATACCTCCCCCCTTTGTGTTGCTAATAAAGTGGACAAGACTTAAATTGGGCTAAATCACCAATTAACGGGATAACTTGGGCTAAAACCATTCAAAGCAAAGGATTAATGCACCAATTTAATGATAGAAATGTAAATAAGTCATTAATCACATGGAATGAATATAACACGAAATTGAAGCACTTAAAACACCCAAATAGACTAAACAACCTATACTCAAAGGTTTAAGGCAGACAAGGACCCAATTAAAAACATTAACCAATCAATCAAAGCCTATTGAAGCGATTTGGGAATTTCAAAAGCCCATAAGTAATGAAAAGTTCAAGTAATCACAAATTATCACACAAATGTTAAAGCACTTACACCACTTAAACATCCATGTTCACAAAGCTAGGGCCTAATTGAAAGGAAAAAGGAAGTTTGAGGGGTCAAATTGGTTGATTTCTCTAATTATTTGGGCCACAGTGGAACAAAGGGAGACTTGGGGGGTCAAAGTGCAAATTCAGAATTTTATTTCATGCAAATTCATGCAACCCACGTAGCTTATGCTTTCTGCAAATTTTCAGCTAACATCTTTGCTGCAATTTCAAATCCCAAACGCAAGTTCCAATTTGCATGCTCAATTTTGACCTAAACTTTACCCACCAAACATCAAAGCTCTAACCCAGCAACCGAATATGGAACTTTAACATCTAAACAATCAAAACATAGAAAGAAACTCATGCAAAAAAACACAAAGAAACTCATGCATTCTGCAAACTCACGGCTATGCAGTCTCATTCAATTTCTTACCTATTTGGCCGAATCTATATTCATGCAAATAACCCAAGTATATCTTCACTCAAATCAAAATGCAGAGATTTGAAGCAAAGGTAGGAGTAGGATCAAACAGGTTTTGAACTCAAAAATGCAACAAAAATGATCAGGACAAAATGCTGACTTTGAGGAACAAGATTTTCTGCAATTTGCTTCCTAAGCTTTGAAGCCTCGGCAACCAAGAATAGATTAGAAAACTTCTTAATCAATCTTCCAAGCTTTGAACTAACTAACAACTGCAGAACTACCATAATCCAAGCAAGCAAAATCATATGAGGAAACTATGTTAATTCATGAAGGAATTCATGCAAGGCAACGAAGAAACATTCTGCAATCAAAGCTTGCTGCAATTTTCCAGGTTTGGTTCATTACCATGGCAAGAAATGCAATTCTCAACAGAGAAAATGTAACTTGAAGCCAACATGTCCAGGATGCACTTAGCCAAAGATCAAAGAAATCGTAAACTCCAAAATTTCAAACCAGCGGGAGAAAAAAAAACAACAGAATTTGACCCATGCTGCTGCAACAAACCAAAGGACTTCAGCTTGTTGCAGCCAACTTCATGCAAGTTACGGAAGAAGTAAACTTTCTGCAATCAAATCTGTTAGCAAACTCCAGAAATTTCTGCAATTTCCAGCTCTCAAACAGGCAGGAAAACAGCCGTGAAACATGAATTCAGATGGAAATGCAATTATACCCACTACTTCCGCAGGACTCCAGTCAACACAAATCACGCAACAAACACATTCAGCAGATAAAAAAATCCATTTTCCAGCCACCATTTTTCTTTTCATAATCTAACAATGGAATTTAGGACATATGCAGCCCACAAAAACCCAAGAAAACATCCATCTCTTCAAAACAAAACAAAACTTTATACGACCTATCCTCAAACCCAGCCATAAATTATGCATTTCCCATAATTTTTCAACCCAGATTGCGCATAAAGACCACCAAGAGAAACAGCCATGGACATTAACAAAACAAGCATAGCTAAACGCAAACCCCTTTTTCTTCAAACTCAAACCAGATTCATAGATAGAACTTGTATGAAGGACACAATCAAGTGTAAAGACCAAGACTTTCAGCATTCAAACATGATTCAGCAACTTATAAACCAGTCCAAAGTAAAAAATGTTACCTTTAATCCTTGACCGAAGCTTGATGTATTCCAAAAGATGAAATCTTTGTCTCTCTGGCTCTCTTGCAGCTGCACCTCCTGATTCTTTTCTTTGCTCCAACGAACCAGAAACCTTTTCTTCCTTCCTTGCTATTCAGATTCTTCCTGGAGCCCTCAGCCGTCAGCTCCCTCTCCCTCTGTTGTTCCTTTCCTTTTCCCTCACCAATCGTCTACCCCTTTGGTTCCCTTACTTTCGCTTTCTCTCTAGCCCTTCCATGCTACCCCAGTCCTCTCTCCAATATCTCAGCCCCTTTTCCCTTTCCCCCAAAGCTGCGTTCTTTTCTCTCTAGAACCCTAGTCACTTCCCTTTCTCAACCAGCCGTCACTAATTTCTCCTCCCTTTCTCCACTGCTTTTGTTTGCCTTCTATTTTTCTTTTTTAGACAGCCGCCCTCTCCAAAAAAAAAAACCTCTTGCGGCTGTTGTTTCTCGTTCCTTTTATACGGAACTCTAAGTTCCTAAACCCTCACCCCAATGGTGAGGATGAAAGGCCTCCCCTACCTTCACATCCAGCCCTCCAAAGGGACCTCCGTGGCTATCCTTTGCAAGCTGCAAAAATATGCAGCTTGCATGCCGCGGCCACTTTTTTTTTTTTTTTCGAGAAAACATTATATTAAAACGACTAAAGCATATTTTGAATGATTTTCCTTCTTTTCCTTTTTTTTCTTCAAAGAATTATTTGAAACAAAATAATAACAATAACAAAAACATTAAATTTGAATCTAAAAGAAAAATAAAACATTTTTGTGAATGATTTTTCCTTTTCGATAAATTCTGCGCTAAAAACCTTAAAAATAATAAAAAACTAACTAAAAAGTGAATAAAATTTAACACGACAAATAAAAACTAAGAAATAAATAGTAAATGAAATCACGCTAAAATTTGGTGTCTACATTCAGAAAAAATGATTTTTCCTAAATGCCCCTCACTAACAGCGCGTGTTTTATACGTTCGAAAAACCCTGACAGGTTTGTGGATTCCGTCAACGATTTTCCTTAAATGAGACAGATTTTAAAGTTTATGGATTTAAGTGTCCTATTTTAAAGTTTAGGGACTGAAGTAGAAAATCAAGCATACTTTAAATGGAATTTACCCAATATGTAGATATATATAGTAAATTATGTGATTTTTAAATATGATAACGGGTGCCCAAAAAAATACCATTAAAACAAATACTAAGCTGAAATAGTTTTCGTAAATATAAAAGGCAAAATGGATTTCGGTAAAGAATGTTATTCCGAACTTTGGTAAAATAGTTTGTACTTAGATATTTAAATTTGATTTCGAAATTTTCGATTACTCGTTGAATTACCAAATTCTATATTTTAATAAAATATATTATATATTACATACCCACTAATATAGTATATTACATACCAATCTAGTGAATAGTATTATGAGTCATAATTTATACTTCTGTGGAGACATGTGGCCTTAAAAGCACCATTAATAAGTAAATTTTATATTGTTAATTATGCATTAAATTTATTTAACTAATCTATATTATAAATCTCAAATTAAAATTTTTTTTATATTAATGAAATATCAATTATTCGACCATAATCCAATCACGAATATTTAAGTAAAAATCCCTTCTCCCGCTTCCTTTTTTACTGCCCATACAATATAGTCCAAAGAAGGGGTAAAACCGGCAAATAAAGGAAACAAAATCCTAGGGTTTTATACTGGCTTGGTATATATACCATTCTCCTCTAATGTCAGATACTCATTAGACTGGTTAGGGAGGAGCAGCAGCACAGCAGAAGGCTTAACTTTGCTCTTCATCGCGGCGAAACCCTAGCTCCAAAGATGGTAATAGCTCTCTTCTTTGTATTTCTTCCGATTTAATATTTCAATCTAGTTTTCGGTGCCGTAATTATGTCTTATTTTGAAAGATATTGGTTCTCTTTTTTTGGGTGAATCGTCAGTTTGTAGGTTCTATCTAGAATTTGTTTTGTTTATTCATCATTTCTTTGGAACATTTTTAAACAGTCAAATCGTTTGATTAGTGTGGATTCTGGTTGGAAAGTACATGATTCACGTTATTGCATTGCTGATTATTGCAGATTTTTATTGTCTCGTTTTTACCTTTAGGGTAAGTTAGGATAGTGGTTAAAGTATAGGGTTTTCAATAGGCTGTGAGAAGATTTAATTAATGCTTGAATGCTTTGGGGATAAGGGGATTTTTAGTGAAGTGTTATGAGCAGCAATTGCTGGAGCTTTCTGAGGAATTATCTTGCTGGGAGAGAGATTCTTATTTTGCATGGAGGAGTTTTATGTTTGGTCCGGAGCCTAGGAATTGCTCCAGGACCAGCTCCATGTGGACATATAAAAGACCCCACTTGCTAATTCGCATATTAAGCGGGGGTCCTCATGGAGCTCTTTGAAACAACTACTAACCGTGACTGTAGGTGTTCGGTTAGTAGTTGTTCTGGATTGACATAAAATTTTTCTTTGCAATTGCATTCCTGTTAGCTTGGTGAGCTCAAGGTTTTCTTTTGGGGGGAGGAAGGGGGAGGGATTTGTCATATAAAATGTTTGAGTTTGAATCATGTCAGACTGAGTTAACGCCAATAGGCAAACATCTAGGTATATTTTTTGTATTCAATGGGTGAATTGTATTTCCTTCTAGACTTTGAATGATGGTGGACTAGTGTTGTTTGTATTGATTTTGTCAGCTCAGACTTGTCTTATCTTTATTGTTAGACTATGACCCGGTTCAGAATTGGTGGTATCTTCTGGTAATTTTACTACGATTCTTTGGAAGGAAGCCGAAAGCAATAGAACTGAAAAGGCTTCTCATAAAGATAAAGTTAATAATATAGAAAACTGGCTGGAGAGAATTGCAGTCTTTACTTTTTCTTTCTTTATGGTGCAATAGCTTTTGCTTTATATATTACATTCAAGGTTAAAATTAAACTTGGGTCATATTTTTTTTTATTGATGATGGATGTTATTAATTGCTTTGTTTGGATTTATGATCTTAGCCTAAGCAAATACACGAGATCAAGGATTTTCTTCTAACAGCTAGAAGGAAGGATGCACGGTCAGTGAAGATAAAGAGGAGCAAAGATGTGGTGAAGTTCAAGGTGCGCTGCTCTAAGTATCTGTACACACTCTGCGTCTTTGACTCTGAGAAGGCTGATAAGTTGAAGCAATCACTTCCCCCAGGTTGGTGATTACTGTTTTTACACCATTTACCTGCATAGTTCAAGTGACCTGTAGTAGTATTTTCTCTGCAAAAAATCTCTACTGTATTGAAGGCAGCATAGCAAAGCATAAAATGTTTAGTGCAGTCCAAGCTGGATTGCATGTTGTTTATATCTTAACTTTATTCTGTCATGGTTGATGATGTAGTAGTCATATAGAACCAGTAGACTCTGGTTTAAGTAGATTCTTTTAGGTCCCAAGTTATTGTGCTATACCTTTTCGTTTCCTTCTGCATTCTCAAACTAGTATGCTTAATTATTTAAGTTCATGTCTTTGTTGCTGAGTTTGAAACTTCAAGTTGGGTGTTCTGGCATGAATGTTAACCATTTATGACCAAAAACCGAATGGATAGGAAATTGGCTAGCGGCTTTAGTTTGCAAGTGTTCTATGCATAGACTTCTGGTCCATGTGATGTAGTTGATATTGTTGTTTTATGAACTTTGCTGGAGTTTCTTACGTACTCTTTCAATTATTGCAGGTTTGAGCGTGCAAGATCTGTGAGCGACAATTCGTTTGCATCAAGCAGTGTTGCCCAGAATTATTTTGATTTGTTTCACATTTGCCATGACAAAGACCCCGTTTTAAGTGTATGAATGTTGCTTATCTTAATCGTAGAGGATTCGAGATCTTGCCAGCAATTAGATGTATACAACTCAGCTGAAACTGTATTTTGGTCTAAATTTGACTTCCAATTGAGTGATTGGGCAGACGTCTAACTGGAGCTTGCTATCATTTCCAAAGATGGCCTGGACACCATAAAGTGTTGCCTTGTCGCTTCCCAAAGCTGGCACAAACTCCGTTTGATTTGAATAGGAATCCCAAGCTAATCTGCAGCGGTCTTTCCGCCCTGGTTTTCTGACTTCTTTAAATGAATTTATCAATTATGGCAGGTTTTAGATTTTAATAGCTTTAAGTAATAGCCTTTACACACTTATCTAAGAATTTTAGGCTTGTGTCCCTAAACAAGTTCAAGTAATGCTTGAACCTTTGATTGGCCTTTCATTGCACATATTAGTGTTTGAGCAAACTCTAGTGTTATGTTCTCGCGGCATTATATAAAGAACGAGCCTAGGCTGAACTCAGGATCACCACATTATAGTCGTTATACTTGTTTCGTTCATTGCCAGACCACCTTTGCCGTGGCATCCAACAGAGGAGTTAAGAAAGTGGCAGGTGTCTATGGAGAGATGGTTCATTAAGATGAAAATCATTCCCATTTCCCTTTTAACAGGGGAAGTTATACATGAATTGAACTTATTTATTTGGTTCTTCGTTTGTCGTACAGCAGATTATTGGGCAATGGCAAGAATAAGAGCCTGCAAATGGCAGCATCGGCACCAGAGGAAAACACCTTAGGAACATAAACAGGATTCCCCATTGTTGCCATCTTTTTCTTTGCCTGTATGGTCGGAGCAAGTCTTGTTTTATCCAAATGATACCAGTAATATTCAACTTCTCACGGTCCATATGCCATTGAGGAAGATGATAGATCATAGTCAAAGATTTTGCAACTTTTTTTTCACATATGAGCCCTATGTTTTTTTTTTACTCAGGTGCAATACTTGATTCAAAGGAACTCTTGGCAGTCTCAGTTGGCTCGGGGTTTGCGATTCCAGTTTCTTGATTAATTGATGGCATCTGATAAGAGAGAATTATTGAACATAAGATGCCACTGCAGATGGACACAAACAACAGCTAGAATCACAAACTAAAGCATTCAAGCAATTCCATCTTGTGTGGTAATGCATGTTTTGCACTCAGTAACGAAGTCAAGCTAACAGCCATCTAACATTGCCATATTTGAGCCAATACAACAGATATCAAGCACATCTAAAGTCTCAAATCAGCTAGTGATCATTGATGAACAAAACTTCTGGCAATTGAGCAGACGATGTAGGTTTAACTGGACTGCTACATCAGACTGAAAATCCAACTGCTGAATCTCAAGACAAGGGACAGTTTTTCTACCTCGACAATTATGGTACACGAGTTGCTGTAGCATCTCATACCGCTGCTGGTTTGTTGGAATTTATGTTCATCAACATAACTGTGATGCAAAATGAAGCTTATGATAAAACAAGCAGGTTAAGCAACAAATATTTTTTCATTCAACGATTAACTAAATGAAAAACTAGCAATTCAATATATTATCTTGAGCAGTCTGCCTATGAGATTAACCTTTCTCAAGCTTAAAAACTCTAACATGGTTAGGAGTAAACATCCATACCTAAACAATATTAAGAGCAACTTATTGACCGATTCTGATCTCTTTCAGCTATTTAACTTGAAAATTACTAGTAGACTCCAACCATGAGTAACTTATTGACTGATTTAAACATATTTATTTCCCCAAAACACCAAGAAGTTAGCATCAACTGAGACCATCTTATTAGGAATAGATACAAGGAGAGTCCCTCAACAAAATTTTTTCTCCCAATACTTTCATCAATTTCTTTAATTTTACGATTCTGATCTCTTTCTAGTACATTTTATAATTCACAGGAAGTCTTAGCTAGTCATCCATCTAATAGATGACAAATTGACAATTATGCCTGACAAATCTTCTCAACAACTAAATGAGAGATAAAGCAACCTTAGAACTAGAGACATGATCAGAAGAGTTGCTTTATGCTAGTTGAAGTTTAATGAGTTTCCGTGGAAAAGCATTCTCTATGGGCTTTCTTGGAGCTAAGCTGGCATAGTATATATAAAGGACACAAATCATATACCAACAATTAGCTTTTGTCAACTTTACAACAACTTAGAGAGTACCACTGCAGTGCTAAAAGTGATTAAGAGTGTGCTATACTAAACATTTGATGATTCTCCGGTTGTTTATAGAAGGCAAAACCAGAACAGATCCAGGGTGTCCTGACCAACAGACCAAACAGGCAGAGCCACAAGTTTTTTTGGTTAGGTGGCCAGAGGTGCTAATTTATTTGCAGAAGATGTTTATTCCTCAAAAGTAGAAGATCAAGGTCAAAATGATCCGTGAACTCAAAATTGCCAAAGAGATAAACTACTAAATGGTACTTGATACACTCTACAATACAGCCACGTATCCTTTTGGAGAACTAAAAGCTGAAAGGAAGAAAGTTAACATTGGGACTAAATACCATAGCAGAAAACCCTATGCCAAGTAATTTCAAAGGCATAATACTCTGGACTTCCACTTTAAGTAATTAAATCTAATTGGCAAGGTCAAACCTGTAAAATAAGGCCACCGGATGAAGGAAAAATAAGGTGCCATACCAGGGCCACCAGAGGAAGGAAGTTAAAATACAGCAGCATACAAGCAGAGAAAAAACACAAGTTCAGGCTACTACATCAAAATAAACATAAGTCAGCATACAGCAAAAATATAAAATTGAGTTGCTATTTTGAGAAAACCCAATCAAGCAGAAAATTTGGCAATTGGGGAGAAGTTTCCAGTGATATTGGTGGCACTATTGAGGATAAATCATAGGATGGCACAAAGTCTTAGGAAAGGCATTGCATATCATTCCGGCTCTGATTCAGATGAACTTGGTTCAACATCCAACGAAATTCAAATCCAATTCCCAAATGGTTTGGTCCACGATCTCAATTCAATCGATGGCAGGACAAAGCTCTTTTAAATTAATGTTGGCTTTGGATTGGATGTTATAAGAATGACCATCTAGATTGGGGTTTCCTTGAAATGCAACTCAGTGCAAGCCATGGAGGTTCTCTCTTGTACACTCTCCTCTTGAACAAAATTGCAGCAGCCGTGGTAGATATAAGCAGTAAGTCGCAAGAGTAGGGGGTGCAAGACAACTGAATCAGACGCTACAAGAAACTTTCTAATTAGAATTGAAATTAGAGACAACCAACTCAAGAAACTAGACCTACTAACTGATTAAGGAAGAAACGAAGTCAGCCAAAGACAAAGATTAGTTTGCAATCACACAAGTGTCCTGATAGCAGTTTGACACAAGAACTATGGTGTAAAACTTTGACAAATAAGCCAAATAGATAGATCACAGGCACAAATAGATTATTTACAATTACTGAAAGGTCATTCATATAACTGCAGATCATGCCCAATAATGACTAGCAAAAACCAAAAAAAAAATCTCATTTCCACCTCAGTGACCAATAAGACCTTATCAAACAAATTTTATGACTAACAAACAATGGTTACTAGTATTCAAGATACAAATTCAGCATCTTCATTCCATGCTGAGTATCTTTTCAGTAAATAATTCAAATTTACAGCATACTGTAGGAAAGAATATTGTGATGAAATTCTTTGGAAACTAAACCAGCTACATAGACTAGATGCTACTAGAAAAATCCCATTTATAGAATACTTTTATCACAAACTATTTTCCCACATTCAGAAACAAGATTAGGTTTTCCATCTTACAATTGGATATTGTTGCACAAAATTGGGAATCCTCCCCTAAAGCTATTAGAAAAGATAACTAAGTTGTCAGTAGGACTGCAAAATTTTTTTGATAAACATGATTTTGATCCATCGTAAAACAGCAAAGATTAGAAAAAGACAAAGCACAGCAAGTATTTTTTAGACTGTTCTCTTGCATGTTCACTTGCATATTCATAAAACTTCAATGCAAGACTTGCCGTTAAATGTTTGTCACCAAGAAATAAAATAAAACAAATTAAAATCAAGACTTGTCCTTAATTTTCTTTCAACTCTATTTGAACTGATGTTATATAGGGTGTGGTTTGAAGTAATTTTTGCAGTTTATACTCATCCATCTGAGAATGGTAAGATAGCAATTAATGGACTTTGAGTCAAAATATGGCACCTGTATAGCTTTTCCTCGATAAGTACTATATCTCAATCATGAAATATAGCGATTAAATATTAATAACTTCAATTGAAATCACATTCTCTGTAAAATTGAATAAACTTGATTTTAACCTCTAACTATATCTTACATTCTTAACGAGCCTGCATGATAGATTAGACCCAAAAAAGTATAAGGCCTAGTCCTAGTTTTGCTGGAGTTAGACATTCATATTCAGAAGTGGGAGTATTCTGCCTTAACGAGACTGCATGATAGAGTAGATCCAAAAAAATGTAAGCCATAGTCCTAGTTTTGCTGAAGTTCGACATTCAGATTGAGAAGTGGGAGTATTCCGCTAGTTTTTTTTTTTTTTTTTTTTTAAATCGAATGTGCTAAATGGATTTTTAAACTAGCACAAAGTCAATGGCATCTTAGCCATGCACGTGAAGACAGTGTGGAAGAATAACACTGTCTAAGCTAAACTTCAGCTAAATTTGGAATAATACTAACTCAGAACGTATATCTTAATTTCATTCTGGAAACATTTCTACGAGGCCTGGTTGAAATCCACCTTAGGACACAAAAATATATTTTCAACATGAGCAAGGAGATTTAATTTTCTGAACAGCATCCAAAAACATGTGACCATCATTCTCTTTGCAACACATGACCCCATCGCTAAATAGTACATGCAGTATCAAAATCATGCAAACAAAATCTACACAAAAGAACTATATGGCAGATCAATAAAAGATCACTTCTCAACATTGTTTATAGGTCACTAGACAGTTTACTTCTTCCACAGCCAATAGATATAATCCATCATTCTTCAGCATAAGATATTTAGCTAAAACATAATTATAAAGCAATAAAATTTGTTTGCTAGAGTAATTTAAAAAATTAGTCTTAATCACTTTAACCGAATCCTTTCATATAAAATTCATCATAACTATTTCCATACATTTTAATACCTAATTAATTGTCTCTATCCAGTAGAAGCTGAGGTCAAATCTTCACACTCTGCTATACAAATTCCACTGCTCTCCTGCTCTGCCAAAAAAGAACAAGAATTTTAAAAAAAATGATAGATACGAAACTTGGTAGACTAGAAAAGTATATTATTACCATTGCGATGTGCCAGTAAGTTTTTTTTTTTAAACTATTGCAGATGGTGACCTAATAGCAGTTGTGCAATAAAAACCTATTCTTTAATTATTATTTTAACTTATAAACAACTAAGTACTAAAATTAAAGAATCCCATAATCAAGTATATTGTCAAAAAACGGAGAGTTTCTTGGATGAACTATTCCAAGTTATTGCAAGAGAACGATATTTTTGCCACACTCCTACTGAATGTCTATACAATTTAGTATAGCATTGACAATTAAAGGGGAAGTGATCAGAATACTTTTTTCTGGATCATGCTTAAAGAGTTTGGGTACAGTCAAATGCAGTGAAAAAAAAATCAATAACCATGACCATCCTAGGGATCTCAAACTATGAATCCAAAGCAAGAAACTGGTCTAGAAAGTTTTTACAGTTATAAACTGGCTGCAACTTTGGCACCACTTAAGAATCAAAATAAAAGTAACAATTTTATCTTACAAAAAAATTTCTTGAAATTGCAGAAATGCAGCTTAAAACTTTTCCAGAAATCCAAAGTCACAAACTATATTTGCATATGACATTTCATTTCTTATTTACAATAAATTAAAATATTAGTTATGCAAAGCAAAATTTACAGGCAAGCTAAAGTTCCAACACCCATGAAAAACGAAGAAAAAATAACCTGTACAAGTTACCACTTAAGTGATATGCCACAATAAGGTTCTCCATGGAAAGATCGACAAGAGGTCGCTAATAAGAAGTGGTACAAATCCAATTAATGGCAGCAGATTTCTTTGATCTGCTACACTTATCAATTGAACTTCCCTAAGCAAAGTGGCTTCACCACCAAACTGGAGACCTTTGAGGTGTTTAACAAAATATGACCAACAGATCTCCTCTATGGTTCAATTGCATCAAAGATGATAAGTGACAACAGGATCCAAACATTAGTTCCAACAAATTAAAGTTTAGGGGCCAAAAAACTGCAGGACCAACATGTTACAACTAATGTGAAGGTCCTCTTTGTCCCCCATCCATGAACTTCTTGCTACTGGGGTAAATCTTCAGCATCAACATTAGCACAGAAAGATTGTTCTGATTCTCAGCAGATAAATCAAGTAAAATGTGAAAATGTAGATGCATCCACCAAGAATCCTCTATGAACCATTTCTTCATGATAGACCATTGCATCATCATAATGACCTCCCTTAAGGAGTCCTTGCAGAATGTTACCAAGAGACCTCCTCTAAACAAAGATGATAAGTGATAAAAGGATCAAATGTGAACCTTAGTACCATTCCTACCAGCAAATTAAACATCAGGGGCCAAAAAACTGCAGGACCAACATGTTACAACTAATGTGAAGGTCCTCTTTGTCCCCCATCCATGAACCTCTTGCTATTGGGATCAATCTTCAGCATCAACATTAGCACAGAAAGATTGTTCTGATTCTCAGCAGATAAATCAAGTAAAATGGAAAACGTAGATGCATCCAGCAAGAATCCTCTATGAACCATTTCTTCATAATAGACCACTGCATCATCATAATGACCTCCCATAAGGAGTCCTTGCAGAATGACATTGTATGTAACACTATCTGCCAAGCAACCCTTCTCTTCCATTTTTTCAATGAGCTCTTTAGCTTCGATGAGCAGACCTTCTGAAAGCAGGCCAGCAATCATGGTGTTGTATGTTATGACATTAGGGTCCAATCCTTTAAGGGAGAGATTTTTCAAAAGATCCCGGGCACTATTGAGCCTCCTGCATTTGCACAACCCATCAAGCATGATATTGTACATTTCAATGTGAAGATCTGTTCCATCGGCTTCGGTTGCATGGAATAACTCCAATGCTTCGTCGACATGTCCAGTCTTGCATAATCCAGCCAGTACCACACAGTAAGTGTGAAAATCAGGCTTCATGCCAGAAGCTTGCATCTCATTGAAAATTTCTCGTGCACTAAGATACCTTCCTGAACTAAATAACCCCTGCAACACAGTGTTATAAATAACAATATTAGGTGTTAAACCTTTATGTGGAATCTCTTGAAAGAGCTTCATGGCTGCTTTCACTTTCTTGGTCTTGTAATAGGCATTTATTAGAATACCATAGCAATGGAGATCGGGTGTAAGGCCGTTAGCAACCATGGCATTGAAAACTCTACTTGCGTCATCTATTCGACTCTGTAAACAGTACCCATCCATTAAGGAACTGTATGTGACCAGGTCGGGATTTTGACCTTGCTGGATCATGATCTGGACTACCTCTTCAGCATCTTCTATATGCCCTTCCTTACATAGTGCATCCACCACTATACTAAAAGTAATAACATTTGGAACAATTTTATAAACCTTCATCTCAGCAAAGAGCTTGTCAACATCCTTCCATCTGCTTAAGTTGCACAGACCCTGAATCAAACAACTGTAAGTGACAACATTCGGGGGAATGTCCTTTTCAATCATCTCCTGTAAGAGGGCAAGAGCTTCATCAACCATTTTATCCTTGCACAAGCTGTCAATGACAGTATTGTAAATAATTGCAGTAGGTTTACAAGGGCTTCCTCGTTTTTCCATTGCTCTGAGGAATTCAATGGCCGTTTGAGTGTTTCCTGCCTTACAGATCCCATCTATCACAATCCCCAACATAGTTTCATTGGGTTTACAAAGTTTTTCCTTGATTATCTTTTTGAACAATTCTTGTGCCTGAGGAACCTTTTGTTCTTTAAAAAGTCCCTTAAGCAAAGTGCCAAAGGTGACTACATCGGGAACAAAACCACGTTTGAAGAAGCCAGCCAATGTAGAAAAAGCTAAATCCACTCGGCCCACAACGCAGTAACAATTAATCACCATAGTAAGGGTGTACTCATTTACAGGAATGCCCTTGACACACATATCTCTAAAAAGGGAAACAACTGAAGAATAATGCTTCTTCATCTTAACAATACGGTCCAGCAATTGAGTGAAATCAATAACGGAAGGCAGAGGCCTCATCCGAGCCATCCGCTCGAACAAGCTCAAAGCATCATCAAGACTGTTGACATTATTAATATCATTCCTTAATTCAGGTTGAAATTTCAGAGCTTTTTCAGAAGAACTCTTAAATTTACTACTAATAGCAGAATAAAAAGCCAAATGGGGTTTATGGTTTGGGAATGCAGAGAGGAATGCTGCAAGACTAGTACAACCTGCAGGAGCAGGAGTACCTAATGAAGCCGCTGCTCCCTGAGACCGAGCAATGGAAACAATCACCGCAGAAGAAGCTCTTCTCTGCATCGTTGTCGTCTTCATCATCATCATCCCCATCGTCTTCCGGTCTCAAATGAACTAATTACTGGGATTTTTCAGGCAAATTCTGAAGTTCGGTTGTTGAAAATTATTTTCTGAGGTAAATTCAGGCAATTGCGCTTGCTTTCTCAATTACGACGTCGTCGCAGTGTCGGATACTAAAGCTCAATCAAAAGCCTGGCAATGGCCAAACCCCTTTTTTTCGAAAAAAAAGAGAGAGGCTATTTTGTAAAAGGCGAATGGGATGACATTTGTTGATTATGAACGATGATATTGTTGTTATTATTGCAACCCTTGATTAAGATAAACTTGATGGTAGTCATATTTGAACATACAAAAGTTATTTTTTTCAGAGCAATTAAATACTACCCCGTTAAGTAACAAATTTTGAGCCATGTAGCAAATTTTATTTTGCCAAGTCTAGGGGTATAATTTAGTTAAGCTATTTGACTAGAACTTGCACGTAGTTTAGTCAAAGGTTCGATTCCGGTGTTCATCAAGTTCGAGTGAGGGTGGGGTGTTGGTGATGCGACGATAATGTTGGAGGTGGATAAAGGAGATGGGGGTGGTAGTTTTTTTTAATCTTTAAAATATACCCTCATAAAATTTTAAATTTTAAAACACCACAACAAATAACTATAGTAAAAGTTTTTTTTATATGCAATACTATAGTTTAGTATTTCAAAAATAATTCAAATAAAACCTAATCAATGTAGAGTCTCAAATATTAGACTAATAAACTATATCTTACATTTTTAACTTATACTAGTTTTTTTCAATCTCATGCAATGCGTGAGGTTGCCCTGGGTCTGTGTTAAACAAGATCAAAAGAAGGCAAGTGAATTAATATAAAATAATTATATATTAAATACATGATGGGTGCTAGTAACTATTGGGAATTTGACTTTAGGTAAATTGGCTATTGTCGTCATTTACTCAATTTATTTATGATGTTGAAGATATTTTTGTACCTACTAGACTTGGACCACTAATTGACTTAACGTGAGATATCGATACGATACACTAGTATTGATACATTAGTATTTCATAACTGCAATAAATTATTAAAGATCTAACAGTCAATGCAACGAGATTTTTTTTGCTAGAGCAATAAAGAAAAACTAACTGTAATAGGTTGTTACATGGTCCAATTTGGGCAAGCCAGTAAATTCCATAATAATCTTACTCTAAAATTAATGGCCTTAGAGAGTAGCCAGTAATTTTAATTCAACAAGACAAGACATCAAGACATAATTGCATAAGAGCAAACTTGATCCTGCATGCGAGTATTATGAATTTGTGTATACAAGTGATGTTGGCACCGGAGATATGCTTACCTTTAATTTTGAGCAGATAAAAAATGAATGATCAGCAATTACCTAATCAACCAAGAAAAAGATCATTAATTGGATGGGATTTCTTGTCGTTTTACTTTCAATCTCTACTTTTACCATGCCATAGAAGTGATTAACTTGTGCTAGGTTAAACAAGCACACAGATATAATTTTGTAAAATACAGGATGACATTACTTGGTCTAACTAAATATACCCAACAAAGACGATACACATTCATATTAAATGAAAGAAATTTGAAGGACAGATAGGCCTTTTATTGAGGCCAAAACTGTACTTAAAATGCGTAATTAATGCATTAGACAAATCCCTGTATATACATCATATGCACCCAATTGTTCTGCAAACTCTTTCAAGTGGGACAAAAACATAAAAACTGATCACCAGAAAAACCATGCTCATGCAGCAAGATGGCCATAGCAAATCTAACAATGGCTCCCATTTCACAACAGTTGAAACCTATAAAATATCTCAAAAATTTTTAACACCCTTCGGTGAACCATTACAATGATTTGAACAAACATTCTGACTCATTAGACCTCACCTTATAAGGAAAAAAAGAGTTCAACTCGCAAAATTATGGAACCCGAACCTTTTAATTGGAAGAAAAAATTGCTTTTGAGATGGCTTGCTTACAAGATCAGCTAGGTGAGAGTGCGAAGACTTCACCTTGTAAAACCGCCAAATCTAGGTCTTCAATTGGAGAAAGAAACACATCCAATATGTTGCTTTTCAGATGGCTTTCTCTCAAGATTACATAGGCAAGAGAGCTTTGTGCGGCTCCCACAGACCGCTTCGGACACCACCCACCGCCCACTCACCAGGGGAGCTGAAGCAGCTACAACTATACAATGAAGATACAAATACACGTCTGAACTCCGAAGCACGAACACAAAAGCCACCAAAGTTGACCAAGCACACAACTGAAGCACGAATGCAAAAGCCACCGAAGTTGCCCATAATTTAGGCGGTAGATCTATTTTACAAATGGGGTAACAAACTCGTGTTTAAAATCCGAAAATATGTATTTACAGAATCATTTTTTCATGTTCGAAAGAAAAATTGGGACTATTGTAAAAGTTTAAAAACTATAATCCATTTCTTAAATTGCATATTTTTTTTATGAAGAAAGTTTATCCTTTTGCAAAAAAAAAAAAAATGTTTACACGGCCAGGGGATTCCTTCATTTTTTTTTTAATTTTTATTCCAAAACAGGAGGACCCTCTGGACTTAAAAATCAACCGGGCAGCAGCTTGCAACTGAGTGCAAGGTTCCCTTGTACTAAAAGTAGAAACACCTGGTAGAGAAGGGCACGGAAAAAATGAAGGGAACAAGGCCACGCGGACAGCAGTGAACTCACCGCCTAAATTGCTAAGAATGAGAGGAAACAAGGCCACGCGGGCAGCTGCGAATTTCCAGCAAAGCCACTACTACCGAATGGCAAAAGACCAAAACGCCCCTTAAAGTCACAACAATCATGAGATAACCGGTCCATTTTCACTGTAGCAATCCCAACTCTCGTTTTTAGTATAGTAAAGATTGATTTGTACTTATGTTTTTTATTTTCATCCTTTTGTATATTTTGCATAATTACTTGCCCAAATTTTCTTTTTGTTTCAAAATTTGGATAAGTAGTTCTCCAAAATATACAAAAAGATTAAAAATAAAAAAATTTGGTTAAAAATCAACATAAGTCACAAGTGTAAGAGGTAACCTAAAATTAGACGCATAAAAGGTAGCTTATTTTAGTCTAAAATTAGAGTCTTCTTAATGTGAAGTCGAATTTTTGTCCATTTTATTGTTTTAAGAGTTTGTGAAAAGGGAAAAAAAATAAAAGAATGTAAAGATTTGGAGGGAGAAAAATAAAAGGAAACTAAGAGCAACACGTAATTTGCTTTTACTACTTGGTAACACAACGGATCAACCACTGAGCGGCCATTCTTAGGCTGTAGGTGAGGGTTCAAATCCCACCTGCAGCGAAAAAAATCCAATGATGGTGTCAAATCACCCCTTTGGTCTAATAAGGTCTGTAAACATGCTAGTTCCCAACACAAGTCTCTTTAGACTCCCCCCTCTAGTATAGGATAGAATAGATTATATAATAAGTATCGTCAACGAAAAAAAAAAACATAGCGAATCATTTTTTCATTTTTACCACTTGGTAACACAGTGGATCGTTTTTACCAAATCATCCCTCCCGTCAACGGCAAATTATACTAGAAAAATGGTCCGACTATTCCAAAATACCGAATAAAATCTAGTCTATTAACAAAATCATCCCTCCCGTCAAGCCTCATTTCCTTTTGTAGGAATAAAATCTAGTCTATTAACAAAATACGGAATGTTAGCGGCCATTAAAAAAAAAGAAAAATAAAAAATAAAAACAAGATGAACTCAAAGAGAAACAAATTAATCAAACACCAGTCCCCGACAACGGCGCCAAAAATTGACAGGCGCCGAACCTGTGTAATTATAATAAAAACTTAACTACCATCAAAAGTAGTCAATAATCAATCCCAAGTACTGGAGAATGAATTCTAGGTGTGCAATGAATTACTTGATTCACCATATTCTCGAAGAGTTTGCTTAATCCGATATATCAGAATTAATTAGCTGATAGAATTACCAACTAGTAGACAGTGGCAAGTAGGGTCGTCTTCTCAGGAACTGGAAAAAAGTTCGTTTCCTTTTGAGTCAAGACAAACGAGGGGGTTTTAGGATTAAATGCTAATAAATTGCCAACTAAATAAATTAAATGCGAAAAATAATTAATTGAGAGAAATAATTGAAGAAACTCTAGCCAAAGATAAACTTCAGAAATGGTTCATGCAACTAATCATCGATGCAAATATAATTCCAACAGTTATTAATAGATTAGTTATAGTTGTCATACACGTGATAAATAACCAACTTTTCCTTAATTTATCAATAGTTAAGGTACGACCGTTAACTATTTTTCTAACCCGAAAACAACCCTAATTACGACCATAAGATTTAATTTCTAAATTGCATTAAGATTTGGAAAACCCCAATTCTGACTAACAAACACGCTACGAGGGTTTGTTTAAATTAAATCGTATGTTTTCCTGACATAAATCCAATTACGCCAGTTACTACCGGGACGGAGGTAATCGAACAATTACGGATTCAACTACCCCCAATTAGCAAAATAACTTACACGAATAATTAAATATTGCGCACTATTCAATCATACACAATAACTATAACAAATAAAAACAGAAAACATATAAATACCAATAAACGAAGGAAACAGTTAAAATAATTTAGATCTCACCGTAATTACCGAACCAAATCTTCAATTGTCCCCTTGACTTGACTAGAAAACAGAGATTTAACTACACATTCTCAAGGGAAATCCGCGGAACTCCCTTGATAACCCTCGGTTCCTTCTCCCAAAAACTAACAAAAGAAGACAAAGAAAAGAGACCAGTCACAGCCGTCCCTCTCAATTCCTATTTTGTAGCTTCTTAAGGAAAATCAACTCCTCCCGAAATTGCTGCTGGCTTAACTCTTAATCACACGGGGTCCGACTTGCTCTTCTTATTTTCTCGTTTTCTAAAGGAAACAAACTCCCAATTGAAAAAGGAAACATTCTAAAGAGATAATACTTAATTGTTTCCTAATTCAACTCTACAACTAACAAAGATAATTAAAGTCGTTCAAATTCATCAAAGATGTCCATATTTGACTCGAACTAAGAAATCTCTATGCGCGACAAATTCCCGAGTCTTCTGGACTTGAATATAGGTCCCGAACGTACCACTATCAAATTAGTTAAAAATTGTCCCTTTTAATCATGTTTTGGTTATTTTTCTACAATTTAGCACCATTAACCAAATATAAGTAGAATCACTCAATTAAAATAATATTTGACTAAAATCAAGCGAAAAATAATTATAAATTTAGCAACAAATTATGACCTATCAGGAACTTATATTTAAAAATGTATCTGCCAAATTTCACTTTGTGAGCTTTTTTTTTAATCTTTTTTTTTATGAACAGCTGTACTTTTTGTGGTTTTTAATTAATAGGCATCCTGTACATTGGCAAGTATATAAAACTAATTAGTTATTACAATACATTTCATTTTTACCCCTCTCAAGCAAGAATAAGAGCCTTCAAATGGCAGCATCGGCACCAGAGGAAAACACCCAAGGAACAGAGACAGGATTTCCCATTGTCGCCATCTTTTCCTTTGCCTGCATGGTCTGATCAAGTCTTGTTTTATCCAAATGATACCAGTAATATTCAACTTCTCATAGTCAATATGCCATTGAGGAAGACGATAGATCATAGTCAAAGATTTTGCAACTTTTTTTGACATATGTGCCCTATGGTTTTTAACTCAAGTGCAAAGGAACTCTCGGCAGTCTCAGTTGGCTCGGGGTTTGGGATTCCAGTTTCTTGATTAATTGATGGCATCTGATAAGAGAGAATTATTGAACATAAGATGCCACGACAGATGGACACAAACAACAGCTAGAATCACAAACTAAAGCTTTTAAGCAATTCCATCTTGTGTGGTAACGCATGTTTTGCACTCAGTAAGGTAGTCAAGCTAACAGCCATCTAACATTGCCATATTTGAGCCAATACAACAGATATCAAGCTCATCTAAAGTCTCAAATCAGCTAGTGATCATTGATGAACAAAACTTCTGGCAATTGAGGAGACGATGTAGATTTAACTGGACTGCTACATCAGACTGAAAATCCAACTGCTGAATCTCAAGACAAGGGACAGTTTTTCTACCTCGACAATTATGGTACACGAGTTGCTGTTGTTTTAGCATCTCATACCGCTGCTGGTTTGTTGGGATTTATGTTCATCAACATAACTGTGATGCAAAATGAAGCTTATGATAAAACAAGCAGGTTAAGGAACAAATATTTTTTCATTCGACGATTAACTACATGAAAAACTAGCAATTCAATATATTATCTTGAGCAGTCTGCCTATGAAATTAACCTTTCTCAAGCTTAAAAACTCTAACACGGTTAGGAGTAAACATCCATAACTAAACAATATTAAGAGCAACTTATTGACCGATTCTGATCTCTTTCAGCTATTTAACTTGAAAATTACTAGTAGACTCCAACCATGAGTAACTTATTGACCGATTTAAACATATTTATTTCCCCAAAACTGCAAGAAGTTACTCAGCATCAACTGAGACCATCTTATTAGGAATAGATACAAGGGGAGTCCCTCAACAAAATTTTTACTCCCAATACTTTCATCAATTTCTTTAATTTTACGATTCTGATCTCTTTCTAGTACATTTTATAATTCACAGGAAGTCTTAGCTAGTCATCCATCTAATAGATCACAAATTGACAATTATGCCTGACAAATCTTCTGAACAGCTAAATGAGAGATAAAACAACCTTAGAGCTAGAGACATGATCAGAAGAGTTGCTATATGCTAGTGTGAAGTTTAATGAGTTTCTGTGGAAAAGCATTCTCTATGGGATTTCTTGGAGCTAAGCTGGCATAGTATTTATAAAGGACACAAATCATACACCAATAATTAGCTTTTGTCAACTTTACAAGAACATAGAGAGTACTACTGCAGTGCTAAAAGTGATTAAGAGTGTGCTATACTAAACATTTGATGATTCTCCGGTTGTTTATAGAAGGCAAAACCAGAACAGATCCAGGGTGTCCTGACCAACAGACCAAACAGGCAGAGCCACAAGTTTTTTTGGTTAGGTGGCCAGAGGCGCTAATTTATTTGCAGAAGATGTTTATTGCTCAAAAGTAGAAGATCACGGTCAAAATGATCCATGAACTCAAAATTGCCAAAGAGATAAACTACTAAATGGTACTTGATGCACTCTACAATACAGCCACATATCCTTTTGGAGAACTAAAAGCAGGAAGGAAGAAAGTTGACATTGGGACTAAATACCATAGCAGAAAACCCTATGCCAAGTAATTTCAAAGACATAATACTCTGGGACTTCCACTTTAAGTAATTAAATCAAATTGGCAAGGTCAAACCTGTAAAATAAGGCCACTGGATGAAGGAAAAATAAGGTGACATGCCAGGGCCACCGGAGGAAGGAAGTTAAAATACAGCGGCATACAACAAGAGAAAAAACACAAGTTCAGGCTACTACATCAAAATAAACATAAGTCAGCATACAGCAAAAATATAAAATCGAGTTGCCATTTTGAGAAAACCCAATCAAGCAGAAAATTTGGCAACTGGGGAGGAGTTCGCAGTGATATTGGTGGCACTATTGAGGATAAATCATAGGATGGCACAAGGTCTAAGGAAAGGCATTGCATATCATTCCGGCTCTGATTCAGATGAACTTGGTTCAACATCCAACGAAATTCAAATCCAATTCCCAAGTGGTTTGGTCCAGGATCTCAATTCAATTGATTGCAGGACAAAGCTCTTTCAAATTAATGTTGGCTTTGGATTGGCTGTTATAAGAATGACCATCTAGATTGGGGTTTCCTTGAAATGCAACACAGTGCAAGCCATGGAGGTTCTCTCTTGTATACTCTCCTCTTGAACAAAATTGCAGCAGCCGTGGTAGATATAAGCAGTAAGTCCCAAGAGTAGGGGGTGCAAGACAACTGAATCAAACGCTACAAGAAACTTTCTAATGAGAATTGAAACTAGAGACAACCAACTCAAGAAACTAGACCTACTAACTGATTAAGGAAGAAACGAAGTCTGCCAAAGACAAAGATTAGTTTGCAATCACACAAGTGTACTGATAGCAGTTTGACACATAAGCAAAAATAAGCCAAATAGAACTATGGTGTAAAACTTTGACAAATAAGCCAAATAGATAGATCACAAGCACAAATAGATTATTTACAATTACTGAAAGGTCATTCATATCACTGCAGATCATGCCCAATAATGACTAGGAAAAACAAAAACAAATATCTCATTTCCACCTCAGTAACCAATAAGACCTTATCAAACAAATTTTATGACTAACAAAAAATGGTTACTAGTATTCAAGAAACAAATTCAGCATCTTCATTCCATGCTGAGTATCTTTTCAGTAAATAATTCAAATTTACTGCATACTGTAGGAAAGAATATTGTGATGAAATTCTTTGGAAACTAAACCAGCTACATAGAATAGATGCTACTAGAAAAATCCCATTTATAGAATACTTTTATCACACACTATTTTCCCACATTCAGAAACAAGATTACGTTTTCCATCTTACAATTTGGATATTGGTGCACAAAATTGGGAATAATCCTCTAAAGCTATTAGAAAAGATAACTAAGTTGTCAGTAGGACTGCAAAATTTTTTCGATAAACATGATTTTGATTCATCATAAAACAGCAGAGATTTAGAAAAAGACAAGGCACAGCAAGTAATATTTAGACTGTTCTCTTGCATGTTCACTTGCATATTCATAAAACTTCAAAGACTTGTCATTAAATGTTTGTCACCAAGAAATAAAATAAAACAAATTAAAATGAAGACTTGCCCTTAATTTTCTTTCAACTTTATTTGAACAGATGTTATATAGGATGTGGTTTGAAGTAATTTTTGCAGTTTAGACTCATCCATCTGAGAATGGTAAGATAGCAATTAATGGACTTTCAGTCAAAATAGGGCACCCGTATAGCTTTTCCTCGATAAGTACTATATCTCAATCATGAAATATAGCGATTAAATATTAATAACTTCAATTGAAATCACATTCTCTGTAAAATTGAATAAACTTGATTTTAACCTCTAACTATATCTTACATTCTTAACGAGCCTGCATGATAGATTAGATCCAAAAAAGTATAAGGCATAGTCCTAGTTTTGCTGGAGTTCGACATTCATATTGAGAAGTGGGAGTATTCCGCTAGTTTTTTTTTTTTTAAATCGAATGTGCTAAATTGATTTTTAAACTAGCACAAAGTCAATGGCATTTTAGTCGTGCACGTGAAGACAGTGTGGAAGAATAATTTTCAACATGAGCAAGAAGATTTAATTTTCTGAACAGCATCCAAAAACATGTGACCATCATTCTCTTTGCAACACATGACCCATCGCTAAATAGTGCATGCAGTATCAAAATCATGGAAACAAAATCTACACAAAAGAGCTATATGGCAGATAAAAAAAAGATCACTTCTCAACATTGTTTATAGGTCACTAGACAGTTTACTTCTTCCACAGCCAATAGATATGATCCATCATTCTTCAGCATAAGATACTTAGCTAAAACATAATTATAAAGCAATAAAATTTGTTTGCTAGAGTAATTTAAAAAATTAGTCTTAATCACTTTAACCGAATCCTTTCATATAAAATTCATCATAACTATGTCCATACATTTTAATACCTAATTAATTGTCTCTCTCCAGTCTAAGCTGAAGTCAAATCTTCACACTGCTATACAAATTCCACTGCTCTCCTGCTCTGCCAGAATTTTAAAAAAAAATGATAGAAACGAAACTTGGTAGACTAGAAAAGTATATTATTACCATTGTGATGTGCCAGTAAGTTTTTTTTTTTTTAAACTATTGCAGATGGTGACCTAATAGCAGTTGTGCAATAAAAACCTATTCTTTAATTATTATTTTAACTTAGGAACAACCAAATACTAAGATAGAAACCCATAATCAGGTATATTGTCAAAAAACGGAGAGTTTCTTGGATGAACTATTCCAAGTTATTGCAAAAGAACGATATTTTTGCCACACTCCTACTGAATGTCTATACAATTTAGTATAGCATTGACAATTAGAGGGGAAGTGGTCAGAATACTTTTTTCTGGATCATGCTTAAAGAGTTTGGGTACAGTCAAATGCAGTGAAAAAAAAATCAATAACCATGACTATCCTAGGGACCTCAAACTATGAATCCAAAGCAAGAAACTGGTCTAGAAAGTTTTTACACTTATAAACTGGCTGCAACTTTGGCACCACTTAAGAATCAAAATAAAATTAACAATTTTATCTTAGAAAAAATTTCTTGAAATTGCAGAAATGCAGCTTAAAACTTTTCCGGAAATTCAAAGTCACAAACTATATTTGCATATGAGATTTCATTTCTTATTTACAACAAATTAAAATATTAGTTATCCAAAGTAAAATTGACAGGGAAGCTAAAGTTCCAACACCCATGAAAAACGAAGAAAAAATAACCTGTACAAGTTACCACTTAAGTTATATGCCACACTAAGGTTCTCCATGGAAAGATCGACAAGAGGTCTCTCATAAGAAGTGGTACAAATCCAATTAATGGAAGCAGATTTCTTTGATCTGCTACACTTATCAATTGAACTTCCGGAAGCAAAGCGGCTTCACCACCAAACCGGAGATCTTTGACGTGTTTCACAAAATACGACCAACAGATCTCCTCTAAGGTTCAATTGCATCAAAGATGATAAGTGACAACAGGATCCAAACGATAGTTCCAACAAATTAAAGTTTAGGGGTCAAAAAACTGCAGGGCCAACACGTTACAACTAATGTGAAGGTCCTCTTTGTCCCCCATCCATGAACTTCTTGCTATTGGGATCAATCTTCAGCATCAACATTAGCACAGAAGGATTGTTCTGATTCTCAGCAGATAAATCAAGCAAAATGGAACACGTAGATGCATCCAAAGAGAATCCTCTGTGAACCATTTCTTCGTAATAGGCCATTGCGTCCTCATAATGACCTCCCTTAAGGAGTCCTTGCAGAATGACATTGTATGCAACACTATCTGCCAAGCAACCGTTCTCTTCCATTTTTTCAAAGAGCTCTTTAGCTTCCACAAGCAAACCTTCTGAAAGTAGGCCAGCAATCATGATGCTGTATGTCAAAACATTAGGGTCCAGTCCTTTGAGTGAGAGATTTTTGAAAAGATCTCGGGCACTATCGACCCTCCTGCATTTGCACAACCCATCAAGCATGATAGTGTACATTCCAATGTGAAGATCTGTTCCATTGGCTTGGGTTGCATGGAATAACTCCAATGCTTCATCGACATGTCCAGTCTTGCATAATCCATCCAGTACCACACAGTAAGTGTGAAAATCAGGCTTCATGCCTGAAGCTTGCATCTCATTGAAAATTTCTCGTGCACTAAGATACCTTCCGGAACTAAATAACCCCTGCAACACAGTGTTATAAATAACAATATTAGGTGTTAAACCTTTATGTGGAATCTCTCGAAAGAGCTTCATGGCTGCATTCACTTTCTTGGTCTTGTAATAGGCATTTATCAGAATACCATAGCAATGGAGATGAGGTGTAAGGCCGCTAGCAACCATGGTATCAAAAACTCTCCTTGCGTCATCTATTCGCCTCTGTAAACAGTACCCATTCATTAAGGAACTGTATGTGACCACGTCGGGATTTCGACCTTGCTGGATCATGATCCGGACTACCTCTTCAGCATCTTCTATATGCCCGTCCTTACATAGTGCATCCACCACTATACTTAAAGTAATAACATCTGGAACAATTTTATAAACCTTCATCTCAGAAAAGAGCTTGTCAACGTCCTTCCATCTGCTTAAGTTGCACAGACCTTGAATCAAACTACTGTAAGTGACAACATTGGGGGGAATGTCCTTTTCAATCATCTCCAGTAACAGGGCAAGAGCTTCATCAACCATTTTATCCTTGCACAAGCTATCCATGATGGTATTATACATAATTGCATCAGGTTTACAAGGACTTCCTCGTTTTTCCATTGCTCTGAGGAATTCAATGGCTGTTTGAGTGTTTCCTGCCTTACAGAGCCCATCTATCACAATGCCCAACATAGTTTCATTGGGTTTACAAAGTTTTTCTTTGATTATCTTTTTGAACAATTCTTGCGCCTCAGGAACCTTATGGTCTCGGAAGAGTCCCTTAAGTAAAGTGCTAAAGGTGACCACATTAGGGACAAAACCACGTTTGAAGAAGCCAGACAATGTAGAAAAAGCTAAATCCACTCGGCCCACAACGCAGCAACAATTAATCATTATATTAAGGGTGGCCTCATCAACAGGAATGCCCTGGACACACATATCTCTAAAAAGGGAAATAACTGAAGAATAATGATTCTTCATCTTAACAATACAAGTCAGCATTTGATTGAATTGAATAACGGAAGGCAGAGGCCTCATCCGAGCCATCCGCTCGAACAAGCTCAAAGCATCATCAAGACTGTTGACATTATTAATATCATCATTCCTTAATTCAGGTTGAAATTTCAGAGCTTTTTCAGAAGAACTCTTAAATTTACTACTACTAGCAGAATAAAAAGCCAAATGGGGTTTATGGTTTGGGAATGCAGAGAGGAATGATGCAAGAGTAGTACAACCTGCAGGAGCAGGAGTACCTAACGAAGCCGCTGCTCCCTGAGACCGAGCAATGGAAACAATCACCCCAGAAGAAGCTCTTCTCTGCATCGTCGTCGTCTTCATCATCATCATCCCCATCGTCTTCCGGTCTCAAATGAACTAATTGCTGGGATTTTTTCAGGCAAATTCTGAAGTTCGGTTGTTGAAAATTATTTTCTGAGGTAAATCCAGGCAATTGCGCTTGCTTTCTCAATTACGACGTCGTCACAGTGTCGGATATTAAAGCTCAATCAAAAGCCTGGCAATGCCCAAACCCCCCTTTTTTTTATAAAAAGAAAAAAAAAAAGAGAGGCTATTTTGTAAAAGGTGAATGGGATGGTATTTGTTGATTATGAATGATGATATTGTTGTTATTATTGCAACCCTTGATTAAGATAAACATGATTGTTGTTATATTTGAACATAGAAAAGATACATTTTTCAAAGCAATTAAATACTACCCAAAAAATTTTGAGCCATTAAGTATAATTTTATTTGGGCAAGTTTAAGGTTATAATTTAGTCAAACTATTTGACTAAAACTTGCACGTAGTTTAGTCAAAAGTTTGACTTCGGTGTTCATCAAGTTCAAGCGCAGGTGGGGTGTTGGTGACGTGACAATGATGTCGAAGGTGGATAGAAGAGATGAAGGGTGGTGGGTGGTGGTTTTTTTAATCTTTAAAATATACTCCCTCCGTCCCGTTTTGTTAGTCTTGATTTTTTTTTTTCACACAGATTAAGAAAGTGTAATTAATTTGGTTGGAAACGTAAATTTAGATTAATAATTTCCTAAAATACCCTTATGCTAATCACGAAGAGTGCCAATTAATATCAGTTACAGCTAATGGGTTAGCATCGGAGAAACTCAATGTATTCAATGTAGTGGGTTAGTATTTAATAACAATGTATTAATAACAAGATATTTAATAAGGGTATTTTAGACAATTTAAAAGATTACTACATTTTTTAATGGGAAAGTGGATTACAATTTGGGATAGACGAAAAAGGAAAACAAGACTATCAAAGTGGGACGAAGGGAGTACCTTCATAAAATTTTAAATTTTAAAACACCGCAACAAATAACTATAATAAAAGTTTTTTTTTATATGCAATACTATAGTTTAGTATTTCATAAATAACTCAAAAAAAAAACCTAATCAATCTAGAGCCTCTAATATTAGACTAATAAACTACCTCTTACATTTTTTAACTTATATTGATTTGTACTTACCCTTTTTAGTAAAATTAGAGTGACGTAGCTTATTTTAGTCTAAAATTAGAGTCTTCTTGATGTGACGTCGAATTTTTGCCCGTTGTGTTGTTTTAAGAGTTTGTGAAAAGGGGGAAAAAAAAGAATGTAAAGATTTGGAGGGAGAAAAATAAAAAGAAACTAGGAGCAACACGTAACTTGTTTTTACTACTTGATAACACAGCGAATCAACCACTGAGCTCAGTGGCCACCCTTAGGCTGCAGGGGTTAATTGTTTCTACCTGGACACTGTTTCTACCTTGACAATATGAAGAGCAACTTATTGACCGATTCTGATCTCTTTCAGCTATTTAACTTGAAAATTACTAGTAGACTCCAACCATGAGTAACTTATTGACCGATTTAAACATATTTATTTCCCCAAAACTGCAAGAAGTTACTCAGCATCAACTGAGACCATCTTATTAGGAATAGATACACGGGGAGTCCCTCAACAAAATTTTTTCTCCCAATACTTTCATCAATTTGTTTTTTAATTTTACGATTCTGATCTCTTTCTAGTACATTTTATAATGCACAGGAAGTCTTAGCTAGTCATCCATCTAATAGATCACAAATTGACAATTATGCCTGACAAATCTTCTGAACAGCTAAATGAGAGATAAAACAACCTTAGAGCTAGAGACATGATCAGAAGAGTTGCTATATGCTAGTGTGAAGTTTAATGAGTTTCCGTGGAAAAGCATTCTCTATGGGATTTCTTGGAGCTAAGCTGGCATAGCATATATAAAGGACACAAATCATACACTCCCTCCGTCCCATTGAAAGTGTTATACTTTTCAAAATTGAAAGTGTTATACTTTTCATTTTGGGATGTCCCAAAACAATTGTCATATTACAAAAGTCAAAGCAACGTTTACACTCTCTTTCCAATATAACCCTTTTTTTTAGTCATACATTCAAATTTAATATTTGAATTTGTAAGGGCAAAATTGAAAAGAGAAACACAAACATCACAATCAAACCACTATTCTTAAAAAGTTGGATTCCCCAAACATAACCAAATAAATGGGACGGAGGGAGTATACCAAACAGGCAGAGCCACAAGTTTTTTTGGTTAGGTGGCCAGAGGTGCTAATTTATTTGCAGAAGATGTTTATTGCTCAAAAGTAGAAGATCACGGTCAAAATGATCCATGAACTCAAATTTGCCAAAGAGATAAACTACTAAATGGTACTTGATACAAGCTACAATACAGCCACATATCCTTTTGGAGAACTAAAAGCTGAAAGGAAGAAAGTTAACATTGGGACTAGATACCATAGTAGAAAACCCTATGCCAAGTAATTTCAAAGGCATAATACTCTGGACTTCCACTTTAAGTAATTAAATCTAATTGGCAAGGTCAAACCTGTAAAATAAGGCCACTGGATGAAGGAAAAATAAGGTGACATACCAGGGCCACCGGAGGAAGGAAGTTAAAATACAGCGGCATACAACAAGAGAAAAAACAACAGTTCAGGCTACTACATCAAAATAAACATAAGTCAGCATACAGCAAAAATATAAAATCAAGTTGCCATTTTGAGAAAGCCCAATCAAGCAGAAAATTTGGCAACTGGGGAGGAGTTTGCAGTGACATTGGTGGCACTATTGAGGATAAATCATAGGATGGCTCAAGGTCTTAGGAAAGGCATTGCATATCATTCCGGCTCTGATTCAGATGAACTTGGTTCAACATCCACGATCTCAATTCAGTCGATGGCAGGACAAAGCTCTTTCAAATTAATGTTGGCTTTGGATTGGATGTTATAAGATTGACCATCTAGATTGGGGTTTCCTTGAAATGCAACTCAGAGCAAGCCATGGAGGTTCTCTCTTGTATACTCTCCTCTTGAACAAAATTGCAGCAGCCGTGGTAGATATAAGCAGTAAGTTGCAAGAGTAGGGGGTGCAAGACAACTGAATCAAACGCTACAAGAAACTTTCTAATGAGAATTGAAACTAGAGACAACCAACTCAAGAAACTAGACCTACTCACAGATTAAGGAAGAAACGAAGTCTGCCAAAGACAAAGATTAGTTTGCAATCACACAAGTGTACTGATAGCAGTTTGACACAAGAACTATGGTGTAAAACTTTGACAAATAAGCCAAATAGATAGATCACAGACACAAATAGATTATTTACAATTACTGAAAGGTCATTCATATCACTGCAGATCATGCCCAATAATGACTAGCAAAAAAAAAAAAAAAATCTCATTTCCACCTCAGTGACCAATAAGACCTTATCAAACAAATTTTATTACTAACAAACAATGGTTACTAGTATTCAAGATACAAATTCAGCACCTTCATTCCATGCTGAGTATCTTTTCAGTAAATAATTCAAATTTACTGCATACTGTAGGAAAGAAAATTGTGATGAAATTCTTTGGAAACTAAACCAGCTACATAGAATAGATGCTACTAGAAAAATCCCATTTCTACTTTTATCACAAACTATTTTCCCACATTCAGAAACAAGATTAGGTTTTCCATCTTACAATTTGGATATTGTTGCACAAAATTGGGAATCCTCCCCTAAAGCTATTAGAAAAGATAACTAAGTTGTCAGTAGGACTGCAAAATTTTTTCGATAAACATGATTTTGATCCATCGTAAGACAGCAGAGATTTAGAAAAGGACAAAGCACAGCAAGTAATTTTTAGACTGTTCTCTTGCATGTTCGCTTGCATATTCATAAAACTTCAATGCAAGACTTGTCGTTAAATGTTTCACCAAGAAATAAAATAAAACAAATTAAAATCAAGACTTGCCCATAATTTTCTTTCAACTCTATTTGAACTGATGCTATATAGGATGTGGTTTGAAGTAATTTTTGCGGTTTAGACTCATCCATCTGAGAATGGCAAGATAGCAATTAATGGACTTTGAGTCAAAATAGGGCACCCGTATAGCTTTTCCTCGATAAGTACTATATCTCAATCATGAAATATAGTGATAAAATATTAATAACTTCAATTGAAATCACATTCTCTGTAAAATTGAATAAACTTGATTTTAACCTCTAACCATATCTTACATTCATAACGAGTCTGCATGATAGATTAGATCCAAAAAACTGTAAGGCATAGTCCTAGTTTTGCTGGAGTTCGACATTCATATTGAGAAGTGGGAGTATTCTGCCTTAACGAGACTGCATGATAGAGTAGATCCAAAAAAATGTAAGCCATAGTCCTAGTTTTGCTGAAGTTCGACATTCAGACTGAGAAGTGGGAGTATTCAGCTAGTTTTTTTTTTAAATCGAATGTACTAAATTGATTTTTAAACTAGCACAAAGTCAATGGCATCTTAGCCATGCACATGAAGACAGTGTGGAAGAATAACACTGTCTAAGCCAAACTTCAGCTAAATTTGGAATAATACTAACTCAGAACGTATATCTTAACTTCATTCTGGAAACATTTCTACGAGGCCTCGTTGATATCCACCTTAGGACACAAAAATAGATTTTCAACATGAGCAAGAAGATTTAATTTTCTGAACAGCATCCAAAAACATGTGACCATCATTCTCTTTGCAACACATGACCCCATCGCTAAATAGTGCATGCAGTATCAAAATCATACAAACAAAATCTACACAGAAGAGCTATATGGCAGATCAAAAAAGTATCACTTCTCAACATTGTTTATAGGTCACTAGACAGTTTACCTCCTCCACAGCCAATAGATATAATCCATCATTCTTCAGCATAAGATACTTAGCTAAAACATAATTATAAAGCAATAAAATTTGTTTGCCAGAGTAATTTAAAAAATTAGTCTTAATCACTTTCACCGAATCCTTTCATATAAAATTCATCATAACTATTTCCATACATTTTAATACCTAATTAATTGTCTCTATCCAGTCTAAGCTGAAGTCAAATCTTCACACTCTGCTATACAAATTCCACTGCTCTCCTGCTCTGCCAAAAAGAACAAGAATTTAAAAAAAAATGATAGATACGAAACTTGGTAGACTAGAAAAGTATATTATTACCATTGTGATGTGCCAGTAAGCTTCTTTTTTTTTTTTCACTATTGCAGATGGTGACCTAATAGCAGTTGTGCAATAAAAACCCATTCTTTAATTATTATTTTAACTTAGGAACAACCAAATATTAATATTAAAGAATCCCATAATCAAGTATGTTGTCAAAAAAGGGAGAGTTTCTTGGATGAACTATTCCAAGTTATAGCAAGAGAACGATATTTTTGCCACACTTCTACTGAATGTCTATACAATTTAGTATAGCATTGACAATTAAAGGGGAAGTGATCAGAATACTTTTTCTGGATCATGCTTAAAGAGTTTGGGTTCAGTCAAATGCAGTGAAAAAAAAAATCAATAACCATGACAATCCTAGGGACCTCAAACTATGAATCCAAAGCAAGAAACTGGTCTAGAAAGTTTTTACACTTATAAAGTGGCTGCAACTTTGGCACCACTGAGGAATCAAAATAAAAGTAACAATTTTATCTTAGAAAAAGTTTTCTTGAAATTGCAGAAATGCAGCTTAAAACTTTTCCAGAAATTCAAAGTCACAAACTATATTTGCATATGACATTCATTTCTTATTTACAATAAATTAAAATATTAGTTATCCAAAGCAAAATTTACAGGCAAGCTAAAGTACCAACACCCATGAAAAACGAAGAAAAAATAACCTGTACAAGTTACCACTTAAGTGATATGCCACACTGAGGTTCCCCATGGAAAGATTGACAAGAGGTCGCTCATAAGAAGTGGTACAAATCCAATTAATGGCAGCAGATTTCTTTGATCTGCTACACTTATCAATTGAACTACCCCAAGCAAAGCGGCTGCACCACCAAACTGGAGATCTTTAAGGTGTTTCACAAATATGACCAACAGATCTCCTCTAGGGTTCAATTGCATCAAAGATGATAAGTGACAACAGGATCCAAATGTTAGTTTCAACAAATTAAAGTTTAGGGGTCAAAAGACACCAGGGCCAACATGTTACAACTAATGTGAAGGTCCACTTTGTCCCCCATCCTTGAACTTCTTGCTGTCAGGATCAGTCTTCAGCATTAACATTAGTAGAGAAGGATTGCTCTGATTTCCAGCGGATGAATCAAGTAAAATGGAAAACGTAGATGCATCCAGCAAGAATCCTTTGTGAACCATTTCTTCATAATAGACCACTGCATCATCATAATGACCGCCCTTAAGGAGTCCTTGCAGAATGACATTGTATGTAACACTGTTTGCCAAGCAACCCTTCTCTTCCATTTTTCCAATGAGTTCTTTAGCTTCGCTGAGCAGACCTTCTGAAAGCAGGCCAGAAATCATGGTGTTGTATGTTATGACGTCAGGGTCCAATCCTTTAAGGGAGAGATTGTTGAAAAGATCTCGAGCACTATCAAGCCTCCTGCTTTTGCACAACCCATCAATGATGATATTGTACATTTTTATGCGAAGATTTGTTCCATCAGTTTCCATTTCATGGAATAACTGCAATGCTTCATCGATATGTCCAGTCTTGCATAATCCATCCAGTACCACACAGTAAGTGGGAAAATCAGGCTTCATGCCATAAGCTTGCATCTCATTGAAAATATCTCGTGCACTAAGATACCTTCCTGAACTAAATAACCCGTGCAACACAGTGTTATAAATAACAATATTAGGTGTTAAACCTTTATGTGGAATCTCTCGAAAGAGCTTCATGGCTGCTTTCACTTTCTTGGTCTTGTAATAGGCATTTATTAGAATACCATAGCAATGGAGATCGGGTGTAAGACCGCTAGCAATCATGGTATTGAAAACTCTACTTGCGTCATCTATTCGACTCTGTAAACAGTACCCATCCATTAAGGAACTGTATGTGACCAGGTCAGGATTTTGACCTTGCTGGATCATGATCTGGACTACCTCTTCAGCATCTTCTATATGCCCTTCCTTACATAGTGCATCCACCACTATACTAAAAGTAATAACATCTGGAACAATTTTATAAACCTTCATCTCAGCAAAGAGCTTGTCAACATCCTTCCATCTGCTTAAGCTGCACAGAACCTGAATCAAACAACTGTAAGTGACAACATTCGGGGGAATGTCCTTTTCAATCATCTCCTGTAAGAGGGCAAGAGCTTCATCAACCATTTTATCCTTGCCCAAGCTATCAATGATGGTATTGTAAATAATTGCAGTAGGTTTACAAGGGCTTCCTCGTTTTTCCATTGCTCTGAGGAATTCAATGGCTGTTTGAGTGTTTCCTGCCTTGCAGAGCCCATCTATAACAATGCCCAACATAGTTTCATTGGGTTTACAAAGTTTTTCCTTGATTATCTTTGTGAACAATTCTTGCGCCTCAGGAACCTTTTGTTCTCGAAAAAGTCCCTTAAGCAAAGTGCCGAAGGTGACTACATTGGGAACAAAACCACGTTTGAAGAAGCCAGCCAATGTAGAAAAAGCTAAATCCACTCGGCCCACAACGCAGTAACAGTTAATCACAATAGTGAGGGTGTACTCACCGACAGGAATGCCCTTGACACACATATCTCTAAAAAGGGAAATAACTGAAGAATATTGATTCTTCATCTTAACAATACAAGTCAGCAGTTGATTGAATTGAATAACAGAAGGCAAAGGCCTCATCCGGACCATCCGCTCGAACAAGCTCAAAGCATCATCAAGACTGTTGACATTATTAATATCATTCCTTAATTCAGGTTGAAATTTCAGAGCTTTTTCAGAAGAACTCTTAAATTTACTACTAATAACAGAATAAAAAGCCAAATGGGGTTTATGGTTTGGGAATGCAGAGAGGAATGATGCAAGAGTAGTACAACCTGCAGGAGTACCTAATGAAGCCGCTGCTTCCTGAGGCCGAGCAATGGAAACAATCAACGCAGAAGAAGCTCTTCTCTTCATCGTCGTCTTCATCATCATCATAACCATCGTCTTCCGGTCTCAAATGAACCAATTACCGGGATTTTTTCAGGAAAATTCTGAAGATCGGTTGTTGAAAATTATTTTCTGAGGTAAATTCAGGCAATTGCGCCTGCTTTTTCAATTACGACGTCGTCACAGTGTCGAAGCTCAATCAAAAGCCTGGCAATGCCCAAACCCCTTTTTTTTTATAAAAAGAAAAAAAAGGCTATTTTGTAAAAGGCGGGCGGGATGATATTATTGATTATGAACGATGATATTGTTGTTATTATTGCAACACTTGATTAAGAATAAACTTGATAGTAGTTATATTTGAACATACAAAAGATATTTTTTCAGAACAATTAAATACTATCCCATTAAGTAAAAGTTTTAAGCCATGTAGCAAATTTTATTTAGACAAGTTTAGGAGTATAATTTAGTCAAGCTATTTAACTTGAACTTGCACACAGTTTAGTCAAAGTTTTGACATTAGAGTGAATCAAGTTCGAGCTACTTGGTATTGAGTCGAGTGTGAATAGGAAAATTCAAAATTTAAAAGTAGTCATCGACCTTTATAAAATAATTATTTAAATATAATTTTGAAAATTTTTTACAAAATTACATTTGTAGGTAAGAGAGTTATGAGATTTTCCAAAAGACTAAAAAATATATCATGATGATCCTAACAACCCCTTAAATACACTCACTAATCTTATCTTACCATGTTATTAAAATTTTGCTTTAATTTGTATCTAAATAATTCCTCCTACTTCTAACTTTCTCTCTCCTTGTTTTCTTTGTTTTTCCCTCTAAATCCTGATTCATATGCCTTTTTTCTCCTCCAAATCTTTAGATTCTTGCTTTTTTCCCCTCTTTACAAACTCTTTAAACAACAAAATTGGCTAAAATACAAGATCACTTAAAAGGACTCAGGCTATGTTTGGATTAGCCTATTTTTTCACAAATAGTTTTTGTTTGTGGAGTTTTCAATAACAAATTCTAAAAGCAACTTAAAAAACACACATCGAGGGAGGGGAAGGGAAGGGGAGAAGTGATGGGAGGCTAGGGAAGGGAGAGGAGAGGAGGAGGGAGAAAGAGGAAGTATGTAAGAAAACGGAGAAGAAGGGGAGAGGAGTGGGAGTAGGGCGTTGGTGATACTGACAATGACGCTGGAGATGGAGAAATGAGATGGGGGGCGGTGGGTAGTGGTTTTTTTTATCTTTAAAATATACCCTCATAAAATTTTAAATTTTAAAACACCGCAACAAATAACTATAGTAAAAGTTTTTAATATACAATCCTATATTTTAGTATTTCAAAAATAACTCAAAAAAACCCTAATCGATGTAGAGCCTCTAATTTTAGACTAACAAACTATCTCTTACATTTTTAACTTATATTGATTTTTACTTACATTTTTTATTTTTTATCCTTTTGTATATTTTGCATAATTACTTGACCCGATTTTCTTTTTGTTTCAATATTTGGATAAGTAGTTCTCCAAAATATACAAAGAGATTAAAAATAAAAAAACTTGGTTAAAAATCAACATAAGTCATAAGTGTAAAAGGTAACCTATTTTACTCTAAAATTAGAAGCATAAAAGGGAGCCTATTTTAGTCTAAAATTAGAGTCTTCTTAATGTGATGTCAAATTTTTGTCCATTGTTGTTTTAAGAGTTTGTCAAAGGGGAAAAAAAAATAAAAGAATGCAAAGGGAGAAAAATAAAAGGAAACTAGGAGCAACACGTAACCTGAGGATCGTTTGCTTGTTTTTACCACTTGGTAACACAGCGGATTGTTTGCTTGTTTTTACCACTTGTAACACAGCTGATCGTTTTTACCAAATCATCCCTCCCCTCAATGGCAATGTTATACTAGAAAAATGGTCCGACTATTCCAATGGGAGTAGATGGAAATAAATCCACCTATAATTCTTAGGATGCATAATTTGCTATTATCTATTTTTTTAATATCTATTTGTAATTAAGTGTATGTCCCCTAATTAAAAAAGGGGATAAGGAGGTTTCTGACAATTTCATTGATCTCCACTGAGGTTTCACAATTACACTGACTTTCCCTGGCAGAACTTGGGACCCAATTGCTGACATCATATAATATGAAATTACTATTATACCCAAGACATTATGTGTTATTATATGGCTAAAATCTGATAAATTATTCATTAGGGTCAAATTAAATCTTTCAATTTCATTAACCAACTTAACAGTTGGAATCTTGCTAATCAAAAATGCATTTAACCAACTGGCGCCAAGTTCGTTCACCAATATGGTGCCATTTTGCTGATTGATGTCAGGGACAAGACAACAAATCAGTGTTTTATATATTGTGAAGAAGGCATCAAGTAGAAGAAAGAAAAATAAGAAGAAACTTAGTGAAGATAGAAGCTGAACAAACTGGCAATTTTCGTTCAACTGGTAAGGTAGTGATGATATATCTCCAGTGGTGTTAATCATCTGTTATGTTGACCATATTACTTTAACATGTAAATTTATTATGACAGGATCATGCACATGGGAAGGTGCCTGTTGTGCATTCAAGTAAAGGTAGCAATTCAAGTCCTTCTACTGGAAATGCTGCCATAAATGTTCAGGTTAATGTACAGACAAGTTAATGTGCAATTTTCATTCAACTGGTGAGGCAATGATGATAGTACTCTAATTTCATAATTTTGAAGCAGAAAGGAGAGAGTATGGAAGGCAAATTCTGAGATTTTAAATATTGTAAATCACAAAAATAACAACAAAAAAGGTATGCAAGCTCTGTTATCTATTAATGTAATATGATCGAATATGACCTATCACTTCCAGAACATGTAAATTTTCAGAGTTCATCATGCAAATTTGAAGGAGAAAATAGGGAGTATGTCAAAACCATGAACTTAGTTAGATGTTAAAGTCAAAAGCATGACAAAAATCATCATCTTTTATGTTGATCATAGTTGTTCACTGCTTGATAAGTTGAATAGATAAGTTGTGATCACTGGTACATGTAGTTAGATAAGTTCATCATATATTATGTTGACCATAGTTGTTGAATGCTTGATAATCTACAATAAGTTAGATAAATTCTCTATTCTGCCAAATATAGTTTTAGATCTTTGAGTTGTGCCCTGTTCTTCATTTATTGAGTAAAAGTGTTTCATCATCATAGAATCATGTTAATGGTTATTAGTGTTGAACTATTAATGTTAATAATGTAGGATGGTGAATAATGGTGCTTATGACAAAGTTGTGCATTGCAAGGGAATGAAAGTGAAGATTCCGAATGTTGATTCTAATGGCCACTTGTACATTAACTTGCAATATGATGTTGTTGAAAAAGCATTGAATGAAATGCCTGGAAATGTGAATATGATGATACATATGAGGCATGATATTCCTGGAACATGTGAAATGCGTGATGCTAATGATGACAATGCAATAGCTGAGATGTTTAAAATGCATCAATCTGGAATTGTAATCAATTTACAAGTGTATGATATGGAAATTATTCCAACTAAGCCTGATGGACCTTTAAACCATAACAATGATCAAAACACCCAAGAGAATTTAGGCATTGAACAAACTTATGAAAGGGTAGTTGTTGATCTTGGAAATTCTGATGATGAATTTGAGGACTCTAACTCTGACGAGTCATGGAAACATATGCTTGATAGTGATAATGAAGGTGATATAGATGATGACAAAGTTTCAGTGGAGAGTAGTGACTTGAGTGACACTAATTTTTCTAATTTAGAAGAAAATGAGGATTGTGATATGGTTCCTGATTCCGAATCTGATCAGGAACTTGATCCTATGAGAGAAGTGATGAGATAAAAAATGTAGGTATACAACCCAAGAGAGGACATTGGGTTTGAGAAGTGCCAATTAGTCACCAATGTGGACTCCTTTAGAGCAACTTTGAAGGATTATGTCATCCAAAAGGGATTTTCAATAGTAAGATTGAAGAATGAGAAAACTAGAGTGACAGCTATTAGTGGTATAGATGGCTGCAAATGGAGAATTCATGCGAGTCCGATGGCTGATTCCGTCACCTTTATGTTTAAATCTTACCAACCTGAACATACTTGGGTGATGGATAAAAGTAATGTAGAACCAACATCAGATTGGATTGCAAAGAAGTTGGTGCCTTTGATGAGAGCTCATCCTAACATATCTAGCCAGGGCATAGAAGCAAAGATGATAACAAAGTGTGGTCTTAAACCAAGTTACATGCAGCTTTTTAGAGCAAAAAAGAAAGCAGAAAAGGAGATTCAAGGAAATTTCACTGATTCTTATGGCAAATTACCAAAGTATGTTGTACAAGACAATATAATCCACAAAACATTTGCAAAATACATTATGATAGGCCAAATCTCCTTGTAGAGCCCAGATTTTAAAGAATATTTGTTAGTTTTAGAGCATGGAAAACTGGTTTTCTTGATGGTTACAAGCCATTCAGTGGCTTTGATGGCTGTCACTTGAAGGGTCTCTTTGGTGGTATTTTACTCACAGCAGTGGTCTTGGATGGGAATGATAGTATATTCCCAATTGCATTTATTGTAGCTGAATGTGAAAACAAGAAAACATGGAGTTGGTTCTTTTACCTTTCTGAAGAGTTTTTTGTACCATTCAACAGCCACTTACCTTTAAACTTTATGAGTGATAGGCAAAAGGTACTGCTCAGAATAATCAACTCTTTGCTTGGACTTGTTAAAGGATTTGAAATAGCTTTTTTGACTCATCTATTTGCTGTTTTAGGGGCTCAACCTTGCTTATGAGGAGATATTTCCAAATGCTAGTGACAAATATTGTTGCAGGCACATTTGCCGCAACTTCAAGCAGCAATTTTCAGGCATGCTGCTTAATAGTTTCTTTTGGAAGGCAGCAAAGAGTTTTGATCACATAGGTCAGAATGAAACAATGTCAACCATTAAAGATATCAATATACAGGCTTGGAAATATTTGGACAAAATTCCCAAGAAAGCCTGGCATAGATATGCATTCTCAAAAGAAATTAAATGTGACCATGTCACAAATAATTTCACTGAATCGTTTTATTCATTGTTGGTGATCTCAGGGGCAAACCCATACTTAACCCTTGTTGAAGGTTTGAGAAGGAAGTTCATGAAGAAAATGCATAAGAGATACTAAAAGGGATGCACATTAACTAACAGAATCACCCCAAAATTTGCTGAAAAGCTCAAAACAATTGCTCAAGCATCAAGGCATTGTACCTTGAATATGGCAAGTGATGATAAATTTGAGGTTGGTGATATGGACAGATCATTCATAGTCAATTTAAATCAAAGGACCTGTGATTGTGCCTTCCAATTAGTTGGATTTCCTTGCAAACATGCTGCACTTGGCATTATCTACAAAAGGGAAAAGTTGGAAGATTACTATGATCATTGGTTCTCCAAAGACATTTACTTGAACGCATATGCTTCTATGATTCACCCTATACCTCATGAAAAGAGGTGGCCTCCTATGCATGAAGTTACCCCTAGGATTGTATTGCCCCCTCCTTTGAGAAGAGCTCCTGGTAGATCAAAAGTAAACAGAAGAGGAGAACCTGATGAAGGACCTTCATCTCAGCCAAAAAAGTCTAGTACCTTAAAGTGTGGAAATTGTGGTTAGTTTGGTCACAACATGAGAACATGTCAAAGAGCACCTGTGCAAAGAAAGAATCCAGCTAATACTCATGCTCAACAGGTATCATCATACACATATTTGTACAAATTAAATGTTCTTTCTTGACTCATCAACTCCTTATGTTGTTTACTTCATGACAGATGCCAACTAGAAGAGGGAAACCATGTAGAGGATTTGCAAATTTAGGACTGCAAGGATCTATTCTCTGGGTATAAATCATGTTTCAATTACACAATTAGTCCTTAGTGTTACCTAGTCATATTATGACAGGATCATGCACATGGGAAGGTGCCTATTGTGCATTCAAGTAAAGGTAGGAATTCCAGTCCTTCTACTGGAAATACTGCCATAAATGTTCAGGTTATTGTACAGACAAGTACAATTGCCTCTAAAAGAAAGGTACTGGCTCTTTTATTATGAAATCCAATCTAGTGCTACTCAGGTATTCAGTAAGGCACAAGCTCTTCTATTTTGAACAACTACAGGGAGGAAGGCCTTCAAATGCTACTTTGACGAATGCTGCAATAGGTTCTCGCAGAAGAGTTGCACCAGAACTTGCTCAACCAACTAATCATCTGTCAACAGCTCTTGTTCAAGCCCCTGGTGATGCTCTACATCTGTTAGCATGAATGCAGCTGCACCTCTTAACTCTGCCAATATTAGCACCAGCAGTAGTTTTAGCTTGCATTTCTAATTACTACTGTTATGCTCACATTTCTCTTCTTTTGTGCTTAGTGGTGCTTTGTGAAGTATAGTTCATTAATATGCTGCCTACTCATGCTTTTGTATATGGTGTTATATGAAACTATGACTAAACAATGGTTTTCCAATCCTCACCCTCTGCCTAAATTGCTTTAAGGCAGATGGTGTTTTAGATGGTCTTGGATTGCAGTTCGGTTTATTTAATGTATGGTTATGAAACCTGTAATGATATTACTCTTGGATTACAGTTTTGGTTTGCACCTTATTACTGCTAAGGTTTCATAAATGACTGTTTTAGTTCTTAACTTGTTTCATTTAATGGATCTGAACGTTGCAACTTGAGCATATAACAAATAACTTAGTTTCTGCACTGCTCATGAACCTGTTCAATTCACTCTTTTCCACCTTAGTTTTTGCAAAAAATCACTCTTTTCCGCCTTAAATATTGATGCTTAAAGTGAAAGTGGCTTCCTTTTTAATGCTGGTTCATAATATGTTGAAAATAAAAAACAAATCCTACCCAAAGTCAAGGTACTACCGTGGTGTTCTAGATCCAAAGATCAAGATGTATGATGTTGGCATGAAAAAGAAGGGAGTTGATGAGTTCTCATTCTAGGAAAATGAGAATGTCTCCAGTGAAGCACTTGAGGCTGTTCGTATTGCTTGCAACAAGTACGTGACTAAGTATGCTGGAAAAGTCCATTTGAGGGTTAGAGTTCATCCTTTCCATGTCCTGCGCACCGACTATGTCAGCAGGGTGGGGTGGGATCAGAGGGCAGTGAACGAGTCGTACGAGTGGGTGGAAAACAAGGTGGTATTCGAGCCGGAAGTGCGTGCGTGGCAATCGGCGGTGAGGAATGGTTTGCTGGAAGCCGGGCAACTCCCGTACAACGGATTTACGTACGATCATGTGAAGGGGACTAAAGTGGGGGGCACCATCTTTGATGGAAGTGGCTACAGACACACCGCTGCAGATTTGCTCATCCACCAAACATCACCATCTATTTGCATGAAATCGTGGAGCAGATCTTGTTCAAGACAGAAAGTACGTTATTTAATTAATCAATCACTACTACTGCTCAAATCTTCGATCATGTAATTAATTACTATACTACCTTCGATATATGCTTTCCTGCGTAAGTAGTAATCTTTAATCAATCATTAAATTATTATTCAGATTAGCAAAGTGGCAGGTAATTAAAACAATTACTAATAGCAAGCCCTCTTCTTAATTTTCCACTTACATCATCGTACCCCTCATTAGTAGCAGTAATAGTACGTGGTAATTCATAACCTGCATGCGAAAGAAAGATGAAGTGAAATTCTAGCTGATTAAATTTAAAACACCCCCCGCCCCCTTCCAAAAAAAAAAATGGTAGAGGATCAAGAATATTTTTGTGAAAATTAATTTTATATTTTCAAAATAAGTATATAGAAAATGAATAAAGTAACTTTTTTAGTGGTAGAGGATCAAGAATGAATGCATAATGAAATGTCTAAAAATGGTAGAGGATCAAGAATGAATGATTGGAGAATTTTAGATAACATACAGTTGTCAATTAATTAGTAGTAGGGTTAATGTGCAATTGTGAAAATAATGGTATTCAAATTCAGATTTAGCATGTTTTTAACTTTTTTCTTTTTTTTTTGTCTGAATCAAAGAGGTTAGAACCTCTTCACCCTTAAAAATTATTGGTACAGTGGAAAGTTCAAGGAGTGACTATTGTGTCTTAACACCAGCACCACAAAGTGGTATTCCAAATTTATATTTAGATATAGATATAAATGTACATATATGGGTGTAGATTTGTAGGTAACTATGGTATATAAAAAATACAAATTAATCTTTCCTACACTAACAGTCTATACGCTGTCAGTATTAGATGAATAATAAATATACAAAATTTAAATTTAAAATTCAACTCTTACACATATGTCATGAATAACCCTGCAAATATTTAAAGAGTAGGCTAGAAATCTTTACAAATTTTTGTAATTTTCTTATAATTGCTCCAAAATTTAGAAAATATATTTTCCTTTAATATAGCATAACCTCAAATCAGATTTTTTCCCCCTTCGCATAGTAGCATCATGTCAGATTTACAATATTGCCCCAACTGATGATACATCCTAACTCCATCACTGCTTACATATAGGGATATGATCAAGAATTAATGTCCAATGTCTTTCCACATAGCCAATTGTAGTTTGATGTAATGCATTTCCTCAGTAACTGTTTGCACACCATGCATTTATATTGCATACATATATGAGTGACAATTCGACACTTCAAAAAATCACACTCATAATTCTCATTCATTTCGATGAACCAAATCCATTTCTATTGGCTTAACTAAATCAAAAGAGAAACAGTGAGATTTAAGAATAGGAAAAGGCAAATGGAAGATTTGAACCCAACATCTCTAAGTTCTCAACCTTCACCCTTAATCACTTTATTAAGGGGGACCAAGCTTATGCACTTTGTTAGAGTCAATCTCCATCAATATGAGTTTGCAGCAACCTCTTAGAAGAGATGCATAATAAGGTGGATTGTTCTTGCAACTTGGTCCGACATTTTCTTTTTCCCCTTCTCTTCTTCCATTGCTAGAGACCAAATTGAGAGAGGGAAGGGAGAGGGAAGGAGGAGAAGGAATATATCTCGTAAAACTTGAATATTGGTCCCACGATTATTGGAAACTGTGGACGCCATGATTTTTGTTTACTAACTCAAGCACACCCTATCTTGATTTGCTTGGAATCTGGAGATATTCTAGAATACAAATTACAATCAGAAATTCCAACTTTTGGCTAACAAAACCTATCTAAAAAGAATAAGAATCTACCCTCTTGGCCATAACTCAATTCAGTAGATTATGAAGAATAACTTTGGAAATTGACCAGCACTAACATTTTCCCTCTACAAAATGTGGCAATGAACTTATAAATCAAGCTGTGCATACTTGTTTCATCGAGACCATCCTATTTCTTTTTTCTTGTCTCTATTTGTATACAAAAATCTGAAGCAATACATAGATAGATTCAAAAAAAATCACCAATGGCTCAAGAGGGGCCTCTATCTGCTGAACTTGATATGCTTAGTCATGTTCTGAGGCTGGTGGAGGCTTTTCGGGCTTTCGACGCTGACAGTGATGGCCAAATTTCTTCAGCAGAGCTTGGTGGGATCATGGGATCACTAGGATACAATCCAGCTGAGGCAGATATTCAGGCTATGATGCAAAAAGGTGACACTAACAAAGATGGACTGCTAAGCATTACAGAGTTTCTTGATTTGAACACCAAGGACCTTGGACTTGGTGGCCTCTCAACTATTCTCAGGAGGGTTTTTGCGGCCTTGGATTTTCAGGGGGAAGAGTTTGTGACCGGGGAAGAGCTGTTTGAAGTTGTGGAAAATATGGGACAAGATTTGTCTCTTGAAGATTGCCAGAGTATTATTGCTTCTGTTGATGGAGATGGAGATGGAGCTATAAGTTTTGAGGACTTCAAGCTTATTGTCACTGCCCTCCTCTAGAATTCTGTTCTGGTTTTCCATATCTAACGGACAAATACAATAGGCATAAAGCAGTAGTACTAGTTTGTAACCCCATGCTTAAGCATGGATATGTATTTGTTTCAAAATTAAGGAATAAGAACATAAAATAATTTTACTTCAGTTATTTTCTTTTTTGAAATATGTTTTTTACTTTAGGTTAACATTTGTAAGTACTAGAAAATGAAAACTTAGATCTAATATACATGACCATTTTCCTGATATCAATCGACCTAACTTTGAATCCTCTAGTACATCTTTATTCTTGTAAATATGCTTACAAACTTCTATTTGTTTTCCCTTCACTTTAGAATGTGTGGACAAATTTATGCTATCAGTATCAAATTCCAAAGCATATCTATAGTCCTTCAATCATTTCCAAACAAGAGGAATATTATACAATTTCGTACAGATTTGCTGTTCTCATATGAATTAATTTGACGTTTCGATACAAATTACTGATCAACAGTTCGAGATCAAAGGTATTGCTTAGCCAAATTGGCCATAGAACATGAAGTTCAGGAAGTAACAATTGGAGCCTGGAAATTCGTTTCCTAATGAAGACATCTAAAACTTGGCAAGCAAAATTCCTCAAGAGAAGAATATCAATGTCAATGAAATAATTGATTCCTTCTATCCCTTTTATCTTTAAAACCTTATACTCAACTAACGTACAAGCATTTAAATGACAGTTAATAAGGGGATCAGAGCCAAATAAGTGGAATACCGTATAAAGCTAACTTTGACATACCGTGGAACCTTATCCTGACTCCAGGGACTGTAACTCAATGTGAACAACCCTCAGGATCGCCATCCTCCCTCAGAAATATCATGTCCTTGTCTTCAGAAGATAGTTTGTATCATAGTGCATAAGACAATTGCATCCCCTGCTCCACAACAGATGAGACCTGCCTTTCAGTTGCAGTGGAAAAATTCTGAAATCTGCGTCCCATAAACCAGAAAACAGATGATAAAACAGAGCATCCATATTCCACAGACAGTCAAATTAACATGTCAAGCACTAACAAAAGAAAAAAGCGACTGAATCTCTCAATTCATAAGATTAGAAAAGCATTTTCATGCAGATTAATATGAATAGAACGCGAAAATTATCCAGCTTAGTAGCAGCCAAAGCAACTTATAAGCCATATCTTTAGTTCCTGCACATACTTTGCTCATAAGCCCATTTCATAGAGATACCTTCCTCGCAAATATGGTCTAATCACCCAACACTTATGTTTGAGGACAAGTGACAACAAAATGCAACATAAATTACATTGACAGAAAAGAACAGGTCTTGAAACTGGTACATGCAAAAAAAAGGGGGCTTCTTCCACATTTTAATCAGGAAAATGCAGCAAAGTGAGACAATAAATAACTTCAAAAACAGCTTTGCAAATTTTTTTTTTTTTTAAAAAAACCCCCGAAAAAAGTAAGAACTAGATGTAAAAGATCAGCAACAAGGTTTGACCGTTGCAGGAAAATTGTTAGCAGCTGAAACACAATGTAGCAACCCACGCCTTTTAGTACAGCCCATTACACCAATATTATTTCAAGTAATCGATTAATATTACTGTCAAAGAGGTTGCGAATGTTAGCTTCAGTAAAAGAACACTTGACAGGCTTTGTTCTATGTTCTCTGTAGTTGGACAACTCCAGTAGGGTTAGTTCTAGTGTTCAGAATTTACTAACAATGAAAAGCTACGGGAAAAAAATCATTGTGCAATAAAATGCAGATATGATATGGTACATACAGAAGAATAATAACCTTAAGTATATTCGTCACCCTTTTTTAACTCCTTCCATAACTCCTTCCAAGCTAAAGATTGACTGAACAACTGATTGCACATATATAAACAATTATAACATGTATTCATATGTAACCATGACTATCCATGGGACCTCAAAATTTAAATCCAAAGCAAGACAATTGTCTAAAACGTTTTTACACTTCTAAATTGGCTGCTAGGCTCCATCTAGGATTTGAAATGAAAGAAACAATTTTATCCTACTTACAAGAAAATTCTCCAACTTATATAAATGCTGAAACTTTTCGATAAATTCAAAATCACAAACTTTATTTCCAGATCTAGTTTCATTTCCTAATTCCAATAAACAAACATTACATGCAAGCTAAAGTACTAAAACCATGAAAAATAACGAAAAAGAGCCTTCACAATTTACTTCTTAAGTGATATGCCATATTGAGGTTCTCCACAAAAGGATAAACAACAAGTCTTTCAGAGGAAGTGGTAGAAATCCAATTAACAGCAGAGAATTTCTATGAACTGCTACACTTATCAATCAAACTTCCATATGGACTGTGGCTTCCTCCTCCAGGACCAAAGATCTTTGAGGGATTAAGATGACCAACGGAGTTCCTCCAATACCCAGTTCAAAAGTGAACTCAAATAGTTTTAGTTCCAGCAGATAAAATTTAGGTGCCAAAAACTGCAGGACCAAAAGTTGTAAAAAATGTGAAGGTCCTCTTTATCTCCCATCCATAAACTTCTTGCTATCAGGATCAATCTTCAGCATCAGCATTAGCACAGAAGGATTGTTCTGATTCTCAGCAGATAAATCAAGTAAAATGGAAAATGTAGATGCATCCAGCAAGAATCCTCTATGAACCATTTCTTCATGATAGACAATCCCATCATCATAATGTCCTCCCTTAAAGAGTCCTTGCAGAATGTCACCAAGAGACCTCCTCTAAACAAAGATGATAAGTGATAAAAGGATCAACTGTGAACCTTAGTACCATTCCTACCAGCTAATTAAACATCAGGGGCCAAAAAACTGCAGGACCAACATGTTACAACTAATGTGAAGGTCCTCTTTGTCCCCCATCCATGAACCTCTTGCTATTGGGATCAATCTTCAGCATCAACATTAGCACAGAAAGATTGTTCTGATTCTCAGCAGATAAATCAAGTAAAATGGAAAATGTAGATGCATCCAGCAAGAATCCTCTATGAACCATTTCTTCATGCTAGACGATCGCATCATCATAATGACCTCCCTTAAGGAGTCCTTGCAGAATGACATTGTATGTAACACTATTTGCCAAGCAACCCTTCTCTTCCATTTTTTCAACGAGCTCTTTACCTTCAATGAGCAGACCTTCTGAAAGCAGGCCAGCAATCATGGTGTTGTATGTTATGACATCAGGGTCCAATCTTTTAAGGGAGAGATTTTTGAAAAGATCTCGGGCACTATCGACCCTCCTGCATTTGCACAACCCATCAAGCATGATATTGTACATTTCAATGTGAAGATCTGTTCCATCGGCTTCAGTTGCATGGAATAACTCCAATGCTTCGTCGACATGTCCAGTCTTGCATAATCCATCCAGTACCACACAGTAAGTGTGAAAATCAGGCTTCATGCCAGAAGCTTGCATCTCCTTGAAAATTTCTCGTGCACTAAGATACCTTCCTGAACTAAATAACCCCTGCAACAGTGTTATAAAGAACAATATCAAGTGTTAAACCTTTATGTGGAATCTCTCGAAAGAGCTTCATGGCTGCTTCCAATTTCTTGGTCTTGTAATAGGCATTTATTAGAATACCATAGCTATGGAGATTGGGTGTAAAGCCGCTAGCAACCATGGTATCGAAAACTCTCCTTGTGTCATCTATTCGCCTCTGTAAACAGTACCCATCCATTAAGGAAGTGTATGTGACCAGGTTGGGATTTTGACCTTGCTGGATCATGATCCGGACTACCTCTTCAGCATCTTCTATATGCCCTTCCTTACATAGTGCATCCACCACTATGTTAAAAGAAATAACATCTGGAACAATTTTATAAACCTTCATCTCATAAAAGAGCTTGTCAACGTCCTCCCATCTGCTTAGGTTGCACAGACCATGAATCAAACAACTGTAAGTGACAACATTCGGGGGAATGTCCTGTAAGAGGGCAAGACCTTCATCAACCATTTTATCCTTGCACAAGCTATCAATGACGGTATTGTAAATAATTGCAGTAGGTTTACAAGGTCTTCCTCGTTTTTCCATAGCTCTGAGCAAGTCGATGGCTGTTTGAGTGTTTCCTGCCTTACAGAGCCCATCTATCACAATGCCCAACATAGTTTCGTTGGGTTTACAAAGTTTTTCTTTGATTATCTTTTTGAACAATTCTTGCGCCTCAGGAACCTTATGGTCTCGGAAGAGTCCCTTAAGTAAAGTGCTAAAGGTGACCACATTAGGGACAAAACCACGTTTGAAGAAGCCAGACAATGTAGAAAAAGCTAAATCCACTCGGCCCACAACGCAGCAACAATTAATCATTATATTAAGGGTGGCCTCATCAACAGGAATGCCCTGGACACACATATCTCTAAAAAGGGAAACAACTGAAGAATAATGCTTCTCCATCTTAACAATACGGTCCAGCAATTGAGTGAAATCAATGACGGAAGGCAGAGGCCTCATCCGAGCCATCCGCTCGAACAAGCTCAAAGCATCATCAAGACTGTTGACATTATTAATATCATTCCTTAATTCAGGTTGAAATTTCAGAGCTTTTTCAGAAGAACTCTTAAATTTAATACTAATAGCAGAATAAAAAGCCAAATGGGGTTTATGGTTTGGGAATGCAGAGAGGAATGATGCAAGAGTAGTACAACCTGCAGGAGCAGGAGTACCTAATGAAGCCGCTGCTTCCTGAGACCGAGCAATAGAAACAATCACCGCAGAAGAAGCTCTTCTCTTCATCGTCGTCGTCTTCATCATCATCATCCCCATCGTCTTCCGGTCTCAAATGAACTAATTACTGGGATTTTTTCAGGCAAATTCTGAAGTTCGTTGAAAATTATTTTCTGAGGTAAATCCAGGCAATTGCGCTTGCTTTCTCAATTACGACGTCGTCACAGTGTCGGATATTAAAGCTCAATCAAAAGCCTGGCAATGCCCAAACCGCTTTTTTTTTTTTTTATTAAAAAAAAAGAGGCTATATTTGTTGATGATGAACAATGATATTGTTGTTATTATTGCAACCCTTGATTAAGATAAACAATTAAACATAGTTATATTTAAACATAGAAAAGATATATTTTTCAAAACAATTAAATACTACCCCATTAAGTAAAAAATTTTGAGCCATGCAGCAAATTTTATTTAGGCAAGTTTAAGAATATAATTTAGTCAAGCTATTTGACTAGAACTTGCACGTAGTTTAGTCAAAGGTTCGATTCCGGTATGGGGTGTTAGTGACGTGACGATGACGTTGAAAGTGGATAGAGAAGATGGGGGGTGGTAGGTGGTGGTTTTTTTAATCTTTAAAATATACTCTCATAAAATTTTAAATTTTAAAACATCGCAACAAATAACTATAGTAAAAGTTTTTTTATATGCAATACTATAGTTTAGTATTTCAAAAATAACTAAAAAAAAAACCTAATCGATGTAGAGTCTCTAATATTAGACTAATAAACTATCTCTTACATTTTTAACTTATATTGATTTGTACTTTTTTTTTATTTTTATCCTTTTGTATATTTTGCATAATTACTTGCCTAGATTTTCTTTTTGTTTCAAAATTTGGATAAGTAGTTCTCCAAATGAAAAAATGTTGGTTAAAAATCAACATAACTCACAAGTGTAAGAGGTAACCTATTTTACTCTAAAATTAGAAGCGTAAAAGGTAGCTTATTTTAATCTAAAATGAGAGTCTTCTTAATGTGATGTCGAATTTTTGTCCATTGTGTTGTTTTAAGAGTTTGTGAAAAGGGAAAAAAAAACCTAAAAGAATGTAACGATTTGGAGGCAGAAAAAATAAAAGAAAATTAGGAGCAATACATAACTTGTTTTTACTATTTGGTAACATAGCGAATCAATCACTAAGTGCAATGGTCATTCTTAGCCTGTAGGTGAGGGTTCAAATTCCACCTGCAGCGAAAAAAATCCAATGATGGTGCCAAAGCACTCTTTTGATCTAATAAGGTCTGCATACCTGCTAGTTCCCAACACAAAACTTTTAGACTCCTTGTCCCCTCTAGTATAGGATAAAATAGGTTATATAATAATTGTCGTCTCCAAAAAATAAATCGTTTTCTTGCTTTTACCACTTTGTAATACAGCGGATCACTTTTACCAAATCATCCCTCCCCCCAACGGCAAATTATACTAGAAAAATGGTCCGATAAATCAGAAAGACAAGACATCTGATGAGATCTGTCCCTTGCACTGATCTATCAAATCAGACTGATATGCTCAGTCTGTCAGATCCTAGGAACTTGAATCCCACTATCCTTCCCTCTAAATTGTCCCATATAAATATCGGGATTTCTCACTCAAAAAGGGGACGAGAAATGTTCTGTAAGAATCACTCTCTAAAAACTCCATTACTTCCTATCCTTATCAAAACTAACTAGATCGTCAAAGAAAAATCGGAGGATTCAGCCCCACCTCTTATAACTTGGAGTAGGTGACTTCCCTGAAGCCTTACCTCCTCCAGGAGATCACTTCAACAGTTTGGTACAGCTCGTCCATCTGAAAATCACCTTTTCAATTGGCGTTGTTGTGGGAACTCGAAAATACCAAAGAATGAAACCTACGCGCTCTAGGAGCAGAAAGGTTACAATCCTCAGTTCTAGGAGTAGGAATGTTTTTTGAGGTCGTTACAATCCTCAGTCTCATGTCCGACATCTCAATGGTACGAGCAGCAGAGATTGAAGTTCCTCTTCTCCTGCTTCCCTGTCATCTTAGAGCTCGACAGAGGTGATTTTGCTCCATTACTACTAGGATGTGTGACCGATTGGTATTCAGGAGGGTGAGTTCGAAGTCAGGGATGGACTTCTTGCCCCTGTCAATCCTATCAAAAACACTCCAGCGATCACGGGAAGAGCTTGATGCTCCTCCGCTGGGCCCTTGATCGCCTCGGCCAGTTTCTTTTTTCCTCATAAAGTCATGACTCACTCGCGTAGCTTGAGCTTCCCTCTTCATGCAATTCAGGTCTTCGCTCTGGATACCATTATCTACCTTAAGCCATAGTTCCCGAAGTGTTCGGGGGTACTTCCGATATACCTCCGTATTGAATACTCCGGCGATCAACCCGTTAGTAAAAATGGCTATAGTTACTTGCTCATTCGGGTCAGGTATTTGCACGCTCTCATCATGAAATCTCTGCATGTAAAAGTGGAGAGATTTACCGGGAATCTGCTGTATGTTCAAAAGGTAGGCCAAGATCTTTGTTATTGGCCTGGAGGACACAAATCGGTGGATAAACTTATCCACTAGCTCTCCCAGGGAGGCTATGCTCTTAGGTTCTAAACTCCAGAACTATTTTCGAGCATTACCTTATAGGATGTCTGGAAAGGCTCGAAAAATGTTGAGTCAGGGACACAATATAACCGGAAAGCAGAAATGAAGGCATGGAGAAATCTTCAGGATCACCTCGTCCATCATAATGCGGCAATACTGGAAGATTAAAATTTAAGGGAACTTTTTCCTAATTAATGTTATCTGTGAAAGGTAGAGCCCTCATATAATCCACCTCTAACCCCATTGGGCGTCGGAGTCCCTCCTGGAGCGCTTTCCCAAGAGATCTTGAGTAAAGGCCTTTGAGATGGAAGCTATTTTGGAGGTGGACTTGGATGAAGCACGCTTGGAGGGACTACGAACAGGATGTCTATCATCCGAATCCTCCTCCGAGGGGATCTCAGGAGACTTGGCTGACCTCCTCTTGGAGGATTCAGCCTTTTGTTTATCCTGCCTCTTCAAGTACCTCCCCAATTCGTAAAAAATATTTGAATTTTGAGCCACAAACTCTGTCATTCGGGCTATGACTTCTCCATTTATTGGCTGAGCCCCTTGAGATCCCTGTCCTTCATAAATGTTTTCTTGTTGGGCTGCAGCGCTTGGCTCAATCCAATGGTGAGAACATTTCTGAAGGGTAGGGATCTCAAGGGGCTCAGCCAACAAACGGAGAAGTCATAGCCCGAATGACAGAGTTTGTGGCAGAAAATCCAAATATTTTTGAGGAATTGGGGAGATATTTCAAGAGGCAGGGTAAACAAAAGCTGAATCCTCCAAGAGGAGGTCAGCCAAGTCTCCTGAGATCCCCTCGGAGAAGGAGTCTGATGATAGATATCCTATTCGTAGTCCCTCCAAGCGTGCTTTATCTAGGTCCACCTCTAAAATAGCTTTCATCTCAAAGGTCTTTACCCAAGATCTCTTGGGAAAATGCTCAACGGAGACACCCCGGTGCCCAAGGGGGTTAGAGGTGGATTATACGAGGGCTACACCTTTCACGGATAACATTAATAAGGAAAGGGTTCCCTTAAATTTTAAACTTCCAGTATTGCCGTATTATGATGGACGAGGTGACGAGGTGATCCTGAAGATCACCTCCATGCCTTCATTTCTGCTTTCTGGTTATATTGTGTCCCTGATTCAACATTTTTCGAGCCTTTCCAGTCATCCTATAAGGTAATGCTCAAAAATGGTTTTGGAGTTTAGAACGTAGGAGCATAGCCTTCCTGGGAGAGCTAATAGATAAGTTTATCCACCAATTTGTATCCTCCAAGCTAATGACAAAGACCTCGGCCTACTTTTTGAACATACAACAGACTTCCAGTGAATCTCCCCGCTCTTACGTGCAGAGATTCTATGAGGAGAGTGTGGAAATACCTAACTCGAATAAACAAGTAACTATAGCCACTTTCACTAACGGGTTGGTCGGCGGAGTGTTCAACACGGAGGTACATCGGAAGTACCCCCAAATACTTCGGGAGCTATGGCTCAAGGTAGACAAGGGTATCCAGAACGAAGACCTGAATTGCATGAAGAGGGAAGCTCAAGTTACGCGAGCGGATCATGACTATATGAGGAAAAAAGAAACTGGCTGAGGCTATCAAGGGCCCAGTGGAGGAGCACTAAGTTCTTCCCGTGATCGTCGGAGCGTTTTTGATAAGATTGCCAGGGGCAAGCAGTCCATCTCTGACTCCGAACTCACCTCCCTGAATACCAATCAGTCACACATCCTGGCAGTAATGGAGCAGAATCACCTCGATCGAGCTCCTGCTAAGATAACAGGGAAGCGGGAGAAGAGAAACTCCAATCTCTACTGCTTGTACCGTCAAGATGTTGGACATGAGACTGAGGATTGTAATGACCTCAAAAAAGAGATAGAGAACTTAATCAAGCAAGGGTATTTAAAGTAGTTCATCCGCAGAGATGGAGGCTCCAACAGAAGTGACTCCCGCCGAGAGAACCGAGGTGATCAACAGCGAAAGGATAGGCGGGGGCCAAGGAGTAATTGCCGAGCCCCTGATGACCCTAGGAAAACGAGAAAGGCTCCCTGAGATGGGTCTCCCGATTATGGGTCAAACATAGTCGGGGTCATTAACATCATAGCAAGAGGTCCGATGAGAGAAGATAGCCAGAACTCCCGGAAGAAAACCTACAGACAAGCCAATTCGGATCAGGTCGAGATGAATTCTCGTCTAATCGAGGTGATCACGTATGGCCCGAGTGACCCCGTCCCGGATGCTTCCAACAGTCATGAAACTCTGGTGATTGAAGTGCTCACCAACAACTATATAGTTAAGAAGGTATTCGTCTACCCTGAAAGTTCGATAGATGTCATGTACTACCGAACCTTCGAGATGGTACTCTAGTATTTAGAACTTGGCATGCTAAAAATCTCAAGTTGTTTTATTCATGAAACACTGGCATTCTAGTCAGAACTACTTGTGTTATTTGTTCTCAATTTGCTCAATTATTTTTTAGCACCATTCTTTCATGATTGTTAAAAAATAAGGGGACATGAAAGGTAGAAAATAGTAGAATGAATAAGTGAGATAGAAGCAAAAATAAGTAATTGATATGGAGAATGCGGTTATTACAAGAAAAGTTACAAAGTACAAAATCCCAAGGCCAAGAGCTCTTCTAAGAGTTCCCTGCCTCGGCACCGCCTGAACCCTCCCCCTCCCCCTCCCCGGCACCGATTTCAGCTCCTGTAGTCTCGCCGAGCTGCTCGCCATCCAGTGTCAGCTCAAATTCTGCCAGCCAACGATTGAATTCTTCTCGTATCTCGGTCAGATTCCTCCCGACCTGAATGCCTTCAGCCATGCGATCGCATAGCTCCTTAGCGTCTTCATTGTAGTTAGCCTTATATTTGAAGGAGTCCAGCAGCTCTAAAGAGAGAAAGGGAGTTGCATCATTGATGACCGAGGTGTAGCCGAACATGAAGATCGGTATAATCAACTCGCCGAGATCTTGGGTAAAAGTCTCGGAGAAGCAGAAGGTTTCCACTGCCGAGCTACCTACCTTTTCTATGGTCTCCCTAGAAAACTGCTCCTCCTCGAGTCACCTCTTCTTCTCCTCTTCCAGAGCTGTCTTCAAGGAGTTCATTGTGGCCTAGGATTGCTCCATCTCGGCTACTGCAGTATCGCAGTCTTTGCGAAGCTGAACCTTCTCTTCCTCAGCCAATTTTAACTTTTTCTCCAAAAGAGAAACATTATCTTGGAGTTCGGAAGATGGCTGGTTCTCGAGCAAGTTGGTATAGCTTTGTGACAACTTGGAGAAGAAAGAAGCCCAAGCGACCGAGGCATTCTGCATCAGCTCGGTAAACCTCAGCTTCTTAGCATAGCTGTGGTCCCTTGGCAAGGTAGAGTGGACCAGAAGATGGTGGGCAACGCGGGGGTCCTTGCATCGGTCGTTGACATTGATGTCCCACTCTGGACACCAATGTAAGCTGGAATGCCTCATATCGTCCCCGATAGGTTGGGTTTACACATAGTGCAGGTTCTAGATTGACGACCCCGTGATTGACATGTCAGTGGGTTAGGCGTTCTTGCCTCGGTCGAGAGGAGGAGCAGCCTAGGGGTGAGCATCGAATTCGAATTCGGTAATTCGGTAGGTTGAAATCGGTAATTTTCGGTAAATGGTGTTGGGATATTTCGACCTAATTCGTATTCGAATTACCAAATTTCGAATTCGAATTCAATTCGGATTGAATTCGGTAAACACAAATTGACCGAATTGTCCGAATTCAAATTCGGTAAACACGAATTGTCCGAATTCAAATTGTCCGAATTGTCCGAATCTGAAATTGGACCAATATGAATATCGAACATAATGAACTATTTCCTATGTAACTTAATTCGGGAATTTCGAAATTGAAAACGGAATATTATTACCGTTTTACCGAAATTAATTCGAATTCGGTATATCCGAATTCAAAAACTATAAAACCGTTTTCGAACCTAATTCGATTTTAACTAATATTATATCCCCGATTTACCGACCGAATTACCGAATTACCAAATTCGATTTACCAAATTGAAATCGATTTCGGTCGGTAAATCGGTATTTACCGTAATTGCTCACCCCTAGAGCAGCTATAGTAACACCCTGGGTGGCCACCCCTTCCGGAATGACGGAGCCCCGAGAAGTGTCCTTGGGATGGTGATTAGCGGGTTGCTAGTCGAGGCACCATGCGTGCTCTTCTTTTTCTGGACTCCTGAAGTCTCACCAGGAGCCTTTCGCTTTGGCTGTCTCTTGGCCACTGCCGCCGTGCCCGAGGTGATCAAATCTAACACCTTTACCACTATATAAGAAGAAGGGATTACTATTTAGAATCAATAAAAAGTAAAATGAATCTATGAATTGAAAAGTACAGTGTTTCTCAAGCCTAGAAGAAAAATAAGGAGGGTTGTTGGGGTTGATCAGAGCTCGGCTAATCCCACCGTCTACGAGAACTGCCTCGGGGAAGACCCAACTGTTAATTCTAAAACCCGACCTGTAGAGTTTGCGAGAGTTTTCTTTTTCTACTTGACCCGGGGAAGGATCTTTGGCTGCGGTGGGTGGCCTTCACCAGAACCCCTTAGAAAAGTCCTCGGTGAGGACAAAAATAAAGTTTCGCTTCTACTTCTTTATTGAAAAAGAAGCGTTCACCACTAGTTTTAGGACGCTAGTGTTTCTGTTGAAAAAAAAAACCAGTTTTTCTCACTCCCATTGTTCTTGATGGTGTAACAGCGGCGAAAGAGGTTGACTGTGAGGGTCAACCCTTGTTCTTGGTAAAGCAGCTCGAACCCGACGAGGATCCGAACTACATTAGGAACCAACTGGGTAATTCTCATACCCCAATATCTGAGGTTGTTTCGGAAGAATCTCATAGTGGGCATCCTCAACTCGATTTCTAGTTGGCCCGTGTAGATGGGCACCCTGCCATTCGAGGCTGTTTGGGTCGCTTTGGACGGACAGATGTTATAATACTAGCAGAAAAAATACTTGCGGATCACTTCGTTTGTCGTAGTCATACCGATCACACTGCTAAATGAGGGGAGTTGGCCAAAGTCTATAGCCGAGAGGTCAGGAGGGATGGCTGGCTCCGGTACTCCCTCATCCCTGGGCACTTCGGATGCGAGGGCATCGTTGTACAACATCTCAGATCCTTATTGGCTCTGATTTTGTGAGGTCTTGTTCCTGCCGGACACCTCGGCTGCTTCCTCCCCCGGGTTGGACGAAGTACTTTCCTCCTCCTCGATCGGGTCGGGTCTCTCCGCCGCGTTGTAGTCCGACATGACTGTATCTTTGTGTGTGTGGGGTACCCGAGCCATATTTAGAAAAAAAGGAAAGAAGTGGTGAACTTGCTATTTGCTGAAAAAAGGGCTGGGGTTAGCTGCTGCTGAGACACCTCGGATAATTGCTCTGATAGATGCTATAAATTTTCTTGGTAAAGGGTAAATGGCGAGAGGGACCCCCTATTTATACAAGTATAATGGGAAATGAAATGACAGCGCGTTTGGAGTTCCCCAGAGACGTAGTCTCTCTCCTCATTTATGACTAGCCGTCGCTCTGACCACCTGTCATGCACCTTTCTATGCTCTGTCATTAAGTATGACGACCATCCCGTCACCCCTCATCTTATCCTACCCGCTCGTACTTGACGTGTCATCATCCTGACACACTAATTATATGCTGTATTCACACAGAAGCCCCAGAAAGCAACAAGTAACCCATTTCTTTCCGAGGCTTGGGAGGTTTATTGAGAATGGCCATTTCGGCTCGACTCAATGATAGGGTTCTGGTAATGGTAATGGTCACCTCGGTTCAGTGTGATAGAGTCGAGGCCATCACACTTATTGTGATGGCTGTTTGTCCTGATCACCTCGGCTACGCATCACCTATGGATAGTTGAGGTGACTACCATGACTATTATCTTGAAGTAGCACTAGGACTGACATGACAATTGAAGTCGGGTCATAAATTGACACTCGTAGAAAGACAAGACATCTGATGAGACCTGTCCCTTGCACTGATCTGTCAAATCAGATTGATACGCTCAGTCTGTTGGATCCTAGGAACTTGGATCCCACTATTCTTCCCTCCAAATTGTCCCATGTAAATACCGGGATTTCTCACTCAAAAAGGGGACGAGAACTATTCTGTAAGAATCACTCTCTAAAAACTCAATTACCTCCCATCCTTATCGAAACTCACTAGATCGTCGGAGGAAAATCGGGATTCAACCCCACCTCTTATAACTTGAGCATGTGACTTCCGTGATGCCATACCTCCTTCAGGAAATCACTCCAACAGTTTGGTACAGCTCGTCCAACCGAAAATCATCTCTTCAGTGAGTATTAGACGTCTGATGTTTCGAAGAGCGTCTGATACAAGCGTCCAATTGTCTCAACAATTTTTGCTCCATTTATTGAAATATTTTCTTCATTCTTTTGGACTTGACACCTGTTCTGAACACTTCCTTATATGAAATCATTAGTTCAAATCATCATTTTGTTTTGTTATCATCAAAACTTAGAATTGATCAATTTAAGTCTTCATGATGTTAGAACTTGGGCTAAGAAAATTGGGACCAAAACCGTATTTTAACTTTATTTTCTTTTAATATGTAGTTTTGGACATTTTTATGTATTTTAGGCATTCTCTAATCTTCTAAAACTTTGTTTGTGATAAGTTCCTAATAATATTTGTAATTTGCCCTCTAATTTTTGCAAAATTAGAGTAAGACCCCAAAAATTGTGAAAAAAATGCATAAACTCCTTTTTGGAGTCTTGGTCTTTTTTTATGATGCTTATGCATGTCTTGGTGAATTAATTCCGACTTTTCAAGTATAATTAGGGTTTGAGTAAAGTTGTTAAGTTTAGGATTTTAATTTGACAATTTTAGAAACTAGTGCGAATAATCCTTTGTTTGTAAATTTCTAAATCACTTTGGTAGTCTAATTATAGGGTTGTCAACAGTTCGAGTTTGGACCTGGACTTGGCTAGAACCCGCTAATTTTTTTCAGGTACAAGTTGGGAAATAATCCTGTTACTCTAACCCGAATCCATACGCGGTTCTCTAACAAAAAAAGATCATATACGGAATATAGAATTTCGACCCATATTCAACTCGAACTCGTTTAATATATTAATAATTATAAAATATAAATACTTCTAAATACAATAATAATTCTTTTACAATAAATACTTTTGTGTAAGCCAATTCATACACAAATTTTGTCGGATCTTATTTTTTTTGGGTAGACCCAAACTTGACTCGAGACCCATCGGACCCAGTTCCGGAACCGTAAGCACAAGACCCGTCAAGTTCGGAATTGGTACATTATAACGAGTCTGGGTTTGAAATTTTCAATTTTGGCCCGTACTCGACATGTTGACAAGCCTATCTAATTAGTCTAAATTTGAGTAAATTATGAATAAAAGGTTAGTAAATAATTTATTTTTGCAGAATTTATATTTTGGCCCCCTAAATTTTAATAAATTTACATTTTGGCCCCAAAAACTTTATTTACTTTAGTCCCTAAGCATCTTTGTTGCCCTTATCATTAAAAATGTTCTTGGCTCTTTAGTCCTTCATTCATGTTTAGAATGTTAGTTTATTATTTATCGTGTCACATTAGTGAGTTTCTTTTTAATGAATTAATTTTTTTTATCTCTAACAATTAATTATCAATTAAATTGGTGTTTTGATACTGTTGTTAATTTTGAGTAATAGATAATTCTTCCTCCTCTCATTTGGTCAGTATTTCAAAAGGAATGTATCCCTATTATCATTTAAATTTTAATTACATGCTCTTATATGCTCCTACGTGTTTTATGTAATTTTTATTTTTCTATTTATTTACTTTTCCCTTGTTCATTTCTATGTTTATTCATGTATTTCAAGTCTTATAATTATTTAGAATGTATTCGAATACCTGAGATGTAATAGATGGGTTCTATTTTTTTTTTGCAAAATTTGTAATTAAATAGGTAAATATAATAGATAGGTTATATTTTGCAAACGTTTTAACTACATTGACAAATGTAATGGAGATGTTAGATAGATTTATTTTCTTATATTTTCCCTTTTAAATTTTAATTAGGTTGCTCAACGTAATAGTTAGGTTTTATGTGTTTACATAGCTTAAGTGTTTATATGCTTATATGCTTTATCCACTTTCATTAGGATTTTTGTACCTAGATATTATACTTATGTTTTATTTGTTCTATGTACTCTTATGTATTTACTTATTCATACTTTTTTTGTTTTATTATAAACTATAAGCGTGTGACATTACGATACTAATCTAATGCTAATTATGACTTCTCTTTCCATTTCCTTACTAGTTCAACACTAGTAAAAATAAATTAATCCAATGACCCTTCAATCATCCACTCGTTAAATTCATTCTTTGTGTGTCATTCACTAAATTCTCATGCATTTTTCTTATTTTTAGGTTATTTTTCTCATTTGTATGATATTTCCTATTATATTATTATCGTGAACCATATCATTTAAATTTACATTTCACTTAAAAAATAAATTAATTCAATTGTTTGTTTAGATTAGAAATGTCACCTTTTAAATATGAGAAATAAACGAATATAACTTTCTTAACCTTAAAATGCTATTACTCCTCTACAAAAAGAAAAATTATCTCACGAGTTTTAATCCCCCATATTCATTATGTTACATTTCCTTTTTCTTTGGTCACTTTTATTTATATATACATGTTTTAATTTTCTTTTATTTTCTTCAAGTTTTATATTTGCCTACTCGTGACCCCTTCAATGGATCATCATTGAATATTGCAACTAATAAGTTGATACCAATTAGACCTTGAAAGGACATTTCATCCCTCCCAGTACCCCATTTTATTTTTGAAAAATGGGGCGCAACAAAGAGCATGCGAAAATTATCCAGCGTAGTAGCACCTAGAAGCAGCTTATAAAGCACATCTTTAGTTCCTGCACACACTCTTTTCATAAGTCCATGTAATAGACATACCTTCCTCGCAAATATGATCCGATCACCCAATATGTTTGAGGACAAGTGACAAAATGCAACATAAATCACATTGATAGTGAAAAAAAAAAGGTCTTGAAACTAGTACCCGCGGAAAAAAGGCTTCTTCCAAATTTTAATCAGAAAAATGCATCAAAGTGAAAAAATAAATAACTTCAAAAACAGCTTTGCAAAATAAAAAAAAATTAAAAAAAAAACCCCCGCAAAGACAGTATGAACTAGATATAAAGATCAGCAATAAGGTTTGATCATTGCACGAAAATTGTTAGCAGCTGAAACAGAAAAGTAGTAACCCATGCATCTCGAGGAGGCTGCGAATGTTAGCTTCAGTGAAACAACACTTGACAGGCTATGTTCTATGTTCCCTGTAGTTGTGCAACTCCAGTATGGTTGGTTAGAGTGTTCAGAAATTACTTACAATCAAAAGCTAAGGTTAAAAAAGATCACAGTGCAATAAAATGCAGATATGATATGGTACATACAGAAGAATAATAACCTTAAGTATTAATTGGTCACCCATTTTCGCTCCCTCCAAGCTGAAGATTGACCGAACACCTGATTGCACAAATATCGACAATTATAACTTGTAGTCATATGATGTTAAATATGGCAACTGCCTCCAAAAATAGTTAAACAGATCTAGTTGCCAGAATGCCAAACATTCGCAGTATACAGGATTCAGGATGTTAAATTGTTATTCAATCCTCCAAAGAAGAAAAGAAGCAATAGCTTCTGCAAACAAGGGGAAAGACAAACTCTGAGGATTCAAGGACAACCAGACAACCGCCTTTATTCTAAAACTCAATCCATCCAAGACGTTCCCAAAAGAAACCAGTGAATTTCAAGACACATTTATGACCCTCACCTCTTTTAAACATAAGGAAATAAAGATAATAAAATAAACCACTGAAATGCATCAAGATTTCAATTCTAGAACTCTTCTCATTATAAAAGGGGGCCAAAAAATAAATAAATAAAACACCCCAAGCTTGCGGGATGAATATCAGTCATCACAATCACACAAACTATATGCCTTTCCATGGTCAAAGACAAACTATAACTGACAGCAGTACTGAAGGAAGGAAGAATCAAGCAGAATTGTGAAAGCTAAACAACAGGCATGCAAATGTCCTGGACAAATAATCATTCAGCAACTAAGTTTCAACTAGCGGACGCATATTTACAAGCAGAATGCATGAAATTCTTCAAAAAAGCATTGCATACCCATTCCAGCTCAGATTTAGATGAACATGATCCAACAACCAACCAAATTCAAATCCAATTCACAAATGCCTTGGACCGGTATCTCAGGCCAAATGTCTTTCAACTTAAAACTGGCTTTGGATTGGATGTTAGACCAAAGTTCATCCAGATTGGGGTTTCCTTAAGATGCAACTTGGTGGGTGCCATGAAGGCTCTATCTTGTGTAGACAAAATTGCAGCAGCCCCACTAGATATAAGCAACTACTACAGTAAGACAACCAACTCAAACACTACAAGAAACTTTCCAATTTAATTAGAACTGGAACTAGAGGCAACCAACTCAATAACCAAGACCTACTAATCGACTGATGAAGAAACGAATTCTGCCAAAGACAGATTAGTTTGCAAATTGCAATCACTCAAGATTATTGATAACACTTTGACAACATCGTAAACTTTGACAAAAAAGCTAAATAAAGAGATCAATTAAGCTAGTTCAAATATTCCAACACCACTAATCAAGGTATTTACCCATTTCATTAATGCACCGATAAGACCACAGCAGGAACATACAATTATTCAGGGGCAATGTGTCCCATAGTTCCCTGGACTTAAGTTGCAATCTGATAATTTTGTATCCACCGAAGAAAGCTTCCAAGTTATCATCCAGATGGATGTTTCCAGGCTTTAAATCAGGGTGAACAATTTTACCATAGCAATGCTCATGCAGGTACTCCAGGCCATGTGCTGTATCAAAAGAAATTCTTTTCTAGTACATCAGTCCAGGCCTTTTTCTCCAGGTTTGAGGTCTATTACAGGCACAAATAGATACTTTACAATTACTGAAAGGTCATTCATATCACTGCAGATCATGCCCAATCATAACTAGCAAAAACAATGAATACCTCCCAATTCCACCTCAGTGACCAATAATACCTTGTCAAACAATTTTATGACAAACAAAAAATGGTTACTGGTATTCAAGATACACATTCACTATTTCCATTCTATGCTGAGTATCTTCCCAGTAAATAATTCAAATTTACCACATACTGTAGGAATGAAAATTGTGACAAAATTCTTCACAAACTGAACCAGCCACGCAGAATAGATGCTACTACAAAAATCCAATTTATAGAAAAGTTTTATCACAAACTTGTTTCCTGCATTCAGAAACAAGATTAGTTTTTCCGTCTAAAATTGGGAATCCTCCTCTAAAGCTATTAGAAAAGATAATTAAGTTGTCCATAGGACAGTTAATGAACATGATTTTGAACCGTTGTAAAACAGATCTCTTGCATAAAACTTCAATGCAAGACTTGTCATTCAATGCTTGTCACCGAGAAATAAAATAAATTAAATTAAAATTAAGACTTGCTCTTAATTTTCTCACAATTCAATTTGAACTAATGTTATTTAAGATGTGGTTTGAAGTTAAAAAATCTTCCCCGATTTAAAAAATTAGTCTTGATCACTTCAGCCAATTCCTTTCATATAAAATTCATCATAACTATTTCCATATGTTTCAATACCTAATCAATACTTAAAAAGTTTTTTGGATCATACTTAAAAAGTTTGGGTTTAGTCAAATGCAGTTAAAACAAATCAATAACCATGCCTATTTATGGGACCTCAAACTGTGAATCCAAAGCAAGAAACTGGTCTAGAAAATATTTACACTTTTGAACTGGCTGCACCTTTGGCACCATTTAGGAATTAAAATAAAAAGTAACAATTTTATCTTAGAAAAAATTTTCTCAAAATTACAGAAATGCAGCTTAAAACTTCTCTAGAAATTCAAAGTCACAAATTATATTTGCATATGCCATTTCGTTTCTTATTTCCAATAAAATCAAATATTAGTTATCCAGAGCAAAATTTACAGGCAAGCTAAAGTACCAACACCCATGAAAAACGAGAAAAAAGAACCTGTACAAGTTACCACTTAAGTGATATGCCACACTGAGGTTCTCCATGGAAAGATCGACAAGAGGTCGCTCATAAGAAGTGGTACGAATCCAATTAATGGAAGCAGATTTCTTTGATCTGCTACACTTATCAATTGAACTACCCCAAGCAAAGCGGCTTCACCACCAAACTGGAGATCTTTGAGGTGTTTCACAAAATATGACCAACAGATCTCCTCTAAGGTTCAATTGCATCAAAGATGATAAGTGACAACAGGATCCAAATGTTAGTTTCAACAAATTAAAGTTTAGGGGTCAAAAGACACCAGGGCCAACATGTTACAACTAATGTGAAGGTCCTCTTTGTCCCCCATCCATGAACTTCTTGCTATCAGGATCAGTCTTCAGCATTAACATTAGTAGAGAAGGATTGCTCTGATTTCCAGCGGATGAATCAAGCAAAATGGAAAACGTAGATGCATCCAGCAAGAATCCTTTGTGAACCATTTCTTCATAATAGACCACTGCATCATCATAATGACCTCCCTTAAGGAGTCCTTGCAGAATGACATTGTATGTAACACTATTTGCCAAGCAACCCTTCTCTTCCATTTTTCCAATGAGCTCTTTAGCTTCGATGAGCAGACCTTCTGAAAGCAGGCCAGAAATCATGGTGTTGAATGTTATGACGTTAGGGTCCAATCCTTTAAGGGAGAGATTGTTGAAAAGATCTCGAGCACTATCGAGCCTCCTGCTTTTGCACAACCCATCAAGCATGATAGTGTACATTTTTATGTGAAGATTTGTTGCATCAGTTTCCATTTCATGGAATAACTGCAATGCTTCATCGATATGTCCAGTCTTGCATAATCCATCCAGTACCACACAGAAAGTGAGAAAATCAGGCTTCATGCCAGAAGCTTGCATCTCGTTGAAAATTTCTCGAGCACTAAGATACCTTCCGGAACTAAATAACCCCTGCAAGACAGTGGTATAAACAACAATATTAGGTTTTAAACCTTTATGCTGAATCTCTCGAAAGAGATTCATGGCTGCTTCCATTTTCTTGGTCTTGGAATAGGCATTTATTAGAATACCATAGCCATGGAGATCAGGTGTAAGGCCGCTAGCAACCATGGTATTGAAAACTCTCCTTGCGTCATCTATTCGCCTCTGTAAACAGTACCCATCCATTAAGGAACAGTATGTGACCAGATTGGGATTTTGACCTTGCTGGATCATGATCTGGACTACCTCTTCAGCATCTTCTATATGCCCTTCCTTACACAGTGCATCCACCACAATACTAAAAGTAATAACATTCGGAACAATTTTATAAACCTTCATCTCAGAAAAGAGCTTGTCAACGTCCTCCCATCTGCTTAAGTTGCACAGACCTTGAATCAAACAACTGTAAGTGACAACATTTGGTGGAATGCCCTTTTCAATCATCTCCTGCAAGAGGGCAAGAGCTTCAACAACCATTTTATCCTTGCACAAGCTGTCAATGATTGTACTGTACGCATGAACGTTGGGCTTACATCTTCTTCTTTTTTCCATGACTCTTAGGCATTCAATGGCCATTTGAATGTTCCCCACCTTACAAAGCCCATCTATCACAATCAGAAACATAACTTCATTGGGCTCGCAAAGTTTTTCGAATATTATCTTCTTAAACAATTCTTGTCCCTGGGGGACCCTATGTTCTCGAAAGAGTCCTTTGAGTAGAGTACTAAAGGTGACTACATTAGGGACAAGACCACGCTTCATGAAAGCAGCCAACACAGTAAACCCCAAATCCACTCGACCCAAGAGGCGGTAACAATTAATCACGACATTGAGGGTGGCCTCATCAGCAGGAATGCCCTTGACACACATATCCCTAAAAAGGGAAATAGCAGATACATAATGATTCTTCATCTTAACAATACGGTCCAGCAATTGATTGAACTGAATAACACAAGGCAGAGGCCTCATCCGGACCATCTGCCGGTACAAGCTCAGAGCATCATCAAGACTGACGACATTATTAATATCATTCCTCAATCCCGGTTGAAATTTCAGAGCTTTTCCAGAAGAACTCTCAACTTTGCCACTAATAGCAGAATAAAAAGCTAATTGGGGTTTAGGGTTTGGGAATGCAGAGAGAAATGAAGCAAGAGTAGTACACCTAGCAGTAGCAGTGGTACCTGATGAAGCCGCTGCTGCTTCCTGAGACTGAGCAATGGAAAGAATTATGGCAGAAGAAGCTCTTCTCTGCATCGCCATCATCTTCTGCTTCTACATCTCAAATGTGAATGAATGAATACGCGGTTTATCAGAGCTTAATTACTGAAATTTGAATTAATTACTTGAAGAGTTTTGCAATGGCTTAATTTTCCATGCGAAATCTAGTGGAGTAATTGACTATTTGACCGGTGTCTTCGCTTCCGACTATATTCTAGTGGTTAATTGTTGATTGCGGAAAGGTTAGGTTGGGTGATTAAGTTAAAAAAAAATTGCAAATGAGAGATTTTGGGTTCAAAATACTTTTACTTATTAAAAAATGTAGAAGTTTTACGAGCCAACTTAATCGAGATTTGAGAAAGTAATGCTTACAAAATATATTTTGTTGTTGGAATTGAATATGTCTGTGGTGGAGGATTTTTAAGTAGTACATCTTTACCACACGTGGACCCAAGTGAGTAATCATTATAATTGCAATTTCATTTAAACAAACCAAATGTTGATTTTTTTAAAGGATATAAGGTTGTTAATGGAGAGAAAGTATTACAAAATTTTCGTTGAGGACAAAAAGCAAACTTAAAGCATTTTTTTTGGTTGATTGTAACACGAAATAAGCAAAATCCAAATACCCAGTTGATCCCATCGATTATTTTCAATAAAATGTGTCACCTAATAAAAAAAAAAAAGAATTTTGTTAGTTGCATATTGTACAATTTACATACATACAAACATATCCACACATACTTGAGTCCTGACTTAAATTGTTGAACCAAAATTGCTTTGCATCATTAGATATAAAACTTACATGTTTAAGAGAAAAGAAAAAAAAAAAAAAAAAGAGTATGTGGTTTTCCATTTTTTTATTGTATATAGTTTCTAAGTCGAAAAAGACAAATATAACATCCAAATCCTTGGTTACATGACTTACATCCCTCTCTTTGTCTATCTATTTTTTTTTTCACATTCAAAAGCAAATTAACGGTAGGCAGCCAAAAGTATTTAACCCCATGCAAATCAATAATGATGCTTAGCAAAGTTGGCCATAAAATCTCTACTGTAATAAACTCTCTACGAGCTATGGTGTTTTAAAAAAAGTGTAACTAAATGTTTTTTTTTGTTACCTATTAATTGTAGCTCACATGTTCAATTATCACGTTAAATTAACCACCACACTTACTAGACTTCCTTGTCCTCCCAACATCATATTGTTCTCATTTTCTATTTTATAATTAAAAGCATAAAAATGTTTTAGTTGACACACTTAATAAATCATATGCCTTTTTTGTCCTAGTTTGATATCATTCTTTATCTTATATCACATGCACACTGTTAAGAAAATAAAACAAGACAATAGACTAATGCAGAAACTTCACTAATAAATTTCACAAAGATAGGAGATTTGTTGAAGATTCTTGAGGCGTATATAGGGATGTAATTGAGTCAACTCGAGCTCGACTCGACATGTAAAAAATATACTCGAACTTGAGTGAATAGTATCATTAGAAGTCGAATTTGAGCTCGATGATTGCTCACAGAACTCGATCTCGACTCGCATTGGCTCGAGTCAATGCGAGCCTTATCAGGCTCGAGTTCAAAAATTTCATTTTTTTGACAGCCCTTTAAAAAATTTCATACAACTAGAAACATTTCGTAAATTCAACAACTTTTTTTGGCATAAAGATAATTTCACAATAATAATATATTAACGAATTAAAATTAAAAAGCTCGATAAGGTTCGACGAACCTTCGAGCATTGTATCTGGATACTTGAATTCGACTTGCTCGGCTTATTGAGCTGCTAGAACTCGACTCGAACTTAATCAACCCGAGTCCGAGTCAAGTTTTTGACCGAGATGCTCGCGAGTAGCTTTGTTCGATTACAGTCGCGAGCAGTTCGGTTCAATTATAGCCCTAGGCATGTACAAACACTATCCTTAAGATGTTTATTGCCCCATTATACTTAGTAGTTTGTTTCTGAGTTAAAGCAATATATCTCTAGGATACAACAAAAATGAAGAACTTTTGACAGTAAAACCAAAAGGTCTTTTACTAAGAAAGAATCAAAATAACTAAAGTTAGTTTGTTTTTACTAAAAGTTTGTCATTTATATAGGAAAGACAATCCAAAAGATATCAAAATTTAAAAGCCACAATTTCCTTACTTCAATTATCATCGAGAGGCTGCTTTAGTTTTCTTTATGGGCAAAAATACCAAAACCATTTTAACGATCATAGAGGTTGTAATTAGTATCCTTCAATGAAAACAAAAATGCCAAAACCATTTCATCACTATAATAGTCATCAAGAGGCTACATTAAGTTTTGTTTTTGTCCAATATTATGAATTTAACAAACTTTATTTTCATTTCAATTCACAAACTATTCCAACAATCCCCCACTTAGTTTGTGAATGACATAAATAAACTAACATACATAAACACCATGCATAAAGATAAGTATCGTTAGATTTAAACTTTTCTTCTAGTGTTAGTATATCATTTTGAACTAATCAAATCATGGTTGTTTTTAAAATATTAAACCAAGATTTATAAATTAGCCTAGAAATACCACACACATGGCATATAAATATTTGATCAATTCACAAAAATTTAGCACTATTAACGCCCATGCGCTCCATCACAGTTTCATAATCATTTACAAAAGTAAATCATACCTTTGTTGGAAATAGCACCACTTCTATGATCATATAGGTGAATACACTTTCAAACTTTATGTAAGAAAGTACTTCGAAAGCAATTACATTTCAATAAGAATATAACTGATCATCTATTCAACCTCCCATTTTACATACTAAAGGGGTAAATATGTATACAAAGTACTAGTATTCACAATCATAAGGTGAACAAATTTATATGTGGAGTTTTTTCAAGCGAATTTTAAAGCGCTGCTGCTTTTCATTTTGAGGTAATGCATTCGGCTTACATGGTGACGTTTTTCAACTATCTTTTTATATTTCCAATTACATATTTATCTCATATGCATTTGATTATAAAAAATACTACAACAATTATTTCAAATAATACTATATTTAAACACATTTTTCAAGCCTATGATTAGGCTAGGAAATATAGACAACTAGCATGACGATTATATCAATGGTTTTAAAGGGCAAATATTTTCATGAATAATAAGAAGTGGTGGTAAATGCACACCATATGAATAATGATTTTCATGAACAATAAGAAGTGGTGATAAATGCACACCATATGGATAATACTCCCATAAGTTTGAGTAAGGGGTCCATGGATGAAGATAGCAAGTTAGATTTCAAATAGTAACTAAATCTTTAATTTTTTATTGGTACAAAAAAAATTGAAGCAAAATAGCTATTAAATGCTGACTTTGATTTACTAGAAATATCGACCTATTCTATTCTTTTAGTTCGGTGGAAACAAAATCTCAACTAACTTTAAACAAGATTAAGTACTAATAGCCCACGTACTAATAAATTAACTAATAAAAGATAGGGAAAGAAAAGAAATTTGTTAAATTACATCATTAAAATGAGTTGGAGCACTCAATTCATCAATTTAGAACTCATTTTCATTCTTTATGACCACTATTCCCGAACAAAATAACCTATAATAGTCTATTGCTAAATTTTTGCACATAGTTTGATAAATTCTCTCTTTTTTAGAATTTTTGATTGATTAGTTACTCGTGTACCATCACGCAACTTATTTTTTTGTTCAATGTTAACCCCTATTTGCTCCTTTATTAAAAAAAATGAATTTAATAAATACGTGATTGCACATGATTGATTCCCTTAGTAATTGTGAATATCCTTCAATTGTTCTAAATCTACTTCAAATTAGAAACATTAAGGCTCATATTTGTTTTTGATGAAACCATAGGGACTAAAAAAGAAGCCACACTTAATGCCAAATATTATAGATTAGATTTGCTTTCGTTGAAACGTTAGGGATTAAAATCGCATAGGTACCAAATATTGGGAACCAAAACTGCATATCTCCTTTTTTTTTCTACTTTTTTTTTTTTTTGGGTGTCCCGCAGGGAGTGGATCCCGCAGACTATTCCCCACCCTCCACAACTTGCTGGCAGCAAGGTTCGAATTAGGGACCTAAGGCTCCATCTTCAGCAACCTCAACCGCCAGACCAAGCCCCGGAGGGCTCAAAACTGCATATCTCCTTGTTGCACTATGTACACTTATAATTTTTAAGGTGATTGCAAATAAACATCATTGGTTCATTTTTATGTACACAAAGTCTAAAATTCTTCTTTTGATTTCAAATAATACTTCATTTCATAATGTATGTTTTTGCGGTTTAAAGTAGGGAATAACTAATCACTTGTCAGAGTTAGGAGACAATATAAAGAGACAAAGTGGAATTTCTCCTACTTTATCTAATAAGAAATGTTATTTACTAGGCTCAAACTCAATTAAGGCCTGACTTGTTCACATGTATAATTATATATATATAATATACATATAATTGCATATTAAATGATATATATATAATTATATATATTTTAACATTAAAAAATGAATACTTTATTTACAAATTCATTATAATTCATAAATATTAATATATTATATATAATTATGTAGTTAATAATAAGTTTGGACTGAACCCGATATAAGCCCAAAATTCATATTAAATAATGAGTTGAAATGCCCGAAAGCCCAATTTATATTTTAAAGCTTGGGCAAGTCATAGTCCAGTTCATGGAGCTGGACTGACTTTCCTGAACCTATTAACAAGAACTCCCTTGATCACTTGACCAACGTTAATAATCTTAAATACATGTATTGACTACCTTGTTAATGAGAAAAAAAAAAAATAGAGCAAAAGTTCAAACTATATGTGGCAAGGAAAAATTAGAAGGTGAGTTTTTTAAGATATAATGGAGCTTATACTCATTGGTTGAGTCACACCTATAATTCAGAAATTTCTTAAGCCTTAAATTTATTCTGAATTATTCCTTATTTTTTAGTTGGAATTCGATTATGGATAAAAGAACTTCCTATGTAATACTATTCCATTTTTTTATGAGGAATCGGTATCTAATGCATTCACCGATTTCAGTATAAAATGAAGGAAATGAATAGTTGAATGGTCGATTCCCTTTTTTTTTTTTTTTTTTGGCCGTCTTAATTTTCGCCTCTCCGAGGCCGAGGAGAAAGGAGGCTTAGCAGGTAGAGGGGTGTGCCATGAGAGACCCAACCCCAAAAAGACTAAAAGAAAATCGTGTACAGGTTGCAAGTTTGATTCACCAAGGATGAGGGTGAGTATCACTTTTGATCCTCTTGAGGGAGGGAGGGAGATGATGGCTTCTTTGATTTGTGATTCTTTAAAAGTCACGTTGAGACCTTTTAGATTCACCAAATTGGTTAAGGCACGAAAAATAACAAATTAAAGCCTTGCTTAACAACTTAATAAAACAAACAAAAGAAAAAAAAAATCATACTTTATTTGAGCTTTAAAAAAAAATCATACTTGATGCCTGCATGTTTCCTGCGCCTTGTCAATTGAAGATACTCTGCCATCTTGGAAAGTTGAGAATTCAGAAATATGTGAACTGCCTCCAAAAATAGTTAAACAGATCTAGTTGCCAGAATGCCAAACATTCTTAGTATACAGGTAGTCAAATTGTTATTCAATCCTCTAAAGAAGAAAAGAAGCAATAGCTCCTGCAAATATGAGGAAAAACTCAGGGGTTTCAAGGACAACCAGACAATCACCTTTAGATTGAAACTCAAACCCTCCAAGCCATTCCCAAGAGAAACCAGTGAACTTCATGACACATTTATGACCCTTGCCTCCTTTAAACATAAGAAAATAAAGAAAATAAAATAAACCACCGAAATGCATCAAGATTGCAATTCTAGAACTCTTCTCATTAAAAGGGGGACACCCAAACTTGCAGGATGAATATCATTCATCACAATAACACACAACTCTATGCCTTTCCATGGTCAAGGACAAACCATAACTGACAGCAATACAAAAAGGGAAGGATCAAGCAGCATTGCGTAATATAAACAATAGACATGCAAATGTCCTGGACAAGTGATCATTCAGTAAATTAGTTTTAACTAGTGGACGCATATTTACGAGCAGAAATGCCGAAGTTCTTCAAAAAAGCATTGCAATTCCATTCCAGCTCAGATTTAGATGAACATGATCCAACAACCAACGAAATACGATCCAATTCACAAATGCCTTGGACCGGTATCTCAGGACAAATGTCTTTCAACTTAAAGCAGGCTTTGGATTGGATGTTAGACCAAAGTTCATCTAGGTTGGGGTTTCCTTCAGATGCAACTTGGTGGGTGCCATGAAGGCTCTATCTTGTGTAGACAAAATTGCAGCAGCCCCACTAGATATAAGCATCTACTAAAGTAAGACAACCGACTCAAACACTACAAGAAATTTTCCAATTTAATTAGAAATGGAACTAGAGGCAACCAACTCAATAACCAAGACCTACTAACCGACTAACGAAGTAACGAAGTCTGCCAAAGACAAAGATTAGTTTGCAAATTGCAATCACTCAAGATTACTGATAACACTTGGACAACATCGTAAACTTTGACAAAAAAGCTAAATAAAGAGATCAATTAAGCTAGTTCAAATATTCCAACACCACTAATCAAGGTATTTACCCATTTCATTAATGCACCGATAAGACCACAGCAGGAACATACAATTATTCAGGGGCAATGTGCCCCATAGTTCCCTGGACTCGACTTGCAATCTGGTAATTTTGTATCCACCGAAGAAAGCTTCCAAGTTTCATCCAGATGGATGTTTCCGGGCTTTAAATCAGGGTGAACAATTTTACCATTGCAATGCTCATGCAGGTACTCCAGGCCATGTGCTGTATCAAAAGAAATTCTTTTCTAGTACGCCAGTCCAGGCCTTTTTCTCCAGGTTTGAGGTCTATCACAGGCGCAAATAGATACTTTACAATTACTGAAAGGTCATTCATATCACTCCAGATCATGCCCAATCATTACTAGCAAAAACAACAAATATCTCTCAATTCCACCTCAGTGACCAATAATACCTTGTCAAACAATTTTATGACAAACAAATAATGGTTACTGGTATTCAAGATACACATTCACTATTTCCATTCTATGCTGAGTATCTTTCCAGCAAATAATTCAAATTTACTGCATACCGTAAGAATGAATATTGTAACAAAATTCTTCACAAACTGAACCAGCCACACAGAATAGATGCTACTACAAAAATCCCATTTACAGAAAACTTTTATCACAAACTTCTTTCCTGCATTCAGAAACAAAGATTAGTTTTTGCGTCTAACAATTTGGATGTTGCTGCACAAAATTGGGAATCCTCCTCTAAAGCCATTAGAAAAGATAATTAAGTTGTCCACAGGACAGTTACTGAACATGAATTGAACCGTTGTAAAACAGATCTCTTACATAAAACTTCAACGCAAGACTTGTCATTCAATGTTTGTCACTGAGAAATAAAATAAAATAAATTAAAATTAAGACTTGCTCTTAATTTTCTCACAATTCAATTTGAACAAACGTTATCTAAGACGTAGTTTGAAGTTAAAAAATTTTCCCTGATTTAAAAAATTAGTCTTGATCACTTCAGCCAATTCCTTTCACATAATATTCATCATAACTATTTCCATATGTTTCAATACCTAATAAATTGTCTCTATCAAGTCTGAGCTGACGTCAAATCTTCACACTCTGCAATACAAATTCCACTCCTCCCCCGTTCCACCAAAAATGAACAAGAATTTAAAATCCAAAATTGATAGATATGGAACTTGCTAGACTAGAAAAAGTATCTTAGTACCATTCTGATGTGCCAGTAAGACTTTTTTCTTTTTCTTAGTTTTATTGCAGATGGTGACCCCATAGCAGCTGTGCAATAAAAACCTATTCTTTAGTTATTATTGCAACTCAGGAAAAACCAACTATTAATATTAAAGAATCCAATAATCAAGCCTATTGTCAATAAACAACTAAACAACACATGGATTTGTTTAAAAAAAAGGACGGAGAGTTTCTTGGATGAACTATTCAAGGTTACTGCAAAAGAACGATATTTTTGCTACACTTCTACTGAATGTTTGTATAATTTAGTACAGCAATGACAATTAACGGGAAGTGATCAGAACACTTTTTTTGGATCATACTTAAAAAGTTTGGGTTTACTCAAATGCAGTTAAAACAAATCAATAACTTAAAAGTTTGGGTTTACTCAAACGCAATTAAAACAAATCAATAACCATGCCTATTTATGGGACCTCAAACTGTGAATCCAAAGCAAGAAACTGGTCTAGAAAGTTTTTACACTTTCGAACTGGCTGCACTTTTGGCACCATTTAGGAATTAAAATAAAAGTAACAATTTTATCTTTGAAAAAGTTTTCTCAAAATTACAGAAATGCAGCTTAAAACTTCTCTAGAAATTCAAAGTCACAAACTATATTTGCATATGCCATTTCATTTCTTATTTCCAATAAAATCAAATATTAGTTATCCGAAGCAAAATTGACAGGCAAGGTAAATTACGGACACACATGAATAATGAACAAAATGAACCTGTACAAGTTACCATTTAAGTGATATGCCACACTGAGGTTCTCCATGGAAAGATCAACAAGAAGTCTCTTAGAAGAAGTGGTACAAGTCCAATTAACAGCAGCAGATTTCTTTGATCTGCCACACTTGTCAATTGAACTTCCCTAAGCAATGCGGCTTCTCCACCAAACTAAAGACCTTGGAGGTGATTCACAAAATATGACCAAGAGATCTCCTCTAAGGCTCAGTTGCATCAAAGATGATAAGTGACAACAGGATACAATTCGAACCTAAATAATGTTAGTTCCAGCAAATTAAAGTTCAAAGGCCAAAATAAATGGCAGGACTAACATGTTGCAACTAATGTGAAGGTCCTCTTCGTTCCCCATCTATGAACTTCTTGCTATCGGGATCAATCTTCAGCATCAACATTAGCACAGAAGGATTGTTCTGACTCTCAGCAGATAAATCAAGTAAAATGGAAAAGGTATGTGCATCCAGCGGGAATCCTCTATGAACCATTTCTTCATGATAGACCATCGCATCATCATAATGACCTCCCTTAAGGAGTCCTCGCAGTATAACATTGTACGTCAAATCATTTGGCAGGCAACCCTTCCCCTCCATCTTTTTAACAAGCTCTTTAGCTTCGATGTGCAGACCTTCTGAAAGCAGGCCAGCAATCATGGTGTTGTATGTTTTGACATCAGGGTCCAATCCTTTAAGGAAGAGACTGTTGAAAAGATGTCGGGCACTATCGAGCCTCGTGCATTTGCACAACCCATCAAGCATGATAGTGTACATTTCCATGTGAAGATCTGTTCCATCGGCTTCCATTGCATGGAATAACTGCAATGCTTCGTCAACATGTCCAGTCTTGCATAATCCATCCAACACCACACAGTAAGTATGAAAATCAGGCTTCATGCCAGAAGCTTGCATCTCGTTGAAAATTTCTCGTGCACTAAGATACCTTCCTGAACTAAATAACCCCTGCAAGACAGTGGTATAAACAACAATATTAGGTGTTAAACCTTTATGCTGAATCTCTCGAAAGAGATTCATGGCTGCTTCCATTTTCTTGGTCTTGAAATAGGCATTTATCAGAATACCATAGCTATGGAGATTGGGTGTAAGGCTGCTAGCAGCCATGGTATTGAAAACTCTCCTTGCGTCATCCATTCGGCTCTGTAAACAGTACCCATCCATTAAGGAATTGTAAGTGACCAGATCGGGATCTTGACCTTGCTGGATCATGTTCTGGACTAGCTCTTCAGCATCTTCTATATGCCCTTCCTTACACAGTGCATCCACCACTATATTGAAAGTAAAAACATCTGGAACAATTTTATAAACCTTCATCTCAGCAAAGAGCTTGTCAACGTCCTTCCATCTGCTTAAGTTGCACAGACCTTGAATCAAACAACTGTAAGTGACAACATTTGGTGGAATGCCCTTTTCAATCATCTCCTGCAAGAGGGCAAGAGCTTCAACAACCATTTTATCCTTGCACAAGCTGTCAATGATTGTACTGTACACATAAACGTCGGGCTTACATCTTCTTCTTTTTTCCATGACTCTTAGGAATTCAATGGCCATTTGAATGTTCCCCACCTTACAGAGCCCATCTATCACAATCAGAAACATAACTTCATCAGGCTCGCAAAGTTTTTCGCGTATTATCTTCTTAAACAATTCTTGTCCCTGGGGGACCCTATGTTCTCGAAAGAGTCCTTTGAGTAGAGTATTAAAGGTGACTACATTAGGGACAAGACCACGCTTCAAGAAAGCAGCCAACACAGTAAACCCCAAATCCACTCGACCCAAGAGGCGGTAACAATTAATCACAACATTGAGGGTGGCCTCACGAACAGGAATGCCCTTGACACACATATCTCTAAAAAGGGAAATAGCAGATACATAATGATTCTTCATCTTAACAATACGGTCCAGCAATTGATTGAACTGAATAACACAAGGCAGAGGCCTCATCCGGACCATCTGCCGGTACAAGCTCAGAGCATCATCAAGACTGTCGACATTATTAATATCATTCCTCAATCCCGGTTGAAATTTCAGAGCTTTTCCAGAAGAACTCTTAACTTTGCCACTAATAGCAGAATAAAGAGCGAACTGGGGTTTAGGGCTTGGGAATGCAGAGAGAAATGAAGCAACAGGAGTACACCTAGCAGTAGCCGTGGTACCTACTGAAGCCGCTGCTTCCTGAGACTGAAGAATGGAAAGAATTATGGCAGAAGAAGCTCTTCTCCGCATCGCCATTATCTTCTGCTCCTACAGAATTAATCACGTGTTAATTGTTTAACGGCTTTGCAATTGGTAAAATTAGTTTCACCTCCGATATCACCCCCTCTGATTTGCTTTCTTTCTTTCTTTCTTTCTTTTTACTTTTTACCTCCGATTTTTCTCTCCTGTGTAGCTTTTCAAATTTTCATGGGTGGAATCTATGAATCAGATTAGTATTTATAGTTTTTGCAAAGTGGAACGAAAATTGTTTTTGTGCTTTATTTATCGGTAATAAAAAATGGCATAAATTTAAATACTTCGCTTGTAAAAGTCTACTGGGAGAAGATTAGATAAGTGTGCTAACAAATTTCAGTTTAAATATGAAATTTCTACTCGACACTTTTAAAACCAACAGTTGAATTACTTGCCTTATGATTATTTTAAAATTTGAAAATATCAATCACTTATTTCTTTTTGTCATAATTTTCTTTTGCTTATTTTTTTGTCCAAATTCAATTCGATATAAACACTTGATAATATTTAGGATTAAATGTTTTCTTTATTTTCAAATTTCGAGTAAAAAAAATGAATATAAGTGAAAAACTAACAATTTTTTAACCCATTTATATATCTATTTAATTTCACTTGAGCAGTATGAATAGTATATAATATATCTCTATTTGATTTCACATGCTATTCGTACTGTTTCAGGTGAAATCAAATAGATATATACATAGATTTAAAAAAAATTATTCACACACATGATTAATAAAAAGATGAAAAAATTCATTTTGAAAAATGTTAAGGATGAAAAAATTTATTTTGTGAAATGTAAGGGACGAACAAATTTATTTTATGAAATGTGAAGGATTATGAATCGAATTATATAAAATTTAATTTGATAACTTTGCCCCTTAAAATATGATCACATGCAAGACACGTGGTGAATTCCGACCAAAAGCTAGTTGGAAATCTAAGTAGGGACCAAATTTGAGTATTTGACCAATGTGAATTTGTAAATGATGTAAAATTATATTTTTAAAAGTGAGGGACGAAAAAAGTTATTTTACAAAATATGAGGGACGTTTTGAACGATTTTCCCTAAAAAAATATATAGAAGTTCAACCAACCATTTAGTCAAGGTTTCAGAAAGTAATGCTTACAAAATATATCGTCGTTAGAGTTGAATTTGTCTGTAAGGGAAGATTTGTAACTTGTGCATGTTTACGACTTTACCACACAAATACACATGGACCCAAGTAAACAACCATTATAATTGCAATTTTATTTAAACAATCCAAATATTGATTTAAAGGATATAAGGTTGGTAATTGAGATTTGAGAGAAAGTATTACAAAATTTTTGTTGAGGGTAGAAAGTACAATTAAAGCTTTTTTTTTTTTTGTTGATTGTAACACGAAATAAGTAAAAACCCAAATGCTCAGTTCATCCCATTGATCATTTTCAATGAAATGTGTCACCTAATAAAAAAAAAGAAATTTGTTAGTTGCATATTGTACAATTTACATACATGCATACACACAAACGTATCCACACAGACTAGAGTTCTGGCTTAAATTGTTGAACCAAAATTGTTTTGCATCGTTAGATATATAACTTACATGTTTAAGAGAAAAGAGCAAAAAAGGAAAAAAAGGAGTATGTGGTTTTCCATTTTTGATTGTATATAATACAGTTTCTTAGTTGAAAAAGACAAATGTAACATCTAAGTCCTTGATTACATCTCTCTCTTTGTCTATTTATTTTTTCACATTCAAAAGCAAATTACTGGTAGGTAGCCAAAAGTATTTTAACCTCATGCAGATCAATAATATATGATGCTTAGCAAAGTTGGCCATAAAATCTCTACTATAACAAACTCTCTACCAGTTATGGTGTTTGAAAAAAGGTGTAACTAAATGTGTTTTTTGTTACCCATTAATTGTAGTTCAACATCTTCATGTTCAATTATCACATTAAATTAACCACCACACTTACTAGACTTCCTTGTCCTCCCAACATTGTTTTGTTCTCATTTTCTATTTTATAATTAAAAGCATAAAAATGTTTTAGTTGACATACTTAATAAATCATATGCCTTTTTTTTGTCCTATTTTGACATCATTCTTTATCTTATATCACATGCACATTGTTAAGAAAATAAAACAAGAGAATAGAACAGTGCCGAAACTTTACTAACAAATTTCACAAAGATAGGAGATTTGTTGATGATTCTTGAGGCATATACAAACACTATTCTTAAGGTGTTTATTGCCCCCAATATACTTAATAGTTTGCTTATGGGTTAAAGCAATACACCTCTAGGATACAACAAGAATGAAGAGCTTTTGACAGCAAAACCAAAAGATCTTTTGCTAAAAAAAGGATCAAAATAGTTAAGTTAGTTTGTTTTATTAAAAACTTGTCATTTATATAGGAAAGACAATCCAAATGACATCAAAACTAAAAAGCGACAATTTCCTCACTTCAATGATCATCAAGAGGCTGCTTTAGTTTCCTTTAATGGGCAAAAATACCAAAACTATTTTCTCACTATAATGATTATCAAGAAGTAATTAGTCTCCCTCAATAAAAAACAATGCCAAAACCATTTCCTCACTATAATGGTCATCAAGAGGCTATATTAAGTTTTTTTTTTGTCCAATATTCTGAATTTAACAAGCTTTATTTTCATTTCAATTCACAAGCTATTCCAACAATCCCCCACTTAGTTTGTGAATGACATAAATAAACTAACATATATAAACACCATGCATAAAGATAAGTATCGTTAGATTTAAACTTTTCTTTTAGTGTTAGTATATCATTTTGAACTAATCAAATCATGGTTGTTTTTAAAATATTAAACCAAGATTTATAAATTAGCCAAGAAATACCACACACATGGCATTTAAACATTTGATCAATTCACAAAAATTTAGCACTATTACCGGCCATGTGCTCCATCTTAGTTTCATGATCATTTACAAAAGTAAATCATACCTTTGCTAGAAGTGACACCACTTCTATGATCCTACGGGTGAAAACACTTTCAAACTTTATGTAACAAAGCACTTCGAAAGCAATTATATTTCATTAAAAACATAACTGATCATATATTCAACATCCCATTTTATACACTAGTGGGGTAATTTTCTATACAAAGTACTAGTGTTCACAATCACAAGGTGAATGAATTTATATGTGAAGTTGTTTCAGGCGAATTTTAAAGCGCTATTGTTTTTCATTTGAGGTAATGGCTTCAGCTTACACGGCGACATATTTCAACTATCTTTTTATTTATATTTCCAGTTACATATTTATCTCACATGCATTAGATTGTAAAAAATACTACAACAATTATTTCAAATAATACTAAAAGTAATAACATCTGGAACAATTCTATATGCCCTTCCTTACATAGTGCATCCACCACTATACTAAAAGTAATAACATCTGGAACAATTTTATAAACCTTCATCTCAGAAAAGGGCTTGTCAACGTCCTTCCATCTGCTTAATTGCCTGGACCTTGAATCAAACAATTGTAAGTGAGAACATTCGGGGGAATGTCCTTTTCAATCATTTCCTGTAAGAGGGCAAGAGCTTCATCAACCATTTTATCCTTGCACAAGCTGTCAATGATGGTACTGTAAATAATTGCATTAGGTTTACATGGTCTTTTTTGTTGTTCCATTGCTCGGAGGAAGTCAATGGCAGTTCCAGTGTTTCCCTTCTCACAAAGTCCACGTATCACAATCCAAGACGTAACTTCATCGGGCTCACAAAGTTTTTCATATATTATCTTTTTGAACAATTCTTGTGCCTGGAGAGCCTTATGTTCTTGAAACAGTCCTCTGAGTGGAGTATTAAAGGTGACTGACTACATTTGGCACAATGCCAGGCTTAAAGAATCCACCCAGTACAGAAAACCCCAAATCCACTCGACCCACCAGACAATAACCATTAATCACAACATTGAGAGTGCACTCATCAACCACGATGCCTTTGACGCACATATCTCTAACTAGGGGAAAAACAGAAGAATAATGATTTTTCATCTTTGCGATTCGGCTTAGCAGTTGATTGAATTGAATAACACAAGGCAGAGGCCTCATCCGGACCATCTGCTCTACAAGCTCAGAGCATCATCAAGACTGTTGATTTTATTAATATCATTCCTCAATCCAGATTGAAATTTCAAAGCATTTCCACACGACGCTCTAACTTTACTACTACCAGCAGAATAGAAAGCTAATTGGGGCCCTAATGCAGAGAGAAATGAAGCAACGGTAGTACAAGCAGTAGTACCTAATGAAGCAACAGTAGTACAAGCAGTTGGGATCCTTTATGCCATTACTTAATGCCAAATTCAGTGTCAATCTCACTTACCACGTGATGGTAGAAGAAATTTAAATAAACAACATATGGCAAATTGAATAAACAGGACATTTGACATAAATATAGAAGTGGCACTGAGTTGTCACTGAAAAAGTGACACTGACGATCCCGTGTACCCCTTTCCACCCCCAACTTCCATGTTTAATTTATTACGTCAAATTAACCACCACTTAATAGACTTCCTTATCCTCCTAACTAGGGATGGCAATGGGGCGGGGGTGGGGCGGGGGACACCTCCCCTAATCCCTGCCCCGTTGCATTTTAATACCCCCACCCCCGCCCCGTCCCCAACCCCGGCTTCCCCCACCCCGCCCCCGCCTCGCTTCCCCCGCGGGGGCACCTATGGGGTTAAAAAATTTTTATTATATAACTTAATTATAATAAAATTTGAACAAATAATCAAGTACTAAAATATCAATACATCACCAAATTATTATTCATTGTAACTTCACAATTGAAACTCATAAAAATAATTAAACAAAGATTATTTGAATACAATCTAATATAATAAAACAAATATAACTAAAATAATCAAGTTTTCACTTTTGATACAACTACAATTACTAAATTATTATTGTGTTTTTTTAGAAAAAGTGTTATTGTATTAAGTGTAGTTAGGAATTTAATATAAATATATTAATAAATTTAGTATAAACAATTAATAATTTTTATTAATAGACATGTATAATTAGTAGTATAATTGATAATATCATTATATATATAATTATGTACATATATATATTTCAAACGGGTGGCGGGGCGGGGGTATACGCCCCGTTCCTAAACGGGGGTAAAAAATTCCCCCCACCCCCCGCCCCAATGACCCCGTTGCCATCCCTACTCCTAACAACCTATTCCGCCCTTTATTTATTACTTGTGATAAAGGCACACTCGATGTGTATACAATTTATGAACAATCACAATCACTTTTTATATGGAAGCATTTAGTACAAAATTTTCATAAAGAAAAAAAAAGACTTTCATCTTTTAAAAGTTTTTTAAGTAGAAATTTAATTAACGTAGTGGTTATAATGTTTTAATTAATGTAATTGTTATAATGTTTGTGGGTGGTTACATTGGTTGGCAATAATGAACAACATTTAATCGGATGATAAAGATATAATTAAGTGATTGTAAGGGTAAAGTTGAAAATCTAAGAAATGACATAAAAGGTTTACACCAAATTCAATGCCTCCCTTTATAGATGGTATAGATATTACTATATTTTATTTCCCTCCAACCATACTCTCAGCTTTGTATTTATTTTTCTTTTTTTCTTACTTTTTCCTAATTTATAATTTATAAGCATAAAATGTACTATTAGTTAACAACTTTAATAAATTACATACCCATACTATCATTCTTTATACTATGCTACACACACGTTGAGTTTGCCTTTTCAACTGGTACAACTAAAGTTAAAGGAAGTCACCATTGGTGCATGGAAATTTGTTTGCTAGTGAAGACCTCCAAAAAGTTGGCAAGCAAAATTGCTTGAGAAGAATATCAGATAAGATCATTAATGCCTTTCATCCCTTTATTGTTAGATGTTTAATAAAAACAAGTAAACAAGCATTTACATGACAATTAATAGGGGGTTAAACCCAAAATTGTGGAATACTGAAGAATGCTAACTTTGGTCAATCTGAGATATCTTGCTGCACAATGTACAAGACAAAAGGTAGCCTTAAACCTTTATCCCGACTCCAGCCCTTTAAGGCTTTAACTCAAAGTGGATGACCACCAGCATCACAATTCACCATCCTCTCTCAAAATTATCACGTCCTTTGTTGACAAAAAAATTAAACCAAGTTATTTAGAATTTTAATAATTTTAGAAGTTGATTTATTATTTGGTAACTAAATTAGAATTTATGTCAAAGTTGATTTAGGAAATAAGGTTGAGTCATGTTTTGGTATTATAATTAGAATAGGATTTATGGTTATGTTTCTCTATTTAAGGACTCGAAGTCCACGTTTGTATTTGAGAGAGAGTTGGTCCCTATGAATAATAAAATTCATTAGCCTCTCCAGGGCTTTAGTTTGGGTTTTGCAAGTTCTTATTCTTGTTTTGTTTATGGCTTACTTATCGTCTAGATTTTGCATAGCCATCACCGTTTCTGATGAACCAATAAAGTCTCAAGGTTATTTGCACCTTTCTTGAAGTTTTCATTCATCGTCCCTGATTTCTCTTAATATATCCAAATTATCATTTCTTCAATATCTTTTGCTGTCTGATTTTTTGTGCTAACAAGTGATATCAGAGCTCTAAGTTCAATAAATTGATGTTGGAGTGCCTGTAGACATTGACGAATTGACCTGATTACAAGGATTAATTGTGGGTTTTTTCCACTTTAGAATTAGACTATAAAAATTGTTGTGAAGAAATTAGTTGATCGAGTTGGACTACAAGTTTGGTCATGGAATATCTAGTTTATGAGGATTGGACCATAAGATCAGTTCAAAAATTGTCAAATTTATTGCGAATGTTACGATAGAGATTGAAAAAGAATCTTGTTAGTTAAATTGTGATTATGAAAATCACAAGATGAATTGTCAATAAGCTGACATCAAATTGGGTCATGAAAACAGTCTATTCAGAAGTATAAATTATTTTCACAAGTGAAAAATAAGTTGAGTGACGAGATAAATCTGTCCAAGTGTGTAGAATATTGCAGTAGCAAAAATCAAAGGGTTGATCGTGATGGTGGTGAACCTGATCCAAAAGAGAGTTTGATTTAAAGGAAGCAATGTTAGCATATTAAATCAAGACTTAAAATTAGAAATTTTCATATTATTATTTAGTAATATTTTAGTCAAGTTAAGATTTTAGTAATTTTATTAAAGTCATGTTATGATAATTTTATTATTTAGGAATTAGTATCTTACTCCCTCCGTCCCATATATTTAGTCATGTTTAGGGATATGTGCTTTTTATGCATAGTACATTTCACCAAAAAAAATTTCCTTTTATTCCACTTTTACCCTTATTCATGTGCCGGTCAAAGTAAAAAGTAGATATCAATCCCATCATATTTGTCTTTATGGATCATTAATGAAGGGTATAAGGGAAATTTCAAAGTATAAAGTAGTTAAAAAAATCAAACATAACAAATATCTTGAAACAGTTAAAAAAGGAAAGTATGACACTTTCAATGGGACGGAGGGAGTATTAATAAATTTCTTATGGTTGTAAGATTTGTTTATTATGAACAAGTTGAGAAGAGTCATCTAGTTTATAAATAGGGAGTCATATTATTGTGTTTAGTTGAGAACAGTGAAGGATTGAAAGTCTTGTTCTTATGATGTGATTAATAGATTATTGTTAGTTTTATTTCTCTTCTCCCATACATATTTTTATGTGTGTAAATTACCTCCCCACATCTATTGATTTTATCCCATATATCTCCTATATATTTTTGTTGAATTTTTTGGATTCTACATCTGGTATCAGAGCCTTAGGCTCAAGAGTTTGACCTTAGGGTATTTGTGGTGTCTAAAGAGTGTGCAAAGTTTTTTGATAGAGGAGCCTGTACTATTGAAGGATGCAGCAGTTGTGGTAGAGTACTCGTATATTGAAGCATTGGACCACAAGAATTGGTCTTGGAGTACTCATTCGTTGATTGGAATTAGGAAAAAGTGACCCTAATTGGACAAAGATCTAAAAAGAGAGACTATGTCGTGATTGTTGATGTTGTGCAGTGATCAAGAAAAAAGTTCCTGCCAAATTGTTAATTGTACACAGTTAAATTTAATCAAGCCTGAAGCCAGAAAAGTGAAGAAATACAAGCAGGGAAGACACTTAAATCTTGTGAAGGTACATAAGATTGTTAATTTGTGAGTTGCCATGAAGAGGGATTTTGTCAAAGAAAATATTTATTCGAATGAAGATTTGAACATTGATTTTATTCATGGGGTAGATAAAATTATGGTTCCGTTTGGATTAGCTGTTTTTGGAGTTGTTTTTCAAAAACAACGCTGTAGCATTTCGTTTTTGAAATACAAGTCTGTTTGAATTAGTTGTTTTTGGGATTGTTTTTCAAAAACTATATGAAAAACTTTTACTGTAGATAGCATGGTAAAAAAACAGAGTGTACATGGCAAAGAACAACTGTAAGTATGGTTATTCAATTGTTGATTTTGTGGTTATCTAGGAGTTCCTTTCATTAGGTAATGACATAATGTTCATTATTCAATTGATGGTAATTGATTGTTTACTTAGGAATTGCAATTTTGATAATGACATAATGTCCATTGTTGCTGTTAACATCATTGGAAACTGCATGACTATTTAATATTAGGGAGTGAGGCAGGAACAGTTGTTAGATCAACCGTCCGTAAATAGTGTAACAAGTTTTGAACATTTTGTAACTTTATGTAAACCTCTTGTACATTTGTAACAACAGAAATGTGATAATACACTTCTGTGAAGAAACCTCAGGGGATAGGACTTTGAAATTATCCCTTATGTTTTTGTCATGTCATTTATTTTGGTGCAGTTTGAAATAATACATTATGGGACGTCAGGGAACCAAGAAGATGAATCTTACAAAAGATAAAGGCAAACAGGTTGAGGAACATTATGACAATAATCCAGTAAATCCGATGAAGCCACCAACTGATTTCATTGCATACAGGTATATATGGCTTTATAGAACGATTATTGTCTACATTTGGGGCTTTGAATTAGTTAAAAAACTCATGATAAAATCAAAAGTCTATGTGATGGATCTAATCATATTAAGTCATGGTAGGATTGACTTCGCACGCAAGCAAAAAGCAAAGGGAAAGACATTAACAATTCAGGAGCTAAACATAGCTGCTGGAAATGCATGGAACAAATTGAGTAATCAGGAGAAGCTTGTATGGAAAAATGAAGCAGATATGAAAAAATATAAGGAGCTTATGAAAATCTACAAGGAGTCTATAACAGACAGGGGAGAAAGCATAAAGAGTGATGTAGCAAAACAAGTAAAGACGTAGCATCAAATTATATTGTTTTTAAATTAATTGATTTAGAAGTTTCAAAGCGCAAGTGCAAGTATTGGACTGTTATTTGTTAATTTTTATCAACATTGTTATATTGTTTTTATAGGCATACAGGTTTAGGCACACACCAGCTAAATTTTTAAAGTTTGTAGGTCATATTGATGGGGCAAAAATAACTGCAATAAAAGAAATAGGTTTTGGTGGATTATTGGAGATCCAATGTCACCTCCTTCCAAAGGATATATGTATGTGGTTGGTGAATAATTTCAATCCAACTCACTCATATATACAACTTGAAGGTGGACGTGTACTGCCTGTAACATCAGAGGATATAGCAAAGGCTCTTGGAATTCCTGGTGAGGGGCCAGTGCCGGTTGAAGATACTAGAGATGATGGAATTGATAGCGATCCACATTATTCTAGGAAGAAGAAGTATAATTGGCATGATATAGTAGATGAGCAAATATCCATGGAGGTGGGGGATGAATTCAACAGATTATTTGTTATTTTTACATGTGGGTGCTTGCTTGCTCCAACAACACGAGCTGAAATTAAAGCCAATTTATGGAAGAGTTTACAATCAACTTCAGAAATAGCAAAATTTAATTGAGCTGAGTTCGTCAGAGCTAATTTATGCAAAAAATTATTGAATATGGAAAGTAATGCCCACAAAAATGTTGGAGGTTGCATCCTATTTTTGCTGGTAAGTTAAGAAATCTCAACTATTGGATGATCTTACCTTATATTTATTCATTATATCTAAAAAGGATAAGTTGTTATTATTTTGCAGCTACATTATTATGATCGAATAAGTATACTCAATCATTGTATTCGTAGGACCTACCCTATAGCAAAAGCATGGACCGATGCCAATATAATGGAAAGAGAAACACTAGAATTGGGTGGTCTTGGAAAATTTGGCAAAGGAAAGCTAGTAAGTATTGCTGAAACAATGATATTTTTGAAATTTGAGTTAGCAAGACATTATATTATGTGATTAACTACTTTGTGCAACTTATAATATACGTTTTTGTCCACAAAAGTGGGGTCAAACAAAATGGACAGAGAAGAAGATGAGGAAGAGGAAGCTAATGAGCTTCCATCGGATGTGATTAGCCAGATGGTAAATAATGGACATGGAGAAATTGCTGTAAGATAGCAAATTAAATCTAATATGAATGCAAATATGTCTGAAGTTGTACCAATATGAGGATTAATTGCATTGATTTTTGTATATTCAGGTTCATCTAGCCACTCTATATGCAAAGCAGCAAATGCCGAGCGGATAGCAATCGAGTGCCAACAAAGTGTAATTAACATATCAAGTATCATGTGCTCGCAACGTAGTGCCATGCCATCATCTTCCCAGGCAACAGTTAGATCTACAAGAAAAGAGGCAAAAAAACGAATGATCCATGATGAGAAGGCAAAGGTTGTTATAGATTCTGATACAGACAAATCTAAATATGAAAACAACCAAGACGAGACATGTGTTAGGGATAGGAATGAGGATTTTGGTGAAGATGAGGCAAATGAATCCGAAGAAAAAGAAGGAAAAGATGATGCCAAGGCAATTACGACAGCATTACATCAGTTGCAGCAGCCCAATGTCATGAAAGATGTTAGGGATAGCAGAATTGCAGAAGTTCATTACTTGGATGCAGGCGTAACTTCCCCATCAAGAGCTGTAGTAGAGCACCATTCCCTATGTGCTGCAACACAATGGAAGGATCGGTCTAGATATAAAAAAAGAGAGTGCGAAGGCAAGTTATATATGTTATAGTTGAAATTTTGCTTTCATTTGTTATTGCACTTTGTAAATGATATGAAAATTGATCATTACTGAAAAATTTGCTATTCTTGACTTAATATAGATGCGAAACATGGCCGAATGCACAAGACATTGTGGATGACAAGGCACAACACCCTCATCAGGTCTACTGATTATCAGATCCAAATCCAGGCTACTTTGACACAATGTAGTCGGAAGATTGTGAATTTCACATGGCAAGACGAGGGAGATGAGAGGTAAAATCTTTTTTATGCGATAATATTCGGAGTTATATGCTATTTTTTATTCATATTCATTTATAATTGAACTTAACATTGTTGACTCAATGTTCAATGTAGTGAGATATTAGTGTCTATGTTTGAATTTGGCTTTAACCGAAGAGATATGCAATCCTTGCGGGAGAAGCATTGGGTAACAGATAGGCTAAGCCACGAGAAAAGAAATTTTTTTTTATTTGACTAATTTACTTACTGTAGTTGTGGAGATAGTTTCACCTTTTGAAATGCTAAAAAATTTTGTTGTTATACTCACCCCTCTTTTAGGTCGTTGATATGTATGCAAAGTTATTGAATAATGATATGAGTAAAAGACTGATGAAGGTTAAGAGGTACATTGTCAAGCCATGTGTTGTTGTAAGTATAATGACCAACTTTTTTTTACCACCAACTAACACCATGCATATATAGTTTCACTTATTGTTTGTTTATTAGAAAATTTGATTTCAATGTTTAATAAATAGTATGAATTGTTCGTGCAATTTCTAACTATCGTATGACTTTCGATCCAATTTCATTTATTTGTTGGGCAGGCTGCCATTCAACATGTAGACCGATTTGAGAAAATGTCTGATGATGACCTATATTCGCAATTGAACAAGTGGTTCAAAATAAGAGCAGATAATGCTTCAAATCTAGCAAATGTCGATATCATGATCAATATCTTACAACTCTTGGATCAAATACCTTTTATTTTATATCAAATATGTTGCATTTGTAAAGTCTAACACATTATATTTTCAAATACTGGTTCTAGTGATGAACAAAAGTCATTGGTTTGTATACTCATTTGATATTGCACAAGGCATTGTTCATCTCCTTGACTCACGAGTTGATTCATCACGGGTTCGAGAGACTAACATCTTACGACAATTGGTGAAATCTAAACACTATTTATAACTTGAATTTTTAATGCATCTGTTCCATGGCTTTAAATTATATAACTAGTGTGAAAGTATAATTAGGAAAATTATATTTTTATGTTGCAGAAGCGAACCTTGGGATTAATAATGGCAAAACAATTTAATAAGTCGGTGGATTTCAAGGGATTTATATTGCAAATCGCAGATGTGCCTCAACAGTCTCCATGCAATAGGTATATGTCTTGTAAATAAGAGTTTATTTATATTCTATCTTGGAATATAACTAAATACTAAGTTATATTATTAGGATGGTAAGGTAAAACTTGTATGTCCTACAATCTGGTTCTCACGACAATGTATACCTCGTGTTCCAGCTATGATTGTAGTATGTTCATAATGAAATTTCTGGAGCACTGAAATGGAAGATTAGGCAACGCATTACGGAGGTATATATATTATTTTGATTTATAGAATTTTTTTGGTAGCAATTATTTTTATAATGACTTATGTATAACATGTGGTGCTGATTATTTCAATGTTTGGATAGGATAACATGTGGAAGTTTCGAGTGTAATGTGTGTCTATGTTGGTTGCAACTGAGCATAACGAATGGGCCGAATCCATCCTTGAGTTGTTAAATATCCCTCCCCGACGAAAAAACCAGTTGTAATAAATGATTGACAAATATTAGTAATTTATAGTTGTGTTGCGTAGAATTTTGTACTTGTGTTGTGTAAAATTATCTCCTTTTGGGATTACTGTTGGGAGCAAAGTTCATTAGTTATGAAGTTTTTACTACTAGTGGGACATATAGAATTTTGTGTTGGGAGCAAAGTTCATTACTATCGGAACATGTACAATTTTTTGTTTGCGGCAGACAGGGTTGGGACACCACGATGAATATATAACTTCTTGTAATCAATTGAATAGAAGTAAATGGTGTAAAACTATTCTGCATTAAGTGCAATTCTCAAACTACTATCTAATATAAAAGTAAAACAATCATTTTAGTATTACATTGTTCTAATCCACTTCTTTGTCGCTTATATGTATGGGAGTACTGCTCTTTGACCTTTCCACAGAGGCCACAATGGGGGTCTGGCAATCATTGAAACAAGCAATAAATTATTTAAATCAAATATTCAGTGTTCATAAAAGCATGCCCTACAATAGTCTTGTAACAAGATTAGAATAGTTCTAAATAATAACTATAAATAATGAGCTTTTTAAAGAATTACTGACCATTAAGAATTCGGTGAATGAGCTGTACTTTGTCTTGCTCACAGGATCGTTGGGAATCAAAAGTGGGAGATTGTTATGATCTTGAATACGGATTATAACCAATTTGTGTATAATATCAGTATTTACATACTTTACAATCATATGTACACACTTTATAATAATGTGTACACCCTTTATATCAACTTGTAACATAACAAATGCATATATGCAAAATACACTTTTACATAGCGTAAGGTTTGACAGAGTTCTCAAAATCTGTACATTGTCATTTATACCGTTTGTGTAGTTATTTAAGTTGGTCACATTGTTAAGTTGTTTTTACGCTTATGTTATTTTATTTGTACACATCCTCATTTATATTTTGAAATTCTGGACGGGATCTTTATTGTACAAGTTAACCATTCTTTGTAAAAGGATAATGACATACTTCTTATAATTTTCAAATCATGATTCACTAGATAACACATTTATTACAATCAAATTACATATAATATTAGCATTTACCTTGGACAGAGTTCACCATGCAGTGGATTTCGGATGGGTCGCTCACAAGTCTCGGCTATGCATTTGTTACTCGATGAATATCTATCTCAGTCATCTACAAGTTAAATCGGCGTATATTGTTGCTGCAACGATCTTCACAATTATCTTGTGCACACCTCAGACAAGATGCCCATTTTGATAGGGTTTATTTAAGAGTTGGAAGAGAAAAAACAAAGATTTATGTCTATGTTATGCGAAATAATTTGTTGAGAGGAGAAGAACAGAAGGAGCTGCAGCGACAATGTATTGTGCTCAGAGAAAACCCACTACTGTCATTTTCTTCCTACCTCTTTTAAGTTGAAAGAGTTTTAAAACCCGCCGATCGTACCAAAAGTTTATTTTCAAATTTTGATTTTGAATTTTTCATACCCTTAACGGCCAGACCAAACGGAGTTAAAGTCAAGTTTCTATTAAAGCTACAATCCTCTACACTCATCTCCATTTTGTTCCCCAAATTTTTGGCCGTTGATGATGGGCCCATTAGATCTTGGCCATGAAAAGTTTCTGGACGGTTGACTGACAACTGTCCAAGCCCTTCCTCCCTGGTCCTTGATGTTGTCAGTTAGTACCATGGGCAGGGTGGATGAAGAGTTGGAATATGCTAAACTTTGGGGTCTGGAGTTAATTCAATATTCCACAATGGCAAATTGATAAAATAGACCGTCAGATTTTCGTAAAATCTCATATGGGTCCTAATATATAAACCAAAGCCTATTGTGCTCAAAATTTTACCTTTCATGAATTTGCATGATTGCGTTGTTTCGTCAAATCACTTTGGAGAGAGTTTAGAAAAATTTTCCAACACCTTATCGGAAATAATATATGTGGTAAAAAAGTAATTGAAGGGCCAAGGGGGACATGGTGCCCTAAGTTTGAAAATTTTTAATTTATAGTGTGTAAAAATATGAACAAGATAAAGTTGGCCTCCCTAATTTTTGACAATTTTAGATTATATTATGAGAGTATATATATATATATATATATATATATGAATTAGCAACCTTTGAAGTAATTTTTTCTTCAAAACAAGTTATTTATTTTTATTATGCTAATTATTTAACTTTCAAAAAATTAAACATATAATTTGATGATCCATAGTAAATTGACCCAATATGATATATTATTTTTTTCAATAATGAAGATAATCAAAACGAAACTCCAAAACAAGATAGAAGATAATTTTTTGATTGATTGCCTAAATGTGTACATAAAAAAGAAAGTTGCTCGAAAATTTAGCACTAATTCAATCATAGATAAACTTAGTTTTATAAACGAGCATAAAGCTCAATTTACTTTTAAGAAAAGAGATTGGAATTTCAAGGTATGTTAATATAACTTTTATCTTTTTTAAAATGAAAATAGTTATATTTTGTTTTTGCACAAGTGACATATTGGAGTATCTTCTCATAATGTGCAATTGATTTGTGATATTATAAGATATTTAATCAGAGGTTATTTCTTGTCTTAATTTTCATTATGACTATTCTGCATATTTAGGAAATAGACATTCCTTTATAATAAAAGTTAATATTTGATATTTTAAGATGTCATATATTTAAATGGATGGAAATTATTTTGAATATAACATATTAAGATAATTTGGTTAGAAAAAATTTTGACCCCTAAAGAAAAAAAATCCTGACTCCGTCACTAGAAAGACATATATTGACTTTTACATTATCAGATTAAAAGGCACACGAGTTGAACAGGCTAGTTTGTTCAAAAAATCCTTTAGAAATGAGGAGGTCATTTAATAAGAGCTTTTCTGTTCTGTTTTATCGCCAATGTTCATGTCATCGGGAAACGGCAGCTTTTGAAGTGGGAGTCGACTAGACGAAAATGACTAGGAATTATTTTCATGAACATTCACTGTTATGGTCCCAACTACCATTGAGAAGTTGCCTTTGCACGCTGGATATTCAATACTAGCCAAGTGACATGCAATCCAAAATGCATCATCTCATAGTCCCGGAATGCAATCACAATCTCGTCTTTTTCTTCAGTAAAGAACTGGATCAGTTTGCTAATGTGGTTTTCTTGCCTTCCAAATGCATAGACAAGGTTCCAGTAATGTCAATGGCATACTTTCACAGACTGATGCCTAACGATTGAATAACCTGCAGGCATTTTCAGCCAGGAATGTAATGTGAGAAGGCAAGTTGAGAATCATTGCAGGAACTACTATCTTCTTTTTCACCATTCAACAAGCGACTGAAAGAATTGACATCTTGAGTTACATTCAAATTGAGCACAGTACATGTACAAATTAAACCAATCACATTCCGTTGCCCTCCTGTTGTACCCCGAAATAAGGGGGAAAGAATCGCTACATAGCAAATTATGGGTCACAGAGCTCCACGAGCATACGACTATTATGGTACACGGAGTTGGAGAAGAAGAGGGAAAGGTATAGGAACAATGATAGCATTACAACTCATACGTGACTGGAAGACCTATCCACAGAAGAAGCCTTCTAGGTCGATCTAGAAATCTTGCTTGCCATGCAGGTTCCTCATTCTCCCGAACAAAACCACTTTAGAGGTATAGATTCTTTGCTGGCTCATTATCAACGGCAACATGGACATACAAATCACTTATACCTGAAAAGTATGACAGTTTATTTGAAGTCAAATGAAGTACATCAGCTTAAATCTATAAAACGTAACATCACGAAATTAGACAGGAAGTGGTTTCTTAAGAACCTAATGTGGACAAAATACAAACATCCATGCACGTATATTCAAACACAGAACAGCTTTACCAACAGCAATACTTACACTTGTTACTTTATTGTTTTAATAGAAATAACCATGCACATGCAGATTCACACAGAGCACAGCTTTACAAACAGCAATACTTACATTTGGGCACTACTTTATCATGTTAATATGAGAAGTACCAGAAAAGAGAAAGATGCACTCTTTCAGATGTAAACAATATTTTTCGCAGTCAAATCCTCACTTGTAATCAAGAGTGCTTTCTGATAATCAATTACTTCCTTGCATTTGAATAGAAGTTTATGTACATATTGGAATAGGTTGTATCTACTGGTTTAAATTACAACTGTAAGTCAATCTCACATATGTATGTATGCATGTATGTATATATTCAGCTCTTTAATGATAAGGTGACCATGGAAAGAAACCAATCATTATATGCAAAATTGAGGACAAGGGAATATAAATCAATAGGAGACAAACAGAGGTTACCCCAATTTCTAGCAACTATCTTTGCTTTTGCAATGACATCATAACCCAAGCCATTTCTTCGTAGTTCCCTGGCAACACATACATTGCTCAGGTATGCCCTAGCAAAATCAGCTCCAATTCCCTGTCAAGATATAGAGTCAAATTCTTAACTGCTTTGCCTTTACATTCAAGCCATATCTCCAAAGAGACTTAGCTGCTGGACTTTACCATTGCCCAAACATGAAACTAGTGTAATAATTACCTTTGGCTTCATTCCTGTTATTTCATCTGGAAGCCTGATACACTGGTTAAGGTCTAAGGTACCAACAACCACTCGTTCCTCTTGACCTTTTGAAAACTGCGAAACCACAACAGCATAAAACATCTAAATGTGCTGCAAAATTATGCAAACAAAGGGAGACAAAAATAGGTCATAACCTTGTGATGAAGCAATGAACAAAACATCATCAGCATGTTCTCAAAAAGATTCAAGTTAATTCCAAAATGAGCAGCAAACATCATGAATCTGAAGGTTCCTCACTAATCCATTCATTCATCCCAAAACAGAAAACAGCAACAACATAATTTTATAAACAGGTAAAAGTACTTGTGCCCTTTAATACAGAACAGATCGTTGACATTTCTCTTATTAAAATACTGCCCCTCCATCTACCACGTTAAGTTATAGCGTAAGGGTGGCAAAATATACAAAATTAAAGAAGATCTTAACCACAAATTTAGCTATAAACATGGAATCCAGAATGTGACAAAACATAGATTCCGCCTTCAATGATAACTAATTTAAGATTTGACGTTATGAAATCTGTTTAGAAAAGATAGTTGCTTGAAAACTCAAATTACAAACAAATTTCTCACAAAACCAGTTGAAGGATGTATAAAAAATTCATAGGCACACCAGCCCATTGGACTGTTGGTAAGCCAAGTCCAGCTCACATTCTGACACCTTTACCCCATTCTGAATGCTTACACGACCATATGACATTATGTATACCGACTTTTTGACATTTCTCTTATTAAAATACTGCCCCTCCATCTACCACGTTAAGTTATAGTGTAAAGGTGGCAAAATATACAAAATTAAAGAAGATCTTAACCACAAATTTAGCTATAAACATGGAATCCAGAATGTGACAAAACATAGATTCCGCCTTCAATGATAACTAATTTAAGATTTGACGTTATGAAATCTGTTTAGCAAAGATAGTTGCTTGAAAACTCAAATTACAAACAAATTTCTCACAAAACCAGTTGAAGGATGTATAAAAACTTCATAGGCACACTAGCCCATTGGACTGTTGGTAAGCCAAGTCCAGCTCACATTCTGACACCTTTACCCCATTCTGAATGCTTACACGACCATATGACATTATGAATACCAACTTTTTGAGCAGATTTTGCACAGCCTTCTGAACTTATGATCATCAGATAATATACAGGAAAGCCTTGTTGCCTTTTTGCTTTCCTTTTTCTTCCTTCTCTTAAAATGTATGAGCTAAAATTTAAAACTAGATGGGGTATCCTGTGCTCAATAATGTCTCAGCATTTGAATGTGCAGATTGAGTGAGACACTGTCAATCTTTCAGTGCAATAGAAGGGAACAGAAAAATGAAATGACAAATTGAAGAATAAACACTTGGTCAACCATATATTGCCTTCCCTAATGTTCTTCTACTTGGGAACAGTCTAGCATTAGCAAGGACTGTGACCACAAATTAGAATTATCATGGTCAATCAAAAGCATCAACTCATACTCAAAATATCTTGTGCACAGCCAGCAAACCAGTCATACCAATCTTCACACAACCAGTAGATTGTGACACAGCAATGGTGACAGACCATTTGAACCAGAACTTGAAACTATCTACTGAACTCTAACAGACAAAGCAGACCATACAAGATAAGCCTGCAGTCTAAAACTAACAGAGTAGGATGATGCCGACTCATTTTGCAAGTAATATCTACTGAACCCTGATCTTCGAAGATTCAAACCAAGAAATCAACAATAACGAAAGCTCATAAGTTTACAAGTTAATCACAACTGAGGGACAAAGCCCCACTAATGAAACAAAGAAGAGAATGGGAGAAAAAAAAAAAGGTACAAGCAAAAAAATGGCAATTACAAAACATTCCATATCCATTAAATGTTTATACACATGGATAAAACTGGCACTGCTAATATACCATTTAGAGATGACAGTATTTAAATTGAGTATTAGGAACAAGACAGAACAAGAGTTACCTTGCAAGACTTGCATATATCATCTGAGATGGTTGCTACATGTGACCATGGTAATGTAGCATTAATACAAGAGACCTTTTTAAAGCCCAACCGCGTCCCTGCTATCCGTTCCTTAAGCGCCTTGTATTCATGTTCGGCCAAGTACCTTATATGGTCCTAATAATACTTGACAAGGAGAACATACTATCAGCATTACATTGATCATTTTACACATACATAGTACTGCCTAAATGTCATCAAAATCATTTCACATCAGTTGTAGATTATGTATTTTAATAGAAGCATTACATACATGGCAAAGCACTCGAATCAAACAGTTCAGCTATGGCTTCTTTTCATCTGAATCAAATCCAGCTTACTCTATCAGCACGAGGTTCATATACAGCCAATAAATCATCTTGATTACCAATACGCTTCCCCTGTTGCCAAGTTTCTATTTTTAAAAAATCCCATAAGTTTCTTATCACTCTTAACAAGAAATTAAGCAAGAACAACTAAATCACACACAAAAAACTAAGATAAGCAAAGAACAAGAATCTAGAGTTAAAAAAAAGAATTTTTTTTTATCAAGGCAACATGAAGGGATTTGAGTTTGGAATCCTCAGACTCACTTGAATGCCAAAGTCCTGGTCTTGGAAGTCATAGAAAGTTCGGACGCGGAGACAGGCTGCAGCCCAGAGCTCAGTGTCCAAAGTGGCTTCAGAGACATCTAGGAATGACTTGTCAATTCTTATTTTTTGTGGTGCTGATTCCTTTGTGGTTGGATGTGGTGTTTGCTGGTGGTTATAAAGTTCCGAAGAGATGGACAGTGACAAAAATGGTGGAGGTAGTTAGCGGTGGCAATGGGTGGCGATCAGGGCGGTGGTGGTGACGACAGGGTGGACTTTTGAGTTGAGCGGACAAGGTGATATTAGGATAGCCATTTCAAGTTTTCTCAATGTTTTCAAACCCTGATCATATCGGCAGTTGGACCGCAGGTCGGCCATGTGTTCGGTTCGATTCATAGCTTGTGTTGATCTGGATCAAGAATCGGTCAAAGTCGTAAAAAAAATTTGTTAAAACCGTTCAAACCGGTTCGAACCATTAACCGCGATTTTTCAATTTTTGGTCAAAATTGATTGAATTTTCAATTTTGACTGAAATTATCTAAACCTAATCTTCAGTTCACTCTTCACTCTTCAGATAGTCAGGGGTGTGTAAAGTCGAAAAATTTCGATTTCGAAATCGATTTCGAATTGAATTCAAAAGTTCGAATTCGAAATTTCTGTAATTCGGAAGTGAATTCAGTAATTTCAATTTTGAATTGGTCGAAATCAGATCGAATTCGAAAATATAATTTTTAAATTTGAAATTACCGATTTTGAATCGAGGAATTCGAAATAAGAATTCGAAATCGAAAATTCGATATCAAATTCGAATAATAATATTTATATATAATATAATAGTTTTAATAATACACATATAATATATATTATATGGGGGGAAGGTTGGGTTGGGTGGTACGGGGGAGGGAGTGTAAGCAAGAGGTCTTGGGTTCGAGTCCTCTTTCTTACACTAAATAAAAAAAAATGTTAAAAAAAAATATATATATATATATAATATATATTATATAACATAATAAGTTAATAATTGAAATTGAAATTGAAATAATAAGTTAATACATGACATTGCAAAAACCCTAATCCTTACTCTTCCGCCGCAACTTCTTCCTCATCGCCTCTTCGTCACTGTCTAGTGTCTTCCTCAGAGTTGAGAGTCTCACCTTCTTTCCTCCGCCTCCACCGCCTGACTTACTGTCTCACTGAACTTCTTTCCTCCGCCTCCGACTCAGCTTACTCTCTCTCACTCTCGGTTTCACCTAATAACTCCTCTTTCCCTCCGCTGCAGCATTCTTCCCTGTCTGACTTTACCCATCCTTTTTCGCTGCTTTCGGCCCTTCCACTGGGATGCTTTGCCGCCTAATGTGCTGAACCTCCATTGACCTCGAGTCCACGACCTGCAGCCCCAATTTCCCCCACCCAGCAAAACAGTCCAAGGCAGAAAGCCAAGAACTAAAGCAAAAAATTTAGCTAATCTCCGCAGAGTTTGCAAAGGAGGCAATTCTCCACCTTGCAGCAGTCACCATTGACCGACTAGAACCTAGTTGTTCTCTCTTGGTACTCGTTGAAGAGAATCAACATCTAGCTCAACTTGTGACTGAGAGTAAGAGGTACATTTCCATTGTTTTTCTTCTTAAGTAGTAATATTTCTTTCTCCGGTGATGATTATGTTGTAATTGATTGGTTGTTTTGATATTCTCTTGCTAAATCTCTCACTGTGTTTCTTCGGGCAGTAATAGAGAATCTCTTTGTGCTCTTTTTGTTTTCAAATTTCTTAACCTTAATATGAGCAGGAAAATAAATCACAACTTTTTTGGGGGATAAATATTAGCGACTGTATTGGGTAATGGGTATTAATATTTCGGTATAATTAATAGTATATCTGCTTGAAATTATGACTTTGAATTCTCTAATGGTGATTCTAATTTGGAGTATAGTAATTCAAGTTTGAGTAGTCAAGCCTATCCCTCAATCCCTCGGAAGTTGCAAATTGAAATGTTGTTTTACATTTATGATTTATTTGAAATATTTGTTGTCTTATTTGTGTGAAATTTGGACTGGAATTGTTGCTTACATTTGTATTATTTGATAATAGTTGATTTGTATTATTTACTGGGATTGTTTTGTATTTGGAATTTGGACTAGAATGGTTGTATAAGTATTCACTGGAATGGTTGTATAAGTATTCTCGTATGAACTATGAAGTGGTAGAGTTCTTGTGATTTATGGTATTGGAAAGGCACTCTGGTTTGGATGTTTGTACAGGCCATAAGTAATTTCTGCAATTCAAATTCTGCTAGGATGATTGTGTAGGTTGTAATTGTTATGTTATCAGCTACTTAGCTTCATCATTTATCCTTTCCTCTTGAATTTGAGACAGCCGACTTGTGGAATCCAAGGGGACTGCATTAAATTTGAACATGTTTTTCCCTTTTTGAACAAGAGAGGAGAAAAAAAAGAATTCCAAATTTAATTCGGTATCGAATTCAAAATCAGAATTGGCCATTTCGAAATCGAATTTAGTCGGGAAAATTCCAGTCAAAATTTCGAAAATTTCCGATTTCAACTTCCGAATTACCGCTTTCGATTTCGATGCACAACCCTACAGTCAGTTAGTTCTTTTCGCTGCTTTGGTCTTCCTTCTTGCTTCCTCTACAATTGCCGAAATTGCCTGCCGTCTCTATTTCCTTTTCCTCTTAATGGCTTAACCCTAATCCCTTCTCCAAACTCCAAACTCCAAACTCCAATCTTGATCCATAGCAATCAGCAATGAAGTGTTTCTACTCACCGCACCGATTCTAAGCCAAAAAAAAAAAACTCTGGAATCAATCACGGACAGTGATCTATGGAACCTGCCATTTCCATCATATTAACACCTTATACCTTGCCTATGAAAGTTAAGCAAACCAAAACCATATGCAACTACATGAGGCAAATATTTGGACTTTAAAATGCAAAAAAAATCAGATAGCTGTCTAATGTTCAACCAATAGAGTTAGCATAAAGTGAGAGAGACTAGATGCTATGGTGTTGTGGAGAAGAAAACATTGAACAAACCTTTTGAAATTTCTTCTGTAATTCAGCATCCTGAGTAGCCACAAAGAAATGCTCAGAATTGTTTTCTCCAATAATATTAGTTATGCAACTGATAGCACTCTTCTGTTTCTCATGGTCACATTTGAATAAAAGGTTCATCAATGTTTCCTTACAAAAACAAACTAAAAGGAGAAAGATGATGCTACATGATCACTACTCATTTTTATACAAAAACGTTTTACAGATGTTTGGTTGTATAGGAGCCAATTAGAAAATCAAGTCAGTAGAACTTTAACTGTATTTAAAAAACTTCCAAAACTCCTCAGAGAAGTAAGAGGCACGCAAGGAAAAGCAAACCTTGCGGTTAACAGGTTACGAGCTGCATTAAGAGATTCAGCATAGGAGTTACCAAGGCTTCTCAACTCGCCAAGAACACATCTGCACCTAGGAGTGAAACCTTAAATGAGTAGTTAACAAACAAGTTATGCTCATCAAACATCTAGCACATCATACAGAACCACGTGAAAAGAACAACCTAGCATTGAAATCCTTTCATTCAAATGTAGCAGATTAGGATAATCCAATATTTAGTTCACAAAGTGCTCTGAGAAAGAATTATTGCATTTAACTTCCATTTAAAGGGACAAGTCACTATTTGCACAAACACAACTTGTTTTGTTGTAGGCATCCAACCACCACCACCACAGTGATGGACTTCATCACCACCTAGATCCATATCTACCATACAATCCCTTAAGGCCACCTGAGGAAGAAAATATATATCCTATACCACCTTTAATTTTGTACAATTGACTGCCCTACAAGAGTACCAACCAAATGCCTATAATCTGTACCACCATTGCATCATCCCGCCATTTTGTCACTTCTCATGCCACCAGAATGCATACCAAAAATGGTAATAGAACTTCACTTTTGTGCCAAGATATCTTTAACTTGAATTTTCATTAAAAAAAAAGGATTAACTTTCTATGCACTGACATTGCAGTGATTTTTTTTTTTTTTACACTAGCAGCCTTGAATGTATGACACATGTACATTATTTGAATTTCAAATTTGAATTCACATTATCTGACATGATCTAAACCTGCTTGTGTAAATAAATCTTTACACCGACAGTGTATGAAAATGTTATCTGAAAAAAAAAAATGCTATGGCAACCCCCTTGGTAGTTGTTATTATGGCCCAAGTCACAGATGCAACAGCACAAGTGTCAAGGATGCTTTAAATGCATTTTCACACAGTAGTACAATGAAACCATAAGCTAATGTTTACCTTCAGCAGGATGCATTTTTATCATCATAAGTTCAAGTTTCTGTACCATCACTATCAAGAGTACTTCTTTACTCTACAAACTTCTATTTTGCCTGATAATCAGATTTCAGCACAACGCCTCAACTTTAATACCAGAACTGTTTTTTGCACAAATCCTATAAGTGTCTATGATATCTGCATATTACCAAAAGTTAGACTCTCCAAAGAATACGTTGTTACAAACATCAAAAGGAAGTTTTCACTCTCTCCCTTTCTTCTTCTCCATGTCTCTTTATCTCATCTATATTTCATATGAAAACTCGGCCCTTTTTTGGTTTTAAAGATATCTCCTTTCAGGTCCCTCGCTAACTATAATCTATTCTGATGTAATTTAGTTACAACCAAAACTCACAAAAAAACAATGTGAATTTCTTCAGCTTACAATTTCTTTTAGCCGCTTACCTTAACAGGGGGGAAAAATAACATAAGAAGCCATGGCTTGGAACACAGTTTTGAAAGTATTACCAGAAAATTAAAAAACTAACAATGCAAGTCATCTGAAAGATTTTGTCTAAACTTTTTGTGCAGCAAAAGGAAGCCATTAGACCTGGTAGTAAAAATCTTTACTGGGGCACCTAAAGCATTAGCCAACGCAGTATCAGCAGGAGTGATCTTATTGAGAAGCAGGTGGTGCACAAAAGTTCCATCACACAGAACTTTAAAAAGCTCCCTGAAACCAAAGCAAGCTGTATAGAATCTGAAAGCTTTTCGATGGCGTTTCTGCTTCTTTACTCTCATCTATCAACATCAAGAAAATAATGAATCAACATAAGAATATTGATAACAAACAAGAAAATTGAAATCCATCCCAAATTGTGATTTTTCTGACTTAAGATTTGCAGTATATTTTTTTATGCACAAAAAAAGTTAGGTAAAATTCTAACACTTGACTTCTACATTTCTTTATGAAAATGTCCTGTATGTCCATTTAATTAGCGTCCAATAGAACTCGAGCTGAGGCATTGCGGTGGCCTCAAGACTCACAGAAACAAGGGTAAAAATGGCATGCAAATCTCTTATAGTGTTTGACATGCAGCAGTTTGAGTTAGAAGAAAAACTAATATTCCTCCATTGTTTCTTTTAGTGTATCGTGGGATCTAATTCCACTTCCTCCAGCACTCACTAGACTGACTCGAGGAAGAGTTAAAACAACTTAGCAGCCAGTCATTCATCTAAAGTGTTTCAAGGTCTAAACTTCTACAACAAAAATGTCCATTATTTACGTTACCCAGCACAAAATCTAAGCTAATAGTTTTAGTTCCCTTGAATTAAATCTATCGACATACATACAATAGCATAACACACAATGCCCAAAAGGGATTACGCACATTGCCATTCAAAGTCAAAAAAATCCAACTAAGAAACAAAACTACCAGTCCTTGAGCCAGAATGGAAAAAAAAAGAAGAAAAAAGAAAAATCGACGAACTGAAATAGCTTAAAACTTTGTCCTAGTTTAATAACTATTCGGATGCAATTAAATAGCACAACTAATTATGATTATCCAGCTAAAGAATTTTCCCATCTATTAAGTTGAGTGAAAGTATACACCATTAAACAACCCACCAACATGAAAATATTCTTCATTTGCCACAAAAGAGAGACAGGAAAAAAAGAAAGTGGAATATGAATTCAAAAATCATGAAACCTCAGGCAGGCGACTAGTATGGGAAATTTAATATACACTAATAACAAAAATATATAAAGATACCTGAAAATATTGCTATCTATGGGCAGATAGATATGGGTCGCCACCGTAAGGAAGACCAGAGAAGAAAGAAGAACAAAGGGGGAGGGTATTTGCCCTTTGCGACTTTTTGTCTGGGAGGTTTGGTCGAGGAAAATACTTAACGAATCAAAGGGGTTTTACGGCTGTTTGAGCAATAGGTGAAGGGAATTGCTAGAATAGTCCTTTAAATATTTACTAAGTCTCAATTTAGTTCTCAATATTTTATAGTGCTTTTTAATCCTTTTTTTTTTTTGTAGATTGGACTCGAGAATTTGTATAACATTCAATTTAAAAATTTTATTGAGGTTTAATTATATTTATATAGTCGCAAATGGAGGTTTAGCTATGTTTTAGGCTTCATTCTTTGTTTGGATACCTTTTCTCTTTTCTCTTTTCTATATTTTTTGTCTCTTACGTACTTCTTATTTTTATACTTTCGTTTGAAAAAATTATTTGCAAGTGCATTCTTCGAAAAAAAAAATACTGCACTTAATTATCATATTTCTAACGATCTCAAGTACATTACGTTAGAAAAAATTCAACACTAATATATTAAACAAATGATTAAAATAAATTTTAATCCAAACAAGATATTCTATAAAAACTATCATAGCACAATTTAGTAATATATGTTTTTCTTTCTACTTTGTTAAAATAATTTCTCTGTAAAATTTGACAACTTAATTAACTTATTTTTTATTTTTCTTTGGTAATTAACTAGATCGAAAATTTCATGAAAAAATTCTAGATTAAAAATATATCATTTTTGAAACATCCAGGTTCCTTTGTTGGATGTGCTAAGAATCAAGAAAAGACATCAAATGAGGCTGAAAAGCACCAATTTTGAGTTTGGTACTAAATTTGCAAATTTTCTTTTTCCATCGTGGATCCTTTGCTTTTGCCTCTAACCAAAAGAATGGTATTTTAAGAAAATCTGAAAGTTGGATGAAAGACGGAGAAAAAGTTTTTCTGAAAAATTGGAAATGGCTATCCTAAGATCACCTTGTTCGGCCATGTGTCCGGTTCGGTTCATAACTTGTGTTGACCTGGATCAAGAATCGGTCAAAACTGTAAAAAAAATGTTAAAACCGTTCAAACCGGTTTGAACCGTTAACCGCAATTTTTCAATTTTTGGTCAAAATTGACTGAATTTTCAATTTTGGCTGAAATTATCTAAACCTAATCTTCAGTTCACTCTTCAGTCAGTAGGTTCTTTTGGCCGCTTCCGTCTTCATGCTTCCTCTACAATTGCCGAAATTGCCTGCCGTCTCTATTTCCTTCTCCCCTTAATGGCTTAACCCTAATCCCTTCTCCAAACTCCAAACTCCAAACTCCAAACTCCAATCTTGATCCATAGCAATCAGCAGTGATGTTTTTCTACTCACCGCACTGATTCTAAGCCAAAAAAAAACTCTGGAATCAATCACGGACAGTGATCTATGAAGCAACTCAATTCACTTGTTTCGATTCTCAGCTGCTACCCATCAATTCATCAACATCTTTAGGGACAAAATTTATGATCGAGTCTTGTACAGCATTACCAGCACTGAAAGTGAACCTGCCGAGGTGAAAGGTTTTCCCATTTAAGATTTCCTATTGCACTCCTGAAAGGCCTGAAGCTTATACCAGGTTCGTTTATCTTTTTTCCTTTTTTTTTTTCCTTTCGTTGTTGATTACTGAGTTTTGGTTATGATCCATTCCGTCCCCCCGGCCCTATATACTGCTGTAATTTTTGGGCATATGATCCTTATTGACTTGTCATTGCAGCAGCAGCCTAAATGATTATATTATAAGCTGATCAGCCTAAATCAATGTTTTTTTTTTTGTTTGTCCGCAAATTATATAAGCTGTCAGTCTGTTTGTCCTGCAATTTTTGTTTTGTTTTGTTTTTTTACTCATTAGTTTGCTTTGTTGATTACTGGGTTTGTCCTGCAATTTTTTCACCAGTCTGTTTGTCCTGCCGAGGTGCGTGTTTTTGTCCTCAAATTAAATGTTTTTTTACTCGTTCGTTGTTGATTACTGGGTTTGGAAATCCCTCTGTTAGCCCCGGCTTTTGGAGCTGACTCATTGGACTCTTTGTCGACCTCAGGCTCAGGCTCGGGCAACACCTTTGTCTTCTTTTTGAAAGGCATTTTGCAACCAGTTTCAGGGAGTATGAAACTAGGGTTTTTTCGTGGTAGATTAGATCCTTAGTTTTTGGCCGAGGACCAAAAATGTCAATTAATTGGTTGTCAGGTACCAGAGGTTGGTACTAAACCCAATTTTGAATTTCAAGCAGTCAATTCTTTCGATGTCCGTTTCCTACCTTGGCCTTGTGGTGAACGAAAATGTAGGAAACATACAAATTTAAGATAGGCTCTGAAACATGATTCACCGCTGTCTTTGAGGTAATGGTTGGTGATGCATAATAGTCTAGTAAGGATTTGTACCAATTTAGATTGAAAGTTTCATGGTCATAAGTGGAAAAAGTTCATGGATTATCTTTTGGCATCACAGATTCCTCCTTGGCAATGTTTTAATTTATTTGTTGAATATTCATAATTAGCTATGTATTAATTATTTGTTTAAGACTATATATATATATATATATATATATATATTATTTATTTGTTTATTTATTGAACCGGGTTGAACCGGTCCGACCTCGACCCTTTCACTTCACCGGTTCAATTGACTGTCCGGGTTTTAAAGCATTGGTTTTTCTCTGTCTTTTATCCAACTTCCGGGTTTTCTTAAAATACCATTCTTTTGGTTGGAGGCAAAAGCAAAGGATCCACGATGAAAAAAGAAAATTTGCAAATTTAGTACCAAACTCAAAATATTGGTGCTTTTCAGCCTCATTTGATGTCTTTTCTTGATTCTTAGCACATCCAACAAAGGAACCAAGATGTTTCAAAAGTGATATATTTCAATCTAGAATTTTTTTCATGAAATTTTCGATCTAGTTAATTACCAAAGAAAAATAAAAAAAGTTAATTAAGTTGTCAAATTTTACAGAGAAATTATTTTAAAAAAGTAGAAAGAAAAACATATATTACTAAATTGTGCTGTGATAGTTTTTATAGAATATCTTGTTTGGATTAAAATTTATTTTAATCATTTGTTTAATATATTAGTGTTGAATTTTTTCTAACGTAATGTACTTGAGATCATTAGAAATATGATAATTAAGTGCAGTATTTTTTTTTCGAAGAGTGCACTTGCAAATAATTTTTTCAAACGAAAGTATAAAAATAATAAGTACGTAAGAGACAAAAAATATAGAAAAAGAAAAGAGAAAAGGTATCCAAACAAAGAATGAAGCCTAAAACATAGCTAAACCTCCATTTGCGACTATATAAATATAATTAAACCTCAATAAAATTTTTAAATTGAATGTTATACAAATTCTCGAGTCGAAACTACAAAAAAAAAGGATTAAAAAGCACTATAAAATATTGAGAACTAAATTGAGTAAATACTTAAAGGACTATTCTAGCAATTCCCTTCACCCATTGCTCGAACGGCTGTAAAACCCCTTTGATTCGTTAAGTATTTTCTTCGACCGAACCTCCCAGACAAAAAGTCGCAAAGGGCAAATACCCTCCCCCTTTGTTCTTCTTTCTTCTCTGGTCTTCCTTACGGTGGCGACCCATATCTTTCTGTCCATAGATAGCAATATTTTCAGGTATCTTTATATATTTCTGTTAGTAGTGTATATTAAATTTCCCATACTAGTTGCCTGCTTGAGGTTTCATGATTTTTGAATTCATATTCCACTTTCTTTTTTTCCCGTCTCTCTTTTGTGGTAAATGAAGAATATTTTCATGTTGGGGGGTTGTTTAATGATGTATACTTTCACTCAGCTTATAATAGATGGGAAAATTCTTTAGCTGAATAATCATAATTAGTTGTGCTATTTAATTGCATCTGAATAGTTGTTAAACTAGGACAAAGTTTTAAGTTATTTCGGTTCATCGGTTTTTCTTTTTTCTTCTTCTTTTTTTTCCATTCTGGCTCAAGGACTGGTTGTTTTGTTTCTTAGTCGGATTTTTTTGACTTTGAATGGCAATGTACGTAATCCCTTTTGAGCATTGTGTGTTATGCTGTTGTATGTATGTCGATGGATTTAATTCAAGGGAACTAAGACTATTAGCTTAGATTTTGTGCTGGATAACGTAAATAATGGACATTTTTGTTGTAGAAGTTTAGACCTTGAAACACTTTAGATGAATGACTGGCTGCTAAATTGTTTTAACTCTTCCTCGAGTCAATCCAGTGAGTGCTGGAGGAAGTGGAATTAGATCCCACGATACACTGAAAGAAACAATGGAGGAATATTAGTTTTTCTTCTAACTCAAACTGTTGCATGTCAAACATTATAAGAGGTTTGCATGCCATTTTTACCCTTGTTTCTGTGACTCTTGATGCCACCGCAATGCCTCAACTCGAGTTCTATTGGATACTAATTAAATGGACATACAGGACATTTTCATAAGGAAATGCAGAAGTCAAGTGTTAGGATTTTACCTAACTTTTTTAGTGCATAAGAAAATATACCTCAAATCTTAAGTCAAAAAAATCACAATTTGGGATGGATTTCAATTTTCTTGTTTGTTATCAATGTTCTCATGTTGATTCATTATTTTCTTGATGTTGATAGATGAGAGTAAAGAAGCAGAAACGCCATCGAAAAGCTGTCCGATTCTATGCAGCTTGCTTTGGTTTCAGGGAGCCTTTTAAAGTTCTGTGTGATGGAACTTTTGTGCACCACCTGCTTCTCAATAAGATCACTCCTGCTGATACTGCGTTGGCTAATGCTTTAGGTGCCCCAGTAAAGATTTTCACTACCAGGTCTAATGGCTTCCTTTTGCTGCACAAAATGTTTAGACAAAATCTTTAAGATGATTTGCATTGTTAGTTTTTTAATTTTCTGGTAATACTTTCAAAACTGTGTTCCAAGCCATGGCTTCTTATGTTATTTTTTCCCCCTGTTAAGGTAAGTGGCTAAAAGAAATTGTAAGCTGAAGAAATTTACAAATTGTTTTCTTGTGAGTTTTGGTTGTAACTAAATTACATCATAACAGATTATAGTTAGCAAGGGACCTGAAAGGAGATATCTTTAAAACCAAAAAAGGGCTGAGTTTTCATGTGAAATGTAGATGAGATAAAGAGACATGGAGAAGAAGAAAGGGAGAGAGTGAAAACTTCCTTTTGAAGTTTGTAACAACGTATTCTTTGGAGAGTCTTAACTTTTGGTAATATGTAGATACCATAGACACTTATAGGATTTGTGCAAAAAACAGTTCTGGTATTAAAGCTGAGGCGGTGTGGTGAAATCTGATTATCAGCCAAAATAGAAGTTTGCAGTGTAAAGAAGTACTCTTGTTAGTGATGGTACAGAAACTTGAACTTATGGTGATAAAAATGCATCCTGCTGAAGGCAATCATTAGCTTATGGTTTCATTGTACTACTGTGTGAAAATGTATTTAAAGCATCCTTGACACTTGTGCTGTTGCATCTGTGACTTGGGCCATAATAACAACTGCCAAGGGGATTGCCATAGCATTTTTTTTTTCAGATAACATTTTCATACACTGTCGGTGTAAAGATTTATTTACACAAGCAGGTTTAGATCATGTCAGATAATGTGAATTCAAATTTGAAATTCAAATAATGTACATGTATCATACATTCAAGGCTGCTAGTGTAAAAAAAAAAATCACTGCAATGTCAGTGCATAGAAAGTTAATCCTTTTTTTTTAATGAATATTCAAGTTAAAGATATCTTGGCACAAAAGTGAAGTTCCATTTCCATTTTTGGTATGCATTCTGGTGGCATGAGAAGTGGCAAAATGGCGGGATGATGCAATGGTGGTACAGATTATAGGCATTTGGTCGGTACTCTTGTAGGGCAGTCAATTGTACAAAACTAAAGGTGGTATAGGATATATATTTTCTTCCTCAGGTGGCCTTAAGGGATTGTATAGTAGATATGGATCTAGGTGGTGATGAAGTCCATCACTGTGGTGGTAGTGGTTGGATTCCTACAACAAAACAAGTTGTCTGTGCAAATAGTGACTTGTCCCTTTAAATGGAAGTTAAATGCAATAATTCTTTCTCAGAGTACCTTGTGAACTAAATATTGGATTATCCTAATCTGCTATACTTGAATGAAAGGATTTCAATGCTAGGTTGTTCTTGTCACGTGGTTCTGTATGATGTGCTAGATGTTTGATGAGCATAACTTGTTTGTTAACTACTCATTTAAGGTTTCACTCCTGGTTTCAGATGTGTTCTTGGCGAGTTGAGAAGCCTTGGTGACTCCTATGCTGAATCTCTTAATGCAGCTCGTAACCTATTAACCGCAAGGTTTGCTTTTCCTTGCGTACCTCTTATTTCTCTAAGGAGTTTTGGAAGTTTTTTAAATACAGTTAAAGTTCTACTGACTTGATTTTCTAATTGGCTCCTGTACAACCAAACATCTGTAAAAAGTGTTTGTACAAAAATGGGCGGTGATCATGTAGCATCATCTTTCTCTTTTTAGTTTGTTTCTGTAAGGAAACATTGATGAACCTTTTATTCAGATGTGACCATGAGAAACGGAAGAGTGCTGTCAGTTGCATAACTGATATTATTGGAGAAAACAATTCTGAGCATTTCTTTGTGGCTACTCAGGATGCTGAATTGCGGAAGAAATTTCAAAAGGTTTGTTCAATGTTTTCTTCTCCACAACACCATAGCATCTAGTCTCTCTCACTTTATGCTAACTCTGTTGGTTGAACATTAGACAACTATCTGATTTTTTTGCATTTTAAAGTCCAAGTATGTGCCTCATGTAGTTGCATATGGTTTTGGTTTGTTTAACTTTCATAGGCAAGGTATAAGGTGTTAATATGATGGGAATGGCAGGCTCCGACTTAGTTTGATAGTTGCCATGAATATAATTAGTAATATTCCCATGAGTAATTGATGAGTTGTCTGACTCTATCATAAAAAATCCCAGTTGCTTGGTATTCCACTTTGCTTAGGTGTTGCATATTCTGTATCAACCTTGTTTGTCACTTCCCAATAAGTGGATGATTTTGGGTCCTAATGTCTGAAAGGGGCTTAACCTTTCTAACTTTTTAGGTGTTACTCAATATAATGGAGAGTGGAGAAGTATCAAACTGTTGATCACTCTATTTTTGGAATCTAAAAAAGACATATTCTCTCTAGAACTTGCATCTTCAACAAAATTTTATCTATTTCTACCTTTTCATTTTCCTTAATGTCTACTTGATGCAGGTACCAGGTGTTCCTCTTATTTATGGCCTTCGGAATGCCTTATTTCTTGAACAGCCGTCAGCTTTTCAACACCAGTTTGTTAGATCTGTTGAGGAAGATCATTCACATATGACTGACTTGGAATACAAGTTGTTGAATGTAAAGAAAAAGAATGTAGCCTTTGAGGAAGCAAAGGATTCTTCTGATGCCAATGAAGACAAGAATGATGGTACATTTACGGTTCAGGCCATCCAAACAAATTTTAGAAAAAAGAGAGATTTAAAGGACACAGTTCAATTCAAGAGAAAGAGATCTAAGGTTAGAATCCATCATCTGGCTTCCCCGTCATTTTGTGATTGCTGCAAGTACTTTTGATTGGCATGTGCTTCTCTAATTTTTCAATTTTTTGAATCTCTGTTGAGTGTGTCTTTTCTGAGCTCCCTTCCCTCGTACATTGTAGGGTCCAAACCCACTGTCCTGTAAGAAGAAAAAACCACGTGAGAATACAAATAATGCTGCTTCAGTAAAGGTTGGTTTCATTTCTGAATTCTTGACCTGTATTCTCTGCTTGTATTTCTTGGATTGCGTTCAGTATTATTGTGTTTTGTGTTTTTCTGGCTGTACATCTTTGTAGTTAATTGTGATTAATAAATGCTCTTCTGGATGTTTCAATGATCCCTTGCTGTTTTTCTTTCTCATGAGATGGAGTTGGGTGCAGGAAAATGGGAATGGAGATACAACCGTGAGAAGCAGGAATAGAAAAAGGAAGAGGTCACGTAAGAGTAAAAATGTTTCAAAAGCCAACGTCTAGAACTTTTGCTTCTCTTCGTTATTGTTTGCCAGGTTGATCGGTGCTTTTAGTTACAAGTTACATTTGCCGAGTAGGGAAACACCCAACTAGAGAGAATACAGTCTATAAAGGTCAAACTTGAGCTTCCTCACCAGATAAAGTAAAATGCAGATTACCTTGTCAGACACTTCGTTTGCTTTTTTCTCCTTTTGGTGGTTGTGGACGGGCATTTGGGCTTAGCAGAGGGTGGTAGGAGATGATGAGAATTATAGGAAATTTTGGGTTAGTAAACATTCTACTGGTTGATGCCTTCAACTTTGGCGTGATGTACCCTCTTTTGATATTGTTGTAGGTTTCACTTTGACTTCTTTTTTTCCTCTCCTAGTGTAAATTAATTTTGCTTCTAAATCTCCATATACCAATTGTTGTATTTTCATTGTTCGGAAATTCTATTGATGGTGTTTGTTTATTTACCCTACAATGAATGTTGAAGGGGCGCAAGTTGTTTGAACAACCCTCCAAGCATTTCTTTTCCCTTTCCTGTCGTTATTACCTATGCCTCCTTGGCCTGGTATGCATAGCCTAATAAAGCTTCAGACATCCTGGTTAAATAAGCAGTGGGGCGATTTGTTGGAGGAAGAATCTTGACTCGAACAAAAAACAGTGGTCCATCAATAGCTGTTGCATGGAAGCACGACTCTCATTAATTGGGTCTGAAATATTCTGTCTTGATTTGCCTGTGCTGTGTAGATGATTAGCCTGTGCTGTGTAGATGATTAGCCTGTTTGCCTTTGAAGTTGTCTAATATTGAACTTGAGCTATAAAGCAGATGTAATTATAACTGTGTGAGCTGCCCTCGCAAGAGTTTTGAAACCTCAAAGTCCTGCAAAAGAACCTCACACCAAAGGAAAGCCATTAATGTTATAGCTCAGCAACTATTTCTGGTAGGTGTTTTGGTCACATTTTCATTCCTTGAGTTAGTACCATGATGTGTTAAATTTTGAACCACTAACTCTAGGTAGTAAATAGGATCTATCAAGTGTTTGCCAATATCATTTTGCCTGCCGCATATGGCTTTTGATCAAGATGGCATGTATGGGCTAGAGGTCATGTTCAACCTAAACTGCCTTTGGAAGAATTTTTGAAGTAATAAACACTTGAAATGATGGGTGAGATTTCGATAGCAGCACAATAACTTTCGAAAACAGCTTTCAAAAATTTGCAGGCCAAAGAGAACCGTTTTGTCCAAATAGAAGGAACCTCTTTATTTACAGCCACATACACCTACGAGCCCTGTGCTGTGGATATTCATATTTGCTCATTGTACCGTGTCCGAGCACACACAGAGCTATATTAAAACAGCAGTTTCAGTTTCACCATTGGGGGGCACTGCTTTGGCTTTGCTTGATGGATCAGGGGCTTGGACGTTTGTGAATCAACCGTCCGGAAACTTTTCATGGCCAAGATGTAATGGCCCATCAGCAACGGCCAAAACGATGCCATGTCGCAAAGTTATATCAGCTGAAGAAGACGGCGTCGTTTTATTGAGTGGCAAATAAAAAAATAAAAATTTTGCTAACGGATGGAGCATCATCGTCAAAGGGCGTCAAATTTATCCTGCCAAAATTATTAATGCAAAGTTCCTTTTTATCAGAAATCCCCATTTCACTTTCCCTATTTCCCAAACCCTTTCCCCGTTGTCTGCTAATACAAAAAATCACTCCACAAAAGAACTGCCATTTCACTCTACAAAATCACTCCCATTTTACTCCCCGTTGTCTGCTAATTCTCAAAACAACTACTTGAATTCCTCCTAAAGAAGACCCACAGTGTTTTTGGGAGGAGGAGAAACTGCATAATCCAAGGCCTCGGGGTGTTGCAATAGTTGGAGATTTCAAATTTAATCGAGGTAAGAAACTCTATTTTGTTGAAATGATCGAACAAATTTATCTTTTGTCAGATGTACCGGGCTATAAACTAAAAATATTTACACGCTATTTAGACAGTATACACACTAATATGAAATTTTGAGGGAAAAAAAGACAACGGATGGAATGGCCAATGAATTGGGCATGATTTGGACATAGGTTTAGTGAATGTCTGCTATTTGAAAAAAATATTTACACGTAGTTAGGGTTAAGTGGTTTAATTAGGTTTACAATGAATTGGGCATGATTTGGACATAGGTTTAGTAAAAGATTGCTATTTGAAAAAAATATTTACACGCAGTTAGGGTTAAGTTACATGTGGTTTAAATAGGTTTACAATTTATTGCTTTATTTGGACAACAGAAATTTGAACGCATACGAAAGAAATTCTTGTGGTAGGTATAATAGAATCATGTGAAAAGTGGCTAGGACGGTTTTATTAGTTGCTTGCTTCTTTTCTTTGCCTATTTTGAGAATACGATGACTGTCAATAGTCACAATTGAGCAGATATTCTTATTTGTGGGATATTCTTATTTGCCTGAAAATTTCATCCTACACAATTTTCTCATTATTATATTTTGTTCACATGAAAGTTAAAATTTTGTGATGGAATACTCAATTAATTGGGCATGAATGGAATATATGTGACCATGAATGTCTCTTATTTGAAATCACAAAATTGATTGATAGTTAAGGTTAAGTTACAACTGGTGCAATTGGACTTACAATTTGTTGATTTGTTTGGACAATAGAAATTTCAATGCATATAAAAGAAATTGTTGTAGGGAGTATAAGAACATCATGTGAAAGGTGACAAAAGAGTTTTTAGTAGTTGCTTGGTTTTTTTTTTTTGTACCTATTCTGAGAATGCAATAACTGTCAATATTCACAGTTAAGCAGGAATTTTTCTGTTATTGCTATTAATTTGTTATATGATTTTAGATTGAGAGTTTAGTCAAATAAAGTTGGCATGACATATTGTTATGTTGTTTGTATCAATTGATATTTTTCTTGTACATATTAGTTATTATAGTTTACAAACCTATAGCATGGTAAAAAAACTGAGTGTTCTTTCACTTGTGTATAGTGTACATGGTAAAGAACAAACTGTAAGTATGGTTATTTAATTGTTGATTTTGTGGTTATCTAGGAGTTCCTTTCATTAGGTAATGGCATAATGTTCATTATTCAATTGATGGTAATTGATTGTTTACTTAGGAATTGTAATTTTGACAATGACATAATGTCCATTGTTGCTGTTAATATCATTGGAAACTCCATGACTATTTAATACTAGGGAGTGAGGTAGGAACAATTGTTAGATCAACCGTCCGTAAATAGTGTAACAAGTTTTGAACATTTTGTAACTTTATATAAATCTCTTGTACATTTGTAACTACAGAAGTGTGATAATACACTTCTGTGAAGAAATCTCAAGGGATAGGATTTTGAAATTATCCCTTATGTTTTTGTCATGTCATTTATTTTGGTGCAGTTTGAAATAATATATTATGGGACGTCGGGGAACCAAGAAGATGAATCTTACAAAAGATAAAGGCAAGTAGGTTGAGGAACATTATGACAATAATCCAGTAAAGCCAGTGAAGCCACCAACTGATTTCATTGCATACAGGTATATATGGCTTTATAGAACGATTATTGTCTACATTTGGGGCTTTGAATTAGTTAAAAAACTCACGATAAAATTAAAAGTCTATGTGATGGATCTAATCATATTAAATTATGGTAGGATTGATTTCGCATGCAAGCAAAAAGCAAAGGGAAAGACATTAACAATTCAGGAGCTAAACATAGCTGCTGGAAATGCGTGGAACAAATTGAGTGATGAAGAGAAATTGGTATGAAAAAATGAAGCAGATATGAAAAAATATAAGGAGCTAATGAAAATCTACAAGGAGTCTATAGCAGACAAGGGAGAAAACATAAAGAGTGATGTAGCGAAACAAGTAAGGACGTAGCATCAAATTTTATTGTTTTTAAATTAAATGATTTAGAAGTTTCAAAGCGCAAGTGCAAGTATTGGACTGTTATTTGTTAATTTTTATCAACATTGTTATATTGTTTTTATAGGCATACAGGTTTAGGTTCACACCAACTAAATTTTTAAAGTTTGTGGGTCGTATTGATGGGGCGAAAATAGCTGTAAGAAAAGAAATAGATTTTAGTGGATTACTGGAGATCCAATGCCACCTCTTTCCAAAGGATATATGCATGTGGTTGGTGAATAATTTCAATCCAACTCACTCATATATACAACTTGAAGGTGGACGTGTACTGCCTGTAACATTAGAGGATATAGCAAAGGCTCTTGGAATTCCTGGTGAGGGGCCAGTGCCGATTGAAGATACTAGAGATGATGGAATTGATAGCGATCCACATTATTCTAGGAAGAAGAAGTATAATTGGCATTATATAGTAGATGAGCTAATATCCATGGAGGTGGGGGATGAATTCAAGAGATTATTTGAGTTATTTATTATGCTGAAAGTTCATTTTTCATATATTTCATTGATCTATTTATACAAGTAACTAGGTTAAATGGTCAGCCATGTACAGCTGTATATAGTCTGTATTACAGACTATATACAGCTGTGTTCTTAGACTAATTACAGCAGCTATCTTAGACTAATAGCTGTGTTCTTAGACTAATTACAGCAGCTATCTTAGACTAATTACATAGCTGTATTCTTAGACTAATTACAGCTAATTCCTACCAACTCTCCCCCTCAAGTTGGGGCATAGATATCACAAATGCCCAACTTGGATAGAGATGCATTGAATAAGCTACTAGTAACAGCATGAGTCATAATATCAGCCAACTGATCTGAACTTCTAGTATAGGGAATTTCAATTGTCCCGGAATCAAGATTATCTTTGATGTAGTTCCTATCAATTTCAACATGCTTTGTCCGATCATGTTGAACAGGATTATTTGCAATCTTAATGGCTGCCATATTATCACAAAATAATACCATAGAACCTTTTGGACCAAACCCAATCTCCTTTAAGAGAATTTTTAGCTAAGAGAGTTCTGTGATAGCATGATGCATAGCTCGATATTCAGCCTCTGCACTAGATAATGAAACCACGTTCTGTTTTTTACTTTTCCAAGACACCAAGTTGCCTCCAACAAAAGCCAAATATCCAGAAGTTGATTTTCTATCCAACTTGCTACCAGCAAAATCAGAGTCTATATATCCAACCACATCAAAATGTTCGTGTTTGGAGAATAAGACACCTTTTCCTGGAGCTGATTTCAAGTAAGCCAAGATTCGATTAACAGCATTCATGTGTTGATCACTTGGATTGTGCATAAACTGGCTAACAACACTGACTGCATATGCTAAATCTGGCCTGGTATGAGTTAAATAGATTAGTCTACCCACGATCCTTTGATATCTTTCCTTGTTTGTTGGAATCTGATCAGAAAAGAAGGCTAGGCCATGATTCACTTCAATCGGAGTATCTATCGGCTCACAAGCAGACATACCAGTTTCAGCTAGGAGTTCCAATGTATACTTCCTCTGGGAAAGGAAGAGTCCTTGCTTGGACCGTGATACTTCAATGCCAAGAAAATATTTAAGAGTCCCCAAATCTTTAATCTCAAATTCTTTGGCTAAGTAGCTTCGAAGGTTCTCAATTTCTTCTTTGTTATTACCTGTTACAATCATATCATCAACATAGACAAGAAGCACGGTAATATCATTGTAGTTACGTTTATAGAACAGCGTATGATCTGCTGAAGCTTGCTTGAATCCATACTCCTCCATGGCATGAGTCAATCTTCCAAACCATGCCCTTGGTGATTGTTTTAATCCATACAATGCCTTTTTCAGTCTGCACACCTTTCCTTCTTCTAGTGTAAACCCCTGAGGAGGATCCATGAAAACTTTCTCAGTCAACTCACCATGAAGAAAGGCATTCTTCACATCAAATTGTCGTAGAGGCCAGTCTAAATTAACTGCAAGTGACAATATGACACGAACAGTGTTCATCTTGGCAACCGGTGCAAATGTCTCTTGATAGTCAATACCATAGGTTTGAGTGTAGTCTTTTGCAACCAGTCTAGCTTTGTATCTTTCAACTATCCCATCAGACTTGTATTTGACATTGAATACCCATTTACACCCTACGGTCTTCTTTCCCATTGGTAACTCAACCATTTCCCAAGTAGAATTCTTTTGGAGAGCCATCATTTCTTCTACCATTGCATCTTTCCATTTAGGATCATCAAGGGCTTCCTGAAAATGACTAGGAACATATACAGAAGACAACTGAAGAAGTACATACCTTAGTGTCAATCTTGGAAGATTCATTCGATAGCATGGTAGTATCATCAAGGGAGGTATTATCATTAAGGGAGGTACAAGAATCAGAAGGCATAACAGAGATATCTTTTTTTCTCCTAGAATATCCTTTCTCAAAGAGATGAGCTGGTCTCTCACTATTAGTTTCAATTTTATTTTCCTGACCATCATCTAAAACTAAGGATTTCCCATTTTCCTTTGCATTTTCTATACCTGAGATCCATATCCTTTTTTCTTCTAACCATTGTTTTTCCTCTTCTCTACTTTTAATCTCCCCCTGAAGAGGAACCGCAGACATATGTCCAGAAAAATAAGACTCATTTTCACAAAATTGAACATCCATAGACACATAGTAGGTTCTTGTAGGAGGATGAAAACATTTATATCCCTTTTGTGAATTAGAATAGCCAAGGAAAACACATTTGATAGCACGAGGATCAAGTTTATCTCTATGATGGGAATGAACATGAACATAACATACACAACCAAAAACCTTTGGACAAATATTAAGAGCAGAAGGAATAGAATGAAATTTAGATAACATTCTCAAAGGAGTTTGGAAATCAATAACCTTAGCGGGCATTCGATTAATGAGGAAAACAGCAGCCATAATAGCTTCAGCCCAAAAATGTTTTGGAACATGCATAGTAAAACATAAGGCTCGTGCTACTTCAAGAAAGTGACGATTTTTCCGTTCTGCTGTGCCATTCTGCTGGGGTGTGTAAACACAAGTGGTTTGATGAAGAATGCCATGTTGTATCATAAAATCAGCAAGAGATCGATTCACAAATTCACGACCATTATCAGAATGAAAAACCTTAATTCTAGTGTTGAATTGAGTAAGAATCATGTTATAAAACTGAGGAATAATATGACAAACATCACTCTTAGATTTCATCAAATATACCCAACTGACTCTAGTACAGTCATCAATAAAAGATACAAAATATTGATGTCCTGAAGTAGAAGTAGTTGAGAAAGGACCCCACACATCAGTATAAACACATGAAAAAGGAGTGACACTTTTATTAAAACTAACTTTGAAAGGAACACGATGGTTTTTTGCATAAACACATTGTTCACATCTTAAGCTAGAAGTTGAAATATTGGAAAATAACTTAGGAAACATATGCTTTAAATAAGAAAAAGATGGATGTCCTAGTCGACGATGCCAAAGGATTATTCTTTCTATGTCTGATGTCCCACTTTTTGTTTGAAAACCTCGAGTAGATATTGTTATGCCTCGATTGTCTTCCCAACAATATAAACCATCCCTCTCCTTACCAATGCCAATCGTCATCTTCGTAAGATTGTCCTGAAAAACACAATGAGTAGAGTGAAAAATGACAGAACAGTTAAGATGCTTTGTTATTTTACTAATGGAGAGGAGATTATTTGAGAGTTTAGGTGCAAGTAAAACAGAGGACATAGAAAACTTTGGTGAAAGAGACACATTTCCAGCGCCTATGATTGGCGTAAAATTTTCATTAGCAACCTGTACAGACTTCACAGGTGGAGATGTAAGAGAGTCAATGATAGAAGAGTTACTAGTCAAGTGATCAGTAGCCCCTGAATCAATAATCCAAGTGTTAGGATGAGCAGAAATAACGGACAAACCAAAAATACCTTCTTGAGAAGATGCCCGAGACACATGAGAAACAGAAGATGGAGTTGTGTCTATGGCAGCAACATTTTGAGCAACAGTATTATGAACAAATTTTTTATTTTTTCTCTCAGCTTGCTTAAGTTTATACCATTCTGGATAGCCATGCTTCTTCCAACAAGCATCAATTGTATGTGTATTCTTATTGCAGTAGGTGCAAAATCGAGACTGAGAGGCTGTAGAATTTCCATTAATGGCAATAGGAGTGCTCTTTTGAACAGTTAGAGCTGAAGCCTCAAAGTGTGATTCTGCTCCCATGGCAACTTGTCTTTGTAGTTCTCTACGAACCATGGAGTAGACTTCTTCTAACCTTGGTAAAGGAGAAGTACCTAGAACACGGCTGCGAACTTGATCTAACTTATTATCAAGCCCAGCAAGAAAAATATACACTCGATCTTCGGCAATACGATTTCTATATTTTTCAATATCAGCAGCACATGTCATGTCATTGGGCCGTTGATAGTCGAGCTCCATAAATGTTGAGTTTAATTCGTTGTAATATTCTGCTAGAGGCCGACCATCTTGTTGTAAATGAAAAGTCTTCTTTATTAGTTCATAAACTTCAGAGGAATCTGATACATCAAGGTAACTTCTTTTTACTGCATCCCAAACTTCCTTTGCTGTGCCGCATTGTACAAAGTGAGATATCAGATTATCACTCATTGAACTAATAAGCCAAGATTTGACAAGAGAATCTTCAGCTTCCCATTCATCATAACTTGAATCATCTACTGCTGGTGCAGCCTTTTTTCCATTAATATAGCCCATTTTTTCCTTCCAGCAATATGCATCTCCAATATCTTGGACCAAACGCGATAATTAGTGCCATCCAATTTAATGTGGATGGAAGAAGAAGCATCTTGTATGGTTAGAGTGGAGAGATTCTTGCTGTTAGGAGATTCAACATCAGGTTTGGTTGACATATTGTGATGTATTTAGTGTTTTAGAGAAGAAATTTCAGCAGTGTGGGCTATTGAAAGAATGGCTGGAATTTTCAGAGAAGAGAAGAGCAAGGAAAAACCCCAAAACTCTGATACCAAGTTATTTATTATGCTGAAAGTTCATTTTTCATATATTTCATTGATCTATTTATACAAGTAACTAGGTTAAATGGTCAGCCATGTACAGCTGTATATAGTCTGTAATTACAGACTATATACAGCTGTGTTCTTAGACTAATTACAGCAGCTATTTTAGACTAATAGCTGTGTTCTTAGACTAATTACAGCAGCTATCTTAGACTAATTACATAGCTGTATTCTTAGACTAATTACAGCTAATTCCTACCAACTATTTGTTATTTTTACATATGGGTGCTTGCTTGCTCCAACAATACGAGCTGAAATTAAAGCCAATTTATGGGAGAGTTTACAATCAATTTCAGAAATAGCAAAATTTAATTGGGCTGAGCTCGTCAGAGCTAATTTATGCAAAAATGATTGAATATGCAAAGTAATGCCCATAAAAATGTTGGAGATTGCATCCTATTTTTGCTGGTAAGTTAAGAAATCTCAACTATTGGATGATCTTACCTTATATTTATTCATTATATCTAACAAGGGTAAGTTGTTATTATTTTGCAATTACATTATTATGATCGAGTAAGTATACTCAATCATTGTATTCGTAGGACTTGCCCTATAGCAAAAACATGGACTGATGCCAATATAATGGAAAGAGAAACACTTGAATTGGGTGGTCTTGGAAAATTTGGTAAAGGAAACTTAGTAAGTATTGCTGAAACAATGATATTTTTGGAATTTGAGTTAGCAAGACATTATATTATACGGCTAACTATTTTGTGAAACTTACAATATACTTTTTTGTCCACAAAGGTGGGTTAAACAAAATGGACAGAGAAGAAAATGGGGTCAAGCAATAAGTATTGCTGAAATAATGATATTTTTGGAATTTGAGTTGGCAAGACATTATATTATACGGTTAACTACTTTGTGAAACTTACAATATACTTTTTTATCCACAAAGGTGGGGTCAAACAAAATGGACAGAGAAGAAAATAAGGAAGAGGAAGCTAATGAGCTTCCACCGGATGTGATTAGCCAGATGGTGAATAATGGACATGGAGAAATTGCTGTAAGATAACAAATTAAATCTAATACGAATGCAAATATGTCCGAAGTTGTACCAATATGAGGATTAATTGCATTGATTTTTGTATATTCAGGTTCATCTAGCCACTCTATATGCAAAGCAGCAAATGCCGAGCGGAAAGCAATCGAGTGCCAACAAAGTGTAATTAACATATCAAGTATCATGTGCTCGCAACGTAGTGCCATACCATCATCTTTCCAGGCAGTCGTTAGATCTACAAGAAAAAAGACAAAAAAGCGAATGATCCATGATTAAAAGGCAAATGTTGTTATAGATTCTGATACAGACAAATCTGAATATGAAAACAACCAAGACGAGACATGTGTTGGGGATAGGAATGAGGATTTTGGTGAAGATGAGGCAAATAAGCCCGAAGAAAAAGAAGAAAAAAATGATGCCAAGGCAATTGCGACAGCATTACACCAGTTGCAGTAGCCCAATGTCATGAAAGATGTTAGGGATAGTAGAATTGTAGAAGTTCATTGCTTGGATGCAGGCGTAACTTCCCCATCAAGAGCTGTAGTAGAGCACCATTCGCTATGTGCTGCAACACAATGGAAGGGTCGGTTTAGATATAAAAAAAGAGAGTGCGAAGGCAAGTTATATATGTTGTAGTTGAAATTTTGCTTTCATTTGTTATTGCACTTTGTAAATGATATGAAAATTTATCATTACTGAAAAATTTGCTATTCTTGACTTAATATAAATACGGAACATGGCCGAATGCACAAGACATTACGGACGACAAGGCACAACACCCTCATGAGGTCTACTGATTATCAGCTCCAAATCCAGGCTACTTTGACACAATGTAGCTGGCAGATTGCGAATTTCACATGGAAGACAAGGGAGATGAGGGATAAAATTTTTTTTATGCGATAATATTCGGAGTTATATGTTATTTTTATTCATATTCATTTATAATTGAACTTAAAATTGTTGACTCAATGTTCAATGTAGTGAGATATTAGTATCTATGTTCGAATTTAGCCTTAACCGAAGAGATATGCAATCCTTGTGGGAGAAGCATTGGGTATCAGATAGGGTAAGCCACGAGAAAAGAAAAATTTTTTTATTTGACTAATTTACTTACTGTAGTTGTGGAGATAGTTTCAACTTTTGGAATGCTAAAAAATTTTGTTGTTATACTCACCCCTCTTTTAGGTCATTGATATGTATGCAAGGTTACTGAATAATGATGTGAGTAAAAGACTGATGAAGGTTAAGCGTACGTCGAGCCATGTGATGTTGTAAGTATAATGACCAAATTTTTTTACCACCAACTAACACCATGCATATACAATTTCACTTATTGTTAATTTATTAGAAAATTTGATGCCAGAGTTTAATAAATAGTATGAATTGCTCGTGCAATTTTTAACTATCGTATAACTTTCGATCCAATTTCATTGATTTGCTGGGCAGGTTGCCATTCAACGTGTAGACCGATTTGAGAACATGTCTGATGATGACCTATATTCGCAATTGAACAAGTGGTTCAAAGTAAGAGCAGATAATGTTTCAAGTCTAGCAAATGCCGATATCGTGATCAATCTCTTATAACTCCTGGATCAAATACCTTTTATTTTATATCAAATATGTTGCATTTGTAAAGTCTAACACATTATATTTTCAAATACTGGTTCCAATGGTGAACAAAAGTCACTGATTTGTATACTCATTTGATATTGCACAATACATTGTTCATCTCCTTGACTCACGAGTTGATTCATTACGGGTTCGAGAGATAACATCTTACGACGACTGGTGAAATCTAAACACTATTTATAGCTTGAAATCTAAACACTATTTAATGCATCTGTTCCATGGTTTTAAATTATATAACTAGTGTGAAAGTGTAATCAGGAAGATTACTCCCTCCGTCCCATTGTTAATGTCATGTTTCACCTTTTTCATTGTCCCAAAATTAGAATCACGCTACACTATTTTCCTTCTAATGTTCCGTCCTTGCCCTCATAGCGCATGTGCTAGAAAATTCAAATAAATTTGGTGGGACCTGCTATTTATTATCCATTTGGAGAAGTCAGAGGAGTACGTGAGACTAACTCTCACTTTATAAGGCCAATAATAGCGCGTCTCTAACATACAAAGGGATGCTTTTGGTTAAGATGAGACCCACGAAATCATTATTCCATGAAAAACACAAAGTGCAGCTGACCATTGTACTTGCGACGGGGTAAATTTGGAACAAAGGTTTGGCTGTCAATAATGATACCACTGTACATAAAAAGTTGCATTCCCTATAAACGTCTCTAATATTGGGACGGAGGGAGTATATTTTTATATTGCAGAAGCGAACCTTGGGATTAATAATGGCAAAACAATTTGATAAGTCGGTGAATTTCAAGGGATTTATATTGCAAGTCGCAGATGTGCCTCAACAGTCTCCACACAATAGGTATATGTCCTGTAAATAAGAGTTTATTTATATTCTATCTTGGAATATAACTAAATACTAGATTATATTATTAGGATGGTAAGGTAAAACTTGTATGTCCTACAATCTAGTTCTCATGACAATGTATACCTCGTGTTTCAGCTATGATTGTGGTGTGTTCATAATGAAATTTCTGGAGCACTGGATTGGAAGATTAGGCATACGCATTACGGAGGTATATATATTATTTTGATTTATAGAAATTTTTTGGTAGCAATTATTTTTATGATGACTTATATATACCATGTGGTGCTGATTATTTCAATGCTTGGATAGGATAACATGTGGAAATATCGAGTGCGATATGTGTCTATATTGGTTGCAACTGAGCATAACGAATGGGCCGAATCCATCCTTGAGTTGTTAAATATCCCTCCCTGACGAAAAAATCAGTTGTAATAAATGATTGACAAATAATTAGTAATTTATAGTTGTGTTGCATAGAATTTTGTACTGGTGTTGTGTAGAATTATCCCCTTTTGGGATTACTGTTGGGAGCAAAGTTCATTAGTTATGAAGTTTTTACTACTAGTAGGACATATAGAATTTTGTGTTGGGAGCAAAGTTCATTACTGTTGGGACATGTACAATTTTTTGTTTGCGGCAGACAGGGTTGGGACACCACGATGAATATATAATTTCTTGTAATCAATTGAATAGAAGTAAATGGTGTAAAACTATTATGCATTGATTGCAATTTTCAAACTACTATCTAATATAAAAGTAAAACTATCATTTTAGTATTACATTGTTTCAATCCAGTTTCAAAAGGGTCACAAGATACATCATTTTAGCATATAAATTCATAGAAGGCAATTAGCTTCTACCCATTTATATCGTAGGTAGTTGCACTTCTTCATCGCTTATATGTATGGGAGTACTGCTCTTTGACCTTTCCACAGAGGCCACAATGGGGTTTGGCAATCATTGAAACAAGTAATAAATTATTTAAATCAAATATTCAGTGCTCATAAAAGCATGCCCTACAATAGTCTTGTAACAAGGTTAGAATAGTTCTAAATAATAACTGTAAATAATGAGCTTTTCAAAGAATTACTGACCATTAAGAATTCGGAGCTGTACTTTGTCTTGCTCACAGGATCATTGGGAATCAAAAGTGGGAGATTGTTACGATCTTGAATACGGATATTATGAGTACCCAGTATTTGAGGAGTAATTCCAGTTTCACCGGGCTACCATTAAGTATTGTATTGAATAATATACTGTAAATTTGTCCAAAATCTTGATTATCCACACAAGTGCAATATCTCACTTACCATCGTACAAGACTGCATATCTGAGTGAATAATTGGGGATGATCCAAAATTTGATTCACTGAATGACTGTTATCATGAGTAGCACATTACATTAGTTGCAAAGTCATGCTAACTGTATATAACAATAAACTAACTAATTTATAAAAATTAAATACACATTATGTCCAAAATTTAAGATGCTATGATGTACGAAAATTATAATGCAAATGTGTACATAATATATAACAACGTGTTTAACTGAATTAACAATATATAAACAAAAATCAACCGAAAGTAATCTAAACAAAAATCAAAATTCAGTACATAAGTGACCATAAATGAATACATTGTAAAGTTATACTACAAACTTATGGGCTACTATGAATATAACACATAACCAATGCATTAGATTGAAGTAACTATGCAATAGATTTCAAATGATATGGTTTGTAGTATACAAGATAAAATACACCGTGTACCATAATAATAACATGATGTCAAAACTAAACAACGGGTGATACATAATTGTAACTTGTATGATTTTAAAAATACTTACTATGAGCAAATGAATTAATAATCTGTAAAAAATTTTGATCAAAGATGTAATCATGTGTCCAAATGCAATAACGATATTTCAAAATAAAGTAACCAGTGGTTCATGGTATCAATTAATGCGTACAACATATATATCAATTTGTACACATAAAACAACAACATGTAAATGCTATTAAATCAAGAGATTGTCGTACTGTATACCAACTAATATACACAGTGTACCAGAATAATAATACGATGTTAAAACTAAACAATGGGTGATAAATAATTATAACTTGTATAGTTTAAAAAATAAATATGAGCAAATAAATTAATAATCTGTAAAAAATTTTATCCAAAGGTGTAATCATGTGTCCAAATGCAATAATGATATTTCAAAACAAAATAACCAGTTGTACATAGTATCAATCAATGTGTACAACATATATATCAGTTTGTACGCATAAAACAACATGTAAATGCTATTAAATCAAGAAATCGCCGTAATGTGTACCAACTAATATGTATAAAATGTGATATTACTATGTCAAAAATAAATAACATTTGATGAACATCCTATCACTAATATGTACACCTTAATAACCAATGTGTACAAGTAAAACATTAATTTGTAACAACTAAATAACTAACAGTGAACTATAATGCACATTATGTAAAGTATAAAAATAGCTACTTACTACCACAGAATTATTCGATGACAAACATTTGCTTGATGTTTGGCTTTGGATAGGTTGATAGGATTTTGATGACTGACAAGAGAAAAATATACAACAACTGAGTCGGCTTATGATAGTAGAGTCAATTGAAATGATATAGTTATGTAAGTCCAAAAGTATGATTCAGTACTAACCATCTTAGGAGTGCTTGCCTTAGACAATCTAGAATTCTTCTTTTGCCTATGAAACCTGTCCACCCAACTACGTAATACTTTTTTAGTTTTTCTGCCACTTCGTTTCTTCAAACCCGTTGGAGTCACAAAGTGGTCAGGTGCATTCTGCACCTGTATTTCCTTGCATAGATCCATTGATGTACTCTTATGTGTTATTTTATCTATTTCTCCACAAAATAGCATTTCGACTCTCTTTGACAATTCAGACATTACGCTACTGACTAACTTTATAGCGGCTTCTGACATGGCAGCCCTGGTAGTAAGTCTTACCATTTCGGGTGCTAATAGCCTATATCGATGGGAAATAGAGAGAGATAGATCTGATGATATTTCTCTACCCTTACAATCGACGTTGCCTCCAGACCTTGCCTTCTTTATCCACCTCTTTGTCACATATTGATTAGGAATAAACTTTGTTCCAACCATATCATACACCTTTAAAGCATGTGAGCATAGGATTCCCTCCTGCTCAAAAAGATTACAACTACAAGTAATGTCTTTAGTTATTGGATTCAATATCACTTTTCTCTCCCTTTCTCCATCATACTGACTAACACTATATTCCACATGCATTGTAGTATGCTTTTAGTCTAAAATTACCATTGTAGTGGATTCATCATATTCATTCTGGAATGCAACAAACATGCATGGAGAGTATATAGAAGCTGTCTCGATCAGTACGGGAGTTTATTGCAATCCCAACATTGGCAGCTTCTGTCGACTATGATACTCAACTCTTAGTTCATTATATCTTTTTTCATCCACAACTCGGTTAAAATATTTGAAGAATTGAACTAGATCATGATCAAGTTTCAGATATTTTTTTATGGAAGCATTTAGACTCTCACTTAGTTGTGTGCTATGCATACCTGCAGTCCAGACGCCTTTCATAAAGCATTTTGCCCATTTCTTTCGATATACATAAATGCCACGCAACCATTCATTTGTTTCAAGCTTGTGTTCTTTTAACATTGCATCCCAGGCCATGATAAACTCATTTTCATCTTTTATCTCATACATACATTCAACAAATCTATATGGGAGATTACTACCATCCTTGTAATAGTTTCCAGGATGTTTCATGAAATTGACTCTAATATGAAAAGTGCACAGACCATGGTATGTTGAAGGCATAACAGCTGAAATTGCAGCGGCCATAGCTGCATCCTGATCTGTGAAGATGATTTTTGGGTGCTTTCCACAAACTGCCTCTACAAATGTACCGAACATCCACTTGAATGATTCAATAGTCTCATCATACAATAGAGTTGCTCCAAAAATAACCAATTGTCTAAATTGATTGAATCCCACAAATACATCCAATGGTCTGTATTTCTTGTTAGTTTTATATGTGGTGTCAAATGTAACCACATCCCCAAAATAGGTATAATCCATCAGCATTGATGCATCAACTCAAAATATATTTGTAATTTGTTCTTCACAATCAAGCTGCTCTGCGTGGAAGAATGACGAATTTTCCAATTTTTGTTTTTCAAAGTATCGTAGCATTGCACCAATTTCACCATACTTTAATCCCCTCTCTCTTTTTGTTCGTAGATAGCGTTTTAAGTTATCACGAGTGTAGCCAATATTGCCTAATCCACCTGCCTCTTTTCCCATGAGTTCATGGGATTGTTTCAAGGATATTCCTGCATCATTTGCAATCTCAGCTTGAACTCCTTGAGAAATACTTACTTTTCTTTGCGAATGCATCATATGAGCACATTCTGGAATGTGTAGTGTGTGATTATGCTCGATTACCAGATCTCGAACCTAATACTTCATTGTTTCTCTGTTCAAAATTATTCCCATTTTAGCTTCACATCCGGTTTTTGTTTCAGCCCGAGTTCTCTTTGGTTTTACATCTCCTTCGTACTGTCATTTGAAACCTTCTTTGCAACATGTGTACCTTCTCGATGTAACTACACCGTCTTTATCCTTGTTCAATTAGTCTTTCCAAACACTGAACCCAACAACTAATCTGTATCTATTGTAGAAGTTGTATGCCTCATCTTCTGACTGAAACTCCATGCTGATCTTAGGACACAATGCTTCCTCCATTGTGCTGTATTCGACAAAAGCATTTTTTGCTATTGTTTTTCAGGACAAACTTTTGTATTTATTTTTTATTTTCTTATTCACATCATAAGCACTTAATTATTTGTATTCACATATGTACATACTTTATAACGACGTGTACACACTTTACAACATTTTGTAAAATAATTTTTATGGATATGTATCTTCTCTGTAATAGGTAATCACATAATTCTAATAATTTGCATAGCATATTTCACTATATAATATATTCATTTCAAACAAATATTATAACCAATTTATGTATAATATCAGTATTTACATACTTTACAATCATATGCACACACTTTATAATAATGTGTACACCCTTTATATCAACTTGTAACATAACAAATGCATGTATGTAAAATACACTTTTACATAGCGTAAGGTTTGACAGAGTTCTCAAAATCTGTACATTGTCATTTATACCGTTTGCGTAGTTATTTAAGTTGGTCACATTGTTAAGTTGTTTTTACGCTTATGTTATTTTATTTGTACACATCCTCATTTATATTTTGAAATTTTGTACGGGATCTTTATTGTACAAGTTAACCATTCTCTGTAAAAGGATAATGACATACTTCTTATAATTTTCAAATCATGATTCACTAGATAACACATTTATTACAATCAAATTACATATAATATTAGTATTTACCTTGGACAGAGTTCACCATGCAGTGGATTTCAGATGGGCCGCTCACAAGTCTCGGCTATGCATTTGTTACTCATGAATATCTATCTCAGTCATCTACAAGTTAAATTGGCGTGTATTGTTGCTGCAACGATCTTCACAATTATCTTGTGCACACCTCAGACAAGATGCCCGTTTTGATAGGGTTTATTTAAGAGTTGGAAGAGAAGAAAACAAAGATTTATGTCTATATTATGCAAAATAATTTGTTGAGAGGAGAAGAACAGAAGGAGTTACAGCGACAATGTACTGTGTTCGGAGAAAACCCACTACCGCCATTTTCTTCCCACCTCTTTTAAGTTGAAAGAGTTTTAAATCCCGCCGATCGTACCAAAAGTTTATTTTCACATTGTGATTTTGAATTTTTCATACCCTTAACGGCCAGACCAAACGGAGTTAAAAGTCAAGGATTAGCTATTTTTGGGGTTGTTTTCAAAAACAGCACTGTAGCATTTCGTTTTTGAAATACAAGTCCATTTGAATTAGTTGTTTTTGGGGTTGTTTTTTAAAAACTATATGAAAAACTTTTACTGTAGATGTTTTTTGAATTATTTTTAGAGGTATTTTTAAAACAAATTTTTGAGTATTTTTATAATTTATAATTTTTATATTTTTATATTTATATACATTTATGCATTTATAATACATTTATAAATATTTATAAATAAATATATTTATATATTTATATAAAAATATATAAATGTATTATAAATGTATTATATTACATGTAATACATAATATAAATATATTTATAAATGTATATTATTATAAATGTATAAAAATATAAATGAATATTATATATATGTATAAATTATAAATTATAATTTATAATTTTTATATAAATATACATTTATGCATTTATAATACATTTATAAATAAATATATTTATACATTTATATAAAAATATATAAATGTATTATATTATATATAATACATAATATAAATATATTTAGAAATGTATAAGTTTATATTATTATAAATGTATAAATTAATATATTATAAATATATATTAATATTATGTATAAATGTATTAATATAATTAATATAAATGTATAAATGTATTTATATTATGTATAAATATAAAATTAATATTATGTATATTAATATAAATGTATAAATGTATTATATTATATATAATACATAATATAAATGTATATTATAAATATACATTAATATATATTATGTATAAATGTACATTTATATAAATGTATAATATATATAATATATTATATATAATATATTATATATAATTTATATAATATATAATATTTATATAAATATATAATAATATTTTCAATTTAAATAAAATAAAATATTATAATATGTATAAATAAATATATGAATATATAATATATAAATATTTAATATATATAATATACGTTAATATTAATTATAAATATTATAATATTATAAATATGGTGTTTATATAATATTTCAATTTGTAATATTTATTGTATATTTCATTATATAAATATTTATATAATATATAATATATAAATATAAAATATATAATTTTCAATTTGTATAATATACATAATATTCTATATATATCATATAATATACATAATATAATATATTATACATAATATACATTTATACATTATTACATATTATGTATAATATATATTATACATTATTATACACAATAATGTACATAATAATATTATACATTAATAATGTGTATATTGTAATATAATGTACATAATATATTATGTATAAATATTTATACATTTATGTATACAATATTACATATTATGTATATTATATTATATTATATTATGTATAATATACAATATTATGTATAATATTAATGTATATAAATATTTATATAACATATAATATATAAATATATAATTTTCAATTTGTATATTTCAATTTATATTAATATAGTATATATATATATATATATATATATAATATACATAATTGAAATATACAAATTGAAATATACATATGGATATGTTTTTGATATAATGTTTGGATATGTGTTTTTAGAGTTGTTTTGGAAATACACATTTACTGTAGCATTTGGAATGTGAAAAACAGTTTTTCAAAAACAAAAGCAAAAACAAGGAATCCAAATGGACCCTATGAAAAGTTGTGGAATTGCAAATTTTTGTGGTGCAAATTATTGGCAAAAGGAAAGATATGATTTGTTGTTTTTTGGAAATTGTGTGAATAATTATCATGTGAGAAACCATGGTGATTTCATTAGTGAATGAGTCAATATGGAGGAATTCTTTGACAAGACAGTATTAGCAACAAATTGTATGTGAAGTACAAGTTTAATCTACTCCTACGTATGAGGATGAAGACGAGGAATAATAAAAAATTGGAGTTATACATTGTCTACGTTGCGATGGAACTTGCAAAGGCTATTCAAGCTAGAGATGGCATTAGACCCAATTATATGAAAATCTTGGTTTAAAGAAGGCAATGTTGTCAAAAAAATTAAACCAAGCTATTTAGAATTTTATTAGTTTTAGAAGTTGATTTGTTATTTGGTAACTAGATTAGAATTTGGGGAAAAATCCAGTTTTCGTCCTTAAACTTTGAATTAGGAACACATTTCATCCCCAAACTTTTAGACGCACCACATTTAATACATGAATTAATTATTTTGGGCCACATTTAGTTCAAAAATAATAAAAAATTTAATTTGGATGGAGAAAATTGACATGGCCGTTAATTTTGACTGAAAAATTATTTTTACTTATCGGCCGTGTGCCAACACGTGACTTTCTTCATCCAAATTAAGTAAGTTGCCGTTTTTTAACTAAATATTGTAAAAAATAATTAATTTATGTATTAAATGAAATGCATCTAAAAATTTGGAGACGAAATGTGTTCCTAACTCAAAGTTTAGGGACGAAAAGAGGATTTTTCCCTTAAAATTCGTGTCAAAGTTGATATAGAAAATAGGGTTGAGTACGTTTTGGTATTATAATTAGAATATGATTTATGGTTATGTTTATCTATTTAAGGACTTGAAGCCCACGTTTGTATCTGAGAGAAAGTTGGTACCTATGAGAAATAAAATTCATTGGCCTCTCCAAGGTTTTATTTTCGTTTGCGTTTTGCAAGTTCTTATTCTTGTTTTGTTTATGGCTTACGTATCGTCTTGATTTTGCAGCCATCACCGTTTCTGATGAACCAATAAAGTCTCAAGGTTATTTGCACCTTTCTTGAAGTTTTCATTCATCGCCCCTGATATCTTCCGCTGCCTGATTTTTTGTGCTAACATCCAACCAACATTGTATCTTGTATCAGTAAACTTTCTTCACTTCCACAACAGATGAGACCTGCCTTTCAGTCACATTATTCAAATTCTAAAGTAGTCTAGGTTAGCATTCAATTCTAAAATGCTACTCATGCCTTTTTTACAACCATTTCGCCATCATTATTTCAAGCAGTGTTGTAATCTTACATCCTCAATGAGAAGTAGCCTGCTTTTGCTGAAGTTTGACATTGAGATGTGGGAGCATCCTAGCTTCATTTCCACAATTTTCTTATTTTTATTTTTATTTTAACTTCGTCTCTTATATGTGCTAAATTGACAATTAGAGTAGAACAAAATTTCAACAGTATCTTAACTCCAAGCATGTGAACTGTGTGGAAGAACAATATTTTCTGAGATAAACTGAAAGTGGAACTTATTCTACCTTGATAAAGCATATCGCAGCTTCAATCAAAAGACATTTCTACAAGGTCTTGTTGAGATCTTCACCTTAGGGCACGGGCACAAAAATAAATGTTTAAAATGAGCAAGAAAACTTATCGTTCTTGACCCAAAAAACAAGCAACTGTCATTGTTTTTGCAACAGATGATCCATCACTCACTAGCATGGTTCGAAGTCTCGGCCGAGTCGTCACCGTCTCGGCCCCTACCGATACGATACCGTGACGAAACGATACCGAAATACTTGACTCGCCGAGAAATCGACCGAGTCGTCACCGCGACGGATTGATTCGGTCGAGTCACTCCGAGTTATCCCGAGTCAAGACGAGAAATCAGTCGAATCACACCGCGACGGATTGACTTGGCCGTTTGTTTTGCTATTTTTTAATTATTTTTATTTAGCATCCTTTTTTATATTATTAACAATTTTTAGAATATTAAATACTTTAAAATTTGCGTCTCACCGAGACCGCGATCGATATGTCGAGACCGATGTGGAACGTTCCGGGCCGTGACCGCGACCGCGACCGTGACTTTGAACCATGCTCACTAGTGCATGCATTAACAAAACCACACAAATAAAATCTGCATAGAGCAGCGCTGTATGGCAGATCAACAAAAGATTGCTTCTCAAATGTTTTTCAAGGGCCACTAAACAGTTTACGTTTTCCACAGCTAATAGAGACATCATTTTTAAGCATAACATACTTGACGAGGGTATCGTTAGTAAAGCCATAGAAATTGTTCACAAGAATGATTTAAGAAATTAGTCTTAATCTCTTCCGTTGAATTCTTTTACATAAAATTTATCATAACTTTTTTCCACTTTTAATACCTAATTGGTTGTTTATATGCAGTCTTATCTGACGTGAAATCTTCACACTCCATACAAGCTTCTACCCCTCCCCTGCTCTCCAAAAAAGAACAAGAAAAAGAAACGATAATATGAAACTTGCTAGAATAGAACAAAGTGTATTATCAACATTTTGATGAGCCAGTAAGTCTTCTTTCTTTTCCTTTTTTATATTGACCATTGCAGTTGGTGACCTAACAGAAGTTCAATGAATTGGTATATTTGTGCAACAAAAGCTATTTCCTAAGTTATTATTGCAATTTAGCAGCAATCAAATACTAAAATTAAAGAATTCATTATCAAGTTTATTTTAAATGAACAACTAAACAGACAAGTAAATGTAGTTATCAGGAGAACAATATGAAAAGAACGGAGAGTTTCTGGGACAAATTATTCCAACTTATTGTATGAGAGAGAATTTTCGCCACATTCCTATTTAGCATCTATACAATTTAGTACAGCATTGACATCAATTTTAGATAATAAAAGCTCAATGAGTTCTTATACTGATACAACTGTTGAAAGTTTACCATTGCCTACAAAATACAGGTTTGAAAGGTTTACCACTAACGATCCTTCTGTAGTTCAGTTGGCAGTAAAACAGAAAGTGATCAGAACACTTGGGATCCTCGGCGACATGTTTTCTATACCAACCCAATGCCACCTATAATATTGTGCCAAGTGTCCAGTTATTATTTACGCTTGTGTTAAACCAAACCAAGTTGAATTATTAGAAAATTAAAGTGTAAATAATAACAGGACACTTGGCGCAATACTATAGGTGGCATTGAATTGGTATAAAAAAACATGTCACCGAGAATCCCAAGTGGTGATCAGAACACATTTTCTGGATTATACTTGAAAAGTTAGTCATCAGTCAAATGCAGTGGAAAAGGTCAAAAACCACGGCCATCCATGGGACCTCAAAATTTTAATCCAAACCAAGATACTGGTCTAAAAATTTTTTACCCTTCTAAACTGGTTGCATCCTACTTGCAAGAAAAAATTTCCTCCAAATTATAAAAATGCAGCTTGTAACTAAACTTTTCCACAAATTTGAATAAAAAAACTATATTTGCGGATGAAATTTCATTCTTAATTCCAATTAATTCAGCTATTAGTTATCCAACTAAAATAACATGCAAGTGAGAAGTACTAAAACCCATGAAAAAAAAGAAGAAAAAGAGCCTGTACAAGTTACCTTTTAAGTGATAGGCTACACTGATGTTCTCTATGAAAGGATAAACAAGAAGTCTCTCTGAAGAGTGGTACACATCCTATTAACAACAGCAAGTTTCTGTGAACTGGTACACTAGTACACTTATCAATTGAACTTCCTTAAAGTCCATGGCTTCTTCCACCAGAACTGAAGAACTTTGAGGCGTTTCACAAAATATGACCAATGACCAAGAGAGATACTATAAGGCTCAGCTGTAACACTTCTTATATGCTGTAAAGATGATAAGATAATACAGAATCAAAAGCAAACATAAATAGTCTTAGTTCCAGCAACTAATGTGAAGTTCCTCTCTATCCCCCATCTTGGAACTTCTTGCTATCTGGATCAATCTTCAACATTGACATAAGTAGGGAAGGAGTGTCCTGTTTGCCAGCAGATAAATCAAGTAAAATGGAAAAAGTAGATGAATCCAGCAAGAAACCTCTACAAACCATTTCTTCATGATAGACTATTGCGTCAACATAGTGGCCTCCTTTAAGAAGTTCCTGCAGAATTACATTGTACATAACACTATTTGCTTGGCAACCACTCTCTTCCATTTTCTCAACAAGCTCTTTGGCTTTGGTAAGCAGGCCTTCCAAAAGCAGGCCAGCAATCATTGTGGTGTATGTTGTGACATCAAGATCCAATGCTTTAATATAAAGATTGTCAAAAATCGCGAGCGCCATCTAGCCTTCCACTTTAGCACAAGCCATCAAGGATAATATTGTATATTTCTATATGAAGATCAATCTGGACTGCTTCCATTGAATGGAATAATTGCAATGCTTCATCGACATTTCCTATCTTGCATAACCCATCCAACATGATGCAGTAAGTGATAGGTTCATGAGTAGAGGATTATGTTCTACATTAATTCGAGATACGGAGAAAGAGTACTTAATATGTAAGTAATGGTCCGACACTTAATAGTTTAAGATTTTGGGTTAGAGTTGAGTTTTTGACTTACATATTGGATTTTTTAATGGACTCTCTCGAGATGTTTCTTCCACAACGGATCTTCTGTCCCACATCCTGTGCCATTCTCTGTCCCACTTTTTATTATATTGCTATTTCTCCTTCATAAACATCATGTTTTAGTTCTTTTTTGTTTCCTTAAAATCCAATAACTATTAATTTAGTAATACACAAAATTTAACAAACTCAAAAAATCAAAATGCATAAAAAATGAGATTTTTTATGAATTTTTTGCTGCATTTTTTAATTTTCTATTATATATTGCTTTTTTAAAGCTATTGTATTTATTTTTTACTGAATTTATAGTTATTGGAACTTAAGAAAATAAAAAGAACTAAAACATGATATTTATGAAGGAGAAATAGCAATATAATAAAAAGTGAGACAGAAGATTCGTTGCGTGTTTCTTCCCAAACAAGTGATATCAAAGATTCAGGTTGTGAAATTGAGCTACTCATGGACAAGTGGATTCTTCTCGGAGTTGGACCGGTGAAAATTCTCTTTTTAATAGTGGACTGAAGTGCTAAAGAGTTTGGTTGGTATTGGACCAAGTGCACCATGAGTTTGGCAGGGGATTCGGTTGGTATTAGACTAAAAAGCCAAGGGTTGGCAGAGATCCAGAATACAATTTAGATATTGAAGAAGAGTGGGTCTATGATTGAGAGAAGATGTAACCTTAGGTGATAAGATAGACTTGCATTGAATATTAAAGTGGGTTAGGAGAAGAGCTTGTAAATTTGGATTTAATGTAAGGAACTCATGAAGGGAGAGATTTGTTAGGTTTATGAGTAAAGAATTATGTCTCACGTTGGTTCGAGAGATGGAGTAAGAGCACTTAATGTGTAAGAGTCTGAGACCTAATAGCTTAAATTTTTGGGTCAGAGTTTGGTTCTTGACTTATATATTGATTTTTTTGGTAGACTCTCTCAAGGTGTTTCTTCTCTAGCAGTAAGTGTGAAAATCAGGCTTCATGCCAGCAGTTTTTTCATCAAAAACTTCTCTTGCACTAAGATACCTTTTTGCACCAAATGACTCCTGCAATACAGTGTCTATAAATAACGATATTAGGAGTTAAACCTTTATGTTCAACCTCATGGAAGAGATTCACCAGAATACCATAGCTATGGAGATTGGGTGTAAGACTGGTAGCAACGATGGTGTCAAAGACTTTCCATGTATTCGGCACTGTAAGCCAAATCTGTCCATTAAGGAATTGTATGTGAACAGATCGAGATTATAACCTTGCTGAATCATCGTCAGGACTACCTTTTCAGCATCTTCTATGTGCCCTTCCTTACATAGTGCATCTACCACTATATTAAAAGTAATAATATTTAGAACAATTTTATGATCCTTTACCTCAGAAAAGAGCTTGTTAACTTCCATTTGCTTAAGTTACATATATCCTGAATCAAAGAACTGTAAGTAACAATGCTCGGGTAAATGCCCTTCTCAATCATCTCCTCTAAAAGGGCGAGAGCTTGATCGACCAATTTATCCTTGCACAAGCTATCAATGATGGTATTACGCACAATTGCATTAGGTTTGCAAGGTCTTCCTCCTCTATCTATTGCTCTTAGGAAGTCAATAGCTGTTCGAGTGTTTCTTTCCATACAGAGCCCATCTATTACAATCCCCAACATATTTTCATTGGGTTTACAAAGCTTTGCTCTGATTATCTTTTTGAGCAATTCTTATGCCTCAAAGTCCCATCCCATAAATATGAGTAAAGGGTCCATGGATAAAGATAGAAAGTTAGGTTTCAAATCGTAACTAAATCTTTAAGTTTTTATTTGTACAAAAAAAATTTGAAGCAAAATAGCTATTAAATGATGACTTTGATTTACTAAAGATATCGACCTATTCTATACATTTAGTTTGGTGGAAACAAAATCCCAACTAACTTTAAACAAGATTAAGGACTAATAACCCATGTACTAATAAATAAACTAGTACTCTCTCCGTCCCAAATTTAGAGATGTTTCTTAGGATTGCAACTTTTTATGTATAGTAGACTATTATTGGCAACTGATGCTTTACTTCCAAATTTACCCTGTTGGAAGTACATTAGTCAACTAAAGTTTGTGTTTTTCAAAGAGTCATAATTCTTTGGGCCCCATCTCAATCAAATGCATCTCTTCATACGTTAAGGACACGCATCAATAATAGCCTTATAAAGTGGAGAGTTGTCTTGCACACTCTTCTAACTTCTCTAAATGAAAATAAATGGTGGGTCCTGTTAAATTTCTTGGGACTTTTTTACATGTGCACAACAGGGGTAAAAATGTAATCGTGGAAAGGAAAAATTTTAGCATGACTCTAATTTTGGGACAACGAAAAATGTGAAACATGACATTAACAATGGGACGGAGGGAGTAAAAGATTAGGAAAAAAAGAAATTTGTTAAATTACAGCATTAAAATGAGTTAGAGCATTCAATTCAACAATTTAGAACTCATTTTCATTCTCTGTGACCACTGTTCCCAAGAAAAATAACCTATAATAGTCTATTGCAGAATATTTGCACATAGTTTAATAAATTTTCTCGTTGTAGAATTTTTGGTTGATTAGTTACTCATGTACCATCACATAAGTTATTTTTTGTTCAATGTTAACCCCTATTTTGCTTCTTTATTAAAAAAATAAATTTAATAAATATGTGATTACACGTGATTGATTCCCTTAGTAATTGCGAATATCCATTAATTATTCTAAATCTACTTCAAATTAGAAACATTGATAGGGCGTAATTTGTTATTAATTTTATGGTTAATTTCTCTCTTTGTCTTTGCCAGATATTGTTTTAAGTATTAATATATACTTATATTTGGTATCTAGACCTAATTTCAGGAAGTGGAACAGAAAAGTGCTAAAAAGGGAAACCTTCTTAAGAGAATGCTCTGCACATGGGAAGCTTCCAAGATATTTACAAATCTGGCTCCATATTGTGCTACAACGGAGTCCTTTCTTTTTGCTGACTAGGAGTTTACTAGTATTAGGGAGTTTTACTAGCATTAGGAAACGGAAGACGAGGAATATTCAGTAGTGCTTTACCTTTTGTTTTTTTTCCTTATTCGGAGAGGCCCAACTAGAAAAAGGCTGGTGATTGTTTAGATTAGGGACAACTTTGTTCTTTTGTTCTTTTGGTCCCGTTTCTTCGTTTATTTGTTTTTGGCTTCTTCCGTTCTTGCTATTAGGCCAACAAAAAAATAGTTTTTATTCTAGATTTGTATTAGAGAAAAGGAGATGCCTTCGAAATCAATTAAATTGCCTGAAAATTTTCTCATGAGGCATGGCTAACCTTTTCATCTAGTCAAGGATCAATGTGACGACGCAGTCCCGAATATCTGTGAGATCGAATTAGTTTTCATGCGTTCCTTAATCTGTTGATATTTGTACGTTTTCTATTTGAATTTCTATGAGATTATTTTGTTAATTGGATGTCAAGGGCCCGATATTCAAGGTGACTTATTAATCTCCTGCCAAATTAATCAATTAAATCTGTAATTGTTTAATTGATTAATATTAGTAGCAACTAGCACTTATACACATTAGGGAAACGTGCGATCTGATCTTAATAACCCTCATAGTGTTATTGATTAGGATTAGGCTTTTCTAACTCTTAATACAATTAGGAAATTAATTCTTACGGTCATATCTAGGAGTGCTTCCTGATTATGAGTAATTAATGGTCGTGCCTTAGTTATCAATAAACTAAGGAAAAGTTGGTTGTCAGAGTTTGTTGGCGACTATAACTAATCTATTAACAAATTAAGTAAACCTCCCTTGCATTAATGATCGGATGAATGGATTGCGTCTGAGAAGTTATATCCTTGGCTAGAATTTGTCTATTATTGATTTAATTCATGTCTACATTCGTATTAGTTAATTGTTTGTTTTTTGTTGAATTGCTTAATTATTTTTAGCTTTATTCCGATAAAACCCATTTCCAATTGAAATTTTAAAGAAACAAATATCTCCAGTCCCTGAGAATACGACCCTACTTATCACTATCTACAGAAATCAAATTTTGTTTGAGCAAACATTTATTATTGTACAAGTTCGACACCTGTCAATTTTTGGCGCCGTTACCGGGGATTGGCGTTAGTTATTTGTTTCTATTTAAGTTCATTCTTGTTTTTATTTTCTGATATTTTTCTAGTTTATGCTTCGTTCTTCTCGTACAGGCGAATTGATTTTTGACCCTGAAGTAGAGAAAATCGAGCACCAAAGTAAGAAAGAGACTAGACAGCTCAGAGAGGAGCAATCCAGTGTTGCATCTAAGAGACTTAATCCAAAGGTTAAGTCGACAAATTTGCGTGGTGATAATTTGAGTGATTCAGACCAAGTGGAAGTCACCATGGCGAATGCACAAACATTAAGAAAGTTGACTGCACCTAATTTAAATCAACAACCCTTATGCATCACTTTCCCTAATTTGAATGATAATACCCCATTTGAGTTGAAGTCTAAGTTGATTCATCTTTTATCATTTTTTCATGGCCTTCCAAGTGAAGAGCATCACAAGCACTTGCAGGAATTCAACGTGGTCTGCACTAGTATGAAGCCCCTTGGAATTACTGAAGAACAAATTAAAATGAGAGCGTTCCCTTTTTCTCTTAAGGATGCGATGAAAAATTGGTTATACTATCTATCTCCAGGCAGTACACCACCTGGGAGCAGTTGAAGAAAAAGTTTTTAGAAAAGTACTTTCTTGCGTCTCGAGTTGCCAACTTAAGGAAAGAGATATGCGGCATCAATCAACACCTAAGCGAGTCTCTTTATGAGTACTAGGAGAGGTTCAAAAAGTTGTACATTAAATGCCTTCAACACCAAATAAGTGAGCAACTACTCATACAGTATTTCTATGAGGGGTTACTCTTCAGCGATAGAAACATAATCAATGCTGCAAATGGGGGAGCGTTGATGAACAAGACTCCTCGAGAAGCATGGGAGTTGATTGAAGGGATGGCTAAAAATTCACAGCAGTTTAGTTCAAGAGAGGATATCCTGACGTGTAGAGTGAATGCGGTAGAAACGCCCTCTATCCAACAGCAACTCTCTAAACTGACATCTTTCGTGCGACAACTAACTGTGAGAAATGCTCCACAAGTCAAAGTATGTGGGGTATGCACTGCCTTGAGTCATTCTACGGAGATGTATCCGCTGATTCAAGAAGAAAATGCAGAACAAGTAAACATAGCTGGCCACGCACTCGCGCCAAGAAAGCAATACGATCCGTATTCGAATACCTACAATCCTGGTTGGAGGGATCATCCCAACCTTAGCTATGGAGGGAATAGGCAGTCTAATTTTATACCAAGTAGACAATAAGGGTACCAGCAGCAGGATCAATCTCGACCACCACCTCCTCCGCCAAGCTCCAATCTATTTTTGGAAGAAATGATGAAACAATTGATGGCTAGTATTGCGCAACATCAGCAAAAGACAGATTTCAAACTGCAGAACATAAGGAATCAAATGAGCCAGATGCAATCAATGCAAAATCAGATGAATCAGATGGCAATAACGATCAACCGTTTGGAGTCCCAAGTTCAAGGGAAGTTGGCATCTCAACCCGAATTAAATCCGAAAAATGTAAGCGCAATGACCTTAAAGAGTGGAAAGAAAATTCGAGGATCCGAACTCGTGATTCCTAAGGACAAGGACGAGGAACGAAATGAGAAAGAGTTTGAAGAGGAAGGCAGATGCAACAAAGATCTCAAGGTATTCTCGGACCCAATCACTACGATTTAGACTAACCCACCTCCCTTTCCTAGCAGGTTGGAGATACCAAAGAAGCAGGACAAGGAGAAAGAGATCTTAAAGATCTTCTGCAAGGTGAAAATTAATATTCCCCTGCTAGATGCGATCAAACAAGTATCCAGATACACAAAATTTTTGAGAGACTTATGTGTCAATTGAAAGCGGTTGAAAGGAAATGAACGAGTTATAGAGGGGGAGAACGTATTAGCAATTTTACAAAGAAAGCTTCCACCTAATGCGGGGACCCATGTATGTTTACTATTTCCTGTAGAATAGGTGAGACCTTGATTGAAAAGGCCATGTTAGACCTAAGAGCATCGATTAATGTCATACCAAAGTCCACAAATGCTTCTTTGAACTTTGGTCCTTTAAAAGAAATTGGGATAATAATCCAACTAACTGACCGAACCAATACCTACCTTGAAGGGTTGATTGAAGATGTTTTGATAAAAATTAATAAATTGGTATTCCCAACTGATTTTTATGTGTTTGACATGGATGATAATCACTCCCCTGACTTATCACCCTTACTGTTAAGTAGACTCTTTTTGAACACTGTCCGGATTAAAATTGATGTTAATAAGGGTACTTTATCCATGAAATTTGATGGCGAAATCGTTCATTTTAACATCTTTGAAATCATGAAATATCCTTCAAATTCAAATTTCAGCTTTGTCTTCTCTGTAAGTGCTATTAACCCTGCGATACAGGAGATTTTTGAAATTGGTGGCAGGGATAAGTTAGAAGTCGCATTGACTAAGTACTTCGAGTCAGATATGACCTTTGGGATAGAGTTGAGTGAAGAGCTAAAATGTGTGATTAGAGCGTTGCAATCGTTGCCAATCACGAAAATAAGATATGACCTCGCGTCTATTTTCACACTCGAATCTCACCAAAGGTTACTTCCATCTGTGGTGCAGGCACCTGTTTTGAAATAGAAACCCCTGCTGAAACACCTGAAATATGCATATTTTGGTGAAAAGAAGACACTTCCAGTGATGATCTCCGCGGGTTTATTAAAAATTCAGGAAGACAAACTAATTCAAGTTCTTAGAGAACATAAACAGGCGATAGGATGCACCATCGCCGATATCAAAAAAATTAGCTCCGCGGTGTGTATGTATCGGATTCAACTCGAAAAGGGTGCTAAACCCGTGCAGCAGGCTCAACGGAGGTTAAATCCTCTCATGATGGAGGTCGTAAAAAAAGAGATTCTAAAACTGTTGGATGTGGGAATTATATTCGTAATATTAGATAGCTCATAGGTGAATCCAATACAGGTGGTCCCGAAAAAGACAGGGGTGACGGTAGAATCAAATCAAGAGGGTGAGCTCATGCTAGTTTGAAAGCCAACTGGATGGCGGCAGTGTATCGACTATCAGAAATTAAACACGGTCACAAAAAAAGACCATTTTTCTCTTCTTTTTATTGATCAAATGATAGAACGATTAGCATGTTAAGTTTACTATTATTTTTTGGATGAATTTTTAGATTATTTCTAAATTGCTATCGCACCCGAGAACCAGGAGAAGACCACCTTCATGTGCCTGTTTGGAACATTTACATACAGACGAATGCCATTCTGATTGTGCAATGCGCCTATCACCTTCCAAAGATGCATGGTAAGCATTTTTTAGGAGTACATTGAGAAGATTATTGAGATTTTCATGAACGATTTCAGCGTATATGGTGAAAGTTTTGATAACTATCTAGATAACCTGAAATTAATCTTAGTAAGGTGTATAGAAGTTAATCCCGTGTTTAATTGAAAAAATGTCACTTTATGGTCGAACACGGGATAGTTTTGGGTCATGTAGTATCCTCTAGGGGTATTAAGGTTGATAAGGTAAAAATGGACGTTATATCTACTTTACCTTATCTCGCGAGTATGCGGGAAGTGCGTTATATTTTTTGGGTCACGCAGGTTTCTATCGAAAGTTCATTAAAGATTTCTCGAAAATTGGCGCACTATTGTTCCAACTTTTACCAAAAAATGTGACCTTCGCATTTGATGAAACATGCATGGAGGCGTTTGATAAGTTGAAAGATCTATTGACCTCGTCATCTATTATCCAACCCCTCGACTGGAATCTACCATTCGAGATCATTTGCGACGCCAGCGATTATGTGATAGGCGCAGTGCTGAGTCAAAGAGTGGGAAGAGCAACTCATACTATTTATTATGCGTCTCGAGCCTTGAACGGAGTTCAATTGAACTTTCCAACTACCAAAAAGGAGCTTTTGGCTGTTGTTTTTACTTTAGAAAAATTTCGGCCATACTTATTAGGTGTTAAAGTCATTGTATTTTCTAATCATGCAGCGTTGCGATATCTGTTGACCAAGAAAGATGCAAAATCGTGACTGATAAGGTGGACATTGTTGCTACAAGAATTCGACATGGAGATCAAAGATAAGAAATGGGCGAAAAATCTAGTGGCGGATCACTTGAGTCGAGTACAAGTTGTCGAGGACGACCTCTCACTGAGAGAAGCTTTCCCCGATGAGCATTTATTCTCTGTTAATTTATTTCTACCTTGGTATGCAGATATTGTTAACTTTTTAGTCACTGACAAGTTCCTTGCGGGATGGCCCAAAACAAAGATGAACAAATTGAAGAGTGATGCAAAGTATTACATCTGGAATAATCCTTACCTCTGAAAGCGTGGTGCCGACCAAGTCATCAGAAGATATGTAAGTGAGAATGAATTTAACTCAATATTTACCTATTGTCACTCATTTGCATGTGGAGGTCATTTCAGACCAAAGAGAACGGTTCGTAAAGTGTTGGAGAATGGTTTCTATTGGCCGACCCTCTTAAAGGACGCCTACTCATTTTGTAAGTCTTGTGATAAATGTGAACGAGTAGGAAGTCTCTCTCGTAAGGATCAAATGACTCAAACCCCAATGATTTTCGTTGAAATTTTTTACGTTTGGGGTATCGACTTTATGAATCTTTTTCCTTCATCTTTTGATTTTTTGTATATATTGCTTGCAATAGACTATATTTCGAAATAGGTGGAAGCAAAGACCACCCATACTAATGATTCTAAAGTGGTTACAGAATTCGTCAAATCTAATATTTTTGTCCGCTTTGGGATGCTGTGAGCCATTATAAGTGATCGGAATAGCCATTTTGCAACAAGACGATTGCGGCAATTTTTAGGAGATACGGTGTCTTGCATAAACTCTTCATATCCTACCATCCTCAAATAAACGGTCAGGTGGAAGCATCGAACCGAGAGATCAAGTCGATTTTAGAGAAAATGATGCGATCCGATAGAAAGGATTGGAGTATGAAACTAGAAGATGCATTATGGGCATATAGAACGGCGTACAAGACACCTATTGGCATATCCCCTTATCGGTTGGTATTTGAGAAACCATATCGTCTTCCAGTCGAGTTTGAGTATAGAGCATTTTGGACAGTCAAACAATGCAATATGGACATTGAGGAGGGTGAAACTCAAAGGAAGTTGCAGCTACAAGAGTTGGAGGAAATTCGAAATGAAGCATACAAAAATGCTGTGATTTATAAGGAGAAAAATAAGATGTTTTATGACCAACAAATTTTAGGATTACATTCGTCTGAGGGCAAAAAGTTCTACTGTATCGCTAGAAATTGAAACTATTTTCAGGTAAATTACGTTCTTGTTGGATCGGTCCTTTTGTTGTGACTAATGTCTTTCACTATGATACAGTGGAGATCCAAAGTTTGAAAACGGAGAAAAATTTTGTGCTGAATGGTCACCGTCTCAAGCCATATTATGAAAGGTTTCCAATTGAACGAGTGGAGATGATGCAACTAAAAGACCCAACTTGATTAGTTTAAGCGAATTTTGGGCCACGTCTGGCTGAAAACGTTAAAGAGAGGCATTTTTTGGGAGGCAACCCAAATATTAGTTTTGTTTATTTTTTTCATTGTTCAATACTTTAAATTTGTCGTTTTTCACTTGGGTACTAATTGATTTTGATATTTTCCTCAATTGTGACCAAGACAGATAATCTTGGCATGGCCACGCGAGGAGGACACGCGTTAATCTTATAAGTCCCGGCCTCATGGTCAGGAGACTTTTACCAATCTTGGCGTACCCACACCATATTTGAAATGTAGGCAGGCCAAGGAATCTTGGCGTGCCTACGCAAGGAGGGAAAGTGTTAATTTGCAAAAAAAAATCACCTCAGGATCAGATTACTTTTCCAAAACTTGGTGTGCTCATTCCATATTGGTAAAACCTCAACATTTCGTGACGTTGGCAGGAAATGGAATCATGGCGTGCCTAGGCGAGAAGGGCACGCGTTAAATTGCAAAAAGTAGCTCCCAAGAGCCGCTGTTGCTATCCGCGTGCCACCCGCAGGCCGAGACCCACCGCCGCCTCCCTCGCATCTCTTTCTCCTCGCACCCCTCCACCACATGCCACCGCAGCCTTCTCCTTCTGCGTGCCGCTAGCCTTCAAGCCTGCCAGCACACGACGCCATCCTTGCTCAGTTCGTCGCACGCTGCGCCTCCTGGCCTCGCCGTGATCCGCCACTAGCTCTCTCTCTCTCTCACCACGGTAGAGGTACCATTCTTACCTATTACCTGCTTATTTGGAGCATCAATTGCTGGGTTTGGTTGTTGGACTCAATAAAGGAGTCCTCTACTAGAATTTATTTGCGTTAAATTGCATTGATGGAGATTGTCTGAATATTGATTACACTGTTGATTGGCTTGGGCATTTGTTTAGTTTATTGGTTTATGGGAGTATTTGACGATTCAATTTAGAGACCACAACCTTTATTTCGTTAATTTTTGCGATAAACACAGTGCTATCCCTGGGTTCTTTGATTCGTCTGTTCAATAGATTGTCAATCCTCTGTTGATTTTTTGTGGGCGTTACAATTCCTGTTGATTGAGTTGATATTTGAGAGATACCTCTAACAGTTGTTTTACTTGTTAAAATTGGTTGCATTCAATTGCTTTGTTGGGGTCATCTACCTCTCGACTGAGAGCTGAGTTTGGGAGTTTACCGATTCTATTAGAGCTTCTGTTGCGCTTTTGGTTGAATTACTTTTGCTTCTGCCTTTTCAACTAGGAGATACCAGTGCTTGTTGGGTTGATTGTTGACTGCACTACAGGATATTGATTTCTATGGATTTGCATTTACTTGTTCCTCTATCTGTTAGCAATTTTGTTTATGTTGCTTGGGTTGTCTGTTAGCGACAATGGTGAGACCAAAGCCCTATTCTAGGTCTAGGACCTCTCGATCTCAGCCTACCCCAATCCAACCCACTATTCCTGCCTCTGATCCCTCACACGTCCCTTTTTTCTCGGGCAAGCGAGCTTGCCTTGGTAGGCAGAAGGGGGTCCATATTTCCGACCCTTCATATTTTGCAGGTAACTTGACCTTCACCAAGGCCGCCGACAAGCAACGATATGCTGTTTGTTGTGAACGCCGGATTATCCTCTATCAATTTCTGGACACCGCCACTATGAGTATTCTGAATATTAGGGTTGACTTTGATTGCTTGTTCACAACTATTGGGTGGCGCCCCTATGCTAATATTGTTGACTGTCCAGCATTTGTTGAGTTGGTTAGGGAGTTTTATGCCACATTTGAGTTCAACTTTCCCACCGGTTATACAGTCTCTACCCCAAACGTCATCCATTTTCGGTTAATAGGTCAGGAGTTCCATCACTGAATTACTGATTTTAACCTGACCTTTGGTTTCATTGATAGGGTCTCCACAGACTCTCGTAAATATGCTGAGAGTGCTTGTGACTACGTAGAACCCTTCTTCTCCTGCTATGGATATATTTGGGAGGATATATCCATCGACGGTGCTAATTACGACCCTTGTCAGTCCAAGAGTTCCTATCTAAAGGACCCGACATCTCGTTACATCCAACGTTTCTTGGCCTATAATTTCTCGGGTAAGTGGGATAGTTCGAAAATTTTGTCTAAATCTAAATTCTTCTTTATTTGGTGCATGCACAACAACATTAAGATTAATTTGAGGTGCTAGCTCGCTTCTCAATTCAAGTCTGTTTTGACTAAAAAGAAGCGCTCCTTGATTCTTGGGTCATATATTACCCATTTGACTATTAATCTGTATTTGCTTAATCTTTCTAATCATGATTTGTATATAGCCTGTCAAATAGAGTTCTTAGACATTCTTTACTTGTAAACGATGGGTATGGTCAGGGAGGGTGATGGCGGGTGGGAGATTACCCCCTCGGGGCCGACTCGCGTCCCTTCTCGACACTCTTCTGCCCGTTCCTCCTCTGCTAGCACTGATCCGAGCCTGTCTACTTCTGTCCCGCCTCCTCCAACCCCAGGGGCTGATGACTGGCACCAATTCCGGACACAAGTTCAAAATCTGGAGGCTCGGATGACCAATATTGATGCCAATGTGGCCATATGGTGCAGAATCTAGCAGCATTTTTGCACCACACGGGTTTTCCACCTCCTTTTTCGCACTCGCCCACTGATGTGACCCACCACGATCCCCATGATTTCAGAGAAATTCCGTTGTCCTTCTTCTTGCTTTTGCTGTTTATTTGTTACATTGCGGACAACGTGACATTCAGGTGTGAGGGGAATTCGACAGGTGCCTCTTTAATTTTTTACTTTTCTTACTACTTATCTTGTGATCAACAATTGCCTGGCAACTCATTCTTCTATTGCTAAATGTGATTTATTCTGTGAATTTAGCTTCGGTTGCAAGCTTGAGTATATTGTCTTGGTGAATACCGTGAGTTTAATGACTTTGTGCAAATTGTGGTTAACTTGTTTAGGCAATGTCAATATTTTCCTAGCAACTGTTGTGTGGATGGATCGACTGTTGATCTTAGTTCTCCATGTTTAGGAGACGACATGGATTATGATCTTTAATTGTCTGGTATTTTGGTGTTTTGTTGTGAATAACATATAGCTATACTCCGCTAGTGTCGTCACCCAGTAACCGAGAGTTTTCACCACAAGTGTTGATTCTTGTGTCAACAAATGACGATATCTATGAGTAGGTAGTCCTGAAGTGGTGAAATGTTGAGTAACTGGGCTCTTTCATCTACAAAATGTCAAGGTTCACGTCAAAAGACTTGAATAACTTTGGACTAAGCATTTATTCATTCAAAAGAGAAGAAAAACAAAGAAAACAAAAAAAAAGAGAAAAAAAAAAGAGAAAAGAAACAAATGTAAAAAATATGTAAGCATATGATTATGTTGGCCCGCTGATCCTTGGTTTCCAATGTTGAAATTTTGGTTGCCAGTTGGACCAATTGCTGACTGTTGCTAGTTTAATATTTTGCTTTCCTAGACGAGTTAGACATGAATTGGACAAGTCTGATTTCAGGAGCTAACTAGGAGGATTGTGTCTTGACACTTATCCACTGAACCTTGATTTTGGTGTAAGCACAGCTTTGCAATAGATGACGTGAGAGCTGACCATTGTTTGAGTTTAGTTGTTCTCATACTTGAGGACAAACATGATTTAGGTATGGGGAGAATTGATATGGCGTAATTTGTTATTAATTTTATGGTTAATTTCCCTTTTTGCCATTGCCAGATATTGTTTTAAATGCTAACATATACTTATATTTGGTATTTGGACCTAATTTCAGGAAGTGGAGCAGAAAAGTGCTAAAAAGGGAGATCTTCTTGAGAGAATGCTTTGCACGTGGAAAGCTTCCAAGATATTTACAAATCTGGCGCCACATTGTGCTACAACAGAGTCCTTTCCTTTTGCTGACTAGGAGTTTACTAGTATTAGGGAGTTTTAAGTATTAGGAAACAGAAGACAAGGAACATTTGATAGTGCTTTACAAATTGTTTTTTTTCCTTATTTGGAGGGGCCCAACTAGAAAAAAGGCTGGTGATTGTTTAGATTAAGGACAACTTCGTTCTTTTGTTTTTTTGGTCCCGTTTCTTCGTTTCTTTGTTTTTGGCTTCTTCCGTTCTTGCTATTAGGCCAACAGAAAAACAGTTTTTATTCTGGATTTGTATTAGAGAAAAGGAGACGTTTTCGAAATCAATTAAATTGCATGAAAATTTTTTTATGAGGCGTGGCTAAGTTTTTCATCTAGTGAAGGATCAACGCAATGATGCAGTCCCGAATATCTGTGAGATCGAATTAGTTTTCATGCGTTCCTTAATCTATTGATATATATACATTTTCTATTTGAATTTTTATGAGATTATTTTGTTAATTGGATGTCAAGGGTCCGATATTCAAGATAACTTGTTAATCTCCTGCTAAATTAATCAATTAAATTCGTAATTGTTTAATCGATTAATATCAGTGGCAACTAGCGTTTATACATACTAGGGAAACATGCGATCTGATCTAAATAACCCTCGTAGCGTGTTATTCATTAGGGTTAGGCTTTTCTAACTCTTAATGCAATTAGAGGATTAACTCCTACGGTTGTACCTAGGAGTGCTTCCTGATTAGGGATAATTAATGGTCGTGCCTTGGTTATCAATAAACTAAGGAAAAACTGGTCATCAGAGTTTGTTGGCGATTATAACTAATCTATTAACAAATTAAGTGAACCTCCATTGCATCAATGATCGGATGAATGGATTGCGTCTGAGAAGTTGTATCCTTGGCTAGAATTTATCTATTTTTTATTTAATTCCTGTCTACATTCGTATTAGTTAATTGTTTGTTTTTGGTTGAATTGCTTAATTGTTTTTAGCTTGATTCCGATAAAACCCCCATTGCCAATTGGAACTTTAAAGAAACAAATATCCCCAGTTCCTGAGGATACGACCCTGCTTATCACTATCTACAAAAATCATATTTTGTTTGAGCAGACATTTATTATTGCACAGACTCGACACCTATCAAACATTAAGGCTCAGATTTGTTTGTGATGAAACCATAGGGACTAAAAAAGAAACCATACTTAATGCCAAATATTATAGATCAGATTTGCTTTCGTTGAAATGTTACAGATTTAAATCGCACAAGTACCAAATATTGAGAATCAAAACTGCATATCTCCTTATTGCACTATGTACACTCTTAATTTTGAAGGCGATTGCAAATAAACATCATTGGTTCATTTTTATGCACACAAAGTCTAAAATTCTTCTTTTGATTTCAAATAATACTTCATTTCATAGTGTATGTCTTTTTGGTTCAAAGTAGAGCATAACTAATCACTTCACAGAGTTAGGGGACAATATAAAGAGACAAAGTGGAATTTCTCCTACTTTATCTAATAAGAAATGTTATTGACTAGGCTTAAACCCAATTAAGGCTTGACCTGTTCACATGTATAATTATATGTAATATACATATAATTGCATATTAAATGATATATATAATATATAATTATACATATTATAACATTAAAATATTAATACTTTATATACAAATTCATAATAATTCATAAATATTAATATATTATATATAATTATGTAGTAGTTAATAATAAGCTTGGATCAAACCTGATATAAGCCCAAATTTCATATTAAATGATGAGCCGAAAAGCCTAAAAACCCCATTTATGTTAAAGCTTGGGAATGTCAAGAACGGTTCATAGAGCCCAATTGACTTTCCCAAACCTAGCAACGAGAAGAACTCTTTTGACCACTTGACAAATGCTAATAATATTAAATACATGTCCTGACTACCTTGTTAATGAAAAAAAAAAAAAGAATAGAGCAAAAAATCAGACTATATATAGCAAGGAAATATTAGAAGGTTTTGACTTATTTAAATAATAATGGAGTTTATACTCATTGGTTGAGTCACTTCACTTACAAGATGCAAGTTTGATTAACCAAAGATGAGGTTGAGTGTCACTTTCTATCCTCTTGAGGGAGGGAGGGAGGGAGGGAGGGAGATGATGGCTACTTTGATTTGTGATTCTTTAAGAGTCACGTTGAGACTTTTTAGATTCACAAAATTGGTTAAAACGCGATAAATAACAAAGTATAACCTTACTTAACAACTTGGTAAAACAAACAAAAGAAAAAAAATCATACTTTTTTTTTAGCTTAAAAAAAATCATACTTGATGTCTGCATGTTGAGCAACCTCAAATTCGTCAATTTAAATGATTTTTGTCGATTTTTCACATTAGTTCAAACTACGAGGTACTAGATTGTATGATTTAAAATTATAAGGGACTTTTTCTGTAGATTTATTTAATCACATGGGAACTATTCTGTATTATAATTCTATGAGTGTAAAAGTATATCAATTAAAAATTTGTTTGTTTTCAATACAAATACTCGCAAAAGAAGCACATAAATTCCAAATTCATTATTTGGACGATTTCTGTCACTTTTTTAAATTAGTCCAAATCATGAAGTACCGAAGTGTATGTTTTGAAACTATAGCCTATATAAGATATTTCTTTATGTTCGCATAACTTCAAGGAGATTTTCTACATTTTACCGTAGTTCTTTATATACAAATTCATAATAATTCCTAAATATTAATATATTATATATAATTATGCAGTTAATAATGAGTTTGAATTGAACCCAATATAAGCCCAAATTCATATTAAATGATGAGTTACAAAGCCCGAAAACCCGAAAGCCCCATTTATATTTTAAACCTTGGGTAGTACAGTTCATAAAGCCCGACTGACTCTCTTGAACCTAGTAACAAGAACTCTTTTAATCACTTGATCAACGCTAATAATCTTAGATACATGTATTGACTACCTTGTTAATGGAAAAAAAAAAAAAAAGAGAATAGAGCAAAAATTCGGACTATATGTGGCAAGGAAAATTAGAAGGTTTTGACTTTTTAAAATGATAATGGAGCTTATACTCATTGGTTGAGTCACTCCCATAACTCAGAAGTTTCTTAAGACTTAAATTCATTCTGAATTATATCTTGTTTTTCCGTTGAAATTTCACTGATTTCATTATAAAATAAAGGAAATGAATAATTGAACGGTTGATTATTATTATTATTTTTTGGTCGTCTTAATTTTTGCCTCTCCAAGGTTGAGGAGAAAGGAAGCTTGGCAGGCAGAGAGGCGTGCCATGAGAGACCCGACCCCAAAAAGACTAAGGCTACGTTTGGTTCTACAGAATTAGAATTGAATTAGAATTGAAATTCTATAGAATTGGAATTCTATGAATTAAAATTCCAAATCATTTCAATTCTTTCGTTTGGGAAATGTATAGAATTGATACGGAATTTATTTGAAATTTCAAATTCTTTGTTTGTATGAGAGAAGAATTCATTAGGAATTAGAATTGTTTTCATGAAACATTTGCTTACATAAAATTTTTCTTTTTTTTTCTTTTTTATATAATAATTTCTTTTTTTCTTACATTTAGCTAATTTTTACTAAAGATTTAAAAGAAAGAACCAATTTGTGCCTTTAATAATTTATTTTTTCCCACTCTCATATCAATTTCTTTGGTGAACATTTCCAGATGGTATAGATATTGGCATCCAACCAAAATTGGACCTCACCCCCTTAAAAGTAAATCCCCAATGACACTAGCATATTTCTTAAAACATGGTAGAATATTGGACAGTGAATTAGTCACTAATTAACTCAAATAGTACGTTTGTAAAACAATTTAATTAACATTCTCAACAAATAAATTCAGTTTACTTGACAGACAAAGGAAACAATCTCAATTAAGAAGCAACAAAAAAGGAAGACCCCAAAGCATACAGCTCTGCTCCCCAACTAAAGACCCTACAGCAAGCTCCATGGTATGACACATCCAGCACTTAGAATGCTGGTCCATAAGTCAATACCTTAAGTACCTAGATATGAAGAACATCAGATATTGGTGAATACCATGGATAATGCAAACAAATTTCAGCATCTCAACAGCAAGCTACGTCTCACACAAGTAGGTTTATTCTTCCAAAGGCACAGGACTGACTCACAAATAAAGATCTCAGACATTCTTAGCAGAGTTTATGAATTCAACTAAGCAGGACGGCGAAAATCAATCAAGAACTTTTCCTATTTGTTCCATATGTTCTTCATTTTCTTAAAAATAAATGACAAGAAAATGACAAAAGAACTCATCAGAATTTAAAAAGTCATGGATACACGATGGAGTAGTAACAACTTTTACTTGCTCTACTTGGGCTTCCAGCAATCAGCTCAACTTCTTCTACAAAAACAACTTCAACTGGAGATTACCCAAAAAAAAAATCAATTACCAATGTGCATCAATAGCCAATCCTTTTTTAAGTCATCTCCGAGACCAGAAAAAGTGTCATACTTTGTCCTGTCATTCATAAGTAAGTCAATACCCTTCAACAATTGAAATCTATCCAATTCAATTTTAGAAATCTATCCAGCACACTGCAACAAAAGAAAGAAACAGAAAAGTCCCGACAAAGCTTTCTTTCTAGAAACAAGACTACATTGTGGAGCCTCCGGTTCCAATTTCTGTCACCAATCAAACTGGAAGTCAGTAATGACCCCTGTATTTTGAATTCCATATCCATTCAAGCAGTAGTATGATGTCGTTCATTTTCCCCCAAAAAGAGACCATATATATCAAAGAGCTCAAGTGAACATTGACAGAAAGAGAGATTACTAAATCACTCAAAATGCAGAAGACAAAGGATAAGTCAGTAGAAAGTGGATTTAAGTGCTCAAAGCATGCCAAACATCCAAGCTGCAGGCAAAAATCAAATTTTTACTTAATGACCTTCATGCATATGTGAATTAACAACTTCAAAGAAGTCTCAAGCACCAGTTAAAACATAAAAGACCTTGGTAATTGCTGGTAAAACTATTTTAGCATACATCTATATATCAAACTCTAGTTGAATAACTGCGACAACGTACATACACAGGACTTATCTATTGACTGGAAGCCAAGGTTCTCCAAATTCACTACATTATCTAACATGTACAATAAACGATAACAGTAATCTATGCGTCCTCAGCATCACTCATGCTTGGACGAGTATCAATATAGAATTCTGAGTCCAAACCATCCATGATCCTTCCTCTGTTTACCAACATGTAGATGTACCGGCTTTGTCAAATTGGGCACCAAATTTGACAACATTGTGGAGCCTCCGGTTCCAATTTCTTTCCTTTAATGTTTAAATGGTTGAGGGAGTAATGACAAAATTTCAGTAACCTAATGCCAATTCCTAAAAGTACATGGTAAACTGAATCTGATTTTTTGTATTTTCCACACCTTCCTATCTTCCATTTTGGACCCAAAGCATTTGGTTCGATGTAAGTTTTTAAGTTTATATATGTGACCATGTAACATAAGAAGTTCTCAACAAAATTTTCGATGAGGTAGGCCTCCCTTACAGAATGAAATCATAAAACAGTCTAGTCTAAATGTTAGAAAATACTCTTGTTGCAGGCAGCATAAAAGTGATTTGATCAGTTTCTGGACCAATTTCCTTCTTCTTTTTCTTCCAAGTAAGATAAAATACTAATCTACTCCTCCTCTTACACTCTGTGCATCCAAGTAAGTTATGAAAAACCTAGCGAAGGGCAAACTTACCACCGAAACCATGCACTAATAAACTAAACTTTATGAATGGCAGAGGCAAACATCAAGGCAAGACTCGAGCCATTGAAATCATGCAAGGCCATCAAAAACAAAAATGCCATCCCAGGGACTTCCACCCCATCCAAATTACCAAAGCAGGTAGTAAGTACTGAAGTAAGGTGAGAGGGCCGATTCACTGGTACGATCTGAGAGACATCAAATCACTGGCCATCAGAGCACGAAAGGGGCATAGCCGTTAGAGTCAAAGAAATTCAGAATTCAATATTCAATGCTGCAAAGTTAAAAATCGAAGGCAAAGGAGAGCTTTTAGTTGTTACCTTCCGGACTGAAGAACCCAGTTCGGAGCAGTCTTGCGATTGCTGAAGTGATGGGTAGATGCGTGGCAGAGCGATGCCGGAGACGGTGGTGGAAGAGACAAAATGTTAGGGTGACGGTGAAGGGGATGACGCACAGAAGAAGCACTTGCGGTTGAGGAAAAGTGACTAATTAGATCGCGAGAGAGGGCTGCTCACATAGTTGACCCGATTTTAATTTTTTACCCATTAGGATCCGCGTACTAACCCGAATAGGAGGTGAAATTATGGAATTGGAATTGTAATTCTTAGGTCTTACCAAAGAATTGAATTTGTGGAATTGATGGCTCGTAGAATTCAAATTGAATTCTAATTTTCTGGCATTGCCGGTGTCCAAACTGAAGAATTGGAATTGGGACCCCAATTCCAATTCTAAACCCCAATTCTATGGGGAACCAAACGAACCCTAAAAGAAAATCATGTATTGGTCCAAGTAAATTCATTTACAAAATACATACACTAAAATATTTCATGAGTTTACTCTTCACCTACAGGATGCAAGTTTGATTCACCAAGGATGAGGTTGAGCATCACTTTCGATCCTTTTGAGGGAGGGAGGGAGGGAGATGATGGCTGTTTTGATTTGTGATTCTTTAAAAATCACGTTGAGACTTTTTAAATTCACCAAATCGGTTAAGGTATGAAAAATAACAAATTATAACCTTGCTCATAAAACAAACTAAATCAAAAAATCATACTTTTTTTGAGCTTAAAAAAAATCACACTTTATGCCTGCATGTTTCCTGCGCCTTAGCATTTGAAGATACTCTGCAATCTTGGAAAGTTGAGAATTCAGAAATAATGTTAAGCATGGCAACTGCCTCCAAAAATAGTTAAACAGATCTAGTTGCCAGAATGCCAAACATTCGCAGTATACAGGAATCAGGATGTCAAATTGTTATTCAATCCTCTAAAGAAGAAAAGAAGCAATAGCTTCTGCAAACAAGGGGAAAGACAAACTCTGAGGATTCACGGACATCCAGACAACCACCTTTAAACGAAAGCTGAATCCGTTCAAGACATTCCCAAAAGTAGGGGTGAGCAAATTCGGTTTGTACCGAATTCATACTCGAATTCAAATTCAATTTGATAATTTGAAATTGGGTATTTGATAATTTGGTACAAAAGCAATATTTACCGAATTCACCGAATTCTAATATGGTATGAAATAGGTAATGAAATTATGAATTTAGTAATAACCGATTTCGAATTCGTTTATAAAGAATTGGTTTAGTATTAGTATATACTACTAATATATTATTATATTATGTAGGTAAATGCTATTAATAATAGTTAGTATATGGTATTGTCATGTACTTATGATAATAATAATATATAATGATGTATAATCTACTATTTTAGTATTTGTTAATTGTTATATGACTATAATAATACAAATATACAACAATACATAACATAACCAAAATACTTATTATTTTATACATGACTAGAATTAGATAATATTTAATTAAGTATAGGTATAATACATAACTATATAGTATAACTATAATACTTATTATTTTAATTAGGCCGAAAACTGCAATTAAAGGATTCAGCAAATTTTTTTTAAAAATGAATTCGATTTACCCGAATTCATTACCGTTTTCGAATTCAAATTCGGAATTGAATGAATTCAGGTATTTTCAATTCGAATTTGAAAGCGGTTTAGATTTCCATAAGTCCAATAATCGAATTTACCGAATTCATATAACCGAATTACCGAATATGCACCGTTTGCTCACTCCTACCCAAAAGAAACCAGTGAATTTCATGACACATTTATGACCCTAGCCTCTTTTAAACATATGAAAATAAAGATAATAAAATAAACCACCGAAATGCATCAAGATTTCAATTCTAGAACTCTTCCCATTATAAAAGGGGGCCCAAAAAAAAAAAAAAAGAAAACACCCCAAACTTGCAGGATGAATATCAGTCATCACAATCACACACAAACTCTGCCTTTCCATGGTCAAAGACAAACTATAACTGACGGCAGTACTAAACGAAAGAAGAATCAAGTAGAATTGGGAAAGATAAACAACAGATATGCAAATGTCCTGGACAAGTAATCATTCAACAACTTAGTTTCAACTAGCGGACACATACTTACGAGCAGAAATGCACGAAGTTCTCCAAAAAAGCAATGCACATCCATTCCAGCTCAGATTTAGATGAACTTGGTCCAACGACTAACCACAATCCAATTCACAAAATGGTTTGGACCGGTATCTCAGGACAAATGCCTTTCAACTTAAAGCTGGCTTTGGATTGGATGTTAGACCGAAGTTCATCAAGATTGGGGTTTCCTTCAGTGCAACTCAGTGGGTGCCATGAAGGCTCTATGGTGTACAGAAAAAATTGCAGCAGCCCCAGTAGATATAAACATAAGCTACAGTAAAACAACCTAGTCAAACACTGCAAGAGACTTTCCAATTTAATTAGAAATGGAACTAGAGGCAACCAACTCAATAACCAAGACCTACTAATTGACTAACGAAGAAACGAAGTCCACCAAAGACAAAGATTAGTTTGCAAATTGCAATCACTCAAGATTAATAATAACAGTTTGACAACAGTGTAAACTTTGTCAAAAAAGCTAAATAAAGAGATCAATTAAGCTAGTTCAAATATTCCAACACCACTAATCAAGGTATTTACCCATTTCATTAATGCACCGATAAGACCACAGCAGGAACATACAACTATTCAAGGGCAATGTGTCCCACAGTTCCCTGGATTTAAGTTGCAATCTGATAATTTTGTATCCACCGAAGAAAGCTTCCAAGTTATCATCCAGATGGACGTTTCCAGGCTTTAAATCAGGGTGAAAATTATACCATTGCAATGCTCATGCAGGTACTCCAGGCCATGTGCTGTATCAAAAGAAATTCTTGTCTACTAGGTCAGTCCAGGCCTTTTTCTCCAGGTTTGAGGTTTATCACAGGCACAAATAGATACTATACAATTACTGAAAGGTCATTCATATCACTGCAGATCATGCCCAATCATAACTAGCAAAATCAATGAATATCTCCCAATTCCACCTCAGTGACCAATAATACCTTGTCAAAGAATTTTATGACAAACAAAAAATGGTTACTGGTATTCAAGATAAACATTCACTATTTCCATTCTATTGCTTGTATCTTTCCAGTAAATAATTCAAATTTACTGCATACTGTAGGAATGAATATTGTGATGAAATTCTTCACAAACTGAACCAGCTACACAAAATAAATGCAACTACAAAAAATCCCATTTACAGAAAGCTTTTATCACAAACTTTTTTCCTGCATCCAGAAACAAGATTAGTTTTTCGGTCTAACAATTTGGATGTTGTTGCACAAAATTGTGAATCCTCCTCTAAAGCTATTAGAAAAGATAATTAAGTTGTCCATAGGACAGTTAATAAACATGATTTTGAACCGTTGTAAAACAGATCTCTTGCATAAAATTCAATGCAAGACTTGTCATTCAATGTTTGTCACCGAGGAATAAAATAAAATAAATTAAAATTAAGACTTTCCCTTAATTTTCTCACAATTCAATTTAAACTAACATTATCTAAGACATGGTTTGAAGTTAAAAAATCTTCCCTGATGTAAAAAATTAGTCTTGATCACTTCAGCCAATTCCTTTCATGTAAAATTCATCATAACTATTTCCATATGTTTCAATACCTAGTAAGCTGTCTCTATCAAGTCTGAGCTGACATCAAATCTTCAGTCTGCGATACAAATTCCACTGCTCCCCTGTTCCACCAAAATGAACAAGATTTAAAAAAAAAAATATTGATAGATATGGAACTTGCTAGACTAGAAAAAATATCTTGGTACCATTGTGATGTGCCAGTAAGACTTTTTTTTTTTATTGCAGATGGTGACCCAATAGCAGCTGTGCAATAAAAACCTATTCTTTAGTTATTATTGCAACTCAGGAACAACCAAATATTAATATTAAAGAATCCCATAATCAAGCCTATTGTCAATAAACAACTAAACACCTGGATTTTTCTAAAAAAGGACAGAGAGTTTCTTGGATGAACTATTCAAGGTTACTGCAAGAGAACGATATTTTTGCTACACTTCTACTGAATGTCCGTACAATTTAGTACAGCATTTACGATTAAAAGGGAAGTGATCAGAACACTTTTTTTGGATCATACTTAAAAAGTATGGGTTTAGTCAAACGCAGTTAAAACAAATCAATAACCATGCCTATTCATGGCACCTCAAACGTGAATCCAAAACAAGAAACTATTCTTGAAAGTTTTTGCACTTTCAAACTGGCTGCACCTTTGGCACCATTTAGGAATTAAAATAAAAGTAACAATTTTATCTTAGAAAAAGTTTTCTTGAAATTACAGAAATGCAGCTTAAAACTTCTCTTGAAATTCAAAGTCACAAACTATATTTGCATATGCCATTTCGTTTCTTATTTCCAATAAAATCAAATACTAGCCATCCCAAGTAAAATTGACAGGCAAGCTAAATTGCTGACACCCATGAATAATGAACAAAAAGGACCTGTACAAGTTACCATTTAAGTGATATGCCACACTGAGGTTCTCCATGGAAAGATCAACAAGAAGTCTTTTTGAAGAAGTGGTACAAATCCAATTAACGGCAGCAGATTTCTTTGATCTGCCACACTTGTCAATTGAACTTCCCTAAGTAATGCAGCTTCTCCACCAAACTAAAGACTGTGGAGGTGTTTCACAAAATATGACCAAGAGATCTCCTTTAAGGCTCAGTTGCATCAAAGACGATAAGTGACAACAGGATCCAATTCAAACCTAAATAATGTTAGTTCCTGCAAATTAAAGTTCAGGGGCCAAAATAAATAGCAGGACCAACATGTTGCAACTAATGTGAAGGTCCTCTTTGTCCCCCATCCATAAGCTTCTTGCAATCAGGATCAATCTTCAGCATCAACATTAATAGAGAAGAATTGTTCTGATTTTCAGCAGATGAATCAAGTAAAATGGAAAAAGTAGATGCATCCAGCAAGAATCCTCTATGAACCATTTCTTCATAATAGACCATCGCATCATCATAATGACCTCCCTTAAGGAGTCCTTGCAGTATAATATTGTATGTAAAATCATTTGGCAGGCAACCCTTCCCCTCCATCTTTTTTACAAGCTCTTTGGCTTCGATGAGCAGACCTTCTGAAAGCAGACCAGCAATCATGGTGTTGTATATTCTAACATCAGGATCCAATCCTTTAAGGGAGAGATTGTTGAAAAGTTCTCGAGCGCTATCGAGCCTCCTGCTTTTGCACAACCCATCAAGCATGATATTGTACATTCCAATGTGAATATTTGTTCCATCAGCTTCCATTGCATGGAATAACTGCAATGCTTCGTCGACATGTCCAGTCTTGCATAATCCATCCAACACCACACAGTAAGTATGAAAATCAGGCTTCATGCCAGAAGCTTGCATCTCGTTGAAAATTTCTCGTGCACTAAGACACCTTCCTGAACTAAATAACCCCTGCAAGACAGTGGTATAAACAACAATATTAGGTTTTAAACCTTTATGCTGAATCTCTCGAAAGAGATTCATGGCTGCTTCCATTTTCTTGGTCTTGGAATAGGCATTTATTAGAATACCATAGCTATGGAGATCAGGTGTAAGGCCGCTAGCAACCATGGTATTGAAAACTCTCCTTGCGTCATCTATTCGCCTCTGTAAACAGTACCCATCCATTAAGGAACAGTATGTGACCAGATTGGGATTTTGACCTTGCTGGATCATGATCTGGAATACCTCTTCAGCATCTTCTATATGCCCTTCCTTACACAGTGCATCCACCACTATAGTGAAAGTAATAACATTTGGAATAATTTTATAAACCTTCATCTCAGAAAAGATCTTGCCAACATCCTCCCATCTGCTTAAGTTGCACAGACCTTGAATCAAACAACTGTAAGTGACAACATTTGGGGGAATGCCCTTTTCAATCATCTCCTGCAAAAGGGCAAGAGCTTCGTCAACCATTTTATCTTTGCAAAAGCTGTCAATGATGGTATTGAACACTTTAACATGCGGCTTACATCTTCTTTTTTCCATGACTCTCAGGAATTCAATGGCCATTTGAATGTTCCCCAACTTACAGAGCCCATCTATCACAATCAGAAACATAACTTCATCAGGCTTGCAAAGTTTTTCGAATATTATCTTCTTAAACAATTCTTGTCCCTGGGGGACCCTATGTTCTCGAAAGAGTCCTTTGAGTAGAGTACTAAAAGTGACTACATCAGCAACAAGACCACGCTTCATGAAAGCAGCCAACACAGGAAACCCCAAATCCACTCGACCCAAGAGGCAGTAACAATTAATCACAACATTAAGGGTGGCCTCATAAGCAGGAATGCCCTTGACACACATATCTCTAAAAAGGGAAATAGCAGATACATAATGATTCTTCATCTTAACAATACGGTCCAGCAATTGATTGAACTGAATAACACAAGGCAGAGGCCTCATCCGGACCATCTGCCGGTACAAGCTCAGAGCATCATCAAGACTGTCGACATTATTAATATCATTCCTCAATCCCGGTTGAAACTTCAGAGCTTTTCCAGGATAACTCTTAACTTTGCCACTAACAGCAGAATAAAAAGTTAATTGGGCTTTAGGGTTTGGGAATGCAAAGAGAAATGACGCAAGAGTAGTACACCTAGCAGTAGCAGTGGTACCTAATGAAGCTGCTGCTGCTTCCTGAGACTGAGCAATGGAAAGAATTATGGCAGAACAAACTCTTCTCTGCATCGCCATCATCTTCTGCTTCTACAGCTGAGGAGGATTCTCAAATGTGAATGAATGAACACGCGGTTTAGCTTGGCAAGGTTCATCAGACCATATATCTCAAATGTGAATGACTCGAATGAAATCATGGATACGCGGCGAAATCTAATGGAGTATTTGACTATTTGATCGGTTTCTTCGCTTTTGAAATAGGGGTAATTTCACAAACCTCCGTTGAGGTTTATGACAATTTCACTCGGCTCCCCTCAGGTTTTATAAATTACCTTGACCTCTCTTGTGACAATAAAATGACTGTAATGACCTTCATTTAATCGATAATTCACTGTATAATGAAATGAGATTGAAAAAGGAAAAAGAAACCTGACCTTTTCGCCTATCCTATTTACAAGTTATAACCAATGACGATTATCTCTCACTTACTGTCATTTCGTTCTCATCTATCAATCACTTCCTCCTATAACTTACTCTCAAATTACCACCAACCATTACTTATAACTGCAGCCAATCATATCACAAGTGATCTCTCAAATTCTACTGTATATTCTTGTTTCTCCTTTCTTCTCTTTGGAATTCTTAAATCTCAAGTTTAGTTGAAGGATTAGATTTGATCATTGAAATAAATTTTGATTTCATGGGCAAACAAAAAAAGAGATGAAGAGGCACGGAATAATAATGGAACAAATAATGCAATCATTGGTCAAAAGAGGGAGAGGGACTAAAATTGGTAAATCTTCTAATTTGTCTATCATCCATCCAAAAAACTTTTTAAGATATTAATAAGTACATTTATACTTCTTTTTATACTCGACAATTGTTGGTTGTGATTTTATTATAGAGATAGAATTCCTTCTCTATTCTTAAGATATTAACATGTTTGGAGATTTGATGGTAGGCTAGATTATTTTGTTTTGAGAAGGTGCGAGCATTGGGTTTGAAGTTTAGGGTGTGATTAGTTGTAAATAGAATTTTGATTTTTGGCAAAATGAAATTCTTGAAGATCTGTATAGTCATTATGATACCTTCCTTCTCTTAATCCCATTAGTGCCTAATCTCTCCTAAGGATTTTCTTTTGGGCCATAATGTGGCTCATGTAGTAGGAGTTGAGTCACTTATATGGTACCAAACCAGAGGAGTTGAGTCCTTGGTTACATCTCTCTCTCTCTCTGTGTCTCTTTATTTTTTTTTTTTCATATTAAAAAGCAAATTACCGGAAGGTAGCCAAAAGTATTTAACCCCATGCAGACCAATAATGATGCTTAGCAAAGTTGGCCTTAACATCTCTACTACAATAATAAACTCTCTACCAGCTTTGGTGTTTAAAAAAATGTGTAACTCTAAAAAAAAAAGTGTAACTAAATGTTTTTTTTTATCTATTAATTGTAACTCAACATCTCCACGTTCAATTATCATGTTAAATTAACCACCACACTTACTAGACTTCCTTGTCCTCCCAACATCTTTTTGTTCACATTTTCTATTTTATAATTAAAGCATAAAAATGTATTAGTTGACATACTTAAAAAATCATTTGCTTTTTTTTGTCCTATTTTTTTTTATCAGACTTTTGAAGTTAGTTAATTAAACCTAATCTCAAATTTAACCCCAAAAATCGGCAACTCTTGAGGGTGTGTTCTTCCCACTCATATAAACAGATAAAATTCAAAGTCAGAATGGGTGCATGGAAACTTGTTTGCTAGTGAAAGACACCCAAAGCCTGGCAAGCAAAATAGCTTGGGAAGAGTACAGATAAGATTATTAATTGATTTCACCCCTTTATCGTTAAATGTTTAGTACCAAACAAACATACAGGCATTTAAATGATAGTTGATAGGGGGATAAAAGCCAAAATTGTGGAATGCTGTAGAATGTAACACAATTTATTAGACAAAGGTAGCCTTAAATATTTTCAGACAATTTACTAGACAAAGGGGAGGGGAGTGTGAAGGTTGGCGGTGGCTGCTGGCGGTGGTAGGTGGTGCTAGTATGTGGAAGAAGAAAAAGGTTTAGGTTTTATTTTATTTTATTTTATTTTTAGTATATTTGAGATTGTGTGTTTTTGGAGTTATTTTTAAGTTGTTTTAAGAGATTGTTATGGTAGATCCCACAAACAAAAATAGTTTGTTGGAAAAACAGCAAATTCAAACAGATTTTAGCTTTTGATTAACTTTTACTAATTGTCAAAAAAAAAAAAAAAAAGATTGCTTGTTGGTTTGTCTATATGCATGCATTTGACTCCAAATGTAACTTTAAGTTTTTTATTCTCATCAACCCTTGCTCTTTTTTCTTCAATCTATTGCTAAAATATTTCAAAATGATTAGAATTTAGAATTGACCAAGGAAAAAGATAACATAAAAAGATATCTCGAAACCTAAATAATTTGTAACCTAATAATCAGTACATAAATTCTAAATTCGTCCATGCTAAATGCTCAGAGTTGCTTTCTTGCCTGAAAAGGGGTAATTGTACTTTTCCATTTACAACTATTATGGTAGGGCTAATGATTCAATCTTGAAACAGGCTTCCTAGTAGTTAAAGATAATTGCTTCATAGAATTCATGAGTAATCTCAGCACACAAATGGGAACACTATTAATCAACTTGAGAAAGAAAAATTGATGTAAAGACAACTTGCTAATGAACAAATTAACTAAATTGATTGATATAAAGTATAGCAAGCATATACATTCAAAGAATTATGATCAGGCACTTGAAATCCTTGAGATAATATCAACTTATCTGTCACTAAAACTCTTGTAGCTAGATTCAGCAAGAAAAAAACAAAACATAATTGGATTTGTAACGCCATAGCATATGACTCCATTAGTGAGTTATATAATCAGTAATATTATTCAGGACTACTTTGGAGAAATATTTTTGCTTTAGTTTGGTCAATTTATAATATTTTCTTTGAATACTAAGCATGGAAATTTTCTCAACTATTTCAGCAAAAAATCAATAGGGATCTAGTCTAGAATTATATAACCTAAGAAGGATCATAACTTAAACATGGGCAACAGTTGATGCATAGAGCCAAACAATGGTTTGCCTGATAATGGTTCATAATTTGAGAGAAATTATAAGATAAAAAAAAAAGGACCTGAAGATAGTTCAGTCTTTACATGTACTTTTTATTAATTGGAAGAATTATATGTTTTAATGGGATTTTTGCTGACAATCGAGAATAAGAAATTCAATTAATGGGGGTACATTAGGCATCAATAAAGAATGAAGTAAGATGATATATTATGTAGCAGAAAACAGATAGATATAGAGTCACACACAATTCAAATTCAAGAAAGAAACATGATTATAATAGTAATAGATAAATAGATATAGAGTGTCCTGCACAGAACAAGAATCTGACCACTGGTTAATCCATGTTTTTTTTAAACAATATATATATCCTAAGAAGACTACTTCAAGCTCGGCAATGTGTTTCAAGAAAATCCACCAAAATTGCATATCAAACATATATTAGTCTTCAGCTGTAGGCAGGAAAATCCTACTATTAGATTATCCATATGTTATGCATAGCACAACCTGCCATTCATATGCTGAAGTAACTATAGTCATACAGAACCCTTGTTCCAAGCCGTGGGTAATTTTACTCCTGAAATAGCTTTAGAATGATATTATGGAATTACAGAGATTTTTCACCAATGTGGTACACAGGCTACTGGTGATCTTGTTTACTTATCTTGCTTGAGACAACTGAATAGCTTCTTGATCTTGTGTATATTCATCAGCCCAAAGAAACTGATGGGACATGAGGGAGAATTCTTGATTTCTAACTTCTTCAAGCTGCTCCCACTCTGCCCATCTTGCAGACAATCCCACTCCCTGCAGCATGCTTACAACTTCTGCCATCGTTGGACGGTCTTCTGGTGAGTTCTGGGTGCAAAGCAAGGCAACCTGAAGAATTGTCTCGACTTCTTTGGCATCGAAAGTGTGCAAGTTCTCATCCACGATGTCCTCGAGCCTTTTTTCTCTCAGCAACTTCTTGATCTGGAGAATGACCAGAATTATCAAGATACTTGTAATCAACCCTCATCAATCTCAGCGTCTGGAGACACACCGAAATCTATGGAGAAGCAAAATAGCTAGTAGCATGCAGGGATGAAATCCAACTGAACACTAACTTCTTGACCAGTTTGAGCACATATTTCATCAAAATAGCAAGGAGAGTTGCTCAGCACTGCAACTGAGACCATTTGTGTTTGGAACAGATACATGGATAGTTCCTTAACAACCTTACAGGTCTAAATACTTTCATCTATGTGTCTGCTTATAAAACTTTCTAATCTCTTTGTAACGCATTTTGTAATTGACAAGTTGGTGACTCAAAGGTGGTGCCTGACAAAGCTTTCCAACAGTGAGTAAAAAGCCAGGCGTGCTATTTTGTTTGCACAAGATGTTTATTCTTGAAAAGTACAAGATCGAGGTCTTCTGGACTCGGTTGTTGCTAGAGATACAAACTATTACATGGTACAGCATTTGGTACAATCTAGACTTAGTGCCACAAAAGATGTCAATTGCAAGGATGTGTAAGGTGATCCTTTTGGAGAACTAAAAGCTGAGAGGAAGAAAGTTAACACTGAGATTAGAAAAAACACAGTAGGAAATCCAGAAGCAACTCAGATTCCACGTTTCAGCTCCTCAGTATAAGATCTACTTGCACACTGCACAAAATGATTTTTAAGCTTTCTATCCGTACTAGTCTATCCTGTTCTTTCTAATGACAGTTCTTCCATTAACCTGTTCCGTCTAGGGGATTAATGACGATTCTTGATTACTTGAAGTCAGCCAAGGCAAGGGCATTCTTATGGCTTCAGAATTCTGTTGGATGTTAAATTAGTACAAATCCCGAGTAGTACAAAGCTATAATACTCTTGGCTGACTTCCACTTTGAGGAATTAAATCCAATTAACCATATTGAATTTACAAGTTAAGGCTACTGACCCAATAAATATAAGGCAGAACACAGGAATAAGGGAAAAAACCTCAAACCTGGAATACAACAGGTAGAAACACACGTCACAAGTTAAGGCTACTGGACGAAATAAAATCCAATGGAAAAGGGAAAAAAAAAAAACACACACACACACACACACACACACAGAGCAGCACACACTGAATTGAGTTGCCTTTCAAGAAAACCTTGAACATTGCCTCTGTCAAAGTAAGAAAAACTTAGACGAATAATGTTAAATAAATTGATCAAACAGGCGAATTATAAATGTTCCAACGCTTTCTTTTTGATAGAATAATTCTGGTTCTCATTATTTCAATCTAGCCAAATCCCTTACGGATTGTAAACAGGGAGGAATTTCTCCAATCCACTCAATATTATCTACTGCCTCTCTTATAAACTGACCTAACCAAAAAGCAACCTCAATTGCACCCCTCCTAACCTGTTGAAGTTTATGCCCATGAATTCGTATAAGAAGCACTTGGGCATCAGCAACTCTAATTCACCCCTTTCATTACGGCATTTGCTAAAAAAACATTGCAAGATCTCCCACAAACTAGGGGCGTAAGATTTATCAAAAGGTGTTGAGAAAGAATAAATCAAGGAGTTGGCCTATTTCTCATTTTCTCTATTCACACTCTACCCGTATATAATTGTCATATCATGAATTACAAACAAGAATATAACAGGAACATAACAGTAAAAGTCATCATCCAGGAGGATATTCGCAGCCTTTAAATCCCGGTGAATGATTTTCGGATTGCAATGCTCATGCAGGTACTCCAGGCCATGTGCTGTACCAGAAGCTATTCTTTTTCTAGTAGGCCAGTCTAATCCCTTCTCTCCAGGTTTGAGGTCTATCACAGGATAAAAAATAGATACGTAACAGGTACTGATAAGTCATTCATAGAATTACAGGTTATGCATAATAATAACTAGCAAATACAACAATTGCTCTGTATCCTTCAAACTAATTGTGTATTAATATAAACGGGTATTGTCACAAAATTCTACAGAAAATGAAACCTGCTACAGAGGATAGACGCTAGTAAAAAGATTTCCATTTATACTTGCATCCTTGTTTAAGAACTTTTCCTTTCTCATGTATTCTTCTATATAAACAATTTGGATACTTCTACAAAATGAGAAGCTATTAGAAAGGAATCTTCATTGTTCCATATATAAATTAAGTTTTTGTAAGACATCATCTTGTTTGATGAACAGGACTTTCAAGCATTGTAAAACTGAACAGACATTGTTAGAGGCGAAAAAAAAAAGACAACAGCACAGAAACTAATTGTAAACTTGAGGGATAGCAATCAGTTATCCTGGCCATTTTAGCACTCTGTCTCCTGAGGCACAAGGGGCATGATGATGCGACGGCAACCATACCTTCATCCGGCTTATCACCAGCTAAAACTCAAACTCTTTCCTCTTCAATGTAGACTACTTTGCTTACTGTTTAACGTGCTAACATGCTGAGATCCAATACAGGTTTAGATCAAAAGGGTGTTGATTCCATAAAACACGAGATGAGTAACTGTCGATTCACTCATGACTCAACTGGGGTTCATGTCAGTGGAGGAAATAAATCAGAAGAAAGGGATTCTAACTATAAGACCTCTAAACTGAGAACTTAATGAAAGAGAAAGATAGCAACTGTATAACTATCAAAAATATGTCAGTAAAATTTACATAAAAATTAACCTCAAATTCCATTTTCAAACATTTATGAGAAAAGGAAAACAAGAAAAAGAACTTGTCCTTAAATTCCCAGTACCCTATTCAAATAGTTGGAAATGGGAATACAATGTCTTACTGACATTGTCAATCTCAGAAGGGTAAGATAGCAACTCAATGGGCATTGAGTCAACATAGGGCACCCTTTACACATTTTCACTTCTCTCAGTACTATATCTCCAAGTTTCAATATCTATCCCAATCACAGAACAAAAAGTTCATGTATTAGCATGTTTATTTGAAATCACAAGTCTGAAAATGGTACATGAAACTCCTCGTTTCATTCCCAATATTACTATTTTTTTTTTATTTCGTCGCTCACATTTGCTTAATTAATTTTTTTTTTTACTAGTACAAATTTCAAAGGCATCTGAACTCCATGCATACTTCTAAGGTGAACTTAAGCTGAATATGAAACGATTCTAACACCAAAAGCATGTCGTAAGCTCAATGTGGAAACAATTCTACAAGGGCTTGTTGAACTCTCCAGAAAACTTATTACACAAAAAGAAGCTTCCAGCATGAGCAAGAAGCCTTGTCATTCTTAACACCATTCTCTCTGCAACACATGATCCCATGGCTCATCAGTGCATGCAGAACAACAAAAGAATATCACTTCTCAACGTTGTTCATAGGTCACTAGGCATCTTACTTAATATTTCCTTTCTTCCACACCTAATTGTAATAATCCATCATTTCCAAGCATAAGATACTTTACCAGAACACATTTGGCAGAGCTCTAGAAATTGCTCCTAAGATCGTTCTGAGAAAGCAGTCTTAATTACTTCAACTAATTTCTTTTAAAATACATACACAACCTTTTCCATACTTTTGAATACATAACCAATTATCCCTGTCCAGTCTGATCTGACATGAGCCCCTCACACTTTACATCTTAACTTCCACGATATCTTGAAAATGAAAAGAAAAGAAAAGAAAGATAGAGATTAAACTTGCTAGGCTAGAACAAAGTTCATTGGGAACAATTTGATGAGCCAGTAAGACCTTTCTCTTTTTGCAGATGCTGGCACAGTAGAAAGTTCAGCGAATTGGTACAGTTGTTATGGAATAAGTATCTTTCTTTTGAAATTATTATTGCAATCTAGCAACAAAAAAGTAACAATATTGAAGAATTCATAATCAAATTTAGTCCAATTAAGCAACTAAACCCAATAGTTGACTTATTTATGGGTAGAACGACTAAAATTAATGGAAAGTCTCCTGGAAAAACCATTTTAAATTATGTCCAGAGAATATTAAATTGAGTACAATATTGACATCAATTTCAGATGACAAAACAATCAATGCATTCTTCTTCTGGTTAAACTGTGGAAGAATACCAGTGCCTACACAAGAACAGTTTATAACATATACCGGTAAAGAGGCTATTAATGTTGGCAGTTAAAGGGGAAGTGCACACTTGAAAAATTGGTCTTTAGTCATATTCAGTTTAACAAAAAAAAAATCAATAACCACGACTATACATGTAACATAATAATTTGATGGCAATGCAAGAGAGTGGGCTAGAAAGCTTCTAAACTTTCAAACTCATTGCAGCTTTGATTCCATTTAGGAATTGGGGAAGTAAATGTAACAAATTTGCCCGCACTTGCCAGCAAATATTTCCTCCAAACCGTAGAACTGCAGCAATTGTTTGCAACTTTTACTATAAATACGCATCCACAAACAATGTTCAAATGAAGTTCCATTTCTCATATCCATTAAGTCAAATATTAGTTATCCAGACTAAGGGAGGCAAGTTGAAGTATTAACATCCATGAAAAATGAAGAAAGAGAGACTGTACAAGATACCTCTTAAGCGATATGCCACACTGAGGTTCTGCATGAAAGGATAAACCAGGATTCTCTCAGAAGAGGTGGTACAAAATCCAATTAACCGGAGTAGATTTTTGTGAACTGCCACACTTATCAATTGAACTTCCCTAAGAAATGCGGCCTCTCCACCAGGACTGTGATAGTCTGTTAGGCGTTTCACAGCAACCTTTGTGTTATCTGAAAGCATGCCTTTATAAACTTTTCCAAAACCTCCTTGTCCAATAACACTGCTCTCACTGAAATTGTCTGTTGCAAGCTGGATTTCGCGCCAAGAAAACCTTCTCAGTTGTCCAAACGAAATCTTGCATTCATCTTCACCTGAAGAGACAAAAGATGCAAATGCCGGACATTGAGTCAAAGCTTTCCAAAATATATTCTAGTAACCTGAAGTCATAAATGCCAGTTTGAAAGTTCATTAAAACGGAAGAGATTGTTATCCACAAATGATTGTCAATTTAAGCGGGAAGGTAATGCTTGCTTGTTGGTAAACAAATCTTAAATGCATATTCAGCAGTATGAATATTTGGCTATAGCTGTACATAGTGGATGATTCATCTAATACTTAATAAACAGATAGTTATAAGTGAACTTCTCTGTTTGTTTATCTAATTATATAATTATTGGTATTTTGTCTATTTTATTGCTTATGGCGGGTAAGTTGGAAAATTCCTGTACTACCTTAATTCACAACTACAACAAAAATGAATCAAAAAAGCATGCTGTGTTGGAAAAATTAATGTTTACATCATCTGGTGGTGCTCATTTTTTTCAGCAGCAGTATATAGTCATATTCAAGCTAATTTTAGGTGAACATGCAATCAACAGACTCATATTATAGTACATGGCACATTAACTTGCGATTTCACGTTCCTAGATGAAAGTTCTCGAGATTTTCAAGTAAAAGATATCACAAAAGTCTGAAACGATCACAGGCCAAGTGTTGTCTCCTGCACGTGCACAACTGATAGCACTTTTTAACACTTCAAATCACTTTTTTTTTTAAGCTACAATTGATGATTTATTTGGATTTGAGTTTTTATTTCACTTTGAGTACCTGACTTTTCTAAGAAACTAATTTGAGAAGTGTCATTTGTCCTTAGTAGACAAGCTCCAAAGCTCTGCTAATACCAAATGTAGGCCACTGACAAAGGATAGCATCTAACCTTGGCTTAATTACCAAGCTTAGAGCAGCTCTACATTGTAGTCAAGTTGAAAGCAGGCTGCAACTGGGACAGGAAGGGGAAGGATCACAATGTGAGACTGAAAGATTGAGATACATTAAGAATATTCCCAGGATGTTGCAGTGATATCTTGTTTAAGTGTGGCATTACTTAAATTACATGTTATTTAGATGATTCATGTACTTTTTAACAGTTAAAGGCTCAAATTAATATCACACTCACAAAAATCTTGAAGCTTATCTCTTTGTATATTATTTAGGTACCAATAACCATTGATGGATGGAAACAAACTCCACAGTTGTGACACATCTTTGGATTTCTAGATTTCGGATACCATACAAAAAATAAGCTCATGACTATCCAAATCTCCTTTAAAGCATCTTCATGATGTAGACTAATGTCTAATAGAGCTATTCTATTCTGCAACTCCATCTTAAATGTTTTCCACAGGATTTATATCATGCTTGGCAGAAGTTTCAAATTTTACTTTACAGGAAGTTTAATAGCAGTAAGTACTACATTATTCATGGCATTACAGGAGCCTATAAGTATTTAAGAATTGTGTTTATCCTCCTGATTCTATAGGTGACCAGATTAAAGAAATGGGGAGACAAGTGGAATCTGGTTGGACAGGCTTCAAGACCTGACAAGAAGTTTTAAATCTTTGTGCAGAACCCAACATTCCTAGTTACATCCTCGTATAGCTTCTACTGTTAGCAATTTTTAGCTAGGAGTTGATTTTCTGTTTACTGGTTTTAGGCCAACCGCCTGCCCCCTTTTCTTGTACTTGTAAAGTTATGAAGATATCAATAAAAGTATAGCAAAACACCATGATGCTTATTTCCAGAAACTGGCTCGAGATATCGTGTATTAGATGTTTCATATGTAAAATTTGAGTTTGAGGGGCAAAATGGCTACAAGACTACAAAGACTGGGATAGCAGCCCCAAGAGTTAAAGGTCTTGAGTTGAAATTTCTGCATTACAAATCCAGTAAAAAAGCTAAATTCAGAAAATGACTTCTGCAGTACTTTTCCGCTACAGCTAATTTTTCATCACAGACGTTCCATGTCATGGCAATTCCTTCACTACGTTTTATCAATTTCTTTCACTTCTTTTCCCCTTGAACCTGAAGTTTTTAGACTTTTTACCTATCTTACACTACAAAGCCATCCCCACAACCACCAGTTTGGAATAGCCAAGACTGAATGGTTCAAGATTTCCCATCTGTTATAATATATTGACATCTCAAGATCTGGTTTCGAAATCTAGAAGCCTACTTAAGAAACATTTCTGCTCCTGGTATGAGAAGTTGGAGCAGACACAACTAGATACAACATTAACAAAGTAAGCCAAAAGCAGTGATTATTTAAAATTTAATCTGAAAAAATGGAAAATTGAAAACTTGCCTTCAACATCGACAAATACATCATGTTTGAACTTCCGTACTTTATGAAACTGGTGTAGAAAAGCACCCCCCAGCAATAGAAGAACGAATAAACCACAGGTAACACCAGTTATTACAACTTGGACCCTCTTTTTCTTGCCAGAAACTAATGAAAATCGAGAGATCAGTTTCATGAGTCCAAAAATATGATCAAATAATGAAAGGAATCCAACTTATACAACCAATAGCCACACCTGGAACAGAAGAACTTGAAACACAAGGTTGCTGGAAAGCTGTGCCACAACTAAGATGTGTGCCTGTGAAACTGATTTATAATCCATAAGAAAAAAATAAACCACTGGAGGGAATGGAACAGAACATCAAGAAAGAATTCTCAGCAGTATGAGAAAAAAAACATAATAATTTTTGGCGATATCCTGATAATGCTTGGAAATGATATGGTTACAATGCTGCACACATTAAGCTCTTTTGATACTCTCCATGTACATCATGTCCAAATAGCAAGGCAAAGTAAGTTTCAATTCTATAACCCATCAAGGTAAAGTATTCGTCCTCTTTCGTCAAATCTGAGCATTCCTGGTAGTTCTCTTTCTTGACTAAAATCTATCGTACATTTTTGAGCACTAGCTGTTAGATGAAGTTGGAAACTTATGATAAAGTGGAGGCTGTGGAGGCCATTGTAAATGTGACAGGTAAAACTGTTTAACTAGTTTCAGTTCACCACTTACATGAGGAAGTTGAAGCTTAAATATTTGAAAATCTAACATGTTGAGATCTAAATTAATAGCTGAGAATTTCTATGCCAAAATCAATGAGAATTAATTTAAAACCAGAGACCAATGTTTTTCACATACCCTACCAAAACCAAAATCTGAGGAACAATATCATTAGAAAGGCTTCATTGTATGTTCTGATAGAGGAGAATCGCAGGATAGGATTAACATTAAAACAGTCAAGGACAATCCTGATTACCTCTAAATTTAATGAACCAAAGAAGCACGAAAACTTCCAGTTATGACCATATGAAGCTAGTGTGCAGTTTAGGAGTCAACAGTCAGAGGTAAACATTTGAAGAGAAATGATGATCATGGAAACCTAGTCGTCAGAATTCGAGAGGAGAAAATAAACTGGTGGTAACTTACTTGAATGTGGGCAATGAAAACAACTTAGTTGGAATTCTTCCAGTTAGGTCATTGGATGAGAGATCCCTACAATCCAATAAATGCAGGTGATACCCGAATAATCAAAAGGAAAAGAAACTGCACATACAATAAAAGAGAAGTTAAAGATCTCAAAAAAATTACTTACAATTGCATCAAGCTAGCGACATTAACAAGTGACTCTGGAATGGGTCCACTTAAGCGGTTTTCCTTCAGTATCCTGATGTAGAGGTGAAACTACATGTTCAGCACAATTAGTAATTGGGGAACAACGTTGCAAGAAAATTTTCAACATAAGACAGATATGCAAAATTGAAGAAATTACTGAAGATCTTGAAAGCAAAAACAGAGAAGTAGGGAGTTCTTGAATGTTTAACAGCAGCTGAAGAAGAAATGCGCCTGACGTACAGATGTTTAAGGTTTGAAAATTGGCCCCAAGTGGTTGGTATAGGACCAATAAATTTATTTTGTCCAAGATTCAGATTTTGCAGATTCTCCATGGCGCTAAGACAACCGGGCAAATCACCAGACAAGTTATTATCATGCAGATCCCTGCATGATTGCAGAGGCATGTAAGTTACATCAATAGAATGTGAAACACAATGAAATCTTTATCTTTCTTAAACTCCAGCAAGGAGCAAATAATTTCCCTCAAACTTATCAAAGCTTAATTACTTATTTTAATAAAAAAATTTAACCACTTCCTTTAACTAAGTCAATACCCTACTAAGCATCAAAATTGCAGTTCTGATATTGGTGCAACATATGAATTTTCTAGTGAGTTTGGAACAACTTCTGTTGATTAGTCCCTGCATAGCAAGAGCAAGAATACTCTTTTGTTTCTGTCCTTGACCCTTAAAGATTTCAATCACTTACTATGACCTAAGACAACACTTTCGCCATGCTTCCAATATGGGCAAAGTAAATATAGGATGTCTCCTTAAGTTCTTGCATTGTTGCTGATAAAGGACTTAGGTTTCCCTAGGATTACAAACCTCACCAGTCCCTTCTTATGAGATTATCAAATCAGTCCCATGCATGACAAATGCCTATTTTCACAAGCAAATAGAAACCTAGTGAAGCAGCACCACTTAAATCAAGATAAAAGTTTACAGAAGTAGAAACTGCCAAACAAAACATTTGCTTCCAAAACTAAGAGAGATACAAACATAGTGGAAACTTTACTAAGATGCAGAAACGTACAATGTAACCAAGGATTTTAGTTTGGTTATGGATGGCGAGACAGTTCCTGAAAATCCTTTAGAAGCTAGGCTCCTGAACAGCATATTGTTCACAAAGTAAGTGGATAGAGAAAAGTGTTGAAACTAGGAATAAAACGTTAGATTACTAATAACAATTTTAAAGCAGAAAACTTACAGAGCCACGACATTCCCATTTAAACATGTAACATTAAACCAACTGAAACAAGGGCTCACAAAATGGAAATCCCAATCAACTCTGTTATTGGAATCATTCAAAGCTGTTAGGAATTCCATTAAAGCTTCACCTGAAACATTAGCATAAATGATAATTATCTCTCAGCAAAGAATGAAAATGTGCTGACAGGTTGAAACTTGTGTTTATCCAGAATGCAGGACCTTTTGATATAAGAAGGATATAGGTAACAAGGTTTTTCTTTACTGAAATAACTCCGATAAGGTTACGTGTTGTTACATTGCAACAAAATCAGTTAAACCCAAGCTGCATTCTATTTTCTGATCATTACATGATCAAAATTTTGACACATAATTTGGTACTATTAGAACTTGTCTTGTCCAAAATAATTAGACCTATGCTTTTCAATCCCAATTTCAGGTTATTAGCTGTTATGATCTTCATGCTACTTTTTCTGAGCATGTTACATTTGTATGTAATGCTTCAATCCTGGATGAAAGGTGAATTGTGGAAGCAATATCAACACTCAATTCTCCTCTATTCTCATCTTATAGAAGAACTCAACAATATTTCAAAGTGCACAAACATTTAAAAAACTTTCATATATTTCCACTAGAGATTTAACATCAAATATTTTTTTAAAAAAAACTCTATGTAAGGACAGAAGGTTCGCATCAAAGGATGAGTAAAAAATGATCACATATCAATCAACTGTATTGCTTCTTCTCTAGCATTCTTCTTCTTCTTCATAATTTTGATGCCATGGACAATTGGTGCTGCGTCTTCATAAAATGAAAGCAGATATGTGCCCTTCTATTGAATATACTAATGGAAAAAGAGTCTTAAAGAAAAGTATGAACTTGTTGATGCTAGGACAGAAACAAGACATCAAAAGTTTTGATTGAAAGAAAGCCAAAGCTGCGATTAGCAAGAGTTATATCCAAATTGGTGAGTATCAGAAAATGATCCTGCAGTTTCTAATTCAGCAGTCCAAGCATAAGAACCAAACAATGCATTGCTTACATCATTGCCATTCATAAAACTACAAATCTTTTGCCAAAAAACAGATTGAGACATACCTTCAACATCAGGCTTATTTGTTGAGTAAGTGCCACTGGAGAAAAGTAGGAGGAATATGAAACCGGCCAGTAGCTCCAAATGTGAATACCAAAGGAAAAAGGCCCTACTCATGTGACCCGTTCTAACTTCCAAGGAGGGCGCATTGGCTGATCCTTTACCTCGTTTAGGAGATTCTGTAGTAAAGGAAGATTCAAACAGAATGTTTCAACATGGATCAATAAAATGTAAAAAGTCTGTCAAGAAAAAAAAAAGAACAAAAAACACTGATGCTCATCATAGAACTTTGCTCATGCTTACACCTCTTTTGCAAACTATTACTGAAGTAACTATTTGCATCATGCTTATCTAGTATTTCACACAACAGCAATGTTCATTATTTTTCCACTGATGTCAATTAAAATACACATTTAAGCCATCTCTGAATTAAATGAGATATATTCATAACTCAACAACAGTCATTCAGGTGCTTGATAATTAATTGAGTCAAGATTATAGGAGTTCACATTCTCAGATTGTCCAGATCACTAGAACTTATAATAGGAATCTGTACTCTGAGATGTTCACAAATTTCAAATATTGCTTGGACCTTAGGAACAAGGGATATATGAATGTCTACACCTGAAAAAGGACAGCGTCTTTCGACAATCAATACATAATTTCCATCAAAGCTAAAGTGAATAACATAATCCATGTACAAATGATTTCATTTACAAGAAAGACTAGACCATGACCCTGAGTACCGTTGCCCGTGCCAACATATATGGATTACTGTGACAAGTATCCTCAGTCTCTTTCAGATTATGCTGACCACAAACATCATCTGTTCCTCATCTAAGCCAATTCTTTTCCCTTTCTGAGCTGAATTCGTGGCTTAAGCAGCATGTTGAACTTTCCCTACTTAATCAACTGCCTTATGAAAAGAGTACTAAGAGTAGTTGCAGATCTGTGTTTCTTTTTTATGCTTGTCTTTGTGAGATACGCAACCTTTTTATTTACTGCCATGTAAAATGCAATCAGGAAGAAACACTTAGAATAAACCAAAAAGCAATTAGAGGGAAGACACCAAAAGAAAGGACGAACATAATCAAGTCTCAAACCCCCGCCCACCCTTAAAAAAAAAAAAAATGCACACAGCTCGGATCCTGGTTAAGTTAACAAGCAAGCATTTACCAAGGCAGATTGCTGAGGAACAAGGCTTATCAAAAACATTGTAAACCTTCATTCACACATTCAAAACCACACACTGACTTGAATAGAGCCTCTGATTCCATCATTTCTTCACTTTTCTATCAAAGTGCTAAAAATGACATGCATTAGCACTTTGATAGAAAAGTGAAGAAATGAAGGGATCAGACCTACCCTAAAAAATGACATACATCAGTAAATAAATGAAACCATGTGTATAAAAGATTCAACTGGGGAACACAGGGAAGAGCCACTGGAGCAACAAATGCCAGAAAACTGACATGCAGCTTCCAACACTAAGTGATGGGCGTCACTACTAACTAAAATAATACAAGTCATGCATAGGAAAAAAAACATAAAGTATTACAAAACGATTATGGGCTTTTACATTATAAAAGATGGAACTATATTATCCAGCCAAAAAGAAAGCTCAAGAATGCCAATAATAAAAGTCCAGCAAATTAACAAGGATTAGGAAGAAAACAGACCTGAAGTAGCCATGTTTGTCCAGGTTCAGACTGACTCATTAAGAAATACAAAATGGAAGAGTTGATAAGAGACATCATGGAAAGATTATCTGAAACTGCTGATGGATTAGTGTTTGGGACCCACAAAGCATTCATAAAAAAAGGAGTAAAAAAGAAAAAGTCGGGAATTGAAATTGCAAAGGGAAATTCTGAAAAGGCCAATGGCTGAGTAGTGCTTATGGCTGAGGCTCAGAGGGGGCTACTTGGGAATGAGTTGGTGTTGAATGACAATCCCACTACTAATACAAAAACAAATTGTTCCCTTGATTTATACCTTTTGGATATCTAAATTCAGATGCTTAACAGCATTGAAGGACTCAGAATCATCTTTAGCATGAATACATTCTTTCCATTACAGAGTCTATTCATGCACCAATACTTCTATAACAGATAATTGTCAACGTCACATATGACCATGGAGGCCAATTAGGCAACGAAAGCAACCTTTTAAAGCAAAGCCAATTGTTTCATTCTTTTTCTTTTTTTTCTTCGATGGTTTCTTTTCCCCTTCCTTTCATGCAAACAGAGGCAATTTTTCTCAGCCAACACAGATAAGGCTCCAACACTTTCCCTTGGAAGAAATGTAGCTTCCACTTTTGTTACAAGAATCGTTGTACTTCCCATTAAAGTCTACAACTTATCCTAATTTTAAAAATTCGTAACCTATTCTTATCATTAGACTTTTTTCGATGTCAAGAAAACAAAAGAAAAAGAAGAAAATGTAGCCTTGCTGAGTGCTTACTGTCAAATCAAATTATGCACAACTTTGCACAACTTGAATAAAGTTCTTTCTAATTTCGCTTTCTCCATTAAGCCCACCTCAAATTGTTGGACACTTAAGATGGGAAATTGAGGGTTGACTACTTTAGATAGAAGAATTTTGATGACCAAGGTCTAAGCATCCATTATTGATATAGATGCCATATTTGTATTGGTTGTTTCACTATCCTACGCATAAAGGGGCATTATGCAATGCAAAACTTTTAAGATGTCACATTAGTTATTGAAAGCTACAAGGCTTTTGAATTCACTAAAAACTAGTAATAAAATGTAGACAAAACAAGATTTTGTAATTCACTATATTTTGTATCATTTTAAAGTGTCATCCATTGAAAGTCCAATACAAACTTCAAATCCAAAGAAATTCATATCAAGAAAAGAAAATTTTACTAATTTGAGAACTATACTGTGATTGTAGTTAATTCTAGTGAACAACTGAATGCAAGACAGTTAGAAAAGGGATTCTGTTTGCAATGAAATGATTTTGTTTATGAAGTGTTAAATGCAGTAAAAATAGGTGTACCAATTTTGCCTTGACTTGCTCAATTGGGAGGAAAATTCTGAGCAGTAACACTTTTATTTTCATATTGTTATTAATATCATTAGTTTATTTATGATGCATTTTTAATTCACGAAGAAAACAACAAGAATTCAAGATGGGATGCAGGAAAAAAAAAAGTTTACTTTTTAATGATCTTAGCCTCTTTGGTATCCTTGAATTGTCCCAATAACTAGTTTATGACCCATGCTTCTAACATGCTAACAAGTATGGATGAGAGAACAATTAATCGCAATAAGTTCTCTTCAACTTTTGGTGAAGTTTCACTTTACCCCCTCCAACATTTTCAACGAAATACTTTGGCCCCATTCAGATATTCTTGGACAAAAATGCCATCAAAATATGGATATTTTAATAGTATTTTCCGTCAAATATTTCTTTTTTTTCATTTCCTTATTATTTCCATCTTGTTCTTCACCATCTAGTCAATTTCATTTTTGTGTTAACACTAGATTCATTTTTTTTTAACATTTACCTTTATCATTATCTTCGTGTATTTGGTTCCGATTTTCACAATCTTGTCTCTTCCTCCACATAAACAAATTATGCAACATAAAATACTTTATACTATTCGAACATTTCTAAGAATATGCATAGCTAGAGGAATAGATTGATTTGTGAAGGATTGAAACTTGAGCTTTGCTAGGTTTTTTTTTTTTTTAAGTAGGAATTATTGGCAGAGAGAGGAGGAATCGGAGTTTCATGATGGTTTAAGAGTTTAGTGAAAGGAGGGTTTGCAAAAAGGAAGTTAAAGGGAAAAAAGGAAAAAATAAAAAGGAAACTAAGTTGGGAAAATAGATGGTAAAATCATTGATTTTAAGAATATATTCGTAAAAAAAATCAATGGGGATTATTTCTTTATTCAAAAAGTTATGGGGTCAAACTACAATTCCTTCAAAAGTTCAAAACGGTTTAGTGCAATTAATCCATGACATAATCCACATGTGTTCTTATTTTAATAAATTGATTTTACCTATTTTCTCTTTTTTGCCCTTTTCTTGATGGAGACAAAAGAAAAGTTATGTTTATTGATTTACAAAAGAAGCACTATCATTTTGGGCATCATGGTGCAATACCCTAAAGTTATTGCATGATGTGTAATATAAAAATAAAATAAGGAAAAGCTCTAAATTGGTCTTCTTGCCAAATGCCACCTGATATGGAATTTGGTTCCAGATGTGTCAGACAAGGGATCCATCCAAAGAAGGAAGATCATGTCCACTAGAAACTTGGCATATTATCATTATTTATCCAAATGGTCTCTGTTTGGACCAACAGGATTCAGGACCATAATCTGCACACTATTAGATAATCACAGTTTTTTTTTTTTTTTTTTTTGCAGTGTGACCAAATCAAACATTTACTTGTTTCGAGACATTTTTGGTTTTTTTTTTCTTTTCTAATTTTTTTTATATCACGCACTAAAGCGCTTCGTGATGTAATGCATATGAAATAAACAAATAATTGAAAAATGTGTTTATGGCATAATAAAGAAAATTTATTCTAAATAATGGTTTTCAAAGTGATAAAACTAACTTTGTTTTTCACTATTAAACCCAACTCTGGAACAATTCTACAAGTGAGTTTTAATCTGAATATTGTCCTAATTGATTTTGTCATTGATGGCTACAATAAGTTACGTAATTCATCTTTCTACTTGTTTCCAATGATTTTTCCAATTTTCAACCTCCTATGACTTTCAAGATTGATTTGGTTTGAAATATTAGAAATAATTTATTGTGACCCCTTGGAGAAGATGGGACAAAATACCCTTAGGGATAAGTGGTGTTTGGACTTCGGAACAAAGATTAAGTAAACTCATTCACCTCACCTGAATATAAATCTACTTTAGAATAGCTACCTTATGGTAATGATAATGAAACAAATATTTTGTTAACCTAATTGTTCTATAAAATTATTGTGTATATGCTTAAAAGTAAATCTTATATACACTAACAGTGCATACACTATCACCGTTGGATCCATAATACATGTGCAAAAATTAAATTTCAAATTCAAATTTTTTATAATTGTCGTTGAAAAATTAAATGTTTACTTGCAGATGCTTTGTAGTAGAGTTAAAGATTTATTCTCGATGCTTTAATTATTGGCTTAGATTTATTATGATGATCATATTATTTAAATTCAAAATGGGTTAATGGGTTAATTGCACCAAACCCCCTAAAGGTTTAATGTGTTTACATTTGAGTTCTTCGTGTTAGACTGTAACAAAAGACAAATGTCATTAATATTGTCCAAAAGACTAAAATAAGCTACTAAAGTTTATTATTCTTATTCCTTAATTATTCTTTGACCAAATCTTTGGCACTCAAGGCACTCGAAGGGACACAACAAAATAATTAACGTCATATTTTCCATAGATTTTTTAATTTAGCTTATTTAACCTTCTCAAAATGAGCTTTAATTCATACTAGCGAAACTATACAAATATTATATGGAGTTTGCAGTTAGATTAGATTTTGAGCATGCTTTGGTGTGAATTTTAAGGAGTTTAAACGTGTACTAGTGAATTTAGAGAAAAGATAAACGACGATCGCAATTTTGAGTTGTTCATTGAGAACTCTATGAAATATTAATTACAAACTATTAAAGTATTAATCATTTAAAGAATCTCTTCCTAAATCCTTATACTATATAAGAATGAGTTTGGGTCAAAGAATGGCTTTGAATTTCAACCGCAAGAGTAGGGGTATTTTGGGATTGTGAAGTTGTTTTGAGTGTAGTTATAGTATTGGCCATTGGGTACTACTTTAGATAACATGTGTATTATTGTGTTTATTGAAATGTCCTTGTATTCTAAAAGATGCAGTGATAATTTGTTCAAAGGTTTGGGTAGTTTAGGAATGTGAGATTATTTGGTCATCTTTTCTACAATGGGTACAACCCATAATAACTTCTTTATTGGTGTAATTACTTAAATGTCCTTGCAGAGACATTCATTTTGGTTTGTGTCAATTGTTACTGTTACTTTGCTATTATAACTTGAAGAACTTCAAATGTCATTTTCATCTCAATTAAAGCAAGGACAATGTGGTTTATTAAGGAATTTATGATTGAGCATTAGTTTCAACTTCAATTCTTCAAATGTCTGCCCCTTCACATTCTTCCGTTATGTTCCTTTGGTCTTCCGATAAATACTTATTTGTATTGTCATTGTACTCTGAATTTCAACTTATTCAATGAAACCTCACCTCAAGAATGAAACCTCACCTCAATTGTCCTTATTTTTTGGGGAAAGATCTAATTAGTATCGAGTTAATGAAATTACAGGTAAGGGCCTATGTTAAGGGCATTTGGCATTATGTTCACCCAAAATCTACGGGGGTTGATGATCCATTGCTGAATCCTCGGATGGAACCAAACCTTTTGAGGCTAGGCTTTGTCGTTGCTAAAAAAGTTGGCTACTTTCATCAACAAGAATGTTGTGTAGATGCATCTTTAAGTGGATAATTATTTTGTTTATTGCCATTAATCATTTGGGTATCTGTTTAAAGTTCATTTAGTCTTGTTAATGAAAAGCTTATATACAAGTGTTTGTTTCAAAATATATGAACTGAGCAAGATAGCATGCATAATTTCCTTCTCCATCTTCCAGTATACATTAGATATTTTGTTATTTCATATTGTTACTTAATGTGCGTGAGTTTTTTGATATTCGCTTGAACTACCGTAAAATCTTCTTTAACCACAGGCACCAAACACTCGCGCGATGCGCGGGCATTCCCCTCCTAGTATTACTACGTAAAAACAACACAATCACATAGTTACAACATAAAACAAGATGATTATACAATTTAATTTGGGCTTTAATCAAGTAAAGTATCTACAAAGTATACAAAGCATATTTCTAGTGCTAATTGAACAAAAAAAAAAAACAATGTTATATATCTTTGAGTAATCAATTCTTCTTTACGCTTCTCCATTTCCCCTCTCAAATTCCGAACAAAAGGATTCTTCACTACTTTCAAATCTAAGAATCCCTAATAAGTGGTTTTTCTACTTTTCCTTTTGAAATCCCTAATAAATTTTTCTCTAGATGCCTTTGTAAAGGTGAATAAAGAGAGAACAATTATTTAGAGTTTTAGATTGTAGAAAAAAACTAATGATGCTTTTCACATGAATTTGTTAGGACTATATTGAGAAAAATCGCATCCGATCCTCATCTTCTTGAGGAGCTCGCTTACCAAGTCTCACCCTAAAAATTTGACGCCTATAACAACTCACATGATTTCATTAACCAAACCTTATCTCGAAACCTATTTGGCTATTCCCTGCTCTTGAATATTACGAAACCCTGTCAGTGCATCAATAACAAGAAATCACATCAAACAAAAATCTATAAACCCTAAATCCATAATCAAAATTATTCTTAACCCTCTCAACATTCAATGTTTTCCATCACTTTTTACAAACTTTTTTAAATTTGAATATCTGTGATTGCTTTGGAATTCTAAAAAATCACTCTCAAATAACTGTGATTTACTTGACTTGGAATTCTAAAAAATCACTACTCCTATTATTAAAAAAAAATATTTTGTTTGCAGATGTCTCAAATTTTTAAAGTGAGGCTCAATAAGGAGCTCCTTAAGGGGGCTGAGGATCGGATGCGAGAAAAAATGGAGAAGAATAGCTAAGGCAAAATCGAGTCACTTTCTTCGATCAATGGGTGGGTTTCTTGTCTGCTAAGTATAGAAATGTTACCAAATCTTTTGTTGAAAGCTTGTGGGGGCTTTTTTTTCCCCTTTTTGGAAGTGTGGGAACAAAATTACTATAATATATAAACAAAAAATTTTCGATATATAAAGTCATTCAAGCATGGCTAAGAAAATAAAGAAGCAAAATTTTAATTTCAACCTCACTAAACTAAACAAACAAAGCTCATACACAAGCTCGTTGAAATAGTTTGCTGATGCAGAGGATCTTTTCGACTAATGCACAGAGAATTATATAGTCAAGCAAGCAGCTGTCGTTTCCTCCTAGAAAAATATCAAAGGTTATCATGGGATGCTAGTTTCAGGACCCAACTCCTGTTTTAAATGTCTACAAACTTGAACATCAATAACTAATCCGATATAATTCAACCCATGGAAGAGCAAAACAATTCTAAATCAGCAGAACGAGAATACAAGAATTTGCCAACGAAGAATGAGCTCTATGAGATTGCCATTCAAGCAAGAAAGGTCCGGAACAAGAGGTAGTAGGATATAATAGAGGCAGGGCTTCAGATCCCAAAATTTTTTGCAACCCTGAACGCATCTTAAAATGAGGAAAAGATAAAAATGATGTGACAGGTTCCAAAATACATCATGTTCAGACCAAATATGGTGGAAATAACCACCATGAGTTTCATGAAGTTATCTCTTCTTCTTTCCACCCTTTGCAGGCTTCGAAGGGCCAGCTGCTGAAGATGTCGCAGGTTCTTGCTTTTTGGTCCTATTCGAATGTTTGGGGACCAATTCTGCAACACGGAGCATCAGTTGTTTCCCTACATGATGGACCAACATTAGAAACAAAGGATAACCAAAACAGATACTGTATTCTGAGCATTCTAAACGACAAAACCAGCACAAGGCATGCATAGACCTTCATAGTTCGTTAAATTTCTCCAGACAAGCCCATAAAAAGAGCACTACATATTCAAATTACTTGAATACTGAAAGTTCTAAAAACCTAAAATCTCATGTTCGAGATCAATACGCAACAAAAGTAACAACAATGAAGTGTATTAAGCAGGCATTATAAAGGGTTCCTGTCATAGGCATTACAAAGGCTTCCAAAGATAGACAAAATGAAAAAATTGCGTGAGGACCAGACTATCTTGAAGCACAAGTTCATAGAAAGGAGAGACTTTATCTTTTAAAAGACAATGATACACCTTTTCACTTGTGTTCTATAATTCTTGTTAATGTGCCAGAGACAAGCAAAAAAGGCTCTGTCGAAGAAGGCACTGACAAAGAGCATCAAGCCAAAAATGATGAAATTTCCAGCAAAGAAAACAACTGCGATGAAGGGATATAAGGGGGAGAGAGTAGAGACCCAAGTCTGAATGTGGCCCAATTGCACCCACTTCACCCTTTCTTGTGTGATAAAATGTCACATTGGGCTAACCAAATCTGAATGTTGTGTAAATTAATATGAATTGAATGTTGGTTTTAATAGAAAAAATTGTGGCCCAATTACTTAAATCTCATGGGACAGATTCACTCTTTCTTTATGTGTGTGTGTAAAAATGCCCCACAAAATAAAAAGATCAATGTGCGCTTGAGATTTTCTCTACTTGGTTAGGTTTTGCACTTCCTTATCTGTTCCATTTTTCTGGAAAAGTTTTCCTATGAATATTTTTGTGTGATTCGTGTGTGTTTGTGAGAGAGAGGAGGGCAACAGTCTGCAGCCAGTTTCCAGCTGCCAAAGAAGAAGATGAAACAGACTTAGGAGAGGAGAAGCTGACTACAGGTTTCAGGTCATTAATCAATTTTGAGGATCATTTAAAAGGGAAATGGTGTAAATGTGCCAATTGCACTTGCTTCTCATGTGTTCTATTTTCCATCTAACTTAACAGAATGGCCTAGTTGAAGCTCAGTGGACTGGACGAGACAAAAAAAAAAGGTTCAATAATATGAACGACAATCTGAGATAGTTTTGTGGGTGCTGTGCACTGCAAAAAAACAAGTTATTAGTGACATCCGTGTACCAAAAACTGCCTCCCATGGTCTGGCAAATATCTATATATAAAATTAAAAAAGAAATATTACCACATAAAACATGCATTAAGCAACATAAGACAATATCTTTTCTCCCTCTAATGAGAATATTGACTTCTAAGAGATTGAATTCATTAAAAGCAATATGATCAATTAGAAAGTATTTCATAGTAAGAATTCACTGTACAACTTCCAGAATTTTAATGCATCCCAGAATTTTAATACATATAGTAAGTGTAGATAACTTGGAAATCTCCAACTTATTAGTGAAGCATATTTAGCATATTTGGTGATTTAATTATTAATCTTTTGCACAAAATTTGAACACCTCCATATTTCCCATACTATAAAACATACAGGTGCATGTATGGGCCAAAAACACTTGGCCTTTTCTTCAACCCTCTAATGTCTTTCAAATTTCATGCGCATCTAAACCTCCCGCACTGATCTGTCTTGCTCCTCTATGGCAGAAGGAGCATGTCTGTTTTCCACTTCCTTTCCAATATCTTTCAACTATAAATTATCGAGTTCATTATATATTGCCTCATTCTTCAACCCACATCTTTCCAACTTACCTATTTGCCACATATTGACAAGTTAACAAACATGTGATGTCAAACCATGTGATTCCTATTGTCCCATAAAAGTTCAAAATGCTAGAGAAAACTTTGTATTGCAAATGTGGAGCCTATGCAACTTAAATCTAGCACTATCAATACAAAGCACAATGGTTCACCACATGCATCATACCTTTGATTAAACGCCAATTTTGGCTTATCAATGAATTGACATCCACATAAATTCATGCAAAATATAGAATAGTATAATGAGAAAATCAATGCATATGCAAAATTCAAGGTCTTGAACTATTGTTTCAGATTGTCACGTATACCGACCAAACAAGAAGGAAACATCATATATATATATATATATATATATATATATATAAAAGATTAGTTATAACTGATTCCATTGAACAAAAGTAGTTTGTGAGGGACTCACATATACATCAGACAGCAATATAGACACTGTTTTATGCCAGAAATTCTCAAAGGTAAACCAAGAAAACAGCACAGTATTTCAACCAACACAATCAACTTCAATAGTCCAGAATTACGTCCTCTATCCCAGCATATTCATTGCAGCTATTCCGTCCATTTAACACTAAAACTGCATTGTATCATTTACAACTGTTATTAGTGCTATTTAAAATGCAACCAAAAATTTTAATTAATCAAAGCCAATATCCAGCCTTGTTAATTCTACTCGTACTCGAAACTGCAGATAGCCATCTCCAGTATTCTGTTTAGCATGCACAAAAACACTTTAATACATCTCCAAAATAAATGGTGCTGTCATCTTGTAGTTCCAAGTTTACACATCTTTTCCAAATTAATGATTCTGAAATACTAAATCACATACTTCTTAACTATCTAGACATATGTGTGGTTAGTGAATTTTTTGTTATTCTGAAAAACTTTGCTTCTTCCTTCCTTCCTCCTCCCCAACCTCTTATACTTGGTTCTCATGCAGTTTGGAAGAGTGGGGAGGAGGAGGAGAAGGGAAGGGGGGGGGAACCTCTGTCAAAATAACTAGGAGGAGCATAATTATGATGGATTATTCATTTTCGATCTCAGACACAACTGCCAACAGCTTGTTTATGAATATCTTCCATGCAATATTGCATCAACAAAATTAGAAGCATTCAACATCTGAAGTAACTAGTTTAGCCACATGCCGAGTTAACTCGCGGCTCAATCAATAAACAAATAAATAAATAAATCAAATCTTTACAAAGCTAAGAATTTAAAATCAGTCCTTACTGGAAGAAATGGCTGGATTGAAAAGACTTCCATCTTCCCTTTTTAACATAACCCTTACTCGTCCCCTTTGCATAAAATCACGTGGATATGCCTTGTCAACCTACGAGAGTTGTGTACATGCCCAAATATCAAACTACATTCATAAAAGTATATAAGACAAATCATATTATCAAATTAGCAATCCATCAAGCTCTTTGTTGATGTAAAACACAATTTTGCAAACTGCAACAAAGAGATGGAAACTTAAATGAAAGTGCTCAATAACATACCTCAATAGCACACGGAAGTTTCAGGTGAATACAGCAATCATGGATTTCAACACAAGTAGGGTTTTCACATGCTTTGCTGACGCTAATCCGCCTGCCTTCAGCTATTGTCTTCTTTGAGTTGATGTAGATAGGATAGAGCACAATCCATTTCTTTATAGCTTGTATATTACCATCCATATTCGCCGCCACCAGCTGAAAACATAAACACTTATGTCATTCGCAACGACCTTTCTGAAGAATTTAAAGACTAGAAACTACAAGGAGTATTTAAAACAGGAAGAAGCACAGAGTAAAAATCATACACAGTCAATTAATGACTCTTGGCTCAGCTTCTTTTCCTGTTATTTTGAAATTGTTATGCTGTTGCAGCTACTACAACTAACTTGACAACCTTGTACTCCTATCCCTACCCCTACTTTCCATCCCCATTCCCAAAAAGAAATCCATTAAATAACAGCACTTTTCTATGTTCTGCACTAGGACCCTCCCAAACTGAAAACCAGGATTTCTTTCAGAAAAAAGGAGAAAAAATGAAAAGGGAACGGAAATAGAAGAAATAACAACGATTACGTTGTCAGATCAATACCTGCATGGAACTTAAAACTATTGGATATCCACTTTTCAAAATAAGACTAAACATTAGACATATTTACTAAAGAGCATGCAGCTACATCTTATTGCATGTTACTGCATGAAAATGCAAAAAGAAAAGAAACGCAATGAGTCAGAAGTGTTATGCAGGAAAACCATACTTTATCAAAAAGATACAACTAATGCTGTTTATTTATCAGAAGAGCTGATAAAAACTCAACAGTAGAACTCATAAGCAGATCTACCATCAGCTAGCATATCTTACTCAAAATAAGGAAAATCTTGTAACAAATTTGCTTACACTTAAAGCTAAAAGGAAAAACTTAAGTACACAACTTTCATGGACAGATTCCATTTACTGAAACTCTTGCTGGTAATATGACATTACTCAAATTGGAGTCTTTTTTCTATATGCAAAGGGATGCTCACTCTTTCTTCAATTCAAAGTGCAGTATCATCTTTCAGAGTTTATTACTAGTTCAAGAAATCATATTTACTCATACATCCTCGTTTGCATTTTCCATTAGTAAGAGAATCTATCCTCCTTCCAATAAGCACAGATTGGAAAACAAAAGACCTTCACACTCCAATACAACAAGACTGACCTTAATATTTCAAGTCAGTGAAGTTCAAGGTCAGCAAATCAAGAAAAACAATAATGGGCACCCACTAATGACTAAACCCATTCACGGAGTCATCATCGACATTGGTGATATCATGGAGGTAACTGACCACAACAAAATAATCACATAAAGTAAGAAAAAAGAACAAGATAAGTGGCTTAGGTATCATCTTTCCTACGTAAGAACATCAAGAACTTTAAATTTCAGATGGGAATTATGTAATGCTTGCCTTGCTAAATTCACTCTTCCTGTTATTAAAAGAAAAAACACCTTTTAAAAAAAAAAAGGCGCCATAAAAATTTGAAAAAAAAAAACTACAAGAATTCTACATTTTCCCTTTCAATTTGCGTTTTAGAAAAATGATATCAGTCAATTTACAGATTTAATCATGCCAAATAACCATAAGCCATCAGGATACAAACATTTCCTCACTTGGGCACTTTAAGATAAATTGAAACCAAGGAAAACATAGGATGTATAATCTGAACAAAAAAAATGTAAACCCAAAGTGTATATCTACCCCCTGCCAATTTGCCTAAATTCCCCAACAATAAAAGGACCAAAGGAAGATTAAAAAAAAAGGAAAAAGAACATTGATTCATGGATAAAGTTAACTCAAGAATCAATTAAATTTTGGTGTCTAGGCACGCAAACGATGTTAACCAGAGAGCATGTATGAATACAATTATCTGATCTGATCCTAAAACCACTAAAATAAAAGGCAAAAAAATAAAGGAAAAAATTACCTGTAAAATTCAGGCAGATAAAGTTTGGGAACAGCTCAGAAGTGTTTACTACTACTATCCTTGCCAGCAATTTTTTATTCTTCGTCAAATTCTAGTTGAATTCTGAAATTAGGGGTTTTTAGAATGGACTTCTGGCGTGGAGGAGCTTCTAAGAACTAGTTAGAGAATAAATCCAAAGAAAGAGAGAGAGAGAGACAGAAAACAAGAAACCCCAAAAAAAAAAAATCAATCACTTAGCTCCCTTAAGATTCGGCCAAATTACAAATCAAAGCCCAAGGTTTGACCGTATTGCAGTCACCCGGTTCCTGTCTCCAAGGCATAACACCAATTCCATTTCCACCACCTTTGTTCTGTCCCATGCTAATAATAATGTTTAATCATTACTTCGTGAATTAAGCCAACCATTTTATCACATTGAGAACTTGATCCATTCGGGCCCTTATGTAGAGGGGCAACTATCAATCGGAAGGGGGGAGGAACAAAGCCACTACCACAAAAAAGCACACCTATCCAAAGTCCCCAGACTCAAATTTCTTCTCCACCATTAGCTTTAACAGACAAAATAGGGTCCTGTCAAAATTACTTTTGAAGGAAAATGACTGGATATTTTAAATCTCCTCCAACCGTATAATTCAAGGTGAAAAAATATGCTGTCATTATGTCCTCAACCCAGCAGAAGAATTCAACAAACAGCGGAATAAATTATGATACTAACAACTACTGCTACCTTTTGTTTTGGTAACTACTAACAACACAACAGAAATGTTAAATAACGCTAATAAATACTTGAGTGGTGTGGCGGTGTTCATATCATGGAGATCGGCAAAGCAGCCATAGGATTAGAAATCTGTGGGGGAAATTGAGAGGTTGTGGACCGTTGGATTTAAATGGGTGCGGGATCAATGAATGAGACGGTATTGCACATTAGAGCAGAGGCAGACATACCAGTAACCAGATGCTGCGAGCTCTCTCTCTCTCTTCTTCGCTCTTCAAATTAGCTCCGATGTCAACCAACTCTGTAGCGATGGCGATGGAGGCTGACAGATGCGGCGAGCAACGGCGTCGGCGACGAGTGAGAGATTGAGAGTATCGGAGAGAGGGTTGAGAAGTCACTCAGTGGTTCGAAGTTCGAACAGAGAAGAAGGGAGAAAGAGAAACTAAAGTCTGAAGCATTTCACAATTTTTTGGCACATTTTCCATCGTTTCTTCGCTTTTTCCCAACATTTTTTCTTTTTAGGCCTTTTACAATTATGTTATTCTTTTCTGCCATTATAAAATTTTATTATTAAGAAGAGTGCGTTGTAAACCCATAACGATTATTTTATAATTATAATATATATATTAATTAAATATATCCGGCCCGACGAGTACAAATCGTAAAATTCTGATTCAAACTCGATTTCAAAGTATAATCGAGTAGCTCGAGACTCGGCTCGAATTCGATTCGAACTCGATTAAATCGAGTTCAAGCCAAGTCATTGAATAGCTCGACCCACGTACATCCTAGTCACGCCCTTGCTGATGATCAAACAAACAGAACCAACAAAATGACCATAATAACCTCTACTATAAAAGTGAATTTGAAAAACCTCAAAAAGTAAACAATCAACTGCAACTTGAGGATTAATTTATATTTCCTCTTCATCAACGCACGATATACTGATGGATGTTGCTGGTGATGACCAAATCAACACAAGTTCAATCAGTTTATTTCATTCTAAATCACAAAATTACACATATATGGACAAATTCCTTAGATTATTGCTCAAAAAAAATCCGTTAATTGTTGATTTAGCAGGAATGTGTTCCTAAACATTTGTCAAAATACATTAAGTACGGCAAGCATAGTTGCCAAACACCACATTGTTAAGTCAACATTTGTCGATTTTTTTTTTTTAAGGAATTATCTCGTGTATATCATCCTCATAGACACACTAAAACTCCCGAAACAGCAAAAGAAGAAAAGCAAAGAAAAACAACAAAAGCCAAAAGTCTCAACTCTAAAGGTTTTCTTTTGTTAATCTCGAACAAAATTGCCAAAGACCGGAAATTCGTCCAAAGACCTTTTTATCATACATGAGTTGGGCACAATCAAAAGTTAACTTTTCCTCAAATTCGTCCAAAGACCTTTAAATTTTAGGGTTTTTCTTTAATGTGTTGGTTGATATTAAATTAATTAAATAATGTAGTAGATGATGGGTAATAATGGAATTATATTAATTATTTTCTCTCTTCTGATATCACTTTTTAATTGTTAATTGGATCTAGATGTTACAAATTAATAAATATTAAGGAAGGTTAGTATAATTTTTAAATTTTAAAAAAAGATCGGTGAAATAGTTGGAAAACTCGTGAGAGGTTTCTAAAATTATCCCCAGAAATAAACTCGAAAATGTTGCTACCGGGAGTTAGATGGCTGGATCCCGTTGCATTATCATCCCTCGCCATCCTCCATCACATTGCCTTATCATCAATTCTTAAATTAGTGAAATGACGTGACAAAATCTTATTTTAGACTCATCCTGCATCACATTTGCCTGATTATCAACTCTTGAATTGGTGAAATGGTGTGATAAAATTTGGATCACATGATTTACATAGACCAAATTTACCGCAAATGTTTGTCTTCCCTTCGAGTTTCTTTCAGCTATCTTACCTATATTTTGTTGGCAAACATTTCGATAGATCCGATCTATATATAGTCCGATCTATGCAGATCATGTGATCCAAATTTTACCACACCATCTCACCAAGTTTCCGTTTATGGTTGTTCTGCCCGTTTTAGCTTGAATAAACCTTCTGAATGAATCTTCTGATGAAACTTCACACTTAAGTTATGTTATAGGAAAAAAGATTCTTGCATTTTCCCCTCTTGTTGAAAAAGCATCTATTTTTCCACGCATTTCTCAAAAATATTTCAATTGGTACACACAAGAAATAGGCCAATTCAGCAGCCTTTTGTTCAATTTCTCGTGGAGTCAAATTTTCATTAGTACAAGTCACCAACTTTTGAATTGGTGAGATGATGTGATAAAATTTGATTCACACGGCTACAAGACCAAGCATAGCCAAGTTTAGTTTTGCCGAAAGGGAGAGATTGAAAAAGAGAGAATAGTAATTTTCTCGGTAACTTTTTTGTCTCCTTTTTTTATTCTTGTGTTTTATTTTAAAATATTTGCACTCTGTTTCAATGAAACTTGAGGGTTACCGTGGTCGTTTGCCATAAGAGGGAAGGTGCTTCAATAAAAAGCACAAAGAGCAATGCGTACCAAGTCAAAAATACAGACATTGGACCTTGGAATCAAACATCCATGCAGGAATTTTAACCAAAGCCCACGTATAAATTTTGTCAACCAACTAGATACCATGCATAAGAAAGGTAATAAGAACAACTGAATAGGAAGGTTATACAATAAATTGAGGGAAACAATTGAACCCTAATACATAGCCTAAGCTATAACAGCAGTGATCATGCTTCAGACATCCAGCTTTCAGATTAACTCCACAGTGGCAACAATACTGGCTACTCTATATACCCACCATATCCAGGCAGAGGCAAAAAGTGAACTCCTCAACGTTTGATTCTCTTTTCTTCCCATCTGCTAAAAGCAGCACAAACCCTTCTAGAGATACAGAAGCTAGTCGGTAACTAATGGAGCTAGAAGATAGCATCACAGAATCAAATTTGTTTTGTCCTCATTTCTGATTATCTAAAATACACTCCCAATGCTGTATATTTAGAAGTAGTTATTTAGTTTGACATGTACCAGCAGCATGCTTGTCAGCTAATCTGTTGAGATAAGAGGACGAGAAGCCCTTGTGGACCTACTAATATTTCATTAAGGAAGCTGATCAACCCAAACCAGACTACAGGTGTTACATCAACTCCACCTAGGGGTGGAATCAACCGGCGTGTCGGAATGAGAAGTGGCTCGGTGGGTGCATATGCTATGAAGTACGGAAACTTTTCAACAGGCAGCTTCGGGTACCAGGACATGATTATTCTCAGGATGAACAAAAAAGAAAATGCTGAGAGGAATGGCCCAAGAATTGCAATTGCCGCTTTTGCTGTAGCAGGGTCTAAATCTATTATTACCAATCTTTTGGTCAATGCTTCTGTGGCATTTTGCATCTCTGCATTCTTGCTGCTGACGGTATCAATGACCTTCTGTCCACAGAAAGGATTATCTGACGTAAGTGCATTTGGTGGTTGGAGCTCTATGCTTGGAGGAGAAACTCCTAGAAAACAGCATACTCTGCTTCCCATACCTTGCAAGTTCCGCCTTTTATTTCTTCTGGCAGGAAACTTGAAGTCTGCCTGCAACATGGGATAGATAAGAACATTAAGTTTGAAATACAGGTTCATAGTTTCCAAGGTATGCCTGCAGTGCAATAAAACCTAACTAAACATAGTTTGAGAGATAGACAATGATGTCTAGAGTTTCTGCATGTCAGCATGTCTCATACTTCTTGCATCAGAATCATAACTTTTAACAACAATAATCAAAAGAAAATGACTTTATTGATCAAAATGTGCAACTACAATCAATGTCTCAAGTGCTGTTTCATACTTCCGTTCTAGGATACAAGTGAAAGGTACATTGAGAATCCAAAAGACGAACTTATCTATTGTAGTAGAAAATATTTCATGCCCAAATATATTCTTGAACATTTTAACTACCATAAAACATATAATGTCCCATTTGTAACAAGTAAATCCTCCGAAAAAGTTGCGAGTTCATACAAACATTAACCTCATTTCTCCACCTTACAATCAAGGGCAAAACTACAACCATACCAGCAAGAACTAAACTACAAAAAATAAAAATTTGTAAACTGGATGAACTCAGCAAACATGGATAAAGGGGAATTTCGTCATTAAACAATTTAAAATGAACTAATTCAATTAGAGATGCAATGTGCAACAAATAAGTAAAAATCAAGGGCACACACAGTCACTGCAATGAGTTACTCGCGCTGTTGCCAAGCCACTTCTGTGGAACTCAATCCTAAACTATTTGGACCCACCTTTTAAGCTAAACCTGAATGTATCTTACTCAGCATCTGAATTGATCTAAATTCAACACTTTTATTTTAAAAAAAAAACCTCAAATATAACCTTTGCTGCAATAATAACGTATAATCTATCACCAAAATAAGAAATACGACCACAAAGTTATGAGTGGAAAACCAGCAATGTAAAGTAGGTGGTGCCAGATAATGTGGAATTGCTAAACTTTGGCAACAATCAAAACAGAAGGTAATGATTACTACTATAGTTTTCAAGCATCGAGCAATACACTGTGTAACAACCAAAGTTACGGTAGAAGATACTAAATATAAAGTGCCCTCCACTGTGGTTTCACGACTGCATTCAACGTCTCATTAGAAAGAACGAGCAATTTTTGCAAGAGTCTATTAGATGTTAGCAAAAAATTCAATGTCATTTCAGACGTCACTAGAGAAACATTTTCTACTTTCTTCTAGACTATGTTCCCCAAGATTTGCATAATTTGTGATGCTGCAGCGTGGTTACCGGAAAGGAAAAACCACAATGAGACTAGTAAATTCTTTTCCGTGGTGGCAGCAAAAGCAAGCCAACCAGTTAAGCAAGAAGGATTAAAAGCTCAAGTCAACAACCAGAATAAAGAAATAAATAGATTGAAGCTTGCCAAGGTAACAGTAGTAGTACAGACAACAAAACCCCTCTATATCGGAAAAATGGTATGTGAAGCATCCCAGGTTATAACCCAAAAATACAGTAGCGGTAGTAAAACTCTTTGCAGAAAGTTAGACAACCCATAGTGGGTAATATCATCTATACAAGCGTAGAAATCTACATCTTCAAGCTTAGAATCGGTAGTGTATTTGAAAAGTGAATAGGACTTAATATGGAAGGCGAATGCACTGCTAGTGCCTACTTCTAAGTGGACAATAAATTAGAGGAAACTTTTAAGGTCCCTTTTGAGGTAGCATTCCCTCAATGACGATAGTAGTTTATCTTTTGAATGATCGAAATTGTCACAATCTAAGGGTGAAAACCATCCAATGGTGAATCTAACATGACCATCTGATACCAAAAGGCACCGTAAAATCTCCCTAAATTAAAATATCCCACAGAATGTAAGAAGGCGTACACGCACTTAATTAATTATAAGTTACCAAAGTAAGTAACTTATTTCTAAAGAACAAAACTACCACAACAAATCAGTAAAGAAACCAACTTGTAACTCATCCTCTTTTTCTCTTTATTTTACTTTTCTATTCTGTTTTTTCAAATTGTCGATTATATCATTGACACTATAGTGTAAAATCCAGGACTGGTTCACATTTTAGACTCGTAAAAAGAAAATTCATTTAGATGAAACCCACAACTTAAAATAGGCAAGACGTCTCACACGTGTCGAGCCAAGAACCCATTTTTCATTTGTCGTTCTTGAAACATTATTGAAAACAAAAATACAAGAATAACCATCAACAACTGCTGCAATAACGTCAAATAAAATCAAGAATTCACATTAATCAATCAAAAAATTTCTTTTTTTTTTATTAAATTAACGAGGACTGAGGAAGCAAAGAACCTTACCAAGTGCAGAATCAGGACGAACAATGGATGCCTTAGGCATGAGAGCGGCACACACCACTGAAGAGGCTGTAGTATAAGCAGTGATGGAGGCCATCTGTTGGTTGCAGGGGTGGAATGAAGTTGTAAGCAGCTGTATCCCTTTGACGGGGTTTTCTTGGTTGTAAGCAAGCACAGGATGGAGAGGCAGAGATAGACAGCCCATCATCTTTAGAAGCCCAACCAAATTTTGCCACGTGTGACAGTAGGGGTTGCTAATTACTACTGGATAGAAAATATTACACCTGAGGGAAAGAAAAAAAAGGAAGGTTCGGAAAAAGGGATAGGAAAATGGGATAATTTCAGAAACCTCCCCTGAGGTTTCATGAAATATCACATAGCTCCCCTGAACTTTTCAAAATCTCACTTAGCACCCTTAAAGTGATAGTAGGGCCATATGCTAATATCAAAGGTGATGAATTGTCAATAATACCCTCATATTTAAATTTTCTAAACTTATTTTTCTTTCTCTAAATGTCAATGAAATATAGGATTTAATCAATGAAATATTCAGCGCATTAGGAGAAAAATAGCTGCAGGTTCTTTTTTTCCCCTTTTTTGTGTTTCACAACTTTATTTATTTATTGAGTTATTTGTTCCTATTCATGTAGAGCACAAGAGAAATAAAGTAACTAAAACTCCGAACTGCAGTTTTTCAAATTCTGAGTTTTTTATAATAAAATTTTCATATTTCATACCCATAAAAAAGTCTATCTGTTTTGAGTATATTCTCTGTATGATATTGAAGTTGAATTTCATCTATTGCTGAGTTTTTTTGGCTCAAATGTATGCTTTTTACATGCTAATTGCCTTCAATGCTATGGAGGATTTTATTTATAGAAATGGTTTAAAAAAATATTTGCTTTTACTGTCTCTCTCTACTATAGAAATGACTATTGACTGTAACATAAAATCTTATTAATTTTCATCTCCTCACTTTTAAGATGGTTCCAATTTAGTACTTTTTTTCCTTAGTTTGTAAAATGTTCATTTTTCTATAGGCTAAGGGTATTAAAGGCACTAAAATAATCTCTCTCCTCAAACATGAATTTTTTAATATTACTTTTGGTTAGAAGGGTGACAATGTTACCAAAATGTCAATTCGAGGGGTGCTAAGTGAGATTTTGAAAACCTCAAGGGAGCTAGGTGATATTTCATGAAACCTCAGGGGGGTTTCTGAAATTATCCCTAGGAAAATTCAAATTTTGGTAAATTTTGGGAAATTTGTACTTATTCAAGAATTATATATGTATATATATATATATAGACACAAGAATGAACATTTTTTTTGTTCATTAAAATGCACATTGACAACTGAGCATAGATTAATTAGTAAAGTGCTCTGTTATTCAATAAAATGCATGCCTGTACAAGAATGAGTCAGTCATTTAGTGATAGATTTATTACATATACTAAATGTTCAATCCATGAATAGTGATATAGTCCCGATTCACAGATTAATCAAAAGTTAGGCCCTTCTTATAAAATTTTAATTTTTTTAATTTGCATTTTCCAAACCTTCCTTTCAAAATATTAGGCCTCATAGGTTTAGGGGAGTATCTGCAATTTATCCAATAGACTGAGAAAAAGTTACTTTACAATTTTTAATCTAAAACAAAATTCAATTTCTGTTTGGCAATGCTTCACAATATCCACAAATTTAAGGTGACTAAAATCAAATACAATAATGTAAACGTGCAAAACATAACAATTTAAGGATTCATAAAGTCCAAAGAAAAAGAGATTTCCATTAATATTCATCTTTTCAAGAAAATAGAAAGTAAAGCCAAGACTATTGGTAACTAAGAAGAATTAGGATATCGGATGAATATATTGACTAACCAAATAAGGATATGCCAAGGCTATTGTACTTTGTAATTAGCTTTCACTAAGATTTCATCTCTCAAGAGGATATGTGTTAGCCCCTTAGGGCGCAGTCTAGACGAAACGCGCGCTACTGTGGTAGATTTCGGCCGGTATTTACCCTGATAGCGATATGTTTGGTTAGGACAAAGGTTAAAATGTTGTTAAGAATAAAAGCATTGGTGCGTAGGAACGATGTAGTTTTTGACAATTAGAAGGATCGGTAGTGGTACAGTGGCGTTTAAGCTACAATTAGCAATTAAGCGGTTAGTTAATCTGGTGAACGACGTAGTTTTTGTTAAAGTGAATGATTGTTAGTGAAACGATGGCATTTAAGCTCCAGTTAGCAATTAAGTAGTTAGTTACTCCAGTGAATAAAACGCTCCATGCTTTTGAGGATACGAAGGAACAAAAATGCTTATTGTTTGTTGCTTCAAAAGAAAAAAAAAAAAATCTGGTGAATAAAACGAAGGTCTAATGACAAGAAGTTCCCTAAGGTTTGGTGTTAGGCCTGTCAATCGGGTTATTTGAACTAGATTTTAATAAGTTTATGTTCGACTCATCTAATTAGTAATACTTTCAGGTTTTGGACTATGAGATTCGGGTTAATAAATGTGAAACTCATATTTGGCTTACAAAACATTAGGGTTTTGAGCCTAATTCGGGATTAGTCCAAACTCGCTTATTAATCTTTAATTTCCTTAATATAATTACTATAATTACTAGGTTGTAAACCTAATTTGATATAAAAAATATTAAAATTATACATGAACCAGTAACAGTTCATTAAAAAGTACATGAACCAAGAATTTTTCAACAACCTTTGTGTGTGTCAAATTATTATAAGATAGAAGCCAGCCGATCACCAATTGTATCATAGAATAGCGTAACAAACCAACTTATCATCAATTATATAATGATATATTATTAATAAGATAAAAAAAACTAACTCATGAAAGACAATCTTTTTTTTTTTTGAAAGACAAATCTTAAGGACTTGTACATTGTATAAGTTTATCAAAATCCAGCTTTTATATTTAATATTTCTAATATATATTGATATATTTTGACATACAAGTATTAGTATTTAGTAATTATGTATTTGTTTGGATATATAATTGTATATACCAAAGTATAAATGTATTACGTATTGAATTATTCATATATACATACACCCACATATACATATATAAACACACACAAACACACACACATATATATATATATTCAGATTAGTGGGTTGCGCCTATATAGGATTTTGGGTTAAAAACCTCCGACTCGACTCACATTTAATTTGAATCTAATATTTAGATTCAAACTCAGCCCAATCCAATAAAAGGTTAGGTTTATTGGTCTTTTTATCCGATCGAGATCGGACTGACCTGATCCCATTAATAGTTCTATTTGATGTGTTTTCCAGTTGGTGTGTTTTGCAGTTTACTCCCTAATATTTTATTTTTTTTTCAATTTATCCAAAACACACCAAACACTCATGTTTTTGTGCCAAATTTTTAATCGTAATTTTTGAACAAAATATTTTGTAGAATTTGCGCTACTATTTTCATTGTATGCTACTTTTTTCCATGCTGAAATAAATCCCCCACAAAGTGTTAGGGTCATTAACTAAAATACCCAAAGCTCATTTATGCAAATTATTTGATCATTAGTTGCTCAAAATTAACTTTTGCAACCTTTTGTTTCTTTTTCGAGAACACCCGTTACATTCATTTTTTTTTTGTCAATCGCCAAAAGAAACACATTATTTATTTCGAAAATTCTTGTTCTTGAGAGTCAATGTGATAGAATCAACTTTAACAAAATTAAAAAGGGATAATTTCAAAAACCTCTCCTTAGATTTCATAATATATCACTTCATTCTCCTAGCATTTTCAAAATCTCGCTTAACTTTCCCGGAGTGATTGTGGGACCATATATCACCACCGGCACCGGCGGGGATCAACTGTCAACAATACCCTTATTTCTGTAGCAATTATTTAACTGCTAAAAAACAATAAACAGAGAAAACCGTTAGCATGTAATAGCAAAAAGTCGGGAATAGGATTGACGCCACTTTTCTGCCGTACGTGTAGCAAAGGCGCGAAATTGTATGAAAGAATTCCAAAGGCGCTCGGTTCTTTGTTAGAAGAAATGCTATCTACAAAAGGATTCTTGCTTCTATGTGGTAGAACCATCTTCTTTTTTTTTTTTTTTTCCTCTTTTCTGTAGAGAACAATACAAGAGCTTGGAGCAGAGGAGGAGAAAATTACAGTTTCAATAAAGAAATCCCCTAGATTTTGGAGTGAAGGCGTGATTCTCAGAACTTCACTGCAGAACAAGTAAAAATCATGAGTTGGTGCTTTAAATGATCATGTAATAAGTAATAGGAGATGATTCGGTTTTCTAAATGTAGCCTTGCAATTTGTCACATTTTACCCAATTTTAAATTATATCTGTGTTTGCCTAAAAGTTTCATGTGCAAGGCAATATAAATGTCCAAGAAGTATGAAATTGAGTAAAGGTCCAAAAAAATGTACGGCTTTGTCTAAGAAGTTACGTTGCATACTTGCATGTAATTCCCCCCCCCCCCCTCTTTTCTCTCTTATTTAACCTTGTGTATCTAGCCAAAGAGAAATAGTTTATGAAATAGATAACATTTTGCACCCTCTAAATACTACGTTGTAAATCATTGTAGCTAAATTCTTGTATATGATGATTTACAATTCAAGCCTTTTTTTAAAATTAGTTGATAGTACAATGTTAGTTCTTCAATATAAACTAGTTAGCACTTGAATAATACAATAGTTACATGTACTTGACAACAATGCATTTGCTTTACATAGAGTTAGAAACAAGTATAAATAAGTCATATTACAATTTTTTTAGTAAGAAATTGTTTGTCACAAAAAAATTAATGTAAAATTTCTATTTTAAAATTTTAGACTAATTAATATTGAGTTATTTACGTAAAAATCCCCTAATTTTAGTTTTTTTGTAAATTTTGGACTAAATTTTTATCCAAGGTAGTTGTAATATGTATTGCGCCCTAATGGTTTCTAAGTAATACCCAAGTATATTATCATTATTTGTTAGGTATTTATGGGATTAATGCCATTTAAGACCCAATATCAAATCTAGGGGATCCCGTCTTGCCCAAAATTCCTTTGAGCATGGGTAGTTCATTGGGGTTTCAGCTCAATTGCCACCTCTAGTATAAAGTACAAGGACAGAAAGAAATAAACTTTCCTATTAACAATTCAAACCTTCAAATTCTTTGTTGTTATTACAAGGAGATCAAAATGGCTCAAATTGAACTTATGCAATGGTTGCTAGATTAATTCTTATCAATGGAAAAGAATTCAGCTTTATTTTGAAAGAGTTGCAGCAATTGTCCTAAAAAGGAACTAGAGAAATTAATTGCATTTTCTCATTGACATCCTTGGCCTAATTAGAATGGTTTTAGGTATTTCATATATAGATACACAACATAGCACATGAGTTGGAATCTGAATACAGATTATAATACAAAAAATAAAATTTAAAGAGACAAAAATAAAAAGTTAATGACAATTTTGAAGGGCAATCCAAGTGTAAAGTTCTACACAAGATTGCTAATGGTTAGACTTAACAATGGATGAAACGTGGTCTCAATTTTTTAAAACCTATTAAAATTTTCAATAATTCCATGAAAAATCACGTTCAGGGCATTTGCTGTTTCCTAATACAGTATGTAAACGTAATTAAGGTGCTTCACTCTGCAGGATGACACATTCAAATGGTGTAAAATCATATAAATCGGGCGTAATCTTGAATTTGTCAACTCATATAATTAAATTTACATGAAATTCAAGATTATGCAATAACTAAACGTATTAATAATTATATGAATCGGACAGTTTTCCAACTTGTGAGGCCTGTGATCCGACGACGTATTCTCTATGGGAATATTTTGGACCCTCGTGTCTGCAGCCTGACCAATTTTATCAAAGTATAAGGCTCCTTTTCTCTTGTGTCATCAGAGCCACAATTGCAAGTTAATAGTTGAAACAAATGAAAAAATAACTACAAACCAATGCCAGCGACAGCAATGAAGAGGCAAACACTCAGAGATGTAAGTGGTAGAATGAAATAAAAAGAGTAAAGAATAAACACAAAAGTTATCAATGAAGGAAAGCAGACTTTAACTTCTTGAATGCCCAGTTAATAACACAAGACATGGAAAGAATTTCTCAGCATTTTTCACACAGACAAGGATTAGGAGGAAGTTGCTGAAACTCTTTTCAGTAACAGAAATGGCCTAATGCCTTTGGCACACTTCAAAATAGCATTGTTGCAGAAACAAATTCATTATACAATATCAAAAAGGAGTCTAGGTGACATGGCACCATGTGCACAACTTTGCAAGTTTCTGCAAGTGTCAAACAGTGATAAACAGCATCCATTTCGTAGGGTTTTCCCCAGTTTCAGGCACAGCCAACTGCATGGCCCATCGCAGTTGCTAAATGTCAGTTTCAAAATGCTATGAAAGTTTCTGTAGTTGTGCTTCTTGTTTTTTCCCCTGGAAAGGATACAAATGAAATCAACATACATAGTTTCTCTATAAATACTAATACTTCTGAATTAAGGCAATAGATTATGATGCACTAGCATACTAGCAAAGTAGAACACATAAAAATTGAGAGTTCCACATCCTTCATATTGAGATACAACTATCAAGAATATCTACCTCCAATGTATCTAAATGCTGTAGAAGATCAGCAGCAGAAGGCCGTTTCAATGGATCTGTCCGAAGTAGCTTCAAGATCAGGGGCTTGGCAGTTTCATCCACCTTATACTTTTCGCAAACTTGCCCGGGCGATTCTGTTAGTTTCAACAGTTCGAGCTCAGAACATCTCCGGGGACAAAACAGCTGGAATACAATCAACCCCAAGGCATACATGTCCACCTTGTTGGTGGGCTTGTTGGGGTCCCTCTCTTTCATTTCAGGTGCACGGTAGAGATACGTACCAACTGGTGACGAATTTGTGGTCGAACTGACATCCTTCGTGGTCGAGGATGTGGTCGAACTGACATCCTTTGTGGTCGATCTGACAACCTCACGCAGAGCTGTGAACAGGAAAAATTGGTTAGTCAACCAACTCATTACCCAGGTACAATTTTGTAAAGCACCAAATTTACTTAAATGAACCTAATCCAAAGTCCCCAATTTTCACTGTTCCACTGTTGTCTATGAAAATATTATCCGGCTTCAAGTCCCGATGAATAATATCTTTGCCGTGTATGAACTGTAAAGCCTCCAAAATCTGCCGAAAGTAACTCCATGCCATATCCGTACGTAGCTCCTCCTCCTCCGTTAATTTAGACTTCAATGACCTATACATTATTTAAAGCTTAATTTCCACTTTGTGCGTATTTATCATGCAAGATCAACTCATAGTGAAAAATAAAATAAAACCTGAGAATCAGTAAGAATGAGAACATACCCCTTACAAAGTTCCATATGAATATACATCATCCTCTCCCTCGGGCCATATGAAGCGGAACCAGAGTATTAACCTCTGACCCGATTTTGTTCTCTGTAATCTTCAATCCATGCCTTCAAAAACAAATTCTTAGTTTAGATTGCCATTTTTTTTAAAAGTAAAAAGAACTTAACTAAAAATATGTAGCATAAACAATTTTTTAAAGCATGTACAGGACAAAAATAGTAATAAAAAAAAGAACCGAGCTACTTAATATTTAAATTGAGCTCGGTTCAGTAAGAACTTGTTCGAACTTGGTTCGCCAACTAGCCACACCAAACTTGAATAGCGTTTTATGTTCGATAACTTTTGAATTCGATAAAAAAACTCGTTCAACCTTGGTTCGACAAATAAACAAGTCAAACTTAAACAAAATTTTAAACTCGTTAAAATAATCAAACAAACTTAAACATTAAGGTGTTCATTTTGATTAGGCTCATTTGCGCCCCTACTGCAATATAAAACTTAAAAAGGTTAAAATAGCATATTTAATGGCCAACCCATTTTTTGAAACCACAGCAGATCACAAATATACAATTTTCTTAACTACTTATTTACAATGAGAATGACAACAAAAAGTAAAGCAGCAAACAATGCATTTTAAGAGAAAATTACATAAGGTTGGATATTATTTGGTATTTGTCGTGAAAAAAATTAAATAACCTGAGAATAGCGCACAACATTTGGATGTTGTGCAAGACTGAGCATTTTGACTTCATTAATCACACGTTGAACTTTTTTTCTTGATTCGGTACGTTGAACTTCTTCTTCATCTTCTGATGCGGGAAAACGTATAAGCTTAACAGCACAATACGTGTCATCAAGTTTGACCTTGCATTCAAACACGACTCCAAAGCTACCGCTTCCTGCATTTAATTGTTGCTAAAATTAGAAAAATACAAAAGTCCATTTAAAACTTACAAAAGATTTAAGTAGAAGTACCTATTTCCTTAATTGGTTCATACTCGTGTTCAAACTTTGGGTAAACTATGTGTCCCGCCATTATAGGAATTTCCTGTGTACAAATTACGAGAATATTATTAAAACCTATGAAAATCAAGAATAAAAACGAGCAAATTATCTGGATGGTAACCAAACTTTTGGAATGGTTGAGTTTTGACTATTGAACTATTAAAAGTCTCGTTTCGATTACTGAACTATTTAAAGTTTAGATTTCAGGTCATTCCGTTGATTCAATTATTAAACATGACAGATTTGAGTGCTCGCATGATTCACGAGACAAAAGAAAAAGCTATAGTCAACGACTAAATGACCTGAAATCTAAATTTTAGATAGTTCAATACCAAAACACCAAACTTTTAAGAGTTTAGTGACCAAAACTTGACGATTGCAAAAGTTCAGCGGCTATCCGAATAATTTGCTCAGAATAAAACTGCAGCTCATGATTCAAGACTTACACCAAAATTGAATGTCTCCCTCGCCGCGTTCAGTAGAGCTTTTATCGATCCTTCTATGTGCTCTTGCTCAGCCTAAAACATATCACCATTGATCCAATGTAACTATGAGGATAAAATATCCATGCAAATCAAATGTAGAAGAAGTATTTCAAATAAACTTGCAGGCTCACGCAAACAAAGATTGCATAAAGGTTCAAAGCAATATATAAATCAAAATTCTATCTTATTATCTTTTGGAACTATTGAATTCAAAATTTCGGATGACATATTTTTCATGGAAGTCTTGGACAGTAGACTAATTAGTAGTGGAATTCAGAAGGAAATACACAGCTTCTTTTGGAGATATTACCGCTGATTGAAGCTTTCCATGAAAGGTCAATGGATCATTTACTCCATCTCTGGGATATATCGATGCCAACCTGTGTATCTGTCCAATTGATCTTCAGAATTGTCCTTTCATCCTTTAAAAGGTCTTTGGACAGAAGAACCCTGCGTATTACCACTACAACAAAAATGACCTTTAACGGCATTTAGAGGTGTCCGTATACATAATCTAACATGACACTTTACCTTTCCTCACACCTCGGACGAGTGTCGTCCCTTCCAATGTAGGGATAGGTATGTAGTATTCAAATGTGTCAGGAAAACTATACTGTTATAACATCTCATCTGCCAACGAAAATTCGTTTTCTTGATAATCGAAAGTGTCAGGATAGTTATAGTTAGTAATAAGTAGGAGTTTTTTTAACGGAGCTATGCTGACACTTTTAACTGTCAGGAGTTTTTTTTTTTTTTTTTTTTATATAGAAGCAACCTGCGGGTAGTGCTCCCAGTCCCTGCTATACATTCCGTCAATCAAAAAATCCAAAGGACTTGTAAAATTATCCCAAAGAACAGAATGCATATAGTAATCTAAAAGCAAAAGTCAATGCTCAAATATAATTTGTTAAACTAAAAGTCAGTAACAAGTACAAACTTGAAAGATTCCCTAACAAGTATAATTTGTTGAACTAAAAGTCAGGTAACGTAATTGTACAACATTAGCAACGATTCGCGAGAGGTACAATATATATAGTACATTGTTTGGGCGCCTATAAAGCAGGATATTAAAACCGAGCAACCCATACCGTCAGTGAACTAATCAAAAGTGAAGTCAGCTCCATGAATTTTTGTCTAATGTGATAATTGTCTGCACCAGTAATGTACTTTACGGGCATTTTCTTTGAACATTAGAAGCTCCATGTTCCTCAAACCTGTTAATCGAGAGATAAAATAGACTGAAAATGGGGAGAAAAAAAGGAGAAAAGTTGAATATTGAAAGGTAGAGTGGATGTAAAAGCTTACTTAGATTTTGAAAACCACATTTGCTGAAAGGAACCAAGTGACGCCAATATACTCCCACCTATCCAAACAGTGAATGCGACAAGTTAGTCAACGCGCAGCATACTGAGATGCATCTAAAGCAATGTAGCTTCTAAATGCAAAGAAATGTCCACTTCAATCATAAAGCAGAAGCAAATTGGTCTAAACATGCAACTTTGGAGGAAGCACCGAGGCACATCTAGACTATATCGTAAGTAAACATATCAAATACTGTAAATTTTTGTATTTGGAGAAATCTAGCAATTTGCTGACTATAACAAAGTTAATTCTCCTAAAACATCATTTAAATGTTACACGTAAAATTATTGCATAAATTTGCCCTGTAAATTGTATTCTTCCCCATTCAAATTCTCTTACCTTTCATTTTTAAACATCCCCAAATAAAAATTCAGAAAAAATCAAAGCATATAGTTTTGGGAGGGCTTTCGACTTTCTGAGAAACTGATGGACCATTTCTCAAGTTGGAGAAGAAAAGTTCATGAAGAATATATATGCAATTAGCACAAAGAAATTAGTCCGAAATGACGATCATAACAAGGTGAATGTAAAGAGATGTAGAGTGACAACTAGATACCATTTTCAAATAGAAACTCAACTTTTTCAAGAGAACCACGTAATCTCCTTGCAGTAATTTGCAAAAGAGCACCATCTATAAGCATGTGTTGTACCACTCTTGCAATATTTTTGGTATCATCAATTCCAAGATGGTGACTTCCTAGCAGCGGATTTTGGAGTTCCCTCATCATTGAAACCATTCCTGGAGCCTGACAATCAAAAAGTTTATCACTACAATCTGAGAAGTTTAACACAACTTGGTCTAATCGACAGCAGCTGCAAACGAGCATTGGGCTGAGATGAAACACTCTATAAAATGCATAAACTCACAGACCAATCTCACACTAATGCAACGTATTATCTTTCAGCACAAAATTAAGCACAGAAAACCAACCAACCTGGCCTGCAACTTAAACAGGGAGTTCTTATTTGTTACATTGATGAGTTCATCATCACACTGCCCTCTCCGATAGGCAACAACAGCAAGGGTAGGATCACGCTTCTCACAGTATTTGCCCACGACACGTGAATCATAATATGGGTTGGTAGTGAGAAAGTGCTCAGGGTTATTATTACTGTCTATAATGATCTTTCCAAGTGCATTGTGCACATGCACATCCTGGCTTCCTTCGCTCACAAGATGCTCCAAAAATTGGGCAAGTAACCGAAGCCGGTTCCTGCAATCAGAAGTTCACAGTTAATAAGTCCACCGACATGCTAAGTAAAGGTTGTTTTAGCAACGAAAAAGCACCTTTTCTCACACTCGTCCACGAGAGGCTCAACAGGAAGAAGCGAACGGACAGAGAGAATCAAGCCTTTAATAAAATCTTCGGGACATTCATCGTCTAGCAGCTGCCCCACAACTAGTGGAGCATTTCCAGGATTGACCTATGTACACATGAAAAAAAGGAATTCAGCTTCAGAGGGTATGCACCATTTACCAAAAATTGTAGGTTCTCAAAAGCAACTGACCTTCTGCACATATCCTTCAATATACCGGAGCATGTTGTTTGTATACAGGTAGTGTGTAAGATCTGGAACAAAACCAAATCGATCGCACACATTTATTAGGGGTCTAGCATCCGGAAGCTTGGCTTCCATCAAGAAATTTTTAGTCTTCTCTGGGTCATAGAAATTTGATTCCCTTGTAACACGCTCAACCTCCTTGATCTGCCCTGTCTTTGCAGCTGCTTCAATATACTTAAAATGGATGTCAGGGTCCTCACTGCAACAACCAGAGTTTAAAATATGAAGGCAACAGACTAAAGACAGAGAAAATGGCCAAGTCAAAAACGAAGAAGAGTCACTTCATTTCCAACATATCTCACCTTGAGCTCAGATAAGACCCCAAGAAGAAGTACAATCCTTCATATGATTTGAATTGCTCAAAAAGTTTTATACAAGGTTCAACACCCAATTGCTCACAATATTCTTTGGCAACTTGCAAGCACCGAGAGATTGGTAAGCTGCGTTCTAATGCAAGGTTTAGTTCAAGGGAAGAGCAGAGGAAGGGAAAGGAAGAAATCTACTGCTTGAAAGCAAGGAGTTGGAGACAAAGGTAACAAGAGAAACAAATCAGCAAACACACAAAATTTATCTTTCAGCACAAAGTATTATCATAGTTACAGAAAATGTACACCAATTAAGTGACAATGAAGTTTTTACATTTCAATACGGTTTCTTAAGCAATGTACTGAGTAACATAATTACTTGGGTATATGATGACAAGCAAGCAGAGCATACTGCCCCCACGTAGATGTTATTTTTTTCTACTGCAAGATTTAGAGGAAATAAAGTCTGCTATTAAACTGAAAGACTACTTGATTGTGTTTGGATAAAAATATTTCGTAGTTAAGTTAGATAGGAGCTTACAACATCACAATAATAATTTCTTTAGCACGAGTAATGAGTTGCTTGCTTAGTAAAAGGGAAAAATACAAGTGATAAATTTCTCAATAGAAAAAATCTGAACAAAAAAAAAATAATTCCCTCGAAAAAGTTGAAGGTTGCACGGCATTATCAAATTGTCATCCATGATCCATCCACTATAATAAGGAATAAGGGTATTTGGAGGCATATGAAAGTGATGGGCTCATTGCTTCTGAACCTTTACAATTGGGTACTATATACGTATAATTGCTGCATACCTTTCCCTCACAATTGGGCATTGGTTCCAAGGAATTTGATTCGTGTCCCTGTTTTCTTCAAGAAGAATTACGCTCTTTCCTTGTCTTTACTTTCTCATCCCTCTATTCGCTTCCTTGCAAATTTTCTTCTTTTTTCATTCGAACCTTCCGACAAATAGGTAGTGAGCATGAAAAATTTTGAAATTTCTTTTTCATCAATTCCTTATACGGCCTGAGCTTGAATTTTAAATCTAAAGCTCTACTCAAACCTATGATCAATTCCAACCACTTAAAATCGACTAACAAGATGAAAGTAAAGCATAACCGACATGATTGCAGACAAAGAAGAAAACAATACAATTAAGGGGGGAAAAAGGTACAAGAGTGTGGGAAACTTTACAGTGATGATTTCCGCTGTAGTGGCTGGACTCCAGTGAGATGATAGCGGCAACCTTCGCCTACTCTACTCCTCGGCACGCTCAACCTGAATATCTAGTCAGTAGGAACTTCCCTTAATGTCCAATAGTAGTACCGTAATCATAACAAAGGGCTCCAGGAGGTAAAAGAAACTTGTATAAAAAAATCACCAACTCCACGACATAATAAGACCCTACTTCACAAGCAAACCTTAAGGTTGGTCACTCAATATGCAATAATATCGCTATCAGAAAAAAGATTTTTTGCAAAGCTTTTATTGATCATAATACAAATGGATCAATAGAAAAAGGAAAGGCCGTCACTTTGATTATGCCGGCTTCACAGTATAATTAATTTGTCTAGCAGGTTAAATTATCATTCCTAACGAACAAAAGGAAATACGGCCAATAAGGATTCCTGTAATCAAAGACTCTAAAAGCCTCAAACATGAATTATTGATATGGGAGGGAAAGGAACGGGAAGAATAGGAGGGAACTGATCTTTTGTGCTTGGATTGATTTTTTATCAGAGAGTTAGAGAAATAGGTTTTGCAAGACATAATAAGAGGTCTCCAACATTTGCTTCATGGTGCTTTAGATCTTTCCTCGTGGAAAATTAGTGCAGCATCTCCTGTGAGGGAACTCATTCCTCAGATTAATACATTACTTGTCTAGTAGCAAGTTAATTGCATTCGAAAAGAAACATATGGTTAGAAAAGGAAAACCATACAGCATACAGCATTTAAAAATGTTGGCAAACCAACTTTCTGACTTTTTCCCAAACTCCAGAATGAACAGATCTATTTGCAGAAAGGTGAAGGTACACAGTTCACAAACTATTAAGTTGTCTTTCCAACAGCATTGAGGTCAATAAGACAAACAGCTCATAGTAGTACTTCCTAAAAAATTATCCAACTTAAAATACAAACTCAAGACAACAAAGTGGTTGTAGGATAATTTCCTTTCCAACTTCCATCTGTTTTCCCAATTTCAGAGTGAATGCATCTAGTAAAGCACACAGTCAAAAAGAAATATATGACTACACACTTGGTAATTGTGCCAGCGGTGACATATAGCAGCTTGCATTCACTACTTTCTTTCACAAGCTCCCCCAGAATCCTCTGTTGTTCAGTCAGCTCCATTAAGCCAGATAGACCCATAGATTTTCTTCCCTATGAGTAATAAGAATTTTCAATGAAGATATTAGGTAGAGTGCCATAATATAGAGAAAAGACAGAAAGATTAATATTTGACAGACATACCAATGGTGGATTCTTAACTTTAATGTTGGCTATGAGAAGAGGTGGGACAACAACCAAAGTCATCCCAGGACATAAAAGAGCAGGGACCTGACAGAAAGCAGAATTACTTGTCTAATCAGAGTTTAAAGAACACATCACTAGTTCCAAATGACACAAAAGACAACCAGGAATGTTTATTGTTTCTTCGCAATCCCATAAACAGTAGTACAACTTCAACAACAAATTATGTGGTCAGGAAATATATTAGTCTTTCAAAGGAAAACATCTTAGGTTAGTGTTAAATCTAAATACATAAAATTTAGTATACAAAATTAGGTACAATAAGGGTCAGTCCAAAAAATTTATTGAACACAGGAATGAAAACACTTGAAAATATGCCCATATAACTGAAATGGAGAATTGGATTGGTGAACTTATTCTGACGCACTAAGTCAGCTTAGCCGGATATTATCAATCCCAACTCCTGGTTTTATGCCAGTATAATATTAGTAACAAAAACGAGTGGGTTAAAACAGAATAAATTCTTTTACCTGATATGTCACTTCACGTCCGTCTATAGCTGACACATCTGCAAAAACATCGCGTCCACTCATAGTTGCATTGATCACTTCTCTTTGCTCCGGTTCCAAAGAAAAATTGCCAAATAATCTTCCGCTGAATTCCTGACATCAGATGCAATTAAGTGCATGGCTCATATTTCAGAAGCAAGAATATATAGGTTTGCCCACCTCTAGCCCCTTTGCCCATGGAAAGTTGTGGCTACTCCATCTTTTATTGTTTGAACTTTTAATATCCACGACACAAGGTTCTGCTTCCACAGATGCTGCTGAAACTCCATACTTTTCGAAGTGACTTGAATCTTCTGGACGAAATTCTAGCTGTGTTAATATGAGGAGGCTGTGTGTTAGCATTTTCTAGTGATTCCATATGTGTGTGGATAACAAAGAGGAAGGTAATACAATATCTGCCTGTGTAAATGAAAGAAGTTTGGAAACTGATGGAGTAAAGTTGGACTGTTCTGGTGGCAAACTTGTCTCATCAGGATCTCCGGGTTTCACATATTTCCCAGAAAAGAGCTCAAGATTGGAAAGAGCTTCCCAAACCTTCCAGAACATTAATATCCAGGAAAACTTGCACATGGAAAATTTTTGGAAGTAAAACTAATCTAGGACTGTAGGAAATGACAAAAATAGCTAAAAAATAAAGTCACAAGCCTTCAATACAAAGCCCTAGGAGTGGACAAACTTTTTGACAATCCTTAAGCGTGCCAAGATTGTTACAAGCTTGTCTAGACCATGTAAATGACTAGAAACATGATAGATGACAACCAAGCATGGACGCAGAAGTAAAATAAAATTAGAATGCAAAAGAAGTAAAAAAGAAGAGTTGAGATCTTCCTCATGATAGAGAACTGTAAGGCAGTTGCAGAAAAGTAATGTCAAAATCCATTTTGCACTTTTGCAAAATACTTGACAGATAGATCATCAGAGTGCAATAGCAAGCGATTCCTCTGAAATTGAGGAACCTCATTATCATGTCACTAGTCTTGATTAAGCATGTAGGAGAGAAATTCACCTCTTTATCTTCAACCTTGTGACTGTCCATCCCTGCTTTCTGACACTTACAATCGACTGACCTAGAAAATTGCAAAAAAAAAAAAAGAGGCTGAAGAGATAGCAAAGTTTGCAGAATGACCAACTGGATAACCTATTTATGAAACTCAGGATACCAAATCTCCAATGGCAACACAATTCAAGATTCATTCTGTTCAAACAAGCAGCCAAATTAAAATATACTTGATTTATCTAATAAACTAGTATCCTTGTTGTCAACTAAATGCTCACTGCAATCTACCAATTCTTCTGGTCCATAGAAATATAAACGAGTAAAAACTAGGTACAAATTAACTGATATCATCATCATCTTGACAAGAAATGAGATGGACACGGCTCGAAAAGCTAACAATTGAAGCTAAAAAAACCATGCACACTTCAATTTCCAAATTAGGTTTCCGCCAAGAACTTTTAATTCCACACTTACACCCCTCAGAAATTAATTATAGGACCAATTTGTTGCTACTACTGGTATGAGAAGTGATGATCAATTTGAGTTACTACAATTTTTTGGCCCGCCATCAGACTGAAAAGAAGACGGATATCAAGAGAACACAGCACACATTTTCTAACTAAAGAAAAGTAAAGTACATGATTTCAATGTACATAAGCACGCATAACTTTTAGTTTTAACAACCAAGGCAAAGAAACCATGCAACAAACTCGAAAAATATACTAGGGAACCTGTTGTTTTTTGGTCTATTTCTATGTTTAGAGAGAAAACAAAGTATCTATATTCATTGGAAACTTCTCAGAAAAAGAAATCTAGCCAAAAACTATGTTAGTAGTTAAAAAATTGAAAAACTGATCCTCAAAGTCAGATGGACACCTCTGAAATGATGCTTACGGACATTGATAGCAAGTGTTATTATAATCTCAAGGCTGGATATGAGGCTACTATTAGGATGTCAAGCATTTGGAAAGATTGCTGCAGCATTGTTGACACTTGTATACTCTCATCATCTCATCGTTGCTGCTCCACTATTCGATGTTAATTCTATATTTCCATATTGTCTAATTCCAGTTAAATTCTTATGTATAATATCATCCTAGTCTAATTTATGAACTGAATTGCTGCAGTTGTAATATCTGGGAAAGGAGAAGATAGTGTACGCTTGGATTATTTCTTTCTATTGGCAAATAAACATGTGCAGTGACATAGCAAGTCATTACAGAAAATAGGGAAAAAAAGGATGCACAACATGATGAGTTGAACGAGGACACATTAAGTTAACAAGCAGATGTTAGCAAGCATTTGAGAGGTACACATAGAAACAGAGCTGGAAAGGAAAAAGATATATCAAATTGCAAATATCAACAGTAATTGCAGACAATTGCAGACGATTAACTTTACAACGTGGCGGTGGTGGCTGTGGTGGCGGTGGCTGAAGGGTGGCGGTGGCGGTGGCGGTGGTGGCTGCGGTGCACTCGTGGCGGCGGTGGCTAGGGTTTGTTTGAGAAATTGTGAAGGAAAGACGAAAGAGAGATGCGGGACAGCGGGAGAAGCAATTAGAAATGCAATTCACAATTTGGGGAAACAACTTTTGCTCTGAAGTCTGAAGACTCTGAACCTCAGCCCTCTGACGCTTGAATTCCAAGTTCCAACTAGTAATTAGTTATACAAATAGGGGTATTTTTGTAATTTCATGTGGCTCGTCGAGCAAAAATTTCATGTGGCTCGTCGAGCGAGCTTAATCTCATCTGGCTCGAGTTCAACTTGCTTACTAAACATATTAGTAGTTGGAGCAAATTTTGGAGCAAATTTTGCCTAAAAAATTCAGTATCATTTGATTAATTCAGATGTTCGCTTTTTAGTTATCAAACGCGTCTAAACATATTAAAATTTGAGTCCTTTAAGTTTAGATGCTGAATTGAATTATCAAACAGAATCTTAAACTCAACTCTACTAAATCCCCACAATTAAGATTAGTGGATGAAGATAATTTCATAATATTTAAGCCATGTTGAAAAATAAAAACCAAGGTGTATGTGATTAGATGTGGTAATTGTAGTTTTATCGGAATAGACTAACCCGTTAGACTAGACGTAGTAAATATTCAGATTTAATTTGAATTAACCCAATGTGGACCCCGAAGCTGCATTAATAAGTGCCTCACATTTATATATTAAAAAAAAAAGTGCCCACATTGGGCTTTACATATACATGAGCTTTAAGTGGATCAAACTTTGACAATTAGAAGTAACAATGAACAAAGTCAAAAGTATTCATGTTCGAGTTCGAAATACATTTCCTAAGCTCGATCTCAACAAACGTTTAACTTTGAAGTTTGATCTCGGCTTGTATAAAATACATATAAGGTGCTCGACCTCTCTCGAGAAGAAATTTGAGATCAAGCTCGAACTCGAGTGATAAAACATATAATTTTTTATAATAATAAAGGTTTTTAAGTAATATAATAATTATAAAATATTTATATACATAGATTTGATGCATGGCACGTACGCAAACTATTTATATAATGGTTTGCTCATATAGTCCAGTGCTTTTTCAAGAGCTACGAGCGCTTTCCTCGTAGCCATGAATTAATTTAGGTCGGTAATTGAATAGTTTGAAAGTACCCGAGTTTTCTTATCTTGTAAATCAATTTGGAAGAATAAATTTCTAAGAAATGGTACTCATAATTATTACATGATAGATTTCTAATTTAATTGCGTTGATTGATTAATTTTTGGTAAAATAAACATTTTTTTTTTGCATACATAGCTAGTAGATTATATACAAATTGGGGTACAGTGTGTATAATTATAAGTAATTTTCTCGTAGTCATAAATTAATTTTAAACTTTGATCGAATAAATTTATGCTCTCGTGACTGAATTTTATTGTATTGCAATTCATTTTGACATTGCTCAATTTATTTTCTAGCAGCTTATGAATCAAAACTAATATTGAGTATATCCAACTTAAAGATTAATTGTAAAGCGCTGAGTGTTGTGCTGTTGATAAATGTAAAGTGTTAGAATGTGAACTAAGAAAAGTAAAGATTGTAGAACTTCCTGATTTCACTAATAATGGAATTGTTATTTCACTGCCTTTGTGACCTCAAGGATTTAGGATCGTGAACTTGTCATAACTAAAGAATGGATTAACTGATATCCGCTTGAACAAAAAATAAATAAATAAATTGAGCTTATGATTGCTTTAAAAAAAAAAGTAAAGTGATGATTAGAAATGATAACTAAATTTGAGAACTAAAAGAAACAATTGTTGATTGGGAAACCCTAAATTTAATTCAAAATATTCTAAGCGAATTTAAGAGAGCATTTTTAGCAAACTATTTTTGAGTTTTTTCTGTTGGGTTAATGAGTTCGTTTAACTCGAGATCCAATCGGATGACATCATAATGATGTCATAAATATATTTTAATGATTTATAAAATAAAAATTATGTATAAAATTACTCCTTAACATGACATTTTTGGTGAGTTTATAACTAATATGAAGAATTCTTTCAAACAATTGCACAATTATAGGCTAGGGATATCATTTGAAGAGTGTTTGTGGTCTACAATATAACTTTTTGAAACAATTGAGGGCCAATTTTTGAACTTAAAGCTCAAATCAACATTAATGAGTCTAAAAATTTTTTAACTAGGGGGAGGGAGAGAAGGGATGGATTAAGTGGTTCAGAAGGAGTAAGTGTAAATAAAGAGTTCCGGATTCACACCCTCCCACTTATATTATAAAAAAATAAATAACTTTTTAAGTCGGCAATTCTTCAACAAAATTGAGCTTTATATTTCAAAAAATACAAAAGTTAAAGTTGCATAGAGTAATTATAAAAGAAGTTTGGGATATGATTGTTCAAAAAATAGAGGGTCAAAACACAATACTAGAAAAGTTTTATATTTAATAGGGAACTAGTTTTGTACCCGTTTGTTGAACGGGAATCGTCGAAAAATAATAAACTTTAGTCAATTTATAAAAATATCGATATAAAATACATATTTAATGTATAATCTATTATAACTTGTCTTAAGTATAATACTATGTGCGCATTGTAATTTAAAGTATTCTTATAATATAAAATTGAATATCTAATTCAGTGAATAATAATTCAAAAATAGAAAAAATAAAATTCAACAATACCATAACATTCAAAAACTTGAAAATAAATAAAAAGTGCAGTAAATAGTATCAAATAATATTCTACTATTCAGAAACTTGTTTTTGTTTTTTTCTGTTTGAACATTCTCCTCGATTTGTCCGTGCAAATCAGCATTTATTGATTTTCTATTATTATTGCATGATAGCAAAGTAGGATAACTAAGTATAAAAAAAAATAAATGATTTATCACATTCAAGTTTGTGTATAACAATACGTAAAGATTATAATTAAGTAAACGGCCAGAGTCTTTTAATTAACTAATGAATTTGCAGATATATCTAATAGAGATATTTATGTCTCTTGTATTTATATCGCATTACTTTCTAGTGCCTTTTGTTTTTTGTTGTTTTTCCTGAAGGCAAATTAACAAACATCGTAGTATATGATCACCAAAATCAATTAACAAACATGTTAGAAAAAATCCTACAAAAATAACGATGAAAGTACTTGTTTAAATCCTATGTATTCATACAAAACAAATAGAAAATAAAACAAAAAAAATTCAAGATATGTTACTAAGCTCTTACAATTGAAAATCAACATGCCTTTTTAATATATATATATATATATATATATATATATATATATATATATATATATATATATATATTGAAACAAGATGTACCTGATAATCACGATAAGTGTAAACCCAAAATCAATACTTTAATATGCCAACCGCTTGCACTCGAAATACCTAACCATGAATTTGATGCTTGAAATAAATATATTATAGGCTATATGTAGTGTAGACATAGGAAATAAGAATTGATAAGAATACAAAGAGATATTGATAAGAACATTAAAAGTATGTTTATCTTAATTTAAGTTGCTTAAAGTACGAAACTTTGGGTAGGAAATAAGAATCGTATAATATTAAGAATTCTTATAGGAAATAAAATCATAATCGTCCAAATAACTTTGGGTAGGAAATAAGATCTTATGTGACCCGTACTATGCACGTATATAAACCTGTACGTAATAAATTTACAAATGCGTTATCAAGATAGATTTTACCGACTTTAAAAGACCACTTCCACTATATCGAGTCCTTTAAGTGCATGGACTCCTATGATGTGGGTCCACACACGGAATACTTCCCACCATCTGGGTAGAGATATATTGTGATTAAGGAATTATTAGCAAAAATATATTAAAAAAAAGGACGGGCGGAGGACACTATAGACGGAGGCCTTTCTCTTGGATTGGAGGACACTACGGACGGAGGTTCGGGTAGGGGCCTTCGGGGTGCAAAACTTCAACAAATATCTAATGTTTTATCTCATCTTTCTTTAGCTATGATAATGAGATTTTATTTCTTTGGTTGATGACACTCCATTTTTTTTATGGACTTTTCCAGAATTTTTCAATCAGATAAAGTGACATTTCTCTTTGTACATCAATTATACATGGGGACTGTGAGTTTTGTAAAAACTTTCTTGGGCTAACTTTCTTTAATTTCCATGTCTAGATTGTTTGTATGTTGTTCTATATATGGGTAGATTATCTTAAAATAAAAAGGATTTATGATGAACCTGTTAAAAAAAAAAGAATAGGACACTATAAAAAAATATATTATCATTTATTCCTATATATCTAATAGAGGAGATTTATGTCTCTTTTATTTATATCGCATTACTTTCCAGTTCCTTTTTTGGGTAGGAAATAAGAATCATATAATATTAAGAATTTTTATAGGAAATAAGAATTGATATATATCCAAACAAAAAAAGGAGCAAGCCACGTAGGAAACTACTTGCCGTCTAGTTAAGCCACGTAGGAAAGAGAAAATATGAAGGGATAAGTATGAAAATACGACTTTATTATATATACTAGTTTTGTACCCGTTCGTTGAACGGGAATCGTCGAAAAATAATAAACTTTAGTCAATTTATAAAAATGTCGATATAAAATACATATTTAATGTATAATCTATTATAACTTGTCTTAAGTATATTACTATGTGCGCGTTGTAATGTAAAGTATTCTTATAATATAAATTTGAACATTTAATTCAGTGAATAATAATTCAAAAATAGAAAAAATAACATTCAACAATACCATAACATTCAAAAACTTGAAAATAAATAAAAAGTGCTGTAAATAGTATCAAATAATATTCTACTATTCAGAAACTTGTTTTTATTTTTTTCTATTTGAACATTCTCCTCGATTTGTTCGTGCAAATCAGCATTTATTGATTTTCTATTATCACTGCATGATAGCAAAGTAGGATAACTAAGTATAAAAAAAATAAATGATTTATCGCATTCAAATTTGTGTATAACAATACGTAAAGATTATAATTAAGTAAACGGCCAGAGTCTTTTAATTAATTAATGAATTTGCAGATATATCTAATAGAGATATTTATGTCTCTTGTATTTATATCGCATTACTTTCCAGTGCTTTTTGTTTTTGGTTGTTTTTCCTGAAGGCAAATTAACAAACATCGTAGTGTATGATCACAAAAATCAATTAACAAACATGTTAGAAAAAATCCTATAAAAATAACGATGAAAGTACTTGTTTAAATCCTATGCCTTCATACAAAACAAATAGAAAATAAAAAAAATAAAATTCAAAATATGTTACTAAGTTCTTACAATTGAAGATCAACATGCCTTTTTAAAAATATATATGTATATATTGAAAGAAGATGTACCTGATAATCAAGAGTAGTGGAAAACCAAAATCGATACTTTAATATGTCAACCGCTTGCACTGGAAATATCTAACCATGAATTTGATGGTTGAAATCAATATATTAAAGACTATATGCAGTGTAGACATAGGAAATGAGAATTGATAAGAATACAAAGAGATATTGATAAGAACATTAAAAGTATGTTTATCTTAATTTAAGTTGCTTAAAGTACGAAACTTTGGGTAGGAAATAAGAATCGTATAATATTAAGAATTCTTATAGGAAATAAAATCATAATCGTCCAAATAACTTTGGGTAGGAAATAAGATCTTATGTGACCCGTACTATGCACGTATATAAACCTGTACGTAATAAATTTACAAATGCGTTATCAAGATAGATTTACCGACCTTAAAAGACCACCTCCACTATATCGAGTCTTTTAAGTGTATGGACTCCTATGATGTGGGTCCACACACGAAATACTCCCCACCATCTGGGCAGAGATGTATTGTGATTAAGGAATTATTAGCAGAAATATATTAAAAAAAAAAGACGGGCGGAGGACACTACGGACGGAGGCCTTTCTCTTGGATTGGAGGACACTACGGACGGAGGGTCAGGTAGGGGTCTTTGGGGTGCAAAACTTCAACAAATATGTAATTTTTTATCTCATCTTTCTTTAGCTATGATAATGGGATTTTATTTCTTTGGTTGATGACACTCCATTTTCTTTATGGACTTTTACAAAATTTTTCAATCAGATGAAGTGCCATTTCTCTTTGTACATCAATTATGCATGGGGAGTGTGAGTCTTGTAAAAACTTTCTCAGGCTAACTTTCTTTAATTTCCATGTCTAGATTGTTTGTATATTGTTTTATATATGGGTAGATTATCTTAAAATAAAAAGGATCTATGATGAAATTGTTAAAAAAAAAAAGAATAGGACACTATAAAAAATATATTATCATTTATTCCTATGTATCTAATAGAGAAGATTTATGTCTCTTTTATTTATATCGCATTACTTTCCAGTTCCTTTTTTGGATAGGAAATAAGAATCATATAATATTAAGAATTTTTGTAGGAAATAAGAATTGATATATATCCAAACAAAAAAGGAGCAAGCCACGTAGGAAACTACTTGCTGTCTCGTTAAGCCACGTAGGAAAGAGAAAATATGAAGGGATAAGTATGATAATACAATTTTATTATATATATATGATATATGATATATGATTCCTCCTCCAACTTGCATCTTCATCAAATGGGACTCGGGTGGCTTCTAGCCTTCTTCTGTCTCCCCCGTATCTCTTTTTTTTTTTATGACTTCATTTTCTCGTGTCTTTTCTTCAACCGGGTAAGAATCTTCCCCTTATTCTTTATTTTCATGCTTTTTTTTGTTTTCTTCAATAGGATCGAGTCAGTCAAATCTCGTTCCATTCGATCCAAAAAACCGTGTTCACTCTAAGATTTAGGTGGTCCAGATAGAGTTTAGGTCTAAATATTAAGTCTAAACTAAATATTAGTTGAGTTTAGATCATGCCAAGTTTAGATCATATTAAAACCCGTCCCATATATGATATAATTATATATAATAATATGTATAATTTATGATTATGCATATTATGATATAAAATGTTAATAATTTATATATAAATTTATAGTAATTCATAATTAAAAGGGTAAAAAACAAAAAAGCCCCCTGTGATAAACCTAATACACAGAAAAGCTCCCTATGGTTTCAAAATATACAACACGACCCCTCATGCTTTGAACTAAATTGTAAAGGTGACGGAATCCGTTAAACTTAACGGAAATGAACAAAATGACCAAAATGCCCTGATATAATAAAGCAAAAAACAACTCAAAAAAATCATTTGTTTTATTTTCTAAATAGAGAGAATTGATGGTCAAGGGGTAGAATAGATATATTTGATAAAAATTGGGTATAAAATTTTTTTTTTAGGTTCCAATAAGTCATTTCCGTTAAATTTAACGGATTCCGTCACCTTTACAATTTAGTTCAAAGTATAAGGTGTCGTGTTGTATATTTTGAAATCATAAGGGACTTTTCTGTGTATTAGGCTTACCACAGGGGTTTTTTTTGTTTTTTTACCCTAATTAAAAATATTTTTTATATAATTACGAGCTCAAGCCAAACTCGATTTCAATCCGAAATTAATATGATAGTGTGAGTTGAATTTGAACCTTTTAATTTGAGTTCGAAACTCAAAAGTTCGAAACTCGAAACCCGTATAATTTGTGAGCCAAGCCTAAACTTGTCAATAGCTGATTTAGAAAACTCAATTGACACCCTTAAGTGCAAGGCCATACAACCACTTGTACAATTACTTCAACCTATAATTGGGATTGATATTTGCAGATACTATATGGTCAATAGTCTCTCACTAATAACTTACTGGTGACACATTTCACGAATATTATTCATCATGCTGACAATGTACTATTGATTACCATAAGCTTATTTGTTTCAAATTGAGTTATAACCGCTGATTTTCTTGAACAAGGCATCTCATTGACAATACCAGCATCGCGACGTTGAGAAATATTTGGTGTGTTTGGATAGTAATTATTTATTCAAAAATTATTTACTTGCATTACAAACACATTTTCAACACATATTTTTATCTTTCTAATCATCTTTTTATCTCACATACATCACATAATAAAAAGTGCTATAATAATTATTCCAACTAACTTCCCAAATAATCTACTATCCAATTTGAACTCATTGCCGAAAAATCACAATTTTAGTCGATAAGCATGCACCAGTGAGGATCTTCGTCAGTCGTACAAATAAACATAATGATTTCCTAAGAACAAAAACACATGAATATCACTGGCAAATTTTCCTAATTTTTTAAACCACTAATACTAAATTGGGAAGTTAAACAAAAACATATCCCTTTCATGAAACTAGTAACTTAAATGGAATATTTCTATAGTTCTTTAAAATGGGAAAATTGCACAAATGTGTCTCACATTTTGTCGAAAATTTTTTAACATGCCTTGCACTTGAAAACCAAATTTTACATCACGTAAAATTGTGAATTCATCTAATTTGGTTTGAAACCATAATTCCTACCACTTTTTGGCTGAAATTAACAATTTGACGTACATGTGCTCAATATTTAAGGGGCAAAAGTATTAGATCATATGTACTTATTAAATTTTTTTTTAAAGCAAATAATAAACTACAAAAATTTTAAAAAGGGTAAAATAGAAAGCAAGGAAATATGAGGTGTAAAGTTACAAATTTCCAAAATTTAGTTTCATCTACTCTTTTTTTGCTTTCATCCACCACATCTTAAAAACTATCCATCTCCCACATGATGTCACACCAAACTCCTTTCTTTCACTTCTCCCCCACCCCTTTACCTAGAGTTGTTAAACGAACCGAGCTGTTCAGTAGATCGGTTAGTTTCCACTCGTTCGTGTTCGTGAAAGACTTGTTCGAAACTTTAAACGAACCGAATTCGAACGAATTTTTTTTGTTCGATTAACAATCGAGCGAACACGAGCATGTTCGTGAGTTTTAACGAACGTTCGCATGGACATAATTATCATTTGGCAAATTTTAGGATTAATTTTATGGCTGGACTTTTATATTTGGAGGGCAAATTGCTTTGTTTTATTTGTTGTTTTTATGTTAATGTTAGTTATATAGTTAATGAATAATAGAATTTAGTCACTTAATGCTTTAATTATTTTTTAGAATGATTAATGATTTGCATGGTATATTTATGGTTTAAAATAATTTGGATTCGAGCACTTCGAGCATGTTCGCAAACGGCTCGTTTATATTAAACGAGCCGAACACGAACACATGTTTGGAGTTCGAAAATTAACGAACGAACACGAACGTTGTTCGAATCGCTTCACGAACAGAGCTCAAACATGAGATACTCGATTCGATTCGACTCGTTTACAGCTCTACCTTTACCTCTCCCTTTGCCCTTCTTAACTTTATCCCATCTCCCTTCCATCCCTCCACTCCCCTGCTGTCTTGCTCTTCACACCCTTAATTGGAACAGTTTGGATTGTAGTTCTAGATCTAAACAAAGTCTCTACTTTCAAACTAACTATCTTCTCAAGCCTTTCTTCAGCCTTTACTTCAATACTAAAACCTTAAGCACTTCTACTTTTCTATTCCATCCTAATAAATCACTATCCAGCCAAAGTTTCAACCCAAATTTCAAAAAAGAATGCTTTGTATGAACATTTAAAGTCCCTTTTCTCCATTTCTTCATCACCAAATGAAGGTAGTAGTAATTGATTAGAAGAGCACATATTCAAGATTTGTCAAAGATAAGGTTTATGGATGTGAAAATTAATACTCCCCAATAGGTTGATATTTTTTTACCCTAATGCTTTCATTGATGAATCTTGTTTATGCAGACCAAGTAAAAAATTTGGGCAATATATTGGTAAAATATGGAATTTTTGGGTCATTATTGGAGAAATTCAATGGATTTTATTTTTTATTCTAAGGGTCTTGATTTTTGGATTGTTTACAGATTGTAAATTTCCAAAATGAGTTGAAGATTTCTTTAAAGAAACAACACCTAGTTTTGGTGGGAGAGAGATGAGGAAAGTAGGGGTGGCAGGTAGGGAAGAGGGAGGAAGGAGATAAAAGGAGAGGAACGACAATAGGTTGGGGTGGATGGAAGGGAGAAATGTGAGGAAAGAAGACCGTCTAGATGAAGTAAATGTGGAAAATTTGCAACTTACACCTTACTTTTTCTTTTTTACTTTTGTTGCACTTCTTTTTTTTCTTATTTTCATAGTGTTTTATCTACTTTAGAATAGTTTTTAATGAGTGTCTTTGAATTGATACTTTTGCCCTTTAAGTATCAACCATGTGCAAGTCATATCGTCAATTTTAGCCAAAATGTGGTCGGAAATATAATTTTGAATCAAATTGGATGATTTAGCTACTGTGAAGGAAGCAAAATCCAGATTTTAAATGCGAGTTTGCATAAAATTTTTTTGATGAAACATGAGGGACATTTTATGCTAGTTTTTGTTAATAATTAAGTAATTAAGATTCATTTCTCCATGTAATAAATTTAATTATATATTTAAGAGAAATAACAGTACTTCATTTACAAATTATTTTAATTTATCTTTTTTAAAATCAAAGCACACATTGACATTCATTAAAGCACACATTTCTATTCATTAAAGTGCATCTCACAAATCAATGCATATTTTTATTCATTAAAATGTACTAGTGATACAGATCTAAATAAGTTAAGATAAAAAGATTCACACCAACTTGTCCTAGACTCATATAAAAAAACCCCATTGTTAGTTTGAATTTCAAAAGAGACAAATATCCCCAGTCCCTGTGGATTCGACTCTGCTTGTCACTATCTACAGAAATTATATTTTGTTTGAGCAGATATTTATTATTGCACAGGCTCGACACCTGTTAATGGGTTCCAACAAAAATTCATTATTATTAACTAGTTTATCATCGTCATAGTGATTATGGTTGATGAATTTTTATCAAACAACTTGTAAGCAATTGTTTCTTATTCACGCTAATTATTTTGCCAAGAAAGTTACAAGGTATTCATCGGAGCAAGTTCATCAATGCTGTACAAAAAATTTTCCAAATATTCTCTTGGATTGGTTAGAACTTTAAGCTTGAATCTTTACTACACAGAGACATTGAAAATTTGGTTATTCAGTGATATTTGTTCAATATGCTTAGCTGCTCAAGTTTTTTAAACTTAAAACCCATAGGAAAATGCACTTTTCATCCTAAATGTTTGGGGCGTAGATCAATTTTGTCCTGAAAGATTCAGCCAAAATACATTTTATCCTCATAATTTCATAATTTCGACCAGCTGAGAATAATTGATGGATTGGCAACCAATTTGGACGAAACTTCTTATGTGATCAGCATGCCTTGACACTAAACCAAGTTCAATTGACAAAAACCCTCAAAAATCCTTCTTAATTCACTTTCTCTTTTTGTGCAACCCCACAATATTTCTAGGCATTATAACTCTTTCCTTAATCGTGAATCATACAAGAAGATCAAGCCGACACGAAGCTGTGGAGAAAAAACAATGCTATTGCTTTCAATTGAAGAAAAATGTCACTGTAAAAGAAGGAGTTTAACAATATGCCAATCCCAAATTATGATACTTACCCTAAACTTTTTTTTAATTAGTGGTTCAATAAAGTATTAATAATGTAAAATTTATCTTGTTTTGAGCATGATTATTTAGATGTGATCCCTTGTGTTCAACATGGAAGGCTAATTTCATATTTTTCTTATCCTCATTACCAAAGTGGAGATTTGTGTGTATTTGACTATTGTTAAGAGTGCAAGTTTAAGTGTTTTTAAAGGATAGATTAACTGAGGGTGCTGGTATTTATATGCATAAGGTGTATTTTAATTGGGAAAATAAAAACTTGAACAGTACAAAATTGCATTGGGATATCAGAGAGGAAGGTTGGATCATCTAAGGAAAATGACTTGTACGTTGAAATATCCTTTTATGAAATTCTAGTTCAACAATTTGATTATGATCCTTATGAAGCTAATGACAATGAAAAGAAAGATGGAAATGGTGATGGCAACAACAATATGCATGATCATGAAGAAAGAGGTACTGATAATGTTAGAAACTGTGATAAGAATGTTAATTCTAATGATGCTATGTTTCAGAATAATATGGATAAAAATGTTGAATGGTTTGGAGTAGACAATCACAATTCACAAAGAAGAAACTATCATTAGGAAAATTGAAATGGAGGTAGTGACGCATTGGTTGATGGAGATGGCAAAAATATAGTTCCTAATTTAGAATCAGATTTTGAGAGTATTCATGAATCCAATGATGAAAATTCTAGTAAGAAGTCTATTGTTTTCAATCCTAATAACATTAATAATCCAAACTAGAGTTAAAGATGTTCTTTACCAATATGAAACTGTTCAAGTTAGTTGTGCATAACTAATCTATAAAACAAGATAAGCCTAATATGTTTGTGAAACAAGACAAGACAAGGGTTAGGGTTAAAATAGTTGGGTTATACATGCTAGAAATATGAGTGGAGAAAAGAGTATACAAATGAGATCATTTAAAGACAAATCATGTATGGTTTTTAATTGTGATAATGATCTTATAAATTCTGGATGGATGACTGAGAGGTACTGGAAAAAGTTCAGGTCTAATCCTAAGTTAGATTTAAAGAATTTTAACAAGATAGTGGTGAAAGACAATAGTTGTTCTTTCACTAGAGATCAAATACATAGGTCAAAAAGAAAAGTTTTGAATGTCATTCATAGTAGTAAAACCGACCAATATACCTAAATAGGGGCTTATATACATGAAATTCAAAGATTCAACATTGGTAGCACTTTCTTAATAAAGACTATTGATGGTTATAAAGAAACATCAATAGAAAGGCAAAGATCTGAAAAGTTTAACTATGTTTTACTGGAGTCAAGTATGGGTTCTTGGCTAGATGTAGACTCTTCTCTAGAGTAGATGGCACTTTTATTTTTTGAAGGAGTAGGTGTTGTTGATAGTTGTTAGAGTTGGTGCGCACAATAATAGTCTTCCAATTGCCTATGCTGCAGCAAAGAGTAAAAATAAGGAATCACGGGATTAGTTCTTCAGACTACTAACGAAAAGCCAATAATTGAGATGATAGAGTTATTGAGACTATACATAATACAAATAATAGAAAGGAACAGGAATCAAGTGAAAGAGAATTGGAAACATTATTTCTATTGTCTTGAAAATTCCTGAGAGAATATAAAGGAATATGGAGAGAGCACCTGATTGTTTTCCATTCAATTCAAGAAGCAAAATTGTATTTGCAGAAAAAGGGATCTAATAGGTATTCTTTTTCCCTGTACCAATACTATATTTTGGCTTGCAAAAGAAGAATCCGGTGAAGTATGTTTCAAACTAGAGGTGGCAAAATGGATTTAAATCCATTTATCCATCCATATAAACCAACTTTAAATGGATTTGGATGACTAAAAAAAGTGTGATGACTTTAAATGGATAACCATTTAAAACCAATTAAATTAATGGATTTACATGGATTACCCACTTGATCCATATAATTCCATTTAGCAAAAAAGAATGCAATGGGAAGACGACCCAGGACTCACAAACAACTTCTTCCTTCCAGAAAGCGGCATTATGGTCAAAATATTGACAACTGGCCTCAATGAGTTAGTTAACTTTGAGAAGAATCTTTTTTTGTTATTGTCTTGTACTTCCTTCAGTATATTTTCGTATTTTTGTTTTTTGTAGATTTTTCCCTTTAGTTGCTTAATAATCACATGTTCTTTGCCTTTTACTAAGGGCCTGTTTCGAGTTACAATAACTTATTAAAAAGTAATTTTTCAATAGAATTTTTAATAAAAATACTTATTAAGTATTTAAATGCTTTAAAATATATTATTTGGAGATATAATTCAATAAATACTTATTGTATTGAATAATATGTAATTTAAAATTTTTAAATGTATTTATCTCTTTATTTAGTTCATAATATAGGATAAAATGATTAAATTCAATGTTTTATTTTTTAAATCACAGAAGCTACTATAAAAGTACCAAATTTAACCTTTTGCTAAACGTGTTTTTAACACCAAAAATTTTACTCCTAATTTTATGGGATGGTATTCACCAAACATTTTGCTTTTAGCACTTAAAAATGCATTTTTACCAGAAGCACTGCAACTCTTATGGGGAGAGCTTGCGTCTCTTGTGGGGTGTAACCTGGCTCAACTCCAGATTAGTCAGGGCCCAAAGTGGCTATTGCATATCGAGGGATCTGACAAAAAAAAAAAAACAAAGTTACCAAAATATTTAAATGGATTATAAATAGATAAATGGTTTTTATTTAATCCATTTATATCCATCCATTTAGATCCATTTATTAAATGGATTTAAATGGATTGGATAAATTTCATCCACCATCCGTTAAGTCAAAACCAATTATGAACCATTTATCCATATTGCCACCTCTATTTCAAACTACTATATAGTGAAAACCTATTTGAAGTGCTATGAAGAAATAATAATATGTCCTTTGAATGGAGTTAGAACTTGAATGGGTTCCAAGAATTGTAAGTAAAGTTCCATTCCCACTATTGTATAAGGTTCAACAAGCAAAGAAAAAGACCATGAAGAAAATGAATAGAATGGGACAAATTAGCAACTGCAAACATTGTCACAAAAAGGGACATAATGTAAGGTTTTTAAGCTCTAAAGCAAGGTTGTTTGGAACATTCAACTTTAGCAACTGCAAACATTGACGTAAAAAGAGACAAGCAAGGTTTTTTAGCACACTCAACTTTATTAGTTGGTATGTGTAATTGTTATTCATTTTAGTTGTAGGTATGAAGAAAAGCCAATATATCTACTAATGAGTCTTCGAAAAAAAAAAAGTGCTCATTTTACTATTTCAATGCTATTTTATAATGCATTCTCAATTTATATTATATGTTGCTAATTTTTGTAGAAGACAATATGGTAAAAGTAAGTTCCAATTACTAGCAACTTCTAGAACAACAAAACCGAACAAGTCTAGTGTATATTCATTTGTTTGGAACTCATATTCATAGACAAATTAATAAGATGTTAACTAATTTTAATTGTTCTTTTGAATGATGCAGGAGACTGAACAATTGGTTGAGATGGATCTTATAACATGATCTATCCCAATTTGTCTAAATACGTATCAAATGTTTGGCATGGTCAAAGTCTCAAGTGAAATATATTAGCAAGCCATTGCTTGTAACTAAAAAAAGATGCAAATGCCTTCTTTCAAGACTAAAGATATTTATAGGCATGTTACTACCACTAGCAAGCCAAGAAAGGATGCTGCTAGTCCTTTTAGATCGAGGGGGAAAGAGAAAATTTTGTGAATATTGCCTGTTTTTTGTTTTGTATGTATTTATGAACTTTTGGTTTGAAACAAAATTAGGATGAATATTGTAGTTCAAATTGATTTTTATTAGTTATTGGGTATTATATCTTTGTTTATGCTCCTAAAGTTAATCGGGCATCCTTTTTTTTACCTCCCACCCCTCTCCATACCTTTTGCATCTCTAATTGCCAGGCACACACCCAAAGTCTTGTCTTGTCTTGTCTTGTTTGCCCTGTGGTCTTTTTTTTTTTTTTTTTTTTTAGGTGTGTCCTGCAGGGAATGAACTCGTGGACTATTCCCCACCTTCCACAACTTGCTGGCAGTAAGGTTCGAACTAGGGACCTAAAACTCCCTCTTTAGCAACCTCAACCACCAGACCAAGCCATGAAGGGCTCTCCCTGTGGTCCTGTCTAAACTGGAAGATGCTAAAAAATAGGCTAGATGGCCAGCAAATGACATCCACGAGCAATGAAAATGTGAATGGTGGTGAAAAAGGCACATATTACTCTTCAACTCATATTTTCTTTTCCAAAATGACCTTTAGCAAGGCTAAGCCAAAATTATAATTATAAAAAATTAGTGGGTTGAAGTGAAACTTTTTGGAAATGTCTTTCTTTTCACTCTTTGTTTATATGTGATTGTATTTTTATTCTTCCCCAATTCCAAACTTCACATGTTGCTTCACTCCTTCTCAATTCAAAAATTCACATAGATCCTAAAGTTCCAGTCTTTATTCATAGCGTTCTTTTTTCTTTTCCTTTTTTCCTTCTTGTTTTCTCCACAACCCAAATCACTATATCTTTCCTTCTTTTCTTTTTTCCTTTTATTGATTTTTCCTTCTTTGTTTTAAAACTTTCAATGAAGGTTGAATTCAATAATTAAAAGCTTAACAGCTTACAATTTGAGGGGTATAGGCATGAAATTAATGTAGTAATGGTCAATGGATTTTAATATTCAAGAGCAGTTTTGCTCTTTTTTAGTCACTTTAGACCAAATTGAATGCTGGGATCATGATTTACAGAAATATGGATTATGGAATGATATTTTGGTGAGATTTCATTGCTGGAGGCTGCTGCTCACAATGGTGCGGCTGAGCATGCCACTAATGTGGCTGTGTCTAGTACTTCAAAAGTCCCAAAACTTCTATATCTTTTTTGTCAAATCAAGCGCTTACCATTGCACCAAAAGTTATAGCTGTTAGCGAAGACGCAACTTTATTTTCTTAACCACAATGGCAGCGCAAAGCACCGTACCACCTCGGCCAGCATGAGGGGCTGTACCCCTAGTGCTACGGGCTGGGCGGTTAGTCCCGTCGAGGCGGGATCTGAGGAATGTTGCTGATTAGGCCAACATTTTTGTATTTGGCTTATTTAATTAATCATGTGCCTTTTGTTGCTTTCTTGTACAAGAAATAAAAAAAAGATAAAATAAAGTGATAATTTCAGTGGTAAAGAATTCATCTTTATAGGCTTTCTTTTTTACTGAATTTTAAAAGGAAAAATGATTAGGTTTCAATAGGTTATGTGGTTGAAGATGGCTGGCATTATAGTAGTACTAGTATAGAATTTGATAATACATTGGATTGACAGAGCAATGTCCGGTGGTGATATAGTGTTATTGGTGGTGGGATGTGATGCCTGAGAGAAGAAGAAGAAAAGAGTAATTCAAAGGAAGAAAAAAAAAAGAAAGAAAGAAAAAGAAAAAATCAAGACTGAAAATATAAGGATTAAGATGATAAGAAAAAAAAATAAAAGAAAGGGAAAAAGACTAAAAAAATGATGAGAGAAATGATAATACTTGATAGTTGATAGGTCTTTGGTTTGGTCAATAATATAAATGGGGTTAAAATTGGTATTTCATGATTTATCGATTATATATCCAGTCACATTTGCAACACTTTCTAGTTTAGTCAGAACTACAAGAGAGTTCCAAATGATAAGGAGGTCACCTAACTTTTGCATAAACCGTAGAAGGGTTTACTGGATTTATTCCTTAATTTAAATACACAAATATGAACCGTTTATAATGTTACAAAAATAGTGTAAAGCAAACACTTCTTTTAAAACATATAGACCTTATACATTTTCAATCCTATATCCTACCTTCTTTATCAAATTAGCAGAGTTAATCCAGACCATTTTCTAGCTAACAAAAATAAGGTCCATTTTTGTAATTTTAGTGTTTTTTTTTTTGTGCAAAATAAAGTTCCAACTCTAACAAAAAAAATAGGGTCACGTTCAAATCTTCTTTCACAATTCAACAATCCCCCTTAGATAAAAACATCACTTCAAGCTCAATATCAACTTTCTCTCCTTTGCATGTCGTCTATCACCTTTTTAGAGCCAAATAACAACTAGCAAGACAACTAACACCGCCATCATGCCAATAAAAATTTTCCCTCTTGCACATTTTTTCAATATTCTCTTCTATCTAATTTTGCTTGATTAGCAAACCAAGTAAAGGAACTTTTCCTCTTGTGCAAATTGGATCATCAAGCCAAGCAAAATAGTTGCACATATAAAAAAGTATTAATGTCATTTTTCTCAAATCAATGAACTAAAATCAAATTTTATTGTATGTTCATATCATAAAGAAACAATAGATTTCTCACTGGTCATAAAGGACAATCAAAAAACCCTTCTTCCTAGATTATCACTATGCTTACATGTTAAATTTTCTCTCTTTCGACAATCGCATAGGGTAATTGATGACTTGAAACTTCAAAACTTCTACTTCTCATTTGAGTAAAATTTGGAAATAGAGGATAGTGTTTGTTCTCCAAAATTTTTTGTGTCTTCTCGATCTTCTTGTTTGATTTGTGATTGAGGAGAGAGTTCTGATTGCTGGAAATTTTATGGGACCGGATGAAAAAGGGTGGTTGAATTAGGAAAGGATTGTTGAGGGTTCTTGTCAACTAACTTGGTCAACTAACGAATCATGTTGGTCAAGTGAGAAATTCTGTCCAAATCATTCAATTGTCCTCAATTGGTTGAAATTATAAGACTATACGGATAAAATATGCTTTGGTTGAAACTTTACCACTAAAATTAATCAACACCCTACATATTGGGGACGAAAAGTGCATTTTTTTTCCAAAACTAATGCAGCCTTCTCTCTTGACTCTACATAACTATTAAACTTTCACACAAGCAATAGATTGGTTGTGATGTTCACCCCTATGCCTTCAACATACTCTACAAATTCATAATCTATTTGTTGGTTTATCAGTCACATCTCCATTTTTTTTAGTTCCAACTGTGGTTCGAAAAAATTCAACAAGGAAATTAGGGTTTGAAAAAAAAAACAATATTGATTTGATATGAAGATGGAGAGAGACAATGATGGAAAGAGAGGCACAATGGTCATTTACACATCCTTAAACTCCCAATTATTATACTGCAAAAGTACTCTTCCTGCTTTATGAATTATGCCAAAGTTATACCCTATTTACGAAAAAAACTTCTCTGACTTTTGTACCAAGTTTCCCAAAGACATATTCAAGTCTTCACATCTACTAACTTTAGTTTATTTATTCTTTCAACAATAGCCTATATTTATCATAAAAGACGTATTTGGTCCTTTATTCTTATACCTACTTTCAACTTTAGTCTTTTATTAATTTTGTCTAACAAATATTGTTAGTTTTTGGGGACACATAACAACTAATCTTTTGTCATTAGGCAATATGGATTGACACCTCTATCTAAGTGTTTAAAATTGACAACATAAAATCTTATTAGGAACTTCAAAATTCTTTTAGAAGTTAGTTGTAATGCATCTATATTATCATTTTAAATAAACTAACATAAACTTCAATGAAATGCAAATGCATGATAAAACATAGTCTAGTCTTTGTACTATTAAATTATTAGGACAATAAGTATTACATATTGCAAAAAAAAAAAAATTGACTCAGTGATTTTTATTTCTCTATTCCGTACTACTATTCATTATTTTACTCATAATATTATGACTATAATTAAATATTGTACTCTTAATAAGGTTTTTAAGAGGTAATAGATTGGTTATAATGTTCCCCCCCCCCCCCCCCACACCTTCAACAATGCTCTACAAATTCACGATCTTGTTGTTGATTTATCAATCACATTCCCATTATTTTATTAGTTCCAGTTATGGTTCCAAAGAATTCGATGAAAGGAAAAAATTGAGGAAATTAGGATTTGGAAGAAAAACAATAGTGATTTGATATGAAGATGGAGAGAGATGACCATGGAAGGAGTGGCACAATGGTCATTTACTCATTTTAAACTCTCAATTTATTAAAATGCAAAAGCACTCTTCCTGCTTTATGAATTATGCCAAAGTTATGCCCCATTTAAAAACTATGAAACTTCTCTTACTTCTATGCCAACTTTCCCAAGGACAATCTAGTCTCCACATTTGCTAACTTTCATTAATTCATTCATTTTTTCAACAATAGTTGCTACTTATTGTAAAATACATATATGGTCCTTTATCCCTTATACACACCTCTAACTTTAGTCTTTTATTAATTTTTGTCTAATATTATTAGTTCTTCATCAGTTCAATTTGGGGACAAATAACAACTAACATTTTGGTTTTAGGCAATATTGGTTGACACATCTATAAGTGTTTCCAAGCAGCCACATAAAATCTTATTGGGGAACTTCAAAACCCTCTAAGAATTTAGTTATCACACATATGTATTATCATTTTAAATAAAATAACATAATTTCAATGAAAATCTGCTGCAAATTCATGATAAAACATGTTTACCGTCTTTGTACTATTAAAATATTAGAACAATAAGTATATATTACACACTGCAAAAATTTTTTTGACTTGGTAATTTTTATTACTCTATTCTGTATTACCATTCATTATTCCACTCATTATATTATAACTATAATTAACTATTATACTCTTCATTATTAATTTCTACGAAGGCATTTTGAAATTTGAAGTGCTTCATCATCACCTAACAAATAAGGTCAAGTACTCTTAACTATGCAATTAGATTTGCCTCAAGAGTTGCCAGTTTTTGGGGTTAAATCTGGGATTAGATTTAATTAACTAACTTCAAAAGTCTGAAAAAAAAAAGTACTCTTAACTATGCAATTAGATCAACTCGGGTTGGATGTGCTAACTGCAATAGACAAGGGACTATGATTAAAACCAAGCATAAAAACAAGATAAAAATCTGTCATATTGCAATAAATAAAGGACTAAACTGAAACTGGGTGCAAAAATAAAGCACCAAAATTTTAACTCCGCTCCGTATAACCCAAAAATCCCGGTGCTGACCCGATCCGACTTCATAATGGTTGTTTACTTATTTTTAGCTGGTTATAAAACCATATACAGTTTTTTTTTAAAAAAACATGGGTCGGAGCCGGAGCCGGAGCCTGTCGAGGTCACCGTCGTATTCCCGGAGAGGCCACTCCCGGTCTCGGTCTGCGTCTCCGGTCAGTCACCGGTATGGTAGCCGCCGTAGTCGTAGGGACCGCAGCCGGTCACGTTATTCCAACTCTCATAGCAGGTCAGCCTACTAAAAACCCTAACTTCTCTCTCTCTTTTTTTGCTCTCAAACTTTAATGCTAATTTTTGTTCTTTAATTACATATTTAAGATGTAGTTGCAGATATTTCTTAATTTAATATAGATGTTTTGGGTCCCTGTTGCGGTTTCTGTTTTGCTGAGTGTGTTGTACGCTGTGCTTCTGGTTTGTACTCTGCCTGGGATGGTTTTGGAATTAGAATGCATTGGTTAGATAATATTTTGAAAGATTTTTTGTGTTTCAAAATGCCTGGAAAATAGGATTGTCTTGAGTTGGTGAAGGGTAACTGGACTGATTTCTGTACAAAATTTTATCTTGTTATGTGCATTCAACACCACGTTTAGTACAGAAATAAGATACAGTACAAATCCACTTTCCAATAAGTAACGCGACTTGCGTGATTTTGTCACTAAATTTCCCTTGACATCGTTGCTTTGACAGTATTAGTTGAGTCGTAGAGCTTTAACACTCTTGTATAAAATCTTTTTTTGATAGAGAATTTAAAATTTCAACTGCCGAGAACTTATATTGGCTAATATTAGGTTTGTCAGAATTGTTAGTAGAATTGTTTGTTTGAATTTTTGACAGTCTTGTACACAATCTTGTTTTTGATTTAGAAATGAAAATTTGAACTGCTAAGAACATATAGTGGCTAAATTTAAGTTCGTTTCACCAATAATATGACATTAGGTGCTCTCATCTGACAGGCGAAGAAGTCGTTCAAGTAGTTCTCATCGACGTAGAAGTCGTTCAAGTAGTCCTCGACGACGCCGAAGTCGTTCACCCACATTGAGGCGCCGAAAGAGCCCTTCTCCAACACCTAGGCATCACAGGAGACAGAGAAGTAAGAGTTACTCGTTGTCACCTGTTAACAAGTCTCCTAGTTCTAGTCCGGCATCATCTGAGCTCAAGAATGCCTCAGAAAAGACCAGAAAGGAAGAAGAAGAGAAGAAAAGGTATATCTATTTCTACTTTTCTTCCTGATACTTTTAATATCTATTATATGCCAATGACATGTATTATTTATTCATTAAAAAAAGAGCATAATATCTTCTTAAAAAATCTAGGCCATGCATATTTGTTTGACCTTCATGGAGTGTTGGATTTTTTTTAATCAGATTTTATGTTGGACCAAATTGTAATCCATCTGAACTGACTCCCTCGATTCCCTATAGTATGTGGTGTTGAACCTATGCATTTACAGAATTGGAATTTTAGCAATGCTAAAATTTGGGTCTACCTTCATGGCATGATAATTTGACTTATGCTCATTGCATGACTATACAACTCATGCTAATTTCTCCATTCTGCAGCAGAGTAATACATATGGCTATACGAATTAAAGAAATCCAAGCATTACCATTGTTTATGTAGTGTCCTACCATTGTTTATGTGCCTTTTTTTATTTGATCTTTTTGTTGAAAAATAAAATTGTACCTAAAAATTGCTTAAAAGTTTGCTTTATGCTTGTATAAACTTGAGAAGTTGACTTTCTTATTGAGAGTGTGGGAAATACGCAAAAGCCTTTTGGAAGGTTTGTAGCTGTTTATACTTTTACTTTTTTTTCTGGATTGCTTATATTTCTTACTATTAGTCTTGATTTGACTTACAATGTGACAACTTTCTGCGACAAGGTTAGGAAAGAAAATTTCATATAACAGGTCTGTTGCTGGGGAATCAAAGGGGAAAGATATATTGGTGATTGGAGTGCTTAAATGTTCTTTCAGTTAAAGTATATTTAGTCATTGATATCACAGTTGTGCCTTACATAGGTAGTTGTCCAAAAATCAGAACTGAACAATCTTGGTGCAGGTGGATGACAATGCCAGAAAGCTAAAAGATGACAAAGGAATTGGCATTGAGAAAGAACACATATCGTGCATAGCAGCTTTAATGATTGTTGATGAATTTAATTTTACACAAAAAATATTTATGATTAATGACCAAGTGTAGGAGGATTGCTTCCAAATGTGTTCCTACTGTGAAAGATGCTCATAATTGCCCAAATGGATTATCTACAGGAAGAATTATTTGCTTTTGACTGGTAGCAATAGTTGTTTGCTCTGATGAGATATTAGGTTTTCATGATCACTATGTGTAAAGCCTACTTCCTTCATCCCACTGTCGAAGTTAACAGATGTAAGCACGCGTTTTAACTAAACAGTGTGAATAGATTTCCATTCTTAAAAATGTACTAGCTATTCTTCCTTTATCGTTCCAGCCATAGTTTGTGTATGTAGCTTCTAAATGGTAGAATTATAGTGTTGAAGAAACTTCATTTGGATTTTGTAAGGTGACAGTCATTTTGGAATCAATGTACTAGATACCATCTAGATTAAGGATTCTTTTGTGTAGTTACCATACCCTAAAAGGATCATAGTCTAAGAAAATTTCTGGTCTTAGTGTGCCATGTACTATTTGAATCTAAGTCATGAGAGCTGGAATGATTTGACAAGAGAACTTTTGTGGTTTTAAATGCTCTGATTTATGTTTGTGTGATATGTTACTGATGGTTCCCAAGATTTATGCAGTTTTGAATACTTTTATGAAACAGCCAGAATACTAGTTAGCTGGCTAGCCATATAATTATGAGGACCCAAACCTAGTTCTGCTAATCTAGGTAATGGAAGAAACTCTTCTTATTCAAGTTGGTTCAAGTTGCTTCTTGTGTTCTCAGACAACAGCAAGAAGAAGAACTGAAAAGATTAGAAGAGGAGACTGCAAGGAGGTTGGAAGACGAAATCCGGAGGAAGGTTGAAGAAAAATTGGCTTCGGAAGAAGTTAAACTGGAAGTATTAAGAAGGATAGAAGAAGGCCAGAAGAAATTGTTTGAGGATGTTGAAGTTCAACTGCAAAAGGAAAAAGAAGCTGCTCTTATGGAGGCAAAACAAAAAGAAGTATGCATCTCATTCCAATTTCCACTATAAGCTTCTCTTTTTTATCTTTTTATAATTTTTGTATCTATGCTAGACCTTTTAGACCATTATAAACAATCACAGATTAGAAAAAGTTGACAAATTTTTATCCATCTTCACTTTCTTTCACTATGAAAAGGAGAATTAGCTTTAACTGCATTAAGCATGTACTTATTCTACTCTACCACAGAAAATGAACCAATAAATTAATTTATCTTCAATTTCATTACTGAGAAAAAGGGTCTCTAGTTAGCTTCATAATGTATTAGTTCATTGGGTTCCACGTTAGAAATTTTGATACAGTTGGCTTGAGGAAATAATTTAGGTGATTAATATGCTCTCCTAGTTTGATGTTTTATTTGAGAAATTCTATCCATTTTGATTTGGGCAATAGGCTCTGTTTTATCCTTCATGAAGCAATAGCTGAAACACATTGAAAAACAGTTTTTATCTGAAAATGTCTGTCCATAGTGTTTATTTTACTTTGTTGGAGATTTGAAATACATATTCTGATTTTGAAAGGATATACCAGCAAGAAGAATGCTTTTCTAGGCTAAATCCATTTTCCGGATATAAAGATTGAAACAGTAGTGTGGGAGTATTTGTAATTAAATCCCTTTTATACTCCTAAGAATATTTTGAACCACATTAAAAAAAAAAGAATATTTTGAACTCTTTTTCCCTCTTAAGTTTTGGGCAGTGTAAGTTCTGAAGGACATAGACAGGGAAAATTGGTCATCCTTATTTTTACTCACTATTAAGTGGTGAACTAATGATAACACTGCTCTAGTTTTTCACATTTTCAGTGGTAGTCTATGATAGCTTAGGGCGCTAGGCATGCGAGTGTAATCTACCATGAAGAAAAAAGTAGAAGATATAAAGGATAAATATTCTGTGAGGAGCTTGATTCCTTAAAACAAGGCTGTGTAATGAATATGTTATGTTTTATTCTTTTAGTGTTATTTTACTGCAAACTGGTGCTTTAGAATCTGGGCCCTGCTGATGCAGTTGTTGTGTCAAAGAACTTTTTCATATATTTCAATAATAAAAATAATTTGTTTTCACAGACAAGAAAAAGAAAGGAACATATGCTGTTAACTTCTTGATATGTTGACAAAAGTCTTACAAATAACATGATATTAATTGGAAATGTGATCATGTGGTTTTGGATTTAACTCCATAATTAGCACAGAGGATGTTTTTGTTTGTGACCTCGTAACAATTAGGGGTTTTCTTTAAAAGGCCTATGTCGGTGGTTCAGATTAACATCTTGATAATCATGTTCTACAGAACTGTGATTCCCAGTTACTAAATGAGATTCAAGTGACCTCTCTCTCTCTCTCTCTCTCTATCTCTCTCTGCGCCAATCATTTTTAGTTTTTGGTCTTATTTATTTGCCCCAAAAAAAAAAACATTAGCACATTGGTTTCTGCATTGCACATGTTTTAATGTTTATACTGTTATTTATTTTTGTAAAATCTGCATAAAATGAGTTAGAATCATAATACAAGAAAATGAACCTACGCTATGTACAAGTGGTTTGAATCTTAGACTGTTTGATGATATCTCTTTTTGGTTTAAGTGATCTTACACTTATTTCTGGTGCTGCTTCATGATTGGTTCTGTAAATACATCTTTGGGGAATATTTTGATGAGACATCTTTTTTTCGTTTCCGTCTTTTGGGGTTCAAGTTTGGTTGGTATGTTCATCATTGTGATATTACAAAGACATGAAAATAAAAAAATGGCTATCTTGTAATAGTTAACAGATATCTAGTACGAGATTTATGCACTAGGTTTAAGTTGAAGCTTAGGTGTGTCAGATGTATGCTTCACATGGCAGTGTTCCATGTCGTTTTCCTGTTATTTGGTTAGCTGTAACCTTGGGCCTGTGGCTTATGTTGGCTCTGCCAATATTTCTCTTTAAATTCTAAATATCTTGGATAATGTGCATGTTGAGGCTCAAAATCAGGAGAAATTCATCTTCTGAAGCTTTAGTTGATTATCTATTTCAGTAGAATTTCTTGAAAGTCCCTAGGTGCTCTTTAGCATGCAATGTCATTTTTTTTTCATATATCTGATTAGAAGAAGTATGCTGCATGTACTGTTGCTAGCAGTTATTAGCTGCAACATACAGCATAATCAAATTTACAACATGTATTTCCCTCCTTGTTATAACTTTCTTTAATGTATATTAACCGGCATTGCCTAAGTGGTGTCTTAATTCTGCTGTCTTGTGTTTGAACATCTACTACATTGCATCATAGGAACAAGCTCGAAAGGAGAGGGAAGAGCTTGATGAAATGCTTGAGGAGAATAGAAGGCGGGTAGAAGAGGCTCAGGGGATGCTCGCTATGGAACTTCAGCGAAAAGACGAAGAACGCCATCGGGAGTTGGAGTTGATTCACAGACAAAAAGAAGAGGCTGCTCGAAGAAAGAAACTGGAAGACGAGGAAGAACACGCGAATCAGATGATATCGACCAGCAAGAGCAGATCTCGATCAAGGTCTATTGGTCTGTGATTCTGGTTGAGCAACAGTAAGTTCAACAAGGACGGGCTTCATACTCTTCTTGAACGGTCTACCCTCCAAAGGAGGCTGCCTAATGCTGGTGAACAGGGGACGCATTTATTGAACAGAGTTGTGGTTTTGTTGAACTGCAATGTTTCAAGCATTTTGTTGTGGTTTTGTTTTCTTTCTAGATGCAACTTTGACGTGGGCTTTGCAGCTAGCAAGTTTCAGGACCATTGATTTGAATTGCAGTTTTAGACGTATTGTAGACTGATATTTGGTTCGTCAGAATGACGCGGGAATGAATAGTCTGTATCGTAGTAGTTAATGGTATTCGTTTAGAGAACTTGGGACACTGGTAAAATTATGTTTAAAAGTTTCGAAGTTTCTCTTGTATCTATTTTTAGCTCTTTTGATTTAAGCTTAAATTATTCATGAACTTTTTTTGTCAAGAATATTTTCAAGTTTTCTTTTTAATATCTAAATTGTTATGCTTCACGCGAAATATATTACCAATAAAAAAAGAAATTATGTATAAAACTTTCCTATGTGTTTTATTTAAGTTTTGGCAATCAGAATGGTTTCTTTTAGTTCATTTCCGCCACATTTGGAAATCAAGAATGGATTTCCAAATTGCTTGGGACAAGAGAGCGGGTGAAAATACAATGCCAAGAAAAAAAAACAGTTCGCAAGCTCTTTTACGTGTCACAACTTATATATAAAATTAAGTATATATTTTTTGAGTAAATTTTATATATACTAACAATGTATATATTATCTCTGTTGGATGTATGATGCATGTACAAATTTTAAATTTTAAATTCAAATTTAAATTAATATATTTAATGATGAAAATATACACACACTGTCAGTGTATAGAAGATTAATTCATACTTTTTTCTAACAAGCAAATTAGGTTAAGCACATTCCAATTGAACTTTCGACGACCTTTAAATGAGCGAAGGGGCAAATTCCCAGTTTAGAAGATTGTGAAACGTACGAGTAATCAATTTCAACAATTTCCTCACGAAACGAATGAAGGCTTAACAAATTTGTTCAAGTACACGAAAACAAGTACTTCAAGAATCGAGGGGAGGTTTCGTTCCGTCTACCTTCCTCATCTGGGCCGCAAGCCAGGAGTAACGAGGCAAAACTAAAGTGAAAGGTTGACTTAAACAAAGAAGCAAGTAAACCTCAAGCCGAAAGTTCAAGAAAGAAAAGTTTAAATAGGAGCAAAATAATGGAATTAAGCAGGCACATTATGAGAAGTTGCTACAAAAATGACCACTAGTGTACGGAAGAATCAATGTTCTCAAGCTCCAACAAACAAACAGAAAAGGCCTTTATGGCTTGCAGAACCAATATTATTTTACGAGGACCATACCCATCTTCTAGCTAGGCCAAACCCACTATTATAATTGCACACTATAGTAAGCGGACTCGAGAACCACGACACTGGAAATTGCCGTCACCGACTTCTACAACTCAATGAATGACCAAGTGAAGAAAAGAGATCCCCAAGCTGTAAGGCTCAAGAATTGAAAGACAACATCCAAAATTTAAGCAACAACATCAAACTCACGAGGCAATTTCCAATACTCCATTGAATCAGCAGAGCACCACAAAAAAATCATCCTGGGGTTGGAGTCCCATTTGAAGTTTGTTTAGCCACATAGATTTGCTTCATTTTGGAAGAGGAAAATCCCTTGTCAGAACCAAAAGTCTGGTTCCTCCCATGGAAATTCATTCTCCGGTGGGACCATTCATTCCCTGCATTGTTTCTCTGAGAGGTCCCACTAGGGCCACTACCTCCTCTTTGGTAATTGTAGCCCACGGAATGACTCTGTTGCGCCGACAAATTCTTCTGCTGGGATGTCCTAGCCTTGGAACTGCTAGTGGTGTGTCCTTCACTTTTGTTGCTACCACCAGTTCGCAGATTCTCTGCAGTGCCAGCATCAGCACCAGCACCAGCACCAGCACCGTTGGAGGAGCTCTGATTGACAGGATTTGGTGTAGATGCCCCAGCAGTGGCGGATCTTGATGAGTCTACTAAACATAGTTCATCAGGAAATTGTGCAGTATTTACCTCTGTTGCAACGGTAAAACCTGGGCCACTAGTAGAGGGAGTTGAAGTTTGAGACTCAGAGAAGCTAACATTCAGCTGTTGATCAATTGGATGCTGGTGTCCAAATTGAGGTGGTGGCACACCTTCCACTTGTTGCAATGGCCTCGAGAGAGGAATTGAATGAAGAGGTGATGCAGGAACATGAGACCAGCGAGCTTGGACGGGAATGTCAGGTGCTGACTGTAGAAAATTCAGGAGGACATGTTAAAATACCACTCTGGAAATGATAGTTCAGACAAGACAAGAATATATTAAACAAAATATAGTGCAACATATCTATCCATTGACTTTGATTACCAAAGATCACAAACTTCAAACTTCATACACAAAAACACAGGAACTTGTATTGTGCATCTGAAAGCAAGAACAATTCATTCTCCTCTCCATTTGAGGTTACTTTTTCTCTTTTCGATTTTTTGTGGGGAGAGAGAGAGAGAGCTACAAAAAGCTACATATAGATAACAACAAATCTTTACCTGGAAGGGTGATAAATCGAACATGGTCAAAGGTGAGGCAATGGGCATGATTGGTGAACCAGAGACAAGATGCTGCATAGCTCCAGCCATGTTGGCAGCATTCCTCTGTCCAGCAGTGATATTAGCATTATTCATATCATTCTCAGCCATACCAGCTGCGGACGATGAAGAATTGTGCTTCCAATCAGGATGCTTTCCTGAAGGGATATAAGTAGGACCCATAAAACTCAGTCCTACCTGTCCAAATTGTCCAACTGGAGTAAAATGATTATAAACCACCATGTGTGGAGGCCCTTGAACTCCAGGAATTCCTCCAGGTGGGCTAATGAAAGGACCAGTATATCCAGCTGGAGGTCCATAGAATGAATCCACAGTGGAATGGCACTGCTGCCATGTCCCAAGAGGCCCCGAAGTGGATGTAGTACTACTCTTTTGAGGCTGTGATTGGGCACCAGCAGATTCTTCATGCGGACCAAAAGCAAAGATAGGACCACCCAAAATAGGATTCATCTCGTAGAAGGGAAAGGGCGATGAAGGGCCACCCGGAAAATGAGAAAGCATCTGGCTTGAAGAACTCTGGGGACTCGGTAAAGTTGGCCACAAGGAGATTGGAGGTGTTTCGACAGAAAGGTCTGCAGGAAGAGACACACTCAGAGATTCTTCTCCCCTAGATTGACCCACTAATTGTTGATCACGAGCCATACCTTCTTTTTTTTTTGGGGAGGGGTGGGGGGTGGAAGAAGTTAATACAATATCAACAATGTTGAATTAACAATGAAGGCCACTATGAATAGACAACGAAAATGAACATGATAGAAAACATGAGGTAATACCATCAATGCCTGCACCACCAAAGCTTTTGGAATCCGAAATAGCAACAGAACCTATTCCATTCCCAACAACCTCATCATTGCTGATAGCAGCAACAGCAACTGCAGAGGCAGCAGCTTCAGCTTCAGCCTCTGAATCTTGTAGATGAACACAAGAGTCATCAGTCTGTTTGTCTTTTTTGAAGAACAGAGCACAGTCATTCTCAGCTACAGATAGACTCTGGGAAATTTGAATATCTTGTCTACTGGAGCCAGGAGCCCGGCTACTGGGAGGAAGGACAGGTGGGGAAGTAACAGCACCTGTTCAGAGGGGGAAAAAATTAGGACACAGTTTCCACAGTTCGGAAAAACCCCAGCCATGGAGAAGTTCACAAAATTACCAAAGCAAATCTTCTCTCCAGCAAGCAGGGAGTTGATTGGACTAGCAGCAGATGAAAAGGATCTTTCCTTTGTCGGCATAGAAGACGATGGCAAGAGGGGGTCACTGACCGAGCTGCTATGGCCCCCAACAGAAGCAATTGGGGTGTCAAAGCGGGGAGGCTTCATAGCCTCCTCAAGTTGACTTTGAGTCAAGGCCATAACCTATGAAAATGAAATTAGTCAGAATTTTAAAGTTTAAGAAAAAAGATTAAATTCAAGAGCAACCATAACCAGAATGGTGATAAAGGTCAACAATACAAAAACAGCTTCATAACCATACAGAAGTCATTATCTGCTAAATCAGGTGTGCAAGTTGAGTGCCTACAAATTAGACTTTGGATGTAACCCCCCCCCCCAACCCAAAAAAAACCACCACCACCACAACAATATATAAGATTGCATACAACTTTGTGAACATGACGTGTGCGTGCATGTACAGACACAGAGAGAGAGAGAGAGAGAGATGCATATGAGGTATACAAGTTGAGAGCCAAGAAAAATGCATTTTAGAACCCCAAAATATATATATATATATATATATATATACACGAGAGAGAAAGGGAGAGAGATGGAACCCAACCAATCTGCATGTGCATCTCCTGAAAAAAAAAAAAATCCCTTTCTACATTATCAAGTTAGAGTAGAGTAGATCTAAACCAGTAAATGTCTGAAGCCACTCATATGAAGCAACAGAAAAGAATGTCAATATCACTAATTAACCATGTACCCAGAATCTATGAAGCCAGCGACCAACACTCATGTCATTCCAAAAGCAATGTTGCATACCTCTTGATTAATTCGTGCAGTGTCCCAAGAACTCATAGAAGATTGCACATTATCAACAACCTCATTCTTGCTCTCAAATATCATAGCAGGGCCAAGGTCTTTTCCAGCACCAGATACAATAGAGACAGAGCTTGTTTGATGATGCCTGTAAACAAATACCCATTACATTAAAAAAAAAATTCAGAGGCAAACAAATTTGTTAGAAAAGATTTTGAAATATAAATTGCATACTTAATGTTTTGGGATGTTTTATCAGCCTGTATCTCAGATTTTACTGCAGGTGTGCCAATTGGTGCCAGCGGCTGGGACACCAAGGCAGCAGATGCTTCCTTATAAGCCAAAACTCGCCCTTCAGAGGATGCAAAACCTGAGTTCACGTTTGTGGATGATTCTCCAGCCAGTGATCCAGAAACTTTCTTAGAGTTGGTTGACCCCACAGTAGTCACAAAAGTCTGCCTAGTAACTCTAGGTTTACGTGGAGGCTGGCGATACATGGAAAACTTGAGTGAATCATGCTGAGCAAACAACAAATACACTAAAGCAAGAACCAAAACAAAAACTCATAAAAGTACGGAAAAATCGCACAAGCAATGCAACCTTTATTACCCGAAATTTTGCCTTAATTTCTTTTTCTCTCTGTTCCCGTCGATCATTCAGCATTTGCCTTTTCGACCTCACTTCAATGAAGTCATCTTCGTCACTAGGTGCTTCTATGCCAGGTTGTTTGAAAACACGAACAACCCCACTTTGCAGGGGGGCATCAACATCCTCCTCAGAAATGTTTCTTTTCAAACTTGCCTCTCCAGACAGAGAGAAATTCTGATCCCTCAATGACATGTCTCTTCCACTTTCTTTAACGACCAGTTTCCCAGATTCAACATCCTGGGAAATAAAATTACCTGACATCAAACTCTCTGAATGAACTATTTGCTTCAACGACTTACTAGACATGGTCCCTCTCTTAGATCCACTTCTTGCAAACTGCGCATTAGATCTTCCATTGTAATTTGGTTTATCACCCGGATTTAAGCTATTAGAAGAAAATGAGCCATTTGGTTGCCTCCTTTCAACATTCTCCCGAACTCGAAATTCAGTTCGTTCGACAGTCCTCCTAGATCTCCTCTGAAAACCATGTGTATCTGAACTAGAAACGTCAGCAGCTGGAAGAGATGATCTCATGCTGGAATTCCTAACTGCATATGTGAATCTTCTCCCCTTGCTACCTGATACAACACCTTGAGCCTTAATGCCACCAAAGTTTTTCTCGTTGGAAACAGATTCACTTATAGGTTGGATTGGCAGTGATTGACCTTCAGAAATTGTTCCCTTTGATGATGAAATACGATTCTTTCTAACAGCATCATTTTGCCCCCTATTCTCAGCTAGGCCAACCGATTCTGGTTTAAGTTTGTCATCACGACCACTTAAAACCTTTGCATTAGCACTCTGTGAAAGAGCACCACTATCCACAGTTTGTCTGACCAAACCTGAACTTAATTCAGATGATGCATTCCCATTAGGTTCACTTTTTCGTCCAGGAACAAAGCCAGGCTGCTTAATCCCAGCGGTAGATTGTACTTCATTTTTCACCACGTTCTGAGCAGAAGTGTCCAGAACTGGTTGAATACCCAAGGAACCCCCTGCATTCTGATTCACGCTATAAGGAGTCTGCACATTCGGCGGAACAAAAGGCATTGATTGAGGGGCAATGGGTGGGCCTCCATGGGAGACAGATGAATATCTGAGCTGACCAAACTGGAACATGGGTGGTTGTGATGGATGCATATGAGCAAGAGGTGCTCCTATAGGAGTATGAAGATGTAAAGGCATCTGTATCGAGCCAATCTGTATGGCAGGAACTGGAGATGGTATGAGAGAAGGACCAGAAAATAGCCCAAACTGAAGTTTAACAGGTGAATCAATTTGGCTTGGAGCAGATCCAATAGAAACTGCTGTCAGACCTGCAGAAGATGGCATGTCAACTGAAACAGATAAAGCTTGCTGAGTAGAAAGACCAGTTGTATCTGCTATTGAGGTGTATGGGTCCTCAATAGGTTTAAGAAAAGAATCTTGCGTAGTAATCTCAGTTTCCTGGACCATAACTGAGACTGGCGAAAAACCACCTACATCTTCATGGCTTGGTTCATCACCTTTTACACCATCAACCAGTCCCTCTTCTCCCGCAATAGGGATAGAGGAGTCTGATATGCCAAAGCCTCTTTCCTCATTGCTGAAATTTCTGTCAAAGTCATCACTTGGTATCTCAACCTCAATACCTTCATCAAAGCCTAAAACCAAGTTGCCCATCAAATGAGAACCTTTCTCTTCTAAATGTAAATCTTCAAATTCTTGGGTCAAATCCAAATTCTCATCATCTCCTTCCCGCACTTCATCCTCTTCCTCATAACCATCTTCATCCTCATCATATTCTTCCTGCTCCTGCAGGTCCTCGTTATTCTCAAGAGTCCATTCCTCATCTTCAGTAGCAGAAACGGAACTGGAAGCAGTCATCCTCAGATGCTGCCCTGAATTGTCATTTAAGCTAATAGATTCATTCTCAGACACTGAAACATTTTTCCCTTCCGCTGTAATAGATGCCATGGGAGAATCACTGGAATCATCCAACTCATCATGGGAGAGATGTGGTGGAGAGTTAGGAGGACTCGAAACAGATACAGAAGATTGTGAATCACACCTAGGAGTTATATCCTTGTTCGAATTCTGATCTTGAAGAGTGAGATCATCTTTCGGGATATCTAGTTCAGATTGCTGGAGGCCATCTTGATGACTACCATAATACGCTGTCTGCCTGGTTGGTTCACTTCTTTCTGCATGGCTGTAGTGGTTATCATCCAGGAATCCAGATGGTCCAGGATGATCATTCGTACTCCTGAAAGAACTCCTCTGTGTATAGGCAATTGGAGGAGGAAGGACACGAGGTTGTCTCATGGAATATCGTGACCTTCCATAAGAATAAAGCTCATCTGCCTCAGAATGTGGATATGGCCTCTCTGGATGAGGAGGAGTATTGCCTCGAAAACGGTTCTGAACCCATCCAATATCACTGTACTTCTCAGCAAGATTATCTTGAAAATCTGAATCCATCTCCATGCTTCTGCTCAAGGAGTCTGCATCCCCTGAAAAGTTCCATCTCTGGTCTTTGTGATAGCCAAATTCATCTGCATAAGATTCTTTCCCTCCTCTTACATGAGCACTAGAAGACATATATCCTGCCCCTCCATGAAATTCTTTCCTAGAGACCGCTCTCGAGTTGGCAAATGAATCTCTCCTGGGACTGAAGTGACCAATCTCATTTTCCAGTAGCTGTGACGAAGAAGTATTGCCATTTTCAAACACATCCCTTCTCCATGAGTTCAAAGACTTTCCTCTGTCAAGAAAACCCGAAGATCCATCTCTGGTAGGATATGGCCTAGAACTAACGTCAAAAGGCCTGTTTAGAACAGTTGAGTCAAAAGAAGCTGATGCTGTTATCCTTTCCACCATTTTCTCACTATCTTCCCATGTTTCAACATCTGTAGAAGGGGAGACGTCTTTTTCCTTCAGTATTGCTGAAAATTTGTCATCTAAGTTCGTAGTAGCGACAGAAGAATCAGATTTGACAGCTTCAGCCTGCCTCTTGGCCATTCTTTCTTCCAATTCCAGAAGCTTTTGTTTAGCTGCTATCTTCCTCCTCTCCTCCTCCACAAGAATCCTCTTTTTCTCTTCTTCTCTGGCAATTCTCTGCTCTTCTGTTCTTCGAATAGCCTCCAAACGCTCCTGTTCTGCCCTCCATGCAGCTTCCTGTGCTTCCTCTTCCAGCCTTCGCACGCGTTCTTCCTCTTCCCTAATAAGCCGTTGTCTCTCCTCCTCTTCTCTTCGAGCCTGTTCCAAAGCTCTTTCTTGTTCTTCAATAATCCGCTGCCTCTCAAGTTCCTGCATCTTCTGAACCCTTTCAAGTTCAGCTTCGAATGATTCCCGAACAGGGTCATGCAAAAAAGTCTGTTTGACCACATCCTTTTTCCTTTTAATAACTCCAACGAGACTACCAGAGAAGGGATCCCTTTCATCAAAACCTGCAGAACTTATAAAAGGATCCTCAAAATATGATCTTTCAGTTTTTGAAGAGACACGTTTGTCCCTTACAGAAGTCAGCAGTGGATCAGTCCCAGGAGGCATTTTTCCACCCGAAGCATACATAGATTTAGAGATGTTGCTATTCTGGAAATTGTCACCCCTATATCTGTTGGATTGTTCAGCACCATAGCGCTCCCGTGTATTCCATTCAGACCCTCGGCTGTTATATGATTCCTTTATGTTGTTCCACTGTTGTCGCGCTTCCACAAAATGGCTTCCATTCCTCCTTAAATGAGTAGTTTCCTCGCTTGCTGAAAAACCACCATCTTGTAGGGGGTCCCCAACATGTGGTGGCATGTACTTGATATCCTTCCCAAAATCTTTGTTAAAAGCAGTTGTTCTTGCCACAACACTGTTTCTATCAGTTTTTGAATACCCAAAATCTCTACTTCGTTCAGTAATACCATGTCCTGTATCACGCTCATCATCAGCCCAATCAGACCTTGGATTTAACTTGACTAATGGCAGGGGGCCAGGAAAGTACTCTTCTTTCCGAGGCTGATCAGCTAGGTGCGAACTACCCAACCCATGGCCCTCACCACCGTTCTCCATGGCGCCATTTCCACTTGTATGACGTGAAGCCTGGCCATGTGGACGCATATCAACAAGTGAATTTAAAAGAAAACTGTCCCGCTGTAGGTCAGTTGACTCCTCAGAGGTAACTAGTTTCTGTTTCTGATTCACATTATCCTGCGGTTTCTGCCCAGGCCCAGGTAATACAGGTAATACAGCTTGTAGAGAAGGAAAATCCTCACCCCTCAAAACCACAGCTCTGTCCACTGCCTTAGGAAAAGGTCTAGCAGAACTAGCACTTGAAGTAGCAACTGCAATACCACTAGCCCGAGCTGAAGGTGGCATATAAGCACTATTGACTCTACTGTCACCATCAATACCATGTCCAGTAGGCTCAACCTGCAGATCACCATCACCAACATCTTTCTCTGGCAAAGCTACCGCCACAGGCTTGGTCCAACCCATGCCGGACGAGGTGGGCCTCGGTCCACTACCAGGCCCAGTACCACTAGCCGTTCCGCTACTTGATCCTGATAAATCAAACCTCTCATGTTCCTTCCTCAACGAGGGCAAATTCAAGGGGGGTGGAACAGATAATTTGGGCCCAGCAGCCTTCTGTGAAATCCTCGACCGTGACAGAACCACCATTCCCCCACTCCCTCCACCACTTCCCAACCTGGCCCGAGCCCCAGCAGCTGCCTGCCCATAAGAGCCACTATAATGTTGATGATTATGATTAGAAGGCTGCCCATAAGACTTATTTAGATTAACAGATACAAACTTTGCCCCGACCCCTCCGCCATGATTGGCCATATCTTGCTACTACTGCAGATCCCAAACCAGTGCAACGCATCAAAACCCTAGTTTCACTTCTTTCTCGCAGAGTTGGAGCTTTTAAAAATCTCTCCCAAAAAAAAATAGATCCTACTGCAAGTACAAGAACAAATTAAATAAATCAATTAGTTGATGTAATTAAATCAATAGATTTAGTATGCCAAAAAGTATACGAAGAGTTGGATGAAATTGGTTGATGATATGGTCAACACAAATTTGTAAATAAGAAATAGATGAAAAGGAAGACATAAAAACACGCTCACACTTAGCAAACATTCCAAAGGATCAAGGCTCCTCTGTTTCAAGATAATAGCCAGAAAAATTAGAGATTTACATTTACAGATCAGGGTCTGCCAAAATGTATGATGCTGCTATAGTTATGTACATAGCATGTGCCAAAGTTCTAAGAAAAAAATTAGCAGCGAAAGTATCAGCATTTGCAGATCACCCTAAACTGACGTACTGATTACACACATGCACCAAATGAGATTTTTCAATTGAAGCTACAAAACTATGCCCAACACGAATCCATCGTTCAAAAGAACTTCAAATGAGTTGGTAAACAAAAATTAGAGTTGATTCTAATTACAGTACAATAATCCAACTATGTTGATAGGAACAAAATGCAGTAAACCCAAAAAAAAAAGGCTAATCACCCTACTGACAATGTTAAGAGGCATTTCCTATCAGCTCATCATATATCAGAAAAAAGATTCCTACTTTTCTTGGCAAAATCCTCTCTAACAAATCCATTCCACCACAACAGAAAAATACAGTGTGTATAAGCAAACAATTTTCCATATCCCAGTCAGCTTTGATGAAGACGGAAACAAAATGGACAACTCAAACACTTCAAAATCCCAAAAAAAAAAGAAAAACATGACAGAATAGGGGGAAATACCTGCCTGCAGAGGAGGAAGGCGACGAGGAGGCGGCGGACTATGAATTTGGAGGACGCAAATGATTATTGATTTTGGAATCGGATGCAGAAAAATTATCTGAGATGATAAAATTGAAGAATCAATGGTTATGTTAATGCTGATTATTGATGGCTGCGACTCTGATCGATGAAGGCTGGAACCCTAGCGGTGGGTAATAAGCACAGTCGATTGATCTCAGGTGGAGGGGAAGAGAACGAAGGAACGAAAGGACCCAAAATAAAAAACCCCACTACTACTGTCTATTCAGGTTAAAAACAACAGGAAGACAAGGGCACAATGGTAATATGATCTGCTGTTTGGCCATGCTGTACAATATTTAGAGCAGAAAGCACAGATTTCTAGTGCAGAGCTGGTAATGGCAAATTTACAAAAGTAGACACCTATTTGACGTGCCCAGGGACAAAGGTTGATACTATTCAATACTCTAAGGGTTAAGTGCAGTTTGCACCCCTCAACTATTCATAAATTGAACTTTGCTCCTTAATCTTCTAATTTTTGCAATTAACTACCTTCTACATTTTATTTCTCACGTGATTCAAAAAATGAGGTGACCGGTTTACCCTTAGTCTTTTATTGAACTTCCTAAAGTCCCCTCATCACTTTTTCCCTCCTTATTTAGTTTTATGTTCTTAGTTAAACCTAAATTGGCTTTGAGAGAAGCCACCAGATCCACTATGACTAACATTGCCACCTCTATCGTTGGAATAAACTCTTGTTCCACTAAAGGATTCTACCGAACGGCTCTAAACCGTGCCAACACTACTACTACTACCAAACAGTATATCCGTATATTTAGTGGTGATAGGTAAGAGTCTAGAAAAAGAAAAGAGAAATGACTAAGATCCAGTTTTTTGGTTGAAATACAAATTAGCCACTCTTGCTATCAATCTCATGGACTAAAAAAATAAAAGGGTGAAAGTTGTCTTTATATGATTATGTTGATGTGCGTTCACTATGTTTAGTATACTAATTTTTTTCAACTAAGGAATCCTTTGCACGATTCTTTTAGTAGATTCTTTTGATTGGACTTTTATAAAGGAAGAGCAACCAATATGATTCTAAATAGAATTGAGGGAAGCTTCTTGAATGAAAGTTGGTTGAAAGAAACTAGGAGTTGTAAAGATCTATAGGAGCCAATAGTGGTTGGTTTTCATGAGGATATGGTGTTTCTTTTCAATTAAAAATTTATTTTTTTTGAAATCTCGGGCAAGAAGTAATAATCTTCCATTTCTTTAGTATCCAATAAGATTTTTTTTTTTAAATTTGGAGTAGTTGTGCCCAGTAAGTTTTATTGTTCACAATTTACTCTTTTGATTTGATTTGGGAATTTTTCTTCTCTCTTTAATCTAGGCAAGAATTAATGCTCTTCTATTTCTTTTTAATTTTTTTGTCATCGAGATGCTTTTCTTTTTCACTGGTAATTCTCTATTTTGATTTGCATTTTTAATGTAAAGATTCTTTCTTATGTAATTGGTGGATTTTTTTTTCTCTTTTATCTTTTCTTTAGTTCTTGTTTGGCAGTATATTTGTGGTACCTTAATTATGTGAGCTTTGGCCTCTATCATGATAAAAAAAAAAAAAAAAAAAGGCATTTTGGGCTAAAGAAGAAGAACGGTAGAAAGGATCTTTGACTAATTAGTTGCTAGAAGACATTTGTTTTGATTTCTCGAAATTTGGATTATTGCAGTGCATTGCTAAAAATCAAAGGGTAAAATATAATTAACCCTTCGGTGGTTTCTAAACCACATAACTTCCCGTAATTCTAAAAACTATACATAACCCCCATTCGATTTTAGTTGAAGTGTCAAACAAATGGAAATCATCCATCATCACGATACATGGGTGAAATGTCCAAATTACCCCAATATAAGTACTAAAAAAGGTCAAATGAAATTAGAGTTTTTGCGAGCTTGGTCATCATCGTGAGAAACCGAGAGAAAAAAGACTTATGATTGAAGGAGAAAAAGTTTTAAAACCAAAATAAAAAACACCAGATCCGCTATTGAAGATCATAAAATAGCTGTGGAAGACTATCACAAATGTTGTTGCTCTGTCTGGTAAATATTTCGACATCAACTTTAGAATCTGAAATGCATTTGCGTATTTTGAATAGAAATAGTACTATTGTGTGTTGGAAATCTAATGAATCAAATGATTATGACAATTAAGAGGTGATTAGTTTCAAGTTTTTTTAATTTGGGATAACTAGTATTATCATGTTTAAGCAAAGAGTTTTATCGGCTAGGATTCAACTTATGGGTTAAAATTGGATTTACAAAAATGCATGTGGGTTCTAAAATCGTTGGGATTATAGATAAATATGGGTAAAATATGTTTTTGTTAGTTTGAAAAAATGTTGATTAGTATCAGATATGGGTGACACATACATTTGGCAATTTTAAAAATTTTATCATTGTCATTAGATATCTCTAAAGTATAATTTGGTCAGTATGTCATTCTCATATTGTAGCCAAATCGATATAGTATGATTTGGTTGCCAATAAAATTTTGGTAATTTGGGCATAGACTAATCCTCGCTTGTCGGCTTGTTGGCTATCATATGGTTCATTGAAATATGTAATATACTACATGTCTTTTTATTTATCAGATTGTGTCTTTTTCTTATCATATGTATCTCCATTTCTAATGCAGGCTTTGAAAAAAAATGACAACTTCAGAAAGATCACTATAAAAATGCATTTTAGTGGTATATTCATATGGGAACCAAAACTAGTATATACTAGTAACAACATTGCTATATTTTAAAATTTGTGATACAAGAAAATTGTCTAGGGATATGTTGTGTAATATGTATGCTAGGTATGGTGATATTTCAAATGTGAACCTATATTTTGAAGTACTAGTATGTGGCTTGGATGTTGGAGCAGATGAAATCAAATGAGATAAAGATGTAAATTTAATGTCAATTGTGCATGAAAGCGTAGATATTGTTGATATATATATGTTGAATTACATGATGAAGTACCTAGTCAAGTTGTATCCTCTGGAGGAAAAAGTCCTATTAAAAGTGTCACTGCTGATGCCCCACATGTTGTGAGTTATCACAATGATAATAGAAAGGGCAAAAAGTCCCAGTGGCTCTCAAACTATTAGTAGGATGAAGTTTTGGCCCCCAAACAATTAAAAGTAAAATTTTGGTCCACGATCTATTCAAAGTACAAAATGTTAGATCTTCTGTCAAATTCAGCAGTTAATACCGACGGAATCTACGACCACGTGAGAAGTACGCCGAAATACGAAGGGCATTTTTGTCCACAATGAGCTGTCTTCCACTCGATAAAATGGGACTTCTTCATGAACTTGAACAAAGAAAAACTCCATTGCAACCAAAGAAGTTGCTGAACTGAAAGCATGCGAGAAACCAACAATCTGCCTTTCCCATTGTGCAGGTGTGAGAAAATGTCGAGGGTCATAACTTCGTGGACTTCAAGAAATCCTAGGCGGAGATTTGCAGTGTGCATGGATGGTGGTTGCAGATTTTGACAGTGGATTGACAAGGAGATGTGCAGCCGGTCAACGAAGATCATACCTGGGTTTCTGAAAAAAATTAATGTAGCTGAACAACAAAGAGATGCGTATGAAGCAGAAGTAAGAAGACAAGAAAGGAAAGTCGCAAAGTTGAAGGTCAAAGTGAAAGAACTAGAAAAAGAAATCCGTAGCAAAAAATGGGTGAACAAGTGTCTGGTGACATTGTTTTTGTTAACATGGATGCTTACAACTATAATCTTAGTTAGTTAGGGCAAAAAAAATGAAAATTTCACAGTTTTTAGGCAAATAGAAGGAGCAGTATGAAGATGAATGAAGTGGCGCATGTTATTGTTTCTGTACTCTGTAATGACTGTATTGGTAGATGTGCAATGAAGTCTAAGTTTTGATTTGTTGAATGAAAAATCAGACATGCTTCGTTGGAAAAAAATCAGACTATATTTGCAAGGTTTTGTTGTTTCACTTGTTTGTTGAAGTACTCTGTAATGTTGTTTTACTTGTTTGTTGAAGTACAACTGCACAGCTTGAAAGGAATGACACAGTGAAGCTCAATTGAGTCCCAGTAGCCCTCAATATGATGACCTAGTACATTCCATTAACTAGATATACTAACTAGACAAAGACATGAAAATTTGCAAAAGTGGGGTAATCAAATATAAAGACCATTATATTATACTGACCCTACATAACCAATACTGCTGTCAATGGTCTACAAAAATATAGTCAAAATATAAAACATAATCAGCACTAACAAAAGTTGATTGGAATTCATCCACTATCATCCAACGAGATTGGAGATTGTAAGACAAAAAATAGTTGGCAAAAATGTGATGTGGTCCCTCGTCAATTAGCTCTTGACTGTTGGCCCTCTTTAATTAGCTCTTCCCCCTCCCTTGTCTTTTGTGGCTTGTCTTCCTCTCCCTCTACCTCTTCCACTCGACTTTCCTCTGCAAGAACCAACTGTGTACGGTGGCTCCTTACCCAAATATGTATAGTTAGTATTTATGACTTCTTTTTCTGCATCAGTGAGTGGTTTCCTAATTGAAGTTTTCCTGCTATGGGTTGATGGACAAGTCCTTTCACTCGGACTTGGGGTTAGGGTTGCAAACGAGCCGAACCGAGTCGAGTTTTGAGCTAATCGAGCCGAGTTTCGACTAAATTTTACCAAACTCGAGCTCGACGAGTCGGCAATTTTCAAGCTCGAGCTCGAAAAATATAAAAAATAATTTTTTATTTTTAAAAAAATAAATAAAATAATATTTTTTTTCTTAATAAATAATAAAATACTAAGGATATATACGTAATTTTACTATGAAAATAAAAAATAAAAAAATATATATAATATACGTAATTTTATTATTAAATAAAAATAAAAATAAAAAATATATATATATACTCAAACTCGCGAGCCGACTCGCGAGCTAACGAGCTTAATATTCTGAACTCGAGTTCGACTCGAGCTTGACTCGAGTCGCTCGCGAGCGGCTCGATTCGTTTGCAGCCCTACTTGGGGTAGATGTTTGTTGTTGTTGTTGTGGTTGGTGGTGTCTAGGTTCATGATCATGGACTTCATGTGGTTGTTGCTGGCCTTGTGGCTGCTGATGCGGTCTTGTTGTTGGCCTTTTTGCTGGCCTTGTTTGTTACTGTTGCTGGCCTTGTTGCTATTGTGGCTGCTCATGCGCAGTTTCATCAATCTGCTGTTGCTGTGGTATTTCTGACTGCACAACCTGCAAAGTTTCATGAACTATGTTAACTACTAAACAGGAAAAATTAAAAGTGAACGTTGTTGGTTGTACTTACTATTTGTCTCCTCCTTCTTGGACTTGATTGCTGCCTTACAGGTTCAGTTGAAGTTTCTTGCTGCCCTTGTTCATTGGTTGGCTGCTTGCATGTTGCTGCATTATGACCAGTCTCCCCACATTTTCGACAATAAATGATGATCCTTCTTCTTAGTCTTCTACCGTGATTTTTGCCTTCAGTCGTGTCCCTTCTCCTAGCTTTTCTAGGCCTTCCAAATTGAGTTACTGATACCGGGGGCTCCAATTCAGGCATTGTTGATGGGGGCCAATGATTCTCACCACTAATTGGTTGTAACACATTTTCTTAAAGCTTTAAGAATAGCCCCCTACTATAACAAACATTCAAGTACTGTCATGGGTCTTCATTCCTCAAAAGAATAGCAGCAATGGCGTGACAACATGGAATGCCACTAACCTCCCATAACCTGCAACTGTAATTCCTTTTCTCCATATCTACGACAAATTGGGCCCCTCTTGGTCATTTCACCTGGTAGCCATGTAGTGCATTCCAAATAAGCATCCACTGACTTGCAATTTTTACCTTATTTTCAATAATTTCGTTGATTAGAGGTCCAGTTAGGCAATCATATCTTTTCATTGCTGATTTTCTCTTCTGGATCCTATCCATAAGGTACTCCCTGATCATTTCCAGCATTGTTATAATTGGTTGGTTTCTAGCCTCAAGAATATGTGCATTAAAAGACTCACACAAGTTGTTGACTAGCATGTCACTCTTTGTGTGAGTTGGAAAAAAGGCCTTACACAAATGCCGAGAAGTTGGAGCATTTTTTACCCACTGATATGCCTCGTTATCAAAATCTTTGAGTTCTGCCATTACTTTATTGTAAAGTTCCTCTGTTGTGCTGTTGGCAATGTTCCACAGCCTATCCTTAAGAAGCAAACTGAATGTTTCTTCTTGAAGTTTCGATATATGTGTTGGACACAATACCTATGCTCACAATTTGAAAGAACTTCAGCTAATGCTCTATCCAACCCTGTAAAGGAAGAAACAAAATATCAGTGGAGGTTACTATGTATATATATATACACATACATACACATGTCCACATTATTGTAAAGTGTATATATATATACCTTTTGTTGGTCAAAAATAAAGGTATAATGAAATTGATTTTCAATTTCCAAATCATCACTGAGGTATTTCAAGAACCGCGTCCACTGCTCTGTAGCCTCTCTCTCTACAACTGCCCAGGCAATAGGCCACCACTCATTATTAGGGTCAGCTGCAATGGCAGTCAATAACTGCCCTCTATAAGTCCCCTTCAAATGGCACCCATCCAATGGTATTATTGACCTCAAATCATCCTTAAATCCTTTCTTCAATGGCTCTAAACAGCAGTAGAGTGTCATAAATTTTGGATTGCCCGCAGACCCTCTAAATGGAGTAAACATCACCTCCATTGTGTTGCTCTCATGTGTCTTTTTTATCTCAGCACAATACTCCAAAATTCTCTTATATTGTTGTTCGGCTGATCCCTTTATCATTTCAAGTGCCAGTTTCCTTGCTTTGGCTGCTATCCATCTGAAAATTTGAGCTTGGTACTCCTCATTCACAGTTTGCCGGATCTCTCTAACTGGGATTCGAGAGTTCGACCTAATCCTCTCCATGTACCTGTCAGACAACCACTTAGCCTTCAAGTTTTTATTTTTCCAGGCGTGATTGCAATTTTCATGCTTGTCATTCATGCTTTGAACTACCAAATCAGTACTCCCAAGTGCTTTTTCAATTGAGGCAAACACAAACTATTGGCATGTGGCCTTGTACTTGGCTCTCACCCTTTTACTCTTATTTCTCTTGGTGTATATTGGCCTCCCCATCTTGATACTATATTCTTGAACAGCTGCCTTAAACTGGGCTCTTGAACCAAATTTCATACCCAACTCAAATCTGGTATCAATCTTGAATTTCTCCATACAAAAATCTTTGTACTTCCTTTGGAATTGGTCACCATTTTTTTCTTCTGATGAGCCACCATCATTGCTAAGGTGGTTTGGAATTACATCTTCAGCCAATGTATCAGAAGCTTCTGGTTCATTTTTAGTTTGTTGCTGCTGTGCTTGTACATTTTTCCTTCTCCTGACCTGTTTTTTTTCTGTTGTGGCTGCTGTACATCATGCTATTGTGAAGAGAATATGCCTGTTGCTTCATTATTTTGTTGTGAATCAGGCTACGGTGAATGTGTTTGTGGCTCATCAAACTGCTACTTTGAAGTTTCACCCCCTGTTGTCTCAAACAACAAACCATCGAGTAATGCCTCATCGCCATAGTAGTCACCAGTGCTAAATCTGTTAGAGTCATGCTTTGATTCTGATTCTTCAATATCTTCCATAACTCCTTCCTTTTCAATAGGTTGTTCATTGCTATGATGGCCAATAGGTCGCTGGTTAGTAGAAGCTTCAAATGTACCTTGTTACTAGTCAGTTGAAGCAAAGGCAGCACCTCGTTCTAGATCTAATTCACTAGCTTGCTCATGCTGGATAGTAGAAACAGAGGCAGCATCTCGTTCGGATGTGCCTTGATACTGGTCTATTGAAGCAGAGGTAGTAGCTCTCCCATCTGGATCTAGTTCACTAGCAAGCTGCTGGATGCTCTGCCTATGTACAGCACTATGAGGCTGTTCTGATGACCCAATTTGAATATGTTGTAAACCTGAGTTCTGTAACATATTTTGATTGTCTTTTGTACCAGTATTTTCCTCAAACAACAGACCCAATCTAAAACCTTTTTCAGAACATGGTTCCCCTATTATTCTTCCCTGCTCATCCAACTCCTCAATCACAACACCACAACGTTTTTTTTCTACTTGTTTAACAATCAAAGGTGACCTAAAATTTTCAAATTTTTCAGGTGTCAGGTGATTACAAAATAGCTCCATTACCTTAAACTTGTAAACTCATTCTGAAAATTTGTTAACATCCTCATCAGTGCATAACTCTCTTAAACTATTGGATAGATCTTTGTTTGGTTCAACATAGTAATACAGTATAGCAGCGTTACGATGTCCCAATTTTTCACTATCTTATCCAATTCAAGAATGGGCATTCTCTCGGCGTCGCAAAGATCTATATCATCTACATCTCCATCAACATACCCCACATATTGTCCCCAATTAATTCTCCCCCCATGATGCAAACGTATAGTAAACTATTCAGAATCAGCCTCTGCAACAATAATTTTAGCCTCAGGTAAACACAATACTTAAAATAGGAAGAATAAATTATCTCACAAATTATGAGTCAAAACAGTTGTATTATGCCAATAAACTACTATTTCAGTAGCCTCTTTTGTGAGGACTCGAAAAAAAACTATTATTTTTAATCCCTAATTTTGGCTCGATTAATTATTTATTTGGATTTTTGCCACGAATAATATTTTCTAGTTTTATTGGACCTAAATATATTTCATTATAACTTCGTTATAATTTTATAGAGTCTCGTTTCAAAAATTAATTTTCGGAAGCGTGTTTAGTGAAAATAGTGAATAGTACTTGGAAATTTTATCTGCTTGAGAGTACGATAAGTTTGGAATATTAGAGACTTGTACAATAGTTCTAAAATAGGTAATTTTATGTTTAAGTACTCAAATGATAGTTAGTAGTATAATCGTTATAAGAATTTTCGAAGGTTTCGCGTCATAGCGTTCAGATGGACGGTACGCGTTTTCACACGCGCGACTTTATTTGAAGGACTTTAGACCCTTATTTCGGGACAATTAAGAGTGAATAATATTTATATGATTACAAGTGCATTAGAGGTTTAGTGCACTAGTGAATCAAACGCGAGAGAAAATCGAGGCCTAATCGTGCCAAACGCACCTTATGAAGAGTTGACTTATGGGTGATTTGTGGCCACCAGCTTGTAGCTTCTCAAGGAAACCAATTTTGATCAAAATCACTCTCCCTCCTCTCTCTCTTGGTTCGGCCAGCAGCATTGGAGAAACTAACATTTGCTCTCTCAATTTTACTTCACAAATCTTCACAAAAACTCATTCAAATCCCACCAAATTTGAACTACACCTAGCCTATCACTTGGAGAGACCTTTTAACTAGGAAGAAGGAGAGCTTTCACGATTTTCTTGGAGCATTTGAAGGACCGGAAATTCTGATCTAGGAACACCAAGAAGGTATACCATGGTCCAACACCTTAAACTTGATTTATGGTGGTAGAAAAGCATCTCTAAGCACTTGCATGTAAGTGGGTGACTTAATATTGTTGGAAAAATTGGAAAGTGGGCTCTATGAACTCCCACTCTTGGGTTGTTACTGATTTTGTGGTTGATGATATTTATAATGTTGGTATAGTATTTGAAATGGTGGATTAATGGCGTATAATTAGTAGAAACTTCAAGGAACTCATGGGATAGAAATTTCTGATTTTGCCCCTGTCTTGTTCGGTTATTTTAAGGCCAATTTTTGATGATCTAATGGCTTGAATATGATATTTATATGTTGTATTAGTTGTGTAAAAATTTTCATTGGAAAATATTGAGATTTGGTTGGGCAAATGAATTTCTTTGTGAAACTAGTCAAGCTGGAAAACTGTTTCCGTGTAGCTCTGTCCAGCGATAGTGTTTCGGCTGTAACTCTGTCCTCCGACGTCAAAATTGAGTGCCGTCAATGGAATTTGAAACTAGACATCCACACCTTTCCAACGGTATAAAATGCACGTTTTGGTTCCAAGTGTGTGAGCCAAACCAATCATTTTAAGAAGGCTGCCCTGTTTCTCTGTTCTGCTGGAACGATTTGATGATGCTGCAACTTTAGGCTTAATTTCGAGCTAGTTGCATGCTTAATCTTAAAACGATTTCTTCTGCGAAATTATAGTCCTATGAATGTATTTTCCAACACTATCAACCATGCTCAATTCCAAGTTAAATTGAGTGAGTCATGATCAAAATACGGTGACTGCCTTGTTCTTGAAAACCCTTGGATTTGGACAGATTTGATGTGAGACTCGTTGTGGTCTTACTAAATGAATTTCTTGGTGCTAAACACCTACCAAATGTACCATGTATGTTTCTTAGACTTTTCTTGCACAAATGAACCATGTTTGGAGGTTTTCCTTAGTCGAATGTTTGGAAACGGAGAGAAATGGAGCTAAAGGCAGTTTTGCCTTAGTAATTTCAAAACTTTGGTTGATTGGTTAACCACCTTCCCGAAGGTATTTTACCACGAAATTTGATAGACAAATACCCTTCATATAGGAGTACTATACTGCAAAATTTGGCACCAATCCAAGTCCGTTTCGACACTTAACTAAAGGTCCAAAGTCGGAGACCCAAATCTGGAAATTGTTCAATAGTCTTGAATTTTCCCCAACTTTGAGCTACCATATCTTGGTGCTCGAAACTCCGATTCTCGATCCGCTTGTTCTGTCCTAAACCTTACTTGCACCTCTAATTTAGTTATAAATTTTAAGGATTGGTTTGCAACGAGTGAATTCTACCGAATTTCCAAAGTTAGCGAAAAACCAATCCCAGCTCAATCCTGAACATTCTGGAACAGTGATTTCAAGCTCATTTTTTAGTACTTTTCACTTAGATTCGTGGAAAAGTGTCTTCTAAGAACTTTTAGTACTTTCCAAGAGGTTTCCAACGGTATAAAGTTTTCCAATTTTTGACTTGTATCGAGTGAGATACGATTTTTTCAAAGATCCATATCAAAACTGAAAATTTTCCAACTTTCAAGGAAATAGAGTTTTCCAAGAACCCTTTATTCTTTCGACATTATGCAAACGTTTTAATCTCGATTTCCAAGATAAAAACCCAAATGCTCCTGTACTTTATGAAACGCCACTCGAACCTCGATTTACAAGTAATTAAGGTTCCTTTTCACGAAATTCCCTAGATTATTATAGTGCACGAATTATTTCTCGATAATTGGGTTGTGTGAATAATAATTCACTATTATTTGCTCAGGCGCACACGAGGACCTTCAAGAGGATCCCACGGTGAACGCTTGAATTTTCCTTGACCCTACTTGCACTTAATACTTGGTGAATGTCAAGTGTATGAGTACTTGATACGTGCTTAATTGTTATGAATGATTACTGATTTTAGGAGTGGAGACGAGTGTGTACTTTATCTCACTCGTTCTCAGTTGAATAAATGATATTGAATGAGATTGAATGCAATGGCCGCATACGTCGCTGGAGTGAATCTTCTCGACACACAATGGTAAATGGGGGACGCCCAAACTCATAGGCTGACCTGGGACTCGAGCCGGCATGGGTTTGGTCGGGAACCTAGGCGTGTCATGAGACAAATAAGTTCGACCTATTGAGAGGTATTGCTTGGCATACTCGTGGAGTATTGTCTCATACATGTCTTGCGGGCCCGAGTGGGTGTTCGGTGGACGGAAAGAAGTAAGTGGTGATCTACGGATTGGAAATATCGACCCAGTTGATGGAGTGTCATCGGGGGAAGGTATACGAGTGACATCGTCAAAGCGAGTGGAACTTAGCTCCCGAGAGCTACTATATCCTTGAATTGTTTCTGATAAATTTCCTTTGGTGAATTGTCAATTATTGGAATATATTATTGTTTAGCTCGTAATTGAGATTGTTATTTGAACTACGTGCATGTGTGTTCTTGGCCTCACGAGCGTTTTGTTCACTCTATAGATTTGTTTTCCTTAACAGGATTAAATCTCGGGGAAGTGCAGAGAAACCCTCCTGATGTACTTTTGTTTTGGGGTTTCTATTATATTTTGGCTATGCCCTTGGTTTGGGTTGTACTTTTGGAATTAAAGTGTAATGATTTGGGCCTGACGCATATTTGGGATTTGAGTTGTATTTTGAACACCCCATGTATGGGTTGGATAATGGATGATTGTTAAGCTTGAACGATTTCGCATTATTGTGTTTATGTTATTCTATCTTGTTGTGACGTTCGGTCTGGCATTAAGCTTGAATGAAATTGTTTGAGTTCTGGCGAGAGTTAGGCAGGCGCCCCGAAAATACCCTTTGGTTCGCTTTAGGGAGAAGTGGGGGCGTCACAGTTGGTATCAGAGCGCTAGATTAGAGATCTATATGGGGGATATATTAGATACTCTACCTTTAAGACTCGATATGGGATGACTTAATCATACCTAAAATGATACTCGGGGCAAACTAGCAACTAAGTTAGTTTTACCTCGAGTGATACTTGGAGACGAATTAGTGAATAAGTAAGCATGCATTACAGGATATCCGAACTAGATAGTGATTTAAATTTCTAACCCGAAAAGTGCTATTATTTTGCAGGAATGGAAAACGGAAATGGAGTTCCTGCTGCTGACGGAAATGGCCATGCGAATGGTCATGTAGTGCCTCCTAAACTTATCTACTACCGAATTTTAGTTGGGGAAGCTCGGGTACGCTACTCGCCTGATACTCGATACCCCCGATGTGCTTGTAGAGTGACCTTTGCTTACCCAAATCATGTTGTACTAGCCTTGGACGACGAGCGTCGTCAGTTGGTGAATGCCAACTTGGACTTACAGGCTGAGGTGGACGAGTTTCGACAGATGGTTAGCGCTCAGGGCTAGAGGATCGCCGAGATCGAGGAGGTGCTTGAGGGCGAGGTAGCTACGTCTGCTGTGGTTAATGAGGAGCTTCAGAGTATTAGGGCTCAGCTTGCTAGGTTGAGGGAGGAGATCCGTAGTCGGGCTTCCGATATCGTAGCTGATGCCACTAGGCTAGTAGATGAGACGATGGGTGTGACTCAGGACTTTGAGGAGGAGGTTCCTCCTGATAGTCCTACTGTAGACTAGGTCTAGGCAATTTGACCTTTCTTTTGACTCTTTTGACTAATATAGTTAGAATTAGTTGGGGTGACGCTAAGTGTTGAAACCATTGTATTTTGCATGACTGTGTGGCCTATTTTGAGGCACTTGCGTTTATTTTAGTCTTCCGTTACTAAAAGTACTCTTGTGGCACCTGTGTGCTATATTTTTTATGACTAACCCATGACTTGCTAATTGTATGAATTTGATATGCTAATGAATGTAAATTATTGGTATTCCCGATATTTTCTTGATTGGTTCCTATTCTCTACTTTGCACCGCATAATTTATTTATTTCTTGCACTAGACACGTCTAGATTATGGAGGGACTAAGAGGCGGTCGAGGCCGTGGTCGAAATCGTGGGCAAGGGACTAGACAGGCCCAACCTAAAAAAAATGACTAGAGATCGGCAACTGGACCGACCCAATGTCAGGAAATATTGAGGGTAATCAAGTGGCGACTGCCATTAATAGGATGATTGATATCCTACAGCGCTTAACTGATAGATAAAACCCTGGATCGTTTAACCAACTTGGGGTCAAAAAAGAGGAGAGGATAGAGCCTTGAAGAGATTGCTAAAGTTCAACCCGCCTAAATTTATGGGTGAACCGGATCCCGAGGTAGCAGAGAATTGGCTTGAGAGACTGACTAACATATTTGCTGCTTTTAATTACACTGAGGAGAGGCGAGTGAATTTTGCCGTTTTCAATTTGAGGGAGTAGCCCGTGCTTGATGGGATCTGACAAAAGGAAAATAGGAGAGAACTCAAACCCCCTAGACTTGGGATAATTTCACGAGGGAGTTTAATGAGAAATTTCTCCCACCCTTAATCCAAGAGAAGAGGGAGAATGAATTTATTAAGTTGAAACAAGGAACCTTTACCGTAGTAAAGTACGAGAGAAAATTCACTAAACTTTTCAAGTATGTCCCTGAGTTAGTGGTCAATGAACGGAAGAAGATTAGACGGTTTGTTCAGGAATTTAATGTGAAAATCCAGAAGGGCTTAGCGGCGGCCCAAATCTCTACATTTACGGAGGCTTTAGAGAAAGCACAGAGGGTTGAAAGTGCAAGATCTCAAGTGAGAGACTTCCACAACAGAAAACGGAACTTTTCTAGCCGAACTTCTGGACAGGCTAGTAAGAATGTACAACCTTCCAAAGCGGGAAGAGGAGATGGATGAGCAAGGATTACTGGAGCTTCTAGGGGAGCTCTAACCAGAGGGGGCCGTAGTGGGACAACTCAAGTTAGGGAAGCACCCTCTACTGGATCGGCTGTGACTCCTCAAGTCACTTGTGGGTATTGTGGTAAATTCAACCACTCTGAAAACGATTGCTGGAGGAAGTTGGGTAAATGTTTGTTTTGTGGTAGTGCTGAGCATCAAGTCGCCAATTGTCCAAAATCACCAAAGACAGGAGGAAATGCTCAAAGGCCAGAAAAGTCAACTTCTAAGCATACAGTGCCGGAGGAAGCCGACCGAAAGTACCGGCTAGGGTTTATGCACTGGACCATCAACAGGTTCCTGAGACAACTAAGGTGATGGAAGGTACAATTCCAATCTTTCATCGACTAGTTAGGGTTTTAATTGATCCGGGTGCAGCTCATTCTTTTGTAAACCCTAACTTCATGAATAGAATAGACTTGACGCCAATTAAATTACCTTGTGACTTTGAGGTTAAAACACTCACTGGAGACAAAAGCTTAATTACTAATCTGGAGTATAGGAATTGTGATATCTATGTAGGGGAAAGAAAATTGCTGGCCGATTTGATAAGTTTAGCGATTAAGGGATATAATGTGATTTTAGGGATAGATTGGCTAGCCCATTATAATGCCCAGTTGAATTGTAGGACGAAAATTGTTGAATTGGGTATTCCAGGGGAGGTAACTCTGAAATTGGACGTAAAGGAAAAATTGGCTTCGTCTGCACTTATTTCAGGAATTCGGGCTAGAAAATTGTTAAATAAAGGAGCTCGAGGATATTTGGCTTTTCTTATTAACACTCCTAGTGATAAGGTGAATTTGGAAGACACACCGGTAGTAAAGGATTTTTCAGATGTTTTTTCTGAAGAATTTGAATCTCTACCCCCGGAACGGGAAATAGTTTTTAAGATCAATATGATTCCGGAAGTGGCACCTATTTCTAGAACGTCATATCGAATGCCTCCAGCCGAATTGAAGGAGTTGAAATTGCAATTACAAGACTTGTTAGAACGGAATTTTATACAGGAAAGTGATTCGCCGTGGGGAGCCCCGATTTTGTTTGTTAAGAAAAAGGACGGGAGTTTGAGACTATGTATAGACTATAGAGGCTGGAATGATGTCACCATTAAGAATAAATACCCACTGCCCCACATTGACGAGTTATTTGACCAATTGCAAAGGGCGGTAGTATTCTCGAAGTTAGATTTGAAACAGGGTTATTATCAGTTAAGGATTTTGGAGAAAGACATACCCAAGACTACTTTTAACTCGAGATATGGGTATTTTAAATTTGCCGTGATACCGTTTGGATTAACGAATGTACCTGCTGCTTTTATGGATTTAATGCATAGGGTCTTTAAACCCTATCTAGATCAATTCGTGGTAGTGTTCATTGATGATATATTGGTGTATTCTGTAACAGCCCCACTTTCCCCTAAAGCGAACCAAAGGGGTTAGCGGACTGCCTGCCCAACTCTCGCCAGGACTAACGGATCAGATGACGTCGATCTAATACGTTCCGAAACATACCAACGCGCGCCAACAAGTCAAAATCACAAAATAAAAAAAAATGAAAATCAAAACCGATGATGAACAGTACCGGCCACGTCAGAATCCGGATACTAGGCCGAGAGTAGCCAAATTTTTCTTTTGCCGTTTGAAATACGAGTTAATCCGAAATCCAACCAAATGTCAACCAAACATATATACATTGAAATGTATCATTTACAAGCCAAAAGCCAAAGCGGCATATCAAAACGATTCATCATGGATATACATGTTCGGTTTGCCAATCAAAAGAAATTGAACCCAATACACATTAGGGTTTCATTCAAAGAGCTATTCAAAAGACATTTACATGAGCTCAACTTGACAACCAACTAACACAACCTTATCCAAAAGTGGTCATTTCCTGTAAGGAAAACAAATGGAACGGAATGAGTTTAAACCCAGTGAATTACTACCACATAAGCAACAAAGAGCATATAGCATAACTTTCATTTCAAGTACACAATTAAAGAATAAAACAAGTCGGTAAAAGAATACGGACGGCTCTCAAGAGCCCATTTCCACGCTTACATTCTTGATCCAATCCCATTGACTCTCCGTCAACGTTTATGAGTACCAACCGTAGAACCCACTTCACTCCCATCCCTTCCACCAAACATACCCCAACCGGGTCCGCACTCCAATCAGTAGCTTTTGGTAATACTCGAGTTTACCGGAATCACGAGTCTCATTACTACAAGATTCCCCAGTACAGTTCCCGTGGCATGCCAATTTTCACGACCAAGCCCTCGCCGGCTCGATTCAATTGACTACCAATGGGGTTGAGCTCAGTAGTAGAGTAAGGCCGTTGGATACTCGTCCAAACGACACCAAATCAGTTTTTCATTAAGTGAATTCAATATCTCATATAGTAAGTGCAGTATATCAGTGAGCGGTAAACAGTCATTAACGGTATCACAAGGGGTGAGGGCGGTCAAGTACACCCTCACCTCAATCCATTCCAACAGCCAAATAAGCCTTCAAGGCATCAAAATCACATATAGCAAAGCCACATTGTAACATTCAAGTGAGTAGTATACTCACTTATCAATTAAGTGTTGTTTCATGCACTTCCGTCAAGAGAATGTCGTGAACCACCGTCACGCCCTAGAACACGTAAACAAGTACAATGAGACTCAATAACGAGTCATAAAGTAATGCCAATCACAACCCCAATTGGGTTTCATATGCATATACAAGTATCATAGGTAACCAGAAAATCCGAAAATGCAATTAACTTTGGCCCTGAAAAAAAAATAGTTTTTGTGCTTATTTTGCGATAATGGTACCAATTTCACTACGATTATCGGATGAGGGTGCAAGACCCACCATCTCAAAGCTAAAAGACAGGGCTACAACATTACCGAAGGTCACTCAACCCAGTTTTGAGTGCAAACAGGTCAAAAATGCAAGATACTATATCAAAAACGTAAAACAGATTCACCAAAACGCATTCTAGCGGAAACATCATCACTCAGGCTCTACAAGTCCACATCCAGAAATTTCAAAGGCATATGGTAGCTAAGACATCAAGCTACATTTCATCAGAAGACCTCAAAGGCTAAATCGTGCATTTTCATGGTCGAAAATGGAAGACTACACGAAAACAGAAATCTGGGCGCGAAACAGGTTTCGAAAACAGTCAAGGGTATTTCGGTCATTTCACATGCTACAGTGGTCGGATCAAGTTGACAATTTACAAGAAACTAGTTTATAGCCTTGGCTACAACTTTCATGTTTTAGCCAAAATCTAATTCAGTGAGGATCAGGGTGAAAAGTCACGGTCAAGTTGAGAGAAAAGGCAACCCTGTTCGCAGCACCCCTTCCTAGACCAGTCTCAGTATTTTCGACTTATCTCATTCTACACAACTTCAATTGATCTGAAATTTTACAGACACCTTTAAAACATCAATACCTACAACTTTCATGTTTTAAGCCAAGGCCAATTCGGCCTCTATCTAAGACCTAAAATTTCGGACAGAATGCCCCCCCTCAAGAACCCTAGGTTTCTGAAATTTCTTCCAAACCAGAAATTGGTTGCAAATACCAATCATGTACACCTACTAGAGTCATTAACATCATTTCCAACCATCATGGATAGCCACAACATCATGATCAAATTAAACCAGAAAAATCACCAATAAATTGAAAACTTCACCAAGTCATCCAAAAGCAAGAAATAAACCAGAAATTTCAGCACTTTAGCTACCACTAAGCACAACTTAAGTTTCATTAAGTGTAGGAGGAAGTTCATACACCACTCACCTAGTAAACAAGAGAGGAAGAGTTGTTGGACACCTTAACTTCCTTAAACACTTCACCTATCAACTCACCACCACCAAAAGAAGGATTTTTATGGAGCAATTCTAAGTTTAATTGGTTGGAATGGAAGATTGAGCTAGTTGGAAGCTTGAAATTTGGAGAAGTTTTCTTTCTTTTCCTACAGAGAGAGCCGGCCAAGAAGATGAAGACAAGAGTGAATTTTGTGTGATTTTTGAGATATTTAAGCAATTGGTCAAAAAAGTCAAGAAAATGAATAGTTGTCCTACAAGTGCCACCACTCACCAAGCGACACTTGTCACTACATTTAAAGCATTTCTATCCTTTAAGCCTCTCTCACATCAATCACATCTCAACCTCTACTTATCTCTTAATACCCGATAAATTTCAACCAGTATCTCAAAACTTAACCTAATTGACCGAATTTTTTCGAACTTTTCGCACTAGTGGGTCCCACGTCCGATATATATCCTTAATTTTTCAAAAACTCTCCAATGCAAGAAAAATCATCTAAAAACTATAATTACTCATAAAATTTACCAGAAAAATTTTCTAAACCAGAAAATACAGAAAACATGCCATTAAAGGGGAAAAACCCTAGAAAAATTATTAAGAGGAATTTACGGGTTCTCACATATTCTAAGAATGTGAAGGATCATGAGAAGTATTTGAGAATCGTTTTGCAAACTTTGAGGGAACATCAATTATATGCTAAGTTTAGTAAATGCGAGTTCTGATTAAAAGAAGTGACTTTCTTGGGACACATAGTTTCTAAGGATGGGATTAAAGTGGATCCAGCTAAAGTGGAGGCTGTTTCGAAATGAAAACGATCGAAAAATCCTACCGAGATTCGAAGTTTTATTGGATTAGCAGGGTACTATCGGAGATTTATCAAAGATTTCTCTAGAATTGCTGAACCCATGACTGAATTGACCAAGAAGAATGGGAAGTTTCTATGGAGTTCCAAGTGTGAAGAAAGTTTTTAGAAGTTGAAAAGACGGTTGACCAGAGCGTCTGTGTTAGCTTTGCCAAATGAAAAAGATAGTTTTGTAGTTTACACAGATGTTTCTAAGAAAGGATTGGGGTGTGTTTTAATGCAAAATGACAAGGTGATAGCATATATCTCTAGAAAATTGAAACCGCATGAAGGAAACTACCCGACTCATGATTTGGAGTTAGCGGCTGTGGTCTTTGCTTTGAAGAAATGGAGACATTATTTGTACGGGGTAACATTTGAGATTTTTACAGATCACAAAAGTCTTAAGTATTTGTTTTCTCAAAAGGAGCTGAATTTGAGGCAACGTAGATGGATGGAATTCTTGGAAGACTATGATTGCACTATTAAGTACCATCCTGGGAAGGCCAATGTAGTGATCGATGCTTTGAGTCGTCAAGTGCAAATGGCTGGATTGATGATTAAGGAATTCGAATTGTTGGAAGAAGTTAGTCAGTGGAATCCTCGACTGGAACCGAGGAAAGTAATTTTGAAAAATATTGTATTGAATTCCACTTTGATGGAACGTATCAAAGAATCTCAAGGAAAGGACACTGAAATGCAGAAATGGTTGGAAAAAGTTAAAAAGGGGGACAAGTCGGACTTTAACTTGGGATCGAATGGTGTATTGAGATTTCAGAATCGGGTAGTTGTGCCAAAGGATGAAGGGCTTAAAAAAAAAATCTTAGAAGAGGCACACCGATCAAAGTTCACGGTACATCTAGGAGGGAATAAAATGAACCAAGATTTAAAGAGTCTGTATTGGTGGGAGAACATGAAGAAGAAGATTGCTAAATTTGTCCAAACATGCTTAATTTGTCAACAGGTTAAAACCGAATATCAGAAACCATCAGGACTTTTGCAACCTCAAGAAATACCTGAATGGAAATGGGAGAATATCACCATGAATTTTGTATCGGGATTACCAAGGACACAGAGAGGCCATGATGCGATTTAGATAATAGTAGATAGATTGACCAAGTCGACTCATTTTCTGCCGATTAACATGAAATACCCGTTAGAGTAGCTGGTCAAGTTGTATTTGGATGAGATTATTAGATTACACGAAATTTCCGTGAGTATCGTGTCCGACAGAGACCCGAGATTTATTTCGAGATTTTGGCAAAAGATGCAAGAGGTGTTAGGGACTAAATTAAATTTTAGTACTACCTATCATCCTCAGACTGATGGACAATCTGAAAGGACAATTCAAACTCTTGAGGATATGTTAAGGATTTGCGTTCTGGATTTTGGAGAGAGTTGGAGTAGGTTTTTTACTTTAGTAGAATTTGCTTATAATAACAGTTTCCACTCTTCCATTTAGATGGCTCCATATGTAGGTCTCCGATTTGTTGGGATGAAGTGGGTGAACGGAAGATCATAGACCCGACCACAGTGTCTTGGATTGAGAAAACTAATGAAAAGATAAAGTTGGTACGACAAAGAATTCAAACCGCTCAGAGTCGTCAAAAAAGTTATGCCGATAATCGGAGAAAGGATTTGGAGTTTACTATTGGAGATTTGGTATTTCTCAAGATTACACCTTTGAAAGCAAGTTTGATGTCCGGAAAAGGGAAGAAACTACACCCAAGATTTGTAGGGCCTTATAACATTATCCAGCGTGTTGGAAGTGTAGCCTATATGCTGGAATTACCGCCGAACTTATCTCGAATTCATAACGTATTCCATGTATCCATGCTTAAGAAGTACCATCCAGATCTCTCTCATATTTTGCAACCAGAGAGTGTTGAAATTGATGAAACCTTGACCTATGAGGAGAAACCGGTAAAGCTTCCGGATCGAAAGGTGAAGAAATTGAGGAACAAGCAGATACCACTAGTAAAAGTTCTTTGGAAGAACCACGAAATAGAGGAAGCAACATGGGAAGTTGAAGAAACAATGAGAGAGAAGTATCCAAACTTATTCGTCAACCAAGGTAAATTTCGAGGATGAAATTTTCTTAAGAGGGAGAAGATGTGAGGACTCGAAAAAAAAACTATTATTTTTAAGCCCTAATTTTAGCTCGATTAATTATTTATTTGGATTTTTGCCACGAATAATATTTTCTAGTCTTATTGGATCTAAATATATTTTATTATAATTTCGTTATAATTTTATAGAGTCTCGTTTCAAAAATTAATTTTCGGAAGCGCGTTTAGTGAAAATAGTGAATAGTGCTTGGAAATTTTATCTGCTTGAGAGTACGATAAGTTTGGAATATTGGAGACTTGTACAATAGTTCTAAAATAGGTAATTTTATGTTTAAGTACTCAAATGATAGTTAGTAGTATAATCGTTATAAGAATTTTCGAAGGTTTCGCGTCATAGCGTTCAGATGGACGGTACACGTTTTCACACGCGCGACTTTATTTGAGGGTCTTTAGACCCTTATTTCGGGACAATTAAGAGTGAATAATATTTATATGATTACAAGTGCATTAGAGGTTTAGTGCACTAGTGAATCAAACGCGAGAGAAAATCGAGCCCTAATTTTGCCAAACGCACCTTATGAAGAGTTGACTTATGGGTGATTTGTGGCCACAAGCTTGTAGCTTCTCAAGGAAACCAATTTTGATCAAAATCACTCTCCCTCCTCTCTCTCTCTTGGTTCGGCCAGCAGCATTGGAGAAACTAACATTTGCTCTCTCAATTTTACTTCACAAATCTTTACAAAATCTCATTCAAATCCCACCAAATTTGAACTACACCTAACCTATCACTTGGAGAGACCTTTTAGCTAGGAAAAAGGAGAGCTTTCACGGTTTTCTTGGAGCATTTGAAGGGCCGAAAATTCTGATCTAAGAACACCAAGAAAGTATACCATGGTCCAACACCTTAAACTTGATTTATGGTAGTAGAAATGCATCTCTAAGCACTTGCATGTAAGTGGGTGCCTTAATATTGTTGAAAAAATTGAAAAGTGGGCTATATGAACTCCCACTCTTGGGTTGTTGCTGATTTTGTGGTTGATGATATTTATAATGTTGGTTTAATGTTTGAAATGGTGGATTAATGGCATATAATTAGTAGAAACTTCAAGGAACTCATGGGATAGAAATTTTCGATTTTGCCCCTGCCTTGTTCGGTTATTTTAAGGCCAATTTTTGATGATCTAATGACTTGAATATGATATTTATATGTTGTATTAGTTGTGTAAAAATTTTCATTGGAAAATATTGAGGTTTGGTTGGGCAAATGAATTTATTTGTGAAACTAATCAAGTTGGAAAATTGTTTCCGTGTAACTCTGTCCAGCGATAGTGTTTCGGCCTTAACTCTGTCTTCCGATGTCGAAATCGAGTGCCATCGGTGGAATTTGAAACTAGACATCCACACCTTTCCAACGGTATAAAATGCACGTTTTGGTTCCAAGTGTGTGAGCCAAACCAATCGTTTTAAGAAGGCTGCCCTGTTTCTCTGTTCTGCTGGAACGATTTGATGATGCTGCAACTTTAGGCTTAATTTCGAGCCAGTTGCATTCTGAATCTTAAAACGATTTCTTCTGTGAAATTATAGTCCTATGAATGTATTTTCCAACACTATCAACTATATTCAATTCCGAGTTAAATTGAGTGAGTCATGATCAAAATACGGTGACTACCTTGTTCTTGAAAACCCTTGGATTTGGACAGATTTGATGTGAGACTCGTTGTGGTCTTACTAAATGAATTTTTTGGTGCTAAACACCTACCAAATGTACCATGTATGTTCTTTAGACTTTTCTTGCACAAATGAACCATGTTTGGAGGTTTTCCTTAGCCGAATGTTTGGAAACGGAGAGAAATGGAGCTAAAGGCAGTTTTGCCTTAGTAATTTCAAAACTTTGGTTGATTGGTTAACCATCTTCCTGAAGGTATTTTTTCACAAAATTTGATAGAGAGATACCCTTCATATAGTAGTACTATACTGCAAAATTTGGCACCAATCCAAATCCGTTTCGACACTTAACTAAAGGTCCAAAGTCGGAGACCCAAATCTGGAAATTGTTCAACAATCTTGAATTTTTCCCAACTTTGAGCTACCATATCTTGGTGCTCGAAACTCCGATTCTCGATCCGTTTGTTCTATCCTAAACCTTACTTGCACCTCTAATTGAGTTATAAATTTCAAGGGTTGGTTTGCAACGAGTGAATTCTGCCGAATTTCCAAAGTTAGCGAAAAACCAACCCCAGCTCAATCCTGAACATTCTGGAACAGTGATTTCAAGCTCATTTTTGGGTACTTTTCACTTAGATTCGTGGAATAGTGTCTTCTAAGAACTTTTAGTACTTTCCAAGAGGTTTCCAACAGTATAAAGTTTTCCAATTTTTGACTTGTATCGAGTGAGATACGATTTTTTCAAAGATCCATATCAAAACTGAAATTTATCCAACTTTCAAGGAAATAGAGTTTTCCAAGAATGCTTTATTCTTTCGACATTATGCAAACATTTTAACCTCGATTTCCAAGATAAAAACCCAAATGCTCTTGTACTTTATGAAACGCCACTCGAACCTCGATTTACAAGTAATTAAGGTTCATTTTCACGAAATTCCCTAGATTATTATAGTGCACGAATTATTTCTCGATAATTGGGTTGTGTGAATAATAATTCACTATTATTTACTCAGGCGCACACGAGGACCTTCAAGAGGATCCCACGGTGGACGCTTGAATTTTCCTTGACCCTACTTGCACTTAATACTTGGTGAATGTCAAGTGTATGAGTACTTGATACGTGCTTAATTGTTATGAATGATTACTGATTTTAGGAATGGAGACGAGTGTGTACTTTATCTCACTCGTTCTCATTTGAATAAATGATATTGAATGAGATTGAATGCAATGACCGCATACGTCGCTGGAGTGAATTTCCTCGACACACAATGGTAAATGGGGGACGCCCAAACTCATAGGCTGACCTGGGACTCGAGCCAGCAAGGGCTTGGTCGGGAACCTAGGCGTGCCATGAGACAAATAAACTCGACCTATTGAGAGGTCTTGTTTGGCATACTCGTGGAGTATTGTCTCATACATGTCTTGCGGGCCCGAGTGGGTGTTCGGTGGACGGAAAGAAGTAAGTGGTGATCTACGGATTGGAAATATCGACCCAGTTGATGGAGTGTCATCGGGGGAAGGTATACGAGTGACATCGTCAAAGCGAGTGGAACTTAGCTCCCGAGAGCTACTATATCCTTGAATTGTTTCTGATAAATTTCCTTTGGTGAATTGTCAATTCTTGGAATATATTATTGTTTAGCTCGTAATTGAGATTGTTATTTGAACTACGTGCTTGCATGTGTGTTCTTGGCCTCACGAGCGTTTTGCTCACCCTATAGATTTGTTTTCCTTAATAGAATTGAATCTCGGGGAAGTATGGAGAAACCCTCCTGATGTACTTTTATTTTAGGGTTTCTATTATATTTTGGCTATGCCCTTGGTTTGGGTTGTACTTTTGGAATTGAAGTGTAATGATTTGGGTTTGACGCATATTTGGGATTTGAGTTGTATTTTGAACACCCCATGTATGGGTTGGATAATGGATGATTGTTAAATTTGAACGCTTCCGCATTATTGTGTTTATGTTATTCTATCTTGTTGTGACGTTCGGTCTGGCATTAAGCTTGAATGAAATTGCTTGAGTTCTAGCGAGAGTTAGGCAGGCACCCCGCGAATACCCTTTGGTTCGCTTTAGGGAGAAGTGGGGGTGTCACACCTTTTTGTCGGACATGGTCAATAGGAAAAACAAAAAAATAATGTAGAATCACTGAGGCGAATATAAATTTCTATAGTAAAAGATACCAACATATAGGACCACCAATCTTCCTGACAAACTGAAAATCTGAATAATACCCTCTTTTTAAACGTTATTAACAATGCTTTGGTACTTTCATATACAAACCATCACTGCTAAAGCGAAAATCAAACAAAAATAGGGTCAGACCACTTACTGTAAACAAGAAATGTATCAAAGTACACGTCTGGCTTCCTTATTTGCCACTCCATTTCACATCAATGTCTACTTCCACGGTGCTGGTAGTAGTGCTCGTAATCGAAAAGGTGCAGCAAGAGCCGTTAATGGCAGACAGACGAAGAGATAGTGGAGAAAGTAAACCATTTAGTCAAAATCATTTTTCGCTCCATTTTACCAAGTGGAAGACAGCTCTTTGTAGACAAAAATGCCCTTCGTATTTCAGCGTGCTTCTCACGTGATCGTAGATTCTATCGGTATTAACTGCTGAATTTGACAGAAGGTCTAACATTTTGTACTTTAAATAGATCGGGGGCCAAAAGTTTACTTTTAATTGTTTAGGGGCCAAAAGTTTATCCGGCTATTAGTTTGAAAGCCACTGAGACTCTTTGCCTTAATAGAAACAAGCTATTAAATATGAACATGGGAGAAGATAGTGAGCCATAAAATATCACATTTGAGAAAATTACACCAAAAAGTTAGAAAACTAAAAGGTAAAATAAATAGTCAAGAAATCAGTGAGAAGATCAACCAAAGAAGCTGGAAACAAAAAACATAGAAAAACAATCATAAAATTAGCAAAGAAAAAAAAAGACAAAAAAGTTGTACAGAAGCAAGATGAAACTAAAGAATAACCTATAGTTGAAGATGGTAATAGTGATGTCAAATCTGACCGTTTAGAAAAACCTGAGTGGTTGAAAGAGGGATTAGAAGAACCAAAAGATGAGGATATTTTTGCAAACATAGCAAAGCCAATGAAGCAAAAAAACAACAGCAGCCAAAAGGCACAACTGATGAACCAATAAAAGCAAAGCATACATATAATGAGAGGATCTGCCACTACCCATAGTTGGTCGTAACACTTTTGAAAAAAGGGAAAGTTCTAAAACTAAAGAAGACTACAATGAATTTGTTATTGATGATGAAGAACTGCTTGACAATATGTAGGGAGATGATGACAGAAATGGGAAAGATAATAGCTGCCGAGATTTTAACGCAGAAGTTGCGTTAAGAAAACCTAATTTTGAAAGTTCAGGATAAATTCAAGAACTTATGGGCCTTTGGAGAAGCACTTATGGAACGGAATGTCAGGGAAGGCTACAAAATCAAGTATAAGAAAAATGAAAGAGCGAAAGTTATAACCATGTGTAAACTGGGTTGTTCCTAAAACACACAAACAAGTCCAATTAAAAAAGAAAGCACTTTCCAGAATAAATCAATACAGGGAGTGCATATGTGTAGAAGAGAATACAACAACCATCATGCAAATGCAAGATATTTGAGTAAACAATATCTAGACAAGTTCAGAGATGAACCAAATTCATCTATTGAAGGATTTGTCAAAACTGTGAAGAGAGAAATTATGGTCAATATAACCAATAGATTGACTTATAAAGCTAGAAGGTTGACAAGAGAGGCATTACAAGGGAATGATATGAGACATATCATCAGAGATTATATTGCAAGCTAGTTGATTCGGAATTCTAGTAGCCATATTATATTGCAAGTGGCTAGACTATTTGAGAATGAGTTCAGGACATTTGAAAGAATGTGCTAGAGTTTAAGTGCAATGAAGAATGGGTTTCTAACTGGTTGTCGATCAATAATTGGATTAGATGGTTACTTTTAAAACGCTTATTTGGTAGATAGCTTTTGATAGCTACAAGTAGGGATGGTAATGATAGCATGTTTTTCGTTGCAATTGCTATAGTAGAAACTAAGAGGTATAACTCATGGAAATGGTTTTTGATGGAGTTGAAAAATGAATTTGGTGTTGAAAATGAAGCTCCATGGACATTTATATCTAATAGGCAAAAAGGGTAAGTGAGTGCAATTGATGATGTGTTTTTTGAATTAGAGCATAGGTAATGCATTCGACATATATACCAAAACTTCAAACAGAAGTTCAAGGGCAAGGAATTGAAGCAGTACTTTTAGGCAGCAGCTTCCACCGGGAACATTCGTGATTTTAGGACTGCGATGGCTAAATTGGAAAGAGCTGATCCAAAGATAAGAAATGCTATTAATGTAGCTAGTTGGTTAAGTAAGATTCTTGCACATTTGTGGTCTAGATCACACTTCAGCTTCTCATGCAAAAGTGATATTCTTGTTAATAATTTGAATGAATCATTAAATTCCTACATATTGCCAGCAAGAGATTTTACAATTATCTCCATGTTTGAGTGGATAAAAAGAAAACTAATGTATAGGCTAAATGTGAAAAGGGGAAGGCATGAAAAAGTATCAAGGGAACCTTTATCAAAACATACAAGAACGACTTGAGAAGAACAAGCTCAATAGCAGGTACTGCATAGTTCATTACTCTTGAAATGCTGAGTATGAAGTAGACCGTGGGATAAGAGGATATGTTATTGATATAAGTTGTAGAACATGCATATGTGGATTATGGCAACTAATTGGGATTCCAGGCCCATATTTTATTGCTTCCATTTAAAGGGATGAATCTGAACTTGAACAGTATGTTGATCCTTGTTATACCAAAGGAATGTGTTTGAGGCCCTACAGCTACACTATAGCTCCAATGCACTCTGAAAAGTATTGGGATTCAAAAGGAGCTAAATAGGTACAGCCTCCTTAGATTAGAAAATAACCTGGAAGGCCTAAAAAAGTAAGAAGAAGAGAATCTGATTAAGCTAAAGGCACTACATGTACCAAAAAAAAAAAAAGACTTGTTGTACATTGTAAGAAGTGTTTTAGGCCTTGACATAATTCTAGGAGTTGTAAATTCCCAATCCATCCCAAAACTAGGTTTTATAAGGTAAATTATAGTTTTTGTTAGTTTTTAATCAGTGTAACTATCTCTTTTCTATTTTTTTTCTAAATCTCTAATTAATTTGTTACTATTAAAATAGGCATCAGGTAGAACTGGTGATGTTGGAAATGTAACTAATGATGTTGTCAATGAAACAGGTATTGCAAGTTATATCTTAGTGGTTGCTAAACTTTTTGAGTAGAAACTTATCTATGTACCACCTTATTTTGTTTTGTAAAAACTGATTGATGTATTACTAGATTTTAGTGAACTTCTGGACCACTTTTGGTTTGTCACATGAATTCAAAGTTCAAGTTATGACTTCTAGGCATTTTTTTTGTCAAATTTGATGTATGTCACTTTATCAAAATTCTGTATTATATTATGCACTAGAATTTACTTTGGTACTTCATGCCATATGAAAATCTTGTCTGACCATTTACATCAATTGAGTATCAAAATAGGTTCATTCATTCATTGAAGATAAAATCATAAAAAAGTAATTCATTTGAAGACAATGGGTCCAGAGTTACAGCATTTTCATAGCCATAATTCATCTGATATGTTTCACTAGGACATCAAAAAAAAGGGAATGATAGCACAATATTTTTATTTCAAGCATTCATTCATTAAAGACAACAAAGTAATTCATCTGAAGATAATGGGTTTAGAGTTACAGCATTTTCATAGCCATAAATCATCTCATATGTTTTCACTTGAACATTAAAACAAGGAATGATAACACAGAAATAGAAAAACAAGCAACCATACAAATCTTCATGACTCCTAAGGTTTCTTCAATGCTTTTCATTTTTCTCAAATATAAACAATTATCCACACGCAAGCTTTCCAAATCTGAACCATCAATACTTGATTCCCCACTAAAAATTTCTCTGCTTATAATATTAAAATCACTGGTGTAATTTGGTCTTGCTCTCCTTGTTGGATTGCACCATGAAAAAAATTCACTAGTTTTTTGTCGCACAAAAAAAAATACAACCTTCCCTTCAAAGGTTTTTTGGATTCAACAATCTTTACCACTGCTTTTCTTTCGTATGCACACAATACTGGTATTGGTACCTTAGGTCTTGAGTGCTTCCACTAGCACTGCTTGAGCATGGCATCTAGAGTTTATTGAAAATTTCTTTTAATAAACCAATCGACCATATTTCAGGAAAAAAGAAAAGACTGCATCTTGAAATTATAGCTTACCTCCGGATCTCCTTCTTTCTAAATCTAGGTTTGGTTTCTTGAATAAATGGAGTGCCTCTATCAAAATTCAATAGAAAGTGAGGTGAAATAATTTCATTTCATAAAAAGAGAGTTGGAGTAGAGATTTGAGGCTTTCTTAGGTGCGTTAAAATAGTTAGGGGTAATGTGGAAATATTTCTTATTGCTACCAACAGTACAATCACATATATGCCACATATTAGCTAGGAATTGTGATGATGGATGATTTTTGTCTATTTGACACTTCAACCCAATCCACAAGGGAATTATGTATAGTTTTTAAAATCATAAAGGATTATGTGGTTTAGCGAGAAACCACAAGGGGGTAAAGTGTATTTCACCCAAAATCAAAAGTTGATGATAGTTAGTTGCTAGAATTAAAATTTTGAGGCACAAAGTCCAATGCCCGAATAGTTGAGGGGTGCAAAGTGCAATTAATCCAAACTGAACTTCCTCTTTGTATATATGGTTTTTTTTTAACCGGTGCAATCTTTATATTCATTAGTATATATAATTCACACCTAACTTGAATTTGTTATATAAATACATACACTAACAATTACTTTTCTCCTTTGCATTTATAAACTTTCTTGATTTAATTCTACTTTTCTGAAAACTTAATATTTGAACTCTATAGTATCGAGTGCCCTATTTAGTGAGCTGCTGAAGTTTAATTTTCATAAGAAAAATTCAAATTACATAAAATTGAAATAAAGAGACACATGTCTAATATATGTATGTGTGTGTATTCAACTTGACACAATTTTGTTGTCTCAAATTACCATATGTATGTAAATTGACGTGTAGAAAAGAGCTTCTTTATGCAACTCAATCTAATCATTTCATATTAGAAAACAAGCACATTTTTTGAAATAATCTTCTTATTGTCAAATCTATCTTTTCAAATTAGTAGTGTTGCATGAATTCCATGTATTTTTCTTGTTTTTAATATCTCATGGATATAATTTTCAAGTTAACGATCTTTAATTGCACAATAAACAAATTTTCAGCACATTGTTATTGCTATATGGCTTCAATTACAAATAGTGTTAGCAAAATTAATGAGATAAAAAAATAGTACAAATTAATGATAATATATTATTTTATCGTTGCTACATTATCTTGGCACCTTTTGACTATTTTTAGCACATTGTCATTGATTTATTAGGTCCTTTATGCTATTAATTTTGCTAAAGTTGTCATTAATTTAATTTGAATGGAACAAACTTAGGAGTTTAGAATGCAAAGTATATAAAATTGAGAGTTTAGGATGCAAAGTAGGAAAATGATGCAAGTTCAAGGTTGCAAAGTGGAGCTAATCTATAATGGATATACCATTTTTGGCAAAAGATGCACATTTGTTACAGAAAAAAAAATCCTATAGAGTCCACTTTTATTTTATAAGGGTTAATACAATTTATCTCCTTAGGGCATATTCTGATTCTCATTGTATCCCTTAACCTTTACTTTTTATTGCTTAACCCCCTAAGAGACAAAAGTACCCCTCTATATGCTAAGTTTTTATTTTCAAATTTTCTACTTCCTTTAAACATTGAATTTTAATATGTGGTTTGTTTTTGACTATCCTAATTGATGGCGGTAAAGTTTCACATGAAATTAGTATAAATATTACAGAATACACTAAAAATTTAATAGTTAAAAAAAATAAACGAAAGATCCTAATAAGCTAAAAAATCATTAAAGGAAAAAAAATAAAAATCTATAATACTTGTTATGTGAATGTGCCATTGTAAAAATAGAAATTGAATTTGAATCCAATAATTAGAAAATGGAAGTATAATTTTTTGTTAATTTCTTAAATTGGAGAATAGATGAAATCAATTTGTAAAAAAAAATATAGTTTCTTTAATTTTGTGAATTAGACAATGGATAGCCTTTTTTTTTTTGTTAAACAAATCCTTTTTACAAAGTTTGTAATATATAAAATTTTAAAAAAAAAGAAACTAATTTGGAATAGAGAAGAGGATAGAGACAAAAAAATCAACATAGTAGAGGAGTGTTTTTGTCTCTCAGAAGGTTGAGTAACACAAAATAAATGTTAACAGGTAAAGTGAGAAACAAAATATATCTTAAGGGGATAAATTGTAATTAACCCATCCTACAACGAGTGCATAGAGCATAAGGACCTTTCGAATATTATTACATTTATTCATTTCCATTAAGGGGGTACGTTTGGTTCTATAGAATTAGAAATGAATTAGAATTGAAATTCTATAGAATTAGAATTCTATGAATTGGAATTCCAAGTCATTTCAATTCTTTCGTTTGGGAAATGCATAGAATTGATACGGAATTTATTTGAAATTCCAAATTCTTTGTTTGTATGACAGAAGAATTCATTAGGAATTAGAATTGTTTTCATGAAACATTTGCTTACATAAAATTTTTCTTTTTTTTTCTTTTTTATATAATAATTTCTTTTTTTTCTTACATTTAGCTAATTTTTACTAAAGATTTAAAAGAAAGAACCAATTTGTGCCTTTAATAATTTATTTTTTCCCACTCTCATATCAATTTCTTTGGTGAACATTTCCAGACTTAGGTTGTGCTAAGCATAGCATTAACGAGACGTGTCATATTGACTGCCTTCTTTTGTTCAAGTATGGTATAGATATTGGCATCCAACCAAAACTGGACCTCACCCCCTTAAAAGTAAATCCCCAATGACACTAGCATATTTCTTAAAACATGGTAGAATACTAGACAGTGAATTAGTCACTAATTAACTCAAATAGTACGTTTGTAAAACAATTTAATTAACATTCTCAACAAATAAATTCAGTTTACTATTCGAATTCTGAATCTAACAGTTGATGGTGGAAAAGGGTGTGGAGAAAGGTGGAAGGACCAAAAAGAAAAAAAAATCCAACATGCCTGAGTTATACTGGACACTATTTTTTTTATTGCGGACTGCAAGCAGTAATTCAAAAAAATAAGGATCCAATGGCTAGTAAAGGAGCCACTGACTGCATGAAAAAGACGAAGCACTGTCAAAGCTTATTTTATCACCCTTTTAATACGTGTTGATACTCGTATGCATACTTGCTACTGCTGCTATTTCTGCAGTCCAGCAGTGCACTACACCTCCTCTTCATGTAGGGTAGTGCAGCATTTGGAGGCACGCCACATCCACATTGTCAATTGTTTTACAAACGTACTATTTGAGAAAGAACGCAAAGGTTCATGCAGCTAAAGGACAAGTCAGGGCATCAACACAGGCAGCTATGTTAATCTCAATATCTAAAATGCTATTTCATCAGACAAAAGATCCAATGTCCCATTCTTATCATCTCAAAAACAGATAGAAAATAGCTGAAATACTCCCTCGAATCTTTCTATAATCTTGTTTTGATCCATTACATAAAAAACAAAGAACTCATCAGAATTTAAAAAGTCATGGATACACGATGGAGTAGTAACAACTTCTACTTGCTCTACTTGGGCTTCCAGCAATCAGCTCAACTTCTTCTACAAAAATAACTTCAACTGGAGATTACCCAAAAAAAAATCAATTACCAATGTGCATCAATAGCCAATCCTTTTTTAAAGTCATCTCCGAGACCAGAAAAAGTGTCATACTTTGTCCTGTCATTCATAAGTGAAATACCCTTTGCCTTTCCTTTTTGACTGAGATGTTGCTTCAGATGCCATATCTAAGGCAAATATGCACCAGAAAAACATCACAATGTCATGTTCTTAAGAATAGATTCAACAGCCACTGCATTATAGAATTAAAAGTGAGAGGCAAATATGCAACAGAAAAATCCATACATATGTTAAATGAAGAACTTATGCTGACTTATTTGGACGGAACCTTTTTGTAAAAGCAAATTGGAGATGTTGCTAAGATCATCACTTATGTGCACAAAATAGTTTGGAGATGTCCTAAACTTATTCTAGTGACTTAAAGCTTCTACTGGTAAGGATTTTCCAGCACACTGCAACAAAAGAAAGAAACAGAAAAGTCCCGACAAAGCTTTCTTTCTAGAAACAAGACTAATTGGCTACGAGAAACATCAGAATCCTTCTAAAGCCTTCTATGAGTCTCATCAAAAGGAAAGATTTAGTAGAGTCTCATTTAGAGGGAAGCTCTAATGGAGTTGCATCCTTAAAATTATCGATGGATAATCAGCTGAAATTCTACATAACACAAGAATTTAGTGTACTTCAAACCAAGAAGAATTAAACAAGAACAAGTTTCCGTAAATCATATGAGACATTAATCTTATCTAGATGATAGAGAAATAATATACATTGCAGAATATTGATAATTTACTAGAACACTGCTTGCACAAAATACAGGATATGAAGCAGACATGAACCACAACAAAGCTAAATATTTCATCTTTCAGTGTAGAATCCAAATGCAGTATCAATTTGTGGTTCCACAATGCAAAAGCTTCTAATAGATCTCAAAAAACCATTTTAAGGAAGACATACGAGATTACCCCTTTCATCTTCATCACCAATATGATTTTAAACTAACATTATATATTCCAACAAGCTAAAACTTGGACTCGATTTAACTAATTGAACTCAAACCCAAAATAAGAAAAAGGAAACAAACGATCAACTTGTGCTTTTTTTTTTTTTAATCCTTATTAACAGCATAAATCTAGAAGCCAAAAATACTAGAGCAAAATATCAGAAAATACAAAAAAAAAATTGCTGTTTGATTGGCAAAAATTTAGACAAATTTACCTTCACAAAACAAAACAAACCATTGCAATGTATCCAATGAAAAAAAAAGCTATGTAATAAAGCCCATAACCAATGATTAATTGAAAAAATTTCAAAGATCGAGTTACCTTTCACAAGCCCTAAATGTGTCTGAAATTTGGGGAAAGCGGGAGAGCTGAAGGAGAGAGCTCAGAAAATAAGGATGGGAGGAATAAAAATGATTACAGCAGCAATGGAGGAGCGGCAGAGGCTACCAAACTGATTGAGCCATATCCTTGTGAACTTGGTACTGGCTATGGTCAGCCTTGTTTATCTACGAAATTCGCATGGCGCAGCCCATATCACTTATAGCCACTGGATTTGAGCCAATTTACAGAAAGAAACCCTATAATTTCACTCTTAACATGCGTAAATGAAAGTAGATGTTCAATGCTGGGAAAAGGCAGAGGAGGAAGATGAGTAAGAGGAGAGACAAGGCGTCAGCAATGGAAGTATAGGTGGAGGCAGAGGAGGAAGTATGGGAGGAGAAAGAGCTGCAAAAGAAACGGTGGTTGGTCTGTGACAAGAGATAGAGAGAGGACTTTCATTTTCAGTTATGTTTTTGTTGATTATATAGAGACCCGTTTCACTGATTTAATCCATCTAGGATCCGCGTACTAACCCGAATAGGAGGTGAAATTATGGAATTGGAATTGTAATTCTTAGGTCCTACCAAAGAATTGAATTTGTGGAATTGATGGCCCGTAGAATTCGAATTGAATTCTAATTCTCTGGCATTGATAGTGTCCAAACCGAAGATTTGGAATTGGGACTTCAATTCTAATTCTAAGCCTCCAATTCTGTGGAAACCAAACACACCCTAAGGGTAATTACATGGAATGTTCTTACTAGTAAGGGCACTTTCGGTTTAGCCCATTCAACCCAAGAACAGTTATTTTGCGTTGATGGTTTCAAGTCGGAGATGCTTTCAAGTCATGCAACCAAAGAGAATATCGTGAAATGACCAGATTATCCTAAAAAAGTACATAAATTAACAAGAAACCCTCTATAAAGCAAATATTTACATTTTGCTTTTTCCAGTTGGCAGGAACTTGTAATTGTGCTTTCTTCTAGAAATGTAGGGGGCAAAGTGTATATTCTTCAGGTTTAGAGGGCAAAGTGGAATTACTTCTAGGAGCCAAAGTGTCATTAATTCTTAGTTTGATGACACTTTGCCATAGTCACTATGAAGAGTTTATTCTTTAGAAATGAAGTTGTTATGATTTTGACTCAAACTAGAAATTTCCTATATATGGTGGAAACTCTTATGGTCAAGCACAAAAGAATTACCCTGTCAACCCGTTTACTGAACAAAACAGCAACCAATTAAAATGACTTACAAGATGCTTTGGATAACCACATAATCCATTCAGCTTTGAATTGTATAATGACGAGAACCATGTTAGAATTGAAGTTCATATATGTTTTGGTATGAAAGTTAGCTTATGAAATAATTAGAATAATCCAAGCAGTATATAAAGAAAGAAAGAGAAGGACGAGTATTGAAGTTCATATATGTTAGAATAATCCAAACCAAACTAATTACATTTTAACAATTAGATTAAAATCGGTATGAAAGTTAGCTTAGGAAATAGAGAGTTATGTTGTGTTTCAGTATGAGAATTAGAATAGCATTTTTTTTTCTTCTTTACTAAGTTTTTTTTTTCAGATAAACAAGTGGCTGAACCTCCCAAAATAAATATCACTTTAGGCACATAATTTGAGATAATTTTTAATTAAAGGTCTTTGTGTTACTAAATGCTATAGTTTTATATCAAATAAAATTGATGTTATGTATTTATGTTGTCATAAAACAATCGGGTTATAATTTTTCAATGGCGGTGTTAGTAGATTACATTCACCGCTTATAATTTATAGTTGAGTGGTGGATACACTATTGTGAATTTGTAGAGACATATTTTGAATTCTAACGTCTAAGCTTTCAAGGAGATTTTTTTTTTTTTTAATAGAAAAGCATTGACCCAAGGGCATCTCAAACATGGCCAGGTTCCTAAAAACCCATCGAGTTGTGTTTGTCTGGTCATATTAGGATTGTAAACCAAACGAGTAGTTGACCAGTAGAACTGCTAGGCCAGACCAAATTCAATGACCATGGAGTCAATGAGACCTAAGTTGAAAAAAAACGCTCAAAAGTTGGGTAATATTACAAAGGGAACATACTGATAATTTTGAATATACTTGGAAAATGTAAAATTTATAAAGTGGTCTATCTTTTTTCACCTCATGTTTTTGTTTTATGTTTTTTTGAAAAGCACATCACATTTTATGTTGATTGAGAAATACTTGTTTGAAGATGATTGTTTGCAGTTTCTTAGGTCCCTTGGTATGTTTGTAATATGATACTATGAGAAGCAATGATTGAGCCAAGAGGGGCATAAACCCCTTAAGTTTTGAAAGTTTTAATTCATAATGTGTAAATATATGTGTAAACCCCTAATTTTTTGTAATTTTAGTTTATATTATAAGAGTTTATATATATATATATATATATATATATATATATGAATTAGCCATCTTTAAATTAATTTTTTTCTTCAAAAAAGTTATTTATTTTTATTGTGCTAATTATTTAACTTCAAAAAATTAAGCATATAATTTGATGATCTATAGTAAATTGACCAATTTGATATATTATAATAAAAGACCCAATTTATAATTATCAATAGGCTAAAACAAAAATAATTACTGTTGGCCTATATACAAATATACAATGTGGCCCAATTGATTAAAGTTGCTCTCGCTCTTCTTGTATCAACTGCAACTACAGAATATGCATTTTCAATTATGAAGATAATCAAGACAAAGCTCCAAAAAAAGATGGAAGATAACTTATTGAATAATTACCTAACTGTGTATATGGAAAAGGAAGTTGTTGGAAAATTTAGCACTGATTCAATCATAGATGAATTTAGTTTTATGAAAGAATGTAAAGCTCAATTTACTTTTAAGAAAAGAAGTTGAAATTTTAAGATATGTTAACATAACTTTTATCTTTTTTTTTAATTGAAAATAGTTATATTTATATTGCATAGTTATATATTTTTTTAAGGGCAAAAAACCTCAGTGGCCACTAAACTATTGGTAGGATCATGTTTTGGCCATCAAACTATTTTTCATCAATAATTGGCCATTAAACTATATTGCATGGTTATATATATATTTTTAAAACAGTGACATATTGGAGCATCTTCTCATAATGTGCAACTTGGGTGGTTTATGATATTTTAAGATATTTAATCAAAGGTAATTTCTTGTCTTAATTTTCGTTATGACTATATTGCATATTTATGGAATGGACATACCTTTATAATTAAAGTTAATAATTGATATTTTTAGATGTCATATATTTAAATAGATGAAAATTATTTTGAACATAACATATTAAGATAATTTTGTTAGGAAAAATTTTGGTCCCCCAAAGAAAAGTCCTTGCTCTGTCACTGATGAGAAGATATTAGCCATGAAATAAAAGTGACAAATTTTATTTAAATCTAATTTGACATTTTGAACGCAATTTTCTTGATTTATGATTTGTAAAGATTCAATGCTCCGAATGACTATCCATAGCTAGTACACACGAAACCAAGCAGTAGATTAGCATTTCTGTTAACTTAATTGACCAGTTCTTTTATTTAAAATATAATGTATATGCTTGAAATTTTGAAAATAGAAGCAAAAAACATCAAATGATACATATTAGAGAGAACAAAGTGTGGCTATTTATCGGAGGCTTCATTTGTAATTGAGAAATTATGCGTTCGAATCATTAAGGAAATGAGTGGAGAATCACTATTGATCCTCTTTTGAATGGAAAAAAAAAAAAGAAAAAGATACATATTAGAGCATGCATGTGCTCGCCAACAAAATGATCTTCTAACTAGAAATGTTTCTTCGTATTTTAACCTAAAAGTGCATGATTCACTTTCCATTGAAATCTCAAATTATAGATAAAAGGGACTGTTCCATGTATTTATTATACCACTATTCAAGTGCAATGAATTCTAAAAGGGAAGCAGCTAGTTTCATTTTAGTAATTTCCACAATAATTAAAATACAATGAACTTCATACTAGAAAAGAAGGTATGATGGAAATGATGAATATTTAAGACCGCAAAGATGTAACACTCCAAAGTAGCCAAGAGTCACCCTAGGTACATGTACAAAGTGTATATAATAGATAGATATAGCTTGGAACATCTTTTTTTTTTTCTTAATCAAAAAATTATTTCTCAATTAATCTTAGTTCACGAATTTTCAAAATCCTCAACAGCCAAGTTTTGAAGGTGGTAACGCAAAAAATATCACAAAAATTTGCAATATTTTAGGATGGAGACATCAAATTCACTCCCTTGCATTCCCACCGACATGCATTCTTCACATCTTTTGCAGGCTACCAGTAAAATCTCTAGTTCATTGCAGCAGTGCCTGGAGTTTTGGAGAAGCCTCATGGCCTCCAACGAGTTTTTGATCAAATCCCATATGGAAAGATCTCTTAAAACCAACAAAAATTTTACTCTTTTAGTTTACAGCAAGAAAACTCATAAACAACCATGCAAACTATCACGATCCCACAACTGACATTGAGAAATTGAAGAAAATTTGCCTCGTTACAGGTTGCCTTTGTCTTCCAGATGACTACATTGTTGCAGGTAGCTGTAATGGTCTCCTGTGTGTGTACAAGAATTGTAAGTTTGTAATTGTCTTACTTCCAAACAAATATATCTTTGGAACCCTGCATTGCATCAATGTAGGACTCTTCCTTGTAGCAAATCTGTTAGACGTTTCACTGATTTGGGATTCTCCTTCGACAATTGACCAAGAGGTTGTCAAAATCTTCATGTTCCAACTATAGTTTGAAGGACAAATCTTGAAAATCAATTCACCGTACTGACATGCCTATCCGTTCTATCTATACCGTAGATATTTAGATTCCTGTGGCATTCAATGGGGTTCTGCATTGGCTTGTGTTTAACGTTAATCGTGATGAAGGTAAGCCAGCCTATTCAGTGATCAATTTCTACATTGTTCAAGCAAAGTTTGAGGAGACTTTCATTCCAGAAAGCGTTCCTCTGGGTGACTCTGCTCTGGTTTTTGACAATTTCACTAAGCTCCTCTAAGGTTTTGAAAATTACACTTACCTACATTGATTTGATAGTTTTAGTAACAAAATCTTAAAATAATATTGACTTGGTCAAAATTTTAAGTGAATACCCAAAAATACCCTTGTGTAATGAATTTTAATTTACTTCTCCTATATAATTATAGAATTATCTAGTATAATTATAAGGAAAATATGCCAAATTTTTCATATCCATAACTACTATTTGATAAACAACTATAATAATAATAATAATAATAATTTTATCACTATGACATGATACTTTTCATGGTATTTTATTATGGATAGATTTATAAGATAGAAAAGAAATTGTTAAAATAATTCATTTAGAGTTTATGAATTTTTTTAGTAGTGGGATTATCATAATTTAGCAGTGCCTTTGGGCCATTTTCTTTTTAATTTATTGTTAATTTTAAAACCAAAAAAATAGAAAACAAAGATCAGTAAAAACATTGGATTGCATATAAAGTTAATTCATTAAAAAAAAATCACTAGTTGGTCATTTGGTTACAATAGAAACTAGAGGTAATAGTGATAATTCTATAGTTTTATTGGCAAAAAATTTTTAAAAAATGAATAAGAAGGCAAAAGAATGAAAAAATAATTTTAAAAGTCATTTTAAGTATAAGCATATCAAGCAAAGGAATTTCGTTAAAATATTTAAGGGTAGTATCATCATTTTAAATGATAAGGGAGGTCTGTGCAATTTTTAAAATCTCAAAGGAACTAAATGAAATTGTTAAAAACCTCAAGGGAGGTTTCTGAAATTATCCCAATAAATATGTGTGTGTTTATGTATGTGTGTGTGTGTGTATAAATGTTATTCTTATCTATTTTAACTGTTGGAACAGATATATTTATGTTTGGCTTGCATTCTTTGGGTTTTGGAAATTTCCCTAGCATTCTTTTGAAATGTAATTGATCCGACGTAAAAATGTGATTAAGAAAAATATGTTAAGGGGATATTCCCCAAAATCTTCAAAGAAAAAATTTTCAACAAAAATTACAATCCAAACAAGGGATTTTTGTGAGAAATTATGGATTACTAGACAGATCAAGTAGCTGAATTACCATATAACACTACTTTAAAACAATATTTACTGATATAAGAATAAATCAATTAAAATGTCCTCTCTGTTTTTTTTAAACGTCATTATAATTGAATGTATGGGAGTATTGCTATAAATTTATGAAAGTAAAGCTAAAATAATGAGGCTCATGAATCTTAAATTTGAACTAACAAATTGGTACTTTGTTACCTGAGTTAATAAGTTCAATTGTAGGTTTTAGTTGTCATTTGTTTGTATAGTGTTGCTAAATATGGTAACTAAGATACCAAGGACATGGAGTCTTCCAGAAGTCAATGCATGATTAAGTTAGGTTAGTTAACATTATTTTAATGTTCAATAAATCTAGATTGTTTTGCTAGTCCATTATCGGTTGGGTTTATTAAACTAATTTTTTTTTATAATTTTGTCTCTCACATATTAATTACTTGAGATAAGGGCTGTTTAATTCAAAAATGGATATGAGGGTAAGGAATGTGTATCAAAATTAGTGGTGTCCATACTTATTGTTTAGGTGAGAATCATTCAATGAAAATGAAAGCGTTAGAACCCATTCATGATTTGAATCTTAAATTGATTAACTTAATAGTGGAATGAAATCCATTTCAGTCTCAAACCAAATAGGTAAAAACAAAAATTCATTCCTGGAGCGAAGCTTATGATTATGTGATTGCAATTCTGGAATGTGAACCAAAACACCTCCTTATTTGTGTTTCGAGATTGGGTCACTATTCATTCCTGAAAGAAAAAAAAATTTTTTTGGCGTTTTGAGCAAATTAAAATATACGTGAATATTGTTAATTTACTCTATCAATATTTTTATGCCATCACTCTTATCCTTGTTTGAGGGCGCAACTAGGGGTGAGCAAATTCGGTTCATACAAAATTCATAACCGAATTCAAATTCAATTCGGTAATTTAAAATCGGGTATTTGGTAATTTGGTACAAATTCGGTACCTACCGAATTCATCGAATTCTAATATGGTATGAAATAGGTAATGAGATTATGAATTTGGTAATAACCGATTTCGCATTCAAATTCAGTAATTGAAATAGGGTACTGCATTACTGCATTCGAATACCAAATTGGTATATAAAATTATATAATATATAGATAAATGCTATTTAGTATTAGTATATACTACTAATATATTATTATATTATATACGTAAATGCTATTAATAATAATTAGTATATGGTATTATCATCATATCATGTACTTATAATAATAATAATAATATATAATAATGTACAATATATTATTTTAGTATTTGTTAATTGTTATATGACTGTAATAATACAAATATATAGTAATACATAACAATATAAGATAATTATAATACTTATTATTTTATACACGAGTAACATGACTAGAATTAGATAATAATAAATACATATATGTATAATACTAAATATTAAACAATGAACATAATTAGTAATTAGAATTTAGATATTGGTAATTTGATACATCATCCATGTTTGAATTATTAAATATTTGAATGCGTAATCTGTAACTTGCAAGTATTAGTGTGCTCTAAATTTACATTACATATTTAACATAAAAATTCATATTATCTATTTACTAATCTTAAGGCTTTAAGTATAGATAAGACAACTAAATAGTGTAAGTGAATGCATATGAATTGCAAATCAATGTATTAGTGTATTGACTTTCATAATAATATATGTAAGTAAATAAGTTTTATTTTGATTTCAAATAAATTATAAGTTTGTAACTAATATAACTTATCACTAATCATTGTAATTTGTAAGTTTGTAACTAATATTACTTATTATTAATCATTGTAAATTTTAAATTCATAAATTATCACTAATCACTGTACAGTCTAAGGTTTATTTTAGTTTAAATTAATCACTATTTATGTGTTCCTTAAATCATAGACTAAGGATTCTAGGTATAAGTGATCATATAAGTTAAAATTCATATTATCTATTTACTAATCTTAAGGCTTTAAGTAGAGACGAGACAACTAAGCAGTATAAGTGAATGCATGTGAATTGCAAATCAATGTATTAGTGTATTGACTTTCACAATAACATATGTAAGTAAATAAGTTTTATTTTGATTTGAAATAAATTATAAGTTTGTAACTAATATAACTTATCACTAATCATTGTAATTTGTAAGTTTGTAACTAATATTACTTATTATTAATCATTATAAATTATAAATTCATTGTAACTACTAACTAATATTACTTATTAGTAATCATTGTAAATTATAAATTTATAAATTATCACTAATCATTGTACAGTCTAAGATTTATTCTAGTTTAAATTAATAATTTTTTATGTGTTCTTTAAAAAAAATAATAAATAAAAGATATTAGGGATACAATTGATATTATATATGCATCAGGGGAGGAAAATGAAATTATCCATTTTCAGAAACAAGCGCCTCAGAGTAAAGCCCTTCGCTATCACTGAACCCGCCATAGTCGTCACTTTTGTCTAAGCTTCCGCCACCGTTACTCCCAGCACCTCCCTCCCGATAGCTCCACCGCAAGAAAACGTAATCGGCCTCTCTGAAATCATCAATAGGACTCCACTTAAGGTAAAGATTAAATTTTTTCCGTTTTCTTTAATATGCCTGTATATATATGTCACCGGTGCTTCGAAATATTAATTCTTTTTGCAAGCTTTAAGTCGATATACTTGTTATTGAGCTCTGCAATCGGAAAATCATTATGTTGAATTATAATTTTGTCTACTACTAGGTTATCTTGTTGCATTTTCACTGGATTTTGAAAATATACTGCTTGATTTCGTCGGCATTATGAACAATATACTGGAAATCTTGACCTTGACACAATTGAGATGCATATCATCCTTATATGGTAGAGATTTTACTTCACTTTTGTGTGGTTCATATGGACCAGACTCGGAAGGCGTCCTATCAAATGTTTGATTAATCTTTTCTTTTTTAGACCGAATTCATTACCGTTTTCAAATTTGAAATCGGTTGCGGAATGAATTCGGTTATGGCCAATTCGAAATTGAAAACGGTTTAGATTTCTATAGGTCGAATAACCGAATTCACTGAATTCATTGCACCGAATTACCGATTTTGCACCGAATGCACACCCCTAGGCGCAACTTATTACCGGTCGTAAAGTTTTGGAGGTCAAAAAATAAATCATATGAGATTATTGAAAATTTTAACATACTCAAGGGAAGGTTTAGCATTTGCAAATCTCAAATTAACTCTAATTTTCCACTTTAATATTTAATCATACCCTAAATTCAGACTACTTTTCCAAGCGTGAAATTCAGACCTACCATTTCTAGCAGTTATTCCAATTTCCCAAAAAAAAAAGAGTAAGGAATAGAAGTAGGGTCTATCTATCGGGTGCCCATAAGATATATTTTAGATGTCATATTTTTTAAAATGTAACATTAATTAAGGAAAGTAAATAAATACAAAAAAAGGATAGGGAAGATATATAAATATAAGGGAAGGTAATAATTATTAGCATGCATGTATATATATATATATATATATATATATATATATATATATATATATATATATATATATATATATATATATATATATATATATATATATATACTAGGAAGAATGCCCATGCAAAGCATGGGAGTTTATACCTGTGGTGTTAAATAATTTGGTAATATTGGACAATTTGTTTTTACCTTAGGCAAGGCATACAATTAATAGTAGCCAAAAAGGTCATAACATTGCATACTATTATAGTAGATAATCAGTTGAGAGATTTATAAAAGTTTACGCAACCATAATGTATGGATAATAGACATAGTTGTTGTTCAGATTGAAGGTTGATGTTGAATAGTTCTACTATTCAACGTCATACTATTCACATAGATAGATAGATAAAGTAGTAGTGCTAAGATGTAAGTAGATAAATAACTGAAGTAGCAGTCTCGCAATCTTTTCTATTGAAGAGTAGGTGATATAGGGATGAGAAAGGACACGATTAAATTTCTGCTTCTCTAGGTACGGTGCTTCTTGGTTGGTGGCTGAGCGCCTTCTGCAGAGTTTTGAGTTTTAGTAATTGTGGTTGGCGTTTTTGGAGTGGAGCTTGGTTTTGTTGTTACTTCCAAAGACTTCTATTTCATGAGTTCAACTAAATTCAGTGAGAAAATAACATAGCATATGAACATCAAGACTTGTCTATTCAAATAGCAATTTCAATCTACTCACACCATCTCATGCACTTAATTATTGAAATAAAAAATTTGCATTATCTGTAATATATTTTTAAAATTGGATCAATCATTCACATATTTGTTAAAGGCTCCACATAGCTGTAATCAATGCAATAAAATTGTAATCACATTTAAACAATAGATGACATGCATCAAGTGAAAATACACAATTAACTTGTACCTTTTGGAACAAAATGCAATCTAACAAGAAAATCTGCCCACACTTCACCCACCTGCAATAGCTATGACAAAAGCTAATTCATGAATTTTATTGTGCAAACAAAGCTATACAGTTCACAAAGCAAGAAGCATGAATAAAAATGAAGATACCTCTACAAATCTAACTCTGATAGTCGGAAATGGTAGCATCTAAACCCACAATTTTGTATATTAATGACTGCCATTATTGCCACTTAGTTCAGAAACTAATCTACAAATGGTGGAGAAGATGGAGGGTCCTTAGTTACAGTTGTAACATTGAGCTCAAATGATTCTTAATTTCCCACACTTTAATGAGCTCTTAAACATGCTGCAATTACTGGTTCAAATGAATTTGTTTTGTTGGAAGAACTCAATTAATGTTTCTGAGGTCTAACGATTAAAAGCACAAAACTTCTTATCGTTACAGTTCACAAATAGTTTTCAAATGGTTCTTCTACTTTGGCCCATTAATAAACACATTTAATTCAATTGAATGGCTTACCCCAATTCACCCCACTTCCTTTCTGTCTTACCATTGTACTAAACGGGTAGTTAAAATGGTGAAACTGTCACTAACTGACATATAAGCACCATTTGTGAATGTAATCATCATCTCACAAAGGACACTTAGGTAAACTCATACTCCAATGAGCATGGCATGCTTGTACTCTGAGGTGAATTACTTGTATGATACTTATACAATTCCTAAATTGCCCCTTAAAATATCGGATGAAAATCACCCAATAGACAAACTATAACTCGTTTTTATATGTATTTATTTATATATATGTATATAAGATATAGGTTAAGTGAATGTTAAATGTGTTAACGAGTGTTTTGCTAGAAAAACTTATAAAAAAATCATTTTAAAGTTTAGAGAACAAAAATAAAAAAAATCATAAAAGGTTTGAGGACTACACGCTTTTGTACAGTTGCTCATTGTTTGTCCCTCAAGTTTTTCCTTGTGGTCCGAACATAATTGTTTAGGGCTATTTTGTCCTTTGACTCTTAATTACCAGTTTGTCCCTCGAGTTTTAACAGAGGCTCCGAACAGAACAGTGCATAAGTATTGAGGCCTGTCTCTGTAATTATGAACAATTATTATAATTCTTTATTTTTTAGTCTGAGGTTAGTGGTCTGGTCCTCTCTCTTCGTTCTCTTCGCAGTCAGGAGAGAAGAAACAACGCAAATACACGTCTTTCCGCTGTACCTAACCTCCCAGTAAAAACCCTAGACTCCATCGTCGGCCTTCACTCTCCCCATTCCTTCATTCGCCGACGTTGTCACCCCTTGGTTTGAATTTCTTAACGAGGCTATTGTTGCCTGGTGTTTATAGCTTTTGAATGAGAATCCATCTGAAGACTCATTGACTGATACACAATCAGAATCGGTTGAGCTGACAGACAGCGAGGTACATGGTAATTTTGCTTAATTTTTTCAGAGTGGTTTTATGGAACGGAAAATGAATAAAGATATGATTGGTAACCTCCACATGATTATGGAAGTGTTTATGTTTGCTATATATATATATATATATATATATATATATATATATATATATATTTTTTTTTTTTTTGATGATTTGGGTTGTCAATTTATTAGGGTAATGATGTCTCAGAAGATGATGACTATGGTGAAAGTATGGCGGAGAGTGATTCCTCTGAAGATGAGGTGCGTTATGCGAATACTCTTTTGTTAAGTTTTCTAATGTTTTTCAAGAGATATGGTTGGGGGATCATCAAATTTCTTTTCTTCCTTTCAATATGGTGCCTCTTACTCTTCTGTCCCCTTAGAGTGGAAAGTGGTTTTTTTTGGGTGTTGATAGAGGATTGAGCTCTTCATGAAAGTGTGAAGCAGATACTTAGAATCAGGAAATTCTATACAGTGTTCTGATTACAAATTTAGATGATGATAATCTGCCACCATGTGCTTTTTGGTTGTCCTTTAAACTTCAAAATTTGCAATCAAAGCAAAACTAAGAAATCATATCCCATTGCAAGCAAAGCTACTGTTCTCAGTTGGTTGATGTTTGAGGGCCTTTTCTTTTCCTGGATAGCCTTTTCTTAATATAACTATGCTTTGACTTTTTTATTTAGTTTGGCTGAGATAGTAATGAATTGTTCCTTTCTCTTGTTAAATTAGGTTGCTGCTCATAATACAGTGGGAAATGTTCCTTTTGAATGGTACAAGGATGAAGAGCACATTGGATATGATATTGCTGGGAAGAAGATTAAGAAGAAAGTGAGAGAGGACAAACTTGATTCCTTTCTTGCCAGTGCCGATAACTCTGAAAATTGGTGATTACATAAGCATATTTGTGGTCTTCCTGTCGGTTTCTTGATTATACATACTTGAGATTGAATTTGGTTCCTTTTGGCAATTAATCCCTGCAAAAAATGTGGGATGTATGATTTTGACTGATTGTCAATTTGGACATTGTCCGTATAAATTTTTTTTCTTGCCAAGCTGTGTGAAACAGATTTTCCTGAAGTCCATAGAAAAATTATTGCTAATTGACTGCAGTGAGTAGCGCAAGTATTCTGATAAACTAGTGAAACCAATGGCTATTTATCTGCTTCTTGTGTTTCTTACCCTGTGAAAGTTTACTGTCGCATCTGAATTTACTGTTGCTGCCAATAACAAATTTACTGTTAGATGTTATGAAATTGCACCTGTGTTCTGTTATTTGACATTTGAAGCTTTATTCTTTTGTTGGTGTGTTTTTGGTAAGTAGGAATGTCCTTGTAGTGCTGTTTGCTTATGTCCTCTTTGCGGGGAGAGGTGGGGCCTTTTTCGATGCTCCTTTTCAAATTCTACCTGGTTTTGCAGGCGCAAGATTTATGATGAATATAATGATGAAATAGTGGAGCTGACCAAAGAAGAAACTAGAATGATTCGTAGGGTGCTGAAAGGAATGGCACCACACCCTGAATTTGATCCATATCCGGTTTGTACCTATATCTGTCATGCTTTCTTCTGCTTTTAGTGATTGTCATTCCAACTCTATCTTGTGAATGATGTTTAAACTTTCAGAAGTTCGTTAATTTTTTCCCCCCTGCAGACAGCTGTTGATTGGGTCACCATAGATAAAGCTGAGCATCCCTTCCCTGATGCACCAGAGCCAAAGCGACGTTTTGTCCCTTCGAAGTGGGAGAGTAAAATGGTTTGGAGTTCGTGAACCTTCATTTACTGTGTATTGGGGTATTTGCTGTTAAAAAAAATTACAATAGACGTTGATTTTCCAGTAAAACACTAATATAAGATTGTGTTTTTATGTTAACTTTGATTAGGATATATGGAAGAAGTAGAAAACGGTAATGCTTGTCAATTTTTGATCCTGAATTTTCATGCCGTGAAATATTGGTCCAATATATGAAAAAGGCTATATCCAACTTCTGAAATCTGAAGTCTATGCTGAATAGTTGTTTCAGTGGAAATGTCGTAATATTATGCGTGCTACTAGCATTCGACTGCATCTCTGATAAGAAATAGAGAAATTGAGCATATCGAATCTCTCTTTCTCTCTCTGGGGGTGAAGATGGCATGTATAATCTACTTGGGATAACATCTGGTATCCCAGTTATTCAGGGGTTTGGTAGCCTCTAAGACATCCGTTCAATTTCTACAACCCCTGGTCACCTACCCCAGGGAAAAAAAGAAAAGAAAAAGAATCATTCCAAGATCCTTTAGTGGATAGCTGGAACAAGCTATCCGCTACATGACAAGGACAGGAACATCTCTGTCTTTCTTGCCCCAAGTTTACTGTGCTATTCAAATGATTAGATCACATTAACTGAGATGGTAATTTTATAAAAGCTATTTTAGAAAAATGAGATTTTGTTTTCGCTTTTTCTGGTCCTCGATGCTTTTTCCCCCTTTGTGACTTATATTTTGTGTCACTTGATTTGAGTAGTTCATTTCAGTATTCGATCTTAGGAAAAATGGGGTTCACTTTTCGCCTTTTCTTGTCCCTTATGTGTTTTTCCTTTATCACTTATATATCATGTCACTTTATTTGCCTATGTGTTGAACAAAATTGAAACAAATAAAGATTTACTCTTCTGTAATAACCTTCTTGTTAAGTATGAAGTAGGGCTTATGTGTGGATGGCTTTTAATGTGTTTAATGGTTTCCTTTCCCCTTATAGATTGTTCGGCTAGTACGTGGTATTCGGAAGGGACTAATAAAAGTCGATGATAAACCCAAAGAGGAGAATCGTGTATATCTTCTATGGGGTGATGACCGTAACTTAACAGAGAGGCACCATATTCCTCCACCAAAACCTAAGTTGCCAGGTGGGTAATTCTAAAGTAACTTTTTTTGAATGAAAAGTTCCATTAGACTGTTAATTTTCTGTATTGTGACAGTGTTTATCTTAGTTTTTGTCATTTATGAGGAATCAGAAAAAGATACACCATTAATACTATAAGTTTCAGGTCATGAGGAATCCTACAACCCTTCTTTAGAATATATTCCAACAGCTGAAGAGGTTAAAAAATATGAGCTTATGTACGAGGAAGACCGGCCTAAATTCATACCCAAACGGTGGGTATCTGGTGGTGCCAATTGATTTTCTGTCTTTGGCATTTATGTTGACCATGGTCAATCCTAATGTGCTTTTTTATTTAGGTTTACATCTATGAGAAGTGTGCCTGCATATGATAAAGCTGTTCGAGAATCTTTTGACCGTTGTTTAGATCTGTACCTGTGTCCAAGAACTCAAAAGAAACGTGTATGTATGGGCAAATCTAATTTGTTTACTTGACTTCCATTTGATGGCTCGTGAGTATCTAAAATCTTAGCCTTGGCTATTTTGGTTAAACATCATTAACAATGAATCTGGCTCCCATCTTCTGCTTTTTTAGATTAATATTGATCCTGAGTCCTTGAAACCCAAGTTGCCGAGCCGTAAAGATCTTAAACCCTATCCAACTACATGTTATCTTGAGTATAAAGGTCACAAGGGCCCTGTGGTATCAATATCTACCGACTCTACTGGGCAATGGATTGCTTCTGGTTGGCCACCTTTTTTCTTACAGTTTATCACTTTTCTGTTTACCAGTAATGTGAATTTTCTTCATTATCAAATTCTATACGTATTAAGGTTCTAATGATGGAACGGTGCGTGTCTGGGAGGTTGAAAGTGGAAGGTGTTTTCGAGTATGGGAGCTGGGAGAAGCTGTCCAGCATGTTGCCTGGAACCCTTCACCTGAACTTCCTGTCCTGGCTGTTTCTGTGTAAGGATGATGTAGAAGTTATCTTTCTTTTCATGTGCTGGTTTTATTAAATAAGGCATGTAATTTGAGAGTGGCATAATATTTAGGGGACAAGATGTGTTTCTTTTGAATACTGGACTTGGTAACGATGAAGAAAATCGAAGGGTGGATGATCTTCTGCACGTCGAATCACACATGGCACACAATGAACCAGGTTAGTGTTAGTCACTTTCGCCTAGCATACTGCACAAAGGCTACTCCTTGACTGGTCTTTTTTTCTTTTCTTTGCTCAGGTGCTAGTGAGGCCATTATAAGTGAGACCATTGTGAAATGGTCTCGAGATGATAATCACGGGGCAATCAGATTAAATCACTATAAGGTACTTCAATGCTGGTCTATGTTTGCATGTTATATTTGAAAGCTGTTAAGCAAGTTTTTCAACTTGATCAGTTTGAAGGCCCTTATATAAAGAGAATAACTGCTTATTTTTCTCTGAATGTGCAGACAGTGTCTTCTGTTGAATGGCATCGTAAAGGAGACTATTTCTCAACCCTCATGCCATATGATATCCTTTCACCCATTGTATGTTGATTTATTTTAACCATGTCTATTACATTCTGTATTTTCTCGAATTAAACCACAAGCTTTGGGAAGGGTGGAATGCCGGACTATCAGTTCTGTTATTAGTGAGATGACTATCTCTCTCTCTCTCTCTCTTTCTCGTGAAATTTTACCTGTGATGATAAATTCATGTGGGAACTCAATATATAATTAGATATGCATGATGTCTAAGTTGGTGACTGGAGATAGAATGCAGAGGTACAGGATCACTGGCTTTTGATTTGATTGGATTGGGTGGGATTTTGATTGGGTATTAGGACTGTCATGATTAATAGTCCTGACGTTCGCAGTCCTTTGTAAAAGAGTCATTGTGTGTGGATATCCTAAAGAAAAAGGTGCAAACTTTTTTAGGTTTGTCCTATGCTAATTAAAATAAATTGAAGGGCAAATAAAGTCCATTTTGTAGTATATCTTATGCAGAACTTGTTATCCCAGGAGATTCTCTCCTTTGATTTGGGAAATTTTATTCCATGTAGATGCATGAAACTTTTTATTGGGTATGATGTTATGTAAAAATGCCAGCTAACCACAGACAATGCAGGATTCAGAATCTACTCTCACCTAATTTCATGAACCAAATCTGACCTAAGTGCCAATCAGCATGCCATCATATCATTTACGACCTAAATTAGTTGCACTTGGTATCTTTCTTCCTTTTGCTTCAAGTGCTTATGTTAAGCTAGGAACTTGGTCTCTCTTTGGATGGTGAGTGTTTATTCTTGACGCAATATACGGGAATCAAAGGCAGTATTAGTTCACCAACTCTCCAAGGGGTTAACACAAAGGATACCATTCAAGTTGCATGGGTTACCAGTTTCAACTGCTTTCCATCCAACTCGTTCAATATTTTTCATATCAACAAAGAAGAATGTCCGCATTTATGACCTGTTGAAGCAAAGGCTAATCAAGAAGCTTGAAACTGGAGTACGTGAAGTCTCGTCCATTGCCATTCATCCTGGTGGTGAGATAGTGGTTCCTATGGACTTGTCCTCCTTTCTTACTTGACATTTCCCCCTTTTGCATGTATACATGATTGCTTAATTTTGCAGTGTCTTTTGATGCAGGTGACAATGTCATTGTGGGTAGCAAAGATGGAAAACTATGTTGGTTTGACATGGACCTGTCATCTCAACCTTATAGGGTTCTCAAGTAAGTCACTGCATTAAATTGCAGTGTTAAGAATTTACGTTTGAAAGCTTTATATGAATTTTTGCAAACATTTTTAGTGTTTTGGGAGATGAAAAAGATGCATGTGTATTTGGTTAAACTCTCCAAGTCTGTCTTGTCAGATTTATGCACTGCAACCAAGAAAAATGAACGAAGTAGAATTTTGCATGGCAAAGATAGATAATATAGTTGAAGTGAGACAAATAATTCATAATGAATTAGTGCAATACAAGTGTGGAAGCAAGATAGCAAATTATTTTTAGAAAACAAAAAGGCATATTGAAAGTTTTATGTTTCTGATCGCACGAACTGCATTATGCATTTTGCTTTGTGCAACTTGAATGATGCGTGGAACATGTCTATAATCTGTAAGACCTATATAATGAATGTTGACCTAGATTGTGCTAACCAGCTGGAAGAATCTGCCTGGTGACGTAAAATCCCTTATGGATGGTGTAGAATATGCACAATCATGCAAAAATTGTGGTTGTATTTTCTGCACCATTAATAATTGTGTTTAATTGGTTTTTCAATTTCAGTTGCCATCCAAAGGACATTACCAGGGTGGCGTTTCACCGTTCGTACCCTTTGTTTGCGTCAAGTTCTGATGATTGCACAGCATATGTTTTCCATGGCATGGTGTATTCAGATCTGAACCAAAACCCATTGATTGTACCATTGGAGATTCTTCGTGGGCATGCTAGTGTGAATGGAAGAGGTAACTTGTTGATTCATGGATTTTATACACTTCGGAATGTTGATGGAAAAGGTAGAAATGATGGAATTGATATGAATTTCTTGTTGGGCCTGAGCTTGCTTGCTTAGATTGGTTGAACTGTGAATGCTGTGCCTCTCTAGTCACTCTTTTTGTCATTTCTAGAATTAAATGATGATTATAAACTTGGGCTGCATGACAACCAGTAATGTTGGTAACTCTTTGAAATGTTCGTCATGCTGACTTTTTACCTGTTGAGTTCTTTTTTAAATGTTTGGATTTTTGGTGTAGTAGGATATTAGATAAAGCTTTTTGCGCTGAGCGGTTTTATTAGGTTTATCTCCTTCATATAGGGGAGATGATCCTAATTTATGTCGTCATGATTTGACTTTGAAGGAAAGGGATGTGGGCCTTGGTTAGTTTGACTCAAATTTTCTTTGATTATGCAAGTTTAAATTCTGGAGGACTTCCTTCTTTGATTTCATCATCAGAATTATCGGAAAATGGTTCATGCTCACATATATGGTGAACAAGAATATGAATATGATTATGTGCATAACTGTTATTACTTGTAGCACCATCACCTAAAAAATCCTGCAGAGTGCTATCGTATTAGATATAGGCACCACATGATGCTGCCTGTTGGCCTAGTAATATGATTGCCTTCTCCAGAGACACTTCGGAGGGGTAGGGAATATTTAGTGAGGGGGGAAGGCAGCTTTTCATCATCTGCTCTATCCTGTGATCTCAAGAAGGAAACTCAATGTCAGAAGTGGCTTTATCTAATCATCTCTAATCATGTTTTTATTTTGTATGCTGTTGGCTTCTAAGACTTTTACCATTTGTGATCCAGTTATATACTCTTCCGAGCTAATATAGTTGGTTTCTTTGGATGAGTGAGTGATACCAGCTTGTTTACGTATATCAATAGTTCTGATCTCATGTAGAACGTCTCAAAATTTATTATAAAAGAAACATGTAGGTGTATAATCAATCATTGGCTGAAACATTGCTCTTTTCAGGAGTCCTGGACTGTAAATTCCACCCTAGGCAACCTTGGTTATTTACTGCTGGAGCAGATTCTGTGATCAAGCTCTATTGCCACTAATTAGATGGTACGATCGTCCTCCTTGATGAGTTGTGGATCAAGCGTCAATATGCGGCTAAGATCAAACAGGGCAAATTTTGACTTGTGTGAATTGAGCTGTATGCTCTTTCCGTCTTATACGACAATTAAACACATTACAGTCCATTTAAAATGATGGACTATTGACATTATTGTTGGTTGTTAAAAATTTCCTCCTTTTTGCTCTGTATCCAATTTTGGTCATGTAGGTTATGAAATGCGGAATCCCGTTACATATCTTTGTAAAAAGAATGCTAGATATCATCCTTTTTGGTTTTTTTTTTTTGGCATGTGTGTTTTTGGGTTGTTTTCTTGATAACCACCATCATCAGACGATTACTATTGCTGATTTGCTGTGTTTGAATGGTGGTGATGCCACCTATCAGCTAGTCAATATCTGAATATTCAATATGGATTAATCAGAAAAAAAACCAACTCATTTTTTGGTACCGCTTCTCGTATTGCATGAACTAGAGAAGTCAGAGATTTTTTCGTCCGTCCGATAAAGAGGGTTTATAATGATAGAATGCACCCACCCTTAACATAGTGAGTTTTTACTGTAAAGCAAAAGGCAAGAAGATACACCAGGAGAGAGTCGAAATGGAACCCGGTAAACGAACTCAAGTTTGTAATGCAACACGTAAAGTCTCCGCTGCTGCCTCAAATAAATTTCTGTATATTCATCAATTATTGAAACTGATGCTAAAACATTGCGGTCGGGACTGTACAGAACGTAATTAATTACCCAGGGCAAATGTCAAAGCATCCCTCTGTACCGTATGGATCATGCTAGTCTTTTTCAGTACTGCTTGATTTGATTCTCTTTTAACATAATTCAACATTTTCATACTTGGCTGTCCAACTCTGGGATGGCAGTAAAAAGTTGAATATAATGGTTTGCCTTTTCTACATTTTCTTCGTTCAACTCAAGGCCAGTTTCCTCATCTGGCATTGATTCAACAGCAACAACAACTTCAGGGATCTTTTCCACCGGTCGACGTTCATTGTCATTACAGAGCTTGGACGAGAACCGCATGCTCCCTGTAGCTTGAGCTTGACAACATTGCCATCAATTTCATGTAATGCCACGTTACCCCCAATCTGCAATTAGGTAGGGACGAATTTCAGGTTGCCAACATTGCCATTCTTTTGGTGCCTTGCATCCTGGTAAATACATTTCTTCCCATTCTTTTTTTCTTTATTTTTTTTGCACCACGAACATACATGCTGTATAATCAATGTTTTTTTCGTAATTTTCAGCTTTGGTCTGAAAATAGAAAAGGTTTTGCAGCAAGATATCTGTTCATTCCAGGTCAGTTTACCTTTGATTTGTATCATTAATTTGCTGAAATTTTGTTAATATTATATGGGATGATATTTTAAATATTTTAATATTACTGTTATGTGCCTATATGTTTGGCTATTTACTCTTATGATAAGTTTTTGCTTATGCTTCTTAAGAAGATATAGCTGCACTTTACTGGTTTTATTTTATGTGGTATTTTAAGGCATCGAAATATTCATAAAGTATATTTGAAAAAACATTATTTCTTATTGGCCAAAACATCAGTGATTATCCCCCCCCCCCCAATTTATGCTTGCCCTTCCGATTTACATTCTATGTACACTATCTCATCTCCCAACCATGCAATTCTTTTTTTTTTTTTCCCAGAAAAAGGAGAGAATCAAAGAGGGGAAAACACTGTACCTCTCCCCTCCCCACCCCTATCTGCTTTCCTAGCCAAAAACACGAAGAAAAACTCACATTTTCGCATCAATTTTCAGGCATTTGATGAGTTTATTGTTGAGTTTTTCTAGCCTTTTTTTTTATTTCCAAAATTGACCTCCTAGCATAAATGTTTGCTTTTGTTATTGTTGATTGTTTTGTAGGTTTGAAAGAATCAAGAAGAAGCACAGCGAAGTAAACATCCAGTGTTTAAGGTGTGTGATTATCTCTTACAACAGTAGCATGCTTTGTGTTTGATGATTTGCTTCTAAAGGTAGCTTTACCACCACACTGGTTTAGTTTTCTGAAAATTTACGTGTCCCATTGTTACGGAGTATTAAATGATTTGAGAGATGTTGTTTAGCTCACTGTTTGGTTCTAAACAAAAATGATTTTACTTTTGCCTTTGTGTTTGTTTGCTGAATGATCCTTTAATGTCTTGCAATGACTCGAACTATCTTTAAATTCCATTGGAAACAATACTTTGATAGACCTAGAAACATTAATTTCATCAATTGTTTTTGACTTTTACTGCATTGTCATGTTAGTGACTATCATAGTTTGGACCAAAGACCAGCTAAAGAGTAGTTTCCCAGCTTCTACTGTCTTGGCTCTAATTTTCCACATGTTTTGGGGCTCAACAAGTAGAATCTGCACTCAATCACGATTTGTTTGATATAATTTGGTTTCTGTTTAAATTTTGGTTTTAGGAACTGGTCATGCACTGATTAATTTCTGGCATAGATGAGCACTTCTGAATTCTATGCCTTGGTTCATTGAAAGGGGATTATTCAATGGTTGGATCCTAACTTTTTTGTTGTTTCAGAGCGGCAGGCGGCCGGGAGGGGGGAAGGGACAAAGATTTCTAACATATCTTAGTCCTCAATTATTTTGCAGCTTCCTTGTTATATTAGTGTCTCTGGTTTTGCACATGGACGTGGACTTTGCTTTAATTACCCTAATGCTATAATGGTTTACACATGGATATGGTTTCTGAACATGACACAATTAAGATCTTCCATGTTCTATTAATTTTAAAAATGAGAGTTACTAGGAATTTTTCAATATTTTTTAGACAACAAATTGGGCATTGGCACAACCAGAAAATTTCTAGTAACAAAGATAGCTGTAGAAATGAAATCTCGAGCTCGGGTGTGTTTGGATTGAGAAGATTTGAAAAAAATTAATTTGCTTCACAAATTTTAATCACCTTTTTATCTCACAGACATCACATCACAAAAAATGCTACGATAATTATCTCAAATAAATCATCCAAATAAACTCCTATCCAAACAAACCCACCTCACCACCAGCCGGCTGGCCGTCTACAGACTAGGGGGGTCGAAACAATCCTACTGAAATCAATTCTTGATCCGCTGCCATGGGAAAGAATGAGTTCCTGACGCCAAAGGCAATAGCGAATAGAATCAAAGCAAAAGGCTTACAAAAACTCCGATGGTATTGTCAGATGTGCCAAAAGCAATGTCGAGACGAGAACGGCTTCAAGTGCCACTGCATGAGCGAATCACACCAGCGGCAGATGCAGGTTTTTGGCCAAAACCCTAATCGAATCATCGACGGCTATTCCGAAGAGTTCGAACAAGCATTTCTCGAACATATGAAGCGTAGTCACCGCTTTAGTCGCATCGCCGCCACCGTGGTATATAACGAGTACATCGCCGATCGCCACCATATTCATATGAATTCAACTCAGTGGGCAACTTTGACGGAGTTTGTCAAGTATTTGGGGAGGACTGGCAAGTGTAAAGTTGAGGAAACTCCGAAAGGGTGGTTTATTACTTATATTGATCGTGATTCGGAGACCTTGTTTAAGGAGAAGATGAAGAATAAGAGGATTAGGGCTGATTTAGCAGAGGAGGAGAAGCAGGAGAGGGAGATTAAGAAGCAGATTGAGCGTGCCGAGCAGCTGATGCCAGCTGGGAATGAGAGCGGGGATGGGAATGAACAGGAAGTTCAGGAGAAAAGGTTGTTTGAGAAATCGGAGGAGAAAATCAAGTTAAGTTTGGGGTCATCGTCGAAAAGTAATCTGAAGGAGGAGGGTTCTAGGGTTGTTTTTGATGATGCGGAGCATGAGACTAAAAGCGACAAGGGGAGTAAGGGCAGTGGAAAGATGGGGAGCTCAGTGTTGGATGAGTTGATGAGGGAAGAAGAGAAGGCGAAGGAGAGGAGTAATAGGAAGGATTATTGGTTGTGTGAGGGGATTATTGTGAAGGTAATGAGCAGGGCGCTGGCAGAAAAGGGGTACTATAAGCAGAAGGGGATGGTGCGGAAAGTGATTGATAAGTATGTTGGGGAAATTGAGATGCTAGAGAGTAAGCATGTCTTGAGAATTGATCAAGAAGAGCTTGAGACTGTGATTCCACAAATTGGGGTACTTGTGAGAATAGTTAATGGGGCTTATCGAGGGTCAAATGCTAGGCTGCTTGCTGTTGATACAGATAAGTTCTGTGCTAAGGTGCAGATTGAGAAGGGGATTTATGATGGCAGGGTGATTAAGGCGGTTGAGTATGAAGATATCTGCAAATTGGCTCAATGAAAAATGTTGACAAGAATGTACTAACTGTATTGTGATCAAGTAAGTGGTAGTTGTTCTGCTCTCCAGAGTTGTTCAGTACCATGAAAGTCTGCATCTCTTATGAATGATTGCAATCTTCTTTCTTGTGATTATATTGAGCAGTCTGCTCTGTTTCATGCCATTCCATGCTTTTCTGAATGTGTTAAGCATTCTGGTCTCCGTAGGTTATGCGCCATCTTTCACGCTACTTGTGGTACTTGTATGAATGAGGGGCCTGGAATTTGTAAAGGTCTGGTTCCTTAAGATCATCACTTCATTAAAACTCTTTTGCATTCTTCTTTAGGTTGCCTGAGTTTTATAGTACATTCTTTTACTATATTCCTTTCAGCTGGTAAATTACTTTTTTTGTAAAGTTGAGATTTGCTTGGCTTAACAACAAAGCAGCAATGAAATTCTTTCATTCATCTTCTTGTCAGCATAAAAAAAAAAAAACCCACAAATTTAGTCAGCATCTTCTTGTCTCATCCAGCATTCTAGACAGAAAATTGTAGTCCCCTCACAATACCTCCTAGAAGGGAGGAGACATGGGCTGTGCCTTGACCGGGGTATTACCAGGCAGGTCTGTAATCTAGACAATTCAGAGAACTGCAAAAGTATGTGGTTGAGGTTTTTGACACAATTACAGTGGCATAAGAGTTGCCCGGTTGGATAAGTGGGAAGTTATTGTCAGGTATTTTCACAGAACAAGCCAGATTTAGAATGGAAACTCCTTAGGTTGCTGCAAAAGTTCTGTATTCCAAAATGACAGGCAGTGAAAGACAGACCAAAGGGATATTTTGAAGTTGGGTTGAGACCCCTGGCTGCTGTTCTTTCCTTAAAGTTGTAGTGACATTATTTACTCATTGGTTGAAATTCTTGCAATATCTTTTTTAATTTATTTAAATTGTGTCCCTTATAATTTTAGTTGAAAAAAAAAGCTATAGAGGATCAAATTTTGAAGCCCATGAATTCTGTGATGCAAGTACAAGACTACACGAATAAAAAAGTTCGTAAAATGCTCCGCATCACTAAATCATCGAACCATCACGCGATGCGTGGAAGACAAATAAAATAACGGATCTTGGCCACAATTTCCTTGTGCTTTACTTAGTTAGGCCACCAACCATTTCAGTTATACTGCCTGTTTAATTGGATCTAAATCTTTAGCAGACAGCATCTACCAATTGCCGTGAGGAACTTCTTAGAGAAAGCTGTATTTGTCACGCCGCAGAAATTACTTTGACATGTTTTTCGATCACTTTTTTTTTTATCTCGCATAGATCATATCGTTACAGTATTATTTTATTTTATTTTATTTTTATAAAAATTCCAAAAACTTACAATTTAAACGGGCTCTTTACTTTTCTATTTTCTAACTGTAACACTGGCTAAGGCTCTTTCGTGGTCATCCAATGGTAGAACAATTAATTTTTGTTACTTCCAAAAATTTAATCCCATAAAAGTTTGAAAGAACTATAATTCTTTGGTTAGATGAGGTGATTAATGTTGGCAAGTGTGATTAGGTTGAGAGATTGTCAATCTGATCATTCTTCATAACTGATAATTTGTGTATAAAATAATGACCCAAAATAAATTTTTTTTTTTTTTTTTGGTTTTCTTAATGATGCACATCCTTGTTCTAACTAGTATTAAAAGTGGCGAGACTTGAGGCATGGTGTTCTTCAACACAAGTCCCATTGTTCTTAATGATTTACAACCCCGGATCCTCTGTTTTTGCAGTTGCTGCTGGATCCAATTCTGAATCCGATTATGGGTTCACTTGGATTTGGGGCTGGATCTTTACAAACGGGTCAGAAAATTGTGGTGCCATTTCACCTTAAATGACAGTTATGTTGGCACCAAAAGGTGCGTCTTCACTAGACATTTTAACCGCACATTGGGACGTGTATGAGAACTCATTTTCCTTTTACATTAATAAGTCTCTTAACAATTAAACAACTTTTCTGTATTTTCATCATTTCTTAATGAAAAAAAAAACTTGATTTTGCTATCAAATTCTCTCTCGTTCTTGTTATAGTGTGGTGGCAATTTGCCTTATCCTAGTAACAAATTACTTAGTTTAATGGAAGCAAATAACACCTCGAGACTAGTATAATTAACACATGCCTCAATTTAATTTGTATACCAAATATATATATATATATATACATATATATATATATATATATGAATTATTGAAGCATGCATATGAACCCTTTTTTTTTCTATTTTTTCTTCAAAGGATAATGGCAAGGAAGGAGAGCCCTGGCACTGCAAAGAAATAATGAGTCAATTCTACAAAACCTCAATTTAAATACAACAATTTTTCTTTGTAAGGAAAATAATAGCTTCTACAGCTGCAATAATGTAATTATTAACGCTTCTTTAAGCAAAAAATCGGTGGAGACAATTTTGTTTTGGTTAGATAGAGACCAAGCATTAGTGGTGTCAAAAATCTAAGTCATGTTCCATGATAGCTAAGGCATCAGCTGCGTGCTGCACTAAGCATTTTAATAAATACAAACCATGATTAGATATATATGCTGATATATATATATATATATATATATTTATTTATTTATTGGTAGAAAGATATGTTCAAATAAATATGGTTGAATTACCAATACACCTTGTGGTTTGTGCGGTCTAATCATAACCTCATGGTTGTTGTCAAATATATATATTTATATATATATGGTTAGATTCATTGTAGTCAAATGTCTATAAATATGTAGGCCTTTGTATCATTATTTTCAATATCAATAGACAATATGTTCTTTTCCTTCATTTGGTTTACAATTTTCGTCCCCTTCTATCAATTTTTACGAACTTACCTTCTGCCCCTTTGTGGATTTAAATTAAAAGGTCAGCTGAATAGAAAACTTAAAAGATAAACTATTTTCACATTATGGTCAAATGACCTAAAATAATGTCATACAGAGTTTTAGAAACAGTTAGAAGTGGATTACAAAAAAAAAAAATCATGAAATTTTAGCCCTGTAGAATCGATTTTCAACTGTAGAAAATATTTAATCTTGAGTAGTAAGTTTAATAGTTACGTTGGTGAATAAAATTGGGATTTTTCTAACGAGTGCCTTTGGCATTTTTTTAGACACTTATATCTTAAATTACACGTAAATTACTGTTTATATGCACACATTTACATTTATGGTCCCCAAATTAAATATTTTTTAAAATTAGTTTCACTTTTGCCAAAAAAAAAATTAACACTTGAATCAATTTTAACGAGTGTCCCGAAGGCCTATAAATTAATATTTTAGTTTTTGAAAAACTTCTGCTAGTAATTCCCCAAATGAGTTGTAAATGACCATTTGTATATGTGATATCATGAAAAAATCACTATGATTTTATTTTACCTTTTAATTCATCTTTTGGTTCAAAATACAAAGGGGTAAAATTAGACTTAAAAAGCCATTAGGAAATTAAGGGTAACATCCATAAACTACAAGGGAGATATTAGTAATTCATCTCTGTATCAGTAACAATACAGTGATATACATTAGAACACGAATTGGACACTCCTAGCTGTAATTTCCAAACCTTAATTAATCTACAAGCAACAAGCGGTAAGATTATTCAACATCTAAAATGAATTGATATGATTAGTGGTACTCATTTTTCACACATTAATTTCATACATTTATGCATTATTCTACTCAATGTATAAATCAATTCTTCTTAGGCAAAAGTCATCATTACAATACTTGACCTTTATAATTGTCATTAGGCTAGTGGTCTCTACAGGAAAGGTGTGGTAGGTTAATAACTTTGATGTTCTTCTTGCTTGGGTCAATCAAATAGTTGAGATGTGTCACCTAAGTTGGTGGAGAAAAGCATGTTCTATGATGTGGGATTGCTTCATACTAAAATTGAAAGAGTTCTTCAAGAAGTGTATTTCTCCTCTTCCTTCAACAGTCACCCATAAGACCAGGTTAATTTGAGTGAAAGCTGCCGTAATATTTCATCCTCTTCAGGAGTTGATTTAGCTCAGATTAGCTTTTTATTGTCCAGATGCCACTTTTATCTCAGTCCCGCCTCAGCCTTTTCCGGGGGATCATCCATTCCGCCAGTTCCTGATTTTCAGGAAATTCTTGGATAGATTGCGTTCTTTGTCATCCCACATTTTTCCGTCAATAAGTACTATATAAGAAGCAGGTTTTGTGCTTAACTTCTGTACAATACCCAACTTAGACACTTGAGTAGCAAACAAAGAAAATGGCTTCATTTCAACAGGCTTTTTCGTCCGTGGTGTTAGTGGTACTAGCAGTGGCAATTTTATTCGTTACACCGACATTTTCCACTTCAAGAAATGCAATTATGAAGGATGAAAAAGTGCAGAAGGCAACAGGATTTCAGGTAACTCTCAAACATGTCGATTCAGGAAGTAATCTGACAAAATTTGAGCTCTTGCAGCGTGCAATGAAGCGTGGACGACAAAGGTTGAACAGGCTTAGTGCTATGGCATTAGCTGAATCAGATCATGATGTCAAATCTTCAGTTCATCCTGGAAATGGAGAGTTTCTCATGCAGTTTTCCATTGGGACGCCATCAACTGCTTATTCAGGCATAATGGACACTGGAAGTGACCTGATTTGGACTCAATGCAAGCCTTGCCAGCAGTGTTTTGATCAATCTACACCAATCTTTGATCCCAGGAAGTCATCTTCATTTTCCACACTTTCATGCTCTAGCAGCCTGTGTGAAGCATTGCCAATGTCCTCTTGTGGTACTGATGGATGCGAGTATCTCTACACTTATGGGGATTATTCCACCACCCAAGGAGTTATGGCTGCTGAAACCTTTACATTTGGTGAAGTTTCAGTCCCAAAAGTTGCATTTGGCTGCGGTGAAGATAATGAAGGTAGCGGATTCGGCCAAGGAGCTGGTCTGGTGGGATTAGGCCGCGGTCCATTATCGCTTGTATCTCAACTTGACGAACCAAAGTTCTCCTATTGCCTAACTTCCATTGATGATAGCAGCACTAGCACTCTTCTAATGGGATCTTTGGCTAATGCCAACAACTCGGACACGGCAAGTAAAACCACGCCTTTAGTGGTAAATCCATCACAACCATCATTTTACTATCTTTCCCTTGAAGGGATTACAGTTGGTGGCACTCGCTTACCTATCAAGAAATCTACTTTTGCACTCAATAGCGATGGAAGTGGAGGCGTTATCATTGACTCCGGGACTACACTCACTTATTTGGAGAAAAGTGCGTTTGATCTAGTCAAGAAAGAGTTCACTTCTCAGATGAAACTTCCAGTGGACAAATCAGGCTCATCAGGGCTTGACCTTTGCTTCACATTGCCATCAGATGCAAGTGACATTGAAGTTCCAAAGTTGGTTTTCCATTTCAAGGGTGCAGATGTGGATTTACCAGGTGAAAATTACATGATTGCCGATTCAAGCGTGGGTCTAGCATGCTTGGCAATGGGAAGTTCAAGTGGAATGTCAATTTTTGGCAATGTTCAGCAGCAAAACTACTTGTTGCTTCATGATCTCCAGAAGGAGACTTTGTCGTTCATCCCAACAAAGTGCAATCAATTGTGAACAGCTCTTTGCAATTTATTGGTGTCCTCCTCAATATACTTGCATTTGCTGTTTGTGTGGGCAAATTAATGACTTTACTTTGATGACCTTGTAGCTTCCGATCAGCTCAATGAAATTACAAAGTTGAATTTGCTTTTAATGAGTTATTAATCAAGTTCTGTTTATATATAGTCCATTCCAATATTCATTGCACGTACATAGACTCAAAACCATCCCACATTAATGAGTTGAACACTCTATATAAATATAAGTTAATTAGAAAAAATGTATAAATGTAAAGGAAGATAGTAACTGTTAGTGTGCGTGTATACATGGTAGTCGGATCAAATTTAAATCTGTTAACGAGTGCCCAATAGGCACCTGTTAGCAAAATTTATACATATTCCAATTATTGCTAGATGTTTTTGTCTTTAATCTGAACCTTCTTTTGCCAGAATTAATGACAGTCTCCAAAAGGTACAAAAAGGAAAAAGAAAGAAAATAAGTAGTGGAAAAAAAAAAGAGAATACAAATGGAGAGGAAAGGGGTAAAATCATAAGTTTACTCACCTAAAAAATTTAATTTTTCCCTTGGTCTTTCCTACTCCCACCAGCCTATACAACAAGTATATTCTGTTAATAGAAATTATATTGTTTCTCAACCCTACTCAAAGAATTGGTTGCTCAACTGCCTAACTACAATTGCCAATATTAGAATTGAAGTATTAGTAGATAACGAAAACGAAATGTGACCTAAAAACAACACTATTTGCGTACGGGTATGTTGTCACTAATTGTTGGGTTCTAGGTGGATTGCCACAAAATTTTTCATCATATACTCCCAAGGCAGCAATTGGTGGAGCCAATGACAAAAACTAGAGAAGTGGAATAAAAGAGATCTATTACTTCCAAGCCAAGACCATTCGCAAGTGTAATCATTTAGACTAGGACATTTGGATTCAACTATTAGATTCATACATACACTCCCTTTCTTATTTTTTTTTTTTTAGATTTAACTATTTCTTGGGACATACTAATTTGGTATCATGAAAATTCAAAGTGGTAGAACTCAGAGGTACTTAGTTGTTTTTTTTTTTTTTACCTAATGAAAACAAAAGTGAAGCATACAAAGTGGATTCTATAAATCATTTTTGCAATCCTCAAAATTTCTTATTATAAATTAAAAAATATTAAAAAGAAAAATCTTTTGCTTTTTGTATAATATAATTCCATCATAACATGCGAGAGGAGATTTAAAATCAGAAACATTTTCTGAATGAAATTTAATATACATTTTCTTGTTCTGCTGCATCATTTCCAAATTGAACAAAACAATTGTTTTGCGAAATATTCTGTCAACTCAAACTACATGGAAAGTAATCAGTTTGGCCAAGAATTTTATGTTTGTTCATGTTCCTAAAGAATTACGTAATGTTTAAAACATAGTAGTAGTTCCATCTGGTCTTAAAGAAAATTATTACGGAGTAAAAGCAGCTGCTTATGTTCTTTTCAAAATAATTGATGCAACGATTATATAATTGAATCAGTTGGAATATTGTCATACAGAATTGAAAAAAGGTATAAGATCACATCACCTGTATGAGGCTAAGTATGGTTAAAAGAAAACCAGTCCTATATTGGATGAAGTAACCTATAACACACAGAGAAAATATATAAAAGCACCAAATCTAAATGGCCATTGGCCTACTTGAAGAGAATCGATGGGTTATTTGGATAATTGGGTTCTACTCATTTTTGTATTCAACTATTTTCTAATTTATTTTTCTTATAGTTTCTCCCTCTTCTAACAAGTTTTATTTAATTTTTCATTATTGTTTCTCTTTCTGCAAATAATTTTTTTTATCTGTTTTGATATATTTGAACCTTGTTATTCTAAATGGAATAACTTTACTTAGTGTGATTTTAATTCCTACATTAGTATATTCGCTAACATTGCTAGAAACTAATTATTCATTCATGAGAAAATAGGTTATTGTATCTTTTGTAATTAACTGAAAACAAAACATATACTTCAAGGTTTAAAATCATTGTAAACCTTTAATAATTATCTCAATTAATGTCTATCAATGATCTGATATGCCTTGCAGTATTTAATGTATATTATTATATTATAATAAACATATAGAAGTTTTTAAAAATTGATATGATAGTTGAAAACTTATAATGCATTAATTTTTAAATTAAGTATGAACGAACATGTAAGAATAACTTTTAATATCTTTTTATTGAATTATTCATACTTGCACAAGTTCACAACTAATTTTAAAAAATTGTGCTAATACATGGGATAAAATACTAGTTATACAATTTCAAAGTTATGATGATCTTTACCTAAATATTCATCCAATTTTGCTGTAATTTCTTAATTTTTTTTTCTCTAAAAGGGCTTTGGCAGTTATTTTGGCCAAATGCTTATCTACTAGTGATGGCAATTAATCCTAACATGTATACAACATAGTTAATATATAATACGAGAGTGTCACTGTGTGATATAAGCATACAATGTCACTCTTTAATGTTTCCAATCTATCCTTAATTATACGATAAAATTTGTTGAATATATATTACCTTTCATCCTTACCCACATCCTTCTCACTCCCAATTGTCAGATCCAGGATTTGAATAATCAAAATATATTTGAAGTGGAGAAAGAATCCATATTACCTTTTTACAAAAAAATTAATGGGGCGGGGTTGCGAGAAGATTTAACAAAATTACCTTTTTGTGTGCAGAGGGAGGTGTGATAGCCCTTGCTTTGTTCATGAAAGTCCTAAAGAGCCCTAATAGGAAGCCAAAAGATGTCAACGTTCCTTACCAAAATTAGTTGCCAGTAATTTTTTACTATCCTCTGGATATTGAGTGCCCACCGATTTAGTTTTGCAATTTATTGTGAAACCAAAATACCCAGTCTCCAAATGAGTGTAAAAAAAAAAAACATAGAATTAAGGGCTAATCTTTTATGTACTGTCAGTATAAGATTATTGTTACGCTAATAGGTTTAAATGAATGTTATATAATCTTTATTGAAATTTGAAATTGATTTTTTTTGCACACGTGACATGTATCTAATCTTGTTGACGTAAAAAAATATCTAACTAACCATGCATAAAAGATTTATGCTAAAATTAGGATATGTTATGCCAAAAACCTCAATGCTTGAGAATCCAACTTAAATATAAAATCATGTAAAATAATACTCCCTCCGTCCCACTTTGATAGTCATGTTTCTTTTTTCACACAGTTTAAGAAAAAGTAGTTAACTTTGTTGGAAAAGTAAATTTAGATGGCTATTTTCCTAAAATATCCTCACATTAAATAGAGTACAACTTTATGGGAACTTGAATTGATGGTAAAAAAAGAGTCAACTCTCATTAAATATGATAGGTTCATAGTAACAATAACTTACATTGAATAATGGTATTTTAGAAAAATTAAAATACAACTACATTCTTCAATTGGAAAGTGAACTACAATTTAAGACAGATGAACAAGGAAAACAGAACTATCAAAGTGGGACGGAGGGAATACCTCTTTTGCCATTTCTACTGGGGAGAAGTGGCTCTTGCCATGTGTAAGTTAGATAAGTCGAGCCGACAACGGGTATGGTCGAAACAATCTTGCTGCCATGGCTTTGCTATACACTAATTAGTGAGAATGATGACGTCATTTTTTTGGTATCTCAAGAACATTTGTGTTGTTGTGGCCACGCGAAGTTTGAATATATAAATGACAAAGGTTCAAAGTTGGAGATTGTTATACATTTTGGAGTTTGAGCTGTCTTTGGAGTTAAATACTATGCAGAGCAGTATGCTACAATCAAGAAAGGGCGAGAACTACCTTTAGAGCCCGTATCAGTCCTTGGAGCTACATCCAAAGAAAAAGTGAGGATCACCTCTATAGCCTATATCAATCTATATATTTCTGATACGAATTCCGTTGATGACAAAATTCGCGACTATGAACCCCGAATAGATAGTGATATTCACAGGTTTGAAATGGGTGGAATTTTCTACTCCGAACCTCTCTAATTCCCGTGATTGCAAACCTTCTTGACCACAATTAAACGAACTAGAAAACTCTAGAAATTTGTTAGAAGACGTCATAATCAAGGATAATATTCTTGATTGATAAACCGAGTGAACGCTAGATAATTCTAGCCGTTCAAGAAGGGCTTGTTGAGCCAAGAGAGAGCACTCTCAAGAAATGAAATTTCTTGCCAAATTGACGTAATCTCCCTTTATTGAAGGGAATTGATGCTTTTTTATAGGCTTACAAGACTTGACTCCTAATCTAATTAGAATAATGAAACTAATCGGCTTACAACTTCCTAAAGTGGCCGAATTGTGACACTAGTCTTACCACGCTAAGTAATCGACTAACTAACATAATCAACTGCTAACCAACCAAGGAACCAAATGTCTAAACAAACTAGTAAACAACCACAATACTGGCTGGACCTATGCTCAACATGAGCTGGTCGCTTGTTCCACAAAAAGGGAAATAGAAACAACGACATAAAAAAAAAAACTAGAACAACTCAAAATTCGATGAATGCAAGCTGGGAATTCACGAGCTCACGAACAAGTTTTCTTTAGCCACTCCAGTGAATTGAATTTGATTGGACAGCTTGCCATTTTCTATCATTCCCCTCCTCTTGAAGAAGATTTGTTCTCAAATAGCTTGGACACCAAAAACATTGTAAGCAGCTTGAGAAAAACTAGCCAAATCGCATGTCGTTTGCGCAAGTGATAGATACTCGCGACCTCAAATTGGTGCATCAACTTTAGCTCTTGTTAACAGCAACATGAAAGAATTGGCAGCAATAACTTCACACGAACACTCATACGGCAATGAAGAAGTTAAGGGCAACGAATGACCCAATTCAACAGATGAATGGAAACTGAAAAAACCATGGACTGCTGCTGGTTTTGGGACATCAAATTCAGCTGGAACAAGCATGAAATCCGATTGCATTGCACAAGATAAATCTGGAAATGGTTGGATAGCGTTACCACCCAAAGTTAAAGAATGAGAGTCAAAATCTGGAATTTTCCCTTCAAGATGAGCTCGAAAGAACTTGCTATTGGCGTGAGCAGATTTGAACTCAACCGATTCTAGGAATTGATAACAAGTAGACTTAACTCCTAGAAGACAAACTCCATGTAAGCTATGAAATTCTCCAATGGATTTAGGAATAGAACATGCAATGATCAACTCAATTTCCTCTTGTTTAACCTGCACAAAAGAAAAAATACTAAACAAAACACATGTTAGCCTGTTAGAAAACAAAACTGTCACACACTCGACTTTTGCAAGCATGGTTAATTTCCCTTTTTACTTCTCACTAAGGCCGAATTATTTTTGTCTTGTTCCATTCTATTCTTTTCGATCCATTGCTCACTCATCTCACTTAATTTTTCATTCTCTTTTTCTAGCTCATTCTCACACAATTCCTTCTCTACTAGCTCACTACAACTAACTAGAGTAGGTGAAACTTCAAGTTTTTCAAGCTCATGTTCATTGCTAGTATTCATTGATGCTTCGTCAATCAATGGTGGATTGGAATGAACATCTCCTTTATTACCATCAGTTGAAACATGATTATTTTGCTCGAAGTATGAATTCAGCACTTGTCTAATTTCTCCCATCATAGATTCAACCAATCCTTCAGCCCAACTTCGAATGTCATCCCTTGGTTCACGAGGCCTTGACTCAATTCGAGAATTCTTAGGTTCCATGACTTGTTTGTCATGATACTCTTTAGATGAAACTCTTTTGGTTGAGGATGAACTCTTCTTAGAGGTTCGACACAACCGCTTTTGTTCCTCTTCATACTCATCACAAGTACGCTTATATCTGTCATATGCGCACAAGGCACGGTAACGATCCATCTCCTCCCGAAGTGAACGAAATTCATGTTGTGAATGCTCGGAGCTAGACTGCTTGGAACCCCTCCTCTTGAGAGGCTCATTCCTCAAGAGTTTTTTATTTTATGAACAGGATGCAACTCCACTAGGCATGATTACATGACCTATAAAAATAGTTAGCAAAAAAGAAATTCCTCACAATACACAAGTTCATATATATATATATATATATATATTCGTCACTCGTGTATCACTCAAGTATGATCATTCTAGTATTCTCACCGAATAGCTCTCAAGGCCTTAGATTATCCCACTGGAAGAAATCAGAATCTTTCATCAAGAATATCAACCAACTTAACACCAAAAACCAACTCAAGTTGTGGTACTTCACTCAGTTCATTTGGGTGTCAAATGACTATGTTGACGTGCCCACGCCTTATAAGAGGTAGTCTTCTGGTAGTGGTCTGAAAATTGGCTATTTTTGGGACTTCTATACAGGGATTGGTGACTGAAATTAACTAAGAATGGTAGATTTTATCAGCCTAACAACTCGGAAACAACTTGACGCAAGAACTACTAGAAACGAAGTTAACCGTCTCTAGTTGTGACTACTTGTGACTTGTGTAATCTGGAAAATTGAATTTGGATTGGAAATTACTGGAAAAAAAAATAAAAATAATGGCACAAATAAAAAATAAACTAAAGACTTGACGCAAGACTGTTGGACCAAGTGACACGATTTTAGTTTCTTGACTTTGTTCGTGTGACTGTCGCAATCTGGAATTTATTTTGGACTGATTTATCTTGAAACAGGTCTAGTTCAATCCCCTTTTCCCAATGGTTCAAGGATTTCACAGCTGGTATCAGAGTTAGTTGGTGATTTTTCAGGTTATATCCCTTTCTTGTTTTGTGTTTTGTTAGTTGATTCTTGTGTTTTGTTATATCAGCTGATATGAATTCTGTTGATGACGAAATTCGCGACTATGAACCCCAGATCGATGGTGATATTCACATGTTTGAATTGGGTAGAATTTCCTATTTCGGACCCTCTAATCCTTGTGATTGCGAACTTTCTTGACCCACAATCAAATGAACTAGCGAACTCTAGGAATTTATTAAAAGGCGTGACACAATCAAGGATGATATTCTTGATTGTTAAGTTGAGTGAATGCTAGACAATTCTAACCGTTCAAGGAGGGCTCATTGAACCAAGAGAGAGCACTCTCAAGAAACGAAGTTTCTGCCAAAGTAAGTTTATTGAAGGAAATTGATGTCTTTTTATAGGCTTATAAGATTCGACTCCTAAGGTAATTAGAATAATGAAACTAATCGGCTTACAACTTCCTAAAGTGGCCGAATTGTAATACTAGTCTTACCACACTAAGTAATCGACTAACATAATTAACTACTAACCAACCAAGGAACCAAACATCTAAACAAACTAGTAAACAACCACAATACTAGCTGGAACAATGCTCAACATGGGCTGGTCGCTTATTCCACAAAAAGGGAAATAGAAACAACAACATAAAAAAAAAAAAAAAAACTAGAACAGCTCTAAAGCCGATGAATGCAAGCTGGGAATTCACGAGCTCACGAACAAGTTTCCTTCAGCCACTCCAGTGAATTGAATTTGATTGGACAGCTTGCCATTTTCTATCATTTATCCTTCTCACACGTGTTAAATTATTTATTTGGCCCTTTTATGTAAAGGTGTTGATTGTTGAAATTATTCGTGTAACAATTAAGGTTAACATTAAGCTGTGTTTACGATGATATAATAATATTCTTTCGCAAGCAATTTTTGGAAAGCTAAATGTTTTACAAGCCAAACCTCAGTAGGTCTAAACTCATATTATCAGTTTTTAATTTGTTTATCTTAAGTAAGAGAGACCAAACATCGGAGGATTGGATGATAAAGAAGGAAACCCAAAGAATTATAACTTTGTAGATTGTAATTTAAATATTTAGTTTAGAACATTATAGCCGGGATATACACATTACGAGTTTCGTATGGAATAAGCAAAATTTGCAATCATGTAATTTTCTGAAATGTTAAGATTTATTGTCATTTTTCGCCATGGTGTAAGCATCTAATTGGAATTCTGGTTGGGTTGTGACACAAATTATCTAAATGGTTATTCAACATTGACGAAATCAAATGCATGAGCGACGAATGGGCCAAAAATGTCAACATAATAAAAGGGAAAACCCCTACATTGAGGCTCTTGATTCAGCACGAATTGAACCAATGTGTCATGTATTTGGAATCCTTATGAGATGAGAAGCTCATAATTAGTAGTATATAATGAAGAATCTGACAATGATTTAGTCTTGCAATAGCTAGAAACAGTTGAATTTACACAAAGTTAAGGCGTGAAAATTTGAAAGATTTTGTACTAAAATTCTTGTTGATTTGAATTTCCTCCTCGACGAGTGTTTTGGTCTAAGATTCAAAACATTTGGTGAATCATTTGAAAGTGATGATAGAATTACCATCATTGACTTTAGCCTAATATTACCTAGCGACATTCTTTAAAGATTGAACACTTAATCGATCTCTATGGGAAAAAAGGGATCTGTAAGAAATATGATATAGAAGTACAAAAGTGTGTTGAGTCAAACCAGAAAATTCAAGAGAGGATTCTGTAGAAATAAGTTTACACAAACGGGGATCAAGACTTGATGAATTCAAGGCGTGTAATCACTTTCCTTGAAGTTTGATTGCCCCCACTATCTTGCTAATCCGGTCTTTGGGCAAAAACTCTAGGATACAATGAATTCTAATTAGACAACCAAGTAGCAAGTTCTTGGATTTGTCTAGTCAAGAATAAAAATGCTTAAATTAGTTTTCTGGTGTCCAACCCATTGATTTATACACCCACCAAAAAATAGAAAAACTGTTAGAGACTGTTCACATGTAACCGTTGGAAGGAACATGAAGTTTCACTGTGAAAGGGTGCTTCAAAAGGTGCTAACCTTTCCTATATTGCAAACTACCTTAACAATCCCCCACTTAGTTTGCAAAATAGAAAGTCAAACTAACACTGAAAGTTCATGCATCAAGGAAAGTAACTCTCGTCTTAAACTCCCCTTGCTGAAAAATTAAGTTTCGGTCTGATTTGGTCGTTCCGGATTAGACGTGGGCACGTCAAACTCATAGGAAGTCTTATGTTTTGTAACTGGAACTCTGATCTTTAAGCGTGATCACTTAGCGTGGGCACGCTTAACTCCTAAGGAGTCTTCTGGTCACCAAACCGAAATACACATTTAAGTGAAGCCCTTAGTGGCTAGATTGCTTAAACCAAGATTCACAAAAATAAGAAATATCACATACATGAATCATGTAGCATTTATATATTCACAACCATCTGTAGCACTATTACTGGCCATGTGCTCATCCTATTCATGATCATATACAAGAGATCACCCAAAACTCTTGTTAGAAGCGGCACCACTTCTATGACCATATAGGTAAACTATATTTCTAGTTTTAACAAATAAAACACAAGAAATATGTTTATTAAGAGTTACTTCTCATCCTACTCACTTAAGAGTAATGCATAACACTACTAATTGGAATGGTCTACACACAAAAATGTAGTGTTCACTATCATTTGAAGCAACTTGTTATTACCCTTTAAACCTTCCAAACTAGGGGTAGTACTAGAAGAAAGGTTGGGTTACCATTGCTAAGTGATTTTAGTATAAGGGTTTTAATCCCATTCCGGATGTTATCACATTCATTAACTCTCTTGTTAGAGGTTTAGTCAACGGATCCGCCAAGTTTTTGTGTGTTCTTACAAACACAATACTGACAACATCACTTGCAAGAATTTGTCCTATAAATGCATGTCTCAAGCTTATATGTCTAGACTTACCATTGTAAACTTTGTTCAATGCTCTAGATATAGTAGCTTCACTATCACAAAAGATAGTTGTTGGAGGCATTGGTCTAGGCCAAAAATCAATATCGAGTAAAAGATCTCTTAGCCACTTAGCCTCTTTACAAGCTGAAGATAGTGCAATAAATTCAGATTCCATGGTTGAATGAGTTATCACCGTTTGCTTCTTTGAAACCCATGAGATAGCTCCACCACCAAGCATAAAAATCCAACCACTAATCAATTTTTGCTCACTGATACTAGTAATCCAACTAGCATCTGAAAACCCCTCAAGAACACTAGGAAAACTATTATAAAAGAGCCCAAGATCTTTGGTTCTTTTAAGATAACCAATCACCCTACAAATAGCTTTCCACTGATCTTTACTTGGATTTTTAGTGTATCTAACTAGTCTACAAACGGAGGATGAAATATCCGGCCTAGTGCAACTCATTGCATACATAAGACTACCAATAACACTAGCATATTCTAGTTGAACTATTGGTTTACCGGTATTCTCATACAACTTAAAATTAGGATCAAAAGGGGTGCCAACTTCTTTCACATTTAAATATTGATACTTCTTTAATATTTTCTCAACGTAATGTGATTGAGACAAGGAAAAACCCTCACTATGTCTTTTAACTTTAATCCCCAAGATAGTATCTACTTCATCAAGATCTTTCATCTTGAACTTAGAAGATAAATACTTCTTAGTTTCTACTACACCTTTAAGTGTAGCACTAACAATTAGCATGTCATCGACATACAAACAAATAATCACACTATACTCAATATTGGATTTAGAATAAATACACTTATCAGCATTATTGTATCTAAATCCATTAGAGAGTAAAACAGATTCAAATTTCTCATGCCATTGTTTTGGAGCTTGTTTCAAGCCATATAAAGATTTCACTAGTTTACACACCTTATGTTCATTACCTGGAGTACAAAACCTTCCGGTTGTTCCATGTACACCTCCTTGTTCAAATCACCATTTAAGAAAGCTGTTTTAACATCCATTTGATGCACATGAAAGCTAAAAACAGAAGCTAAAGCTGGTAGTACTCTAACAGAGGTTATCCTAGCCACAGGTGCATATGTGTTAAAATAGTCTATTCCTTCCTTTTGTCTATAGTCTTTAGCCATCAATCTAGCCTTGTAAGCAAGAATAGTTCTATCAGTGGCATATTTCTTGCGAAATACCCACTTACAACCAATAGGTTTAGAACCTTGAGGCAAATCGACAAGAACCCAAGTATTGTTAGACAATATTGAGTCCATTTCATCATTCACAGCCTCTTTCCAAAATGCAGCATCTCTCGATTTCGTAGCTTCATCATATGTCTTAGGATCGTCCTCTACACTCAACAAAATTGGAGTTTTATTTAGTAGAGAATCTCTATTTCCTTTTACTAGAAAAACAATAGCTTGAAGAGACACAAAGTCGAGGGGCAATTGTTTTTTTTTTCTTTGTCTTTGACTCCTCCTAGGTTCACTAGGAGTATCAATTTCTTTCATTTTTGTACCACTAGAAGAGACTGCATTTGGAGAGGGTGGACCTATAGTGACTGTTGAGTTTTTAAGAAACTTATCTTCAAAGAACTCAACATCCCTTGACTCAACTATTATATCTGAACCAAGATCAAGTAGTCTATAGGCTTTCGAATTTTCTGCATAGCCAACGAACACACTTTTAAGGGCTCTAGGTCCCAATTTAGTCCTTTTATTATTAGGGACCCTATAGTGGGCTATACAGCCCCAAATCTTTAAATAAGACAGATTTGGTTTTCTATTTTTCCACACTTCATAGGGAGAAATTCTAGTTTTTAAGGAAGGAATTCTATTATGAACATGACATGCAACTAACAAAGCTTCACCCCTCAAATTATTTGGCAACCCTGAACTCACAAGCATGGAATTTACCATATCTTCAAGAGTTCGATTTTTCCTTTCGGCCAAACCATTTTGTTGTGGTGTATATGGTGCACTAGTTTGGTGTACAATTCCACTTTCTTCACAAAATTTTGAGAATTCACTAGGGAAGTACTCACCCCCTCTATCACTTCTCAAAATTTTAATTTTCTTATTCAATTGATTTTCTACTAAAGCCTTGTATGTTTTAAACATACCAAATACTTCTTCTTTGTGTTTCATAAGATACACATACACAAACCTAGAACAATCATCTATGAATGTGACAAAGTATCTATTTCCACCTCTAGTTAGAAAACCATTGAATTCACACATATCAGAATGCACAAGATCAAGCATTTGTGTTTGTCGTTCAACTTTAGGAAAAGGCAACCTTATAATCTTGGCTTGAACACAAGTTTCACATTTCTTATTTTCAAGGTCATTATATGAAATTAGGCCATCTTTAGACATAAATTTCAATACCTTATGATTCACATGTCCTAACCTACCATGCCACAAAAAATAAGAACATGAGAAGAAGTAGAAGCCAAAGAGTAAACAGAGATATCATTCACTTTATTAATACTCAACTTGAACATTCCATTACAAGAATAGCCCTTTCCTACAAATACACCATTCTTACAACCTTCAATCCCTTCTTGTTAAGAATGTCCGCAGACACTAAATTCTTAACAATGTCGGGAACATGAAGTACGTTGGTAAGGACCAACTTTTTACTGGATGTGAATTGAAGATGCACATCCCCTTTGCCATGAACCTTGGCTTTCACTCCATTTGCCATGACAACTTCATGACCTTCAAGAAGTTCATAACTCTTGAACTGATTCTTATCGTTGCAAACATGAATTGCAGCACCAGAATCATACCACCAATCCTTTGAAGGCGTAGGTGTTGTCATATGAAGTTCAGTCACCATACCAAGAGTCATCATTGCTACAATTTCTGCATACTCATCAACAAGATTAGCACTTGGAGCAACATTTTTCTTTTGTTTCTGGTTGAGTTTGCACTCGGCCTTATAATGGCCTTTCTTACCACAATTGTAACAATTTCTATTTCTTTTCTTATTGTCTTTTGAATTAGTATTCTCAAGCCTCTTTCTTTTACTACTAGAATTCATTTTCTCTTCAACCATATTAGTCTTAGGAGCATCGTCAACTTCTAGTTTTTGAAGTATTCTAGCCCCTTCTTCAATTCTAAGATGTTTCAAAACACTAGATAAAGTTAAAGTTTCAGAAGTGTGAAACAACTTCTTTTGGTAATCATTCCATAATGGTGGCAACTTAGCAATTATTGCACCAACTTGGAAAGATTCAGAAACTTCCACACTATAATCTTTAAGTTTAGAAACTATCACTTGAAGATTATGAATTTGGTCCATAAGAGAAAAGGAATCAGCCAACTTAAACTCAAAATATTTCTTAATGAGAAACTTATCTGTGCCTTGCTTTTGGGTTGTATACTCTCACTCAATTGCAGCCCAGATTTCCCTTGGATTTCGTACTCCTTGGAACATATCATAGTAACTATCTGAGAGGGTGTTAAGAATGTGACCTCGGCAAATAATCTCGTCCTCTTCACGCTTTTGCCTTTGCTTTGTCACTTCCTCGGACTCACTCTCCGCTGGAGCAGGAATCTCTGGAAGATTCAGATCGAGAATGTAAGCCACCTTCAATGCAGTGAGGAAGAACATAAGTTTGTCCTTCCAACGGTTGAAGTTGGTTCCGGTTCCATCAAGTTTGTCCAACTTAACGAAATCTTGGTTCATAACTTTGATGGCACTCTCTTGGGTAGACTCCATTCTTGTCAATCAATCAAACTTTAAGATTGTAAAAAATATGATATAGAAGTACAAGTGTGTGTTGAGTCAAACCAGAAAAATCAAGAGAGGATTCTGTAGAAATAAGTTTACACAAACGGGGATCAAGACTTGATGAATTCAAGGTGTGTAATCACTTTCCTTGAAGTTTGATTGCCCCCACTATCTTGCTAATCCGGTCTCTGAGCAAAACCTCTAGGATACAATGAATTCTAATTAGACAGCCAAGTAGCAAGTTCTTGGATTTGTCTAGTCAAGAATAAAAATGCTTAAGTTAGTTTTCTGGTATCCAACCCATTGATTTATACACCCACCAAAAAACAGAAAAACTATTAGAAATTGTTCACATGTAACCGTTGGAAGGAACATGAAGTTTCACTGTGAAAGGGTGCTTCAAAAGGTGCAAACCTTTCCTATTTTGCAAACTACCTTAACAGGATCAACGGGTGTAATTTCATCGAAATTTTGTGATAGAATAGTAATGAACAACAATCAATCAAAAGCGGTCAACAATCATTGATCGATGATTAACAGTCGCAGCAGTTGCCACACATAATTTGCAGAAGAAGAAGAAGATCAAAACTACATCATGGTTTTATGTGAAAATTGAAGATTGTTTGGATTGGCCATTTTTTCAAAAACGAGTTTTTCAAATACAATGTTATAGTAATACACAATAATTCAAAAAACATCTCATCCATACAATATATCAAATATTTCAAAAAATTTTTATAGTAAAAATTTTTCATATACACTGCTAGTCTGTGATAGGGTGCTAATTGTTAGTAATTTTATTGCTAATGTTCCCTTTTGTCCCTGCCAAATATTGTTTTAATTGTTAATATATACTTATTTTTTGGTCTTTGGACCTATCTGACAAATGCTAAAAAGGAGATTTTATTGAGAAAAATCCTCCACACGCTAGAACCTCCGGCGGATATACAAGTTGGACCCACATGATGCTATAAAGACTCCATTTTCAGTTGCTGATGGAGAGCTCTTATTATTGGTAGTTAACTTGTACGTGTAGGAGTCCTCCTAGCAAGAGGAAACAAGAAAAGTGGAATTGGCAGGGGCTTTCCTCTTGTACTTGGACTCCCCATTTGTCGGCGGGGACCATGAAGATAGGAAAGGCATTTAGTCATTTGGCTTAAAAGGTAGAAAACATACAGAAGCTGGGGGCGGCTCTTATGCTTAGTTTTTAGGATAGTTTTAGTTTTTCTTTTTCTTTTCCCTTTGTGAGGCGCACGCCTAATGTTCGATAATATTCCCCAACGGGAAAAACATCCCTTATTTCTTGCTTTCTAATGAAAAACTTGATGCCTTTGCAATCAATTAATTTGCATGGAGATTTATTTATGCAGTGTGGCTAAGTATTTCATCTAATCAAGGATCAACTCGACGACGCAGTCCCGAAAATCTATGAGATCTAATTAGTTTTCACGTGTTTCTCAATTTATTAATATTTGCACGTTGTCTACTTGAATTTTCATGGAATTATTTTATTAATTGGATGTCAAGGGCCCGATGTTCAATGTGATTTATTAATCTCGTGCCAATTTAGTCAATTAAATCCGTAATTGTTTGATTGATTAATATTAGTGGCAACTGGTGTGTTTACACATTAGGGGAACGTGCAATCTAATTTAAATAACCCTCGTAGCGTGCTATTGATTAGGGTTAGATTTTTCTAGTTATTAATGCAATTGAAAAATTAATTCCTACGGTCGTACCTAGGAGTATTTCCTGGTTAAGGGTGATCAATGGTCGTACCTTGATTATCAATAAATTAAGAAAAAATTGGTCGTTAAAGTTCATCGGCGACTATAACTAGCCTATTAATAAATTAAGTGAACCTCTATTGCATTAATGATCGGATAAATAAACTATGTCTGAGTAGTTGTATTCTTGGCTAGAATTTATCTATTCTTGATTTAATTTCTGCTATCTTCGTGCTAGTTAATTATTTATTTTTAGTTGAATTGTTTAATTGTTTTTAGTTTCATTCCTGTGAAATCCCCCCTTACCAATTGGAATCTAAAAGAGACAAATATCCTCAGTCCCTGAGGAGACGACCCTACTTGCCACTGTCTACTATTTAGTAGTTTTTGTCAACTAATTAATTATGGTATATCGGATTAAGCAAACTCTTCGGGAACAGGGTGAATCAAACAACCCATTGCACACCTAGAGTCCCTACTCCAGTACCTAGGATTAATTATTGACTACTTTTAGTGGTAGTTAGGTTCTATTTTTATTATTACACAGGCTCGACAACTTGTCAGTTTGCTACAGTAAAATTTTTCAAAAACACCCCAAAAAATAGTTAATCCAAACAGAATGCATCGGTTCAACACAGCTAATCCAAAAACAGACACGTTTTATAGGTTCAAAGTGCAATGTGACACACTTCATAGTTAAAGGGCCAAACTGTATAACTTTATCGTTCAAGGACAAGGTAGGTAATTTTCTAGAATATATATTTCAAAATTTTTAGGCGTTTCTAATAAATATATAGGGGAGAAAACAAAATACATATATGTAGTTGCTATGATTATAAAATTTGTGCATTAATATTAAAACCATTTGTTAAAAGATACCGAGTTTTTCACAAAAAAAAAAATCTTAAACATTGGGATTAATTTTTAACATGTAAATTTAACTTATGCGACATTGTTAAATGGGTTGGGCCTCCATTGGGTATTTGGGTTAAACCTAATAAGGCTCGAGCTTGGCACATGATTAATTGTGGGGTAAAATCTGGTTTGTGCGAAAGTCAAGCCACCCCTATAAATTCCAAAATGATAAGACTTGTGACTTCAACCAACAAGAGAAATGGATGGAAAACTCCTAACTAAATTGGTCAAATTTAGCATTTGTCAAAGCCCATTAAACCCATTAAGTAGGTGAAAACTTTTAAGTGAGCAAATTCGGCATTTTACTAAGGGAAAATTGGGAAAAGAGAACAGAAAGATTGAACAGCCATAAATGGGGTGTAAGTTTTAGGAAATTTTGGCAATAAGATATTAGTTTTTTTTTTTTGAAATGAAGTATAGGTTACTATTCAAATACTTTCGTCGCTAGTGAAATACTAACTAATTTACCCTTATTTGCACATACATGTGCACATACATCATATGTGTGCAATCGAGCATATACGTGCACCTTTTGCGATTTAAATGTGCACAATTGGATGTACACTTATATTAACCAAAGTATATATTTTTATTTGTTGAGGTGCATGTTTCTATTCAATAGAGTACACATTATTACGAGGGTAATTTAGTAATATATTTTTTTAATTAATTTAATTCGTGAATACCAACCCATACTCTATCTACAAATTTTTCAAAAAAAAAAACACCTACTTAAAAGTTTTCAATCTTCTAATTACTTTTTCTTCATATTTTTTTTTAATGTGCCCTACTTACATGACGAGTAAATTCTCAAGAAGTGACATTTTTTCAATATAACTCCAAAAAGTAGGTCGGGAGGGATAGGTTGGATAGCACGGGAAGAGGGAATGTAAGTGAAAAGTTTTGGATTCGAGACCTCATACTTACTCTAAAAAAAAATACTGGTGCATTTCAAACCCTTCCCAAAGGCTGAAAATGCATGTAGTAAATGCAATATTTCTGAAAAGACACATCTACAAATGCATTCTTCAATTTATTAGGCATCCGTTTTTAAAAAAGGTTCACCCACAAAAAATGACTAAACTAAAATCATGACTATGCATTCTTCTATTTACTGGGCATCCACTTTTTTTAAGAAAAGGTCACCTATAGAAAATGACTAAATTAAAATCATGACTATGCATTCTTCTATTTACTATGCATCTATTTTTTTTTAAGAAAAAAGGTCACCTACAAAAATAACTAAATTAAGATGACAACATGTCTAAGTGATAGATATAAATATATGACTTCCTAACATCAAGAAGGTGGACCATCATTTAGTTTGTATTTATCTATCTATCATATAAATCGTACATAGCTTAGAGTAGGATTTTCTTTTAAAAAACTCTGAATTTATCTTTTAAATGAATGTGTTGTCTTAATAGAAATGGCGATAGGGTGGGAGTGGGGTAGGAGAAGTTTCATTGCCCAAACAATCCCCCTGCCCCCACCCCACCCCCTAGCACCTGCTCCTCCCGTCTTGTCTCCGTCCCGTCCACCTCCCTTGTGGGCACATTTAATTAGTAAAAAGTGTAATTAGGAATTTAGTATAAATATATTAGTATAACTAATCAACAATTTATATTAATATAAATATACAATTATTATAACTAACAATATTAATATGTATATATATTAGTATAAATATATTAGTATAACTAATCAACAATTTATATTAGTATAAATATATAGTTAGTATAAACAATTTATGTTTAGGTGGGTGATGGGATCAGAGATAGGGTGGAGGTATACTTCCCTTGCCCCGTTTTTTAGCTGGGGAGAGAAATTGATGCTCTTCCCCATTAATCTCCCGTAGGGCACCTGCTTTAGTTACCATCCCTATGTTTCCTTTTTGAAAACAACGACTATTTTGAGAATTTTACTCCTTACATGACTACACCTTGTTGGCTTTCGACAAATGACTAACTTTGACAATTTTGTCACATTTTTGTACTAAAGTTTAAGGCTTAAGCCAAACCCAATAACCCATCAAACCTAATTAGTAATTTAAAAAGGTTAGGTTGGGTAAGTTGGATCTTGGGTTTTTATTCAGTTCAATTGACAAAACGGAACTTGTTTTGAATTACTTGGATTGCTAAATTCGTGTTTGGAAAAAACAAGTAAATTACTAATAACTTCTTGAGATTTTGCATATTATTATATCACTCTCTTAACATCTTAAAATTTTAAAATAACCCCCTTAGGATTTTATGTAAAACGAAAAATAGACAGAAATTACCTTTGGCTATGGCAATTGTTCCAAACACACTCCACAAAATGCATGGTAAAATTATAATATCAACTTAACCTCCCCTATGGTTTTGCAAAAGTATCCACTTAATCCCTTTATGATTTTGCATATATGGACATAATCCCCTCAGGATTTTATGCATAGTAGTTAGATACTCATTCTATTAGTACCTAAGTAAGGATGGTACAAACATTTTAGCTAACAATGATATGTAGGTAAGAGTGGCAATAGGATGGGATTAGGGCGGTGAAGGATCCCCCACCCCTCGCCCATTGTCAAATAACTCCCCTTGTCCCCCACCCCCCTCCCCCGCCCCATTTCCCCTGCAGGAGAAGAAATCAACATACTATATTTAACAATCTACTTATCTATGAGACAATTTTATCATTTATTCTATTTCAAAATATTCAATAAAAATATGGTCAAGTACTCAACCTTAGACCATTCAACGAGTTGCAAATACTAATAACTAAAGAAGATTAGCAACTTGTCAATACCATGAAATTGACATTAAAACATCCGGCTAAGATGTAATAGGACCAAGTCACAATTGTATGTTCTCAATTATATTATTAAATATAAAGAATTGGATTATAACTAAATTATTATATTGTGTATATATATGTATTATATATACATCTGGAAATATATATATATAATTTTTTTGTATGTGTGAGACGGGGTGGTTGCATGTTGCCCCCCTCCTCACCCCGTTTTAAGGTGGGGGGGGATTTTCTCCCCCTGCCCTGCCCCATTTCTACCCCTGTGGGGTGGGTGCTCTTGTTGCCACCCTTATTTATAGGTTGCTTTTCGGTAAATATCTGTTTTACATAAAATTACAAGGGCTTATGTCAATGTTTTAAAATATTAAGGGGTCATGTGTTAATGTGCAAAACCATACAATTTTATTACTAAAAAAAAGATCAAAAGCCTCTTTGGTGCTCAAACTTTAATGATTTTATATTGTTAATCCTTTAACTCTTAGTCGTATACTTTTGGCTCCCAAATGCATACTTGTAGCCCTTCTCTCAGTTTGAGGAGTTTAAATTGACAAAAAAGCATCACTTGTAATGAACGAAGCAAAATAGAAAGTTTTCATGTTGAAATAGTAAATGAAACAACTCCAAATTAGGGTTTTTAATTTAAAGTTAATTAGGATAAATAATTCGTATGTCTAGAATCGTAATGGCATGAGTAGTTTATCTGCATAAAAGTATTGAAAAATTTGACACCTATTGGGTTTGAATTAACTGGGAAAACTTAAGATAGTGCAAAGTTGAATAAAAAATGTTTGAAGTATTTCATTCCAAAACTTTGTTGATTTGAACTCTCAACACTTGAAGGAACATTTTGGAATAAAATTCAAAAAATATGGTGAATGATGTGTAAAATTACGATAGGACTGCCACATTAATTTGACTTGAGATATATTCTTGATTACTTAAATTCATTAAGCATAAATTTGAACTCTATGGGAAAATCAAAAGGCTATAATTTGATCAAATTTCGACAATGATAAAATAACAAGAGTAAATAATTGTGTCGCACCCACTTTTTGAAGGTGTGAAAGCAGTGTGTAGGAGATGTATGTGAATGTGTGTGAAAGTGAAAATAAAAGGCCGTGGGATTGTGAAATGCGACGGTTTGGCCAAACAAAGGGTTTTAGATAAAAAAGAAGTCGCCACTTGGTATAGAGTTAGGGTGTACCAAGTCACCCAAAAAGTGATTTTTTGGAAAAGAAAAGTAAACAAACCCTTTTTAAAGAATTTTTAGGTCTACGTAACCAAAAAAAGGGATCGGGGGTCACATTTGATAAGGGAGAAGGCAAAAGCAAAGCCTAAGGCACTCCCTCACCCTAACCAAAGCTAGTTGCGTAACTTAGCATTTCTTTTCCTAATTCTTCTACCCAAAGTATGTGTTGCATGTTGGATATGACTAATGGATGCGGAAAAAGAAAAATGCAATCCTAAATCTAAAATGTCTCTTATGAGGCTTTTTGGTCCCAATCACATGAGTTGTGACGGCCAGTAAGGAAAACTCTCATAGAGGTCACGGGTAATGCAAATGAAGTCCCAAATATGAGTGCAAGTGTGAAAATGTAAAAAGAATGCAAAATAAAATAAAATAAAAATACAAATGTAAGTGCAAGTGTGCAAATGTAAGAAAAGTGCATGTGTGCAAATTGAGAAAATGAATGTGTACGTGTGCAAATGGATGAAAATATGGTATAATAGTAGTAAATATATAAGTGCAATTGGGTGCAATTTGTGATGTAGAAAAATAAATAAGTGATAGGAAAAGAAGAAAAATGTGCGAATATGGCATGTGGATTGAGAAAAATATAAATAGTGAGATAATGTGGATAAAGAAAATGAGGAAGTGATATGATAAAAATGAGAGTGTATGAACCTAGAGGAATGCATCAAGTCGGGTACGGGAATGACTCCTAACTTCACGATTTTAATTTTTCCTTTGATTAGAAGGAAGAACTAGCGTGCTAAGGCTATTTTGTAGCCACACTCGCTCGTTTCCCTTACCGAAAGGGGACTCTCAAGTAAATGTACCATATAACTAGCATGAGGATGCAAAAACCTAAGATGAAGGGGAAAGGGTTGGAGGGGCATGCCAAATGCTAGAAAAAACTAAGAAAAATGTATGAAATGTAGTGAGACATGCAAGTATGCAAGTATGTGCTAACGAGAGAGATCCCTAAGGGTTTAGCGTTGGACTAGCCCATATCTATGAATTCCTACTAGCGTTGGACTAGTGGAAAACGGGACAATGAGCCACAACTAGCGTTGGACTAGTGTGGTGACGTGCATTCATCCATCGTATTCATCTATGATTATAGAAAACAAGTAGACATGCCAATCACCTATAAACACGTAGCACATAACACTCAGCATACTCGACTAAATGCAAGAGCCTAATAAAACAAATTAACACGTAGCAACAAAACAAGCAACCAAGCTAATGAACTTATTATATTGGCTAACTAAAACAAATGAGGAAAGGAAAAAAATGAATAAAAATGCTCTCCAAGCCCTATCTATTACAAGCCAAGAGGTGTACACATACCCCATAAAAGAATAACTTAATAAAAGTAAAAGTAAATGAAATAATGAAAGGAATTAATGAAAGGCAAGAAAAGCGAAGCAGACATGCAATTCTCACTTAGCACGTTGGATCACATAGGGGAGAGACAAAAAGATAAAAGAAGTTATACCTCCCCGTTTGTGATGTTAGTAAAGTGAACAAAACTTAACTTGGGCTAGAGTCACCAAAGAAAGAGATAACATGAGCTAAAACCATCAAAGCAAGGGATTAATGCACCAATTTAACGGTAAAATGTAAATAAGACAATTTGAATCCACCAAATCATCGAATCCTTCCTCAATTGCAACTTAAAAATAATCAAATAATGCACAATTACAAAGAAGGAAAATTACCAAGAAGGAAAATTACCGACCAATCCCAAAAATAATCATTGACCAAATCTTTTCAAGTCCAATTAAACTATTTGGGAACTTCAAGAGTCCAAGAGCGAAGAAAAGGTCGAGTAATGGTTCAAATTGCAATATTTTGGGACTCAATTGCAATAAATTGGAACACAATAGGGCCTTAATAGCATGAGGAGGAACATGTGGGCAAAAGTGCAAATTCTTAGAAGATTTTTCCATGCATAATTCACGCAAAATCTATGGAGGAAGCTTCTGCTATCAAATGAATGCCTGCGACTTCAACTAAGTAGCAAAACCAATAACTTTCATAACCAACAATCGAAAACATAGCAGAAAACTATGCAAGTTCTTATGAAACTTTCATGCAAACTTGAAGAAAAATTCTGCAACAGCAAGTTTCGGCAATTGATGAAGCTTTTTTAGCAACAAAACTAGCTGCAACTTTCATTTTTCCATTGTCATGCTCAACGCAAGTGATGCAAGCTAAACAGAGACAGCATTCTTTCACCCAAAATAACCAAACATGCATTGTATCATTTAGACCCAGTCCTATACTCTGCATTCCCAATGATTTTCCAACCCAAATCACGCACAAAGGAAACCAAAAGAAACAGCCATGCACTCTTTCGCAGATCCATTAGCCAGCCCAGATTTCAGTAACCTTTTGTTAGTCGCCTAGATGTGAAATGAGAAGCAACCCGTGCGAAATCTACCAATTCCACAACCACAACCTAATGCCGCAACTTCAAACTATCTTTATTAACATTATTTAGCACAAAATATCTATCCCAGGAGATCCAACGAAACAACTAGAAATGAATAATGCAGCAAAGATAGAAAAAAAAAAAAAACAACTTGCGGCAATTTTCCAGCCATGGCTCTCTACCCTTGCCATGTTCATCAGATGTATCCTCCATCCGAACACAGCCCAATATCCCAATCCATCATCAAACCGCAATCTTAAGTAAGAAAAAAAAAACGAAGTTCAACATCCGAACATACAAACAACAAGAGAAAGAGGATCAGCCAATAACGAGGCGTCAGCACAAACAAGCCCGAATCTTTTTCCATTTCCTGAAATTTTTATGCATCAGATTCGGATGACATGCGTTTTCTTAGCTGGGTTTTGTCAAGATTCAAGTTCAAAGCATACAAAATCTAAACAACCCAACCCATGAAATCGATATATACTGATGTAAAGAGCAGCGAACGAATCCACTATAAACCAAACATTCAACAAGCAGCCCACGGAAAAAATGCAGTAGCAAGGATTTCCAATATTCTGATCCAAATGTCACACTTATTTGACTAGAAAGGGCTGAAAACATCACCTTACTCACGGACAAAGCGTGAGATAACCCAGGAAAATAACTCAAATGGAGCGACCGGATTGCTGAAGTTGCGTCAGTGGCTTTGAGTTCGCGGTGAGGACGGTGGTGATGAAATTTCAACTTCCTTTTCTTCTTGTTGTTTTCCCTTCGGCCAGATAAAAGCCTTATTTCAAGTCCTCCTCCTCCTTCGTTTTTTTCTCTTTTTTTTTTTCTTCTTTCCTTGTCTCCAACTGCCACCCGAAACTCACTCTCTAATTCCTCCTCCCTCAGTTTCAATTTTTCTCTCTCTCTTTTAGCTTTCTCAAACTCTCCAATGGAAAACCCCCTCCGCTCTCGTTTCTTTCTTGCTCTTTTCGATACCTTCCCTCACCCTGGTTTTCTTTCCTTTTTTTCAGATTCGCAGCCGTCACTAGATGCCCCCTCTTCTTGAACCCTTAGCCTTTTCTTTTATATCCCATCCAAACCCCTTAAACCTTATCTCAATGACTCTAAAACAACCTCAGCTCCTCCCCTTCTTGTTAGCCGTAGGATCTGCCAGAAAATGGTATATGTTTTCACGCTGCTGATGCGGCTCTTTTCCCTTTTTCTTTTTATTTTTAATAAACAACAAAGTTGCGATTTTTCATTTTTCTTTTCTTTTCTTTTTTCAATCAATAAATAGTAAAAGGAAACAAAACATATTTTTAAAGAATAATTTTCTCTTTTTGACAAATTTTATGCTAAAAAATCTTACAATAAAAATAAAGATAAATGGCCAAGAGGGCAAAAACTAATACGAAATAAAAAACTAAAAATAAAGTAATAGATAATAATAATCTAAAATGCTAAAAGTGCCTCAAAACAAGAAATAGATAATAGCTATACTAAAACAAAAATAAAATAAAAAATTAAATAAATAAGTTGAAAAATTTGGTGTCTACAAATTGCAGTGGTTAAGACTTGATTGAGAAAAAAGAAGTTCAAAATGATATCGTTTTGAGCTAGTTTCACTAATTAGAGTTAACGCTTGACCTAGTTCCACTAGATTAACGGTTTCAAATTGATGGAAGGGCCATAACTCATAAGCATATGATTTTAATAGTTCATGGTCTAAAAATATACAAATGATAATTGGATGGCTAAAATTATTATAGATTGTTAAAATTTGAGGGTCAAAACTCAAATGAACTTTTTACCCAAAAAAATAACAAGACTAAATTTTAAAAAAGTTCAAAAAAAAAATAGAGGTGCGCGCGCCTTTTTTTTTTTTGCCTGTGCTCTCAAAATTCTAAACAGCAAAACAACTAACAAGCTGCTCCTCGTCTCAACCGCACAAACCACAGACTCCATTCAAATCCATCTCTCTCTCATCAGAATTCGATCCCGCAGAAACCGTAGGAGCGGGGACTTTGAGCACCTCTCTTTTCCTTCTGAAATTTCAAAAATCTCCCCTAATTTCAGCTATTTTTTGCATTTGTTTAATTTGCCTCGCGTACCTGCGTAGCCAACTTAGATATCTGGTTCCGATTGAATGTGATAGAATTCTGTGAATTTGATGTGCCGACTGGAATGTGATAAAATTCTGCGTTGAATTTTTTTTTAAGAATCTCGATGCCCAAATTATGTTTGCAGAAAGTCCTGGCTCAAATTATGTTGGCCAATTTGTAGCATTCTTAACCTCCCCTCCCCCTCTCCCACACCCCAAAAAAAACAAAGATTTATATGTGAACTCTCTATCTTTCTGACTAGTTTCTCTCATTAATTTCTTGTTTAAAACTTTATTTTGGTAAGGGTTAATAGCTCATCAAGAGTAAATTGGTAGGGGTTAGGTGGGGGGAGAAAAGGAGGGGAGGGGGTGGCAGCGGGAGGGAGTAGAGGGCAGTGGTGGGCCTGGGTGGGGAAGAGTGAGAAGAGAAGGGGGCAGAGGTGGAAGTTGGTGAGGTTTCTAGAGTGTTAGTTTTTTTTTTTTCCCAAGAAACACCACGAGCAACACCCAATTCAAACGGGCCTTTAATCATATTTTCTATTAAGTAGATGTTTGCTTTCTTTATTCCTTTATCTTGATTGGCTGTTAAGAACACTGCTGCATCATATACTTGCATCGATTGTGGACGAAGGACTTCAGTTCCATATCGTGCACAAGGCTTTCTCCTTTTTTTTCTGTGTAAAAAAAAGCATTAATGTAAAGTTTAAATTGTAGTCACCTTAGCTAGCAAGTAGGTCTGCAGGGTAGAATTGTACGTGTTCAAATTCCATTGTCTGTACACTTGTCCCGTGTTGATGTGGTGAACTAATTTAGATTCCTAAATTAAGATATTAGCAAGGTCATATGTTTTGCTCATAAGAGTTTAGATGGACTTAGCAGCATCAACTAAGTGAATTTACAGAAATCATAGTCTTATAGAGAGTGGAAATTTTGGGTGGAATGTAGCGAGGATGTAAATCTTTGTCTTGCTTTCCTTTTCCCCGAGTCCAGTCTCCTATTTCCTATGATCAAAACACTTAAATTATATGAAGTTTCTCCTCAATAATCCTTTCCTTTGTTTCTCAATATATTTCTTTGACTTGTATCATCCTTTATACTTCCTTTTTGAACTAATGTATAGGTCTAGTTATCTCTTATAGCGATACCAGTCCTCTGATACCAGATTTTGGATCCAGTGAGTACAAGTTTTTCGATGGGACTTAGCTAACTATATTTTGGATGTCTTTGTTCTTTGTTCTATTCTAATTGCATGCTGCTATTTATCGGCATTGACTAATGCAGAAATGCAGATTTATTTATAGAGAGTTGCCATCCCAAGTAGCTCAATCGTGGAGGATGGAGATGGGTGGAATACTTAAAGGCAATCCAGTTCCAGTTTAATAGATGCAATGCTTTTAGGCCTACTTGAGCTATGCGAGATGTAAATGGATAAGGTATGGAAACAGAGCATAGCAAACCATTGGTTATTTATGTTGCTGGAGTTGAACAATCATGTTTATACAGCTAGAATAAAATACCATTAAATTAAGGACATCCACTTTCTTCTTTTTATTTTTGTTTCTATTTTTTTCCTCTTTGATATTTAATGATATAAAGATAAGCTCATACTTCTTTGATGCACAATTCTGGTATGATGCAACTCAACTGGACAGCAGGAAAGACCTGGAGTTTCCAACATTACAATTTATGTAAGAAAAACCATCTTTTGACAGAAATGCTTCGGAAATTTAGTATAATAGTAGTACAATCCATTTTTACTTCAGTATCACACACAGGGAGATAGGGAGAACCCTCATTATTCTCTCTCTACATTGAGTTCAAGCATCACCACTCATAGCTAATGACATAATTACCAGCACACGCTCATGAACTATATTTATTGATAGTTGAACAGATGAAAGATTTCACATCTTCTGAGCCTTCTCTTCTACAGCTCCAGCACCAAGTCTGCAGTTTAATCAATACAACAGTTAGATTGATGTTTCATACCAAGATAAATACGTATTTTTTTTAAACTTACAGTCAGCATCAGTTTTGATCCAGTGCTCCCTATTAACCATTACACGGCCGCTGTCTGCCCGTTTAAAAGATAGCACAGATTTGGAGATTTCCTTCCTTAAATCGGACTTGTTATGAGACCTTTTTTTCCCCGTGTCTTCCGCATAATGATTGTTGGACTTGCTGGAGTTTTTCTTGCTTTTGTCTTCATCTGCTTTAATGAACTGCTTCTTGGTTGTGAATCCTTCTGGATGAACTTTTCGGTGGAAGATTTTCATGACCTGCATGGACCATGCAGAGATATTATTAACTCATAATGTTCGCAGTCCTCTTACAGTTACCACAACAAAAGAGTGAACTAGTTGTAGTTTCGTTTCTGTAAGGTAAGTTATAAAATGGCCAATTTTCTGTTGGAAATTCATCTGAAATCTTCTTCTAGGGATTCTTAAATTTGTGGTGTCTTAGATCCTACCTCTCAAAGTACACAACTTTGTGATTCCACCTTCATAGGACTTTTATACACTTATTATATATTGACCTGTTTGAGGTAGTGCATGTTGCTGCCTAAATGTTGACCAAGAGTCTTTCATCATTTAGATCACCATGATTAATTCCATTTGCCTCAGATAATATAGACTCTGACATATTAAATAGATCCGGTCATTGGTGCTGTCAAGTTATTCTGCATGTTCAGGAGGCATTTAAGTTTTTGCATGACTTAGGTCATAGAGATAATTGTGGGCCATAGAGGTAAGACTATTTTTGCGAACAATCCTTTCAAATGGAAGAAAGAAGTAAAATCTATGAAGGCAATTATGAACCTAAAGAGCAAGAACAGGTTTGGCCCCATTTAGCTCAGCTCGTTATGGAGATATAAGACAGGAAAAAAGCCATCTTTAGGGTTGCACTGACCTTAGCAACCTTGCTATAGGAACAATTTACCAGTTCAATTAATGTGGGAAATGATTAGAGCACTTAGTATATGATACCAACCTTAGGGAGTTTCCTCTTGATAGCTTCAGATTCAGTTGTTTTTTCTGCGGAAGCAGTTGTACAACTACTTGCCGTTGACTGAAGCTTCTTCAGAATCTTCTTTATGAAGTGTGAAGCATGCCGTTTCTTAGGTTGATAGTCTGTGCAGTCATACTTATTTGTAGACTTCTCACAACTGGTGTCAGTTCTCCTGAAGAGCTCCTCAAGTGATGTCTTTTCTTTCTTTGGCACTGCAGCCATTTCGGGCAATTCAATGGAAGAACCAAAGAGATACGTTTGCAGTGGACAAGTTGTTGAATCTGCCAAGTCTTCTGCATCTGTCTCATCATGCTGCTTGTTGCTAAAGGTAATGATGCTTGCTTGACTGCTTCTTGCTGATGATTCATCAGCAACTTCTTTGGCTTCGGCTTCAAGGAACTTTGCTAGCTCATTGTTTATTAGCTTGAGTTCATCTTCGGTTATCTTTACTTCTTTGTCAGTCATGTTTTCAAAAGGCTTTGGAAATGTCGGTGTTGGGGGCTCTGTGTTTAGTGATTCTAAACCTAGAGTACCAATTGCAAGAAAACCATGGAATAGCTCATCGGATGAGTCTTCTTGGAAGGACTCTTCAATTCCGTTTCCCGTGATTTCGTTTGAGAACCTTCCACATATCCTGCTTGGCTGTCCTGACTGTGCAAAGCTATAGGTGGGCTCTGCATGGTAAAGCTTCTCATCAAATGGCTTCCTTGCCGAGTAGCAGTTAGGAGGATTTCCTGAAACAATAAATTTGAAGGTTTCAAAAGAAAGGACTACGAAGAATTGTTAGGACTTTTCTGTGGTTCTATATCATTTTGTTTTCTATTACATGTTGGATTTTGAGAGTCAACTCTCTGGCTTACGTTCCAGACAAAATAAAGTACTAGAGAAGGGGGTAGCCCCTTATAAGTGATCTATAAGGTTCTTATGACTTACCTGCAGTTAGTATTGGAATTTTAGTCTTTCTGTAGAAGTTTACTAGCTGATAAAAAAAAAATCCTCCAAGGGAGATGTTAGCTGCCAAAATAATGTGATTGAACAGTTTTTTATCCTTGATCTAGGTTGTATAAATTCTTTCAGTCCTGGTGAGCTGAGAACTATGAAAAGGAAGAAAAGAAATTCAGGAAATGCAGATGAAACTTGTGATTGATTTGGAGCTATATTGCCATAGAATGGAACATGAGTCAATTACCAGTTGTAAAATTCATCATTGGGTCTGCTCTGTTTTGGTTTAGTTTTCGGTGCATCCATCCTAGTAACTGTAAAAACATATAGTCAGAAATCTTTTGCGCATACATTGGAAATCTAAAGGAATGTGTGCTAACCTTCATTGTCAATCTTCTTTAGAAGGGTTGCTGCAAGCTGACTGATGTTGGAAAGGAGCTGAATGGAGGAAATGGAAGTAAAAAGGGGAATAAGTCCTTGAAAAAGGAAGAATTGATTTATCTTGTAACCATGATTGCTTGTGCATGAAAATCTAGGTTTTCCTAGAAGAGTCTTGGTAGATAATACTGTATAGAGGAGAACATCGAGAAAAGTACAAAACCTGTTGGCCTTCCTTGTCAAAATTGTACTATGTGGCCAAGTTGAGTTGCTGCAGACCCATGTGTTGGTGATGCTAAACTGGGATGAATTGGTAAGAAGGAGCTTGGAATGATTTAAAGTTAGTAAATATAAACTACTATGTTCTTATCTTGTACGCCGTGCCTCTGATAAGTTGGCACTTGCACTCAAGAAACTTTTGCCACTTGGAACCAATTAATGTGATGTCATAAACAGATGTAATTGTGCAATATTTTGTGTGTGAGCATACACTCTGCATGTAGTAATGATCAGTACTGAGCACCAGCATGATTGGTAGGGCATAGACAGAATAATTGGCTAGTTTATAGATTTTCTTTGAGTGGCAAGTTTATAGTTGTACAGGGGTTAAAAAGATTATTGAATCTTGAAAGATATTTTATACAGTAGGACCACAATCTGGGAGTTTAAAATCTGATCTGACTGGCCGACTATCAGGTGAATCATTTTTGTGTGGTTTTATCTAGAGATCCTGATATTATAATTTCTGAAACAATTTCTGGTTTGTGTTTAAGTTCAGAAATCAGTTTCTTAGCCAAAATTTGATAACGAATCTCAACAGGTGTAATTACATGTTTGAAGTATTAATAAGAGAAACTCTGGTCTATTATGCTAATTACTTTACGGATTGCACTGCAGGATTAGTTTTATTCCAAGACTTCTTCCTTCCCTGCACTACATCTTGGTTGATGAACGAAGAGTCTCATGCTGTAGCTTTCTGCTGATTATGGTTTTGATTCATAACTAAAAGAATTCATGGTTTAAGACAAAAAGTGCTGAAGCACACTGGCCGAGCGAAAGTTGTTGCAATGACAGGAATTTAGCTTTTGACCAGAAGTAAGCAAAAAAAAAAAAAAAAAAAAAAAAAAAAAAATGTTTTAGGGCTGCAAGTAAGCAATTTTTAGTGTCATACTGAACAAGTTTATTGCCTCTTATATGGCTGTGACACTCACGCAGGATGATGAAGATGCCTAAAACTGATAGGATTCGAGTGATCAGTTATAGGGAAACTGGAAAGTGTTGCTGAACTCAGCATGGATATCTTGATGCAATGTGCTTGAAGCTTTGTGTACTGCAACAGCCAAAAAGAATGTAGAGAGAAGATCCATAAGAGAGTAACACTAAAGATCCATAAGAGCAGATCAAGTGGTCATTAGCCCTGGAAAAGAAAAATGCGAGCGGCCCTGGTTTTGATGGTCATGATTCCCTTAAGAATGAAGGGTTTCTGGTTTTTGTGGAAAACCACGAATGTTATGCTCTAGATGCAACGGTATAAACCATGCCATCCAAAGATCCTCTTACATGTTGGATGATTGTTGGTCACGTAAAGAACAAGTTTGCTAAATTCATCTGTAGATATGGAGTATATGCAGTTTGCAGATGCAAAACATTTGAAATCAAGGGACAATTCATTGAGAAAACTCTTCATGGTATTTATGAACTTCATCTTTACGTTACGGTTTACCGTATCTGAAAATTGTTCCATAGTTTATTAGTTGTATATTTAATTATACTTCTATATTGTACACAAACACCATAATACCCACGTTGTTTGTGTCTATTTTATATTCCTCTTATGTTATGGTCTGAATAGAGATTTATGCTGTGCACCAACGTGGTTTTTTCCACTTTCAGTACTTCGGTTGCCGACCTGTCGAGGGAGGACGGATGCATTATTATCTTAAACAGCTATCCTTGGAGTTTCTGGTTGCAATTTGCAAGCACGATAATCTCACAGAGTGACTCCTATCAAATCATTTTACAAACAGGTTTGGTATTTTATGCTTAACCAAATGTATTGGAGTTGAATTATTAAGCACAAAGTTCAACGTTTATGGAACTAGGGATAATATTCTTCTGTCATATCTTGTACTAATGCGTTGGTCTTTAATGCCAAAATGCTTGACAACTGACATTAATGATGTGGAGGAGGGAACAGAAAACATTTCATGACTAGCGGTTGCAGATTGAGAAAGATGCCTTTCTCATCTTTTTCAGTACACATAGTCTCTCCTCCTCCTTGGCAAAAAGCATTGTTGCTTCCACTTAATTAGAATGAGCAATAGTGGCGTGATTAGGGAAAAATCATCTTTGATAATATGCTCTTTCTTGAAACCACCAGACACTGGAAACAGCCCCTGGTGTAGGTATGCTGCTAGTGGAGAGTAGTTTTCCACACGCATTTCTGGTGTCATAATGAGTTAACTACCTAATCCTATTGCATGAGACTGATGAGAGTCAAGAGATAAAAAAAAGTTGGGCAAATTCTCAAATGCCAAAAAGGGCTTTTTTTTTTGGCTTTGTCAAGTAGTATCCAAAAGCCGAGATGCAAGTGCCTAAAAGTATAATTTCAGTATTCTCTAAACCAAATGTCGGCATATCCTCCTGATGGTATGTCAGAAAGGTAAGGTGTTCTTGTGAAGTGAATGTGTTCGTGGGTTCATTATTTCACCAAAGGCATATTTCTTTTCTCAACCTAAAATACTAGAAAACGATGCATTTGGTGAATCAGCAAAGTTCGGGCAGAGCAATGTGGAGGGGAGTCCTCGTGCTGTTGTTTGTGCATGGGAAAGGGATGTGGAGGGATCCACAAGTCCGGATCCTCATTTTTAGCTAGCAACCAAGCCGCTAGAGAACACGCCCCTTACCTTTTTTGGTGGACAAAAGGGGTGTCGTTGCGAATCAAAACAAACACAAAACTTCTGCAAAACTTTCTGCAAGAGCCAAGAGGAGTTGATCAGATTTCTCGGTTGTGGAGTCAGTTCGAGTCCTAACCAAGGACAGATAATGACCAGCTTGTATCACTTTTTTTTTTTGAAAAAAAAAACTTTTATTAGGGAATCAATGTAAAGGCTGCCTGATTGAGCACATTTTGGGTAAATTTCATTTGTCCCTCAAAAAACCAATCAAGCTATTGGATACTTGATTGAATTCATTAACTGTTCAAGTTTGCCACGAGTTTCGTTCGATTATCATAAAATTTGAAATTTACATGTAGGATGTTCAAGTTACTTGAGTTTGTTTATCTTGGGGAAGGGAAGGGATAGGTTGGGCGATATAGATGGAATGTAAATGAGAGATCCAGGTTCGAAACTTATTACTCATACAAAAAAAATAAAAATTTCTTGTTTTATTTCAACTTGATATAACTTTATTTAAGTTCTTGTAAATAAATAAACAAGTCCAACTTCAACACATTTTTAAAATTAATAGAAATAAATAAATAAGTTTAAGCACTTAAGTGCTCGATTTAATTAGGCTTGCTTACATGCCTAATTTCATTTTCACTTTTTGGGGATAAACACTAAATAAAAATACTTTAGATGTTCACTGTGAGCAATGGTCTACTCATCAACGTGTGGGGTTTTTGTGTCCTTCACCCTCTGCTGAGTCGTTCTAAAGTATAAATAATCGGAAATTGTGAGCATGCTAACACCATTAGCTTAAACACACATTAGTACTATATTTTTAAAAAATAATTCCTTAGATTGTTTTTGATAAGTATTATTAAAAGTGAAAATTTTGATCCGAAACCTTTAAAAGTCTATTAAGATTCTTTGACCACAAAAAATTAGTCGCATTTTCTTGAAGTGATCAAAGAATAACTCTTAGAGTCCTCTTGCTGCTAAGTTCAAGGACCAAATCCTCGGCCTAGCAGTTGGGAATGAAAATAGTATGGATTGTGAGAACGAATCGAATCTTGAACCTAAGAGTGAGTGAAAAGGGTATGAGAACGGTTGGGAAGGTAAAAAAAAAAAAGTGATAATAAAGAAGAAAAGGAATTAGTACTTTCTTAGTCCAAAATCTATTGTCTTACTTATTTTGTTAGTGATTTAAGGAAAAATGTTCTAAGAAAAGAGTTTAAACACACCTTTCGATCCCAAATTTTCAATATTCTTGCACCAATAACTTTTACCATTAACATTAACAATTATACAAGGTTTTCTTTTAGAAACAAACTGTATAAATGTAATGCGAAGCAGTATAAATTCAGTAGTCTACATTAATTGAAAAAAAAAAAAACCATGAAAGGTCCTGTTACCATTCTTTCATAGTAATTTGCAACATCCCTGCTTTGATGGGATGTACTTGATGGAGGGCCACAAACGTGTCAGATCCGAGTGGGATTTCATAATCACAGGCCCAAATCCAGACTAGTGACAGCAGTTGTAGATTCGGATCCGTTTACTTGACGGCTCTAAATGTAATAGTTCCGGATGAATCGGATACATCCAAACCGAAAATTGGCCATGTTTGGATTGTCATTTTCTGTTAAAAAATTGTGTCATTTTTCGTGATTATATTTCTCTATTATCTTTTTTCCCTCACATACATCAAATCGTTACAGTAATTTTTCTATGAAAAATCATGAAAAATGCAATTCAAACATGACCTCAGCTTAATAACCAAAGGTTTTTCCGACTATGAAATCTCACATTTGACCTCAAGTTTGGCCCTTCGAGTTGATGACCCAATATAATGTTGAGTTTCGTACTAGGAATGACAATGAAGGCAGCGCCAGTGGGGGAAAATACGGGCTAAGTGCTAGGGGATTTTTCTCTCCCTGTTTTAGATGGGGAGAGGATAGGAGAGGATACTTGAACTTTGCCCTGTTGACTACCTATAATTTAGTAACGCACGTGCACACACATAATATGAAATAAATTCTGCACTATTAATGTATATAAATAGACTGTGTGACATGAATTGCATGATATTTTGTTATGATAAAGTATGATGCAATTTTTGTTATGAATTTATTATTGTGAAATGATTATTTCGTTATGTTAGTTTGCTTAATTTTTTTCATATACTGCATGATTTTTATAAAGACATAATAACAATTAGTTTAGATTCTTAGTGTTATCAAATAAGGAGAAATGAATTCAAAAGATCAAGGTGTTTTTCAAATTTTATTTCAAGTTCAATTTTTTTCTAAAAATTCAAAAGGATGATTAGTAAAACTATTATTAATTTTGTATTTATGGAAAAAAATTAGATCAATTAGAAAAGAGTTAATCACACTTTATCCCCTTGGACTTTAGGGGTAGTCACACTTTACTACCATTAACTTTATATATACACTTTACCTCCCATGAAGACTAGACAAAATTAGAAATGCATGAAAAAGTAAGTCCACTTTCTTTATCACCCTATTGGTTATGAGATCATTTATAAATTATTATTATTTTCCTTTTATTGTAAAAAAATTATATCTTCACTATGCCATCTACTATACCAAAATATAAAATTGATAAAAGCTTAAAAAGTTTACACTTATCTTATTATCCTTAACATTTTTCTATTAGATTAATACTCACTTTTATGTATACTTTCTTCGATTTATTAGACTTTATTCAAACAATAAGGATAAATAACAGACTAATAACAATAAATTGAGTTAGTAAAATTTTGAAAAAAATAAGATAATAGTAAAATTTTCAGTCTTTAAAAAATAGTAGTTTACTATACTAGTCTATGTACATTGTTAAAATAATATTATTATTGTTTTATCTTTGTCAAATTAGTCAAATAGTAAATGCTTAACCAAAATTGTTTAAAAAAAAGGCTAATATGCCTTTAAATCATGAGAAGGAACATAATAGATTAAATCAAAGTTCACTTTTGTTTTGGGGGTGGAAAAAGCAATAATTGTAAGGGACAAATTCAGAAACCTCTCCTGTGATTTTTGACTATTTCATTTAGCTGCCTCGAAGTTTTAAAATCACACTTATCTCCCTTGATTTGATACTTTTGTTAATCAAACCTTAAAATAGGGTCAAAATTTAATGAATATACTTAAATGGCTTTCTATTATAAAGTATAATTCATTCTTCTAAACAATTGCAAAGTACTTTGGCACAATTACAAAAGGAATTAGTGTCAAGATTTTTATATCAATATTTGTTGTTTGATAATCAACTATAACAACAACTTTAGTATTATAATAGACTACTTTTTATAGCGCTTTATGAAGGATATATATATATTTTAAGATAGAGAAGAAAGGATATCTTGATTTTTTAAACGTCTATGCACTAGTTCAACGGCGAAACAATCATAGTTTGATGGCAATTTTAGACCATTTGTTTTTAGGTTGTTGTTGATTTATTCTTGATTGTGATACTAAAAAAAAGAGTTACAAAAAAATGGATGATATTAAAAATTAGGAAGAATTACAGTTTTGGTTCCCACTCTATACCCCATGCATATAACTAGTCTCCAATCTATTTCACAAATAAATTTGGTCCCCAATCTATCCAATTTTGCATGAAAGTGGACAATTGACGGATTTTCTTCAATTTTTTCTAGAACCAGGCCACGTGAGATCACATGTTGACACTTAAAACAGCTATTTCATTTTTTTTTTTTAATGTGGAATGATATGAACTCAAATCTCCAAACTCCTGCTCTTGAAGAAACGAATTGCACAGGCAACGAAAGAATTTATCTTGATTAGGTTATGGACAAAATTGGATGGATTCTAATCCAATCAAGAACCACTCGAGATAAAGGATACTCAAGTTTGGAGCTCTTGCACAAGAAACTCGCGCAACACAAAGTGTTTGCTGGAATTTTCTTAATTCATTTTTCTCTACTGAAAACGTTCGGAACAAGGCTTATTTATAGCCTTTACAAAGATTCAAAAACCTAATCCAACTAGAACTTACCTAAGTAATCCTACTCGGCTAGAACTAGAAATTAACTCAACTTATACTAACTAAAATCAGCTCAACTATGGTCCACATGACCTTTGGCCGCTTATTCCCTAACTAACCCAATTAGCTCTAGTTAAATAACTAACAAATGCTGGAATTAATGAAAGAAACGATAACATGAATGATAACTATCATAAAAGACTAAAAACTAAGGGAAAACTAAACTAAGGAAGGGCCCAGATTTGTTGAGGTTTACGAGCTTCAATGAATCAACCGAACATAAATAATTGGATCTTATGTTCGTATCATGGAAACTCTTAAAAACTTTTTTGCAGCTTTCTTTTTTCCTTTTTTCTTTAACAAAAAGACTAAAATAGAGTTAGGCAGTGGAAACCTATCGAAAACTGGTAGAAAACTGAAAAAACACATTTTTTCTTACATTTCTCTCTCCAACAACAAGAACGGGAAACCCTAAGGGCCAAAATTTAGTGGATACAAAGTACAAATCGGTGGAAATGTCTTGTACAATTCTGTGAGATTGGACTTATTCGTGGATCTACAAAGAAGAAATGGCAGCGAAGCCAAAGGAATTGAATGGGCTGCCACCACTAAGCTATGGTATGCAAATTTGACCTCATTTAGTGTTATCTAAGCTTAATTCTTGCTTATATTATTAGAATATAGTGAAAAAGACAAAGAATGTGTTAGAAATTGGATTCCTAAATAATCTCAAAAAAGCCCTAAAATTAAACTTGTCAATTGTGATGTGGTCTTGTGTGTGTCTATGTTGTGGGTTACATGTAGGCCTTTATTTGGCTAACTAGGATTTATTTAAGTGCATTTGTGGTCCTTCTTTGAACTTTATATTCATTTATTTAATTGTTGGTTTGCTAATTGACTGCAATTATCTATGTGTTATCTAATTTGTGTCTACGTTGTTTGTTTGTTGTGTTTGTTTTATTTTTATGAAAATTTAGACAGTAATAGCACAGAAGAGACTATGAAGTGTTACATATGGCAAAAAAGTAAAACTGATCCTCATGCTCATAATGAGAGAGGAGAATTAAGGGTATTTGATCAGAAAAGACAAGCATTAGTCTCTTTGAGATAGATAGAATGTTAGAAAGACAAGTTCAGTCTATTGGTGACAAAAACTACTATATTTTGATAGAAGAATATGGATTTTGTTTGTTAAAGCATGATAGAGAACTACATGCCTATTATGTTGATTACTTTGACTACAATAGGGTGGTTGATTTGTACAAAGATGTTTCCTTTAGTGAACTTCTAGGATCACAGTAGGGTTTGACATTGATAATGAGGACTTTGCGTTCGAAGATGAAGAGGATGAATCTGACGATAAATATAAGGCTAGTTCAGGGTCTGATTCTGGAGAGTTAGCAAAAAATATTATAGATTGATATTTAATCAGAATATAGGTTAGGGACAACGTTGACAGTTCTTTGGATTTTCTGATGAAATATAGAGAGAAATGAATAAGAAGGAAAAAGCGAAAAAATTATAAAATCCTTTGTATAAGCATGGCAAACATGGGAGTTTTATCAGAATGTTAAAGTTGGTATTGTCATTTTAAATTGGGTAAGAGAGATAGGTGTAGTTTTTGAAATTTCAAAGGTGCCAAGTGAAATTACCAAAAATCTCAGGAGAGGTTTTTGAAATTATCCCTAATAGTAAATAACAATGATTTCGCAACAAAAGGGCAATGTTGTCGTAACACTCCCTTTTTTCCTAATGGATTTAAGATTTTCAAGGTTAACTAGTCTTCGTAGGGAGAGAAATATATATTTCTAAAGTTGAGTGTTGTGACTACTCCCAAAGCTTAAGGGGACTAAAAATGATAATGGCAGACACAGTGAACCGGGGAAGGGACCGGGGGGGGGGGGGGGGGGGGGGGGGGAGGAACAGGTGCAGGGGCGTGGGAAATTTTTGTAAGGCGAGATGGGAAGGAGGAGGCAGATGAGAGTTTCCCGACCCAAAACCCAACCTATTACCATCCCTATTTCATACCAATTTGGTATACTAATAGGTTCTCATCCAAAGTGGAATTTAGCCTAATAAAAAATGTCCCTTTCCCAATTCACCTCTAACGTCAGAATCTGCCTTGAACAAAATATATTTGTTTTGAAAATGATATATCAATCAATTTGAAAATATACCGTTTTCAAAATAAATATATTTTGTTTGCCAGTCAAGTGAAAAATACACATATAACTAAAACAAATCAAACTCTAACAAGTATTAAAATTTTCCAAACATCTTAATCACAAGCAATTATTTTGTGGAAAGGTACTTAGTAAATACATGATGACAACAATAATTAACATATTCGACTTTTGGGTAAATTATAAAAACTCCCCTAAGGTTTAATCAATTTTGCACTTCACCCCCTAATGTTATTTTTTCTCACTTTACTTCCTAAATTGTTAATCAATTCTAACATTGCGTAACAAAAATATCAAAAAGATATTGATGCCCCTAAGTGTTAATTACAATAAATCCCCTTAAGGTATAACTATTTTGCACTTTACCATCTAATATCTTTTTTCTCTTAATTTGTCTATTTGTCCTGAAAATTATTAGTCAACTCTAATATTTTATACCACTCAGGATGAACAATGTTTTAAAAAAATTAATATTTTAACATAATAATGAAAATTATTATGTATTTATAGATAGAGGTCATCTTAAATTTTATCCCCACAATTATATTTTTTTTAGATAAAGGAAATACCTCGCTCATCTCACATGATAAGGGAAAAAATATTAGTGCAAAACTAAACTATGAAAATATTATTAAAAGTCTATAGATGAGTTTGTTTTGATTGGAGATTATTTGAAATTTTTTTAGAATAATAGCACATTTTGTAATTTGATAGTTGTGAGATAAAAAAGTGGTTAAAAAATAAAAAGTTGAGTGAAATTAATTAAAAAAAATTTAGCAATCCAAATAAATTTTAGTAGCATCTAAGCATGGTATATTAAAAGAACAAGCCTAGAATATATTTTTCTTTTTTTAATATTACCAACAAAAAAAATGTATACTTCCATATAAAGAAAACATCTAGATACCAGAAGAAAAACTTAACCACATATACATTCTCAAAGGGAAACTGATAATATTGGTACTAAAGGTCTTGGATTCAAATTCCTCTACCCCTCCCCACTTTTAAGTCCCACCCTTCCCCTACTGGAAAAAAATTTAAAAAAATGGACAATATCTCGGGCTTTTTTAGACTTTCAAAAATATTTTCACATTTTAATTTTTAATAACAGTTTTTGTTTATTTTTCCTATTATTAAGTCAAATTAGCAAGATACTCCCCTCAATCTTAAAAAAAGTGCAATGATGGAATGAAATTAAAGTAGTACCATATGTATACAAATATTATTTTTTTGTTATTATGTTAGGAATATTGATATTTTAGATATTATTTGTCCTGGATGTTAGTTAAGTAACAGTTTAAGGGATAAAGTGAAAAAAATAACGTTATGAGACAAAGTGCAAAAAAAGTGGCTATACCTTAGGGGGAGTTTTTGTGATACCCTACACTTTAGTTGGGCTAATATAATAGCCTTCATTTGTCCACTTTCATTGACAATCTTACTCGCCAAGATATCTTCAAGATTCAAGATACGTGAATTTTAGTAGAACGAATGGTTCAGCATCTCAGCGGATTCCCTGATCAAAGATGGAGCAACTCTTAGCTAATTTCTTAGCATATAGATAAAAAAACCTGATCCGCAGTGCCAGTATTGAAATGGTCTTTGGTCCGTGAAAGCTCTGCTCTGACTTGATTGCAAGTCCGTTTGGCATCAAAAGGCAAGTGCTGCATGGGATGATTCAATATTTCGATTCTTTCTGTTCGAAAATGGCCACTTCATTCTACGACCATCTTAAATTCTTCAACTGATGGACGATGCAAAGGCAAGTAATTGAATCACTCTTTCCTGGCTGATATCTCCCTACAACATGCAAACGTTAGGAGCCTCAGAAGTGAGAAGAAATCAATTTGAACATATTAATGTGGTCTTCAACATCAAATTGACAAACACGATGATTAAATGATCCAGCAATATCAGGAAGTTGGATCCCATTTCAAAGACCCGCTAATTGAATCACCGCAAGGCCTCCTCCAACAATTTCGGTTGCTCTAGCATTCAGAAATCTGTTCAGATCTTCCCTAAACTGAGCAAAATATGCCTCTTTGATTTCTTTTATAGTCTTTGAACAATAAATCTTGCATTTGTTCCATGCTGAAGAATTTTGATTACCAACTTCTTTTGGAACCTTGGAAAGCCAATGGAGTGCATAAGAAGAATGCGCAATATGAAGGCTAGCTTTAGGGAATAAATGCTTGTGGAAGGAGTCAGGAACTGCTGCAGCAAAGTATCGCATCTTTGAAGGGAGGGACTTGAAGAGAGTATTGAAATCATTGTCAACAAGATCGTTGAAAAAGCCTTGGAATTCCAAGGATGCACTCACCTGCATGGATCTGTACTTAAGCTCCACTGCTTCAACAATGTTCTGCATATGGTAGTCTACCAAATCTATTTCATTAAAGCCTCAAAGTCTAGCCTATAAAAGATAATCACTTGTACAAGTCCCCTTTACAAATCTAACTCAAAATTTTTTTTTAATCAGCTTTAGAAGATTACATGAGAAAAAAATATCAAGTACATGTAATGATCGACCAGATTGTTTTATTTACATCGAGAAGGTATTCATGATCTAGGTCTTTAATTAAGTCATGGTCATTTTGACAGGCCCATTTTAACAAATCTAACTGAGTAATCTTCATATCATGAGTTTAAATAAGAAGGTCATATGAGGCACAATATCAATTACAAAGATCATCAATATTTACCCCTAGCTAATTTTATATGAAAATATGCACGCTCAATGAATGTCTGCAACCGTCCTTCACGTTCCAGTAAGAATGTCTGCAGCCCTGCTTCTTCAAGTTTTTCAGAGCAGAGTAGTCTGGATGGAACTTGGAACAAAAAGCTCCAACTTGGTCCAAGTCTAATAGCGCCTTTAAACAAAAAACAAGATTGTCAAAAAAGTAACAAAAAAAAATAAAGAGAAACTCAAATTACCATGAAAGCAATCCATTATCAAGGAGGTTCTTCAAATGGGTTTCTACGAGTGATAACGAGAAGAGATTGAGCCCGAAATCTTATAATTTGATGCTTCTTGGAAGATTTCTTTTTTTGGAATATTTTTTTGAAGATTTACCCTTTAAAGTCTTCATTTTACAACCTCCTCTTTGAAGACGGAAACTTGTGATGTTCTCTCAATCTCTTTCAATGTTTATCATTCATAAAATTATGCTTCTACACGTCTTGAATGCGTTAACCCTCTCATTAAAAATTAAAATTTTTTTGGCCGGGTTTTACCAGAGAAGAAAAACTTTAACAGACATATGAATAGGCAAAAACATGCAAGAGAAGAAAAGCATAAACAATAAAAATCCAAAAAAAAAATTAGAGAAAACGATGGAAATTTTGTAGAAGAGCGCATTGAAATTAGCAAAAAATATGTGATCACAACAAGAGGATAAGCAAACGAGAAGTAACTAGTCTAAAGTTAAGTATTCATCAACTTGTGGGACGAAGAATGAAGGCAGGAAGCCACAAATTAAGGTTGTATATGTGATATTAAGGAGTCTGAACTTAAATACATGTTATGCATATATACATGCAAGATGTTAATTTTATTATTTTAATTCTTAAACTTTAAATTTAGGAAAGAAACTGCCAACCTTTTTGGTGTAAATTTGGGAGGGAACCCAAGTATCATTTTTTTTTTAAACATTTTAATATGAACTATGAAGAGAAACCAAAGAATAAAAGGGTATAAAACAATTTTTCATTTGGATGATAAAATGTCACATTAGACAGATTAATAGACGTTTTTCATTCTCATTATAAACGTGTCACCTTATGATTATTAAATAAATATAGAAACGTGAATTACATGTGGCCTAGTAGAAACTTTTCTTGGCTTACATGGGCGCTACGAGCAAGAAGTTCAGGATCAATTCTGGTGGATGAAGCAATTGCACTGAAGCTGGCAGTGTGTAAGACAGCCACAACGCAAGCCAGGGAAGTGCAATTCCAAGTGCAAAACCCACAAATCCTTAACAATATTCGCACAAACAGAGTAAGTGAGATTGGATTAGCGACTGTTGTGGATGACATTCTTCAATTAAGCCAATTGTTTCATATGTGCTCCTTTTGCCTAGTTAGAAAAGATAAGACTCAATTAAGCTACAAGCTTAGCATTCATGCCTTGGGCATTATTTTTGATGAGGAACATTGGTTTCCTTAGTGGTAAATATGCCGCTTGTAAAGTTCAATCAAGCCCTTGCTCGCACTTGTATATCTTTTGTCAAGCAATACAATCAATTATCGTTTCGAAAAAAAAAAATATATAACTCTCATAGATTGCGCATTGGAGGAAATTCATCATGCTAAATACCCACAAATAACTGCAGTGATCAAAATTTACTGAACTTGAACCATAAATTGTTCATAAACAAGTTGAAGTATTTTGTAAGAAAACAGGATTTGTTATTTTAAACATGATTGAATAATGCTAGCTGGATGAAGGCAAGTTTTCTATTATTTAGTGCTTTGTTTTTTTTTTTTTTTAAAAATACTGCACATCCTTTCTTATTCTGGAGTAAATGTTCTAAGAAGAAAATAAATATTGATGTCACTTTAATTTAATCAAAATCACATTTTGGCAATTCCTGTTTAAATTTCATTGATCATTATCTTTTGATATTTTAGAAAAATTGTAGAAATAGAAATTAAGAAAATGTTGAAAATGGTGAACTTATAAGAAGTTTGATACAAAGAACTATATGAGACTGTTTTTTTTTTTTTACCATCAATAATGATCTCGAATAAGGCATATTTTTAAAATAAAGCATATTGGTTTTTAAGTACTATAAATTATACAATAACTTTATATCTAATATATATATATATATATATATTTAAATAGGATTATAAATCATAAAAGCAAAGTGTACATACTGCCGATTGAGGGGGCAAAGTGTGATCAACACCAAGAGCCATTTTTATTTATATACAAGTTGGGAATTTACTTGAACAAAGGAAAGTTTGGCAGATAAAATTTCAAAGGAATGTAGGTGGATGCCAATCAGTAACTAATATAGTGATTATCGGTTAATTCGGTAACCCATACCTCAAATTGTTTCGAGCGTAAATCCGTGGCCATGATGTGTCCGTGACTTCATTGAAAGTTACGGACTATCATCCATAGACAATTTTCCCACTACTTTAATAACTAGTGGCGTCTGAAATTGATTCCCCGCGAAGGGAGATTGGTTGGTGTTGGGGGTTGGCGGGGGGTGATGGCGTGGTTTTCTGTTGGGTTGGGTGGGAGCTGTTAAGGGTGGCAATGGGAGCAGGTGGCCGCGTGCACCCGCCCCGCGGGGCTAATGGGGCGGCCGGGGGGGGGGGGAATTTTTTTCCTCCCCTGCCCCGCCACCCGCTTAAAAAATATATATGTATATAGTTATATATATAATATTTAATTTAATTAGTTATAAATTTATGATAATGATATTATTAATTATATGTATTATATAATATATATTAGTATATGTAATATAATTGATAATATCAATTATACTAATAAATATATATGTCTACTAATAGAAATTATCAATTAGTTATACTAAATCCCTTACACTTAATACAATAACATTTTTTCTTAAAAAAAAAAACACAAGCACAATAATGAATTAGTGATTGTATTTGTGTAAAAAGTGAAAACTTGAAAACTTTAGTTGTATTTATTTCATCATATTGGATTATGTTCAAATAACTTTTGTTTGATTGTTTTTATAAGTTTCAATTGTGAAATTACAATGAATAATAATTTGGTGATGTGTTGATATTTTAGTACTTGATTATTTGCTAAAATTTAATTATAATAAAATTATGTAACAAATTTTTATTACTCTCGTGGGGGCACCCACGAGGGAAGCGAGGTGGGGCAGGGATGAGGAGGGGGGAGCGGGGGGCGGGGGTTGGGGGAATTTCTAGGCAATGGGGCGGGGAGTGAGGGAGGGGTCCCTCGCCCCAACCCCCATCCCATTGCCATCCATAGGAATTGTGTGTAGCATTGGTGTAGTCACGTGATGCGTCTTGCATTCCCTCTTCTCCATCTATACCTTCGCTCATTACCAATGTTTTTAAATTCGGACCAGATCGATGGGCGATTTGGTAGAATGTTTGGCTTCAATTTTTTCAATCCAATCGGTTTAACCGATCAGCTCACCAATCCTCTTATTTATTAATTGTTTTAAATATAAAAAATTAAGAATGTCAAGAAACTATACGAAATACAGAAGGAAAATTTTAAAATAGTGGAAGATTTCAAAGAAAAAAGGAAGCTGTTTTTCATCTCGAAAAAAAAAGTTCATTGTATAATAACTAAAACATCGAGGAGTTAGAAAAATTAAAAAAAAAATTTCATTCAGGTCACAAATTGAACAACATCCTGGTGTTAAATTTTTTTGACTCAAAACAACAAGATAGTCATTCCAAGAAGAAAATTTCCAAAAAACAGGAAGAGAACAAAGTTCTGTAGTACCAATTTTTATCAACAATTTCTCTTCCATTTTTCATTGTCTCTTTATCATCGCCTACAAGCCTTCTATGCTAACAAAAATTTTCAAATCTATATTTTTGTATATTTTAACACCACATAAATAGAAGAATACAGGAATATTTATAAGAAAAGAAAATAAAGAACGAAGATGATCATTACAGGTGGCACAACAGTGTGGTGGCTTTGAGTGGCTTCTAGAGGTTTTGTGTGGTGTGATGTAGAGGTGTTAAAATGGGTGATTTGGGCGGGTTTGGATTGGTTAAAATGGGTAATGAGTATAAATGAGTCAACCCGTTTATACCCATTTAATTAGATAGGCATAAATAGATAAGTTAAAAAATGAATTGGGTAACCTAATTACCCATTTATTTTAATTTTTTGTAAACTCATTTAAATTCATTTTTGCAAACTAAGTTATTAATTTATACCACCCTTTGCACCCATCATTAGTTTTAAATATTTACTTATAATGTTCAATAAGCCTAATTATCAAATTTTTTCCCATCCGTACTCTATGTCGCAAAATTACATACTATTTAATAATTGAATAATAAGAATATAAAAATCTGAACTAATTATTATATAAGTTAACATAAAAATTTAATCCAAAAATTTTGAACCCCTAACATTTTTTTCTTGTGTAAATTTAAAATTTCATTTTTGAAAGGTAGAAAAAGAGGTTAAAACTTATCATAAATTGGTAATGCTGAAAAATGAGCAAGTTAATAAATTAAGAGAAAATAAAATGATAAGATAAAACCAACAAATAATAATAATAATGAAACAAAAGTAGTTAACATCATAACAAAATGAAAAATTTGAAAAAAAAAATGGGTGGGGGAAGAGAGGAGGTTTGGCGGAAAACAATTCTAAATGAGTTAATTGGGTTTGATGGGTTACGCAATAATACTCATTTAAAAAATGAGTATTATTGAGTAACCCATTTATACCCATATACAAATATTTAAAATACCCATACCCATCTATTTATGAGCGGGTATGGGTAAAATTAATTAAATGAGTTGGTTTGCCACCTATAGTATGATGTAGGAGTGAGCATGGAGGGAGACGGCTATGGAAGAAATGGTGAGATTTGAGGATTTTGTTACTTTTCTTAGTTGATTTTGGTCTTTTATTTCTGGCCCACAAAGTTGAATATTGAAGTTAGGATCCGTTCGAGTCGAGTCAAATTCGAGTAATGCACTACTAACTCGAGGTAAAGTAGCTGAGTTCGAACTTGAACTCGAGCTGGTCCACCTTTTAAAAGTCAAGTTCGAGCCCAACCTTGGCTTCAGTTTACCTTGCTCAAATTCAAGTTTAATTAAATCTGATTGAGTCTAATCAAACTCAATCAAGCCTATTCGAGTCTAATTTTACTCATCTAATAAAAATTAATATTTCAAATATATTTTAAATAAATGATATAATTGACATTTCAAAATAATAAGCATAAAAATTTTAAATATATATATTATCAAAAACTTGATTAGGCTCATCGATCTTTCGAATACAAGAATTTGGAACTCAACCTTGACTTGTGGGGCCAGATGAGTAGCTCGAACATGGTCAAAGTGAACTCAAGTCAAACTATTGACCTAATAGCTTACGAGTTCAAGCCGAGTTACTTAGTTTAGCATCAACCCAAATTGAAGCTATTAACACGTATTTTGGGCCTTGGCAACCCAATAACATGCAAAATGCAACACTCCAATACTCACAAAATGAAGAATTAAATGGGTTCAAATAAAAAAATCATAAACTCAGATCTAACCGATTTAGCCGGTTTCTTGTGGTCCACTGGTTTTGATCTGTTGTTCCCCTTTTTATCATTATTAGGGCTGGAACTGAATCAAATAGATTGGCTCGAGCTCACGAGCTACTTGGTCAGCGGCTCGAGCTCGCGAGCTCGAGCTAGGTTGACCAAGCTCGATCTCGAGCTCGAGTTGGTCGTTAGAGCTATCGAGTCGAGTTCGATCTTGGAAATATAATACTCGAGAGCTCGACGAGCTCTAACGAGTTTTTTATAATATATATTTTAATTTTTATTATTGTGAAATGTCAATAATATCCTTTATTTAAAATTATATATAAAATATTAATTTTTATTACTTGAGCTCGAATAAGCTCGATTGAACTTGATTTAAATTAATTACATTTAATTAAACTCTTGCTTGAGTTCCATAAATTGAGGTCGAACTTGAGCTCGACCTCGAATTTTAAAAGCTTGACGAGCTCAAGCTTGAGCTCGACCTTAGTTATTTTGCCTCACTACTCGAGGTCGACTTGACTCGATAGCACCTCTAATCATTATTTAAGGCTTCCTAGTCGGTCTGCAGTTCAACAATCCAATCTGCAGTTGAACCAGCCGGTCCGATCTCGATCCGAAAACACTGCTCATTACCCGTGTTATAGTTTAGCAAGATGCTCACTCGCTTCACCTTAAACTTGCTGGCAGCAACATACAAAAGCCTCTAGCAGACGTGCGGCTGCTGTTTGGAAAGATCGCCACGGCGATTGACTGCTGTTTGGAAAGAAACCGCCTCCTACAGGAAGACAAATCATTAAGAGTCATCTACTACGAGAAAAGTCAATGACAGCAACAATTGCAAAAAATAGTGTGTCACTTTGATAGAAATTTAGATGATTTGTCAAATGATCAAAGACTAAGAGAATAATAATAGTTAATTCCTCCGTTCCAAAGAGCAACGCAGAATTTGTTGCTTTTTGGGAACGCAACATTTTATCAATGGCTAGAAGATATGGCAAAAGCATTTTGGCCCACACTAACAATTGACTATTCTTTTTGATTGTCTAACAATTTAGAGTATTTTAAACTTTGGCGTCGTTAGATGTCACCCCGACAAGGGCAAGTGCAGTGTTTCCCATAGACAAATAATAGTCTTGCATGTGACATGCTTAGAATGTATATATATTCTCGGGTCCACTTTGCAAAAATGGTGTAAGTTGAAGACAAGTGAAAAATTACATTAGTAATTAAAGTAAGTAACATTCATTTTAAAACAAATCAAAACGGAAAACATGACATTTTCTAAACCTAACATTAATTCTGGCCATTATGAGTAGGGGTACCGGTGGATTATGCTTTTTGTTCATGTCTAATTAATTCAACTATAGTGTGGGTCATTAATATTTTTGAACTGCAGGTACGTAGCATTTTTTCATAAGTAAAATATCACAACTAGCAGCATCAATTTCTAACTGTACGTGTGGTTCACTAAGCTCTTGGTCTACTTTTTTTTTTATATTATTCTTATTTTTTCTCTGGTGATGAAGGGGTAGGTTTTAGGCGATTGAGAGGATGACAGGAAACTCGAACTCAGAACCTTTCATTTTTAGGGTTTCAATCTTAGCTATTAGATCAAAACTTCCTCTACTATTGGCCTACTAAAAGTTTGTATACTGGGGTCAAAAAGCCTTCCATCAAGACTTGCAACTATGTTGTTCAATTGATTGATATGCAAGCACCAACCATTTTAAAATGATCTTGGACTAAGTCATATCTCGACTAATAACTATGTGAACCCCGCTGTCATATTTTGTCCATCAATTGTCCACCTTTTATATTCAAACAACGAATTCTTCAAAAGCCATGCTATCTGGATAATAAGTTAGAGTCCCAAAAAATGACAAACTTTTTGAAACGAAGGGAGTATCTTATAATGTACATAAAAAATTTTTTATTTAGAGCAAATTTGAAATTTTTATATACCAAAGTTTAAGGGATCCACTAATAAAATTTGGATTGACATCTTACTCCTGTGTGCAGGGTTTATTTAAACAAAAAAAAAAAAACAGAGAGATCCATAGTTTTGTACCATATTCTAAAAGAGCGTAAATGTATCAAAATCATTTTGGTTTGGTTAATTTGATCGCTAAGGAAAACCTTTTTTCTTAAATTTCTTGTTTCTCGATCCGCCAATATTTTTGTTGTTTTTCCTATTACGAAGCTCTATCCTCACAATTCTATACATCATGTACGATATGTTATGCGGGCTTTGGCTACAAGTCTTGGCACAGTTGTTGGAACAATTTTTTCATATGGACTGCCACTGCTTAATTTCTTCCTGTAAAAGAATGGGTTAAAGGAGAATCAGTAAAATCCAGAACTAAATGATCCATTTAATATGCGCTCAATACTTTCTTGGTCACGTTTTGGTACAGTAAGCAAGGTGTATTGCCTGTTATTGAAATTAAACTTACCCTGATTAGAGATTTCAGTTAAGGTCTAGGATACTAGATCCCTCCCTTTAATACAAAATTTAGAGCGAGATTTTTCACTCAAGACTTAAAAAAAAAAAAATCTGACGCTTTAAACTGAGGAACACTTTAGTTTACAAAGCTAGTTTGGAATAAATTAGCTAGTCAAAATAAAAAAAATGGAAGAAAACCTCTATGATTGTATAATTAATAGATTTGAGATAGAGATATGAATCTAGACACCAAATTTGACTTGTTCGAATTGGTCCAGGCTCAAATGTATAAGTTATTCGCATGTCACCTCATTCAAAAAACCGTTTGCATCCTATTATAGCTCTTAGTCCCTTTCCGAACTGTACAAGTTTCTTACAAAGCATACAGCTTTCCGGACGTAGATGATGATATCTATACAGATGGCTCTTATACCGTACAATGAAGTACCCCATGGGTAGATATATGAATCCAAACTTACCTAATGATTCGTGTTATGAGCTTCTACATCCTAGGTCTTTTCATTCCATCATCTATCTTATTTTTTTTATGTAGTATTCAGACCGAATGACTTTATGAAATTTCGTCGATACTTCCACATATTATGAGTAACGTAGGAGACATTGCTATTTTTCCCCCGGGTAATCTTTAGAATTCTCACTGCTTACTTTCAATTCGCCTCTGACCATGGAATGAAATATGAATAACTTGTTCTTCACTCTTTGAAAAAGGGGTGCTTTTGATTCTGTCAGTGTTTAAATCAATTTTGTCTTCTCCACATTACTATATCTCTAGAGACAATAATTTTATATGAAGAAGTACTGAACTCAATCATATCATGCTAGAATTTGCATCATGTTCTTATCTACATAATGGGATATTAGCTTGTTTGAGAGCAGAAAAAATTTGTACGTACGTGATAAATTATGTTTGCATGTGGTGTTAGAGTAATGACGGGTATTTTACATACGTGCAAGCTAAAAAATACCGAATTACACCCGTTCACTGCAAGTATACAGATCAACTAGTAGTTTAGGGTATATATCGGGTCGATCCCACAGGGAAGAGTGAACAATTACCGGTATTACTAAAGCTTCTCTATTATTTAGACTATCAATGAATTTTAACAAGTAAAACCTACTGAACTTATGCAAGAAATAACAAATGAAAGCTCCTTAGGTTGTGGTATCCCCAACTACTCATGCAAGTGCTATTTTTGGATCATTGAATACTACATCTAGGCTAGTTATGGTGTAATTTCCTTAAACATGTGAAACCTACTTTCGTAGTGAATCAACTATACTCATAACTAATCCATACCTATTTTCATGGTTATGAAATTAGCTACAAGTTCATTTCTTCAATGAAATTACATGAAATGAATCACTAAAAACCACATAAGTGCACCTCTACTTTCGTGAGTGTACTCCCTATGTTTAGCACTTCTTGAACTAGTGTTAAATCTCAATTTTCATTGCAGAAACAACACCTTAGATAATCACAATTAATGGTACCAGATTAATCATGATTTAAAGAGCCCAAGTGCTAAATAACTTGCTCAAATCTTAGCAAACAAATAACCAAATAATAAACACTAACAATCATAGAAAGTTCAACCAAACCCAAGGTATAAACTTTAAAAACACATATTACACACAAAATCCAGAACTTGTATATTAACTAAACTTGGAATCAAATACAAAAGATAAAGAGTTTGGAAGGAATACAACCCTTGTCACATGAGTTTTCTTCCTTGCCTTCTTCATCCTCCATTTTCATCCTAATCTAGATAATAACAAGAAAGGATGAACTACTAACTAAACTAAACTAACCTACTACTAAAGAAATGGAAGAGCTACATTTCTGCACTCTTCAAGCTTTCTCCCGTAGCTCTCTTCTCTATTGTTGGATGCTCTATCTCCTCCTCTCTTGCTCTATATTATTGGATCCCCTTCAATCTTGCAATCTTGGCTATTTTATGATGAAATATGGTCAAGAAATGAGGATTACATCTCCCTTTTACAACTGGGAATGTTTCTCACATGTATAGCATCCCATGTGAGTTGGTGGAGGTGAAATTGAGTTTTACGCGTACATAGCAACCTTTTCTGACCACAAACCGGCCAGGAATCCGGCCACAAATCCGGCCAAATTCCGGCCGGATTGCTACAGTGACCATTTGGTCACTTCTGGTTCAATTTCCAGCTCTGCTCCGATTTTGACTCAACTTCAACGGAACTTTTCTTGATGATAAAAGCTGATTTAGCTCTTGACCAAAACATAAAAATTGTAGCCCTTTGAGTTAGCTTTCCAATGCATCAAGAATCACCTCATTTGGATCTGTGTAGGCTGAGAAATGACCGAAATACCCTTATCTGCTCATTGCCCTGTTCCAGTTTCGACCAGTAGAAATTTGCTATTGTAATTCGGCATTTTGACCTGGAAAACCTTCAAACTGGATTTAGATATCTTCACCAAAGTTGTAGATCTATCTCTTATCTTCAAATTGGTTCAAGAATCATCTTAATCCGATCACTGTAGCTCAAGTTATAGCCGAAATACGAAAATGTGTCAAAACTGTCAAAATACACAAAATCCAAGTAAAAAGTGATAAAAACCTCATTTAACCACTTAAAAACATTTTTCACCAATTATAGCCAAAATGAATCATTTTCTTCCAATAATATACCCAAAGTGACTAAAAATAATATAAAATGTCATACAATTATTACGTAAATTAGTCACTTATCAAACTCCCCCACACTTAAATCATTGCTTGTCCTCAAGCAATTCACACATAATCAAATGCAATGATTCAAGAGGTGAAATAATATATGCACTTTGTCCAATTTAATTCCTCAAGACTTGGAAAATAATCATTATACAATTATTCAATTTACACTAAATACTCATAATATCAAGTAAAGGAAAGATAATTATACCCTAAATTCAACAAGTTAAACTTAATCTCTTACCCTAACTTAAATTTTACAAGTAAGCAAATCACATAGTCAATTTATAGTTTTCCTCCTCCTATAATCATCTTTTTCTCAAAATTCTATAACTAAGAGGGATTTATTCACACAAATTTTACTTAAATAGTGAGAATGCCTTTTTACGCGAAAATCGACACTTTTAGGTGAAGATCCCCGGTTACTCAACATTTCACTTATTCAAGTTGCTATGCATACTCTTAATTCAAGTACCTTTTTACGCGAATGTCGACATTTGTAGATGCCAACCCCCGGTTACTCGGTACATGAATCATTGGAGTAGAACAATTTTTATTTACTTTCTTTTTTTTTCTTTTCTTTTTTTTTCTTTTTCAGAAATAAAGGACAATAAATAGATAACCCCTCTTAGAAAATATATAAGAATAATCAAAGGAGGAGTATAACTTTTATCGACTATATCAATCACTTACTTGCAAAATTAAGTAAAGAGAAGAAATCTCATTAAACATGTAAAATTATAGGCATAATTTTCCTCACTTTACCAAATATACTTTCTAAAATGTAAAAATTCTAATTGCATAATACTATTTCCAAGTTAAATGAGGACTAAACTTTCCAAAATACATATAACATTTCAACAAATGGAAGAATAAGGTTGGAACAATTAGCCCTTTTTGAATGAAAATGCAAAAATTTGAAGAACTTTTGGGCCATAGTGAAATATTGGAAAAGATTTTAGAAAATTTTTTACAGAGTTTCTCCTTATAAATGGAAGAAAACTCCCTGCTAACAAACCCAATTTCAATCAAATTATCCACATGGCAAACATTTCCAACACAATTCCAACATTTTTAAGCATTTAAATCCACAAAATATCATCACATAGGCTTAAAATGCAAGTTCAAATATTTCCTCCCCCCACACTTAAACTTCACATTGTCCTCAATGTGAGAAAAGGAAAATAAATAAAGAGTAAAAGAAAATACTGCTCAATTGAACTTGCGTAATCAGAATCCATGGCCAAGTGACGAATTTCCAACCGTATTTGAGAAAGAATGGAGAGTTCACTTATTGCACCCTGAAAAAGACAAAATCAAAACAAATAAATTTCTTAAAAAATAAAAGGTTGCAATCAACAAAATCATGCAATTCAAGGAAAAAGGAAAAATGATCAAGCATGTGGAACCATACAATGTTCAAGGGATAAAAACATGAAATGAGCTAATCTTTGCTAATCAAATATATGCATTAGTATCCAAAGCAAAGGGAAGCTAATTTCACACAAAAAATCCACAATCATGAACAAAATAAGTTCCATTTATACATTTTGTCATCAATGATCAAATCCCCGCAAGTACAAAAGTAATCTCAAAATGGAGACAAACACACCAAACCAAAATATAGATGACCTTCGTGAGAATTCATGAAATACTAAAAACTATTGAACCACAAAAATTGTAAGTGCATTTATGAATTAAGGTCATCTTCAATTCACCTCTTCTTTTAGAATTACCTAAGAATTCAACAAATCATTCAACCAAGCCCCTTTGCATTCATTAGGCAATCTAAATTACTCACATGAATATCATAAACTCCCACAAAACTAATTAAAATGCTACATTGGCCACTTAATATGCAACTTGATCACTAAGCCAAATTAAGCATAAAATTAGCAAAATTTCACCAAATAATGACAAACTCATGAGTTAAACATCACCAATAATCATCAATAAGCTCAATAAGCACAATGTAAAGCACCAAACTTCACAAAATGAAAAAAATTCGAAATTGCCCAAAAATAGAAAAAAAATAAAAATTGGCAAAATTCAAATAACAACATTTGGTGAAGATTTGTTACCTCAAACTTGTTGGTTGATGATTATGGATGCCAATGGTGATGAAACCCCCAAAAATTTCACTCCAATTCGGCCTCAAATGAAGAGTTCAAAAATTTGAAACCCTTGCTCTTGCTAAACTAAAATCCGAATTTAGACTTGTTTTTGAAGAATTTTTTAGCTATGAAATCATCTCTCAAGTAAAAGGGGAGTGTTTTGGTATAGTTGGTTTGAAGATTGGATGGTGAAAAGAGTGAGTTTAGTGAGTAATGTGTGTTTGAGGTGTTAGTGTGTGAGTTGGGTTGAAGAAGAAGGAAGAAAAATTGTGAGGAATCCGTGAAATGGATTCATCTTACGCTGGTTACTGTTCACAATCCGGCCAGAAATTGGAGGGATTCGTGGAGGGATTCTGGGCAAAATTTTTTTTTTTTTTTTTACTGTTGCATATCCGGCCAGTTTTTGGCCGGATTTCCGGCCGGATTCTTGGCCGGATTTGCTACAGTGGATTTTTTTTTTTTTTACAATCCGGCCAGTTTTTGGCCGGATTTCAGGCCGGATTTTCGGCCGGATTCTGTCCAGAATGCTCGAAAAAATTTTCTTTTCTCCCCTGACTATCCGGCCTTCAATCCGGCCAACATTTGGCCGGATTTATGGCCGGATTTGCTGCAGAAAAAGCTGTTTTCTGCAGTTTTTCCTCCAAATTTGCTTGGCCAACCTTCCACATTCAACCTACTTCATGTTCTTTGAATAAAATTCAAATTTAACATGATCATGCATGAATATAACTTAAACATGAAACACTTTAAATGCATGAAATGCAGCAATTGAACATGAAAACTCCCTTTTTGCCTTAATATAAACACCTTTGCAATTGAGATCATTTGCATGAACTCTTGCCACTGCCACCTACAAAACACACAAAAACATTAATCGAACAACTAAAACTTACTAAAAACAAGCCAACATGAAGAAAAGTGGAGTTGAAAAGTGATCCAAGCCTTCGTTTTTAAAAGGATCCGAGGTCGGATCATGATGATTGAGTTCGGATCAAGAAGCTCGAAGTTTTTCTCTGATTGTAGAAGTGGATCCGAGCTCGGATCCATTGAATCTGCACTTATTGCAGAATTTTTGCAATTTTCAGTTTGACCTCAATTCTTTAAAATACACCCTAGATCATTTCTATGTCAAAATAAACCATTCACGCACATGTAAAATGATCTAAACATGCATTCTAAACCTCTTTAATGCATCAAAAACCATAATTACTGAAATTGAGGTATTGAGATCTTTGATCGAACTTCGTCTTTTCACCTCATTTGGTCACTTTTCCAAAACCTACAAATGAAAAACAACAAAATTACTCAAACTTATACTTTAAACATAAAATCACTCCAAAGTAACACCAACTTAAATAAGCATTGGGTTGCCTCCCAATAAGCGCTTCTTTAAAGTCAATAGCTTGACTATATCACCTCATTTTTCAAGGAGGCTTAGTTAACGAATAATCCACCATTTTAGGCCGTGGTGGATCATTGTATGGTGACTTAATAGAAAAAGCCACATGATCTAATGATGTGAGAAATTGAAATGACTTACATATTCCAAGTGTTTCATAGATATTACCTTGAATATGCACCACTTGAGAACTTACCAAAGGAAATGCCATGAAAGTATCTTGGGTAGGAATATCTTTAAAACCTGTACTTTCAATGCACTCCTCAAGAGGGGTGAAAAATGAGTCATTAAAACTCACCTCTTGAGGTTCAAAGTTAGTTCCAAAGATATTATCATGTGAAATGGACATTTGCTCATTGAAACACAATTGAGATTCATCATTTTCATCAAAATGCAACCCATTTTCACATACAACATTCCCACCATTCATGCTAGGATCATTTTGCACATTATTAGAGGAAATAACTTCACACAATGCACTCAATTGCTCATGTATTTGACCAAAGTGAGAAGCTAATTCATCTATTCTTTCCTCAATCCTATCAAAACGGTCGGAAGTTGCATTTGTTAGCTTTTCTATTGCTAAATCAAATTGATTAGAATAATTTTTTGCAGCTAGTTCCCAAAATGCATTAGAATCATTAGCTAATGGTTCATTCTCTAATTCCCAAGGCAGAGGTGCATTAGCTAACTTCTCTATTGCCAACTCCCAAGATGGTTTTGATTCATATTGGACACTTTCAGATTGGTAATCATAAAAATAAGGAGAGTCACTATAAGTACATTGATTATCCCAACCATAAGTAGGAGAATTGCTCCAATTAGCACTATATTGATCAAAACAAGGATTGTAATGCTCTAATTCATCATAATAATCCACATTTTGTACTTGCATACATGTATTAGTAACATGATAACCTCCACACAAGTCACAAATCACATGATAAGAATTAAAAACAATAACATTCCTCCTCTGCTCAATTTCATGCATCATGGTGTCCATTTGAACTTGTAACTTAATTACATCAAATTTTGCCTTTAAGCACCTTAAACCATCTTCAAAAGACATATCTTCAGTAAATTCTTGGTTACCTCTGTTGAAGGAGCTTTGCACTTGGTAACCATCCATTGCCAATCTTCCATTTCTCAAGCATTGTCCTCCAACTTGACCTACTCTTCTCATCACCTAAAAATGCTTTTAAACAACTTAAGAGCAAAATTAGTAAAAAGAATAGGTGATAAAACACATACACATAAAAAATACTAAAAAACAGAAAATAACATTCACAATATAACTAATAATATGTCTAAACTAATAAAGTTGCTCTTCACACCGATATTGCCAAATCTTCCCCGGCAACGGCGCCAAAAACTTGACGGGTATTTTACATACGTGCAAGCTAAAAAATACCGAATTACACCCGTTCACTGCAAGTATACAGATCAACTAGTAGTTTAGGGTATATATCGGGTCGATCCCACAGGGAAGAGTGAACAATTACCGGTATTACTAAAGCTTCTCTATTATTTAGACTATCAATGAATTTTAACAAGTAAAACCTACTGAACTTATGCAAGAAATAACAAATGAAAGCTCCTTAGGTTGTGGTATCCCCAACTACTCATGCAAGTGCTATTTTTGGATCATTGAATACTACATCTAGGCTAGTTATGGTGTAATTTCCTTAAACATGTGAAACCTACTTTCGTAGTGAATCAACTATACTCATAACTAATCCATACCTATTTTCATGGTTATGAAATTAGCTATAAGTTCATTTCTTCAATGAAATTACATGAAATGAATCACTAAAAACCACATAAATGCACCTCTACTTTCGTGAGTGTACTCCCTATGTTTAGCACTTCTTGAACTAGTGTTAAATCTCAATTTTCATTGCAGAAACAACACCTTAGATAATCACAATTAATGGTACCAGATTAATCATGATTTAAAGAGCCCAAGTGATAAATAACTTGCTCAAATCTTAGCAAACAAATAACCAAATAATAAACACTAACAATCATAGAAAGTTCAACCAAACCCAAGGTATAAACTTTAAAAACACATATTACACACAAAATCCAGAACTTGTATATTAACTAAACTTGGAATCAAATACAAAAGATAAAGAGTTTGGAAGGAATACAACCCTTGTCACATGAGCTTTCTTCCTTGCCTTCTTCATCCTCCATCTTCATCCTAATCTAGATAATAACAAGAAAGGATGAACTACTAGCTAAACTAAACTAACCTACTACTAAAGAAATGGAAGAGCTACATTTCTGCACTCTTCAAGCTTTCTCCCGTAGCTCTCTTCTCTATTGTTGGATGCTCTATCTCCTCCTCTCTTGCTCTATATTATTGGATCCCCTTCAATCTTGCAATCTTGGCTATTTTATGATGAAATATGGTCAAGAAATGAGGATTACATCTCCCTTTTACAGCTGGGAATGTTTCTCACATGTATAGCATCCCATGTGAGTTGGTGGAGGTGAAATTGAGTTTTACGCGTACATAGCAACCTTTTCTGACCACAATCCGGCCAGGAATCCGGCCACAAATCCGGCCAAATTCCGGCCGGATTGCTACAGTGACCATTTGGTCACTTCTGGTTCAATTTCCAGCTCTGCTCCGATTTTGACTCAACTTCAACGGAACTTTTCTTGATGATAAAAGCTGATTTAGCTCTTGACCGAAACATAAAACTTGTAGCCCTTTGAGTTAGCTTTCCAATTCATCAAGAATCACCTCATTTGGATCTGTGTAGGCTGAGAAATGACCGAAATACCCTTACCTGCTCATTGCCCTGTTCCAGTTTCGACCAGTAGAAATTTGCTATTGTAATTCGGCATTTTGACCTGGAAAACCTTCAAACTGGATTTAGATGTCTTCACCAAAGTTGTAGATCTATCTCTTATCTTCAAATTGGTTCAAGAATCATCTTAATCCGATCACTGTAGCTCAAGTTATAGCCGAAATACGAAAATGTGTCAAAACTGTCAAAATACACAAAATCCAAGTAAAAAGTGATAAAAACCTCATTTAACCACTTAAAAACATTTTTCACCAATTATAGCCAAAATGAATCATTTTCTTCCAATAATATACCCAAAGTGACTAAAAATAATATAAAATGTCATACAATTATTACGTAAATTAGTCACTTATCAAGTAAAAATGTGTTTTTTGTATCTTCAAATGTGCAAATGTGCAACAGAGAAATATGCGCATATGTGTGGAAGTGTACATGTATGTCTCCAAAATTGTTGATATATACATGTCTAAAACTGAGTTTGTGAGATAATGAAATTTTGCAATTTTATCAATGGATAAATTTTTTAGACACTTTTAATATATATATATATATATATATATATGTATGTATATGAGCTGATACATACTACGTAACCAAATTTCAAATTTGAAATTCACTTTTTACATAGGTGATATATATCTACACTTATTAGTGTAAAAAATTGTTTACACTAACAGTGTTTAAAAAATTAATTCTTTATTAATTCTATACTTGAACAAAAGCTTAGCAAATTGATGATGAAATTTCATTTAAGATAATGTACATAAAATGGGTGGTGCTTAATGTACTGAGAGATTAGAGAATTTCATTATTACACCAATTTAGTACAACAAAGACTTAATGATCTTAATTTCTTAATGGGATTGTCAAACACTCTTTTTGCTCGAGACCTCGAATCAAGGTACTAATTGAAATCAGCCGTGCGGGCACACAGAAAGGAAAGTTATTCTAATTCTACAAATAGAAGCAAACAGTTTTATGGTTTGCATCGCAAAGTACGTAGCAAAATTAGATATGCATTGAATAAGATAATAGGAGGGAAGAAGCCACCAAGGTCCCATTAAGAAAAGACTCCATTAAAGTACAAAAGTTTGTGCATAGAAAAACTCAAGACTCCATTAAGAATTACTATATTGGTTATTACACCATGTACTATTCTTTTACTCTCTCCCCGTCCCACTTTGATAGTCCTATTTCTTTTTTCACATAGTTTAAGAAAAAATAGTTAATTTTGTTGAAAAAATAAATTTATATTGCTATTTTCCTAAAATACCCTCACATTAAATATGGTACAACTTTATGAGAACTTGAATTGATGGTAAAAAAAGAATCAACTCTCATTAAATAGGGTATGTTTATAATAACAACTACTTACATTGAATAAGGGTATTTTAGAAAAATTAAAATACAACTACATTCTTCAATTGGAAAGTGGACTACAATTTGGGACAGATGAAAAGGGAATACAGGACTATTAAAGTGGGACGGTGGGAGTAATAAATAGGAATAATACTAACCTACTTCCATATACTATGGAGGAATTACAGGCTAAAGGATGAGAACCTACGTAGTGAAATTCTGACCTAACGAGGGATGCAACTCTGAGAAATTTCTCCATGAACACTGAAAAAAGGCATCTGATCGACACTGTCTAACACAATTCACGAAATTTTAATAAATATTATTTAGGAGACCACAGCATGCAATGCACCAACATTTGATGAATATTCAAAGTGGTTGACATAATCCTACATTTCTTTTTCTTTTTTTTTTCCAAGGGACAACATCTATAACAAGCTTACGTAAATTTAGAATGTGGTGGAGGGGAGTTTCTAGCATTTTTGTACTAAAGGTGTAAAGGAGCAATGAATACGTGACAACTAAGAAAACACTGAAAACAATTTTTGTTTCTTGTCTTATAAGCTGAGGAGTACGTAGCATATGTTAGCAGTAGACGTTGCAAGAAAGGTTGAGCCTCAATCCAAAGATACGGGAGTAAAAAGCATACGAGGTAGGGTTGCGGCCTCATAAGTTCCATTTGATCCCAATTTGCCCCTAGATTGTAAAGAAGTTAGAGCTAGTAGGGTGTAATAAGTTTAGATAAAATTAAGGGTTAAATGCAAAATCCCTCATGAACTATTAAATTAGTTGCACTTTGCACCCTAAGCTATTTTAAAATGCACTTTACACCTTCAGTCAACAAGAAAATAATAAGGAAATTAACTCCATCCAACTAATTGATGAAATGACTAATTTATCCTCCATTAAAACTTGTAAGAGACAAAAATACCTTTTTGGTAGAAAAAAGTTCTCTTTAAATGTTTAATTTTTCGCTTCATAATAAAGTTTCAATTGAAAACATATTACAAGAAAATATATGATCACTTTGAATGACAATTAAAATAAAAGAAATAGGAAAGAAAGGAATAAATTCAATTCAAGAATCTCAAATAACCATATTTTAATATATATATATATATATATATATATATATATATATATATATATATATATATATATATGTCAAGTTAGCCTAGGTAAGAAAAGGTTGTGATTAAGGAAAACCAAATAATTTAGGCGTTTTATTGAAACTTCTAAGTCCAATATTTTTTTTACTAATATGTGGGTTTTAATTTGGTTTGTATTCATTACAATGATTGTGTTAAATTCTATGAAAATTTTGGGTCCTACTCTAGTTTTATTCTTGTGAAGATTTCAAGTAAAATTTTGTTGATTATATGAAGTTATAGATGGCATTATAATGTGTTCAAGAAAATTATGAGATTTTAAAAATTACAACATTAATCGTTCTTTATTTTGTTTAGATAAAATACCTCTTGGTCTAGCAGAAATGCATACAAAGTTAGAAGATATGCAGCTGTCATCTTACTCATTAGCAAATTGAAAAGGGATATTATCCAAAACCTCCCTTGAGTTTTTCTTAATATGACCTAACACCCTTAAGGTTTTAAAAATATTGCTTACTTCCCTTACTTTTGTTATTTGTGAAACAAAATTTTGAAAAATCCTAAAATACCCTTTTTCTCATTTTGCTAAATAAAAAATACTCCTAAGACACTTCATTTACTCCCAAAAAAAACCACACCTAAAAACTATCTCTTGTAGTACCACCACATCACAAAATTATAGTCCATAAAAATATAAATTTGAAAAAAAAAGATACTTATAAAGAAATACACTAGTACCAATTTAACTCTATATACTCAAATTTGACTTCTTATGAACCTAATTTTTTTCCCAACTTCTTCTCAACCCATGGTCCGAGCCTTTAAGTTGTACTAGTTATTATAAGAATCAACTTAAAATTTAAAAAAAAAAAAAGAATTCACATCCCACTCTATCACAATCATAAAAAGTAAAAATAAACAAAATTCAATCAACTATAATTTATAAATAAACAATCGCATAGTCATTTAAAAAAATGAGTAAGAGAGAATGTTGGAGAAAGGGGAAAGATAAGAAAGTGAATTTTGTTTCTTTTTCAATTTTTTAATTTCTTGACCTCAATTTACTTGATATGTGAATTATGTATCAAGCAAGGGTTAATATAATATTTTGACAATTATTAAGGGAGTTAAGTGATATTTTTAAAATTTTAGGGGTGATAAATGATATTAGGAGAAATCTCAAGGAAAGTTTTTGATGTTATCTTTATTTAGAAACCCTACAAATTCCCAACAATGCAATTACTTGTAACCAAGATAGATACAGCCATTTTATATTAAAAAAAAAAGATGAAATGCAGCCATGTGTATTCCACCTTGTTACTAGAATGAGGGCTACACCAGTCGAAAGATGCTTTCTTTGGATCGATAAATATCTGGGAAAAGGAAGTCGTTAGATATTAGTTATTCGTTAGATAAATATTTATCTGGATCGATAATTATTTGTTAGAAATTAATAGCACAACTAAACCCTAATAGGAAATGGAAATTGCGGGGTTACATGGTCTGCGACAGGCGGAGTAGGCTCCCTCGCAGGGAGCAGCAATTGCAGCTACCCCAGTTAATTATACCTTTTCAAAAAAATAACAATTAAGGCCCCTCTTAATTAGAGGCTGTTAGCCAATCCATCCTTACTTGCTGTCACGTAGACATAATTAATATTTATGTTTTCTGGTAATGATCAATTTTATTTCTTATTTTTAGTAAATCTCAATCAATCAAATTTATTCCTTATTTTTACAAAATCTCAATTCATCAATTAATTCCCTACCAATCATTTATCACATAATTTCTTTCTATCTACATGGTTTAGAAATTCTACAATTACTCACATCTTTTCATTTTTCAACTCCTGCTATTTGATTTGGTTGTTCATTATTACTTCTATAATTTTGAAAATTTTTACTTTTTCATCATTTTCATCCCATAACTTTAGAATATTATTCATAGTATTCTATTTATTTGTCTATTTTTTTAGTGTAAGAGGGTGGTCATCCTCACTATTTATTTGCCTACTTAATCATTCTTTTTTTAAAATTTCTCCAATAATTATTATGTTTTCTCTATTCAAATCTATTTTCTTTGCAACTTATTATGAATCAAAGTTGTGCCCACATAAGTTTTGATTTTACCAAGTTCTCTATGAATGTACTTTAAACATTTTTATTCCTTAAACAACTTAATAGGTAGGAATGGCAACGGGGCGGGGTTGGGGAAGAGGACCCCTCCCCAGCCCCGCTGCCTACTAATTCCCCTTACCAATGCCCTATCCTGCTTTTCCTGTGAGGGCACCCACGAGATTAATAAATATTTGTCATATAATTTCATTATAGTCAAATTGTAGCAAATAATCAAGTATTAAAATATCAACACATCACCAAGTTATTATTCATTTCACAATTGAAAACCATAAAAATAATTAAAACAAAAGCTATTAGAATATAATCCAACATAATGAAATAAATACAACTAAAGTAGTCAAGTTTTCATTTTTGACACAAATACAATCACTAAGTCATTATTATATTTTTTTGAAAAAAAAATGTTATTGTATTGAGTGTAATTAGGAATTTAATATAAATGTATTAATAAATTCAGTATAAATAATTAATAATTTCTATTAGTAGATATGTATAATTATTAGTACAATTGATAATATCAATTATATTACATATACCAATATACATTATATAATACATATAACTAATAATATCATTATCATAAGTTTGTAACTAATTAAATCAAATATTATATATAATTATATTTTTTTATTAATTTTTTTAACGGGTGGTGGGAATGGGGTATACTCGCTCGCCTCTTGCCCCGTTTCTAAACAGGAGGGAAAAATTCCCCTTACCCCACCCCACACTCCAACGCCCACCCCATTAGCTTTCAAGGACACTCGCCCTAATTGCCATCATTATTAATAGGTTGACCCTCAAATCAATTTCTTTTCAAATTTCTTATTTTTTGAACTAAACAAAAAACTGTGTTTTAAAACTCGGACCGGACCAAGTGTCCGGTCCGAGTCATGCTTAAAAACCAGGTAAGTAAAAACCCGGTCAAATCAGGTCAAAAATCGGGTTTGACGGGAAAAAATTGGATTTTTCCGGTTCAAACAGCATTTAAAAAAAAAAAACTCAAACTTTTTTAATATTATGTTTTGACCCCTAGATTGTTAAAAATTATTAATATACCTCAATTATTTCATACTTTATCAATATTTTCTTAAAGTTTGGTATTATTTTTCAATTAAATCCATAATTTTAATTCTAAACTTGTTAATGCTCATTAAATAATATAAATTGTTACTTGATTGTTCTAATTTCTTTGTATTTTCTTGTTAAATATATTTAAAACATCAAATATATATGAATATACATTTATTAATATTTACATGTTATTAGGTATTTTAGATATAATATTTTAATTTTTAAATAATTTTTATTTTGATGTCATTCGGTTCAACCCCTATCGAACTTAGTTGAACCCATTGAACCCGACCCCTGAGTTTGGCCAAGTCGATATCCGGTCCGGTTCTGAAAACATAAAAAAAAATTATTAAAGCTTTTATTCTTCAAATAAATTGATTTTTAATGCATTTACAGTATATCATATAACCTTTCATGTATAAATTATAAAATAATTTATCTTTTATGTTTTTTCAATAATCTATCCCTATCAAAATTTTAGATTTTCCATTCTCTAATTTACAATAGTGGAAAAGCTATATACTGATATCCACTTTTTTCTCGTATCAGACATTACCACTCAGTTAGAGCTATGTACTCAATTTAAATTGTTGTAGATTTCTCAATGTAGGTGGAGTTTTAACTAAATGGTGATAAGTTGTATAGTGGAATTAAAAACCCTAACTAATAGTATTATGGTAAGACTAAAGACTCATTAATGCTAAAATATAAGATGCTGAATCTTGGATAAGATATCCTCCTTAAAACAAAATGTAAACGTGGAGAAGCATTTTGGCTGTTTTGGGGGTAAACCAGGATTGTTGAAATAGGTTTTAATTTCAGAAATTGTTGTGAAGCATTCGTACTTGAATATTAGGGTCATTGACTCTTATTTTAACTAAGGCCACCAAGAACACTATTTATTTACACAAGTGCAATAATTGTCGTAGTGTGGGGGATCTTTTTTTTTTTTTTTTTTGGAAACAATAGATGAATTTTATAACAAACAAGACTTTACAATATTTGAGCAACGGCTCAACTACCTATACAAAGTGTACAATGACACTAAGGAGATACAACAAATCTCTCCTCATCCATGACTATGCTTGAAGCATAAAAACTAATTGTTTTACATAGAGCCATATTAGTAGATTTTCCTTCTTAAAAAAAGCACATGTGAAACAGATTTGCAAGAGCAAGTATGTCTTCCACCAACGTAGCTATATTCGGGTTGTTTCCCTTCCCAGTTTTCAGCAGGCCAATAAGTTGTTTATTGCCATTTATGACTTTGATCCTTTGCCAACCGAGCTGAGCTGCTTTGATAAGTGCGAGACGCACTGCTACAGCTGCATCTTGGATGTCCATATGTGAGCTTCTGTCCACAAGCGCCCATTCAGCTCTGATTCTGCTATCTTTCTGTTTGGACACAACCCCAATTCCCATCTTGTGACCCGATGATGCTTTATGTGTTGCTACATGAAGTTCCATATGTGTTGCTTTATGTAGTGTGGGGGATCAATTGAGTCAAGAATGACGCAGGCAGTATCTAGCTTGCACAATCCTAAGTATTAGGATGCAGATTGATAGCAAGAAAGGGGCTTGTTAACAAAAACAAAGACGTGTTACTTTTTCAAAAAGATGTACTGTGAATATGCACTTTTTCTTTGATATACTATTCTTCAAAAATATTTGGCACTTGGAATCATATATAGACTCAGCCTAAACTGACTAACACCAGCTAGAAGTACTTGGAAAATATGGCAGATGATCCTCTCATTGATGTATTATCTCGCATGAAGCACTTGGCTTCGTGTAGCAGATGATCTAGTGAGGCTTATTTATGAGCAACACGTCATTCTAATTGTAAGAGAAATGTATTATTAGGTGTTACAACTCAATTACACTATTTTTCTTCATACCCACAGCGCTAAGTACTACGCTTTTGCATGGAGTAAAGTGTAAATCGACTACAATTGAGTGGAAATAAATATAACCCCAATGATGTACGAAATGAAGACCAAAGTGCATCAATGTGCGGATTTGATCGTAAGCAAGACGGACAGCAAGAAGACGACTAATATTGCTTTCGGATCCTCCGTCCTTTGTTGGGAAATTACGTATTGATGATGGTAGAGGAATCAAATTTCCTCGCCAACACAAGTTAGTTTAATTAGTAAGAACGGATTACTTCCTTATCAAATGTTATGTATTTGGATCCCATTGCTAATATGAATACTGTATTGATGAACGATCTATAAGAATTCTTGTAAACGATTTATGGTGCGGAAGTATGTCCTGACTTATAATAATGATTGGAGGCAAAACCTTCCAAATTTTTTTCAGTAAAAAAAAAAGAAATCAAATTTCCTTGAAAGGTTGTACAAGATTTTAATTAGCTAGAGAGGTGGATTGGGTTGGACAGTTAGGTGGGAGAGATTATAAGTAAGAGATTTTGTGTTCAAATCCTCTCACTTATAAAAAAAGTATATACAAAAGATTTTTGTTACCTAACATATTCTCCTTTTCTTACCAAAAAAGAAAAAAAGAATTGCAATTTTGTTAGAAAAGGATTCATTGATATAAACCAAAAAAGTTGACTATAAATGTAAGTTGTGAGTTAAGAATGGTGAGTAAATAAAAAAAAAATTGAAGTATGTGTTGCGTGTGTGGAGATTCATATTTGCATTATTATATTATTCTATAAATACAAATAAAGATTGTACTTTTTGTTTATACGAATTTAGCAAGCTATCGTTTTGAAAAACAAATAATAAAATCATAAACTTGCACTAAGATCTCATTCTTCGCGCGGCGGCGGCCCTAGAATTGATAAACTACCAGATTCCCTGACCTTATCAGTCAATCACATTTTCGCAGTCACCAAATCAAAAAACATTTTCGCAGTCACCAAATCATTAGTGCTGTGTACCCCTTTAGGATCCAAAAGAATACTGTGTGATAAGTGACTAATTTACGTAATAATTGTATGATATTTTATATTATTTTTAGTCACTTTGGGTATATTATTGGAAGAAAATAATTCATTTTGGCTATAATTGGTATAAAATGCTTTTGTTCAATTAAATGAGGTTTTTATCACTTTTTACTTGGATTTTGTGTATTTTGACAGTTTTGACACATTTTCGTATTTCGGCTATAACTTGAGCTACAATGATCGGATTGGGATGATTCTTGAACCCATTTGAAGATAAGAGATAGATCTACAACTTTGGTGAAGACATCTGAATCCATTTTGAAGGTTTTCCAGGTCAAAAAAGCCGAAGTACAGAGTCAATTGCTATTGGTCGAAACTGGAACAAGGCATGGAGCAGGCAAGGGTATTTCAGTCATATCTCTGCCTACACAGATCCAAATGAGGTGATTCTTGATGCATTGGAAAGATAAATCAAAAGGCTACAACTTTCGTGTTTTAGGCATGAGCTGGTTCAGCCTCTAACATCAAGAAAAGATCGGTTGAAGTTGGGCCAAAAACAGAGCAAGTGATCCACACTCGGATCCACTATTCATCCGAACCCTCGGCTGTTTCTGGGTTAGTGGATCCGAGCTCGGATCCATACGGATCCGAGGCACTGTAGCAGCTCGGATCACTGGTCAGAAAAGGCTGCTTTATACGCGTAAAACTCAACTTCACCTCCACCAACTCACATGTGATGCTAGACATGTGAGAGACATTACCAGCTGTAAGGAGAAAGTGTAAAGCTTCATTTCTTGACCACCTTTCATCATTAAATAGCCAAATTCATTGCAAAATGGAAGAGGGGATGATAGAGTAAGAGATAGAGAGACATACGGGAGAAGCTTGGAGTCTGCAGAAATGTAGCTCTTTCATCTTCCTAGTATTAGTTTAGCTTAGTATAGAGTAGTATAGTTCATCCATTCTTGTTTATTATCTAGATTAGGATGAAGATGGAGGATGAAGAAGGCAAGGAAGAAAGCTCATGTGACAAGGGTTGTAGTCCTTTCAAACTCTTTATCTTTGTATTTGATTCCAAGTTTAGTTAATATACAAGTTCTGGATTTTGTGTTTAATATGTGTTTTTAAAGTTTATACCTTGGGTTTGGTTGAACTTTCTATGATTGTTAGTGTTTATTATTTGGTTATTTGATTGCTATGATTTAAGCAAGTTATTTAGCACTTTGGCTTCTTAAATCATGATTAATCTGGTACCATTGATTGTGATGATCTAAGGTGTTGTTTCTGCAATGAAAATTGAGATTTAACACTAGTTCAAGAAGTGCTAAACATAAGGAGTACACTCACGAAAGTAGAGGTGCACTTATGTGGTTTTTAGTTATTCATATCATGTAATTTCATTGAAGAAATGAACTTGTAGCTAATTTCATAACCATGAAAATAGGTATGGATTAGTTATAGGTATAATTGATTCACTACGAAAGTAGGATTCAAATGCATAAGGAAATTACACCATAATTAGCCTAAATGTAGTAATTAATGATCCAAATATAGCACTTGCATGAGTAGTTAGAGATACCACAACCTAAGGAGCTTTTATTTGTTATTTTGTATAATTTGAGTAGGTAAAATTTGTTATAATTCATTGATAGTCTAAATAATAGAGAAGCTTTAGTAGTACCGGTAATTGCAATCTTCCTTGTGGGATCAACCCTTAATACCCTATACTCGCTCACGATTCGTATACTTGCGATAAATCGCGTGTGGGGTGTTTAGGAGTTTATAAATGTAAAATTTGATTAGAATGAGGTTAAATTGATATGTATACCCTGCGCACGTCAAGTTTTTGGCGCCGTTGCCGGGGAAGATTTGGCAATATCGGTGTGAAGAGCAACTTTATTAGTTTAGACATATTATTAGTTATACTGTGAATGTTATTTTCTGTGTTTTATATGTGTATGTGTTTTATCACCTATTCTTCTTACTAATTTTGCTCTTAAGTTGTTTAAAGGCAATTTTAGGTGATGAGAAGGATAGGTCAATTTGGAGGACAATGCTTGAGAAGTGGAAGATTGGAAATGGATGGTTACCAAGTGCAAAGCTCCTTCAACAGAGGTAACCAAGAATTTACTGAATGTATATCTTTTGAAGATGGTTTAAGGTGCTTAAAAGCTAAATTTGATGTTATGATGTTACAAGTTCAAATGGACACAATTATGCATGAAATTGAATAAAGGAGGAATGCTAATGTTTTTAATTCTTATCAAGTGATTTGTGACTTGTGTGGAGGATATCATGCTACTAATACATGTATGCAAGCACAAAATGTGGATTATTATGATGAATTAGAGCATTACAATCCTTGTTTTGATCAATATAGTGCTAATTGGAGCAATTCTCCTGCGTATGGTTAGAATAATCAATGTGCATATAGTGCTTCTCCGTATTTTCATGATTACCAACCTGCATGTGTCCAATATGAATCAAAACCATCTTTGGAGTTGGCAATTGAAATGGTAGCTAATGATTCTAAGCCATCTTGGGAGTTAGCTTTAGAAAAATTAGCTAATGCAACTTCTGACCGTTTTGATAGGATTGAGGAAAGAATAGATGAATTAGCTTCTCACTTTGGTAGAGTACATGACCAATTATATGCATTGTGTGAAGTTATTTCCTCTAATGATATGCAAAATGATCCTAGCATGAATGGTGGGAATGTTGTATGTGAAAATGGGTTGCATTTTGATGAAAATGATGAATCTCAAGAGTGTTTTAATGAGCAAATATCCATTTCACATGATAATATCTTTGGAACTAACTTTGAGCCTCAAGAGGTGAGTTTTAATGACTCATTTTTCACCCCTCTTGAGGAGTGCATTGAAAGTATAGGTTCTAAAGGTATTCCTGCCCAAGATACTCTCATTGCATCTCCTTTGATAAGTTCTCAAGTGGTGTATATTCAAGGTAATATCTATGAAACGCTTGGAATATGTAAGTCACTTCCATCTCTCACATCATTAGTTCATGTGGCTTTTTCTATTAGGTCACCTTACAATGATCCACCAGGCCCTAAAATGGTGGATTATTCGTTAACTAAGCCTCCTTGAAAAATGAGGTGATATAGTCAAGCTATTGACTTTAAAGAAGCGCTTATTGGGAGGCAACCCAATGCTTGTTTAAGTTGGTGTTACTTTGGAGTGATTTTATGTTTAAAGTATAAGTTTGAGTTATTTTGTTATTTTTCATTTGTAGGTTTTGGAAAAAGATGCAAAAGTGACCAAATGAGGTGAAAAAGGCGAAGTTTGATCAAAGATCTCAATACCTCAATTTCAGTAATTATGGTTTTTGATGCATTAAAGAGGTTTAGAATGCATGTTTAGATCATTTTACATGTGCGTGAATGGTTTATTTTGACATAGAAATGATCTAGGGTGTATCTTGAAGAATTGGGGTCAAACTGAAAAATTGAAAAAATTCTGCAATAAGTGCAGATTCAATGGATCCGAGCTCGGATCCATATGGATCCAAGGCCTCGGATCCACTTCTGCAATCAGAAAAAAATTGGAGTTTCTTGATCCGAGCTCACTTATCATGATCCGATCTCGGATCCTTTCAAAAACGACCTCGGATCCTTTCCAAACGAAGCCTCGGACCACTTTTCCTCATTCTTCCCTCTTTTTCCTCCTTCAACTCCACTTTTCTTCTTGTTGGTTGCAAGCTTTTATTCTTAAGATTTGTATTTTTGTTTTTTTTTTTCAAGGTGCATTAATTGAAGTCTCCATTCTTTCAAGTAAAGTTGAAAATTCATCACATTGCCATGGATTCGGATCGCGCAAGTTCATTAGGGGAGTATTACTTTCTCTTATTTTCGTTATTTTTCCTTTCTCACATTGAGGACAATGTGAAGTTTAAGTGTGGGGGAGGAAAGTATTGAACTTACATTTACTTGCCATGTGATGATATTTTGTGGATTTAAATGCTTAGAAATGTTGGAATTATGTTTGAACTATTTGCCATGTGGATAATTTGCTTGAAATTGGATTTGTTGGCAGGGAGTTTTCATCCATTTATAAGGAGAAACTCTGTAAAAAATTTTCTAAAATCTTTTCCAATATTTCACTATGGCCCAAAAGTTCTTCAAATTTTTGCATTTTCATTCAAAAAGGGCTAATTGTTCCAACCTTATTCTTCCAATTGTTGAAATGTTATATGTATTTTGGAAGGTTTAGTCCTCATTTAACTTGGAAATAGTATTATGCAATTAGAATTTTTACATTTTAGAAAGTATATTTGGTAAAGTAAGAAAAATTATCCCTATAATTTTACATGTTTAATGAGATTTCTTCTCTTTACTTAATTTTGCAAGTAAGTGATTGATATAATCGATAAAGGTTATACTCCTCCTTTGATTATTTCTATATATATATATATATTTTTTTTTTTCTATGAGGAAAAAAAAAAGAAAAAAAAAAGAGAAAAAAAAAAGAAAAAAAAAGAGAAAGTAAATAAAAATTGTTCTACTCCAATGATTCATGTACCGAGTAACCGGGGGTTGGCATCAACAAATGTCGACATTCGCGTAAAAAGGTACTTGAATTAAGAGTATGCATAGCAACTTGAATAAATGAAATGTTGAGTAACTGGGGATCTTCACCTAAAAGTGTCGATTTTCGCTTAAAAGGCATTCTCACTATTTAAGTAAAATTTGTGTGAATAAATCCCTCTTAGTTATAGAATTTTGAGAAAAAGATGATTATAGGAGGGGGAAAGCTATAAATTGACTATGTGATTTGCTTATTTGTAAAATTAAGTTAGGGTAAGAGATTAAGTTTAACTTGTTGAATTTAGGGTATAATTATCTTTCCTTTACTTGATATTATGAGTATTTAGTGTAAATTGAATAATTGTATAATGATTATTTTCCAAGTCTTGAGGAATTAAATTGGACAAAGTGCATATATTATTTCACCTCTTGAATCATTGCATTTGATTATGTGTGAATTGCTTGAGGACAAGCAATGATTTAAGTGTGGGGGAGTTTGATAAGTGACTAATTTACGTAATAATTGTATGATATTTTATATTATTTTTAGTCACTTTGGGTATATTATTGGAAGAAAATAATTCATTTTGGCTATAATTGGTATAAAATGCTTTTGTTCAATTAAATGAGGTTTTTATCACTTTTTACTTGGATTTTGTGTATTTTGACAGTTTTGACACATTTTCGTATTTCGGCTATAACTTGAGCTACAATGATCGGATTGGGATGATTCTTGAACCCATTTGAAGATAAGAGATAGATCTACAACTTTGGTGAAGACATCTGAATCCATTTTGAAGGTTTTCCAGGTCAAAAAAGCCGAAGTACAGAGTCAATTGCTATTGGTCGAAACTGGAACAAGGCATGGAGCAGGCAAGGGTATTTCAGTCATATCTCCGCCTACACAGATCCAAATGAGGTGATTCTTGATGCATTGGAAAGATAAATCAAAAGGCTACAACTTTCGTGTTTTAGGCATGAGCTGGTTCAGCCTCTAACATCAAGAAAAGATCGGTTGAAGTTGGACCAAAAACAGAGCAAGTGATCCACACTCGGATCCACTATTCATCCGAACCCTCGGCTGTTTCTGGGTTAGTGGATCCGAGCTCGGATCCATACGGATCCGAGGCACTGTAGCAGCTCGGATCACTGGTCAGAAAAGGCTGCTTTATACGCGTAAAACTCAACTTCACCTCCACCAACTCACATGTGATGCTAGACATGTGAGAGACATTACCAGCTGTAAGGAGAAAGTGTAAAGCTTCATTTCTTGACCACCTTTCATCATTAAATAGCCAAATTCATTGCAAAATGGAAGAGGGGATGATAGAGTAAGAGATAGAGAGACATACGGGAGAAGCTTGGAGTCTGCAGAAATGTAGCTCTTTCATCTTCCTAGTATTAGTTTAGCTTAGTATAGAGTAGTATAGTTCATCCATTCTTGTTTATTATCTAGATTAGGATGAAGATGGAGGATGAAGAAGGCAAGGAAGAAAGCTCATGTGACAAGGGTTGTATTCCTTCCAAACTCTTTATCTTTGTATTTGATTCCAAGTTTAGTTAATATACAAGTTCTGGATTTTGTGTTTAATATGTGTTTTTAAAGTTTATACCTTGGGTTTGGTTGAACTTTCTATGATTGTTAGTGTTTATTATTTGGTTATTTGATTGCTATGATTTAAGCAAGTTATTTAGCACTTTGGCTTCTTAAATCATGATTAATCTGGTACCATTGATTGTGATGATCTAAGGTGTTGTTTCTGCAATGAAAATTGAGATTTAACACTAGTTCAAGAAGTGCTAAACATAAGGAGTACACTCACGAAAGTAGAGGTGCACTTATGTGATTTTTAGTGATTCATATCATGTAATTTCATTGAAGAAATGAACTTGTAGCTAATTTCATAACCATGAAAATAGGTATGGATTAGTTATAGGTATAATTGATTCACTACGAAAGTAGGATTCAAATGCATAAGGAAATTACACCATAATTAGTCTAAATGTAGTAATTAATGATCCAAATATAGCACTTGCATGAGTAGTTAGGGATACCACAACCTAAGGAGCTTTTATTTGTTATTTTGTATAATTTGAGTAGGTAAAATTTGTTATAATTCATTAATAGTCTAAATAATAGAGAAGCTTTAGTAGTACTGGTAATTGCAATCTTCCTTGTGGGATCGACCCTTAATACCCTATACTCGCTCACGATTCGTATACTTGCGATAAATCGCGTGTGGGGTGTTTAGGAGTTTATAAATGTAAAATTTGATTAGAATGAGGTTAAATTGATATGTATACCCTGCGCACGTCACTGTGCCAGGGGATTCATTTGAAAAGAGCACTCAATGAAATAAATACATGTACAGCTTGAGTCTGTCGTAAAAATACACAAATATTCATCTACATATATAACTGTCCAAGATCTGAAGAAAAATTTTTCAAAAAAAAAAAAAAAGATCTCAAGAAATTAATCTCCATTTTTTTATCTCAAGAAATCATAAGAATTCCCTAAACACGATGAAAATTAGGAGCAGAAGACTAGTTCAAAGAACAGTTGCTTCTCTGGTTATTTAAGCAGTCACAGGCTGACGTTTGTTGAATCATGGTATTCTTCTAACAATGAAGCACCTTTGGTGGAGGATATGATCAGGGAAGCTGCAAAATTAAAATATTGTTCGAAATTATTTGATATTAAACTATACGTATATATATAACAAGGAAGCATGTGTGTATGTATGTAGAGCCAGGAACCAAGGCAACTAGGGTTAAAATTTTGGACAATTATATATGATTGTTGTATTGTTTTTTTGGTTTCATGTTAACTTACGTGACTTATTGATCTCATATATTGGATCAATATAAATGAATAAGGATATATAACTGTACGCAAATTATGTGTTAAGTACAGCAACCGTAAATTTGTTACAGAACTCCAAGAATACTTGTAGTGAGTGCATTAGTATAGGCTTGGCTTGATCATGTTCAATTGTTATGTACCTTCCAAGGTATAATGGCCTCAATGAAGCTACATAAACAGGCCTCTTCACTTGTAACCTGAAATAAGCACTCCCTAACAAAAGCAAAAATATTCAATGCATCGAATGCATCTGAATTTCGATTCTAACTAGCGAGATTGGCATTGGGTAGTGGATTTATTTAGGCAATTAGCACATGATATAAGTTATAGTTTGGAATGCTAGCATTCAAAATAAATTAGGCCCATGTACTTTTTTTTTCTTTCTATAATCTAACGGCAACAACCTACACTACTTCTATCCTATGTGGGTAGGGCCGAAAATAAACCGAATCCTAACGAACAATTCGGATTCGATTCGTTAAGGGCTCGACTCGAGTTCAATTTTCAACGATTTCGAGTTTGAATTCAAATAGGAATTAGGATTCAATTATAGCATTGAATCGAGTTCAAACGTGAAGATCGATTTTCGACTCGTTAAGACTTGATTTCTATTCAAATATTGTTTAAATATTTTTATTGAAAATATTTGTTAATATTTTATATAAAATTATATATTTATTATTTTATTATACAGATATTTTGTATGCGTTATTCATAATTGAATATTAAAATTGAAGAATTAAATAAATTTTTGAGCTCTCAAATCGAGTTCGAATCCATCAAATATTAAATTGACTCGAGCTCGAATTTAAATTTTGAATTCGTATAGAATTCAAGTTCGAGTCCAAAATTTCAAATCGAACTCGAACTATGAAAAGTTCGATTCAATTCGATTTATTTACAGCCCTATATAGAGGAGGGGGAGATCAATTGAACTTGTATAGGAGTTGGGGATGAACCGTTAGACTAAATAAGTGTATTACTGCACTTTCTAGATTTTTTGAATAAAAGAAAAACTATGCTTTTTTTTTTTTTTGGTAATGCACTTGATGCCCTATCCTGGTGTACGAGGAGAGCTGACCTAAACAAATTAGGTCTTTGTACTCGGCACCTGAAATAAATACCAAGCTAGTACAACCGCACATCGTCCCAGATTGAGAATACAGCCATCGACGGAGGCGGCTGTCAAGGTTTGATCACGTGTAAGCATAGTGCATCTCCCTGAATGTAATCAAGGACAGTCCATGTCACTATTGTCAGGCCCTGTACTTTCACACGTGCGTCTACTTTGTCATTGCTTCGATGCTAACCTAACATGGAGAAAACGAGAAAGTAGATAGATGTGCATCGATCCTTTAGGAAGTTAAAGCATCCAGTCAAAACTAGAAAACCATTACAAGTGTTAATTGATAATGACTTTTCTCAGGCTAGAACTGGAAAGAGGAAGATGGTGCTTAAAGATGAATTGATGGAGGAAGCACAACAGGATGCAACTCAAGGGAAAAAATCTAAACCTATGGTTGAGCTATATTCTGAAGAGACTAGGGGAAAGGGAGAGGGGTCCTTCCTTAATGGGACCTCCAGTTGCAAATGAGAGTTGTGGTGTGGAATTGCCAAGGGGTGGGGAGTCCCTTGACAGTTCCCAGTCTGAGGGAGGTTAACAACCTCTCCTCCCCAAGTATGTTTTTCTTAAGCGAGACTAAGAACAGGAAGAATGTGATAGATAGAATAGCTAGAAATCTAAGGTTGGATCATAATGTGACAGTGGAAGCTATGAATAGGGCAGGTGGTATGGCTTTGTTATGGACTAAGGAAACTCATATTGTGGAGGTAAACACTACAGCCTTCACTATAGAAGCTAGAGTGGAAGATAATGAGACCCGGGCTACTTGGTGGTTTATTGGTGTTTATGCCAGTTGTGACCAGAGAATTAGGAAAGAACAATGGAGAGTGTTAACTGATAGAAGCAGTTTGTGGGGATCCAAATTCTTAATCACAGGTGACTTTAATGATATTTTGTCAAATGATGAAAAATGGGGGGGAGCGTATAGGGAGGAGAGGAGTTTTAGGGTCTTTAGAGATTTCATAGATTGTAATAGATTAGTGGATATAGGTTTTGAAGGTCACCCTTGGACGTGGAGTAATCACTGGGATAATGAAGGTGAAGTCCGACAAAGGCTTGACAGATGTCTTGGAAGTGTGGAGTGGTTTCAAGAGTTTGAGATGGCAAGGTGTCAACACATTGATACCCTTGCTTCTGATCACTCTATACTTTTACTAGATACTAATCCAGGGATTGGGAGGAAGAAGAAGAGGTTTTATTTTGATAAGAGATGGCTCCACAAAGAGGGGATCCAGGAAGTGGTGAAGCAGGCTTGGAACAAGGAGGAACTTGGTTCTAAAATGTTCAAAGTAACTAGGAAGATTAGAAATTGCAGAATCGAACTTTTGAAGTGGAGAAATAAAGTCCAATCTAACTCTAGGAGCAAAATTAATGATCTTAAACATGAGCTGGAAAGAGTTAGGATCTCAGATTCAGATAAGAGAAACGAGGAGGTAAGGGATCTTAAGAAGCAGCTGGCCGAAGCTTATAAGGAGGAAGAAATCTTTTGGAGTCAAAAGGCTAGAATTAGTTGGCTGCGGGAAGGGGATAAAAATACTAAGTATTTTCACTCTTACGTCAAGGGGAGGAGAGTGAGTAATAATTTGAGCAAAATACAAAGAGAGGATGGGTCTTGGACTAACAATGAGGATGAGCTTGTGACTGAAATTGCTGTCTATTTTAAGGAGCTGTTCACGAGTGGAGGGAGAGGTGAAATGACAGAAATTTTATCTGGTATTCCACACTCAATCACTCAGGAAATGAATGATAATCTGATCAAGGAAGTTAACGAAAAAGAAATCCATGAGGCTTTGTTCTCTATGAATCCAGAAAAAGCATCAGGTCATGATGGAATGACTCCAATGTTTTTTCAGAATTTCTGGAGCTCCATTAAGAATGATATCATACCAGCAATCAAAGCTTTTTTTCACTCAAGTCTCATGCTTAAGTCTGTGAACCATACTGTCATATCTCTCATTCCCAAAACTTTGCATCCAATCAATTTGAAAAATTACAGGCCTATCAGTCTATGCAGTGTGATCTACAAAATCATATCCAAAATCTTGGCCAATAGACTGAAGAATGTCCTGGATTCCTGCATAAGCAAAACTCAATCTGCTTTTATCCCTGATAGACAGATTTTGGATAATGTGATTATTGCTCATGAGTATATGCATTATTTAAAAAACAAAAGACAGGGGAAAGAAGGCTACATGGCAATCAAATTGGACATGGCAAAGGCATACGATAGGGTGGAGTGGCACTTTCTGCTTGCTATGATGGAACAAATGGGATTCTGTGCTACGTGGATCAACTGGATCCATAGCTGCCTGAAGACAGTGAGTTACTCTTTCAATTGTAACGGGGAAGTCAAAGGTTATGTGTCCCCAGAGAGGGGAATCAGGCAGGGGGACCCTTTGTCCCCTTACCTGTTTTTAATCTGCTCAGAAGGCTTCTCGAATTTGTTGAGAAGAGCTGAGGAAAGCAAAAGAATTGCAGGTCTAAAGATCAGCAGGCAGGGTCTAGTTCTTACTCACCTTTTTTTTGCTGATGATTCTATCATCTTTTGTAAAGCAAATAAGGAAGTGGCAGGGGAGATTATGAAAGTCTTGAAAGTATATGAAAACTCCTCAGGGCAGTTGGTCAATTTGGACAAATCTGCAGTGTTCTTTAGCAAAAACATGGTCAGCGAGAAGAAGGGAGAAATCTGTCAAGCTCTGGGAGGAATGATAGAGGCAACACAAGGCAAATATCTGGGGCTCCCAATGGTTGTCTCAAGAACTAAAGAACAGATTTTTGGCTTTGTGAGGGACAATATAAGGAAAAGATTCCAGAGCTGGAAAAACAGATTTCTGAGTCCCGCAGGTAAAGAAGTATTGCTGAAGGCAGTCGCAATGGCTATGCCTACGTACGTTATGTCGTGCTTTAAGCTGCCAAGGAAATTGTGTAAAGGTGTCTGTGCACTGATGGCCAATTTTTGGTGGGGAGAATCTAGTGGAAAGAACAAAATACACTGGATTTCTTGGGAAAGAATGGCTTGGGATAAAAAGGCAGGTGGTCTAGGATTCAAGGACCTTGAAGCTTTCAATCAAGCTCTGCTAGGAAAGCAAATATGGAGGTTAATTACTAGACCAAATCTGTTGGTGACCAAAGTGTTAAAAGCTAAATATTTTCCAAAGGAGTTCATCTTACATTGCAGTCCCACCAAAAATGCATCCTGGTTTTGGCAAGGCTTAATGGGAGCAAGAAGCCTACTCAATGAAGGACTGATTAGGAGGATAGGGAATGGGCGGAGTACAAGCATCTGGGATCATAAGTGGATTCCAGATACAACTACAGGTAGACCGACTACAAGTCGAAGGAACAATTGTGGGCTGGAAAAGGTGGAAGAGCTCATAAATCATCAAAGATGGAATAGGAATATCATATTCAGAAATTTTAACAGACATGATGCGCACAAAATTCTAGCTATTCCCTTGAGTCTTACAGAGAGGGAGGATAGCTTTTACTGGCAACCAAAGGCGGGAGGGCAATACACTGTAAACTCGGGCTACAATTTCCTGATGCAGCAAAACCGACAAAGAAAAAAGGGCAACCCTGATGGAGCAAGTTCCAGTTATGCAGATGGTAGCCCTCAAGTTGTTCAAATGTGGAACACTCTGTGGAGTTTAAACATCAAGCACAAGATCAAGTTTTTCATTTGGAAATGCATTCAAGGAGCCCTGCCAGTGAAGGAAGCAGTGAGGAGGAGAACGGGACAGGGTGAGCCTACTTGTACAACTTGTGGAACTGCACAGGAAACAGTAGAACACCTCCTGTTGACCTGTCCTCATTCGATGAACATTTGGAAGGCAGCTCCTATTCAGTGGGATGGGGCAAAGGACCAACAAGGGAACTTCAAGCGATGGTGGCTAAGGATTACAGAAGCAAGGCTTAGACCAGAGGGGTTGGAACACATTGGTTTAACGGCAAATATCCTATGGCAGGTGTGGAAAGAAAGAAATAAGAGGGAATTTCAGAAATCTGACATAGTTACACCTTTCAAAACAATAGCAAGAGCACACAAGGATTGGATGGAACAGCTGCAGGAAGAGGGCACGACATTTGGAAAGAGCACAGAAGAAACAGCCCCTAGACAAGATTTGCAAGATCAGAACTTTACGAATGAGGGAGTTGTGATAATGGAGATAGAAACAACAAACAAAAAAGGACAGCATACGTTTGGGATAGGAGTCACAGTTAAGGAATATGCAAGGAATAGAATGACAGGGTGGTTAATGAATGAGATCAGTCTGGGAAGCAAAGTCCTAGATGATGCACTAGCTCTGAAGCTGGCCTTATGCAAAGCTGTGCACCGAAGCTGGAGTAAGGTGAAGCTGAAGTTTTGTAACAAGGAGCTATGGAGACAAATCAAACAGCAGAGGCCTGCGGACATCAAGATGGCAACAGTACTGGAAGACATCTCTAAGTTACAGAGGTTGTTTTGCATGTGCTCTTTTGACTTGTGTAGACAAGAACAGATGTTAGTTAGCAAAAAATTAAGTGAAGATGCTTTAGGCATTATTGTTGATGAGGAAAGACTGTTTCCTCAGTGTTCTTAGAACACTTTTTGTATAGCTTCTCTCGAGCCGTTGCTCGCATATTGTACTCTTTCTCATTAAAGCAATGAAAAATCCTATCGTTTCGAAAAAAAAAAAAAAAAAAAGTGCATCGATCCAACTTAAAAAAAAAAAATTGTTATCATATTTAACTTTGCATATGAGTATTGCCCAGTTGGACTCTCCCTTTTAGTATAGATTAATATAGGAATAGGAATAAAATAGATAAGTATCGACTGACAAAAAAAAAAAAAAGAATACATACCCTCACAATTGTTATATTTCCTTGCATTTAGATTTTTTTAAAAAAAAATTAACTACACTTAAAAATATAAAAAAGTAACATTTGAGGCCCCTCTTAATAGGCACCTATTAGCCAAACATATATATATATATGTGTGTGTGTGTGTGTGTGTGTGTGTGTGTGTTATAATTTGCTACTCAATAGTTACATGTATATAGGTTGTTGAATTAGATTGCTCTAGGTGATGCCAAGCAAACATCCTTGCTATGATGTAGACATAATTAGGATTTATGTTATCTGATGTTTTCCTTTTTTTGGTAACAATCAATTTCAGTAAATCTCAATCAATTAAATAATTCCTTACTTTATATAGGTTTTGCTTTAATGATGTCTTTCTTTATCATTTACCAATCAATCTCCAGGTTTCCATTTCTAACTGTTTCTAATATAACATAATTTCTTTTTATCTACGTGGCTTAGAAATTCTACAATTACTCACATTTTTCCATTTTTTTAACTCCTATTACTTGATTTGGTTGTTTATTTTCACTTCTATATTTGAAAACTTTCACTTTTTCATCAATTCATGCCATAACTTTAGAATATTGTTTATACTAATATATTTATGTTGTCTACTTAATCATTCTTTTTTTTTTTTAAATTTCTCTAGTAATTATTATGTTTTTTTCTATTCGAATCTATTTCCTTTGCAACTTATTATGAATCAAAATCATGCCCATGTAAGTTTTGATTTTTACAAGTTCTCAAATAATGTCCTTAAAACTTTTTCATTCGTTAAACAACTTAATAGACTGTCCCTCAAATTAGTTTCTTTTCAAATATCTTATTCTGTAAGCTAAAAAAAATTTCTAAATCTTTTATTCTTCAAATAAATTGATTTTGTATGCATTTTTTTTTTAGCAAAAGCCAGCTATGCTTGTCTTATAATAAGTATATTAAATTTTATAAAATTTAGTCTTTTAGCTCTTTTGTCTCAATGCTTGGGTAGAAAAGTTAGAACTAACAAATGCATGGTTACAACCAACTAGATATTGCAGTGTTTATTTTACTCTGCACTCTTCAACTATACCCAAATTTTTATGGTCGCTAAACTTACCAAATGGGGCACTTTTATCCTTAAAGAATAAAATCTATGTCGCTTTAATTCTTAAAGTATATAATATGTCACATGTTAGTCGCTAAAGTATAAAAATCTATTTCACATTAGTCCTAGAGTATAAAATAGGACCCCACTAAAGTATAAAATCTTTCCCATTTCCATCAATGATTTTACTTAAAAGGGACAAATTTATACTTTAGAAACTAAAGTATCTCACTTTAAAATTTAGGGACCAAAGTAGTAATTTGGTTATAGTTAAAAGATGCAAAGTAAAATTAACTCAGATTATGCATATCCTTCCATTGGACTTGATTCATGGCACCTCACCAAGTATAATTTTATGTATCTTAACTGTTGCGTGACCTTTCCACAATTTGGCTTATTTTAAATTTTAGATGTAGCATGTATCCTTTCTTTGATCCTGAACTATCCAGACTTTTTCTTATTAAAACAAAAGAGTGGACTTTTGCGTACAGATCGGAAGATTGAAAATGACATAGAAAAAGAATGGAAACGACATAGAAAGGTGCATGCAATAGGAAGATAGCATATGTCTCATGAAATCGAGATAACGATATATTCTATCAAAGGGCTAGGCCGGTGGCAGATTAAGAGGTCATTTAAAGGGTAAACTTTAAAATAAGTCGGGACAAAAAAATGTCCTGAACTGGAAAAAAAAAAATGAGTGATCATGTGGTAGACGCTAGGTTAATTTTCATTCCTAGTCTACCAAAAAAAAAAAAAAACTAGGAATGAAAATTGATTTCAACAGACAAACATGTGAGGGGAATTGAATTGCAACATCAAAAAATGAACAATCAATGCAGCTATAAGGACTTGGAATATTAACGGACAACAGATCGAGAAACTGAGGACTAGACCTAAATAAGGATTGCTGAAAAAAAGAATGTTGACAAAGGTTGATTGAGAAAACGTTGAGATAGTACTCCTCTGGATGAAAATCATTTACCCAGAACTCAGGTGGGAAGATAAAAATGCTAGTGCTTGTTTGTATTACTATTTTTGGAATACTTATTCTTATACGTAACCTTGGAAAGGAAAAAAGATGGCAAATCCATTGAAAGGTGTCGGAAAATGTAGCGATCAGCAAAATCAGGTAGCTTTACAGGCTGATCGTTGCAGATGTTGGATGGTCGTGTTTAGGATGGTTAAAATGAGCAAAGACCCATAAAAGATTTGGACTAACTCCACTTCGCACCTCTAAACCTATATCACGTTTTCACTTTACACTCTAAACTTCAATTTTGAATATTTTGTATTTTTAACTCTCAATTGGACAATTTTGCACCCTAAGTTTGCAAGTTTGTCGTATTTAACTCCAATCAATGATAACATTAGCAAAATTATTGGCGTTAAGCACCCCCTACAAATCAACGATGATGTATTGACAGTGATCAAAAGAAGTCAAGATATCACAACAAGAATAAAACTATATAGTGTCATTAATTTACATTGCTTTTTATGTCATTAATTTTGTTAATAATATTCATAATTGAGATCATAGAAATCAATGACAACGTCCTCAAAGTAATAAAATAGAGTCAAGGGGTCATGACTAGAACCAAAAAAAATAGATTGTCATTAATCTACACCATCCTTTATTTTCTTAATTTTGCTAACATTGTCACTGATTGGAATTAAATGGGACAAATTTGAGAGTTTGTAAAGTGCCCAAAATTGAGAGTTTAGGGTGCAAAGTGTCCAAAATTGAAGCTTAACGTGTAAAGTGAAGAAGTGGTACAAGTTTAAGGGTGCAAAACTGGAGTTAGTTCAAAAGATGTTGAAAACTATTTTGAGTAGCAGAATAATAAATCGATCAACATAGGTAAAAAAAAAATATTCAATGTGTGCTAGCATGTTTGTTTCCGATAGTTACACATAATCAGCAGCCATATGTATTCCATCTTCTTATTAGAAATTTAGAACGTGGACTACACCAACCAAAAGATGCTTTCTTTAAATAGATAAATATCTGGCTCTTTTATATTTGTTAGATGTTAATAGCACAACTAAACCCTTTAATGGAATTAAGGAATTGTGGGGTTATAGTCCCGAGCATTTTTTGAGACAGGCTGAGGAGTCCCTCACTCTCTCTCCTAGGGACAAGCAATTTCAACCGACCTATGGAAGGGATAACATCAGAAACCTCCTCTAAGGTTTTTTTAATATCACTTGGCACCCCTAAAATTTTAAAAATATTACTTACCTCCCTTACTTTTGTTATGTGTGTAACATAATTTTTAAAAATCCTAAACTGGACTTACGCTTGCTAAATAAAAATATTTTTAAACCACTTCATTTATTTAAAAAAAACCATCACCTCAAAAACAATCTCTTGTAATACTATCACATCACAATACCATACCCCATAAAAATATAAATTTAAAAAATAAAAAATAAATTTAATTGAAATACACTTGCATCAATTTAATTCTATACGCTCAAAATCAATTTCTTATAAATTTATATTTTTTCCCACCATCTTCTCAAACCTTGCTCAAACAATTAAATTGTACCAATTTATTAAAATCAACTCAAAATAAGCAAATAAATCACACCCTACTTTATCACAATCATAAAAAGTAAAAGATAAACAAAATTTAATTTATTATAATTTATAAATAAAATATTGCATGGTCATCCAAAAAATATGAGTAAGAGAGAAGGATAGAGAAAAGGAAAAAAAAGAAGAAAGTGACTTTTGTTTCTTATTTTTAATTTTTGAGCTCCATTTATTTGATATGTTGTGAATTATGTGTCAAGTGAGAGTTAATATAGTCTTTGTACAATTATTAGGGGAGGTAAGTGATGTTTCTAAAATTTCAAGAGTGCCAAGTGATATTAACAGAAACCTCAAGGGAGGTTTCTGATATTATCCCTTGTTTTAAAATATGACCACCGGCAATGAATTGGCACTTGAGATTCTCGGTGACAAGTTTTCTATGCCAATTCAATGTCACCTCTAGTATTTTGCCAAGTGTCCTATTATTATTTGGGGCTTTAATTTTCTAATAATCCAAATTGGTTTGGTTTAACAAAATTTTCCCTCAACCTCTAAGACTTTGAACCGATCGGTCTAATTTTTCTTCCAATACTTTTGTACGGCAGCCACTCAAGATTGGTTGCTTTGGGGAAAAAGAAAAAGATAACCCTAAACAAAATTGCCGCACCTTGTCCAATAAGTTGAAAGTTGAAGAAAGGTCTTGAATGTTGTGTCACCATTCCAAAGAGGATCTGACTGCGTTTCATGCTAATGGCAATTACATTTTCCCCAAAAGAATACCTCCTCCTCTGACTGCGTTTTCATGCTAATGGCAATTACATTTTGTTTCTTGGTGCTATAATGAATAATCCTGTTAGACCGGTCACGTGGGCATCAAGCGGTTTTTCGTTTCACTTTTTTTTTGTTTTTGGATCAAAAGGTTGGGGGCAGATTTTGAATACCAATAATGTCATCTTGGTCTCTGCAACTATTCTTGCAGAAAGTTTGGTCTGAATTGTAGCAGCATTCCTTTTCCCTACATCCCCGAGTTAATCTGCATCCCGATCTTCAGATCCTCTGCATTTCCCGGCATTCAGATATCCGTGGAGGCCGACCAGATGAGGACCAAGAATCTGAGCCTCCCAGGTTGTCGTTTCTCTCAAAATTGGAAGAAAAATTAGACCGGTCAGTTCAAAGTCTTAGAGGTTGAGGGAAAATTTTGTTAATCCAAACCAATTTGGATTATTAGAAAATTAAAGCCCCAAATAATAATAGGACACTTGACGGAATGCTAGAGGTGGCATTGAATTGGTATAGAAAACTTGTCACCGAGAATCCTAAGTGTTCCCTCTTTAAATTAGGGTCTTCCATTGTAGGGTGAGGGTTATCATGTGCATGCACGTGTTAAGATTTTCTTTTAATTTGTTTCAATGACTATGAGTTAATTGTCTTGTGAATTTTGTACACATTCTTGCCACCTTTTTTTAAGCAAAAGATTGAACAAAAATGTTTGTACAAAGAGGTGAACAGATCAGCTACAAGAAGATATATTATTTACATATTTACAAGCAAATTCTCCAATCAAATGGTCAATGGTTGGGAAATGACTCTTAAGGTCTTTTCTGCTATGAAATTCAGGATTTAAATATCATGTCTGACAGTTAAAGAGAGAGAGGTGGGAGGTTTTAAAGAAAAATTCAGTAATCTTTGTTAATAAATGAAAATACGTGTCATGCATCTATATGTGCACTACAAAAAATAGAGAGAGGGAATTCACCTGAGATGAACCAGATCCATCTTACCCCAAGCTAGGACAGCATGTCTTCCTCCATCAAGAATTAGTCTCCATAATGCCAATAGCAGACTTTTAAAAAAAAAAAAAATTTGGTCTAAACGGCGAATAGCAGACTTGAAAATAAATAATATTTCTTACTTCATCGAGAATTAGTCTCCAAAATGCCAATAGCAGACTTGAAAATCAAGATGTGCCAACTATAATATTTGACCAACAAAGTGAAGTAGTGCTATTTTATCTTTTCATTAGAAAATTACGAACAACACTTTTTATTTTATTTGTTAATTTATTTCTTTAATTTCTTTGCACAAAATATTAGGCTTGTAGATTTGGAAAACTCACGATTCTTGGTTCATTGAGACACATCTATAAGTAGTCCCACAGCCATAAGCAAATTCATCCATCTTTGCTTCCACTTTCCCTCTTCGTCACCTTTTCAATACATCTTTTTTGCTTTCTCACCCAAGAAAGCAAGCTAAAACAGTCCCCCAGTCCTTGCTGAAACAAGGAGAATGGAAGTTTCCACGAGCTACATGCTTGTTCCCGTCCTGGGATTGTTAGGCTATGTCATTTACTGCTTTTATAATTTGTTGGAGATGTATTGGTTGAAGCCAAAGAGGCTTGAGAAATGTCTCAGGAAACAAGGCTACAAAGGCAGTCCCTATAGGCTCCGAGGAGACCCGTATGAGAAAAAGTTGATCGGGGAAGCTCTATCCAAGCCTATTGGACTTAATGAAAATATAGTAAAACGCACCATGCCCCATCTTATCAACACTGTCCAAATTCATGGTTTGTAATCTGAGATATGAAACACCATGAACTTATTTTTTTTTTTGTTTTAATTTTACTTATTTATTTATTTATTCATACTTCATGAATGGGAAAAAAATAGTCTTGAACTCATGCATTTGCAGGAAAAAAATGTTTCTATTGGAATGGGAGATTTCCAAGAGTGATTGTGACAGATCCAGAACTAATCAAAGAAGTCATGAATAGGTACAGCGTATTTCACAAAAATTTCCAAAATTATGATCCAATTGCCAGAATCCTTTTCTCTGGACTGGGCGCCTTAGAAGGGGAGCCATGGGTCAAGCGCAGAAGGATCCTCGGCCGTGCTTTCCACGCTGAGAAATTAAAGGTTTTCATACTATTGAACATTTATGCTTGATGCATACTTGATCATAACCAACAATTTCAAGTGTGATTAATTGCTTGTTATTAGCCGAATTATGTTAAAAGAGTTCTGACGATTATGGGTTTTTGTCCTGCTTTGTAGCTGATGCTGCCTGCATTTCATATCAGCTGCGTGGAGATGTTGAGCAGATGGGAGAGTATGGTATCCGGGAAGGGTTCAATGGAGGTGGAAGTGTGGCGAGAAATTAAGGATTTAACAGGAGAGATGCTCTCAAGAACACTCTTTGGGACTAGGTTTGCAGAAGCACAAAGAATCCTGGAGATAATTAACGAAATTGCCGCTCTTACTATGGACGCCATTAGTTCAACTTACATTCCAGGATTGAGGTAAAATTCAACATCGCTGCTGACCAATTTGTTAAAAGCAGATCCATTATAATTTGCACTCGATCATTATCCTTTCTTTTTTTTCTGTTGGGTAAATATAATTGTGTTGTTCAATTTGCTGGTTCAAGGTTTCTGCCAACCAAGAGAAACAGTAGGTTAAGAGCATTGGACAGAGAACTAAGAGGTAGAGTACAAGTAATCATTGACCAAAAGAGAAAGGCAATAATAGCAGGAGAAGCATCTGGTGATGACTTCTTGGGTATATTGGTGGAATCCAACTTGAATGCGCTAAAGGGCAACAACAAAGGCGAGGTACTGACTGATCAAGATGTCATAACTGAGAGCAGACTGTTCTTTTTTGGCGGGCAGGAAACCGGCACAAACCTGATTGTGTGGGCGATGTTCCTCCTGAGTAGATTCCCTGATTGGCAGCAACGTGCTAGGGAAGAAATTTTTCGAGTTTTTGGGGACAAAATGCTGACCTATGATGGTCTAAACAGCCTAAAAACTGTAAGACTGTAAATCTATTCCACTCAGGTTCTTCAATCTTCATCATACAAAACACAACTCATAATACTGCATACTTTATATTCTTGAAGACGTCAACAAACTGTCCTGATCACTTGAATATATACAATGAGTATTCAATCCTAAGAATTAGCTGAATCCAAGAATCCCAGAGTTTTGATCTATTAACAAGATTTTCGACGCTTGTGAGAAATACTCTCATGAAAATTTGCAATGATTAATTCGTTAAGTGTAGTCAATATTTTCTAGCCATTCATCATACTCCACTCGCTTGCAGGTAACAATGATCTTGAACGAGGTTCTACGATTATATTGCCTAGTACCCGAGGTCTCAAGAGTTAGTGCTGAAGACACTACACTTGGGGAGGATTTCATTCCAGAAGGAGTGGAATTTCAAATGCCACAAGTATTGGTCCACTATGACCCTGAATACTGGGGTGATGATGTTCTGGAATTCAAGCCAGAGAGATTCGCCGAGGGGATATCAAAGGCAACAAATGCCCAAGGCGCCTACTTCCCCTTCACCTTGGGGGTACGAGTCTGCATTGGGGATAACTTTGTACTCTTGGAGGCAAAAATGGCGATGTCGCTAATTCTACGAAGTTTTGCCCTTGAGCTCTCTCCATCCTATGTCCATGCACCGATTAATCGTATCACTACAAATCCTCAATACGGTGTTCATTTAATCTTGCGCAAACTCTAGAAAAAGGATGTCCATCTAGTGACTAAAATTATCTCTAGCTTCTTTGAACAGGCTACATTAAGCTAGACCTAATAAATGCCTGGGTTCAAGCATTATTGTCCAAGTATGTAAGGAGATTAATGGACTTTCATTGTCTTGATGACGGCATTAAGGAGAAAGATTACAACAGTTCGTTCTTTAATAAACATTGAAGTTTGTGTGAGTGCTATATCCTGTTTCTTTATTTGAATGCCTCTTGTACGATTTTGAAAGAGTGTTATTATTTACATGACTTGTTTGAAAAAGTTGTCTTGCAAATTGCAGGCTAACCTAGCGGCATTTAAATCATGTCTACAACAAAAGATGAATAGCCAACATGATTTTAATGCTGCTAGGTAGGTTTCTTCTCACAAGTAGGCTCGTCAATGGCTTTGACAAGTCTAGATTCGATTCATATGAGTTTGAGGTTATGAGTTTTGAGTTGATAAATATGAATCTCATACTTAACTCTCGTAAAATATTCAAATTATGAGTTTAATTCGGATTTAATTCAAATTTATTTATTATTTTTAAATTTTTTAAATATAATTATTATAACTATTAAGTTCTAAAGTTAATTTAATATCCACAAGACCATAACATTAAACCTATACACGAACCAGTAACAATTCATTAAAAAGTTTATAAATCAAGAATTTTCTAATAATAATATATCCAATTAGTTCAAAATACATGAAAAATAGTAATAAAATATGATAAATAGTCACTACATATTTCAAAAGTTCTCATTTTGCTCATATTAAGATTCATCCTTCTGAATCTTTGGGCATAATTTTGTGTATTTAATATTTTTATATGTATTAATATATTTTGACGCATAACTCATAAGTATAAAATATTAGTATTATATATTTAGATATATATATATATATATATTAAAATATGAATATAGTATATAATTATATATATAAATGCAAATTAAATAGGCGGACCTATATCAAGTTTGAGTCTAATAAAATTCAAACTCGAAACACATTTACTTCAAAACCTAATACGCTCATAGATAGTTCTCCTCACAAGTTCCCGCTGACTCGACCCATTGATAGTTCTATTTACAAATGAGTCTTCACTTCAACGGTATTAAAGTTGCTATCATCTTGGTCTGAAAATTTGAGTAGACGTCCAATCCTTCTTGAGAATGTGATGCTTTTTTTTTTACCCCTTTTTTTGTTGTGGTTTTGAAAACTTTCACTTTCCATTAAATCAAAAGTTAGTCCATTGATTAAGGGAACTCTGGATTTGTTCGTTTCTCCACATTCAAGATAGTGGAAGGACACAAACAGATAATTACAACCTTAGGGATGTGACTTGACTTTTTGAAATTTAACGCCTCTTAGTTCAATGACACATGGAATAACTTTCTCATGAATGCGGTCTATCGATTGAAAGTCCTCTCAGCTAACATCCATTTGATCTGTTGGTCATCACCAAGATCTTAAGTGTTTTAATTGTGGGGGAGGTCAAGGATTCACTATTCGTGGCTTGCCGCTTCTGTGGCTTCCTTCCATAAGTTAGTCCCCCCTCCTCTAAATAGGGTAAAGTAAGTTATAAAAATATTTTCGTTGATTGAAAGTCTTCCCAACCTCTTAGGATCCCAAAAGAGAGAAATGTACAATTCTCTTGCCAAGGTATGCTGTGTAATTGTCTTTGGGCGTTATATCTCCCAGACACTTGGATGATGATAGAATTCCTATCTATGATTGAGTTATTACTGGTTTTCGATTTTCTCAGTTCAGTCGGTTCAATTGAACGGATTATCAGTTCACTTTTCTTATTCTTAGCAAAAAATACAAAAGAAATTCTGAAAATCATCATTAGTGATGACCAGCAATGACCGATGCGACAAAGATGTTCCCAGTCCCCAACTTTTTTCATTTTATCCTCATCATCAGCATATAAAACTTAAACTTAACAATTTTGAGCGTATAAATTGAAAAAAAAAAAAAATATCTTCTAAACAAAATTTTACATATCCTAAAAACATTCTCCATGCCATGAAAAATGAAAAAAGAGTAAATATTGACCACTATAATTTCTTCTAACTAACTACCACAAACAAAAGACTTCAAACAAAAAAAAAATCACAATTCAAGAAAAAGAGGAAAAATCATTCAAAGCTTCCATCACATTTCATCAAATGATTTTTTTCATCAATCACTTTTAAAATGTTAATTTTAGTAAAATTTGGACCCAATCTAAAATTTTTCCCATTGCTTAGCCTAAAATCATTGCATGACCTACATGTAGTTATTTTTTATGTGCAAAAAAGTCAAATCCTACTTTTTTCACGGCAAAAATGAATGTAAGTTGGGCCAGATCCATTTTTTGAAAGTAAAATGAATATGATTTGGGTCAAATCTTACCTTTTTAGGGGCAAAAATAAATATAGATCAAGTCATTTGTTTGATTACAAATAAGATCTAACCTTTTATCGCTAAAGAAAAATGATTTTGTATGGGTCATGTAATGGATTCACGGTAAAAAATAATAAAAAAATTAGGTCGGTACCAAATTTTATCAACTTGATTTTGCAAGGAACATAAATTTATTATTTTAAAAGTGAAAGATGAAAAAATTTATTTGACGAAATGTGAGGAATGTTTTGAATGATTTTTTTCCAAAAAAAGTTCAAACCACCCGGAAAAAAAAAACAGTGCCTCATAAAAAAAACAATTAAGAATTTCAAACCAAGAAAAAAACACTCAATATGCACCCAAGAAAGAAAGAAAACTTCAAATGATTGATGAGAAAATGTGGAGATTGAAAAAAGAGTGTCTGTAAAAAAGACGAGAGTGGAAAATGATCATAAATAAGAGAATGGAGATTGAAGAATAGTTTATAGAGGAGACTGAATATATTAGCCATGGAAATCTGAAATCGAAGGAGTGAGATTGCTTTACAGAGAAAATGGGGACTGCAGAGTGGAGAGAAAAAGAGAAGATGGCGGCTGACTTAGGGGCTTTGAGGAATTGAGTTTGCTTTTGGGCATTGAGAGTTTCTTCTTTTGAATTTTCATTACTTTTGTAGACGTCTGAAAGTGATATATTGTTTAGTTTTATGGAAATTGTAATAGTGCAATGGCTATTTGTGTGAACTCTAATGCAAAAGGTCCTAAGTTCGAAGTTGGATGCCTGTATAAACTTTCACCTTTTTATTTTTAAGGGTTATAGTGTGTCATGCTAGTTCCCATTGAACTAGCTAATCCAATTTGATTTTAAAAACATTGATCATATGTGAAACGTGAAAGACTTAATGAATCACTGGTTCGATTTTAAAAACACTGATCATATGTGAAACGTGAAAGACTTAATGATGCCATATGGCTTTAATATACAACTGGACTAATGCCATATCCGGTTCTTGATTCAATCGGTTGAACTAGCAAATTTAGTTTAATTTTAAAACTGCTAATCATAACTAAAAAGAGAAAGATCGGGTGAATCATTATTTCTGGCTTTAGTATACAATTGGAATGATATCACGGCCAATTTTCAGTTCAATTAATTAAACCAATCGATCCATTTTGATTTTAAAAACACTGATCATACGTGAAAAGTGAGACATATTATAACACAATTTCACGAATTACCTTGTTTCTTCGAAGGACATCTACTAACCACTCCTAACATTTTTTGGTGTGGCTAATTCATGATTGAGTTTTAAAAAGAATGCTCCAATGTGCCGACAATAATTTATTTGTCAATAGTTTGAAAGGAAGTTAGCCAAGATGGTCACTTTGGTGAGACTTCTAGGAATGGACTTTTGTACTGTCACATTGAGAAACTTCTGCAGACTAGTCCTCTAATTCAAGATAATTGTGTTCCTCCAAGGTAGTCGACCTGGTGGTATAGTCCCTAGTTAGGGCATCCGCTAGAGTTCGACCCTTGTAACAAAAATGGAGAATAATCCAACAATCCAAATAAGGGTTGGAGCCTGAAGTGGGATCAGGTCCTTTTTTTGACAAAAAAAAAATTCAAGATAATTGTGACTAGGCATTTCCTAGTATAGATGCCATGCGTGGGTATGGACCTACAATCGTGTCCCCTTATCAGCATAATTATTATGGCGATTGGCAATTAGCAAAACTTTTTGCCTGAAGAGGTATGTTCGTTGAAGATCACCACTGCACAGTATTATTAACTTCAATGCGCAAAAAATGCAAGAAAAGAGAAAAACTGGTTAAAACAGATTGATTGAAAACTGTGACACCGCCCAAAATCATCTAGAAACAGTGACAAGAGGTTTTCATTGAAGCTGTATGTAAATGGAATACTTCTCAATCCTTCGTGAGACTCCTGTTAAACTTGAATGAATGGGTTTCTCTAAGTCTTGCCAAAACCTCCACTGAAGTTACGTGAATGGGCTTCTAAAGCTATGGTGGGTCTTCTATTGAAGCTTGAACCGATGGACTTTTCAACTCTTGATGAGGCACTCTCATTGAACTTAAACAAACGGACTACTCAAGTGTCAGTAAGATTTTCATTGAACCTTGAGAGTGATTCGACTTTTGAGGCCAAGATGAGACTTTTATAGAAGTTTGCGGTTGCATCCTTTTCAATCTCAAGCATACAACATTGGGTTTTGGCTAAGGATCCTCCTTTTGAATGTGGGAGTAAATAAAAAAAAATAAAAATAAGAAAGCAATAATGACGGTGGAGAAAGGATTTGCAGCAGGACTAAAAGCCAAGGAATAGTTGGCTTCCCTAAATAATTTGAACACCAAATGGGGACAAAATTTTAAGGCTTATGTGAATTATATGAATGTGCCTACAAAACAGAGGGTGTCAATACTAGTTGCAATATTAAAAAAAAATATAGCAGCAACAAATTGGCCTAGGTATTTGCCTCATAAAAAGAAGCATTAAAAAAGGAAAAAAAAAAGAGTGATACTTTTTTTTTCACGTCAGGCACGTAATAATATTGGTGGGCATGCAAGACATGGTTTCACAAAATTCAAATTTGAAGAAGAAGATTTGTCTATGATTATTTTAATATCATGGATTTGTGAGTCACAAGATAGTATGTTTTATCAATGACGCATAAGGGGTGGCAATTTTCGACACGACCTGAAAACACGACACGAACCTAACACGAAATTAATGGGTTTGGGTTGAGGTTTCGAGAATTCGGGTCAGAATCGGGTTGGACCCGATGAACCCGAAAAGAAAACAGATCGATTTCGAGTCAACACGTGGTGAGCTGATATAACCCGATATGACCCGTTTACGAATTAAAAATAATTTAATAAACATAAAAATAATCTTATCTAACTAAACTAAGTTATTCTTTTTTTCAAAAGCATTAATTACTTAATCCTAAATGAATTTATTTAATTTGTGTGAAGTTGAAATTATTATATTTGGACAAATAATATATTATATTATTTTTTACTTTTATACTGTTTTAATTTATTTTATATTTTGTTTGGGATAAAACACTTTTACGGTGTTTAATTTATTTTAGATTTGGTTTGGAATTATTTATTTAAATTTTTATTACTTGATTATGTAATTAGTTTTGTGAGAAATTGATTTTATTAGAAATTACAGTGATAAATTAATAAATTAAAATTAAGTTTCGGATCATTTCGAGTCGACCCGCCAACCCGTCAACTTGAAATTTTCGGGTTCGGGTCAGCATACCTGACCCGTCATGGATTGGCGGGTCAGGTTCGGGTCAACAGATTTTCTGACGGGTCGGGGTCAGAACCCGACCCGCCAACCTGATTTGAACCCGAATTGCCACCCCTAGACACATTGAGTAATGGAGAAAGAGAACCTTGAAGTTCAATGGCTCTGGTATGTCATGAAGATATCGATGAATACTTGATGGCAGTGCGCAGCAGTTTAGCAGCGGCAACAATGGATGGCTGCTGCGGCAACGAATAGCAGCAAGGGCAATAGGAACTTCAGAGCACGCTAAGAACAGTGGAGTTGTTACGAGTCTAAATAAAAGTAATCGTAGAAGGCCTACAAGTTGCTTATTATATAGACATGTACGGTAGCAAAAAAACGATAAGATTTCTGAAATGAGAAAGTATAATTTTTTTTGTACAATAATTATTTGCACTGCCTCTAGGTTGATTAAATTCTCGATGCATTCAATTCATTTAGAAATCAGCTTTAGATTTCTGATTGGCTTCATTTGGTTTGAGGAATTTGATGAAATATTGTAAATCCATCCGAATTGTTCTATTTTTTGGAGTCAAAAATGGCAATGGCAACTAATTCGATGAATGTTATCGTTGTTAGCTTCTTACACAGTCTTTTTGAGCTCCTTCTCCCTATAAAATAAAATAGATTAGGTCGTATAAATATTATCGTTGTAAAAAAAAAAAAAACTAAATCATGGAAGTTAAGCCTTTGAGCTCTCCCCATCCTATGTCCAAGCCCCGAACGTTAAAATCTCTATAAATCCTCAACATGGTGCTCATTTAATCGTGCAAAAAGTCTAGAATCAGAATATGTCGATCTAGTAACTAAAATTATCTCTAGCTTCTTTGGACTGGCTACATTAAGCCAGACCTAATTCAAGCCTTATTGCTTAGGTATGTGAGGCGATTAGTGGACTTTTATTGTTTTGATGGGAGCTTTAAGGAGAAAAATCACAGCAGTTCGTTCCTTCTGTAATAAATGCTGGAAGTTTGTATGAGTGCTATATCGTGTTTCTTTTCTTTACCTTAAATCTGACAGTCAAGATCGAACCCTAATCTGCCGGGTTGGAGTTCAATTCCCTAGCCATTAGTCCGCACGACTAGTGATTCAGGTTTGAATAGCCTGTCATACACAATCTATGATTTTTTTTTTAAGACTTCTCAACCATCAAATGGATCAAGACAAATTTATCACAAACACTACTCAAACAAATTTAAACACCTCAAAATTTTGCCTTCTCCACTGGAACAAATTCAACAAATGTTGGATTAATTCCACTTTAATTGAACCCCTTATCTTGTATTCGATTTTTACTTTTTACTCTAAACTCTCTGATCTGTCTCATTTGAGACAAACGGTTCACACAATACGTAAAACTAAGGGATATAAGGACCATGCACACAACGTACTAGTGTAGCAATCGTACATTATTAAAAAGGACTAATTTCATTTTGCGCTCGCTGACCTGTACTCAAATTGTATTTTGTACTACTAAATTTAGGTTTAGATATATTTCATCGATCTTAAGTTCTCTGATCTATCCCAAGTGTAATAGTTAACTTGGTAAGAAAAAAAACTAATGGAAATATGGAGTGTGCACACGATGCACTAGTATAGCATTTGCATATCAGTAGAAGAGAGGGTAAAAAATAAAACAAGAGGAAGGAAACTTTACCTTCTTTGCCAATACACTAGATTTGTATATCTATTCTTTGGGTTCAATAGAAACTTTGATGCCCGACAAAGAAAAATAAAGCTCGCAACTTAAAAAAAAAAGGGAAAATCTTGGGTATAAACTAGAATCCTTCGCGCAAGAATGAATCCAATCCTAACCATGGCAGAAGATTCTTGAGATGTTCCCAGCTTCAAGTTTGTGAAGTGAATTAGTCCTCTGTATTTGGAGAACAGCACCACTAATTCCCCTTGGCCTGATGCTTAATGTTGTAGCATTTACGTTGTTTCAGGCAATTTGGAGATTCCAATTGGGTTGACCTAGAACATGGCCGTATATATAGCAAATCAGTGAACGGATTGCCGAACTTGATGTGCAAAAAGATGATGAAATAGCCAAGTTATAATTGAAAAACAAGAACCTCCGATTAAAAAACTTGTGCTGCTATTGATGAAGAATATGGAGATCTTTTTACTTCTGTTAGTTTTGCTCATGATTTGATTGTAATGGATTTCAAAGTTTAAGGTGTAATGTATCACAAAATTGAAGGTTAGGTGTAAAGTGAGAATCAGACATAAGTTAGAAGGTACAAATACTCATTTGCAACGTGTGGTTTACGCAGGCTTTTTTTTTTCCACGCTAGTTTCACTTACGTTGCCAACCATTGGACTGAGATGGGAGGAATTTGAGAGCATAGGGTGCATTTTTTTCTACAATTGTAGTTTAGGGCGTGAATTGAGAACCGAATACAAGTTAGGGATACAAAGTTATATTAGTCCACGAGTATATTAGAGTCTGCACAATGTTTCTAAACTTTTAAATGGAACATTTTAGTCTCTTAACTTTAAAATTTACTTCACTTTACTTCTTAAAGTATAGGATTTTTCTCATTTTAGTTTCTAAAGTATAAAATCCATCCCTCCACAATCGCCAAGGTATAAAATTTGTTCCACTTAAGTATAAAATATGTCTCACTTCCATCAACGACTTTACTTAAGTGGAACAAATTTCATATCTTACAAACTAATGAGTCAAATTTGAAATTTAGGGATTAAAATGGGAATAAGAACTTTGTTTAAGGTTGCAAAGTGAAATTAAACCAACCTTTAGAGACTACTATTTATTTATTTATTTATTTTTAGTGACTACTATGAGTCATAGCTTTGAAAATTAGTTCAATTTTAACTTTAAACAACAAAATCATGACTTTTTGATAGTGAAGCTTTGGAAACTGTTTTAATAGTTTTGCCCACTAAAGCTCAATAATGCGAAGACTTCTAAAAGAAAAGGATAAGAATCCAAGTCAAGTAGACCACAATGATTCCGTATTGATACGGCAGACACACGTCCACAACTTTTACTAAAGACCAAAGCAATAACAAACCTATTTCCCACCTTCATCTTTATATATATATATATATATATATATATATATATATATATATATATGTATGCTCAAGTAGTTTTGTTTATATAAGCACCACAATTTCCCCCATAGAAGCCAAGCTTCAAGAATCTCCCACATCAGTTTCACATCTTAGGGCCAAAAAAGCATCAAATTGAGTGCAAGAGGTAAAGAAGATGAAGGTGAAGAAAGGATTTCTTGCGGTTGAAGTGGGATTGGAAGATGAAGGCAACAAGGGATTTCAACGTTTTGTAATTCCAATATCATATCTCTACCATCCTCTTTTTCAGAGGCTTCTTGATAAAGCTCATGAAGTGTATGGCTACCAAGTAAATGGTCCTCTTAGGCTTCCATGTTCAGTGGATGACTTTCTTTATCTTCAAAGGCAGGTTGAGAGAGAAACAAATAAGCAGCATCACCATCAGCAAAGCCACCACCTCCACTATCACCACCTCCTTTCTTCTCTTCCTTTTCACTAGATCTCTTGTTGAATTATCCATGTAAAAAAATTTGTCTGCCCTTTTTTTTTTAATTTCTGTGGAGATAGGATGGTATAGGAGAAGGGACATACTTTTATGCTGGTGCCCTTGTATCTTCAAGAAAGGAGATATCATGTACTATTGAGCTATCTATAGAGAAAGAAATATTGAAATAAAGTCTATTTTGGAGGCTGTCTAATTCAAATAAAGTCTATTTTGGGGGCTTTCTAATTAAATATTTTAGCTAGCAGCAATGTGTTTTGGTTTAATTTTTTTTTTGTAAGAAAAAATAATTTTTTCAGAGAAGAGGGCAGGATAATTGTCTTGTTATTTTAATTTATTCTTATTTCTCTGCAACTGACACTAATATCAAAGAAAATTTTGTTACCGGTGGCCATTTGCCAAAAGTGATTATGGTGTATTTAGCGTATAGTCCCTTAATTGGCACATTGTTTCTCAAGTTAGCCAAACAAAAACACTTTTTTTCAGGTATATCACTTGTTAGGAAATTTTATGTCAATTGTACCCCTAAAATAGCTATCAATTTTTTACTTACACATAAAATACGCAGTTTGAATAGTAACGTTTTGAATTAGTTCAAATATCTTTTTTTTTTTATTTTAGTGATTGGAGAAACTTGGTGTAGTTGAATATGGTAAGGGGTGCGATATCAGAAACAGAAGTTTGAGGGTTAAAATAGAATTTCATAAAAAAAATGCATTAATTATTTGTATCTTAGTATTGTTAATCTTTTACAAAAATTTGGAAGTCAAACAAGTTCAAATACATGGTAATTAGGGATAATATCTTAACTCTTCTAACCATGTAATATGTTTATTACAGTATTTTAGATGAAATAATTTACAATACATCCTCGGTCTATATAAATGGGATCTAAGGTTGTTGATTCCTAGTCTTTGTATTTAATTGTAAATTCATCAAATTTGAGGGGTCAATGTAAAGTATGTTGTAGTTTTTTGCATAGAAAATTATATATGGAATACAAACCATGTATAATTCCCTTCTCCAATTGGTACTGTTTATTGATTCTTTTAAGTCTCTGCACTTCATTGTGAATCAATCAAATTTGTAGGGTCCATATTAAATGTGTCTCACTTTAGATTAGATTTTTTGTGCTAAAAACTAATAAAATTCAAGACAACCAAGCATATTCCCTTCTCCATTTTGTTCTTTTATTTACTAGTCAAACCTCTCTCTCTCTCTCTCTCTCTCTCTCTCTCTCTCTCTCAAGTGCTTGTAAGTACAAAACACAGTAGCAAATTAGGCAAAATTATAGGAGGGCAAGGTGCTTTAAATGTGCTTAACAAAAATGGAATAATGTTAGAGATAACATAATTAACAAGCAAAGAGATAAGTGCCATATCTTAATTGCAGTTGCACATCTAATCAAATAGTGCTAATTACTTTCTAAGTGAATCTTATGCTAACCTGCTCATCTCCCAGTATCTTCATTTTGTAGCCTTTATACTTTGAGATGAAAACAAAACAATTTAGAACCCAAATAAAAAGCCCATATCAAAACAATTAATTTTGCCAAAGTTAATTGGATTACTTAAGAGTTGACTTTGGAGTATTTCAAGTTGTCTATGGCATAATTTTTTCACTGAGCTATAAGAAATCAATTAATGCATGTATATTTATTTTTTTATTACATTATAAGATATAGAATAACTCAAATTAGGGAATAATTAGCCCATAATGATCGCCACTAATGGTAATATATTCTTAGACTATATTTAACAGTACAGCACACATTATATGCCTCTTTCCACCTCAGCCATTTATTTGGATGGGGTAAATTTTTGGTTTAGTGACAAATGACAATGCCACAACAATTATTCTAATAACAGATCGAATTTCTTTTAAAATGATAAATATGTCGTTTATAGGACCAGTAGTCATTCACCAGCAGAGGGCATAATTGTTACTAGTGGAAATGGCACACCCTATGTGTGTACAAATCTAAAAGAAAAAAATATTTTAAAAGGAAAAATTATTAAAATTTTTAGTAGTTGTTGGAGGTTTTTTTTTTTTTTTAGAAATATAGATGGAAGAATTGTGTTTTTCTTTTTCCTTTTTTGTTTGGATGGGAAGTTGTTGGCAGTTATTGTCTTATTGAGAGTTTTTTTAGGTTAGAAAAATGGGGATGTATGTACGTATTTGTGTGTATTTATTTTAGGAAGATGACGGTATCATTTTGGCCTTTATTTGGAGGGTAAAATAGAAATTATAAAAATGGCACAAAAATGTTTACATGAACCCTTCCTTTTTGCTTAGAAGAAACTTATTGTGATAGGAAAATAAATGCTTATCATTTGCCGAAATTTAAATCACATGTCCTCTGAAGTACTATCTTAAATAAATTTATTTTTGGTTTCCATAGCACTCTTCATCTTAAATTTAGTTTTGGTTTCCACAGAACTAAGGCACTATTTGCTTTGAGGGAATAGGAAGGAAAGGAAAGAAAAAGAAAATGGAGGGATAAGAATTTTGATGTATGAATTGGTTTGTGATGAGGGAAAGGAAAGGATAAAATTTAGTTATTTTTTGTTAATCTACTTTCAGTCCAATAGTGGGTGGAAATGGAGGGATAAGATACCAAAATAAATTAAATTTTTAATTTTTTTTAAAAAAAATTAATGTGTTTTAAATTAAGCTTTTTTAAATTATTATGGATAAAAATGTAACTAACACGTGCTAATTTCCTTTCCCTTCTTCTTCTTCTCTAATCCAAACAATATTGTTAATGTTTGCTTTCATTTTCTTTCGTATTTAATCCAAATAAGATGAATGGAATCTACTTGCTTCTCCTCTCCTTTCCTTTCGTTTTCACTAGAGTCCTATCCTTTCTTTTCTTTTCTTTTCCTTCAATCCAAACAGTGCCTTATTGTTTACAATCGAGGGCCGCGTGAGTTCTCACAGGATGAGACATTTTAAAAATAGCTTTCAAAGAGTGATATTTTTCAAACCTCTTCCAAAAGAGTAAAAAATGTATTTGGCAAATGTAACATGTACTCAAAAAACATATTCAGTGAATATAATATTTCATTTACGCATTTATTTCTTAAAAAAACACATTCAGCAAATTCATTAATACTTAAAAAGCGCATTTACTATACACATTTTTTTTTCATAAGTCTCACCGTTTGAGAACTCTCTTCAAATATTATCATAATTTGGTCATTTTCTCCATCACTACCATGTTAGGTATAATCTACGGAACCTTTAGTGTTCTAAATTAGAATGCCAATTCTGCATCGTACAAAAGAAGTACAAAAAGTGATATACATCTTGTTGCTTTCAATTCTACCGTGTCTTTTTTTCTTTTTTTTTTTGTCAACACAGGGGTGTCCGGGTCAATTCTTACGGGGCCCAACTAATCCCCTGCGACCCGGAAGAGGAGGCCCCACTTCACACCGAGCACGTTAACAACAGGACTCGATGTTCGGGTCAATCTTTACGGGGCCTGACTAATCTCCTGCGGTCCGGGAGAGGAGGCCCCACTCCACACCGAGCACGTTAACAACGGGACTCGAATCCTGGACAAGTCAGGAAGGTCGTCATACCCTAAGGAGGGGGAGCAAACCGCTCGAGCTATCCCGTGGGAACAAAAAACCAGCCACGTAAAGTGACAAGTTTGTGGGAGGCAGACCTCCAGCATCACCAAAGATGGTGATGACCACTGGACCAAATGGCCAGTGGCAGCTCTTACTCGTGTCAATCTTATTAACTTTTAAACGAGATAAGGTTTTTTGAGACATAAAGTGAGATAAGGTTGATACACTATTGCCTCAAAGTTAAAGTGGAAGTTTGTGATGTGTAACTATTTCTAGTAAGTGGTCTCTTAATCACCTATTATTAGCCAATGGAAGTATCAGGAATTTATTGGATGCACCTTCTTTCTTTAAAAAACAAAAAACAAAAATTGCAAGCATGGAGTAAGATTTAAGAAACAGAGAGGGAGAGATAGGGGGATTTGAATCCAAAATTTCTAATTCTGGAGGCACTTTCTTAAGTCCTCTCAACTTAGTAGTACACTGGATGGAATGCAACTATGCACCCTCTTGGTATCAGCTTCTTGAATCCACACAAATTCAGGTATTTATTGGATGCACATTTTTCTTGAGCACAAAAAATGCTAAAGCTTTATCTTGTTTATAAACGAGTTGTGCATCTGCCTTAGGTAAGCTTGTTCGCGTTTGCTTTAGATTTTACAAACTTTAGCTAAGGAAAGTGATCATAGGAAATAATAAGCATCAGCAAAAGATACTTTTTCGTAAAATTGCAAATTTTAGCTTTTTTTTCCTATTAAAAAATCTATAATCTAAATAAATACAAAAACAAACGAGAGCAAAATATTCAACTTTGGCAGTTATGATGGAAAACTAAATATAAGTTTTCGCAGTTAATTTAAAAATATTTTTTGTTATACATATAAGTTTACATATATTCAAATTCACCTTAAAGATAAATTTGCTGGTTCCGTCTGTGGTCCAGTTATGATGGAAAACTCTTTGAACTAATCATAATCCTTCTCCTAATACACATTTTAACACGTGGTATTTGTGCCTAACTAGTGGGTTAATTGCACTTTGTCCCCCCAAACTTTGAATGATTACCCACTTCAATCCCTAAATTTCAAAATGGGACACTTAAGTCCCTAAACTTATAAATACCTCCCAATTAAGGAAAATTGTTGACAGAATCCTGAATGTCGTTGGTGGTCGAAGTGTTCCATTTTATAAGTTTAGGGATTTAAATGTCTCATTTTATAAGTTTAGGGACTTAAGTGTCCCAATTTATAAGTTTTAGGGATTTAAGTGTCCCATTTTGAAGTTTAGAGATTGAAGTGGGTAATCGTCCAAAGTTTAGGGGTACAAAGTGGAATTAACCCCTAACTAGTGGTAAGACACGTGGAAAAATAAAAGTATGCAATGTACGTACTATAACTCAAAAGCAAGAAAAACTCAGAACTTAGGCAGTTGTGATCCAACCAACTACTCGGCCACCAGGGAGAGCTTCTAACTCCTTGGTTGTAGGTCAATTGATCGAATTCTTGACCTGTATTCTTATTTAGAATTTTTTGAAAATTTCATCAGCGAAGTGAATGCAAAGCCACTCGTTTGGTTCAGCAACGGTTAGTTCCTTTCGAATTTCTCATTGATCCTCTTGAGTCCACCCCTTTCTCTTAGTATAGAGTAGGAATAGGTGTAAAATAGAATTTATTGTGTTAAAAAAAAAAAAAAAAAGGCAGTTGCGATCCCATCATCGGTCGTGTCAGTAACTCAATTATTGTGGTGATCCGAGGGTGGGCGGAATGAAAGTAGTTTGAGCCAAGAAAAGTGCTCGGCGCCCACCAAAGCCGTGTAGGAGTTGTCTGCAAAAGTCGAGGAATCCCATGGTCCCTTCATTTTAGTGCCCTTTAATTGTGAAAGGACAATTTGGATACAAACATCTAGAACCAAAATCCACCGGCAAAAATCCTTGAGTAAACTGCACATATCTCCAACTTTTGCTCTTTCGGCTAGGTCAAAAGTCACGACAAATCATTTCTGCCCAAGTCTGCTAGGAGAATATCAACCAGACAAAACCACATGTCAAATTAGTCCAATGTTTGGTTTAAAGATTTTTGTGAGAAATTTTGTTTCACTACACCATTTTTTATGCTTAAAAAAATAAAAAATTGTTAAAATATATGTGTAAAATTAAAAAAAAAAACTGTTAAAAGATACAAAAAATAGTTGAAAAACTTACTTTACGAGATTATAATAGGATTAATTCCACTTTGTCCCCCCAAACTTTGGACGATTACCCACTTCAATACTTAAACTTCAAAATGGGACACTTAAGTCCCTAAACTTATAAATATCTTCCACTTAAGTCCCTAAACTTATAAAATGGAACACTTAAATCCCTAAACTCTTATAAAATGGGACATTTCGACCACCAACGGCATTCAGGATTTGTTAACAATTTTCCTTAAGTGGGAGGTATTTATAAGTTTAGAGATTTAAGTGTTCCATTTTGAAGTTTAGGGACTGAAGTGGGTAATCGTCCAAAGTTTGGAGGGACAAAGTGGTATTAACCCATTATAATACAAAAAACTATTTCCGAATAACGGAGATTCCAAGCACAGAGTGCCCTTTAGCATTTCAAGATTATATTTAGGTAGTCACAAGTGAGGAAAAAAGAGATGTACAGAAATATATTTGGTTTCTTGGAATTCAATTGCAGCTTATAATGCCAATTGACTTTGTGCTTAAGTATAATTATACGTATTGGTTATTAGATTTAACAGAAACAGTTAAGATTTATTTGTACCTTGTTCTTAAACGCTTGCTGTTAAACAATCTCATTTAATATGTTTCAAAATAATGATCTAACTTTAATTACAAAGAATCTTTTGTTCTATACAACTCGCTAACATGAGGTTGGAATTGCCTCATACTGCTGTGTGTAATTAATGTTGTGTGTCTATCTATACATGCATGCTAAGGCCTATAAAATTGCAAAATGTACTTATACTATGTATCTATGCAATATATAAAGCTTGAGTTCCACTATGTCTTAAAACCACACAGTGATTACCTTACATATTTCCTATTGTACCCTTATTAAAGGGTAAAATGATCCTAAATTATTGATAAGAAAATATAAATCCTATTATTAGGGTTCATCTACAAATTAGTCATACTTCTCCAGCAACTAATTAATAAACCACTCTAAAATATCTAGAATTCTCTAATCCTCCATACCATTAAACATTCTTACACAATGATATTAGTTTGTCTCTAAATATACTAGAGAAGAAATAATTATTACAACTATATTTTATTAAAGGGTAAAATGATCCTAAATTATTGATAAGAAAATATAAATCCTATTATTAGGGTTCATCTACAAATTAGTCATACTTCTCCAGCAACTAATTAATAAACCACTCTAAAATATCTAGAATTGTCTAATTCTCCATACCATTAAACATTCTTACACAATGATATTAGTTTGTCTCTAAATATACTAGAGAAGAAATAATTATTACAACTATATTTTATTAGTTGTACACAAATAATTACTATTACAGAGATTTTCTCCCTAAATCGAGTGCACCTTAAACAAGTCTCTTACTATAAAGGGTATCATATCATTTTATTTTTGACATTTTTACCCTTACCATAAAGGGTAAAATGGTCATCTTCTTAACAAAAAAATCTGCGTAATTCCCTATTCTCCCATCTTTAACGTTCGGCATTTTTCCATGTTTATCCACAACCTTTCAATGTTTATCCAATATTTTTGATACTCCTCAAAATCACATATTATATCAGAAGTGTTAACGCTTTTTTTTTTCAGTAGGAAAGAGGTAAATTTAAAGGGCGGAAAGGAAAAAGGGGGATTAGAATGTAAAATCTCTAATTTCTAGATCGTCAAACTTATCTGCTAGACCGAGCCTCCTCAACCAAAAGCGTAAACACCTTAGTCTGAATTTATGATAGAAATGTTAAAATGTGAAAAAGAAAAAATATTAGCCCCGATTCCTATTCCTTTCTTCCCTTTTCCAGTTTTCTAAATCAGCTTACACCAAACAATTCTTTCTCTTTTAATATTTCAATTTTGAAAAATAATTTTTATACATATTTTAAGTTTACTAGTTGCGCATACCATGGATGTGCCTTAATAGCTAGTATAAGATAAAATAAATGAGTTGGAATTATTTTGATTGGACTTGTACATGTTTCCTATTACGTATTTCGTGTTAAACTACCGAGTTGGTCCCGTGGCCAGGGATAGGCTCTTAGATTTCTCCTCGCTATTAGATTCAGGATTCTAATCCTGTGCCGGATAACTAAGGCGAAAAAGGTGTGGGGAGAGGTAGAAGGGTAGAAAAAAAGTTATTAAAAAAATATTTCATGTTGGTTAGTATAAGATGAAATGAGTGAGCTGGACTTGTTTTGATTAGATTGTACATGTTTTCAATTAAGTATTTCGTGTTGGCAAACAAGAGAATTTCATGTTACTCTAAACTTTAGTTTCAGATTGAGCTTTCCCTCATTTACTTTCTCCCAAATATAATCAATTTCTTTTTCCCGTATTAGTTGTATAAAGGGAATCTATACCGTACATGGTACATTCATAGGAAGTAGTTTTGAGTAAGGTAACACTATTAAGTAGCCTAGGCCGCTTGCTTTGGTGATTAAACAATTTGTAATCATGAACTAAAAACAAAGGTAGATGAGATATTATGCACGGAACTAGGACCACCTTAGGGAAGGTGTCTTTGGACAAATTTAAGACAGTATTTGAAGGTATGGAATGACAAGCACACCTTGCACCTTATTTACAACAATTAGCACAAAAAATGCTTTGTATTATCTCCAATCTTTAAAGTTCACCCATGTTTTGACTAACAGTCATTCTCCAATCAATCTTTTTGCAAGGGTTTAAGACAGATAAAGGGAGAGTATACACAAGTCTGCTTGATGGATGGAAGGGCGGATGGAACAAAGTATAACGAGAGAGGTAATAAAGCAAAAAAGAGTGCGAGTGCATTGGCATATTGAAGAAATCATATGGAAAATGTTAATGGCAAACTAGGACTGTCGTGTCGTTATAAAAAGTAGAATAATGCGATTAATAATTATCACAACATTAGTGGAGTACCTTGTCAAAGTGACGCGACATTGATCAAACAATTGGGATCATTATAAGAGGATATTTATGATAATCTCTCCGCCTAAACCATAGATTCAATACTCTTTCTTGCCAACCAAAAAACAAAAGCACACGCACGAACACACAAAAACATTGGAGTCGAGTCAATAAACTTTGACTGCTTATGCTTTTATGTACTGCACTTTCGGTACGGATTAGCACAATATATATAGTACAATGTGGTAGGAAATATTTCACCAACTGTATATGATAGCATTTTCATTAATCTGATATCTTATTCTCCAAGATGATTAGTGTATAGAATTAAGATAAATAAAGTAATGTTAATTCAAACAAGTGGGCAGTGAAGAAGCAACTCTTTTTGAAGCCACTCAAGCGAAAAAGACAGGATAAAGAACATAAAAGAAATTTTTGTGGGAGATAAAGTGCAAGGACTGCTCAACTAGATGTGCAATAAAAGAGTGGAAGATTATGGAATTCTTCCACTTGTGTGTAAACTAATTTCCATGATGGAGGCAGGTTAATTTCACAAGCCGACCAACAGAGGTGCTCGTCTCACTATATGGATCTTGTACCACATTGACTTGGTGGACTAAGATTTCTAAAGATTGATTCAATGAATAGGGATCAACAAACCTAGATGACTAATAACATTATAGTAATATCAAAAAAAGATCGTGTTACTATAATGTAATTAGACAGTATTTTTTGATTCTTTTTATTTAACAATTTAGATTTTGTTTTTCAAAAATCCCAGGAACTAGTGTTCATGGGTCCGTAAGTATGTTAACTCTGATGGTTGCAAATGGTTTCTTTTAATTCATTATTTCTTGGATAAAATGAAATTACAGAGGACTTTCTTTAATATGTCTGTTGAAGAAAAATTTTATTATGGTCTGAAACAACTATTTGGCATGTATAGTAGTTTGTCTTCAGTCAATGAAATAGCATTAATTGGACAAATAAGGACCTCACATCAATCTTATTTGAATTGTATTTAATGTAGAATTAGTCGGTTTAACAATTTTATTTGGAAAATTTTTATTAATTGAATGCCAATTATTAGGCTTACCAACTATTAGACTATTAGTCCGTACTGTGATAAAATTTCCATTCCACTCAATTTCTTTGGAATTTCTTAGAGCAGGAGATTATGTTACCCGCTTGGACACGATTGCTTGAATAATCTCAATAAAACAGGTATTTTGTTTCATAGTCAAACTCAAAAGGAAATGCCTGAGTTTTCGCACAAGTCTGTCTTTCGGCATATATGATATAACTGAATCATTGAAAGATTAACGTTCAATAGATTTTGCGTGGAAAGTGTAGTTCACTAAATGATTATAAAGAAAGTGACGTGCATAGGGTATGCATTTATAAATTCTTATATATAGGGTATCAAGAGAGCTTAATTCACATTCATGTTTTAAATTTATAAAGTACTGAATATCCCACATGTAATTTTTTGTAAATATACAAGTTGTAAGTGAGTATAAGGTATTAGAGGTCGATTCCATAAAGAAAATTGATCAATTACCAGCGCTACTAAAACTTCACTATTACTTAAACTTTCAACAAATTAAGAAAAAAATAATCTAAACTACAAACGGGTAGACAAATGCAAATGAAAACTCTTCGAATATTGGAATTCCTATCTAGTTATGCCAGTGTAACTCTCTAACTAAATGACTACCGAAATCTCGTCTAAATTATGCTGTAATTTTCTATAAAATTTGGACATTTGTTTTTCTTAAAAATATCTTAGAAAATTAATCTCTTAAAGTTAGGGAATTCCAATTTCATAGAGAAATCTTGGCAAACTGTTTCTACTCTACTCTATATATCTAATACTAGGGAGGGAGTACCCGAGTAATGCATGAGTGTTTGGTGCCTGTGATTAAAGAGGATTTTAAGATAATTGTTTGTTGGTGATTGTGTTGTTATTTTGTGGAGTTTCGAAAGTATTCAAACTGGTAGAAGAGTAAATGAATGAAGATAAGAATGGGATATCATATTAATGATAATATTTGATAGCATAGGTTTCAATAATAGATTGTCTACAAAGGCCATTTAAATCTCCCTTTCTTTAGATTATTATTCAACTTGCATTTCACAGATTACAGGTAATTTCATTAGCTATATGTCTGTTCTTGGCGTTAAAATGTTAATCAACCTGTTGATCAATAAGGATTATAGCATATGTAAAAAAGTCATTTAAGTTTCCCTTTCTACAAATTATTATTCAATTTACATTTCATGGATTACAAGTAATTTTATTAGCTATATGTCTGTTCTTGGGGTTAAAATTCAAAGCCACACTTATTCGTGTGTAGTGTGAGGTTTTGTTTCGCATCTGTTTGGTTTCTTTTTTGTTCACCTTTTTAGTTTCGTCGCAATTTTAGTTTGGTTTATCTGTATAAGAAAGCATTCATTGTTCTATAATATAAGAAAGCACTCATTGAAGTTGTTTGCATGAAGGAGTTTCTACAAATTTATCACTGCCTGAGGAAATTGAACCATTTCTATTACCTCTGCTTAATTAGAAGGTATATACGGAACACTATTAATATGAATGGCTTAGAAGATGTTTATTCTATTAATTTATTAGTAGCTAAACAATTCAAACTCAAATCAACAGCATACCATGTAACCCACCAATTCACAATTTTTCACTATCAAAATGAATTCCATATATGAATCACTTAGTACACGCAGTAGAAAATACATCGTAACTGAATTAATTAAATTATTTTTTGACTTACCTTATTCCAGATGCCCCTCAGAAAACTTTTTCTTACAGTTGCTCCAAACCTATTACATCATAACCACACCATTCAAATTATACAGACCAACCAAATTGGTGAGAAAATCATAATATTACAGCTAAATTATGCAACCATATTTTCAAAATTTGCTATAGAAGCAATCATGCAACGCTACGCACCACCAAATCCACCCAGATAAACAATAAAATTAAGAAATAAAACTCACCTCAAGTTGAACCACCAAGAATAGCTTTGCCTGAAAACCATTTTGGAATGCAGAATATAAAGTTAGCAAAAATAGCCCAATCTGGGAAGTTGAAACGAAAAAATTGAAGAATGTGAAGGACAAGGCATTCGAACAACCATAACCGATATTGAAGCATAAATTCATTAACATACCCATGTTTTTTTCAGTTTAATTGAGATGTAAATGGCAATGAGAATTGAATATGTTTCAAGCAATTGAATGTCCTCAAGTGGTAAGATTACAGCAAAATGTTTTCATTTCAATTGCACAATAAATACCACACTTCAAGTAAATGTGTCTGTAATACCATTTAAGTAATTACACCAATACATAAGCTTGTATGACTTGTACACAATGCAAAAACGATTATAAAATAATCCCACATTCCAAAAATACCGAAATGTCTCCATAAATAAGCGCTTTAAATGTACAAACATGAGGAGATTTCCGTAAACATACCAAAACACATGCTACTATCACTTGTACCTAAAGCTAAAATAAACTCCACATCATTTTACATCCCAAAAATGCCCCTATCCATGCAGTTGAAATTTAGAACCTCTCTTTGACCATAACTTATTCTTATATCGTATAAAGAAGTTAAAGTTTTGACATTATTTTTTTTTAAAAAAAATACATCACTCTTTTTATACAAAGGTACCGTATGTGCACCAAATTGTACCAAATTTCTTAAATGTATACAACTATGCCTAAGTAAAAACTAAAAGTAATACCTCGTTTGGTGTACATTATGGAAACTAAAAGTAAGAGTGCTTAAAAAAATACCCTATTTTTATATGCATTTAAGAAAATAGGAGCCAAAAAGTAAATGAATAGTTAAAAGTATTTTTAAAAAAAAGCTATAAACAACTAGTAGTTACTGTATAAGATAAAACAAGAAGAAACTACCAACTGTTTATGACTTTCCTCTATCTTGGATATTAGGTATATCATCTATATGAAAATGTACACCATATTTCCAAAACTCGTATGCCATGTCTCAAGAAGTAACCAAAGTAAGTTATGGTAATAGTCAAATTATGAAATTTGGACATTCGTCTTTCTTAAAAATATCTTAGAAAATTACTCTCTTAAAGTTATGAAGATTGTCTAACAGTATAATTTGAACTTTCCTATTTGTTAGAGGAACCTTAGAAGATTAGTCCCTACTATATTCTACATATCTACTATTTTAAAATTACTTAACATTTAGTTTTTTGAAAAATACATCACCCTTCCTATATAATATAAAGGTACCCTATGTGTGCCGAATTGTACCAAATTTCTCAAATGTATATAACTATAACTAAGAGAAAACTAAAAGTAATACCCTATTTGTTGTATTTTGTGGAATCTAAAAGTAAAAGTACTTAAAAAACCCTAATTCTGTGTACATTTAAGAATATATGAGTCGAAAAGCAATTGAACAGTTAAAGTGGTAAGAGAAAAACTATAAATAGTTGGTAGTTACTCTATGAAGTAAAGGAAGAGAAAACTACAAGCTGTTTGTGGATTTCCTCTATTTTGAGTATTGGATACACTATCTGTGCAAAAATGTACACCATATTTTCGAAACACGTATGGCATGTCTCAAGAAGGAACCAAACTAAATTATGACAATTGTCAAACTATAAAATTTGTACATTTTTTTAAATATCTTAGGAAATAACTTTCTTGAAGTTAGGGAGATTGTCTAATCGTATAATTTGAACTTTCCTATTTTGTAGAGAAATTTTAGGAGACTAATCCCTACTCTATTTGACATATATACTATATTAAACTTTTTGACATTCATTTTTTTTTTAAATGTCACTCTTCTTATATGAAGGTACCTTATATGTGCCAAATTGTATCAAATTTCTTAAATGTATATAGCTATGCATAAGAAAAAACTAAAAGTAATAAACTGTTTGCTGTATATTATTGAAACTAAGCGTCTGTTTGTTTCAATGTAGAATATTTTCCCTAAGAAAATATTTTCAATGAAAATTCTTTCCTGGAAAATATCTAATTTTCCCTTCATTTTCTGGTGTTTGGTGCAATTTTAAGAAAATGTTCTAAAAAAATTAAAATCCTCCAACGATAATATCGTTCCCGGATTTCTCTTTTGCTAATTGCTACTACTAATTATCATTATCTCTACCCACCTCATCAGCCACCACAAACAATCCCCAATCCAAATCCTTTCAAGTCTCAAAAAATAAATCAAAGACCAGAACCAAGAATTCACAATCTCCCCAAGCCAGTTGAGTGCCATTGTAATAAAAAGTTTAAATTATATGCCTACCGCTGATTGAACCACTATAAGAAATTAGCAATTGAAATTTGATGTTTATTGTATTAACTCTTCTTCTAAAAATGTTCCTCCTGCCTCCATTGGCTTCACTTTTTTTCCTTTCTCCAAAACTTCTCAATGCAAGCCCAATCTAGATCTAGAGTTGTATAATCCATAATTGCATTTGTGTGGCGCAAGAGAACAGGAACAGTAGAGAGGAACATGAGAAAGAGGAGAGCTCGAAGAGGTGCAAAGTTGTGGGATTTGCAGAAGCAAGTGCAGGAAAATAGCTCTTGATTTGATCTCTGTGGCATAGTGCTTGATGGCTTTGTACAATAGCCAAGTGCCGAGGAAACTGATAAGTCGCGATAGTTGTCGGAAATTAACTTCCGTATCTTAATTAGAGGTGGCAAAATGGATTCAAATCCATTTATCCATCCATATAAACCAAGTTTAAATGGATTTGGATGACTAAAAAAAGTGTGATGGTTTTAAATGGATAACCATTTAAAACCAATTAAATTGATGGATTTACATGGTTTATCCACTTGATCCATATAAATCCATTTAGCAAAATAGGATGCAATGGGAAGACGGACCCAGGACTCACAAATAACTTCTTCCCTTCCTTCCAGAAAGCGTCATTGTTGTGGGCCCACAAAACTAGAGAACATCATCACGTTCACAAGAAGTGGAGCTAGAAACACAGTCAAAATATTGACAAATGGCCTCTATGAGTTTGTTAAATCTGAGAAGAATCCTTTTTTGTTATTGTCTTCTACTTCCTTCAGTATATTTTCGTCTTTTTCTTTTTTGTAGATTTTTCCCTTTAGTTGCTTAATAATCACATGTTCTTTGCCTTCCACTAAGGGCCTGTTGCGAGTTACAATAACTTATTAAAAAATAATTTTTTAATAGAATTTTTAATAAAAATATTTATTAAGTATTTAAATGCTTTAAAATATATTATTTGGAGATATTGTTCAATAAATACTTATTGTATTGGATAATATGTAATTTAAAAAATTGTAAATGTATTTATCTCTTTATTTAGTTCATAATATAGGATAAAATGATTAAATTCAATGTTTTATTTTTTAAATCACAAAAGCTACTATAAAAGTACCAAATTTAACCTTTTGCTAAAAGTGTTTTTAACATAAAAATTTTTACTCCTAATTTTATAGGATGATATTCACCAAACGTTTTGCTTTTAGCACCTAAAAATGCATTTTTACCAGAAGCACTACAACTCTTATAGGGAGAGCTTGCGCCTCTCATGGGGTGCAACTTGGCTCAACTCCGGATTAGTCAGGGCCCAAAGTGGCTATTTCATACCGAAGGATCTGACAAAAAAAAATTATGAAAATATTTAAATGGATTATAAATGGATAATTGGTTTTTATTTAATCCATTTAGATCCATCCATTAAATGGATTTAAATGGATTGGATAAATTTCATCCACCATCGGTTAAGTCAAAACCAATTATGAACCATTTATCCATATTGCCACCTCTAATCTTAATTACGGAAGTCATTTTACACCAAGTTATGTAAAAGATTTTCTACTAGAAAAAATTTTCCTGACCTCTTTTGCAGCCAAACACCAGAAATTGAAGTAAATATTTTCTGGAAAAGATTTTCAGTCCAAACAAACAGACCCTAAAAGTAAGAGTGTTTAAGAGGAATACCCTATTTTCATATACATTAAAGAAAATAGGAGCCGAAAAGCAGATGAATAGTTAAAATGTTAAAAGAAAAGCTATAAATAGCTTGTAGTTGCTGTAAAAGATAAAGGAAGAAGAATTATGACTTTCTTTTGTTTTATTAAGAACTTCACGCCTTTTTTAGAAACTTTCGGCTTTCCTTGTACCGTATGTGTACCTAATGCCTTATTTAGGGACTTTCGGCTCTTCGTATAACCCAATGTGTATATCTTTAAATTGTTATTCATCAAAATAAAATATACATTTTTATTTTACCATCTTTTCTGGGAAGTGGGAGATATATTTTTACTTAAACATTCGTCAAAGAAGAAAGAGGGAAAAGCTTTAGTTGAAATTTTGAGCTTTGATTTGAATGAGTAGAAACGGAGCTCATAATTGCTTAAATTAACGTATTTTTCTTGCATCATTATAATTTATTAAAGAATTATGGTGTCTAAATTGTAGGAAATTATCGTTGGGCTGTTTTAGGCTCCCAATCGAAATAATAGTATAATTGCACAATAACTTCAACTATATCGAGTCCAAGTCCCAAAAATATGTCAATATGGGTATCATTTGAAAGTACCTTAAATAAGCTTTCCAACGCCATATATTTGCTTAATTTGGATGTATAATATAAAAAAAGATATAATATATGTTTAAAGTTTGAGGACAAAAAATAAAATTTTGAAAAGCGTGCAATGAAGTAACCAATTCACGGACCACGGACAGGTGCAACCGTTCCCGACGATTTTGTGCATTTTACACACCATGTAACTTCGTTTGCACACAGCGTAACTTTATTTACACAACGTAAAACTCTAGAACAAATTTTTGTGGGTCCCGTACACGTTAAAAATGAGGTATAAGAAGTGATTTGGATCATACAATTTTTTTAAATCAAATCTTGACCATGAACAACTCAAGAGCGGTCCAGCAGTTCATCTGATGACCGCTCCTGCCCCGCATCCCCAATTCACCGGTTTGCTAATTCAATCATTGCAGTCAAACCTGCCTCATATTCACCAAAGTATCCAAGTGTCAAGCAGGGCCGGGCATTGAAGATCAACTTTTCCTTTGGTTGGGTATTCCATTTCCACATTACAGACTTTTCTTTCTTTATAGCTTGCCACTTCGTACAAAGATAGCACTCTAGCTAGTACTACACTACAAGGCCACCTTCTCTTCTCTATTTTCAACTACTTCCTCTACTTTTCCTCTTTTCCTTCGTCCATTGAACTCGAAAGAAAGCCAGAATGAGCCATCCAAATGAAGAAAAGAAGATGAAAGTAAAGAAAGGATGGCTAGTGGTTTGGGTAGGCCTAGAAGAAGGAGAAGACGGTGGATTCCAGCGTTTTGTCATCCCCATATCGCACCTTAAACATCCCCTATTCATCAGCCTTCTTGACAATGCTCATGAGGTTTATGGATACCATGCAACTGGCCCTCTTAGACTTCCTTGTTCAGTTGATGATTTTCTTCATCTTCGATGGCGAATCGAGAAGGAAACTAACAACTATCACAATCACTTTCACCAGCAGAATCACTTCCATCATCACCTTCCTGGCTCCTTGTCCTTCAATTCTTGCTAAGTCTACAAATACAAGAGAGGGTGATAAGAGGGTTTCTTGGAGGCGTTTTCATCCTCATAATCATGGCAAGCTTAATATCTCTTTGCAGCGAAAACACTTCCAATCAGCCTTTTTTGGTCCCTAATTTGCCACAAGTTCTTGTCTTGGGATCATTATTATGTTCTGCTAGGTGCCTTGTAAAATTTTCCTGCTCCTTACTGTTATATGTAGAAATACAAAGAAGTTAATAATAGCAATAATAATGTAATTTAATTAGGCCTACCAATTTTGTTGAAACTTTTATTATATTACAAGGTCTGTCCAAGTCTCTTTTCTTTTTTTTATCGATACAGGGGTGTCCGGATCAATTCTTACGGAGCTCGACTAATTCCCTGCGATCCGACCCCGATGTTCCAACCCGACCCAAGCACATTAAATGCGCGAAGGAATCCAGCAAAACGGATGCTCGAACTCGGGACCTAAAGGTCACCTGTCCAAGTCATGCGTGCCATTTCTTTCCTTCATCTCTTTCTTGACATAAGTCAAGTGGCACGCTCAACAGTAGTCTGCCCACCAAAATGGATATCATCTGCGATACCGGACTGATCAACTCCTCAAGCTCCCAAAAATCAGCACGAACAGTATATTAGATAGAAAAAATCTCTTACAGTTCCTATGGATGATAGTAGACTGTAGTTAAGCTTGAGACTGTAGATAAGCTTAAATGCATTAAATATACGGTTTTTTTTTCACTCATGTTGTTATAACCAGAATATTCTCTTTGATTACGAATATGATATCTCTCTTTTTTTTGTGCTAAAAAAGTTGTGTAAAAAATTAGCAGGCACATAAATCTAACTAGATCAAAAGGATATTTTGACACCGTCTTCGGATTACAAATATGATATCTCGATTGTGCAAAGATTGTCTTAACAGGGAAAAGCGAGTGGTCTTCTTTTCTTTGTCATTTCTTTTGTAGTAAGTGGAAACGAGCTTCTTATTCTATTTGATGCCACCTGCTCTGCAACAAGAATTGATTGGTTTGGATAACAAATCTATGTGCTTATAGTGCTATACTTAGCTGGCAAAATAAACTTATTTTGCCAAAGTATAAATTTTATCACAAAAAAAATAAAATAAAATTTGCTATGAGAGTACTGTAGGCCTTGTGCTCTTTCATGTGGGGTTAAAAAAATAGATCTTTTTAAAGTTTGGTAGGTAATATCAGTTTAGTGTTCCATATTTTTGTAAGGGAGTAAGTACTCCTCATTTGCGCTTGGCATCTTTTTCAAACACTTGAGGGCAACCTCAACATGTAATTTTATTTTTACAGTAATAAAATAAGGGGTTAGCAGCCCTTCCTAGAAAAAAAAAAAAAAGAAAAAAGGTCCAGAACCTTTAGTTAAGTGATAATTTTTTTTTTAACATAAAAGTGATAAATTTTGCTACTCAAATAGTAAATTTCTTATTGAATTAATAACCTTGGTAGAAAACATGACAAACTTTTCAGAAACTGGTAATCCTTTGTAATGAAATGGTAATTTTTGCAAACAAATTCATAAGTTTGCAAAAAAAATTATAATTTATTAAATAACTGATGAATTTTACTAACCTTGTGTAATTAAACCACCTGGGGAAAGCCCAGGTGGCCAGGGCAGAGAGCATCCGCCCCTGCTAGGTCGGGGGATCAAATACATGATTGTGAATTTGAATAATAAATTTGTGAGTCATAGGAATCCCTTGAGTTTTTTACAGAAGTAGCATGAAGCATGCGTAACAAGGGCTTGTTTGGCAAAAAAGTTTTTTGCCAAATTTGTTTGCTATAAATTTTTTAACAATTTTAATTACAGTAATCTCAAAAAACTTCTTCAAAATTTTTAAACTAAACACTTCAAAATATCAAAAAATTTATACATTTCAAAAATTTTTCTACAACTTCTACAGTGAGTTATAGTAAAGTTTTAGACAAACATCCAAAAAAATTATTTGCCAAATGGTTGTTGTTAAAGAGGGGGAAACAGGTCTCTCCAATTGAGTTCTTTCCTGATATAGTTCTTACATTATTTAGTATAAACTCTTGCAATTTGGGTGTAATAGTAAATTTTACACCTCTAATCATATGAATTGACAAAATTTACAATTATATCAAAACTTTACGAGTTTACACCAAATATTATAAAAATCACAACGACCGGAAAGAATTGAATTGGACAGCTCCCGGATCCAAAAGCGGGATGGTTGCACGCGCGCGGACTACTTCTTTTTTTTTTTTAATTTAACAAATAATGAAGTAATTTTAACAACAAAAAATAAAAATAAAAATAAAACAAGATTAATCAAATAAAATCAAATGCTAAAAAATTTGTTGATTTTGTTGATGGTTTTTTCCTAATTTTACTTAATTTAGGTAAACCAACAATAACTTTCATAAATTGAATCTAAAAGAAATAAAGCATATTTTTGTGAACAATTTTCTTTTTCTGATAAATTTGAATGCTAAAAATGTCTTAAAATAAAAATTAAGAGACTCATGAGCAAAAATGAATAATAATTATCATTTAATCTATAAAAATAATAATAATAATAATAAATAAAGCTAAATTAAAAAATTTGGTATCTAAAATGCTAAAAAATGTCTAACAACAAAATCATGATATTAATAAATAAAAATAGATAATAATTATCAATAAAAATAAAATAAAATAAAATAAATAATAATAATAAATTAAAATAAAGATAAATTAAAATTTGGCGTCGACAAAGTGGAAACGTGGTTCTTATTCTATTTGATACCACCTGTTCTGCAACAAGAATTGATTGGTCTGGATAAGAAATCTATGTGCTTATAGTGATATACTTGGATGGCAAAATAAACTTTTCTGGCACATAGTGATATACTTAGATTGGCTTTAAAAAGTTTATTTTGCCAAAGTATAAATTTTATCACAAAAAAATAAATAAATTTTGCTATGTGAGTACCGGAGGCCCTGTGCTCTTTCATGTGGGGTTAAAAAATAGATCTTGAAGTTTGTTAGGTAGTATTAGTTTAGTTTTCCATATTTTTATAAGGGAGTAAGTACTCCTCATTTGCGCTTAGCCTCTTTTGCAACATGTAATTTTATAAGGGAGTAAGACTTGAGGGTAACCTCAACATGTAATTTTATTTTTTACAGTAATAAAATAAAGGGTTAGCAGCCCCTTCCTAGGAAAAAAAAAAAGGTCCAGAACCTTTAGTTAAGTGATAATTTTTTTAAACATAAAAGTGATAAATTTTGCTACTCAAATAGTAAATTTCTTATTGTCTTAATAACCTTGGTAGAAAACATGACAAACTTTTCAGAACCTGGTAATCCTTGGTAATCAAATTGTAATTTTTGCAAGTAAATTATAATTTTACTAATCTTATGTAACCGTGGAAACCCCGTCGAAGGAAACCACCCGAAGGTGAGTGACAAGTTTGGTGGGAGACAATGTTGACAACAACCTGATGGTGCATTTGAATAATAAATTTGTGAGTCATAGGAATCCCTTGAGTTCATTACTGAAGTAGCATGAAGCATGCATAACAAGTTTTGTTGTTAGAGAGGGGGGAAACCGGTCTCTCCAGTTGAGTTCTATCCTGGTATAGTTCTTGCAATATTCAGTATAAACTCGTGCAGTTTTGGTGGTATATGTCTAATTCCACAAAGATTATTACGCTTTTATTTTTTATGTGACATGATAACAGTGCAAGCCACAGCAGAGGGGACATGTACAGTTTGTACAGTGTAAGACTAAAGCTCAAGACTAGACTTTTAGTGTAAAATTTAGTGTAAGTAAGTTTAGACTAAAATAATAACTTTTAAAGATAGTAAAGTAGTTATTTAATTGATGCTCGATTAACATTAATAAGCTTTCGAGCGACCACATTCATGCTCGAGCTCAAAAATTTCAAGTTATTCTAACTTGGCTGAACTTGGTAGCCATTAAGCTCGAGCATAGGTTTAATCGAGTAACTAGCGAGCTATTGGACTCGTGTGCAAACTATTTCAAATTTCCGTAATAACTATATTTGATAATGTTATTTATCACTGAATTTTGTATTGTTATATGAAGGCATATGACATATGAAAATGAAATTGTACCACCAAAGAGTTCAAAATTTTGATATCATATCTTTTTCTTTTAGGAAAAAAGGGCTCATGCATGTTTAGGTTTTAGATTGCTAAAAATTTAGAATATAAAAAGCAAAGAACATTCTAACCATTGGAGTAAATTGTGCTTGTTTAGAAGCAAGAGAGCTTCCAACGAGGAATTTGAAATTATTGGTGATAATTTATTCTCATTTTCTTAGGAAAGTCAATACTTGATCGCTTGACTTCTTTTTCTTGATTCATAGCATTATTTTTAACTCTTTCGACATATTTTTTTTCCAAAATTAAAAAAATGAATAGGAATTTCTTTATTGGTGATGACTCATTTGCTTTCCTTTCCACCGGAAGAAAAACCTACAACGATTAAATTCATACTCTAAAATGTTCCAATTTTCAAATACACCATTTTAAAAGATCTGCCAAAAATGTGCCTGCATAATTTGAAAATGCATGGCTAATACTTTAACGATTAGCATCCATTTACATCATTTGGAAATTGCTGCCACTTTGACGATTGGCAACTGAATTTTTTTCCCCAAAAACTATGCTCCAACATTAGATTTAAGCAGATTTCCTTTTTTTGTCATATCAAGTAAGGGGACACATGGTTCCTGCTCAATTAGAATTTATTTGTTTGATAAAAATTTATGTGCCTATAATGCTGTACTTAGCTGTAATTAGTTTTCCTAAAAATTAAAGCTCATTTCATCGAGAAATAAATTTTATTCCTGATAACAACAAAGTTCACGCAACAAAATATTTTCTTTGTGCGTAGGTTAAAAAAAAAAACATGCTTTTAGAGGAAGAGATATTATTTTATCAATCGAGTCACATGTACCTACACGTGTTTATACCTAATGATTTTTCGCAAAGTGACGACGAAACATATAACTTGTACAAAACACTCCTTTCGGGCCTGCTTTCTTTCGGGAGACACTTGCAGAATCACTTCTTTTGGAAGACGCTGGAGGAGAAGGGGGGATTTGGGAGTGGAAAACAGAGAAAATTGGGGTTGGTGCGAGAGAAATTGATGAACTTGGGGTATCTTTTATTGCAAAACTTCCTCATTTGTATCGATGTGTAAGCTTGCATCGTGTGTATCGTAAAATCCAAATTGTTGATCTCATTGCATTTAATAGCTAAAATTTGGCTATTCAAAAATTAAAAAAAAAATTTCAGCCAAGTTTTAAATCCGACCATTGATTGCACTTGGTCAACGCCTAATCTCGTTCGCCACATTCATTTTTTGATGCAACAATTTCTGACACCTCATTTTAAAAAATATTTTTTGTACGCCAATTTTTTTTTATTTGTGGCGACATAATTCAAAATAAAAAAAAAATTCTGCAAATTTAAAACCCGACCGTCGATCATATTTGATCAACAGTCAATCATGTTTTGCTACTGTAGAGCTCCAACCCCTTCGGTTTCGTTTCCTTTCCCTCCCGCTGAAAACGGTCAAAGAACGGAAATCTGAGCTTTATCTTCATTTTTTTTTACTGCCCAAATCTCCAACTCCCAGGCTGGGCCTTAAAGTCTAAACCCATCGGTAGCATCACCCGCCCCAAAGCGACTAAATACGCCACCCAGTTTGCTAAAGCAACCGAGTTCCACATCAGATTTCTCCGCCATGGCTTTACGCTTAAAAGGTCCGTCTGTTGTCACCCCAACCTTTGTGTTAATAGATTTGTTTTCATATATGTTGTTGCCAAGTTATACTTCCTAACTATTTGGTGATTTTTTTTGTGGGTTAAGAATCTCTTATTTGCTTCTTTTATCTTTGCATGTTTAGTCCAATTGCCTCAGCAAATTAGTACATTTAGAAAAGAGTAAGAATTTTTCTCATTGGAAATTGTCCTTTTCATTTTTTTGGGGTTCAGTAGGATGACGAGCTCTGTGATAAAAAGATTGAATCTTGCAAAAAAAAATTGCCTCCAATTTGGGTTGTTTTTCTTTTTCTTTAATCCTTTTTGTGTTTGCGGTGGGAGGGGGGAAGAGGGGTAATGGGGTATTGTCTTTGTAATTAAAAGTTCTGAAATTTGGGTTTTGCAGCTTGGGATGAAATGGCTGCTAGGTATACTTTAGGATCTGTTTGGTTTTTGATTTTATAATCAGAAGAATTTTGTTAGTTTGTGTTTGGACTATACAGGAATATACCTAGAATCTTGTTGATTGCAGTTCTCAGTTTTGCTCTACTTATTCTTAATGAGAAATGAAATGTGGCCTTGTTCGACTTGGACTCTGAATTACCCCCTTTCCAGGGATAAAAGTCGATAAATATTGTTAATTTGTGAATTTTAAACGTTCAATGCAAAAAGTTCTTACTGCCAATAAGGGTTAGTTTCTTGTTTGTTTTTGACTACATTGGATCTGTAATTACCTTCAGATGTATTTGATTGTTGTATTGATGCTCTGGCACCTCCTAAGAGGTACTAATTCTTGACGGGATGGTTGCAGTTTTGAGTAAGAAAGTGCAGAAGTTTGAACGGAGGGGCATGCAGAATTGTAAACTTAACCCTGAAAGAGTGCCCGCTTTAGAAGCCACACTTAATGATGTTTTTGATGTCTCTCGTCCTAAGCCTCATGATTATGATGTCCGGAAAGACTTGGTTCGGATTTTTAACGAAATCTCAAGGGAAATTTTTGGTAATTTTTATCTGTTGTTTTTCTACAATGTGCACTAGTTTCTAGTTTTTAGAACCTTTAAGTAGTTTCATGCAGCGAATTTCTTACCCTTGCATAGTTTATTGTTTGTTTCAGGCAAATCTACTGACATTCCTGTTGTGGAGGAATTTGGTTCTTTTGTGATGGATCTTTTCAATGCAAAAAGTGATTTAGATCTTTCTTTCAACTTTACCCAAAGTCGCGTTCAGATTACACGGGAGAAGAAGATTCAAACGCTCCGGAAGCTTGCAAAGAAGTTTTATGCCTTGCAAAGTAAGTGTTATGTACCTCATCTATTTAATTTTTTCTGGAATCTGACCTCATCTTTGCCAGCTTCATAAAACATGAAAGAAAAGTGTTTTTAACCACCTAGTTGTGTTGTAATTCCCTCTGAGTATTGCCATTGCTGAACTGTGGTTAAAACTTCTGCTTTTGTTAGAGATGAAATGGATAAGCTGCAAATTTTTTCAATCTGAGCTTGGTAGTTAGTAAAAAGAGGAATCTTAACTAAAATCTTCTTTTCATGAGAAAGAGTAGATTGTTGTTCATAGAGGAAAAACTTGGTTGAAGGCAGTATGTAAGGAGCAGGGTATTATTTCAAAGAACTAAAAAGGTTATGAATTTCCATTTAATGAAGATGAAAGGATGCATAAAAATCATGAGAATTCTGGAAAAGAGGAGAGTAGAACCCCCCCCCCCCCCCTCCTTTTTTAATTTTGACAAACATTTTATGTGATCACTGCCCTGCTTTCCTGACCATGCTGCTACTGTTGCTGCTCCATCAAAATTCTCTACTTAAGACTACTTCACTTGAAAAGACCCCTGTTAATCTTGGCATCTCTACACTATTGCCAATGCCTGTCATTTCAATTCATGCATGGATAATTCCCATTTACCTCATTAAAACCTTGCGGAGTATCAGCAGCCGCTAAAATTCTTATAGAGGTCAATGGTTTTCTACAGAATATTCTAGCATGATGAAGCCAATTAGAAACACCAGGAAGAAGAAGGTTCAGAAAATTTGTGTTAAATATGTTATGTTGTATGTACTATTAACAGATAATGCAATTAATTGCTTTATGAGTGCCGGAAATTTTATCCCATTTCGACAAGGAAGTTACCAAGACCTAGGAATTTGACCTATGTTGGAGTATATTTATTGTATAAATTGCAACATTTCAGTGTCCATAGCTGTTTTTGGTTACCAATACAGGGGTAACTTAATATTCATTATTCCATCAATCAATGGCCTAGGTGGTTAGAGAATTTTTTAGAAATACAAGAAATAACAGAGCATTGTCACCATTTTAAATGACGCCAATATTTGCAATTTTATCACGTGTCATTTGAATTTTAAATGGATTACATGTGGACAGTCTATTGTGTTAATGAATGGAGATGATATTTCCTCTCACTCTCTCTCTCTCTTACACACACACACACACACACACACACACACACAAAAAGCATGCAGTTGGACATGACAGTGTCAGTAACAAGCACACTTTTATTTATCAGTTTGCCTCGTAGGGACTTTCCTGACTTTTTTTAGCTATTTTTGTTGTTTATACACTTAATTTGGGGTGAAAAAATGTCACTTCATTTTCTTATGGGAAAAAATTGGGTTACTTGGAGAATTGTAGTTTGTTATCAGATTTACGTATTATACTGTTCAAGTCAACAAGCGAGAAAGTCCCTCTTTGTCATTAAAAATGTATGGGACCCTAATTAAGACATGGATCTCAGGATATAAGCCGCACAACCTAAGAGTTAATGCGTAAGCATGCCGATCATGAGGGTTAGAAGAGAGCTTCAGCCTGTTCTTGATTAGATTTTGATTTCAAACTTATTGCTCCTTTTCTTTCAATTCTTTTTTGATTTTTGTTTTGCTCTCCATGATTGCAAGAGTGAGTAGGCAATTGCGGGATAGTACTGTAAAATTCCTTGGAGACGTGTTCAAATGTTCTGCATAGACCACAGTTCGGAAAAAATAAACAGAAACAATTTAAAGGATTGCGAACATGAAACCCAAAACCTAACTGAATGCTTGTCCAGGCAAGTGTTTGTTTGTTACTAGCATATGTGATTATTTTGAATGACATAGGTGTAGCCGAGGAGGCCTTGTGTTGATGCTCCAAGAATTAGGGGTCCTCGGTTCAAATCCCGCCTTTCCTCTCCCCACTCCTTAAATCCTACCGCTCCCTGCTAAAAAAAAGGAAGAATGACTTGGGCGTAGGAAGTGTAGCTCATTCCTGCCACTCTTCTAGTGGCAAAGCTGTTGTTGTAAGAATCAATTGATTCTGCTGTTTGTTCATCTAACATAAAGTTTTACCACAGTAGGCGTAAATGTGATTTAGCTGAACTTACTTATTGGGACTTCTTGATACATTTAAGTGGCAATTTGCAATGTATAAAGCTCAGGATATTTGGATGGCTAATGTGTCATTTCTTGACTTGCCGGATTTATTCTTACAAATGTACAAAGAAGAAAATAAGAAGACTTTATGCTGCTTTTCATTTGTTCCCCCTTGTTTAGGATGAAGTTAAGCACTCTTGTTTGGAAGCCAAATATGTTTTGAAGTTTAGATAAAGATAGGAATGAGTTTCTATTTGAGGATGTTTGCTTCACAAGTTGGGATATTTCTGATATATGCATCTTTGTGCTTTAGGTGGCGGGCATGTTTATGGCGTACATCCAATTACTACTGCCAAAGTTCCTATTCTTAAAGTTGTTGACCGCGGAACTGGTGTTGAGTGTGATATATCAATTGAAAACAGAGATGGGATTTTGAAATCTCAGTTAATTCGAATATTTTGTTCTATAGATGAAAGGTTCCGGAAGCTAAGTTTTTTGGTAATTGTTATATACTTGAATTCATCACTATATTCAATTTGGGCACTAATTTTTGCTACATATTCTTAGCTTTACAGTTTCACAAAACCTTTAATATTACTTCTCTACTATTTTACTAGTTTTCTAGTTATTGTTTGGACTGATGAGCAGAATTTGTATTTTCCTATGGAACAAGTTAATTATCATGCTTCAATTGTTATGTGGAACTGAAACTTCATAGTTGAATTTACCCAAGTGAACAGGTTTAGGAAGTAATTTTTGATATTGTACTTGAAGGTTTGGTGTGAAATTAGAATGTTGGATGTGGGCCTGTGAGGAGAGAGATGGAGAGATTGATGATACTTTCCAACACTTTAGATGTACCAGTGTCTGTTCTAGGAGTTCTCTGCATAAACATGATAACTCTTGATTACAGGTACAGCTACTACAAACATAGAATAATGAAAAGCTACGGTACGAAATGGTAGAATTGTGTTATTAATACATGGAGGCTTTTAAGTGCCTTAAGTGAAGTTCTCTGCTGAGCAATTACACAACTTCAAACTACTTTTTAGAGGTGAACTGAAAGTTCCTTTTGTTAATATATAAACTTTAAGTAGGGAATATTAGGGGATATTAGGGAAATTAAATAGTTTTGGATAGATGTTAGAAAGATGACACATGGGAAGTGAAATTTGGAGGACACTAGATTATCTATTATCTCTAGGAAGGACTAAACTCTTACTTGATGCAAAGTGGACTAGTTTTGGAACTGACTAACAAGTCCCACTTTCACTTTGGTCTGCGTCCAAATGACATTGAGAAATCCTTTGTCATTTTAAACAGCATGCTGGAGTATCTCTTAACTGTTCTTATCATCAGCTTGGTCCACAAATATTTTGGTGAATCTCAATGTTAGAATTTGTACTGCATTGCTTGCATGCTACCTGGACTTTTTTGAACTTTTTACTTCTGATCTCACTGAAAAGCTGATATATCATTGCAGATGAAAACATGGGCAAAGGCACAAAAGATCAATAGCTCAAAAGATGGAACATTAAACTCTTTATCTATAATACTGTTGGTTGCTTTTCATTTGCAGGTATGATTGTGACTCCAATTTAATTTCTCTATTGCCTTTTTATTGGATTATCTGTAGCACTTTAATTGTACCTTTGCAAAAACTTTTTTGGCAAGCACTACCCATGTAATAATCATGTAATTTTTCGCAATATTACATTCTCCATGCTTATTTTTCATTCTCTTTACATATTTATTACACCTTTCCTAGCCATACCTTGTCAGTCAAATTATAGTTGAAATCTCATAGCTATGGTATCAACTACCCTTCAGACGGATAAGATATGACAACTGTAGTCTCGATGATGAACCGAGAGAATTAACCAATAGTAGACATTTGGCAAGTGGCAACTCAACCACAATGCTTTCATGACAAAGATTTGTGATGGTCTTCTTGCTCCTTGATTTCAGAGTGAATTTTGTAACAGGAATTACATTTCCTTGCTGTCTAGTTGGTAGATTCTTTTCCTTCATTTTGTACCTAGGTTTCAACAGTTGACATTTGAAATGAGTTTGTCATGTTTTACATACTTTTGTCCTGCTCAATACTGTGTGCATCATCTTTGATGAAGTTCTGCTTTACTCTTGTTTCTGTCTCTGCAGACACGGAATCCTCCTATACTACCTCCATTTTCTGCCTTATTTAAAGGTAACAGTTATCCTTTAAGAATGTGGGATAATGTTCTAACAATATGGTTCTGTTCATCTGTTGCATGTGAACAGAAAATGGATGTGGTAATTTAGTCGGCAATATGATGAATCTGGTTATCAGAATTAGAAGATTAGATGTGGTATTTGATGATAGCTATGAAACATGAAATGGGAGAGTAGTAAGCAACTGAATGGAAAATCTAAAATGGGAGAGAACTTGAGAAAAAAAAAAGATTAATGACTCTTGACGGCTTGGAGGCTGCATTCTTTTCAATGATGTATTGGAGGGAGTAGTACAGGACTTTCACATTCATCTATGCTATTTCTGTGATGTTTATTGATTTCCTTTTTCTTTTGTGGTGTGCATATTTGTTAACTGTTTTCATCATTAGGCTTGTTCAAAGATGATAAAGTCAAACTTTGGAAACTTAAAGGGAAAATTCTTTGCTATAAGAGAGGGTGTTTTTCTGGATGATGATTCACTCAATTTTCTGAACTAGAGTAGGAAGGCCAAGATAACTTGGTTATACTAAACTATGTGGTCATACATATAAATGTTTAAGGGCTAGGTTATATTTTGTGGATGTCATGAGGGGTGTTTTTGTTGTTATTGTGAGCTGTTCTTTTGCAGTTTAGGTTGATAAAGATATGTAGTTCATTTTACAAACATTCTAGAAAATACATATAGCTCAACATCTCATGGCCCTGTTAACTTGCGAGTCGTGAAGCTAAAAAATTTATTTGTTAGGATATTATCCTCAGGGATATGTTTGTAAGAGGAGGCTTTGTCACCAGTAGTCCTAAACCGACTTCAGCAATGGTTATCCAAAAGGCCAAAACAAAAGACAGGATTTCTTCATCCCACCACCTAATCCATCTTAGAATGCTGGAAATCAATCAGCCATTATAAGACGTGACATTAAGAGAGAGAGAGAGAGACATTGTACACCAAAACAGTCTCATTAACAACATATAGTATTGGAAACCAGTTAAGAAAAAAGACGATCCAAAAGGCTAGAACAAAGTCAGTAGTTCTTCATATACCCACGACCCATCCCCGCTGGCCCCACCAAAATAAAAAATAATAAAGCCAAGCAGAGAAAATATTATGATCTAGAGGCCTATCTTTCGAATCTGAAAAGTGAAGAGGACTTTGGAGAATGACTTTGTTTGAAAATTGAGATGAGATTATGCATGGTTTAATTACTTGACTTTATAAAATCAAAACCATTGATAATTGTTCCAGAGTGGCAATCTTACCTCTGTAGATGAGAACATCTGCTGCTTATTTTCCACTGCTTTAATTGTATGTTGATGTACTTTCTCTTTGTTTCTGTCCTGTTGACTAGATGATGATTGAGGGCAAACCTCGAATAACTCATTTGCTTTGAGGCCTTTTGTTACTTGGTAATTGTTAATCGCTGAAGAATAATGACATCTTTCAGATGGTACTGATCCTGCATCAGTGGCCAAGCTGCTGAGTAACTTTGTGAACTATGGAAAAAGTAACAAAGAAAGTGTAGCTGAGCTCCTGGTTTCTCTACTGATGAAGGTAATGCTATTCACCTCCATTCGATGCTAAATTAAATTATACAAAGTGCTATCTGTCCTTTTTACAGTGAATACTGTCCTTTGTAATTGGACTTGAAGAGATACTGATCTTTTTCATTGTTTTTTAAAAATATGGAAGTTGAACTTCAGAAAATTAACTTTGAAGTCAATTTTACAATCAACTCTAAAGCAGTTACTGTGCCAGATTACATTGAAGTTGATTTCTGACTTCTCAGAGGTTGACTTCTTGTCAAATTCCCAACACTTTTTTGGGTTTTTTTTGTTTGGGGGGGGGGGGGGGGGCGGAGTGGGGTGTGATGGAAGGGCGCATCCTTCTTTTCCTTTAGTTGTAGGAGCGGTCCATCCTTGTTTACAACCCCACCAGTGAGTTTCTTAGAGGCAAAAATGAAAAAACAAAAGGAAACCCTCCTGCAGTTGTGAGACTCCACTCCGACGGTGGGCAGCAGTGTGACACCTTTGGTGATGGTAGCAGCAGTGCTGTGGGATCAACAGTCCCAACTTGTGTGGGTTTTTTGGTTTAGAATAACGGTGGCAAATGAGAGATTAGGACCAGATATGGTGGAGGGAAGAGTGGAAAACATTTGTAAGGATTGAGAAGGGAAGGTCTGAGAAGAGAATGCTCAGGTCTGTGTAGTTTTTTCTTTTTCTTTTTATTTTATTTTTTTAAGAATTTGACTACAAATTGCTTTCTGATTGAATCAACCTCATTGTAATTGGAGCAGGCAGAGTAACAGCATAAAGTCGATCTGTCTAAAATTGACTATGTAGTCAGGTTCTGAAGTTCAACGTTATTATTATGGAAAATAAAAGATCAACATTTCTTTAATTTCAAATTAGAAGGACAATATTGGGGTAAATATTTGCATCACCTTCATCTTTTATGTTTTAGTTGTTCTCGGTTTTCATTTTCCCCTTTTGCAGTTATCATCAGTTGAAAAACTTTGGCCCAAAGGTCTCTGTGCTAGTGTCTATGAAGGTTCTTGGACATCAAAAACTTGGGCTTCTAAAGTTGGCGCCATTAGTGTAATTTCTCGCATGTGATAAAACTTTTGCTGCTTCTTTCTTTATGTTTAGGAGGTTCTGGACTCTGACAGTCAAGCTTGCAGGTTGAAGATTTTACTGATCGGTCTCAAAATGTATCAAGGGCAGTGGCGGCTCCAGAAGTTAAAGTTATTTACGAATGCATTCATCAGTCTATCCGGCATCTTTTTGCATTCATGAATGGGCAAATCGACGGATTCAAGTTGGGGGAACTTTTATTTGGCCAGGTTGCCAAACAGCTGCTAGTGAGTGCTGGAGTTGCTAATTCTAAGATGAAGGTAGTCACACCCTCAGTCGGTGCTGTTAACACAAACGGAGCACTGCCTCCTTCTAATACTCAATTGGCCCAGGCAAAAGGGGCCCAAAATAAAATACATTGCCAAAAGAGAGAGCATGAGAGGCCTGCTGATTCCACCCTGACCAAAAAGATGCGGTATGGTGATGGTTGGAGTAGAACTCTTCCTGGCAGTTGGGGAGGAACGTCATCTGCAAATTGGGTGGCAGGACAGCAACTTCCACATTTTGAGTTGGAACAGGCACAAAAACGTCCGGAACATTGGGGAATATTGCCAAACACTGGCTGGGGAGGTACTCAGCAACCTAATGCTGGAGGTTGGAATGGAACATGGCAGACTCAAGCTCCATCTTATCATGCTGGACCATATTCTTCGAGTTCAAGTAACCAGCTTTTCCCTGCTTCATTGAGACTTCATTCTGTTCAGACCAATCCATCCACTTTTGGAACTTCGTGACCCTCTTTCACAACAAACTTACCTCCTCAAGGTACCCAATGAATCTCTACCCAGCTCTATCCTGCAACAGGATTTTGTATATCATCTAGAGTTAGACGTCACAGTTAATCTATTCTTACAAGTCAACAGCAAAATTGAAGGATTGGAGCAAGAATCCATGCACTTCAGTCTCCTCGAGTGATTCAGGGTTTAAATTTCTTTAGCTCCCTCCTGTTTTGTGGGTGTTTTTTTGTACAATTAGGTGGGGGCAGGTAGGTGTAAATGAAATGCCAAGGGTTGAATGTCTATGCTTCAGCTTGTAAATAGTCATAGTGTTGTAGACTGATACTGAGAAGGCATAGGATTTCTCCTAAGAAGAAACCATGTGCTTCTGTTGATCACTTAGTTCTCAATATTCATGATTTTTTTTTCCCTTCTGCGCTAATCTGCAACTTTCTGAGACCTCAAAACTCCTGAATAACCCTCAAATTCTGTAGTAAGTTGCACGTGTGGCTATGCTGACATCCGGTCTAGCAGCATCTTTGAAGTGTGAATCCCTCTTCCACCCCCTTAATTGGTATGAAATGAATTGTGAAACATGTTGCATCACATATCTTGAAAAGAATCCTGTGAGAAGCCCATAATGGCTTCTTGTCTCAATATAAGATATTTACCGTACAAGTGTGGATAACTCTTTTTGAATAGCAAATTTTTTCAAATAATACTTCGTTTGTATTATAAATATATTTTTTAACTTAATTTTTTATATTTTTAATCATCTTTTTATTTCAGGTACATCATATCATGTTACAGTTATTATTTTAAATAATATTTCAAATAATACTCTATTCAAACACACTCCTTGTATCATTGACTACGACATTGGCTAGAATTATGAAAATTATCAATTTGCTATATCAGCCTCAAAAGTCTATATATGGGTTATGTATAGTCGCCACTGGCCATTTGGTCCAGTGATCATCACGCTCTTTGGTGATGCTGGAGGTCAGGGGTTCTATCCCTGCCTTCCTCAAATTTGCCACAGTATATGGCTGGTCTTAGTTGACCATTTTCCCTTACCCCTTCCCCCTAGATTAGGCTAGATTAGGTTACAGGACATCTACCGTTGCCGACAAAAAAAAAAAAAAAAAAAAGGTTATGTATGGTCAAATTTGAAAACAAGATCCTAAGATCGGGCAAAGCTGTTTTTTTTTTTTGGGCAATGCTGTTTCTTGTTTCTTTTCTTTCTTAGAAGGTGAAATACAAATATATATATATATATATATATAAAAGAGACGATTAATAGTAGACCAAAATTACTCGTTCTTTTGATAAGACACACTCAATGTTGATTTTCGCGCCCTGGCTAAAACCGAGAGATCAATATCTCGGGACCAATGACGGCTTTTCTCACTTTTTTATTGCTACTTATAAATCTCTTCCAAAGAAATTGAGTCCTACTCACTCTGGGAAAAGTACATAATACTTTCCTAACTAAATATCGATACTAATAAGGATCGCCGATCTCAGCTAATTGCCCAATTAGAAGTTGGTTTCGAATAGAAAACTTTCTTTGTCGTTTGGAATCCTATGTCTGTGGACTTGACAGCATATCTTGACCGCACACATGTCAAACCGGTTCATAATCTTTTGAGAAATTGCCTTTGTAACCATTTTTTGTTTCACTTTCCTACAATTAACACCATTAACCAAATATAAGTAGAATTGATCAATTAAAATAATATTTGACTAAAATCAAGGGAAAAATACACACAAACGCACCCTATCAAGCATCATTTAGAACTAATTCTAATCAAAATAGACCATTTTCTTCTTATAATATTAGAAAAGTAACTAAAAGTAATATAAAATATCATCCAAATATAGCATAAAATAGTCACTTATCAACGTAACTTCAAATTGCAGCTACCATATTATAGTATCAACATCCAAAAATTTTACAAACAGATAAGGAAAAAAAAAGAAAAGAAAAGGCATGGATGATGGTAGGTCACATTTGAACTGCCGCTTTTTGAAGTTTTTGTATAAAGATATATTATACTAATTTGATGTATATGAGTTAAAAATAGTGATTGAGAGATATATTCATGAAAAACATAAAAATTTTCTATTAGAAAACTATAATCCAAATAAGGCCTAAGAACTAAGCTCAAGTAAAAAGTTTTTTTTTTTGGTAAAATATAGAAAAACCTCCTATGGTTAAGAGAATCTATAAGAGGTCCCCTATAGTTTTAAAGCATACCCTCTGGTATCTCGTGGTTTGAACTAATTTTAGAAAATGATGAAAATCAACTAAATTGACAGGTTTGAGATACACGCACCTCTTTTGCAAATATTTGTACTGGAAACAAACAAAATTTCATATGCCTATTATACCCTTAGAGTTAAATAAAAGGGCACAACGTAGAAAAGCCCCTTATGGTTAAATAGACCTATAAAAAAGTTCCTCTATAGTTTCAAATCTTACAATCGAATACTTTTTGGTTTGAACTAATGTGAAAATTCGATGACAATCATTTAAATTAACGAATTTGAGATAAACGCAACTGTATTGAAAGTCTTGACCTGAAAAATAATTTTTTAAATCCAATGTTTAGCTAATATACATATTATACCCTTTAGAGCTCATAAAATTCTCAAAAACAACCTAAAACTCCCAAATACAATTCACCATATTTCTATACACCAAATAAATAAATAAATACTCTCAAATACAACTCACCTTATTTCTATACAAAAATAAACAAATAAAAATAAAATACCACCCTCATCTCTTTCTTCGCCATCACCCGCCACATCTTGCTATCACCACTCTCCCTTCCATCACCACCCCCTCCCTCTTCTTCTTCTCCCTTATCTCCCTTCGCTTTCGCTCTCCCATATGCCTTACTCTCTTTGCTCCTCTCACGGTCACTTCCCTACACCCTCTCTCCCGATCACCCCTTTCTCGCCCCCTTCCCCCTCTCTTCTACGACAAATCTAGTCATAGGAGGGAGGTGAGGAGGTGCAGAAAAAGGGCTACAAAGGAAGGGAAAGGGTGCAAGAGAGGGAAAGGAGGAGAAAAAGGGAGGGGCAAGGAAGAGGAGGAAAAATGAGAGGAAGGGTGACTGTGATTGAAGGAAGGGTGATGGTAGAAGGTGGAGAGCAGTGGTGGCAGCAATAGGTATCCATAAGGGACTTTTCTGTAGGTTAGTTTAACAATAGAGAGGTTTTCCGTAAGTCTGCTTAATCAAGATGGTTGTTAGAAGGTCTGTTTTTGCCTACATACATACATATATAAATATATATATATATATATATATATATATATATATATATATATATATATATATATATATATTAGAGCAATTGTGTCATTTTGTCTGCCTCCATTAGTTTTAACAATTTGGACTTTTTTGTATTTTACCTTTCTTTGATAAATAAAAGTTTGAGTAGATTCGATTCTGATCACCATCATGGGTCAGAACATACCCTCAGAACCAAAAGTTGCTTATAATATATATATATATATATATATATTAGAGCAATTGTGTCATTTTGTCTGCCTCCATTAGTTTTAACAATTTGGACTTTTTTGTATTTTACCTTTCTTTGATAAATAAAAGTTTGAGTAGATTCGATTCTGATCACCATCATGGGTCAGAACATACCCTCAGAACCAAAAGTTGCTTATAAGGGTTCTAACTAGAGGTGGCAAAATGGGCGGGATGGGCGGGATTTGCTTGGGTTTGAGATGGAACCGAGTCATATGGGTTTGGACCCAACATTACCCATATGTGTTTTGGGACTAACTTGGGCGGGATCAGTTTGGGATGAGTTTAGATTGATCCCGCCCAATACCCAAATCCATTTTCTACATATTTTTTTTCCTTTAATTCATTTTTTATTTTTATATAATTTTAATATTTTTGATTTATTAAATTTCTTTTAGTTTTATTAAATAAACATGCAAGTGCTTTATACTCAAGATTCCCATAAAAAATTGGATTAACAAATAAAAGAAAAGATAGATATACAGCCATATTCCAACATATATCAAGATGGCCAAGATCCTTAGGATGTTGAATATTTATCCTCATCATTGTCCAAGGATGACAGGTCTAAACTAACTGAAATGTTGGAAATTCTTATGGATAATGACTAGGAAGACTACTAGATTATATTCGCTGATATGACTATAAAAATTGTTAAAGATAATTTTTGAATCTAAGACTCCGTTTGGATTGACTATTTTTTCAAAAAAATAAGTTTTTCAAATACAATGTTACAGTAATATACAATAACTCAAGAAACATCCCATCCATATTAGTATATCAAATATTTCAAAAAAATTTTATAGTAAAAATTTTTCATATACACTGCTACAATAAAATATTTCAAAAACACCCCCCAAAAACAGTTAATCCAAACGGAGCCCTTGTCATTTGAGCCCAATGGGTACCCAAGTATTTCCCATCCTTTTCCATTCATTAATGGGTATAGTTGGGATGTGTCCCAACTTAAACCCAATACCAAATTATAATACCCATCCCGCCCAAAATTCCTTTGGGCATGGGTAGCCCATTGGGACTTGGGACAAATTGCCAGCTCTACTCACATGCATTATTTTTTATGCACAAAAATGTCAGATCCCACTTTTTTAGGAAAAATGAATATGATACAGGTAAGAGCCTATTGTTTTAGGCCAAAAATGAATATGAATCGGGTTATTTGTTTAATTGCAAATGGTATCAAACATTTTTGCCTCCAAAAAAAAATGACCATGTATAAGTCATGTGATAGATTCAGGATAAAAAGTGGTCAAAATTTTAGGTTGGGGTCAAATTTTACTAAATTGATTTTGTAAGAAACATAAAATTTATCATTTTAAAAGTGAATGACGAAAAAATTCATTTGGAGCCAAATTTTAGTGGCTTAAATATTTTATAAGAGACGTAAAGTTATCATTTTAAAAGTGAAAAGGAAAACATTCATTTGACAAAATATGAAAAATATTTTGAACGATTTTTCCTTTTTGCTACATGAACTCAAGATTAGAGCTTTAATCTTCGTCTAAATAAGCATTACTGCCTGGATGAATTTAACTTGGTTCAGACAAATTTAATCTGCATTTGGCGGGTTCATCTTGGCTGCCAAATTCGTGCATCATTCATGTAGTAATAACGTATAAATTATGTTTTGTTTGGATAAAATTTCTTGGCTTAGAATCTCATGTATAACTTCATCAAAAATCATAATGGACCTTTTAGGTTTGGCTCAATCTTGCAGGTTCAGGAAATATTCATGTGACTCACTTCAGAATAGTAATGCACAATTAATGGATAATTCAACTGGGAATATACATAACAAATAAAAAAGAATGAGTTATTTATTTGTTGTTTCGGTTTAAATGCGTGTCCAAACTAGAGCCAGGATTTTCTTTATCTTGAATTGAGTGTCTTACTTTAAATTAAGATGTTATCAGAAAAGCAAACGGGAGAAGAGAAGAGTTGAAGATGTTATCATCATGAAAAGGTTCTTCTATATAATAAAATGTACAACACCACCTTAGTCACGCAAAAAGTTTTCATCGAATTGGCCTACTAATTATGCACACAATCTAGCACAAAATTTTCTGTGATGGGGTTGGCAAGGGTAGGGATGGCAATGGGGCGGGGGATCCTTCCCCCATCCCTCGCCCCGTTGTCAAATAACTCCCCTCGGTCCCTTGCCCCCCCCATCCCCCGCCCCGCCCCTGCCCCTGCCCCGTTTTTCCGTGGTCCCCCGCGGTTCCCTGCGAGTAAAGAAATTAACTTATGAAAAGCAAAACTCTCCTCATATGTTCAAACATTTTTTAGAACTAATAGGAGAGAGAAAGAATTCCCAAACATTAACCAAAAATACCAAGAACAATTAAAATCCAGAAATAACAAGAGACAAAGATCAATGGAAAACATAAAAGAGAAAATCAGCAAAATGAAGGGAAAAACAAACTCATGGTTGTTAGAACTGCTTATAAACGATATCATAGGTCATAGAAAGAATTCTTGTTCCATTAGGCTCTCATATTTACATTTTCATTAAGGCTTTTAGACAAACATCTTATATATATAAATATATATGTATATATATATATATATATTTTATGCGGGGGACGGGGCGGGGGATGGGGCGGGTGTACGTTGCCCCATCCCCCGCCCCGTTTTAAGGCGGGGGTAAATATTTCGCCCCCACCCCCACCCCATTTCTACCCCCGCGGGCACCCGGCCCATTGCCATCCCTAGGCAAGGGGAGGAGGCAGATGTTTAAGAATTAAGCGCCATGAAACACGAAATTGAGGAGGTGAACTGATAATTACCTTTGAAGGGGAGTTCACCAGCTTCAATGAGTTTGGGAACGCACATGTAAACCCAAAGACAACAAGGGCTGATAGTTTCGAAAAAAATGAGTGGGATTCCCATCTCCTCAGCAACATCAAGAACATAGTAGTACGATCCATCGGCTATGATGCATGTAATTGGAGGCCGTTTACTACTGTTACAACTAAAACGTTCACCGCACAGTACCTCCCTTAAGAAAGGCTCGGCCACACTCTGCAAAGAATCGAGAATCTCTGTAAACTGTTCAGCAGTACGAGGATCTTCATCCGGAAGGCCATCATCGACTTTTTCCAGGAGGAATCTTCCTTGATATTGATCTAAACGGGACTGGATATTGGTGCAACGCAGAAGACGATTGTGGTTGTGCTTTGTGTTGAGGAATGTTACGCGATGCCCGGCAAGGCACAAAAGTTCAGCTAGCTTCAGCATACTATTCACCGGACTTTGAATGGGTAAAGGGAATATTAGTACATGGGGAACAAGTTCATCTTGATGATCCATTGTTTGACTTGCACCCTTATTCCAGGTTTTGGTTCTGCATATATTATTGTTACTGGTAGGAATTCTTGTGAAGCGAAGAAATATGAAGGAATATGCGCAAGCAAGATGAACAGAAGATGCCTTCCTTCCTTTTTTTTTTTTCAGAAGCAAGAGATGCCGTCCTTAGATTACTGATCCGGCACATGGTCTTAATTAATAATTAGTACTTGAATAAGGTACATATTTTGCAAAAGTCAAAACTTGTTACATGGAAGAAAGAGTAGTCTATGGTATATGTGTATAAATTATGCGTTCATTATTATGGCTTATGGATAGGTGTTACAAGGTGTCTCACCTACACAAGTAATTGTACTTGTAAGTCACTCACTAGTCAGCCTTCTAGAAGCACACTTACAAGTAGGCATGGTCATGGTTCCAAATGGTTCCATTTGGAACCGAGAACTGGGCCGGAACAGGACCGTTTTAGAATCGGATCAGAATTGAAACCAAAATCGTGGTAGAACCTTGAATAAAGGTTCCGATTCTGATTCTCTAAAAAAATAGAACCTGAACCAGAACCGCCGGTTCCAAAACCGTTAAAAAAATTAAAAATAATTAATATAAATAATGAGATAAAAATAGAATTACCGGTTCAATAAGGGCCTATTCTAGCCATCAATGATTGGCATGGAATCTTTATGGAAACATAATACATTTCAGCAAAAAAAAGCTGAAAAGTACAGCACTTGCTTATCCACTTAAGCACTAAAGAATGATTCCGCAAAGCAAGAGAAAAAGCTGAAAAGTCTCTAAAAAGAATCCATTCCACATCTTACGCATCCAAGGCACACTTTATTTTGTCTAAAAGGCTTTGATTCCTCCCAAAGTGAGAGTTAATAGTAGAATGCTAGTACGTAATAATTGACGATTAAAGTAGTAGTTTAACAAATAAGTCAGTGTGAAAGCAAAATGTGGCTGCCCGCTAAATTTGACAAATTGGGGGTTAGGGTGAATTACAATGTTACAATACAATGTTGTAATTTTGTCCAAATTTTCAATACAACGTTACAAATTTGGAATGTTACAAATCTGGAAAGTTACAATACAACGTTCCAAATTTTTAATTTCATTTTATAAATAGGACTTGAAATTTTATTTTCTACTACACCAAAATCAATCTTCTCTCTTCTATCTCTAAACTACTCTCAATTTCTTCATCTATTCCCTAATTTTTTCACTTTTATTCTAGTTTGTTCCTGTTCACTTTTTTATATATTTTACTAATTACTTAATTCTTTCTATTCATCTAATATCTATCATTATAATTTGTAAGTATTAAATTATTACTTACAATTTTTTTTCCTTATTTGCTATCAAATGGCAAGTTTTGATGGTAGTAGCTCATCTTCAAAATCAAGCAAGCAAAAAAATATTTTTTGCAATATTCTTTCAAATGAATTCAACATTGATGATTGTCCAACTCAAGAAAGTCAACATATGACAACCATACTTGAAGATCAAACAATTGAAGCCGAGGAAAGAAGTGGAAGCAAAACTCCTAAATCTGAAATCTTCACAAAGCACTTCACCAAAGAAATTGACGTCAATGGCAAAAGTCAAGCAAAGTGCAATTATTGTCAAAAAAGTTATCAATACAAAGTGGGAGATGGCCATGGAAAGTATCACAAGCATTTGAGAAAGTTTCATCCTCAAGAATTTGGCATCGACAACAAACAAACACAAATTACTGGGTTTGCTACTTCTAAACTCTCTCTATTTCGATTTAGTGAAGAAAGACATAGGAATGAATTAGCAAAAATGATAGCTATTGAACATTTATCTTTTAGTTTTGGTGAAAAGTTGGGTTTTAAGAAATATTGTCAAAATTCTTTAAATCCTCAATTCAAAAATGTTCCTAGAACCACTCTTAGACGAACACTTAAAAATATTTATAATCAAGAAAAAAAAAAGAGTTAATTCAATTATTCTCAAATTTAGATAGTTGTGTATCTATATGTTCCGATATTTGGAGTGACCATTGGCAAGTACATTCTTATATGGCCATAACTTGTCATTGGATTGATAATGAGTGGAATATACAAGAAAGAGTGCTAGCTTTTCGTATTTTTGATGAATCTCACAATGCTCTAAATATTTTTAAAATGATTAGTATTATTTTGGGAGAATATGGTCTATGTAAAAAAGTTTTTTCAATTGGTTTTGATAATGCATCCACAAATACCGCTTCTATTGGAGAGTTGCGAGATCTTTGCCAATCCGGATTAGGTGGTAAATTGTTTCATATTAGATGTGCATAATTTTAAATTTAGCCGTACAAGATGGTTTGCGAGCACTTGAAAATCATATAAAACCTATTAGAAAAGCAATTTCTTATTTATGGGCACACCCTAAATTAATGAAAAAGTGGAGCACTTTTTGTAAAGTCAATGGAAAAAATCCAAAAAGATTTTCAAGAGATGTTCCTACTCGTTGGAATTCAACATTTGAATTACTCAAAGAATCACACAATTATAGTGAATTATTATGTGCATTGTTTGCAACTAACATGACCGAAATAATGTTGCATGAAAATAATTGGATTGTTTGTAATAAAATTTTAGAAATTTTATCAGTTTTTAATGATGCTACTTATACTTTGTCCGGTGTATATTATCCCACCACCCATTTATTCCTTACCGAGGTTTGTAATATTGTTGGTTGTCTAAATGAAGCTAAAAATGATGATTTTCTGAAACAACCTATTAGGGAAATGTTTAGGAAATGGACTAACTATTATGAACATATTCCACATATATATTTAGTTGCTTCTGTTTTTGATCCTCGTGTTAGATTAGATGGTTTGCATGAGTATTTGTCATCATATTATGAACAAATATATAGTAGTGAAAATTATGCCCACGATGTTAATAAAAAAGTGTTTGAAGTTAAAGAGTTTATTTGTTCTTTATATAATGAATTTTTTATTACTTATGGTGATCGATTTCCTACTAGTATTTTGGAACCCTCTAGTAACACTGATAATAGTCTTAAAAGGGCTGTCAAAATTGGTGATAGAATACTTTTTGAAAGGTCGAAACGATAAAAGGGTTCACTTAATACTAATACGGAACTTGAATCATATCTAACTACCAAGTTTGAGCATGATGATAGTAGCTTAACTAAACAGTTTAAAGTCCTTGACTGGTGGAAGCGAAAATCAGAGAATTACTCTATCCTCTCCCTTATTGCTAAGCAAATTTTAGCAACTCCAGCATCAACATTAGCAGTGGAACAAGCTTTTAGTGCATGTGGAAGCATTTTGGATGAGACAAGATCGAGATTAAGCCCAAAATCACTAGAAATTCAAGCATGCATGGATGATTGGACTAGAGCAGAATATAGACAACAAGAAATGGAAAAAGATGAAGAAGAAGAATTCAATTATACAATTGATTCTAGTGCCGTCGCAAGCAATGAAGATGATTAAATAATTAATGTTTGTTTTGATATTTCATCTCAATTTCAATGAAAAAATCAAGTATTTTCTTTTCCATTTAAAATGATTACCATTTGATAGTGTAATGTATTTTTTAATTTGACAATGTAATGTATTTTTCATAAAATTTGTATTATGTATTTATTACTTCGTACTTCGTTGAATAATGATAAAATTAAAATATGATCTTTATTTTGTATTTATTTTTTACATTCTATTTACAATTTTAAATATATTATTATATTCGTATTAAAATTGGTAAGGATAAAAAATTAAATAAAATTGTATACAACTATACAGAATCAGAACTAGAACCATAAAGAATCGAAATCAGAACTATAAGGAACCAGAACCTAAACCAGAATCGAAACCGGAACCAGAACCAGATGGTGCGGTTTTGGTTCTATCTCTTTGAAGAACCAGAACCGGCGGTTCTGGAATCAGAATCAGAACCATCTTAGATGGTGCGGTTCTGGTTCTACCTCTTTGAAGAACCAGAACCAGCGGTTCTGGAACCGTGGCCATGCCTACTTACAAGTATTCACAGTAGAATACTTAGGCAAAAATGAAAGAACAACGCATACACTTTACAGTCTAAAGGCCAACCTTGCATTTCACAAAGTTTATAAAAATATTTCTACAAATACTTGGCACGCAGAACATGCCAACCTTACGTTTCACAAAGTATATAAGGAATATTTCTATAAATACTTGGCGTGTAGAACAACTCTAAGAATTTAGGACCCAACCATTTATAGCTAACGAACATATTTATGATTGACAGGACCCAACCATTGGTGCCTAACAAACATATTTATAGCTACTTTTATGGTTGATAGGACCCAACCATTGGTCTATTCCGAATGTACAAGAATTTAAGAAACAAGATAAGACTTATCTGATTTGGCAGGTAACCACCCGCCTATCCAGCAACAATCAGCAACTAAAGAAATTGCCTCCAATGTTCACAAGCATTTGGCACACACAATAACGGCAACACAGGGGCTACCGCATATGGCTTTCCTCCAATTGCAACATTCTGTCTCTAGTTCCATTCTATGTTTTCAGACTCGGACCGAGAGTCGACTCGGTCGAGCTCAGGGGTCAGGGGTCAATGGGTTCGACTGGGGTCGATAGGGGGATGACGTCATATATACGTCATATATATATTCATACAAATCAAATTTATAAAATATAACTAAAAATCTAATCATCTAAATTTATATCCAATTCATCAAACAAATCACCAAATTCATCCAAACTCACAAAATTTATAAAATAGAAATCTCATACATGTTTAATCCCTGACTAATAGCAATCCAAATAAGGTAACAAGTTCAAGTTCATTTTCCCTAAGATTTCAGTCATTTCCTAACAGAAATTCTTTACTATACAGTTGCAGACAGAAGGAAAGTTCCATAAAGCAAAAAGGTCTTGCACACTGAAGTCAGTCTGCCACCGCTCTACATCATTTTCTTTTCACATGCACCTTGATGATGTTATTCTCCTCCATTTCAATTTTCAAGCCCAGTAGGGGTGGCAGTAGGACTAATTTTATCTCCATCAAAACAAAAAACTAGATTCTGTAAATCAAGCTTGACCTTGTCGGCATACATCTTGAAGAGTCTCTCAAATTTATCATTCACGAAAACTCTAAATGGCTTGGGTCCATCCTTGTCCTGGATCGTAATAACTATCTTTGCTCTGTTCTGGCAAGTATCTGAGGGCTGTTCTGCAACACCTCTTGTAGGAGATTGTGATGATGCATTAATGTGACTTTTCATAGATTCTGCAGTAGCGAACTCTCATCTCACAGATTCCTCAACAGCTTTCAATGCGTCCTTTGCTGATTGGGTTAGTGAAGCCAATTCCTGTTTTTTCAAGTGACAACGGTGGAGGCTTTTAAATTTAGGGTTATCGGAGCTGAAGAGGAAAGGAAGAAAACTACGGAATGAGAAGAAGAGTAGCTGACCCAAGTTTTGTTAATTTCGTCCAATTTTTTCAGTAATTTTTTAACTTTTTTAGTTGATCAATCAAAGTTTTGACTGAAAAAAGGCAAAAAAAAAGGGCAAAAAAAAAATCGGGTTGATCAAAATCATCCAGTTCATCGGTCATTTTAATACCCAAGCTTTTTAACTAACTCGGACCGGATGCCTGGCCGGTTTCCGATTCGATTGGCCGGTCCGGTCCAAGTCTGAAAACACAGGTTCCATTCCCACACTTAGACGGACCGAACCCGAGGTTCCAAGCCACTAGAATTACACCTAATAACCTATAAATCTTAGTCAAACCACAGCCTCTGACCTCATATCCTTGGCCACGACTAACTCGTTACAGTTATTCCTTATTACAAAAAAAAAAAAATTTGGAATGGGTCGTAGATTGATACCTGAGTGCAAACAATACTAAGTACTACACCTACACCCTATAACACTTGAAAACCTCTACAAAGATATGGAAAACAACAACAAACACCATTTCAACCTTTTCTACATTATTATTCTATTTCGGCTTTTCTTCTGGACCATGACCGGCGGAATATGCCACGGTTGCGTGTCCTTGTCTACTTTGCACACAAAGGGGCTGACAAACCACCCCCACCTAAAGAGGTTGATGCCCTTGTCAAATTGGTATGTTTCCTTTGGTTCTTTAGAGACTCAGCAATCTTGTCTTCAAATCGCCACACAGTCACATCACACTACCAAGTAGTGTTTAGTGCATTCTCACCCTTATAACGGATTAGATTATTTGTCTTTCTATTCTTTTTGCTCTGCCCCATCATTCAATGATCAAGCACTGTTAGCATGTCCTTGTCAAATTGCTTGTGGATCACTGGTAGAGCATGCTTCCTTGCCTCCTTCCCTCGTCCATCTCATCTTGATTGTAAGGATTTAAGAAGCTCATATGAAAGGTTGGGTGGATCTTTAGTCTATTTGATAGCTTTAAATAATAGGCCACACAATCCACCTTCTTCATCACTTCAAATGGTCTATCGTACTTAGAAATCAACCCATGATAAACTGTCTTACTACTCACTTTCTTCCAAATATAGGTAGAGCTGTTAAACGAGTCGAGTCGAGCTCGAGCATTGGACAATCGAGCTCGATTCGAACTTCTAATCGAGCTAGCTCGAGCTCGCTCTATTAGTAATTCGAGCTCTACAAGGCACTCGAACTCGACTCGATGTGCTGATAGATTGAAATCGAGCCGCCGAGCTCGAAGCTCGAACTCGAGCTAGCGAAAAACTCGAGCCGAGCTTTTCGAGCTCGAAGCTCGAGCTCGAGCTCGTTTACGGGAGAGCCCATATCACAAGAAGATACACTTTCTCTGATTTATCATCTGAAACCAGAATAACAATACAAGCCATGCCAAATGACAATACTCGTATTTCCCTGATTCAATTCAACAAGCCATGCCAAATGACAATACAAGACAAAGTCTAAAGTTAAAACTACAGCAAAAACCATCAAATAAAGAAAGAAAATGTCCACAAGAAGTTAAAACTGCAGCAAGAAGTTAAAACTACACCAAATGACAATACAAGAAGTTAAAACTTCAGCAAACCAGGTCAGATTACCACGTCCACACCAAAATGTCCACATTACAACATGAAAAATTATATAAACAGCCACATTACAACATCAACAGCCACCAGTAATCCAAACTAGATCAGATTACCACATGTCCACACCAAAATGTCCAAACCAAATCAGATTACAACATGTCCAACCCAAAATGTCCAAACTAGATCAGATTATAACATGAAAAATTACATAAACAGCCACCAAGTAACATCAACTGTCCAAACCAGATCAGATTACAACATAAAAAATTACATAAACTGTCACCAAGCAACATCAACGGACAACAGCCACCAAATCAGTCATTGAATGATTCAGGAAGTTCAACTTCTTCAAATGTGATTGATTCGGCCACATCAAGTGATTCCTACAGAATAAAAGTATGAAAGTTAAAAAATTCATCAAAATCAGAAATAAGGCAACTGTAACAACAACAAAAACATCCAATCAATTACTTACACGAGACTTATTCTTTAGGCCATGAAGACTGCGGATCCAATCGTTGCCGCAAAGCAACATTTGCACCGTCTCAACCGACATAGAAGCTCGTCGATCATCAATTACTCTCCCTCCAGCGCTGAAGGTAGATTCTGAAGCCACAGTGGTAACAGGAACGGAGAGTATATCGGCAGCCATCCTCGACAAGATGGGAAATCTCAATCTTTCTCCTTTCCACCAACCAAAAACATCCAGATTTGCCTTTGCATCACAAGCATACCTACTTTCCTCTAAATAAACATCTAAATCTGATTTTTCTGGTGGAGCCCTATCAATTTCACTCACATGCATGTGAAACTTTTCTTTGCCAGTTAAAATGGCGGGTGCAGTCATTTTCTGTTTCTTACTAGAAGAAGTAGAACTTTCATTTTGTCTCCTTTTTACAACCTGCCTCTGTTGTTGTTCAGAATGGGAAACAACATGACAATCAACATATTCATTGTAAAGCTCATAAAGAATGTCTCTAATTTCAGCAATGAATCTAGGAGCAGCATCTTCACCATAAATCACCGAAAAAACATGATTAATAAGGAACATTTTGTATCTCGGATCCAAAATTGCACCCAAAGATAGCAGCACATTACTTTCCCCCCAATACTTATCAAATTTAACAGACATACTTCCAACCATTGCCCGAATATGCTCAAAAGGATCAAGAGCTTTTTCATTTAAAAGCTCTTTAATCCTATAGAGCTCCACAAGAAAAATGTTAGCTGTTGGATACTCAGACCCGGAAATCATATCAGTGATTTCATGAAATATTCCTAGAAATTTGCATACTTCTTCCACTTTCATCCATTCAAAATCAGTAGGGACATAGTGAAATCCAGGGTCAATGTCTGCATATCTTGGAAAGACATCCTTGAACTCTAAACCTGAATCTAACATCAAATAGGTGCTATTCCACCTTGTTGGACAGTCCAAAATTAGTTTTCTAGAGGGCAACTGAAGCTGTTTTTTAATTTTGGCAAATTCAAGAATCCTAGATTCTGAATTGTTCAAGTATTTTATCCCTTCTCTAACAACATCAATCACACTACCAAGTTGACCGATCTTGCACTAAGAGATTAAGTATATGTGCACAACATCTAACATGAAAAATTTTTCCTCCAATACTTAATCTCTTTCTTAGAGAAAAATCCTCGCTAAGTCTCCTAATGCACACATCATTGTATGAAGCATTATCAACAGTTATGCTAGAAACCTTATTCTCAATCCCCCAATCAATGAAGCACTTACTTAGAGCATCAGCTATAATAACTCCAGTATGAGGAGGAGGAACATTGCAAAAATTCAACACACGTTTTTGAAGCACCCAATCAGAATCAATAAAATGACCAGTCACAACCATATATTGAATTTTTTTGACCAGATTTCCACAAATCAGTTGTAATACTAAGCCTACCAGCACCTTTCAATAATGATTTCAGTTTCCTTTTTTCAATTGTATAAGTACTCATACAATCTTCCTTAACAGTCTGCCGATTAATCTTTTTATAAAATGAAGAAACTGCTTTCATGAATTTGTTGAAAACTACATGCTCCATCATAGAAAAGGGGTACTCATGTGCAAGAATCATATGTGACGCAAGCTCTCTTACCTTGGCATGATCATAAGAAAAATTTGTGATGGAAGTGATACCATCACTTTCACCTTCGGTGAATGAAAGCACTTGTTGCTTTTGTTTGCTTTACTCCCCAATGGCCATCTTTCTTTGGAGGCAAGAAGTCAGGTGTCTCTTATGCTGAGATGTGGCAATGGTTGCACTCTTGGTGAAAAGCTCCTTGCAATGGTTGCACTTCACTTTGACCGTTCCATTATCTAGCACTACTTCAGTCATTTCATCCCATATGCTGGATTTTTTCTTCCTTTGCTTTTTCTCAAAAGGACCAGTTCCTCCATCTCCATCTACTTGCTGTCCTCCTTCATTGCCATCATCTTCTATTATTTCTATCTCTTCTTCACTCATCTCATCAGCTCTTTCTTCATTGTAATTCAATTGTTCCACGTCTTCATTATTTTGCTCCATCGTAGGACTTGATGATGAACCTTGAAATGAGTTGAATGGAGAGCTGTACATTCCTTAATCAAAAACATTTAATAACCAATATAGATTCTGATTAGTCAAAATAGAAATTTAGAATAACATTTCTAAGAAATACGGTACAAAAGTAATAAAACAGATTTCAAAAAATAATGCCCACTTCAAGCTAATTTTAACATTTCTTTAACTTGTTCCTATCTCAATTCTCAAGCTGACATTCAGATTAATGAAATAACAGAGAAAAGCTCTTAAAAACTCTTAAAATGGCAATCCAAACAAGGGACAATGATGAATTCCAAGGAAATACTGAATCCATAGTTCTAATTAGTTTGTGCATGGGGACAGTAATGAAAGGACAGTATAGTGGCATTTCTAGTAGACATTTATTCAAGATGGATAACATAGGTTAGTCCAGAACTGTATGGGGACAACTATCCAAGATGGATGGTAGACATTTATTCACATGCTAAGGCCATAATTAATCATAATAAAAGGGCCTCTAATAGTCAATTTGCTGCATAAAAATCCATCTGCATAAAAGGCAAAGGAAGTAAACCACTAAGCATCCAACATTTTTTTTGCTACAAGATCTCGACAAGTCAGATTTTTCATGAGTAGGATGAATTGAGTGATTCATAAAGAAAATATAAATAAAACATTCTGAATTGGAATATTGCCACTAACACTTACTCACTTAGCCTTACGGGGTCAGAGGAGATCCTACTTAGTAATGGGCTTGGGTTTTGTGTTACAAAAGAGGACTGATTGCAAGCAGGTCATTGGTTGAGGCAATCTCCCCTGGAAAAGACCATGTGCCGGTAGTTTTCTTAATACAAAATTTGGCCCATGGGGTATGGCCTATTTCAATAGCTCGAAGATTACAAGAATTTTTCATGCTGTTGCAATCCCCTGAAGCTTTTTTCATTTTGTCTTTCTGATTTTTAAGCGTATTTGCATTGAAATAATTCACTGGGATGGAAGCCAGAACAATTGAAATCAACAGAGAAACACGCACAAAACAAAAATGAAAATGTTGGACCAAGATTTTAAGGATCCATGTATAGAAATTGACCGAAAAAGAATCATTAATTTGTTGATCATTGTTACTTGCGTAATTTTCTGTTTCAACTTGGTGGATACAACAAATATGCATATAAGAACTCATTCCAGACATCAGGAACTCCAGGAAGACACCAATGTGTACAATCTGTATGGTAATTAGGTGTTGTTAATTGCTCGTGAGTTAGTTGATCCCAGAATTTTCTATGCATTGATGGAAAATTTCCCCAGCCAAATTTCCTGATAAGAACCCTTTTTGGATTTCTTAGACAAAAGAGCTTTACTGCCTGCAATTACAATTAAATATCCTTGTATCATCGCATGTTAATCTGCTCTCACTCAGTGACACAATAAACATGTGAACGGAAATCAACCACGGCAAATAATTATCAAAACATCAAGGCTACGATAAAAATCCATCAAGGCTACTTACCAGAATACAGTGAATCGGGGTATGGTAGAGGCCCCTGGCGGCTGGCTCTACCGAGGTGGCTCCGTATGGCTCTGCTCACAAATTCACGAGAAGGAGGTGGCTCCGTATGGTGGCTACGGCTGTGGAACGGGAAAGAGATGACAGAAAGGGGAAATCAAAAATTAGGGATGGCGCCTGGCGGTGAGAATGAAGTCTGCAGGGTGCGGCGTGAGAATGGAGGCTGCGGGGTGCGGCGGCGTGAGAATGGCGGCTGCGGCTGTGGAACGGGAAAATAGATGATAGAAATAAAAAATTAGGGCTGTGGAACATGAGAATGACGGCGGTGAGAATGGAGGCTGAGGGATGCGGCGTACGGTGGCGTGAAAATGGAGGCTGCGGGGTGACGGCTGTGGGAGGAGAAAATGAAAGACCAAAGGAGGAAAATTAGGGCTACAGACGGACGGGAGATGCCTTTGACTAGAGTACCCCATACACACTAAAATGACGAAAATGCCCTTATTTCTCGAGCCTACCGAGCTTACACGATCGAGCCCTGCTCGGCTCGTATATTAAACGAGTACCTATTAGAGCTCAAGATCGGCTCGTTTCTCTCTGTTAACGAGCCGAGCCGAGCTCTTATCGAGCCGGGTCGAGCTCGGCTCGCGAGCTGCCCGGTTCGATTAACAGCTCTAAATATAGGCAGTCAATTTCAGCCTCATTTAATCCTCCACTTGGAACTCTACTTCACATCTATGTTGTCAGCATACTTTTTTATTCACTATTGTGCTAGCAACAAACTATCTCTCAGCTCATCTACTTTCTTGCTTGACACAAGCAAAATTGTATGCTGTGGGATAATGAATTTCACCGTGAAGGACAATTTCATGCGGTGTTAGAGGTTGTTGTCTGTTCACCAACTCAAAAGGGCTCATCTTCATTGCGGATGATTTGTCCAAATTGTTGCAGATTTGCACTACATCCAACAACTCAAACTAGTTCTTCTAACTAGTTATCACATAATGACTCAGGTACTCCTCCAACAAAGCATTGATCCTCTCTATCTGCCCAAAAGTCTAAGGATGTGTAATAGTCAAGAACTTCATTTCTAAACTGAATAACCCAAACAACACGATCCAAAACCTACCCGTGAATCTCGTATCCCTGTCACTAATAATATCTTCAGGTAGTTTAAAGTATTTCATAGTATTTTCGAAAAACAACTCAGTAGCCACATCAGCAGGGCATGGCTTAGGCACACCAATAAACACAGTATATTTAGAAAACTTGTCAACAATCACGAGAACAGAAGCCATACCATCAACTTTAGGAAATCCTAAGATAAAGTCCACAAAAACTGATTGCCATGGTCGATCAGAGATAGGAACAGCTACAACAAACCTGCCTCCTTCCTCCTCTCAACCTTGTCTTACAGATAGACAAGACACATTTTCACTTATGTTTCAATATCTTCCTCCATCTTTGGCAAGCAAAACTGTGTGACTGCCACGATCGATCAAAGATAGATAACGACTGCAACAAGCTTGGCTCCTTCCTCCTCTCAACCTTGTCTTGCTGATAGACAAGACAAGTTTTCATATATGTTTCAATGTCTTTCTCCATCTTAGGCTAGCAAAAACTACATAACAATATGGCCCTCATCTTTTCCACTCCTGGATGACCTTCCAAGGAGCATCATGGGTCTTTCTCAACAATTATCGTCTAAGTCCCTTTCCTGTTAGGACATATGCTCGGCCACCCTTACTGTGCATAATGTATGTTTCTTGGTTTGGTTTTACTCCTAAATTGGTTATTCTATGGTGATGTCATAACTGTCCAAAAAAGGATACATGCTTAAACTTCATATTCTAGGTAATTAGGGTGTAAATTTTGTTGAAATGCATAAAGTTGGGGAAGTGTTGTGCGGTTTGTATCTTGAGTAGTTTCCTGTCTATTTTATATTGGTACAATAACAAAGGCAAGAAGTTATTTGCAAGGACTCTTCATGCCTTTGTGTCTTTTGCATCATTTGAACCTTGCTAGTTGGTTTGACGCACTTGTTTTTGGGTTTCTATTACTAATGGCATCAAGTGGAACTCATGATGATTTGGAGATAAATGAACAATGGGTCATGGAACTTCATGGTTCGAACATTTTAATCACATCAATAGGGAAGTATTCCTTTCTTTATATTGGCTTCCCGTTTTACACATTGAGAGCAAGGTGTATTTTAACTGTTCGGGGAAGGAGTTGAGATTATATGCATTGTATGTGATTGATTTGTTAGTTAGAAAAATTGGATTTGTACATCAAAAATGTTATTGTGCTTTGGATTTTTCAAAATTGGGATTGTTGGTAGAGAGTTTCGTCCATTTACAAGGAAAAACTCTACCAAAATTTTTCTAAATCTTGTCCAAAATTGTAAAATTACCCCAAAATTTAGAAAAAAAATTCAATTTCATCCTAAGGGCAACAAGTTCCACACCATTAGTAACTCAAATTCCTTTTATTTTTGAGATAAATATATGTGACTTGAGAAATTCACTTCTCATTTAGCTTGGAAATAGGCTATTACGTGATTATAATTTTTGCTATTTTAGAAAAATATATCTTGTAAAGTGGAAGAAATTATGTCTAAATTTTGCATGTTTGATGAAGTTTCTTCTCTTTACTTAATTTTGCATAGTTGAGTGATAACTATGGTCAATAAATGTAATACTTTTCCTATGATTATTCTTTTGAGGGAATGTTTGTTTATTATCTTTTCTTTGAAAAAAGAAAAAAAAAGAAAAAGAAAAAAGAGAATAAAAGTTGTAGTTCTACTCCAATGGTTCTTATATTTAGTAATCGAGAGTTTTCAACTACAAACGTCGACTTTCACGTAAAACGGTACTTGAATTAAGAGTATACAAAGCAACTCGAAAATGTGAAATGTTGAGTAACTAGGGGTCTTCATCTAAAAATATAGATTTTCGCGTCAAAAGGCACTTTTCACAACTTGAGTAAGTATTTGATATATTTATAAATAAATCCCTCTTTTGAGAAAATGATCATAGGATTTGGAACCTACTTATTGACTATATGATTTATTTTGCTTGTGAAATTGGATGTTGCTGAGAAATTGAATTGAACTAGTTAAAATTATGGTATAATTGTCTTTCTTTTACTTGTTATCATAAGTACTTGAGATTAATTGAATGATTACATAATAGTTATTTACCTTGTTTTGAGTAAATGAATTCAAAATGTGCACATATATTATTTCAAAGTTTTTGGATCATTATTAGTTTGAATTTCTTATTGCTTGAGGATAAGCAAATATTCAAGTGTAGAAAAATTTAATCAGTATGTATTTTGTGTGTTTGAATTATGCTTTGTAGTTTACTATTTAGTGTGTTTTAATTACTTTTATAGCTAATTAACTAGGGTTTTAGTGAAATTTATATCTTGTGGCTAAAGTAAGAAAAGTGCATTTTTATTGACTAAAGTGGTGAAAACTTCATGTTTTTTTGGGTTTAATAAATCAATCATCAATTGAAGTAAAATGAGAAGATATTTGTATGATTGCTTTGATTTAAAGAAGACATGAAGTGCAAAATATTTAAAAGATAAAATGCAAACAAGTGAAAAAAAAAAAGAAAAGTTTGATAGCTTTGACATACTTTGGTATTTTGGCTTTATCTTGAGTTACAAGCATTGGATTGACATTTTTCTTGAACCATTTTGAAGTTAAGACATAGGACTACATTTCTTATGAAGACATCAAAATCCAGTTCATGAGTTTTCCTAGTAAAAATGTCAAAAAATAGTTGGCCACTTTAAAGCCTACAAAGCTCCAAATAAGATGATTCTTAGTGCATTGAAAAGCTAACTTAAAGAACTACAACTTTCATGTTTTGTACAAGACGATTTATTCAAACTCTATCATCAAGAAAATATCAATTGAAATTAGTGCAAAAACTGAACAATGTTGAAGACTGATCAGAAAAGTGCAAACCTGCAGGGGAAGACAAAATGTGACCCAATACGCGACCTTAATCAGCATTTTGAACCTACCTATTCATGTTTTGGCTGCTTTACAACTAGAACTAGCAATACTTTAACTTGCATCTCTTTCCTATTACTTTTGGATCTAAATGGATTTCAGTAAGAAAGTGCAAGAAACATCTAGGAAATTTGGAGAAACAACTTTTGGAAATATCAAGACACAATTTGCACAACTTGAAACATGATTGTTTGGAACTATAATTTTCTATATATAGGACCTTTGTTGAGCTTGTTATATAACTTTGGAGCCTAGAGAAACTACACAAAAATGTAGCTTTTCACTAGAATTTCCTTAGTTCATTAATTAGGATAGATTAGTATAGTTTGTTTCATCCATATCTTGCATGTAACTAAGTATAGATAAAGTTGAGGATGAAGATGAAGAGTTTGGAACTCATGTGATAAGGGTAACATTTCTCTTATCACTTTATTTCTTGTATTAATTCTAATGTTTTGTTATAATACAAGTTTGGATCTTGTTTTTATGACTTTCATGTTTTGCTAGTTTTTATACTAGGGTATGGATAAACTTCTATGATTATTATATGATCTTTTCATGGTTATTTGAGTTATACTTTTGAACAAGTTATTTAGCACTTTTGCTTTTCTAATCATGATTAACTAGCCATTAATTGTGATAATCTTAAGGTGTTAAGTTTACAATGAGAATTAAAATTTGACATTAGTTTAAGGAAGTGCTAAACCTAGGGAGTTCACTCACAAGAGTAGAGAAGTACCTTTGTGGCTTTAGTAGGTTGTTTCATTTAATTTCATAGAAGAAATAAATTTATAGTTAATTTCATAACCACGAAAGTAGGCATGGCTTAATTACAAATATAATTGATTTACTACAAGAATTGATTTTACATGAATTAGGAAATTAAGCCATAAGTAACCAAGATAATAATATTCAATTAACAGTTAATTTCACTTGCAAGGGTAGTGAGGAATTCCATAGTTTTAGGATATTTCAATTATTATTTTTATTACTTTTATTTCATATTTATAGTGTAGATTTTATCTCTTGCATTTGTGATAGTCTAACTAATAGAGGAGTTCAAAAACCATCAATAATTGGTAATCTTCCCTATGAGATCGACACCTAATATCCTTATACTCAATAAACAATATGTGTACTTGCAAAAAATGAGGTATTTAAATTTTATTAAAATTTGGTCCATGGTAGAATCTCATCAAGTATCACAACCCCAAATAGGTCCTTATTCGACTTTTATGATTGAAATGGTCAAACTAGATTACACCAACTAATAAGAAATTGACAATGTCACTGACAAGTCAACTCAAAGGAAATGGCGAAAGTAGAGTGAACTGACTAATGAGAAAGTGATAACCCCATTAAGAATTCAGCTAAGAGAGATGAATGGCGAAGAGCCTCAAGGAATCATGTATGATCATATTTAAGAAGTTCTGAACTAAATAAGTAGAAATTAGTAAACTACATACAAAATATAATATTTATGCGAATTCTACCAATAGGAAATAGTAAAAGTATGCATACTAGCACGAGCATGACGCCTAAGAGCAGTTTAAAGAAACTAATACATATAGCAAGCACAAAACATGTAATACTAATGTATGAAGAGAAGTGTGCCAAATTTGAGATAGCATATTGTTTATATTAAGATGGTGACGTGATTCTACCTTAAAAAGCTATTAACTGGCTGAATCTTTTAGAACTTATATAAGAACATATAACAGTCATTTTATATTTACTCTTTTGGTGTTAAATTTGATAAAACTCTTTCGAGAAGGAATAATGGAGTTTACGCATTTAGAATTCAAGGACACTATATCATTTGTTAAATCACTTCAATTCGGATGATGGTCATGGTAATAATCTACAGCTGTATTTCCATGACCTTAAAGTTGAGGTAGTAGTTACTTCGTTGCTTGTAGTAGCCTATTACAGATTATGATCAGAATTCAGAAAGATCATGCATATACATACTTGAGCAAAATCTATATGCCAGGTTCTTTAAATGCTTAAGATAAATACCTTATTTCAACAATTACCATATTGTTTTAAAAACTTTATCTAGCCTTGATCAGAGAAGGTAAAATAAATCAACAACCTCATATGTTGCAGCACTTTGTGTTGAAGGTGAAGAAAATAAAGAAACTGATAGCATGTGAAATTGTCATCCAATTTATGTTTTTTTTCCTTTTATTTTAGTCAAATATTGTATTAATTGATGGATTCTACTTATATTTGGTTAATGGTGCTAAATGTAGGAAAATAATCAAAATATGATTAAAAGGGCAATTTCCAGCTAATTTGGTGGTGGCACATTCAAGTCCAGATTCTCGAAATTTAGTGCACATGAGAAGCTTCCAAAAATGCATCAAGTAGTTGGCTACAAATTGGGAAATCAGTGAGGTCACTCCCAAGGGAAGTAAAAGCTGAACAAAAAGACTTGTAATAGGATTGTCTTTTAGGAAATTTATTGGTATTTGGATGCCAATTAATTAGAAGAAAAAGTTAGGAAAAGTGGGAGAGTTTCTTTCTCTGGTAGGTCTAGCTGAAAAAGACAATCATTCATTCACCTTTTTGGTGGAGAGAAATGTAGAGGGAAAAACATTTTGTTTGGATAATGTTTTTATTCCAAATAATATTTTGCTTGCATCATAAACACATTTTCCAATCCACATTTTTATATTCCCAACCACTTTTTTATCTCACATACATCACATCACAAAAAGTGTTACAGTAATTATTCCAAATAATATTTCAAATAATACTCTATCCAAACATTGTACTTTGGTTTCTTGGACTTTTCTTGCTTTTTGACACATCTTGGAGGAAACTAACGAAAAAACCACAATTGTTTACTTGTTTTACTTTTTCTTTCTTTGACCGAAATTGTGAGACAAGAATTGACGGCTTCTCTCAATTGTTGTGCATGGATTATTTTCCATTAATGGAGAACTAATTTCTTATTTCTAGTCAAGGGAACAACTGAAGATTTGGTTCAACAATAACTGTGAGATCTAAATTATTTTAACTGTTTCATTCATTTATTGGTATTTGTATGTTTTCTGCTTTTAATTGTTATAGCTATCGTGCATGATTGAATAGATGCGTAATATTTAATTATTCATGTAGTCTATTTGCTAATTGGGGATAGTTGAATTCGTAATTGTTCGACTACTTCCATCCCGGTAGTAACTGGCATAATTGGGTTTATGTTAGGAAAACATACGATCTAACTTAAACAAACCCTCGTAACATGTTTGTTAGTTAGGGTTGGGCTTTTCTAATTTTTAATGTAATCTAGAAATTAAATCCTACGGTCGTATTTAGGGTTATTTCTTGGTTAAAAAAATAGTTAATGGTCATACCTTGACTATCGAAAAAGTAAGGAAAAACTAGTTGTTTATCGCGTGTATGACAGCTATAACCAATCTATTAATGAATGTTGAAATTATATTTGAATCGATGATCAGTTGCATGAATAATTTCTGAAGTGTATCCTTGGCTAGAGTTTCTCCAATTATTTCTCGGAATTAATTATTTATCGCAATTAATTTGTTTAGTTAGCGATCCTTTAGCATCTAGTTATCAAACCCCCCGTTTGTCTTGACTTAAAAAGAAATGAACTTTTCCCCAGTTCCTGAGGAGATGACCCTACTTGCCACTGTCTACTAGTTAGTACTTTTGTCAATTAGTCAATTATGGTATATCGGATTAAGTACACTCTTCAAAACGAGGGTGAATCAAATAATTCATTACACATCTAAAGTTTCTGCACCAATACCTGGAATTGATTATTGGCTGCTTTTGGTGGTAGTTAGGTTTTTATTATTATTGCACAGACTCGACAACCTATCAGAAACCAGCAAGCACAGCAATAGAGTTCATACACAAAGTGAAACTCCAAGAAAAACATACAATACTGTTATGAATGCTGTGATCCACTCCAATACCTATTTCTTCACCTTTTTGGTGACCTTGGTTGGAACCGAGGAATTCTAACATAAGGACTAAATGTGTGCAGAAGTAAACGAAAGAGAAAAAGAGCTGCAACAGATTGCATGGCACCTACAAATGCTGCTACTCCATGAGCTCCAAAATGTATGTGATTTAGTATAATAACTATGTACTAGTCATTATCCTTCATTTTGGTTGTAGAATATACTCCAAAAAGTAAATCATGTTAACGTCATTGACACCACCGTTTGGTTCAATCTTTGTGATCATGAACATCTGTGCAGTGATCACCAACAAAAAAAAAATGCAGCTTTGGAGCTCATGTTCAACAACAAAAATAATAAGAGACTTGGGAAGATGGCTCTATATAAGTCTATGCGACTTTGGCAAGAAGCAGAATTGAGAAGTAGTAGTTTTTATAAGAACATATATGGGGATATTTAATCCCCCTAACCACCACATTAAATTACGAAGTAGTTTTTTTTCTTCTTGTTCCGTTTGAAATTGCCTTTTTACCCACAAAGTATCATTTAGACTTTACATGCCAGAATTTAATAAATACTATCATATTTGGGTTTGTCTCTTAGGTTTTAAAACTTAAACATTTTTTCCTTTCTCCATGGGAGTTGCCCTCTTATTTGTCGAATAGTATTCATGAAATTCTATCCAATGCAGGTTTATCTTTTCAGTTTAAGTTATCACAATCCAAAACTGAGACATGACATGCCGCATATTAGGTATTACCCCAATATATGCTTCAAAAAAAATAAAAAGGTATAACCCCAATATGCAAGGCTCAAAAAACTTTACTAAAAATCCATGAAAGTTCAACCACCAATTTGAACATGTTACCTATAGAATAAATTTCACATACAATCGTACACAAGCATGCAAATACATACTCCAATTGCAATTCATAAATAAGAGGCAATTAAATATACAACTTTTGCAAATACATTTTAATGCCAAGAAGCATCCATTAGCAACCAAGTTATATGTCAACACTTGGCGATATCCAACCTAACATTAACCCTTAGGAGGGTCCAGTATGTTCCCTATACTCCCGTCTGGTGGGTCTAATGATTTACAGGTACTCATCTTTGGAGGGTCCAATGAGTTCTAAGTACTCTTTTCTGATGGATGGAAACTATTCTCCATCAACACCACTGAGTTAAAATATAAGCCAGTCTAATTTACTGGTTAAAAATTCTAGTACAAGCACATCATGCACGCAACCAAAGTAACTTGCCACCTATAATTTAGACAATTAAAACACGCACATACACATGCTCAAATTGAATTTTTATATCAAAATACCAATTTTGGCAAAAATTACAAGTTGAATACAATATTTACAAAAATAGAGAAGAATAAGAACTACTTACATTTCTGTATAAATCCAAGCTACAATTAATAAGTATTCATTGCCTCGGCTGTCCTCCTCACTTATGGCGACACTATACCATTATTACACTATTCTTAAGTTCAAATCCTTGCTGTATAAAATATATTCCCAAAATAAACATTTAATTCTAAATGAATTGTCAGGACACAAATAAAACTACTCTTGAATGATGAAGTCCTAACATCCAAACTCAATTACTAATTGTCCAAAATTCCGTCCTAAGGAATCACTTTGGCCAAGATGGTAGCTAGTGTGTGCACAATTCATTGATAAATCGAATTGCACTTTGTTTCATTTTTGCCTTGATATGCAATTCAACCAATTTAAACATCTAAGTTGTTGTTTATATTGCATGCAATCACAGAACATTGCCACCTCACTATGACTTGTCCCACAAAACCAAACAAATGGACGATTATAAGTCCCAGGTATTCATGGTCTGTATGCATGCATCCAAACTCCAACATACTAATATTCAACATGTTAAAGTCCATGAGTTATTATTCTAAGAAACAGAACAGGCATGGAAACTAATTCCAAGAATGCATCAGTGCTCATGCATTCTGTCTAATGCCAAAAGTCACCAGATTAACAAGACACACACACCGTGAACTAGTATTTTGTCAAATTCATTCATGAAAATTTGATAACCTACTTTCTTTCGTTGTAATTAATCCTTACAATCCATCAAACAAATTTATCATACTATAAATCCATTAGTAAAGTTGTTTCTGAGAATCCTAACTATAATAAGTTCTTTAACTAACAATTCAAAAAAGAAAGTTTACAAAAAAAATTAATAAAGAAGGGATCAGATATTGCTTGGTAAATATGCCGACCTAGTAAACACCTCACTGATAAATCCCTCTCCAGAACTTTGCCTTAATTTTTTCTCCCTTCTCAAAGGCTTAGAGGCTAGTTGATCGAATAGGAGAACATAGAAAAGAATAGGATAGGACTAGTTAGTTTTGATTGAGATATTGATGTGTAAAATACTAGGATGTTGGTTACTATGGACAAAATTTGAATAAATTGCTTCCGAGTTTCTCTAGCTCAATTACTTAATAGTTATACCATAAGACTTATAGCTCTAGGCCAAAATTTAGTTTACTATTTAATTAAGTCCTACAGTGTGATGTTCAAATTTTGGGAATTTACACAAGGTTTTACTACTTATTCTTCTATGTGCAAGCCAACTTATAATGCGTATACTTATGTTATGGAATTTCATAATTGAGTGCTGGCTCATGCTTATTTTCTCATTATTATTATACGTGCTTCAAAGTTATACTTGACTAAAACTTATGATAGAATGGTCTCAACTAAGAAATAAGATTAATATCTCTTCAATATGGTACGATAGCATATGATGTATGGACCTATGGAAGGAAGAATTCTACCAATGTCTGCATAGAAGGTGAAGCAGTAGAGAATCCAAAATAGTGGGTTAAAAAACATTCCACAGCGATGTTTCTTAGCCAACAAACAGAAAAAAGATGATTGAATAAAACTTACTTAATACGGAGTAAATAAAGATTTACCTTGAAAAAGTAAGGTATGTTAATGTCATTGATACTGCCTTTTAGTTTATTCATTTTTTTCATGAACATTTGTGTAGTGATCACCAACAAGAAAGAAGGTATGATTGCTGGTAACTTTTATAATTAGAGGAATAAGAAATTTAGGAGGATGACCAATGTTTTAAAAGGTAAAGTCATTCGGCAAGACATTTTATGTCCACCCAAATAGGGTGAAAGTTTCGAGGAGTCTCACAAAATTTATTTTTTAAATATATAAAAAATAAAATATACAATCATATTACAAAATTACAATGTTCATACATATATGGCACATGTGTTTGTATATATATGTATGCATGTATGTATATATAAGTTACTAATAAACACAAAAATTGATAAAATTACAAAAATATCATTGTTGTCTAATAATTAAAATCATGACATACTCTAACCGATACATTAACCATCTAAAATCATGTTAGTAGAATAAAAGGAAAAAATTATAGGAAACAAAGTCATGGATGCTTTTATTTTGTAATTTTTCCAAACTATTTTCAAAGAGAAAATAAGTGGAATGATTCTTCAAAATTATTAAACAATAATAAGGATTGTAAAGATAGATAAGAAAGATAAATTAGTAAAATTAAAGTTTTAAATTTTAAAAAATAATAAAAATACAAAAACACCCTGAATACCCTACATGCCTGGGCTTTTGCCCTAAAGCAATAAGCTCAACAACACTAGTACCCCATTCAAACACCTTAGGGTATTTGGAGCTCACTTCACCTCTGGGCGAGCGCCATGACTCGCTCCAAAAACACTTTTTAAAACAATGAAAATGACTCGTCTTTGTAGTTTTGGCAAGAAGTAGAGATGAAAAGCAACAGACTTTATATGTGAGAACATATATGGGGACATTTAATCCCCCAACAAACAAACTAATTTTCATTGTGGTTGTTTTTTCTTGTCGAGTATCATTTGCCTATAAACTTAATTAAATCCTATTTATGGTGACAATTCAAAAAATAAACACTCCAATATACTAAAATTTGAGATGAAAATTGTTGATTAGCTACATTCCAAATCCTATTCCAATTCCATGATCATTAAAAACACTAATATCAACACTAGTAAAATGTGCTTCTACTAAAAATGTATAATTGTAACTTCTACTTTGCATTGGATTGTGCTAAAAAAACATGAATAAAAAGAAAAGAAAAATAGAATAGTCCAACTATGTCTATCAATGAAATTTTAATTGTTAGAATGTACAGTCAGAAAAAAACCTTACGTGGTGGATCATGTACATTACATTTTTTACAAAATCGCAATAAAAAAGAATACAAAGAATTCAAGTTACATGTATGATTATTTTTCTAGCTTTACTATATTGCTTAACTATATTGCTTTGTGATTTATATGTAACAAATATGAATATTCAGTAGTTTTGGTAAAAGATGCTAGTATCAATATTTGATGGTTAGAGTTGAAACTATAAATCAAAAAATATTTGTGTTGACCTTGGTCGATCAATCCTTGGTTTTGATGATTAACAAACCAAAATGTAGATTTGGGCTAATATTTTTATGTGAGTAATTTGTTAGAACAGATTCTTGTGGCATAAAAGAAGAAGCAAAAACAGGGCACTCATGTCGGATGCTATCGGACGTCCGAAAGGATGAAGAACATCAAGAAGGAAACTCTGTCGGACGCTCGTGAGGAAGCATCGGACGTCCGGAAGGATCGGACGCACGCCTCGGACGCACATCGATCGCATCGGACGTCCGAGAAATTTCGCAAAGATTTGATGACTCTCTGCCTACGTTCGGACGCAGGGTTCGGACGTCCGACAGGCCAACGGCTAGTTTTGACAGCATTTAATATTTGACCGTTGGAGAGCCTTTTGAAGCCATTTCTCACCTTCTATAAACACCCCAAAGCACATGAAGACAAGAGACTTTTGCCAACACAAAATACAAGCTTACAAGTGAGATTTTTGAGTAGAAAGATTCTTTGTTGGTTGTATAAGGGGTTGGGAAAGTTGGGTTGTGAGGTTGCTCAAGTGAAAACCTTGGTGAAGGTGAACCTATCACTTGGAGTGGTAAAACCTTGGTGAAGGTTGCCTCATTTGTATAAAATAGTTCTTAATTGGGTGAGTGATCTTTCAAGTGTAGGTTGTTGAGGGTTAACTAGAATTGTTGTAAAACTCCTTGGCTCAACCAAAGAGTATTTGGGGTGAGGAAGGAGTGAACCTTCACTTGTACATCTTGGTTAGCATCGCCATCAATTGAAGAGACTATTGGATTGATATTTGGTTTGCATTTCTTATCTTTTCTCTTTAATTAAGTTTTCTTTATTGTGCTTAAATTTGATATATCTTTGTGCATCATTGTGAAATTGTTTGTACTCATTGGGTTGCACCGGGCATTACAATTGGTATCAGAGCTTGGTCTCTTTTGATCAAGCTTAACCGCTTAGAGTAAAGATCATGGCAACCATAAAAGTTTCTTTTTTAGAAGGGCAATCTATTGATAGACCACCTATGTTTAATGGTTCTCATTTTAGCATGTGGAAACAAAGAATGATGATTTTCTTACAATCCGTTTATATTGAATTATGGTATGTGGTAGAAGATGGTCCTTATGAAGCTAGAATAGTTGACTCCACCACCAATTTGAGTAGATTAAAGACTAGACAAGAATTGAATGAAAAAGACAAGAGATACCTTTCTTTAAATGCCAAGGCCATGTGTATATTGTACAATGCATTAGATGTAAATGAATCTAGCAGGATTAAAGGTTGTAAATCAGCTAAAGATATTTGGGATAAATTGTGTGTATTTCATGAAGGTAACCAAGATATTAAAGAACAAAAGAAATCTTTGCTTGTTTCTCAATATGAATTTTTCAAAATGCATCCTCTTGAAAATGTTGATAAGATGTGTAGTAGATTTTGTGACATTATTGAAGATCTTAAATTGCTTGGAAAAGAATATTCTTTGGGTGAGAAAAATAGAAAGATTTTGAATGCCTTGCCAAAAGAATGGGAAAACAAAATAAATGCTATAGAAGAGGCAAAGGATTTAAATTCTATGTCCATTGAATCTCTTGTGGATACCCTAACCTCTTATGAATTAAAGCTGAAATTCAAAGTGCAAGAGGAAGAAAATGCAAGAATGTATAAGAGAGGCATAGCTTTTAAAGCATCTCAAGTGGGGGATAACCCATCCTTCATGGGTAATGAATTCATGGAAGTGGACAATGATACAACTCCTCACATCAAAAGTTCCAAGAAGACCTTCAACAAGAGATGCTCAAGAGGAGATTGCAAAATTACATGGGATGAATGCAATTCAAAAAGAGAAAAAGAAGAGTTGGCCCAAATGGCACTAATGGCCGTTGGAGAAGATGAGGTAAGTTCTTATCACTCTTCTTGTGATGAAGATAATGAAGATGATGATGTGAAAATTCTTATGATTAAAATGCATAAAAGTTTGAGAAAATCTTATGCTAAAAATAAAGATTTGAAAACAAAAATAAATGATTTGTTGGAAGAAAACTCCAAACTGTTTCAAGAAAACAAATGTTTGAGAATGGAAAATGATGATTTAAAAAAACAAAAAAGTGTTTTTGATTGCAAAAATAATTTGAAAAGGAAGTTAGAAGAGAAAACAAAGTTTTATGAAAAAATGTTGGAGGAACAAAATGTGTTAAAGAAAAGAATTAATGACTTGAACGAGTTTCTCCAAAATGAAAAACAAAAGTTTTCTCAAACAAAAGAAAGCAAATCTTTTCAAGGCACAAATAAGTTTGCTATGATAAGAAATAAGAAAATTAGTTGCATTAAATCCACCTATGTGCAAAATACTTCTATCATGTGTAACTTTTGTTGCAAATTTGAACATATGCAAAATGATTGCTATGTAAAGAAAAATATGAGAAAAGGCATGAAATTCATGTGGATTGCTAGATCATGTCGTATTAACTCCCAAGGACCTTATAAAGAAAGGGTACCAAATGAAATTTCTCATATTTAGGCACATCATGATGATTTGATCCAAGAAGTGCTATATGGTTGTAAGTACAATTGAAAATTTTGATATTCAATATGGTCTTGATTTGAAAAAATAAAGGGGGAGTTTGTTTTTAATTGATGCCAAAAGGGGGAGTAGGATTTATTGAAATTTCTTTGTATGTTGGCACTTTCTAAGGGGGAGCTTTATTTGAACTTATTTGATAAAAGAAATCTTCATTTTGTTTGTCATCATCAAAAAGGGGGAGATTGTTGACCTTGGTCGATCAATCCTTGGTTTTGATGATTAACAAACCAAAATGTAGATTTGGGCTAATATTTTTATGTGAGTAATTTGTTAGAACAGATTCTTGTGGCATAAAAGAAGAAGCAAAAACAGGGCACTCATGTCGGATGCTATCGGACGTCCGAAAGGATGAAGAACATCAAGAAGGAAACTCTGTCGGACGCTCGTGAGGAAGCATCGGACGTCCGGAAGGATCGGACGCACGCCTCGGACGCACATCGATCGCATCGGACGTCCGAGAAATTTCGCAAAGATTTGATGACTCTCTGCCTACGTTCGGACGCAGGGTTCGGACGTCCGACAGGCCAACGGCTAGTTTTGACAGCATTTAATATTTGACCGTTGGAGAGCCTTTTGAAGCCATTTCTCACCTTCTATAAACACCCCAAAGCACAAGAAGACAAGAGACTTTTGCCAACACAAAATACAAGCTTACAAGTGAGATTTTTGAGTAGAAAGATTCTTTGTTGGTTGTATAAGGGGTTGGGAAAGTTGGGTTGTGAGGTTGCTCAAGTGAAAACCTTGGTGAAGGTGAACCTATCACTTGGAGTGGTAAAACCTTGGTGAAGGTTGCCTCATTTGTATAAAATAGTTCTTAATTGGGTGAGTGATCTTTCAAGTGTAGGTTGTTGAGGGTTAACTAGAATTGTTGTAAAACTCCTTGGCTCAACCAAAGAGTATTTGGGGTGAGGAAGGAGTGAACCTTCACTTGTACATCTTGGTTAGCATCGCCATCAATTGAAGAGACTATTGGATTGATATTTGGTTTGCATTTCTTATCTTTTCTCTTTAATTAAGTTTTCTTTATTGTGCTTAAATTTGATATATCTTTGTGCATCATTGTGAAATTGTTTGTACTCATTGGGTTGCACCGGGCATTACAATTTGGTTAAGAGATATGTTAACTATATTGGTATCCTTTTTGTCTCTTTCTATTTAATAAAATTTTTAAAATTAACTGTCTAAATAAAATAATGAACCAAAAAAACTATAATATGGTATTCATGATAAAAAATTCCACAAAAATATTTTCAATATCTAAAGAATAATATCTTTTACGATATTGTAATCACATATAAAGCACATGACTTATTACTAATAAATATCAAAAGTTGAAATCGAACTCAATAAGTGATAGGGCGTATTTGTATTATGTTTATAAGTTTAAGTTGCTAGTTAACTATATTATTTGAACTCTATTTTGAATAAAAGCTACTTGGTTTTGCACTTGTATTGTTCTAATAGGTGAAAAAATCAATTGAAGAGAAAATGGACCACGGAGAAGCAATAGAAGAACAAAGCATGAAGAGAAAGAGGTTTGATCGGATTAACAAGTCTCAGTATTTTGGCAATAACTTGAGCTACATAAATCAGATTGAGATGATTCTTAATTCAGTTTGAAGCTTAGAGAATGCTCTAAGACATCAAAGTTTGGTTCTCATGTTTTCATAGTCAAGCATATCTCAGTATCCAGACCTCTAAGTGACAGGATTTTTGAGGCGTTGGAAAGCTTATTCAAAGAGATACAACTTTCATGTTTTGAACAAGAGCTGATTCGGCCTCTTTTATGGAGATTTTTGGCCTTAAAATGGATTTGTGTGCGGATCTGAAGCGATCCATCCGTCTGCAGATCTTCAATAGCTTGTGCCAATGTTCCAGAGTTTTTCTGGTCAAGTCATTCGATGGAAGACCGGAGCCAAAATTTAGGCCAGTGTTTGCACCGGTGTTCATCTGGAAAATGCACGAAATTGTTGTTTTTTAGCTCCAATAAGCCCAATCCTACCTCGTTGTAGATACTACTTAAGAAACTATAAATAGGAACTATTTAGGACGTTTTTCAGGGGTGGAAAACATTAGTCTATGTTAGTTTTAACATCTTTCCATAGTTTATTCTTGAGAGATCAAGATCAAATGGAGGCGAATAAAGGAGCGCACAATGAGAAGATTGGAGCAAGCAACTGAGAAGTTTTCTTACTCTTTTTCTTATCTTTGTAGCAACCCTTTGAATTCATGGTTTTAATTTCCAAATCATGTTGAACTAAATTGTTTCTAGGATTAGAGTTCTTATGAAGGAATTTGATTAATTTTTTAGTTTAATTTCTTGCTTTTTTGCTATGATTTATCTATCTTGATTTTAATTACGTGTTTATGCTTGGCCACCATAGATATGCTCTTAGGGTTTATATTAAATTGAGAAATGAGATGTAGCCATGCACTAGATAGATAAACATACTTAACTTAATCATAAGAGTAGGTTAGAATTTGTATGACATGCTTGAATTACCAAGATTTTTAAAGGATTTAATTGAATATTTGCGATCTCAAGAGAGACGTAGGATTTAATTAGACACACTTTAGATGTATCGAGAGATAATCTAAAATACAATTGTGTGATGCATTCATGATTTGTCAAGAAATTAACTAGATAATTGATTCAAATTCTGGATTAAAATGTGAAACCCTAGACTTGTGTCTGTTGTTTTCTCACAACTACTCTATTTGAACTTAATTATTCCTTTATTGTTTAGTTAGAAAAAACCACTCCTTGAATTTAAATTTTGTTATTTTAGAATCATTAAAGTAGAAAATTAACCTGTCCATATGGGTTCAACCCTAGAATATTCCAGGTAAATTATTTCTATGATCGACCCTGTGCGTTTGCATGAAATCATCGATCAAGTTTTTGGCACCGTTGCCGAGGACGACAATTAATTTGCATACTTTAGTTATTATTTGTACACACTCTTAATCTTTTGTTTGTATTTTCTTTGCTATTTTGTAGACATCTATTTCCTTGGAGTTCAATAAATCAAGAAATTCAAACAAGTTCGAGTTGGCAGTAGATACTAGAAATAATGTAGGATTTCGTTTGAAAGACATCCAATGCCCAATAATTACAGCACCTCCTTATTGTATTCGGCTAAGTGAAGAGGCTAGAAATTATGAGTTAAAGACCATTCACTTCACCATGTTTCCATCTTCTCATGGTCTTTCTAATGATGTTCCTCTCTCCTTTATTCGTGAATTCTATTAGGTGGTACAAACTTTTCCTTTGCATGGGATTACCGAGGATGATCTTCAAATGAGGTGCTTCCCATATTGCAAATTCAACAACCATGAATTCGCCAGAGGGGTCTTTGAGAACATGGAAAGATGTTTGTAATTTTTCATGACAAAGTACTATTCACCTCAGATGACACTTGATTTTAGGAATAAGAGTTGCACATTTGCTTAAATGGAAAGGGAACCGATTCATGAAGCCTGGGAGCGGTTCAAGCTATTAATTGCTCAATGTCCTCATCATCAATATCCTTTGACATTGCAGGTATAATTCTTTTATGACGACTTGACATTTACAACACAAATTATGGTGGACATTGCAGCTGAAGAATATATTGGAGGTAAAATCCCCGAAAAATCGATTGCAATATATGAGTTGCTCTCTAGCAATTCACAACAAAAGACAGTTCAAGGTAGAATAGTAGTTGTTCATGAGATAAGTACGTTAGCGGAATTGGGTTCACAAGTTACTGAGTTGAATCATCAAGTACAAGTGTTATCACATTGTATAACTCAACCACAAGACCTATATTCATATGGAGCTTATGGTGTCCAAGAAGGTCATGACTCTAGCGCATATAGTTTTGGATGGAACAATCACCCTAATCTCTCATGGAAGGCTCCAAGAGTTGGACTTGCTCCACCACTAGAGTCTTTCAATCACCAATAGGGGCCTCAAGGTCAACCTCTACCTACACAAGAAAGAAATCCCAGTATGGAAGAGATAATGTTGCAGTATATGCAGAAAAAGGATCAATTGGCTCAACCGCAACAAGTATCTATTCATAAACTTGAGAAGCAAGTAGACTAATTATCTATGGCATTGATTCAAAGGGAGCAGAGGGGATTGCACAATAATATAGTGGTGACTCATATGGAGTTCACTATGGCATTAGCCCTTTCTTCGGAAAAGGTGTTAGTTGATCCTATTGATGACCCGAAAAATATACTCAAGAAGGAAGGTGTAGTAGATGACAAGAGAGCCGAAACTCAAGAGGAGATACATAGTTTGGGCAAAGAATTTCGAGTTGAAATCAATCCATTAAGGTGCCTGAGGTTAAAGCTTATGTGCCACCCATTCCCTTTCCTCAATGGTTGAAGAGTCCTTATCAAAGATTTTTAGAAAGGTTATAAAAGCTACACGTGGATATTCCAGCTACCGAAACTATTGCAAATATGCCCTTCTATGCAAAATTGTGAAGGAAATTATGCAGAAGATGAAGAAATTAGAGGCATTTGCAAGAGTTTCACTTACCGAGGAGTGTAGTGCAGTACTTCAAAATCATCTTCCTGTCAAAATGAAGGATCCAAGGAGTTTCACAGTTCTATGTTATTTTGAGAATATTTTAGTCGAAAGGTGCTTGTGTGACCTTGGTTCCAGAGTTAATATAGCCTTTGTCCTTTTTTAGGGAATTAAAATTTGCTCAGCTCACACATACAACAGTGACTCTACAACTGGCAGATCGTTCAATTCGATATTCTGTTAGTATTGTAGAGGACATGCTTATAAAAGTTGGTAAATTTTATTTTCCTGCAGATTTTCTCGTCTTGGATATGAAGGAAGATATTAGATGCCTGGTAGAAGATTCTTAGCCACGGGAGGGGCGCTCTTATTGATGTTCCTGGAGGGAAACTTAGTTTAAGAGTGGATAAAGATGCACAAGAGTTTAAAGTTTTTGAAACAATAAAGTGTTTCTCATATGATTAGTCTTGTTATCATCTTGATGTTATTAATACTATTTCTAATGAAGTGTATATTCATGAGTCATTATTTGATCCATTAGAAGATGTCATTGCTTCGGGTGAGGATGAAAATATGAAGGCCATAAATGTTTTGAGCATGGAACAAAATCTAGTACTTGCACTCCTGCAGGATCTTCGCAAGTATGCTTATTGTGAGGTACGGAAGCGCGATATAGCTGTGGAGGAAGAAACTAAGTTGTTTCCTTAGCCATACCTTGGGAGCCTTCCAAAGTTTAATGTGGAAGCAATGAGACAGGCTAAAACTTTTTATCCTCCTTGAGCTTAACTAGCCTTGTCCGGCTGAAGATATAAAACTTAGTGCTTCTTGACAAGCAACCTGAATTTCTTTTTATTTTCATTTAATATTTTCCTTATTTTTGGGATTAATGGTGGTGTTTATTTCCTTACAATTTTATTGCTTTCTAGTTTGGGTTATTAGGTGATGTGTTTAACCCTTATTTATAGTGTTCTCTTGTTCATTTAGGTTGGCAGGATGGCTTCCTGAGCTTGACTATTGGATGGTAACGGACAACTTCTCTCACCCCACTTGGTTTTTGGCACTCCAATTGTTATCAAGGGAGTTTTACTTTCATCTCTTTTCTTGTTATTCTTTCTTTATTTTATCCTCAATATTAAAGACAATGTTGTCTTAAGTGTGGGGAGGAGTAAATGGGTGAAGTGAAATTTTTAAATTTTTGGGCTAAATTTTTTCAAAATTTTGTTGTTGATTCCCTTATTGGCAATGGCTTATATTTCAAGTATTATTATTATTATTAAAGTTTATTTGTATGAATGTGTTAAGTGTTAAATGATGTTGCTTTACCGTGCTTTTTTGATAAATATTTGGTATTTTGAGACTTTTTCAAATTTTGACTAATTTTTCTAGACTTTGTAAATATTTTTCTAGCATTTTTCTTGTGAATTTGGCCTAATTATTAATCTTAATTCTACATATTATTGGGATATTAAGCAAGGTTTTGTGTTTTTATTTGTGCTCATATTCTTATTTTATTAATTTGAACTATACTCGGCTGGTTGTCATTGCCTAGTAACCGAAGGTCTTCACCTAAAGTGTTGACTTTCGCATTAAAAAATGACTATAGCTATGAGTGTGTGATTCTTTAGCAGCGAAAGTTGAGTAACCAGGTTCTTTCATTTGGGAGATGTTAGAGTTTGCTCAAAAGGCTTAAACGGCTAAGAATTAAGTGTATTCTCCTTGTTAAAATGTGAAAAGGTTTAAGTGTGGGAGAAAATTGAAAAAAAAAGAGAAAAATAAAGAAAAGAAAAAAAAGGAAGGAAAATATTATAATAATAACCTGTGGATCCATGTGGTTATATGTTTGAGATTTGGATTAATAGTTGAACCATTTGCAAGGAAATGCTTGTTAAATAGTTTATATTCCTAATTTAGTTAGGTAGAGTTGAAAGGGTTTATGGCATTAAAAGTTCGAATAAGCGCCCCTTTCGTTTTCACTATTGATATTCGACACTTGTTTAGAATGGTTGCTTTAATAATAATAGTCTTGAATATAGTAATTGTTTGTAGTTAATAGGTTTGTTCTTGTGCTTGAGTACAAGCATGAATTAAGTGTGGGGAAGTTTGATACGGCGTTTTTTGTATTACGTTTATATGTATAAGTTGCCAATTAACTATATTAGTTTAACTTGATTTTGAATAGAAACTACTTGATTTTGCTCTTATATTGTTCTAATAAGTCAAAAGCTTAACTAGAGAGAAAATGAACAAAAAATGGGGCGTGGAGATGCAATGGAAGAACAAAGCATGAAGTGAAAGAGGTTTCATAGGATTGATAAGTTTCAGTATTTTGGCGGTAACTTGAGCTACACAAATCGGATTGAGATGATTCTTAATTCAAAGTTATAAAAATCAAAGTTTGGTTCTCACGTTTTCATAGTCAAAAGTTCAAATTATTGAAGTATAGTTACGCTGCAATGCTCTTACGAACAAGTTTCAGTATTTTAGGCATATCTCAGTATCTATACCTCCAAATGACATGATTCTTGAGGCGTTGGAAAGCTGATTCAAAAGCTACAACTTTTATGTTGAGCAAGAGCTAATTCAGCGTCTTTAATGGAGATTTTTGGCATTGAAGTTTATCTGCATATTGATCCAAAGTAATCCATTCGCAAATCTTCAATAACTTGCGCCAATGTTCACGCCGGAGTTTTTCTGGTCAAGTCACCTAATAGAACATCGAAGCCGGAGTTTAGGCCAATGTTTGCACTGGTGTTCATCTAGAAAATGCATGAAATTGTCATTTTTTAGCTCCAATAAGCCCAATCCTACCCTGTTTTGGAAACTACTTGAGAAACTATAAATAGAAGCTATCTAGGACGTTTTTAGGGGTGGAAAACATTAGTCTAGGTTAGTTTTAACATCTTTCCATTGTTCATTCTTGAGAGATCAAGATCAAATGGAGCGAATAAAGAAGCGTACAAGGAGAAGATTAGAGCAAGTAACTGTGAAGTTTTCTTACTCTTTTTCTTATTTTTATAGTAGCTCTTTGAATTCATGGTTTTAATTTTCAAATCATATTGAACTAAATTGTTTCTAGGGTTAGGGTTTTTATAAAGGAATTTGATTAATTTTTCTAGTTTAATTTCTTGATTTTTGCTATGATTTGTCTATCTTGATTTTAATTATGTGTTTATGCTTGGCCATCATAGACATGCTCTTAGAGTTTGTATTGAATTGAGAAAGGAGATACAGTTGTGCACTAGATAGATAAACATACTTAGCATAATCACGAGAGTATGTTAGGATATATATCACGTGCTTATATCACCAAGATTTTTAAAGGGTTTAATTGAATACTTGCTATCTCAAGAGAGACATGGGATTTAATTAGGCATACTTTAGATGTATTGAGAAATAATCTAAAATACAATTATGTGATGTGTTCATGGTTTATTAAGAAATTAACTGAATAATTAATTCAAAGTGTAGATTAAAACGTGAAACCTTAGGCTCGCATCTATTGTTTTCTCACCACTACTCTATTTAAATTGATTATTCATTTATTGTTTAGTTAGAAAAAACCACTCCTTGAATTTAAACTTTGTTATTTTAGAATAACTAAAAAAGAAAATTAACTCGTCCATGTGGGTTTGATCCTGGAATACTCCAAGTAAATTATTACTACAATCGACCCTATGCGCTTGTAGGAAATCGTCAATCAATAAGTTCAATTTAAGAAATATGAATACAATATTTGATCCTAATTCAAACCTTTGTATTTTAGAAAACTAGAATTACCAATGGAAATTCGAATTACCTATTTCCAATGTATTTGATCTAATTTTTTTGTTTGGGCTTGAGCAATTTTTATCACATCTGACTGTTGGAAGACATGGACACAGATGTATTGGGTTCTAGTAATATTTATCTGATGGAAAGTACTCTTGGAGTTTCTCGAAGTTTCAATATTATGATCAAGTTTATTGCTTTTTGGGTCTTGTATAAGTTGATTTTCAGATCTATATATCTGTATTATGTTTTAATTTACTTACCTGCTATCAGTTCAGATATTGAAATGAAATTATCCTTTTTAACCCAAAAAAATTTTTGAAATTGATTTCAAGTTTGGTTGGTAATTCAATATTTTTCGAAAACTTGTCACCCTTATCAAAGTGGAAATTAAAATCCATTCTAGCGGCTACCTTGCCAAAAGCAAGTTGCTCACTTCAATCAGATTCACGTGCATTTGCGATCTTGGAGTTACTAACACTTAAATCCACGTACTTTGTTTTCCTCTGCAACTTATCTCTCATGCCCCATACTTCCATTCATTTAACACTACATTAGTAGCTCTTGCTTAATTACTTATTCATATATTTGTCCTAATTATTTTAAAGGAATGATGTTCATCAAATTCTCAAAGGCAACTAGTATTTTGGGTTTAATTTTTATTTCAATTACTATAAGTTTAATTTGTTAGACCAAAAATGGCAAACAAACTTTGAAAATTGAAGTCTAACATTATCAATCAATTCAAATTGAAAAATAATAGAAAATCAAACATGAAAATAAGATAACAAATAGCTCGGTAGTTGAGCACTACATGACTTTAGGTCTATTTGGAAGGTGTATTTTTTGGGTATTTATACAAAACTGTTATGAAACAACTAAAAGTGTGGATGTCCATTTTATTCTTCAGATAATTAATTCATAATTTATTGATTCCAAAGGGAGTAATTCATAATTCATTGCTACATTATATAAAGGAATTACATTGGATGAACGGTTTCAATCCATGAGAGCTATTCATGTATTGGATGAACCGTTTCATATGATTATTCATGTTCTTGTAGTAATAAATGTTTAATAGAATTGATATACTTTTAATTTTGTAATACCTATATATAGAGGTACCTTGGCACCTCTTGAGTGCACTTTTTGATTAGTTAGAATAATAAGAAAATCATTCTCCATTTTTCTACTTCTTTCTCTAATATTTCAATTTCTATTATAGTAGTTCATTTTATTAGTTTTACAACAACTTTATTGTAATGTATTGTAGAATCAGTAGAAAATTTTTTATATATTTGAGAACTGGGAAAACAAATTTTCTTTTCTTTCCCTTTTCCTTTCTTTTTCCTTTTCTTTTTCTTTTTCCTTTCTTCTTCCTCCCTCATTCACCCCTCTTTCCATTGCCACCACCCTACTTCTCCCACTAGCGCTGAAACCACTCTCCCATTTTTTTTTCTTTTTTGCCTCCCCCTCCTTCTTTCTCATCCATTCATCCCTTTTCCTCCTCTCCTCTCCCCTTCCTCCTCCTCCTCCCTCCTTCTCCTGTCACTCCAACACTGTTCGCATGACCAGCAAGGAAGGGGAAGAGTTCGGGAGATGGGGGAACAGAATGGAAAAAAGAGAAGATGAAGAGAGAGAAAGTGAGAAAGAGGAAAGAGTGAGAAGAAGAGAGAGGGAGAGAGGGAAGAAAGAAAGAAAAAAAAAAGAGTTGCCTGCACTAGTAGAGGTGGTTGCAAGCGGTGCCCAATGGTGGAGGTGGTAATAGACTGAGGTGTAGGAAAGAAGAAAACAAAAGAAGGAAAACAATTTCTTTTATGTGTTTGGGTATTTGAGGTGTGCATTTAAAAAACTTTGAAAAGTTTTGTTGATTTTGATCCCTGTCTTTTAATGTTTACAAAACAAATGAATAGTACTAATATCTCTTATAAGAAATCCTTTCACTCTTGAAGTAATTTGATTCAAAGAACAAGAACATTTGAAAGAAGAAAAGGAAGACGAAAGCTGTCGGACGCTCACAAAGACAATACCGGACGTCCGATAGAATTGAGATAATCTTTCAAACTCTGTTTGCTATTAGACGCAAGCATCGGATGTCCGATAGAATCCTTCAAACCCTTTTTCTGCTATCAGACGGAAGCATCAGACGTCCGATAGAATATTTCAAACTCTCTATCTGCTATCGGACGCAAACAACGGTTGTACCGGATGTCCGATACTCCCAGTGGCTAGTTGACTCTTCAACTACTTTCTATCCGTTGAAAGTATTAATGAAGCACTTTCTTGATCTCATATAAATAGAGTATGGTCAGAATCTTCAAATAACTTTTGCACACTGAAGATACAAAAGATATAGAGTAGTTTTAGTGAGAAAACACTCTCCAAAAAAGATTTGTAGTCTTGGTAGTGTGAAATTCATTGTAAGTTTTTCATTTACGAGTAAATATTTTAATAGTGTAACTCTGTGAGAGTTGTCCTGAAAGATAGTAAAACTTCCTAATTTGACCGAGTAAACCTTGGGGTAAGAAGGAAGTGAGCCTTCCTTTGTACACAAGATTGGTTGTATTTCATGAACTTGAAGAAGTTTATTTGAATTGATCTTCAAGCTCAAGAGAAACTTGGTAGTCAATTTGTTTGCAATTCCTTTCTTCTTATTTATTTATTGTTATGTTGTGATTCTTAAATTGTTTATCTCTTCTACTTCTCTCAAGTGATATTATTCATTCATTGATTGATTCATTGTGTGATCACTTAAAAAAGAGGGTAAATTTCATATTGAGCAAAAAGCATCTTTAACTTGATTAATTTTTTAATCTACGTAATTCACCCCCTCTTAGGTTGTCTTCGATCCTTATAATTGGTGTTAGAACTTGGTCTCCTAGAAATTAAACTCAAGCGACTTTGGAGTAAAAATGACAATCAATAATGCCATATTTTTTAAGGACAATCTCTGATTAGACTTTCTATATTTAATAGGTCAAATTATATGAGTTGGAAAGAAAAAATGATTATTTTCTTGCAATCGATTGATATTGAATTGTGATTTATGGTTAATGAAAGCCCATAGTAGATGAAAACACTCATAAACCTAAACAAAAAACAAGGATTGAATTGACTGTAGAGGATAGAAAGCATCTCACCTTAAATGCAAAAGTTATGAATGTGTTATATAGTACTTTAGACTCAAATGAATCTATTAGAGTCAAAAGTTGTAAGTCAGGTAAAGAAATTTGGGACAAATTGAGAAAAATTCGTGAAAGTAGTGAGAATGTTAGAGAATAAAAGAAATCTATCTTAATTACTAAATATGAGTCATTTAAGATGGAATATTATGAAAATATTGATAAAATGTATTGTAGATTTAATGATCTTATTAAGCATTTAGAGATTTTGGATAAGGAATACACCTTAGAAGAGAATGCTTTGTCTAAAGATTGGGAGAGTAAGGTGGCTGCTATTGAAGAGACAAAAAATTTAAATTCAATGTCTATTGAATCTCTTATTAGCTCTCTAACATTTTATGAGTTGAAACTTAAGACTAAGGTGCAAGAAGAAGAGGATGCAAAGGTAAGAAGAAGCATTGCTCTAAAAGTTTCTCAAGATGAAGATGACTCAACTTTCTTGGATGGAGAAGATGTGGAGGTTGATGACAATGATCTTGTTCTCATCACAAGAAGTTTCAAGAGAATTCTCAATAAAAAAAGATTCAGAAAAGGAGAACCTAACAATTCAAATTCCAATCAATTCAATTTTGCAAGAAACAATGGAAAACTAGAGGCCAACAGAAAGTAAGATAACAAATGTTATGAATGCGACCAATTTGGACACTATATGAGTGAGTGTCCAATGAAGAAGAAGAAATAAGAAAGAAAATCAAGATTTAACAACTTCCAATTCATTTGGAATGAGTGCAACTTCGATGGTGAAATTGAAGATGAAGAAGAATCTGTTCAATTGACTTTTATGGCTATTGGAGATAATGAATTAACAACTTCTAACCCTCAATTTGAATCTGATGATGAAACTGATGATGATCTTAAATCTTTCATTGAAAAATTGCATGATATTTTGAAAGAATCTTATGATAGAAATAAGAAATTAAAACACAAAATTAATTTTTTCTTCAAAACAATGCACGTCTTTTTCAAGAACATAAAAAGCTGAAAACTGAAAATAATTGTTTGAAAAAGGATAAGATTGATCTATAAAATGAGTTTGATAGAAAAACAAAACTTTGTGAAATATTCAAAGAGGAACAAGGTGATTTGAAAAGAAAAATAGACAATTCAAATGAGTTTCTCTAGCATAAAAAAAAATAAAACTGTTTTCAAGAGAATTGATCAAAGTCTCATCTTGGCTCTTATGAGAAGAAGATAAATTCTGATATAAATGATTTTGTTGTTTATAAGAGAAAATAAATAAGATTTATTAAACCTGTTTATGTAAATAACTCATTGTTTATGTGTAGTTTTTGTTGTCAAAAAGGTCACATAAAAAGTAATTGTTATGTGAAAAAAAACATGAGAAAAGACATAAAATACATGTGAATAGTTAGAAATAATGCTAACTCTCAAAAATTCAAATCTCTTGATTGAGAATGATTTTAAAAAGTGGATAGTTTTTTTGGTTGTGAATGTTTTTAAAAGAGGTATTGTGGATACCACTCTTTTCACTAAACAAAGTTTAAATGATCTTTTATTTGTACAAATATATGTGGATGATATTATTTTTGGTACTACTAATGAGTGTTTGTGCAAGAATTTTTTCACTATTATGTAAAATGAGTTTGAGATCAGTATGATGGGAGAGTTGAATTTTTTTTCTTGGGGTCCAAGTGGTTCAAACCCAAGAAGGTTCGAAAATTGATGAAAAAATATATAGAGGTACGATTATTACAAATATTTTGTAATACTTTTGATATTTCCGATGTTCTGAACTAAGTTTCATTTGATGGTTTTTGAATGACTAATGAATGTTGATTGATATGAGTGTTGGTCTTATTGATGTTCATTGTTATTTTTGGTATCTTTTGATGTTATTAACATATATAGTTCAATGTGCGAATGCAATTGCCCCAATTGAACCCAATTGCTGACGTGGCACGCTGTGATTGGCCGATTGATGGTAGTCCTCCGTTGATTTAGCTGATGAATTGAATTGAGGACAAAATCGAGATTTCACGCCTTGATGAATAGGTAGGGTTCCTGAGAGTCTTCACTTGCGCCACTCATTGTGTTTCTTGCTTTTGCTCCGTCTTTCTTCCGTTCTTCTCCGATTCTTTCTCCCTTTCTCTTTTCTTTGTCTTTCACTTCTTCTCTTTCTTCTTTAATTGAACATTAAATAACAGTGCAAGACAAAACAAAGGTCACACGTTGGGCTTCTTCTTACAAGTTAAAGGGTATCTCCAGAGCTTCTCTCCCCTTCCATTTTTCTTTTCTTTGTTCCTTTCTTTGGGAAGAAAATAAGATTCGGGATTTTCTCTCCTAGAGATGTCAAAATGTTTTTCCTCCTCTTAGTTTCTCTTCATCTCTCCAGTCTTTTTCTACACCGCCATCTACCCAAATCTTTCTTCCTCTCATCAGCTGAATCATGAGTACGCTGGATCATCCACCATTATAAAAGCAATATATATATATATATATGGAGATCATTTTTCCCTTTTAAACTCTTCTTCATCTCCTTCTCAGAAGTTGTCATCTTTATCGGTGATTTTGTGGGTTTTTTTCCCTAATACTCGATTGTACTTTCTATGGTGTTGTAGGTGGAAAGGTTGAATATTTACATGGACTACAAATTCAAGGTAAGTGTCTTCCATGACTTTTCCTTATCTTTAAAACCCAGATTCAAGCAAATTCTTTTTCTCATATGCTTTTACTCTCATCTCTAAGGTTTTTTTTTCTATTTTTTCGTATTGCTTTAAGAAGGAATAATTTGACTTCCCTATAATGTATTGTGCTCTTTATGATGTTTTGATGAAATAATTTTTTTGTTTTCATTTTGGGTTTTTTGCTGTTGCTGTAATTTAGGGATTTTTTTAATGGAGAGCAGTGAAGGAGGGGATGATAATGTTCTGGACGGTTTAGCAAGTCAAAAAATGTTTGCTTTTTTTCATACCCTTTTCTAAATAATCAAGAACATTATAATTGTACTTTTTTGGATTGAAATATGTTATATTTCACAACATTTTGCCAAAGGATTAATAGGGAATGGCTTTGGAAATATGCTTTGAACAATCAATTGTATGCATGTAGAAAATTACTCCAGTTCTTTTGTTTGATTTGAAAAATGAGGTAGTGTATTTTTTGGTGATACAGGAAGTTTTCTGAAGCAAGACTTATCACTTGAGATATGATAAGTGAATGGGTGAGAAAGTTGAAGTTTTGATGTTAGAAATCACATTGGAAATGGTGATACATTTGACCATAAACCTTTTACGAATGAGAAATTTTTTTGCTTTCACTGGACTAGAATGCACCTACTTTTACATTTTTTTTTCTTCATTCCCCCAATTTTTTTGTCTCTTATGTTTCAGAATTTTTTGTCTAAATGTTTTCTTTTAACCCAAAAAAGTAGAAATAGGCTTTTGTGTGTGCCTATAGGGGTTTAAAAAGTAAAGGCACTTTTAGAGTTAAATAAAAATGAATGGTGCTTGTTAAATTGGTTGCTTCGGAATATGACGAAATTGGGAGGGGCATTGCAAGAGTTAATTCAGTTTGAGGGTGTTCTCCAGTTATGATTCTGGGTACTCGTGTATTTGCTATACTACCTATCTTTACTGCCTTGAAATTTAGCGGGGTTCTATCTATCTCTATTGATTGCAGTTATTATTTCTTAGCAGTTGAAATGTCTTAAATTTAGCGGATAGAGCAGCTGATGTTCTATGTTCAAATTTCCCAACTCTTGTTTAGTTGTTGTTTGGGTTTTTCAAAATAACTGAAATTGTCAATTTTCTTGGTTCTTGTTCATGTCTCTGCCATTGCAAGGGGACTTTGACTGCCATTTCCAGGTTGGTCTTTTGGCCCATGTTCCAAATAATCATCCAAAACATAATGAATCTGTTATTAAACAACATGGTATTCTTCGTAATGTCAAGATTTGGGAAGCTGTATGATGAAATCTTTATTTCATAGTTGATTTTTCTGGTTTTGTGGTTTTAATGTGCAAAGTGAAATCATTATTATGCCTAACTTCCTTGAAGATGTTTTGATCAGTTCATGATTCATGAGATACATAGTTATATGAATTAGGTAAATGGAGTTTCAAAAGCAAAATCCATGTAATCTATTATGAAGATACCATCTTTCCCCTTTTATATTACTAAAAAAACCTAGCTCAATCTTTGACTGGAAAAAATATGTTCAGGAAATAGTAGTATCCCTGTGCTTCACACCATTGACCTTTGATGTTGGACCCAATTTTGCATTTTTAGAAAAAAGAAAAATTGGAAAATAATACATAGGAACTTCTTTAGAATTTGCTTCCACATATATGTATAGTGTTTTGTTCCCTATGGGGAAATTTCATCAGTGACATTATTTTTATTGATTGATTTCTGTTGGTAAGACTCGCTTTTATACTCTCTCAGTAGATTCTTCTCTTATTTCTGTTATCTCCATTTTTTTTGTGAATTCTTCTTTCTTCTAGGCAACTTTAAAGGTTCTTTTCTTTATATGAATATGTTATTATTGGGGTACATCTAATCCTGATCCTACTTCTGTAGCAGGAAATGACCATTCTTTGGGTTTTGTTACTGGTGGGTCTGCTCATGTGCAAATGCAACTTAGCACCAAAGAGTGTGAGAATCTGGGATTAACTGGTCTGGATCTCTGCTCAGACTGCAACACCTTTGCTGAGTATGTCAAGGACCAAGGTTGTACCTTTATTATATGAATTTTATTGATCCTTAGATATTTATGATTTTTGGTGGATTTTATTTCTAGGTTATGGTGGGTTTTTTGAATTGATTACTCGCTTGTAAGTACATGGGTTGTAAAAATGGTAAAATTTGGGATTCTTGTTTCTGTACTATAGCTGATTGGTTGTTAAAATTAACGAATAGTGAGAAACAGATGCGATTCTTATTGCTTTTAGTTTACTTAAGATCTGGGTTTTTTTTTTTGGATTTATAAATTGCTTATTTATATGTGAGATGTCAATGGTGATAATTTGAAACGAGAACCTGAAAAAGGTTATGTTTTAATACAAATCAGATTGAGCTACCTGCTATATATGTATATCAGCTCTTGATGCATTATATCTCACGTGGATGGTGTTATCATAATATTTTTGTTTGGTTTAAAATCTTTTGTAACTTGATGAGTTATTTTGTGCCAAGAGTTTGACCATCCCTTTTGCTACTGATGTATTGAGAGGATAGAATTATGGCCTATATTAATAATCCTCCTCCTTAATTAATAAATTTCATTTGACCAAAATGTTAACTATTTTTTCATGGCTCTGAAACTCCATGTTAATAATCCCTCCAGCCAATAAAATACAGCCACATCAGCACAACAACCATCCATCTTAACTATTTTTTTATGGCTCTGAAACTCTGAAAAATGAAGTTTTCATGGCTCATTTGATGGCTTTTTTTTTTTTGGGTTTGTTATGTGCAGGAGTACGTTCAATTATTGACTCAAAAAAGACGATCCATATGGTAACCAACCCAAAGTGTCCATTTGCGGATGACAAATTTCATGTCAATGACTGTTAAAAACTTTAGTTATTTTTTTTTGTGTCTTTATTTTTGAGAAAACTATTTTTCTTATTTTTGCCCTTGTGAAATTTTGGTTCTCATTTTCCGAAGAGTGTATATGGATTCTTTAAAACAAAAGAAAAAAAATACTTTTGTGTTTTCTTAGTTTTTTTTTTAACAAACATTGTGTTTTCTTAGTTGCTGATAAAAGCACTGAAACTGATCAAGGAGCCATTAGTTGAGATAGTCGTTTTAAGTACATGTTCCCTATATATTTGTATATGCATGAATTTTGCCTGCCCTTCTTCTTTTACACGAGTACCTTTTATTTTAGTTTTACAAGAATACCATTTTTGGTTAAATTTTTGTTTATTTTGTTCCTAGAATATTGGTTTGAGTTCATGGGGATAACATTTTGAGAATATAAAGTGAATATAGAGTAAATATGGCAGATTGAGTATTAGTCTGTTATTGCAGAGAATTTTCTTACCATCTACTACCATTTAAGTGGTTTACTACATGTTTCTTGCTTATTTAGACTTTACCTTTCGTGAAAATGATTTCAATGTTTATGGCAATTAAAAGTTTGGTGTGGTAATATGTTGGTCTTTCCAGATTCTTTATATTCCTTGGAAAGGTAACGAGAATTTTTTGCAGCTAAAATAACAAGAAGATGTTAGGATTACTTTGCATTTAGATCCTATTTTCTACGGTCATCTTCTTTTTATTTTACTTTTGGTTATGTTATTAATTTTTTTATTCTTTTATGTTATTAATTTACTTTGTTTATGTTAAAGGTGCAAATGATTGAAGATGCAGTCACTCTGAAACCAGTTCATGGAATAACAAACTTTGTAAGTTAAAAATGCAGTCCTTTCTTATTTTTTTTATTTTGTTTTTGTGTTGAGCATGGTCATTATTAGATAGTTTATTCTTAATTTCAGCCTTTCAGTCCTTCACTATTTGCATACCATTAATTCATTGTATTGGAATCATAAATACTACTTTGTTTGCGACAGAAGGTCTTTTTAGGTCTCTTATTTTATTTAATTATCTTTTATTACATCAAGAAACGTGAAGAATTATTCAAAATTTACTGGTGAAAAAAATGTTTAAGTAGGCAATTTTTTGTAGGCTTTATTCTTCATATATGTATTGATTTGCACTATGGTTTTCTGCTCAACTTTTTGTCAAGAGAGGGAACAAAGAAAAAATGGTGGTTAATTCTTACTTTTAAGCATTAGGGTGGTATACGACTACGCGAAACTTAATACTTACTGAATTTGTTGTTGACCATTATGCTGTTATTGTAAGAAAACTTTTAAGAATTATTGCCACCCAAGAGCATTCAAGAGGTTTACTCTATATTTCTTGCACATTTAGACTGTCTATATTGTTTGGGTAAGATAGCATATGGATATTGTCTGACATACACATTGTCATGCCTTAGGTAGTGGACATTTGTGGTGTGCATCGAATCACCATTGCCAATATTGCTTATTTTGTAAATTATAACGATTTGTTTACATATTTAAATTTGTGAAATTTACTTTAGAGGATTTATTCCTCATCTCACCATTAAATGGTTAAATGGAATCTTTTGAGAGTACAAATAGAACTTCATGAAAACAAGAAACTAGATTCGTGCATAATTTTGGTGAAAATGGAACAATTTGGTTTGAAGGCAAGATTAAGGAATCTTTGATTTTCCTTTGTATTAGCTTCTCACAATTGCAACAAATTTCTAATGGCCTTGCTTTGATTATGTTCAGGTTCCCATTTTAAACAGCAGGAGAAATGGGACAAAAAAAAAAAGGAAGCCATGAAAAGAAGTAGGGAGGGGAGAAATGGATCTTCATCAGAACATGTATGCTTTTGTTTTCACTTTTTTTGTGAAATTTAGGCTGGTTCTGTAAGTATTTTTTTGTTTAATTTTTCCCCTGATTAGAAGGAGAAGATGAGAAGAAGCATAAGCAGATGAAGAGAAAAGTATGGATCTTCAGCGTAATCAGGTCTATGAGTTTCTTTTTTATTTTAATTTAAGCAGTTTTTGTAAGGTTTTATTTTAGTTCAAAATACAATTTTATCCGAGTTTTTGAAATGAAAATGAGGTGAAGCAGATGAAGGGAAAGAACAGATCTTTGGTTTGATTCAATGCTGTAAGTTTTTTCTGTTACTTTTTCTTTGTAACTTGAGCAGTTTTCTGAGTTTCTTTCTTATTTGCCTTTTTTTTATTTCTGACTTTCTATTATTGATTTTGAAGCAAAAAAGAAAGAAGAAATAATAAAATTACATAGTCCTAAGCGATTTTTTTTTTTTTTGGAAAAGTTTTTGTGTGAGTAGCATTTATGGTTGTAGAATTAGTTATTAGAATGATTGAAAAATTGGATTTTGATTGACTCATTTTAGATGGTAAGAGCTTGAAAGTAAAATTGGATTTCTACTATTGCTTTAGGTAGAATAATTTCAAATGTATTACACTTTGAATATGTCTGAAGATCTAAGTTTTATTTGATTGAACTGTTCCACTGATGATGCATTATCCTGTTGGGTTTAATTATTCTTGCTGCCTTTGGTTAAGATTGTCTTTGTTGCTTTTTCGGTTCTTGAGATATTCCTTTTCTTTTGTTTAGAAACATTAAATTACCTCTCGTGCACTTGAAGTGTGAAGATGCTCATGGGTTATTTGCATTAATATCATCAAGAAATTTTGTCAAATCTCATTGCTTTTGGTTTCTCCTGAGGTACTGTCTTGTCCTTTTACTTATTTATTTGCTTATTTTGACTTTCGGGCTATTATTATAGGTTGGTATAAATTGCTTCTTTTTTTTTTCCAAAATTTGATGTTTCTGATCAGAATTAAGTGTTCCATAGATATTCAAATTCCTATGATATTTTCTTTAGGATTTTTTTGTTCACATGTTTGGTAATCTGGTTTATGACATTGCTTCTTGTCTGTAGCTTTTAACTTGGAGTTTCGTCTATAGAGAGTTTTTCTAAACCCATCGTTCACTGCTGGATAGGTATTTGCTTTCGGCCTTTCACGGGAACGAGATGAGAGCCTGAATGAAGCTGGAGCTCTTTGATGCTATTAGTCATTGAAAGTCTAGAATCATTTTGCTTGTGGCCAATTAGAAATACTTTTTCTTTTCTTTGTCAATTTGTTCAATTGGCACTGGTATAGGTTTAGTCTCACTAAGTAGATTTTCTCTTTATACTGCATGTATATGCATTTTATTATTCGTTTGAATATATTGTAAAAGAAACTTATTGCTGTTAAATATCCTTTTCTAGGAACTGACAACTTGATTTGCGGTTTTTATCAACAAAAAACAAACTTATAGCTATTAAATGCCTTTTTTAGGAACTGACAACTCGCTTTGTGCATTTCTTCAAGCTATATTTTTTCCCCTTCTCCACCATTACATGTGTCTTTTTTTATTTCTATTTTCATTCTATGCAAAAGCAAGGAGCATCTTAATGATCTTAGTAGTCTACTCATTGTATTGTCTTGCATTTTCTTAACAGGTTATTCATGTTCACTGCTTAATAGAACTACAAAAATAGAATGCAAAGTTTTTGGTGTATCTTTTTGTAACTTTTCATACTTAATATTTGAATTTGAATCATTGGGCATTTCTGGGCAACCTTGAAAATTACACCGCGCGATGCCTCCTAGTTCTTTTGTTATTGGTTGATGATGGTTGCCACTACTATTATTTTTTATGGCAGTTGCTCTCTACTTTTATAATGACAAAAAAGGGGTAGAAGTTACAAAATGGATGCTAGTTTGGAATGTTATGGGTAATGGAAAGTTTATTTGATAGTATTATATGATGGTACTTAACGGTTTTGGATGCTATGACTAAAGGGGAGTTTCTGCTCATTTTTCTTCCTTCCATCCATTGTTCTGTCATCATCAAAAAGGGGAAGAATGTTGATCTTGATTCCTATTTTTTGATATTTACAAAACAAATAGATAGTACTAATATCTTTTCTAAGAAATTCTTTCAGTCTTAAAGCAATTTGATTCAAAGAACAAGAGCATTTGAAAGAAGAAAAAGAAAGACGAAAGCTGTCGGACGCTCATAAAGACAATACCGGACGTCCGATAGAATTGAGATAATTCTTCAAACTCTCTGTCTGCTATCGGACGCAAGTATCGGACGTCCAATAGAATCTTTCAAACTCTCTATCTGCTATCAGACGCAAACAACGGTAGCACCAAACGTCCGATACTCCCAACGGCTAGTTGACTTTTTACATACGTTCTATCCGTTGGAAGCATTAATGAAGCATTTTCTTGATCTCATATAAATAGAGTATGGTTTGAATCTTCAAATAACTTTTGCACACTGAAAATACAAAAGATATAGAGTAGTTTTAGTGAGAAAACACTCTCCAAAGAAGATTTGTAGTTTTGGTGGTGTGAAATTTATTGTAAACTTTTCATTTGTGAGTGAATATTTCAATAGTGTAGCTCTGTGAGGATTGTCCTGAGAAATAGAAAAATTTTCTAATTTAACCGAGTGAACCTTGGGGCAAGGAGAAAGTGAGCTTTCTTTTGTACACAAGATTGGTTGTACTTCATCAACTTGAAGAAGTTTGTTTGAATTGATCTTCAAACTCAAGAGGAGCTTGGTAGTCAATTGATTTGCAATTCTTTTTTTCTCATTTACTTATTATTATGTTGTGATCATTAAATTGTTTATCTCTTCTACTTCTCTCTAGTAATATTGTTCATTCATTGATTGATTCATTGTATAATCACTTAGAAAAGAGGATAAATTTCATATCGAGCAAAAAATATCTTTAACTTAATTAGTTTTTTAATTTACCTAATTCACTCCCTCTTAGGTTGTTTTCGATCATTACAAGTTTTATAAGATTGTTGTAATTAAGTTGTTAAAAAACTTGTAGAAAAAAAATTAACATAGGATCAATTCTACTTTATACTCTTCAAATGTACGTGAATTTTCACTTTAGTCCTGAATTTCAAAATGAGACACTATAATTTTTAACCTAAAAATTGTAGCCCATTTTTGTCCTTAAAAAATAAAATTTGTTACGCTTCAGTCTGTAAAATATAAAATTCATCTCACTTTAATCCTTAAAATATAAAATTTTTCACATTTTAATTTCTAAAGTATAAAATTTATCCCACTTTAGTTCATAGAATATGCCCGCTTAAGTATAAAATCTGTCATACTTCATGAACCATCTTTTTTAAGTGCAATGTTTTGAAACTCGAACCGGTGATCGATCCGGTTAACCCACCGATTTTCGGTTTAATCGGTTCAACCGGCCCAGTCACCGGTTCATTACTTTTAAAAATAAAAAAAATTAAAATTCATTATCTCTCTTGCCTGGTGATATTCCTACGCAAAATAAGCCCAGATTCAAACTTTTCATCCCTTCAAACATCAGTTTCATCTTTATCACAAAGAAATAAGTTTCAAATCTTAAAAAAGAGAAAGAGAACTCATCCAAAGATTTTCAACATATTAACTTGAAGTATTCCTTTTCCAAAAATTAAAAAATTAAAAAACTATGCACCCAAGAACAAATTTTTTCATAACTTGAAAAGTCAAAAACATAAATTTTCTAAAACTTGATGAATGTAGGTTGTGTTTGGATTGCATTTTTCATGATTTTTCATGGAAAAATTACTGTAGCGATTTGATGTATGTGAGGGAAAAAGGTAATAGAGAAATGTGATCACGAAAAATGACGTAATTTTTTTTTACGGAAAACAGCAATCCAAACAAGGCCGTAGTTTCTCTCAATCATACAAAAAATGAAAAGAAAAACCTAAAAAATCGCAATTGAAAAAAAGAAATTTCAAACCAACAAAAATTAGAACAACACAATATACCAAGAAAAAAGAAGCAAAAATTTCAAAAAAAAAAAAGAAAAGAAAAATCGTTACATACAGAATATAAAGAAAAGAAAACTCCAAATGATTGAACTAAAGATATGGAAAAACTTCAAGAGATCGAACTAAATAGATGGAGATTTAGAAAGGGTTGGAAGTAGAAAAAAGAAGAGAGGAGAGTCCATATTAGAAAGAGGAATGGAAAGAGAATAAGAGTTTGTAAAGGGAATAAATTCATAGACTATAAATACCTGTGATTAGATGAGAAAAAAAATGAAATTGGGAGCATAAAGATTGAAGATGGTGATGCAAAGAGATGAGGCGTAGGGTGAAGTCTGGCGGCTGAAAAGTTACTTTTATGTCTTAAGCTTAGGGTGAATGTCTGAGGCGTAGGGCATGGAAGTTAATTAGTATAAAAAATATACAAATAAAATTTTATGCACTAAAAATGCAAAAAAGGATGCTTGGTGTAATGGTGAAACCTTTTGCCTCCTCACATGAAGTCCCAAGATCGAACCTGACTAGCAACAAAAAATATCCCCACTTTTCCAAAGCTTTCAAAGAAAAAGAAAAAAGACATTGTGAAAAAAATAAAAAACCGAGGTTCAATGGTTCAATCGATTTTTAGTGGTTAAACGGTTTTTTTCGATTTAATTGAAGTCTTCGGCTTTGGCATACAATCAAACCGGTATCATGGCCGGTTCACGGTTCAATCGATCGAGCCGGCCGGTCCGGTCGGATTTTTAAAACGCTGCTTAAGGCTTCATTTGAATAGGGTGAAATGGACAGAAAAGAAAGTATTCAGAGAGAAGGACAGCCATTTCTTTCCTTTGGGAGTTTAACAACTACAGAAGAGAAGTGAAATGAACGGATAAAATCTCCCTCCAATTGTTGAAAATTTTTCCGCCCAAAAGTGGGAAGAAAAGGATGGAAAGATGATGGGGCGCCAAAGACATTTTTAATATGACAAGTTTGTCCTTTAAAAGCTGATACAAAAATTTATTATTCCCAATATATCCTAAATTGATTTCTAAAAGCACTACAAAGCTTTCTCGGTGGTCTTCATGTACTTTCAATACTTCGAGCAGGTTGAGAAATCAGAAAACTTGGCTTTCTTTCTTTCGTTCTTCACCCATAATTCACCAAACAAAAGGTATTTCTTTAACTCAATCTCTCTTTCTTTCTTTGCTCAGTCTTCACTAGAGCATTGTGAAAAAAGTATTTTTTTTTTGTGTAGATTCTTATTGTTTATACTCTAAATTTTTTGTTCGTTTTCTGTCATAAAATTCTTGTTAATAAACTCTTGATTTTATATTATTGATTTGTGATTATATCTTGCATGGTTATGGTACATGACAGCTTTAGTGGTGATAAATGGATATGAAATTTGAATGCATACAATCTGTTTGTTTATTTGCCTATGTAGATTCAAATTGTAAAATAATCCATCTAGAGTTCATAAACAATATGTTAGCCTCTTTTTATTATAATAATGCATCTTTCTTTGAAATGATTAACAAGATGATGATACTAGAAGTATTATTTTGAATGGTGGCTGATCGTCAAAACCAAAATGAGATCTAACAAGATGGTGGTCATATGACAATAGAATAAATCATATTTGGTTACGTTAGTTGATATCAGTAAATCTCCTAGGCTATAGCAGTTCTATTTATATTCATAGAGGTGTTCCTGGCTGAGGCCAAAATGAAGACATAAAAAATCAAATGCTTGATCAACTTGATTTAAAGCATGAAGAATTTTTCAGTAAAGTTTGGGTAGACAAAATGATATTTATATCTCAGTATCTTCATTTAAAAACATCTTTATTTATTAGGATGTTGCATTATTTTTATTATTTACTGTAAATTATGTCAGCACTTTAAAAACATTACTATTAGAAAAATACTTCTTTTTATATTGATATTTAGAATTTTAACATTGTATTTGATAATGACTCCATAACCTTTGTAAATAAATAAAATTTGCTTTTTAATTATCTATTCATTCGTAAATTTAGTGTTCTAATACAAACATTTTTAAATGGATAAGGAACAAAATGAAGTCGATGGAGAATATGACATTCAACAAAGGAAGCGACAATTGGTTGCTACTGAAATTGTTTGTCATGTAGTAAACATGATAATTGCTCGAAAACTAAGCCATGCAAATTATGTGGATCGACCCATTGGATATTGGTCTGCACAATGTCATTTAGTACGAGAGGAATTATTGATGCAACTTAGTACAAATGGATATTTGAGTAAGGTTATCCGTATGGGACCAGAAACTTTTAGGCGCTTATGTGACTTATTGCAAACACATGGTGGTCTACAACCTACTCAAAGAGCCACGGTGCAAGAGCAAGTTGTTAAATTTCTCCATATATTAACAATTCCCTCAAAAAATATCACAATGTCATACTTTTATCGGCGTTCTGGAGAAACTGTTAGTCGTCATTTTCATAGAGTTTTACGAGCAGTTATAGCATTAGAGGATCAATTTCTTCAGCAGCCTACGGGAGAACAACTTCCTCCGGAAATACTTAATAGTGCAAGATTTTATCCATATTTTAAGGTGATATAAACGTTTCGACACCTTATTTTAAAAATTGTAAATTCATATAGAAATTATATTTTAACATAGTGTATAACTGTCAGGATTGTGTGGGTGCAATTGATGGAAGCCATGTTCGCGTTAAGGTGCCAAATATTGATGCGGCAAAATATCATGGTAGAAAAGAGCATCCAACACAAAATGTGCTTGCTGCATGTTCTTTGAATATGAGATTCACATATGTTCTACCTGGTTGGGAGGGAACTGCATCAGATTCAATGATCATAAAAAATGCGCTCACTAGAGAAGATAAATTAATCATTCCTAATGGTAATGCTTAGTTAATTATTCTTAGTGCATTTAATTAAGTAGTAACTATTTGATATTTGTATAGGTAAATATTATCTTGTTGATGCTGGATTCATGTTGAGAAGGGGACTTCTTACACCTTATAGAAATGTAAGGTATCACTTGAAGGAATACTCAAGTCAACAACCGCAAAACTTTCGAGAACTATTCAATTTGCGACATTCATCATTGCGTAATGCAATTGAGAGAGCATTTGGTGTCTTGAAAAAACGGTTTCCAATCATTGGAGATACTCAACCAACTTATAGTGTTGAAATACAATCACAAATTGTGCTTGCTTGTTGTATATTACATAATTTTCTCATGGAGTTTGACCCTGACTTGGAGTACATTAATGAAGTGGATGGAGAATTGGCAAGTCAATCTCCATCGGAGGAGGAAAGTGGAGATATAAGTGCTGAAAAAGATCATGCTCAAGGAGAGAGTTTAAGGAATGAAATAGCAATGCAAATGTGGAATGATTACATACTATGACAACTTGACTTGATGCTGATTTCTTTTGTTTAAGTTGAAATGTGATCCTTATTTTGTTAACTTGTACTCTTATATTAGTAGTATGAGTTTATAAATACAAGTTGCCACATGAATCTTCTTTTGTCTAATAGATTCTGTATGTTTTTGAATCTATAAAACCATGTATTCATAATAGAATTAATATAAAACTTTTATTTTGATGTAAATTCTGTTCTTGTTATGTGTTTTTCTACAAATATAGTTTGTGTAATTGGAAAAGCATGAAGAAAGATCCAAGCATCATGAAGGAAAACATGAAATGGACTCTAGCAATGGATGAAGTCTTCATTCAGGCCCTTTTAGATCAGCATTATAAAGGATTTCGCGTGGATGGAACTTTTACACCAACTGCATACAATAATATTATCAATGAGTTGAAGGAGAAACTTGGAATGGAATTTACCAAAAGTCATTTGAAGAATCGACTGAAGACACTCAAGGAACACTTCAAAGAGTCCTATGATTTCTTTAGAAATGGAAAATTAAGTGGTTTTTCTTGGAACCCATTCACAAAAACTTGGTGTGCTGAACCTAAAGTTTGGGAACAACTTCTACAGGTATATGTTAGCTAGACTGTTTTATTGTCTTTATTGCTTTTATTTATTTTATCATTGAAATGATGCTTGTTTTTCATTTTTCTTTTCATGTTCTTAGGAAAAACCTGAAACTATAAGGTGGAAGACTAAAGTTATCAACCATTATGACAGTTTAGAAGAACTTTTTGCTAAAGATAGAGCAACGGGACAAGGTGCTGAAACAGCGAAAGAGAAACGCATGCGTTGGATAAATGAACCAAATGGAGTGCAGTTTGAAAGTATCATTGAGATTGACAACATGCTATCTCAAAATGAGATCAGTCTAGAGACCTTCAATAATTCAAGTAAGGAGTTGGATGCACAACGATCAAAGGCATGTAACAACAAACAATCTCAAGGTACAGCAGCAACACAAGGTAAGAAAAGAAAAGTCACATGTGATGAAGAATTTGAAAGTTTGAAGGGTGCACTTCACAATGTTGCTGATGCACTAAGAGAAGGTAATACTATTCTTGAAAAATCTAGGCCATGGGTATATCCAGAGAAAGAGATTTATGATGAACTTGTTAATATTGGAGTTGAGACAGACCTGATTGATGATTATTATGTGTTCCTTTGTCAAAACACTGAGAAAGTAAGAAGCTTCTTTGGATGCCCATCGGAAAGGCGTAGGAATATTTTGAAATGGATTTTAGCCACTTTTGTCTATATGAGTGTGTTATCAGATGTTCGAAATACTTTTGAAGATATAAGCTAGTTTTGGAAATTGGGATGATTCCAAGTACCCATTGGACATTTCATGTTTTGAAAATATGTAGATCATTGGGTGTATTTTTGTTTAGAAATTGATAGAATTATTTTGTATCAGGAGTAAATGCTCATGTAAATTTGGGAATCTGAATGCTACAGGAAACCTAGTTGCATTCCATGTAAACCTGGTTTATGTATATTTTGAGTTCACTTGGTTGCATGGCATTTTATTTACTTGGGTTGCATTCCACGTATATCTTGTTTATGTATTTTATGGTACCAGCTCAACTCCAGAGTAAACACACTTAGTAATATTGTCTTTCAACCAATAAACACACTTATTGGTTCTTGCTAACAACAGGTTTGTTTGGATTGCTGTTTATTTGTCAAAATATATTTGCTTACATCATCATTACAATTTCCAACGCACCTTTTTATCTTTCCAATTACCTTTTCATCTCACATATATCACATTACAAAAAGTGCTACAGTAAAAATATCTCTAATAATTCACAATCCAAACAAACCCGTTGTCTCTTTCTTTTTTGAGTAAAATATTTTATCTATGTTTATATGTTCTTGGCAGAGGTAGCGGTGTGGATGAATGAATTGGACTGTCCTAAATTGTTAGTTTTTTTGTGCTTGGGCAGCCAGGTTGGTACTTGCACTAGGTGCTCAGGCAAAGCTTGAATTTGTGCCTGGTGCTGCAGAGTATGCATTGCCATTTTCTACTCTTGAAGATGCTTGCGTTAGTATATGTACTATTGGGCATTAGTTATTCAGTAATTACTTCAAACAGTAATGCAGCATGTAAATTACAATAATTGGAATTGTCTTGGTCTTCTTGAAATTCAGATGGTTGATGAAAAACTTAGAGCATTAGAGCACCAGAACCTTGGTAAGGACTCTCAAATACGTGTGGCTATTGTGGGATGTGGTTACTCTGGAGTTGAGCTGGTATTGGAATGATTTTTCTTTAAAAAAAACAAAAAAAGATTAAATGATGAAAACTTTCAATATTAAATGCCAAACGTCATGCTTGTCAAGATCAAAATCAAAATCCGGTCAATAGCATACAATAATTTCCGGTCAATATCAAAATCATATGTCAAGAATACCTAAAAGATATTACAAGGACTTGAGGCGATTTACATGCATGCAAGAGAATCGAAGTCCAGCAACAAATTTGTTGTATTATTCACCTTGTGGGAATGCATATGCAATTGTTTTAGAAATTTGTCTTGTCCAAATATTCTATTTATGAGAACAAGAAAGCTAATTTTTGAACTTTGATTTACAAATAGAAAGGGCAAATATGTAAAGTTGTATTCTCATAAAATCCTTTCTTTCCATATCTCTCCAACTCTCAAATAAGAGAAAGATATTTCTTTTCTTTTCTTTCATTAAACTCCCAAACGAAATATGCATCTTTTCCCTTCTCTTCCTTTCTTTCCTAAGCTATCTTTTCTTTTCTTTTCTCTTCCTTCATAAACTCTCAAACTAAGCCTCTGCTTAAGTGAGACAACACCATTTGAGGACTAAAATGTCTCATTAGAACTTAGGGACTAAAATAAGAGTTTAGGTATAGTTGAAGGGTGCCAAGGGGAATTAACCCCACAGCCGCGATTTATTCAAAACTAGAATTCTGGGATTAGGTTTATAATTTCGGTAAAAGTCAATTCAGACTGTCGAAAAAAAAAAAAAAGAAAATTTGCTTTTTCCCTCGACACTCCACGTCAACTGCGGGGCGGGAAAAAACTCCGACGGATTTTCCACTTCACCACTCTCAGAAATGGCCTATGGCGGCGGCGGAGGCGGCGGCGGCAGCGGAGGGCGGGCAATAAGAGTGCTGAACGTGGCGGAGAAACCGTCAGTGGCCAAAGCAGTTTCGGGATTCCTATCGAAGAACCAGCAAGGAGGATTGAGGGTAAGAGATGGACGGTCCAGATACAATAAGATATTCGAGTTCAATCACACCGTCAATGGACAGCCTTGCCATATGTCCTTCACCTCCGTCACAGGTCATCTCATGGAGCTCGATTTCGACGATCGCTTCAGAAGATGGCATTCTTGTGACCCCGTCGATCTTTACCGTGCTCCTGTTCGTAAATTCGTCCCTGAGGTATTCCATTAGCTCTGTTTGTTGGCTACTTTCTAGCTATTTTTTTTTGTCAACGATGAAGTATTTTGCTTGATTTTGTCTTTTGAAACTTTGTTTTGGAGGCTCCAAGCAATTCAGATGAGTGTAGTACATTGTGTTGTTTTGGTTGGACGTTATAGTTAGTTGCTTGGTTTTGAGCATTGGGTTGAGGTCTAGTTGATAATCAATGACTTGTATGTTTGTTTAGCACGATCGATGATAGATTTCTATGGTATGATATATAATTTTTTTTCTTTTATCTTTACGGTTAAGTACCGATTTTTTTGTAATCTGCTGCAGCTTAGTTGATAGAACTGGGCAAGAATGTAGATTATTATGCACTGGGTACATATAGTGAAATGTGTTGTATCTTTCATGGATGATTGTAGGACAAATCAGATATAAGAAGGACGCTGGAGGAAGAAGCTAGAAAGTGCCAGTGGCTTATCCTGTGGCTTGATTGTGATAGAGAAGGAGAAAATATTGCATTTGAGGTGATTGAAGTCTGTACACAAGCAAATCGCAATCTTAATGTCTGGAGGGCTCGTTTCTCTGCATTAATTGAAAGGTATCTGATTGCTTGCTCTGATAATAGTTTCTCAGGTTTCTGACTTTAAGGCCGTTTTGATTATTTGCTGAAAACCTTTTGATGGTCAGGGAAATTCAGAATTCAGTGCAGAATCTTGTCAGACCCAATCAATTGTTTGCTGATGCAGTGGATCTAAGACAAGTGTGTATCGTTTCAAAACTTAGTTGATCTTTAACTCTATGTCATGCTAATACCTTTCAATACTAAGGATCTGGCCTTTTTTCTTTTCTATTTTTTTTCCTGCTGTTACTGTCAACAACTTATATATGTACCTTTTACAAGTATATTGAACTTTTTTCTTGAGTTCCTTTACCTTCTTATGTTCTGTTCACCTCAGCATTTTAATGTAAACTTTATATCTTTTTCTCTGGCTTGATTATTAGCACGGATTTTCATATTTAACAATTTGCTGGACACATGTTTATGTTCTGATACTATAAAGGCGAGCTAAACTGGAACTTTTCTGCAGGAGATAGACCTTCGGATTGGTGCCTCTTTTACTCGCTTTCAGACCATGTTTTTAAGAGATGCATTTATGATTAATCTTGCTACAGATGACAGGAATCTTGTTATAAGCTATGGACCCTGTCAGGTACTCGCAAGATGATGCCTTTATTATGCACTGGTAGATATAGTTGAAGATAAATTGGTGAATGTGAGCAGATCACACTGTCCATGATATGAAACAGAATTTTGGAGTATGTTAGTTACAATGTGCCATTACTTTACTGCAGTTTCCAACATTGGGCTTTGTCGTGGAGCGCTACTGGGAAAATCAGTCACACGAGGCTGAAGAGTTCTGGACTATTAATTGTACGCACAACACAGATGAAGGCACTGCTAACTTTAAGTGGATGTACTCTTCTAAAATCTTCTTACATTATTAACATTTTTATGTTGAGATGTATGCTTGAAATTATCAAATTTCATAAGTTGTGGCTTTGCAGGCGGGGACATTTCTTTGATTATACATGTGCAGCAATAGTTTATGAAATGTGCATCCAAGAACCTACTGTCACTGTGAGTATTATTTAACTGTGTGAGACCACTGCTGGTTTGGAAACAGACGTGCATTATGGGCTTTGGCATTTACCAACTTTCTCTCTGTGCAGGTCACAGAGATCAAGGAACAAGAAAAACTTAAATATCCTCCTCTTCCTTTGAGTACCCTTGAGCTTGAAAAGCGCGCATCTCGTTTCTTTCACATGAGTCCTGCACATACCATGAAGGTGATATTTCATATTTGATATACAATGTTAATTCTCCATCCTTCATGATGCTCTTTAAAAGTTCTAGCTCATGTTTTATGTGTCCATGTATCCTAGAAATGATAGGAGAGCTGCTTTCTTATGCAGTCTCGTCTTATCATGCAATGCTATCCTGTGGAAGCTGTCCCTTTTTGAGACTGACACTGTCACAACCCATGATCTCCAAAAGATTGAAAATGGAAATGTCAAAGTCCTTTCTGCTGTAGGGTCTTATAAGTGTGATCATGCTTCAGCTTTTTGTTATGCTATCTCCTTCTTGTCCATTGTAATATTGGCGACCTTAGGGCTAAGTGTTTTTACATTTTTAGTAACATGGTTATGCATTTTTTTCCACTTGAAATTTCTTGATGTCGAAATGCCATAATGGCATCTTGAAATTATGGTGTACCATCTATCATAGATCAAAAGTACTTAGCCATCATTTCATTCTGATATTTGCCCATACCATGATTGTTTTAGAAATTTTTTCGATTTTCAAACAGTAAATTTCATGTAAAATAACCTGATTTTTCTTTTCTCTTTTTTTTTTTTTTGTTTTTTTGGTGTCCTTCTATTTGTAATCTTCTTGACTTTGTAGGTAGCAGAAGATCTGTACCAAGCTGGATTTATCAGTTATCCTCGTACTGAGACTGACCGCTTCTCAGAGAAGACTGACTTGCGAGTGGGTATTTGTTCCTTTACGATAACTCAAAGTAATTTGCTTAGCATTGGGATGTGACATAGTTAAATTTTATGTGTAGCCTAATCGATAAGCAAAACTGCTCAATGCAGGATTCAGCATATATGCTTTGCTAGTGAGCTTTCATCGGTGTTCTGATTGATGAAAGTCACTAAGGTCTGTCTAGTGTTTTCTAAGCCAAGGCAAGCTTGCAGGGATGTCTGCAAGAGAGAGAGAGAGAGAGAGAGAGAGAGAGAGAGAGAAGCTGTTAATGTGGGAAAAGATGCTGCTACTGTTACTGATACTGCAGCTGAAAGGAGGAACAATAATTAAAGAGGCTTTGGAAGTTTAACCAGTAGGATCCCATGGTCAATATTTGTGTTGATTTGCATTCAAAGCCATATTTGTGGGATGAGGCTACCCAAATGCTTGAAAACAAGAAATTAGGGTGCATCTCTATTTTGAATTTGGCGAGAGAATTATAATACCTGTTTTAGCACTAAAACCATTCTTTTCCACTACAGTGGTGTAGATGATAAAACTCTCATTGCAGATTGCTAACTTTTTTGGTAGCATTTGTTGAATAAACTTACACACTTTTTGTCACTAATAGCTGGAAAAAGGAGCATCGTAAGTTTCTTCATCTTTTTCCTAGGTCCATGTTCATTTCAGATCCACTATTTTTACAGTCTATTTGCATATTGGTCCAAAGGATTATAGAGCTCTTAAATTTTCTTCATGTCAAGAGCTATTGATTTTCCCTGATTTGCATGTATTAAATAAACGTCTCTTGTCAAGGCACTCGATAGTTGTCCAAAGTACAAAGACTCTTCAAAGTATTTTCAGTAGATATGATACAAAACTTGATATCAGAATGTGCATAGGGTGTTCAGGGATGTTTAAAAGTTGAGATGAGCTGTATGTGATCAAGTTCAACTGATTTTCTCTAGGCTCCATTTTGCTTCAAGCAAGATTCGTAAGCTTGTCTCCCTTAGTGATTGCTACGTCGAGATATGTTTGAGCTTCATTTTGGCAGATCATTGGAACTTGTTATTTTTCTCCTTTGTAGTAGTTTAACTACAGATTCATTTTGTTATTTTAGTTGGATACTTGTTATATGCATGTAAACCTCAAGTTCATACCAATAAATGAAATGTTTTGTGTACATACAGAACCCAAAAAAAAAAAAAAACTATCCATACTTCATTAGCTTTTCACAGCAAATATTCATTTTAGAACTGAAGAAAACTGCAGAAGTGAAATTGGAAATGACGTTTACAAGACTGGTTGCCTCCTCTTAACCCCTTTGGGGGAATCAAAGTACTGACTGCCCAATGCAAAAGATTGGCAGCTCTCTTAAGAATTCCATGTAACATAAAAGGTAACTGGATGTGACATCGATTCTCCAGCTTTACCCATTGCAAGCTTCCTCACCAGCTGAAAAAGATGCCTTTTATCTGATCCCTAGGCAATTGATTGAGGAGCACTTATCAATTAGCTCCTGAGCATGGTCAGTAATGTAGAATTTTATAGTAGGGGGAGAAAAACAAAGGATTTGAACTCTGATATTTTTAAGCATTTAGATGGTGGATCAGGTGAGGAGCAAAGTACACTCTTAAGAGAAATTCACCTTTGTGAATTGTGTGGGTAACCTACAAGTAGACATTTTCTTCTAAACCTCTGCCGTCTGTGGTGCTTGCATTGCAGTGTAATTGTTTATTTATGTCTGCAGTTCAAACCATGTCATGTAAATAATGTAGCTGTCAGGGTATGGCTAGCAGGTTAGACCACCTCACTTTGAAAAGTTAAATGAAATATTGTACATTGTTCAAGTCTACCACTGGTATGTGCTAGAATAAACCTTTCTGGAAGATTATACCGTTTCATCTTGCTTTTGTTGATTAACTAATGCTAATGCTGCTTTTACTTGCATTATTCTGTCCCCCCCCCCACCCCAAAAAAAAACTGTTCTCCACCCCCACCAGCCAGGCCCATGATTGGAACCTTGGCCACCGGGCCGAACCCCAGTGATATATTTCATTGCTACTTTGAGAAGGCTTCTACAATCCAAGTGGCTTTTGACAATCCTTTTTGGTGATTTCCAGGCAATTGTTTTTGAACAACAAGGGCATCCGCTATGGGGCTCATATGCTCAGCTTTTGTTGAACCCTGAAGCAGGGCTTTGGAGAAATCCTAGTAGTGGCAGACACGATGACAAAGCCCATCCTCCCATTCACCCTACCAGATTTTCACCTGGTGAATCTGGATGGAGTCGGGATCACCATGTTAGTAATTAATACTGCTTCCTGCTAACCGGTTAATCTTCCTAATTAGCAGATAAATAACATATAAACTGGTATTTTTGTTTCACATTTGAGGATATTAAGTTCATATACATGCTTTTCTGACAGAGATTGTATGAACTGGTTGTTCGGCATTTTCTAGCCTGTGTTTCTCAGCCAGCCAAAGCGGCTGAAACTTCTGTTGAAATTGACATTGCTGGTGAAGCGTTCTCTTCATCCGGAAGGGTGATACATGCGGTGAGTTTCTTGATGCATTCGCATGGTGCTTGTACCGTCTGGCATTATATAGCTTAACCATCTGTGCTGCTTGTTTGCTTACTTGTGTAATAACAAATCAAACTTATATTTATTTAAGGATTTGCGGATTTCAGCTTGTTTTGATGGATAAAAAGTAAAATGCATGTTGCAGAATTACTGTATGAATTGCACACTAAGATACTGTCACATTCCCTTGCATGTTTAAAACCATGTGCTTCAAAACGTTTAACCAGTCAAAAATTTTGATGCTTGAAGAGTATCCAGTAAACTGCCAATTTAATTTTAAGGGCTCTTCTATTTGTGCTTCAATGGAGAACAGAAGACTAGAGCTATGTTACAAGGACTCTCCTACCCCACCAGACCTTTGTAAACACACATGTAGGTTTGGCATATGTACCTGACTTGGTCAATTTACATTGGGTGTGTTGACTTCACTCCCAGAGAAGGCCATGGGTGTCAAGATAACTAGCAAGCTTGGCTATGCTACAAATTTTATGATGGGAGTGATAAATATGATCCTAGGTTGTTTATGGTGTTTGATTCTGACTGTTGGGTAGGAAATCAGACTAGATGAATATAGAGAATTAAAAAAAAGACAAATTTAGGTCAGGTGGACAAAGATCATAAAATTCAGAATTTCAGCTGACATGAGAGGATAAATGTACCACGTGAGAGATTGGGATTAGAAAGCTCGTTGTAATCTGATCTGATTAGGTTGCGAACTGGTGATTTATAGCATCATAGCCACTTCTTAATGGGCCTTTTAATATGCCTTTCTTATTTGACATTCATCTAGAAGTTGTGCCTCTATAGTATCCTAATACATCAAGAAAGTTATTGAGATACCAAATTTACTTGAAAAGAGTGGATTTTCCTTCCTTGAATGCCAATTAGCAGGCATTAACTTCTTGTCCATAAGATGTACATGACTTCTGTTGTAGACTACTTGGAAGTATGTCTTGCATAGTGTAACATCAGTATCCTTATTTGGCTCATTGGCGGTATCCCTATTCCCAAATTATATGAAGATTGAGAAATTGAATATCCAGACGTGTACCCATATTCCACCCCACATCTGAGTCTGTGTAGAAGGGCTCAAGAGCTCTCTCTTTAAAGTCCCTCAGTTTCAAACTCAAAAATTCAACATAAAATCTTGTGTTTGTGACTAGGCTGGAAAAATTAAAGATCAAGAATTGGAGATGTCAAATTAACTATTTTTGCCGATCAAGCTAGTGTATTTTTTTTATTTGGGGTTTAATGTTCATAATTAAGACAAGCATTGAGCACTCAAATGAAGATATTCTGGAGAGAAGAACTAGGGGAAATACTCTTGTGATTAAGACTTTAATCATAAATCATGTTCCTCTATCTATAAAGTAATTAAAGTGAAATCAGTTCTCCTTTTCTTCTCTTTTTATTGCAGAGTTAAAATTCTATCCTTTGGAGATTCCTCTGCTAAAACCTAGGAGCATCATATGTTTTAAGGGACTAAATTAACTCCGATGTGGTTGGTGAAAAGAAGGTTACTTTGTTGATGAAGTATCCTGTTCTAGAAAAGTTTATGGTGTCTGCTCTTAGTATTTGGGGTTTTATGTCAAGACACATGAAGCGTTTCTTGTGTTCTTGGACACAAAGGGTTTAAATCTGTCTTACCAGTCAATATTATGCATTTTATCTGAATTTTTGGATCTGGGAGGTAAGAAACAAGGAAGTAAGGTGAAGGACAGTGATTTCAAGTTTTGAGAAGTCATTCAAGGATGTGAACCTTTTTGATCCTTTATGGTTTTTGAATTTTTAGTTGATTCAAACCCATACTTGATAGTGGATTTGGTACTTCTGCGATGACAATTATTTAATAAGAAGCTGAATCTATTCACCGCTTTGTATCGTCTCTACCCCAAGCACTCATCTTATGAGGAAAGTTGAGAAGCTTTTTGAAGATAATGGACATTTGAAGAATTTTTGATAGTTGGTTTCCTCCCTGAAAAATATTATAATATACTAGAGCACTTTTGAACAGATTTCAAGTTGCCAATCTCTACTCCTACAATTCATTCCTTTTACTTGAGACAAAATTCAATGCTATTGGTCAATTCTTGGGTTATCGCATTATGTTACCGATTTGCTGTAAATTTCTAAGCTCCCTATTAACCTACTAGATGTTTTCTTTGTTACTACATGACACCAAAGTGCAAGTCTTTTGATTAAAATTTGTATCTCCAGCTTCTTTGGCATATTTTTGCATTTGTCACTTTCTATTCATTTGTATATTCAATTCTAAATAAAAGATGCATTCTAAATTGCTGCTGCTTTTTGTGCATGTGTTGTCAGTATATTTTTGCTTTGTTAATTGTGGTAATGTATTTCATGTTTGCCAGAAAAATTACTTGGATGTATATACATTTGAATCATGGGGTGGTTCAATGATCCCTACATACACTTTGGGGCAACAGGTATGCTACTGATCTTTTGATTGCTAATTTATATCTTTGATTGTATCTGAAGAAGAGAAATCATTTCAATCATAAAGTTTCCATTCTACATAACGATCTGGTTCACATCCCGTGTACAGCGCATCAACCAGGTTTATTTTCATAATTTGTTACTTATGCTATATTTGGTAGCTATTCACCCTTGTGACAACTTTTATAATAGTGAAAGAGAACTTATTATATTGTGATTGATTAATATGCAATAACTGCAGAAAAGATGCTGATAGTTTGGAATACAGTAACTAGGGACAAAAGGGGCTTTTCAAGGTCTTTTGTTGGCACATGCACAAGCATGTTACTTCTCACTCCACCTTTGGTTCCATATAATACTATTGTCAATATACTGTTGGACCAAATTTGGTGTCTTGAGTTCTTATGCCATTGCATGTGGATGCTTTAACCTTGATATTGTTTCATGAAGTTAAGGTAGGACTTGTCAATGCAAGACTTTAGAAATAGCTAATAATATGAATTGCGGGAGTTGAAGTATTAAGTGATCCAAAGTTTTATAGGATCTTTCTTGCTTAATTTTTTAGGATATAGAAATGTGTGACATTAATTTTTTACATGGTTGTTGACTGAGTAGGATATCTTTTGCAATTTGTTCAATATGTTTCTGGCTTTTGCAGATGAATGAGGTCAGGGCTAGAATATATCACTTTAACATACATTTAAAAGGATGTAGTCTCTCTCTCTCTCTCTCCCCCTCTCCCTCCCCAGAATCATATTTTAAAGTTTTTGCCTAAAGAAGTGATTGGAAAGAACAAGAACTGATTCCTTCCTCTACAAAATATGTAAGGCTAAGAAATATTGAGGGTTAAACATCAATTCTGACCCTATGAGTGCCATCTTCCAAGAACAGGGAATTTTCACTCATGCCATCATTGTTAATTTTGATGTGATGAAATCTAGTATCATATCATGATATTAAGAAAAGAAAGTATGAACCATAGTATAGGAGAAAGTTTAATTTTCCAAGTTTGAGACGTTGGCTGTTTGATTCAGTAGTTTTACATCTTGGCTAAACTTGCAAATAATACTGAAAAAAAAAGTTAGATGCAATTTCATTCTTTATGCTTTATTTTCAGTTTGCTGTTAGTACTGATTTTGGAAAAATGTAATGGATGAATGACTTTTTTCTAAATTGGTCTGTATGTAATGCAGTTCATGCCAACAACATTGACTCTTGATTCTGGTGTTACTAGGCCACCACCTCTTTTAAGTGAGGCAGATCTATTGACCTGTATGGACAAGGTGTGGGCTCTGTGTATTTAGATTTATTGGATACTCAGTCCTTTGTTTTATCTTTGAGTTTCTGTCATATAGAGTTTAACATGCCTATAGAATTTTGATGATGTGTTTATTCTTTTACTTTTCTAGGCAGGCATTGGGACAGATGCAACGATGCATGAGCACATACAGAAGTTGCTTGATCGACATTATGCAATAAAAACTCCAGATATTCGTTTCTCCCCAACGAATCTAGTAGCCTGTTTATCTATTTGTTCAGTTTATACACTTGGTCACTTTTTTTTTTGGTCTTTTTTGGGTATAAGCTCTCATTTATTTTGCTTAGACTTTTCAAATGAGAAAGTGAAAAAAGCTTGCCTTCAGTGTGAATGACACAGCATAGGCTTTAGCCACCAACAAAACTGTTGGTTCCAATCTTTCCCATCCCAGCTGAAAGCATTACTGTTAGTACCCAGAAAGGAAACAAAGTAAACCATGCAAAGATCAAAGTAATATAATAACATTCAGATGAGTCTTGAGATTAACTTTCAAGCCTCCAGGTGCTCCCTGAAACCCCAGAGAAGGGGTAGTAAACACAGAATAAAAGCAATTGACCATTAGGTTGAAAAAAAGGAAATGAGTAGCAGTCAACTTCAAGTAAAAAATAGCATGGACACATAGAGCTTTGGATATGCGGAATATAGCTCTAGATGTTGTTCTGGTAAACTCAGGTCTCTGTGATCTATAAGCTTTTGAATATATTTTCTGTAGGATGCATATAGTCGACATTGTGGATTCCCTTGTAATGCAGAGGGATTTTCTATATGCCAACTCCTGCTTCCCTTTCAATTTGCCAAATACCCCGGCATTCCTCACCCCCCCCCCCCAGCATCCTCATCTCAATCCCCTCCCTGTTGTAAAATTCTAACCAAGGCTTAGGACAATATCAAATTAAGGAAGGAGAGGAGAAAAGAGAAAGAAAACGGCAGGGACTCTAGGAATGTATGCACCTTTGCTTTTAGCATCCTTACTGGACTGAATTCTGTCACTGAAATCTTGGATGTTCTTTGGGTTTTTGGGTCAGATATATGCATAATCATTTCATGGCAATGAATTTTCTGTACCATCATGGAATACTATAGTTGGATCATCATCCTTTGCCATACTCCGTCCACGTGGAGTTGGGGATATTTGCTGCTGGGTGTTTTGAACTTTTTTTTAGGACATCAACCGCTGATAGAGTAAAACCTTTTATTTACAAGATTATTCTTGCTTGATGAGAGTGATTGCTTCACAATCATGGAATGGAGTGTAGATGGAAAATGTATCTGTAATTGTTTCTTTTGGGTGTTGTGATTAGATATTTAAGATTATTCTTGTTAATTTCTTTCCATTGTCCTACATATAGCGTGATGATTTAAAATCAGGTGTAGGGGTAACAAATTATTTTACAGTTGTTAGTCATGGAGTTAACTGCATGAGACATATGAATGAAGAGATGTGCCACCTGCTTTTTTAATTAGTAAGGTAGGTGCTTAATGACTTTACCTAGTAGTGATGATAATACAAGGTCTTAGTGAGGAGACGTACTGAATTAAATGAGGAGTCCAAAGTTTGCTGGTAGATTTTGGGTGGGCTGCACACAGGGGCGTCCACTCAAGATTTTGTACAAAATTTTTTCCTCCCTTCTAGAAGATCAAAGTGTCCCTCGATATAGGTGCATAAGAATAATAAGGGCCAATCCACACCTCCCAATCCCCAAATTTCTTAGGAATTTGAGATCCCTCATGAATTTTGTATATGAAAATCTTTGCCCCCACAAAACGCAAATTGTTTAGATGCCAACGCCTAGCTTCTCTCCTTCATTTTGCATTTGTAGCATTGAACTCGTGCACCTTCCTTCAATAGGAAAATTGAAGAATAAAAAATGACGCATCTTCAAAGTGAAACTTGAATCTGATTAAGTTCCTTAAATCCTTAATTTGTTCCACAATGTTAATCTAAAATGGATATTTCATCTATATAGTTTGGAATACATAAGGCTCGTGTAGCAGAGTCTTGAATATTATGACTTCGATCCCGTTAAGGCACATTTTCAATTAAAGGAAAGGAAAGGAAGGGACTCTAGTGAAAGAGAAAGAATGGGGAGTATGGGAAAGCAGTTTCCATCAATTTTTGTTTGGATTAAATATGGAAGGAAGAGAGGAAATACGGATATATTTTTTGAATTAGGAAAGGAAAGGAAATGACTGTATTTTAGTTACATTCTTGCCCATAACAAGTCTAATTTGTGAGCATCTGTGTTGAACTTTAACCTATCCTTGGTTTGTTGTTTGTTTGTTTTGGTACTCATTGTTTCAGTGTCAAGTAAAGTGATAATGTACCAAAATGAATTCAATACTTTTCATCTAGCATTTTTTTTAATATGTTTTGAGGGGGAGGGGGGTGGAGATTGGTTAAATAATTAAAACTGCTATCACTCAAAATTTGCAGATGTGCAATGAAGAAACTAGGTTTAGGGTGGTCTGAAGATTGTGTTGAAGAAAAGTTACATTAGCTGTTGACAAGGAAACAAAGGATTCTATAGATGGAAAGTAACTGGCACAAAACAACTACACCTAATCCCTCCCTTTCCCTCCTCAAAAGTCAAGCCAAAAGAAAAAACAACTTATCCTTCCATTTCCTTTCTCTCTGAAATAAACTGTGGATTTTCTAACTCCCACATTTCTGTTAGACTTCTGAATGTTTCACGAATTTATGTGGAAATAAAAAGCACCGCATTTTGTTTGGATTAGTGTCTAACCAGATGTTCCTGTCCTCTTTTTCAGGGGGAGGCACTAGTCATGGGGTACGATGACATGGGGTGAGTAATTACTGATCTACTGTATTATTAAATTACTTAGACACAGCGATGAATTTTACCCCACTAATATCAAGCAGGTTAGATGTATGAAAGATTGTATGATATATCTGAATCTTATGATTTATTTCTTGGACATGAGAAAAGTTATTGACTTTATTTTGTTATTTTACACTTTGCATCATCCAATCTTTAGAAACCATAATTATAATTTATTTTTGGCATAAGAATAAGGAGTAATCACAAAGAGTCCTTGGTTGAGTGTTCAACTTATTGGTATCTGCACTGAAGTACACACAAGAAAGGATATCACTTTGAGAAAAGACACCAACTCCTATACCCATACCAAACTGCAGTTCCTACTAAATGTAGAAAAAATTCTTTATGGGTATTTAGATTCAAATCCCCAGCCAGTGAAACTCCCATATTTCTTTTGTTCTCTGAACTCCTTTGCAGCTTGCAGCTGTCTGTTTACATCATGGATGATAATGTGCAGAATAGCCACTACTGGAAAGGATGTTTTCAGTAACCTCAGAACATGGTAGAGTGTGGGTATTGGTTTGTGAAGTGTTGGGTCACATGTTGCAGTTTCATTCTTCCCTAATCTTCTCCTTTATAGATGAAGCATTATCTTCAAATTGTCTGCCAAACAAGTGCAGAAACAGGACAAGCAGAGAATACATGATTAATGGATTAATTATCCCTTTTACATGATAGATTGAAGTGGAAACTTGATACTTGAAGCTCCTCAATCTATCTTGCCTCCTGCAGAGTAATCAAATGATTGTGTGCTTCGTTTTGCATACAGGCTTATTTGAAGCCACATAAAACCCCACTGATGTCTAAAAACCTTAATAGCTGATTAAACTGCTAAATGAACCCCTTCTGATCTGAACTGTCCAAGATCATCGTTTATTCCAGGTTTAAGGAGAGAGTTTAAAGGAGTGCTGTCCTTGAGTTGCTGGACTTCATCAGTTTTCCTTCTTCTAGAAGACGAGTTCATGGTTTCTTGATCAATGACTGCAGCAACCTTAACCTGATCTTTGCTTAGCACTCCAAAGGCTGTCATGTGAATTTTGGAATATAGGTGCAACAGAGGATGGGAAGGAAACAGTTAATATATCAGAAAACAGCATATTCCCCTTCCTAGGGCTGTACATGAGTCGAGCCGCTCGTGAGCAACTCGAGTCGATCTTGGTCAACATCGAGCTCGAGCTTGAACTCGAGTTCAAAGATACTTAGCTCGTTAGCTCGCGAGCCGGCTCAATTTTATATATTTATATTTTTTATTTTTATTTTAATAGTGAAATTACATATATATTCCTAATATTTTATTATTTGTTAAGAAAAATTATTATTTTTTTCATTTTTTAAAAAATAAAATAATTGTTTTATTTATTTTTTTAAGCTCTGTCGAGCTTGAGCTTTATATTGAGAGCTCGAACTTGATAAAATTAAGTCGAGACTCGGCTCGTTTAGGCCAAAGCTTGACTCGACTCAACTTGTTTGCAGCTCTACCCCTTCCCCACATCAACACAGATCAGTCCAATTGAGTCACTTAGCTGTAGCACCTGCCTCAAGGTTTGAGAATTATAAGCTCTTATCTTGATTGAACAAAAACTACTGCCTCTTGCGAATAGTTTATCTATCATTTGATCTGTTCTACTACAGATATGGGAAACATATTTTAGGATCACAGATGTGTCCCACAACCATGATTATTAGCCCATGCACTTTGCACATCTTCCGAGTTTTCTTTGGCCACCAAAGTTATTATATTCTTCTCCAGATCATAATGAAATTTTGTACAATCCTTCCATTCTCTTAAGAGCAGCCTTCGGAAATTCTGCTGCTATTTACCTGGACATGCAAGACTAATTTTGCTCGTTGCAAACTACCTCCACAGCTCATCCTTCTCATTGACCATCACTTGATCCTTTCTAAAGCTTTGTTGATTGCAGGTTTACAATCACCAATAGTAATTCTTGTCGTTATTAAGTAACACCTGAAGTGTATAAAAGGGAGCAGCCTTTGAGTCATCTCCACTGCAAGTATCGCACTAAGAATTATGTTCATATATCTTATATCTTACAACAAATTTGTGGATTGTTGTTTTGACTCTGTAAAGTTACAACATACATGAATGTAAACTTTCCATGACTCTAATAATTTATTTGTAGAAACATGACTTCTGCAACTGATTTTTCGTACTCATGAGATCATCTCTTCTCTCTCTCTCTCTCTCTGAACTTTATTTTGTTTTAGTTTAGTCTATTTTGTTTTGTTGGACATTTTTTTGTCAAAGCCAAATTGTGAAAAAGAGAGGTGAAAGGATAAAAACTGACAGTGAATTTTCATTTTCTTATGTATCTTATCTGTGTTGCTACTTGAGTATTGGCTGAAAGTTGTACCCCTCTTTCCTGGATTGGACATGTTAGCTCTTTCGTAGGTTCTGTAGTACATATGGCTTTTCCTTGGTAGCTGCCTCATTGTACTTGCAAGATTAGAATTAATAGTTTTATACCAAAGGGCTATACAATTTGTGCTACAAGTATGCTACTGAAACTTTTTCTTAAAAGATTTCTGCCAAAGGGCTATAAAATTTGTGCTACAAGTATGCAACTGAAACTTTTTTAACTTAGAATCTAGTTAAAAGATTTCTATTATTTGCACTTGATTCACTTTTCATAGAATCAATTTTATATGTTTAACCTGACTGTTGAAACCAGAAATTGTGGGATTTCAACTTTTATTGAGTGTGTTTGAATGATGAAAAGGAAAGGAGACTTTCTTAATCATTTAGGACACTCGGGAATTGATTTCCTTCATTTTTCCTGCACATGTATCAAACTCTAATAAAAACTTTAAGTTCTCACAACAAAAATTAAGCTCTAGAACCAACCATTTATCCACCTTTTTTTTAACCTCTTTCTTCCACCTTTAACTTGCTTTTCCTGAGAAGCAATTTTTTTGAGTTTCCTTTCTACATTGACAAGGCTCTATGAGGTTGTATATTCTTGCAGTCAAATTGTAGCATGAGAAAATAGATGCCAGCTATGGCCATGCCCACTGAGAACGGGTAATTAGGATCTGCTGTTAGGATAAAATGTGCCTTTAGTGAAATGATGCTCCTGCATCAGACTTCTTAAACCTTTATGTTGTAATATAGTAAGTAGATTTGTTAATTGAAGTGCAAAATTTGATTTGTGGGATAGCTTGATTTTAGGTTGTAAATAATAAGTTTGATTTTAGGATTTAGGTTATTCTATACTTGTATATATGTCTTTGTTGTACTATTGAGAATGAAGTAAGGAATATCAAGATATTTTCTCTAATTTTCATTTTACATGCTACTCTCTTGGTTTCAATTCTAGATTCTTAATCATGGAAGTCTTGAAATGATGTATATACTTAAAAAGTGAAATATGCAAACTTTAGGCCCACTACATTACTTCTTCTAGAAAGTGGACAAAATGTGGGGATACACAAGTACTTACAAGTCACATCACAAACCATTATTTATGGAAAATGGACATAATTCTGGCACTATTATAGAAAGGCGAGTGGACATTTTTTCTGGCACTATTATAGAAAGGCATGTGAATGCTTTGGCTTTAGACTTGGGCATGCATGTCTCTGTTGTACAGATGAAAATGTTGATGTCTAAGATATACAGACAAATTTTAAGTTATAATGAAAAGTAATGATGAAATGTATTGTACTTGGCAGTTATGAATTATGGAAACCATACCTGCGTGCTATGATGGAGTCTGATATGAAAGCAGTTAGCATTGGGACCAAGAGAAAAACTGAGGTTTTGGAAACTTGCTTGCAGCAGATGAAAGCATGCTTTATAGATGTATGTTTGTACCTACAGCATCCTTCTTTTTGCAAACTTTGACAAGTCACAATGTTTATATAGTTTGCTGTGCTGTATTCTTTTTTCGCCTATGATGGACTTATCAATTGTTTTCATTATGTATATAATTTGGATTCTATAATTCTATTGTTTATTCTGCATCAAAGAGATGGTCCATTTTTCATTATCTGTAAGTTTCCAATGAAACATCGATTTTGGCTATCTGGACTGTGTGATCAAGGTCTCTGATTAAGAAATCAGCCAATCTGTCTCTGAATTAAAAAATTACAACGGACACTGGACATAAGAAGCATTTTTCAATCGTAATATTAGAAATATATCAGAAATATTGGTCTGTGTACATATTTGAAGATGTTACTTTTCTCTCTCTCTCTCTCTCTAAAAATATTGAAAGCTATTTGAAACATGTAACTTATTTACTCAAAATCTTTACAGGCCCGAGCAAACAAAGGAAAGCTCTTTGAAGCCATGGCAATATTCTTTGAGAGGTCAAATGATAAATTCATTTGATAGGTTGGACAGTGTGCTTCACCAGCTGAGCAATCTGTGCTTTATTATGCAGGTCAAATAGATCCAATGACAATCAGCACAATACAGGTGGAGATGTTGTTCGCAAATGCAGTATTTGCCATGAATCAGATATGGTGCTTAAGCAAAAACCGGTAATTTCTTGTATCTGTTGCATGATGCTGTCCATCTGATGACTAATAAGATGTTTCTTGTTTTCAGCAGTTTTCTTTGTCATCTCATTTTATGTTATTCTGAAGTAATAATGCCATCATTTCATCCCCTTGACCTTACATTTGGTGTTTGATTGGCCCTCAATTAAAAGTATATTATCTAAAATAGTAAGATATATTACCACCATTACAAAGCAAAATTTTCTCCTTTAATTTATGAAACCAACTTCTATCACATTTAAGCCCCCCTTTATCCCATGGCAACTATTTTTTTTGTAAAACTAATTTTCAATAGTATGGCTATAACATTTTGACTTTCCCTATTACTGGTTATACTTAATAAATTTTCAGAATTAATATCTTCCACATTACACTACTGGAATCTCTGTTTTCCTTCTTTAAAAACTAATTTTCAATAAAATGGCTATAACATTTTGACTTTTCCTATTACTGGTTATGCTTGATAAATTTTCAGAATTAGTATCTTTTGTGTTACGTTAAAGGAATCTCTGTTTTCTTTCTTTGCAGGATGGACATTTCATGGTTGGATGCTTGGGATTCCCACAGGTGAGGGCTTCTTGTCTTAGATGCTGGTGATATTACTTTACAAATTTTCTTTCTAGCAGTCATTTTAGTTATTTAAACAGTTAGGTGGAGAAAAACCCAGAGAGACTAGATAAATTCATGTCTGGTAATTAGGGTTGTTGATAAAATTTGTCAGATTTAATTGATGCCTGATGTTTCCTTTCATAAGTGTTAGCATATTTAGATTCTTTTAGATGCCAAAAATAAACCCTAAAATATAAGAATCCCCAACCCATCACTTATTTCCTTTTCCAGATTGAAACAGTCCTCTGAAGCAGCTGTTTCGCCTCCTAGTGTTAGTCTACCTTTACCATATCCTACATCAAGCCTCCTCCAGAAAACAATGTCACTCTTTTGAAGCTGCTAACATCCATTTTGAACTCCCTGGGATGGACATCTGCGCAGGATCTCTCCATGCCACTGCTATCCCTTGGTTATGTCACTACTATCCCCTGTTGGACATGTGCATGTTTATGCAGCTTTGTCTTCATGATGGTTAAAGGCTTGGCTAATTGTGTTTGTGAGTCTTGCTTGCTTGAGTATGGCTGGTAATGACTAAAGGTGGTTGGGAAATGGTGGGAAAGGCTTCCCTGCAGGAAGGAATATTGAGGAACTCAAAGGCAGTTAGATTAGGAAAAATAAACAGAAATGAAAGTAGAGAGGCAGCCAAGTATGGAAGGACGTAGGGAAAATTGTAAAAGAGAGGGGAAGGAAAAAATGAAGTTGCTTGTCATAGCTTGGGAGCGGGTTGATAAGTAGACTGCTTTGGAGATATATGGCAGGTATTGGACAGAAGCTGAAAGATGAAAATATTTGAGTATGAATCCATGTAAGATTAGGAGACTAGGTGGACAACAGGCCAATACATTATTGGTAGTTGGGTTGATTTTTTTTGCTAAGTAGTTTTTGGTGATCATATGATCTGTCGAATAACTTGGACCTTGTACTTCAGTTTTCAGAGATTCTCTCTAGAGCTATGCACTACAGATATCTGCTGGTTGATTTGGCATCTGACGGCCTTAACATCATTCAACCCCAGAATCAAGGAAAAGCAAATATAGAATGGAATAATTGGAAGGAGAAGGATTTTCATTTTTTTCCCCCTTAAGTGGCCCAAGTCTTCAAACTTGTATGAGTGGTTAAGAAGATAGTACCTCCATCTCCCACCAGAACTGTCTTGCTCCTTTCATGCCTGTAATATTTGCCATATATTACATTTTATTGGTTAACAGAAATGGTCATAAACTGCAATTGTAGAGCAGAGTTATCTGTATATGACAGAAGCTGACAACTTACTATAGTAAATGTATGGTTTTCCCATTAAAGATAGAGATGGATTTTGGCATATTAATTACACTAGAATTCTAGTTTCTTAATTGGCAAGTCTCAGCTAATATGAAAGGAATTGCTACTTTATCTAAACTTGTAGGTAAGGCATACTCTATGTATGGGCAGATTTAGGTTGACTTGTTCGTAGGACAAGAAAATGGACAGAAAAGGTGGGCTAAGTGAAAGCAGATTTAGGTTGACTTGTACGTAGGATAAGAAAATGGACACAAAAGGTGGGCTAAGTGAAGCTATTTTCTAGTCACAGTGTCTGTGAGCTGATGGTTTTTTACTGACATGGAGGTACTTGGAAAAGAAAAAACATGTTAGACCATAGATGGTACTCAGACTTCATATGAAAAGCAAACAGAAGGATCATCTTCTCACCATTTGATGATTACCATAATATATTATTTCTTTCTTTTCATCATTGTAGCATGAAGACAGGTCTATGTCTATAGATAGTTGATAGTTCCACCAAAGAGCTTCATGATATGGTTTTTGTACTCTCGAGTAATTTGTCTGTTTGAATGCTCAGTGTAGGAATGTCGTTTGGCTTCCAGGGTCAATATCCCAAGCAGCTGTTACCCACGATATTTGTGGTATCTGCACTCCAGGTCAGTTGTCATTTATTTTTGTAGTTATTATGTTCCTTCTAGTATGTAACTAGTTTTTTTGTCAGATTCTGTTCATTGAAAACTGGCTGTAGATTCACATTTCATAGTGAATATTCCACATGTAAACTGACATTTAATCACTATTTGCAGGACCAGTTTTCAAGATTCAGTTCAAATTTCGTCGGCTAGAAATACCTCCAAATTACAATGTTGATCATTTAGGTAGCCTTAGACTTGAAGAAAACTTCAATTTACACCAACCATCTTATATTTTTGTCGCTTCATTTGTTTTTGTAGTGCTTACATAGTCTTGAAGTTTGGTTTTCATGATATGGCGGTCAATTAATGCTTTGTGTGGATCTCCACTTTAACGCAGACCATTTTTAGAGGCAAATGTATGGTTCAGGTTGAGTTATTCTGTTTCTAATCTGTCATGCCATCTTGGATACTGGGAATATCTTCTTGCAAATTTGGCATGAGCATGTATCCATTTCTTAACCTACTAGGTTTCCACTCTTTGTCTAGCTTCCCGTTATTATAGATGTATAAAGTGCCTCAATATATGAGAGATGCATACTGATGACATACTTGTTCAAGTAAGTTATTGCCCAGTGAGTTCATACTCCCAAGGCTTGTAAACTTTAAGACCTCAACTTAGTCTTCATTTTGCAAACGACATATTGGCATGAAATAGGTTGCAGAACTCTCCAGCTTAATAATGCTAAATAGTTGAAAATTAGTCATCAGAGACGGGACACATGAGATTAATAATTTTAGATCAATCAATGCTGAAGCATTTGAGAATGGAAGTTTCTCCATCCTGCTTGCTTTTTTTTTGGTTCTTTTGTCCAACTTGGAGTCTCTAGTTAGCATGGTTTTGTTGGAAGCTTTGGACTGCAAAGTAAGGATGCAACTGAACTTAATAGATAAAGCTGATTTCTTATTTGTTTTCATTACCATATAGGCTGGTCATACACACAGCCTGCTTATGTTGTAGTGCTCATCATGCTCAATGTAACGCATGCTATGCTTATATGATATATCCACAGCTATGCTTACATTTGCACATGCATTGATGTAATTGATTACTGGAATTACTGAACGAGTCATTCTGCATTTGAAGATTTTGGAATGAGGAAAAATTTTGATGATTGGATCTCATTTTTCAGGTTGCATTGGGGGTTGTGATGATACTCTAAGGCAACTGGTGGAAATTTGTGGAACTGGGGCTCGCACTGCTTCCAGCGTTTCTGGTATGTTTTCGGTGGTGATTTTATGCGGCTAAATGTAATTGTGCATGGATTAGTTGATATGATAGCTATCATGAGGTTAGAACTGGCCCAGCCTCTTTGGAAGCATGAGGTTTTGAACACGGCAATTAGTAAATCTTTTATTGCACACAAAAGCATCCCTGCTAGTTTATAGTGTCATGGCATTGAGTGTGTTTTACTGTGTCTGACATGTTGAGAGCATTTTAGAATTGGAAAATGCTGAAACAGTTCAGAGATTCAGAGACATGGAGATCCCCGTCAACCTTGGTCTAGATATTGAATTCGTGACAATCAAACTTACTGAGCTTTTGGATCTAACATACATATTTCAACAACGTGACTTTTAGAGTTGAATAAGCATATAACCATGAAATTTTGTATCTTTTACTTGAATTGATTCAGAAGTCTTCTTTCAAAAGTAAACAAGTTATGGCAGTTCAATAGTTGCATATCAACCTACTTAGGACAGAAGAAGACTATTTGACTGCTAGTTTTTTAGCAACGTTTTTGGTACTTCATATTCGTCAATATGGATTTAATTTCATGGTTTTTTGTTGAAATTAATAAAAATAAAACATTTAATGTCACATAGACTATGTTTAATATATCTGGCTTAACAAGAATGAAAGAATTATTGAAGTAAAGCAAATTGATCTAAATCTTGATTTTCAGTATCTCATAATGCATATTCTAAAGGTGACAGGATGTTGTTCTTACCCAGACAAATTCAGTAAATGCTTCCTATTAAATACATGAGAATAGCTTATTTTTAGTCAGTCACAAATATTTGGAATATTTATCAATAAATTTTCTAATTTTACTTCCGTTAAGAATGTTTATGTTAGAAGTTGAGTCTATTTAGCCTGTAATCTAGTCCACAGTTTGTGCTTATACCAAAGAGTGAAAAAGTTTTGGCTTTGCAAATCTGGCCTGGACATGATTCTCACGACCAAAGATAGTAAAGGAATACCATTGGTCTTGATTGGGCCAGTTTCTGCTGTGCAATATGTAATAATAATGGCAATTGGGCCGAACATCTCAAAACCGGAATTACACTTTATGGTTTTGTTAGCCGGCAAAAGGAGCCAGTTGTGGTAAGATGACAGTGATGAGCTGAGTCTGCAACCCAGCTGGCATGTGTCACTTGATATGTCAAATCAAGTTTAATCTCCTACATTAACCTCAAGGTGATGCTTTGCAAATTGTGCCATGTCAACAAAGTTGTATTCAACATGTACTTACTAGTATCTATGTGTATTCTGTTTCGAGAAACTTTGTTGGTTGCCTCCATTTCATTGGAACCCTAGCCTCAAACCATTCTTGTTTTAAATGAGTCCATTGTCTTCGTTTCACAATTCTATTGAAGCGTGAAACGTCCTATGAACTCTGAAGTTGAATGTGGTTTCACCATGCTACTGATTTTTTTATTTTGTCTGGAACATCTATAAATTTCAAGGACTGCTAAGAATTTGTGTAAAAGATGGCAATTATATATTGGACTTCATTTTGTGGTTGGTTTGGTATGATTTTACTAATTGACTATTTATACATCTTTTGCCAGGTAGGGGACAGGGTGCTACATCATCTAACAGTGCTCAGCGAAGTAGTTCCAGAGGGCGGATGGCTTGTGTATATTGTAGGCAAACAGGACATTCTTCAGATTTTTGTCCTTCACAACCTTCTCGTAGTCATACTGCTAGAAACCAGGAAACTAATCCACCAAATGGTTTGATAATTTACTACTTTCTCTAATTAACCTCATGTATTTATCTGTTCATATTTCTTTGGTACCTTTCAAGTAGCAATGCCATCACATCATGCTAGTTAACCTGCAAATGGGTACCCCAACTGTCTTAGCTGGGGAACTTTGGTAATTTCCAAGCATCTGTAATAACTGTCCTTGGAAAGGGAACTGGTTATTAAATTTTGAAGGATCTGTAATATCTATGTCATCTTGAGTCTCTTGCAGAAGTTGCACTTCAATCCATTAAACTCCAAAAAAAAATAAATAAAAGAACAGATCATGAGCTGTGCTTCTTCCTCATGGGATTTTATTTGTTCCTGCCATTGAACAGCTAAAATTTGTTTCTGAAGAACTCACCACTATCTAGAGCCTCATTCAGATATTTGGTTACTACTGATACATCAACTAATGATGCAGGAGAATCTTCAATACATTGTAACTCATGTGGGGAGCCTTGTGTTCTGCGGACTGCTAATACTGCAACTAATCGTGGGAGGAAGTTCTTTTCTTGTCAATCTCAGGGGTGCAACTTTTTTATGTATGTCAAGTTAGATTTAATTAAATTCTTTGGGTGTGACTTGAATTACCATGACCATATTCTGCTGTTAGTCTGTGTACAATCCTTTAGCCTATCCATTTTATGAGTAAAACTGTATTTACCAGAGAGCAACCCTAGCATGTCACTCCACAGTCAGAAACATCTGAACCCACGTTTTTGGCAGCATTGCTGATATGTTTGGCTTTCTCTTGCGTTATTTAATAGTCGTGGTCTTTCACAAGGTCTGTTCACTTGAAAAGGTGCCCAAGTGCTGAAGAAATTACAAAAACCACAATAAAGGGGTTAGATAAGCTAGTATTAGGTGGCATGAAATGCCTGGATGTATGATTTGAGATTTTATTTGTCAATAAATAAGTACCTATATAAGTTGATTATTTGAAATATTTAGAAAAGAAACCATGTATGCTTCTTTTATGAGGTCTTGCTTTCATTGGTTGTTTCGTAGGTGTACAAATAATTCTTTTTTTTTTTTTGACAACATAGGACATAAATTCGATTTCCATTGTTTCGTTCTTTACATTGTCAAGATGTGATGCAGATGGGAAGATAGCATGAATGGAGCCAGTAGTGTTTCTCGGGCAAATGCAAGAAGCTTTGCATCTAACCCTAGCAGGAGAGGTGGTCGAGGCAGTCGAACGGGAGGGCGTGCGAGTGGTGCTGCATTTGTGTCAGCTACCGGTGAACCAATATCTGGCAGGTGTTTTAACTGTGGTGATCCATCACATTTTGCAAACGTCTGTCCAAATCGTGGGAGATGAATTGAAAGTTAAGTCTGCATAGACGAAGTTGTAGAAGGTGAAATTTATGATGAGAGGTACGAGTTTTTATGCTGTATAATGTTGTGTTCACTTCAGGAGATTCTTCTGCCAGCATAACTTTTGGAAATTTGTGGTTAAACTTGATGAACTTGATACAAACACCAGTGTCTCCTTGATGCGAAGAAATTATTCTGTCGTATAATGTAGATTTTTCAAAACAAGCCATGAGTTAACACAAAATAACTTGAGGAGTTACCTTGAATTACTACTAGTAACAAAATAAAGAAAATTTCAGTTGATAGCTAGGGGGGTATTGCTCCTGCTTGGCCAGTTGGCCGGTTGGGGATCGAACTTGGATAGCCAGGTTTGGGTAGGAAGGTAGGGGAGGGAGAAAGGGTTAAAAAAATTATCTTCTTTTTGGTGAGAAGAAAAAAGTATTTGTATGTTAATAAGATTCAAAAATAATTTACTTTGTACAACTACTTTTAGATTGTTAGCATCATTCTAAAGGTTAATTTTGATTAAGAAAGATCATGATTCATGTCTTTTAATTTTTTTAATTAATAAGACAATAGAGAAGAAGACTTCACGGGAACAATTTAAAATATGTTAATTGAGTTAGTATATTTGAACAAATGTTTAATATAAGACAGAGTTTTGATATACATAATTGGCATATTATCATCCTACAGGTGAATTAAACAACAAAGTCTTTATGACCATGGAACCTATCCTCAAACCACATAGGCATTGTGTAATTGCCGGGCATCTGCAAACTCACATCTTTGCATTTTGGGCATTTCTCCTTGAGTTTGTCCGTGGTAGAAGACCATTTCAACCACACAATTATCCAATGGAAAATTAACTCCAGTGGGGTGAGTGTGTTTGCGCTGGAAAAAAAGGTAGAATTCTGCCGGTGGTCTATGAAGCCTGTGTAAGGAAGAATTGGTGTTAAAATTTGGCCCGTTATGTTGGCATTTCAAACTAATAGCTACACCTATCATCAATGTTTTGAAACTTGGGCCGTTAATTGAACTAGTGAGGTGTTTGAATTACGATTCAATCAGTCGATTGATTCAATCTTATTCAATGAATGTTTTTAAAAAAATAAATTATATGAATATATGTGCACAAAATAAAATATCCAATGAACTAATTTAAGATTTTATCTAATAAAAAGTTTAATATTTTTAAAGAACATGGACTTTCACAAATAAATTTTTTAAATTATAAGTTCAAACAAATAAATTTCATCTCAATTATATCTACCAAAAAATAATCTTAAATCCTACCCAAGAATACCACAATATTCTGAAATTAAACAAAATTCATGTCTTTAGAAATTAGACATTGTGAGTTTAAACTTCAAACCATGTTTTTTGGAATTAAAGATTTCAATTTTGTTTTAAAAAAAAAAAAAGAAGCTTGAAGCCTGGATGAAATTAGGAAAGTCAAAAGTAGAGATGTAAACTTGATAAGAGACCAAAGATGATAAGAAAATGAGTGAGTTTAACAGCTCATTCCAGTTCGAACGGGTTGCATGGTTCACACGATTTTCATCGGTTCTTAGTCCAATCAACCCAAAGTATGAACTGACTTAGAGTTATGACCGATTCACGATACAACTGGTTGACCAGGTCGATTCAACCTGAGTTTCAAAACACTGCCTATCATCCACATATGCAATTTTTCGCAAGATTCTTCGTCACTGCCTGAGTTATGTACTATCTGTATTTTCGCTAATGGTATAGCATCTGCCAGCATCAAAGGTATTGACCAAGTTTCCATATCATGCTCAGATCATCTTGATGGCGAAGGCATTATCCATTTCTCAATATCCTTATATTCTTGCAACAGACTCTATTCTATCCTAATGGCCAAGTTTCAATGAGTAAAATTTTGGAGTTGCCCTTCAATTAACAAAAGGGCATATTTGGCATTTCACATAAAATCCTTGATGCCACAAGAGGAGGAATACCCAAGGCTCATTTGTGTTTAGATGCCACCTGACGTGCGCGGGGTATAAATATACAATTATCTCATTCACAATCAAGTTTTACATTTATAAATTCTAAATACCTCATACACGATTTTTCACAAGTATACGAGTCGAAAGCAAGTATAGTATATTAAGGGTCAAACCTATAGGGAAGATTTTCAATTACCTGTGTTTTTCGAACTCCTTTATTATCTAAACTACCATAAACATAAAAGTAATGAAAATAACACTAGAAAGCTCCTAGAGATATGGAATTCCTTACTACTCTTGTAAATGAGATTACCGGTTAAGTGAAACTATTATCTTAGTTAGTTATGGCGTAATTTCCTAATGCATGTGAAACTTACTCTCGTAGCGAATCAACTATCTTGTAACTAAACCATACCTACTCTTGTGATTATGAAATTAACTACAAATTCATTTCTTCTATGAAATTATATGAAACAAGTCACTAAAGCCACAAAGATGCTCCTCTACTTTCGTGAGTGAACTCCCTTGATTTATCACTTCCTTGAATTAGTGTTAAATTCCAATTTTCATTACAAACTTAATACCTTAATGTTATCACAATTAATGGCCGGTTAATCATGATTAGAAAGCAAAAATAATAAATAACTTGCTCAAAATAACATCATCAAATAACCAAATAAATATCACTAACAAGATATAACAAGTTCAACCATAATTCTATGCATAAACTTTAACTAAATATAAAAACAAATAGCAAATTTGTATTATAGTTAAACATGAAATCAAATACGAAAGAAAAAGTGATAGGAGAGAAGTCACCATTGTCACATGAGCTCTAACTCTCCATCTTTGCTCTTCAAATCTTCATCCAAATCTAACTATAAATACAAGAAGGAAAAACTACACTAACTATACTATACTACTCTAACTAATGAACTAAAGAAATTCTAGTGAAAACTATATTTTTGTGGAGTTTCTCTAGCCTTCCAAAGTTGTCAAAATGTCCTTCAAAGGCTACTATTTATAGAGAGATTCAAGTTCAAGGTGAATTGTTTTTTCATTGACAAAGTTGGCTTTTGAACTTACCAAGAATTGTTGTCCAAGTTTCCATACTCTTCTTGGTTAAATATGGCCGAAATTCTGAGTTGTAGATGAATTGGAAAGGTTGTGTGAATGCAAAACAAGTTGCAGAGAAAGTGGCAGCAGAAAATGAAGAATACGCGACTTGAAAACGTGACCTTAGATCGCGTATTGCCTATCCACGTAAATCTTTTGCAGGTTTGCACTTTCTGGGCAGAATTCATCCTTACTCTGTTTTTTGTCCAAGTTCAACTAATATTTTCTTGATGTTAGAGACTGAACTAGCTCTTGTGTCTTTGAGTTATCTTTCCAATGTATTAAAAATCATCCAATTTGGAGCTCTGTAAACTGTGAAATGACCAAAATACCCTCAATTGGTCAAAGCTCTGTTTCATCTTTTGACCATGAACATGTACTTTTGTATTTTGACTTTTTGACTAGAAAAACCATTGAACTGGACTTCAATATCTTCATACCAAATGTAGATCTATCTCTTATTTCAAAATGGTTCAAGAATCACTTCAATCTGATCATGGTAGCTCAAGATATTGCCTAAATACCACAAGGTGTCAAAGTTGTGAAACTTCCTTTTATTCTTGATTGCATTTCCTAATTTGCAGTTCATATTCTCTTTTTATCACTTCAAACCATCATCAATTATCCAATTATCTTCTTCAATCACTCCATTTGATGATTGAATCATCAATCCTACAAAAAACCATAGAAATGCAATTTTTACACTTTAAACAACAAAATGCATATTTTGAAACTTAGTTAATTAGTTAAAAACATAACTAAAACATACCAAAACTAAATAATAAAATACATTTAAAACACGTAAAATATATACTTATCACCACCCATGGAGACGCAATTTATTTAAGAAAATTCTAATATTTGTTGCCTTGCTATTATAAGCACAATATCAATTTTTTATGGTGAAAGAAGTTGGTAATTCCATGATTTAACTCTAAAACTTGAAGAACATTGTTGTGCTATCAATCTCACTTGGACAAAAAAATTTCAGAATAGAGCAAGATAGTAGGGATTTGATGCCAAACAAAGTGATGAATGGATCTTCTCAAAATTGGAGGACCAACGAAGTGAAATATTGCCATTGCAGTGAGGTAGCTCATTTAATAACCTCGTGGAAGCCTACAAATCCTTAGTGGAGATTTTATAGCTGCCCTATATAGTGGGGGTTAATAATTTCACCTACTTTATGGTTGCTGAAGAAGATTTCCTAAATATGGAGGTAGTTCAGTGTGTAGTTTATGATGGAAATGTAATTGAATGCAGCACTTAAGTTTCGAATGACAGGAACTTGCAATTACTTCGAGTGGTACAATGGATGGGAAAATTTAAAGTAAGGCAACTAAAGTCATCTCAAGACTTTTGAGGATCATGAATGCGTTGGAAACAAAAAATGGAAGATCAGTGGTTGAACTGGAACAATATAAAGACAAAGAATTTTGAATTGCTTGTTATCCTCTTGTTTGGTGTTAGTGGTAGCCATGTATGTGATATTAATAATTCAAATAGCCAAAACTCATATATGGGGCAAAATGGTCATCAGAAGAACCATTCAGGAGCAGTCTTATCATATTGCCAAACAAGAGGTCCAGCGACGACTACGTCGCTAAGGAATAAGTAAAGCCAAAACGACCTCGTTTCAATTGGTTAAGCTAATAAACAAAAAAAAAAGGGATTTTTTACTCTAACAGACTCTGTTAGAGCCAAAAGGGTTTTTCAAAATTTCAATTTTTGAAATGAATTTTTGATTTGGTTTGTGACTTTGAAATGAAATGCTGGAAAAATCACTTACTATAATATTGAACAAAACACCATTCTCTATCTAGCTAGGAAAGGAAAAAATCAGTAGAGAGATTGATAAGGGTTTATTTTACGTATTTTTAAGTACATTTTATTAGTTAATTTTTGTTTTGATTATTTAGTTTTATAATTAAAATAACTAAGGTTTTGGTAAAAATCTACATTTTAAATTAAAGTGGCTAACATTGCATTTCTATTGATTTTAATGGTAAAAACTTCATTTTCATGTAAGATTAATGATTCAATCACCAAAGGATGTCAACTGAGGTGAAAAGTGGATAATTGGTGATGAATTTAAGTGACAAAGAAGAAATGAAGTGAATTGAAGAAATGCAAGTGAAAACAACTCTGACATGAGGTCATCTTTATACCATTTTGAAGCTAAGAAATAGATCTATATTTGGTATGAAGACATCGAAATCCAATTCTGCTGTTTTCATGGATAAAAAGTCGAAATACAGAAGCTGCATTCTATGGACGAAATTGAAACAGGGGTTTGACCAGGTGATTGTATTTCAATCATATCTCAGTTTAAAAAGCTCCGATTTAGATGATTTTTGAAGCATTGTAAAGCTAATTCAAAGGGTTATAACTTTTGTGTTTTGCACAAAAGTTAGTTCGGCCTTCATCATAGAGAAGAAAATTGCAGCTGAAGTAAGGCAAAAAACACAGAGTTGAAAACGTGGCTTAAAGCCGCGTTTTGTCAAGTCGCGTTTTGTAGCCGAAATTCTACAAATTGCTCAACCATTTCTCTTATGTTCACACCACTTTCCAGCTATTCTTGGTAAGGGAATTCGACTACACATGCTTTAGAAGACATAAGGAAGAGGTATAGCCAAAGTTCCAAGTCAAAAAGCCATTGTTTTTTACTTTCCTAACAAATTGAAGATTTGAGAATCAAGGTGGAGGAAAAAAACGGTGGAGAGGAGGAACTTTTCAGAAGTCTATATACAAAGCAACCAGAGAAGAGAGACAAAGGTGACAGGTGCCGAACCTGTGCAATAATAAAAACCTACTCGAGAAAAATACAGATTTTGTATATAGCGGTGAGTAGGGTCGAATCCACAGGGACTGGGGATAATTCGTTTCTTTTAGAGTCCAAAGTATGAGGGGTTTTTGGATCAAATACTAACTAAATAAATTAACTGCAGAAAATAATTGATTAAGAGAAATAACTAAGAGAAACTCTAGCCAAGGGTACACTTCAGAAATGGTTCATGCACTAATCATCAATTCACAGATAATTCCACATTTATTAATAGATTGGTTATAGTTGTCATACACGCGATAAACAACCAACCCTTCCTTAATTTATCGATAGTCAAGGTACGACCGTTAATTATTTCCTTAACCCAAAAACAATCCTAGGTACGACCGTAGGATTTAATTTCTAGATTGCATTAAAAATTAGAAAGGCCCAATCCTAACTAACAAACACGCTAAGAGGGTTTGTTTAAATTAGATCGTATGTTTCCCTGACATAAACCCAATTACGCCAGTTGCTATTGGGATAGAAGTAACGAATAATTACGGATTCAATTACCCCTATTTAGCAAAATAGCCTATATGAATAATTAATTATTACGCACTAATCAATCATACACAAGAGTTATAACAATTAAAAGCAGGAATCATATAAATACCAATAAATGAGAAAGCGATTAAAATAAATTCGATCTCACAGTAATTGCAGAACCAAACCTTCAGTTGTCCCTTGACTAGAATTAGAAGGTTAGTTCTCCATTAATGGAGAACAACCATGCGAAAAAGCTATCTGAATCTTACCAAATTGTTCCTGGCCAAATCGGCCAAGGAAGAAAAGTAAAAGTCGGCTACGGAGGAAAAGTCCCCGACCTCCGTACCCTCCCCCCAGCTTTTCCAAGTAAAAACAAATTTAAAGACAAGCCTCCCCAAGTCTCCTAATCCTCTACGTTTTTAGCCACTCAAAGGGATGAAGGAAATCCATTTCCTTTTAGGCCAGGCCCACCGAGAGAACAAACAGATTCCCATCCTGATTTCTCTCCTTCAAAATTGGTATCCGAGTACCAATTTTCCTAAACAATAGGAATCCTATTATAGATAGCTTTCTTCAGCTTTTGAAATGGCCCCACTGCTTTTCAGCATTGTAGTCCGCTGCTTTATTTAGTTTTGGAAGCTTTCACGTGTGCAAATCATCCCGAAAATCCGTCCTTGAAAGCTGGAGTTAGGCGTGGGCACGCCAAACTATCAGGGAATCTGCTGGAATGACGATTTTCAGTACTTTTTTTTCACCACTTTCTGCAATTAATCCCAAATACCAAATATTAGTAGAATATATCAATTAAGATAATATTTGGCTAAAATCAAAGGGAAAAATAATTATAAATTTAGCACAAATTATGACTTATCAATTTCCCCCACACCTAAACCATGCTTGTCCTCAAGCATGAGAACATAAATCAATTAATCAAATTCAAACAATGGCTATTGCTCAAATCTTCTATTGCCATGATATAATTAAAACTTATGTCAAGTATTAGTGGCACTTTTCAAGAAATATCTCTCCAGTTAGTTTTGAAGATTAAGAACTCTTTCAATTTATGACTAACTAATCTAAGAATATAAAATATTCAACCCGCATCCAAAAGCAAATGGTTCGACTATTAAGCAAAATCTCAACAATAAAATTCATGGGTCAGCGGGCTAGCAATTCATTCATATTTTTCACTATTAGCACTTTTTTTTTTTAAATCTCCACTTGATTGATTTTTTTTTTCTCGGGGGAATGTTTAGTTTTCAGCCATTCAAGCGTTTTGATGCGAACTCCGACATTGGCCACATGAAGGAGCCCGGTTACTCAGCCATCATCGCTTAAAAACCACATACTCATAGTTATCGTCGCTTTTTGATGCGAAAGTCGACACTTGTGGTGAAGACCTCCGGTTGCTAGACAACAATACTAGCGGAGTATAGTTGAATACTATTCATAAATAAGCACCAAAAATAAAATTAAATACCACACAAACCCGCTTCATTTCTTAAACATGGAGAACTAAGATTAATAGCTGAACCAATTTGCACAAAAAAAATGCTAGACAAATATTTACAATACTTAGAAAAGTTAACCAAAAAGTGCAAAAGTCACAAAATCTCAAATATTCACCCAAAAGATACCCTTAAAATCAACCATGTCATACTCAACATCTTAAAGTGTAAAATCTTAGCAATAGAAAAATTTGAAACATCTAACCATCGTTTATCAGGAATAATCACAAATAAGCACAAAGATAGGCAAAAATTGGACAAAATTCGACAAAGTCAAACAAAAAATTCCAACATAAATGCTTACACTTGCACTTTTTCAATAAAATGCCAATATGCTACCCCCCACACCTAAATCTTGCATTGCCCTCAATGTAAGCAAAGAAAGAGCAAAACAGAGATATTGGGGCAACGACACTTCCCTTAAAACGGAGGAGGACAGAACTGAACTACGGCTGGGGAGGGAAAGGCGGGCGGAAACCCACGTGATAGAGATACTGTGTTAAATTCTGGACCATCCCGCCCATTTGACGCTCCATCCGCTCCATACGAGTGTCCATGTGCTGCATCTGGAGCTGAAGGGCTGCAAGCTGGCTATCGGCGGAGGAAGACGGTGGAGGTGCCGCAGAGGACAGTCCGGGGTCCTCTCGGTCAAATCGAGGGGGCAGATCTACTCAAGGGGACTATGGGCAGTGGGGTAGAGGTGGAAGGTTTGCTCTTGCCTTTGTTCTTGGGTTTGGTCATTGGATATCAGTGGACAAGACAAAGGCAAAGTAATGGTGTTCAAAATATGTCAACAAACAACCAACAAGGCAAATAACCCCCAGTCACAGCTCCCAATCACAAACAAGTGCAGAAACGGATAATAAACTCACCCCAAAAACTAATTAAACCTGTGAACGACAAAATTTTTGCCAAATACTACCAATTCAACCCAAAAATCAATTAATTAGATAAACATAACAAAATTTCCCCCAAAACTAATTAAACAGGCAACTAGAGTAAAAACTTTCCCCAAATATCACTGGTTGGGCACAACGTTAACCAAATAATCAACAATCAATCCACATATATGTCACAACACCCAAACAAGCACAAATTTTCTGTCCTTAGCTAGCAAATAAAAAAATCTGGCCTCAGCTAAGAAAGTAAAATTCTGGCATCAGTTAGTAAAAAACTAGTAATCTGGCCTCAACTACTTATTGACAGAAAATTAAAGAACGAAATCACCAGAGGTGTTTGGGCAAGCAGAGGGGGTGGTGAAAGAGCGGAGGCAGCAACGGAAGAGGATGAAGGCACCGCGCGTGCGTTTCACGTGCTTGGACAGGCGCGCTGTGGCTTCGCTGCGACTGAAAGAGACTGGAACGTGCGCTGGAGGTGCTGCGCGCAGCGGAGGTCGTGCGCCTGCTGGTGTTCTGAGCTCCACCTGGTGCTGGTCAAACGACTCGCGAGCACGATGGACGCGCGAGACTGGATCAGGTGCGCAGCGAGTGCACAGCTACTTTGGGTGTGGCGGCGGACTGCTGGGCTTAGTCGCGGCAATGGGGGCGAGCTGCTCCTGCTGGGATTGCGCAGGTCGCACCTAGTCGTCGCTGGTTCAAAGCGCGCGAGGCTTGCCGCTGGGCTCGCGCTGTCTGCTGTTGTGCAGATGACCGCTGGTGTGGAGGTGTCGCGCGCTATGCTGCACGACTGGTTCAGCTGGAGGGCCGCCGCTGCTGGTGCTGCTGCGGGATCGCCTGGCAGTGGCGGACGGCGCGCGGCGACGACAGGAAGGCAAAGGAAGAAGAGGAAAAAGGAGTTGGCGGCGGCGGACGGAGAAGCTATGGTGGTGGTGGGCGTGTGAGTGAGGTGAGGTGCTGCGGCAGACAAAGAGAAAAGAAGGAAGAAGAAGAAAGAAAAAAAAAAAGAAAGAAGAAGAAAAAGAGTAGGCTCCAGGTCCTTTGGATATTTTTTTTTTTTTTTGGTAAACAAAGAACCCAGTCTTAGGCCTGGGCACGCCTAACTGCCCCTAGTATTTTGAGCATCCGTTGAAAATTTTTGATCCTTTAGCGTGACCACCTAGCGTGGGCACGCCTAACTGCTGCAAAGTCTTCTGACCGTCGCCTTCCAACTCTTTTTCGCATACGTGACCACTTAGCGTGGTCACGTCTAACTGCCAATTTCCTGCCACCAAGCAACATATCACTAAATGCAATTAACACTTAACAAAAACTCCAAAAACATAAAAAAATTAAAACGAAAGCCTTGGGTTGCCTCCCAAGCAGCGCCTTTCTTTAATGTATTTGGCTAGACATTGTCCTGTTTATTCATGGAGGATAAAATCGCGTAACTCACTTCAGTGCTTCATCTTCTATGTAATCCTGATAGCCCTCGTAAATAGAGTAATTCTTGAGCACACGAGTTACGGTATTCCATGGACCAGTAGATTGCGCCAAACAATCAAGTAATGACCTTAAATCTTCATTCACTCCTCCATCACAAGCACTCACTGGTTTGAGATATTTTGCCATCGTGACTCTTAACTTGTTCCTGTCATAAAACTCAAAATTTTCTGGTATAATTAAATCAATCTCACTAACAGAAATTAAAGAATAAGAGTCAGGAAAATATTGATCAAGGAATGGAGGAGATGTCACCGCATTTGGAGATTGTTCACTGGATTCATTCACTTGAACCATTTGATGTTGGGGTCTCAATTCTTGTGCTTCAACTTTCTTTTCATCTGCATCTTTAGATTCTTTTTCTTAAGACTCTTGCAGTACCATGTCATTCGTCAGGATAATTGCACTCTCATCTTCCTCATGATCGATAATAGTTTATGAGGGCAATTCTTCATTCATTCGAGAAGTCAATGGCGTTATCCTAAATGTCAATTGATCCATTTGATCTGCTAGGTTACGCCTGCTCACTTGTGTCTCCTGATGAAAATCTATTATCTCCTGTCGAAATTGATGTGTCTCCTGTTGAATTTGATATGTGTTAGTAGCTATTAATTCAACTATTTCTTCAAGAGACATACCTAACATAGATGATGATTCTTGAGACTCATACTGCTGAAAATTCATTGGCCCTGTTGTATAATTATAACTGGAGTTAACCCACCATACTTGATCATACCCGTTTGGATTAGGGTTATACCACGTTTGAGACCATGGTGAAAAATCTCCATAATTATTGAGTGGGACACTCAGATTATCTTGATATTCGGGGCACATACCGGTCGAATGATCCCTGGCACAATAAATTTCACAGGTTGCAGCAGCCATTCTTTCTCTAATAGAGTTTAGTGCCTCTAAATATGCAAACTTAGAAAAAAAATCAGTCTCATTGCCTTCCTCGGAAACAAAATCCAGTAAATCACCAAAATACGGAGTGTTAGAAGCCATAAACTATATAATAAAAAAAATAAGAGAAAAATAAATAAATAAAAATAAAAACAAGATGAACTCAAAAAGAAATAAATTAATCTGGCACCAGTCCCCGGCAACAGCGCCAAAAATTGACAGGTGTCGAACCTGTGCAATAATAAAAACCTACTCGAGAAAAATACAGATTTTGTATATAGCGGTGAGTAGGGTCGAATCCACAGGGATTGGGGATAATTCGTTTCTTCTAGAGTCCAAAGTATGGGGGGTTTTTGGATCAAATACTAACTAAATAAATTAATTGCAGAAAATAATTGATTAAGAGAAATAACTAAGAGAAACTCTAGCCAAGGGTACACTTCAGAAATGGTTCATGCACTGATCATCGATTCACAGATAATTTCACATTTATTAATAGATTGGTTATAGTTGTCATACACGCGATAAACAACCAACCCTTCCTTAATTTATCGATAGTCAAGGTACGACCGTTAACTATTTTTTTAACCAAAAAACAATCCTAAGTACGACCGTAGGATTTAATTTCTAGATTGCATTAAAAATTAGAAAGGCCCAATCCTAACTAACAAACACGCTAAGAGGGTTTGTTTAAATTAGATCATATGTTTCCCTGACATAAATTCAATTACGCTAGTTGCTACTGGGATAGAGGTAACGAACAATTACGGATTCAATTACCCCTATTTAGCAAAATAGTCTATATGAATAATTAATTATTGCGCACTAATCAATCATACACAAGAGCTATAACAATTAAAAGCAGGAATCATATAAATACCAATAAATGAGAAAGCGATTAAAATAAATTCGATCTCACAGTAATTGCAGAACCAAACCTTCAGTTGTCCCTTGACTAGAATTAAAAGGTTAGTTCTCCATTAATGGAGAACAACCATGCGAAAAAGCTATCTGAATCTTACCAAATTGTTCCTGGCCAAATCGGCTAAGGAAGAAAAGTAAAAGTCGGCTACGGAGGAAAAGTCCCCGACCTCCGTACCCTCCCCCCAGCTTTTCCAAGTAAAAACAAATTTAAAGACAAGCCTCCCCAAGTCTCCTAATCCTCTACGTTTTTAGCCACTCAAAGGGATGAAGGAAATCTATTTCCTTTTAGGCCAGGCCCACCGAGAGAACAAACAGATTCCCATCCTGATTTCTCTCCTTCAAAATTGGTACCCGAGTACCAATTTTCCTAAACAATAGGAATCCTATTATAGATAGCTTTCTTCAGTTTTTGAAATGGCCCTACTGCTTTTCAGTATTGTAGTCCGCTGCTTTATTTAGTTTTGGAAGCTTTCACGTGTGCAAATCATCCCGAAAATCCGTCCTTGAAAGTTGGAGTTAGGCGTGGGCACGCCAAACTATCAGGGAATCTGCTGGAATGACGATTTTCAGTACTTTTTTTTCATCACTTCCTACAATTAATCTCAAATACCAAATATTAGTAGAATATATCAATTAAGATAATATTTGGCTAAAATCAAAAGGAAAAATAATTATAAATTTAGCACAAATTATGACTTATCAAGAGGGAAGAAACTTGGAGTCTGCAGAAATGTAGCTCTTCCATTTTCTTAATGTGAGGTTAGTATAGTATAGGATAGTTAGTTAGTTAGTTAATCCTTCTTGTTTATTAGTTAGATGAAGAAGATGTTGGAGGATGAAGAAGGTAAAGAGATGAACTAATGTGACAAGGGTTACATTCATTTCGAATTCTTTATCATTTGTACTTGATTCCAAGTTTAGTTAATATATAAGTTCTGGATTTTATGTTATTTATGTATTTTAAAGTTTATGCCTTGGATTTGGTTGAACTTTCTATGATTGTTAGTGTTTATTATTTGGTCATTTGATGCTATTATTTGAGCAAGTTATTTAGCACTATACCTCTTTAAATCATAATTAATCTAGTACCATTAATTGTGATTATTTAAGGTGTTATTTCTACAAAGAAAATTGAGATGTAACACTGGTTCAAGAAGTGCTAAACATAGGGAGTACACTCACGAGAGTAGAGGTGTGCCTATACGGTTTTAGTGATTTATTTCATATAATTTCATTGAAAAAATGAACTTGTAGCTAATTTCATAACCATGAGAATAGCTATAGATTAGTTATGAGTATAATTGATTCACTACGAAAGTAGGATTCATATGCATAAGGAAATTACACCATAACTAGCCTAGATAGTAGTACTCAATGATCCAAATATAGCACTTGCATGAGTAGTTAGGGATATCATAACTTAAGGAGTTTTCATTTGTTATTTTCTTGTATAAGTTCAGTAGGTTTTACTTGTTATAATTCATTGATAGTCTAAATAATAGAGAAACTTTAGTAGTGCCGCTAATTGTTCAATCTTCATTGTAGGATCGACCCGATATATACCCTAAACTACTAGTTAACCTGTATACTTGCAGTGAAACGGGTGTATTTCAAATTTTTTAACTTGTACGTATATCAAAAATTTGTCAAGTTTTTGGCGCCGTTGCCGGGGAAGATTTGGCAATATCGGTGTGAAGAGTAAATTCATTAGTTTAGACATTTTATTAGTTTTAGTGTGAATGTTATTTTTTGTTATTTTAGTATTTTATGTATGTATGTATTTTATCATCTATTCTTCTTACTAATTTTGCTCTTAAGTTGTTTAAAAGTAATTATAGGTAATGAGGAGGGTAGGTCAATTTGGAGGACAATGCTTGAGAAATGGAAGATTGACAATGAATGGTTATCAAGTGCAAAACTCCTTCAATAGAGGTAATCAAGAAATTACTGAAGGTATGTCTTTTGAAAATGGTTTGAAGTGCTTAAAGGCAAAATTTGATGTTATTATGTTACAAGTTCAAATGGACACAATTATGCATGAAATTGAGTAAAAGAGGAATGCTAATGCTTTTAACTCTTATCATGTGATTTGTGATTTGTGACTTGTGTGGGGGTTATCATACTACTAATACATGTATGCAAGCATAAATTTGGATTACTATGATGAATTAGAACATTACAATCCTTGTTTTTATTAATATAGTGCTAATTGGAGCAATTCTCTTGCTTATGGTTGGGATAATCAATGTATTTATAGCAATTATTCATATTTTTACGATTACCAACCTGAATGTGTCCAATATGATTCTAAGCCATCTTGAGAGTTAGCTATAGAAAAATTAGCTAATGTGACGTCCGACCGTTTTGATAGGATTGAGGAAAGAATAGAAGAATTAATTTCACACTTTAGTAGAATACAGAAGCAATTGAATGTATAGTGTGAAGTTATTTCTTTTAATAATTTGTAAAATGATCTTAGCATGAATGATAGGAATGCTATATGTGAAAATAGATTGCATTTTGATGAAATGATGAATCTCAATTATGTCTCAATGAGCAATTATCCATTTCACATAATAATATTTCTGGAACTAACTTTGAACCTCAAGATGTGAGTTTTAATGATTCATTTTTCACCCCTCTTGAGGAGTGCATTGAAGGTATATGTTCTAAGGGTATTGCTGCCCAAGATACTCTCACGGCATTTCCTTTAGTGAGTTCTCAAATGGTGCATATTCAAGGTAATATTTATGAAACATTTGGAATAGGTAAGTCACTTCATCCCTCATATCATTAGAACATGTGACTTTTACTATAAAGTCACCATTTAATGATCCACCACAACCTAAAATGGTGGATTATTCTTTAACCAAACCTTCTTGAAAAATGAGATTTAATAGTCGAGCCAACGACTATAAACAAAAGCGCTTGTTGGGAGGCAACCTAATGTTTTAGTACTTTATGTTACTTTGGTGTGACTTTATGTTTAAAGTATGTGTTTGAGTTATTTTGTTATTTTTCCTTTGTAGGTATTGAAAATAGAAGCAAAAGTGACAAAATGAGATGAAAAAGGCGAAGTTTAATCAAGGAAGTCAATCCCTTGATTTGCGTTAAAGGTGTATTTGATCCGTTCAAAAGGAGTAAAATACATATTTTGATCATTTTACATGTGCGTGCATTGATAATTTTGGTTAAATAATGATCTATGATACATTTTGAATAATTGGGATAACATGTATAATTTTTTAAAGTTGGCATTTCTGCAAAAATTTGCAGCAAAAAACGTGGATGACTTGAAAACGCTCCATTGAGCCACATTTTACAAGGGCCACGTTTTCAATTCTGCAATTTTTGGACAGAAAACGCGGCTTGAAAACGCTCCATCAAGCCATTTTTTCAAAACGCTCCATCAAGCCACGTTTTACACAAGTCACGTTTTCCTTCTTGTCCGTATGCTAAGAACACAAGACATGGTTTATTTTTATCCTTCTTCTTTTCCTCATTTATTTTCTTGTACTGTGAGTTGCTTATTGTGTATTTTATATAGGTACATCACCAAAACAAAGGCTTGAAATTACGGATCGTCGTTTTGTTTATTAAGCCTTTGTTATCACCTTTGTTTCTCATTTTCCATTTTTAGATTTATATCACTAATGGTTATTCAATGGAAATTATGTAGCGTTGGAGATACACAAACAACGGATCTTGAAACTTCATCTTCGGGCACTTCAATCATAACAATAGGGGAGTATTACTTTTATTTATCTTAATTTTTCTTTTTACACATTGAGGACGATGTGCATGTTAAGTGTGGGGGGAAAAATTGAAATTATATACATTGTATGTGATTGACTTATTGGTTGCAAATATTGGACTTGTGTTTAAATTCAAATTTTTTTTTAAAATCTTGTCCAAATTTGTGAATTTACCCCAAAAAGTTTCAATTTTTTTTTTTCAATTTTATCCAAAGAGATAACAAGTTTCATATCATTAGTAGTTCATATTCCGTCTACATTTGAGATAAATATATGTGATTTGGAAACTTCTTTTCTCATTTAATTTGGAAATAACTATTATGTGATTATAATTTGTGCATTTGTAGGAAAGTATATCTTGTAAAGTGGAGAAAATTATGCCTATTTTTTTGCATATTTAATGAAATTTCTTCTCGTTATTTGATTTTATAAGTTAAGTAATAAATATAGCCAATAATTGCAATACTCTTCTCATGTTTATTCTTTTGAGGGAATGTTATTATCTTTGCTTTGAAAAAAAGAAAAAAAAAAGAAAAAGACAAAAATAGAATAAGAGCTGTTCTACTCCAATGATTCTTGTACTTAGTAACTGTGAGTTTTCATCTACAAATATCGACTTTCGCGTAAAATGATATTTGAATTAAGAGTACGCAAGACAACTTGAGTATGTGAAGTGTTGAGTAGCCGATGATTTTCATTTAAAAATGTCGATTCTCGCGTAAAAAGACACTTTCACAATTTAAGTAATAATTAGCTATATTATATAAATAAATCCCTCTTTAAGTTAAATAAGAAGAAAATTATTTGCTTGCATCACAAACATAATTTCTAACGCATCTTTGTATCTTTTCAATTATTTTTTTATCTCACATTCATCACATCACAAAAAAATGCTACAATAATTATTGCAAATAATATTTTAAATAATCTCTTATCCATCTCCACGCGTATACCTTTTATTCACTAGCATCCAAGGACTAAACCTTTTTCCTTACTTGAATTATAGCGGGACGAAACTCCTTTCCATTGCATTAGAGAGAATTTCTCTCCATTATGCTCTAATAAAATTAATTTGAAAATTATTTTTAGAAATCAACATCATTCATAATATATTTCATTACTAGTATTAATTATACATAAAATTTGGTATGAATTTGATTGAGTTTGCTGTCCGATTAATCATTACAAAATTTACCACAATTTTGGTCTATTTTTTATAGTTCAAATGTTTCATATAAATTGAATGCCAAAATATTCTCAATTGAATATTGTTTTTTAACATGTTAATCTAGAGATCAAAAGAAAAGTAATGATACAATCGGATGATTTAAAAAAATTATAGTAATTTAGATATAAATAAATAAAGAGATTAATGGAGAGACATCCAATGGAGGGGATCCTAACCTTATGTAACCCAGATCATCTGCTTTGTGGTTCTTGTATGGTATCTTAACCAGATTTTTGCATATGAATAATGTAAACTCATCCTAGAATACTAATATATTTGCATATACTTCTCTTGAGTAGCATTCCACCACCCCTGCAAGCTTTCGATAAATTGGACATTCAAATGGACCGGGTTGAATATAGATCAATTCAGACAAACTTTTGGATGCAAATCTCTCTTTATACGACCCTTGTAAATGGAAGTTAGACTTTTTAACCAAAAAAAAGAAAGTATATACTGATAGTGTATATACTATTACGGTTGAATGCAGGACATATATATAAATTTTGGATTTCAAATTTAAATTTAGATTTTATGTCGTATATTTAATGGTGAGGTGTATAGAAATTCCAGAAAAAAAAAAGTAGCTAGACTTAGAGTGGGGACAAAATATCGATAAAATAATCTTTTAGTGGGCCAAAGTGTAATTGACCCTAATCAAATAGGACTTTACTGTAATTAAGCATAAGGACCATTATAGCACTTTTTTTCCAAAAATTAAAGGAAAATACATACTTTTGGTCCCTAAAGTTTGCGATAGGAGAGATCTTAGTCCCTAAAATTTGGGTTAAAGCAAATCTAGTCCTTAATCTTTGAAATTTGAAATACATTTAGGACAAGTGATCAATTTTTTCAATTTTTATTAGCATGGAGTCATGTGACCTTTGCCTAAAATTAAAACAAATAAATTAGGATGCTAAGGATTAAAATCACTTGGATAATCACACATGTGTAACTTAAAAAAGGGAAATTATTAAAAATACAAAGATATACATTTGGGCATCCCAAAGTTAATCTCGATCCCAACTTTGTTTCTATCTCCATTCTCCTCTAAAAGAAAATGCAAGACCACAATTTCTGCTGACAAGGGTCACATGATTCCATCCTAATAAAAATTGAAAAAAATCAGTCAATTGTCCTGTGCTTTAATATGGAAACATTAGGGATCAGATTTGCTTTGGCCCAAACTGTGGGGAAAATTTGGGGACCAAAACCGAATTTTTCTCAAAATTTTATGGCGACAAAAAGGATAGAAACGGCAGCGTTTTCAGAGCCTGCTCCTCCTCCTCCTCTGTAAAACATCAAGATCCTCTGGGTTTCAGAGAAGACAGCAGAGGGTGTTTGCTGTGTGAAAATGAAGGTGAGCCTTGAAGGGAAGAAGGTAATCTTAGTACCATACATGAAAGAGCACGTAGAAAAGTACCATGAATGGATGCAAGACCCAGCCCTTCTTGAAGCCACAGCTTCTGAGCCCCTCACTCTTGATGAAGAATATGATATGCAGCTGTCTTGGACCCAGGATCCCTTCAGTACTTCTTTCTTTCTTCCTATCTTTTTAACTTTTTTGGGTTCTTTTTTTTTCTTTTTTTTTTTGGAATGGTAAAGTTTTATTCTGGCTTTGAAAAAAATGGGACTTTGGAATTTGCAGAACAAACTTTTATAGTCCTGGACAAGGAATTGGTTGTTGGAGAGTTTGTTCATGGAGATCCCCATGTTGAAGGTTGGCTATTTGATTGTTAGTATTTGAATTTGTTTCAGGGCTTTTTGGCTGATAAACTTATTTGTGTTAGAAAGGGGAGAATCACTTGTTATATGAGCATGACTATTCTGTATAAGAAAATCTAAGCTAGGATAGTTTGGGGGAAGAAAAAAAGGAGCTAGGAATGTCTAAAAAGTATTCTTTAACTAGTTGGGGAAAATGCCATGAGAGTTTGTGGTCGCAATTGCCCCAATTGATACCATTTTGAATCCATCACTGGCCATTTTGTTGTTTGGAAGATTGTTGGCATTTCCTGCTGTTCAAGAAAATATGCATAAAGGCTATACTTTGGATGGTATTGAGAATCTTCTGAATTGCCTTTTGATGTTGGATTTGAAAGACACTTGCAGACTTATGTCTTTGCTTGCTAACTTCTTCTTGGAGAGTAAAAAGCAATTTTTGGCACTGGATGACAATTTAGTATAAATGTTTGACATATGCATAATGGGCAAGTAGCTTTGAGTTGTTCTAGTTTTAGTTTGTTTGTAGGAAAATTCTAGAAGAGTTGGGGAGAAATCCTTGAAGATCTGTTTTCTTCTCGTTTATGGGAATGCCTTTTCTTTTTCTTTTTTTTTTTTAAATCTTTGATGTAATGCTTTTTTTTTTCTTCAGCCATGGTTGGTGATGTCAACATATACATGAATGACTTGGATGATGCTGAAATGGCTGAGATTGAGATAATGATAGCTGAGACAAAAAGGTTCCTTATCTTTCATGTTCTGCAAATTCTATTTTACAAGCTAAATTGTCATTTTTGCACCTTAGATGTTCCAAATCCTCTTCTTGTTACCATACATGTGAGAGAGTGTTTATCAAGTTGGACAAAGCAGTGTGTTGGCCACTAATCTATGGGTTAATTGTCACCATTATGGGAAGTTTGCAGCATTTCTCTTTACTCTTTTTATGCACTGCCAAAGACATGGACATGTTTTTAATTTTTATAAAAGAGATTAAAATTTCTGTAAATTCTAATGTTGTTCTCAAAGTTTATAATGAAAATTTCCAGTCTTTGAGGTTTTTTGTAGCATAAACTTAATCTTGTAATAAACGGAGGTCTTAATTTTGATTAATATCATGCCTTGAGTAATAACATAAGCTAGTAACTTGGGAAGGGGGGGGGGGGTTGGGGGGAAGTCGGAATTCTCATCTTTGTGTCCTCCAAAATGTCCTTTACAGTGCAATTTTTACAACTAATAAATTACATGTGCATGGGCAAACTCTGACTGATTTGACTTATTTAGTAGTATGTTACACGCCAGAAATGGCTAGTTTTTGTCCAACTCTAGAGCTTATCGTTTGGCAATTACAGTGGCCAAGTTGTCTCTATTGGAAATTTGGGAGGGATTCTGTGTTTTTTAATTTGATAACCTTTTGATGCACATATTCTTCTTAATACATTTTACTCAACTAATAATTCTTTCACAATGGATGTGCAGATTGTTTATGGTAACTAAATGAATCATTCTAGTATGCCATTGTCTAACTTAATGTGATTAAATTATTAAGATTGTACTGTGTCTTTACATCTTTGTGGTTAGACAGGGGATGAATCAATACCAACACCTCAAACTCATCAGTGAACTAAGACAAGAGAGCTTTAATGCTTTCATACCCCAAATTTGGACATAATATCCTCTAGAAACTAGAGCTTAATCATCTCAACCTCAGATGAATCCTCCTCCTCTATTCTGTTCCATCCAAAGTGATGTTTGATGTTAAGGATATAGAACTAATGTCAAGAAAACATATAAAATACTTTTACCAACCCACAGGAGCAAGTTGAATTTTGGTCCTAAAAGGCCAATCAGAGTCTGGTCCATGCTCCTATCGTCAACATGACTGCTATGAAATCTTTTTAAAACTAGAAATTATTTTCCATACTGGGAACACTGCTTTTGTTGTTACTCTTGTGGAAGAAGATTACAAGGCTTAGTCCAAACAAGATGGGCTGTACAGTGGCACTGATATCTCCTCCATATCGGTTGATAATATCTGACTGGCCTCCTTCTGTAGGAACCAACTTTCTGACGCTATTTTTGTGTATTATTACTGCAGATTTTTACTTACCAAATCACCCTTTTATACATTACTGTCTAGGCAGTAATGACTTTGTAGGGTTTCGTCTGCCATCTACTTAAACCTACTATGATCTTTTTTAAAAACTGAAAATTTTACAAGTCTTTGTCTTTCACTTTTTTCTTCTCATATGCCTATTCAATATTCATGAAACACTTTGAACAAGTAAGAACTAGCGTTGAAGTTTTCTGTCCGTGTTGATTTCCTCAAAGGAGTTGTCTGTCTCACTTGAATATGAGGTAAACCAATTTACCAACTGGGAATCGGGGAAACTTATGAATCAAGAATCAAACCAAAATAGTGAGTTGTATTTCTATTGCACATAAATTGAATCTTCAAGGATTTCCCATCAGATGACTCTGCATCAGTTGTTGACATTGCTCCGTAATCTTCGGATTCCACATTAACCTTTTTTTTTTTAACATTCCATGTCAACTTAACTTAACAAGAGGTGCAATAGTTTAGCACTGTACTTGCTGCAGGTCAAGATAGATGTCAAATTTATTTAAGGAAAACTTCAAATTTTGGTTCAAAGTAATTAACAACTCCAGTTTGCATAAGTTGGTAAGTCTGTGACTTCTTGTCATTATGTTTGAGTCAGTAATCCTTCTTTAAATTTTATCCAAAATCTATTTGCTTAAGATGAACAACTTAAAAACCCCAGAAATGTAGCTGTTGGTTTAAGTAATTGTTAACAGGTGTCTTGGGAGGGAAACATCTAGTCACCATATTATGAGTGACTAACTAGTATTTATAGGAGTACAAACCTAACCAACTATTTACAAGAATACCCTTACTAATTTATTATCTACAAGAATACTGATATTCTTCTAACACTCCCCTTCAAGTTGGAGCATATATATCATAAGCACCCATCTTGTTACAAATGCATTTCACCCTAGAACCCCCTAAACTCTTGGTAAACAAATCAGCCAATTGATCTACAGACGGTACATGAGATGTCTTGATGACTCCGTCAAACAATTTCTCTCGAATGAAGTGACAATCAACTTCAATATGTTTTGTCCTTTCATGAAACACTGGATTAGACGCAATATGGACAGCAGCCTGATTATCACATACTAAATTCATAGGCTGTTTATGCTCAAAATCAATTTCAAGTAACATACTCTTCAACCAAACCAACTCACAAACAGTGTGAGTCATAGCGCGGTATTTAGATTCTGCACTTAATCTGGAGACAACTGTTTGCTTCTTACTCTTTCACAACACTAAATTACCACCAACAAACACACAATATCCTGTGGTCGATCTTCGATCTGAGGCAGAACCAGCCTAATCTGCATCACTATATCCTTCAATATCAGTGTGTCCATGATTTTGATACAGCAACCCTTTTCCAGGAGCACTCTTAAGTTACTTGAGAATCCGTATAACAGCATCCCAATGACTAGTACGAGGGGTATCAAGAAATTGACTCACAACACTTACTGCAAACGAAATGTCAGGTCTCGTTACAGTGAGATAATTTAATTTATCCATAAGTCTTCGATATTGCTTAGGATCATCAAGTAATGCACCTTGATCTCGTGCTAATTTCACATTGGGATCCATAGGAGTATCTACAGGTCGGCAACCTAACATCTCAACTTCACTCAACATATCGAGTACATATTTTCTTTGACATAAATAAATTTCATATTTAGACCGAACTATCTCAATACCCAGAAAATACTGTAGATGGCCTAAATCCTTTATCTGAAAATTTGCCTGCAGATTGGATTTAAGTTTCTGGATCCCCACAATATCATAACCTGTAATCACAATATCATCCACATAAACAACTAATAAAATTTTATCAGTATTAGAATGCTGATAAAATACAGAGTGATCTACTCCACATCTTGTCAGACCGAACTCCATGACAACACTACTAAATCGGCCAAACCAAGCCCTCGGAGATTGTTTCAATCCATATAAGGATTTTTTTAAACGACAAACCAACCGCGGATTCTCCCCCTGAACAACAAATTCAGGAGGTTGTTCCATATATATCTCTTCTTCCAAATCTCCATGCAGAAATGTATTTTTCACATCCGACTAATGCAATGACCAATTATAAGTTGCTGCCAAAGAGATAAAAAGACGAACAGAGGTAATCTTTGCAACAGGAGAAAATGTTTCGAAGTAGTCGATTCCATACACCTGAGCAAATCCTTTAGCTGCCAGACGAGCCTTCAATCTATCAATAGAACCATTAAGTTGTACTTTTATAGTGTACACCCATTGACAACCAACAACTGGCTTACCAGAAGGAAGAGGAACAAGATTCCAAGTACCATTTTTCTCCAAAGCAAGCATCTCTTCCTGCATAGCTAACCTCCAACCAGGATTATTGAGAGCATGGGTAATAGACTTAGGAATGGATACCGAATCAAGAGATGCAACAAAAGAAGAATATGACAGAGAGAGATGAGAATAAGAGACAAAATTAGAAATAGGATGAGAAGTACAATGTCTTTTAACTTTACGTAAAGCAATAGGAAGATCTGACTCACAGGAGGGCGTCACACCTGGATCTGAAGATTGAGAGTTAATTGGTGAAGTGCGTAGCATATCAGGAGCTTTCTCAACCATGGAACGACGAGAATAAACTTGAAGATTAGGGCGAGATAATCGAGTGGTGGAATCTGGTGAACTCGATAACTCAGGTAATAAAGATGAAGAGACTGGTAAAACAGGAGAAGGAAAAGAGGAACACTGGTCCAACTCACAAGACATACCTTGCTTCATAAAATACGAAGTGGATTCAAAGAAAGTAACATCAGCACAAGTGAAAAAACGATTTAAAACTGGACTGTAACATCTATACCCCTTTTGCGCTCATGCGTATCCTAAGAAAATATACTTAATGGCACGAGAATCTAATTTATCCACCCCGGGAGCAAGCTGATGAACAAAACACACACACCCAAAAATACGAGGAGATAATTTAAATATAGGGTCATGAGGAAAAAGAATGGAGTGAGGTAGTTGGCCTGCAAGAATATTGAATGGCATGCGATTAATTAAATAACATGCAGTTAAAACTGCATTACTCCAAAATTGTTTGGGCACATTCATGTGCAACAAAAGTGTCCGAGCAACTGCGATTAAATGTCCAATTTTTCTTTCAGTAACTCCATTCTGTTGTGGAGTGTGAGGACAAGAGGACTGATGAAGAATCCCGGACTTAGTCATAAAGGTATCAAAAGGAGTGAAAAAATATTCTTTCGCATTATCACTGCGAAGTATACGTACAGGCACACCAAATTGATTCTTTATTTCTGTAATAAATGCACAAAAAATGGAATATAGTTCTGAACGATCTTTCATTAAATAAAACCATGTAACTCTGGAAAAATCATCAACAAAAATTACAAAATATTTAAAACCTAACTTTGAAGTGACTCGACTAGGACCCCAAACATCAGAATAAACTAACAAAAAGGGTTCTGAAACCCGTTTATTGACCCTAGGGTCAAAAGAAACACGATGATGCTTTCCTAATTGACAAGACTCACATTCTAATGAAGACAACTGACTCAAGGTAGGGACCAACTTCTTCAAATTTTGTAGAGACGGATGACCCAAACGACAGTGAATTTCAAGAGGAGAAACAGTAGCAGGGTCGCAATCGGACCATTAGAGTTGAGAAAATAAAGATCATTATGCTCATGTCCTCCACCAATCGTCCTCTTTGTCTTCAAATCCTAAATGACAACAAAATTAGGAGAAAAAATAACTGAACACTGTAGAGATTTAGTAAACTTACTAACGGACATTAGATTAAAAGGCAAACTGGGAACGTAAAGAACAGAAGGCAGCGGAAGAGATGAGTTAATTTCTACAGTGCCTAGTCTTTTAACTTTAGTTGTAGATCCATCAGCTAAAGTAACATGAGGGAAGGAAGTAGACTCTTGAAAATTAGAAAAATTTCTAGAGGTACCTGACATATGATCAGTAGCTCCGGAATCAATGATCCATGAGTCAAAATTAGATGATGTGGAGAGACAAGCCATAGCATTACCTTTTTGTTCTAAAGAAGTAGAGGGAAGAGATGCATGATTTGCAGTTTGGTACTGCAGAAATTTGACATAATCTTCCTCAGATATGGTAAAAGTCTTCTGGGACCCTTGTGCTAAAGAATTTGATTCAGCTTGGTCAGTGGTAACTGTATTAACAAACCGAGGTAGTTTTCCGTTTAAATCCCAACAAGTATCACGAGTGTGATTCTTTAAACCACAATGATTGCACTCACGGGTGTCTCGACCTTCACGACCCCCACGACCTCCTCTACTTCTTCCTCCACGAGAGCCACGTCCAAAATTAAGTTGCTCTATCCGATTGTTGTTAGCAATTAAAGCAGATTTGTCATTAATTAGAGCACCGTCACCCTGTGCATTGTCCTTAGATGCAGAACGTAAGACCCGAGCATACGCCTCTGCAAAGGATGGTAATTGTTCACCTGCTAGAATTTGAGATTTGATTGGTTCAAATTCTGGCTTGAGACCAGCCAAGAATTTGAGCACAAGCATTTGTTCTCTTTGCCTCTGCATAACCGTAATATCACTTGAGAGAGGCATTACAGCATTTAATTCTTTTGAGACTCGCTTAAGATCAGCAAAGTATTCAGTTACTGTCTTGTCATGTTGTTGCAACTGAAAATACTCCAAAGAAATATCATACATCCGTGAGAGATTACTGCAATATAATAACCGGACATAATCCCAAACTTCTCTTGTTGTCTCACAATGAGAACACATGTAAGCAATTCGTGGCTCCATAGAATTCCATATTGCTCCAAGAATTTGGGCATCCTCTTGAATCCACGTTAGTTTCTTGTTGTCCTTCGTAGGAGAATCATCTGTGAGATAACGTTGCTTTCCTAAGCCTGTGAGATAAATCTTAACAGCTTTTGACCACTGTTGATAATTGGTGTCATTCAACTTCCAATTTGTGATTTGAGGCATCACCATTGGCATAATATTAGTGGACGTCACAATATTTTTTGATAAACTTTCAGTTATAGTGAATAGCACTTCAAACCCAAAAAAGGGTCAAAACTCGAGACGAACAGTGCCGCGTGAACAGTAACGGCGTGAACAGGACGGCATGAACAATACGCGTGAACAGTAACAGCATGAACAGTATGCCGTAAACAGTACGCGTGAACAGTACTCTGTGAACAGTGCCGCGATGAACAGTGCGCGTGAACAGTCTTTTGCTAGATGTTTAACCCTAACTCTAGGACTTTAGTTTTGATACCATGTTAACAGGTATCTTGGGAGGAAAATATCTAGTCACCATATTATGAGTGACTAACTAGTATTTATAGGAGTACAAACCTAACCAACTATTTACAAGAATACCCTTACTCATTTATTATCTACAAGAATACTGATATTCTTCTAACATTAATATAATCCAAGGTAATGGTTTTCTGGACAATACTCAGGGATTGACAACTTCTGATTTCTGAAAGAGAAGAAAGGTTTTTGGAGACTTTTGTACTCACGGTTGTAATGGTTGTGGAACACCAGATCATGGTGATTAATTGCACAATTGTGAGAACTCTCTATGGTATTTCATCTATCTTTCTACCCTTGTAAACAGACTTAACAGATTGGCTCAGTTTGTTTTATCGGGCTTATTCACGACCTCAAGATGAAATAAGCTGCTTTGGCTCTGGCCCTGCTCAGTGATGGCATTGCAGAACCTAATATAGAAACTTGCAATATTTATTTGCTCCTTGCATTTAGGAATTAAATCATTCCAATCTGTCGGATTCTTACATGGATTTGTTTATTTCTGGAATGAAAAGATTTTCTTTTTATTTTTTTTAAATCACCTTTCTTTATCAAACTTTAATGCTGGAAGGTAAACATCACACTGAGGGTGAGGAGCTTTGCAGTTTGTAATGACTCATAATCTGTGAAGCTTCTTATTGTTATTTGTGTCTTGTGCTGGTCAATTTTGTTGTTCTCTTATGTATCTCGTTTGCCATTAGCTAATAATTTATCTTTCCCATTCGTGCTTTAAGCTGAGAGGGCAACGTTCTTAGAATGCTCTTTCTTCCTAATCTTTATAAAGTTTTATTTAGTCTTCTGAAATGATATCTGCATCTCTGTTTGTGAACATAAAGTTTTCACTTGGCAATTTCTTTGAGCATCCTACTTGCATCACCAGGAGTGAATTCCCACTAACAGCATGACAGGGTAAAGTGGCAAGGCCTATGATATTGTCATTCTTGTGTGCATAATTCTTTGCCATATCAAGTCTTGTTAACACAATGCGTTGTCTCTCTTTTTCGTGTCTTGCAAAAGGCAGTCGTGGCAAAGGGCTTGGGAAAGAATCAGTTCTCATGATGATGGCATTTGCAGTTGAGAATTTCGGCATCCATTTATTTCGTGCTAAAATTGGGGAATCAAATAGAGCTTCTATAAGTCTATTCCAGAAACTGGTCTCTCTCTCTCTCTCTCTTCCCCCCCCCCCCCCCCCCCAAAAAAAAATTTTGTGTCCCACAAGGTACATCTATGTGCATATAAAGCTAGGGGCTTTATGCAATCTAAAGTTTAAAGTGGATGTGCCCAAGGACGCAGGGCCAAGACACGGGTTTGCCTTTCCTTATCTAGAAGGTATATCCTGTGTGCCAAAGAGGGGTGAATCCTTTACTCAGAGCAAAAGAAGAGGGGGCAGAATCCATTAGCTTTCTTTCCCTGAAAGGAAAACAATAACAAGTTACCAAAACAATTACAGCATATACTAGTGTAACATCCACTTAATGGCAAACTATTATTTTGGTAATGTTAAATGCAAAGAAATAGAAATCATCAGTTTAAACTTCAGGTTGAAATGAGGAAGCTTTCCTGCCTGCAATGCTTTTCTTTCTCCCTCCCTTTACAGTGTAAAAGGCTTATTTACCATATACATACAATTTAATTTTTCTTAGACATCTAGTTTGCTAATTAGAAAGTTGACCAAGTACTGTGATTTTCATGCAGGGCTTTGAGAAGACTTCTCATAGTGAAATCTTCCAAGAGGTGAGTCAGATTGAATTTTTCTGGCAAGACTGTTTATCCTTTGTTCATAGCTGTTATGTGTCCATTCAAAAATGCAACTTAGAGAACAGGCTAGACTTTAATGCATTATCCAAAATTGTGACCTAGTTATAACACTCCCAGATTCAAAATTGCACCTTGGTGAACAGGGTAGACTTTAATGCGTAAGTGAAGCATAATACAACTTAGTGCTGCATAAGCAATTGCTCATTTGCCCTTACCATAATGCCTTTGTATATGACCCTTCTGTACTCAAATGTAATTGCTTGCATCATAAACTGGCAGGCTTAATATTGATGCAGTAGAGACTGTCTGAAGTCAATTATTCAAAATAACTTTTGTGTTCCTTGGATAACTTTAGACTTTATTAGATGATTTGGCAGAACCACTGTGCTTTTGTGTGTTGGGGGGGGGGGGAGGGAGGGAGAGAGAGAGAGAGAGAGAGAGCTGAGTTGAAATTTATCTTTCCTTTATTTTATATATCATGTTCTGGCCTTCTTGTTATAATTTACAGGTAACCTTGGAGCTACCAATAACAGAGTCAAAGTGTGAGGAGCTTCATCAGTTAACTGGTAATATGATTACACATTTGTAGCCTTCCAGCACCTCTTTCTGTTGTGATTCTTATTGTAATAGAAAAAACTCTTCTATTCCCCTCTGCGCTAGTGTGCCTGAGGATTAGTTATCCCATTACAACTGAGTTATAGGATCATGTTGTTTGAAGTGGCTCCAGAACAACTCTCAGGTTTTCATGAGTTCTTTTTCCTTTTTCTTTGCATTCCCTATTTTTTGGGTTTTTTTTGGGGGGGGGGGGGGGGGGGGGTTGAAAATGTTGCTATGGTAGAAAAAAAATGCAATATTGCATATGTATGATAGACTATTTTTGACAATGAAGGTTTTATTCATTCACTGCAGATCAATCATGGCTAGATATAGAGTAATTGCATGAACTGTGATACAGATAGTTATGACTTTAAATTAATACAACTTCAAAGGGGTAACTACTTTGATACTTGCAACCTCTATTTGACGGCAGTCATACATCATGACACAGCTTAATCCTACTTTTTCGATAGAAAACTAAGTGTCCCAGTTGATTGGAGATTTGGGGGTGATAATGGATGGCCCTGAGGAATGTTGTTTAGAACTGTACTTCCAGCTTGCCAGACATGATACACAGTAGTTGCATCTTCTAGTGGCCCCAAAACCGCAAATATGGTCATCTCATTATCTAAATATTCTGCGGAGATGTTTGAAACCTGGAAGTTGAGGCTGCCTGGCAGCAGTGAAGGACTGTAACTGGTTATTGATGTCGGATAAGCTGTCATGCTGCCATTTGTGTTGCGGAAAGCGACAAGTGCTTGTGATCCAACCATGCCTGCCCTAGAAGGGTTAATTGCCCATGCAATCCACCCCTGTGAACTTTGTTTAGCCCTGTATGCTAATGAAATCTTTCCTGTTGATGGGGTGTAATTCCAGTGGAGATGAGCTTCCAGGTATGGAAGGTCAATGCAAGACGTGTAGCTTCTCTTAGATGTGAAACTGAAGCTTGAACATGTTTGAGCAGAGGATAGGACTAAAAGGGGAGAAAGAGTGCAGAAAAACAAGATTGCCAGTGAGCCTGAAGCCATTTGTGTTGAGGTAAACTATACCAGGAACCGAAACTTTTTGGTAAATTAGTGTTGAATGTTGGTATTTGATGGAGGTGAGTTGAATTTTAGGCCTTATAAAAGGAATGAAAGGGGAATAAGCTGGTTGTTGCTACAATATGGACCGAGTACTTGGCTGGTTTCATTTTGACCAACCTAGTAGTTGAATGATGGGAATTGCATTTTCCATGTAATTTCTGCTGCTAATTTCATGTTTCTTGCGTGATATTCTTTTCACCCTATTGGTTATGTTGTGATACTTGAGTACAAATCTAAAAGACCTAAATCAAAATGCATATATTGCACGTTGAACGAACTGAATAATTTGGTTTGATCTGGTCAATGAAACAGGTAATCTTCCCTGATTAATTGAGTTTGCAATAGTCGAAGAAATTTCACCAGGGAGAAGAGAAAGTCAGAAAGGGTATTTTACTTGTCACATTAAAGAAGAAAAGTATGTCTCTCCATTTCTGGCATCTCTTTGTCCAAAGAAAATTTCTCGTGAGATTATTTTCTTTTCGGCTTTCTCTGGAAACAAGTAAATTTCTTTATTCTCCTTTTTTCTCTTTGGTGCCTAGTTGGAGATATCAATTGAATGTAGACATTAGTTACTCTTCAATTATCTCAAATTTTATACTTTATAAATACATAAAGTTTTACTTGGCTACCATTCAACAATGGAATTTTTGCAGAAAATGAATGCTCCAGTCAATTTTCAATTGCACCTCAAAGAAGTGTAATTGAACACACAAAATGCAATAGTTAAGAGACTGCGCAGGCAACCTTAGGGAGATTAATGGTGTGAGGACTTGGTCATTATGCTTACATTTGCCTTCTTGTGGTGTGTAACTACTCCATAAAAGTCATTTCTACATGGGATTATTGAAGTAATTAAGGATGCAATCTGAAATTTGAAATTTGAATCTGTTAAGTCACTAAATTGTTAAAGTATTGAAATTTTAACATTTGACAGTATTCTGCATTGAGTGAAAAAGGAACAGCGTATCACTTATTGTTTTGAGTATGTTTTGCCTAAATAATTCATAACCACTTAATTAATTAAGATATTCTATTTTTTGTTATCAGACACAGCCGAACTCATAAACGTCTTAAACCAATTAAGTTTAAGTGCTGAATTAAATTAACTGTGTGTTATGATAACCTCAAACTAAAGGAGGTAAGTATAATTTTGAAAACTCGAAGTATCTTTTCATGTCTAGGCCAATGCAACCTGTTTTCAATCTTTTTGGAATCAATTTCAATTTTAATTCCTATTTTAGAGATTATGTATGTGCTGAGATATTCACCTAAGTTTGGGCACTTTCTTCTCTTTGCACACAGCTGGTGCTGCCTCATACTACTTAATACCTCTTCAATATGCTTCTTATGAACTTCAAGAGAGCAACTGTACCCTAATATATCATCATAAAATGCCACAGTAAACCTTCTCAATTGATCTTTAGATGTCTTATTCATAACACTGAAGTGCTGCTGAGGCATATGTCAGTCCAAATATCATGAATCTAAATTCATGTAGCCCATAATGAGTGCTAAAGTTTGTGCTACTTGTATCATCAACTTTCACACTGACCTGATGTTGCCTGCCCTGAGATTGCTTCTGCTAAAATATGGAGAACAATAGAGTTCATCAAATAGCTCATTGACAAGTGGTATTGGAGACCAATCCTTCCAAGTAAGATCATTCAACTGTTTACAGTCAACACTGAAGCTCTATCCATCATCCATTTTCTTGACTAGAAACCAAAAAAGAAAGCTATTACAAAGCTGAATGATCCCACTTTGCAGCATATTTTCACTAGGTTTTCCACCTTACACTTTTTCAGGTAAGGTCATCTATAAGGTCTTACTATTTGGAATATTTGATAGGTATGATTCTTCCCCCTGTTCCCTCTTTGTTCCATTCTCTTCTTTTCGCAATAAAACCTCTCAATAGAAGGGAGAGCGGACAAAAATTAGATCCTATTCCAAGCCGAGCTAATCAAGCCATTTTCTCTATCACAGCTTAAGACGTGGTGCTGATAGGCACCCAAAAGTAGAATTCAAGAACAAATTATTAAATCATACTCTAAATTTCAAAAATAATGACAAGAATTTTCATCGTTTTGGATTCATAACAGTGCCAGTGATATTTAGTACCCTTCATATATTCATGGTTGTATTATGAAATTTTTATTTTTAAATGCAGAATTCTTGAACCCTCAGTCGTTGGTCGCAAACTCACTAAGTTCACTAAGAAAACACTGATTGCTCTAGTTTTGTAGCCCTAAATAGCATGCTCACTCTGTACTAATTTTATCACTTGAGCATTCTTTTGAAGTAACTTTTAGGGATGGCAACGGCACAGGGCTGGTGGGGTGAGAGAAGTTTCGTCACCTAAAAATTTCTTCGATCCCTCGTTCCATTTTCTGCTATCTTATCCCTGTTCTGTTACTCTCGTGAATGCCCCTGTCCCGTCCTGCTACTATATTTTATTTTAATATTGATTTGATTTTTATATATGTATAACAATGATAATCAATTTACTAATTCTTTTGAAGTTTTAGCAAAAAATTAATGTGATATAAAGTTTGCAAATAATTTTGATCATTTGAACCCGTTTCTCTATATTTGATATTTCATAAAATGTAAATCAATTATCGTTATTTTTATAAACTAAATGCTATAACAAAAAAAAAAAGAAAGAAAACTAACATAACAAAATTATCATTTAATCACAAAACATGACAAGAAAAATTATATTATTTTATCATAAGGAAATATCATATTATCAATTTCATATTTCATGTATATAATTTATGGATTAAGATTTTATACAATATCAGTGTAGATGATGCTTTATACTAACAGGTATAAAATATATGCCACCTATACAAAAGTGAATTTTAAATTTGAAATTAAATTATGTGACATACATCTATACCTGCTGCTCGTATATACATTGACAACGAATAAAAAATTATCCTAATTATATTATAGTATTATGTATTTTATTTTTCATATATATATGATATTAAAATTATAAGTGGGGAAGGAGGTAGGAGGCCCCCTCCCCATGTAAAAGAGGGGGAGGGGGAGAAAAACTCCTTCGGGCCTTGCCCCCACCCCACATTCTCTCCTGCCCCATTGATAGCTTTTAGGTCTCAATTTGATAAAATAACACTGATTACGAAATTTTTTTTCCCTTTGTTTTTGTGGCCCAATATGCTAATGTTCTTACTGACGAAGTAATTTCCTTCTTCTTCTACTGAAGCAGTTTGACCTTTTTTCGCCCAAAATTTTCAAATAAACTTAGGAACAATTTCAAATAAGCTATTGCAGTAATGAGCTCAAAACCAGCCTGCCTATAGAGCTGAACCTATAGTTTGGTCCAAACGCATAATAGTTGTTAATTCTAAACTCAGCCCAATGCCAATTGAAGTACTTGGGGAGTATTCATGAAGGGAGGCATCATGATTTTGGTGGCATCATGATGACTTGGTCATCATCATGTCTCCATTTTTATTTTTTATATATTTTTTATTTATACAAAAATCAAAATTTTCTTTTCTTTTCTTTTTTTTTTCAAACAAACTTGTAAAAATAAGAAAAATGTACATTAAAATGCAAGAAAATAAATAATTTAATAGATAAAAAATATTTAAATTTGACAAAAATTTGATGTCTACGGAACAATGAGTGCTTTCGAATTTTAAAGTTTGGATAAAAGTAAATTTAATTTTAATGTTTCAATTTTTATGCGCCTTTAGTCATAATGATTGATTTTTTACCAATTACTATGGGAATCTAGTCAAATGCCAATAATTAATTTTATAAAAAATTTGCTGACCTAAACTACAATAAAAAAGGACTAATTACTCATTTGCTGGTTATACAAATAATTAGTCTTTAACTTAAATTTTTTTTATTAATTGAACTTTTGTATTTCTGAGCTAATACTAATTACTCACGTGATCGGCATGTGAGTAAATACTTCCCTTATTACTACAAATTATATGATCAACAATATTTATTTGAAGTTTCTTATTAGTTCTTTTAAAAAATTAATTGCCGGTACATAATAGCATGTGATATAGTAATGGGTTAAAATCAGTCAATAAAACTAAGCATACTTGTAGATTGAAATATTTGGAATTAAATTTGTAAGAATTAAAAGTGCTCACGTTCCAAACTTTAAGAATTAAAACTGCAATTCCATCTATTTTTAAAACCCGTATTTTTTTTAATATATGTTTAGTGCACTGCATTCCAGAAGAACTGTCACTGCCTGCAAAACTGGTTCTTGGATCGTTTGATCTCTGGAATAGAGAAGTAGGAAAGAAGATGGCGCAAAACCCAGATACCGTGTCATACTTGACACGGAAAGAAGCAACAGAAATCGACGAGCTACTCATGGGTCCTCTTGGTTTCGGTGTTGATCAGTTAATGGTCAGTTTTCTCAGTTCCTGTGATTTTTTTTTTTTTTTGGGGTTGAATTTCTGTGTTCTGTATCTTTAATAGCGGACCCTTTTGATTATTGTTACCAATATCATTTCTGTAGGAGTTGGCTGGTTTGAGCGTGGCCACTGCTATAGCTGAGGTAAACTTCTGTAGTTTTTGGCTTTGTCTTTTGGCTGTTTTCCAATTTAGCTGAAGAATTTCGTGAAAGATTATATTTTGACAATAAAAATGAAGAAGAAGATAATGGTTTTGTCAGTAAGAATATAACTGTAGCAAAGATCTTCTTTACCATATGTTATGCAATACCATCTAATCAAAATAAAGACGTATCTGTAGGCCGAAGAAAAAATATGGGGTTCATATAATTGCTTTTTACAAACTGATGGAGACATTTGCTTTTCTTTTTAAGATTTAAACTTAAGAAAAGATGATATTCATTATTGTTTTTCTTCCTTCTTTCTTTCCAAAACTTTGACTAATAGCAGCAAAGTATAGGATCTGAAGCTTAGGAATGGTATAATGAAACCATGAGTTGAAATTAAAGTGCTGCACTGAGTATTGCCAGTGTTTTATGACACTGCAATATATGCACTGAAAGATTCTCAGTTAATATGTATACAAATATTTCAGTTTATTAAAAACCATGAAGTTCATGTTTAGATGATGAAATAGTTGAATAACTTAAAAGAATTCATTTCAATACATAACAAATAACACAGAGGCTACATTATCTATCATTTACAGGCAGGATAGGAAGGATTCTGTGTGTAAACAATGATTACATGCTTAAATTCCTGTCAAACTATACTAAACTTTGGCAATTTTATCGGAACAGTGGAGTTTAAACCATTCCAAATGAATGGAAAATGTGTTGTAATCACCAGTTGCAGCTCATTGAAGCCAAATGTGCTGTAATAACCACTAGCTGCCTGGGGATTTTTGCCATTACAAAAAAAATAAGCTTTGCGGATGAAGAGAAAAGTTAAAAACTCTCTCTCAGATGTTTGAACTTTGCCTTCGTAGTTTTTACAGTCGTTGTGCTTCTAGAAGCATTCTGGGTATTGTCATTTTTGTGACTTAAGAGAACTTATAGGACAGAGGGGCAGACCCATTTGTCTCAGAGCCCCTCATTTACTGTGTTATAACAGCCTGAAACAGGTTTCACGGTTTCTATTGAAAGATTGACAAGTTTATGAAAAATAAAGAGGAAAAAACCTGGGGAGCCCTTAAACTATTATCGTTGTCAACTTTTGGCCCCTCATCTAAAATTTGTTTCCGATTGATCCTTAAACAATTATAAATGCATACTTTGAGGACTTCCGATGACTTTGAGCACAAATCTGACCGGAATTAAAGGGCATTTTTGTCTGTTCATGTTTTCCCCTCCTTTTCCCCTGACTCCTTGGACAAAGCCACAATATTCATGCTCTTCCAAACACTCCCAAAAAAAAAAAAGAAAAAGAAAAGAAAGAAAGTAACGAGGAAACTGTACAAGAAAACAGAGCAAATAAGGGAAAAATAAAATCAGCAAAGTAAAGAAAAAAGAAAAAGGAGGCTCAGATTTGCCTTTAATCAGACAGAAAATGGCTCAAGCCCGCCATGGCTGCAAAAATCACAGCCTTTGATTTTGGGGGTTTTGAGGGCTTAAGGAGCTGGAAATGGAAACAGCAGTAGAATGATTGCGCTCTTTGGGATGCAGCATAAAGGGTTGTTTGGTGGGTAGCGATGAAATCACCGGCGGCGTAATTGCAGAGAGAGGCAAGAACCCTCCACAAAACTCCCTACCTCCCCCACAATTACACTGCCTCATTCTAGGGGTCCTCCTTCTACCGACGCCTCTCGATCTGAAAAAGCTGATAAAGCATGTAGAGACCAAGGCTAGTTTGTGAGTTTAGGATAGAAAGGAAAAGAAAGAAAACTCTAATGAGGACTGAGGTGAGAAGCGAGCTTGTTGAATATGGATTCTCAACAAAAAAAAAAAAAGAATCGAACTTAGTTGAGGCTCAGATCCGTCATATCAGTAAGGCAATGAGGAAGTAAACCGCCATGGCTGCAAAAACCGGTTGCATGTCGTAGAGAACCCATATCAGATTCTCCTACTTCTGCCATCCGGGTTGCCCAACCAAGATACGGGCCACTTTGTCTTAGTGCCAAATTTTCATTTGCTCAGAGAAATTATCATCATGGCCTCAGATTCAGTCCTCCGTGATCTTTCTTTCTTTTCTTTTTCTTCTTTTTTTTTTGGGAGTGTTTGGAAGAGCATGAATATTGTGGCTTTGTCCAAGGAGGCAGGGGAAAAGGAGGGGAAAACATGAACAGACAAAAATGCCCTTTAATTTCGGTCAGATTTGTGCTCAAAGTCATCGAAAGTCCTCAAAGTATGCATTTATAATTGTTTAAGGATCAGTCGGAAACAAATTTTAGATGAGGGGCCAAAAGTTGACAACGATAATAGTTTAAGGGCTCCCAGGTTTTTTCCTCAAAAATAAAAGACATGTTTCACAATCCCATTCACTATTACACAGATATAAGAGCTTGGGGTAATTAGGGTGAGGTACATTTAAGAAGTGATTAACAAGATCAATTGAACATGCCTAATACAGAGAGCAGAAATCCTGGAAGTCCACGTGCACTCTTATTATTCAATTTAAAGAACCTTCTATGCGATATGCATCTGAGTTTGGAATCTCACATATTAACTTTTGGTGCTCTGAAAAGAATGGTTTCAATAGCATGGAAATAGCTTCTGAAGATCTTTACCCTGCGGCTAAAAGCCTCAAACTCAAATTAAGAGTTATAATGCTTCTACTGTCTGAGTATATTCTTTGGAGCTTTGACAGGTCTATGGAGCAAGCAAATACAGTCGTGTTCTTACAATTTGTGGTCCTGGAAATAATGGTGGTGATGGTCTTGTAGCCGCTCGCCATTTACATCACTTTGGATATAGGTCTGCTGTTTGTTATCCTAAACGTACTCCAAAACCACTTTATGGTGGTCTTGCAACTCAGGTATAGGTCAATACTGGAATTTTCAGGACATTTTATTACTTGTAATGCCAGAAATTCTCATAATAGACATTTGCAGCTTGAGTCATTGTCAGTTCCGTTCCTTTCTGAGGAAGATCTACCTACAGAGCTCTCAGGACACTTTGATATTATTGTGGATGCAATTTTTGGATTTTCATTCAAGGGTAATCTTTTCTTTTCTTGATGTTTCACAAATTTCTGGCTTACATGTGTAACATAGTTACATAGAGATGTATCATTGAGTTCTTTTTCTCTTGTCACTCACTATTACAATGATTCAGACTTGGCAGTCTTGTTGTCATGTATTGTATTGAATCCTACACCTTTTAATACAAAGTAGAACAATCTAAACTATTCCTAAAATCTACAGGTAGGAATATAAAAGATCCTTACAGGTCATTTGAAAATTTTCCCCGTAACTATAGGAATTTTGAAATGAGGATAGAAAATAGTTTTACATGCATTCTTTGAGCATGTCACGTTAGGATTGTACTACAAAGAATTGTATGGCCTAAGGTGAATAAATTTAGAAGACCTTCTTGTTATACTCTAAGATGCTTGTAAATGGCTGTAAACGTGTAGGTGCTCCTAGATCACCTTTTGAGAGTCTCATCCAAAGGCTGGTTTCTCTTAAAAAGTTTGACAAGACTCAGAAGGCATCGGCTATAGTTGTCTCAATAGATATACCATCTGGTTGGCACGTTGAAGAAGGAGATATCACTGGTGATGGAATTAAACCTGACATGCTGGTATTCTGTTTCCCTTGGAAATACGATTTATTTCCTTCTACACTAGATCATTCTTTATACAAATGTGATCTCTTTTTTCCTTTGATGCTTTACTCAAGGTTGGGTGGACCGACTAATTGCAGGTCTCTTTAACTGCTCCTAAGTTGTGTGCCAAAAAGTTCGTTGGTCAGCATCACTTTCTAGGTGGGAGGTTTGTCCCACCAATTGTTGTGGACAAATTCAAGCTTCAACTACCTTCATATTCTGGCACTTCTATATGTGCCCTAATTGAAAAGCCTCCACAAATCGAGATACAGGCTCCAAGAGAAAACTATTTAAGTACTGATTTTCTGGAGGAAAAGGTGGAAGTCGACCCTTTTGATCAGGTTTGACTTGTATAGTCATAATTAATTGTCATTGGCGTAAGATATAGTTGTAATCTGTGTTTGCAGCCTAAATAAAGAAAAACAGAAAAATCTGGTGTTTGCCTAGTGTTCAAGTTTAGAGTATTACCTCAGTAGCCTAGTTTTTTTAATTATTTGATCCATTACTGCTTATTCTATCCATCATGATGGATTTTATGTTAATCTCTTTGCAGTTACAGAAATGGATTCATCATGCGGTGGCAGCAGGAGTGAAAGACCCAAATCTTGTGGCTCTGTCGACTGCTGGCCGTGGTGGGAAACTGTGAGTCTCATCTCTTACTATTTCCTTCTTCAACAATTGACAATAGTGTTTTTTGTCAATGAGTTATTAGAAATCTGAGTTTGGAAACTAAGGTATCAGCATTTAGATAAATAGATATTCCTAATACTGTTATGCCTGTAAACTTTTCCAGTTTCATGCTTGTAACTTAATGAGAGTACCAGCATTAGTTCGCGGAAGTTCTTAATATTGCATTATTGGATATCTAATTGTTACTGTAGATATAAATGTTTTACATCACGTTTTTTTGTTTGACAGTTCATCACGGATGGTACAGCTCCTCAGTGTTGACAACAATGGATTTCTGTGGTTAGTTTTGTTTTATGATTATTGTGGCAATAGAGTCTGATGCTTTGGTGTAAGTTTCCTTTTTGACACAAGTCAATGTTTTTTAGTTACAAGATTCTTGTGTGTGTAGGTTCACCAGTTATGAAAGTCAAAAGGGTCGTGATTTGTCTGAAAATCCTCATGCATCAATTTTGTTTTATTGGGATATGCTGAAGAGACAGGTAAATGAACTTTCATCTTTACAATATGCAAACCTTCATGGATATCTGTTGGGTTATGCAAAAGAAAAACTATAAAATTAGTAGAAAGTACTGTCTTGTACATTGGCTACTGGAAGGAAGTGTTGCATGCTACCACCATTGGAGTAGATGTTGATTATCTGATCCATTTTTGTTATCATTCATGTGTTTCCTAGCAAATAATTTATGTTTCTGAGGTATGATTTCTGGATTGGAATAGAATGATGTGCGGATTTGGTGTCTAGGTAAGAGTGGAAGGTTCTGTTGAGAAATTGTCTGATGAGGAATCTGAGCAGTATTTTCACAAAAATCCTCGAGAAATTAGGATCAGATCTATTGCTAGCGAGCAGGTTCCTCCTTTACTATTTCAATTTACAAGTTTCTCTGCATGGGCATCTCTGTGAATAACTAAGACTGATTTATATCGTATTTTCAGAGCATTGTAGTTCCTGGACGGCAAGTCCTCCATCAACAATATGAAGAATTGAAGGATTACTTTGATAGGTTAGTGCTTAAATTCCATACATTTAGACCTCCATCCTGTAGAACCTTTTACAGGCCTAGGCTCTGCTTATCTTTATAACAGCATATTCTTTTCATGCTGGGGTTGTGATGTGAGTGTCATCCTTTTGGTCTGCAGAAGCATAAAACTATATTTTTCTTGGTTTAAGTTTGGATTAGAGAGTTTTCTCCTGAATTGCTTCTCCTGAAACACAAACCTATGGTCAGACATCTACATGTTGCTTATGTGCTTCTATTTGACCCGTCCACTGTATGAAGCTCAGAGACAAAACTATAATCTTCTAAGCATAACTTTTAGGCACATATCCCATTCTTCTGTTGGACTTCCCCCAACTAGAACTTTGTGTTTTTTAAACAAAAAATTGGACAGAAACTATTTTACAAAGAGGGATCACCTCTCAAGAATATATCGAACAGCACTATCCGTACATACATGTAAATCTCATAAAACTTTCGCAGCTTTTAAAATCCTACTCCTGTGTTCTACAATCAACCACGAAAGCTTTTTTCCATATAATGTTTTTGGCTAAACAAGTTATCATCTTCCATCTTACTGGCTTTACTGTTGCAATCATGTTCTCTTTAATTGATTTTAAGCCCTGTGCCTGAAATATGTCCTTTACTCACTTTATGATGTCATGTAAAACATCTACTTTGCACAGTCACGTTCCTCTTTAAGATTTGTCTTTCCATAAAACTCTGGAGTAGTGTTTAATTGCTTTTTGAGTTTGCACTTTCATTAAATATACATTTTGCTTACCTTGTGTCTGAAGGAAAATTTCTTTTGTTAGCATATTCTATGACAATGGTTTGTTGACTTTACTGTCCAAAAGTTCAAAAGCACACAATTTAATTGCTCTTTATTATATTTTCCTATAAAACTATAGAGCTTTACCCAAAAAAAGAAGAAGAAGAAGAAACTATGACATAGCTAAGCGTTGTGGTGATTATCGCTTAATCTTGTGCATGTTGTAAACTGGTTGAAGGAAAACAGTTATGTATGAATAAAAGGCTTGACGGTTAAGAGTCTTAACCAGAAAGCAAGCCATTCAAGGGAATGAGGAATAACGAAATTTTAAGACTTGGGCTGTTTAGTGCTTTATGATCATGACCTTGCAGCAAATTTGGTTGGGTAGCTGCCCAGAATAGAGAAAAAGAGAATTTCATCTAGCAATCACTGAGAGTATGCCATTTGTATACAAGTGTATGATAGAACTCAACATACTGCATAATGCTTAAAGATTTTGAAATGAATTCAAGAACCCTAATTACCCTACTAACACACAGTCACTTGTACTCTTTATCATTTGCATAATGCTTATCTACATTTTCTGATCATTAGAAAAGCACCCAAAAGATGAAATAAATTAAAGAGAGGTAAATAGATAGAAGCTGGAACAATTGCTTTTTAAATGCCATTTATGACACTAAATTAGACCGAAAAGGTATCACATAAGGTCCAATATGGGGCACTGTAGGTACCTCAAGTTGAAGCTTTAGGATTTGACCTTATTTTTCATGGCCCTAGTATTTTCATCAGCAATAGAATTTTGTCTATAATCAATCAATTTTCTGGATGCACTTTTCTCAATTTCCATAGTGTCAATTTGCAAGTGGTGATTGTTGACGATCTTTCTCTTACTACGTTTCAGTGTCTATTACTATGTTGACGATCTTTCTCTATTTCCATAGTGTCAATTTGCGAGTGGTGATTGTTGACAATTTGTGTCAATTTCCATAGTTTCTCATGTGATGTTATGTGAAGTGCATTTGGGTCATTAACAACTCATGTTATCTGCAGAAGTTTCAGTTTCATTCCTAAACCCACAAACTGGGGAGGCTATAGGTTGAAACCAGAGTTTTTTGAGTATTGGCAAGGAGAGGAATCTCGCGTGCATCTAAAGTACGTTTTATCTCCTTTTTCCTGTCTTGCAATTTAGCATAAGATGGGTCTACATTGCATAGAATGATGGAAAATCCAGATAGTGCTCGAGCTCTAACTTTTATGGTGAATATAGGGTCTATGTATTTCCTTGTTTGAGGATCTTGAAGATTTTTCTTTTCTATAGTAATCCAGGGTATGTAGTTCTGGATGAAGTACCTCAAGGCCATTGTTAAAATTCTTGCAATCAAGTAAACTTTACCATGTAGTAAAAGATGGTACAAGGGGACTAAAAAATGGAAATATTTTCATGTAATAGTGTTCAGCTTTTCCATAGAGATATTTCAGATTTGCACTTAGTTATATTAAGGGCAAATTACATTTTAGTCTCTTGTGGTTTTCGCAAAAATCACATAACCCCCCCATGATTCAAAAAGCTATACATAAACTCCTTGTGATTTGGGTTGAACTGTCAAATAGACGGAAAACATGAATCGTGACGATTCGTGGGCAAAACGCGCTGATTGTACTGATAGCAGTCAGAAACATTCCCATATTACCCCTAAAAACATTCCCATATTACCCCTAAAAGCTTCTTCTTTTTTGCGGGCTTGATATTGAATCCTCATGTTTGCAATTCTGGGAGAGTTTGTTCTGAGCTTGAGACCCCCGGCCCCCGGTGATGACGGACTCACCAAAATTGTTGCCGCCGGAGGACTTTGAATAATCATATTCTGGGAGAGTTTTTATTGTTAGATTACTGTCAGTTTGCAATTCTGGGAGAGTTTTTATTGTTGCCGAAGTCCTCATATTACTCCTACTCCCCGAGCATTATTACTCCTACTCCTAAGAATGTCATCCTTGGCCACTTTGACGGACAAAGACCGGTACTCACTTCCCTTCAGCCTGCAACTTGGCTCATAATCCCCTTCTTCTCTCTCCTTGCTGATGTTGCTGCGGGGTGGCTTATTAGTCATAATTGGAGGGAGATCGAGTATTTCAGAAACTTCAATGCTGAAACCCCCGAGCTTAGCAGCCGAACAAGGCTCACTAACATTTTTTATCAATTCTGGTTGGTTCAAGAGAGCCTTGTTTTCGACTATTTGCACAGACAAGAAGCTGACCCTGAGACCATGCCCTGGACAGTTGTTTCGGCAGGGGTGCCGCGGGTAGAGCAAAATTCAAAATGCTCAAGTGCATCACTGATTTATTAAAGTCTGAAGCCCGATAGTTTCTGTTCAAAATACTCAAGTGCATCTTATATGCTAAACTGATGTAAAAAAACTTACCAGATGCAACAATAGCTTTCGTGAAACTCTTTCACTGCTACTTTTTGATCTTCAATGGTAAATCTACGGTTTTAATTTTGTGGGTTAAATTTTCTCTCCTTCATTCGGGGTCATGTTTTTTCTCTCTCTTTCTCACGACAAAGACCAGAACAAGGGAGAATCTGACTTCATCTGCTTCCTTTTTGTATTTATATTAGGGTAATTTGGACATTTTGCCCAGGAATCGTCATGATTCGTACTTTCCGTCTATTTGACAGTTCAACCCAAACCACAGGGAGTTTATGTATAGCTTTTTGAATCATGGGGGGTTATGTGGTTTTTGCGAAAACCACAGGAGATTAAAATGTAATTTGCCCTTATATTAAAGAATTATGAAATGGAAATATGGCCTAGAGATCAAAAATTATTTTGTTGAAAACCCAAATTTTCTAGTTTCGGGCTAAAAATGCATAATGTTTGTGTGCATGTATAACACTGAAGAAAGCTGGGGCCTCTGCTTCAACATAAGAGATTGATAAATAAAGATGTTAGAAAGCAATAACTGGGTCAAAGTGGTAGTAATAATAGTAATAGCAGTAGTAAGAATGGTAATCATATATTGCAATTATCCGCCAAATTTCTTGAGCGGTTCTTCCATGTTTTGCTTACTGCTTGCGCATTGTTGATTTAATTTGTCCTGAAATAGTGGATGAAATGCTTTGTTCTTGAAAAAATGGACTCTTGAAGCCAACCTTTTCTGTTCTTTCTTTTCTCGTTCTTGTTTATTATCGTAATTTATTTTCAATGCATACCTGAAAAGCATTAGGTCTCTAGTGATGCAGTAACATGAATCTAATAACTGGAGCCTTGTGAAGATTTTTTGGGAGTCATTTTTCTTTAGCTGTAAGTTGAATGTTGCCATGCCTTTCTCAGGTTACGGTATTTTGCAAAAAAAGTTGATGAAAGGATAACTTGGACGGTGGATCAACTGACTGCCTGACTAGAAGAATTGGCTTCTCTGTTTTAATGCTATTTGCTGAATATATCCGTTTAGTGTTACATGTATATGCTGTAGTTGATGATGTTTGTTTCATGTTTAGTGTAAGTGTTGGTGTGATTTCCAGGTGTGTCACTTGCAGTAGTGCAGGTTTTATTTTCAGAACTGGCTGATGTATGTGATGACTGATTTGAAGCCTTACAATCACAAGCAAGTACAAGCAACTCTAATTAGAATAATATGAATCTGTTTGGATTTCTCAATTTTTTAAAAACAAGTTTTTCATATACAGTACTACAAAAATACACAAATAAAAACAACTCCAAAAATACAATATTTATACAATATATCAAAAACAACTTCAAATATATAAAAAAAAATACACCACTATCCATCACTCTTCATCACCACGGCCGCCACCTTAGCATCACAACTTACACACCCACTTTCCTCTCTCCTCTCTCTCTCTCTCTCTCTCTGCCCATCTTTTCTTTCTCTCTCCTCCTCTTCCTCATTTTGCCCTCCTCCTCTCTCTCTTTCTCCTTCCTCCTTTCTTCTTTTCCTTTCCTCGTCCCCCCAATTTCCTTCCCCTCTATTGACTGCAACCTTTCGAGTCACCTTCCGAGTTACTATCAAATCTGGTTAGAGTGGTGACTAAAGTTGCAGTCACCATTCGTGAACAGGAGAGGAGTTTGGGGCTGGGGGGAAGGAAGGGAAGGGGGAGAAGGGAGAAGGGAAAGGAAAGAGAGAGGAGGAGAAAGAGAAGGAAGGGGAGGAAATAGAGGGTAGGCGGAGAGGAAGAGAGGAGAGTGGGGGAGTAAAAGGAAGGGGGTGGTGGTGGGTCGTGTAAAATTAAAAAAATATATATTTCAAAAAAATTGTAAATTATATAAATATACAAAAATATATTTTAAAAATACCTCTAAAAACAATCTAAAAAATATTTACAGTAAAAATTTTTTGTATATACAATTACAGTATAGTTTTTGAAACACACCCTAAAAAAAACAGAGTCGTAAATATAGTTTGGCAAGTTTGTCTTTGGTGATAAGAATACCATTGAAGCATTGAAACAATGGATTGAAATCAAGAAAACGCCTTGGTTTTGCCTCTGTTTGGATTCCTTCTTTTTGCCTTTGTTTTTGAAAAATTGTTTTTCACATTCCAAATGCATTTCCAAAACAATTCCAAAAACACCGTATCCAAACATTATATCAAAAACAACTCTATATGTATATTTCAATTATGTATATTATATATACATATATATATATTATATTAATATAAATTGAAATATAGAAATTGAAAATTATATATTTATATATTATATATTACAAAAACATTTATATACATTAACATTATACATAATATAAAATACATAATATGTAATATTGAATACATAAATGTATAAATATTTATACATAATATATTATGTACATTATAATATAATATATACATTATTAATGTATAATATTATTATGTACATTATTGTGTATAATAATATATAATAATGTTATGTATAATATATAATATACATAATATGTAATAATGTATAAATGTATATTATGTATAATGTATTATATTATGTATATTATATTATATATATACAATATTATGTATATTATACAAATTGAAAATTATATATTATATATTTATAAATTATAAATTATATAAATATTTATATAATGAAATATACAATAAATATTACAAATTGAAATATTATATAAAAATCATATATATAATATTATAATATTTTTAATTAATATTAATGTATATTATATATATTAAATATTGTTATATTTATTTATACATATTATAAATATTTTATTTTATTTTAAAAATATTTTTATATATTTATATAAATATTATATATTATATAAATTATATATATAATATAATATATTATGTATATTATACATTTATACATAATATATATATTAATGTATAATTATTATATACATTTATATTATGTATTATATATAATATGATACATTTATAATACATTTATACATTTATATTAATTGTATTAATACATTTATACATAATATTAATATATATTTATAACTTACACATTTATAATAATATACACTTACACATTCACAAATATATTTATATTATGTATTATATATAATATAATACATTATTATATTTTTATATAAATATATTTATTTATAAATACTTATAAATGTATTATAAATGCATATAAATATAAAAATATAAAAATTATAAATTATTAAAATATCCAAAAAATATGTTTTAAAAATACCTCTAAAAATAATCCAAAAAAACATTTACAGTAAAAGTTTTTCATATGGTTTTTGAAAAAAACTCCAAAAGCAACTAATCCAAATGGACTTGTATTTCAAAAACGGGTCCGTTTGGATTCCTTGTTTTTGCTCCTGTTTTTGAAAAACTGTTTTTTCACATTCCAAATACTACAGTAAATGTGTATTTCCAAAGCAACTCCAAAAAACTATATCTAAACATTATATCAAAAACAACTGCATATGTATATTTCAATTATGTATATTATATATATTATATTAATATAAATTGAAATATACTAATTAAAAATTATATATTATATATTATAAAAATATTTATATACATTAATATCATACATAATGTAATATAATATACATAATATAATAAATAATATGTAATATTGTATACATAAATGTATAAATATTTATACATAATATATTGTGTACATTATATTATAATATATACATTATTAATGTATAATATTATTATGTACATTATTGTGTATAATAATGTATAATATATAATATACTTAATTTGTAATAATGAATAAATGTATATTATGTATATTATATTATATATATACAATATTGTGTATATTATACAAATTGAAAATTATATACTATATATTTATGAATTATATATTATATAAAGATTTATATAATGAAATATACAATAAATATTACAAATTGAAATATTATATAAAAACCATATTTATAATATTATAATGTTTAAAATTAATATTAATGTATATTATATATATCAAATATTTATTTATTTATTTATACATATTATAAATATTTTATTTTATTTTAAAAATATTTTTATATAAATATTATATATTATATAAATTATATATAATATAATATATTATATATATTGTATATATTATACATTTATATAAATGTGCATTTATACATAATATATATTTATAATATACATTTATATTATGTATTATATATAATATAATATATTTATACATTTATATTAATATACATAATATTAATTTTACATTTATGCATAATATTAATACATTTATACATTTATATTCATTGTATTAATACATTTATACATAATATTAATATATATTTATAATTTATACATTTATAATAATATACACTTATACATTCATAAATATATTTATATTATGAATTATATATAATATAATACATTTATAATGCATTTATATATTTTTATATAAATATATAAATATATTTATTTATAAATATTTATAAATGTATTATAAATGCATATTTTTATAAAAATATAAAAATTATAATTTATACATTTATACATTTATATAATATTCATTTATAATTTATACATTTACAATAATATACATTTATAAATATATTTATATTATGTATTATATGTAATATAATACATTTATATATTTTTATATAAATATATTTATTTATAAATGTATTATAAATGCATAATTGTATATAAATATAAAAATATAAAAATTATAAATTATAAAAATACTCAAAAATATGTTTTAAAAATACCTCTAAAAATAATCCAAAAAACATCTACAGTAAAAGTTTTTCATATAGTTTTTGAAAAAAAACCTCAAAAACAACTATTCCAAACGGACTTGTATTTTAAAAACCAAATGCTAAAGTGCTGTTTTTGAAAAACAACTCCAAAAATAGCTAAATTATCTTTTCCTTTTTAGTTTCTGCCATTAATTTTTCCTCCTCCTTGAATCCATTCTTTCACCCCACCAACTTCTTCCAATTACCACGTCAAATGGAACAGTTAGGCAATCATATAAGTTTGCACTGTTCAACAGGTGGAAGACTTGGTACCTTAATCAGATGCTGTACCAGCATTTGGAAGAACATGATGGGGTGAATGAATGGATAGAAGGAGGAAAATTTGAAAGTAGGCCCTTTAAGAGGAGACTCACTGCTCTGCCACCAGAGTCATGTTACCGCTCCTTATAAATGTGTTGATTGGACCATTTTTGTACCTTGAAACCTCACCTGGAAATCAAGGAAGAAGGTTAAAAGGAAATACAATTAGAAAATAAAATATGGAAGATAAGGATCTCTAATTAGGAAAGAAACAAAAATTAAGGGTAGCGTAGACATTTTCAATTACTTCGGATAACTTTCTATCCTTCATATGTTAGATATTCTTTTTAATTAGATTTCGTGATCTACGAAAATCACCTTGTCATCAAGGTTAAAATTTCAACAAGCAAAGGTTCTGAATCTTAAATTTCATCCTTTCCTTGTTCGAAAAACTTTTTTAAAAAAAATACTATGCTTCTAATTGGGCTCTCCGTACTCCCATAGCATACAAAAAAAAAAAAAAAAAAAAAAAGGGCAGCTGAATTTTGCCTGCAAGTTGATGCATTCGCATAGAACCTGACCACAACAAAAGCTACTCAGACATAGAGAGTTCTAATTGTGAAATTTGTCTTTTTTTGGTCAAAATTTGAGTTTTCTCCCACTTTGTTCCATTCTTGTTTTAGGGACTTACGAATGTTCTTCTAGACTAAGAATTCTTATTCTTCTTCACAATAGTAAACTTGGCTTTCCTCCGTCCGTGACCATTAGTCCAATTGATCAGACTGCGAAACTCCCTGTCTTTGCCTTTTGTTATCTTTCTTCAGTATTTTATCATAGCCTTAGTTTATTATTCTTACTGGTTTTCAAATAACTCAGGCCATATAGGTTGAAATTTCAGAATTTAGAGGTTTTGGTTCTAAATTCCTTTCTTCTTTACTAAAAAAACTAAAAAAAAAAAAAAATCGGACCATATGCCAACCATTTACGTGGCACATGCTAATTCTTGGTGAACAAATTCAATTGAATCATTGCATTGTCCAACAACAATCTCAACATTATTAATAATGAACTATGATTGATGTCATCGCCAACTTAGGCTCTTTGTTTCAAAAATGCTCATTTTGTTTTGATATAGCAAATGACAATATAAGTAAATCCGTAAGTACTTATGCTGTAGGCATTTGTGTTGATGAGGAATGAAATAATTCTCAAGGTGTCTAACACCTTTGTAAAGTTTCTTGGAGCCATTGCTCTACAAGTGTATACAGCCACGGATTTAAGGGGGGGCTGGTGGGGGCTTAAGCCCCCCCCAAGCCGCCGGAAAACCCCCTATATATAGGGGATTCCGGCGGCCATTGGTTTAGATTTTGGTAATAATACTAACTGGAAGAAATCCCTAGTATGAAAGTCGTAAGGTGAAATTCTAGAGAAGAATTGAAGCGGGGGTTAATTTATATGCTAGTATATGATCAGATAGCTTTGGATTTGAGCGAGGACATCAGCATTGGGAATGTCTTTTTATACTTGGCCGAGTGAGAACGAGACAAGAAGGTTCCTGGCTAAGAGGATGAAGAATTCATGGGCAATATGCCAGCTTGATAACGCGACGTTAAATTAATGGATGGGTGTGGTGCTTTCATTATTTGGGTGCTTCTTAACTGGCCTGGTCCCCAAAGTGGACATTGACCTTTTGTATGGAATTTATGGCAATTGAGGTGGTTTCCAGTCTGTGCAGAATTGAGTAGTAATGCTGGATGGGCAGCCTAAAGTCAAGAAAGTTCCAAATATCCAGCTTTGTTTAGTTTGAGTACGTCAAGTCTTTGCCCACTGCAAATGGAACTTCTCAAAGTCTTTCCCATCCTCTCTTTTGGAGACCTTATTACATTTTGTGAATGAATTTGAAGTTTTAACAGTTATTGCTTAGTCTAAGTGGCATGGATCACAATTGGATCAAGACTGTATTCTGTACACAAGCTAGACACATAGTACATTGTAATGTTCTTTTCTGTTGTTCAACTTGTCATTATTTTTCTATTCCTGAGTAAACCATCTGTGTTTACTTTTCCTCTCAAGCAGGTGTTAAGCTTTACAAAGTCGTCATATTTTACCAAACTGAAAAAAAAATGCACTTTTAGTTCTCAAGATTTAAAAGTTAAAATAAATTACTATATCTAGTTCTCAACCTTAAAAAAAAAAGAATTGAATTATTTGAGTGCAACAACTACCAATACTTCAAATGTTAATCAATAACAAATTTTTGGGTATGTATAATTATATGTTTTTATTATTTTTATAATTATTGATTCTAAATTTTACTTATTAAATATATTTATTTCGTCACAAAAAATTTTTTTTAATACACTTCAGCCCCCCCAAAAATAAATTTCTGGCTCCGTCCCTGAGTGTATAGTTATGATTTTGATCAATATATTTCTATCGTTTCAGAGAAAAGAAAAAAGAATGAATGGATACAAGGAGGAAATGTACTGAATTGATGACAAGATCTAAAAGTTAACAGTAGTTGATTGGATTGGAGGTCGGTTACAATGATTAATGTGGTTCATATACAGATTCTAAAATTGATTAATGTGCTTAGAATTTCGGTGGGACAATGAAAGATATTATTGTAGAAATGCCATAAAGAGACATGTCTACTCCACGTATCTGTAGCTCAACAAGATGGGCAAGATGGAGGATCGTAAGTGCGAAAGATTTTACGCATGTTATTAAAGTCAGCGTGCCTTTTGAATTGGGCCGTGGATTCCCCTTAGTTAGTGTGTGCGTGTGTTGTTTGCGGTTACTGAGGGATTAAATTTAAAATTTAAGACCATGTTTTTATGAGAACATAATATATATATATATAACTCACACGGACTGCTGGTGCACATGAAGCAAATACTGGTCATTAGTATTTGTTTTATTCATGGGCAAAGTTATTCCTTTATGCAGAAAATTTACTTAAATATTTTAAAAAGCCAAAGGTCACCATCCAATTTTGACCCAATGTAAAAAAAAAAAAAAGAAGCTAAAAGGGTATTTATGACCGGTTGTTTAAAAGAAAAGAACCTTATTTGAGTAAAAGTGTTAAAAAACTATAGAAGATATTATCTACATAAGAGGTGTGGATGTGCCAATAATAATATACAACAAATAGGATGAGTTTATTGCTTCGTATTTACAAGATAGATAGGCGCCAATCAGATGAAGATGGTGAAATAAATTAAAGATATTGGCAACAAATGGATTCCCCCCCCCCCCTCCCAAATGGCATAATATCTAGAATCTATGCAAAGGCTAGCAAAAAGGGATATTCTCTCTGTCTCATTTTATTAGTCTTAATTTCTATTTTGTTATGTCCCATTTTATTTGTCCTAGTTTTGAAAATGGAAATAAAAAAAGATTAACCTTTCCATTTTACCCATATTTCAATTTCCACAAAGTGCATTAAAGTTGTGTTTTAAAATTAATTGCTCTAACTATCCATTGTGTAATTCACAAATTTAAAATCAAATAACAAAATTCGAATTTAAATGAAGGGGTGGTCATGGAAAGAGTTATTTATCGGTTAGTCAAACAACAAAACTCTGAAACTATGGCCCTGTTTGGAAGGTGAGTTTTTTGAGTGTTTGTATAAAACTTATTAATGTTGAGCACAAATATGTAGCCCATTTAAAAAAGAAGAAAAAAAGGGAAGAAAAAACTATGATCAAAGCCAATTTAAGCTTCATTTCTGAGGTCCAATAGTCCAAATCTGTACTTCAATATACTATTCCACTTGAGGAAGAATGTAAATTATAATAATGGCTGCAAAACTACTTGTTAATTTTTTTATTGTTTCTATTTCATGTCCGAATTAATCAATCTCCAATTCATATTTAGGTATTTTCAATTATCCTTAATCAGAATTGAACTAACCATCCTTAAAATTGAGAGACAAATCCATAATTAATCATATAGTTTCACAATATCTAATTGACAAAGTAGATAGGGAAAAAAAAGATTGACATAAAAAAAAGCCAAAAAAATAACACAATCGAATAGAAGAAAGTAAAGAAGAGATGAACTAAACCAAAGACCAAAAAAAAAAAAAAAAAAGAAAAGGAAAAGAATAAGAATTATTACCAAGATCAGTGCAAATCCTTAGCCATGCTTCAATGGGAGGAATGAAGAAATGTGACATCAAAAATTCAACACAATTAAAGTTTTAGCTCCAGAGCTTCACAACTAAAGTTTGCGAATGAAAATTCAACAAAAAGGAACAAGAAAATCCAAAATAGGATGGGTCAAAAGGAAAAGGCAAGATAGAGAAAATGAGAAAGACTCTTCTAGTTCTAGTGTCTCTGCCTTTTGAGTTCCCTGACAATAACTGTTGTGCGAGACAAGCCAGCCAATTCGGCAATAAATTTGTTGATTGAATGTTTTACTCCAAAATCTACTGTTCGTGGGATCAAACAAGAACACCATCTATATATAAGTTTTTAAAATTTAATTGGAGTCCACCTGGCTCCGTCCGTGGTCACTTTACCGTCTAATATTTGAAGAATTGGCAAACACTTGGGTAAACCCGATTTATATAAATTACGTGGTTCAAATTTTGCTACATTATCTTACTAATTCAAGAATTAAAGACGTGGCAAAATTTGTGCTATATGATTTATAAGACTGAATCAACCCAAGTTTTTGCTTTTGAAAAAATACATTACAGCCAATAAGAAGCTCTCAGATGCTTATCACCTTATTTGTAATTAGAATGGTTTGAAATCCAGAGCCTCTCTAATGCCTATAAATAAGATGAGTCTTTAACAGAAACATGTAGAGTTGAAAAAATTCATCTTTCATCTAGTACGCTCTTTTGGGGTTAAATCTGGGATTAGGTTTAATTAACTAACTTCAAAAGTCTGAAAAAAAAAATCTACTACACTCTTCAACAACCTTAGTTTCTCAGTTTCTTTTTTTTTTTTTTTTTTCTTGTTTTTAGAGTTAATAACATTTGGCTCCCCTAAACCTATGGGGTGATAACATTTTACCGCCCTATACTTTAAAAATATACATTTTGTCCCCCAAATGAATTATAGTTTGTAATTTTGGCCAATCCGTTTGCATATTTTTCCCAAGTTATCCCCAAGCTTCCTAGCTCCTCAACAGTCAACTTTTGTATTGTTGTGTTTTCCTATTTTGTATTTACCATAATATTTTGTTGTTGCATGCTATGATATTAGATTGTAGTATAAATTAAATAAAAAACTTCTCCAACTGTCGCCTTATCCTGGCCCTTTTCACTACCCTATTGTTCTTCTATTGTGAACCCTAATTTTTTTTTGACATAATTTTTTAAAAAATATATAACACCAATAACAATCACAATTATTAATCTTGTGAATGTTTAGCCAAAAATAACAACCACAATTATCAATCATTATTTCATTTGATACTATGCAAACTCTAAATCAATATCCATAATTTTGTTTATAAATAATATGCAACACGTGACAAATAAAAAGTCAAGCAAATTGATATAATAAAATTATACTTTCACTACAAATACAAAAAATTGCCAGCAAAAGGGTACATTATTTTATCACAACAAAATACCATTTTACATACATACATACATACAATATATATATATATATATATATATATATATATATATATATATATATATATATATATATATATTAGTCCCATAATGCATTATATATGAGGTGAGGGTAAGGTGCAGGTGAATTCCTATTTAAACCAATACTAAATTATACATAAATCTACACAAGAAGTTAATTAAACTGCTGTCCAACATCACATCATGTAGTAGCAGAATATTTTGATGAATATATAATACAAAAATGCAACAAGCTAAAAGTTGACCATTGAGAAAATAGGAAGATTAGGGGTATGTTGGAAAGAAAAAAATATGTACGTGGGTTTGTCAAAATTAAAAGCACAAATATAATTCAAATTTCACTTCATGTGACAACTTTGCCATTCCGTACATCAATAACCATTTATTACTTCAACTAAACCCTCCACGCCCCATGACAAACCTTTTTTCCTTTTCCTATTCCCAACTACAAAGATTTTCGGTCCTTGATCATCATAACAATAAAGCCGCCATCTATCACTGCCGCAAGCATTACCCTCCATCCCAAATTAAATTATTGTTAATTTATTACAAATCTTTTATTTTAAGACACTCGTTAAATAATTGAGGCCATTTTCATGAAAAAAATAAAAAATATTGAACTAAAAAGAAATATATATTTTTCAGAAAGCTTGGCATGACTAAGAAAATGCCACCCGAATTACTCTCTCTGTTCACAAATATCAGCCTGGGATAGGAGACGGAACTGTGAAATGGTTCTTTGTGCAATGCAAGTTTAAACAGGCCAAGAAATAAATTAAATGCAAATTTTTTTCAAATGAGTTGAGATTTTAATATCCATTATTATGACTGTTATGTTTATGTTTCAGTTTCCTTACTTTTCAAAAAAAAAAAAAAAAAAGTTTCCTTACTTTTAACTATTGTGCGCATAGCTTTATCATTCGATATTATAACAGTTAGAATGATAACAAAGACTGTTTCGTTAAACAAGGAGGCATGGTCATACCAAATATGTTCCTGTAGCATCTAGTGCTCTTTTCTGAGTTTTGATTGCTCTCTTCTCTAGTTGTCCCAACCCATTTGTTCTCTCTGCTCTCTCTTTATTCTCAACCTTCTTTACATCATTCTTCCTTCGCAGGAGGGAGACTTTGGCCTTAAGCCCTCTGTTTTTATTTTATGTTTAATAAAATCTTTCGTAGGATTATTTATCCTCATGTTTTACTAGTGAGAGTTTTCTTTTCTTTTAAGCTATCCTAGTAGGAGTTTTATTTAGTTTTTATTTTTTTCTCTCAAATCTAAGAGTTTTTTCAGACCTATATGTTAGATCTGAAATTTCTTGAATCTTCTCGTCAAATCTCAGTGTCAATTTTGAACTCGGATTAGCTGGATAGCAAATTTGAGGGAATAGATATGCACAAATATTTATGGAATAGCTCGTGCAATTGGTCAGATCTAATGATTTGTAATCCACAGTGTAATCTTTTATATTTTGTAACTCTGTAAAATCTAATGATTTTGTAGATCAGATATATTTATGGCATATTTTATGTACTTTCTACCATTAGTGCAACTTTCTTTGTCAAACAAATCATGCTGGACAATTTTTAGCTAATTTATTAATAATATTGACTTATGTTTTGTATAAAAAAAGCATATAGTAATCTTTTAAAAATTATTTAGTAATCGCCAGCTTTTAAAAAAAAATTATTATTGGCTTTGTTTTTCCATGGACCCATATGAAATGCATGTGAAGCTAATGGGGCATAATTCATCGGTACAATATTCTTGGGGGCTCAATTTTGCATTTCTATCAAACTATTTCCACTGTTCAGAAAACTAACAACTAGCAACTAAGATTGCATCAAGTTAATTTGCTTTCGCTCACTTTTGAATTGTACCTTTCATAGTTGTGAGTTCGTTGGCTGCAGGTTTTCCCCACAATGATGAGAAAAGCCAACTTATATGGCCCTAAATTGCAGAATTGACAGCCGCACCAAATAATTGACACCACGAATTGAATAGATCGAGCTAACTTGTTTGGCTTGATCCAGGGCATCAATTGTACCCTATGGTTGTACTTACAGTTATAGAGGCTCAAATCCTAAATTGAGGGCCTAAAGTTCAATGCTAATGGCATTGATTCGAAGTTGTGACTCGGACGCAAAATTGTGGGTGACAATTGCACAAGGTATTGACTAAGGAAACTCCAAACGATGCTGTTCCCAAAGTTGAAGTCTACATGATAATTTTATGGCAAGAAACCGTTGTGTTGTATTATGGATGGATATCTATCATTGGTAATCCTAAGGCAAGTCCACCGATTCGAGTTCGAACCTCTTCTCTGGGACATCTGTCCATTGTACAAGACTTGCCTAGTACATTTTATCTCTTTGTGTGGTTAGCAGATTATTATACGGAACGAGATTTATCTAATACGCACTCTCGAGTAGCGGCTGCGGATTCCCTGATCAACAAAACAAAAATTCTAAGGCAGGAGACTGTTGTATCTCACTATGGATGGATATCTGACATATTCTTAGCCTTTCATTTCTCCTATTGATTGTGAAATTGCATCACAAGAGTTGATGCCAAATGTTTTTAGCCTTCAATTTATCCAATTGATCAATGCATATAAGGTTTTGCAGTTGGGAACTAGCCATTTTTCCCCCTAAAGATCCAATGCTTAATTACCATATCTGATTTCCTTCATATCACTCATATCATGGGGATAAGAATTCATATCATGAAGACGAGAATGTACAGATTTAAAATGGGGAATGAGAATTGATATCATGAAGATACAGTTCTCGATTAGATAAAGACCATTTATTATACTCCTAAAGGAAAAATATTAGGCAACATTTCTAGTACTTGTGAATCTACTAGCACTATATTTCATCAAAAACCACACCGTCGGCACTTGCCCTCTCCTTGTCCATCCAAATGACAGTCCGAAGGCACTTGCCCTCAATAAGCAACTTGAAAGCCTTGTTGATGTCTTCAAGTTTGACCTCATGCGTGACAAACAAGTCCAGCTGAAGTTCCTGGATTTGTGTTCAAAGATTTGAGCAAAATCAGGGAGAGATGCCATTTTGAATCAAGTGATCAAGAACAACAATGTGGTAAAACTTCCATTGAACCAAGTAAATGGACCGTACCTTATCCAGGTAACGCTTTGCAAGAATGGGAATATCAATGTTGGGCTTGAGACCACCATATTGGACTCCGGTAATGGATTTCCCACTATGAGAGTTCACCAGGGAATTGAGGATCAGCTGTGAGTCGGGCTTGTCCACTCCTAATATAACTGTCTTGCCCCATCCCTGACATTAGATTGTTAGCTGAATCTGATTTAGTAGCAGAAGAACAGCAAGAACTCCTTTTCTGTTTTATGCCTAAACAAGATCATCTTGAAACAGATGAGCAAGTGCGAATGGAAGTCACTGGATATTTACCCTAAAGTGTACTGTAAAGTTATTAAATCCTCAAAATATTTAAGTTCTTAGCCTACTACTACTGTATGAATAAGATATGCTTCAGCGGATCAATAAGAGCTTCAGGAGCGAAGAACCTTTCTGCAGCAAGTAAATGCTTCTTGCCCTAGTGATGGTAAGCCGACACATTCGAAGCAATAATCAGCACCAAGTCCGTCAGTCATCTCAAGAATCACCTGATTAGGCCAGAAAAGATCACCAAACCAGTTGTCAATTGGGCTGTAATGAAAAAGTATTAACTTCAAAACCATAACTCTGTGTTTTCCTAAGTAATAGCTCTGTGGTAAAAATGCATTGCAGTACGAATATCAGATGTATACCTCGCTCGCAGATTTGCCCCCAAGGTCCGTTGGGTTGAGATAATGGGTGACGCCAACCTTTTTACCTGAAGAAAAGCAAAATTTGATATTTGAGAAAGAGATTTTATGCTTTTTGTGACTATGAATAAAAAAACGAAGCTATGAAAACTTTTCCAGTATCTATTGTTACCAATTTCAGCTTTCTCCGGGTTCAAATCCACGCCGATAATTCTTTTAGCACCACGAAGTCTTGCTCCTTTGGCAACCTGATGTTTCCAGTTCAAATCAACACTCTGATGCTCTATTACAAATTCGATGCACCATGAAACAATACACGTTGTTACTAAAAGTATTACTATAAGATTTTACCGATAATCCGATTACTCCCAATCCAAATATAGCTACAGTTGAGCCAGCTTCAACATCAGCTGTTTTCCATGCAGCACCAACTCCTGAAAGAACAGAATTGTGTTTTCAAGATTTTTAAGTCATGGCACTAGTAGCAAATCGATCAATTTGATGATGGAACCTACTAATGAGCTACATTATCAATCTGTTCTACAGCAGAAAACGTTAATTAGGCCTTATTAAGAAATGCAAAATGAATCCAATTGTGCCTTGGAGAATTGAATCGAACGGGCATTACCGGTCGATACTCCACAGCCAAGCAAGCATGCTCGACTCGCCCGAAGTGCAGGATCTACTTTTGTGACATGAGTGATGTCTACCACAGTGTACTCACTGAAACCTGATGTGTAGCCAAAGTGGTAAATTGTCTGTCCTTTGGTATCAGAAAACCGGCTAGTCCCATCTCTGATATACGGAGACAGTTCGAATCTCAATTTGGAGCATTGGTTGCTTTTGAGGGATGTGCAATCAGGACATTCTCCGCAATAGGCCAAAAACGATGGAATGACTGTATCTCCCACTTTCACATCCTCGACTCCCTCTCCTACACTCTCCACAACCCTTCATTGAAGGAAACCAAACATGATCAGAGTAGTGTTTGAGCAAAGCTATATGAATTTTGTTAGTGAAGTGGACCATTAGTACTTGTTAGCATGAATGGAAAAGCTTACCCAACAGTTTCATGACCAAAAATTCTTGGATAATATCCATGAGGTTCCTTCAAACAAATGAAGAGAGTGTGTGAGCCTGTCAGCTAAATAAACAATGTACATATGAAAACACACACACACACACATACATATATGCAAAATGATGTCGATGTGTGACAGGATATGAGATTTATACTTTCAGTCTCCAGAAATGGATGTCACTGAAACATAGGGCAGAGCATAAGACTCGAACGCGAAGTTCATGGGCTTTTGGAGGGGCGACTATGATTTCCTCGATGACTAATGCCTCCCCTGCTTTCCTTGCAACCGCGGCTGCATGCAGCAAACAAACAAGTAAATACACATCTTGAAGCAGATCATCTTAAACAAACGAGATCATCTTGCAATACAGAAACCAAGCATCAAATAATTCAAGATCATCTTACAAACATTCCTTTGCACTTGGAACAGTCAGAAATTCTGCTCAGAGAGGGGGGAAAAAAAAGAGGGATGACGTTCATCGAAAAAGCCAAAATCTATTGTGAAGGGATGCAAAACCCATATTCTTTTGACTTGCAATCTTTTAATACCATCATAACCTAACAGACTCAGAAAATTAATGCAACAGTTGCAAAAGGAAAAAAAATACACTCTTATTTGACAATAGTGAATGTGATAATTGTATCAAATTACAGGGAACCTGAACTAAGAAACTTTTGAGAGGCTGACAAATGCCAAGGATGATCTACATTGATAAGTGCTGACTTGAAAAGGAATGCACATAAATTTGCACAGAGACAATGCTGTACTACCTGAACTGGAGATGGATTGATGCGAAAAATAATTCAGCAATAACAATCCATCATGCATTGCCACTCACTCAACAGAATACAATGACAATAATCTTTGGTGGGCTTTTTTTTTAGGAAAAAAAATAATAATAAGTTGTCATACAATGAGCAAGGTCTGGAATGTATCCTGGCGGGCAGTATATCCTTTTTTGTTACTTTGCACCTATTCATGAAAGTTCCAGATTTACCTTTGCAATGGATGGGCTTTCCAGCAGTGTTGCTTGATTCTTGATTCTGCGCCATTGCAGTTAATCCTTCTTCTTCACTCTTCACTAACACAGAAACTGAAACAGACGATGTTTTCGATGGACGCTGAGCTAACAGAACAGAGAAAGTGACTGACCTTACTTGCACTGAGGGTTATTTATAGAACATAGAGGGAAATAAGGATATGCCAGGGAAGGTGACGGGGAGTTCCTAATACAGCGAAGGTGACGGTGACTTCCTATTCCTACATAGAGGGTGACGGTGAGTTCCTAATACAGCGAAGGTGACGGTGACTTCCTATTCCTACAAAAAAAAAAAAAAAGAAATAATTGTATTTGACGTAGAAGTGACGTGGAACCGAGCGAAATCATGGGAAGATAAAGACGTTATCTGATGATGCATGCATAAGTAACGACGTGGCAGTGACACTAGATATGTGACGGTGACTTCCTAACATGGAACCGAGCGCATGCTTATTACTCCCTCCGTCCCATTTTAATAGTTCTATTTCTTTTTTTACATAGTTTAAGAAAAAATAATTAATTTTATTAGAAAAGTAAATTTAGATTGCTATTTTTTTAAAATACCCTCACATTAAATATGGTACAACTTTATGGAAACTTGAATTGATAGTAAAAAAAAAAATCAATTCTCATTAAATGGGGTAAGTTTATGGTAACAACTACTTACATTGAATAAGAGTATTTTAGAAAAATTAAAATACAACTACATTCTTCAGTTGGAAAGTGGACTACAATTTGGGACAGATAAAAAAGGAATACATGACTATCAAGGTGGGACGGAGGGAGAAAATAAGAAAATAATAGGGAGATAAGGACTAGAAATTAATTTTATTTGATGTATAACTAAAGTGGTAGCGAAGGCAAAAATCAACTCGATCTAATTTGGGCCGTTGTTTCTTGACAGCAACAAAGACGTTGTTTAATCTAATTGTAATCAAATTTCGTTATTAATGTTCGAGTCGAAGCATAGTCAGATTCATTGGGTTGTTTGTTGATTAGAACATCCCATTTTACGTTTTGGTATGAAGTAATAGCACCGATAGTAGCAAGTAACTACTTGAGATACACTTACCTTACCGTATAAGAAGATTAAGGATTAAGGAGTATAGATTATTTGAGAAGCGTCTACTACATTAGTACATTTACACTTAAGCAAGGATTAAGGATTAAGCATTATTTGGGAAATGTGTAGAACATAAGGTATCTTACTTCGATTACGCAACTACCTTGCAACAAGGATAGGCTTGCTTTTTTCTTTTTTTTTTTTTGTTGAGTGGGAATAGTTATCTAATAAATTTTTTAATTTTTATTTTCTGGTGCACTATGAATCATGGCATTTTATTTAATTATTATTATTATTTTAATAAAACGTATATAACTTATTGGATTAGTTTTGAAATCAGATAAATTGCAAAGTTTTAGTTGTATAAATTGGAGATGAGCCCGTAAATTACTGGTAAACACTTAATCTAAAAAGTGAAGGTATATCAAATCTCTTTGTTAACTAACTAATCCGAATATAATATGATATGGTGGAAACTAGATAGGATACATAGAATCTCTAGATTAACTGACTAAATCTTGAAATCGGGTGGGTAGCAAAGTTTTGGCTGGATAAATTGGAGATGAGCCCCTGGTAAACACCGAATATAGAGAGTGAAGATATGGAATCTCTTCATTAACTAACCAACCAAATCTTGATATGATACAACATGACTAGGAAACCATGTTGTGCAAGGCCTAGCTTGGGCCCACCTGAAATATTGTTTAAAATATATATAGAAAAATAGCAGCAATATTAGAATTAAATATATGGCAAATATAGTTTCAACATGATAGTGTTTTTGTTTAGCATTGCTAATTCGAAACATTAGTCCAAAAATAAGATAGTCCTAAGTTAAAAATTAACTAAAAAATAAAATACATATACCTTCACATGTCTTTATTTGAAAATATAATAATAGCATGAAAAACTGTGTCGATATCGTTAGAAAAAAAATAACTCGTTCAACTCGCAACTTAGAGTCTAAAAGCATCATTTAACATATAATGTCCCACTGAAAAGTATAAATGGGAATACATTGACCACATTTAGAAAGAAAATTAACAATATGAGTTATGTTAGCAAATTCGTCTCATTTAGAAAAAGAAAAATGAAAGAGAAAGGCTTAAAGCATGGGAACAATTAGAGAGATAAAGGATGGAAAGAAATGAAGGACGAAACAGTGGTACATTAAGATTTGTGTAGGTTTTTGTCATGATAAAAAAGGAAAGAGAAAATAAGGAAAAAAAAAAGAAAAGAAATTAAATCACCTTCCTCAGAAAGAGTATGCCACTTGTCAAAAAGAAGAGGAGCCATGTGGCTACCATTGGGGCTGCTACAGTAACTTCCTTCTCTTTTTATTATACAAGGTAGATATGGTGGAAACTAAATAGGATATATAGAATCTCTACTTTAACTGATATGACATGATATGATGGAAACTAAATAGGATATATAGAATCTCTACAATAACTGATTAACTGATATGATATGATATGGTGGAAAATAAATAAGATATATAGAATCTCTACAATAACTGATTAATTAGTTAGAAAGATAGATTGTCTTGATTAACTAATCCACACTAAATCCACGGACAATGTTTATACCTGGGGTTTTTTTTTAATTTTTCTAATGGGTGCCAATGAATATTTGTTAACACACTTTTTTTTTTTTTTTTTTTGTTAATGACTCAAGTCAGACGTAAGTTATAATGTAAAAACACAAAATCTCATTTATTACACACATTGAGTTATAACAAGTGCCCCCAAAACGCTAGTACTTAGACCCCTCTTAACAAGTGCCCAATAGGTAGACAAACTGATTTTTTTTAATTTTCTATATAATTTCCAATTTTTACATGTGGTTCAATTTTTATAAACAAATTGATGGTGCTAAAATAATATATGGTAGATATATAAGAATAAACTAATATTTAATTCCTTAACATATCGAAAAAGAAAAGAATTTAATAAGCAAAAATTCATTAGACCAAAGAGAAGGAAAAGATGTCCATACAATGATTGTAAAAGAGGAGTAATTGATTTCGAATTGTCTAATTATTAGGAAACATATTAAATTATAAATTATCTAACTACAAGGAAAATACAAATATTTTCTCCAATTATATAAATCAAAAAATAGGCATCCTAAATTTTTGGTAAGGACGGATTATAAATAACAAAACAAGAGATAAACCAATGCAAAATATGTACATGTAAGGAAATAATATAATACTAGCTTTATAGGCCATGCTATGCATGTGAATTATAAATTTTGAAAAATAACTAAAATTTAAAATAAAGTTATAATGGTTAAAAAATTTATCTAATCCTTACAATGAAAATGTAAAAAGCTTAGAGTGCATGAAAATTTTGTACAACTGTACAAATATTAATTCTTATCTAAATTTGTGATTATAGTTGAAAGATGTAGGCATATTTTTCTCTAACATTTAAGTTTTAACATTATTTTCAATAAATTGTAGCTATGACTCTTTTTAGGAACCTTATACATACACTTGAAAATATGCGTGGTTACTTCATTCTCGTATTTAAAAATATGGACGCACTTGATTGAATTTGTTGAAATCATGATAAAAACCTACTATAATTTATTAAAACTTTCTATAAAATGTACCTAATGTAAATTTGTTTAGATAATTTTTTAATTTAGAAAATAAGAAGTCAAGAATAAGATGAATATTTGAAATATTAAATTGGATTTTTTTTATCATGACAGTTTGACAATCTACAAAACTTCATTTTAAATGTATGAAGGTTTTAAGTAAATGTGGTAATGAAGTTTCTTAATTATTTGATAGTCACCATTTTGACAAGAAAGAAATTTATGATTTTGGATTGTTGGGCACTTATGTTGGTGGTAAATATGGTGACTCTAGTGATGAATGGGTTTGCTTGACGGTTGTTTTGATTGAAAAGAAATTGCTAAGAAATTGTTTGTAAAGGATAAAGTTTGTCCACTATCACGAATAAAGATGAAAATTAATTTTAAGGTGTTGCACATCATCTCTACAGCTTTAGAATTTTCAATAACGTGAGTTGTTTGAGATGGAGTTGGCCCTGTCTCAATAGAAAGTTTAATTTAAGGAAGGCAATGTTGGCAAAATAAACGAAGTTTAGAAGTATGTATTTATTTATTTACTACTTTTATTAGAGTTAGGTTTTTAGTAGTTGGGTTATTTAGGAGTATATACTTTATTTTGGTAATTATTGATGTAAATGATTTCTTATCTAACAAGTCTAGTAGGTTATAAATAGAGGATTAGTTTTGATATATTCTTAAAAAAATCCGAAAGAGTTTATAAGGTTTTATTGTGGTATAACTTTCTTTCACTATTTTGAAATATAATAATATTGTGAGTTATTTATGTTCTTCTCTCCTACATAAATATTTATATTATGAGTGATTATTTTACACCTTTAATTTTATAACCCTACATGCATCAATTATTATTACAACCCTAAATTTGAGGTTCTACAAAATTAAATATAGAATTACCTTAAATTTAGTTTAGTTGCACTATCTTGAAAAGTGTTGTGCCTCTCAATATATGTGTTAAGATAGTAAAGAACATATGAAGTCAAAACTTAAGTCACAAAATGAAGAGATCCGAAATCAATATAGGTTCTACTACTGTTTAGTTCATGGCTTGCATTTACATGCACATGCTATAGCCTATAGCCAAGGACAAAATCAGGCAGGGCAGGGAGCTAGAAGCCACACCTAAGATTATATCCAAATCCCATAGGGACTTTAAGGCTTTTTTTTTTTCATTAATTTTTACTTAAACTACGCTAGTATCACCTCCCGAAACCTTAGCGCTTATATGTTGCCATTCTTTCCAAGAGCAATGCCATTTCTTTCTTTATCCAAGATTAGGACCTTAACCGTCTCTTCCAAGAGGAGCACAATACCTTAAACCGCCTGTCACCTACCTGTCATTTGCAAATTAATGGACCTTTTGTTGTTTCTATTGTTTAAAATCCTTTTTTGTTTTTGGACAAATATTATTGTTTAAAATCCTACCATTCGATTCCACTACTTAGTATATATAGGATATGAGATTTAAAACCTCTAGAACAATGCACATCACCATATGACCAAAGAAAATATACATGCATAAGCTATATATAGATAAGATGTTCATTATCTATAAAGAGTTGATGTTATTTGAAAGCTTGAATACCTGTCAAATTCATGGCTAAGATTTTCCTTATCAAGATAAGACTCACCGAATCGACCTGCGGATTAATCAATACATATGTACTTATACACTTAATTTGAAAACTTTTTGCCATCATAATTTGATACTTCAAAGAAACTACAACTTCCTTATTCCCTGCGGCATGGTGAGATTTAATACGCACAGCCTCTACACCTCCAAACCCACTCCCGAAACCTTATTTGACAGTTTGCAGCACATAATTATTTATATATAAATCCAACGTTGGATTAAGGATCCAACAACATTATCTAATGATTTAAATTCTTAAAATCATCTAAAGACTGATAATTCTTATTCTATATCTTACACTAAATTTAATCTTAGCAGTACATTACTTAAAAAGCAATGCCTGTTGCATATGGATATTATTTTCTCTTAGAAGTTAGGGTTTCAAATGTTTGGGAGGCATAATCACAAAGATAAACTTAGGAAAAAGTTAGAACCTATTTAGTGCAACAAAAGCAAACTCTACAAAACCAATAGTTTGGTTTTGGTATTTTAGAATCCTGCCATCTCTAACATCGATATAGAATCCTTGATTAAATGGATCTAAAGCAACTGAATCGGACCAATAGGTCCACTAGGAGGAAGATTGATTCGGTAAACTTTTGATATGGATCAAAGGTATATATCTGACGAAGGAGCAGCAGAATGACGAAGATGATAAGCATTACAAATGTTCTAATCGTACTTTTGCAAGAAATTGCATTCATTCTCAGATGACAAGGCCAATGTAATATTGTTATAGGCAAAAGACCACAACGATTAAATGCCACCTTTCAGTTTCCTCCAACCCGGTTTCCCTAACTTCTAGGCAAATAGGATTGCTATAGGTCCAGCCTCTCGTGTAGACATGGAAAATTGAAATCAAATAGGCAATAAAGCAGCTGAAAGGCAGAGAATGAGTTCACCTAAAAAAAGTGATGGTAAAATCACCACATGTAAATGATAGATACAAACATGAAAATCTGTGAAATTAAAGAGATGGACCATCATTTAATTTGTGTCTATTGAGTAGCATTTTCCATTCTTACTTTAGTCTTTATAACCCATGCAAATCGCTATCTTTAGTCACAAACTTATAGTTTTTAGGGTTCTTTTTTTCTTTTTGTTGCATGGATGTCAAAAGGCTTATCAGTTATCATATTTGTTCATTCACTCTTTATTTGTAGATCTACATCTCTCAATTTTACCTATTGAATTCCAAATCTCTAACTTACACCTCCTCCCGTCGTACCACCTAATCTATCATTCCCCCTTCTTTTTTTTTTTTACTTCATCAAATTGGCTCCAAAAAGTTGGTTACATTTCGGTTATATTGATATGTACATTGAATTTCGTGTAAGCATGGCAAAAAGCTCAAAAATTTAACGGCCGCTAAGAAAAGGTCTTTTTTTGAGAGATTAAATAAAAGACATTTTTTGAGAGATTAAAAAAAAAAAAAAAGGACCACCTCTTGGTAGCCGTTAAACTTTTAAGCCTTTTGTCATGCTAAAAAATTTACGGCTACCAAGAAAAGGTCCAATTGAGTTAACTCCAACGAACTTCGAGGGAAGAACTTATGTTAAGATTTGGCTATTTGGAGCCAACTTTTAATGTTATAAATTTTATTCATAGCATAAGTATAATAAACACAAATGAATCAATCAAATTGAGGATGCTCATGAGTCCTTGGTCTTGACAAGGTTGAGATCCCAAGATTTGAAGGTCTTAGATTCAATTCTCGTCAGGTTGCAAAAATGTTGTCTAACTTTATGAGGATCTAGGGCCTTACACGTTGGATTTTACTCCATTTCAAAGTAAATTGATAATTTAAAATTTTGTTACACCATTTTTCAACTCAGTTACACTACTTCTAAACCTTTATTACACTATTTTTTAATCCAATTACATCAAAAGAGCAAACTTCATGGAAAATAAAACTTGTGAGATCCCTTCTGCAACATTATCATAGTATTGTCCCATCAAAGTGCAGTTGTAATATATATATTAGAAAAAATCCACTTGTTTAGATGAGTAAGCCACCACAGGAAATTTAAGCTCCTCGTTAAGCTATAGATTGGGTTACCATATCTCTTGACTACTTGCTATTAATCCAAAAGGATACTCCAATGTACTCCTTTAAAATAGAGGTGGGTTAGTCGCCACTACGTTTTCATTAACACCTTTGGATCCAGCCCTTAAGAGTAAATTAGCAATTATGTCATCGACAAAAAGAGAAAAAAAAATCTATATAGAAGAGTCAAACTGAGGATTTAATGTATTTCTAACAGAAGTTACTCATTAGTTCCATAAGTAGTGACAAATGCAAATGGAGGAGCACTAGGGGGCATCGGCCGCCATTGCTCGCCTTAAATATCCCCTATCACCTATTTGTACCAATTAAAATGTGAAGAAGTGAAATTTAAGTTAATTAAGACTAGTTTGTAGTTTAATGAAAATGGTACTAAATAAGCCAAAAGTTTCTAAGCCTTGGTTAATAAATACCCAGAAATTTCTATAATTTCTGACTCATATTCGACAGTGGGTTAGGGTCAGTGATTGGAAAACTTCCTTTTTTCGATCTTGATTCGCGTAGAAATTCCGGAACTATAATCCTAGCTGAACCGGAGAGACCCGAATTCCCACCGGTATCATAGAATTACTAGGTACCGTATGAACAGGCATGAGAAAACCCCTGTATGGCTTCTTCAATTTCTCGATAAAGAGAAATATGACCAACAGTGGTTCGAATATATAGAAAAAGAATTTCTTTTTTTTATACTTTTTACTATTAGATAGTGTCCATAAATCTCATAATAAATCCCTAAAGATTCATAGTGAACTTCAATGAGAATTTCTCTTGAAGCAATAACGCGTTGGTCTAGTGGCCACCGGAGCCACAAAGGACTATCTAAATTGATTCGTTTCTGACGATAAGCTCCAATTGCATCATAGGAATTACAAAAAAAAAAGGTTATTTCGCATACTCATAGTTATTATTGTCACTTTTTTTAGTTTGATAGTTTCTGCGATTCCATGGATTATATCTATTTACACAAATACCTCGACGATTCCCGCTCGTTAATACATAGAGCCCCATAAGCATATCTTGAGTTGGTACTGAAATGGGATCTCCAATAGCTGGAGACAAAAGATTCATAAATATAGCTCCCTTAGAACTTGGTATTGTTTATAGTTTGGTTGGTTACATTGAGCAAAATGTATTTCATGCAGGAAAAAAAAGGAAAAAGTTGTAAATCAGTATAAACATGTGAAGACCCGTGGTAAACAATTGCAAAATGATATGTATGCATTTTTTTCAAGTAGAATGATGCTTCTATGAGTAAATTGCAAAATGATATGTATTTCTAGCTTCACCAGTGCTCTAAAGGTCTAATTAAATTATGATACTGGCATAATTTGGGTAATTAATCCATTGCTGGCCTTGAAGCTAGTCAAATTCAATTCTGCTGCGTAAGGATAGGTTCATAAAACTGACTTGAGCCGATGTCGAAAACTGTTTGGTCATTCTGAGATAATGGGGAACTCTATTTAATTCCTTTCAATTTAATCATGTCCTTCTCCAAACTATAGAAGGATTAATTGCAAAGTACCCTGTGAAATTTTTATGGTTGCAAAACCCCCTACCCGCTAAATTACCAATTTCAGCCCTACATATCTCAAACTATATTTTTTTTTTTTTTGCAATGTACTCCAATCAATTCCACTTCGGGGGAATTTATTGAGTGAAATGTCATTAATGTCCCTGAGTTTAGTTGAGTGGCCAAAATACCCTCATTCATTCATTACCATAGCTATTTAAATTCTTGATCTACTGTTACAATCTAATGATTTTACCATCCAAATTTATAAATTGATTGCTGATCTTATTACTATCCTAGGGTACGTAAAATCATGGCTTATTCACTAAATTTTTTTTTTACTTAATTACATAGTATATATAAACTAAGAGATGTTTTAATTTGGAATCCAAGGTCTTATATTTTATGAATTTTGATCAATGATATTTATTTTCAAATATTTAGCCAAAAATATTAATTGCAGAGTTTCTTGAACTTTTATCTTTTGATTAGAATATAATGCCAAAAATTTTGTACATTTTAGTTGAACAACTATGCTTTTTTGTAGCTGTATTGTTCTTTCTACATCTAAATTGCAGATGCTATCATGAACAATATGCTTATACATGATTAAAATGCTGATATTTGCATTTTTTTTTAGTAGGATGTTATGATTCTACTATTTTACCTATGATTCTATGATTCAATCTTATGACTTTCAAAATGATCAAAGGTAGGATCCTGATTTCAAAACCGTTGTTTATAATTGACTCATAAATGCATATGATTAAGAGTTCCTTTCCTGTATGCAGAGAGAGAGAGAGAGAGAGAGAGAGAGAGAGATTTTGAATTTGTTAGAGAAAGGGGAAAAAACCCTCAATATGTTTATACAAGTCTTAGAAAATGGCATTTTAGCCACTTAAACTGAATCCAAGGATAATAATCTCTTTATACTCATTAATTCCACAGCAGTGAGTTCATAGGAGTACATCGTGAAAAATTGATACTTGGAGGATTTATAGTGATGAAATTTTTAGTTCAGCGACACTTTACAACCTGAACAAAGTTTCAGGGAGTATTTTGTAATTGACCCATAGTTAGAAAAATGAGACACGGTAAAATATAGAGTACGGGTACCAAAATAAACCAACCAATGGCAGAGCTAGGATAATTTTCCAGTGGGCCACAAATATTGAAAGAAAATTTTTTGTCTATACGTCAGCTTAGAATAATTATACTCACACAGAAACTATAGCAATAGAAATTATTATATATACTGACAATATATACACTATCATGCATGATAACTAATCTAAATTTGAATTTGAAATCTAAATTTTACATATGTCATGCATTCTACCGTGATAACGTATATATTGTCAGTGTATATAAAATTAACTCTTACATAAAACTACAAGGGAGCCAATTAGATATTTTGAAATATTAAAAGGATCATGTGACCATATGCAAAACTACATGGGGATTATTGGTAATTTATCCTATTAAATAAAAATGGATAAGTTGATACTATTGAAAATGGATAAAACCCAAAAATGATACTATTGAAAATTAGTTAGGTTTTAGATTTTAATTTTAACAACATCTTATTTGATAAGTTGTTGTATCAAATTATTTGATTTGTAATTTGAATTTTTGTTCGATAGGATTTTATCTTGTAATTTGATTATTAGTTTGATAGGTTTTTATGTTTTGTAGTCATTATCTTTGTAATGCAACTTCTATATAAGTTCTCACCAATGTTAATGACATTGCAACACCATAATAACAACATCCTTTTCTAAAATTTATCAGAGCTTCTTGTTCTGTTGACTGCTGTTTAGCGGCAGGTCCCCAATTTGACCCCCACTAATAATGTGCTAGTATCCTTGGGTAGGCCTCTACCAGCTACAGGGGATCAGTCTAGTCCACAAGGCCAAGATACCCCTGCGTTGTTTAACAAAAAAAATCAAAGCAAGATCCATATTTTTGTATTAACCTTTTGCTCAAGATTTCTCCATTACTTGATTTACAAAGAGAATCAGCAAACAATATGTCAACATCTGGTGCTATTGATTATATATCTCCCTATTATCTTCATCTATCTTACCATCTTAGTATGGTTTTAGTATTTTACAATTATTGGGTGAAATTTTTCATTATTGGAGAAATACTGTTAAAATTGCTTTTGCAGCAAAACAAAAAAAAAAAACAAAAAACCATGCTTTGTTGATGGAAGGACAGTGATACAACAATCATCTTTCTCAACAATTATGGTGTAGGATGGCTGTAGAAAAATTGTTATCCCATGTTGGTTTTTCAATTTCTTTCATGGGAATCTATTTTTGGCTGTTTTTCTCCTTCCAATTTATGTCAAGGGTTATGTCATGGATGGTTGTTTTGTTCCCGATTGTGTTCCCCATCCTTTTTTATGGATGTAATCTTGCATGCCTTTCTTAAGGATGTGTGATACGAACGGCACCAACCTTGTGATACAACCCATACAGACAGGAAGGATCTAGAAGGTAGGATTCATGTTGGAGACGACGAACGCAGCGGATAACCTAAACCCGTTGATCACGTGGTCAACGAACCTCGATATTTGGTAGAAGACGCCACAATCTAGCGCGGTCCTAGATTGATAAGTCGATTGAATACCTAAGAATGAATCTAAGATATTCAATGGATGCTTCAAAGAAGTTTTGAGAGAACTCTCAATGTAATTTTATTAATCATCAAAAAGTGCTTCTGAAGGTCTCTTGCCTTGGCTATATATAGTCATACAACTTGAAAACCTAAAGTGACTTGAAAATCCTAACTCGGCTAGGCTAGGCCTTTGGCCCGATTCCACTACTCGAATCCACTATCTAATGGTCAGCTTATAATCGATCCAATGAAGGTTTTAAGCTGGCCCAACATAACCCAATAAAAGCTAATTAACCAATTTAAGTAATAGTGAGCCTAGACTCTATAAATCAGATCCAACTCAACATGAGGTCTTGGACCGAATTTATTCCTAGCAAATAAAAATAGAAATCTGGAAAATAAACTACTAACTATTACTAAAAGATTCAATCTCTTGCAGCCCAAAACATGGCCCATAAGCGGCCCATATTTCGTATCAACGTGCATTTAATCCCTTTGTTGGATATTCATTTTTAATTTATATTGCAGGATAATTATTCCCACTGACATTATTTCCAATGGATTACATACCATTTCAATTAATGGGTTATATTATGGGTTTTATTCCCATTAACATACTTTCCTTTAATGGTATGTCCCCTTTTCATAGTCATCAATCTTCCTCATTTTGAAGTAATATAAAAAATCGATGACCTGAAGAGATTCAAGACTCTTGATCACGATCGATTTCAATTTTTGGTTTTCAAGCTAGAAGTTACAAGCGTACACTCTGCAGCTTGAGGGGGAGTATTGAATATTATTTAGGTTTTAGATTTTAATTTTAGCATCATCTTATTTGATAACTTGTTGTATCAAATTATTTGATTTGCAATTTGAATTCTAGTTTGATAGAATTTTATTTTGTAATTTGATTTTTAGTTTGATAGGTTTTTTTGTTTTGTAGTCATTATCTTTGTAAGACAACTTCTATATAAACTCTCACCAATATCAATGATGATATTGGAACGCCATAAATAACAACATCCTTTTGTAAAATTTGTCAAATACGAATCTGGCTGCAATGAATTTCAGAGGTGTGGCCGGTCACAGGACCAATCTTCGTCTGGTTCAACGCTCCTTCTTCGCTGACACTATTACAACCAGTAATAAAAATAACAAATCTAACAAGCAAATAAAAACACTAATAACTATGAAAACCACCCTCATTAAGAAACCTAAAATGTCTTCTTCAGTAACTTTATTAACACGAATGAGGGGCTCTTGAACCTAGGGTCCTCGTGCTATATCATTTCCAATCTGCCACAGATCATGGAAAAAGTCGTCTTACTCATGTAAGATCGACTCAGAAGTATTGGATTGATATTACTCTTTTCCTTTAGCATGTTGTCCAATTACATGAAAGTTTCAGAATTGAATCTCAACAGGTTTCCTAGAGTGATGAAACCAAATTCAGATAATTTAATATTGCGCCAATTGAAGACCATGCAATATGCTAGTAATCAAACGACACAGCAGCCAAATTCTGAGCATCTAATAGAAAAATGTTAATTAAGGAACAGATAAATTAGATGAAGTAACAACTAAAAGTTCACTCACAGAAATGCAATCATTTTGTTCTTAGCATTACATGAAAGGTGGGCAATTCCAGCTTTGTCCTGATCCTTCTGTAATCTGTTATCAATCAAGATAGAGTTCTTTGTAGGCATCATATCCAGTGTCCGAGAAGGAATCAGGTCATCTGCATACCAATTGTTCCCAATCAAATTTTTACTTGCTAGTGATGTCCAAGTACACCATAACGTACTTGCTGCATATCATGCAATATCATTTAGGAAACACAGCTAAAAAATTAATTAGCAGAGAGCACCAGATGTTCTTGACTTCTTATCGTGTACTGTTTCTTTAGATCAGCACTGAAGATTTACTAGAGAAACAATCTCAAATAGGTAGAGAAGCATATGCTATTTACAAAGTTCAAAAGCCTAGAGAAACATTTAGATGTTTCTCTTAGAACTTCCAAGTTTCACGAGTTTTTGGAATCTTGCCTCAAGCTAATACCACATGCTGAACCTCATCAACAATCGTCTGCATAATACCAATTGCTGTAACTGGTTTAGACTCTCTCTCTCTCAATCGTTAAAATGGTTTCAAAGTTTAATTCATATTGATAGTATTTTTGTTTACAGTATTATTCTATGTATCCAAAATTTAATTAGCAAGATTCTAATTACAATTTTATGGAATACATATAGTTACCACATTTAGAAAGTGGGAGGTCTATAATTTTGCTATTGCTGCAAAAATGATATGAATGAGGCATCAAATTAATTGGTAGAGTGAAAGGCATAAAAGTGAGCCATAACATGATCGAGCCATACAATTATTCCAAACAAATTTTGTTATCCTTAATTGCAGAAAAACTGAAAATTTTTTTTTTTTGAATGTACTCCTTATCATTTTTCTATTGTTCTTTCTTTGCTAGATTTGTGTTCCATCATAGACCTCGTACATCAATATAATTCACATTTGGCCTCTTTTCTCACCAAATGTTGCCTGTTAAGTATATTTTGTCCCGGGTGCTAAGTTCAAATTCAATTGGAACTCAATTGATTGTTACTTTAAATATTACACAATAAGAGTATTCTTGACCAAATGATTAATACACAAACTTGAGAGAAAAATAAACATAAAAAACTCAATATAGTATTAGGAGTATCTTGAAAAATGTAAAGGGAACAAAGCAAATTTATGGGAAAAATAAATCAATATTAGTTTTAGAATGTAAGAAACTCAAAAATTGTACTCTTCCATAGTCAGTAAGGCCTATATTTTTGTAGTTCCACTTAGTGCATTATAAGAGCCAGCATGAAGAAAGGTTTAGTGGTTGTCAAGGAGTTGATAGTCAAGATGACATGTGTAAAATCAATGATTCAAAAATTCTTTTTTTTTAAAAAAAGCATGTACACTAATAAAAGAATATGAAAATACAAATTTTATTTTTGTTTATACCCCGTCTCTTTAAGTGAATGTGAACGCTTCATGTCAACTATTACACATGAATTTTAACATATGTATAACTATGTTCAAATAATTGAGTATAATCAAAGGAAAAATAGAAAAGAAATTATGTACATGCTTAGTTTTGGTGTAAAATTTGATTGGAAATGAGTTTACATTCACATGATTAAAATGCAATGGACATTATGTTCATTTATAATACTCCTATAGTCATTTATAAAAGGATGGTCTGTTATAACTTTACAAATTTTGTCAAAATCTCATCTAACCCAATATACTTTTTTCCCTGCGAAATTGCCCGCTAACTTATAACATAGCCCAGTTTGACCATTCTATCTAATGGATTGACTAAATCAAACGGATACATGCCACGGGGGATGCTAAATGCGTCTAGGCATAAAAAAAAATGGAGCACTACGTAAATATTAGAACTATACGGGCCTCAATCGTAAAATTGCAAAAAGTTAGGTTAAAAATATGGAACAATAGAAAATTGAGAGACTTGGCAGTAATTTTTCAAACACATACTCATCTACATCTATCGTGTCATAGAATAGGTAGATTCTACTATTATCCATTTCGAGTATCACATCCACAAGTGAAATTTAATGTTGGATGATGCAAGAACCTTAGATTAAACATTGTTGAAGTATTTAAAACTTAAACTATTATCTTTAGAGATAGATAAAAGTTGAGAAAATGGTACCCAAAAGGAACTATTGAATTTTCCCATAGAATAATGCCCACTGGTGGGTAGGTTTCTAATAAGGTGAAACAAAACCGTCTCTTCTTGCTCGTCTTAGCTACAAGCATGGAACGTGATCACCGCAAACTTAATTTCTTTCTCTGTTTAGTACATGAGAAAAACAAAAACTTACCTACATAGGGCTAAATGAAAAACAAAAGATAATCACTTCTTGAAATGTCAAAAAATATCTTGTAGATATCATGTTCGTGTCATATATTGCAAATTCGTCTCGCTTAATCGATTTACAGCCAGAATGGTCAAATGGACCGTTTCAAGTTTTGGTGGCTTGCTTACATAGAAAAATGTAATTTGAATTAGATGAGATTTTGAAAAAGCTTGGAGACCCATGGTGCACTCTACCATTTATATACCCATATTTGAGATCAAAATTATGCAATGTTGGCCATAGAAGGAAAACGAATTGATATCATCATTTAATTCATATCTAATCTTTTGAAGGGCTTCTCTGACACCTATAATTCATATAACCTACCATGCATATATAAATACTAACAATTATTATCATCTCTCATATTTATATACTTTTTCTATTTAATCTTACCTACCCTCCTATTTGTTTACTTATCTTAATTAGTCTTATATTTTTAAATATATGAAGTTAACGAGTGCCCAATAGACATCTGTTAAGCAAACCTTTTTGTGAAACTTTAGATTTAATTGTATATTAAACATAGAGGATAGAGAGGAACATGATAAAAAAAGAGCATAATGTATATTTTTAGGGTTATATTGTTTTCAGACATTCCTAATAATTGTTATTGCATCAAACACAATATTTAGGTAGCTTTCTTGGTAACTAAATTCAGTATTCAAATGCTAAAGTATTGCCTGCAGGCATACATGTTTCTAAAAATGTGAGATCAAATTGCCACTTCTTGCTCATGGCTTTGCTACATACATGAGAGTACAGTCACCACAAAATTTGTTTCTCTCTTAGGTAAATTGAAAAAAAAAAAAAAGCCACATGGAGCTGAATGAAAAACAAAAATAATCACCCATTGTTCATTAGTTCATTATATGAAATGCCAAAAATGTCTTGTAGATATCACATGCATGTCGTGTATTATAAATTTTGTCTCACTTAACCAATTTATTAGGGTGAATTATCATAATGGACCATTCCAAGAATTTGGTAGGCTAATTGACTCAAAAAATTGTATGGTGAGCTAGATGAAATTTTGAAAAGTTTGGGGAACTATTGTGTACGATACCCTTATAAAAACATATTTAGAACAAAATAGTGCAATATTTTGCCATAGGAAAAAAATAAAATAAATATGGTCATTTAATTCATATCTTAATTTTTTCGAACTTGAGATTCTATGGTTTTCTTGATATTGAAAGCAAAACTAGAAAGGAACATGATTAAAAAAAAAAAAAAAAGAGTACAATGTGTATTTGTAAGCTTACAATGTTTTTAAACATGCCTAATAATCGCTATTGCATGGAACACATCATTGGTTCTCTTAGTAATCAAATTGTGTGGTCAAATACTAATTAACTTTCTGTATAGATAGTAGAGTATTTTTATTAAACAATGAGAGACTCCGCAAACATACATTTTAATGGGCTTGAATTCAATAACAGGGAGCTTCTATTCTATTTGCTTGAATAGAATCTTATCCTTCATTTTACTCTTAGCACTTTTAGGGTATATTTGATAAAATTGAAATCTGAAAATTGAAACCTGGAGTTTGAAATCTGAAATTTGAATCTATTAAATTAGTGAATTATTAAGTACTAAATTTGATATATTTGAGTTTACATTACATTAATTGATAAGTGAATAGCTTATCACTAATTTTTTTGGAGCAAATTTGCCTAAAAAATTCAGTGCCAGTTAATGAATTCAGATGTTCTAGTTTTGATTATCAAATGCGTCTAAATATGTCAAAATCTAAATTCATTAAATTTAAATGCTAAATTGGGTTATCAAACAGAGCCTTAGTTTGAGTATTCGGTAAATGGAAGTACTATGCTCAATAAAATAGTTGTCCAGTTAGTCAAATTTCCACTAATTTTTGTGGGAGTTTGTTTGGAGAGTTTGGGTGTGAGTAGTTATCTTTCTTGATATTGATATTCTGTGCTTTCCAATGAGATTGAAAATCAATTAAATTTTGTAAAATTTTATAAAATTTTTTTATATGCTTTATTGAAGGAGAAGGTTAATCTTAATGCCACACTTGAAATATTTAATATCTCTATTATTTTCAGTAGTTTCAATAAAAAAAAAAACTTTGTAACTAAGTATCACTAAAAGTAATACATACAACGTATGATGCATGAATAAAACGAATCAACCCGTATGTTATTATTATGCTAGGATTCAAGAACTGCACACGAATTCCGTTCAAGAAGTAAACAAATTTAATATACAACATATGTCAGATGTAATTCATTCATGTGTACATAATATGTAATCTAAAAGAATTTGTTGATATAAATATCAGCCATATATAAAGTGTGAGGAAACTTACCTATTTTCTTGATGCGATCATCACTTCTAATGGTTTTAATTTTGCTAAAAGCAAAAGTATAGAAATAGTGGGGAGGGAAAAAGGTATAGTAAACATTTTTGTAAACCCAAGTAACTATCTATATCTATATGTATTGCAAGAGAGGTTTTAGTGGAGGCCTGTTGAATGGCTTCCAAATCTCCCATACTTTTTTCTAGATTTTTCATTTAGTTTAATACATAAATTCAATTAAAAAGTTTGAAATAGTGTGATTTACAAGTACTCCGATAACAATTCAAATTTAAAATTTAAAACTTTCTTTCCCACTTCAAATGAGTGCTTAATAAATCATTTATAGTTTGTTTTTAGATTTTGACCACTTTTTCCTTCCATAAATAAAGAAAATAAATTTGGATAATTTGATTAGTCCCATATTAAAATCATTCACCCCATTACAATTTTATTACTTTAGCCCATTTTATTCCTTGATTAATAAATATTGATTTGTCCAATCTAAGGAATAATCTGATTAGTTCCATTTTTTAATCATTTATATTGTAATATTTTTATCATTTATATAGTAACATTTTTAGCACTTTCCTTCCAGGTATATACATAGATTTGTCAAATATTTCAAATAACATATCCAATTATAACCATTCTTCAAACATTTTATCTATTGCAACTAAATTAATTTTTTTAGCCTTAAACTTAGCCTATTAGATGATTATTCCAACTAATGAAATAAACATTTTGACATACAACGTCATCTAGATAATTTTTGAAATGCTCAGACCTTCATTTGGATAATTTTGCATATGGCGCGGCGCGTACATCAGAAAGTGCACATAAAACAAAATTTTTATATGAATTTTAAATTAATAAAAGGGGCATTTAGATGGTTATTTTTTGGAATGTTTATCAAAAATTTTAAAACAAATATTTGATAAAACAATTATCCTGGGTGATTATCACAAAAAATAGTAGTATTTCACCAAAGTTACACCCAATTACTTTTCCTTGATGACTATAATTCTAACTCTTTATTTGAAAAAAAAAAGCCACTTGAAAAGTAAGATAATAAACCCTAAATAATAAAAAGAATAGAAAGATTGGATTATAGGGTAGGAAAGGGTAAAAGAAAGGTATTGAATCTTAAATAGTAAAAGAAGCATAAAGATAAGAGTATAGAATTGGGGAGAGTAAAGTCAAGGAAGCTGTGTTGTGAGTTGGGATGAAATTATCAAAATGAGCTATTTATGTGGATCAAATAGATATTAGTTTTACATGATTTTGGTTATCTTATCCATTTACAATCCACTATAAAATTTTACTTATTTTTTCTCCCATATTCTTTGAATAACAAAATAAGATATCATTGTAATCAACAAAAATAAGAACACATTGCATTAATAAATAAATTTTTACCTAAAAAATAAAAAAAAAAGTTACACAGAAGAACCAATAGTGGTGATCATAAGGAGTTTCAAATTTGTCCCTATATAAGAATCTCAAAATAATTTAGGTGTGAATGCAAGAAATCAATTAACTCTTAATGAGTTAATTAAAATTTTAATGGAATGGGAAGAAGTAAGATAAAATTTAACAAAAATTAAAAAAATAAAGAATAAGAAAATAATGTTAAATATGCCTTTGCAAAAGGTAGAATATAATTATTGAATTTGTAGTGATTTAAATTTACTTACTAATGAATTTGAATCTACGTCTAATTTAATTAAGTCTAAATAGGTAGTCCCAATCTATCTATTTAATAGCCACTTATTAATGAATTTTAATTGGATTACCCATTTGAAGTTAATAAAATGGTATACCCATACTCATTTGTTAAAGAAAAAATTGAAAATTTGGTCATTATTTACAACTATATATGTAGAGTAACAGGACAGAAGATAAATAAGTTGTAAAATTGGGTAAGAGATCGTATAACTTGATAGAAGCAGGGTAGGATGAAGAAAATATAGAATTTGTGAGAGAGAGAAGAGTTGCAGGGATGTGGGCAGTTTGGATTAGCAAGGTAAGGAAGAGAATAATGAAGAGTATAGGAATATTAACAGGAAGTGGCGCAGAAAATGACAACATAGAAGGGAGGGGTAACAATTTGTGATTACTGTGCTTTCGGTATTTCTTTAGATATTTTTTACCTTTATTCATATTTTTTAATATACGTTAAGGTTTTAAATAAAGTACATAAATACAATATAAATTAGATACTAAAATAGCACTCTTTTAATTTTTTAACCTTTTTTCATGTAACTAATATAAATAATTCATTTACTATTTTAATTATATTAAACATAAATCCGTGCATAGCACAGGTTGCAATGCTAGTTTAAGTAGTATTTGTAATTCCAAACTACATCTTGACATCCTTAAGTTAAATTCCATTGTTATTACTGCTCTTCCAGTATCTTCTCTCAACCTCCAATCACTAACTGCCATCTTTCGCTTCTTCTCACTATCCCTTAGCATTCCTTGCAGGAAAGTCATATTTCACTCATTTCGCACATTCGTGTGCTCTATCCATAGACTCTTTTAGTGACATCTAAGCTCAATGTCACACACATATCTAATAAAATTATGTTCAATTCCTATATAGTAAGTTGTTGAATTGAACGTATTCAGCTCTACCAAGTGAACTATCTATCTTTCCACCTTGTGGACCTCTTTATTTGTGTTTTTTTATTTTTTTAATTCTTTTCTATTTTTTTTAGTAACAATTAGCTCCCTTCCTTTTTTTTTTTTTACTTCCTTATTTATAGTAACTTTTAATCAACTTATTAATTTCTGCTTTATATATATGCATGTCAATTATGTCTTACTAAATCTTTTTTATCAATCAACTTATAGTTTTCCTTCTTTCAAATCTTTCAACAAATTATACGTAGTCTTGTTCAAGTAACGGATTAAGAACTGATTATGCTAACATTTGCATCAGTCTCGAAAGTTTGACAATAAATCCTATGGTATGTCAGCGTCTTCATGATGGCCTGTTCTAGAATACCTGTTTCAACTTCATCTGTCTCATCATGTCCAAAGCTGTCTTTACCACAATTATCAGTACATGGCTCTAGCTTTGAATCTTTTTTTATCATTTATATCATCAATATTTGTGTTCCTTGATTACTCATGCTTTCAATTGACCAAAGGATTTGACAACTACTGCTACCCTGCCGAATATGTTGCCCCACGATACAGACGACTATTAGTGACAACTGTTCTTAACAGTGTAATATTTTTAAATAAAATATAATTTTATATGAATTATTTGTAAAGCTTTATAATAGACATGTAATTGTTATGAATGAGATATACATAAATCAATAATAGAATATATTACATCTCAACTATAAAAATGTATAAATAATTTATTTAAAATTAAAATATTCAAAAAATATTACACTATTCAGGAATATTTTGCAAGGACTATTTTTTTATACTGTTTGGGAACTATTTAAAATTATAGTATTTGAAAAAATTACACTGTCTCGTGTCCCATTCAAATGTATTTTGTTGGGTGACTTACGTGAGGAGCAGTAGACTAAACTATTTGTGAATGGCAAGGTAAATTTTGTAGTTTATTCAACAAATAAAAGAGAGGTATGGAAAGATAAAAGAAACAGCATAGAAGCAGGCACGTTACAGCTCACATGTACGGAGGATGAAAGAAATATTTTTTAAAAAAGCAAGTTTTGACCGATTATAGGCGCAGGCGATTTGAAAATATTGATAGGCCCAATGACCGTGAGGCGTACTGCGGAAGGTGGCAATGTATTGGGGTGTGAGGGAATTCACATAAGTAAAATGGGCCTAGGATTAAAACACCGTAGAGGATAAGAAGTACTAAACACAGCCATGCTGGGGCCAGCAGTAGTATGTGTTTGAAAAGAAGTGGTGAGCTCAGAGGTGAAGAAACAATTTGGTAAAGAAGAAGGCAAAGCGAAATACATAGGCGGGGTGGCGGTAGGGTAACTTCAAGCGGAGTGGTCAAGGTAGATATAGCTGAGCAAGGACGTTCCAAGGTTGTACTGACTGAATGAGCCGGTGTAGTACAAAAGCAGAGAAATCAAAGGTGAGGTGTAGTACAAAAGCAGAGAAATCAAAGGTGAGTACTCTCGTCCATAACTTTGAAATAGTAAAAGGGAAGGATTAATAATAGAAAACTGATTAAAATAACGAGTAAAACACGCAACCTCTAGTATGATGAAGGTTACATTTGTTGTAAGACCTTCCGTTGAAACACATAAACATGGCAATGATAGAGAAATAAGGATTACGAAATATTACAACTAAAACCTAGTGCCTTTGAACAAAAAGGAAATGATATAGGAAAATTATCCCTGTTTATTTGTTCACCTAACATTGTGTAGCCTTCGGCAAGTCTAGCACCTCTAAAAAAATGTTTAGCGACCATCGTTAGAAAAAACATTGAACCACACGCGCGCAGCATCCATTTGGAAGGATTGTTTTTCAAACTTGTGACATGGTGAAGGAAACACAGGGTGGAAGGCTAAGGATGGATGGTGGTGGCAAAAGAAAGTCATTTGACGTTGACCTGGAACCTGAGTGTGATAGAGATATAGACAGCCCAGAAAGCGGTGGTTCAAGTGGAGGACATCAAGATGAGAAGGCAGAAGAATTGTTAGGTGCAATAGACATGGATGATGTAATGAAATTAACATTTGACACGGAAGAAGAAGCTGGGGAATTCTATAATTTGTATGCAAAACTAAGCGGATTTAAAATTCGTAAAAGTAATGGCAAACGAGATGCAGATGGCATTTCAAAGTTTCGAAAATGGGTATGTTATTGTGAAGGATACAGGGATGAAAAGTGGTTTAAGTATGAAGACTGGAAAAAGGAAGCAAAACCAATTACAAGAACTGGGAATGGGGCTTGCTTTCGCGTGAAATATGACATAGAATCGCTAAACTATGTGGTGACATCGTTCATTGTGGAGCACAATCACCCGCTGGCATCAGAGGCAAGTGTGTAACACATTAGGTCTAATAGAAAAGTCATTGATGCAGAGTATGCACAAGCCAAAAGTTTGAAGATGGTTGGAGCTAGAATCTGTCAGATAATGAAATATTTTGTTATCAAAGCCGGAGGGTACAGTAACGTGGGATTTTGCATTAAGGATCTATATAATCGAATGGATGAGGAACGTAGAAAAGATATTTTTAATGGCTATGTAGAAGGGGCACTTGGGTTCTTGGCAACGAAGAAGGATGTTGATGACATGTTCTTTTATAAATATCATGTGGATAACGAAGGAAGATTGGCAAGGTTGGTTTGGGCAGATTCTAAATCCCAAGTGGACTTCAGTACATTTGGAGATGTGTTGGAGTTTGATATGACATACAAAACAAATAAATACCGTAAGCCACTAGTTGTATTTGCAGGAGTAAACAACCATTTGAACAGTACTATTTTTGGATGTGCACTGCTATCAGATGAGAGGATTGAAACATACGAATGGGTCCTAAGTACATTGATAGAGGCTATGGATGATAGAAAGCCAGTAGTAGTGATGACAGATGAGGACAGTACAATGCAAAGAGCCATAAAGAATCTTTTCCCCGACCCTTGTCATAGGCTATATTCGTGGCACTTGCATAGAAATGCATCGAGTAATATTCTGTGTAAAGAGTTCAATGACAGGTTTGTATAACCTGATGGCAAAAAAGTGTAGCATACAGGAGTTTGAGGATCGGTGGACTAGCTTTAGTTAATGAATGTGGGATGGAAGAATGACTGGGTGAAAAAGTTGTATCACAGGAGAAAGTTATGGGCAGAGGCCTATTTATGTGGGCAGTTTTTCACAATTATGAGAAGTACTCAAAGGTGTGAGAAAATGAATACTTTTTTGAACGAGTACTTGAATAATAAAATGCGGCTATATGAATTCGTTAGAAGTTTTGATTTGGCAATAGCATGGCTTTGACATACTGAGAGCAAAGCAATTCACACAAACGAAAACACAAAACTAGTGTTAACCACAATTCTGCCCAAACTGGAGAGCAGCGCAGCAGAGGTGTTTACAAGGAATGTATTCTTCATGGTAAGGAAGCATTTGAATAGGCAAGGGTTTCTAATTTTCGAGGGTTGGAACGAGGAGGGAGAAAGTTGCACATATTATTACTCAAAATATTGTGGACAGAAAATAAGTTGGAGGGTCGATTATGATAGGTTCACAGAGAAGCTAACCTGCTCTTGCATGAAATTCGAGTCAAAGGGAATTCTTTATGCTCATATGTTTCACGTGATGGTGGTAGAAGGAATGAACAGGATCCCAGAATCATACATTTCAAATTGGTGGACAAAGGGAGTGAAAAATAATAATGAGATATAGCATTTGTTGCACCCGAACAAATGACACAAATGGCCAGATATGGCACTTTAAAGTCCAGCTATAATAGTATCTGTTATTATGCCTCTTACATGGATGATGAATTTAATGAACGGCAGCAGATGTTTGACAAGCATTCAGTAGAGCTGAAGGAAAAATGGATTGATAGAGGATTTGTGGGAGACGGGTTTGTAATGGATTCAAGAGTAAGGACCGATAGAAGTAGAAGAACATTCAGAGTGTTAGACCCGAGGGTATCTCGGGCTGAAGGTGATCACAAGCAAGTAGAAACAAAGAAGAAAAGAAAGTGCGGACATTGCAAGTAGTAACGAAAAAGTACGTAGTTATACACATGTTATTTGATATAAAACATGAACCGGATCTTGAAAGTAATAATGAAAAAGTAGGTAGTTTTTGACATGTTATTATGTGCATTAAAACATAAACTTAAATCCAAAGTCCATACAAAGTAAACTAAGTTAATGGCAATGCATAAAAAGTTGAAGTGGTGTAATGTTAGCGTTTTGACAGCTTAGTTGATGTGATTACTTGCAGCCACAAATGATTTAATATGTAATGAATTGGTTTAAGATTGCAGGCTGGCCACAACCAACGAACATGGCCAAACAAAAAAAATTGCCACAATACAGCGGCACATCGTGATTGGATGAAAAATTGTTTGGATAAATCATTGAAAAATTCATTTGGAATTGATATGGGCGGGACCGAGACTGGCGAATGGTGACGACAAGCATTTGTGGCAGAACGATGCAGTAGCGGTGGAAGTGACACAGGTGGCCAACAAAGAAGTTTAGGAGAAAGAGAAATCATGTGTAGAGATGCTAAGTTTTGAAAAAGTTGTTAATTCGTCATGAATTACATAGTTCATTGATATTAATATTACTGATAACCTCTCCACTGTGTATGCAGGATGAACTTGAGAGGGGAAACGAATTCGTCAATGCAATTGGGGAGATGACCAAAATGGAACAGTCCATATTTAAAAACATGGATGCGGGTACAGGGTGGTCGGTATGAAGACAGAAAGAGTGACATTAAGCCAAAGAAGTAATTTTGTTTGTAGTTAGGGATGTATCAGACACATAGGTGTAGTTTGGTGAACAAAGGCCTTAATATATATTGAAGAATGGATGTTGCATCAAACACATGGGAAATTGTAGAAGTGGAACGGTTTATATATTAGATATCAATTTGTTTTGAGCGTGAGCAAGCCAAATGGTATTCGATAATTTGGAATCGCTGTCATAGCTTGTTATGGTGCTAAATAATATTTTTTACGTTAACATTCAAGTGGAAATAATGTAAGTTTTTTGTGTGATGGACATTAAAACTGGGGTAATGGTTGTTGTAGTTTGCAAAGATAGACATGCGGATTATAGAAAAATGGAGACATACAAAAAATGTTTCGGTTTATAGGATATAGTTTTAATAACAAATTAAAAATCAATTACTATACTTGTTTATTGTTATGTTTTTATTTCAGTTCACATAACAATTGTTCAGAGTATTTGTTTGTTATATGATATATAACAAGCTGATTTTCTTATAAATAGTTGAGTCTTTCTATCATAATTATTGGTTTATAGGTGCTTCAATTGTTGAATTATTGGATTAGTACATTTGATGATATAAGGTAGATGTATTTGTAATAAGAAAGAGTTTATGATGAGATATTATGAATCAAATGAGCAAATAGATGATATTTAAGAAATAGTAATCCTATATTATTACAAAGTGTGCTGTAAGTATTTTTGCATTCAAAGGGAACATTGGCTAGTTGAATGAGAGATGGGGAAAAAGAAGATAATAAAGCGACAAATAAATAGGAGAAAACGGAAAAAATGAGAAAAAAAATCAATAGTTTATAAAAAAGGAAAAAATGGTTCGAAAATAACGATAGTGTTGTGCAAACATATAATTCAAGGGAGGAAAAAGATTATTATTATAGTTCAAGAGATAAACTACAATTAGGTATATAGTTCTTGGGGATTTTATTGTATTTAACCCCAACAATTAACGTTAGACACAGTGTATTCTGGTGCAAAAACTAAAATTATTATAAAAAGTGGTCTTGACACAACGAATAGGCATGGTAATAACAAAAATGTATGATAAAAAATTAGTTTAAATGTTAAGCCCCTGTCGGAGGTACTTGACAATATGAGAGAATATGTGTTTAATAAATAGTTGACAATTTATTTTTTATAATAGCCAAATTTGTTTCCAAACCTTTTAATAAATGAAAATTAAAGAGTACGCAACATTGGATAAATATGGCTCCATAACAAGCTTATATAATTATTGTGTACATGCTGCGATTTTAATTTGCATACTAATGAATTTGATTTTACGTCTAATTGAATTAATTTTAAATAGGTAGTCCAAATCAAATAGCCACAATTTTATTGGTTTTATTCAGTTACCCATTTGAAACTAATAACATCGCAGACCCATTTGGATTAGCATGTTGAAGAAGAGAGCAATGAAATGTGGACGGGAAGTGCTGCATGAACAGAGAATGTAAAAAGGAAGGTTAATAATATTCAAATTTGATAATAAATTATAATATTAATTCTATTACTATTATTATTATATTAAAGGTAAATCCACCAACCGCACACATAAATTAGGTATTTGGGCAAAATCTTATAAATAGGTTTATCCAGACAAAATATACTCTAACTGCACACAAAAGTGAATTTATTATTACATCAAAATTATCTCTATTATTTTACAAATTCAACTTGTATACGTGTATAAGGGATATTTATCGAATTAACATTTGAGGTATATTTATGGGTTAATTCCACTTTGTCCCCCCAAATTTTGGACGATTATCCACTTCAGTTCCTAAACTTCAAAATGGGACACTTAAGTCCTTAAACTTATAAATACCTCTCACTTAAGTCCTTAAACTTATAAAATGGGACACTTAAATCCCTAAACCCTTATAAAATGGGACACTTCGACCACCAACGGCATTCAAGATTTGTTAATAATTTTTCTTAAGTGAGAGGTATTTATAAGTTTAGGGACTTAAGTGTCCTATTTTGAAATTTAGGGATTGAAGTGGGTAATCGTTCAAAGTTTGGGGGACAAAGTGGTATTAACCCTATTTATATACTCCCATTTTTTCACTTCACTCCCCCATGTAAAGTAATCTTTTTAATGTTTGTTTTTTCTATGGACTTAAATTTGTAATACAAACCTCTTTATCTTTGGAGATTTTTATAGTTTTGCAAATATTAGGGAAGGCGGTATGAAAATGTCAGAAACCTGTAGGAGGTTTCTACAATTACTATAATTTTTTAATTAGCCAAAGCAAAAGACAAGCAAATGCAACTTGTAAGCAATCCATTCTGATTCATGAAAAAATAAGGGATTATAGTGCAAATAAATAAATAAATCCAGCTTGTCCCTGGTGTTCTTTTCATTGATGAAGTGCACATGCTTGACATAGAGTGCTTTTCTTTCCTAAACTGTGCTCTGGAGAATGATATGGCACCTATCTTGATTGTTGCTACAAACAGAGGCATTACTACCATCCGTGGCACTAACTACAAATCTCCACATGGGATTCCAATTGATTTTCTTGATCGACTGCTTATAATCTCCACGCAACCGTACACTGAAGAAGATATAAGAAAAATTCTGGACATCAAGTGCCAAGAGAAAGACGTAGAAATGTCCGAAGATGTAAAGGTTTTACTTACAAAGATAGGGGTTGATACATCATTGAGGTATGCCATACACCTAATTACGGCTGCTGCTTTGGCTTGCCAAAAGAGGAACGGTAAGATTGTAGAGATGGAAGATATCAGTCAAGTGTATGAGCTGTTTTATGATGTGGAAAAATCGCCATTTTCATCCCTAAACTTTTACACTAAAATCAATTTCATCCTTTATGATTTTTTTAGCCAATTTAGTCCTTCGACTATTTTGAAGTCACCAATGTAGGACTTTTGCAGCGGCGACACCACATTTTACATATTCCGTACAACCGGTGATGAGTATGGACCTTTGACCATAGTTCTCCATGCTAAGCCCCAGTTTCAACATCCTATGGATCCTTGAACCAGACTGGTTTGGATCATCAAGGCTGAAACCAGAGGTCAACAAAGCAGTCTCATAAAGCAGCCGCACCAAGTCTCTAATTGATTTGTCATTCTTATCTTCCTCGGCTCTCTTCCTAAGCTCTTTAATGATTCCATTGTCTGGGTTGATCTCCATTGTTTTCTTGCTTGGCATGTAAGTGCTCATACTGGTGTCCCTTAATGCTTCAGCCTTCATAATCCTCTCCATGTTTGTTGTCCAGCCATATTCCCCAGTGACCAAGCAGCAAGGAGAATCAACCATCCTGTCAAAAACCACCACTTTCTCAACTCTCCAAGAATATCCTTTACTTTACAAAGATTCTCAAATGACTTTTTCCTCTCCTCTCTTGCTGCTTTCTCTTCCTCAGACTCATCGAGCTTTAAACCTTCCTTTGTTGCAGAAACAAGTTTTTTACCATCATACTCTTTCAACTGTGCAACAGCATATTCATCAATGGCATCGACCATGAAAAGCACCTCGTATCCTTTCCTTTTAAGCTTTTCCAAGAATGGAGAGTTCTCAACAGCTTTCTTGCTCTTGCCGGTTATATAATATATGTCTTTCTGCCCTTCCTTCATCCTTGTAGCATATTCCTTCAAGCCGGTCAACTCATCCCCACTCTTTGTGAAGTAATACCTAAGAAGATCAACAAGCTTTGCCCTGTTTTGGCTGTCTTCATCAACACCCAATTTGATATTTCTGGAGAAGGCGTCATAGAACTTAGCATAATCCTCTTTGTTCTCTGCAATTTCAAAGAACATCTCAATGCACTTCTTGACAATATTCTTCCAGATGACCTTCAAGATTTTGTTCTGTTGGAGCGTCTCACAAGATATATTTAATGGGAGATCATCCGAATCCACCACACCTTTAACGAATCCAAGGTATTCAGGAATGAGCTCCTCACAATTATCCATGATGAGCACCCTTCTGACATAGAGCTTGATGTTGTTCAACTTCTCCGTGTGTCAAAGAGATCAAAGGGTGCCCTCCTTGGAACAAACAAAATAGCTTTGAACTCTAGCTGTCCTTCAACAGAGAAGTGTTTCATAGCAAGATGATCCTCCCAATCATTTGTCACCTCCTTTATCTTCTTCTTTTCCTTTTATCCTTGTCTTTCTCCTCATCTACTTCTTCAACTTCTTCTTCCTCATCCTTCTTGGTTTCCTCATCTTCATCATCTTGCTCTCTTTCTCAGTTGTCTTCTCAATTTCATCCTGGTGGTTCTTCGCTAACATCCCTCGTCACAGTGAAGGATCCACCTGCTTGAGATTCCCAGACAAATTGTTCATCATCATTGTGCTTGGTCGTCACAACAACCTTCTCAGCAACGAGGTAGGCAGAGTAGAAACCCACACCAAACTGTCCAATCATGCTAACATCAGCTCCAGCCTGCAATGCCTCCACAAGCTCCAGCCCATTTGGAATTAGGATTTTGTTTCTTGATTTGAGTGTGTGAGAGAGAGTTTGTCCAAGTTTCCAACAAATTCAGATGAAATTTTCAGTGAAATTCATCAGAGAAGAAGAAGAACTATGGTCAAAGGTCGTCTAAATTAAAGAATCTAATTTAAAAGAATAAATATACCCATCGCCGATTATATGGAATATGTAAAATATGATGTCGCTGCCGCAAAAGTCCTACATTGGAGACTTTAAAATAGTCGAAGGACTAAATTGACTAAAAAAAATCATCAAGGAGGAAATTGGTTTTAGTGTAAAAGTTTAGGGACGAAAATGGTGATTTTTCCTTATGATGTCAAGAGATCAACTCAATACTTGATGGAATTCCAGAGCCAATATATGTTTAATGAGGTTCCAGCAGCAGTAGGGGATGAAGATGAGGCCAATGCAATGGTTTCTTGAGGCGTTCCTTGTGCTCGTGCAACTTTAAGATAACTTCAAGTTCTTGAATTGTATCTAAGCGCTAAACTTAGAAAAGATTTAGTTGCGGCTTGATTGATTTGTATTTTTGTGAATGGAGATGTACAATTACTTGACAAAAAAATAAATAAATAATCCAGCTTGAAGCCGTTCGTTGTGACAAGCAGGCTTATCTTCGCCTTTGTTTGAGTTTTGATTACAAAAGACAAAACCTATTCCCTCCAACCCCAAATTTTATTTAGAGTCTTCCTCCCTTGCCAGTTAGGGAGCACTGTGTCCTTATATTTGAGACAAATAAAGTGAGGCGGTATAGTTAAAGAGATTAAATTATCGACAATGGCTTCATCCTCGTCTGCAGGCTCGGTCAATAGCACGTTATGGCCGACATTATATTGCCATTGTGGTCGCAGATGTGTAGTTCGTGTTGTGTGGAAGTCGAAAGCAAATAGGGGCCGCTACTACTATCGGTGCGCTAATGCCCAGGTAAGTGAATTGCTATTACTGTTGCGTAGACAATATTCCGATTTCTCATATACTTCTATTGCAGAGGCCTTGTCGTACGTTTATTACCTGGTGTGATAAGTTCGCACGATCAACGGGGTTTTAAGTTCCCGATCTCGCCCCCTCAAATAAGGACCCCGCCATCACTACAGCTGCGGCAGAGGTGTCTCACATCATAGTAGAACTAAAAAGCATGCAAATTAATGTGATGATCTTTAACATTGTTGTGGTTGCTGTTGTGGCGGCACTCGTAGTTCTGGTTTTGAAATTGTAAAGTGCTCTGTTCGTTTTCATTCCATCCCCCCTCCTGTACATTACTCAAATATGGTGTCCTTATATTGAATGGGCATTTAACCTAATTTATAGCCTGTTGGCTTTTGTTTCCTAGTGTTCTGTCATTGACTTTTGTCCCTTCGTCGTCTGTCGGATAGTGGCGCATATGTATTTGGAAAACCAACGAACGGAGTGTGTGTGTGTGTGTGTGTTAATGGTGATATTTGCTTGAAATTACGCGAGAGAATGGGTTTTGTATTCGTTTACATTGTGCATTATATTTCCTGTCTGAAATTCCTGTTACTTTTTCCCCTCAATTGTGTGTGATTATCAATGAATTCAGAATATTAGAATTTGCTTTATTTCGTTTAAATAAGTGTGATTCAGCTCTGAAATTATTTATTGACTGTAAGGCAACGCTATGCTATTAATTGTCCACGTTTGTTTAGCCATACAAGTAAAGAACGTCATCTTGTAAAACCAGTTCTCATATACAACACAATTAGTTGCCTTAACAACTTTGAAATCCGACGAGTTGAATTATGAAACAAGTACTTACTTCTTAATTTATTTTTCAATTTCTTCCCTTTATAATATTACTAAACGGTGCACTTGTAATTTTTCAACATTATATATTATCAGCCCTTAACCCCTACCATTTTTGCTTTAACAAGCACAACCCACCATGGTAAGGTCATTGACACAAAGGTCACGAACAAAAACCAACCCATCGACAAAATATTAGCAAAACAAAAAATTAAAAGCACGCCATTTCAGTTATGAACGTTCACTCAAATCGCTCCACAATAAGACCAAACAAAGGATTAATGGTGGCAACCATAGTGGCGATCTTGAAAAAGCACCGGTATTTTTTGCGCCTCACAGTCAGCAGGAGACTATCAGTTGTATCTCTTTCTTCAAAGGTTATTTTCACAGCTGTTGAATTCCAGTAAATAGTGGCGGCATGCACGTTGTCTGTAATAGCTACATTGCGGGTCATAGTGGCGTGGTAGCCCTGATTAGCCACAAAGCGGGTGACTAACCAATCTTCAAAGTTGATTCCGAACAGTATCCACACATCGATACGCAGTAGTGGTTTCAGACCCAAGTAGTCTGCCACAAATTCATCATTCCCCACAAATCAGGTATTGTAAGTCAAAATATAAAATGCATTAAACTTGTGCATAATCAAGAGTGGTCGACGGCGCTACTTCACCAATGAGCGGAAGACTTCCTTGTTGGCAATGGGGTTGCGAACGAGGATGCAAGAGACTAATATGGTTTGCGAAAACTCTTGTCCGAAAAACCTATTCAACCTCACAAGTTCTTCCTCAACAATTCACTTCACTCCTATGTAGTGAATTGGTAAGTACTCATCCTGAAAGTAACCCACCATTCCGCCATTATTGAAAACATGCATTTCTGAAATTCGTCCTAGTGTCATGCCGGCGTCTGCTTGCTTTATAAAAGTGTACGATGAGGGTTTGCTTCAAGGGTTACAAAATACACAAGTAAAGGAGGTTGTGGTTAAATTAGAAGTTGATTATAGCTTTTAGGTGCCTTCCTTTAATCCCAAACAGATGGAATTGAGCGTACGGTTCAATGGCCATGCAAGAGAGAAGCATTATTGCAACCTTGAGAAAGCTCCGTTATATTTTTTGCTCCTTACAGTCAGCAAGAGGTTATTAGTTGCATCTTTTTCTTCAAAGGTTATCTCCACAACTGTTGGATTATAGCAAATAGTGGCGGCATGCACGTTGTCTGCAATGACTACGTTGCGGGGTCATAGTGGTGTAGTAGCTCTGATCAGCCATAAAGCGGATGACTGACCAATCTTCAAAATTGGTTCCGAATAATATCCACACGTCGGTGTGTAGTAGCAGTTTCAAGCCCAGGTAGTGTGCCACAAATTCGTTATTCCCCACAAATCAGACATTGTAAGTCATAATATAAAATGTCTTAAAACTATACATAATCGAGAGTAGCCGACAACGCCATTTCATCAATGACCGGAAGACTTCCTTGTTGGCAATGGGGTTGCGAACGGGGATGCAAGATACTAACATGGTTTGCAGAAATTTTTGTCCAAAAAACCTATCTAACCTCACAAATGCATCCTCAACAATCCACTTCACTCCTATGCAATGTTTTTAAACTCGGACCGGCCAGCGAACCAGAGATAGGGACGGTTCACGGTCTAACCGGTCCGCCCGGTCCGACCGCCCGGTTCAACGGTTCAACGTTTTTTTTTTTTTTTTTTTTGCTTCATAGTTCTTTACTCTACAGTCTACACTGAAACTTAACGGCTAATATACAATCTAATATGATTATTAATAACTTAAATCCCTAAAATACATTTACCAATATAACTTAAAATTAAATTTAAGTTGAGATAATAATAAATTTTCTAAAAGTTATACATGTAACCTGGCATGATAAATATAACTAAAATATCATAATTCATCGCAGGTTTTCATAAATTCATTACAAACATAAATAGATATAGTCCAAATGTTCATCAATTATCACAAACAAAAACACAAAAATAAATAAAATAAATGTTGACATTCTTTCACAATTCTCAAAAAGTCCATAACAGAGTTCAACTCATATTCAAAGCAAACAATTTGAATAACAAATTTTCATCATTGGCATGACAAGGCAACAACACCTCTTTCACAATTTCATCAATTTAACCTGAAAAATTTTAAAGTTTATTACAAAAAATATAAATCTAATTGGTAGAACTAAAAAAAAGTCAAAAAATTTCTAAAAACAAATATACAACCAAACACAAAAAGAATCAATTGCTACTAAACATTACTAATTAATATGTTATATTACCAATCATTATCTTCATCATCATCCAAAAGGCGCCTACGCTGAAATGCTTCCAAATCAATATCATTATCTTCCCCAACTTCACTTTCATCATCTATATAAATAAATAAATGAACAATTAAGAATTTATCCATATTTATAATACAATTCAAATTAAAAAAATGTACTTTTAGCACCATATATTACAAGTTAAAAATATATTTATTTTAATATTGAAACCAACCTTCAACTAGTTGAGAATCATCTTTAGGAAGTTCTTCGAGTTCTTCCTCCAATTCATCACAATTAAGCTCGCCATCTTGTTCTTCTTCTATGACCCAAAATTCCGTTTTATCAATAGATTCATAATCAATGGGATCATAAGATCTCTTTCGGTGATCAAACCTACAATAAAATACATTAGTTACAAATCTAATATTACTTTATAAAATAAAATGTAAAGAATAAAGTAAAAAATCAATTATACCTATGTTGCAAACGCAAATTGTAGTGCACATATACAAGATCATTAAGTCTTTGGTGCTCCAACCTATTCCTTTTTTTAGTGTGAATGCGTTCAAAAATGCTCCAATTACGTTCACACCCAGAAGAAGAAGCAGTTTGACTCAAAATTCTAATTGCAAGCTTTTGCAAATTCGGAGCATCACAACCGTATAACTTCCACCAATTTTCTGTCACAATCATATTAAAATATTAGATCAAATAAAGAATAAAATCACAATTTTTAGACATTAAAAAATATATAAATAACCTGGCCGATCAGATTTGCTAGTAAGAATAGCAAGTTTGCGCCCAAAACTCCATTGTCTTTCCCGATACATTCCAATCTCTTGCGATAATTTTTCAGGGTTGCACCAATCCACTTTTGTTTCAATATAATCAAGCAAGCCATTTATAACCTCTGGATGTGTACAAAATGTGGCACTCTCATATTGAAAAGCAGGATTCAAATAATAAGCGGCAGCATGTAGATTTTTTCTCAACATTCTATCCCACCTATCACTGATGATGTCAATATAAGGCTTGTACAATCTCTCTTTATTTCTAAACAGCCTTTTGATGCCATTTATTGCTCTAAACATGCCTTCATAAAGATAACCCAATGAAGGCCTTTCATCAGTGTCACAAATACGCAATAAACGAATGATAGGACCCATTATTCTCACCATAATCAAACAGTTATTCCAAAACCTTTCATCCAAAACGATTTGCTTCACATCTTTTCCTTTTTCTATTCTCAGAAATTGTTTGTAATCCCCACTAGTAACCAAAGATTGCAAACTATCCTTATGATCATGCAAACTTTTTAATGCAATAAAGGTAGTTGCAAATCGAGTTTCACCTGGACGAATAATTTCTTTCCACCCTGTAGTCTTTCTTAACCAATTCAAAGTGAACTTATGATTGTAAATAAAAACAGTCACCGTTGAAACAAGAGACACTATAGCTTTTACATCATTCATTTCACCAATGTCTTTCAAAATCAAATTGATGCAGTGTGCAGTACACGGTGACCAACAAATATTCGGATATCTTTCACTTAACAAAGACCCAGCAACTTTATAATTGCTAGCATTATCAGTAACTAAGTGCACAACATTATTTGAACCAACCATCTCAACAATTTCAGCAAATAAATTGCACAAATTTTCTGCACTTGTTACAATATCATATGCATCCACAGATTTAATGAACGAAATACCCTTAGGACAATAAACCAAAAAATTAATCAATGGTCTTTGTCTAGTGTCTTTTCATCCATCACCCATTATAGTGCAACCAGTTTCTGTCCAAGTACTTCTAAAAGAATCAACAACCAATTTCACATCTCTCTTGGCATTTCGCAACAAATTAACTCTCAAAGAATGATAGGATGGACTTTTGTAACCATGACCCATTGATGCTATTTGATCAATAGTTTTTTGAAAAAATGGAGAATTAACAGCATTTATAGGAATGCAAGTATCATAAAACCAAAGAGCAATAGCCATGTCCGTATTTTTCCATTTTTCCTTACTTTGCAAACAAGCTTTAATGGTTGGTTGAGAAGTATCACATCCACCTTTAAAAAAAGCACGAATACCTGTTGATGCAGTGACCTTTCTCTTTTCTTTACTAGATGAACCCATCTTATTTGCTAAAGAAGAATGAATCTCCAAAACTTCATCGCCATCAAATGAATGAGTAGTGTGGCCGAATGGATTTTCCACCCCAAAATCACCTTTTTTTTTCTTTAGATTTCTGCTCCTTCTCCTTCATAGATGCTAAAATAGCATGTCTAACTGCCGGGTCAACCTTTGAACATGGAACAATGCTGCCTTGTTCTCCTGCCAAATGTTGTTTCATTCGATGAATGCCACCACCAGCAATTACTTTAAAACAATACCCGCATGTCAAAGTTCTTCTTCCTTGACTATTCACACCTACTGAACAATATTTCCATGCTATATCAGACTTTTGTCTATGATTTTGACTAGCTGATTGTTCACTATTGACAGCTCCAGTAGTCGAAGATTGTGAATTACTACCCGTATCAGTACCAGTATCCATTATCCTTCACATAGTTAATTCAAACACATAATTAGTTCATTTGTAAAATATAGTGTACTAATAAGAAAATAAAATTAACAAATTTTCAGTAATATAAGAAGATCAATTAGTCACATGAATAGCTCAACTGTTAGCATTTAATTTTTTCATTTACAAAAAAAAAAGATATAGTTATCACAGTAGAGGGATTTTAATGGTTCTTAGTAGCACAAAACTCATGGCTATTAATGGTTCTTAGTAGCACAAAACTAGTTAATTTAAACACAGGAATCTTTCTTTTTGTTTTCCTAAGAAACAAAGAAATAACAAGAAGGATATATACTAATAGTGAGACAATTATGTACCTAGTCAATTTATATACAGCGTGTGTTATACTGTTATTGTCTAGGTAATTTGAACAAACAATAGATAAAGGAAACAGAAAAGTTAGCAAAGACGTAAATTGCTCAAACAAGTTACCATAGGCAATTTTTTTTGGGTTTGACAATTAAAATGATTTCCACTAATTCGTTAAAGAACACTGATTCGAAGAAAATGACTCCTAAAAATAGTGAATTTTTCTATATTCAACCGAAGAAGGAAATCAACTGTAAAAAATGCTATCATTTATAAGTCATAAACAAATGCAGCTCTTACAAAAACTAAAATGTTTCTTCTTGAATAACATGTCTCTGGATACGTGGCAATGGGTAAAAAATGTCATGATTATTTCAAAGTCAGACATATCTCTGTATTTTCAAGAAAATTATTCGTTAATTAATATGAAATATTAATCCCAAATTATTAATAAATCTCTATTTTTATCCTCAAATTATAATAATTTTAATTTTAGAATCAACCCAATCAAGTAGGGGTAAGGGCTAAATTCTTGGTTGCTATCAACAATTTGTAGCAACAAAAAATTTAGACCCTCAAACTATGAATAATTTGATGAAACAATTGATCAATATAAGAATAGTAAGAAGAAACAATCGGCATCACAGCAATAATCCAACATACCTGTTCTATGAAAAACAATAAAAGGCAAAAATTAAACTTACCAAGATGGAAAAGCTCTGGAGTTTGGTCCACAGAAAATAGCGTGATGATCTTGTCTTGAATATTTGGATGTGAAAGGATTATGAAGAAAAAATTTAAAAAAAAATCAAGATGAGAACTGGAGGAGCCGAAAGGGAGAAACGGAGGAAGTGAAATTGAAATGAAATGTGCCTGTGCCATCTGCACTTTCTTAATGCTAGGGTTTTTTTATTTTATTTGATTTTAGTTTTTAGTTAAGTAAAATTTCACGCAACAATAGCTTGTCCTTCGGCTGTGGTTCAGTGGTTTACGTGCCTTATTCTGGTCTTGGAGACCTATGTTTGAATCTCAACAACCTCCACTCTTGCTATTATTTTGAATTTGAGGGAAAATCTGAGAACCGCCGGTTCGCGGTTTATGCGGGTTTTAACGGTTCGTATGGTTCGGCCGGTTCATAGCGGTTTTCCATTACCTTCCGGGTTTGATATTAGACCGGACCGGTGACATGGCCGGTTTGCGGTCGGACCGATCGAACTGGCCGGTCCGGTCCGGTTCTGAAAACATTGCTCCTATGTGATGAAGTGGTAAGTGTTCATCCTGAAAGTAGTCAACCATTCCGCCATTATTAAGGACATGCATTTTTGAAATTCATTCTAGTGTCATACCGGCGTCTCTAACTTTATAAAAGTGCAAAAGAATGGTGGATTCATAGGTTACAAAATATGTAAGAAAAGGAAATTACGATTGAATTAGAAATTGATTGTAACTTTCCGGTGCTTTCCTTTAATCCAAAACAGATGGAATTGAACTTGCGGTTCAATGGCCATACAAGAAAGAAGGATTAATGGTGACAATCATAGTGACGATCTTGAAAAAACTCCGGTATTTTTTGTACCTCACAGTCAGTAGGAGGCTATCAGTTGCATCTCTTTTTTCAAAGATTATACCATAGCTGTTAGATTCCAATAAATAGTGGCGGTATGCACGTTATCTGCAATGGCTACGTTGCGAGTTATAATGGCGTGGTAGTTCTGATCAGCCATAAAGTGGGTGACTGACCAATTTTGAAAGTTGGCTCCAAACAGTATCCACACTTCTGTGTGTAGCAGTGATTTCAAGCCCAAGTAGTGTGCCACAAATTCATCTTTTCCCACAAATCAGGCATTGTAAGTCATAATACAAAATATTTAAGGTTGTGCATAATCGAAAGTGGCCGACTGCACCATTTCGTCAATGACCGGAAGACTTCCTTGTTGGCAATGTGGTTGCGAACAAGAATGCAAGAGACCAACATGATTTGCGAAAACTCTTGTCCGAAAAACCTATCCAACCTCACAAGTTCTTCCTTAACAATCCACTTCACTCCTATGTGGTAAAATGGTAAGTGCTTATTTTAAAAGTAACCCACCATTCCGCTATTATTGAGGACATGTATTTGTGAAATTCGTCGTAGCACCATGCCGGCGTCTGCTTGCTTTATAAAAGTGCAAGAAGAGGGTTTGTTTCATGAGTTACAAAATGCAGAAGAAAAAGAAGTTGCGATTGAATTAGAAGTTGATTGTAACTTTCAGATATTTTCCTTTAATCCCAAACAGATAGAACTGAACTTGTGGTTCAAAGGTCATGCAAGAGAGAAGGATTAATGGTGGCAATCATGATAGGGATCTTGAGAAAACTTCGGTATTTTTGCACCTCACAGTCAGCAGGAAGCTATCAATTGCATCTCTTTCTTCAAAAGTTATATCCATAGCGATTGGATTCCAGCAAATAGTGGCGGTATGCACGTTGTCTACAATGGCTACGTTGCGGGTCATAATAGCGTGGTAACCCTAATCAGCCATAAAGCGGGTGACTGACCAATTTTCAAAATTGGTTTCGAACAGTATCCATACGTCGGTGTGCAGCAGCAGTTTCTAGCCTATGTAGTGTGTCATAAATTCATCATTCCCCACAATTCAGATATTGTAAATCATAATATAAAACGTCTTAAGGTTGTGCATAATCGGGAGTGGTCAAATGCGCCATTTCACCAATGAGCAGAAGACTTCTTTCTTGGCAATGGGATTGCGAATGGGGATACAAGTGACCAACATGGTTTGCGAAAACTTTTATCCGAAAAATCTATCCAACCTTATAAGTTCTACCTCAACAATTCACTTCAATCCTAAGTGGTGAAGTGGTAAAGTGTTTATCTTGAAACTAACCCACCATTCCACCATTATTGAGGAAATGCATTTTTGAAATTCGTCCTAATGCCATGTCGGTGTCTTTAGCTTTATAAAAGTGCAAGAGGATGGTTTGCTTCATGAGTTAGAAAATATGCAAGGAAAGGAAGCGGTTGAATTAGAAATTGATTGTAACTTTCAGATGTTTTTCTTTAATCCCAAACAGATGGAATTGATCATACGGTTCAATGGTCATGCAAAAGAGAACGATTAATAGTGGCGATCATGGTGGCGGTCTTGAAAAAGCACCAGCATTTTTTGCGCCTCACAATTAGCAGGAGGCTACCAGTTGCATCTCTTTCTTCAAAGGTTATATCTACAACTGTTGGATTCCAGCAAATAGTGGCAGTATGCAAGTTGTCTGCAATGGCTACGTTACGAGTCATAATGGCGGGTTAGCCCTGATCAGCCACAAGATGGGTGACTGACCAATCTTCAAAATTGACTCCGAACAGTATCACACGTTGATGTGCAGCAGCGGTTTCAAACCCAAGTAGTGTGTCACAAATTGATCCTTCTCCACAAATCAGGTATTGTAAATCAAAATATAAAATTCGTTAATCTTGTATATAATCGGGAGTGGTCGACGGCGCTACTTCACCAATGAGCGGAAAACCTCCTTGTTGGCAATGAGGTTGCGAACGGGAATGCAAGAGATCAATATGGTTTGCGAAAACTCTTGTCCGAGAAACCTATCTAACCTCACAAGTTCTTCCTCAACAATTCACTTCACTCCTATGTAGTGAATTGGTAAGTACTCATCCTGAAAGTAACCCACCATTCTAGCATTATTGAGAACATGCATTTCTGAAACTCATCCTAGTACCATGCCGGCGTCTGCTTGCTTTATAAAAGTGCAAGAGGAGAGTTTGATTCATGATTACAAAATATACAAGAAAAGGAAGTTGCGGTTGAGTTAAAAGTTGACTGTAGTTTTCAGGTGCTTTCCTTTAATTCTAAGCAGATGGAACTGAACTTGTGATTCAAAAGCCATGCAAAATAGAAGAATGAATGGTGGCAGCCATAATGGGGATCTTGAGAAAGCTCCGGTATTTTTTGCGCCTCACAGTCAGCAGGAGGCTATCAGTTGCGTCTCTTTCTTCAAAAATTATATCTACAACTGTTGGATTCCAGCAAATTGTGGCAGTATGCACGTTGTCTGCAATGGCTACGTTGCGGGTCATAGTGGCGTGGTAATCCTGATAAGCCATAAAGCGGGTAACTGACATATCTTTAAATTTGTCTCCGAACAGTATCCACACGTCGGTGTGCAGCAGCGATTTTAGGCATATGTAGTGTGTCACAAATTCATCCTTTCCCACAATTTAGGTATTATAAGCTATAATATAAAATATCTTAAGGTTATGCATAATCGGAGTAGCCGAAAGTGCCATTTTACCAATGGCCGAAAGATTTTTTTGTTGGTAATGTGATTGCGAATGGGGATGCAGGTGACCAACATGGTTTGTGGAAACTCTTGTCCGAAAAATTTATCAAATCTTACAAGTTCTACCTCAACAATCCACTTCAATCCTAAGTGGTGAAGTGGTAAATGCTTATTTTGAAACTAATCCGCCATTCCGTCATTATTAAGGACATGCATTTTTGAAATTCGTCCTAATGCCATGTCGATGTCTCTGATTTTATAAAAGTTCAAGAGAATAGTTTGCTTCATAAGTTACAAAATATGCAAGAAAAGGAAATGGTTGAATTAGAAGTTGATTGTACCTTTCAGGTGTTTTCCTTTAATCCCAAACAGATGGAATTTATCGTACGATTCAATGGCCATGCAAGAAAAAATGATTAATGGTGGCAACCATGGTGACGGTCTTGAAAAAGTATCGGTATTTTTTGCGCCTCACAGTAAGCATGAGGCTATCATTTGCATTTCTTTCTTTGAAAGTTATATCTACAGATGTTAGATTCCAACTAATAGTGGTGGCATGCACGTTGTCTGCAATGACTACGTTACGAATCATAAGAGTGTGGTAACCCTAATCAGCCATAAAGCGAGTGATTGACAAATTTTGAAAGTTGGCTCAAAATAGTATCCACACGTCGGTGTGCAGCAGTGGTTTCAGGCCCAGATAGTGTGCCGCAAATTCATCCTTCCCCACAAATCAGGCATTGTAAGTCATAATACAAAATGTCTTAAAATTGTGCATAATCGAGAGTGGCCGACGGTGCTATTTCACCAATCAACGAAAAACTTCCTTGTTGGCAATGGGGTTACGGAACAGAGATGCAAGAGACCAATATAGTTTGCGAAAACTCTTGTCCGAGAGACCTATCCAATCTCACAAGTTTTTCTTCAACAATCCACTTCGTTCCTATGTGGTGAAGTGGTAAGTGATAATTCTAAAAGTTACCCACCATTTCAGCATTATTAAGAGCATGTATTTCTGAAACTCGTCCTAGCACCATGCCGGCGTCTGCTTACTTTATAAAAGTGCAAGAGGAGGGTTTGATTCATGAGTTACAAAATACACAAGGAAAGGAAGTTGTGGTTGAGTTAGAAGTTGATTATACCTTTCAGGTGCTTTCCTTTAATCCCAAGCAGATGGAACTGAACTTGTGGTTCAAAGGCCATATAAGAGAGAAGGATTAATGGCGGCAACCATGATGGGGATCTTGAGAAAGTTTCGGTATTTTTTGTGCCTCACAGTTGGTATGAGGCTATCAGTTACATCTTTTTCTTCAAAAGTTATATCTACAGCTGTTGGATTCCAGCAAATAGTGGCGATATGCACGTTGTCTGCAATGGTTACGTTGCGGGTCATAGTGGCATGGTAATTCTGATAAGTCATAAAGCGGGTGACTAACCTATCTTCAAAGTTGTCTCCGAACAGCATCCACACGTCAGTGTGCAGCAGCGGTTTCAGGCATATGTAATGTGTCACAAATTCACCCTTTTCCAGAATTCAAGCATTGTAAGTCATAATATAAAATGTCTTAAGGTTGTGCATAATCGGGAGTGGTCGAAAGCGCCATTTCACCATTGGTCGGAAGACTTTCTTATTGGCAATGTGATTGCGAATGGGGATGCAAGTGACCAACATGGTTTGCGGAAACTCTTGTCCGAAAAACCTATCCAACCCACAAGTTCTTCCTCAACAATTCACTTCACTCCTATGTAGTGAATTGGTAAGTACTCATCCTGAAAGTAACCCACCATTCCGCCATTATTGAAAATATGTATTTCTGAAATTCGTTCTAGTGTCATGCCGGCGTCTGCTTGCTTTATAAAAGTGCACGAGGAGGGTTTGTTTTAAGGGTTACAAAATACACAAGTAAAGGAAGTTGCGATTGTATTAGAAGTTGATTGTAGCTTTCAGATGTTTTCCTTTAATCCCAAACAGATGAAATTGATCGTACGGTTCAATAGCCATGCAAGAGAGAACGATTAATGGTGGAAACCATGGTGGTGGTCTTGAGAAAGCTCCGGTATTTTTTGGCCTCACAGTCAGCAGGAGGCTATCAATTACATCTCTTTCTTCAAAAATTATTTCCACAACTATTGAATTCCAGCAAATAGTGGCACTATGCATATTATCTTCAATGGCTACGTTGCAAGTCATAATGGCGTGGTAGCCGTGATCAACCATAAAGCGGGTAACTGACCAATTTTCAAAATTGGCTCTGAATAGTATCCACAAATCAGACATTGTATGTCATAATATAAAATGCCTTAAAATTGTACATAATCGGGAGTGGCCGACGGCGTCACTTTATCAATGATTGGAAGATTTCTTTGTTGACAATAAGGTTACGAACGGGGATACAAGAGACCAACATGATTTGCGAAAATTCTTATCCGAAAAACCTATTCAACTTCATAAGTTCTTCCTCAACAACCCACTTCACTCCTATGTGGTGAATTAGTAAGTGCTCATCCTGAAAGTAGCCTACCATTCCGCTATTATTGAGAACATGCATTTCTGAAATTCGTCCTAATTCCATGCGGGCGTCTGCTTGATTTATAAAAGTACAAGAGAATGGTCTGTTTCATGAGTTACAAAATACACAAGGAAATGAAGTTGCGATTAGAAGTTGATTATAGTTTTCAGGTGCTTTTCTTTAATTCCAACCAGATGGAATTAAACGTGCGGTTCAATGACCATGCAAGAGAGTATAATTAATAATTACAACCATAATGGTGATCTTGAGAAAGTTTTTTTGTGCCTCACAGTCAGCAGGAGGCTATCAGTTGCATTTCTTTCTTCAAAGGCTATATCCACAACTGTTGGATTCCAACAAATATTGGCAGTATGCGCATTGTTTGCAATGGCTACGTTGCGAGTTATAGTGGCGTCGTAACCCTGATCAGCCATAAAGCGGTGACTGACCAATTTTTAAAGTTGGTTCCGAATAGTATCCACACGTCGGTGTGCAGTAGCAGTTTCAGATACAGGTAATGTGTTACAAATTTATCTTTCCCCGTAAATCAGACATTGTAAGTCATAATATAAAATGTCTTAAGGTTGTGCATAATCGGGAGTGACTGACGGCCCACTTCATCAATAACCGGAAGATTTTCTCGTTGGCAATGGGGTTGCGAATGGGGATACAAGAGATCAACATGATTTGTAACAACTCTTGTCCAAAAAACCAATCCAACCTCACAAGTTTTTCCTCAACAATCCACTTCACTCCTATGTGGTGAAGTGGTAAATGTTCATCCTGAAAGTAACCCACCATTCCGCTATTATTGAGGACATAAATTTTTGAAATTCGTTCTAATGCCATGCCGGCGTCTGTAGCTTTATAAAAGTACAAAAGAATGGTTTGATTCATGTGTTACAAAATACGCAAGGAAAGGAAGTTGCGGTTGAATTAGAAGTTGATTGTAACTTTTCGATGCTTTCCTTTAATCCAAAGCAGATGGAATTGAACGTACGGTTCAATGGCCATGCAAGAGAGAAGGATTAATGGTGGCAACCATGGTGGCGACCTTAAGAAAGTTTCGATATTTTTACGTCTCACAGTCAGCAAGAGGCTATCAGTTGCATCTCTTTCTTCAAATGTTATCTCCACAACTGTTGGATTTCAGCAAATAGTGACGGTATGCACGTTGTCTACAATGGCTATGTTGTGGGTCATAGTGGCGGAGTAGCCCTGATCAGTCATAAAGCAGGTGACTGGCCAATTTTCAAAGTTGGCTCCGAACAGTATCCACACGTCGGTGTGTAGCAGCGGTTTCAGATCAAAGTAGTATGCCACAAATTCATCCGTCCCCACAAATCAAGCATTGTAAGTCATAATACAAAATGTTTTAAAGTTGTGCATAATCGGAAGTGGGCCGACGGCGCCATTTCGTCAATGGCCGGAAGACTTCCTTATTGGCAATGGGGTTGCAAACGGGGATGCAAGAGACCAACCTGCTTGCGAAAACTCTTGTCCGAAAAACCTATCCAAACTCACAAGTTCTTCCTCAACAATCCACTTCGCTCCTATGTGGTGAAGTGGTAAGTGCTCATCTTGAAAGTAACCCACCATTCCTCCATTATCGAGGACATGAATTTGTGAAATTCGTCGTAGCACCATGCCGGCATCTGCTTGCATTATAAAGTGCAAGAGGAGGGTTTGCTTCATGAGTTACAAAATACACAAGAAAATGAAGTTTGCGATTGAGTTAGAAGTTGATTTTAGCTTTCGAGTGCTTTCTTTTAATCCCAAGCAGATGGAACTGAACTTGTGGTTCAATGACCATGCAAGAGAGAAGGATTAATGGTGGCAACCATGATGGGATCTTGAGAAAACTCTGGTATTTTTTGCGCCTCACAGTCAGCAGGAGACTATCAGTTACATCTCTTTTTTCAAAGGTTATATTCACAGCTGTTAGATTCCAGTAAATAGTGGCGGTATGCACGTTGTCTGCAATGGCTACGTGGCGGGTCATAGTCGCGTGGTAATCCTGATAAGCCATAAAGCGGGTGACTGACCTATTTTCAAAATTAGCTCCGAACAGTATCTACACATCGGTGTGCAGCAGCGGTTTCAAGCCTAAGTAGTGTGTAACAAATTCCTTATTCCCCACAATTCAGGCATTGTAAGCCATAATACAAAATGCCTTAAGGTTGTATATAATCGGGAGTGGTCGAAGGTGCCATTTCACCAATGTCCGGAAGACTTCCTTGTTGGCAATAGGGTTGCGAATGGGAATGCAAGTGACCAACATGATTTGCGAAAACTCTTGTCTGAGAAACCTATCCAACCTTACAAGTACTTCCTTAACAATTCACTACACTACTATGTGGTGAAGTGATAAGCGCTCATCCTGAAAGTAGCCCACTATTTCGCTATTATTGAGAACATGCATTTCAGGAATTCATCCTAGTGCCATGCTGACATCTGCTAGCTGTATAAAAGTGCAAGAGGAGGGTTTGATTCATGGGTTACAAAATACACAAGAAAAGAAAGTTGCGGTTGAATTAGAAATTGATTGTAACTTTCAGGTGCTTACCTTTAATGCCAAACAGATGGAATTAAACGTGCGGTTTAATGGTCATGCAAGAGAAAATGTGCTTGTGTGAAGTTCTTATAGGAGAGAATACAGTGCATAGATATGAAAATATTTGCGACGACGGTCGAAGGATTGAGTCAGATGCTGTTGGGCTAAATTTACTGTGGTTAAGAAACTCAATGATATAGTCTGTGTAACATAGGTTAATGGGAAAATGGGTCATAATTGGTGGGTGTTCCGATAATTCCAAATTTGACGCTAGTGATTTTTGTTGAAGAAGATGCACTTCATCTTAAAAAACGTCACTTGTACTTGTCTATTCAGTCGGACAATACTTCCACAAGTCATGAACGGTGTTGCTTGGCTGTTGGCTCACCTGTCTATGTGATTTTCAATGAGATAAGATTTGCACGTTGCATAGAGCAAATTGTCATGGCCCTTGCCCCGTACTGCCGCATCTACAATAATGCATCTTTAAATCCCTGCAATATTCTGTATCATTCAATCGTTTTTCATAAATCTCAGAGTTCAATTGGTTACCATAGGCAGCAATGCCACTGCTGAATCAGTTTCTCAAACGAAGGACCTAACTGTACCGAGATTGCTTTGGATGGGCCCATGAAAAGATTTTACTGTCTTGGAGAGAGGGTTATTAGGCAGGTTTATGCAGGTGTATCTGCAAAACAACCTCCTCGGCGCCCACCAGATATGTACAGCACTGATACAATTTTAGAAAAAAACTATATGATTTACTTAATGGACTGCCCATTGCAAGCTTATACCCGGAAGCCCCTCCATTACCTACTTATGAGGATTTTGTGCGCACCAGTTAATGAAACCACTAACTTCGGTCTTCTGGTCATCCAATGCCAAAAACTGCGTGAATCATATATCTAACCAGTTGCCACTTAGTCATAGTGGAACAGCCTCACAGCAGCGTCCAATTAATTACCCTCCTTGGTCTGTAATATGCATACAAATTGATAGATCACTGAAAGAAGAGGGCATTCACAAAGTAGAAAGCAATGTAATAGGGTTATCTCTTCCTCATAGTGTTGGTGATGTGGTATGCCCTTCTTGCCCAAATACATTACCCGCCATTAATTTTGAACAAAGCTATCTAATCATACTGCTATATTTGTTTTTTTCACTTAAGTGCCTAGAGAATGGTACGACCTGCTTGTACAGTGCATGAGACTGAGAAAAAAAGTTATAGAAAAAAATGCAGAAATATTTCGATAAACATCGATTGTATCACACAACACACAAGTGGTGGAGCAAATGCTAGAATAACTACAACTCATTTTTCAAAGTGCATTGAAGGTGGTTCGGAGAAAGGGAAAACACTGTCATGGCATTGGAATAGGTAGCCGGAAAACCTTCGGATGTAAGTGGCAAAACACAAATTTCGGGACTTAGACATTATCAGATGGGGACGTGGCAAAACTTATGATCTCAAATTATTGATAGGTTGTCAAATGGCCGACGCCGCCAAATTCCTAAACTTCGTGTTACTCCGACGTACGAATGAGAATTCGAGCAACTCATTGGCCCAATCAAACCCCAAAAATCTGCTCATGTGTGATGTTGTATAGAAGTATTTATTTCATTTTTCCAACTATTATTACAGCTTATTGACAGATAATTTATAACTTTGAAATGTTTTATTCCCAAGTGCATTTGGAGTCACCATTTGAGTGGGTTATAAATAATAATGTTCACAGCATTAGCTTCAAGGAAAAGCCCTTCAGTTCTCTTATTGGTGTAGTCATATATTATGTTGTATATCCACCAACAGTAAAAATTGTTTCTGTTTATCGTTGCATTTGGGGTCAAACAAAATCATCCCTATAGTAGTACTCTATTTGGTAGTCAAGTGGCATCCAACTTCATTTATGTTTTACAGTGCCATACAAAACTTGCATTACATATGACTACGACTTTTGGTATTCACTTGAAGTTCAAAATTCAGTGGCTTCTCCAATTTTGTCAAGAACCACCGCTACTATTTGACCAAAAGAGGGAATCGTGTACTGTACCATGATGTTCACCTTCATCCACAGTCACTTGTTCCTCAACCCAAATTTCAGAGACCTTGTTTAAAGTGCACAATCCAGCTTGAAACTCCTATGCATATTCGCTTTGCGTATAATTTGATCACGGATAACGTTGGCATCATCCAGAACCAAACACAGTGCTAATTTGCGACTCTCAAATTCCGAATTGTACTGCACCGATTCATTATAGTTACTATCTTCATCATTGGCCACCAAAGACAATGATTATTAAAGCACAGGAAGCCATTTTTTTTCCTTACCTATTTTCATTTCCAGCTCCCAATTCCAGTTAATAGCATGTCCATGTACTTTAGCATAAATAACTCACAATCCCACCTGCATTACAAACCATAACCACAAATTTAGACACAACCCTTGATGATGTAAAAACCCGCCAACCTATATATATTGAACTTACGCATTTCGTTGCTGTGGACATGCGGCTGCAACTTTTATTTTGTTCAACCAAAGGCATGACGAATCCTGTTCTTTCAAATCGTAAGTCAACGCTGCATCCAACCTTTCAATCTGAGCCGCAAGAGTAGTTAAACATATACAAATTCAAGTTTACTGGCACCAATTAAAAGGTGATGGTCGTGTTCATGAAATGTTTGACAAACCAAATATTTGTTATCCAAGTTGGCATGAACCACTATCGAATTGACTCCTCTATTGCACGCCTTTGCTGCCTTGCTATTTTCATTGCACAATAGCAATTTATTATTTGCACCAAACACACGTTAAATCACATCATTATGCAAGTAACACTCCACAAAATACCACCCAATTTTAAACCCACAATTTACTTACATCACATGCCATGGCTTTTTCGGGAAGCAATGACTCCATTGCATTTCTAGTTGCTATCTGCCCCTTAATTGACGCCAATACCTCCCTATCATTATACAGTTACATTAAACTTTTCATTATGCGCATTAAGTTTTCATAATTTACAAATTTGATATCATCATTTTCAATGATTTAAGTAAACACGTCAATTTAAATTCACTCTTCCTCATTAATGCAGTCATGAATTACGTTGAACTTCCTTATGTAGTGCTCAATGACCATAAGGGTCATGTGCGAAAAACATAAGTCGGTTAAGTACTATTATAGTTTATTATCATTCTAATTCTATGGTCAATGTATTAAATACTCACCTTATATTGTATATGCAAGCATCTTACCTACACTTGCTATTTATATATGGAAGCATGATTAACAGCAACACAAATTATAAATTTGCCGCATACTTGTAAACCAAATTTAACTGCTTCCAAAATTTTCGTTCCCATGCCTCCTCCTCTGTGGGGATAATCATATTACCTATTTATTCAAACTTATAATTGCAACTACTTTTGCTTGCCCTTTGTTATTGCAATTTCAAATAAAAGATCAAACAAAATGCAACTAACACTTTACCAAATCCATGATCCAAACCACACCCTTGCGAGAGTTGAATGTCAAACAAGAATTTCAATATTTTTGCTCGTCCTTCACTCAATTTTCTGCTGACAGATGCCAGCCTAGTTTCCTACTACCACAAAAATATGTTAGCTTTCTTAGTTTACAGTTCTTTCCTTTAGTAATTATGAAATGTTGGAATACTCACCCTTGCCAATAAAACAACCATCTTCGTTTGACACTCATTTATCCCACTACTATCCATTTGTACATAAAAATTATATTTACATTTTACTTTTGTAATACTACGAAATACCTTCGCAATTACTCTCATGACTTTATTTTTTTACCTTGCCTTCTGTTTTGTTTGCCTTTCCACAGAGGCCTCTCCGTATTGTCCATCCTTAGTCTCTTTCTGTATCTCCACTTTGTAATTTTCGATGCAGTCTTTTCACCCATTATTGTAGTATTCCTAGTTACTCTAGCATTTTCACTCCTATTTTTGGACCTAACATCTAGCGTTTTAGGACTAAATTTATGTACTTCACTGCCTCTTCTAATATTACCACGCCAATCATCCTTCTGCCCACCCTCCACAGCAAGTGACCGGTGTTTTTTGCACAGATTTCCACTTTCATACATGCTCCTTAGTGTTTCAAAACGAGATTCAATCATTGCTTCTATTCTACCAATACTGTCCTTCACATCTTTATTACCACATTCAATTTCAATCAGTCTTTTATCAATGTCTTCTCTACGATTTACTTATTGTAAACTTGCACATTGTCCTGTCAATATAACCCTTCAGTTTTCTACAACTAGTAACGTCACAAAATACAATTGCAATTTCAACTATAGTTCACACAAGAGCATTTTACATTACTTGTTCCCCCTCAAATATGCAATTCCTCTTCAATATGCGATTCCTCCTCAATATTTTCATTAATCTCATACCTTCCCCAAAATCTTATCCTCGGCCCTCTCGGGTGGAACTTGTGAAACTCGTCCTCACCTTCAAAAAAGAATCGTTCCAGATAGTAAATCTGCACGGACAAAAAATTCATTAATTATTTACAGGTCCTTTATATCAAAGTTAAATTTAATTATTCTAGCAATTTCTAGCGCTATTATAAAAGATGCATCTTCATATACCATCAAGAAAAGTGCACATCCCGCTATTCTGTTGCCATTTCTTTCACGGATGCTCTTCACCAAATTGTCTAGTATGAATTTTGACTAGTTCAAATTTTTCATATTCTCTTCTTTGCCCACTACAGCCACAAGATCCCTGCTCACTGTGTCATCCAAAGTTGGTGCTAACACCTCACCAACAACAAATAGTACGAACTTCACTTTGAATTCTAAGCCTTCGTTATGCAAACTACATAGACTGTCCCTCAATTCCTCCACTATAATTTTTCCACAATTTAATTCAATTCTCTTTCCAACTCTGTATCCATCTCTTGCTTTCGCTTTTCGCTTTCAATATCTTTCCCACGGTTGTTCAAGCCAAATACACATTCCACATCCTCGGTCGTGACGTGTAGACAGTACCCATGAACATTCAGTGACCTCCGATCTACATCAAAGTTATCCACCAGTCAGTTGAACATCTCTTTATCAACCTCAACTCCCTTCACATTCAGAATTGACCCGAACCCAAACTCTTTAATAGCCTGCCGTTGCTCATCCAAAAGGCAGTCCATCATATTCTTCACTGGATGAGTTGATTTCCTTACCATTCTTTCCGCTATCCGCTGAAGCGGCTTTCTTTCACTGCTGCAACTATAACGATTCGTTGCTATTTCACTTTTATGCATCAGCGAGAGCCGATTTTCGCTTTCTCCTTCACTAGCCCACTGCATATCCAAAGCATCTATTTCGGCTGCCAACTCCATAACACATACCTTTTGCTATTCTTCATGGTAATTCCTGTCCGATTTCGCGCTTCTTCATTTGATATGCCTACAGTGTTTAGCTTCTCCGCCAAGCTTTCGCGCCTTTTCACTTCTCTTGCTTTCGCTCACGACCCTCTCACTTTGGTAGTTGATTATTTTAGGCACTCCACCTTTCTCATTTACGCTTTGGAATCCCCTCAACTTTTCGTATCGCCTTTCCGCTCAACTTCAACACTAAACGGCTCTTCAAGTTCCAGGTCATAAAACACTTTTACACGTGCCCATCCAAGACATTTTCCTTACCGTCTGTGACCACAATCACTTATTCCTTCTGTTCTCCCACCTTTTCACACCTTTTCTTTGACCAATAAACATATCACAGCAACATCCAAATGGCAATTGCAGGAAAAGATTTGGATCCTCTGCCATTGCAGGGCAATTGATTGATGGGACAGTCAAGACCTGGCCATCCGATCACACATTGCACCTACAACCACAGAGGATCCAAATCCAAAGAATAGGGCACACATATCAAAGTCAAACTGTGTTTAAAAGGATAATTTCAAAAAGTCCCCTGAGATTTCCAATAATTTCACTGAGCTGCTCTAAAATTTGAAAAATTATACATTCCTCCCTTGATTTAATAGTTTTAGTAACAAAATCTTAAAATAATATTGAATTAGTCAAATTTTTAAATGAATATCAAAAAATGCAATTGTGTAATGAGTTTTAATTTATTTTCCTATATAATTATAAGATTATCTCATATAATTATAAGAAAAATATGTCAAATTTTTCATATCCATACCTACTATTTAATAAATAACTATAATAATAATTTTATTACTATGATAGGATACTTTTAATGGTATTTTATTATAAATTTAGATTTATAAAATAGAAAAGAAAATGTTGAAGTAGTTCATTTAGAGTTTCTTAATTTTTCGAGTAATGGGATTATCATAATTTAGTTGTAATTTTGGGCCACTTCTTTTTGATTTATTTTTAATTTTGACACCAACAATTGAAAACAAAGATCAGTAAAAATATTGGATTACATATAAAATTAACTCATAAAAAAAATCACTAATTCGACATTTGATTATAATAGAAACTAGAAACAATAGTGATAGTTCTACAGTTTTAATAATGAAAAATTTAAAAAAAAGGAATAAGAAGGAACAAGAATGAAAAACTAATTTTAAAACTCATTATAAGTATAAGCATACCAAATAAGGGAATTTCATTAAAATATTTAAGGATAAAATTGTCATTTTAAATGATAAGAGAGAAATGTATAATTTTTTAAATCTCAAGGAAGCTCAGTAAATTGTTAGAAATCTTAAGGGAGGTTTCTGAAATTATCCTGTGTTTAATTGCCCATCATATGACATCTCCTCCATTACAACAAATGATTTTGCTTGAAATTTTGGTGTTTGGCTAGTAAATAAATCCACTCCATCATCATTCACTGCAGCATACATAAATATACAACAATAGAGTTAGCACAATGCACCAAATTTTTAATTGTCAATATCCGTCAAGCCACACATGGATCCAATCCCATGATGCCTGAATTGCCAAGACTTTCTTTGTAAATTGCAATGGCGGGGGGATTGTAAATCATTGATTTGTTGGCTATAGGTAGAATATCTTGTCCCAATATAATTGAATTAGTACGGGGACGAGAGTATAAATGAGAAGTCTCGTATTTGAGATTCGAGACTTTCTACTTATACTGTAATTTAAAAAAAAAATCACGATTCAGGTAATTGATCGGGAAAGCCAATCTTGTCAAGTTCCAATTGATGTTGCTTTACATCATCCAACAATTTTTCATATGTATATTCAATAAAATAATACAATTATGTAATTCTTTTTAGGATAGGAACATTATATACGAACAACCAGTAACAGATGATTTGTTTAATAAAATGGAATTTCAGTTTATGTGCATAAAAATGTTGGCTAAGCGTTTTCGTTTTCGGCCCATTTCCCCTCTCTATCAACTACCCGAAATGCATTCGACATTCAAACACATTGTGCATTTAACCAAATATTCCAGTTTCGGCAATAGCATTTATCAACTAATGATTGTCCTGTCACATACATATTAGAGCCAAAACTACAAATTTTAAATAAATTACAATGCATACAAGGATACCAGTGACTTTAGTTCAAGAGTTTTACAGTTCTCTCTCTCCCCTCTCTAAGAATTTCTTCAGTTTTTTCATGGCTGCCCTTCAGCCGTCGGCTGAGGGGCAAGGATCTCCTACAAAAAAAAAAATCTTTCTCCCAACTTTTTTCACAACCTTCAACATCTTTTATTCCAATTCGGCAAGCGACTGTCTACAAAGGTGAAGCTGCAGTCATTTTCTCCAGAGCAGATGCAGAAAAACTTGCGGAGCCGTTTCGATGGTCTTTAGTTGGAAAATTCTCTCATGGGAGATCTTCTTTAGAAGATATTCGCAAGTTTTTTGCTTCCTTAAATCTAAAAGACCACATTTTCATTGGCTTGATGGATTACAGGCATGTTCTGATCAAGTGCTCCGCTGAAGCAGATTTTAACAGGATTTGGACGAGAGGGATTTGGCAGTTAGGCAAATTTCCAATGCGTGTATTTCGATGGTCTCGGGAATTTCATGTGCTCAGAGAATCCTCTCTGGTTCCAGTTTGGGTTGAACTTCCAAATTTACCTATCCATTTTTTTGATAAACATTCGTTGTTTTCCATATTATCTCCAGTAGGAAGACCATTGTTTTTGGATTCGGCAACGGCTGCTGGGACGCGTCCTAGTGTGGCAAGGGTATGCGTGGAGATCGATGTAGCAAAGCCTGTTTTATCGAGAATCTGGGTGGCGGTTGAAGGAGAAACCGGCTTTTGGCAAAAAATTGTACCAGATGATTTGCCAAGATATTGCTCATCTTGCTGGAGATTGGGTCATTCTTCCGAAAACTGCAAGAAAAACTTCATCGATGGTGGGCATCAACTCCAAAACAATCAAGCCAAAAGGCTTAAGCATGGCTCAAAGATACCTGAAAATACCCAGCATAAATTAGTCATTACAAATGTATGTAATGACTCAGAGGCTAAAGATAAATTATCAAAAGAGGATACAACAGCTCCTGAAGAAATGCAAATTTCTGGTGCGAATGAAGCCGAAGGAATTACAACAGCTGTAACAAAGGAATCTGGGGGAACTGCTGACAAATGCAATACTGAAGCCAAAGGAAAAGCATCAATGGAATTCAAGTCAGCTACTGAAAAGGCGCGACTTACGGGCGTAATTGAAATTGAAGGAACGTCAACACCTGCAATGGAACATTCTGGAGCACCGGAGCAAAACGATGCAGTTGCCGACGGTTGCGCGCTCAAGGAGGGAAAAAACACAGCAGCTTCCAAAACTGATGCACATCCACATTCGGTTGCTGATGCCGCAATGCATGTCCATAAGGAGCATTCGGTAGTGGAAGACCAATTGACAGCTTGCTATGGAAATGATTGTGAGGGGCCACAAAGTCAAAGGAATCATAATGTTGGAATGGTTCAGCATCAAATGATCGACACCACAAGCACAATTAATCAACTGCCCCACAATTCCAATGGGAATAATACATCGGGGTCCCAGCTTATTGGGGAGCATAACTTGGGATTAGTTTATCATGAAAGGTCCGACATTGCTGAGACAGATAATCTATATGTCGACTTGCGTGGAGCTGATGATGAAGATTCCAAATCCAATGCGGCTGATGAAGTAGCTTTGCCAACTAACGTAGGAAATTTATCTCCGAGATTGGTCATACCACGTGAGAAGTCGGCTGAGCCATCAATACACAATCTAAACATTGACCAATCTGTAGGAGTTCAAATGGATTGCCGACATGACCGTGTTAAGGGTGTGCGAGCTGGCTTCCCATCCGACAGGCAGCTACGTTCAGCGACATCATCTCAAAATTCTTTCCAGGTTTTTTCTCATGATTAGTGGTTTATTTTGGAATATCAGAGGGGTTGCTAAAGCCCCTAATTTAAGAAGATTGAAAAATTTAGTTCGTGCTCACCATTTGAAGTTTGTTGTCATTTGTGAACCAAAGTTAGACGTGTCCAAAATTGAGTCCATTCGTCTACGATTAGTATTTGATTATTTCTTTGTTAACTTATCGGGTGATATTTGGATATTCTATAGTAGCCCTTTTTGAGTGTTCCATTATTGGGAGTTCGGATCAGCATATTTCAATACATGTTCAAAGTCAATTGTTTTCTTCTCCAATCATCATGTCTTTTGTCCATGCTAAATGTTCATTAGAGGAGCGGTGTGGCTTATGGTGTTCATTATTAAATGACAAGCCGGTTTCACTACCTTGGTGTATTGGGGGTGACTTTAATGTTATTTTAGCCCCTCACGAGAAACGAGGTGGACGTCCGTTTGCTATAGCAGAAGGCACGGATTTCATGTCTTTTATGGAAGAGGCACGGGTTTTGGATGTGGGATTTTCAGGAGCTAGTTTCACGTGGTCTAATAATCGGAGAGGTAGAGCACGGGTTTCAAAAAGATTGGATAGATTTTTAATTAATGGGTCTTGTTTGGATCTCTCAGACGTGATTTCTGTACTCCATCTGCCAAGACATCCCTCGGATCATGCACCATTGAAAATTATGTTTTCTGATCGATCAGACAATAGTCCACGACCTTTCAGATTTTTGAATGTCTGGACGAGCAAATCAGAACTATTGGATGTGATTCGACAGGCTTGGAACCAAAATGTGAGTGGATCCCCGCTACGTGTTTTGTGCTCTAAATTATTGGCAACGAGGAGGGCTATTCATACATGGAACAAGCAACATTTTGGCAATATATTTAATGCTGTACGTTCTGCGGAACTGGTGGTCAAACAAGCAGAAGAATCGATGGATCAATATGCATCGGAGGAATTTCAGGTTGAGCTCAGTAAGGCCCAGGCAGAGTTGCGGAATGCACTGTCAATAGAAGAGCAATTTTGGAGCCAAAAAGCCAGGGCAAAATGGCTTCAACAGGGAGATCGCAATTCAAAGTATTTCCATGCAGTTGTAAGACAGAGACGGATTAAAGGAATGATACACCGAATCAAAAAGTTAAATGGAGTTTGGGTGGACACCAATGCTGATATAGCAACTGAGGCTGTATCATATTTCTCTGATCTCTTCACTGGCTATCTTGAGTCATCTTCTGATATGCGACATATGATTCCACACATGATATCGGAAGAGGAAAATAGTAAATTGGAAGAAGTGCCTTCGATTGAAGAGATTCATCGAGTCCTGAAGTCAATGGATGGGGATAGTGCTGCCGGCCCCGATGGCTTCACAGGCAAATTTTTTACATTTGCCTGGGAAATTATTGCCCAAGATGTCTACAAGGCAATTCTCAGCTTTTTCTGTGGGGCAGAGTTGCCTCGATTTATCACCTCTACCTCAATTGTATTAATTCCAAAAAAGCCAAATCCTCAGGACTTTTCTCATTATAGGCCAATCAATCTATGTAACTTCTTCAATAAGTTGTTATCCAAGATCTTAGCTGATAGACTGGCTTCTCTATTACCCAAAATTATTTCGCCCCAGCAGACAGGCTTTGTGAAGAGTCGTAATATAACAGACAACTTCTTGCTAGCACAGGAGATTGTGTCGGGTATTGGGAAAAAGACTAGAGGTGGTAATGTGGTCATGAAATTGGATATGTCTAAGGCATATGACCGAGTGACATGGGATCATATCATTGGTGTTCTCAAGAAATTTGGCTTTGGAGAAAGATTCATTGATTTGGTTTGGCGCTTGATCTCCAATGTCTGGTTTTCTATCATTATAAATGGGGCATCGCATGGTTTCTTTAAATCTACACAAGGCCTACGTCAGGGTGATCCATTATCGCCTGCTTTATTCATTATAGGAGCTGAGGTGTTATCTAGAGGATTAAATAATCTTGCTATGCAATCGGGGTTTGTGGGTTTCAAAGTCCCCTTTGCATGTCCTACTATAACTCATTTGGCTTTTGCGGATGATATTCTAATTTTTACAAATGGATCTTCTTATTCTCTAAAGCTTATCATGCAGGTGCTAGATGCGTATCAAAGGTGTTCTGGACAATTGATAAATGTGCTAAAAAGTTGTTACTTAGTACATCCCTCGATACCACCGGCAAGAAGAAGGGTGATTGAACGTATCACCAAATTTATTTATCAACCATTTCCGATACGTTATTTGGGATTTCCCCTCTATTTTGGCAGATGTAAATCATCATATTTTGGGGAAGTTTGCCAATCTATCCTAGGGAGAATAAGGTCATGGAAATCAATGATGCTTTCTCTTGGAGGCAAAATAGTTCTAATCAAACATGTGTTGGCAACGATGCCAGTACACCTGTTGTCAGCAGCGGTTATCCCGGGTAAGGTTTTTAGAACTATAGAAAAAGCCTTCTCGACCTTCCTATGGGGGTCATCCTCCGAGGAGTCAAAATTTCACTGGATACGGTGGTCTCAGACGTGCTATCCGGTAGATGAGGGAGGAGTTGGTTTCCGGAGGTTACAGGACATCTACACAGCATTCTCATTCAAGCTTTGGTGGAACTTCAGAAAGGGATGCTCGTTGTGGGCTTCATTCATGAAAGCTAAGTACTGTAGAATACTACATCCTTGTCAGGTTGAAATCAGGTCATTGGACTCCGCAATCTGGAGAAGGATGGTCAATGTAAGTCGACAAGTGGAGCTATCTATGCTATAGGATATCAAGAATGGAGCTTGTCATTTTTGGTACGACAATTGGTTGGGAGGGGGTGCCTTGTTTCTCTGTACGACAGTTGTCTCTAATTTGTCGTTTGGTGATTTTATCATCAATGGACACTGGGATGTGAGTAGATTATATCAGACATTGCCGACGGATCTGGTTCCCTCCATTTTAGAGCATCCAGTCCCGGAAGACTGGGGTGAAGCTGAAGTCTTTTGGATGTCCACAACATCTGGAATCTTCTCTCTAGCTTCGGCATTTCGGGATATTAGGCAAGCACGAAACAAGTCTATGGTTTTTGATAGCATTTGGCATCCTCAGATTCCACTCAAAATTTCATTCTTCATGTTAAGATTGTTGCTGCAGAGGCTGCCTTTACCGGATAGGTTACGTAAACTTGGTTTACATTTACCATCAAAGTGTTTCTGCTGCGATTCCGCATCTGAGGAGTCAATTGAACATTTATTTTCCAAAGGCCATATAGCTTCAACAGTTTGGAATTATTTTGGAGCTTCATGTGGATTGACTTTTCCAGGCTCTAGCTCCTGTATAGTGGGTTGGTGGTTGCACTCATATGATTCAGAGATACAGCGACTCATTGGACGCATTCTTCCCACTATAGTATGTTGGCAAATTTGGAAAGCAAGAAATAAAGCATTATTTGAGGATGTCCATATGAGATCTCCCGCCATTTGTCTTGCCATTTCCTTGGAAATCCAGACCATTGTGGAAATTCATTTCAAACAAGTTTTCAAGGCTCATTCATTCTACCATTTGTATGATTGGCCGTATTCATCTCACACTTATGTCACGTACAAACTTGTTCGTTGGGAACCAAAGGAAACTGGTCGGTTTACTCTAAATACCGATGGCTGTTCTAAGGGTAATCCAGGACTGGGTGGAGGAGGTGGGGTTCTTCGGGATTCACATGGTATTCCTTTGATTGATTTTTCGGCATATCTTGGAGAAACTACATGTCTAAGTGCAGAGGCCCGGGCTCTTCTTATTGGCATTCAAACATGCATACATAGGGGTTTTGAGAATCTCTATATTCAATCGGATTCTTTGATATTAATTGGAATTCTTCAGAAACGTATTCACTGCCCTTGGAAGATTCGACGAGAGATTAGGCAGATTTGGCAATTCGTGGAAGATCCTGATCGTTTTGCACATTGTTATAGAGAAGCTAACACAGTCGCTGATGCATTGTCCAATGTGGGCGTCTCTCATCCAGAGCATCAACTCAAGTTATACGACTCCTTCCACTTGTTTCCAACTATGGCCCGTGGAGCAATTCGCCTTGACAGATTAGGGATGCCTTCAATTCGGAAAATTAAGCGTATGAAGGGCTGAGGATAAAGGAGAATTTGAGATATTTTGCCTTTCAACTAAGCACCAAACATTTCTGGTTCATTTGTTGTCTTTATAGTCCAATCCTGTACTTCAAAATGATGTTTCTTTGAGTGTAACTTTTATTCTCATCAATAAAAGACTACAAATTTGAAAAAAAAAAAAAAAAACTCAATGCATACATAGAAGCTAAACTATAAAACTTATCAAATTTGAAAGAAAGTAGGCGAATTCCAAATATCGAATAAATAGCAATGGTACTTCAAAATATCAGAAAACATCGAATTTTTAGGTTAGCTTGTAAGTTTATATATGAAGTAGTGAATATTGTTTAAACCATCCTTCACATTTCATCAAATAAACTTTTTACTCCTTCACTTTTAAAATAGTAACATTACGTCTCATGCAAAATCATGTCGATAAAATTTGGTTCTAATCTAGGTTTCTAACCATGTTTAATCTTGAATCCATTACGTAACCCACACATGATCATTTTTTTAGAGGGCAAAAAGGTTTCAGCCTATTTGTAGTTAAACAATGACCCAATTTAGATTTCTTTTTGTCTCTAAAAATATAGGATCTAACATGAATCATATTCATTTTTTCCCTAAAAATATAAAATCTAACTCAATCCATTTCATTTTTTGCCACTAAAAAAGTGGTATCTGACCTTTTCGTACATAAAAAATGACTGCATATATGTTACATGGTGATTTTGAGTTAAAAAGTGATCGAAAATTTAAGTTGAGACCAAATTTTATTAACTTGAATTTATAAGGGATATGAAGTTAACATTTTAAAAGCGAAAGATGAAAAAATTCATTTAATAAAATGTGAACAACGTTTTAAATGATTTTTCCTGTGAAGTATTTCAAAACAACAAATACATAAATAGAAAATATTGATAGAATTTTCTAATTATAGTTCTAATTCTCAGAAACTCATTTCTTCTTGTGTGAAACTATGCACAAGTTTTTCCATTAAACTATTCACGAACAAGAAAACAAAAAACTAGTTGTCTTAGTAAATTTCAGAATAGTTCCATTTTTTCTTTTCTCTACTAATGTAACATTTAACTCACAATTATAATATGCATGCTACTATCTCATAAACATTTATAATTCATGTACATTTTTATTCCTTACAATTGTCCTCCTCCCCTAATTGCTTCTCTTCTCTCCATTCTCGTTGGTTCTACCCAAATACACATGCATGATAGTTCGGTGAAATTTACCTATCTTTATATACTCTTAATGCACCACATTTTAGATTCTTGTACTGCATATAAAAAATAGGATATTTGCTCCGCAAATCTTGACTCTTCCCCTCTCCCCTCCCCTTTATATCTAATGTTGTAAATTTTTCTTACATTTTTTCTCTCTCTTACATTGTTTTTGTTTCAACCAATTAGAACCACATTTTTTACACTTGTCCCTACATTTTTTACTATCATTTGCAATAGAAATGTATCAAATTAACTATTGAAAATGTCATACTTTCTATTTTGAAATGTCTCAAAATATTTATCATGTTACAAAAGAAAAAGCTATCTTTGACCTCTATCTCCAATGTTGTCTCTAACTTTATTCATATGTATGTTCGATGCAAATTCAAAATTTGAAATTTTAGGCACAAAATTAAAAGAGAAGCAAAGACATCACAATTAAAATGCTAGCTCAAAAAGTGGGATTAAGTAACAAAAAAAATATGGAATGAAGAGAGTGTAATACTTAATTAGAATCAACCTTTATTCTAAAACACCATTTTTGCCTTTATTTTTTCTCCAGTGAGAGTTTTCACTTAACTATGCCGCAACAGAACCTTTGCATAACTTTCTACCAATTTCATATGCATTGTTGATCTTCAAGTGATTGTGCATTTGCATGTCTGACTTGCTTATTTCATGAATGTATGCATAGAATTGGAGAAAACATGTAAGTTTGCTACCATTCTAATGTAATGAAAACCAAAATAGGGAAGAAGCAAGACTTAACAATCTGGAGGCGGCACTCGTGGTGATGTTCGGTGTCCCAAGGGGTTGGTTATTTTTTTCTTGATAAAGATGGAAGAAGAAAGAAGATGTTGGAGGTGGTGGGTTGGGAGATGAGAAGAAGAGCATAAGAGCATGGGAGTGGAGGTACGGCGGTGATTTGGCAAAAGAGAGGAGCAATAAAAAAAAAGAAGAGAACAGAAAAATGTTGATCGGACCTCTCTCTCTCTCTCTCTCTCTCTCTCTCTCTCTCTCTCTCTCTCTCTTTTTACCAATAGTGCATTTAAAAAAATACAAAACCCATTTTTTTAAAAATCTTTTACATGATCTCAAACTTTTTTTTAAAGTATAAATGGGCAATTTTGAACTTGAGACCTCTTATTTACACTCCTCTTTCTTTTGTGCCACACAATCCATTCATTCCTCAGTGTCAATCTTATAGACTGTGAATGAAACATCGTAGCAATCTATGTTCTTTAATTAAATAATATACTAGAATTTTGCCTATACCTTAGCACGGTTTTTTTCATTTATTGTGAATTTATATAAATATGAATAATTTAAAAAATTAACAACCATCCTACGTGTTTATTTATATTAACTTTAGAAAATTAATATAGTCTAAATGTTCAATTATTTACTAATTTTTAAAAATTTGTTTACATACTTTGACTACAATATGATAGTATACATTAATCAAACAATGTACCCCATATAAAAAAGCTTGGTAGATATTCTTTTAGATAATTAAAATTTATATAATGCTATAAACGTAGAACTATATATTCAAATTTAATTAAGTAGAAAAAGTCTAGCAATCCATTTTTCTTTGTCAACAAATATTCATTTTCCAACAATATTAGTAAATCTATTGGTGTAACAGTTAATTTTCTTTTTTACACTAAGTTAATTTATATGGATAAAAATGATATTGTTAGAAAAGAGAGGATGCATAAGAACAAGCAATATTGTTCTTATGATCCTAAAATCGCTAAATTAAGGCCTCAATGATATTTGATGAAATCCTTCCTAAATTGATGTTTACTTGAAGATTTGGCAGATGGCCTGTCGTTAAGTATATTTAATGGGAATAATGAGAAATTTTGCCCTATTTGACAAGTGAGTTTTTTGGATATTTGTCTAAAAATTAACTATACTTACTATAGAAGTTGTAGAAAAAATTTTTAAAGTGTATAAATTTTTGAATATTTTGAAGTGTATAGTTTAAAAACTTTAAGAAATTTTTTGAAGTTACTGTAGCTAAAACTGTTAAAAAACTTGTAGTAGACAAACTTGGCCAAAAATTTGCTTGCCAAACAAGGCATTTAGTTGATAGATATGAAATTTTAAATTATGTATTTTATGAGACAACAATGATAAGGAAAGAGATTATGAAGAATTTGAAACATTAATCAACAAGATAATTGTGAATGGAAGTAATTTATAAGATATGTAAAATTTTAATAATATGGTGGTGAAATGAAATAATTATATTTCAATAATTGTGATTTGAAAAAAGTTTTACCATAGTTCTATGTAATAATGTGATAGAAAACAAATATCATTAAGATAAGATTAGTTATTTTCGAAAGATAATATAATCCAAGTAGAATTCAATATGGGTAACTTGACTCATAACTCGTTAATCCTTTCCAATTAGCAATGCTAAGTAGGAAATAGAATATATTTGATTGAAATATAGATGGCAAAGAAACCTATTTAACTAAATTTACTTATATCCGCCTATTAATAACTGGATATGGATATAATAAGTTTTAACATATATATATATATATATATATATATATATATATATATATATATATATATATAAATGGATTACCCAATTATTAAATGGGTATGATTGGGTAACCCATAAAATTCAATTAATTCATTTAACTTAGATTCCTAACTTATCCACCATCAATCGTTGTTGCCTCCCCCTGTTCTTGAGGTGTATCCTGTTTAGGTGTTGTTTGTGAAAATTCTTGTCAAAAAGACAAAAAAGACCTGTGGAGAGGTAAAAAAAATCGGTATGAGTGAGTGCTAGTTAGTGCTTAGTAGAGGCTTCCCCTGTTCCTATCCCTGTGTCCCACATCGTTTGTTAAGAGTGTGCGTGAGTGGTACTTAAGTTCCATGGGTGCACTCAAAAGTCAGCTAGCCTTTTGAGGTGTATCTTGTGGGGTTAACTTAGGTGTTGTTTGTGAAAATTCTTGTCAAAAAGAAAAAAAAAAAAAAGACCTGTGGAGCCGCTGTGAGTGAGTGCTAGTTAGTGCTTAGTAGAGGCTCCCTCTGTGTCCCACATCGTTTGTTAAGAGTGTGCGTGAGTGGTACCTAAGTTCCATGGGTGCACTCAAAAGTCAGCTAGCCTTTGAGGTGTATCTTGTGGGGTTAACTTAGGTGTTGTTTGTGAAAATTCTTGTCAAAAAAAAAAAAAATCGTTGTTGCCTCCACCGCCGCCTTCCTGCTCCTCCTCCTCTCTTCCTCCACTGATTGTTTCTCCTTCCCCTTCTCCCCGTCTTTCCTTAAGAGAAGGTCTTTGCCCTTTCCTTGCCTATTTCAATGAAACCAAATCCACCTTGAAAGTGCAAATTCCTGAGCTGATTTATGAAGAAACTGTGGTGTCCTAAAGATTTTCCCGAAGAATGTCATCCGGGCTAATATAATTATGAAGAAACTGTGTTGTCCAGGCTAATATAATTATGAAGTTCCTTTCGTATTATACTTGTGAGAAGTTGCATTATGTGGTCTTGCTTTTGTGCTTGTTTATGCTTAATGAATCATCACAACCAGCTTGGTGGTAGGATTTTGATAAGATCTTGAACAGCCACTTAATAATTTTGCATTTTAAGAGAATAGAATAACTTGAGGCTTTGTTTGAGGGAAGGAGGTTGGGGTCACTCTTTGTAATTGTTAGAAACTAGCTGCTTTTAATTGTTAGTGTTTGAATTGGTTTGGGGGAAAGGGGGATTGGTTGGTTATCTTTTGTTATTAAGATTGAGCTTACATTGTTATTACTCATTTGACTCATTACAGAGCAATTCTTGCATACTTGGTAGATGAGTTAGAAAGAAGATTGGACTGTTTTCTAATTTTTACAAGTATTTAGACTTGTATATTTTTGCCAAATTTCTTTCTCATTTCTAAAGATAACTGATTTTGCCTATACATGGTTCATCTTTTTGTGAAAATTGTTAAGATTGAGTCATTTTGTTGTCGCTAAAGCTATGTACAAAGCACAGAATAAATTCTTCTAAATAGTAGTCTAAGTAGTGCTTGGTGCTTGTTCTGCCATTTTCTTTCTTATCTTTTGAGGGAAGTTAGTTCAGAAAATCTCAACTATTTGCATGATTGCTTAGGGCCGTTTGTGGATTCCAAGTATTGAAAATTGATCTCATTTTTTTTCCATTAGAAACAAGCTACGATCTTTGTGGTTTTTCAAGAAATGGTTTTCATTGTGCTTGTCATATTAAATTCGCAAGTCAATGTTAGAGTTCAAATTCTTATGCAAGGTATTAATTGTCATGAATATTTTATGCTGCAGCTTACTTCATTGACGCACCCAAGTTATGTTTCTCTAGCTGTCATTATTTCAAAACTTGCTCAAGCACATTGATGATGTCATTTCTTTTATCATTGCTAATCTTCAACTTTCACATTATGCATCAAATATGTTGTTTTGCAACACTGAGTGTTGCTGTCAACAAATGTAACTGAAATTTTTCTTGAGGTTTTGTGGAGTTCAAGAGATTTTACTATAGTGCTCTTGGTGATTTTTGAATTCTGTTTGATGCACAAGAGTTGAAGTTATTCATCCTTCTTCCTTCATACCTGTACATCTCCCTTTATCTTTATTATTTTGGGATGTTGAAGTAGAGACAATAACATTGGCATTGGCCATGGACATATGAACTATATCATAGGCTATATGGCATGCACATTCCATAGATTAACATTGTAGAGTTAATGTAATGATTGTGTAATCCACCTTTGTAGAATTATGGTTCTTTTCTTTTCTCTTTTCTTATCATCTTGCCTGATAATTTCATGATTTACGTTTAGGAACTTTTGTTCTAATTCCTATGTTTTAACACACTCTTTACGCAAAGACTGGTTTATGGTGCCTAAGCTAAAGCTGTCATTGCCATTGGGTTTGATGATTTTATCTCTGATGCCCTAGGAGGTGCTGGGTTTTACTAAAAGGCTCACTTGGAGATCAAGAGAGCAGATGTTAAATTGTTAATGCATCCCGTATTGCAGAGCAACTCTTCGAGAAAATGAAGGCCAAATTTCCCATCTATTAAGGAAATGTTGAAGCCGCTGATCCCTGATATAGATGCTTTGAAACGATTCCCATTTGCTCGTAAAGTAGTTTCTAGCATTCATTGTTTCAATGATCTCTACATTGTTGAACATGTCAATGAAACTATTGTATTTTGACTATTTTCTAAGTCATCAATGGGGAATGAAGATATTTTGATTTTTTTTAAAAGTTCCCATAGTTGACTTGAAAACTCTAATGTATGGTTAACTAAGTGATTCAAAATCAGGTACAAGCTTCTCCTTTCATTTTGGCCTTTTTTCAAATTAAGACCCCGTTTGGAACTTGAGTTTTTTAGAAATTTGTCTAAAACTTTACTGTAGTGTATGTAGAAATTTTTGGAAAATTTTTTTAAGATGAAAAACTTTTTTTTTCCCTTTTCTTTTTTTTTTTCTCTTTCTCTTTCTTTTTCTTTTCTTTCCTCTCTTCTTCTTCTTCTTCTTCCTTCCCCCTTCCCCTTCCTTCCGCTGTTACCTCTGCCTTCCCAGCAGCCATGGCCCTACCATTTTTTTTTCTTTTCTTTCTTTTTCTCCTTTTTCTTCTTCCTTCCCCCTCCCTCTTCCCTCGTGGTACCAGACGAACCAGCAGCCATGGTCCCCAAATTTTTTTTTCTTTTTCTCTTCCCCTCTTCTCCCTCTCTGCTCCCCTCTCCCCCTCTACTCCCCTTCACCCTCCCCCTCTCCCTCTTGAAGCCAGAGAACCAGCAGCCATGGCGTGCACAAAAAAATTTTTTTTTTTTTTTGCTTTTTCTCTCCCCCTATTTCCATCTCCCTCTCCCCCTCTCCTTCCCTTCCCCCTCCCCTTTTGCCCAATCCGGTCGCGTGACCAGATCGCAGATGCGGTTTGGTACCGCACGACCAGATTGCAGCTAGGAAAGGGGAAGGGTTGCCAGGGAGGGGAAGGAGAGAGGGGAGGGAAGGAGAGGGGGAGGAGGAGAGGGAGAGGGAAAGGGAGAAAGGAATGAAAAAAAAAAGGGAAGACTAGCACCGGAATAGGTGGCTGGTGCCGGAAGCAGCGGCGGAGCTGGTGGTGGCCGGCGGCGGAGGTGTTGTGGATCGGGGTGGGGGAGAAAGAAGAAGAAAAGAGGAAGTTTTTTGTGTATTAGATATTTTGAAATGTGTAGATTAAAAAATGTGATAAGTTTTTTTTGGTTCCTGTAACTAAATTGTTAAAAAACTAGTAGTTAAAAAACTTGGCCAAAAAACTCGGTTCCAAATAGGCCCTAAGTTAATTGGGTAACTGTCTTTTGGTTGGATTTGCTAGCTAATATTTTGCTCCATTGAAATCATGACAAAATATCTGAAATTGTAACTAGATGTCAAATTTTCATTTTTGCCAATTGACATAACTTTAACAAATAGAAGTTTTTATGAACTCAGGAATATTGGCCAAGGCAATGGAGTGGGATAAGCTTTTGAATTAAGTTTTTATGTTAACTTTCATATTGTTTAGTTCAGCTTTTTATATTCTTATTGTTCAATTATTAAATTATGTGCAATTTTGCAACATAGTGCATGGATGAAAAAATTTTGGTAATTAGGCGTACTGGGCATTATAAGTAAATATTTAAAATTAATGATGGGTGTAAGGGGTGGAGCGGGGTAAGTTTTTATGTTTACTTTCATGTTATTTAGTTCAAATTTTTATATCCTTATTGTTCAATTAATAAATAATATATAATTTTGCGATATAGCGCACGGATGGAAAAAAAATTAATAATTAGGCTTATTGGATAATATAAGTAAATATTTAAAATTGATGGTGGATGAAAAGGGCGGTATAAAATTAATAATTTAGTTTACAAAATGAATTTAGATAAGTTTGTAAAAAATTAGAATAAATGGGTTGTAAATAGATAATTGGGTTACCCAACTCATTTTTTGACTTACCAACCCATTTTACCAACCTAAACCCACCCAAATTATCCATTTTGACACCTTTAGACTGAAATAATAACTTTGATATATATATATATATATATATATATATATATATATTCTTGAGCAAATTTAAATTGCCATCGCATGGTTAACATTCAACCATGAACCAAAATTTTCTTTTTTGTCTACATTCATTTCAATTGACAAAAAAAAAACACCAGATCAATCACATTAAAGTTGTACTGAAAACAATATGACACCCCAAATCCTAAATTGCATCTCTAAGTAGACATGGTCACAGTTTTAGAATCGTTGTTTCCGGTAAAAAATCTGACGATTCCAATTCTTTTGAAAGGTGAAATATAAATCAGCCCCTATTAGGATGGTTATGGTTATGGTTCTTGAATCTCCTATTCTGGTTACGGTTCCGATTTCTTCCGATTATGGTTTCAGTTCTTTTAGTTATATTTAAACACTTGTTGTTATAAATTTGATTCTAAAAAATGACAATGAATGTAAAAAAGAAAAAATTATTGTATTATCATGTGCAAGTAAAAAGAAAAAATGATGCAAATATTGTGAAAAATATCTCATTGTTGATTAGATTAGATTGATTTTGGATTTAAATTAGTCAGGGGGTATAAACCTACTAATGGAATGGGACAATGGGTTAGCATTGAAACTATTAGCATTAGATTGTGAGTATTAGTATTGAATTCTAAACTGACCAAATAGATTTAGATAGCAAATGTAGTTTTAGATGGTTTGAATGGATCGTAAATCGCTAGTCCGATTCTGATTCAAAATTTTGATGAACCTGAGCTCGAACCTTTAGCCATAGTTATGATTCTGATCGTAGTTTCTAAAATTTGGTTGTGGTTCAACAAACTGCCGAGCACAATTTATACATATCTATGAACTAAATGATGATCGACTTTCTTAATTTTAGGGATATGTGCGTTTGTATCTGTGGCTCGGACACATCGTGATTTTCGGTCCCTTAGACTCTCGAAAACCATTTTCTTGCTTCACAATCAGAAACACGACAAACTGTCATTGTCCAAATGCCAAATTATTTCAACTAGCACGGTACAATTTATACCATAATTTCCTCCACGTTTTGAAACTAGACATTTAGACAATTGAAAAGGTGCAGCACTCGCACATGTCATGTCTATAACTAAATGGTTATGTTATAAGTCTTAATCTTTTTTCTTGTTTATGTTGACTTAATGTCATGTGCATATTAGGTGAGCTAGATTTAGAAGAAACTAAAGTAGAGGCCCGCCTTCCTTGTTGGAAATTTTTTTTTAAAAAAAAAAACTCTTAAAAATAAAAAGAAACTAAAGTAATGTACCTAATTTACCCTAGAATATACCTTAGGTTGTCATTCTAGGACTAATTTGTTCCGTTTTTCGAAATAGGAGGGATAACTTTGTTTCATTTTAAAAGAAAAGGACAAAAAATATTGTTTTTTCAAAATATCAAGATGAGGTAGGTCATTTTTCCTAAAATAAAGCAAAAAATTGGGAAGGGGAGAATGAGGGGCAAGGGCACTAACAACTAAAACCTTTAATTGTATGGAAAGGCCAATCATGGTAACGTCGCGAGTTTTTTTGGATGGAAGATGGAGGAAAAAAGAATATACTAAAGGTGATGGGCCAGGAGAGAAAAAGAGGAGCATGGGAATAGGGGCATGGCGGTGATTTGCCAAAAGGGTGTAGGGAGAAAAAGAAGAATGGAAAAATGTCGATTGGACTATTTTTCTGTCAAAGGTTAAAAACTCCATTTTCTTTAAAATCTTATACATTGTCTCAACATTGTATAGGTAGACATGGCCACGGTCCCAGAATTGCTGATTTCGATTAAAAAATCGATGGTTTTCTAAAAGGTGAAACCTAAACTGACGCTTATAGGAACGGTTACGATTACGGTCCTTGAACCTCCGGTTCTAATTATAGTTCCCGTTTCTTCTGATTATGGTTCAGTTCTTTTTGTTATGTTTAAATACTTGTTGTTATAAATTGATTCTAAGAAAATATGACAATGAATATAAAATAAAATTATTGTATCGTCATGGGTAAGGAAAAACAAAAATGACGGAAATTTTAATCTCATTGTTGATTAGATTAGGTTGGTCTTAGATTTAGATTAGTTAGGGGATATAGACTTACTAATGGAATGAGGCAATAGGCTATTGGGCTTCGATTGGAACTAATAGTATTAGATGTTAATTATTAATATTGAATTCTAAACTGACTAAATAGGTTTAAATAGCAAATATTTATTTAGACGGATTGAATGGATCATAAACCGCCAGTTCCATTTCTAGTTCAAAATTTTGGTGAAACTCAACCTAAACCTGTAGTCACGGTTATGGTTCTGATTTTGATTTCCAAAAATCGGTTCCAATTTCGATTCAACAAACTACAGAGTACGGGCCAAATTTGGTCTGATTTCGATTCAAAACCTGAACTATGATCACCTTTATATATAGGAATGGCAACGAGATTATTTTGGAATGGGAGAGGGTCTCCGCCCCCCACCGTCTTTAGCTAACTATCCTCACCTCGCTTTGCTCCACCAAGGGCGCCCATGTCTGGCAATTTCAATTTTTTTGGGCTTTAGTCCAATCGCTCAATTTACTAGTATTGCTACTACTGATGGTACTACTATTATTGTCACTATAATTATGGGGGTGCGCAGGTGACGGGGAAGAAAAAGAAAAAAAAAGTTTTTCACCCTTACAAAAATTTATACAAAATTTTTTCGAAAACTTCTACAGTGTATTACAGTAAAGTTTTAGACAAACTCCCAAAAAATTCAGGTTCGAACAGGCCCTATAATTGGAGCTCACCTATAAAAGTGACTGTAAATCATGATATTTCTAAACAATGGACACAAAGTGTGATAATTTCTAAAATAAAAGAGGTGAGTTATGTATTAATTTGTTTTTATTGCTCCCGCTCCTGCCTTGCTATTCACCAGCCTCGTTGCCATCCCAAATGTTATACTCGAGAGAATGAGACCTTTTTTACTTTCTAAACAACGTATACTTTCTTTCTTGAACAGATTCAAATTTGCCATCACGTTCTAGAAATTCAACCACTAACCAAAATTTTCCTTACTATTAGCGTGCATTCCAACCGGCAAATTACAGATCATTGCATTAGAGTTGCATTCCAAAAACACGACAAATTTGCATTAGGCCCTGTTTATAGCACTTTTTTTTTTTCTTAGCAAACAACTTTATGGTTATTGGGGGAGGGTTGGGTTGGGTTGGGTGGTACAGGGGAAGGGAGTGTAAGTGAGAGATTTCAGGTTCGAGTCCTCCTGACTTTATGGTTATTGTAAATATTTTTCAATCATCTTTTCATCTTGAATACATCTTCTAAAAACAGCATATTAAATTTTCCCCCGAAACCCTTCAAAAAGTGAACTCCAAACGACCTATGAAATTTGCATCAATATCGAATGCTATTTTCTTTCATAACAATCAAAATAACTCAAATAAACATCTCATGAAAATATTTGTTACTTCTATAAATCTGTCAGATTTTCCATTTGAAACGCTATGTTTAGAGTTTTTATAGAAAATTAAATTATAATAATTTAATATACGTGAAATAAAAAATAATTAAAAATATATTTACAAAAAAACGAAAATTTTTGTTGAAAAACTGCAACCCAAACATAAATGCAGCTTTGTCGTGGGTAACACGACAAACAACTTTCATTGTCCAAAGCCAAATTATTTCAACTGGTACAGTCCAATTTTACAACATAGTCTCCTCCACGTTTGGAAACTAGACATCAGAACACTTGAAAAAGTGCAGCAGTCGCACATGTCCTCTCTCCATCACTATAAATACGCTCTGCTTCCGTTTCCCTCTATTATCTCTTTCGCCCCCATTTCTCTCTCTCCATAGAAAATCTCCGAAACAGAAGATACTTCTAAGTATCTCCAACCGACAAGAAAGTTCAGAAATGGCGGAGAAAGGAGAAGAGCGTGATACTGGTAGTTCCGGCGGCAAAAATCACGGACAAGGAGGAGAAGCAGCAGCAGAAGGAGGAGGAGGAGGAGGAGGAGGAGTAACTTCGCCGGTTCGCCGAGTTCTAATCATCTCCGCCGGAGCAAGTCATTCCGTTGCTCTCTTATGTAAGTCCGTTTGGATTGTAAGTTTTTGGAGTTTTTCAGAGAAAAGTATATTGTGACGATGTGATGTGACGTACGTGAAGTAAAAATGTGACGAAGGAACGTGCTGAACGAATTTTGGAAAAAACTCACAATCCAAACGATACTTTGTTCCAATTTTCTCTGCAACATTTTATTTTATTTATTTTTCTTTTTGTTCCGTTTGCTGGAATCTGCAGAAATTAGCTGAAATTTAGTTGGTGAGGTATTAATTGCGTGCATGAAGACCCCGTACGTTATGCATTAAAAGCTGTACATTCTTGTTATGTCTAATCAGGCTCAGGATTAGTTAATGAGCTTACCAAATTTTAATTGAGCCGGTTCTTCTGTGGACTACAACGTTACACGTCCTCCTTTACCCTTTTTCCTGTTCTTTTCCATTTTTTTTAATTTTCAAAATTTTGGCTGTTTAAACTTAATGATGGGAGTTCTTGGATTTTTAAGGTTGACTGAAAGACTTTTCCGCGTAAAATTCGTATTGTGATAGTCTAAGCCTCTAAGGATTTTCCTTGTACCTGTTTCTGAACCAAAAAAAAAGGAAAGGAATAATAAGTTTTTTTTTTAATAAGAAAAATGTTGAAGTTGAATTATGGGCATGAATCAGGGGAAAAATAAATAAATAAAAGTTGGCTTGGATTAGCTATGGATACTTACTTGAATGTCTAAAACTTGAGGATAAAATAATGTACATAGCACAGTTTGATCTTACTACTAAAACAGTTTAAAGCATCTTTGAAACAGCGTTGAAATTAAATGTTGCTTTTTCGTCGATCATAGTCCAAAGAATGTTAATTGGGTTTCACAAGAACCCCAAGTGAGGACTTAGGGAGAATTAGTTTTTTATTTTTATTTTTATTTTTGTGATGAATTGGTTGTGATTTCCAAAATGTAAGTGAAATGTCTATTACTCAGTAATGGGTTGAAAAATCTTTGGATTTTCATTTATTGCAGCTGGAAATGTAATCTGTTCATGGGGGAGGGGAGAGGATGGCCAACTGGGACATGGAGATGCTGAAGATCGATTTTCGCCAACTCAATTGAGTGCACTGGATGGACTTGAGATAGTATCTGTTAATTGTGGAGCTGATCATACTACTGCATACTCGGAGTTACGTATGGAAGTGTACAGTTGGGGATGGTAAGCAAGCTCACTCCTGAGTCCTGATTTAATCTTTGTTTGAGCTTTGATTTAGTTTGAGGAAAGTTGCAATAATTTCCTAATACCTGGTTTTTACTCATCAAGAATTTCAAAGGCATGGTTCTTGGACTTGAGGATGGATTGCCAATGAATTCCTGCAATTACTTTTTGATGCAAGTTTAATCTTATAAATGGGCATTAGATGGTGTAAATTCAAAAATATATCCAAAGCTATTAGATATTGTTCCTTGAACACCACAAGTAGATAAAAGGTATTGAACACAGCTTCCTGATTTGCAGAATTGTGCCCGACATCACATTGGTTCTAATGTTTTCTCCTTTAACTTAACTTAGGTCAGCTTTTTCTGATCCTACGGGTGTATTTTCTTGTACTTGATCTACATGACGTGACATTTCCACTCTCATCCCATAGACAGAGCAAGAAATCTATTACTAGAGATAGAGAAAAGGAGGGTATATGAAGTGGATGCTCCTCTTCTGGAATTTCAGAACTGATCTTGTGTCCAAAACCTTGTTTAGCTCCATGCTGCTTTGATCTTCAGTTTGGGCCTTTCCCACTTTAAATTGATTGCCATTTCCAAAATCCACAATGTACATGAATCGTACAACAGTCAATGTGATTGCCTCAGCACCCCACATTGCTCTCTGGATTACCCAGGCTATTTCAGACTAATTTCCTATGTGATGCAAAACTAATCTCCCTTCCAGTATTAAAACCTGAAAATGAGTCAGAGCGAAAATAGTAGGGAGACAATTCACATCCTTTCCTTAACCTTCAAGGAAATCAGCTGATTTCAGATACAAAATAATCAGGACAAATAAGATGCTTATACTGAAACTATATTTTAGTATCATTTGCAAAAGGTAAGTGCCAGATGGCCAACCGCATTCTTCTTGTTAGGATTTGGAAAAACTTCAATCTTCTTGAGTGAAAATAAAAAAGTAATGGTGATTATGAATGTCATTGCATTGGACTATTTCAGCTTAGCTGTTTAAGTGATACTCTTGAAGTTCATATATGAAGATTACTACAAAAAGAATAGTATGTCGTGTATACCCTTTTTCTTTTGGAGAGGATCAAAGCAGTTACTAAATTTCGCAAAGTGTTATATCACAAGTGTGCCTCTCAGGTCCTTAAAATGAAATCGAAATAAGGTGTGAAATGAAAAAGTGGCACCACAAGACATTAAGGTCCTGTTTATTAGTCCTCCTGCAAATACTGCACCAGCATATAAATGAATGAACTAGTTACAAAGAAAAGAATGTTTAAATTCTTTTTCAGCCCTTTCCTGAAGTAGCTCACCATGTTTGTCCTAAACCATTAACATAGAGTGCACTAAAAAGATATCAGGGAATCTATTTACAATGACATATAATTTAACAGGTTAGTTTATAGAAGTAAAGTGGAAAGAATAGGCAAGGCAAAAGATGAAGTAAACAAGCAAAACTCCACGGAAGGACGAATGAATTTGATACTACAAAGAAAGCAACAAAGATTTTTAACTGCAACGAGACTTGACTTGGGTTCCTGAAAGAACTGCTCATGTTTAATTGATATAAGACTGACTGTCGTACTCCATGCTGGACCAACCATACAAGGTCTAATTTGCAGAATAACATCAAACAACTCTTTAAGAGTTCATTCCTATGTGAAACAATTATGCGAATTTCTTGAAGCTATTCAATGTCATGCTGATCTTCTCTAAAGGAAGAATTCCATTGAGAAAATGTTTCGTAAATGTGAGAGATTTATGTTGAGGTTCTCCATTATTTTCAACCTTACTGTTTTTACTCTTCATCGCTTAAAAATTCAACAGGTATTTCTATGTTCTCTCCCTAACTTTTTTATTGCACTTTGGTTGAAATTAAATTACTGTGGAAAGGAATTAGAGAGAACTCAAGCTACATACTTATGGATGTCTGATTTAATAACCTATTTGCAAATAATTTGGTTTGCTCGATTGATGATTAAATTGGCTCCATAGTAGCCTGGTGATTATGCTGGTTTGATACAAGTTACTTTTAATTTTTGGAGCACCTGCTTAGGTCCTCACTGCTGAGATCAGACTTATTAATTTGTGGTTGCTACCATAAATATGCAATTGGTTCTCTTGCTTTTGCTATATTATTTGTTTGTATCCACTGATTTTAACTTCTTGAGGAGTAAATTTTATTTAAAGTGGTTTTTCTGGCATGAGAACTACGTAAGATTCAAGCAATTTATAATGATATCTTCATCTTGGACTTTTGTAGGGGTGATTTTGGGAGGTTGGGTCATGGAAACTCTAGTGACTTGTTTACTCCTCAGCCAATAAAGGCATTACATGGTCTAAAAATCAAGCAAATTGCTTGTGGGGACAGCCATTGTTTGGCAGTGACCATGGAAGGCGAGGTGCAGAGGTTAGCTGTGCTCCTTAGTGTAATTTTTCCTATACTTCTTTACTTAGAAGCTGGCTTTTTTTCCCCCGCCATGCTACCCAACATGGTGTAGTAGTAATACAATCAAGATTACTGATCTTTGGTTCTGAGTCAGATAAGTTGTAGAACTCTTTACTTCTTTGCGCATGAACTGGTGTTATACCATTAGCGATTCTGCATTCTATTTTTCCAGCTAAATGGATCAAAGCAAGGAAAGATTTTAGATGGATATTCAAACTCACAGTTCTACTGTACAGTTTTTCCCCTAGTGAATATGGTAAACAATTCATCAAAAATTGACAAACACATTCAACTTTGAATTGCATGTCTGTATAAAAAATGCTCAAACACAAAAGTTTGGCATCTTCAGTGAACTGGATTTTTTATATAGCTAGAAACCGGCTAAACAGATAAGATAATAGATTTTCACGCATAAAGAAGATAGCAGAATTTGCCTCCTTGAAAGTTTCTGAATGCAGTGGAGGATGTCTTTATTATTGTTCTTTTGACTGAATATAAAGTAGCCATCAATTGACTCTTTTTCTTTTTCATTTTCTGACTGTAAATTTGGACCTCAACTGAAGATTTGGTTATGGATTATGAAACTTCCTTGGCTTTTGTTGATTTATTTGTTTGACATGTGTTGGATAGCTATATGATCTGGAAATGTAGAAAAAGTCTTTCTTAATTTTCTAGCACATTAGACTTGATTGGGTACAATTGGAGGATCTCTTCGGGTCATACGGTGGATGTGTTCGGTACACGCATTTGCAAAAAGCCTATCAAAAAAATAAATGGCTAGAATTATAGGATTGGTAAATGATCTAGTAATGGGATTGGCAAGGTGATGGCCTTGAATTGTCACCAAATTATTAAAACTTAGTAGAGCATGTAATCACACAGAATATTTCTGAACAAATCATTAACTGTAACAACTTTGGAATGTGGTGTAGAATCTTAATGCATTTCAAGTACTTTGTGTGATCTCTAAATCATTTTGAGTCTAAGAGTGACAGTGAGAATTAGAGATAAAAGATTAGAGATAGAAGAAAGAAGTGACTAGCTGGATAGAGTTCACTTTAACAGGCTATATAACAGGTAATTCATCCGTAGAAAAGGAATACTGCGAGATACTTAAAATGGCCAAAATATTCCTGTATTGCTAACATTGTTTATCTTTTCAGACCCTTTTTTGTTTCTCAATGTGCTTTGAGAATGTGCCTATCATTGCTTCTTTTTTTAAGCAAAAGACAGTGATGTCTACCTAGGAACTTCTGCAATCTGGCTTGCACCTGTAGGTTCCTCTAATAAAACTTTTACCTTCTGAAAAGAAAAAGATACTGTAATTGAAGTTCTTATGTTTTAGCTTCTAAATTGAGATTGAGGATCTATATGATTCTGGATTCTGGTAGTCATTGTTACAATAATAGGGTGTAACTAGAGTTAACAACTAGGCAGTAACTCTTTGCCTAAAAGCAGTAACTTTTTCTATTTGAATTGATCTATGTGAATTGCAAACTTGATTTAATTCAGTATTTTGCAAGGATATTGTGAGTATTAAACCATTCATTGCATCTGGAGAAGTTGGAGAAAAGAATTCAATTGCCAATGATAGTTATGCACAAGAATTATGTTAACAAACTGATCCTGCTTCCAGCAGGAGCAGCCACTCCTATCTTCTGTCTAACCCTTCCATTTTGTTCACTTAGTATCCTTCTTTTTTTTTTCATCCTTTTCCCTGTCTCCTTTGGAATCTAAAGTGCTGAAAGTATATACCGTGTACAACTGACAGTTAGAGTTGACCAAAAACTTTTGGTTAAACTGTATTACCCTGGAACAGGTTCAATGGGAGTTAATGGCTCTTGTTCCTTAAATGTCCGTATCATGAAAATGAATTGTGAAAAATCTGGAAGCTATTGATACTGTTATCTAATCTCTAATTACATATTTATGTTTTGATATTGCTACAGATAATAGAATAGAGGAAACAACTTACTCTTATTTTTTCATGAATATATGTTACTTCTCTAGACAACAAATTTTCTTTGTACTAGCAATGCAAATACTTGTTTCCAATTTCTGCAGTTCATTGAAATGAATTCCATCTTGTTTGGGTAATTACCAGTATATATCATAAATTGATAGTTAACTTGGACTAAACCTGATCATAATTTTATGGAAAATTTCATGTTGTTGCATCTGTCACATGCCATGTGTATTTGTTCATAGTTGTGCTTCATAAGCAATTAAGGTGAATGACCATTTGTGAATGGATGACAAGTCTTGATGTACATGAGTGGAAGGACGATTAATATTCATGTTGATTAAACTGTGTCATTGTTTTTCATATCTTGATTAAAGGTGGCCTGTATATTCTAAAATTTTTTTTTTCATCATTTTTACCAAATTTTTTTTTAACACCAAATTGGTTATCCAAGTTTTATCTTTCATTTATCAGATGGAGATCATTGCAGGCGATCATGGTTTTTTTTTTTTTAACCAGCTTCTAGCTAAAATTTTGTGCCAAAACTAGAGTTCTACTTAAAGAAACCAACAAACTATTTTAGGTGTTGAAGATGATATTGGACGTATTTAGGCCGTTATATGAAATTTAAACAGCATCCTTGCTTTTCATTCCTTTTCTTTGTGTTGTGCCAGACATGAATTACTTCTAATTATTTATGCATTAAAAGTTAATTTGTTTCAGCTATATGCACTTTAGTAGACGAACAATGTAGAAGGTCATTCATGCATGATGTGCTAGCTTATGAGAGAAGCTGGCAGTAATCTGTCACTGACATTTGCTAGGTGTACCAGAGTCTGTTTCCTTTTGACATTTTATTTTGGATGATCCTTTTTCATGTATGTTTGTCAATTGAAGTTGGGGTCGGAATCAAAATGGTCAGTTGGGCCTTGGCACAACAGAGGACTCTCTTGTGCCACAGAAGATTGGAGCTTTCCAGGTAGTTCAAGTTGTATGATTGTTTTTGTGTTTATTTGCTATACTTCCTTCACTAACTTTTGCACCTCAGAACTTGCTTCTTTCTTCTGCTTTTGCTTTTTCAGCCATGTTAGTTTTATGAGATTTAATCTGTACTTGATCACGTGACTTTGTATTTTATGATAAGTGTGAAGGAAATACATAGGCAACGTATTTTTATCACATGCACTCATGTGCTGGATATAGCTAGGGTTGGCGCTGCATTTTCTAATTCCATTGCTTGTGCATTGCGAAATTATATGTGAGACTAGATTGTCAGTGAGGATCAAATTTTTTTTTTCACTTGCTTTGACATAGATCATTGCTAAGTTTCCTGAGTTTGTTTATTAGGCTTGATGAACCTTTCATTCACCAAGCTTATATAATTCTTTAATGTGAAAAGTGGAAAGCAGTACTCATAAAAAAGTTGCATGTTTTAGAGCTTTGGCTTTTGTCATTTATGTTCCTGCAAAAGAAGAATTAAGAGTGATGCTTGTTCAGCTGAATGTGTTAATGGCAGAAATTGGTTGATTCAGTTTGAGCACTTTACCTTCAGGTTATTGCTTTCATTATCGACTTTTAAACAATCTCATACATAACCTTGTGGAATGTAGAATCGGCAAGGCATGAATGATAACAAACTACAAAGTCCTGCAATGAACTGTTGAACCTTTCATTTGATTGCCTGGATGACCTGTACTTACTTTTATAAAAGTTGCTGAGAACATATCGATATTGATCTGCAAAATTTATTTTTTTTTGTGATGTACTGTCTGTAGGGAGTACCTGTGAGGATGGTTGCTGCTGGGGCAGAACACACTGCTGCTGTAACAGAAGATGGTGAACTTTATGGTTGGGGCTGGGGTTGTTATGGTAACTTGGGTCTAGGTGACAGAAATGACCGCTTAATTCCTGCAAAAGTTTCAGCTGTTGAGGTCTATCTCCTATCTGAATTATATTAATAATTGCATGTTTTTCGCTTTGTGGTAGATGGTAAAGATGGGAATGAATTAATTCTTTTATCACTTAATACATTTCATCCATTAAAACTGGTAGTTGATGTTGCTAGATTCAAAAGAAAAACTGAATTTAAGATAGGATATTCTGGATTGTGCTCAGAAGCTTCTGACAATGATAAACATCTACTACCTTAATCTTGATGAGTTTATCGTATGAATCTCTGAATACTAGAAGTTCATATGATCAATATTTAATCGGTGATCACAGATGTAAGCTGAAAGTGCCTGATTGATCTCTGGTTAATTTTAAAAATGTAGGATTTGAGTATTTGTCTTGCTGGTAATTTGTGCATGACCATCTTATCATCCAATCATTAGCAAATTTTGGTTTGTTTCCACTCCTATTTATTTAATTTCTAATTCCTTGTAACAATTGATTGCATTATTATAATTTTTAGGGTGACAAGATGATTCTAGTTGCTTGTGGATGGCGACACACAATATCCGTCTCCTCTTCTGGTGATTTATATACGTACGGCTGGAGTAAATATGGTCAACTAGGCCATGGAGATTTTGAAGACCACCTTGTACCGCATAAGTTGAATGCTCTTAGCAAGAGTTTTATTTCTCAGGTACTTTTTATTGTTTGCCTGCAATGTGTTTTCTTCGATTAGGCCTCCTAGGACATTAAAGAAATAAAGAAACATTTGCACTTATGATGCTTGAGATATCCTGCTGAAGATTATCAATTCTTATTCATTTTAAACTGATTTTTTTGTTGGCAAAACTAATCAAGCCAAATTTGAGAAGTTTTAGCTGGTTTTTGCTTGATTTTGTAGGATAAATCCCAAAACAAAGAGTAAAGGAAGACTCAAATATGTGTTGGTTCTTGCACAGTTGGTGCAGACAAGATAATAACTTAAAATGCATGCTCGGTTTCTCCTCCCATGGCATTAATATTTTTTCTTTTACAATTCACTTGAAGTCAAATAAGATTTTGACAGTACTTTTATCCTTCTTTGTGTCAGTTTTCAAGTTGGTGGCTATGCAAACGGTGATAATAGCTTATATCTTCTTCATTCTTATAAACGCATTGTAGTGTTAAGAATCCATAGCAGACACATTGAGAGGTTTTTTACTTTACAAAATAAATATGAATTTGAGCTATGACATTTTATATGTACAAGATATTTGTCTGCATTCTGATACTGCAACACTTGTGTAAAACTGCAGTTGGTGAAATGCAAAACAAATCTTCTGTACATAAAATTATGTAAACACCTACCCATGATTCCCTTGCAATCATTTTAACTCCTTAAATGTCCTCATAAGATTATTAAAGAGCAGACAAGCATCGTCAAAAAAAAAAAAACAATATCGACGATAATTATGTCTTTATGATTCTTACACTGTATGGTCTTATTCTTTCTTTTATTCTTTTCAGATATCTGGTGGATGGAGACATACAATGGCATTGACAGCTGATGGCAAACTTTATGGTTGGGGATGGAATAAGGTACGTTATGTTTCTTCTTTGGCTTTTCTTTGATCTATATCGCAACTTGACCTAAATATGTGCAATCTCCAATACCTGTAATAGTGAGCTTATTGGGCGCAAACAAATTCCTTTTGTCAGGTTTCACTCTAATTTTCTTCGTACATACAACATCATGTTTTGTACATCTTGTACATTCTAAGTGGTAATGTTTAATAATGAAATTACAAAGTATTGGATTTTCTTTACCTGACTATCTTTTTATATTTTTTTTGTTTTTCATGGATCTTTTTTTTTAAGTACTGAAAAAAATAAAATTACATGTTGAGGTTACCCTCCAGTCCTTGAAAAAGAGGCTAAGCACAAACGAGAAGTACTTACAAAGATATGGAAAACTAAATTAATATTACCTAACAAATTTTAAGATCTATTTTTTAAGCCCATATGAAAGAGCACAGGGCCCTTTCTTCTCGGAGATTGAGCTTGCTTCATGTTAATGTCTTTTCACACTTGCACCTTGCTTCTTGTGTAGTACGTGGTTGAGTGGAACTTTGATTCTTTGAGAGAGGTGGAATTTATCATGGGTCTATGCTTTTCTTTAATGAATGATTTCCTAAAGTTCCCTGTAATTTACATGATGTTGACTTCAGCAAAGCCTTCTAATGTTAGGACATTTGGCTGTACTTTTTGGTCTGAAAACAGATTAGTACATTGATGTTCTGCTGTGACTTAGCTTATCTTGGCTTTCTATTTTTTCAGCTCTCTATTTTAGGAAATACTTGACCTCAGTTGTGAGCTGGTCCTGACATGGTTTTTGTTGCATGTCTCATGAATTTCTTGGGAATGCTATCATATGATGTGTTATTTGGCTTTTTGTAGGTGATGTCTTCTTCATGTAGAAAATTTATGACTTATTAGAATGTCCATGGGTCTTTAATTTTATAGCCCACATATTCTACAAGGCCCAGGCACAATAATTATTACTTTAAACGATTTACCTATTAGCACGGTCTGGCTAAGTATTTCATTTTGGTTAAGAGGTGGTGCTTCCTTTGTTGAGTGATCAAAGTATCTAGAAAAATTATATTATTTTGTAGTGAAGTGATGCCAAGTATCATGATGTAAACCTCCACTGCAAAAGGAGGTGAATAGAATATTTACTGTTGTATGCTTTCGATTTCACAGATCTTATACTGTTCCATATTTTGGCTGTTAAAGTTCCTCTTCCTAATGTAGGAGAAAGTAATTACATCATATAGCTGTTAATTTTGTTTCATCATATCAGGTATATGGTTTGTTGACTTCGCCTGTTTGTTTCCTACATTTACACAGTTTGGACAAGTTGGTGTAGGTGACAACATAGATCATTGCTCTCCTGTGCAAGTTAGATTTCCACTTGATCAGGCACGTTCCTTTTTAATACTTTTACACCTCTGGTATTGATTATATGTCCATTTACTCTTGCACAAATGACGGCTCCTTTTCTGTTTGAATATTCATGTTTCTTTGGATGACAGAAAGTAGTTCAGATATCTTGTGGTTGGAGACACACTCTTGCTGTTACTGAAAGGCAAAATGTCTTTTCTTGGGGAAGAGGCACAAATGGACAACTTGGGCATGGGGAGTCTGCTGACCGGTAATGCTACTGATTGAAAATTTGAAACTAGTGAGTCCTAGACATATCATTTTTCCTCCTTTCCTTTTGGGGCTTTAAAGGTGTCAAGAACCAGGAATCTAACTGGTCAATGATGAGAACATAGAAAAGTTGGGTACAGATCGTAACATATACAGGGTGCTAAGAGTCCTGATTAAGAGTTACAAATGTAACAGAAACAGTATAAACTCTATGAATCATTACCACTTGCTATAAGAATATTAAACAAGAAGAGGCTTTTTATCAGAATAATGTTGATATTAATCAAGTACGTATCCTTCTTAAGTAAGTTTTTTAGTGCAGGTATCAAATCAAACACAGAGCGATAGCGGTGTGCAAAATCGAAAAATTCTGATTTACTGACCGAATTCGAATTGAATTCGGAATTTCGAATTTGGTAATTCGGAATGGAAATCGGAATATCTGATTTCGAATTGGTCAAATTCAGGTCGAATTCGGTAATGAGATTTTTCAAATCGGAAATTCTGATTTCGAATGTACAATTAGAAATCGAAATCAAAACCGGAATTCGGAATTCCTATTTCGATTTCAAATCTGTTTTTCATATATATATATATATAATATAACATTTATATTATAATAATATTTTTATATTCATGAATTCGGTGAAATCGGAATTCCTATTTTGATTTCAATTTCGTTTTCACACATATATATAATATTTTTTTATATATATGTAATATAATATTTGTATACTAATAATAATAATTTTTATATTCATGAATTCGGTGAAATCGGAATTTACCGAATTCCGAATTAGGAATTGGTGAATTCGAAATCGAAATCGGTCGAAAATTCTGATACCAAAATTCCGATATCAAAGTTCCGAATTACCGATTTCGATTTCGATTCACACCCCTACAAAGCGAGATAAAGTCATTGTGAAAATAATTGGAGAGAAAAAGTTTTTCAATCTAAGGAGAAGAAAGAAGCATATTGGTCAAACTAGAATATAATCAATCTTATCTCAAGCTTACAGGGATTTTATGTTTGTTTTTTATTTTCATTGTTGTGTAATATGTCATATTTGGGTTGTATATAGATGTCATGATTCCTTTTGCTAATTCTGATTATTTAGTTTTATTGTGATGTGCACTCCCAGTGTAGCTTGGTGTGGAACGTTTGTTTAGCTTCACTTGAGGTTGTTTTAGTTATTTCTTCCCCTAAAACTTAGAAAGACAAGGCATAAGAACCTTTGTTTAGCATCACTTGAGGCTGTTCTAGTTATTTCTTCCCTAAGACGTAGAAAGACGCCATAAGGATAGCTGATAAGTTATTGCAGCACTCAGAACTGTTCCTAGTACCAAACCCATTTGCTTAGCCCCTGATGATATAGTACCCCATATAGATGTTTCTAAATGTGTGCTATGAGCGTGGGGAGGTAAGGGGATTTGATTACAAGTGTACACAAAATCCTGAAGTGAATTAAGATTACGTTTCTGATAGATTTCAGATCATTATCACAGAGCTTCGTAAGCCTAGATGAAGCTGGCTTGGACATCAGGAATTTTCATTATACATCATGTATCGAGGTTGGTTACCTGTGCCATGAAAAAATTCAAGGAAAACTGGATTGACACTTATTCCTGTAAACATTCCTCTGACATATTCTTTTAAAGCTATAGGTGAATCTTTCGAGCTAAACAGCTAATATAATTGTAATTTGCCTCACAGAGAATAGAAGCTTGTACTCTCTTGCTGGTTGTTTGCTTTATCTTCCTTGCTGAGTGCAAAGCTTCAGGAAACCATCCATTTTGTGTGTCTTATGGTTTTGGGGAAAACATTCTTTTGCATGGCTTGTAGAGGGGATGATATAAGAGTGAGGAGGTCTTACAACTTAAGGACTTTACTCATGGCAATTCACTTGTCTTTTGTATGCTTTCTAGCTTTGTTAGTTTATTCTATTTACTGGACAGAGCTCCATGTGCAAAATAATTCCTATTTGTCATTGGCTTATGCTGCTAAATTTGAACCTTGAAGCAATGTTCCCAAGATCATAGAGGCTTTGAGTGTCGACGGATCCAGTGGACAAGTGATAGAGAGCTCAAAAGTTGATCCATCCTCAGGTGTGCTTTTGAGTTCTTGTGGTTTTAGTTTTTATTAGGTTTAGACATTATGGTAGTTTCATGTTCTAAAAATTGCTTTCATGTTTCTTTGGAGCAGAGAAATTGTCGGTCTCACCCACTGATAGATATGCAGTTGTCCCTGATGATAATGTATGTATATTCTGCAAAAGTTGTTCTTCTCTTTATAATGCTGAAATTGTCATGTTAGCATTTTCGTTTTACCACTTCTCAACTATGTCGTATTCTGGGGTGGGAATGGGGCTTGTTGGTTGAAGGATTTTTGTTTGTTGAAGCTTGGCTTTGAGTTTGAGTTTGTGGATTTAGATTTGGGGAGAGATTTCAAACTAATGGATGTTAGATCATCATTAATAATGCTTTTGATGAAACAAACAGGTTGCTTGAAGGATAAAATTCTTCTTCTAGATAGAATAAATTGAGAGATCAATGCATGTTAAGATGTCTGATAGTCTTCACACCAATAAAAGCATTTCTTGAGATGGAGGTACATGGATGGGTACATACTGATCCTCATATACCATTTTGCGGGTGAAAAGGTTATGTTTGCATTGTTATATAGTTGTAAGTGCATGTGTTCTTGCATGTGAGGATGCTCATAACTATAATGTGTTGCTGTGTGTTTTGGTGGAGATGTGAATGTTTGCTTTTTTCTGGTGGGCTTGGGTGATTTTATGTGAGAATGTTGATGAGCATGGATGTATGGTGAAGTGAGGTTGTGCTATGTGAACGCTGTGAAGTGTTAGGTATATGTGATTTACATGTGCTCATAATGATTTTTGTGGCTGTAGGTGTCTGTAGGTTAATGCATCTATTTTTCTGCAGCAGGGTGTCTGTGTACGCGTGCCCGTAGGTGTGTATGTATAAATTTTTGGATTTATAAGTGGCATATCTCTGTGATTAAGCAACTGTACTAGCGGGTAGTGGGTGGATGGGGCTTTTTATGGCTATGTGCGTGGGTTTATGTGTCTTGGAAGTTTCAAATAGTAAATTGGGTTGATATATACCTGTGGAAGGTAGCTTGAAATTCTTTGGATCTATATATGAGTTCAACATCTTCTGTAGAGATTCCTGGTATGGGGGGTGAAATCCATTGGAGTTCAAAACTTTCTGGGACACGATCAATTCAACCACACCATAGGTCTTTGCTATTAAATTTTTGTCATAGATTGTTTTATATTTTACAAGAAATTGTATAGAATGGAAAGGACCACACTCATTGTTTCAAGATGTTTAATCCATTTGTCTTGATGTTGACTCTTAGATAGGAAAACTGTATACATGATCCTTCGAGGAAAAATAGTATATTAGAAAATTTTTAAATTGATAATCTGGTGGAAGAACAAAAACTTGATTGTAACGGATACCGAAAAGGAAGAGCATTCTTTCATTTTTTTTTTTTTTTTTGAAAACATATGCAGAAGTTGCAACGATGTAATTGAGGGTCTATTTTATGTCATTTTGATTCATCTTCAATTTCGTTTTCCTTGGATGCAGAGTCAGACAAGCACATTACTAAGTGGCAATGGGAGTGATGTAAATGTCCCTGAAACTGATGTGAAAAGGATTAAAATGTGAGCTTGTCTTCTCTCCAGCATTTGCTCTGGACTTATCAGCATGGACTTTTCCATCTTTGGAGAACTCAGGTGCTGTTCTTTTGGTCCATAAAGTATTTGACTCCTATAGGCATTTTGTTTGGTTTAAGCTACCAATGATGTGTTTGGTTATCTGTGTGGCTCACTGTTTACCATATGTGTAAGGTTTGATGAAATTTGTATCTACAAGAAACAAGAAGGGATTCACATGGCTTGCATATCCTTCCTTAGGTACAAAAGATTGAGTGTTTTACATCTCCCTATTTCGTCTTGGTTGTATGCTTGATTGGTGTTTATGTCTCCTTAATATGTAAGAAGCAGGTGGGAAAAGACTTGTCAATTATCATATCTGATAGTTTTATACATCCAGTTCCCTTCTCATCATTGCTGACTTTGTCAATTCATCCAACTGTTGGAATGTGTCTTGCTTCATGAAATGATGTCAATGCAACCATAAGGAATGTTCTTAAAATTTGAACTTGCAATAAAAAGGGAAACTGATACACAAATAACTTGAAAAGGTTGATACTCTCTTTTTTTTCCTTTTCTTTTATAACAAAGAAGATTTTATTACTAAATTTGCTGGAAAAGTTTCTTATTTATCATTTCTGATAGCTTCATAATCCAGTTCATCTTTTTTTTTTTTTTGAGGGTAAAACATATGATTACTGCTACCTCATTGCTGATTTATAACGTATAAAATTTTGAGATGGACTTGCTCTCGTAGACCAGTTCCCCAAGAAAATGTGCTATCTGTATTATTATTGGTTCCTTTTAGAAAAGTACAAAGCTTTTAAAGTATAGTATATTGGTCTACAAGAACAAACTAAACCACGAATTTGCCTGGCAAAATTCATGCCACTTCTCTTGGAATTTGTATTAACCATAAGATGTGGTTGGAATCAGAAAGCAACCTTATGTGGGCATGTACGGAGAGAGGTCACTGAACGTTAGTATAATGGGAAAGTAAGTGGTAAACAAAATTATTTGAAAAAGGTTATGCTTTGTTGAGCAAAGATTTGTGACGACTAAGGACCAGGTTCATGCAAAAACTCTCTCTCTCTCTCTTCCTAATAGAAACAATATATGATTTCATTGCATAAAATTGTACTAATGGCAGAAAATAATTAAATGGCAAACAATACAAAATAGATTTGGAAATCAACAAGTACAACAAATTAACAAAAAGAGCATTGTAAACCTCGAACAATCTTCCAATTTTGAAATTGTAAGTTGGAACCATTGTTGCTAGTGTTTCATGTTTGGTGCAAGTAAAATTGAATTTGAGTGGCCTGTTGACATTCAGAAAAGTTAGAAATAGTGAAAATATTTCACGGGAAATTACGGTAAATATCTACGAATTTTATTATGACGAAATTTTTTGTAGCTCTAGAAAAATCCATTTTGATATTTTATAGCCTATTTTGGATATGTCTCTAGACAACTTCATAGCACTGGACTTTTTTTTTTTTTTTTTTTTTTGCATGCTATAAAATTTGTTTCATACAACTTCATAGGATTCGAGCTACAGCCTCTCTCAAATGTAAATTACAATTAATCTTTTAATCTGTACCATAACTACTTTTTTTTTTTTTGTCCCCTCTCTCTATGTGTGTGTATGATTGAATTCCACTTGGTAAAAGTAAGGGGTTTGGCATGAATTTCTACTAGTTTTTGTTAACCGAAACAAAAATTAAGACGAGGAACTTGGCTTCAAAGCCACAGCTTAAGATGTAGGAAACGAGAAATCATGAGAACTACAATTAAATGTATGCTAGCTTGTAGATCAGCTTCCCAAAAGCACCGACCAAAATCACTATGTAAAGATTAAATTGCAGATCAGCTTTCCAAAGGCAACATATCCCCTCTTCCATCATTGATAATTATGCTTACCTTAAAAGAGCAATTGTAATTTTTAAGCCCTCAAAGTATAGAAGTATCTTTGAGAGAAGAATTTTTGCATCATACCGAATTGTAAGTTCAGATTTTTTTTTTTTTTTGGGGTGATTTGATAGGAAGAGGAGATGGTCGAAATTTTCTTGAAATTAAAATGTATACCAAGCAATAACGATCTTGAGGTTGTTTAAATTGTAGTTCTAACCTCAACAATAGCTGTCTTTGTAGCAAGTTAGCAGCAAGATCCAATTTAAAACTTCTATAAACAAACTGCATCAGCATAATCTGTGATTGAAGACACTGTTGATGCTTACTCAATAGGGAAAAAGATAATATTTTTGTGAAGACAATTCTACAAATGTTATCATCTTTATGGGGTCATTATTCATCCCATTCATGTAATCAGCACTAAGAATTGGCTTTTTCATACAAAACCCATAGATCCTTAAAATGGATATCAAGAAAGAACTGCAAGTTTGGTCCCATATCTTGGGATGTGCATAAATATGGTCCCTTCTGCTGAGAACAAAGTCAATCATCTATATTTTGGAAATGAATTAGTTGCCTTAAAATTTGGACACATACAATACTCTCAAATTTACAAGTTTACCATGTGTACTAATGAGATTGATGATTGAATAACAAAGACTTTTACAAGTGCTAAAAGAAGTTGAGAAAAATTCCCCAACTTCATTTGTCCTCTTTTGGCAAATAATAAGATTTTCATGGTAATTTTATCTTGTGCACATTGTAATAAAATTCACCATAGTGCTCAACAAGTTTTCTTGCTTTTGTGAGAACTCTATTGTTTGACAAAATCTAAAAATTGGCACTAAGCAAGTTTCTAAAAAATAAATAAACTCTTTTTTTTTTCATTTTTAATAAAGGGATGCAATGACAGCAAATTTAAGTTATTCTATGGGAATTTTGTTTTACAACAAAAGACAAAAAAAAGATACTATGGTTTTTCTAGGTGCCTCTTTCTCCTATTATTAGAGTTTTTACACCTATCCATTCAATTCTAAAAGCAGCTTCATGTTTTTCACTTTCAGTGTTTCTTTTTGACTTTTTTTATTATCCTTAAATCGATAAAAAGTATCTTTCCGTTTATGGTATTCGTCTGTCTTCCTCATTATACTCTTTTAAGTTTGTCATCAAATCTATAAGCACTTATATCCTCAATTTGTTTAGAAAATTCTTGCCCATTTTATATTTACTTTTTCAACATTGGAAATGCTGATTTTATGCTCTTTTTTTTTTTCAAATTGATTGAGTTTTGTCCTTTCATTGGATTATTGATTTTATTCACCAAGTTTACAATACATTATTATTGACCAATGAAAAGGCTATTGCGGGTGTTAAAAGAAATTAAAAATTTGAAGTGAATACATATATAGGATAAAGTATACCTAAATAAAATTTTATTTAAAATAAGAAATAAAAGAATTTTTGAGAAAATTGCCCAATTTCATTTTTCTTTTTTCGTCAAATAATAAATTTTCCATGATAAATTTTTCTTTTGCACACTATAATAAAATTCACCACGGTGCTCAGTAAGTTTTCTTGCTTTTATGGGAACTCTATTGTTTGACAAAATAAAAAAAAAATTGGCACTAAGCACTTCTCCAAAAAAATAACTATTGTTTGACAAAATGAAAAAATTGGCACTGAGCACTTCTCTGAAAAAATAATTTTTTTCTACTAGAGTAATGCAATGATAGCAAATTAATTTCGTGCATAGGAATTTTGTCTTATAACAAAAGAAGATATAATATTATGGTGCTTCCAAGTACCTCTTTGACCTACTAATAGGGTTTTCTACACCTATCCATGCAATTCCAAATATAGCTTGACGTATTTCACTATTAGTGTTCCTTTTTTCACTTTTGTATTATCCTTAAATCTATGAGAAGCAATTTCCCATCTATAGTGTTCATCTGCTTTATTCTTTATACTCTTTTGACTTTGGCGTTAAATCTATATATAGGCACTTTTGCTTGATTTGTTTAAAAAAGTTCTTGCCCATTTTATGGTCACCTTTTCAACCTTGGAGATACTTATTTTGTGCTACTTTTTCAATTTGTTTGTGTTTTTCCTTTTACTATATTCGATTACTTATTTTATTCAAAAATCATATTTTAATATGGTTTAATTATCCTTTGAACACTTAAGATGCTCTTTATATGTAATTACATATACAATGTATATAAGATTATATACCTATACCAACTTAATCTCGCAATCAATGAGCTATAAATAAAAAAGACTAGGGGAGAAGCCTGGCAATGCGCAGGAATGAGTACCTGTGTTATAATTTGTTAAGCATCATAAGATTAAGTAAGTAAAAAATACTATCAATATTGGTAAGAAAGTGAGAAAGTATAGTGATTTTTAAATGCACAAATAGAATCAAACACATTAATTTGTTTAGTGGAGAAAAAAGTAACCAAATGGCCATTTAATCACATAATAATCATAAGTCAGTAGGAATTTTCAGTCACAAAATTGACAAAAAAAATTGAATCAGTTTCGTCATTGCAATTATAATGATTAGAAACAAAATCAAACCATATTTTGCAGTACTTTCCTTTGTTACTAAAGGATTATGAAATTTCAGTACATGCTACAAAGAAATTCTATTTGCTATCATATATGAAATTCTAACTGAATATGAGGCGAATTGATCTTGCAAATGTTATTCTTTTGTAATGTTTTATCCCAACCCTATCAATAAAAGCAGAAAGTCATAATCAATCCACTTATATTAAAATAAGAGAAATTGAAGCAATATAAGATCTTAACAAGGAGCTAAAGATGTAAGAGTAAAGTATAATTTATCAAATAAAAATCTACTCATATATACGAGTCCAGTAAATAAGGTAATTTTCATCTTAGACCAATGCCAATTGCTATCAGCTCCACAAAAAAAAAAAAAAAAAAATACAAGAACAAAGTCAACATCAAATGTTTTCAATCAGAACCAATAATAAACTATCAAACACTACCTATTATATTACAATAGTAGGAAAACATCTTCTATTAAAAGAATATGAAACTTGAGCCTTTAATAATTTATAAAATATATAGAAGCAATTCAAAGGCTTTGGATTTCTAACAAATAATAAATCACATACCCTAATTATTGATTTTTTTTTTAGTGCAACTGTCATTGACAACATCACAAGAAAAATAAACATCAAACATTTTATTCTGAATCAAAACATATAGTAAACTAATTTAACAAAAAGATTAAATGAACTAAAAGATAATATTATGTCTCTGTAAATTACTACTTACGATGTCACATCACTAAAGCAAAAATTATTATGAATCAAGAACATAAAGGATACAAATAAGAAAGAGGACAAGAAAGAATTGCAGACCTTCAATAAGAAGAAACATAGAGTAAGAAGAGGAAAAACTAGATAAAATAAAAGAAGACTAAGATGAAGGAGGAACAAATAGCCGGTTACAACATAACAGCTATTCGGGCAACATTAATTTGTAACTATTGCAATTTAAACCATTCTTGAAGTAAGCAACAAACATGGAGGTTACAATTGGAATCTTCCAAACAATAGCTAATGGCCAAAAAAATAAATGAACAAGCAAGAATGCAGCCAGCCATTGCACCAACCAAAAAAATAGTGTGCTGCCAGCGCTCCAAATTATTAAACTACCCTTGGATGAGGCAGATGAAATTTGTGAAAGACTGACTACCCACGAAAGTGCTTTCTATATATATGTATAGACGTTTCAATTGATCTTAGTTTATTAGAATAATTAAAAGTACTGGCATCCAATAACAGACATTGTTTATACCCTATTCACATATATATATGTATATGTGTATGTATGTATGTATATGTATCTTTGTGCGTGTGTATGTATCTATGTACTAGTATGGACTAGCACAGCCAGTGGCCACCGAAGGATGACGTATTTGTAGTTTTGAAATTGGTTATGGAATGAGTTGTGTTTTTAAACTTTTAGTTATATTTCTAATAGATGAGAAATAAACTACCATTCAATCATCAACAGCAAACCAAGCAAAGTTAAAAAAAAAAAAAAAAAAAGCCAGTCTATGGTAGTTAAACTTTGAGTGGAACATGTATTTAGAGAAGCAAATTCAAGTTAGCTCAAGTCAAAATGTAGGCCATTCATATATGACATTAAAGTGATAGGGTAATAGATCATAATATTATAGGGCAATGTTCCCTTCCATATTGTTATACCCTTCTATCCAAATGCAATAAAAGGGAAAAATTAATCAAATTATTGGTGATTTTCTATCCATGCAACATTTATTTTGTGTTGTGGATGCAAATAAAACAACTAAAACAAATAGAAAATTCCCTTACCAAAGAGCACTGTGAGCATCAATTGATTAATACTAGTTGTGAGCACTTTTTCTCCAAGAAAGAAACCCGTGCCTAAAAGTTTCCAAGGCCTTATCGAGGTTATGCTTTTCATCTAAAACCAAACACTAAGGAACAACAAAAGAATCTGAAACCGAAGAAATCAAAAAGACCCAAATTGAAGATTGCAGGCAATTAAGGCTTCAACTCATATTGTAAGAGTGAGATAGCTGTCTGAGTGCCTTCCCAATTTTCTGGCTCATTTAATTGAAATTGAAACGGTTAAATGAGTCGTAAATTAATGTAAGGGTTAAATGTGTCCATAGAGAATTACTGAAAGCTGGATGTATTTGTACCATATGCATCACTGATTTCAACCAAGCACTCATATTCTTAAACCAACCCTCCATGGTTTTTTTTTTTTTTTTTTGTAAGCAGGAGGACTCGAACTCGAGATCTCTCATTTACACTCCCTCCCCCGTACCACCCAACCCAACCCAACCCTCCATGGTTAAACATATACCAAAACATACATGTCAAGTGGTCAATTACAGAAGACAATTATTAGTGAAAGTAGTGTTAAAACAACAAATCAATCAAAGAATGCCAAGTCAGTTTAAGTTGTTCACGTGACATTTTTTGGTGAAGGTAGTCTTACATTTTTAGATAGTAGTTGGACATATGTATGTATGTATTAGTGGTCACGCTAATACTTTGGAGAGTTCATGTGGCTGACACATGCTCATTTGCTCCCATATTTAATGAGGATTCTGGAGTTCCACTGCTTTATATTTGTAATCATGCCATTGTGCCCATTGACAATTTGTTGGTTTTGGTTTGGTTACTTTGACCGGATAGTTTAATTTTAATGAATATTTACAATTTATTTCTTAACATATATTTTAATTTTTAGTTTACCCCTAGCCCTTTTTTATTGTCAACTACCCTTCTATTATGTTGAAATTTGTTTTTCTTTTTACTTATCTCTTTTTTACTTATCTCTTTTCGTTTCTATTTAAATTATTTTTCTTTTTTCAAATTCCTATTTTTGAGCTAATAAAAGAATTTCTCTATCCAGTAGTTTTATTTTCTAAAATTTGTATTGGCCCAAAGAATGAAATTCTAATTGATTTTATGTTCTACTATTTTATACACACACACACATATATGTTCTACTATTGTATATGTAGGTATGTGTGTGTGTGTGTGCCTATATATATATTTGTATAGTATCTATATTAGTTTGTCTCTCTTCCATATAATTTGTCAATTACAAAAAATTACATGCTAATTAGTTTCATCAATTTTTTCAATCTAAGAAATTAAAGGCAAAAATGTTTATTACATATCCTTATAATTATACAATTCAAAATAGGTTACTCATATTTTTGCAATCACCTTCACATGTGATTAATTTAACATCCTTTTATTCTCTTTTCCTCAAATAGATTTTTGCTTGTCATAATATTTTCTTTACCATTTATCCTAAAGTAATTAAATATTAGTATATTCCCTGATAAAACTACTTCTCTCATGTGATACTATACCACCATAATTGGAGTGCTCAAAATTGCACCATTGGTAATGATTATTTGGGAAAAGAAAGAAGAAAATAGAAAAAAAATAAAAACCTAGCATGATAGAGTAGTTTTATCCCTCAGGTGGTGAAGTGACAAAAAAGAAAGATTAGGGAGTAAAGTGAAATCAGGTTACATCTTAAGGGATGAATTGTAATTACCCCTAATTTCAATTATCTAACTAAATGTAGAGCAAAAGCTCTTGATGGTTTGTATGATTGGCAAGTGTCCATTCCTTCTTCAAATTTAATGACAGTTTGGTGTTCAATAGTTTTTTATTAGCAACTTTACCATTGTCCTCAAATGACAATTACTTGATCTTTAACTTGGTTTCTTTGGACAAGTTTTTCTATATGGATATTTTTAGTTAGTTTTGGACCCACACATGGTTAAGTCATATATGTGTAGGTGGGAAAAAAAAAATTTAGAGCAAACTTACAACAAACTTAAGCAGTTTAACCCTTTTTGTATTGGTTTAAAGCTCAATCAATCTCTCAAATTTAAGATCAATTTAGTATTAGATTTTAAAATATTTTGGTTTTTGGTGTGAATACATAGTAGAAATTTATTAGTGTGAATACATTGTAGTAGGCAATAACCTTAATATATATATATATATATATATATATATATATATATTGACACACACACACACACAGACACACCAAAAGGTGATTATATCCTCCCTGTCATTGTCAAGCCCTCAAGATAATTGCTGTTTCAATTTTTGAATCTAAAATTTGAGCATCTAATACAGATAGAGAAATTAAACAACATTTATTATTTATTTTTTTTTTGGTTTTTTTTTTGGTTTAAGTTATGGGTTTCAAATCCCTTCTTCAAACCTTTTTGATGCCCCAAGCAACTTAATTTCGTAATTACAGATTTGAAATCCATTCCTTTGAAATTTAGCCCTAAATCCAAATTCTTCTATCCAACTCAAGTAACTCAATTTGGAGCAAACAAAGTCCAATGCTGTATCAAGGCCCCTGTAAATTTGGCACAAACAAAATCTTTCTATGGAATTAATCCGAAATTGTACTGCACCACCACATCAACATAAGCAAGTAGAGAGGAGTCTGATCAGATACCAAGGGCTCCTTAAGACCGATGCAGGTAAGAATTACAACATATATGGATTAATATCTAGCATACAACTTAGAAAATGCAGCATAAGAACTAAACGAGACTCCATCCAACATCTAGTGGCACTTTAGGCAGGGACAAAGAAATGGTTTTAATCAATTTTACTTTGCTGGATACAAAACCATCATCTAAACAATATTTCATTTACAACAGAGGCTTACAAGGTGCTTGCAATGGCAATTGCATCCGCGATGAATTGAGTCAAGTTTTGAAACCATCTCTTGAGCTTCAAGGTACTATGAATAAGGAACAGGGACACTAAGGGATCCAGTGTTAAGCAATCTTGGCAGTATCTGCAAGATAGATGCATCAACATCAGAAAAGGTTTAATGCCATATGAGACTGTGTTCAGAAAAATGTGATTTAACTGAAACCGTACCTCACCAAGTCGAGCATTGATTTTTAAAGGCACAAATTTATCAGCTCGTGTCTCGCCAAGGTTTACAATTGCAGTAGCAGCACCAGCTTCATGAGCAGCCCTAACAAATAAGACCAAAAAATAATTTTTATACATCCCTTATTGAAAAGAGATCTTTGTGGAAACTGTCCCATAACCGTCTTTTAATACATGACCTCTTTATTCAAATAATAAACACCCGTGCATAAAATCTAATTGAAAATGATACTCTTAGCAAGTTCAAAAAGACATCGTAACGCCAATTAGAAAAAAGAAAAAGAAACTGAACCAGAAAACAGAGACCCTTATAAGCACCAGTTTAAATTTAATGTTCATAAGTTTGGGTTTTAGGACTTCATAATGAAGATCTATACCACAGCATGGCAGGAACAGACGAAAATCTTGAGTTCATATTTGGCTTATTGTATGGAATTATAGAGATTCAATGAGAACAATGTCTAAACTGAGAATGGATTCCCTCCAAATGAATTACTAAATCCAAAAAATGCAAGATCAAAGAGAACATATCAGACATCTCATGTGGCAAACAAAAAGGAGGTGAAATCTATTAGTAACTGCTGCAGAAGCTGCCAAAAAACAAAGACCTATAATCAAGTCGACAAATAAACAATACAAAAAGGTTGATGAAGACCAGACCAAAAGATAGGGGCATAACTAACAAACCAAACCTTATTAGGAAAGGATCTGCCAGTCTTGAAATGGGTATCTTTCAAGCCAAAACACATACCAAATGCAATTATACTTCAGATACTCTAGGACTTGAGCTCAAGTCCAACACCCCAGTTGCAGCATACACAAGCATGATAGCAAATTTAGGCACATACAGGACAAATTTCAAAGCACAAATTTAGTCCACTTTTCCATCTGATGCAGTACCAAGGAAATGTGGATAAAAAAGGATATCAGATACTTGGCTCCAGAAAGTAGGACAAACTGTGGATAGGAGAAGGAAAAGTAGGAAAAGAAAGAAAAAGAATTACCAACTCCAAACAAGTCTCCACAATAATTTTTCAGTCATTCTGGACCAGCATAACTTCCATTGGACAAGGCACTGATTAGGATTCTAAGCATTAGGATGAGAATTTACTTATATTAGACTTTTATTTTATAGCTGCAAGTCAATATATAATCAGGTTTTGCTCGCGTTGCACATCAGCTTTTAAAACTTAAAGAATATCGTCCGTTCTACATGTTTTTCATGTAAGTATCCAGGCGTTGGGCTAATTTACCTAACCAGAACAATGTCTTTCACCATTTTGCTTTCAAGCCCATAAGCGGGCTAATTTACCTAACCAGGACAATGTCTTTCACCATTTTGCTTTCAAGCCCATAAGCTGGTCATGCACCAAAGCTTTCCCTAGTCTTCTCAGGCTTCTGTCTGCATCAGAACATTCCAAGCTTCACCTAAATCATACTTAGAAAGATGGCAAGGCTTGGACCTGGGACACCAAATAGAGTAAGTGAACTTCCCTAAGCAAACTTAACAGCCAAGAAAATGAGATGCTAGAAAGCGTAGGACGCCAGATTTGACTCATAGTTTCTCGCAATATATCAATTACATGAAAAGCCCTCATGAAACTGATACAGAGACCTACTTTAGCTTTGGTTCAAATCACAAAATCACCAACAACAAACATTGAAGCCATGAGAGGGCACATTAACTGCTATTGACACCTTCCTTTGGACTAAAAGCTTCTCTTTTATGATATAATCCTAGTTGCTGAAGCCTTCGATCATTCTTGCTGGAGAGATTCTATACAGGAATAAATCAATGCCCAGACATAATAAGACTTGAGTTTCACTGCCTGCAGGGAGAGATGCCCTTTTTCATCCAAGAAGATCAATGGCAACTAGCATTTAAACTATATATCCCTCAAAACTCTCTTACACAAACTCCAATGTTACATGGGCATTAGCAACAGAAGGGAACTCCCAAGAGAACTAGATAGTTTCATCACTGAAGTTGAAATGTATTGCCTTAAACCATGTAGAAGCTGAATAAGGGATGAGCGTTTGCTTAATATGAGACTTCCCGAGTGGGAGTTGCTTTGCTTTACTTCAAAATTTTTCTCTGGGAGAGTGGATAAAAAAAGGGTCTTTCCATTGAAATTTTAAGAGCTAAGCAACTATTTAATATTGAATATTGTTTACCAGGGAAGGTACATTTCTTTACATAATCAGGATATAGCATTCTCGTTATCTTAAATTTGTTTTTGAATATGTATAGCTATCAGTATCAACCTAATACATAGCTCTTTGCAATTAATATGTATCAATCTTGAGGTAAGCCGCTTCATCCACTGCTTAGCCTGTTGGAGTCTTAGAGGAATCCATGTGTTCAGGGTCTTATATGGGGAAAACCACACAAGCAAGACGAAGCTGAAGAGTGAAGATATTGAGTCTGAAAGCCTGTATAGTACCTGGAAAGGCACTAAGATAGATTTCTTGCTGTGAGAGGGGTCTCTATAAGAAATATTTTTTTCTCTTTCTAATCTTTTTTCTTTCTGGGTAAATAGGCCAGCAACTGGGTAAAAGACATCTTAGGAAAGCATTCACTTCCACCCTTTCCTTGAAAGGAATTTATTCTTATCCTGGCCAGTAAGCAGGGTCAAAGGATGAGGCAGGGGAGTTGTTGTGCGCTTTCTACTAAGACAAATAGCAGCAACATACTTGAAGCTCTATCCCTAAGACATGGATTGTAGTATTGAGCTGCAGCTAAGACATCACTTGAGACAATTTTTACCACACAAACTGACATCTGGCTGCTGATTTCTAGCACCCAAACTGATGCATGGTTGCTCATAAATCTCTAGGTCCTACCTGGCTGAAATCTGTTCAGTGGACTTCTCGATGTTTGAAGTTATTTGGCTATTCATCTTAAAGCTAAAATATGGACCAAGAATGCAATTATACTCACAAGCAGCAATCAACTCACAAACATGTTTAAAGAACAAAAGATCATCTAATGCAAGCATGTTACAAGGAATATCATCTAATGCAAGCATGTTACAAGGAAGAATATAAACTAGTTCAGCTTGTGTAAACAGAAAAATTCCCTTACCTTGGTCGAGCTAAGTCAAAGGTGAGAACCACTTTTATCTCAATTTGCATAGCAGGTTAATCGATTAACACGTAATTATAATTCATTGAATTGCATATTTTATTTCAAATCCTCCAAATATTTGTCAGCCACAATATTGATAAGTTTTCTTTGTGTCCTATAATGACCCACTTAAATAAGTGGTTACTGCAAAAAACTTGCTGAACATGATCATCTTGCCTCCATCCCCCTCTTTGTTTTTTCAATAACAAAAAAAATAGAATAGTAAGATTAAACAATTCTCACCTAATAAGACGGAAAGCAGACATAGTCATCAAAGATGAGCCAAGCACAAGAAAAGCATCACATCTCTTTGCAGCTTCCATGGCTGTGTCAGCTCTGTCCTTTGGGACATTATCACCAAAGAAGACAACCTGCAGAAAGTTAAATACATTAGACATTAAGATGAATATAGACATTCTAGTTCCAGTATATGTCAACCAATAAAAGATGGCTATGCAAAGTAGCTAAAAGAAAAGAATAGATAAGACAAGCATTTAATTGAGATAAAACATCATCGCCAAATGAAATCAAGGAAAAACAAAAATAATTCATCCAAAGAAGTAGAATGAAACATACAAGGCAAAGTTAAAATTATAAACCAGCAAGTCCCGGTAATGTCAAGTAGACCGATAAATTTGTAAACAAAGTACTGTATGCATCTGAAGTATTATACACTCAAGATTTACCAAAAATCTAGCTCAACATTGTTTTAGCAAACTGGGGAACCATTTGATACATCTGGAAACTATATACTGTCCATTTTGTAGACTTTTAACTTCATGAAAACATTCTGTTTTATTTTTTTTGGTTTTGTAGATTTTTAACCTCATGAAAACATTCTGTTTTATTCTTTTGGCGTGTCCATTGTGATTATTATGGTATTTGAGAGATTTAACAGCCACATTGATACACGATAGGAGATTATGTCAATCCAGTGGACTGAATTCTGGAAAGTGTGGCTTACCTGGCCTACATCTAACTATTCTATCAATGACAAAACCTAAGTGCTCCTGCCACACAATGTTTTCCTTTGTTGCTGAATCCAAATCTCCACTTCCTTTAAATAACGTGTTGAGAGAGAGAGAGAGAGAGAGAATAAAAGGTTTCTTTTTACATGCCAATTTAACAGAATGCGCAGCTTCTTACATTCAAATTTGAATTGACAAATAGCATACCAGCCTCTATTCTGCATGAAACTTGCAGGAACCTGAGCAAGTTGACAGACAAATCTTTTTGCATTGCTTCACAATGTAGAAGTTTTTACCATTTCAAAAAAATAGGTAAATCTTTGTTGTAAACTTTACTTATAAATAGCACTGTGTTCTGATGCACTTATGAGGATAGAAAATGGTAATTTATTGAGCTGGAGGCTTCAAAGATGCCTCTGTTCAGTATCCTGTCAGAATTTGGCACACGAAGGAAAAGAAGTGCAATTGAAGCAGTAGAAAGAACCTTGAGAAATAGCTTTCCTCTTTGTGGAACTGTTGGAATATAAGCTATCCAAAATAATTCCCGATTTTATCTTTGCAGTAGAGATTCACAGACTCGCAATAAAATACATGGGGGCCATTTTAATGATGCCTCTTACCGAGAAATGTGCTACTCTAAAGATAAAAAGAAAGAGGAAGAAATGACAATGTGAGATCCTTTCCAATTGCATCTCAACCTTAATGATGCAAGTGCAAGAAGGAGCATGTAAGGTTAATAGGTTAATCAACATGTATTGTCCTTGCTACCAATATATACCAATTAAAATGTGAAAACAGTTGAAGCTAATAGCAAATATTTATCAAGAGAAAGGAAAAAGGAATTCATCCAGTAATCTGGCATCCAGTCTTTGTGAAACTAATTAATTTACCAGTTGAATGGAACTTTCTATTTAATAAAATCAAATGTTTAGGCTCGAATACAATTTAGTTTACAAAGACAATTTCTGTACTCTCCACCTACCGAAAACAAATTTCTGTACTCCCATTTCTATATCTGTACAATAAGAGCTCATCATTAGTTGAAAGAGAAACATAATAATCTAAGAATTCTTTGTTGTCCAAATGACAACTTCAGTACTTTCACAGATTATTTCAAGGAATACAAGTGGAAATGTATTTTGCTGCGGCGAAAAGGCAAAATACTTATAGGCATTTATCTAATAAAATAAAAGATGAATGCGGAAAAACTTTTAGTTATCATGTTTTTCATTAAACTCATGTGCTAGATCCAATTTCAAAAGACTTCTTCCTATTTAATTTTTTACTTTTTATTTTTCCACTTGTTTTCAGTAAGCACTGATATAGTGTAAAGAAAGGATATATATCTCTTTGGAAGAATCTTTTTCGACCTTTAGGTAAATCAAGAGCTAAAACATTAAAATGTCAACTGCAAGTGCAAATTTTTATTTGCTACCTATTATTATTTTTAGGTGACTTGCATGAACCCAGTGATACTCTCAATCCAGGAAAAATAACAATCCCACTAACATCATGTAAATGAGGAAATGGCTTACGTCAGGTTTTAAAATTCCATCACATCTCTGACAACTAGGAATATGAAATTCCTCCTCCCAGAATTTCTCATCAATTTCAACGTCTCCATCTGGCCTAATCTTCATACCAAAGCTCTTGTCGGAGACACTGTCATAGTCTAAACTTTCAATTGCAGCTGCCCACTGGCAAATAGCGCAACATATTGATTGAGAAGTAGTTCTCATAGAACAGGAAAGTACGTCATACATATGCACAATTGTTAGGTTAATTGAGCATTTCAAGTCAAACCACCTCAAAGAAATGAGAAAAAAGATAAATAATCAATGTAGAGACAGCTTGATACAAATAAATAAAACTGACAGTTTAGACCTCAAAACCTCAAAAACTTAAAACACAAATACAATGATGCAAATTTCGGAAAGCAGACACATAGTTGGACATGCCTATAAATAGCAGTTCCATGGGAGAAAGACAAAACTTCACTACTATGTAACTTTGGCCAAGACGAACGAGTTTAACCTTCAACACATTCTGGCCTCAGCAAGGGCTCCTGTAAGTTATAGCTTGGCACTATAATGCAAAGCAGGAATTGATAGAGCCAGGGGATAGTAACAGGAAGAAATTGATTGAGTAACTTAAATTGATCATGTAACACTCATGCCAAAACGAACTTCTTGAATGGGAATTGTGAGGACAGGGTTTGGAAGTAAGAAGAAACTGATGGGGTTAATTTATTTGATCAAAGGCACTCTTGCTGAAAGAAATTCATGAATGTCCAAGATTAGCTATCAGCAGTGACATAAGAGCCAAAAAGCCATTCTTTTGTATTTTTGCTTCATTAAGGCATTAATGACATAAAACAAAGTCATGAAGTATTCGCATATCCATTGTGGGCAGAATTCATCCTAATCTTTATAGAGAGGTTCTTTACAAATTTAAAAATCTTCAGGTTAAGACTATACAAGAAATATTCTTATGACAATACCTAGTGGCAACTCAACCAGGTATACAGATCTTATAAAAACAATTCTCACAATAGACTGAATATTCTACTTGTAAAGGTAACTAGCTGTTCTCCATCATATGCACACATCCCAGTCCCCACCTAAACAAGTAATTAATGTATTCAATAGATAGAAAATGTACCACCAAAGTATAATATTTCAATGCAAACCAATATTTTCAGGTTTCTTGGACGTCATCTGAATAAATTCTTCCCAACCAAAGTAAAAGAGACAGATCTACCACAAAGTGCCGAAATTCATACTCAAGGTAACTAAGTGGTATCCTTCATACGTAGATGTCCAGGCAGGACACCAGAACAAGCAATGGGTGTCTTCTAGAGACAGACAATGTACCAAATGAAATCAATATTTCAGATTAAACTAAGGGATATTTGGGGGCATTATTTTTCCATATCCCCTTCTTGGTCATCAATATGAAATAAATTATTTCCAGCCTAAGCAAATGAGACAGATCCTTACACCAACAGCCCATCAAATACAGATTTCTGATGTGCCAATTTTTAACATGATCAATCCCTTTTATCAACTTCAAAAATGGAAAAACAATGCAGCTATTAATGTGTGATAGCTCAATTGACAAAAAAATAAAAATATGTGATAAATCAGATTAATTCCCAGGCATATTTGTACAAGAAGATCAGAGCTGAAAATAACATACAACAGTATGCAAGATCATTTACTCATGCAGTTAGAAAAACTAACCTTTTTATTATGGGCTTTTACTTGATCTTGAAATACACTTCGAGAGAGTGAAAAACCACAATTTGTACAATTAACATTATATACGGTTCCATGTAATTCCAGGGGATTACTTCCAGCACGATGATGCAGCCTGATATAAGGAATTTATAGGGTTAGCTGCTCCTCTAGGTTCTATACCAAAAAAAAATGCACAAGTTCTAAGGCAATAAAACACCAATAACTAAAGCAGTGTACCTGTCTACATTTTGTGTAATCATAAAATTTATCCGTCCTGCTTTCTCAAGAGATGCCAGAGAAATATGAGCTGCACCAGGTTGTGCAGCGGTGAACTTTCTCCATCCGGCATAGCTCCTTGCCCAGTATCGTCTTCGTGCCCGGATGGAATGCATAAACTCCTATTAAACCAAGATGGAATTCTAATACTTTTTGAAAAATCTGACAAAACATAGAAACACAAATAAAGCCCAGAAAATATCGATTTCTAGAAATAGGCAAACACCCTTGTTCATATTCGCAAAATTCTGCATTGTGAAATCATTCAAAACATCTCACATTTTTCCAAATGAATTTTTTCATCCTTCACTTTTAAAATGGTAACTTTACGTCCCTTACAAAATCAAGTCGGTAAAATTTGGTCTCAACCTAGGTTTTCGAACACTTTTTATTCTGAATCCATCATATAACTACAAATGGTCATTTTTTAGTGCCAAAAAGATTAGATTTCATTTATAGTTAAGAAAAATGACCTGATCGATATGCATTTTTGCCCCTAAAAAAGTTGGATATGACCCAAACCATTTTCATTTCTTCCTAAAAAATGGGATCATACCCAATCCATATTCATTTTTGCCACTAAAAATGTGGGATCTAACCTTTTTGTACATAAAAATGACAGCATGTGAGTCACATGGCGATTTCGAGCTAAAAAGCGGTTGAAAACCCAGGTTGGGACTAAGTTTTACCGACTTGACTTTATAAGGGACGTAAAGTTACTATTTAAAAAGTAAAGGACAAAAAATTCATTTGGAAAAGGTGAGGGACGTTTTAAACAATTTTCCCTTCTACATCAGTTATTAAATGAAACATAGCTTCTAAAATATCAATATAGCTCTCTAACTTAAAATATTGATAGTGTACGTGAAGGTACTTCCAAAAACTAGAATTTGGTCCCTTCTAATATGGAGAAACCTAGGGGCAGGTCAACACAATTTTCAAAAGTTATAGCTACACATTTCAAAAGTTATAGCTACACAAGTGAGCTGGTATCAAATAACATAATTAACACACACAGGTTGCTTTAGCACCAGACGCAAAATAATCATGACCAAGAGTTAGCAACTTTTTCAGCTTTTTCCTTCAATGTCCACATTTTAATGACTTTTTCTTTTTTGGCATGCTTCATCTCCTTGATAGGATTCAAATACAGATCAAGGAACTTGAAATCCAACTCCATCAACTCAGGGGAAGCTCATTGTACATAGTTTTTTCAGCTAGTGAAATCAAGCTTGAAGGTGTGTTAGTATTTGTTAACTTTCAAGCTCAAATTCACATCCCCTCAACACCAAAAAAAAAAATATAAGTATAAATTCTATACTGATAGTGCATTTGCAGTTATAGAGACATATACAGAAGAAGCAAGCTTCAAGAACCCTGCTAAAGGCCAGTTGGACAAATGCTTGTTAACAATTAGACAAGACAAGTAAACAAGACAAGCTTAACAGCAATTTTAATTTTTGTTTGCAAATAAAAACATGTTCAAACAACATAGCACTTGGCTCAATCTTGACTGCCTAAAGCTCTACTGCATGATGTCTATCATCAAATCTAGTCTAGGTGGCAAACATTTTTGTTAAAAATAATAATTTTATAAGCTGTTAAAAAAAAAATCAATAAAAAAGGCTTAGACCAAATTATCAAATGAGCAGTTCATGCAACATTTAACAAAAAAGGTTCAATGAATGGCTCCACGTATTTTCAAGTCTAAACGGCATTTAAAAGAATGGGGCATCTCTGACTTTTTGGAACAGTAGAAGATTATCCAACATAGTGGAAAATCACTCAAAAAACTAGCTAGATTTCATGGCACGTGCCTTCAGTTCACCTGATGGGTTATGGGTTTGAATCCAGTGCTATAAGCTCCATTTGGACTGCAAAGAAAAGGACAAAATGATATTACTTCTCAGCTTCAACGCAGATTTTCACTTTTACATATTTGATGTGCCAATTGAAAATTTCTGTCATCGGGTAGGATATGCAGGCCCAGCTGGTTTTAACATTGATGAGATTCTTATTCTAGCGAAAGAAAACATAGACAGACAAGTAGATGACTCCTGCTAGAATACACATCTTTGAATCAGTATTAGAAAACTACACGATTTAGCTATTTCATCAAAAAGATTGTATTCAATATTCTATAAAAGGAAATACAAATATTTTGTCAAAAGTGGCTCACAAACTTACATTGGGGAGCAAAATGAAAAATGAGATGAATTTACTCGCATAACCTGCATATATTTGTTCATCAACTACTCCCTGGAGACTGTTATCACTGAATGATTTAGGATGTGGAACAGAAGGAAGCAGATGGCATAATTATTAAAAGTACACATTTGCACTCAAGTACCTGAGCATCTCGAATGGCATCTCAATGGTATGAGGTGAAATATTTCCACATAAATGCTACTGGAACCAAATTCTAGGCTTGCTGAAAAAAGTAATTGCACTTTTCTATCATTTTGTTTTCTTTCTTCACAGGCTTTCTCAGTAACCATCATCAGCCTCATTGCTACTTTTGTTATTAATGCTGCACTTGTAATTGTTAGAGTTATTGCCATTACCATTATCATCAGTTCCTTCGGTAGGTTGTATATTTTTTTTTTCTTTTTTGAGTCAGCAGGTTATACATTGTGAGGTCAATGTTCACTAATACGAATATAATTTGTCATGATCTTTCAATTTGGTCTACTAGTTTATCTAGCATACATCTGTAAGTTAATGAAATACAGGTAACAACTTGAAAATGTAGGTCCACTCAAGTAAAAAGAAAATTACTAAAAGGTGAATTGAAAAATGGTAAATGATAGGAAGTTCTCCATCCACAACCAAATTATACTTATACATTGATTCAAACACACAGTGCAGCTTGATGGCTGCAACCCACTCTTCTGCTTTTATCAAATGGACCAGTTTCATGAATGACAGACTTATCTTTATCCATTAGGGGTCAACTAGAAATTTTTGAGTGCCTACTGTTCGCTGAAAGCATCAGATATTTTGTTTTCCCGTTTTCTCATATTAGTTTGAACTCTCCAAAGCAAGAGGAGCCCCCGGTTTGTTCATCGCATTTGCAAATAAACGGCCAATAGCGTACAATTTTGTAGTTTTCAACATTGTTTCTCATAGGATTGCTACATTATGCATCTCCGACACGGAAAACTCAAGCTTCCAAGGCTGTACTTTCCGACATTTACTTACAGAATTTCAAGTCTCTTCTTCCAACTTCATTAAAACCCACAGAAAAAATCCTCTATTTGTGTCCTAATCCAGTAATACTCAAAATGAAGATAATATTAACTACATCTTTTCTATATTTTCTGCAACCTCAGATTTATTTAATTAAAGGGTAAAAAACAAAAAGGCCCCCCGTGGTAAAATTAATATACAGAAAAGCCTCCCGTGGTTTCAAAAACGTACAACACGACATCCCATACTTTGAACTAAATTGTAAAGGTGACGGAATCTGTTAAATTCAACAGAAATAGACGAAATGACCAAAATGCCCCGATATAATTAAGCAAAAGACAGCCCAAAAAAATCATTTGTTTTATTCTCTAGATAGAGAGAATTGAGGGTTAAGGGGTAAAATAGGTATATTTGTTAAAAATTAGGTATAAAAATTTTTTTCAGGTCCCAATAAGTCATTTCCGTTAAGTTTAACGGATTCCGTCACCTTTACAATTTAGTTCAAAACATGAGGTGTTATGTTGTACGTTTTGAAATCACGGGGGGCTTTTCTTTGTATTAGGTTTACCACAGGAGGTTTTTTTGTTTTTTTACCCTTAATTAAAATAAGTGCAGACTAAGTAATACTTCTTAAAGGTCTGTCTCCAAAATCTCTTGCCCAAGCCTTTTGATTAAGGAGCAAAACTATCTACTTTCTTGATACAAAGGGGACGATAACACTATGATCCGAATCATGGAAGAAAAACTCCCGTCCTTTCTAGATCTAAAATCTGTCCTAACTCCTGACATAACTCCTGAATAATTACAAATGCCAAACCCCCAATTGGAAAGCTGGTCCACTGCCCTGTTTCATTTACTAAGAGTGTGCTAAACAAAGGCCTCCAGTCTCTAGATATTAGTATCCTGCAATGCACTGTAACTTTTGCTGATGACTGATAACTAATTTCCCCTTGTTTGGATCAGTTGCATAACAACCAGAAAATCTGTTTCAACAACCATCTCTCCCTAAAAACCGTGTTCGATGTCATCTCCAAATCCTCTTTTATATTTAAACTCATGTACCTGTAAAACTCATTCCACGCTTCTAATAGCCTGCAGCCAATATACCATCTCACCAAGCAACATTAATGCTCTTCAGATGAGCATATCCATGGAAAAATTTTTCATTATTGTTCAATTCTTCCATCCACAAGTTTGGTACAGCCAAAAGATTTTGCTTTTTCGCATTGTTTTGACTTATTACATGTCACTCAAACCTTGCAAACATCTTTGTTATCCCTATACTTCAGTGCATTTGATTGTTTAATCTTGAGTGCTAATGACAACAATAATTTGCATTCTATAGCCATTATCAAATCTAGCACTTGAACAAGATACCTAGAGGATACTTTGCCAACAAATGCTCTAATTCTGTTTCTTCACATGCTTTCTATGATAGCATTAACACCAGAAGCTTTTCATTATATATATGTAACTCTTTAATGAGAAAGGAAAAAAATATTTGTATTTGTTTATCGAGTTTTCTTTTTAGTCACAAAAAGTATATACATTTTGAAACTGGTGCAGATCAGTAAAATGCTGCACCTACTTGTTTTATAACATTTCATTTGTGCAAATGAATAATGATTTAATGCGGTAGGCTTAGCAACTTCAAATGTCAGAAACAGCATACATAGAAAATTCTAATCCAACCATACCCCACCCCCAAAAAAAGAAAAAAAAGAGAGGCAGGAAATGAAAACCAAACACTCTGCCTTTCTGTCTTTCCGGCCCTTCTTCCCCCTTTGCCCCTTAAGACCTCCATCTCCTCTTAGGTTAGAGTTTTGGGTACAGATCAGGTACTGCTTTGTTTTGCAGAAATAAAAAAGGTAGTCAAATCTAGAAGGAAATCATGCTGGTTTTGGAGCTCTTGTAATTAAAGGACTAGACATAAAAACTTAAGGGGTGTGAAATAGAAATTCCACTAAGACAACTTTCAAGTTGGCTCCTGTGAACAGCTTGATGCAGATTAACCAGTGGTAGATATCACATAATTCAAGGAACCCTAGATGCTGTTGGACTAAAAAACTAGATGATGTAAGTGAAGCTCTTGATAAGGAGATAGTTGCACCACTCTAGTAGAACCAACCAGAAAGTTATCCTCAAGTTCGTGGATATAAGTAAGTCTATAAAAGTAAAAAATAAAAAATAAAAATGTACTCACTATCACTAATTCAACCAATTGACAAATGAAAGAACTTTAACTTCTGATTAGTTGAAGATCAACAGCTAAGTTCTTGCATTCAAAAGCAAGCTTCTACTCTTTTATCCTTCATTACTGATTTGCCATGTCACTAACAATAATTTCTATTGGTTCCTGCGATACCCCATCCCACATCGTAAAAGCAAAGTGCTATAGACCAATACTTAAGTAGAGCCTAAGCACACAAGTCCAACTTGGGATATCCATTTTGGGCTAGCGAGGACGGAGCCCAAGTAGTTGGACTTGCCTGCTGAGACTTTGGTCGTGTTCTGGGCTTGCAGGTGTGTTCTGGGCTTGCAGGCCTGGGGTGTGACATTATGGTATCAAAGCGCCATGTGTGGTCTCTACAGCGGGTGAGACTGGGCCGGTGGTATTGGGCCGGACTACACAAAGGAGCGGAGGAACTAAGTGCTGTGCAGGGCTAAGTGCTATGTTGACCCAAGGGAGACTAAGCCAGTGGTATTGCGCCAGACTACACAAGGGAGTGAAGGAACAAAGTGCTGTGAAGAGATAAGTGCTACATAGAATCTGACACAACTGAGTGGATAGTCTGGATTTGCGAGAACGCAAAGCCTAAAAAGGAAGGGTGAATGTGATACCCCATCCCACATCGAAAAACCAACAAGTGATGGTGGATCAAGCTTATACTCTCTCTTATCTTGTCTCCACTCCTTTGGTCTAGAAGACAAGCAAGAGAGATACTTAAGTAGAGCCTAAGCACTCAAGTCCAACTTGGGATATCCATTTTGGGCTAGCGAGGATGACGCCCAAGTAGTTGGACTTGGCTGCTGAGACCTTGGTTGCATTTCAGCCTGCGGGCCTAGGGCGTGACAGTTCTCCGATGTAATCTTAAGGAAACCAATATGCAAGAGGGCTAAGGCTATTCTAATAAGATGTACAAGCATCTAAATATGAAGGTTGATGGGAAACATATGCAACACTCAGCATGAGAATTAAAGAATAGCATTATGATGGAGTGCTAGCAACCCAAAACACAGCAAGCTGGGGCGTGACAGTTCCTCAATGTAATCCTAAGGAAAACAATATGCATTATGAGAATCACAGAATAGCACTGTGATGATGTGCTAGCAACCCAAAAAACAGAAGTCAAACACAACACTGACACAATTAAAATATGACACATCTTTTAATCCTACCAGATATGATTCTAAAGTTCCAATTCTAATTCCAAGCACCTCCCAACATGTGTTCTTATAGAAGTTGTCAATAAGCAAAAAAAACATATCAAAAATACCATGCATACTAACACATTGCCAGGAACATGACATGTAAGCATTGTAATCTGCAACTAAGCAACCAAAAAAAGTTTGAAAAAGACACTAACCTTCTATAATCAGGAATTCCACACTCTGTGCTAATTCCAGCACCAGTCAGAACAACAAGATTTGAACTGTAAAATTAGCAAGAATCGAAATTGGTCAGAGATTTTAACAAATCATGTAAATAACAGTTTCCCTTAGAAAGGGAGTAAAACTGCCTTGGAATGGTAAAATTCATAATTAGGAATTTCAGGTGTCATAAATGAAACCTCTTTGAAACTGAAAGTGCACAGTTTTCTGCAACATTTTCACATATGTTATTTAAACAGCAGGTTAGCATGCAAAGGCTAGAGAAAAGTAGAAAACCAGTTTAAATTGGCTATCTTGAACATTCAAATTGTTAAATGGAAAACCTGAATTTAAAAACATAGTGTCAATCCTTTAGAAAATAACTTTGAAGACCTTACAGAAATTCAATTCTTTTAAACCACACTGGAACAGCATGTTCTTCAGTAAAAACTTGCAACTAAATTTAACTTTATATTTAAACAACTTAATGCATGCTGGTTCCTTCTGTAAGAAGGTAAACCAAATGTGCATTTTAAACTCTCCCACACACATACTACACAAAGTACATATTAATTATATGGGACTGTTATGTCAAAGAGACCCTTATATGTAAAAAGTGACCCCTGGGGCAGGCTTTTTACGCGACAACCGAAAGTTTCAGAAGTAAGCAAATTATAGACAACTAAGGAACTCAAATTGAGTTAACATTCCACCTCCACAAAAGAGAAAAAGAAAGTGCTAATTGAATCATCAAAGAGGGAAAAATGGGGAGCTTTTTGAACTGGAGATCAATCTGGATGCTATTCTTCTTGATTTAGTTAGAGTTATGAGTGCAAACAGATCAGTTGTCCTTGCCAAGTTGAGTGCACACACAGATGACAAGAAATTGAAGAATAAAGATGAGTTCTCTACAATCACATATATACTGCTCCTGCAGATTCTCCTGAGATTAATCTAACAGGTACACAAAAAAGTGATGCAATACCATCAATATCAATCATACCTCCTATCAAAAAATTGATAGAGAATGTTGACATCTTGAACACTAGGTGGATCTGAATCAGGAATTATCATCTTTTTCCTCAAACTTGAAGATGCCTTCTCTTTACTTTCTAAAGTAGCCCTTGGAAATGAGATTCGGCAAGCTGTCTGCACATGCTTTGAGGATCCTTGAAAAGATAAAATCCTTCCCACTCTACCAAGAGATTTTCTGTTCTTGCAAGTTGATTGAATGCAACCTGTAAATTAGGAAGACAAGACTTGTTTTCAGATTTTAGCTATCAATTACTTTCAGATATGGAAGAACCAAAGCATGTATCAAGATAATATCCAACTTGCTGTCAATATTTGGCTGAGCAATTCTCCTGTACTTCTCGGGCCCTGAATGGTAAAGGAGCAAAGTAAGAATTAAAACCATGCATGATGGGCCAATTATCTACGGAACCACTCCAAAACAAGATAACAGTTAATAATCAAAACCATTTATGACTCTCTGAAGCATTTGGAAGCATCATGACTTTAATTTCATAAATGTTCCTGACAACATTTTCTCTTAGAGTACTCCTGTAGCTGTCTATGAGAAGAAACCCATAGATTACTTTAAAAAAAAAATAGAAAGGGCGCAAACCAAGTGCATTGCCTGGTCTAGATAAAGCTAAATGTGTAACAATTGCGTGCAAACATACTGTTGTCCAATGGATCACCGTGTAACAAGCTTATACTAGGCAAAAGTTCACTCTTGGAAGAGATATGGACATGAAATTTCAAGAAAGGAAAAGAGGAAAAGAAGCATTGTGAAATAAGAATAGCACATGGTGCACTAAGACAATTTTGTCACCATTAAATTTTCTCACAGATAGCCTTAAAACCCACGGTTGAATCTTCCCAAAACTGGAAATGTTGAACACATTCAATTTGGCCACAACAAATAATTTTAATCTCTATGAATCACTCTCTTCTTAGGCAAGTGCCCTCAAAATTCAAGGTTGACAGCCAAGTTTTCAAATTAAAAAATGCAAATGTTAAATGCATTTAATTCAGCAACACTAAACAATTATACTCTCCTCAGAATCAGTCACATCTTAGGCAAACAAACATTCAACACCAATAGACAATTTTAATTTAGCATAGTAGAACTCAAGTAACTATAGCCTTCTTCATCAAAATTACAGAAAGGAATTAAAAGAACAGAGACAATTTCCAGGACATGACATTATACAGCTCATAAGAGCACAAAAAGGTTTCTTTCTTTTCCTTCATTTGGATATATGTAAATATGTTCATTACACGTTGAAAATAAGTGTCTACAAAGGACCGAAAAGAGAGAGAGAACATCATATAATCTGAATGAAATTTAAACCCAAATATGTTACAGTTTTTACCAAATTCTTGAAATTTCAAAATTTTGTCACCTAAGTTAAATAAACAAAGAATCCCATTAGATTATATTGACATGTAAATAGATGAAAGAGAAAACATAGGCATGTTTTTTTTAGCACAAACTATAAGCATATGTTCTCTTCAAAGCAATTGAGAATTACACTGTCTTCGAAATTTTTGGGAACTGAGGTTTTAAGAAAACGAAATCTAGGACATTAAATATCACTTCTCTTGTCATGTTAAATCTGTAAATTGAGTTTTTGAATAAACATATTGCAATGGAGGGGGAAAAAACAATAGATAGTTATAGGAACTTGAAAATGTATCATTTCAGTATAGAATTAAAGTCCCACGAATTGAAGAATATTCAAATCCTATGAATTTGGCATGAAAGAAACTGAAATTTAAAGAATTTCATAAATCTACATATGCTATCAACAAAGATCATACAAAAGATAATAAAATGAAAATTTGAAGAGAAAAGAGGTCTAAACTCTTGGAGGAAAAAAAGAAAACTCATAGGAAAGAGGAATTTATGAGTGAAAGATGGACAGTTTCTAAGCTAGTGACCAAAACAGCTGGATTGGCAAGAAATTTCATAAGCGATTGCAAAATATTTGCCACAACTACAGTCTGGATTCTCCTCCAAACTTTCTGCCTTCACCTTTCCAGTTGTGTTGTATATGCCACCAGCATCCAATTTCATGTCCTATATCAGGATATTCCAAGTGTTCACCGCTACCCATCAGAAGAAAGAATCCAAATTTAAACACCCAAAAGATCCAGAGCCAACATAATTTATGCTTAAGTTTATGCCTACCCACTTTACATAAGGTGACAATAGTTTTTTTTCTTTGATTCGATAATTCAGGACACACAACAATGTAATATATTATAAGTAATACATTTCCAATTACCAAATGACATATCAGGCAGTGTCAATCTTAACGACTAAAATGATATAACATTTGCTAACTAACATATTTCTAGATCAATTCCCACACGTTACATTCACAATGTGATTTCCCCCTCAAGGAATAGCCAAATCAATCATGGCATATATACAATTGAAGCAGAACAGTCTGACGTGATCAAATTATAAAAACATTAGATATGTTAAAGAACCTTCCATGTTTAATGGCTTTTCTGGAACATCATATTTTCCCAAAATTCTGGAAAGACGAAAGAATAAGAAAAATCACTCAAATAAACAAACACACACCACTAGCCCAAAAGTTCCACTATTTAACAGTTACTCCTATTGGTCCATTGTCCTTCCTAAGCCCTAAGGCTCCTATATCCACCCTCCCCACTACACCTTCAACCGGAGCCAAACCAAACTCAGCTAAAATAACAAAAACTGATCTTCTCTCTCAAATACATAGAGCAGATCCAGAATATAACACCTTGCTCTAACTGTCAGATATATTCTACAAAAGGTTCAAAATGAGAAAGCAAAAATTGAAAAACAGGAAGATCCCGCTTTTTCTTTCACTATCACTGCCTGAAATTTAACCTCAAGGTTTTCATTAGGCATTTCTACTGGATGAACATATAACTGTTCCCTTAAAAAAAATTACTGTTTTCTTCCGTATATATCAATGACTATTATATTGTTTCTGTTCCTGGTTTCTGTACTATCATTTAAAAGTTATCTGAAGAATATACCAGACCTAATATGCTTCATCTGTCTCACTAAAATATTTACTTCCTTCCCAAATGACCATTTCGGTGTTCAAATAACATAAAGCTAATTCACCAATATATAATCTAGCGTCAGTATATTCCCAGCAAAAAATAAAAATTACTACAATCAATTACAGCATCTCTGACAAATATTCTTGCATAAATTACAGCACAACATTCAAACAGTGCAATATATTCCAGAAAACTAAAACACCATTGGAATAACCATTCAAGCTGCAAATAGAAATTTCTTGTATCAGACACTTACAGTAATAAAGGGTCTGTAAGGAAATCGGAAAGCCATTGCCATAGGAGCTGAATTGCTGGAAATCTTTTTGCGCTTTTTTCTTTAGGTGTTCAATTCTTCCCTTTCTTTCCCAATTGGGATGCATTGTCCTCCTCAGAAAATAAAAGGGCTTAAAAAAAAAAAAAAGAAGGCCTGATTTTGCTCCCCCTTACGTGGAAGCTTCAAAATCCTTAGCATAACGCTTGTTTCAATAGTTGCAATTTAGTTTCCCATGTTTGGCCTATGTGCGAAACTGGTCCTTAATATTTCAACTAAAATAAATTTGGTCCCGAAAGTTTCAAATTTGAGGCACTTGCCATTTAAGACAATTAATAGAAAATCAATAATGATTAATCGTCAAAATCAAATTACCATTAGAAAGAGGGATGGGTTGGGTAGTACTGAAGGTGAGAATAGAAATGAAAGGTCTTGGATTCAAGGCATCCACTTACACTAGATAAAAAAAATTTTAATTACCATTAGTCAAAAGTTTTTTGGCATTGCACCTATAATCACTAATATCTTGAATTTAGATTATTATGGTCCCTTAGATTTTAAATAGTTATAGCCACATTTTCAATTTGAAAATGCAAACGAGATATGAATTGATTAAATATACAATACATGTGCTGTCTACTTCCTATAGAATTTCATAAACACTTCATATCATTTTGATCTAAAGAGCATCCCTTTATTAAATAAGTTGAAAGTTGTAATACAATATAAATTTGATATGTAAAACAAAAATTAGTATAAGAAAAGGAAAAAAATTGTAGTTTTAGTATATAGCTTTGTTAATTTCGACTACACAAATTCTTGCTTGACTAGTGGACATAAGCTGCAAATTGGTGTAGTTAGTAGTTTAATCATAAAAACTATTGAATATAAGTACAAATGAAGTGTTTTTAGGAATCTCTAAAAAACAAAAAAAACTTCCTCTATTTTGTTGTTTTTCCTCCCTATTAAATCCAATGTTCCAATAGTAAAGTTTTAAAATATTTATTTTACTATTTGTTTACCCTGATAATTTTATCTTGTGAGTCGAATAACTAACAAAAAGCCAATTCAACTCATACTCAATTGATAACCTATTGAAATTGAAAAAAGAAAGACGAACAATCTAACTTACATATAAAACAAATTTTTTATTTCTTAAAGGGTCATTTAATTGAGTGTTTAATTATCAATACAAATAACAGTAATAATAGAGTTCATTATCATTTAACTCTTCACAGTGCAAAGTAATACATACATATATACACACATACATACATACATACATACATGCATGCATATTGTGTGTGTGTGTATGTGTTATGCCAAATCTAAGACCAACTATGCAAATGAAAAAGTCTATGAGAAATTAGTGGGATGAATAAATGAAATAAAAAGAAAAAGAAAAGGAAAAAGTTGTACTTAACTTTTGCACATTTTTCAATACAATTTCAATCTAATTTGCATATTGGAATATGAGTCCTCTCTCTAGTAGAGGCAATTTCTCTCTCTAAAAAGAGAGCTCTATCTCCCCGTGGTGGGAGCTTCAGACAGCACCAAAAAGTTACTTTTTGAATCTTGAATTTGAAATACACCTACTTAAATTCAACCGGTTGGCGTACTTATTTCTCAACACTCCTAGCTTTTCGAGCAACATTAAACTGCTCAGAAAGCAAAACTCTGTCGGAAAGCAAAACTCTATCGGAAAAAACACCAACATTAACAAGCTGAAATCTTAGTTCCCTGTTTTAAGTTCATACGAAAAGGGAAAAAAAAATCCAAGTCTGCAAAATTCTCGCGGCTTCAGCTGACTAGTCGCCATCCTAGTAGTATAAGAAAACTAAGAAGAAAGAAGATGGTTGACCAAGCTAGAGCTCTGGACCACAGCCAACAAACCACCTGGAGACTTTGACAAAGCTGAGACGGGTAATTTCATGGACATAACTATCTCATCCTAGCCTTAGTTTTGTGTCTTGTTTGGCTTTCGTTTCTTCCTTCCAGGTTGCTTGAAGGAGAAATAGAGTAGATTTTATCCTTCTCACGTAGGTTTTGTGAGTATCTAGACTCTAAGGAGTAGTGTGTGGTATACCAACAGTATTTGCTTAAGACAATGGCGGATGAACTAGTTGAGATCATGCAGAACTTTGACCTTTCTAGCATAGAACTTCAAGCTACTAGCCTTGGTAGCGAGGAGATAGGGGAAGGGGTGAAAGAATGCAAAATCAGCTTGATTGGTAAAGTAATGGGAGAGAAAGTCTCAAACTACACTGGGGTCAAAAACTTTGTGACAACAACTTGGGGGTACCCTAGAGAACTGAGAGTGGTGGATCGAGGACCGAATATGTTTCAGTTCATTCTACCGGTGGAAAGTGACAGGGAGAGGATCCTGGATGGAGGACTTTGGATAATGGAAAACCAAGTGCTTGTTCTGAACAACTGGTATGAAGGAATAAAGGAGATTGAAAGGGCATTCTGCTTAGCACCTCTATGGATTCAAGTTTGGAACTTGCCGGTACACTAGATGTCGAAAGAAGCAGGAAAGAAAATAGGTTTAATCTTTCACCAAGTGAGAGAGGTGATAGTTCCCCGGACTAGGGGTAAAAAGAAGATAAACATTTGAAACTTCTAGTGGTTGTTAACATTTGCCAACCCTACTGAGAGGAACCATTGTTAAGATTGGAAATGTAACTAAGTGGTAAGAGATACCCAGATTTTTGCTACAATTATGGCATTATAGGACACAGTAAAAGGACATGCAAAAGCAAGTCTATACTGGAGGGGGGAAGAAGGATAATCAATATGGTCTGTGGTTAAGGGTTGGTAATCTAAGGAGTTCTCCACAGGAAAAACAGTCCAGTATTGTGTACAACCCTCAAGCACATCACTGGAGACTCCAAGATGGAGAGTGGAATGAGAAAGGGAGGAATGGTGTGCAGGAAGGTAAGCATAAGGACCAGACACCAAAGGCTAATACCAGCATCAAAAAGTCTAGAAATGAGATTAGAACTCAGGCATTAGGAGGGAGTAGTCAGGAAGAACAGTGGAGAGGTATAATTAACGAACTGAGCATACAATCTAATAAGTCTACTGAAGTGGTTAATAGTGTAGGGGATAATAGAGCTAGAGATCAGCTCCCAAAGGAATCAAGGGATGGGTATGAGGTACCCAAGGAACAAGGTAAGAGTTTAGGGGAAGGTAAACAAATAGGGGAAAAGGGAAAGGAATGAGTTAGCTCAGACATACTGATGATGGAAGGAGGAAATAGCATTGTGACGGTTCAGCTCCCCAAGACTGGGAACTGTGAAGAAGGAGACACAGAAATGGAGTCCATAAGCATGAGAGCAGAATTGGAAACAAAGATGAAAGAGACTGTAGATAGACAGAATAGAAGGATTCTGAGAGTCCTGAGATCCCCCAAGAAACAAAGGCAGCCTCTGAATGAGATTAGCACTAATACCATCAGAGAAAGGAAGTCAAGAAAAAGAAAAGGGGTCATAGGGGAAATGGGAATGGTAATTGATAAGGACAGCATGCAAAATGGAAAGAGAAATAAAATTGAGTTGAATAGAACCTCAATAGGTATGGATACTGAGGGGGAGGGGTCCAACCCAAAATGGATCCCATTAGATAACTGAGAGCTCTGGTGTGGAATTGTCAAGGAGTGGGGAGCCGCTTGACAATTCCCCAGTCGAGAGAGGTGAACAACCTCTCCTCTCCAAATGTATTGTTTTTGTGTGAAATCAAGAATAGAAATAAATATATGGAAAAGGCAAAAAACATTTTGAAATTTGATGAGATAGCAATAGTGGAAGCTATGAGTAAGGCAGAAGGTATGGCCCCCATGTGGAAAGAGGAGGTCAGGATCAAGCAAGTTTTAAGCACTGCCTTTACTATTGAAGCTCAAATAGAAGATCAGGAGAGTAGGAGTGAGTGGTGGTTTATAGGAATTTATGCCAGCTGTGAGGACCAAATAAGAAAACAGCAGTGGAGAGTGATTCAGGCAAGGAAAGATCTTTGGGGGGAAAATGGTTACTAGCAAGTGATATCAATGACATACTGTCGAATGATGAAAAGTAGGGATGTAACTGAAGAGAATAAGGTAGTTTCAAGACCTTTAAAGATTTTATTAATAAGAACCAGTTGATGGAAGTAGGCTTTGAGGGTCACCCTTGGATTTGGTACAACAACTAGGAAGGTGAAGGAGAAATTAAGCAAAGACTGGACAGAGAGTTATGTAGCTTTCCTTGGTACCAAACTTTTGATAAGGTCATCTGCAAACACTTGCACTCGTTTGCCTCAGACCACAGCATGTTGATGTTTGACACCAAACTAGGTCAGGATAAGAGGAAGAAAAGGTTTTATTTTGATAAAAGGTGGCTCCAAAATGGAGAGATCAATGAGATTATGGAGCAGGCTTGGAAACAAGGAGATGAAGGCACAAGGATGTACAGAGTAACACAGCAGATTAAGAGGTGCAAAACAGCACTGCTAAAATGGAAAAATAAGCTCCAAAATAATTCTAAGGTTAACATTGAAAGGATCAAGAGACAATTGCATGCACTAAAAGAAAGTGACATAGGTGACAAGAAGAGCAAGGGAAAACTTCTGAAGAGTAGGTTAAGAGAAGCCTATAGAGACGAGAAGGTTTATTGGAGCCAAAAAGTCAGATTGCAGTGGCTAAAGGAAGGGGACAAGAACACTAAGTTCTTCCATGCCTGTGTTAAGGATAGAAGGAGGAAACACAGAATTGTTGATATCCAGAAAGAGAATGGAACTTGAACTAAGAATGAAGAGGAGTTAAGTATTGAAATTGCCAATTACTATAGGGACCTCTTCAAAACATCAGAGGAAGGAGACATGGAGAAAATTCTGAGTGGTATATCTCACACTATCTTAGGGAGTACGAATGATAGGCTGACAAAACCTGTAGATGAGGAAGAGATCAAATCTGCCATTTTCTCTATGAATCCAGACAAAGCCCCTAGAATAGATGGGATGCCTCCTATCTTTTTCCAGAAGTTTTAGAACATTGTTAAGAAAGACTTAATCAGTGCTATTCAAACATTCTTTCATATTGGTCATCTCATCAAGTCAATCAGCCATACAGTTATCTCTCTCATTCCCAAAGTCATGAACCCCACATCCCTTAAGCACTATAGGCCTATTAGTTTGTGCACAACTGTGTATAAAATCATAACTAAAGTCCTTGCTGACAAACTGAAGCAGGTTCTCCATTTCTGTATCAGTAAGAACCAATCAGCCTTTATTCTTGGAAGGCAAATCCTAGATAATATTATGATTTCCCATGAGTTCTTATATTATCTAAAAAACAAAATGCTAGGGAAAGATAGTTTTATGTCTATGAAATTGGATATGTCAAAAGCTTATGACAGGGTTGAATGGAGGTTCTTGGAAGCAGTGATGCGAAAAATGGGATTCAATGACAAATGGAGAAGGTGGATCATGGAATGCTTGTCAACAGTTTCTTATTCCTTCACAATCAATGGCGAGGTCAGAGAATATGTGATTTCTCATAGAGGAATTAGACAGGATGATTCTCTATCACCCTATCTATTCCTCTTATGCTTAGAAGGACTATCTAATCTACTCCACTAAGCTATTGAGGATAAAAGAATCACAGGGCTGAAAATCAGTAGACAGGGTCCTAGTGTAACTCACCTATTTTTTGCAGATGACTCTTTGATATTTTGTAAGGCAGACCCTCAGAATGCAGCTGAGCTTAGGAGATTACTTCAAGTGTATGAGAAAGGAATGGGACAGATGATTAACATAGAAAAGTCCTCAGTTTTCTTTAGCAGAAATGTGAAACATGAGACAAAGCAGGATACTCATCAAGCACTGGGAGATATTCAACTGGTTAATCAAGGGAAATACCTGGGGTTTCCAATGGTGGTCACTAAAACCAAGCAACAGCTATTTGGGTACATCAAAGATAACATTCAACAGAGGTTACAAAAGTGAAAATATAAACTGTTAAGTGCTATAGGGAAAGAAGTAATGCTTAAATCTGTAGCTCTAGCAATGCCAACGTTTACTATGTCATGTTTCAAGCTTCCCAAAAGGCTATGTAAAGATATAAACTCCATCATGGCAAATTATTGGTAGGGAGAGGCAAATGGAAGAAACAAAATGCACTGGAGCTCCTAGAGCAATATCTCTTTGGACAGGAAATCTGGAGGACTGGGATTTAAGGATTTAGGAGCATTTAACACAGCACTGCTTGGCAAGCAGGTTTGAAAACTACTTACACAACCAAATCTGCTAGTTAGTAAGGAGCTAAAAGCCAGATACCATCCAAAGAATTCGATCTTCAAGTGTAAGGTACCAGAAAATGCCTCGTGGATTTGAAAGGATTGATAGGGGCTAGGAAGCTGGTGGAAAAAGGAGTCAGGAAGAGGATAGGTAATGGAAAGAGTACCAACATATGGGAGGACTGTTGGATCCCAGATAATCATCAAGGTAAAGTGATGTCAAAAAAACCACAAGGGTGCATCCTATAGAAGGTTGAGGAACTGATACACCAAAGGAAATGGAACGGACATTCAGGAACCTCAATAGTAAGGAGGCAGAAAGGATTCTGAGCATTCCCATAAGCTTAGTTGATAGAGAGGATAGTAACTTCTGGATCTATGGAACAAATGGCAACTACTCAGTCTGTTCAGCATATAGGATACAAGCACAAGAAAAGGTGGAACAGAAGAGAGAAGCCAAGGACAATGCTAGCACAAGCTGGAGCAAACAAAGCCAAAGTAATTGGAAACACCTGTGGAAGCTAAACGTTAAGTATAAGGTGAAGATCTTATAGTGGAAATGCCTAAACCAGGCCCTACCGGTAAGACAACTAATCACCAGCAAGACTAAGCAAGGTGATCCAATATGTAGAGTGTGTGGAGAGAACAGTGAGACAATAGAACATACACTGATTAACTACAGCTATGCCAAACAAGTGTGGAGGTTAGCACCAATCCAATGGGAAGGAATTCCGAACCAGCAAGGATGCTTCAGGAGGTGGTGGACCAATGTTGCAGAAGCAAAATCAAGAAGAGAGGGCAATGAACACCTTTCTTTAACTACCAATATCCTTTGGCAAATCTGAAAAAGTAGAAATGAGAAAGAATTCAATAGAAAACAGCAACTCTCAATGAGAACATTTCAAAAAGCTCAAGAGGAGTGGTTGGAATTCAAGGAAGCTACAGAAAAGAACTAAAAATGAGTACAGAAGAAACAGGAACTCAGGAGACATTCTTACAGCAACATGAAGAGAATGAAGACTCAATGAGACTGAGGCTAGCTATAAAAAAGATGAAGGACAATCCCTAAATAGGAATAGGGATCATAGTTTCTGTGAACAGCCAAGAACATGTTCGAGGTTGGGCATTGCATGAGAAAAGCACAGGAAATCAGCTAATTGATGAACTAGCAGCTGTCAAACTCCTAATGAGCAAAACTGTTGTGCAGGAGTGGGGGAAAATTGAAGTACAGATGGATAACAAACAAGTGTTCAACTGCATACTGCATAGCAAAACTCGAGATATGCGCTTGGCAACTTTGCTAGAGGATATCTATAGTTTGAAGTCTTTGTTTCGCATGTGCTCCTTTTGTTTAGTTAGTAAAGATCATAATCATATTAGCGATAGGATTAGCGCTTATGCGTTAAGCATCTTTCAAGATGAGGAACTTTGGTTTCCTTATTGTTATAGTGCACTGGTTGTATAGTGCTTATCAAGCCTTTACTTGATCTTGTAAAATTTAAGTTAATCTATAAAATCATTTATCGTTTCGAAAAAAAATCTAATTTGCATATCGTTTCATTTTAAAATCGTCAATATCACTATTTAAAACCTAAAGGAGATGATGATCCAAATTCAAGATATTGGAACCAAGAGTACAAAATTAAAACTATTGGCCAACAGCAATTTGACTTTGACCATTAGTCATTGTTGATTTTCTATCAATTATCCTAAATATGCCTAAAATTTGAAACTCCGGGGATCAAATTTATTTTGGTCGAAACATTAGGGACTAATTTAGCATTCAAGCCAAACATTATGGAGTAAAATTGCATTTCTTCCTTATTGAAACAATGAATCAATTTTCTATTAAAACGTGGGAATCTGAGGGTATAGAACCTAGGACATCTTCATACTATGGCATCAACTTTAAGCACTAGACCTACCAGTATAATTAGTTAAAACTCTCTTATGTTTCAAAAGTTCTCTCTTTTTCCATCTAAAGTAAAAAAAAATATTTATTGTTTATTTTCTAAAGTTTATTCTATTGACAAGTTTTTTTGTACAATCAACATTTATAATCTAGTCTCAAGTCATTCTTTTAGTTTTCCTAGTCAATAAAGTAGAGTAAATTAAGTTCACGATATTCAATAACACAACAGAAAATGTTGAAATCCAATTAGAGATAAGCTGCCTATGAGCATCATGGCACAAGTGAAAGGGAACAAGAAGGCAAGCCCCCCCATCTTCTGCATCAGGTTATTTCCAATTTTTCATCTAAAATGACCATTAATTGGACTAATGAGAAAAGAATAAATAACTTTCAATGTAATAGAGATAAAGGAACTATTATTGATATGGTCATCTTAAAATCCCGGATAAGATTTAAATTCATCTAAATTAAAAATAACAAAATGTATAAAATGAAGTTTCATCTTCAAAAGAAAAAACACGAAAGTATATATGTAACTATAAAAATCTATTAGTCAATGACTCTCTTCCATTAAAGACAAAATTAAAAATAAAAGACTTACGTAATAGCTACACTAGATTCTAGAATGAACTAATGAAATAGCAAGTAAAATCATTTTAGGACAAAAGTTGGATAGAAATTTAGAACATGCAAATCAATAGATTTATGGGATGGGATATCGAATTTGGATTAGCTATCATTTTAATGGAATAAAACAATAGAATGATAGAATTTAGACAATAAGTGATGGTAGGTCAATGAGCTTTTAATTTGTTGGACTTGATTTTCTGTGATGGGATTGGATAACTAAATTGGAATTGGGTTTATTTTTATATGAATGAATTTAGTTGACATGGTTGAATTTTCACTACCATGAGGCTTTGATTTTTGATTGAGATTGAGCTTTTTTTTTTTTTTTGTCAATTAGCACTAGATTTATATACATAATACTGTTAGGGGGCAAACTTGTCTTTTTGTTAGTGAAAAGCAATCAATTAAAGATGTTTTGCCATTGGTGTGGGTTTAGTTTGGAATTGAGGTAAGCTCTTTCTATTATCTTTGATTTGAAATTTTTTGAATGTGAAATTTAGGAAAACACTATTTGCTTCAATTTTGCTTTAGATTTAGTTGCTAATTGGAAGTTAAATACTTAGAAGTCAATTTTATTGGTTTGGATTGGAATGATTTGACGAATAGGTTGAAACTGTCATTAAGGCAACCAAATTAATATAATTTTTTTCTAACTTTGTTAATTATCCTACTATAGCAAGGTGTGCTACAGAACTCTGCAATATTTTGAGTTGGCATTTAGATTTTGCATTTGAAAATCTTAACTATTGCCACTATTGTCTGTTTTTAATCTGAATATCTACATTTGCGAATGTTTGCTCTATTAAATTACATAGTTGTACTTTTGTCAGCAAAATTAACCACAACTTTTGAAATTTTACGTACTTCATGTTTAATAACATGGTACTACTTGTCACTTGCATGTTTAGATAAGTATTTTTTTACAACATTTCATCGAACAATTTCAATGCATTCTTACCCATGTTTAAATACTTTTTGTCATCTATTTCATTACTTCTACTCTTTTTCATTTGTAGCTACTTACACTTCATACTAATTTTGGTGATAGCAAGTCTGAAACCTTCACACTACTTAAAGTTGCCAAGGTTTATGCTCTCATGTCTAATGTGTGGAAATTTTAACCAATTATGCAATTTACTATAATTTAATGGATAAGAATTTTCTTTAATCATATTCTAAATAACAATTATTAGTAATTTCTTTTTTCTGCGGTTTATAATTGGTATAGAGTACTCCTTTACTGGTACATTTTCTTCAATTCAACAAGGGGGTTATGTGAGTATTTTTAAACAATGAGAGGGGTTTCGTGTATAGTAGGCAAATTACAGGGGAGTTTACTGTAACCCAAAAAATTAGTAGATATTCACAAATATTAGTATTAAAGTAATCAATCTATGCAAAATAAAGTGAATATTGCAACGTGCAAACTAAGTAAATTTACCAATCAAATGTACAAGAAAAACAATATTATACAATTAAACAAGTGTCAGACAATAATATTTTTTTTATGATTTTGAGAATTGTGCTCAAAACTCAATCATCACCATTAAATTCAATGAACATACAATCCACACCAATCTATATCCTACAAGTATAAATCCACTAGTCCTTTGCTTAATTTTTTTTTATAGGGAAAAGATAGCAAACATTTCATTTACAAATAAACATTACCAAGAATGAATCAACTAGTTGAGAAGCCTGAATAGATAAAATAGCCTTACCTCTTTTGTCTTGTTTGTTTTTCATCTTTTTGTTTGTGTCAGAAAATTTATGAATAGTGGCAACTTTGAGCATTTTTTTTGAAAAAAAAATTAGATGGTACATGCAATTACTGCAACTATTAAAGGAAGAATCAGATAGAGAATTGAAACAAAGGAGAAGAAGAGAAAGAGTAGAAATGAGAAGGATTTTGGGAAAGGAACAAAGAGGTAAAATATTATTCAGAAAAGAAGATTTACAATCAATCTTCAGCTTCTCTTTTTCCTACATTCAGCAGCTTATTTATACAATAGAATTATTCCTTGTCCTAACTACTACTGGTTGCTTGACAGTAACTGTCTAGTAACTATCACTAATCATTAGTGCTAACGAAGTACTCCAGATGCTCCAACTAAAACTTGATCAATCATGACCTGATGATGATGATCATGGCCATGGTTTATAACAGTATATTTAAGGGTGAAACCACAGGGAGTAGCGGGGGAGGGGGGCAATGCTTTTTATGATCTCTGGAAAGTTTTAATGATTTTCATTTAGATACCCCTAGAATTCTAGAAAGGGGCCGCAAAACCTAACTTTTGTCTTATGAAAAATATTGACTTTTAGTTTTTAAACAATTTTAGGCTGCAATTTAGATAGTTGAGCCATAAAATTGAACTTATTAAATGTTTTAGTATTATATTCACAAAATTTTATCTATTCTCAAAGATCTCTTTATGGCTTGTAGATGAACATTTTTAACTAGTTGGATATTTCATGTGTGTACTTGAAATTAAGACTCGGGTATGGAAAAATAGTCTAAAATTTTGTAGTAAAGCATGCTTACATTAATACATTAAATGTTTTCCCTTATTATTCTATTGTAAGATAATAAGGAATGAGAATATAATGCCATGAGTAGTTATGTTAATTTAATATAGTTTACATGGATTTTGATCCATTATCAAGGATATAAGTTCTTTATTATGTTATGGACTTAAACTTTATTATTGTTATGTTTAAAATTAGGGTTAATATCAGAAACCTCCCTTGAGGTTTCTTCTACTAACACCTAGCACCCCCCACGTTTTTGAAATCACACATAACACCCCTGAAATGACAACTTTGGTATCATTGTCAGCCCCTTTGTTGGAAAAGAGCAGTAAAAAATGAATTCTAGGAAAGAGACTTTATTTTTGTTCCACTTTTACCCACAGCCCAAGATGATTAGTGAATTTTAGAAGATTTCTGCAAAGAGTTTTAGGAAATATTTTATATATTTCTCGCCATAGTTACAATGATACAAGGCCTGTATGTATATGTATATGTATATATAGGTTTATAGTCAGGTAATAGACACTAAATCTAGACCACTATTCAAATGGTAACTATCATAATCTATCATTATATAATCTCTAATTGATATATATTTAGGATTCAAAATATCAAAAAGGATATTTATAACAACTCACTCCAACATTTATCCTTAAATTGGTGCAAAGATATCATACATGTCCTACTTGCCAAGTGGGTTATAGAAGTTATTAATCGGCAAACCTTTGCGAGTATTTCAATCAATTGATATTCAAATTTCACAAACCGAAACTATATTACATTATTTTTAAGATTTTATTTAATAAAATGCCGATCAATCTTCATATGTTTAGTTCGGTCATGTTGAACTGGATTATGAGAAATGTCAATGGCTGTTTTGTTATCACAAAACAAAACCATTTCGAAAATTGGAGCATGACTGATATCGATAAGTAGCTTCTAAAACTAAAGAAGTTCACAAAACCTTTGGGCCATTCCTTTGAACTCAGCTTCTATGTTAGACAAAGCCACCACCTTCTATCTCTTACTTTCTATGTAACGCTTTCCATTCACAAAGATGAAGTAGCCAGGATTCGATCTCCAATTAGTAGGATCTCCTGCCTAATCGACATTTGTATAACCCTCAATATTGAGATAATTGTTCTTGAAAAATAGAACTTCTTTCCCAAGTGAATGCCTTAAATTTGGAATTATCTGGATCATAGCTTCTATATGCCGATTACCACGGAAATGCATAAATTAGCTAGTAATGGTAACAACATATGTAATATCAGGACAAGCACAAGAAAAATAAATTAGCTTACTAACTAACTTCTGATATCTCTCTTTGTCAGTTGGCACTTGATTAGGATATTTTCCCACTTTGTAGTTTTGGATTAATCGGTGTATCTGTTGATTTGCAATCTAGTAATTCTTTTTCAACTAGAAGATCACGTACATACTTTTGTTGAGGTAGAAAAATGCCTAGCTTCGATCTTGCCACTTTAATGCCTAAAAAATATTTTAGACTTCCTAAATTCTTCATTTCGAACTTAACTGATAATCTATCCTGTAACATAGAGGTCTCCTCTGCATCATTACCTATGATAATCATGTCCTCAATATAGATAACTGGTATTGTCACTTTTCCAAACCAATATTTCAATAATAAGGTGTGATTCACATTATTTTGTTGAAAACTATGGCTCCGTTTGGATTAGCTGTTTTTAGGGTTGTTTTTCAAAAACAGCACTGTAGCATTTTGTTTTTGAAATACAAATCCGTTTGGATTAGTTGTTTTTGGAGTTATTTTTCAAAAACTATATGAAAAACTTTTACTGTAGATGTTTTTTGGATTGTTTTTAGAGGTATTTTTAAAACATATTTTTGGGTATTTTTATAATTTATAATTTTATATACATTTATGCATTTATAATACATTTATAAATATTTATAAATAAATATATTTATATATTCGCTAAAAAAATATATGAATGTATTATATTATATATAATACATAATATAAATATATTTATAAATATATATAAGTGTATATTATTATAAATGTATAAATTATAATTAAATATTATATAAATGTAAAAATTACAATTTATAATTTATAATTTTTATATTTTTATATAAATATACATTTATGCATTTATAATACATTTATAAATATTTATAAATAAATATATTTATATATTTATATAAAAGTATATAAATGTATTATAAATTTATTATATTATATATAATACATAATATAAATATATTTATAAATGTATAAATGTATATTATTGTAAATGTATAAATTATAAATGAATATTATATAAATGTATAATTTATAATTTATAATTTATAATATTTATATTTTTATATAAATATACATTTATGAATTTATAATACATTTATAAATATTTATAAATAAATATATTTATGTATTTATATAAAAATATATAAATGTATTATATTATATATAATACATAATATAAATATATTTATAAACTTATAAGTCTATATTATTATAAATGTATAAATTACAAATGAATATTATATAAATGTATAAATTATAATTTTATTAACATATATTAGTATTAAGTATAAATGTATTAATATAATTAATATAAATGTACAAATGTATTAATATTATGTATAAATATAAAATTAATATTATGTATATTAATATAAATGTATAAATGTATTATATTATATATAATACATAATATAAATGTATATTATAAATATACATTAATATATATATTATGTATAAATGTACATTTATATAAATGTATAATATATATAATATAGAATATATGTTATATTATATATAATTTATATAATATATAATATTCATATAAATATATAAAATATTTATAATATGTATAAATAAATATATAAATATATAATATACATTAATATTAATTATAAATATTATAATATTATAAATATGGTGTTTATATAATATTTCAATTTGTAATATTTATTTTATATTTCATTATATAAATATTCATATAATATATAATATATAAATATATAATATATAATTTTCAATTTGTATAATATACATAATATTGTATATATATAATATAATATACATAATATAATATACTATACATAACATACATTATTACATTATTACATATTATGTATATTATATATTATACATAACATTATTATACATTATTATACACAATAATGTATATAATAATATTATACATTAATAATGTACATATTATATTACACATTTATGTATATACAATAATGTACATAATATATTATGTATAAATATTTACACATTTATGTATACAATATTACATATTATGTATATTATATTATATTATGTGTAATATACAATATTATGTATAATATTAATTTATATAAATATTTATATAATATATAATATATATAATTTTCAATTTGTATATTTCAATTTATATTAATATAATATAATATATATTTATATATATAATATACATAATTGAAATATACATATGTAGTTGTTTTTGATATAATATTTGGATATGGTGTTTTTGGAATTGTTTTGGAAATACACATTTACTGTAGCATTTGGAATGTGAAAAACAGTTTTTCAAAAACAACCCCAAAAACAAGGGATCCAAACACACCCTATATTTTTCATAACCAAAGTAAATTGATCAAACCTAGCACATGGCCACTGTCTATATAATGCTCTTTACAATAGATAGACAATATTTGCCTTTGAAGTTGTCGAACATCCATGTGCACCTGTTCCTTAAGGTCACCATGTAGGAAGGCATTTTCTATATCGAGCTAATGTAATGGCCAATCTCGATTAGCTATAAGAAACACAAGGACTCTTAACAGTGTCCAATTTTGTCACTCGTAAGAAGGTTTCCTGATAATCAATACCAATGTTTGTGTGTATCCCTTTGCCTCAAGTCAAGCCTTATATCGATCAATTGATCCATCGATTTTATACTTGATTAAGAAAATTCATTTGCACCATGCAATCTTCTTTTCTTCTGATAGTGAGACTAAAGTTTAAATATTATTCTTCGACAACACTGACATTTCATCTTCTATAGCTTGAGTTCATTTTCGATCCACAAAAGCAGCTTACACTTCATTTGCAATGTCATCTGATGGCACATTTTGTACAAAAACCTCTAGAGGTTCAGACAGCTTGTAAGTTAACACATAATTAGCAATAGAATATTTGGACTATTTTACAGGAGCTTTTGGAGAATACTTGCCACGATTAGATCTATCTGGTAATACATATCTAATAGCTATTTCCAAATTTAGTAGTAAATACAGGTGCAGTAGAAGTACTTATTTTCGGAATACAATTAGGAGAAGAATGATGAGATAATTAGGAACAAAGAATTATCTTAGTTACATCAACTTCTTTTTTATTTTCTTTAGAATATATATGAGCATCCATTTTATGAAAACCATCAAGAGCCCTAAGAGTTTTTTTATCCTCAATTATAGGCAAATTGGCCTAGTTACTTCAGTCATTGGCAAAATCAGCACCAATCATAGACAAATTGGTACTGGTCATATTTGCACCTGACTATTCCAATTCAGGCTAATTCTGCTCTTCTCTGTCCTTTATTTTCTTCTGAAGTGAAAAATTGGATACTGATGCAAAAAATGATTCCAACACCAAGAATGTAATGTCCATCATTTCATACATCTTCTTGGTGATAGAATCATGGCATTGATTATCTTCTTATGCATAGTATACCCCAAGAAAACATATTGGACAGCAAAAGAATCTAATTTAATGCACTAATTTTTATACAAATAGATGAAGGCCATACATCTATACACTCGTGGTGGAATCATTAGCACCAATGGTAGTTTAAAGAGTTTAGAGAGAACCTGTAGTGGAGTCTGAAAATACTTTTGAAGGCACTATGTTCAACAAATGTAACATCATCGTGACCGCTTCTATCCAATATTGGCGTAGAACAAGAGCATGATTCGTTTTGAGTATGCGTTGATTTTCGTTCTCAACATCTCCTTTATGTTGTGGAGTCTAGGTACAAAAAGCCTCATGTGAAAGACTTTTAGTCTTAAAAAAATTCTTGAAGTGGCTAATTGTCATACTCACCACCATTATTAGACTGTTGTATTCTAATTGTAGCTGAAAACTATGTTTGAATCATTAATCGAAATGATTTAAAGACATCAAACATCTCATTCTTATGTTTTAGCAAATAAAACCAAGTCATTATAGTACAATCTTCTACAAATGTAGCAAACCAACGAATACCAATGAATGAAGTAATTATGAGAGTCCTTAAACATCAAAATGTACCAAAGCAAAAGGAATAGTACTATTCACATTGATTTGGGTAAGGGACTCTATGACTCTTAGCCAAGATATAAGTATCACATTTTAAATTGGCAGGACCGGAATTTGAAAATAAATCAGGAAAAAGGTGTTATATATACCTAAATGATGAATGCCCCAATCATTGATGCCATAACTAGATTTCTCGTTCCATGGCATTAAAGGTCATTGTAATACTTCTGAATTCATCTTCCAGTTTGTCTTATTCTGGTTAACTTTCTCTATAGATCATATACTTGGGCTTTATCAGGCCCATCGATATATGTTGTGGCAACCGAATCCCATACCGCTTTCACTGTTGGAAAACAGCTAAAATTGCCGATCAAGGATGGGTCCATGTTATTTGGCAATCATACTCTCACGATCAATTCTTTAGTCCTTCACTGTTGGAGTGTAGGATCTGTCCATAAAAGTTGTGAAAAATTCCAAATTTGTCTTTGCCTGTGATATACATCTAGATAATATGGGACCATAAGGTATGATTGGTGTCATTCAACTTAATGCCAATTTGAGCCACAGAAGAATCATTGCTAAGCTTAGGTCTCTAACTTCTGGTCAAGACCTTTGCCATCCTCATGGCTGAGTTTTTTAGAATTGGGTCAGTCTGTCTTTTCTCACTTTGCACAGTCTCAAATAATTCCACCATGGTTTCGAATTCAAGTTTTTCTATCAGAATTGTGTTTCTAAAATCCTTACTTTGATACCATGTTAAGAAGAAGAAGGAAAAGATTAGAAAAACATTTTCTATATTTCTCACCATAATTATTAGGGATAATTTCAGAAACCTCCCTTGAGGTTTTTGATACTTTCATGACCTCCTCTGAGATTTTAAAATTACACTAACCTCCCTTGTCAGAAATTTGGGCCCATTATTTACATAAGATAGAGTGAAAGCACTACTTTGCCCTAAGATATTATGCATTATTACAAATAGATATTTGACAAAAGAAGGTTAGGGCACTAAATAAATAAGATTAACTAATTAAACCAAAAAAAAAAGATTATTTCATCTCAAATTAGCAACCATAATTACAATAAAAAAAAATGGCATCAATTGCTATCCTAAGATGGCGCTATTTTGTGATTGATATCACTTGACAATTGTCAGGACATACAACCTTATATAATCTGTACAATAGATCTTATGAGCAAAAGAAATAGAAGAATTTTCTGATTGACTTATTTTGTTGAAGCTTGTGTTCAGACAAAACTATTCATGCCTTTTGTTATTGATTTGTTTATTAAGACTTGTATGTTTTCTGCACCAATACTTTTACTTTCACCTCATGAACTAAAATAAAAAGATTAATTTTTTTACCCAAATTTAGATGCTTATACTAATAATTTAATAGCATTATAGAGTTAGTTGTGCCTTTTATATGTAGTTGCAAATGACAAAAAATTATGGCCATTACAATTTGCACTAGCTATGTGCAGAGACCATTGTTGCTTCAAGTTATAGTTGCTACATCTTTTTAAATTTTACATATATCCCTTGACTTTTATTAATTATTTTATTCTTTACTAATACAACTTGAGGGCAATTAGAAAAGGTCATATATGGAAGAAAACTATCATCGTACTCCTCAAAATACTTTTTTAATAGTACTTTTTTCTAAATAGGACTGATTTGTTACCAAAACTTTTAGTTCAAGGGAAATTAGTATAATTTTGGAAATCTCATGGGAGATCAATGAAAGTGTTAGAAACCTCAGGGAAGGTTTCTGAAATCATCCCTAATTATTATGGTGTGAGTCTATATACAGACTGACAAGATAGAATGAACCAAAATAATCATTCCAATAGTAACTATCCTAAATATCTAATTTCTAATTGATATACATTTAGAATTCAAAATATCAAAAATGATATTTACAAAAATTCGCTTCAACATACATATGTTATATTAGTGTCTACATTGCATCGTATTGTCAGCACTGGTAACAAGGTCTCTTGATCCATACATATGGATACATATAATTCTAGATTTCTAATATCTGAAAATATATGTGTAGTTAACATATAGACTAAGCAAACCGGGGGAAGAGATGAGTCATGTGACTCGGGAGAGAGAGTGTACGTGAGAGATTTCGAATTTGAACCCTCACACTTGCATTTTGCACTAAAAAAAAATAGACTAAGCAAACCAAAGTCTTGGTCTACTTCTGACATAAGCAAAACCAAGTCTCAACTCTTCGGTTTTCCACCAAAACCACATTCCACCCATCAATCCTTCCATCCATGGCTGCCACAGTAGTCCCCGGAGCCTACCAGGCCAACACATCGCTGGCGGTTACTGACTGGCTAAACAAAGGTGACAACGCATGGCAGATGATATCGGCCACGCTCGTTGGCCTCCAAAGCGTGCCAGGTTTGGTCATCCTCTACGGCAGCATAGTCAAGAAGAAATGGGCAGTAAACTCAGCTTTCATGGCCTTTTACGCCTTTGCGGCCGTGGTCATCTGCTGGGTAACGTGGGCTTACAAGATGTCTTTCGGCGAAAAACTCCTGCCTTTTTGGGGAAAAGCTGGACCGGCTCTAGGTCAGAAGTTTCTCATCGGACAAGCTGCACTTCCGGCCACTGTTCATTTGTTTAAGAATGGCACTACTGAGACTCCCATGGCAGCTCCTTACTATCCCATGGCGTCGATGGTGTGGTTTCAGTGCGTTTTTGCAGCCATAACGGTGATACTTCTTGCGGGATCTGTTCTTGGGAGGATGAATATCAAGGCTTGGATGACTTTCGTGCCTCTTTGGCTTACATTTTCGTATACTGTGGGCGCATTTAGCCTATGGGGAGGAGGGTTCTTGTACCAATGGGGTGTGATTGATTATTCAGGTGGATTTGTCATTCATGTTTCCTCGGGGATTGGCGGCATCACAACTGCTTATTGGGTTAGTAATTCTTTTTCTATTGCACTTAATTTCAGCCATTATGGCTGAATCTATAGCATCACAAACACAATAATTTTGACAAAATATGAATACAGAGTTGGACATTTTAGAAAATCGCGTTAGCGTCCAGTTTATAAGATGAAAATGCCAGTTATTTAGGCATAAAGCTAAGAGAATAAGTGTGGAATTTTTTAGAAGCAGTTAAACAAGTACTTTAGTCATATGAAGATAAGGTTAAAATGATTAAGAGAAGCGAATAACTTACAAAATACAAGATCAAAAACTTCGTTAATTTTTTACGTATAATAGAATAATTTAACCAGAAGTAGTAGGTTGAGACCTAAGGAATTAAAGGTCAGATCCTTTCTTCTCCTTCCCGTTTTTTAAATTCCATTTCACCAAAAAAATAATTATAGACAAAGAAATAATTGAACTATAATTAAAAAAAAAATACACTTATTGAAGCTTGAAAGAATGGGCAATCCCTAGCCTAGAATTACGTTCTCCAAGTCTTTGATTTCTTTAACATGGTGGCATCTATGAGGAGGGAGTATCAACACAATACTTCACTTTCCATTTCTTTCTTTTTTTTTTTTTTTGCAAAATATTTGGACAATTTAACGTGGTAAACATTATGACTAACAAACCATCCTACTCAAAAACACTTCTTTGTGTGGACTCGAAACATGCACCCTTTTTAGTGGCCAGGAATTTATTAAGGTTCCCTAGTAGGACACATTTCTTTCTAGAACTTCCTCGGTTGAGATACACATGTATCACCAATTTCCTGCCTTTGGCTCAAATTTCCAGTAGTAAGAGAAAGTCAACGCCACCATAGCAACGTGTCTTTCGATGTTGATCCATGCATCATTTTTCCATCTACGATGTTTCGTAAATCCTGAGGTCTTGTAATCATGAGGGAAGAATAAATGGCTGTCAATTTTTTCCTCAGAGTTCACAATGTAAAAAAAAATATTGTAAGTATATGGGTTTTACTCTTTTTTTTTTTTTCTAGTTTTGTTTGTTGCAAAGACAAATTTATGCTTTTAGAATTGAATTAGTAAATCTCTAAAAATAAAAAGTAAATATTTTGGTCTAATTTATGCTTAGAACTATGTTTATCACACCAAAGGGGAAAAAAAAAAAAGAGGGAATAGTTGTTAGACCACCAAAAACTAGGTTACGTGGCCTTGGAATTAATTCTTCCACCAATTTTCAGGACCTATCCATGAAGACTTTATCTATGAATATGACAATTGACAATGAAAATTTCCTCATCAAGCCATATGTCATACAATTTTTAATTTGTTTTTCGGAAAAAACAGAATTTCATTGGCTGAGGATTTGAATCTAAGGAGCTGTTAAATAGGTCAGACTCTTTCTTTGTGACTAAAATTCAATTGAGGGATTGCTATCAAATTACATTTGACTATTCTTTTTTTAGATTATATATTTGTCTATAATTCTTGCAACAAATATGTGTTAGGAGGTACTCAGCATGGGAAGGAGCAACAACTTCTTTTGTAACTTTTTTATTTTCTCAAAACCAATTTTTCGTGGAAAACTATAAACATGTTCTTGTATCCTATTTTTATCTCATATACACGTTCGCTCAAAAAAAAAATTACTACAATACATATTTTCTAAAATCCCTTAAAAAACACGCTATTGAAATGGAGTTATTATATCTTAGAATACTAAATCTGCATAATTCTATGTTGGTAGCACCACTTGATATGCTCGCAAAGTATTGAAGTATTTTCTTATGAAAATAATTTTACTTAGAACTAATTAATTCATGATAAATCGAATATATTATCATGCTTGGAATCGCTTTAATTATAATATGAAATTGAAACTTCTTTTTTTCCCCCTTTCCAAATCCTTCTAGAGTACCCAATGAGCCGCAAAGTTTGAAAGGTTAAAATTCATATCCAATAAAATCTTGAAAGCAAAATTGAGCATCATAAATCACCAAATACAGCCAACCCACTAGGAATTCTTAACTCATGATGGTGGAAAGAAACTTCTTGATTTTGTTATCAGTGGAAATTTTGACTTTTCTGTGACATAGACATGTAGAAAACCAGTGCAAACAGCAAATTGATGCCCCAATACATAAGTCGTCTCCGGTCAATCCATCGAATTATGCTTTTAATATTCTTGTCTCATGAAAAAGACTTTCTGGCTTCGTCTCCCTGTGGAGAATGACATTTGAAATTTACATTTCTGTCTTATTCTACATTTTCTCTTAAACGAGGGGCTAATTCCACACCCCTGCATCCTAAATCTACACCCCAAATACCAATATGACACTAAAGCCCTTGACATTAGTGTGTTTCCTTCTAACTTTTCGTCGTTCCAAATTTATGCTTTCGCACAATAAAAATAATTTGCCTTGTAGTATTTTTTTTAAAACTATTTATTCTGATATTCTATCTTTCAAAATTTTTCCAATTTTTTAGATTTTTTTCGGGCCTGTCTAATGTGTGTTATATGAGATTTTAATTTTTCATCGTGTAATAATCGGTTTTTATACAAACTATGAATTTTTTTTTTTTGAAAAGTCTAATGTTCTGATATCTATGTAAATCCTACTCAAGTCTTGATCATTGTATAATCATCTGATGTAGAAGTACTATTTTGATGGCTTACTGGATGATCCTTTTGTATTTTTTGAGCATTAATGATGAGATTTTTGTGGTTAATTCATGTGGAAAAACTGTTCCATACTATGATCATCTTTTAGAAGATGCTCTATGTGGCATAAGTTTTAGGCCAAACATGGAGTTTATTTTAGAAAAGAAAAAAAAGTAGGATATAATTGCAAGAATAGCAGTATTATAAGGGCAATTATTTCTATTGTGTGAAGGAATAACTTTAGAGCATGCTAAATGTTAATAATTGGCTTATTGATATTAGGGACTTTAATGTCTTATCGGTGCTTAGGGTATAGATTTAGTATGGAAGGGTGTAGAGTTAGCCCCTTCTTAAATATTTTCATAGATTCACGCTTCCTACTCTCAATTATTATCTCAAAGCATAGCTAATACAATATGGTATAGGAATAATACAAAATATTATACATACGCATGTTATTTTTTTAAAAAAAATTACAAATAAAAATTTGGTAGAAAAATATGAGTTGGGCAAAATTATGCACAAAATGCTTTATGTGAATTATAGAACTAAATTATAGACTATGTTTGAAAATTATAGAACTAAAAATACATGTTAATTTCCTATAATTTCCTATGAACTAAAAATACATGTTACTTTCCTATGATTTATGGTATTTGACATTAGTTGTATATTTTTTTTATGACACACTTAATTAATTGTTATTTTTTTCAAACTATTGATATTATATGTGTATGTGTATATGTATACATATATCAAATTTTCCAACTTTTTGGCTATTTTATGCTAAAATACTAAAATAAATTTACTAAATAAACACATACTAGATAATAAATTTGAGTTTAAAACTTAAAAACAACTTTCATTTAGTATAAGTATCAATACCTACATAGTAGAACAATTCTAAATTAAAAAAAAAAAAAAAAAGTATAAGCAATTCAAGAGTACATTATATGCTCTTCTTTCCTTGGATAATAAAATGGAGAAGTACGAGGCACAACACAAGTGGAAGTCACGGAACGCTCGGAACACTTGTAGCTTTTTAACTGGGCATTTTGTAGACGAACAAAAACGGAAGCGTATCGGAACGCGATTTAAACTTTTAGACTATAAGGAACACGTTTTTTCCGTACGGACAATAAATGTTGGTGTACACATTTAAATAGCAAATGTGTTAGACGCATTACAGTGTTTTCAAATCATTTGCCCTTTTCATTTTTCATTTTTTTCTTGCCTTATTAAGATGGCTAATAACCACTGGGCCAATGGCTCAGTGGCTACCAGGGAGGGGTTTAATTCCTTCCTTAGGCTGTAGGTGAAGATTCAAACCTCATCTACAGCGAAAAAAATCTATGGGTTGTGCCAGAATACTCCCCCTATCACAACCTATCACAATCTCTTTAGGCTCCCCCTCCTTAGATTAGAATAGAGTAGGTTATACAAATGTATCGTTGCTGACAATAAAAAAAAAAGATGGCTAATAGATGTGGAAATGAATTTTTTCATTGTTTAAGAAAGAAAGTCAATTTGTGAATGATAGACTAATAAGTTGAACATGATACAATTAAGGAAGTGAGGATTTCATGTTATTAGTCACGGCTCACTGACGATCTAGCATATTTATTTCTTGCTCAAGAATCTGGTGTTTATCCTTTTCTTTTCTTTCTTTTGTTTTAAAATTCTCGGGCAAGAACTAATGTTCTTCCATTTATTTCATTTTCTAGTAGCTGTACCCACCAAGTTACTTTTGTTTTTAAAAATTAGAATTAGTTCTTTGATTTGATTTTCTTTTCATTTTGCCTTTAATCAAGAATATGGTGCCTTTTTTTAGGCAAGAAATAATGCTCTTCCGTTTCTTTACAATCTTTTGATCGTCAGTGAGATACTTTTTTTGTTGGTAATTCTTTGGTCTGATTTGTATTTTTTCATCTACAAACTAGAATTTTGTTCGTGCCTTAACATGGTCCTTTTTATTTATTATGAATTTATACAAATATAAATAATTTAAATACAAAAATTAACAATAATCTTACATGCTCATTCATATTAACTTTAAAAGAATTAATGTATTCTAAATGTTCAATTATTTACTAATTTTTTAGAAATTTGTTTGCATAGTTTCACTATAATATGATAGCATACGTCAAATAATGTACCTCATATCAAAAACTTAGTAAATATTTTTTTAGATAATTTAATTTTTTTCTAATGATCAGAAACCTAGAACTATAGATTCATATTTAATTAAGTAGAAAAGATCTGGCAACCCATTTTTCATCATCAATAAACACTCAATTTTCAATAAGATTGGTAAATCTATCGGTGTAACAGTTAATTCTTTTTTTTTTACACTAAGTCAATTCAAAATTAAGGAAAGAGATGATGAATAATTTGAATGCTAATCAGCGATATGGTGGTGAAAGGAAGTAATTTATGGGATATATAAGATTTTAATAATTGTGATTTGAAAAAGGTTTTACTATAGTTTTATGTAATAATATGATGGAAAGCAGATATCATTAAGATAAAATTAGTGACCTATAACCTGTTAATTCTTTTCAATTAGGCATGCCAGTCAGAAACAACTATGATTATAATACCTACTTTGTTTTCATAATTTGCTTCCTGAGGGCAGATTTTTTGTACCAAGTTTGCATCTTAATTACATTAGTTTCGGCCCTTGTCCTAATAACAAAGGCAATTTGGCACAAAAGAAGGTAAAGGGTTGAAATGGTTCTTTTACTGATTAGTGGCCGGAAGTTATCTGCTTTGGTAGCCAGAATTTGGATTATTGTAGTGCATTGCTAAAAATCTCAAGTTCAAGGTAGTCAGTTGCTGAAGTTAAAAATTTAGGGTGCAAGGTTTCATTTGTTAATAGTTGAGGGGTGCAAAGTGCAGTTAACCCTTATGGAAATGACTGCTAAATCTCATTACCACAAATTGGATAAATCTTTACGAAGTGCTCTGAATCAGATTGAGCAGAGAAAGGTATCTCACGTTCCCAATCAACAACCCCGGAAACTTTTCTGGCAAAATGACCTAAAAGAGATCTCAGAATTTAAAAGAAGAACATAATCCAAAATCAAACGACAATTGAATTGTTATGCTATCTGGATGGGAAATTTAATAGAAATATTAATTTAGTAAACAATATGGAAATAACATCACATTTTTTTGCAGGTTGGTCCAAGATCAAAAAATGACAGAGAGAGGTTTCCACCAAACAATGTGCTACTAATGTTGGCTGGGGCAGGGTTACTGTGGCTAGGATGGGCAGGTTTCAATGGTGGAGACCCATATAGTGCCAATATTGACTCTTCCATGGCTGTCCTCAACACCAACATTTGTGCTGCAACAAGCCTTCTAGTGTGGACATGGCTAGATGTCATATTCTTCAATAGGCCTTCTGTAATTGGAGCTGTTCAAGGCATGATGACTGGCCTTGTTTGTATTACTCCTGGTGCAGGTTTGTTTGCCCCCTCTTTTTTCTTCTACAACTATTCTAAGCATTATTTTATAAGTTAATCTTATATACACTGATAATGCGTATATGATATTATTATTGGATATTTGATGCCAAGTCTAAATTTAAATTGACTTTCAAATTTTTTTTTTTAGTTTTTAAGTATTTAACGATAATAGTATATATACTGTTGTTAGGGTATCAGACCAATTATTTGAAAAAGAAAAGACCAACAATTTAATAGAAAACAATATCTAACACGAATGATGAACAACACACACGAATTAACGTGGTTCGGCTTAATCACCAAGTCTACGTCCACGGAGAGAAAAACTTGTTCTTACTATGAGAAAAAACACCACAAGATTACAACTTAATTCCCAAACCCCAACTCTTGTATAACTCTCTCACCCACTAAGAACTTTCTCACTCCTTTCTTGTGTGTCTTTGTAGTAGGCCAATCTACCTATTTATAGAGAACATTACTGCCAAAAAACCAAATAACAATTGGAAACCAATACTATTTCCTAAACTCATATAGAGTAGAAAATAGTATCTAGCTAAGTAGGAATTTACTTAACTACTACTTCAAGTAACTAAATCCAATTAGAAAACTAGTTACTTCCCACACCAAATAGGAATCTTAACTAAAAGAAATTAAGCCAATTTTCTAACAAATCTCCACCTTGGCAAAAATTTCTTTTAGCAAACACAGCAAACCATCCAAAAAACTCCATTTGCCTTTTCCCACCAAATACCTTGGTGCCTAGCTACACACCCGAATCAATACGGTCTTGTTTTCAATTGATTCAACCGGCAAATGAACGTGTGTAGCTAACCGAGTCCAACATCTAGTTGACTCGGCGAGAGAGGACTCAATTCACCCTCTCCCATAGCAGGATTTTTCCTCTCACCACCATTTGCAATTTGAGAGTATTCCTGGATCCCCTTCCGCTCCCAATCCATTGAGGTATTTAAATGGTACAAATTACCATACTTCTTCCCCATCAACAAGATCGTATCACCATGTGTGATTTTTCAAAACTCCACCTGCAGCGGAAAAATGGTAACCCTCGGAGTCTAATTGGCTCAAAGAAATTAGATTCCTTCGTAACTTTGGGACATAAGCCACACCACCCAAAGACAAATCTCTCCATTCAACATTTTGATTTTCACCACTCCAACACCTTTGACTTGACAAGTAGATCCATCACCCAAGAACATAAAACATGCCTTCTTTCTTTGGAGAGCATCAAAATAGTCTAACCTGGAGCAAACATGTGAAACACATTCAGAATCTAAAATCCAACCATCACGAGAAAAAGTATTATTACCTTTGGAGATTGTGAGAATATCTCTACCCGATGCATATCCAGCAACATTATCATAGTCATTCTCATCATTTTTCTTTCGATGAGGGCAATATCTTTTGATATGGCCAAACTCATGACAACCAAAACACTGGATTCCACCCTTTCTCTTGGCCTTTGAACCACTTGCCTTAGATTCACCGCCAAATTGTTTTCCTCTTTTATTCTCACCTCGAGCAATTAACGCAGCTTCTTGTGTCACATCTTGGTTTGCCTTCCTTTGTTTTTCATGATCCAACAAAGAAGACTGCATATTCTCGAACTTTAAAGTGTCATTCCCATGCAACAGGGTTGTCACGACACTTTCGTAAGAATCAGAGACTGAGGTAAGAAGTAAAAGGGAAGTAAAAGAACCTTATCTTCTTCCTCAATATCTACGCCAACCTTTTGGAGTTGATCCAAAATTCCGTTGAACGTATTCATGTGATCCATGAGGCTGCCACCCTCCACCATCTTTAGTGCATAAAGTTACCGCTTTAGATGCAACTTATTGGATAAGCTTTTAGCCAGATAAATCTTTTTCAAATTTTTCCAGAGGTCTGCTACAGAATCTTCCACGTCTATTACATTATTTATGATGTTGTCCGCCACATAAAATCGAATCGTTCTCGCACACCTTGCGTCCAATTCTTCAAACTCATCATCATTCATACTCTCTGGCTTCTTGCTCTTTCCATTCAACGCTTTTGCCAAACCTTGTTGAACTAGAACATCCTTCACTCTTCTTTGCCAAAGAGTGAAACTTGTAGTTCCATTAAACGGTTGAATTGGAAACTGTATAGTTCCAAATCCCATAGTATACCACCACCCACTCAATTTCAAATAATTAACCAAAATCCCAACGAAACTCTGATACCACTTGTTAGGGTATCAGGCCAATTATTTGAAAAAGAAAAATCAACAATTTAATAGAAAACAATATCTAACACGAATGATGAACAACACACAAGAATTAACGTGGTTCGGTTTAATCACCAAACCTACGTCCACGGAGAGAAAAACTTGTTCTTACTATGAGGAAAAACACCACAAGATTACAACTTGATTCCCAAGCCCCAACTCTTGTATAATCCTCTCACCCACTAAGAACTCTTTCACTCCTTTCTTGTGTGTCTTTGTAGTATGCCAATCTACCTATTTATAGAGAATATTACTGCCAAAAAATCAAATAACAATTGGAAACCAATACTATTTCCTAAACTCATATAGAGTAAAAAATAGTATCTAGCTAAATAGGAATTTATTTGACTACTACTTCAAGTAACTAAATCCAATTAGGAAACTAGTTACTTCCCACACCAAATAGAAATCTTGATTAAAAGAAATTAAACCAATTTCCTAACAACTGTTAGTATGTATAAAATTAACTCTTATTTTACACTTCATATTTTATACTTTTCAACTAAGGCCAAAATTGGTTAATTTTGCGAACATGTGTACATAGTGAAGAAAAATGTAAATTTAAAAAGTTTGCAAAGTTCGTTTCCTGTTTAGACTTCAAAGCATGTTGAGCAAATGGACATTAAACTATTTAAAATTCTTTATTTTGGTCACTAAAATTTTTCTTCAATCAAAACGGTCATTTAATTGATAAAAAAACATATAACTTTGGTCACTCAACTAATGAGAACGCATATTTGTTTCCACCCAACTAACAAACTTTTTTGGTCCAAAACCATACATATATTTGCTTTTCATCAAGTTTGTTATTCTTTCAAGAAAATTTAATGTTTCAAATCATTAATCTATTACTCGTGACTGTAAATAACAATGCTCATTATTTATATGATGTAACAAGATTGTGTATTTAATGGAATTAAATCTAACTAGTTCATGCTAATTAATTTTGTAAAATTATTGATCTTTTGTGAGGGTATCTCGTTCTAACAGATAAAAAAAAGGATATGCTAGTATGACGTGCTTATCTTAATACATTAAGATTGTCAAACAAGTTTGCATGATAGGATTTTTAAAGCTTCAAAGATACTAACATATCCTGAAAAAGAAATTTTGCAAAAAGAGTTGTTTTTCCAAATTTCAAGCAATAAAATATTTTCATGCTAATTGATTTTCTCATATTGTAGGCAAAAAATTGACATGTCATTCCAACACACCAAAAAATATGTGCTATACATCATACTTATTTTAATATATGTAATATTGTAAAATAAAACTACAAACTATAAAGCTTAAAAAATCACAAGTAACTGGCGCACAAAAATAAGTAATTTTTTCAAAATAAAGTGACATAAAATATTGACTTTGTGCTCTTGATATTTTGTATAGTGTTATTATTCTATTGAGAAAGTTATATTTAAGGGGAAAAAAAATTAGAAACCAAGGCTTTATATACAAAAGGAGACTCCACATAAGCACCAAAAAGTTTCAACATATGATTTATATGATAGATACAAACTAAAAGATGACCAATTTTATTATTTTTAGAAGTTTGCATGTCTGTTATCACTTAGCCAGGTTTTTAAATCATTTTTTGTAGATGGATTCTTATCTATTATATATTTTGGGTGGGGATAGGACGTCTATAACAAAAAAAAGTTTAGAAAAAAAAAGTTATTTATCTTCTTCTTTTCTAATCTATAAAACAAAACCTTAGTGACTGAAAGGTAATTTAGGCCTCCAAAATTTGTGATTTTTGGTAGATTTAGGATAACTAACAAAAATGGAATAATGACTAATAGTCTACATCAAATTACCGTTAGTCAACAACTTTGACTTTGTACTTTTGGTCCCCAATATTTTAAGTTTGAATCATTATATTTTTCTAAATTTTAAATAGTGATATTAATATTTATCATGAATTGAGATGTAAATTAGAATAAAATAGTATTAAATGGATAATAAGAATTCTAATTAAACTTCTTCTTTTTTTTATTTTATTTATTCTTTCTAATAATATATCATATGTTTCTTTTCTTTTGCATAGTTAGTCTCGAATTTGATATAATATATGTATATTATTGTTTCTCACTATAAATAATTAATTGACCATGAGTTTTATTATTCTTATTTCTAATGATATTTTAAAAAACTTAATTAAATATCTTTTTAAATTATAAAGAATATATAATTTTTATAAATTATGTTGATCTTTCTTTTGGGGCATTTTAATAGTTTTTCAATTGAATATGAAATGAAATCAAGGTACATAGATTTTAAAATAAATGCTTTAAAGGTACAATATTAGAGCGTTAGTTTTTAATTGATAGGAAAGACAATAAAAAATAAAAGATGTTTTTCTTAAGAATTTTTAAAATTACTTCACATTGATACTTACCTTCATTAGTTTTTATAAGTACAATGGCTACCTACAAGAATTTGAAACCTAAGTGCACAAAACATGTAACAATTTTTGTAGTAGTAACTATGATAAATTTAGATTATAAAGCTAGAATTCATCTTTTCTCCCACTACTTTATATTTTATTTATTATTAGTATATTATAATCTAATTATAACTTATTTAACAAAGATATATTATTTAGACTATGATCATGTTATGCCAATACAAAAAAGTTTACAAAAAAGTTTAGGAAATCTTATATAGATTTAGGATCATATTTTTCATATATTTAATTCAGTTCACATATTATTTTATCTTAAAAACCCTAGTTATAACTACTTAAAACCCAAGGGACCATAACACTTGAAAATTGAAACATTAGAGACTAGAAATGCAAATTCAGAACTTATGGCTAACGCCAATATAACGTTGACTGTTGGTCGTGATAATTTTCCTTTAGCTATTTTTAAAAAAATCCTAAAACCACAAACTTTGGGATTAGATTTGTTTTAATAGAAACATTGGGGATCAATTTGTCACATGGGCTAAACATTAGGGACCAAAACTGCATTTCTCCATAAATTGAACAAATTGCAACTTATCTCTAGTTTTAAAGGAATTTTGTACTGCAATTAAGCCAACAAAAATAATGCTAAATTCCTTATTGTGAAAGAATTGTTCAGTTTTTCTGAAACATCAGTCAATATGCCTAATGTGTATACAGGTCTTGTTCAAGGATGGGCAGCCATTGTGATGGGAATTCTCTCAGGTAGTGTTCCATGGTTCACCATGATGATTGTTCACAAAAAGTGGACCTTGCTTCAAAAAATTGATGACACACTTGGTGTATTTCACACTCATGCTGTAGCTGGCTTTCTTGGATGCATTCTCACCGGACTTTTTGCAGAACCTACGCTTTGTGCCCTTTTTCTACCTGTTACAAACTCTAGGGGTGGAGTATATGGAGGTGTTGGTGGTGTCCAATTCTTGAAACAAATTGTTGGTGGCAGTTTCATAATTGGGTGGAATATTGTAGTCACATCAATAATTTGTTTCTTGATAAGCTTAGTAATACCATTACGTATGTCTGAGGAACAATTGAAGATTGGAGATGATGCGGTCCATGGAGAAGAAGCATATGCTTTGTGGGGTGATGGGGAGAAGTACGATACAACAAAGCATTCAGAAGATACAATGCATGCAAAAACATCTCGTGGTGCTACTCAAGTTGTTTGATAGTGTAAATTCTGAGAAAGTTGATGATTTGGAAGTGTTCCTAAGTGTTTTATTCCCTTGTATTTTGTCTGTGTATATTATGTTAGTGAAGTTTCATCCCGTGTCAAATATTTTCAAAAAATCTTATAAGAAACATTAACATTGCAATATGCAGCTTTTACTTTATGGAACAAATCTTTATGTGTGCTGCCAGCCATCGAACATTTTCTACTCCTCATAATTCACCAATTTCGCTATGTTAAACATAAAACTGATGCTTACTCGACGACTTATCTGCTTGAACTTGTTTTGTAGAATCACAATCTTGTGGTAGGGTACGACGTATGGAATCCTAGTGTCTAAACTTGTATTTTCAAAAATTATTGTGGCACTTTTTTAAGATACGGTATATATAAGATAAAAAGTTGATTGAAAAATATATAAAAGAAAAATTTATGAAAAACTGTAAAATTTTTCTAAGAATTACACAAATCATCACCATGAACGACAGACCAAACCCTTATCAACCTCATGGTTCCATAGCGGCAACAAGTCTGGATCACAGCAGCTATAATCATCATTGTCTGAAGAAGTTTGATATTCTGGTGGCGATTCCAACGGTGGTGGTGGTACAAGACGTTTAACTTTGAATCTACCAAGAACCTTTACTCACAATGGCTCTATTTTTCTTCTTTTCTCACTTGTTTGATTTTTGGGTTTGATAAACTATATTCATTGTTTAGAAAAGAGAAAAAATAAAATGACTGCACTGTCCTCGGTACTTCCGTGCATGTTCTTGACGTTTGTCTCGTGACTCGTGCATGCCCTTTCGCCTGACAAATGAGTTAACGGCAAAAATAGATAGAATAATTCAAAATATACACATTTGTAAGTTAAGTAAATATCGAGTAACTACGTACTCTTAAAAGTTAAATGGCTAGATGTATACACTTTTAAAAGTTTAGTGAGAAATAGGGTGATTTGCTCCTCTTTTTTTTTTTCCTTAAATGTCATAGACCTAAATGAATCGTAATAAATTGATTCTTCATTTTGTATATATATGCAAACTACAGATTATATATGAGATTACTTATGCTTAATTTAGTGAAAATTTTCCAGCAAGGACAAAGACACAATGAGAATTTTGCATTGGCTTTTCTTAGAGTAAAACATAACAACAATATTCACATAACAAGGAATTCATACATATCTTTCATAAATAATATAGCATAATACGACATACATGAATTCACTAAAATCAAAATTGATTTTGTTTAAAAAAGAATGTGGAACCTTTTACAATCGCTTGCAAACAATTTGAGAGACTGAAGTAGATGAAACCTTTTGTTTTCACCTTCTATTTTACTTAAAAAAAGGTCAATCTTCTTTATCTTTAAGTTGAGCAATCACTTTACTTTTAGGCGTTTTAAAAGCATGTATTTTTTGTTTGGTCGAAAAAAGTAAATTAATCTCAATTATTAATAGGTAATAACTTACAACAAATTCCACGGGAACTAAATGACTGGATTACAGAGTTTTTTAATGGATTTTTTAACACTATATTGATCAAATTACAAAACTAGTCATTTGTACCTTTATTAGTCTCAATAAAATTTGGGGGGGGGTGAAGTTTAATATTTTTAGAACTATAGGGAAACGAGTGGAACTTTCCGGGAGCAGTATGTTGCGCTTCCCCCGGCTCCGGTAGACATAGTAGGTAACGGTTCAAGTGTGAATCAGAAATAGACTGGCGGTTTGTTGAATTGAAAAAATGAAAACAGAACGGAAATTGGAATCAGAACCAGGACTAGAACAGTGACTATAGGTTATGATTCAGGTTCATAATAAACTAGAACTGGGACTAGAATCTGCAAGTTTTTTCCTATTCCATTTCAATTCCAATAAAAAAAATATTATTTATCTTTTATTTTGTTTAATTTGTTCAATAGATATGAGGTATTTTCTCAATAATTTCATGTCATTTTCGTTTTCAATAAGCTAACAATATAATAAAAGTGCTATTTTTCTTTTAAATTCCTGTTCTTTAATTTCTTCTCATTCTACATTCATTGTCATATTGTTTTACTTTTAATTTTGTAATAATAAAAGATTAAGTATAATTAGGAACATCTAGAATCATAATTGGAGAGAACTAGAACGGTAACCATAAAGGTTCCAAAATTGAATCCAAAACTAGAGATTCTAGAATCATAAATATAACTATCCCTGTAAAGGTCAGTTCCAGTTCCACCTTTTAAAAAAATCAAAACTGATAGTCCTAGAACCGTGACCGCCCTAGCCCCCAGCCTATCTCAGCCCCTGGTTTAATATTTAACAAGTGACAAATTGCTCTTTAGTTGTAAAGAATCTTCTTTTAGTAGGTTTCTAGCGAAACCTAGTGATTTCTCAGATAATGGAAATTTATGCAGTATTTATGGAGCATTGAGATCGCGAATTTCAAGTTTCACGTAGTTTAAAGACTCTTTTTTTTTTTTTTTTACTTTCCTTGGAATTTGAATTTCTTATGCTTTGCAAATTGCAAAGTTCTTTTTACAAAGATAGTAGCAAGGGTATCTGTTAGTTAGTAATAAATTTGCTAGGGTATTATCAATTTTTTTGGTATCTTTCCCCGCACCCTTTCTACACGCAACTGTCAGATCCAATTAACGTTTGAATCTTGAGCGTGACGGGAGATTTCTAAGAGTAATGATTAGTAGTGACTTCTTCTTAAATAAAAGCAGCATTACTGACAATCTAGTAAGTCCTTCATTAAGAATTGTAGGCCCGCAAATAATGTTTAATCAAACAATTCAATATAATCCACAAGACTTTCTAGATGGAATGAAACCACAAGAAGACAAAATAAATCTTCAGACCAGAACACAAAACAGACGATTAGGAGGTCTTTTTTTTTTATTATAATATGAATATTTTCTTTCTCTCTTACATCAATAGACCAAAAGTTATGGTCTTTATATAGACTATCAAATACCAAAATCCTATTGGGATTGAAACTACTAAAACATACTAGTTATAGGAAATCACAACTAAACAACAAGATAAGTAGTTTCCTGAACAAATACATAAATCCTAAAAAGACTTGATTTAATAATAATCCTACATTGCCTCCCTTAAACCAATATCTTCAAATCACATCATACCAAGCATCTTTTTTAACTTAAGAAACAGCTCCACCTTCAATGGTTTCGTGAAAATGTTCACCAGTTGATCTTCACTCTTATAGTAGTGAATGACGATCTCCCGATCTTGAACTAGTTCATGAATGAAGTGAAACCTAATATTAATGTACTTGCTTCTCTCTTGAAATACTGAATTCTTTGACAACTCAATAGCAGACTTGCTATCACAATGGATTTTGGTAGGACCAACTTGTTCATGCTATAAAAACCAAGCACATGCAATTTTTTATTGTTGCCAAATTTAACAAAAGATCTAAAAGACTCATCCAAATCATCAAACATATTTTTATCACCACACATATGATTATTACAATCAGAATCCAAAAACCAATTATTTTTCTTATATTCTTCCACATCTGAACTAGAAAATAAAATAGTTTCATGACTATAGCAACTTATATAAAAAATTTTCACTATAGATGTTTTTGATGGTATTTTTGGAGGTGTTTTTGGAATATATTTTGAGATATTTTTAAAATTAAAATATTTTTAAAAAAATAATACGACCATCTACCACCACTAACCACCACACCCCCTCTCTCCTCCCCTTTCCCTCCCCTTTCTCGCTACACCCCACCCCCCCCCCCCCCATCTGGGCTTGACCAGATCAAGGTGTAAACTGCATGCAGGTCAAGCCCAGATGGGGAGGGGGGAGGGGAGAGGTGGAGTATGGCATGGAAGGGGATGTGAAGGGGAGTAGAGGAAGGTAGGAGGAAAGAAAGGGAGAAGGAAGAGGGAGGGAGAGAGAAGGGAGGGAGGAGGAAGAGGGAGGGAGAGGAAAGAGCAGGACGGAGGTGATGTTGGCGGTGGTGGGTAATGGTGGTGGTGATAGATGAAAAAAGAAGATGATATAGATTTTATTTTTTAATTTTTTTAATTTATTTGAAATTATTTTTGATATATTTTATGAATATGATATTTTTGAAATTGTTTTTGTTTGTGTATTAGTATAATATTGTATATAACAAATTTATTTTTAAAAAAATGGAGAATCTAAAGAGAGCCAATACGGTGGTTGTATATTTTGCTATGAATTTGACTAGTTTTTCTATTGAAGTGGTAAGTTTTACTTGGACCCAAGTTGGTCATACCCGACAAGTTTTTCTGAGTTCGCTTCTAGAGTGGAAGTTTCTTTCTACTTTCCACCCTAGGCAGAAAGGATATTAACAAGACAATTCAGCATGGCTACCCACGACCAAAACTAAAAGAAAAATTGGGGTTTAGTATGAGGGAGTGAACAGCAAATACAAGGCTTTTGTGGGGGATGGAATCTGGAAATCCCCACCGATGAAGCCGCCAACTACAATTCTCCGAATAGTAGCGGTACATGCAAATCAAAAATTTCAAGATTCAGCAACGGGTATTGGTGGAAGGGTGAAATTGCGGAAGTCAACTAAAGTCAGCCAACTACCAGCCTACAAAATTTCACCCAAAATTACTTGGATTGATATAATTAGACTTCACTATTAGACAGACTTAAGTGACAATAATAAAAAAAAAACATTATTTATAATGGATAAGTATCACCCTCTAGTTTGCAAAAAGAAAGAATACATGATTGTCAAAATGGGCAATTGACTTAAAGGGATAAATTAAAAAAAAGACAACTAATTTTGAAAAAAAAAAAAAGAGAAGAGAGACCAAAAAGTTAAAAAAAATAGGATATACCTTAAGGGGATAAATTGTAATTAACCCAAAAAAAAAAAGAATGTATCACCTCGAGATTTACCTTAGAACACTGTCAAACCTTGCAACATTAATTTATCTTAACCCTTACTATAACTACTAATCAAAACTTGAGTAGGATAATACATTGAAGATGTAGTTCTAAAAGATTAGTGTAATGCATGCGTAGTAAAACCCATACAAAAGCATTATCTTATGGTTTGGATATATGAAAATTAGCGAGTCAATCTTTTCTCCATTCAAATATTTTGTGTAAATTGAATGCCAAAATATTCTCAACACAATACTATATTATCCACAATATAGTACATGGTTTTTGCCAAAAAAAAAATAAGTACTGTGGATTATGAATAGTGTTAATTATCTTTTACATTCTAATTAAAATCACAATACTTAATAGCCTAGTCACTTAATAGCTAGCTACTCACACATGAACACACTATGACATTATTATCAATTACTAACTTTACTTAGAAAAAAATATACAAAGGTTAACTAGAACCAAGATTGGTGTTTTAACCAAATTTCAATATCGATAAATTTTGTCAAAAGATTCATATTGAATTTCGATTTCAATTCAATTCAACTTTGATTTGGTGAATATGAAATCAAATTGTTTTTCTAATAAAACAATGAAATTGTTGACATACAAAGATAATATAAACTAAGGAAATGGTTAACAATGAAATAGCCAAATTTATTGTTCAATCAACTCACATTTACTCATATTCTTATTTTTCTTTTCAAATTTGAAATTATTCTCCAAGAATTTCATGCACTAGGCTGATTGCAACATTTTTCATGATTAATTGATTGCCAATTTTTCAAATCTTTTCAATCTAACATCCATAACTTTTATGATTTTCAATGTAAAAAATTCAATTCCGCACTACACAAACCCCCCTCCCCCCAAAAAAAAATTTTTATGATATCTATCTTAGTTTCGAATATGTGAATTATGTTTATGATCATTCATCTATGATAATCGACCAACTTAATCAATTTCGATTCCAATTTAGAATTTGCAAAATAGAATTCTTGATTTCAATTTTAATTAAGACTATTTCAATTCTGTATTTACTATTCTAAACTAAAGTTTACACTTGTAATCATTACTTATTATCTGTTTCAATCTCAACTTCGATTTCATTAACAACATTTCAATTTTGATTCACTCTTGAGGAGTTATGTGAGGGGCTTTTCTAAACTTCATGTCGCTGCATTCATCAAATGCTGCGACAGGGTGATTTTTTTTAAATTTTTTAAAATTGTCTCGAAAGAAATTTTTATTTCAGTAAGATGCGGCGATACAAGATTTTTTTAAAAAATCATTGAGGATAATTCTTTTAAAACAATAAAAAAATTCACCTTGCCATTGTATCTGACCCATGCGGCGACTTTAAGTTTAGAAAAGCCTCCCATAGAATTCCACTTTTGTGATTTTTTTTTCAATAATATTTCCAGAAATTTGCAGGAGTTTACTCCTAAATTACTTCCAAATTTGGGTACGTAGCTAATGCCCACAAGTAGTCCAGGGCCTCCAGGCTCAGATGTTTATTCCCAATCATACGGTCCCATTTATGTAGTCGGTCCTCACTCAATACTGGGTCTGCCCAGTTCTAAGTAATTCTTTTCTTTGCTGGCCCTTCCTTGGTCCACAGAGATGTGTTGTCCTCATCTCATTGGTTCTCCCTACCACACACAGCTGACTCAGCTTTGCACCATAGATAAAAAGGAGAACTTTTATAACGCAGTTAACAAATCAGTAAGTTTTAGTCATTTTAGTACTTTAAAATATTTCCAAAAAAAAAAAAAAAGGTTCTTCATCTTTCATCTTTTTTCCTTTTTGTCACCAATTTGGCCCTTGAAAATTTTACTTTTGGCACTAAAATAGTCCTTTAGTCTCCAGTAGGAAAACTTCTATACCACTGCTGAACAATCTATCAAGGGAATTTATGTCAAAATATAGACAATGAGTCTCCTAAGAAAATGGTTGAATAAATTCTGAAAAGTTGACCCAAATTATTTTTTAGGAACTTTTACACCAAAAAAAAGTGAAACCATCTTGCTTTTTTTTTTTTTTTGGGAAGTTCTGCTTTTGCTTAAAAGCCAAAAAAAAAAAAAAAAAACAACGAACTTCTGTTTTTGACACAAATGATGACAGTTGATCAGTTAGTCAAATTAGTCGGAGAAAATAGATGAAGATCTAAATGTGTTTTAGTACAAAATTTGAAGGATTAATTTAAGGGTTTGCCCTAATAAACCTTATATTATTAGGGGGAGGCTTGGGTTCGGGTCTCGGGTTCGATTTCTCCTACTTACACTAAAAAAAAAAACCCCTTATATTACCATCAGATGAAGGAGTGTATCATCAACCAAAATAACCAGCTGATACCTTTTATTAGTGACGAGTGGCAGCAAACAGCACCTTCCTAAACATATATTGTGCACATCTTAAACAAATTCTAATTTTGTCTTGGACACCTTTACACTTTGCTAAAAAAACATCATAATTCTTGCAGCTCCCTCAGAAACTTAGAGCTTTTATTGATTTAGAAAGCAATAGTATGCCTTACATTAGGTCACAGCTTGTAAGGAAACAGTACTCCTTATTTACGTTTTTTTTTTTTTCTTTGTCTTAAACTAGAGGTAAGGCTAAAGTCTTCCTCCTAAGATTTTAATATTTTCTTAATTAATAAAGATAGGGTTGACATCCCTTCTCCGCCTATGAAATTTTGAAAAAAAAAAAAAAAAAAAGAACGGGCGATTCATTTAAATATTTCCAGCTTTATTATGAAACTTCAGCAAATTCAACGGAGTCATAAGTTAAAGACTTTCAAGCACAACTATCTTACTAGCATTACTAATCCTCAACGCATGAGCTGGATTAAAGAAATGACAGAAAAATCTTCGATGTTTAATTTGTGATCTGGATGAGGTGTGTTGTTGGTGATTTGTGACTCCAATCCGTACAAAACCATTTTTTTTTATTGCTATATAAGAGTAGGAATCTCACCAAAATTCTGTCATTTTTGCTGACTTTTTGAAGCCCTCAAGAATCTTCTCCTTACAATCTGGAACCCTAATATCACACACAAGTTTAGTTTCTATCTATTTGCCAAATGCCAATACTTATGATTAGATCTCTACTGCCGAATTTCAAGAATCTTCACCTCCTCATCATATGGAAACTCGTTTGCTTCGTCTCTACTTGCCAAATGGACTGTCAACTTTGTAGAATGCAACCTATGTATGTACAAAGAATTATTAGATTCACAAAGTTGACAATTTGTTAGTGCAAAAAATTGACTACCGTAGGGTGCAAAATATGTTCAAATTTTACCAATCGAAATACAAGAAGTACAAAATCATAGAATTAAACAAGTGTGAAACAATAGTAGTATTCTTTTTATGATTTTGGGAATTGTGTTCAAAAATCAATCATCGCCAATAAATGCAACAAATTAACAATCCACATCATTTTGTATCTAACGAGTATGAATCCACTACTTCTTTTGCTTTCTTTTCTTTTCTTTTTTTTTTTTTTTTGTTTTGAGGGAAAAATGCATAAAAATTTATTTACATAAAACGTTACCAAGAATCAATCAACTAGTTAAGAAGCCTGAATCAATGAAATAGTCTTACCCGTTTTGTCCTACTAACTCTTTTTCTTTTTGTTTATGCCAGAAGACTTATCAATAGTAATTACCATAGTTCTAGCACTCAACTCGGAAAAAAATTAAAGATGGAGGGCTTGTGCAGTAAATTAGCAAGACCGACAAATTTCTTCCATATTATTGGACATTGAAATGAACTATGGGAATCATTTTCCTTTAGTTGCTAATTTTCATTTAAAACCAATTAAGTTCAATATAGGCGATGCAAGTCAATTACCTCTTTTTTCATAACGATGTTTCCATGGCGTTGATTCAGATAGCTTTTTGTTTCCCTTTAGATGTTTTCGCTTATTGATTCATTCTCTTTATTTTTTGTTTTGGAGAAAAGGTAGCCATGTATTGTAATATATACGTCGCTCTCGTACATGTTGCCTTACCCCTGCGGTTAGGGTGAGCAAAAAAATTAAATTACGGAGTGATATTCGATAGAAACTTTTAACTAATTTGTTTGTGAGTCCAATTTTTTATTCTATTTAGCTTCAAAATGTGTCTTACATTTTTCATTTATTACTTCACAAAATTTACTATTTTAGTTCCTTTGGAAAAATAAGATGAAGAGTCTCGTCATTTCTTTTATTTTTAATAACAAAACGACTGAATCTATATTATTTCAAATCATAAACTCATTACAAAATAGTGCATGTAAAAAGTAAGAGCCCTCATCTCCAATTCTTACAATTAGAAACTTTATTCGCATAAAGCCCCAATTATAGGGGAAATGGGGTCTCTCCAGTTCTATTTCTCTCCAATTTTATAAACCAATAGAATTTTGATGTAAATTAGTACAATTTTAGCGTAAATATGAACTATATCTAAGTTGATGTAAAGCTCACAATTACATCAAAAATATATCCCCATTTGGTAAATGAGTTTTTTTTGCTGTTTGTTTAAAACTTTACTATAATTTACTATAAAAGTTGTAGGAAAAATTTTTGAAATATGTAAAATTTTGGGTATTTTAAAGTGTATAGTTTAAAAATTTTGAGAAATTACTGTAATTAAAGTTATTAAAAAATTTGTAGAAGACAAACTTGGCCAAAAACTTATTTATCAAATAAACCCTTAGTTTATACCAAAATTATTTCAGTTTATAGAACTAGATGGAATCTCAACACGAGAGCTCCGGATCCATAGCCATTCGATTCTTACAAGTCAACTTGAATAGGAGTAATTTGCCAACCGGGCGTCATATAACGAGTTCCCCATGTCACACTCATCACTTCCAGGATCTATGACTTAATTAATGACATTTACTTCCTTTTCAACTCCTTTTTCAACCACTTATTCCTTTCTCATGTGTTCCTTTTTTTTTTTTTCCCGGCAACAATAACAATAACATTTATATAATATAATCTATCCTATTTTACAGGGAGCGGAGCATAAAGAGCTTGTATAAGGGACTAACAGATATACATATTTGATTAGATTAAAGGGGTGTTCTGATACATTCTTTGAATTTTTTTTTACTATAAATGAGGTTTGAATCCGTGATCTACAGTCCAAAGCAAAATTTAGTCTTTTTTTTTATGATCATTAAGCCAAAGATAGTGGTTTCGTTTTTCGAGTGTATTTATTTTTTTTCGACAATGATAATATTTATATAATGTAATCTATCCTGTGTTCTACAGAAAAGAAGGGGAGACTAATCTGTCGTTTCTCACGTGCACTTACTAGAGTGATAGTACAGAAATACATTTATTATTCTAGATTTCTAATATCTGAAGTTATATGTGATGAAGTTAGCATATAGACCAAGGCACCAAGCAAACTAAAGTCTTGGTCTACTTCTGACATAAGCAAAACCAAATCTCAACTCTTCGGTTTTCCACCAAAACCACATTCCACCCATCAATCCTTCCGGCCATGGCTGCCACAGTAGTCCCCGGAGCCTACCAGGCCAACACATCGCTGGCGGTTCCTGACTGGCTAAACAAAGGTGACAACGCATGGCAGATGATATCGGCCACGCTCGTTGGCCTCCAAAGCGTGCCAGGTTTGGTCATCCTCTACGGCAGCATAGTCAAGAAGAAATGGGCAGTAAACTCAGCTTTCATGGCCCTTTACGCCTTCGCGGCCGTGGTCATCTGCTGGGTAACGTGGGCTTACAAGATGTCTTTCGGCGAAAAACTCCTGCCCTTTTGGGGAAAAGCTGGACCGGCTTTGGGTCAGAAGTTTCTCATCGAACAAGCTGCACTTCCGGCTACTGTTCATTACCATAAAAATGGCACTCTTGAGACGGCGATGGCAACTCCTTACTATCCCATGGCGTCGATGGTGTGGTTTCAGTGTGTTTTTGCGGCCATAACGGTGATACTTCTTGCGGGATCTGTTCTTGGGAGGATGAATATCAAGGCTTGGATGGCTTTCGTGCCTCTTTGGCTTACATTTTCATATACTGTGGGTGCATTTAGCCTCTGGGGAGGAGGGTTCTTGTTCCAATGGGGTGTGATTGATTATTCAGGTGGATATGTCATTCATCTTTCCTCAGGGATTGCCGGCATTACTGCTGCTTATTGGGTTAGTATTTTCTTCTCTTGATTTTGCCTTTTTTGTTTTCCCCCCCCCTTTTACTGTTGAATTCAGCAACGATGACCGAATTTGCATAATAAACTTATACATTTGATGCCGGAATTTTGACAGTATCACAAACACTGTAATTATTGGCGCTGGTATGTAGATATATTTTGGTCTTACAAGTCTATAAAAATGTCTCAGATTTCAGAATTAAGCAAAAATATAAATTGAGGTTTTGTTGGATTTTAAATAACTTTAGATTTACGTGGTTAAACATGCCAAAAAAAAAAAAAAAAAAAAAAGAGTTAGGTGGGTCGGTAACTTTCAAAATCTCATTTTACTGGCAGTAAAAATATTTAAACCACGAGTAATTACACAATACAAACCCATTGGATCTTGGAATATTAATCCATCCCTAGCTTAGGATCAGATTCTCTCAAGTCTTTTATTCTTTTCATATAGTGGAACTGGAGAATTTTTATCTTTTAAGGCATACAAAAGCAATAGCTCAATGTCCATTTCCATAAAATATTTTAGGGAATATTTGGTCAAGTTTTGCTTAGTATAAACTTCATAACCAACAAAACATGCCATTATTTATAAACATTTCCTTGTGTGGTCCAGGTCCAGCAATATGCACGTTTCTTTCTGTGGCAAGGAATTTATTAAGGTTTCCTAGGAAGAAATCTGAGATTAATTTTCCCTGTAGGACTTCCTAAGTTGAGATACATCTCACCAACTTCTTACTTTTAGTTGAAATTGATCGATAGTGGCAAGAGAAAAGTTAAGGCTGCCAATAGTAACGTGTTTGGAACATTTTTCTATGGTGATACATGCGTCATTTGTCCTTCCTTGATGTTTCCTGCATCATGAGGCCTTGCCTTTTCTTGGAATTCCTAAATCACATACTATATGGTTAAGTGATTATGTTGAAATTCCTAAATCAATAGCGGTCAAAACTTTCTTGGAATTTACAATGTAAAACAATTTACATGCGTGTGAGTTTTTCTTTTCTGTTGCAAAGACAAATTTATGTGTGGACTTTATCATATTTAAATCATATATACTTACTTGAGTGATGATCACAACTTCATATAACAGTGCAAAAGGCCATGCAACAGCTTGGGAGGGCTATCCTGAAATTGAATTACTAAATCTCTGAATATAAGAACTATAAAATTTCGGTTTAATTTATTATTTTTACCGCTATATTTACCACAACAACAAAAGAAAGTTATTTTTGTTTTTGTTGTTTGGGGGGGGGGGGGTTGTTAATTTGCGGGGGAAGAGTTCTAAGACCACCAAAAAACCAGTCAATACTCTTCTACTATATTATCTTGTAACATTTAAGTCCAACCAACAATTAAAAAATAATATTAAGAGAGAGGAGATAATATGATTTCATCATTGCCCCTCTTCTACTATATTATTTAATTAATTCAATATCAACTGATACATTAAAGAAAGCACTAAAATTTACTGTTTATTATTAGGGATCACATCGCATATAGCATAAAAAATAGTATATCATTCTATATTTTTCAATTAATATAAAATTCAAATTACACTTTTCAATTATATAACCGTTGTCAAACACGATCAACAACAAATAATTAAAAAATTTGCAACCAAAAACTACAAAGAATAAACTTTGACATCATAAATATTCTTGTCAACATATTAAGGTTAGTTGTTGAGATTTTTAGGTATTAAAGTTCGCTCTTTGTAATATTTTGGTTACAGATTTTTTTAATTATTTGTTGTTGATCTTATTTGACAATGGGTTTGTAACTAAAAAGAGCGTTTTAAATCTCACATTAAGTGAAATATATAGAATGATATACTATTTTTGATACCGTATGTGATTTAATTCCTCATGATCAACAACAAATTCTAGTGTTTTCTTGAATGTTTGGGATGCTATTAGATTAATTAAACAATTTTGTAGATAAGGACAATGATGGAATCATATTATCTCTCTCTCTCTTCTAATATCACTTTTTAATTATTGGTTGGACTTAAATGTTACAAGACAATAAATCTCAAGGGAAGTTAATGTAATTTTCAAAAATTGGAGGGAGGATAGTGAAATAGTTAGAAACCTCAGGGGAGGTTTCTGAAATTATGCCAAAAAAAAAAAAAGAGAAAAGTTTGAGACAGTCACCATCCTCTTGTTATTTTCCAAGTTGCTCATATACTAGGTTACTAGGTTCCAAGGCCTTGCAATTAATTTTTCCACCACTATTCAGGAGCTTTTCATGAAGACTTTGACTATGAATAAGACAACCGACAATGACAAATGGACGATGTCCCCCGTATGCTTCCTACTTTTCCCGCTGCACTACGTAAAGCCATATGCTGTATACTAACGTCAAATAGACTAGAAGGATTTGGACCTAGAGGAAATTTTGAGTGGGTCAGACCCTTTCTTTGTGAAACAAAATTAATTGAGGTCACTAATTGATTATTTCAACAGATGGTTATCAATTGACGTTTGACTATTCTTTCTTAAGATTAGATTTTTGACATAATTCTTGTAAAAAAAAATGTTGAGTAGGAGGTACATAGCATGGAGAGGAGAAAAACTTCTTTTGTTACATTTTATCCCTAAAAAAAATTGTTTATTGAAAACTCCCCATTTTTTAGCCTATTTTTATGTCATGTACCCATTTATCTGAAGAATTGTTAGGATATTATTTTCTAAAATCTCTTCAAAAACACACCATTGAAATGGAGTTATTATATATTTTGGGATGATGAATCAACATATAAGTCTATGCAGCTGGTAGTAACACTTGGTATACTTATAAAGTATTTGTAAGTGTTTTCTCTATGATACTTTTACTTAGAACTAATTAATTCTTATTAAAGGTTGAGATCTCAGAAATTAAAGATTTTGGATTCAAATTCCCTTACCCTTTCCCTTCCTTACTTCTTAAATCCCACCTCTCCCTTGTTGAAAACTTTTTTAATAAAAAAATTCTTATTAAACAAATACACTACAGCCAATGCTTGGGAGGGATTTAATTACAATATGAACTTGACACATTTTTTTCTATTAACTATTATATCTTTTTCACTTTATTGAGGTCTAAATCCTTCTACCAAATCAGCCGAAAAGTTTGAAAGGTTATTTCACGCCTATTGAATCTTGTGTCCTTCAAACCTAAATTGAACATCATAAATTACCAGATACAACCGCGACCCATTAGGAATTCTTAACTCATGGTGGTGGGAAGATAGCTCTTTATTTTGTTCACATTTGTGTAGTTGACATTTTGACTTTTCTGTCCCATAGTCTAATTTTGGTGTCCATTAGAGGCAGTGAAAAATGTGGGCATTGACAGAATCACATTATTCTGTACGATGACAGGAAGGGCCAATAGAAGCTTCTATACATGAGTCGTCTCTAGTCATTCCACAGAATTAGGCGTTTAACATTCCTTCTCATGAAATAGACTTTCTGACTTGTCTCCCTGCAGAGAAAGACCTTATATAATGGGTCCACGCTTTCGACTAGAGACCACTTATGTATTTTCTGAAGTTTTTGTAAGAAAATATATTGTAATAATTTGATATATATAAGATAAAAAGGTAATTAAAAAATATAAATTTTTTTTTGAGGAAAAATGAATTTCCAAACAAGTTTGAATCTTATTCTACATTTTTACTTTAAATGTTTTTCATGGGCACACGCTTTCAACTCTCAATCATTATCTGAGAGATATTGCAAGGGGGACAATAAATGTGAGTGCTTACATTGAAGTAGCAAATTAGGTGTGCATTAGATGTATTTTCAGGTCCCAAAATCCTTTTTCCTTTTTCAGATTTTTTCTTTATTTAGGATGGAATGTGGATAATAGATGTAGAAAAGAATTTTTTCTAACTTTGAGGAAGAACGTCAATTTATGAAAGATGATTAATAGAAGTTAAGCACGATATGATTAAGAAAGCGTGGATTTCATGTTTTTAGTTTGGTTCTCATATGGTGTGGACAGATTGTAAATTGGTGAATGTATTTGGCTTGCGCATGTCAGAAATGAACAACATAATCCAAAATCAAACTACAATTGAACTATCATCCTTCTTTTAATTTTTTTTTTCCAGCACGGGAGACGTGCGATTTAAGAAACGGGGAGGGGAAAGGAGGATTCGAACTCAAAACCTATACGTTCTGTAGCCTCAACCTTAATTATCATCTTATCTTGACTGATAATTTAGTTAAAAAATGTTAATTTAGTAAACAATATGAAAATATTAAAATAACATCATATATATATTTATATATTTCTTACAGGTTGGTCCAAGATCAAAAAATGACAGGGAGAGGTTTCCACCAAACAATGTGCTACTAATGTTAGCTGGGGCAGGGTTACTGTGGATGGGATGGGCAGGTTTCAACGGAGGAGACCCGTATAGTGCCAATATTGACTCTTCCATGGCCGTCCTCAACACCAACATTTGTGCCGCAACAAGCCTTCTAGTGTGGACGTGGTTAGATGTCATATTCTTCAATAAGCCCTCCGTAATTGGAGCTGTTCAAGGCATGATTACTGGCCTTGTTTGTATTACTCCCGGTGCAGGTATGTCTGCCCTATCTTTATTTCCTCTCCAACTATTCTGAGCATTACTTCGCACTTGGACACTGCATACTTTTCAATTAAGGCTAAAATTGGTTAATTCTGCGACGTGTTCATGTGAAGAAAGACGTAAATATAAAAAAGTTTCTAGGTCGAGAAAGCCTTTGTCTAACAATTAACGTTGAGATTTCAGAAATTAGAGATTTTGGATTTTTATTTCGCATTTCTTACTTTCCAATTAAGGCTAAAATTGGTCAACATGTGCACGTCGTGAAGAAAAATCTAAATTTAAAAAGTTTGCGAAATTCGTTTGTGCAAATGGACATTAAACTATTTAAAATTCTTTATTTTGGTCATTAAATTTTTTTCATTCAACATGGTCATTTAATTAATAAAAATATTTAATTTTTTTTTTTCAAATCATAGCTTTGTAATGATCAAATGGTGTAATGATAGGAGATGGGAGGAAATATTTGACTAGTAGCAATATAAAATATGCTTTAGCTTTAAAAGTTATACACACAATAAAAATCGCATATGAAATTTTAGAAAACTAGATGTCTAAGAAATTGGGGTTGATACATCTGAAGTTATGATATAATTTTCTAAAGTTATGAAATTGGAGGGTCCTCAAATTCCCCTTCACGGATTCTACCCTGGAATAAATCAAATCAAACCAAACCATGTGCTCGCACAGGAAATGAAAACAAATGAAGCAACTACCCTGAAAAAGCTCACTTAGATGTAACTTTTTATATGCGTTTGAAAATTGATTCTCCTCAATGGCGGAGTCAAAACCCTAGGGTAAATTTTCGATATTACATGAAATGAAGTAATAGTGTAATTAAAATTAATGGATGTTTTTGTTAAACATATGTTCCCTTTTTAAAATTAATAGGTTTTGAAATTCATATTGTTCTTGAATTTAGAAGTGAAAATCATTCTCTCTATTTTAATTTAAAAACTTTGAAAGAATTTATTCTTAAAATAACTTCCATAACTAATTTTAAGGAGATCCAAAATTCATGTTGACGGTAATAATTATGAATTTTTAATTGTTTGGGGACTACTATATATTCAAAGAAAAAAGAATACATAAAATTTTAGTGGGGTCAAAATAAGAAGTAATTTTTAGAAGTTTTAAATTTTCTGAACCTAAAAGTTGATTTTCTCGAATTTAAGTGGGGGCAATTTGCTGCCACTTAGATCCATGTGGCTCCACCATGTTTCCCCTTATTTTATTGGCAAAGTGTCCAACCCTTTGAAAGGTGGGCAGTCCAAGGTTTGCATGATGAATTTGGGAAGAAAAGTCAAAGTTGGAGGCTGTAAGTACTTCTAGATAAAATTAGCTTATTCATTTAATTGTCAATTGTTTTTTCCTTTTAAATCAATGATGAATTTGGTCCGCTTTATAGTGGACTAGTAATCACGACAAGTTGAATTTGCAGATTTCTTTTTTATCAACTACCGAGTAAGACTCAGTGCTTCGGCAATAAACCCTAATCCCCGAACAACCTTCAAAAGCCGGCAACTTTTGAAGGCGTCCAGGGGACTTATAACCTAACCCCAAACCCTCCCCAACACCGATGTGGGATGGAAACCCCAATTTGCAGATTTCTTGCTATGTTAAGATCTCCATGATGTTACTTTGAGTGGCTTAACAACCAAGCATAACATAGGTTGACCAATTCAATGTTCTCTAGAGGTCATGATGAATAAAGGCAATTCAAGAATGCCTAGTAATTCCATCTTTTGGACAATGACTTTATTATAAACAAAATCACTCATTAAAACAGTAAAAATACACTGAATTGTTATGTAATGCTGAGATTACATAGAAATTTAAGATATTTCTCGATTACACACTGAAGGAGACATTCAAAGGGTTCCCAAAAAGCTTTTTAAGGTATATGTGAAAGCTATTTATTTGCAGCAAGATGGTTGTTGGACTGCCTAATCTCAATGTGTACATAAGTGGATTTGCATTGCTTTATACCTTGTGTTTTAGTAATATGAACAAGCAAATTTGAAATCTTTTAGAAATATGTTCTATATATATATACATATATGTATGTATGTATGTGTACACAGAAACTATACATCTATGTACTTGCAAATACAAATGCACATGAAATTGTTCCACAGTTTGTAAATTCACAAATCATGTGGCTGTGTTCATAGTTACTAGTTAGATTGATTTAGGGGCTGCTTGGTTTAGGGGTTTTGGTACTTGAAATTACAATAATTCTAATACTTCGCGTTTGGTCCAATGCAATGGAAATTGAAATATTGAAATCATGCCTTAAATTTTGATCATTCATAATTCCCGACCAAATTAGGAGGAGTTGACCAAAACCCTCATTAGTAGACCCTCTATCCATCATTGCATTTCCCTTTTCAAATCCAAACCAAGAACCAAGCGCCCCTGTAGTTGAGCAATTCTTGAGTCTAATTTTTATTATTCTATTCAAGGACGGCCCAGATAATTTGCTTTGAAGGGATGAACTTCATATACGTGTAAAATTTAGAGTCAATATCAAATTTTTTGAAAAGTTCTATGGAGCAAAAAGTTTGGTTTATTGAGAATATTTTGGAAAATTTTTTTATATTTTCAAGGGGAAAATACATAACTTGCTAGGACTAGAAGATGTTGACATTCACATATAGGTCATTGTAAAAGTTTGTCAATTGCACAATCAAAGCAAAGGGCCTTAATTACACAAACTCCCTCACAACCAGGGAGTTGTTGGTTATTCCTTTTTGAGTTCATCAGCAGTTATAACAGTAGGTTCTATTCTACTTTAATTTAATTGCCCAACTGTTTCTTTTCCTCTTTTCTTTTCTTTCCTTTTCTTCTCTATCCCGACATGCCACAGCTTGGCTAATAATTGATTCATCAGTGAGTACTTAAATAGTTCAATTACTTGATTTAATAAGTTTTAGAAGGTAAGCATTATTATCTAGTCCACATAAATCTAAGTTGATCAAGACTTCTCCCCTGACTCCAAATTCCAAAGGGAAAAAAGAAAAACCACGTTTCCTGCAAGGCAAAATTCAGAAAAAATAATTTATGTCTTTTTTTAAGCCTTTAAATAGAATCTTTGTGATTGAAATTGGTAACCACCAACTACTGGTATCAATCACTTTTGTAAGATTATAGTAATTACATAAAACATAACAATGTTGATGAAACATACAATAAAGCAGAGCATATGATGAGTCAATTCCAAAAATTATGAATAGCGAAATACCAATTAGAATAAATAAAGAAATGTTAAAGTGAGATTAAGACATAAGAGAGTTAGGAAGTGATGGCACAATAGATTTGATAAGAAACAAGAAAAACAAGGAAAAGGAAAAGGAAAAAAGAAAAAAGAAAAAAGAAAGGAAAGACTAGCTCATAACTGAAGGGATGATTCTTTTTGTATTCTTGACTGGAAAATTTAATTCACAATAATTGATCGCGAGTTTTGGAAAGGTTAGTTGCCGATTAACTGAACTAGCCCCGAACAATTTGCAACTCTCCACTAATTGTAGGGAAGTTTAGTACTGTAATTAAGCCAAGCAATGATAATTTTAAACTCTTTTTATGAACAAATTGTTTTGCGTTATACCCTATAACGAAGTGTCTAGTGGACATTTGTTAAGATAGAGTTCAAGTATTTAATTTTTAAAAATGTAGATTTGAATTGAAAAAGTGTATAAATGTAATTTGAAGAATTAATTGTGCATTCATATAGTATTTTGAGTTTGATTTAGATGCATTAACGAGTAGTGAATATCGTTTAGAAAAAAACCCTTGTGTCTTTTTGAGTCATGCCCTAACATACCAAAATGTGTGTTACAGGCCTTGTTCAAGGATGGGCCGCCATAGTGATGGGTATTCTCTCAGGCAGTGTTCCATGGTTCACCATGATGATTGTTCACAAAAGATGGACTTTGCTTCAAAAAATTGATGACACACTGGCTGTATTTCACACTCATGCTGTGGCTGGCTTTCTTGGAGGCATTCTTACTGGACTCTTTGCAGAACCTACACTTTGTTCCCTTTTTCTACCTGTTGCAAACTCTAGGGGTGCAGTGTATAGAGGTGTTGGTGGTGTCCAATTCTTGAAACAAATTGTTGGTGGCGGTTTCGTCATCGGGTGGAACATTGTAGCCACATCAATCATTTGCTTCTTGATAAGCTTAGTTATACCTTTACGCATGTCTGAGGAACAACTGAAGATTGGAGATGATGCAGTCCATGGAGAAGAAGCATATGCTTTGTGGGGTGATGGGGAGAAGTATGATATGACGAGGCATGGTTTCTCTTCAGATGATACAATGCACGGAAAAACATCTAGTGGTGCTACTCAAGTTGTTTGATAGTATAAATACTGAGATAGTTTAGAATTTGAAACCTCAAATAGTCTATGTTAACTACTCAAGTTATATTTATATATCATTTTTAGATTGTTAACTAGCATTTTGTCTATGTTATGTCAATGAAACTATTCCATCCCATGTCAAGGCATGTTGATTTTTTTGCAAGTATAGAAGAAACATGAATTTTGCAATTGTTTATACACCTTTTACATATTTTGTCTTTTACATATTTTGCAATTGTTTAAACATGAATTTTGTCTTTGTTATGTCAATGAAACTATTCCATCCCATGTCAAGGCATGTTGATTTTTTTGCAAGTATAGAAGAAACATGAATTTTGCAATTGTTTATACACCTTTTACACACATGTTTAAACATGAATTTTGTCTTTGTTATGTCAATGAAACTATTCCGTCCCATGTCAAGGCATGTTGATATTTTTGCAAGTATAGAAGAAACATGAATTTTGCAATTGTTTATACACCTTTTACATATTTTGTCTTTTACATATTTTGCAATTGTTTAAACATGAATTTTGTCTTTGTTATGTCAATGAAACTATTCCGTCCCATGTCAAGGCATGTTGATATTTTTGCAAGTATAGAAGAAACATGAATTTTGCAATTGTTTATACACCTTTTACATATTTACTTTAGGTGAGTGTATACACTTGAGGGATGACCACTAGTGAGGAAAATATGAGAATCAGGCTTCAAGTCATAACTTAGTTTCACTTTTCCTTTAGACTAAATTTGCTAGTGTAAATCAAAATGGATAATTTTCTTTGAGAATAAAATAAAATGGTCATGATAACACTTTGAACTGTTGTTTCAAGATCCCAAGAAAAAAGTGTTCGTAGGATTTTTACATAATTTCGTAGTATTGACAGAATGATTTTCTATAGCAATTCATCCCCTCAATTGATATTTTATAGGTTACGGTGGTTACAAATTACAACCATTTCTAGTCATACTTATTCACTGCCAAGAGTAGTGCATCACTCCAATCTAAAATGAACAGTCGCAACTCACACTTTTAAAAACTATCGAACAATCTCTTGCCACTTTCAACGGTTGAAAATGCACTTTAAAAGATCTTTAGCAAATTCTAAAAATCTTATGCATAAGTAATGATCTTTTTAATCAAACCAAAACCTTAGACAAAGTTCTATTAACAAATCTGTATGATATGTTAGAAAAATTTTGAACTATACATGGACTGAGTATGCTACATAAACATATCACATATGTATTTCATAAATAACTAGTAATTCTATATGACGGTACATTTTTAGGCCTCATAGGCCTTATCATTTTTATGAATGTTTCAAGGCCAAACCCTTCAGCTATTGAGATGTATTACTTCCATATTTATATATAGGCAAACTCTTCATGCTCCTGCTATTTGTAGCATTTCCAAGGTTTGTCAAGTGTCAATGACTCAACCTTTTCTAGCCTGTAGGAATATACTAAGCACTATTTTACCTTGTTATGGATTAAGATATAGTACTTCAACCACTAGGATGATGTGCTTCTCACTCATTTTCAGGACTAGACATTGTATCTAACATTTAATTGAGGTTCCACCTTTCATGGTACATGTTTTTTTTGAATCCCAGGAAACAACTTCATCGCCTAGCATAAAGATCCAATCACTTGCAATGAGCCGCCATCTCTATATTTGCTACCTAGCTTGTATGAAAGTATCCTTTCAAAACAAAAGGATTACTATTATAGCATATACCATAGTCTTTTGTGACCTTCAAGTACTTTAAAATTTTTGTTATACCTATACAATACATCTTACTTGGATTGCTTGTGTATCTACCCTATACGCCAAGAACATATGCTATGTTTTCTCCATTATATGCCATTAATCAAAAATTCAATTATTTTATCGCATTCCAATTGAGAAATTAAATACCCAACAATTTTCACAAATTTCACTTTGGGATCCAAGTGTGTTGAGGCAGCTATATAATCAAATTTGAATGAATTTCTCAAAAAAATTTTCAATGTAATAAACTGTGATAGCACAACACTACCTTTATATCTTGAGATTCTTATTCGTTGGATGACAACTGATTCTCCCATATCTTTCACAAGAAACGTGCTAAAACACTTTTCTTTTTTAAATTTTGACTTGCTTCAAGCCTGTTCCAAATAATAATATGCCATCCACAAACAAGAATATAATGACACCTTTACTTTCATTAAATTGTGCGGTGCATACATTTATTCAATGAATTTGAAAACAGAAGCAAGTATAACTAAGTCAAATTTTTTATACCATTATGTATGTGCTTATTTAATTCTGCAAATGGATTTAACAAGTTTTGGCATCTCATATTTTTGTCTAGATATCGCAAACTGTTCAGGTTGTTCCATTTATGCTTCTTATTCCAAATCACCATTTAAAAATGTTATTTTAACATCCACATAGTGAATGAAGTTTTGAATTGAAACTAGTGTAAGTAGTCCTTTTTTTGTGGCTATTCATACCACAGGAGACTGTATAAGAACAACCAATTCCTACCTTTCGTATGAAAACTTTGACAACTAACCTGGCCTTATATTTGTCAACAATTGACCAACTTTTATTTTCTTTAAGAATCCACTTACAATCTATTTATTTTGAATGAACCAAGTGGTATGTTTAGCAATTTCTAGATTATATTGAAATATATTTTGAGTCCATCTAGTTCCTTCAACAAGAAACATAAAAAAGTAAGAACCAAAATTTTTAGTTGTATTGACTATTTTACTCCTTTAACTCAATGCTTTCATCTCCATTATCATTTACAGGCTCTTTCCTTTATTTGGTTAATCTTTGAACCATTGCTTGTTTTAGGATAAAAATAGGGTACGCAGAGTATTGCGATGGAAAGGATATGGAGAGGGGAAGCTTATAGAAAGATTGGGGGATGAGAAATCCCGTAAGTCCCACAACAATTTCTTAAGAGAATTTTAGAGTTAAGCTACACCTATAGATACCCTCTTATGATACGGTTCGAGAAACCTTTGGTTTTTCAATCCATCATTCTGTATCAATAGGCCTGCCTAAAAAAGTTAATTAGGTTGAATAATTGGATAGTCATAGTATTTTTAGTAGTAGTTTTATTAGTCATTTTATTAGTTTTTTTTATTAATTTATGAATAAGGGTTGTAATTGTGTGGCAAAAGAGAAAGGTTGTGAATGAAACTGAGTCAAGTCGAGTTGAACACCAGACATAAAACCTGTCATAAGGCCCATCATATTTTGCTTCCTATTTAACTTGAAGAGCCTTTAAGATGGGTGGTGAGCATTGGATTTGACATAAAGCCAAACATTACTGGGCATCATCCTAGCCAAACAATGTATTCATTTAGGGTTTTACCTATGCTTTGTTCCCTTTTTAGAGTAGGACTTGTTGTAGTCTATAATTAGGTGTAGTTAGAGTTTTTGTAATTGATTCCTCTTTTATCAAATTTCAATGAAACTTTGAATGGTTGCTCCGATTATTGAGAATTTTCTCTCGATATCATCGAATTTTTGATTCATATTCTGGAGTTTGAACGAGATTCAACCCATTGTTCTTCTATGGGTTTCATTCATGAAACGAATCCTTCTTACACGCTTTCGCTACAACATCATGTGGTATTTGAGTAGACTTCTTCTGTGATGACCTTTGATGCACTTTGCCCTAACTATGATCATTTTAGCGCTAGCCTGGATCGCCTCAAGTCTACCATAGATTGTATCGAAATACATAGGGATTGTATGGTACATCTTCTCTATGATCTATATCTTGGACTTGAAGTGAAGGGTTACTTCAAGAGACCTATATGTCATAGATGTGCAATCGGGAGATTCACTCCTGACAACATTGGTGATCATGCAGTCAGCAAATTCTCATATTTGTCAGATCTATGAGAGTTGTTGATATGAGATCCCTCTGTTGAGTTAGTCTTTGTATCCCACATCGGGACTTTTATAAAGAAGTATCTCCTCTTAGTAGTTATAAATATAATGGACCTAAGTGAGTTTAAAAGTGCTCAAGGCACCAGCCCAAGTGCCATATGCACCAACCCAAGAAAGTTTTTTAGGGAACTCATGCCCCAATTTAGGAGAGGTTTTGGTTTGGCATCAAACCAAAAGAGCAAGTCATGGGCTTTTGAGCCATCAAGCATTTAGTGCTATTTAGGCATTTTTGTGTTTTCAATTTTAGGTGCCTTTTGGACTTAGGAATTATTTCCTACGGTTTTGTACTCTCTTTCTGTTATAGTAAATTTGCTACTCCTTTGCCGTAGATGTAGGTCAATTGGACCAAATCACGTAAATTTCCGTGTTTCTCTGTTTGGTTTATTTATTTTGTTATTGTCATTATTGAGTTGGTAAGAAATCTACTATTTTCATTTATCAATTTTCTGGAACTTGACCTAACACGCTCAACATTAATATCAGATCCATCCAACTACAACAGCAATCGTTATAGTAAAACTTGAACCAAAAACACCGGAGCCCAAGTTTGAGGAGGAAAAGATGGAGAAATTCATTTGTGAACTTGATAGTTTTTTTCTTTCGAGAAACGAAATTAAACCTAATCCCAGAAGTCAACCCAAAAGCCGGCAACTCTTGGATTGCTCCCAGGGACTTAACTACCCAAATCCCAACCCCCCCAAAGCCGATGTGGGATAGAAACCCCGACAGGGGCCAAGCCCATTGGACCCGCTGCTACTAAGCGGTAAAGACCCCCACAATGAACTTGATAGTGAAGAAGCCGAGTTTGTTCCATTTTTTCCTACTAATATGCAACAATCATAGACCTTATGGGATTGGACAAATTTGTAGACATGGAGATGAAATTTTCCCAGATGAGCCATCAACACCTTCAACCCGAAAGATTTGTTGTCCAATAATTTGATGGATGTAGATGCTTTCCTAAGTCAGGAAATTATTATTCCTGTTGAAAAAATTACTATTGATAAGTCTTCTTTTGTCAAGATTTCTCCTATCAAGGCCACACATGTTCAATTCCTTATTGATAAGGGAAAAATAGTGAAATTTGTGTTAACGATGGAAGATGGGGAAATTGTTGGGTTCGAGGTTTTCTTGAGATTGTTTGCAATTTCTTTTGTTCGTGACTAGGTGTTGGAGATCACATTATTGTTCGGGCCTTACAAGATTCGTGGGAGAATCATCGGCTTATTATCCCATCCTAGTGTTGAAATTCTCTATAGAACTCAAGGGCGAGTTCTTATTAAATGGGAGAGTATGATACAGTTCGAAGAATCCTTTATTTTTCAATCCATCATTCCGTATCAATAGTGGTGCCTAGAAAGTTAATTAGGTTGAATAATTGGGTAGTCATAATATTTTTAGTAGTAGTTTTAGTAGTCTTTTTACTAGTTTTCTTATTAATTTTATAAATAAGGGTTGTAATTGTGTAGCAACAAGTGTCCATTTTACCCAATAATTTGTACATATTTTAATTTAATTATAGTTAATTTTGAGTTCCTAAGACAATATAGGTGACTATTTTGACAATATTTGATATTCTTGAGTAATTTTGAGAAAACTTGTGAATTCATTCTGTTTTACTTGTTAGAGTTTATCATTTTTGGTAGGGATGAAGGAGCAAGGACAATCCGAAACCAGTTACAAAAAGTCATCACCGGATTGAATGAGAATATATAGGGCCGGACAATGAATTTTGTATCAGATACCAAATTGGATACCCGCTAGAAAATTTTGCAAGAGAAAAAGTATTAAGTAATATACGACGTTGGATTGAGCGAGTCAAACAAGACAATTGTGCTAGATACTCATCAGCGAGCTTTTTGAAGAAAGGTGTTTAGCAGTATATGGGGCCGAATAGTTAAATTCGTTTCGGATACAGCATCGTATACTTGAGCGAAAAAAATCTACAAGTTATGCAACTTGTACAACTTGCAGCTAGCTTTTCATCTTTCTTTTTTGTAGCACCCATGACGTTTTTGTAGTCTCTTTTTGGATCCAACACATCAATTTTTGTCAACTTTATGTCACTCCATTGCACCTTTTTTATTCTTCAAGACACAAAGAAAATTTTTGTAAAAGATTGGAGAAGATTTGAAAATTATAAATGGAGGAGCCTTTAGTCTTAGAAAGAGTTTTCAGTTTCTAGTTACTTTAGAGAGAGAAAGAACTTTGGAGCAAAAGAAAGAAAGAAAAGGGACAAAGATGTTGTGTCTTGCCTGAATCCATAATTTTTTCTATTTCTCTTAATTTGTAGGATTAGTTTAGAACTTGTGTTATGTATACATTCTTATAAAAGCTAAGTAAAAAGAAAGATTGGGATGAAAAAGGGGCACAGTGGAAGGTTCTAGTGACAGGGGTCATTCTCTTTTTCAAATTTTTTATCTTATATTTAACTCTATATTTAGTGAATCTACTAGTTTGGATGCTATATTGTTGATTTTGTTTTAAAATTTATGCCTTGGGTATTTGGTTGAGTGTTATATGTTGATTTCTTGATTATTTTGACATATTATTTTGATTAAGTTATTTAGCACTTTTGATATCAAAATCATGATTAATTGGTTATTGATTGTGATAATATCAAGGTGTTAGATTTGCAATAAAAATTAGAATTTGACACTAGTTTATTGGAGTGTTAAATATAGGGAGTATACTCATGAAAGTAGAGGTACACTTTTGTGACTTATTTTGTAGTAATTTAATAGAAGTAAATGAGTTTGTAATTAATTTCATAACCACAAAAGTAGGTATGATTTAATTCTAGATATAGTTGGTATACCGACAAAAGCGGGTATCACCTACATAAGAAAATTACGCCATAACACCAAAATTTTAATACTGATTTAGTCGAAAAATTACACAAATAAGAGTAGATAAGGATTCCAATGCCTGAGGAGCTTTCATTTGTACTTTTCTATCAATTAGTAGTTTAGATTTGTTTGTTTAATTTGTTGATAGTTTAAATAATAGAGAAATTTTAGTAGTGCCGGTAGTTGTCTATCTTTCGTGTGGCTTCAATCCTAATTGCCTTATACTCGCTCATGACTTATATACTTGTGAAAAATCACGTGTAGGGTAGTTTTGTAGATCATAAATTTAAAACTGAACTGCTGATTGAATTTTATTATTGTATGCATACCCTGCGCACATCATATTTTTGGTGCCGTTGCCCAAAATGATTTGTGGTAATATCAGCGTGAAGAGTGATTCTATGAGGTCCCGAAATTTTAGTTGTCTTTATAACTCTTATTTGAACTTATTTGCCTTAAATTCTTGGTTGCTTTAATGGTTGCCTTAAATTCTTTTGCATGTTTTATTACCTTTGTGATATTTTACTAGTCATTAAATCTTGAAAACCCCCCCCCACCACTCCACTTTAACTTGAAGAAGAGCAAATTTTCCCCGGTCCCTGTGGAATCGATCTTGCTTATCGTTATATGCAAACCTATATTTTCGTTGAGTAGGTTTTTATTATTGCACAGACTCGACAACTGTCATTTATGTTTATTCATATTTTTATTGTCTGAATTTTGAGCGTTCTCTTTTGCTTTCTTTATGGACTTTTTTTTTTTTTGTCGACACAAGGGTGTCCGGGTCAATGTTTACGGGGTCCGATTAATCCCCTGCGGCTCGGGCCCGACGCCCCAACCCCACCCGAATGCGATAAGTGCGCAGAGGAACCCAGCGGAGCGAATACTCGAACTTGGGACCTTAAGGGTCACCGGTGAGAGGCGCTACCGCTGGACCATTCACGCGGGGGCTGCTTTCTTTATGGACTTGCATTGCTTTAAATGTGCTCAATGACCCAAATTATATTGCATTTATCATTTCTTTATAAGGTTGAATTATTTTGAGTAGACTTTTCAATCTCTATATTTTGAACATATGTAATTCAATTAGAATTTATATTTATTACTATTTACATTAACATTTCAACTTATATTTGACAAATTAACTTCAGATTTAATTATTTCTATTCGAGTTTTCAACCTTATCATTTAAAATTATATTTGTCAAAATAAGTTATCATTTAAAGTTAATGTAAAATAAAAGATTATTTAAAATTTATCATATCCTATTATAAAGAACAAGATTATTATTTTTGCTGAATGCAATGTATATTTTTCTGTGTCAATTTTATTTTGATTTGTTCATGTTCAAATATTTAGTAATATTTGACTTTATGTTTATTCATGTTTTTATTGTCATTTAAAGTTATACAGTTGAACTAACATTGCCACTTAATATATTCTAAGGAAAGAGACTCATGTGCTTTGTAAAGAAAGCAACTCCAACAGAAAAAGCAATCAAAAGAACAACTTTTACCTTTGTCACAAGCTATGAAGTTGAACAAAGTCCCAACTGGCCAGCAGACTTAAATGAACCTTCACAATGATTATGCATAAAATTAGTTTCCAACAATATAATGCTTATGTGCTTCATAACTGAACTACATGTGTTTTTAATTCTGTTATCTTGTATTTGTCTTTCATTTATGTTAATGTACTTCAATTTAATCTCTTTTGCCTTGAAAAGCAAATTTACTGATAAACTACAAATCCAATTCATATATAGATGTCCCTCTATCAAGCACAAAAAACTTCTGCAAAAATGCTAACCATTATTAATGCTACTATTTTTCAATTTCTCTGCGTATATTTGCTGTACAAATTATACATATAATTTTAAAACAAAAAAGTATATAAATATATTATTAATTTGTACACTAAATTAAATTTGTAAAATGAAAATGTAGACAATTATAAATCCAGTGACAATGACAAAAAAATGTATATTTGAAAGCTATCATTAAAAGAGGAAAAAAAAAAGCATCTTAATGAAATTTAATAAATACATATATATTTTTCTCATCAAATTTGCATGCTATACTTGGTGGTAATTTCAGTTAGCATTAATGACTCATGTTTTAATTAAATATTAATGTATTAATCACTCAAAAGAAAATTGACAAAAAAATGACAAAGTTCATTTGTTCAAATTTAAGTACTGATATCCAATTTCTCTCCATTTCAGTAATATACATACTTTACATATACTTTCACACATGATACTCTACTAACAAACATTCCATCAAATTTTGCTAACCTTAAACGATTCAAGGCGGGCACATCAACCCTTACTAGTAAAAGTTAATAAAAGCTTCAATTGAAGTTGTTTCTTAAGCTTGATAATAAACTTGTAACTGTCTGGTGCATAAGTATACTATTCAGTCATTGAGTTGGGTGGTTTTCAGTGTCTACTGTTCTATATACATATAATGTTGATTTCAATTTTGAATACTTTAAACTCAACGAATATGCCAAAGAAAGAACATTTGTAAGTCTGAAATCAATCATATTTTACATGATTCAAGTATTGAATGTTTCAAGATTATCGAGAATTCCTAGAAAAGAATGCCAATATGTTACCATAAATCTAATCATGCTTTATAAGATTAATCCACCTCGTTGGCTACAATTGTGAGTTGCTGTGTTCATTGCATATTCTTCTTGTTTGGGCAAAATAAAGAATCCTCTTTTGCCCCATCTTTTCCTCTTTACACCCTAAACACGTATGTGTTTCCTTTTTAAACCCTAAAAGTGCATTGCTAACAAATACTTTACAATGTTAATGACAAGTAATTATTGTAACGCATTTGCAATGAACTCTAAAGGCATCCATTGAAATTACCATCTCAATTCTGAAACCATATAGTGGCGAATTTTTAGAAATATTGTTAAATTAAAAAAAATCTCAATTTTGGCATTGTGTAGAGCCGTTTTCTCCACTTAGAATCGCTGCATTTTAAAAATTACTGCGACAACAAAGTATACTTTTCATTTCTTTTTCTTGTTTTAAAAGGATATTTTTCAGAGAATTTCACGGTCGCCACATGTGACGACTGTGAAATATATTTTTTTATTGTCACGAAATTGTCGCCACATTAATCACTAATGCTTTTTGGTCTAGTGATATTCACCAAGTTCTTCATTTTACTTTTTTGGTCTAGGAATCTTGACCAGACCACGATCTCAAACAAGTACTTTATTTGCAAGCATGGATCAATTTCTTGATAAAAGCATTTCTAAATTAATCCCGGTCTCCGTTTTGTGCAAGCCAAGAATTTTCAAGTCTCTATTTTTCATTCAAGTTATTATTTCAGAAGTTTAGATTAACTATTTAATGTACAAAATACGAATTAGCTCAGCTTTGATTAATCCTACTCTAATAGCATGTTTTCAGTTGTCACAAGAGCATGTATATTTTGACATTGATATTCGACCATCTTAAAACTGTGACTATTTAATATTTTACCATTGCTTTGAGCAAGAGGTTTTAAGCACAAGAAATAATGGGTGATAGAGTGTAAAGAATGGTAAATAATTTTAAATGGAATTAGTTGGTAATGTTTCAGTTTTCATTTTAATTACTAACATTTTTGAATCGGTTGGTAACATTTCATTTATATAATTAGCATTATCACAGAAATGAAACAACTTTGATTATTAGACAAAAGGGTACTTCTCTTTTTAGGTAAATCATGACTAAAATCTGATACACAAATATTGATTCTCTGCAAAAAAATGTACACTAATCTAACAATTATTCATTTGAATGACTTCTTAAAGTTTTCTTATTTTACTAAGAATAATTTTGTGGATATTTCTTAGATGCTAAATTAAACGTACGTGTTGCTTTCTACTATTAATTAGCCTCAGCTAAGATTAATGGTAGATATTAATCTTTGTTATGCATAATTTCACACGGAACAATCTTTACAAGAAAAGAAGTTACAATGAGAATGGTGAAATCACCATAATGAGAATAGTGAAAACCACCAGCCTTTGGGTTCCCACAAAAAATGTCACATTTAAGTGGTTTGCTTCAAAAAAATTCAGACGAGTGTGTTATGTACCCGTTTGGTCCGGTGGTGGTTCAGTCCCTTCCGCATTATCCCTGGGCTTCCTTAGGTCCGCTCCCTCCCCTTAATGTAACATAAATTAGATTATACAATTGTTGTTGTCTCCGAAAAAAAAAGAATAATGAAATCACGGTGAGAAGAAACAGATAGACCATTATTCTATCATTTCAATACAATTCTCTTCCCCCTAGAATAGGCTAGCTTAGGTTATAGAAATTCTATCGTGTCGACAAAAAAAAAAAAAAACAATTCTCTTCGTTTGTACAAGGCAACTGCTGCTATCTCATTTGTGTCGTTGACACGTCTGTCGCAGCTTCCAATTTCGTTATGAAAAGGTGGATGTGAGGACAGCTCAATTTCGTTGCAAAAACAAAAAAATTTTTTAGTCCGTCTGAAATGAAAAAAAATGGAAATGAAAATATTTTTTCGTGGTAGCCACATAGATTTTTTTTCTTCGGAGACGTTGTATAGTCTACTCTATTCTACATTAAGGGGGAGGGGACGGATCTAAGAAGACTCAGGAATAACTCGGAGGAGACTGAACTACCATCGGACCAAACGGATGCACAACACATCTGCCTAAATTTTTTTGAAGCAAACCACTTAAATGTGGCATTTTTAGTGGAAGGCAAGGTTTGAACCCTTGCCTCCCACCCCACCAAGTTAGGTGGTGGCTGGTAGCCACATATTCGAGATGCAGCAATCGAAAAGAGAGAATTAACTCCCATACAACAGCAAAATTGAGATAGTTTTTGAATTTAACAATAATATTCTTAGAAAATTACGCGTGAATCTTGAAAAATGCAGCTGATAATTGTTGTAACGTTGGCTTCGAGGCCTTTTGACCCAAATCTATTCTAGAGTAACAGGTAAAAAGAAAGTTTTGCTGCTTCTAATTAATCCTCACCATTCATCTTAAATCATTATCATTAACGTTACAATATAACTCAAAATTACAGTTGAAATAAAAAAAAACTAATAAAAGTAGAAAAGTTACGACGCAATAATTAAATACAATATTCATCACCGTAATTTCATTTTTTCATCTTAACGGTACAAACTCTCATTGCCATTTGCACTGTAATATCAAATGGTAAATCATACTCCCTCCGTTCCTTATTAGATGGCCTGAATAACTAATTCTCTTAAATTAAAAAAGTTGGTTATTTTCTAAAAGTCAACAAAAGTTTAACTTTACTTCTCAAAATTACCCTTTATCTCTCTTCATCTCTTCAACTACTTTTATTGTTAATGCTACAAATACTGCATTTAATTATTTAGAGTTCCAATTCAAGAAAGTTGAAAGGGTAAGCAAGGGTAAATTTGGAAAAAAGTTCATAAATGCTTTCTTGATATCATAAAATGATAGATAAAATTATTTAGAGTTCCAATTCAAGAAAGTTGAAAGGGTAAGCAAGGGTAAATTTGGAAAAAAGTTCATAAATGCTTTCTTGATATCATAAAATGATAGATAAAAAGAAACAATGGATTAGGACATCTAATAAGGAACGAAGGGAGTAGTAATTTTTCCAAATCAGTAAGAACATAGGGTGGCATTTCTTATATTACTAACAACAATATCATCGTAACCAACTGTAATTAAGTAATATCGAGTTCAATAACTACATGCATCCCTCTCGCCTTTACAGGATAGCAATTAAATAAGGGATAATTTCACAAACCATTCCTAAGGTTTGATTTAATATCCCTTAGTACTTCTATAATTTCAAAAATCTCTCTTATTTCCTCTATCATATTAGATTGATAAAACAAAATGTGTGATAAATTATCGATATTACCATACTAAAAACCCCAAAATGAAAAACTAAAATTCACACAAGGTGTGACAATGTTACAAATGGAAGTAAATTGTTATCTCTCCACTGCCATGAATTTTTTAACGTACAAGGGGTGACAATCAAGGGGAGGTAAGAGGGATTTTTTTTAAAAAACCATTAGGGTATTTAGTGATATTAAGGCAAACCCTCAGGGAGGTTTCTGAAATTATCCCTTAAAAAAATTTTTTAAAAAAATTGGTTAACACTGTGACGACGTCGAAACAGAGAAAAAGCGAAAAAAGTGCATTTGCCTGAAGTTAGCTCTGAAAATACAATTCAACAACCCAGCTTCAGATTTTGCACGAAAAATCCCAGTGATTAATTCATTTCAGACCAGAAGACGATGATGATGATGATGAAGAGAAGAGCTTCTTCTGCGGTGATTGCTTCCATTGCTCAGTCCGAGGAAGCAGCTGCTTCGTTAGGTACTGCTGCTACAGTTAGTTGTACTGCTCTTGCTTTATTTCTCTCTGCATTCCCAAGCCCTAAACCTCAATTAGCTTTTTACTCTGCTAGTAGTAGTAAAATTAGGTCGTCTTCTGGAAAAGCTCTGAAATTACAATCGGAATTGAGGAATGATATTATTAATATAAACAGTCTCGATGATGCTCTGAGCTTATACAAGCAGATGGCTCGGATGAGTCCTCTGCCTTCCGTTATTGATTTCACTCAATTGCTGGACCGTATTGTTAAGATGAAGAATCATTATTCTTCAGTTATTTTCCTTTTTAGAGATATGTGTGTCAAGGGCATTCCTGTTGATGAGTACACCCTTACTATAGTGATTAATTGTTACTGCCTCGTGGGCCGAGTGGATTTGGGGTTTACTGTGTTGGCTGGCTTCTTTAAGCGTGGCATTATGCCCAATGTATTCACATTCAATACTCTACTCAAAGGACTCTTTCAAAAACATAGGGTTCCCCAGGCACAAGAATTGTTCAAAAAGATAATATATGAAAAGCTTTGTGAGCCCGATGAAGTTACATTTGGGATTGTGATACATGGACTTTGTGAAGAGGGAAACACTCGAACAGCCATTGACTTGCTCAGAGCATTGGAAAAACAAGGAAGATTTTGTAAACCTAATACAGTTATGTACAACGCTATCATTGACACCTTGTGCAAGGATAAAATGGTCGATGAAGCTCTTGCCCTCTTCCAGGAGATGATTGAAAAGAGCATACCCCCAAATGTTGTCACTTACAGTTCTTTGATTCAGGGTTTGTGCAATTTAAGCAAATGGAAGGAGGTTAAAGAGCTTTTCTCTGAGATGAAGGATTATAAAATTGTTCCAGATGTTTTTACTTTTAGTATAGTGGTGGATGCTCTGTGCAAGGAAGGATATGCAGAAGATGCTGAAGAGGTGGTGCGTATCATGATTCAGCAAGGTCAGAATCCCGACCTCGTCACATACAATTCCTTAATGGATGGGTACTGTTTACAGCACCGAATAGATGAAGCAAGGAGAGTTTTTGATATGATGGTTGCTGGCAGCCTTACTCCGAATCTCCATAGCTATGCTATTCTAATAAATGCCTATTTCAAGAACAAGGAAGTGGAAGCAGCCATGAATCTCTTCCATGAGATTCGACATAAAGGTTTAACTCCTAATATCGTTGTTTATAGCACTGTCCTGCAAGGGTTATTTAGTGCAGGAAGGTATCCTATTGCACAAAAAATTTTTGATGAGATGCAAGCTGCTGGCATGAAGCCTGATTTTTACACTTACTGTGTGGTGTTGGATGGATTGTGCAAGACTGGACATGTCGATGAAGCATTACAATTATTCCACGCAATGGAAGCTGATGGAATAGATATTTGTATAAAAATGTACAATATTATCCTTGATGGGTTGTGCAAAAGCAGTAGGCTCGTTAGTGCTCGAGGTCTTTTCAATAAGCTCTCCCTCAAAGGATTGGACCCTGATGTCAAAACATACACCATAATGATTGCTGGCCTACTTTTAGAAGGTTTCATCTCTGAAGCTAAAGAGCTTTTTGAGAAAATGGAAGAGAGTGGTTGCCAGGCAGATAGTGTTATGTACAATGTAATTCTGCAGGAACTCCTTAAAGGGGGCCATTATGATGACGCAATAGTCTATCACGAAGAAATGGTTCGTAAAGGTTTCTTGATGGATTCAACTACTTTTTCCATTTTGCTTGATTCATCTGCTGGAAAACAGAACAATCCTTCTCTACTTATGTCGATGCTGAAGATTGATCCAGATAGCATGAAGTTCGGGGATGCGGGATATAGAGGACCTTCACATTAGTTGCAACTTTTTGATCCTGCTAATGTTTGGCCCCTAAACTTTAATTTGCTAGAACTAACATTATTTGAGTTCACTTTTGAACTGGGCTTTGGAGGAGCTATGTTGGTCATATTTTGTGGAATCTCTCAAAGATCTTGAGTCCTGGTGAAGAAGCCAAAGTCCCTCGGAAAGTCCAATTGATAAGTGTTGCAGTTTACAGAAATCTGCTGCTGTTAATTGGATTGCTAACACTTCTTCTGAGAGACTTCTTGTTTATCCTTTCATGGAGAACCTCCATGTGGCATATCACTTTAGAGGTAACTTGTGCAGGCCTTTTTCTTCTTTTTCAATGGGTTTTGGTACTTTGGCTTGAATGTAATGTTTGAATTTATTGGAAACATGAAATGAAACTACATCTGAAAATATAGTTTGTGATTTTGAAATTACAGAAAAGTTTCAGACTTTTATAATTTGGAGGGTTTTCTTGTAAGTAGGATAAAATTATTACTTTCATTTCAATTTCTAAATGGAACCAAGCAGCCAATTTACAAGTGTAAAAACTTTTTAGACCATTGTCTTGCTTTCGATTTGAACTTTGAGGTCCCATGGATAGTTGTGGTTACATATGAATGCTTGTTATAATTACTTATATTTGTGCAATCAGTTTTCAGTCAATCTTTAGCTTTGAGGGAGTAAAAAGAGGGTGAGTAATTAATACTTAACGTTGCTATTCTTCTGTGTATACCATATCATATCTGCATTTTGTTGCACTACAATTTTTTTTTCCTTTAGCTTTTGATTTGTAAGTAATTTCTGAACACTAGAACCAACACTAGTGGAGTCATACAACTACAGAGTACATGAAACAGAGCCTGTCAAGTGTCGTTTCACTCAAGCTAAGAGGCCAAGGTGGAGTAGACAATTAAGTGGCCTCTACATATAAGACGGGTGAAGTAGAGCTCGCTATTCTCCACTGGAGGGGAGCTAAAACCCCTCTGGAAAAGCATGAGCTATTTAGACCAAAGAGCATGAGCTTTTGGTAAGAACAAGGATGCAGAACTTTGAATGCAATATATACACAATTAAGTTTTTTCCATGATAAATAAACAAATTGCATTAGATCCTCTTCGGTTTGACTTTTATCTCCTTTTTCTTTAATATACAGTACTCCTCTGTAATGATGTGGGAAGCAATGACACAAGTAAAAGGTATGAGCAGGATGAACTGGCAGCAATGATGGTAAAAGTTGGGGGGAGAGAAGAGAGAAGAGGGCCCCTGTTTTGTACAAGTTGTTGCAATGTAACATTCGCAACCTCTTTGAAAGCAATATTAAGCCATTGCTTGAAGTAATATTGGTGTACTAAAAGGCGTGGGTTGCATTCTAGAATTGAAAATAATGTAGACTTTGCCCTACATTATGTGCTTTTACCTTGATGCTTACATTCTGTTGAGCTGCTATTGATTTTCCTGCAACGATCAAACCTTATTGCTGATCCTTCATATCTGGTTCTTGTTGTCTTTACAGGTTTATATATTTTGCAAAGCTGTTTTGGATGCTATTTATTTTCTCACTTTGCTGCATTTTCCTGATTAAATTTAGAAGAAGCCTTTTTTTTTTTGTGGTGTGTGTACTAGTTTGATTTTTTTTTTTTTTTTTTTTAATTTTTTGCTGTCTGTGTGATTTATATTGCATTTTTAGTCACTTGTTCTTACACATAAGTCTTGGGTGATTAGATCATGTTTTCAGAGGAAGGTATGTCTATGACATGAGCTTATGAACAAAGTATGGTTAGGAACTAAAGCTATGGTTTATTAGTTGCTTGTAGTTACTGCTAAGCTGGATTATTTTCACATGCCATCATATTAATCTGCAAGAGAATGCTCTTTGAGTCTTATGAATCGAGAGATTTAGTGGGATTTTTTCCCCTCATTTTACTGCTTGACACGTTAATTTTACTGCCTATGGAATATGGGTGCTCATTTTTTATTAACTGTTTTCTGGTATATGAGATGCAGGTTTTATAGAATTTGAAAACAGCAAATGAAAGGCAGGGCTAATCTGTTGTGGAGCTGGGGGTGCGATTGTCTTATGCTGTATGACACAAGGTTGGTTGTGTACAAACTATCTTCTGAAGAAAAGGACGTGATATATCTGAGAGCAAATGGTGATACTGATGGTCATCCACATTGCGTTACAGGCCCTGCAGCCAGGATAAAGGTTCAACGATATCTCAAAGTGACCAAAGTTAGCATTATAAAGTATCCCACTTTTTTGGTTCTGATTCCCTTAATAACTGTCATTTAAATGCTTGTATGTTAGTTGAGTATAAGATCTTAAAGTTAAAAAGGATAAAAGGAATCTTATCGACACTGATGTTATTCTCAAGTAATTTTGCTTGCCAAGTTTTTGATGTCTTCATTGGGAAACGAACTTCCATGCTCCAATTGTTAGTTTGTTACTTCTTGGAATTCATTTATGTTTTATGACCAATTTTGCTGTGCAATGTCTTTGATCTTGAACTGTTGATCAGTAACTTGTACCGATACGGGAAATTAAACAATGTTCATGAGAACAGCAAATCTGTACGAATTATATAATATTTCTCTTGTTTAGAAATGATTGATGGAACATAGGTATGCATGGAATTGTTAGTGATAGCATGAATTTGTCCACATATTCTAAAGTGATGCCTCACTCACGTCGCTAAAACTCCTGCCGTCTTGGTTTTTTCCTAATGCTGTATGGATCTAGTTTATTTAAGTCCTTATTTCAATTTTCTATTTTGCTGACGGAGAAAAATACTAACTTGTTTGCTTGTATAATGCTCAGCAGGCCTGTTTATACCACAATTACTTTTTCGGAAAATGGCCAATTTAGTCTCTTTAACTTTTTTATTCCATTGATTTTGTCCCTACTATTATTTTTAGCCTATTTAATCCCCAAACTTATATTGCAGTTCCAATCAAGGATCTCAATGGTGGCACTATTGCATAAATTTGATAGGGCTCTTAATCGAGCAACCAAGAAGGGTATTTTGGGGACTTCAGTTTTGGGGTGGTAACAAAAAGAAGTAAATCAATGAAAAAACCTAATTCCACCCAAAAAAGGGAGATCTGCCCAATTTTTCAAACCTCTGTACAAAAATGACTGCAATTAAATGCATCTGAGGAGTTGGGACAAAGCAGGCTCAAGCTCAACTAGCGATTGAGTTTTAAACATCGTCGTCGTTGGCTCAAATGGTTCAAAAAGAGGAAGCTTGATTAATGAAGGAAATGAGGAATACTACAACGGAGACAAAATTGTGTGATGCCACTGTTTTGAACAATGTGGAATTGTGATTGCATGTATGGAGGCAAGCCCATCAAGAAGGTTTCATGGATGCAGAAATTATGGGGTAATTTTTTGTGTGTGCTAAGTTTAGGATTTGTTGAAATATTGGTTGAATTGTGACTATGAAATGGTAGTGAATGCAGAAACATGGTGCCCATAAATGTTTTTTGTGGTATGATCTACCCATACCCCAAAAAATGAAGATTATAATGGACGCAATTTTGAGAGACTTGAGAAGTGTTGAGAGAGAAAATGCATAATTGAAGATTGAAATCAACAAGTTGAAGGCTAAAGTGTAAATATTGTTTTTGGCTTGTGTCTGTTGCTGCATTTTGGTTCTTGTTATACTTGGAGGTAAGCAAAGCAAGGTTTGCTAGAATTGAAGATGTTGCACTTGTTTTGGACACTGTATAAAACTTTGCGGTTCATATGTTCTGGAAGTTGTAATGCCATACTTTTAAAATGAAGTAATTCCTGACCTTTCATCTAGGTAATGATAAGTTTTGGATTTGGATTGTTCAGTATTTGTAATAGTTATGAGTTCGAAGTTTAGTTAAGAAAGTTTTTGGTGACAATTTCAATGTATTTCGTCATTGTTGACTGAATTGGAAGAATTCCACAACTAATGACCCATACAAAAATTGGACAAAAGTAGGAGAAACAGGTTTGAGTAGGGTTGTACATCGAACCAAGCAGCATGGTATTCAACTTGAATTCGTCCTGAATCAAGCTCGTTCAAGCTTTGTTTGTTTAGGTATCAATATAAATCTGAACATTATTTCAAATTCGAAAATATTAATGACCCAATCATGATTTTTATGTTGTCCAACTTGACATGTTTAGGAACAGGCAAGTAAATTTTATAAAAATATACCTATATTTTTCTTCTTTAACTCCGTTCATTTCCTTCCACTGTATTGTTTATCTTCTAAAAAAGCAAGCATATAATAGTCTTGTCTCTTGAATAAATATAATTGATTTTAATCACATCCCTAATTCATCATAATGGATTTCTTGGATATTAGAGAACAAAAAGGGAAAAAGTAACAAATTAGGGTGAAAATCTCTATATAAAATTAAAATTTCAAGCCAAGCCAAGCTTTAATGATATGTGCTTGAACCCGATACTTTAACAAGCCAAGCCAAACTTTTCATTAATATACATCTGAAATTTCAAGTCAAACTCTATTAGTTTCTTTCAAAAAATTTTCAAACACAAGTCAAATTCAGACATTCCTTTTAATTTTTAAACCAATGCCGGACATACCTCTTTCCGATTCGTTTAGACTTGCTTTTAGCCTTAGGTTTGAAAGGTTCAGACACTTCAGCAACTTGCATTTCGTTCAATAACCAAATAAACAACAAGAACATTAGTACTAATATGAGAAAAGAAAGAAATAGGCGTTATTGCACTAAGATTACAAAATAAGCAATCTAAACATACATTTGACAGATTCTTGCACTATCTCATTTTCTTGTGGTATGCTAGTGTTTCCAATCATAGTAGGATCTACAAAAACATCCAAGGTTAGTAGTAGATGAGGTAACAAGTAATGTGCAATCCTAAAGAAGTGAGTTAAAACCATACCAGAAACTTCCTGAGCATTTTCACTTTCTCTAGCAACCACTGGACAGGTTCTGGCATTGTGACCAAGCACCTTACATTTTTCGCACCTGTAAGTGGTCTTCTTTGACCGCTATCATCTCCTTGATTGTTCAGTTACATCTTTTTTTAGTGTGGCCTTTTTGGTGACACTTGGAGCAAGTCATGCGACACCCCGGATTTTGTGTAAGAAGAAGAGAGTGTGACGACTCGATAATTTGCTCATATTTTCTTATAAATCCCTCATATTTTCTTAAAATTCCCTTTTATTTCGACTCAATTACTTATGATAGTTGTACTACTCATTTACTCCCTCAATAGTTGTAATGAATAAGAGATTTAAGAGTGTTACCCTTAGTTTTAGAGTTCGGGTAAATTAGGGTTTTCGCGTATTTTGACCATGTGATCACTTGGTGAGGTGTGTATACTAAATTTTTGGTGGTTAAGAGTGAGTTTTATATAAGAAAAAGTGTGTGATTAGAAGTGTTAATAATAAGTGAGTGAATCCTAAATGAAACCACTAGTATGCGCAAGTTAGGGAAAAGCGGCTCGAACCGACGTGCACCGTTTGCTACCGATTGAGTGCACCACTTGAACGCTACTTTACTACCTTAATATCCTTGCTTTTATTTCAGCTAATTAACCCTAAAATATCCCTTAAACCAGCCACAATCTTTAACCAAAGAAAAGAGGAAAAAGAAAAAAATTGAGCTTTAATCCTACAATGACACTTGGCAAAAATCTACCCAACTTTGACTAAACCAATTTTCTTTCTTCTTATCTCTCTCTTGGCTTCCATTCTGCTCCATTTTCTTCTTGTGGCCGAGCTTCAAGAGAGAAAAACAAACAAGAGAGAAACTAGCAACTTCCACCTTCAATCAAGCTTATTTGAGCGGAATCGATGAAACTAAACCGATTAGCCTTTCCTTTTGGTGCTTGGAAGACTAGGGGTGCTGAAAATTTGGGGAGAAAGTGGTTTGTTTCTCACTTACAAGGGGCTTTGGGAAGGTATCATGCTTGACCTTACTTTACTCTTGTTAATTTTGCTAAAGTTGGGGATAGAAGTTCTTAATCTTGGATTTTGATGGTTGAATTCCTAGTTGTGATGATATAGTGGAATGTTTAGTTAGGGTTTGCAATTTTCAGCCTTGATTATGGTTGTTTATCTAGTATATGATATTGATGAGCTTGGATAGGGACTTGGGGGTGGTTATTGAAGCCATGAATGTTATTTTAAGTATTTAATCATCAAATTCCAGCAATTGTAGTAGAATTTGTCATGTTTCTGACCTACATGTTCATCCATGATAGAGGCCGAATCAGGTCTAGGTCAAAACATGAAAATTGTAGGGAATGGAGTTAAAAATCTGCCTGTAAAATTTCAGCTCAATCGGGAGCACTGTAGCATATGAAATGACTAAAATATCCTGACTGCCAAATGCCCTACTGCGCAGGCAGTGTTCTGTTTTCTCTGAAATTGCACATTTTGACCCTGAAAATGCATGAACTAGATGTTGATGCCTTCATAGGAAATGTAGTTCTCTGTCTCAGTTTCGAAACGGCATAAAGTTTACCCCAATCTGATAAGCGTAGCTTCAGTTGTGACCAAAATGCCGGAAGATGACAAACCTGATACTTAGTTATTTCTCTTTAATACTAGTTTTATCTTTGAGTTTGATAGTTGTATTGCTACACTTATCTTGTAATTGGAGGACATTGAGCCTAGTTCAAGTGCTATTGTGTTAACATTGCTTATGTGTGACTTTGGGGCTGAATTGAGAAAAATAATGAAGCCATAAATGGCTAGAAAATAGCTAAATACAAAGGGCATACCGCCCAAATTTTCCCTTGACGGTTAGTCTTAGGTACTCGCGACTTGAGCAGAGTTTTGAGGTCGAATTGGACTTGGATCATCTATGGTAGTCGAATTTCCTTTAGTCAAGGTATATAAGCTGATATTTTACCGAAACTCGTACCCTTTAAAAAGTGAAAGTGGCGACCCAAATAAATATGATTTTCTCGATCTTTTATACCAAGTGAGACTTCAAAAGTCTAAATCACTTCTTTATCGAAACTAAACGGGCGAGCATGAATTTTCTAGAGTTTAATAAGCAACTCGAATACAATTTAAACGAGTTTCATTTACTTGATTTTCTTGAAACGAAACTCCTATGTTTCAAATCTCAGTTGATTTTAAACTTTTGAATAATATTTTATCGTAGATTCGGACTCCATCCAAGGAGTTGCACCTGAACGTGACATTGAAAAGCACTAGACATTTGGTGAGTGCTTCCAAGTGCATGTTTGTACTTGATACTTGTGTTACATGTTTTACCAATATGCTTGAACAACATTTGACTTGTTTAAACAGACAAGGGTGTACTTTATCGCACTTGTCCTAAACATGATTTGTTGCTGTACCTTGAGTGCACATGATTTGATATATTTGTATATGCGTGAACACTTTGAAATTCCAGAAACCCTGAAACTAGTTAATCGAGTCGAGTCGGCAAGGGTCTGGTCGATTAGATAACAAACCCTGGGTCTCTTGTTTTGTCGAGTGGAGTGATACCTCCTCAACTAATTGGTATGCTCGAGTATTACCACACGTGTTTATCTGAATGTTCGGGCCCGGTAAGGGAGTTGAATGGTGGGCGAGTTGGCGTCAAGCGGGGCTCTACTGGACGGGTTACTCTACTTGAAAGTTGACAGAGTGTCAACTACTACTTGATCAAGTTATAGCTGAACTATTTTGAAATAGTGACTGTATCTTTTTACGTGACATGTTAAATATCCAGTGATTAATTTTACAAAGCGTTATTACTCAATTTCTTGACTTCATGAGCTTGCTATTTTAATACATCTGATTTTAAATCTTGGTCAACTTGCTATTTGCGTCTGCATGAAGTTTTGGAGCCTCACTGAGATTTAACTCATTCTATGAGATTTGTTTTCTTTACAGGGGATACGAGCAAGGGCGTGGGGATTGGTAAAGGCTAGCAAAGTCTGGTAGTTTTTGAATTTTTGCGATTGTACTCGCGGTAGTGTTTGACTAGGGTTGGATGTATTTGGATTTTGGAATATTTTGTGTATCGGGCATGTATGAACCTTGGAGTTGGATTTAAGTATTGATGTATATTTTAAGCTTAGAAATTGTTATTTTATTTCCTTTCTATTGTTGTAAGTTATTTTTTTTTTAGTAAATGAATGAGTCTTGGCGACAGTTGTGCAGACGGTTCGCTAAACCCTAGAGTACGCCCTAGGGTGAGGTGGGGTCGTCACAGATGGTATCAGAGCTATTTCGCGTGGTCTCTGTGCGAGGTGAGATTGGACCAAATGGTGATATGGTCCCAATTATATGAATAAGTACAAAGGACTAAGTGCTCTTCATGAGCATAAGTTGTGAATTTTGAAATTAATAGACGTAAAACCTTTATCAAGATACTTGAGGTAAATAAATATGTATGTTAGGTAGAAATGTTAAACTTAGAAGATTTGCACTTGGGAGCGTACGGCCAGAGATGTGAATTCTCCTAGTTTCGGATTCTTGTATCTGAGTACCAAAAATGGAAAATACTAGAATAAGGGTCGATATCTCGATTGAATTTAAGATAAAATTGGATAGTAAAATTCAAGATGTGAAAGGTTCTAGTAATGGACTTGAGATTGAACTTATTAAGAAAAGTGGATTAGTGAGTGTTGTCATGAATTAGTCTCGTGCACGTCTGGTTAGGGTTTCTGTAGATGATAGAAACTTCTTGTGGCCAAGCTTCAAGAGAGAAAAACAAACAAGAGGGAAACTAGCAACTTCCACCTTCGATCAAGCTTGTTTGAGCGGAATCGACGAAACTAAACCGATTAACCTTTCCTTTTGGTGCTTGGAAGACTAAGGGTGCTGAAAATTTTGGGAAAAAGTGGTTTGTTTCTCACTTACAAGGGGCTTTGGGAAGGTATTATGCTTGACCTTACTTTACTCTTATTAATTTTGCTAAAGTTGGGGATAGAAGTTCTTAATCTTGGATTTTGATGGTTGAATTCCTAGTTGTGATGATATAGTGGAATGTTTAGTTAGGGTTTGCAATTTTCAGCCTTGATTATGGTTGTTTATCTAGTATATGATGTTGATGAGCTTGGATAGGGACTTGGGGATGGTTATTGAAGCCATGAATGTTATTTTAAGTATTTAATCATCAAATTCCAGCAATTGTAGTAGAATTTGCCATGTTTCTGACCTACATGTTCATCCATGATAGAGGCCGAATCAGATCTAGGTCAAAACATGAAAATTGTAGGGAATGGAGTTAAAAATCTGCCTGTAAAATTTCAGCTCAATCGGGAGCACTGTAGCATATGAAATGACTAAAATATCCTGACTGCCAAATGCCCTACTGCGCAGGCAGTGTTATATTTTCTCTGAAATTGCACATTTTGACCCTAAAAATGCATGAACTAGATGTTGATGCCTTCATAAGAAATGTAGTTCTCTGTCTCAGCTTCGAAACGGCATAAAGTGTACCCCAATCCGATAAGCGTAGCTTCAATTGTGACCAAAATGCCGGAAGATGTCAAACCTGATACTTAGTTATTTCTCTTTAATACTAGTTTTATCGTTGAGTTTGATAGTTGTATTGCTACACTTATCTTGTAATTGGAGGACATTGAGCCTAGTTCAAACGCTATTGTGTTAACATTGCTTATGTGTGACTTTGGGGCTCAATTGAGAAAAATAATGAAGCCATAAATGGTTGGAAAATAACTAAATACAAAGGGCATGCCGCCCAAATTTTCCCTTGACGGTTAGTCTTAGGTACTCGCGACTTGAGCGGAGTTTTGAGGTCGAATTGGACTTGGATCATCTATAGTAGTCGAATTTCCTTTAGTCAAGGTATATAAGCTGATATTTTACCGAAACTCGTACCCTTTAAAAAGTGAAAGTAGCGACCCAAATAAATATGATTTTCTTGATCTTTTATACCAAGTGAGACTTCAAAAGTCTAAATCACTTCTTTATCGAAACTAAACGGACGAGCATGAATTTTCTAGAGTTTAATGAGAAACTTGAATACTATTTAAATGAGTTTCATTTACTTGATTTTCTTAAAGCGAAACTCCTATGTTTCAAATTCCAATTGATTTTAAACTCTTGAATAATATTTTATCGCAGATTCGGACTCCATCCAAGGAGTTGCACCTGAACGTGACATTGAAAAGCACTAGATCTTTGGTGAGTGCTTCTAAGTACATGTTTGTACTTGATACTTGTGTTACATGTTTTACCAATATGCTTGAACAACATTTGACTTGTTTAAACGGACAAGGGTGTACTTTATCGCACTTGTCCAAAACATGATTTATTGATGTACCTTGAGTGCACGTGATTTGATATACTTGTATATGCGTGAGCACTCTGGAATTCCAAACCCTGAAACTAGTTAATCGAATCGAGCCGGCAAGGGCCTGGTCGATTAGATAACAAACCCTGGGTCTCTTGTTTTGTCGAGTGGAGTGATACCTCCCCGACTAATTGGTATGCTCGAGTATTACCACACGTGTTTATCTGAACGTTCGGGCCTGGTAAGGGGGTTGAATGGTGGACGAGTTGGCGTCAAGAGGGGCTCTATTGGACGGGTTACTCTATTTGAAAGTTGACAGAGTGTCAACTACTATTTGATCAAGTTATGGTAGAGCTATTTTGAAATAGCGACTGTATCTTTTTACGTGACATGTTAAATATCCAGTGATTGATTTTACAAAGCGTTATTACTCAATTTCTTGGCTTCATGAGCTTGCTATTTTAATACATGTGATTTTAAATCTTAGTCAACTTGTTATTTGCGTCTGCATGATGTTTTGGAGTCTCACTGAGTTTTAGCTCATTCTATGATATTTGTTTTTTTTACAGGGGATACGAGCAAGGGCGTGGGGATTGGTAAAGGCTATCAAAGTCTGGTACTTTTTAAATTTTTGCGATTGTACTCGTGTTAGTGCTTAACTAGAGTTGGATGTATTTGGATTTTGGAATATTTTGTGTATCGGGCATGTATGAACCTTGGAGTTGGATTTAAGTATTGATGTATATTTTAAGCTTAGAAATTGTTATTTTATTTCCTTTCTATTGTTGTAAGTTATTTTTTTTTTAGTAAATGAATGAGTCTTGGCGACAGTTGTGCAGACGGTTCGCTAAACCCTAGAGTACGCCCTAGGGTGAGGTGGGGTCGTCACAGATGGTATCAGAGCTATTTCGCGTGGTCTCTGTGCGAGGTGAGATTGGACCAAATGGTGATATGGTCCCAATTATATGAATAAGTACAAAGGACTAAGTGCTCTTCATGAGCATAAGTTGTGAATTTTGAAATTAATAGACGTAAAACCTTTATCAAGATACTTGAGGTAAATAAATATGTATGTTAGGTAGAAATGTTAAACTTAGAAGATTTGCACTTGGGAGCGTACGGCCAGAGATGTGAATTCTCCTAGTTTCGGATTCTTGTATCTGAGTACCAAAAATGGAAAATACTAGAATAAGGGTCGATATCTCGATTGAATTTAAGATAAAATTGGATAGTAAAATTCAAGATGTGAAAGGTTCTAGTAATGGACTTGAGATTGAACTTATTAAGAAAAGTGGATTAGTGAGTGTTGTCATGAATTAGTCTCGTGCACGTCTGGTTAGGGTTTCTGTAGATGATAGAAACTTCTTGTGGCCAAGCTTCAAGAGAGAAAAACAAACAAGAGGGAAACTAGCAACTTCCACCTTCGATCAAGCTTGTTTGAGCGGAATCGACGAAACTAAACCGATTAACCTTTCCTTTTGGTGCTTGGAAGACTAAGGGTGCTGAAAATTTTGGGAAAAAGTGGTTTGTTTCTCACTTACAAGGGGCTTTGGGAAGGTATTATGCTTGACCTTACTTTACTCTTATTAATTTTGCTAAAGTTGGGGATAGAAGTTCTTAATCTTGGATTTTGATGGTTGAATTCCTAGTTGTGATGATATAGTGGAATGTTTAGTTAGGGTTTGCAATTTTCAGCCTTGATTATGGTTGTTTATCTAGTATATGATGTTGATGAGCTTGGATAGGGACTTGGGGATGGTTATTGAAGCCATGAATGTTATTTTAAGTATTTAATCATCAAATTCCAGCAATTGTAGTAGAATTTGCCATGTTTCTGACCTACATGTTCATCCATGATAGAGGCCGAATCAGATCTAGGTCAAAACATGAAAATTGTAGGGAATGGAGTTAAAAATCTGCCTGTAAAATTTCAGCTCAATCGGGAGCACTGTAGCATATGAAATGACTAAAATATCCTGACTGCCAAATGCCCTACTGCGCAGGCAGTGTTATATTTTCTCTGAAATTGCACATTTTGACCCTAAAAATGCATGAACTAGATGTTGATGCCTTCATAAGAAATGTAGTTCTCTGTCTCAGCTTCGAAACGGCATAAAGTGTACCCCAATCCGATAAGCGTAGCTTCAATTGTGACCAAAATGCCGGAAGATGTCAAACCTGATACTTAGTTATTTCTCTTTAATACTAGTTTTATCGTTGAGTTTGATAGTTGTATTGCTACACTTATCTTGTAATTGGAGGACATTGAGCCTAGTTCAAACGCTATTGTGTTAACATTGCTTATGTGTGACTTTGGGGCTCAATTGAGAAAAATAATGAAGCCATAAATGGTTGGAAAATAACTAAATACAAAGGGCATGCCGCCCAAATTTTCCCTTGACGGTTAGTCTTAGGTACTCGCGACTTGAGCGGAGTTTTGAGGTCGAATTGGACTTGGATCATCTATAGTAGTCGAATTTCCTTTAGTCAAGGTATATAAGCTGATATTTTACCGAAACTCGTACCCTTTAAAAAGTGAAAGTAGCGACCCAAATAAATATGATTTTCTTGATCTTTTATACCAAGTGAGACTTCAAAAGTCTAAATCACTTCTTTATCGAAACTAAACGGACGAGCATGAATTTTCTAGAGTTTAATGAGAAACTTGAATACTATTTAAATGAGTTTCATTTACTTGATTTTCTTAAAGCGAAACTCCTATGTTTCAAATTCCAATTGATTTTAAACTCTTGAATAATATTTTATCGCAGATTCGGACTCCATCCAAGGAGTTGCACCTGAACGTGACATTGAAAAGCACTAGATCTTTGGTGAGTGCTTCTAAGTACATGTTTGTACTTGATACTTGTGTTACATGTTTTACCAATATGCTTGAACAACATTTGACTTGTTTAAACGGACAAGGGTGTACTTTATCGCACTTGTCCAAAACATGATTTATTGATGTACCTTGAGTGCACGTGATTTGATATACTTGTATATGCGTGAGCACTCTGGAATTCCAAACCCTGAAACTAGTTAATCGAATCGAGCCGGCAAGGGCCTGGTCGATTAGATAACAAACCCTGGGTCTCTTGTTTTGTCGAGTGGAGTGATACCTCCCCGACTAATTGGTATGCTCGAGTATTACCACACGTGTTTATCTGAACGTTCGGGCCTGGTAAGGGGGTTGAATGGTGGACGAGTTGGCGTCAAGAGGGGCTCTATTGGACGGGTTACTCTATTTGAAAGTTGACAGAGTGTCAACTACTATTTGATCAAGTTATGGTAGAGCTATTTTGAAATAGCGACTGTATCTTTTTACGTGACATGTTAAATATCCAGTGATTGATTTTACAAAGCGTTATTACTCAATTTCTTGGCTTCATGAGCTTGCTATTTTAATACATGTGATTTTAAATCTTAGTCAACTTGTTATTTGCGTCTGCATGATGTTTTGGAGTCTCACTGAGTTTTAGCTCATTCTATGATATTTGTTTTTTTTACAGGGGATACGAGCAAGGGCGTGGGGATTGGTAAAGGCTATCAAAGTCTGGTACTTTTTAAATTTTTGCGATTGTACTCGTGTTAGTGCTTAACTAGAGTTGGATGTATTTGGATTTTGGAATATTTTGTGTATCGGGCATGTATGAACCTTGGAGTTGGATTTAAGTATTGATGTATATTTTAAGCTTAGAAATTGTTATTTTATTTCCTTTCTATTGTTGTAAGTTATTTTTTTTTTAGTAAATGAATGAGTCTTGGCGACAGTTGTGCAGACGGTTCGCTAAACCCTAGAGTACGCCCTAGGGTGAGGTGGGGTCGTCACAGATGGTATCAGAGCTATTTCGCGTGGTCTCTGTGCGAGGTGAGATTGGACCAAATGGTGATATGGTCCCAATTATATGAATAAGTACAAAGGACTAAGTGCTCTTCATGAGCATAAGTTGTGAATTTTGAAATTAATAGACGTAAAACCTTTATCAAGATACTTGAGGTAAATAAATATGTATGTTAGGTAGAAATGTTAAACTTAGAAGATTTGCACTTGGGAGCGTACGGCCAGAGATGTGAATTCTCCTAGTTTCGGATTCTTGTATCTGAGTACCAAAAATGGAAAATACTAGAATAAGGGTCGATATCTCGATTGAATTTAAGATAAAATTGGATAGTAAAATTCAAGATGTGAAAGGTTCTAGTAATGGACTTGAGATTGAACTTATTAAGAAAAGTGGATTAGTGAGTGTTGTCATGAATTAGTCTCGTGCACGTCTGGTTAGGGTTTCTGTAGATGATAGAAACTTCTTGTGGCCAAGCTTCAAGAGAGAAAAACAAACAAGAGGGAAACTAGCAACTTCCACCTTCGATCAAGCTTGTTTGAGCGGAATCGACGAAACTAAACCGATTAACCTTTCCTTTTGGTGCTTGGAAGACTAAGGGTGCTGAAAATTTTGGGAAAAAGTGGTTTGTTTCTCACTTACAAGGGGCTTTGGGAAGGTATTATGCTTGACCTTACTTTACTCTTATTAATTTTGCTAAAGTTGGGGATAGAAGTTCTTAATCTTGGATTTTGATGGTTGAATTCCTAGTTGTGATGATATAGTGGAATGTTTAGTTAGGGTTTGCAATTTTCAGCCTTGATTATGGTTGTTTATCTAGTATATGATGTTGATGAGCTTGGATAGGGACTTGGGGATGGTTATTGAAGCCATGAATGTTATTTTAAGTATTTAATCATCAAATTCCAGCAATTGTAGTAGAATTTGCCATGTTTCTGACCTACATGTTCATCCATGATAGAGGCCGAATCAGATCTAGGTCAAAACATGAAAATTGTAGGGAATGGAGTTAAAAATCTGCCTGTAAAATTTCAGCTCAATCGGGAGCACTGTAGCATATGAAATGACTAAAATATCCTGACTGCCAAATGCCCTACTGCGCAGGCAGTGTTATATTTTCTCTGAAATTGCACATTTTGACCCTAAAAATGCATGAACTAGATGTTGATGCCTTCATAAGAAATGTAGTTCTCTGTCTCAGCTTCGAAACGGCATAAAGTGTACCCCAATCCGATAAGCGTAGCTTCAATTGTGACCAAAATGCCGGAAGATGTCAAACCTGATACTTAGTTATTTCTCTTTAATACTAGTTTTATCGTTGAGTTTGATAGTTGTATTGCTACACTTATCTTGTAATTGGAGGACATTGAGCCTAGTTCAAACGCTATTGTGTTAACATTGCTTATGTGTGACTTTGGGGCTCAATTGAGAAAAATAATGAAGCCATAAATGGTTGGAAAATAACTAAATACAAAGGGCATGCCGCCCAAATTTTCCCTTGACGGTTAGTCTTAGGTACTCGCGACTTGAGCGGAGTTTTGAGGTCGAATTGGACTTGGATCATCTATAGTAGTCGAATTTCCTTTAGTCAAGGTATATAAGCTGATATTTTACCGAAACTCGTACCCTTTAAAAAGTGAAAGTAGCGACCCAAATAAATATGATTTTCTTGATCTTTTATACCAAGTGAGACTTCAAAAGTCTAAATCACTTCTTTATCGAAACTAAACGGACGAGCATGAATTTTCTAGAGTTTAATGAGAAACTTGAATACTATTTAAATGAGTTTCATTTACTTGATTTTCTTAAAGCGAAACTCCTATGTTTCAAATTCCAATTGATTTTAAACTCTTGAATAATATTTTATCGCAGATTCGGACTCCATCCAAGGAGTTGCACCTGAACGTGACATTGAAAAGCACTAGATCTTTGGTGAGTGCTTCTAAGTACATGTTTGTACTTGATACTTGTGTTACATGTTTTACCAATATGCTTGAACAACATTTGACTTGTTTAAACGGACAAGGGTGTACTTTATCGCACTTGTCCAAAACATGATTTATTGATGTACCTTGAGTGCACGTGATTTGATATACTTGTATATGCGTGAGCACTCTGGAATTCCAAACCCTGAAACTAGTTAATCGAATCGAGCCGGCAAGGGCCTGGTCGATTAGATAACAAACCCTGGGTCTCTTGTTTTGTCGAGTGGAGTGATACCTCCCCGACTAATTGGTATGCTCGAGTATTACCACACGTGTTTATCTGAACGTTCGGGCCTGGTAAGGGGGTTGAATGGTGGACGAGTTGGCGTCAAGAGGGGCTCTATTGGACGGGTTACTCTATTTGAAAGTTGACAGAGTGTCAACTACTATTTGATCAAGTTATGGTAGAGCTATTTTGAAATAGCGACTGTATCTTTTTACGTGACATGTTAAATATCCAGTGATTGATTTTACAAAGCGTTATTACTCAATTTCTTGGCTTCATGAGCTTGCTATTTTAATACATGTGATTTTAAATCTTAGTCAACTTGTTATTTGCGTCTGCATGATGTTTTGGAGTCTCACTGAGTTTTAGCTCATTCTATGATATTTGTTTTTTTTACAGGGGATACGAGCAAGGGCGTGGGGATTGGTAAAGGCTATCAAAGTCTGGTACTTTTTAAATTTTTGCGATTGTACTCGTGTTAGTGCTTAACTAGAGTTGGATGTATTTGGATTTTGAAATATTTTGTGTATTGGGCATATATGAACCTTGGAGCTGGATTTAAATACTGATGTATATTTTAAGCTTAGAAATTGTTATTTTATTTCCTTTCTATGGTTGTAAGTTATTTTTTTTTCCAGTAAATGAATGAGTTCTGGCGAGAGTTGTACAGACGGTTCGCTAAACCCTAGAGTACGCCCTAGGGCGAGGAGGAGTCGTCACAGATGGTATCAGAGCTGTTTTGCGTGGTTTCTGTGCGAGGTGAGATTGGGCCAAGTGATGATATGGTCCCAATTATATGAATAAGTATAAAGGACTAAGTGCTCTTCATGAGCATAAGTTGTGAATTTTGAAATTAATAGGCGTAAAACCTTTATCACAATACTTAAGGTAAATAAATATGTATGTTAGGTAGAAATGTTAAACTTAGAAGATTTGCACTTGGGAGCGTACGGCCAGAGATGTGAATTCTCCTAGTTTCGGATTCTTGTATCTGAGTACCAAAAATGGAAAATACTAGAATAAGGGTCGATATCTCGATTGAATTTAAGATAAAATTGGATAGTAAAATTCAAGATGTGAAAGGTTCTAGTAATGGACTTGAGATTGAACTTATTAAGAAAAGTGGATTAGTGAGTGTTGTCATGAATTAGTCTCGTGCACGTCTGGTTAGGGTTTCTGTAGATGATAGAAACTTCTTGTGGCCAAGCTTCAAGAGAGAAAAACAAACAAGAGGGAAACTAGCAACTTCCACCTTCAATCAAGCTTGTTTGAGCGGAATCGACGAAACTAAACCGATTAACCTTTCCTTTTGGTGCTTGGAAGACTAAGGGTGCTGAAAATTTTGGGAAAAAGTGGTTTGTTTCTCACTTACAAGGGGCTTTGGGAAGGTATTATGCTTGACCTTACTTTACTCTTATTAATTTTGCTAAAGTTGGGGATAGAAGTTCTTAATCTTGGATTTTGATGGTTGAATTCCTAGTTGTGATGATATAGTGGAATGTTTAGTTAGGGTTTGCAATTTTCAGCCTTGATTATGGTTGTTTATCTAGTATATGATGTTGATGAGCTTGGATAGGGACTTGGGGATGGTTATTGAAGCCATGAATGTTATTTTAAGTATTTAATCATCAAATTCCAGCAATTGTAGTAGAATTTGCCATGTTTCTGACCTACATGTTCATCCATGATAGAGGCCGAATCAGATCTAGGTCAAAACATGAAAATTGTAGGGAATGGAGTTAAAAATCTGCCTGTAAAATTTCAGCTCAATCGGGAGCACTGTAGCATATGAAATGACTAAAATATCCTGACTGCCAAATGCCCTACTGCGCAGGCAGTGTTATATTTTCTCTGAAATTGCACATTTTGACCCTAAAAATGCATGAACTAGATGTTGATGCCTTCATAAGAAATGTAGTTCTCTGTCTCAGCTTCGAAACGGCATAAAGTGTACCCCAATCCGATAAGCGTAGCTTCAATTGTGACCAAAATGCCGGAAGATGTCAAACCTGATACTTAGTTATTTCTCTTTAATACTAGTTTTATCGTTGAGTTTGATAGTTGTATTGCTACACTTATCTTGTAATTGGAGGACATTGAGCCTAGTTCAAATGCTATTGTGTTAACATTGCTTATGTGTGACTTTGGGGCTCAATTGAGAAAAATAATGAAGCCATAAATGGTTGGAAAATAACTAAATACAAAGGGCATGCCGCCCAAATTTTCCCTTGACGGTTAGTCTTAGGTACTCGCGACTTGAGCGGAGTTTTGAGGTCGAATTGGACTTGGATCATCTATAGTAGTCGAATTTCCTTTAGTCAAGGTATATAAGCTGATATTTTACCGAAACTCGTACCCTTTAAAAAGTGAAAGTAGCGACCCAAATAAATATGATTTTCTTGATCTTTTATACCAAGTGAGACTTCAAAAGTCTAAATCACTTCTTTATCGAAACTAAACGGACGAGCATGAATTTTCTAGAGTTTAATGAGAAACTTGAATACTATTTAAATGAGTTTCATTTACTTGATTTTCTTAAAGCGAAACTCCTATGTTTCAAATTCCAATTGATTTTAAACTCTTGAATAATATTTTATCGCAGATTCGGACTCCATCCAAGGAGTTGCACCTGAACGTGACATTGAAAAGCACTAGATCTTTGGTGAGTGCTTCTAAGTACATGTTTGTACTTGATACTTGTGTTACATGTTTTACCAATATGCTTGAACAACATTTGACTTGTTTAAACGGACAAGGGTGTACTTTATCGCACTTGTCCAAAACATGATTTATTGATGTACCTTGAGTGCACGTGATTTGATATACTTGTATATGCGTGAGCACTCTGGAATTCCAAACCCTGAAACTAGTTAATCGAATCGAGCCGGCAAGGGCCTGGTCGATTAGATAACAAACCCTGGGTCTCTTGTTTTGTCGAGTGGAGTGATACCTCCCCGACTAATTGGTATGCTCGAGTATTACCACACGTGTTTATCTGAACGTTCGGGCCTGGTAAGGGGGTTGAATGGTGGACGAGTTGGCGTCAAGAGGGGCTCTATTGGACGGGTTACTCTATTTGAAAGTTGACAGAGTGTCAACTACTATTTGATCAAGTTATGGTAGAGCTATTTTGAAATAGCGACTGTATCTTTTTACGTGACATGTTAAATATCCAGTGATTGATTTTACAAAGCGTTATTACTCAATTTCTTGGCTTCATGAGCTTGCTATTTTAATACATGTGATTTTAAATCTTAGTCAACTTGTTATTTGCGTCTACATGATGTTTTGGAGTCTCACTGAGTTTTAGCTCATTCTATGATATTTGTTTTTTTTACAGGGGATACGAGCAAGGGCGTGGGGATTGGTAAAGGCTATCAAAGTCTGGTAGTTTTTAAATTTTTGCGATTGTACTCGTGTTAGTGCTTAACTAGAGTTGGATGTATTTGGATTTTGAAATATTTTGTGTATTGGGCATATATGAACCTTGGAGCTGGATTTAAATACTGATGTATATTTTAAGCTTAGAAATTGTTATTTTATTTCCTTTCTATGGTTGTAAGTTATTTTTTTTTCCAGTAAATGAATGAGTTCTGGCGAGAGTTGTACAGACGGTTCGCTAAACCCTAGAGTACGCCCTAGGGCGAGGAGGAGTCGTCACAGATGGTATCAGAGCTGTTTTGCGTGGTTTCTGTGCGAGGTGAGATTGGGCCAAGTGATGATATGGTCCCAATTATATGAATAAGTATAAAGGACTAAGTGCTCTTCATGAGCATAAGTTGTGAATTTTGAAATTAATAGGCGTAAAACTTTTATCACAATACTTAAGGTAAATAAATATGTATGTTAGGTAGAAATGTTAAACTTAGAAGATTTGTACTTGGGAGCGTACGGCCTGAGATGTAAATTCTCGTAGTTTCGGATTCTTGTATCTGAGTACCAAAAGTGGAGAATACTAGAATAAGGGTCAATATCTCGATTGAACTTAAGATAAAATTGGATAGTAAAATTCAAGATGTGAAAGGTTCTAGTAATGGACTTGAGATTGAACTGATTAAGAAGAGTGGATTAGTGAGTGTTGTCATGGATTAGTCTCGTGCACATCTGGTTAGGGTTTCTGTAGATGATAGAAACTTCTTGTGGCCAAGCTTCAAAAGAGAAAAACAAACAAGAGAGAAACTAGCAACTTCTACCTTCAATCAAGCTTGTTTGAGCAGAATCGACGAAACTAAACCGATTAACCTTTCCTTTTGGTGCTTGGAAAACTAGGGGTGCTAAAAATTTGGGGAGAAAGTGATTTGTTTCTCATTTACAAGGGGCTTTGGGAAGGTATCGTGCTTGACTTTACTTTACTCTTGTTAATTTTGCTAAAGTTGGAGATAGAAGTTCTTAATCTTGGATTTTGATGGTTGAATTCCTAGTTGTGATGATATAGTGAAATGTTTAGTTAGGGTTTGCAATTTTCAGTCTTGATTATGGTTGTTTATCTAGTATATGATGTTGATAAGTTTGGATAGGGACTTGGGGGTGGTGATGTGAATTCTCCTAGTTTCGAATTCTTGTATTTGAGTACCAAAATTGGAGAATACTAGAATAAGGGTCGATATCTTGATTGAACTTAAGATAAAATTGGATAGTAAAATTTAAGATGTGAAAGGTTCTAGTAATGGATTTGAGATTGAATTTATTAAGAAAAGTGGATTAGTGAGTGTTGTCGTGGATTAGTCTCGTGTACGTCTGGTTAGGGTTTCTGTAGATGATAGCTAGATTTGTGATCGTTGCGAAGGTTAAGGCGCTAGTATTATAGTTTGTTTTATTTCTCCTGTACCTATGTACTCTTATTTCTTGTTTTTATTATTTTATTACGATTTGATTACGGTTATACATGAATTTCTTTTGAACTTGTTTTAACTCTTGCTTGAGTATTTTTTCTATTTTCTACCCTTCTACAATACAGCATTGGAACTTGACTTTGATTTCTATTTAAATTTTGAATTATATATGAATTTTTTGGTGTAAGGATTGAAGACAATCTAAGAGGGGGTGAATTAGGTTGATTAAAAACCTAATTAAGTTATGGGTATTTTTTGTTCAATATGAAATTTACCCTCTTTTCTAAGTGATCACATAATGAATTAATTAAAGAATAAATAAAATCACTTGAGAGAAATAGAAGAGATAAGCAATGTAAAAATCACAAACGTAATAATAAGTAAATAAAAAGGAAATAATTGCAAACCAATTAAATACCCAACTCCTCTTGAGTTTGTAGATTAATTCAAACAAACTTCTTTAAGTTGATGAATTACAATCACTCTTGTGTACAAAGGAAGGTTCACCTCCTCCTTACCCCGAACTCTACTCGGTCAAGGTAGGAAGTTTTACTATCTCTCAGGACAACCCTCACAGAATTACACTCATGAAATATTCACTCACAAATAAAAAATTTACAATGAATCCACACCACTAAAACTACAAATCTTTCTTGGAGAGTGTTTTCTTACTAAAATTATTCTAGATCTTTTGTATCTTCGGTATGCAAAGAGATTCTGACCATGCTATATTTATAGCAGACCAAGAAAGTGTTTTATTAATGCTTCCAACGAATAGAAAGTAGCTGAACAGTCAACTAGCCGTTGGAGTATCGGACGTCCGGTACTACCCAAGCATGCGTCCGATAGCAGGTAGTAAGTTTGCAAAATCTTCTTCAATTCTATCGGACGTCCGGTATTATCTTTGTGAGCGTCTGACAGGTTTCGTCGAGTTTGAACGATCTTATCAGACGTTCGATACTTGCATCCGATCGAGGTCAGTGAGCCAAGAAAATGTTTTATTTCCTTTGGACGTCCGGTGGTGGAGTTCTTCATTCGTCCGAAGTTGCGCAATGATTATCGGATGTCCGATCCAAACGTCCGACAGCTTTCAGTAACCTTTGTATTCTTTCAATTGCACTTGTTCTTAGAATCAAATTGTTGCATAACTGAAAGTATTTCTTGAAGAGATATTAATATTATCCATTTGTTTTGTAAACATCAAAAGTTAGGGACTAAAATTAACAATATCCCCCTTTTTGATGATGACAAAATAATGGATGGAGGAAGAAATAATTGAGCCAAAAGCTCCCCCTCACTCAATGCATCAAAAAAATTTTTATGTGCTAAACTTATAATCTCAGAAAATTCCCCTTTTCATATAACATCCATTTCTCCCCCTTTTTGTTATCATAAAATGAGAATAAAAATCAGCAATAATAATCCAACAACAATAATAGAGACTCCAGTATTCCAGAGAAATGATATCAGAATTCAACAATCACCAACATACTAACATTTGCCAACATATCACAGAGAATTGATATCAAAAGAAGTATCAAACAAAGAAATAACAATCAAAATAATTATCAAAATAAATCATCATTAGATCAGCATCATTCATTTCTCCCCCTTTGTGTCATCATAAAAATTCAGTAAGATTCAAAAATATCAAGAAAAACTCAGTTCAAAACATCAGAAACATAAAAAAAAAAATTACAAAAAATATTATGAACAAGAATCTCACCGATCTTACCGATATCTCCTACTCCAATTGTTTTAGTTTTCATGTCATCTCCAAATGTCACTTTGTCACTAGAATTTGGCTTGAATTTGATAAAATGTGATGGATCACCGGTCATGTATTTTGAGCATCTACTTTGATTCCTAAGTAATGTTCACCAGATTCACCTATTCAAGAGTTCAAAAACTAATATATGGTACCTTTTAATTTTTGGGTGCTTGAGAGTTAGCATCATGTCTAACCATCCACATGCATTTCATGCATTTTCTCATGTTCATTCTCACATAACAATCATTTTTTATATGACCTTTTTTATAACAAAAATTATACATAATCAAAAAGTTATTTACATGAACAGGTTTAATAAATCTTACTTGTTTTCTCTTATAAACAGCAAAATCATTTGCAGTAGAATTTATCTTCTTCTCATAAGTGTCAAAATGAGATTTTGTTCCATTTTCTTGAAAGCAGTTTTGTCTCTTATATTGGAGTAAATCATTTAAATTATCCATTCTTCTTTTTCAGATCACCTTGTTCCTCTTTGAACATTTCACAAAACTTTGTTTTTCTATCAAGTTTATTTTATAAATCAATCTCATTCTTTTTCAAGAAATCATTTTCAGTTTTTAAATTCTTATTTTCTTGAAAAAGGCGTGTATTGTCCTGAAGAAGAAAACTAATTTTGTGTTTCAATTTCTTGTTTCTAACATAAGATTCTTTCAAACTATCATGTAATTTTTTAATGAAAGATTCAAGATCATCATCAGTTTCATCATCACTATCAGATTGAGAGTTACAAGTTATTATCTCATCATTTTCATTGGCCATGAAAGCCAATTGAGCAGATTTTTCTTCCTCTTCAATTTCACTATCGGAGTTACACTCATTTCATGTGAATTAGAAGTTGTTGAATCTTGATTTTTTTTCAACTTTCCTCTTCTTTATTGGACACTTACTGATGTAGTGTCTAAGTTGGCTGCATTCATAGCATTTGTCACTTTACTTGCTGTTGGCCTCATACTTTCCTTTATTTCTTGCATTATTGAATTAATTAAAATTTGAATTGCTAGGTTCTCCTTTTCTAAATCTCCTTTTGTTGAGGATCCTGTTGAAACTTCTTGTGATGAGAGCAAGATCACTATCATCAACTTCCGCATCTTCTCCATCTAAAGAGGCAGAATCATCTTCATCATGAGATGTCTTTAGAGTAATGTTCCTTCTTACTTTCGCATCCTCTTCCTCTTACACTTTGGATTTAAGTTTTAACTCATAAGATATTAGAGAATTAATAAGAGATTCAATAAGTAAGGAATTTAGATCTCTAGCTTCTTCAATTGCAGTAACTTTATTCTCCCAATCCTGAAATAAAGCATTCAGAATTTTTCTATTTTTCTCACCTAAAGAATATTTCTTTTCCAATACCTCTAAATCCTTAATAAGGTCGTTGAATCTACGTTACATCTCATCAATATTTTCATGAGATTCCATCTTGAACGATTCATATTTAGTAACCAGAATAGATTTCTTTTGTTCTCTCACATTCTCACTTTCTTCATGGATTTCTCTAAGTTTGTCCCAAATTTCTTTAGCGGACTTACAACTTTTGACTCTAATAGATTCATTTGAGTCTAAAGTACAATATAACACATTTATTGTTTTTGCATTTAAGGTGAGATGATCTCCATCCACAGTAGTCAGTTCACTTCTTATTTTTTGTTTAGATCTATGAGTATTTTCATCTATAAGAGAGGCATCATATAGACCTTCACTAATAATAAATCATAATTTAATATCAATTGATTAACTCACATAATTTGACCTATTAAACATAGGTGGTGTGATGACAGAACATTCTTCAAAAAATATGGCATTATTGGTTGTCATTTTTACTTCTAAATAGATTGAGCTTAATCTCAAGGAGACCAAGCTCTGATACCAATTGTAAGGATCGAAAACAACCTAAGAGGGGGTGAACTAGGTTGATTAAAAATCTAATTAAGTTATGGGCACTTTTTGTTCAATATGAAATTTACCCTCTTTTCTAAATGATCACACAATAAATCAATTAATGAATGAACAAACTCACTTGAAAGAAGTAGAAGAGATAAACAATATAAAGATCACAAACATAACAATAAGTAAATAAAAAGGAAAGAATTGCAAACCAATTAACTACCCAACTCCTCTTGAGCTTGTAGATTAATTTAAACAAGTTTTTTCAAGTTGATGAATTACAATCATTCTTGTGTACAAAGGAAGGTTCATCTCCTCCTTACCTCGAACTCTACCCGATCAAGTTAGGAAGTTTTATTATCCCTCAAGACAACCCTCACAGAGTTACACTCATGAAATATTCACTCACAAATGAAAAACTTATAATGAACCTTACACCACTAAGACTATAAATCTTCCTTGGAGAGTGTTTTGTCACTAAAACTACTCTAGATCTTTTGTATCTTCAGTGTGTAAAGGTTATTTGAAAATTCTGATCATACTCTATTTATAGGAAACTAAAAAAGTGCTTCATTAATGCTTCCAACGGATAGAAAATAGCTGAACAGTCAACTAGCCATTGGAGTATCGAACGTCCGGTACTACCCAAGCAGGCATCCGATAGCAGGTAGTGAGTTTGCAAAATCTTTTTCAATTCTATCAGACGTCCGGTATTATCTTTGTGAGCGTCTGACAGGTTTTGTCGAATTTGAACGATCCTATCGAATGTCCAATGCTTGCATCCGATCGAGGTTAGTGAGCCAAGAGAATGTCTTATTCCTTTGGACTTCCGGTGATGGAGTTCTTCATGCATCCGAAGTTGCGCAATGATTATCGAACATCCGATCCAACCGTCCGACAGCTTTCAACAACCTTTGTCTTCTTTCAATTGCACTTGTTTTTAGAATCAAATTGCTGCATAACTGAAAGTATTTCTTGAAAAGATATTAATATTATCCATTTGTTTTGTAAATATCAAAAGTTAGGGACTAAAATTAACATTTGGAGACAAAAGTGTAAGTTCTACACTTGCACATGAATTTTGGCGGAATTAGGACAACCACCCAGATGGATGATGGAAAGGCACTATTGAGGGGTTAGAAGTTATAGTTCCTTCTTGAATGAGTTTATAAGTAAGTGTATAAGAGAGAGTGAGTTAGGGTGTGGATTTCTACTAAAGGAATATAAATCTACATTTTATTTCATGGATAAGTGATGACAATAATTCTCGTGAAAGGATCAAAGAATAAAAATAAGTACTCATGTTTAGATTTCTTATCAACCTCAGTAGAGTATAGTTAAAATTCATACTTCTTGGATAACTTATAAACAAAAGAATGAAAGAGTGATATGGCTAGAGTTTCCAATTGTGATTGGTTATTCATTCTGATCTGTTCATTTTCATGGCAGGCTGTCATTTGACCTTAAGGAAATTGGTGATATGACAAATTTGGAAGGTATGCATAATGAAATAGACACCCTTCGGATGGAGGTAGAATTTCAAAAAAAATTGACAGACTATTATGAAGGATAATGGAAACAAGAATATGCGGAGAAAATTGAACTGCTACACAAGAATATAGAACTGAAAAAGAAATATGAAGAGATTCCAGAAGAGGCTTTAGCAACGGCACAAATTAATACATTCACGGAGACTCTTGAGAAAGTTCAGAGGATAGAGATTGCAAGGGCACAAGTGAAGGATTTTCATGCAAAAAAGAAAGGCGCGTCTAGTGGAGACCAAGGGCAAGAACAGGAGGATCTACGTATGCCACTCTCTAATGTGGGTCGAGGAGTTGGATGTGTGAGAATTTCGGAGACATCCAAGGGAGTTACTCCGAGAGAAGCCCCAGGTGGAGGAGAACAACTGAGAGGTGTCTTACAAGGAGATCAAACCTCAATCGATCGCTTATCTTATGGATATTGTGGAAAAACTAATCATACTGAGGATAATTATTGGAGAAAGACTTGAAAATGTTTACGGTGTGGTAGTGTTGAGCATCAGGTTGCAACCTGTTCCCTCAAGTTAAACCCTAAATAACCAAATGTGGGAGGAAATAAACCCAGAGTGCCTGCCACAGGATATACTTTAAACCACCATTCAGTGCTTAACCCGTCTACAGCGGTAGAAGGTGCGATTCATATTTTCTATTGTCTAGTTAAAAATTTAGCTAATGATGAGACCTGAGTTTTTTACGAATAAATATATGAATTTTGAGAACGAAATTCTTTTAAGAAAGGGAGAATGCGACACCCTGGATTTTGTGTAAGAAGAAGAGTGTGTGATGACTCGATAATTTGCTTATATTTTCTTATAAATCCCTTATATTTTCTTAAAATTGTCTTTTATTTTGACTCAATTACTTATGATAGTTTTACTACTCATTTACTCCCTCAATAGTTGCAATGAATAAGAGATTTAAGAGTGTTACCCTTAGTTTTAGAGTTCGGGTAAATTAGGGTTTCCGCGTATTTTGGCCATATGATTACTTAGTGAGGTATGTGTATCAAATTTTTGGTAGTTAAGAGTGAGTTTTATATAAAAAAAAGTGTGTGATTAGAAGTGTTAATAATAAGTGAGTGAATCCTAAATGAAACCACTAGTACGCGCGAGTTAGGAAAAAACGGATCGAACCGACGTGCACTGTTTGCTACCGATTGAATGCACCATTTGAACACTATTTTATTACCTTAATATCCTTGCTTTTATTTCAGCTAATTAACCCTAAAATATCTCTTAAACCAGCCACAATTTTTAACCAAAGAAAAGAGGAAAAAAATTGAGCTTTAATCCTACGATGACACTTGGCGAAAATCTACCAAACTTTGACTAAACCAATTTTCTTTCTTCTTATCTTTCTCTTGGCTTCCATTCTGCTCCATTTTCTTCTTGTGGCCAAGCTTCAAGAGAGAAAAACAAACAAGAGAGAAACTTGCAATTTCCACCTTTAATCAAGCTTGTTTGAGCGGAATCGATGAAACTAAACCGATTAACCTTTCCTTTTGGTGCTTGGAAAACTAGGGATGCTGAAAATTTGAGGAGAAAGTGGTTTGTTTCTCACTTACAAGGGGTTTTGGGAAGGTATCATGCTTGACTTTACTTTACTCTTGTTAATTTTGCTATAGTTGGGGATAGAAGTTCTTAATCTTGGATTTTGATGGTTGAATTCCTAGTTGTGATGATATAGTGGAATGTTTAGTTAGAGTTTGCAATTTTCAGCCTTGATTATGGTTGTTTATCTAGTATATGATGTTGATGAGCTTGGATAAGGACTTAGGGGTGGTGATTCAAGACATGAATGTTATTTCAAGCATTTAATCATCAAATTCCAGCAATTATAGTAGAATCTGCCATGTTTCTGACCTACATGTTCGTCCATGATAGAGACCGAATCAGGTTTATATCAAAACATAAAAATTTTAGGGAATGGAGTTAAAAATCTGTCTATAGAATTTCAGTTCAATCGTAGCACTGTAGCATGTGAAATGATTAAAATACCCCTGACTGCCAAATGCTCTATTGCGTAGGTAGTGTTCTGTTTTCTCTGAAATTGCACATTTTGACCCTAGAAAATGTAGTTCTCTGTCTCAGCTTAGAAACGGCATAAAGTGTACCCCAATCCGATAAGCGTAGTTTCAGTTGTGACCAAATGCCGAAAGATATCAAACCTGATACTTAGTTATTTCTCTTTAATACTAGTTCGAGCTTTGAGTTTGATAGTTGTATTGCTACACTTATCTTGTAATTGGAGAACATTGAACCTAGTTGAAGGACTATTGTGTTAACATTGCTTATGTGTGACTTTGGGGCTGAATTAAGAAAAATAATGAAGCCATAAATGGCAGAAAAATAGCTAAATACAAAAGGCATGCCGCCCAAATTTTCCCTTGACGGTTAGTCTTAGGTACTGGCGACTTGAGCGGAGTTTTGAGGTCAAATTGGACTTGGATCATCTATGGTAGTTGAATTTCCTTTAGTCAAAGTATATAAGCTGATATTTTACTGGAACTCATACCCTTTAAAAAGTGAAAGTAGCGACCCAAATAAATATGATTTTCTCGATCTTTTATCTTTTATACCATGTGAGACTTCAAAAGTCTAAATCACTTCTTTATCGAAACTAAACATGCGAGCATGAATTTTCTAGAGTTTAATAAGAAACTTGAATGCTATTTAAACGAGTTTCATTTACTTGCTTTTCTTGAAGTGAAACTCCTATGTTTCAAATCCTAGTTGATTTTAAACTCTTGAATAATATTTTATCGCAGATTTGGACTCCATCCAAGGAGTTGCACCTGAGCGCAACATTGAAAAGCACTAGACCTTTGGTGAGTGCTTCCAAGTGCATGTTTGTACTTGATACTTGTGTTACATGTTTTACCAATATGCTTGAACAACATTTGACTTGTTTAAACGGACAATTGTGTACTTTATTGCACTTGTCCTAAACATAACTTGTTGCTGTACTTTGAGTGCACATGACTTGATATACTTGTATATGCGTGAGCACTCTGGAATTCCAGAAACCCTGAAATTAGTTAATCGAGTCGAGCCGGCAAGGGCCTGGTCGATTAGATAACAAACCCTGGGTCTCTTGTTTTGTCGAGTGAAATGATACCTCCTCGACTAATTGGTATGGTCGAGTATTACCACACGTGTTTATCTGAGCGTTCGGACCTGGTAAGGGGTTGAATGGTGGACGGGTTGACGTCAAGTGGGGCTATACTGGACGGGTTACTCTACTTGAAAGTTGATTGAGTGTCAACTACTATTTGATCAAGTTATGGCGGAGCTATTTTGAAATAGCGACTGTATCCTTTTACTTGACATGTTAAATATCCAGCAATTGGTTTTATAAAGCGTTATTACTCAATTTCTTGACTTCATGAGCTCGCTATTTTAATACATGTGATTTTAAATTTTGGTCAACTTGCTATTTGGGTCTGCATGAAGTTTTGGAGCCTCACTAAGTTTTAACTCAATCTATGAGATTTGTTTTCCTTACAGGAGATACAAGCACGGGCGTGGGGATTGATAAAGGCTAGCAAAGTCTAGTATTTTTTGAATTTTTACGATTGTACTTGCATTAGTGATTGACTAGGGTTGGATGTATTTGGATTTTGGAATATTTTGTGTATCGAGCATGTATGAGCCTTGGAGCTGGATTTAAGTATTAATGAATATTTTAAGCTTGGAAATTGTTATTTTATTTCCTTTCTATGGTTGTAAGTTATTTTTTTTTTCAATAAATGAGTAAGTCCTGGCGAGAGTTGGGCAAACGGTTCGCTAAACCCTAGGGTACGCTCTAGAAGGATGTGGGGTCGTCACAAGTCATCTGCGTGATACCCTTCTTAGACAGTTCTATACACCTTTTGAAATTAGGCCTTGGCTCATTTGGCTTTCTGCTCCTTGCATTTTTAGACCTACCAGAAAGCTTCAGTTTCTTTGGTGCACACATAGGAATCCTGTCAGATCTTTTCCAATTATTAGGTCCATTAATTGGACCAATAACTGGCTCATAAGCTTTTAGATAAGTATCTCTGCAATAACATGGATGCATTAGACTTTCTAGCTCAGCTCTAGTCAGTGCAATGCAGCCAACAACATATGAGCACAGTAAACTAGTCAGCTCCCACTTTCTATGTATATATGTCATTGCCTTATTTAAAACCTCTTTTCAAGGTTGCAAAACAAATGTACAGCCAGTGGAATTTTTTCTTTCCATTATTCTCATCAACCTTTGTCCCAACATGCACTGCAAAGCCTGGATTGAATTCAACAATTCCTCGCAATAGTCCTAAATTCTTCTGTATTGTGCTTATACTTTCCTTGAATCAAAATTTTGGCTTTTGCAAATGTCTTGTACTCCTGATTTTTTGTAATATTAACACTCAGCTCCTCGTGCACCTTGTCTTTAAATGCACAAGCTGTAACTTTCCTATTCATGTGCAAGAACTCCATGTAATGTATGGCCAAGAATCCCGAGTTTGCATGTTTGTGATAGAAAGTTTTGTCACATTGATGTTCTGATCCCATAGTTCTAATCACAAATGCATCATAGTCTAGTTATTTTGCAGTATAAGCAAACCAATTGCATTTCTGATTCTTGCATTTTGCTATGATCCTTCCTTTGTCATTCTTCTTCCAACTATGGTCCTTGCTCTACTTCACAAAATAAAATTCAACTACACTCTGAAACAATATCCTTGTGTCAAACAGTAAACCAACAAAAATTTAGGTTCCTTCGTGTCCACTTTTGGCCTGAACCTCATATATTTTGTCTTACTTCTTGAAGTGTCTTCATTCAAGGAATCATGGCAACTATTTAACTCCTTTGTGTTCATGGAATTTGGTCCCCATCATAAATATTAAAGTCAAAGTTAGCAGCAAAACTTTCTTGTACTTTTGTTTGTTGTTGGCTATGTGCCTGTACATTTCCCTTCTTCTCTTCAACATTTGGTATAGCAGTTTTCCCTTCAAAACCAGAATCATCTATGCTAATCTTACCATCAATTGTCCTGTCAATAGTAGTAGTACAATTCTTGAATATTATGTCATCCTCATAATTACTAAAATCGTAGCCACTATCATGAAAGCTTTCACCATTATCAGTTGACTCTGATTTTGCCTTATTTTCAGCCTCACCACCATCATCTTCTTCAATTTCAAGGCCTCTCAATTTACCCTTTTTCATTTCTTCTTTAGTCATTTGAACTGGAAATTCTTCATTCCCAAGGAAGTCATCAAATGTGATGTCCACATTCAACAAATTTTCATTTTCATTCTCAACTTCACTTTCGACAATTGAGTAGTTTGAATTAGGATCCATGGATCTAATATGAAAGTCATGGACAACATAAAGTTCAACTTTCCCAATTTGTTTGCCTATACTAGCCATGTCTATGACATCCTCTTCAACGTCTATTTGTCTAAGTCTCAAACTTCCATCTTTAGTAAGGATTCTATACCTGCATTTGGCATCTACATGACACCCAAGTAAATGACCAAAATCTCTCACAATAGCTATGTTTATTTTCATGGCCAAAACCCCCTCAAAAAGCTCTATGCTACCACCAAAATATTTTTGTTTTGGTTTGTCAAAGTATGCCCCACCATAATAGATATATAGATTAAACACATTTGGATCATCACCTATTCAATTTTCAAATAAATTAAAATAATTTACACCTACAATTTGTTAATTTATACACACATGGTTCTGCATATCGTTGTCTACCTTTTTCACAACATGAAAGCAACATCACAAATTAAATTTAAGGGTTAGGGACCACATAAACCCCTTTACACAAAAAGTGACAAAAAAAAATTTCACCATCATTTGACTCAATTTTACTGTTCTAGGAAAATACCTACTGTTTGAAGTAGGACAAACCCGTATTGACCATGATTAAGCTATTAACATAATAAAAGAAACAAGAATTAAGTGCTTCAACCTACTCAATTTGCTTGACTCCCCTTCCTCATAATTGCTTCTTTTGTGCATTTCATCACCTATAACCTCCATCCTTCAAGTTCTTATGCCCTCCGATTTCTTATTCATCATGATCTGTTTCAATTTTGTTTAGCACCTTATCAGCTAAAGCTCTAGTTTTTGTCCAAGAAAAGTTTTTGTATTCGTTTTGGGTATTTCTTAAAAGTTTTATCTATCGGTTAATTTTTGTTACAGCCCAAATGTTGAGGTCCCCAAAATACCCTTCTTGGTGGCTTGATTATGAGCCCAATCGAATTTATGTGGTGGTGCCACCACTGAGATCCCTGATTGAAACCGCAATATAAGTGTAGGGATCAAAACCATTTGCCCTTACTTTTTGCAAAACTACTTTTATTGTTAATCATGGACAATACCTTTGAACTAAAATGACGAAGAATGACTAGTCTTGCTAGGTGTCCAAGCTATGACAAAAATAAATGCCACCCAAAAATGTTAACTATGATTCGCAACTTTTAATCCATGCAATGAGCAAGCACTTTTGAATTTGTGAGAATGATTAGAAGTTTGTAAGCACATTTACAGGAATAAAGATATGCTAGAAGAATTTGAAGTTAGGTAGATTGATGTTGGGAAATGATCATGTATAACTGACCTAAGTTTTCATTTTCTATTACTTACAAATGTTGACCTAAATTAAAAAAAAAACCACATACAAGCATATTTCAAAAGAAAAAAAACTGAAGTAAAATTATTTTAACAAATACTTACCCTTAATTATGCATGTGATGTGGTTACAAACTAGTAATGCTACTTCATGGCTATTTATTTGTTCACTTGTGGGGCTTGTGGGTCCAGCCCATTTGGTGAACTAATCATAACAAATCTACATGTTAATGAGTTTGGTCAATTTTTGACCAAATCAAGTGGGAAAACCAAGTTTTGTGACTTGAGGAATTCATCAACCGAGGAAAAAAAGAGCACCCATCGTTTTTCTTTGTTTTTATGAGAAACAAAGAGAGAAATTTGGGGAGAGAAGCTCAAGAGAAACAGCTTTAAGGTCTTGATTGGAGGTAATTCAAACCTCGATTGAGACAAAATTTTACCCATGTGATTCTCTCGTCAAACTCTACTCATCTACTAGTTCAAATTTTGAATTTTTTTTTTCATTTGGTAATACTCTTGCATACTCACTTCCTTGACAGTTGTAGTTTTTGGGGGTAATTTTGTAGCAATTTCGCTTGGTTGATATTGGTGATATTGTTGTCATACGAATATTTCGGGTAGACCTATGTATTTTCGTTATTGTGATAGTGAAGATTTTTGGACTGGACTAGGTTCCATGATTTTTTTTAATTTGGGTTTTTCTTGTTAAAAATCTTGGTATCCTGCGCTTTTTATTTTTTTGCATTTTATTATTACTATTGGCATCGTTGTTTGGTAATTTGATTTATTCTTATTTTACCTAGTATTTGAAAAAAGTAATTTATCTTAAGTTAACTCTGATATTCTGTACTTACATCGATATCCCTTTTCTAATAAAGTGGTATCAGTGCAGTCAGGTTGGGTTGTTTATTTGTACTGGTTAAAATGAATGATTCGGATAGCAGTTGTATGATAAAATTGAATACAACTAGTTATTTGATTTGAAAGTTTAGAATGAAAGGCTACCTGTATTATAGAGATACGTTTGAATCTGTTCTAAAGGATAAAGTAGACCAAGTAATATGAGTGATGAAAAATGAGCTGTTATGTACAGAAAAATTGTTGATAATATTAGAAAGTAGATTGGTCAGAGTATTTTTCAACACTTTGCTAATGAAATTAGAGCCGATGTACTGTGAAAAAAGTTAGAAAATATATACAAAAAAAGACCGATTTAAATAAAGTCTCTTGTCTGAAACAAATTACTCGAATGAGACACAAAGATGGAACAGATATGACTGAACATCTTAATAATTTTTTGGACTTGATAAATCAAGCAGTTACTTGAACTTGAAATTAGATGATGAGGTGCAGGCTTTACTATTGTTCAGTTTACTGCTAGAAAGTTTTAAGACAATGGTGATTTCTATTAGTAATTCAACTTTGAATGATGTATTGACCATGGATATAGCAAAAGAAACTGTAACAAATGAAGAACTTAGGAGGAAGAAACAAGAAATTGTGAATGAATTACAAGCCTTGGTGACAGAAAAAAAGAAGAAAGGGGGAGAAGTAAAAGCAGAGGATCTTACAAAAGGAATGATAAATCCAGTGGTAGGTATGAGTCGTAAAACAATAATGTATGCTTTTATTGTAAAAAGAAGGGACATTATATGAAGGAGTGCAAAATTTTAAAATGGGAACAAATTAAGCAAAAGAGTAAAGGCAAGGCGATGGAAAAAGTTGATGAAGAGACTATAACAGTTATGACAGTTCATGATAATATGTTTGTATTCTGTAATGATGATCATGTGAATATTATCTGTTATGACAGTGATTAAGTAGTTAAATCAAGTGCATCCTATCATGTTAATGCTCACAGCCATTTCTCCTCAACCTATGCTGAAGGAGACTTTGACTATGTTAGAATGAGAAATGAGGTCTCGTGCAAAGTTGTTGGTATATTTGGACACAGATACAGTTGTCAGCTGATCTTGAGAAATACTTGACATGTTCATTCACCTTAATCTTGTTTCTACAGAAAAACTTGATGATGAGGGTTACCATAACTCACAAGATGGAAGCAAATGAAAACTTAGCAAAGAAAATCTTGTTGTTGTCAGAAAAAAGAAACAGAGCATCCTCTCCTTGATACAGACTAAGTTGGGGAAGAGAGAAGTGAATGCAACTCGTGATTTATCTATTGACCTTTGCCATAAGCAATTTGGGCACATAAGTAAAAAAAGGATTCAAATACTTGTTCGCAAGCAGTTCCTACTTGAAATCAAAGGTAATATATTTAAATTTTGTGTTGACTGTATTATGGGAAACAACACATAGTTGTATTTTAAAATTTTTCTCCATCTAAAAAATTAAATTTGTTATAGTTGGTGCACACTGATATTTGCTATATGAAAGATGGGTCTCTTGATGGTACTGTTTATTTTATAACTTTTATTAATAACTTTAGTAGAAAAGTTTGATGTTTTCTTTTAAAATCCAAAGATCAAAATTTTGGACATGTTTAAAGACTTTTATAGCAAAGTTGAGAGGGAGATTGCCAAGCAATTAAAGTATGTTAATGTTGATAATTGTGGTGAATACAAGGGACCGTTTGAAAACTACTGCAAGTCCCATGGGATCAGACTAGAAAAGACAGTATCAAAAACTCCTCAAGAAAATGGAGTAGTATAAAGGATGAATAGATCCATCATTAAGTAGGTCAAATGTATGCTCTCCAATGCTAAACTGCCAAAATTCTTTTAGAGTGAGGCATGAGGACTGCAATTGATTTGATTAATTTTTCTCTATCTCCTTTGGATGGTGATATCCCAAAGAGAGTATGGACTGAAAAAGATGCGTCCTTTAAACACTTGAGAGTTTTTTGTTGTCGGGCAGTTTTTATATTCTCAATGATGAGAGGTCAAAATTTAATGTGAAATCAAAACAGTGTATTTTCTTGGACTATGGACATAAAGTTTTGGATCATAGGCTGTTTGATCCCATTGAAAAAAAGGTGATCATGAGCAAAAATATTGTCTTTCTTGAAGATCAAACCATTGAGAACATTAATTAAGGTGACAACACAAAATTCTCAGATGACATTCCTGTTAGTTCAAATCCAAATCCAGATCCAGTTTCAGTACCAATTGATTTTGATCATGGAGGAGCTGACATAGAGCACAAATAGGATATTAATGGTAATGACACTGCTACTAATGAACTTGAGTAAGAGACACCGCCAACTCCACCATTACCACCACCACAAGATGAGTTTAGAAGATCTATCAGAGAAAGAAAATCTTTTAGTGGATATAATCCTAATGAGTATGTGTTACTGACAGATGGAAGGGAATTGGAGTCCTATAGTGAGGTTCTACAATATGAGAGGAAAGAAAATTGATTGTAAACTATGTAAAAAGAAATGATGTCTTTGTATGAGAATTATACCTATGATTTAGTAAAACTGTCTACGGGCAAGACAGCACTCGAAAATAAATGAATTTATAGGTTGAAAACTCAAGAGTACAGTTCACGATCAAAGTACGAGGCAAGATTGGTTGTGAAGGGATTTAATCAGAAGAAAGGTGTAAATTTTGATGAAATTTTATCTCATATGGTAAAAATGTCATCAATTCGGATCTTTCTTGGTATTGCAACCAACTTAAATTTAGAGATTGAACAACTTAATGTAAAGACAATCTTCCTACACGGTGACTTGTAAGAAAAAATTTACATGGACAATCGAAGGGGTTCAAAGAAAATGGCAATGAGAATCTTGTATGCCGTCTAAGAAAGAGTTTGTATGGATTGAAATTGACGCCAAGACAGTAGTATAAGAAGTTTGACTCTTTCATAACGGACAACGAGTACCATAGGACTACATCTGATCATTATGTCTATGTAAAGAATTTTTGTAATGGTGATTTTATTATTCTCTTGCTGTATGTTGATAACATATTGATTATTAGCCGTGATGTCATGAAAATTGACAGGTTGAAAAAGAAGTTAAGTAAATCTTTTGCAATAAAAAATTTGAATCTGGTTAGACAGATTCTTAGGATGAAAATCTATTGGGACAAGTAAAATGGAAAACTTTGGTTGTTTCATAAAAAGTACATTGAAAAGGTGCATGACAGATTTAACATGAGTAAAGCTAGAGAAATCTCTACCCCACTTATAAGTCATTTCAATCTAAGTATTAAATAGTGCCCTACAAGTGAGAAAGATAAAGAATACATGAAAAAAATTTCTTATGCATTAGTGGTTAGTAGTTTGTTGTATACTATGGTTTGTACCAAGCCAAATATAGCTCATGCAGTTGAGGTAATCAATTGATATCTCTCTAATCATGATAAGGAGTATTGAAATGCTGTCAAATGGATCCTCAGACATCTTGAGGAAACTTACAGATTGTGTTTGTGTTTTAGTAATGGTAAAACTATGTTAGATGAGTACATTGATGCAGATATGACAGGTGATCTTAATAACAGAAAATTTATATCTAAATACTTGATGATTTTTATAAGGGAATCAGTATCATGACAAAGTAAGTTACCGAAGTATATCGTTCTTTCTAGTACGAAAGCAGAGGATATCGCAACCACTAAAACATGTAAGGAAACTTTTGGCTGCAGAAATTTTTTCAGGAGTTGGATATGAAGCAACAGAAATACAGTCTAAGGCTGCAAACGAACCGAGCCGCTCGAGTCGAGTTGGCTCGAGTCGAAATCGAACTCAAACTCGAGGAGTTGGATATGAAGCAACAGAAATACAGTCTAAGGCTGCAAACGAACCAAGCCGCTCGAGTCGAGTTGGCTCGAGTCGAAATCGAACTCAAACTCGAGCTCAAAATATTAAGTTCGTTGCTCGCGAGCTCGAGTATATATATATATTTTTTTAATTTTAAGTATATATATATTTTTTCTTAATAAATAATAAATTATTAAGGATATATATGTAATTTTACTATTAAAATAAAATATGAGTTCGAATTCAATAAAATTAAGTCAAGACTCGACTTGATTAGGTCAAAATTCGACTCGACTCGGCTCGTTTGCAGCTTTAAATACAGTCTTCACTGTGACAGTCAAAGTGCTATTCATTTGTATAAGAATTCGACATTTCACTCCCGATCCAAGTACATTGATGTGAGGTATCATTGGATTCGAGATGTGTTGGATTTCAAGTTACCTGTGATGGCATTCACGAACTGCATGGGGTTGACCAGTGCGTCCTGCGTCTCGTACTGGTAGCCATCATTTTCAGCGACCAAGGCACTAACATTCTGGTTCTTCTTTTTGTTGGGACAATTGCGGGCCAAGTGTGGTCCTCCGCAATTAAAGCAGCCATCTTTCTTCGGATTCGGTGCCTGCTTTTCCTTAGAAGAAGTAGCACCACCGGCCTCGTTTGTGACCACCGATTGCTTCTTTTTCTTCTTCTTCGCGAACGGTCCACCTTTCTGATCCTTGCCCTTCTCCTTCTTCTTGTCGTTGGATCCTGTGGACCTGAAGTCTATCAACTTCTCTGCGGCAGCAAGTGCTTGAGACACGGTGGACTTGTTATGATTGGTTCACCAAATGGGCTAGACCTATAAGCCCAACAATCTCCATCTCCATCTCATTTGGAAGGCTCTACCAAATCTATTTTTTGTCTGCAAAACGAGAGTTTCTTCTTAGGCAATACTTTGATTAGCGTATCTACACCATTGTCATTACGTAGATCGGTTTTCTAAGTATGCTATCTTTATCGGTGCGCCGAAAGCGTGTCCGGCTGATGTTGCCGCTGAGTTGTTTTTCAGAAATGTTGTGAAGTACTTCGGTTTACTCGAAGACATCATAAGTGACAGGGATACCAGATTCACGGGGAGATTCTGGACCGTGTTGTTCGGATTGCTGGGATCCGAACTTAAATTCTCTACTGCCGCCCATCCTCAGACCGACGGTCAGACGGAGAAATGCCTTGCTGGAGGAGTACCTAAGGCATTACGTGACGGCAAGTCAGAAGAATTGGGTGGAGTTGCTGGATGCCGCACAGTTTTGCTACAATCTGCACAAGTCATCCGCAACGAAACTGAGTCCGTTCGAGTTGGTAAACGGGCAACAACCTCTGACTCCGCATGAAGTGGCACTTCAAGGCGGGAGTCGTTGCCCAGCCGCACACCGGTTTGCTCATTGCAAGCAGGAACTGGTGGACGAAGCAAGAGATAGCTTGCTGGTGGCGCAACAACGCATGAAGAAGTATGCAGACCAACGTAGACGAGACTTAGAATTCCAAGTGGGGGATCAAGTGATGCTGAAGTTGACTCCCCAGATTTGGAAGAAAGTGAGCAGCAAGACCGTCCATCGTGGGCTCATTCCGAAGTACGATGGACCATTTGAGGTAATTAAGAAGGTGGGTCGTGTAGCCTATCGATTGAAACTGCCCGATAGACTGAAGATCCACCCGACCTTCCATGTAAGCTTCTTGAAGCCCTTCAACCAGGACGAGATGGATGAGGGACGGAGGCAAGCGAAACGTGCTCCGCTGGTGATCCGCAAGCAATTCCAGAAGGAGGTGGAAGCTGTGCTGGACCACAGGACGATGGGGCAGAGCAAAAAGAACAAACGGACAGATTACCTGATCCAGTGGAAGGGCGAGACCGAGTTGGATGCTACTTGGGAGCGGGACGTGACCTTGTGGCAGTTCGAAGATAAAATTACTGAGTACCTGAGGAACGTGCGGAAGCAAGCCAAGTTGACGAGGACGTCAACCTCTTCAGGTGGGGGTGGTTTGTTAGGCCCTTAGGGCGCGGTCCAGACGGAACGCGCTCGGCCTTGGCCAAGTTCGGCCAAGCCATGGCCTAGGTGGAAGGCCGAAGGTGAAGTTTGTTGGAAACGAGTGGACCCATGTGTGATGATGTTTTCCTAGCCTAAGTATGGGTTGGGGAAAGTTCCAGGGGCATCAGGTGCCTCTGGATTAGTTGGGGACAGAGGGGTGCCTCTACTAACGGTTGGAAGTTTTCCCTTAAAACACCTATAAGGAAGGGATAACTGTAACTAAGCCAAGTCAAGGCCATGGCCCAAGGGCCAAGGCCACGGATTGACTATGGCTTGGTGGGGTGTTCGGGTGGTTCCAAGGGATAGGAACCACGGTGCCTAAGGTTGCGAAGTGTTGGAGCAAGTTGGGCGCGGAACGTTGCCGATGGCGGGAAACGGGGCGCCCGAAATTGCTGGATGGTTGCTGGTGCGCGCCAGAGAAGAACGTTGGGCAGTTGCCAACCGTTGTGGGCGGTTGCTAGGAGTTGCTGGTGGCTACCAGCAACTCAGCCTTGTTCCTAGCCAATTCCTAGTTTCATGGACGTTCAGTTAAGAAGAGCGGTTGGGTCTTTTTTCAACCGTGATGTGCCTATAAATATTGGGTTAGGCAGAGACTAAAGGGCAGAGAGTTCTCAAATAGTGAGAATCACCCTTAGATGTTCTGCACGCCAAGTGTTTGTAGAAATTCCTTGTAAGCGTTATTGTGCAATACAGGGTTGGCCGTGTTGGCTGTAACTTGTGCGTGTGATCCTTTACTTTGCCTAAGTGTTGTGTTCTAAATACTTGTGGGAAAGTGTGTGTCGCGTAGGCTGACTGGTAGAGGGACTTACCAGTGCCATCACGTGGTTGGTTTAATTGAGGGAGTTAAACACCTCGTGACAGCGTGGTATCAGAGCACGGCTCTGATCCATTTAGACCGTACTTTTGTTGTGTTTGTTTTGTAGGTAATGATGGTTGGACACGGAAATACTGTCCAAGATCGGTTGCAACGGCAGGAGCTTGCCTTTGAAGACTTGATGCAGCGTCTGGGAGACGTCCCGGAGGGCTTCAATGTCGTGGACGCTTTGTTGCAGACCCGAGAGACGATCAACGCCCTGACCGTGCAGATGGAGGAAACTCGGACTAAGGTCTCCTCTGTTGGGGATGTTGAATCGTTGCGGAACGAAGTGGTTTCATCCCGTGCTGAGATCACGACTTTGCAGTCGGAGATCGGTGTGTTGAAGAAGGCGGTTGGCTCTTCCAACACACAGACCGTTCATAAATCTTCGAGAGGAAAAGTGAAGGTCCCTGAGCCGAAACCGTATCAAGGGAGTAGGAGTTCGAAGGATTTGAAAAACTTCTTGTGGGATGTCGAACAGTACTTCAAGGCTGTTGACGTTCCAGAAGTAGAGAATGTGTCCATTGCATCCATGTACCTTAGCGGGGATGCAAAGTTGTGGTGGAGAACGATGCAATCAGACCCCACCAGGCCCAAGATTGAGACTTGGGATGTGCTGAAGGAGGAGTTGAAGAAGCAATTCCTTCCCACGAATATGTCGTGAAAAGTTCGGGACGCGTTGTGGAACTTGAAGCAGAACAAGAGCGTGCATGAGTACGTTGCTGAGTTTCAGGCCCTGATGTTGGATGTGAAGGAGATGTCCGAGGAGGACAGGCTCTACACTTTCATCCGTGGACTGCAGCCGTGGGCGCAGACGGAGTTGCGGAGACAGAATGTTCAGACCGTGTCTCAAGCACTTGCTGCCGCAGAGAAGTTGATAGACTTCAGGTCCACGGGATCCAACGACAAGAAGAAGGAGAAGGGCAAGGATCAGAAAGGTGGACCGTTCGCGAAGAAGAAGAAAAAGAAGCAATCGATGGTCACAAACGAGGCCGGTGGTGCTACTTCTTCTAAGGAAAAGCAGGCACCGAATCCGAAGAAGGATGGCTGCTTTAATTGCGGAGGACCACACTTGGCCCGCAATTGTCCCAACAAAAAGAAGGACCAGAATGTTAGTGCCTTGGTCGCTGAAGATGATGGCTACCAGTACGAGACGCAGGACGCACGGGTCAACCCCATGCAGTTCGTGAATGTCATAACAGGTACTAATGGTCGTTCTACTTGTAATGGTCTGATGTATGTGCAGGTTACGTTGAATGGTAACCGGATACTGGCGATGGTGGATACGGGAGCATCGCACAGTTGCATGACGGAACGCGTGGTAAAGCAGTTCCGGTTGAAGTTGAAGGACTTGGGCTTCAAGTTGAAGGCAGTCAACTCTGAAGCCAAGCCAGTGTTGGGCGTGGCAACGGTGGAATTGGAGTTGGGGCCGTGGAAGGGATGGTGCAGCCTCATGGCCAGTCAGATGGACGACTTTGACTTGATCCTTGGCAAGGATTTCATGGTTGCCAATCGGATCTATCCCATTTCGCACTTGGATGGCATCATGGTGGACGACGACCAGAACCCAGGTTTTGTTGCTCCAGTAAGGTTGCCGAAACAAAGGGCAACCCACAAAATAACATGGTGTCGGCTGTACAGATCGAGTCCAGCCGTAGGCGCTGCGAAATAGTGTATATTGCTGCGTTGGTAGAGATGAAACCCGACATGTACCAGGAGGTACCCGATGCCGTGGCTAATGTATTGGAGGAGTTTGCAGACTTGATGCCTGCAGAGTTGCCAAGACGGCTACCTCCTAGACGTGCTGTGGAGCACAGAATCGAGTTGATGCCAGGAGCCCAACCCCCTGCCCAAGCTCCTTATCGCATGTCCCCGATGGAGTTGGTGGAACTGTGGCGCCAACTGAACGAGTTGCTGGAAGGCCAGGCGCTGAGGCCGTTGAAGGCTCCGTACGGTGCCCCAGCGTTGTTCCAGAAGAAGGCAGATGAAACACTTAGATTTTGCGTGGATTATCGTGCCTTGAACAAGATCACGATCAGGAACAGGTACCCGATCCCAAACACCTTTGACTTGTTCGATAGGCTGGCAAGGGGCCGATTCTTCACCAAGATTGACTTGCGGTCGGGATACTGGCAAGTCCGGATAGCCCCAGGAGATGAGGAGAAAACGACGGTGGTGACAAGGTATGGTTCTTTTGAATTTCTTGTCATGCCGTTCGGCTTGACGAATGCACCTGCTACGTTTTGTAGGCTGATGAACGATGTCTTGTATGACTACCTTGACAAGTTTGTTGTAGTGTACTTAGATGACATTGTTGTGTATTCGGAGTCCCTAGAAGAGCATGTAGGGCACTTGAGAGACGTGTTCCGTAAGTTGCGGGAATACGAGCTCTATGTAAAGAAGGAAAAGTGTGAGTTTGGCAGGGAGCAGATCACTTTTCTTGGCCATGTGGTGAGCAATGGCCGGATCCAGATGGATCACTGGAAGGTCGAGGCGATTCTCGACTGGCCCGCACCCCAGAAGGTCGCTGAACTAAGGTCGTTCCTTGGGCTGGTCAACTACTACCGGCGCTTCATCCAGGGATACTCGAGGATTGTGGCACCTCTGACCGACCTACTGAAGAAGGACAGACCGTGGATGTGGGATTACGAATGCGAGAATGCATTCAGAATGTTGAAGGAAGCAGTCACTTCTGAACCTGTGTTGCAACTTCCAGAGTTCACGAAGACTTTCGAAGTGCACACTGACGCTTCCGACCATGCAATTGGAGGAGTGCTGATGCAGGATAAGCACCCAATTGCGTTTGAAAGCCGAAAGCTGAAGGAGTGCGAGCAGAGATACAGCATGGGTTGGGGACCACCTTCTTCCTTTCCACCTTGTCTTGTTGGCACACAAGACATGTTCTCACGTATGCCTCAATATCTGCTTCCATCTTTGGCCAGTAGAAGTTCCGCGACAGCAAGGCCCTCATTCGCTCCACTCCGGGATGACCAGCCCAAGGAGTGTCATGGGTCTCTCACAGCAACTGTCGCCTAAGTCCCCCTCCTGCCGGGACATAAGCTCTACCACCCTTGGCGAAAAGTAAGTCGTCTTCAAGCCAATAACGACGAACTTTGCCCTCACGGACCTGACCGACCAGGGTCTGGTACACTGGATCGTTCGGAGACTCCGCCTTAATCCTGTCCCGAAAGTCCGTTTCCACAGTGCTAAGGGCCGCAACGTACTCTTCGACATGCTTTCGGCTGAGCGCGTCGGCAACCGCATTCTCCCTTCCTAGCTTGTGCAGCCAGTCAAAGTCGAACTCGGCCAGAAACTCCTGCCAACGAGCCTGCTTTGGGGTCAGCTTTTTCTGCGTTTTGAAGTACGTGTTGGCCACGTTGTCGGTCACCACCACGAATTTGGTTCCCAACAAGTAGTGCTTCCAGATCTCCAGGCAATGCACTACGGCGGTCATCTCTTTCTCGTGCGTGCTGTATCTCTGCTCGCACTCCTTCAACTTTCAGCTTTCAAACGCAATTGGGTGCTTATCCTGCATCAGCACTCCTCCAATTGCACGGTCGGAAGCGACGGTGTGCACTTCGAAAGTCTTCGTGAACTCCGAAAGTTGCAACACAGGTTCAGAAGTGACTGCTTCCTTCAACATTCTGAATGCATCCTCGCATTCGTAATCCCACATCCACGGTCTGTCCTTCTTCAGTAGGTCAGTCAGAGGTGCCACAATCCTCGAGTATCCCTGGATGAAGCGCCGGTAGTAGTTGGCCACCCCAAGGAACGACCTTAGTTCAGCGACCTTCTGGGGTGCGGGCCAGTCGAGAATCGCCTCGACCTTCCTACGATCCATCTGGATCCGGCCATTGCTCACCACATGGCCAAGAAAAGTGATCTGCTCCCTGCCAAACTCACACTTTCCCTTCTTTACATAGAGCTCGTATTCTCTCAACTTACGGAACACGTCTCTCAAGTGCCCTACATGCTCTTCTAAGGACTCCGAATACACAACAATGTCATCTAAGTACACTACAACAAACTTGTCAAGGTAGTCATACAAGACATCGTTCAGCTTCTATCCGACAGGGTTTAATGGCGAAACGCGCGCGGCCGTGGCCAAGTTCGGCCAATCCATGGCCTAAGTGGAAGGCCGAAGGTGAAACTTGTTGGAAACGAGTGGACCCATGTGTGATGCTGTTTTTCTAGTCTAAGTATGGGTTGGGGAAAGTTCCAGGGGCATCAGGTGCCTCTGGGTTAGTTGGGGACAGATGGGTGCCTCTACTAACGGTTGGACGTTTTTCCTTAAGACACCTATAAGGAAGGGATAACTGTAACTAAGTCAAGTCAAGGCCATGGGCCAAGGGCCTAGGCCACGGATTAACTATGACTCGGTGGGGTGTTCGGGTGGTTCCAAGGGATAGGAACCACGGTGCCTAAGGTTGCGAAGTGTTGGAGCAAGTTGGGCGCGGAACGTTGTCGATGGCGGGAAACGAGGCCCGCGAAATTGCTGGAGGGTTGCTGGTGCGCGCCAGAGAAGAACGTTGGGCAGTTGCCAACCGTTGTGGGCGGTTGCTGGGAGTTGCTGGCGGTTACCAGCAACTCAGCCTTGTTCCTAGCCGATTCCTAGTTTCATGGACGTTCAGTTAAGACCAGCGGTTGGGTCCTTTGTCAACCGTGATGTGCCTATAAATATTGGGCTAGACAGAGACTAAAGGGAAGAGAGTTCTCAGATAGTGAGAATCACCCTTAGATGCTCTGCACGCCAAGTGTTTGTAGAAATTCCTTGTAAGCGTTATTGTGCAATACAGGGTTGGCCGTGTTGGCTGTAACTTGTGCTTGTGATCCTTTACTTTGCCTAAGTGTTGTGTCCTAAATACTTGTAGGAAAGTGTGTGTCGCGTAGGCTGACTGGTAGAGGGACTTACCAGTGCCATCACGTGGTTGGTTTAATTGATGGAGTTAAACACCTCGTGACAGCGTGGTATCAGAGCAAGGCTCTGATCCATTTATACCGTGCTTTTGTTGTGTTTGTTTTATAGGTAATGATGGTTGGACACGAAAATACTGTCCAAGATCGGTTGCAACGGCAGGAGCTTGCCTTTGAAGACTTGATGCAGCGTCTGGGAGACGTCCCGGAGGGCTTCAATGTCGTGGACGCTTTGTTGCAGACCCGAGAGACGATCAACGCCCTGACCGTGCAGATGGAGGAAACTCGGACTAAGGTCTCCTCTGTTGGGGATGTTGAATCGTTGCGGAACGAAGTGGTTTCGTCCCGTGTTGAGATCACGAATTTGCAGTCGGAGATCGGTGCGTTGAAGAAGGCGGTTGGCTCTTCCAACACACAGACCGTTCAGAAATCTTCGAGAGGGTAAGTGAAGGTTCCTGAGCCGAAACCGTATCAAGGGAGTAGGAGTTCGAATGATTTGGAAAACTTCTTGTGGGATGTCGAATAGTACTTCAAGGCTGTTGACGTTTCAGAAGTAGAGAAGGTGTCCATTGCATCCATGTACCTTAGCGGGGATGCAAAGTTGTGGTGAAGAACGATGCAATCAGACCCCACCAGGCCCAAGATTGAGACTTGGGATGTGCTGAAGGAGGAGTTGAAGAAGCAATGCCTTCCCACGAATGTGTCGTGAAAAGTTCGGGACGCGTTGTGGAATTTGAAGCAGAACAAGAGCGTGCATGAGTACGTTGCTGAGTTCCAGGCCCTAATGTTGGATGTGAAGGAGATGTCCGAGGAGGACAAGCTCTACACTTTCATCCGTGGACTGCAGCCGTGGGCGCAGATGGAGTTGCGGAGACAGAATGTTCAGACCGCGTCTCAAGCACTTGCTGCCACAGAGAAGTTGGTAGACTTCAGGTCCACGGGATCCAACGACAAGAAGAAGGAGAAGGGCAAGGATCAGAAAGGTGGACCGTTCGCGAAGAAGAAGAAAAAGAAGCAAGCGGTGGTCACAAACGAGGCCGGTGGTGCTACTTCTTCTAAGGAAAAGCAGGCACCGAATCCGAAGAAGGATGGCTGCTTTAATTGCGGAGGACCACACTTGGCCCGCAATTGTCCCAACAAAAAGAAGGACCAGAATGTTAGTGCCTTGGTCGCTGAAGATGATGGCTACCAGTAAGAGACGCAGGACGCACGGGTCAACCCCATGCAGTTCGTGAATGCCATAACAGGTACTAATGGTCGTTCTACTTGTAATGGTCTGATGTATGTGCAGGTTACGTTGAATGGTAACCGGATACTGGCGATGGTGGATACGGGAGCATCGCACAGTTGCGTGACGGAACGCGTGGTAAAGCAGTTTCGGTTGAAGTTGAAGGACTTGGGTTTCAAGTTGAAGGCAGTCAACTCTGAAGCCAAGCCAGTGTTGGGCGTGGCAACGGTGGAATTGGAGTTGGGGCCGGGGAAGGGATGGTGCAGCCTCATGGCCAGTCAGATGAACGATTTTGACTTGATCCTTGGCAAGGACTTCATGGTTGCCAATCGGATCTATCCCATTCCGCACTTGGATGGCATCATGGTGGACGACGACCAGAACCCAGGTTTTGTTGCTGCAGTAAGGTTGCCGAAGCAGAAGGGCAACCCACGAAATAACATGGTGTCGGCTGTACAGATCGACTCCAGCCTTAGGCGCGGCGAAGTGGTGTATATTGCTGCGTTGGTAGAGATGAAGCCCGACACGTACCAGGAGGTACCCGATGCTGTGGCTCATGTATTGGAAGAGTTTGCAGACTTGATGCCTGCAGAGTTGCCAAGACGGCTACCTCCTGGACGTGCTGTGGAGCACAGAATCGAGTTGGTGCCAGGAGCCCAACCCCCTACCCATGCTCCTTATCGCATGTCCCCGATGGAGTTGGCGGAACTGCGGCGCCAACTGAACGAGTTGCTGGAAGGCCAGGCGCTGAGGCCGTCGAAGGCTCAGTACGGTGCCCCAGCGTTGTTCCAGAAGAAGACAGATGGAACACTTAGATTTTGCGTGGATTATCGTGCCTTGAACAAGATCACGGTCAGGAACAGGTACCCGATCCCAAACACCTTTGACTTGTTCGATAGGCTGACAAGGGGCCGATTCTTCACCAAGATTGACTTGCGGTCGGGATACTGGCAAGTCCGGATAGCCCCAGGAGATGAGGAGAAAACGACGGTGGTGACAATGTATGGTTCTTTTGAATTTCTTGTCATGCCGTTCGGTTTGACGAATGCACCTGCTACGTTTTGTAGGCTGATGAACGATGTCTTGTATGACTACCTTGACAAGTTTGTTGTAGTGTACTTAGATGACATTGTTGTGTATTCGGAGTCCCTAGAAGAGCATGTAGGGCACTTGAGAGACGTGTTCCGTAAGTTGAGGGAATACGAGATCTATGTAAAGAACGAAAAGTGTGAGTTTAGCAGGGAGCATATCACTTTTCTTGGCCATGTGGAGAGCAATGGCCGGATCCAGATGGATCACAGGAAGGTCGAGGCGATTCTCGACTGGCCCGCACCCCAGAAGGTCGCTGAACTAAGGTCGTTTCTTGGGCTGGCCAACTACTACTGGCGCTTCATCCAGGGATACTCGAGGATTGTGGCAACCTTACTGTAGCAACAAAGCCTGGGTTCTGGTCGTCGTCCACCATGACGCTATCCAAGTGCGGAATGGGATAGATCCAATACATGAGCCACGCATCGGGTACCTCATGGTACATGTCGGGGTTCATCTCTACCAACGCAGCAATATACACCACTTCGCCGCGCCTAAGGCTGGATTCGATCTGTACAGCCGACACCATGTTATTTCGTGGGTTGCCCTTCTGCTTCGGCAACCTTACTGCAGCAACAAAGCCTGGGTTCTGGTCGTCGTCCACCATGACGCCATCCAAATGCGAAATGGGATAGATCCGATTGGCAACCATGAAATCCTTGCCAAGGATCAAGTCAAAGTCGTCCATCTGACTGGCCATGAGGCTGCACCATCCCTTCCACGGCCCCAACTCCAATTCCACCGTTGCCACGCCCAACACTGGCTTGGCTTCAGAGTTGACTGCCTTCAACTTGAAGCCCAAGTCCTTCAACTTCAACCGGAACTGCTTTACCACGCGTTCCGTCATGCAACTGTGCGATGCTCCCGTATCCACCATCGCCAGTATCCGGTTACCATTCAACGTAACTTGCACATACATCAGACCATTACAAGTAGAACGACCATTAATACCTGTGATGGCATTCACGAACTGCATGGGGTTGACCCGTGCGTCATGCGTCTCGTACTGGTAGCCATCATCTTCAGCGACCAAGGCACTAACATTCTGGTCCTTCTTTTTGTTGGGACAATTGCGGGCCAAGTGTGGTCCTCCGCAATTAAAGCAGCCATCCTTCTTCGGATTCGGTGCCTGCTTTTCCTTAGAAGAAGTAGCACCACCGGCCTCGTTTGTGACCACCGATTGCTTCTTTTTCTTCTTCTTCGCGAACGGTCCACCTTTCTGATCCTTGCCCTTCTCCTTGCCCTTCTCCTTCTTCTTGCCGTTGGATCCCGTGGACTTGAAGTCTATCAACTTCTCTGCGGCAGCAAGTGCTTGACACACGGTCTGAATATTCTGTCTCCGCAACTCCATCTGCGCCCACGGCTGCAGTCCACGGATGAAAGTGTAGAGCTTGTCCATCAGCAACGTACTCATGCACGCTCTTGTTCTGCTTCAAGTTCCACAACGCATCCCGAACTTTCCACGACACATTCGTGGGAAGGAATTGCTTCTTCAACTCCTCCTTCAGCACATCCCAAGTCTCAATCTTGGGTCTGGTGGGGTCTGATTGCATCGTTCTTCACCACAACTTTGTATCCCCGCTAAGGTACATGGATGCAATGGATACCTTCTCTACTTCTGGAACGTCAACAGCCTTGAAGTACTGTTCGACATCCCACAAGAAGTTTTCCAAATCCTTCGAACTCCTACTCCCTTGATACGGTTTCGGCTCCGGGACCTTCACTTACCCTCTCGAAAATTTCTGAACGGTCTGTGTATTGGAAGAGCCAACCGCCTTCTTCATCACACCGATCTCCGACTGCAAAGTCGTGATCTCAGTACGGGACGAAGCCACTTCGTTCCGCAACGATTCAACATCCCCAACAGAGGAGACCTTAGTCCGAGTTTCCTCCATCTGCACGCTCAGGGCGTTGATCGTCTCTCGGGTCTGCAACAAAGCGTCTACGACATTGAAGCCCTCCGGGACGTTTCCCAGACGCTGCATTAAGTCTTCAAAGGCAAGCTCCTGCCGTTGCAACCGATCTTGGACAGTATTTCCGTGTCCAACCATCATTACCTACAAAACAAATACAACAAAAGCACGGTCTAAATGGATCAGAGCCGTGCTCTGATACCATGCTGTCACGAGATGTTTAACTCCCTCAATTAAACCAACCACGTGATGGCACTGGTAAGTCCCTCTACCAGTCAGCCTACGCGACACACACTTTTCCACAAGTATTTAGAACACAACACTTGGGCAAAGTAAAGGATCACATGCACAAGTTACAGCCAACACGGCCAACCCTGTATTGCATAATAACGCTTACAAGGAATTTCTACAAACACTTGGCGTGCAGAACATCTAAGGGTGATTCTCACTATCTGAGAACTCTCTGCCCTTTAGTCTCTGCCTAGCCCAATATTTATAGGCACATCACGGTTGACAAAAGACCCAACCGCTGGTCTTAACTGAACGTCCATGAAACTAGGAATCGGCTAGGAACAAGGCTGAGTTGCTGGTAACCGCCAGCAACTCCCAGCAACCGCCCACAACGGTTGGCAACTGCCCAACGTTCTTCTCTGGAGCGCGCACCAGCAACCGTCCAGCAATTCCGCGCGCCCCGTTTCCCGCCATCGGCAACGTTCCGCGCCCAGCTTGCTCCAACACTTTGCAACCTTAGGCACCGTGGTTCCTATCCCTTGGAACCACCCGAACACCCCACCGAGCCATAGTCAATCCGTGGCCTTGGCCCTTGGCCCATGGCCTTGATTTGGCTTAATTACAGTTATCCCTTCCTTATAGGTGTCTTAAGGGAAAACTTCCAACCGTTAGTAGAGGCACCCCTCTGTCCCCAACTAACCCAGAGGCACCTGATGCCCCTGGAACTTTCCCCAACCCATACTTAGGCTAGAAAAACATCATCACACATGGATCCACTCGTTTCCAACAAGCTTCACCTTCGGCCTTCCACCTAGGCCATGGTTTGGCCGAACTTGGCCACGGCCGCGCGCGTTCCGTCTGGACCGCGCCCTAAGGGGCAAACAAATCACCCCCACCTGAAGAGGTTGACGCCCTCGTCAACTTGGCTTGCTTCCGCACGTTCCTCAGGTACTCAGCAATTTTATTTTCGAACTGCCACAAGGTCACGTCTCGCTCCCAAGTAGCATCCAACTCGGTCTCGCCCTTCCACTGGATCAGGTAATCTGTCCGTTTGTTCTTTTTGCTCTGCCCCATCGTCCTGTGGTCCAGCACAGCTTCCACCTCCTTCTGGAATTGCTTGCGGATCACCGGCGGAGCACGTTTCGCTTGCCTCCGTCCCTCATCCATCTCGTCCTGGTTGAAGGGCTTCAAGAAACTTACATGGAAGGTCGGGTGGATCTTCAGTCTATCGGGCAGCTTCAATCGATAGGTTACACGACCCACCTTCTTAATTACCTCAAATGGTCCATCGTAATTCGGAATGAGCCCACGATGGACGGTCTTGCTGCTCACCTCCTTCCAAATCTGGGGAGTCAACTTCAGCATCACTTGATCCCCCACTTGGAATTCTAAGCCTCGTCTACGTTGGTCTGCATACTTCTTCATGCGTTGTTGCGCCACCAGCAAGCTATCTCTTGCTTCGTCCACCAGTTCCTGCTTGCCATGAGCAAACCGGTGTGCGGTTGGGCAACGACTCCCGCCTTGAAGTGCCACTTCATGCGGAGTCAGAGGTTGTTGCCCGTTTACCAACTCGAACGGACTCAGTTTCGTTACGGATGACTTGTGCAGATTGTAGCAAAACTGCGCGGCATCCAGCAACTCCACCCAATTCTTCTGACTTGCCGTCACGTAATGCCTTAGGTACTCCTCCAGCAAGGCATTGATCCTCTCCGTCTGACCGTCGGTCTGAGGATGGGCGGCAGTAGAGAACTTAAATTCGGATCCCAGCAATCCGAACAACACGGTCCAGAACAGGTACCCGATCCCAAACACCTTTGACTTGTTCGATAGGCTGGCAAGGGGCAGATTCTTCACCAAGATTGACTGCGGTCGGGATACTGGCAAGTCCGGATAGTCCCAGGAGATGAGGAGAAAACGACGGTGGTGACAAGGTATGGTTCTTTTGAATTTCTTGTCATGCCCTTCGGCTTGACGAATGCACCTGCTGCGTTTTGTAGGCTGATGAACGATGTCTTGTATGACTACCTTGACAAGTTTGTTGTAGTGTACTTAGATGACATTGTTGTGTATTCGGAGTCCCTAGAAGAGCATGTAGGGCACTTGAGAGACGTGTTCCGTAAGTTGAGAGAATACGAGCTCTATGTAAAGAAGGAAAAGTGTGGGTTTGGCAGGGAGCAGATCACTTTTCTTGGCCATGTGGTGAGCAATGGCCGGATCCAGATGGATCGCAGGAAGGTCGAGGCGATTCTCGACTGGCCCACACCCCAGAAGGTCGCTGAACTAAGGTCGTTCCTTGGGTTGGCCAACTACTACCGGCGCTTCATCCAGGGATACTCGAGAATTGTGGCACCTCTGACCGACCTGCTGAAGAAGGACAGACCGTGGATGTGGGATTACGAATGCGAGGATGCATTCAGAATGTTGAAGGAAGCAGTCACTTCTGAACCTGTGTTGCAACTTCCGGAGTTCACGAAGACTTTCGAAGTGCACACCGACGCTTCCGATCGTGCAATTGGAGGAGTGCTGATGCAGGATAAGCACCCAATTGCGTTTGAAAGCCAAAAGCTGAAGGAGTGCGAGCAGAGATACAGCACGCACGAGAAAGAGATGACGGCCGTAGTGCATTGCCTGGAGATTTGGAAGCACTACTTGTTGGGAACCAAGTTCGTGGTGGTGACCGACAATGTGGCTAACACGTACTTCAAAACGCAGAAAAAGCTGACCCCAAAGCAGGCTCGTTGGCAGGAGTTTCTGGCCGAGTTCGACTTTGACTGGCTGCACAAGCCAGGAAGGGAGAATCCGGTTGCCGATGCGCTCAGCCGAAAGCATGTCGAAGAGTACGTTGCGGCCCTTAGCACTGTGGAAACGGACTTTCGGGACAGGATTAAGGCGGAGTCTCCGAACGATCCAGTGTACCAGACCCTGATCGCTCAGGTCCGTGAGGGCAAAGTTCGTCGTTATTGGCTTGAAGATGACTTACTTTTCGCCAAGGGTGGTAGAGCTTATGTCCCGGCAGGAGGGGGACTTAGGCGACAGTTACTGCGAGAGACTCATGACACTCCTTGGGCTGGTCATCCCGGAGTGGAGCGAATGAGGGCCTTGCTGTCGCGGAGCTTCTACTGGCCAAAGATGGAAGCAGATATTGAGGCATACGTGAGAACATGTCTTGTGTGCCAACAAGACAAGGTGGAAAGGAAGAAGGAGTCAGGCTTGTTGCAGCCTTTGCCGATCCCTGATCGACCGTGGCAATCGGTGTCAATGGACTTCGTTTCGGAATTTCCTAAGGTCGATGGTATGGCTTCTGTTTTCGTAATCGTAGATCGGTTTTCTAAGTATGCTATCTTTATCGGTGCGCCGAAGGCGTGTCCGGCTGATGTTGCCGCTGAGTTGTTTTTCAGAAATGTTGTGAAGTACTTCGGTTTACCCAAAGACATCATAAGTGACAGGGATACCAGATTCACGGGAAGATTCTGGACCGTGTTGTTCTGATTGCTGGGATCCGAACTTAAGTTCTCTACTGCCGCCCATCCTCAGACCGACGGTCAGACAGAGAGGATCAATGCCTTGCTGGAGGAGTTCCTAAGGCATTACGTGACTGCAAGTCAGAAGAATTGGGTGGAGTTGCTGGATGCTGCGCAGTTTTGCTACAATCTGCACATGTCATCCGCAACGAAATTGAGTCCGTTCGAGTTGGTAAACGGGCAACAACCTCTGACTCCGCATGAAGTGGCACTTCAAGGCGGGAGTCGTTGCCCAGCCGCACACCGGTTTGCTCATGGCAAGCAGGAACTGGTGGACGAAGCAAGAGATAGCTTGTTGGTGGCGCAACAACGCATGAAGAAGTATGCAGACCAACGTAGACGAGACTTAGAATTTCAAGTGGGGGATCAAGTGATGCTGAAGTTGACTCCCCAGATTTGGAAGAAAGTGAGCAGCAAGACCATCCATCGTGGGCTCATTCCGAAGTACGATGGACCATTTGAGGTAATTAAGAAGGTAGGTCGTGTAACCTATCGATTGAAGCTGCCCGATAGACTGAAGATCCACCCGACCTTCCATGTAAGCTTCTTGAAGCCCTTCAACCAGGACGAGATGGATGAGGGACGGAGGCAAGCGAAACGTGCTCCGCCGGTGATCCGCAAGCAATTTCAGAATGAGGTGGAAGCTGTGCTGGACCACAGGACGATGGGGCAGAGCAAAAAGAACAAACGGACAGATTACCTGATCCAGTGGAAGGGCGAGACCGAGTTGGATGCTACTTGGGAGCGGGACGTGACCTTGTGGCAGTTCGAAGATAAAATTGCTGAGTACCTGAGGAACGTGCGGAAGCAAGCTAAGTTGACGAGGGCGTCAACCTCTTCAGGTGGGGGTGGTTTGTTAGCCCCTTAGGGCGCAGTCCAAACGGAACGCGAACGGCCGTGGCCAAGTTCGGCCAAGCCATGGCCTAGGTGGAAGGCCGAAGGTGAAGCTTGTTGGAAACGAGTGGACCCATGTGTGATGATGTTTTCCTAGCCTAAGTATGGGTTGGGGAAAGTTCCAGGGGCATCAGGTGCCTCTGGGTTAGTTGGGGACAGAGGGGTGCCTCTACTAACGGTTGGAAGTTTTTCCTTAAGACACCTATAAGGAAGGGATAACTGTAATTAAGCCAAGTCAAGGCCATGGGCCAAGGGCCAAGGCCATGGGCCAAGGGCCAAGGCCACGGATTGACTATGGCTCGGTGGGGTGTTCGGGTGGTTCCAAGGGATAGGAACCACGGTGCTTAAGGTTGTGAAGTGTTGGAGCAAGTTGGGCGCGGAACGTTGCCGATGGCGGGAAACGGGGCGCGCGGAATTGCTGGACGGTTGCTGGTGCGCGCCAGGGAAGAACGTTGGGCAGTTGCCAACCGTTGTGGGCCGTTGCTGGGAGTTGCTGGCGGTTACCAGCAACTCAGCCTTGTTCCTAGCCAATTCCTAGTTTCATGGACGTTCAGTTAATACCAGCGGTTGGGTCTTTTGTCAACCGTGATGTGCCTATAAATATTGGGCTAGGCAGAGACTAAAGGGCAGAGAGTTCTCAGATAGTGAGAATCACTCTTAGATGTTCTGCACGCCAAGTGTTTGTAGAAATTCCTTGTAAGCGTTATTGTGCAATACAGGGTTGGCCGTGTTGGCTGTAACTTGTGCGTGTGATCCTTTACTTTGCCTAAGTGTTGTGTTCTAAATACTTGTGGGAAAGTGTGTGCGATTCTCTTGTCAAGCTCTATTCATCTACTGGTTCAAATTTTAGATTTTCTCTTCGTTTGGTAACACCTTTTCATACCCACTTCTTTGACAGTTGTGTAGACACCGAAATTTTTATTTTTACTTATTCCTATCTTTATTTTTATGTTTTTCAAAGAAAATTCATTTTTGTCTTATTTGATTTTTATTTGTTTTGCAGAAAAATGAAAAAGGTATTAGAAAGAAAATAAAAGGAAAGGCAAAAAAAGAAAAATCAAAATCAGATTAAAAAAAGGGGGCTGCTTAACGCGCGCGTGCGTATAGAAGATGAAGCCATAGTACAAGAATATTGCAGCTGCAAATTTCATCCAATTTTCACTCATTTTTCTTGCCTTTTCTTTCCTTCCAAGCTCCTCAGTACAAGGGGACACCTCATCCATCAGGAATTATTAAGAATCTTCTGGAATCTAAGCCATCTAATGGTTCAAAATTGCAAAAAGAAAAAAAAAATCCAACTTTAATATGAACCATTGAGATGAGGGTTTTAGCAACCCTTGTCTCATATAAATGGAACAAAAAATGTAAGAATTAGGGTGAGAAATAAAGGAGAAGTGGTGGTGAAAGAAAAAGTGGGAAAGGAGAGAAAACAGAGAAAGAAAAGAGGAAGAAATTGAAAGAAAGAAAACGGCGATAAAGCTGAACCAGCAACCTGCTTCTTGATCATTTTCCAATCATATTTCGAGCCCTTAGAACAACTTCTTGGTTTCTGCACTTTCCTAGGATGTATTCGAGCAACTTTCATTCAGAAACCATTTAGGAAAAACAACTCTAAATCTGCCGAATTTAGACTCAAAGTCACGGAATCACCAGCCCTTTGAAGAAATCTTGCAGCAAAAGACTGAGCTTCCATCTGCAATTTTCACATGTCGGATTCGCTTCTTTTACGGTGTAACGTGTTGTTCTTCCTTTTGGAGCGCCAAAGGTAATCTTTTTCATCTTGTTCCGTTCGTATATCATTAGATTTACATAAAAATATTAAAACCTCGTTGTTGTATATCGCGCCCCATTTTTTTTGAAAAAATAATCTAAGTATTTAGGTGTGGGAAAAATGAATTTTTGATTTGGAAAATAGTTTTAGAGAATAAACAAAAGAAAAAGAGCCTAAAATGGGATTTAAAAGTGCGACGATTTTGACCCAAAACAATTGTCTAAAAAAGGGTTTTTAAGAAAAATAGGAGTCATCACTTGATATTGAGTTTAAGGTGTACCAAGTCACCTAAAAATGTATTTTTAATAAAATAAATAAAAACTTTTTTAGACGACTTCAGGTCTCCAAAAACAAGAGAAAAGAATTTGGGAGTCATGGTTAAAGAAAAGGAAGGCAAAGATTTGATCTAAGGTATCTTTTCAACCTAGCCAATGATAGTTGCGTGATTTAGTCGAAAATTTTCTTAATTTAACTTACAAAACTTATCACATTTGGATATTACTTTATGGATACAAATCTAGACCTAATGGATATCGGGAGAGTCGAAATATCTGTTTAAAACTTAATTGGTGCAAATCACATTAATTGTGATGCTCAAGAATGATTCTTAAAAGATGTCATGAATATGCAAAATGAGATTCAAAGAAAAGAAAAATTATAAAATAATATATAAATATATGTGACCTAAAAAGGAGGAATGCAACATAACGGGTACGAGAGACTATGATTCGTGACTCAATTTTTCTTTTCATAGAGGAGATACGAACGTGTTAAAACTAAAAAATCATACTCGTCCATTTCCTATATTTGAAAGGTGACTCCCCTAAACTAATTAAGCAAATGAACTAACTTATTTCTAGTTTCCTAAATGGAATACAAGTTTAAATGTCATGTTTCGCACACATAGGGGGAAGGGAGATAATATATAGAGAAAATATCATGCAAGATGAGAAGAGACCCTAAAAATGAAATATATGTATGAAATGCAATGAATGTCACGCAAAAAGTGTAAATCTAACACGAAAACGGCCTAAAAGATCTAGTATTGGACTAACCCATTTTCACAAATTTTCACTAGCGTTGGACTAATGATAAATAAAAAAAAATGGCCACAACTAGCGTTGGACTAGTGTGGTGGCGTCATGCATTTATTATAACTAAATAAATCATAAAAAACATAATTAAAGTAAATAAACACATAAAACACATAGAGCACATAACACATAAGTATAATTTTTAGATGCAAAACCCTAATGAAAGTGAATAAACACGTAAATACACAAGTATGCAAGCACACAAACAAATAAAAGCAAATAAAAGCCTACCTATTTCATTTCGGATCCTAATTACAATCTAAGGGATGGGATTTAAATAATAATAATCTAACTATTATATTTATCTAACTAAATATATTTTTAGTAAAAATTAAAACCTATCTATTATATAAGCTAACTAAATACATGTCTTGAGCACCTATTTATTACAATTTGGCATTTTAATGCTTCTCAAATAATCATCAAAAATTAAATAAAATAAATGAAATTTAAAATGAGTAAAAATGAATAATAATAAGAAAAAGAACACTCAAAACATGCAATTATATATAAAAACACATTGGAGCACATAAAAGAGTTTAAAATAATAAAAGATATTACCTCCCTTAAAGTGGTGATTAAATGGGGTGAAATTTGCCCTACTTATGCTCCAAAATGAACAAAATGATTAAGGCACCAATTTAATTATAAAAAATGAAAATAATCATGAAATCTACCAATTAAACCACTTAAATAAAGTATAATTAAGAATTAAAGAAGATAAACAACTTGTATTTTAGAAATCATAACTGTTAGGGACCTAATTGCAAAAATTAAGAAAGTTTTGAGGGTCAAATTAAATTATTGCAAAATTTAGGGGTCAAAAATTAAAGAAAAATAAAGTTTAGATACCAACTTGCAATTAAATTAGGGCCCTAATTGAAAAAAAAACCAAAGTTTTTAGGGCTAAAATATAGTTAATGAAAAGAATAGGGATCATTCTGCAATTTATGTATTAGGTTTTCTTAACAAACCAGGCCATTGGGCCATCTTTATTTCTTTTGTGGGCTGAAAGCCATCCGGCCCACCGAAAATCCAAGGAAAGAAATGCGGGCTAGCCTATCATTTTTTACCAAACAAACCTAACTAAAAGGATGGTTGGCCTGCCTTCTACCAAGCAAAAAAAATCAATCAAAAGTGTTGGGCTTTACCCACTTAACCCAATGCCAAACCCAAAAGAAATAAAACAACAACCCAACTAAAAATATTTCTTAACCCAAAACCTAATCCAGCAAATTATTAAACTCTATTCATGCCCTGAAATCTGAAAATAACATGCGCAGGAACATGCTTAGGACATGTAAAAGAAGATTAATGCTTAAAAGGAGTAAAAATAATCCATTTGCAGAAGTTTTTGGGCCAAAATGTAGTTTTCAAAAATTTCATGCAAATCAGATCCGAGGCTTTCTTCTTCATTTCATCTTCTGCAACTTTTCTTTGCAAAGTATCAGCTTTATATGCGGACAATTATACATGGGCTCAAACAAAATCCATTGATTTGTCAACTAAAATCCAACAGAATATACCACTCATTAACACAACCAAAAACTCCAATAGAAAGCCTTTTTGAAGATCAAATAGGAGCAAATAGGATAATAATGCAAGAAAGAAGTCATGAAACTGACTTCGATGGAACCAACCATGGAAACACCAAAAACTACAAGTTATTCGGCCACTAGATATCTGTTGAATAAGTCTTCTAGTTGTTAGCAGTACTGGAGGTTTGTTTCCTTAGTTCTAGCCGTGTAGTTGTTGGGGATCAGCAGAGTAGTTTAGATATTGATTTGCCATATTTTTAGGATTTGCAGTTGTAAGTTCTCCTATTTATATGTTTATCTAGCCCATGAATAAGACACTCAATTCCCTCAAACACATACACTTCAGTTACGTAAGGCTATCTTCCTAACATTCTGGTACCATAGCCGGGTTCAGGCCTGATATGTCATAGCAGCAGCTAGGTAAACATTGAGTGAGAAAGAGTGATAGCAACAGAAAGTATGTTCGTGCAACCTTCAATTCCCAAGTTCGATGGACACTATGACCATTGGGCAATGCTGATGGAGAATTTCCTAAGGTCAAAAGAATAATGGCACTTGGTCGAAAAAGGTTTACCAGCAATACTTACTGGAAAGGCAATCACAGAGGAGCAGCAGCGCCAAATAGATGAACAGAAGCTAAAGGACCTGAAGGTGAAGAATTATTTCTTCCAAGCTTGGATCAATCCATTCTTGAGACAATCCTCAAGAAAGACACGTCCAAGGACATATGGGACTCTGTAAAGCAGAAGTATCAAGGTTCAATGCGGGTTAAGAGAGCGCAACTCCAGGCTTTGAGGAAGGAATTTGAGACACTTCACATGAAGACTGGAGAGACGGTGAATGAATACTTTGCACGGACACTTACGATTGCAAACAAGATGAAGGCCAACGGTGAAAACAAAGGCGACACAGCAGTGGTGGAGAAAATCCTACGATCTATGACTTCGAAATTCAATTACGTGGTCTGCTCCATTGAGGAAGCACAAGACACTAGCAACATATCTATAGATGAACTGCAAAGTAGTTTGCTCGTGCATGAGCAAAGGATGAGCAGCTTGGACGAGGAACAAGCCTTGAAGGTGACTCACGAAGGGACTGCAAATCGAGGCCGAGGTCGTGGAGGCTACCGAGGACGAGGACGTGGATGTGGAAGGACAAACTTTGACAAATCCACTGTCGAGTGCTACAATTGCCACAAGTTAGGGCACTTCCAGTGGGAATGTCAGAGCAAGGAAAGCAACCATACAGAAGTTTCTGAAGAGATGCTACTGATGGCCCAGGTTGGAGACGAACAATTCAAGAGTGATCTTTGGTTCCTGGACTCCGGCTGCAGCAATCACATGTGCAATCGAAAGGAATATTTTGCAGACTTTAACGAGCAATTCTCTGATAACGTGAAGCTCGAGAACAATGCAAATTTGGAGGTAAAAAGGAAAGGAAATGTACGGCTGCAAATCAACAATCAAGTACAGGTTATAACAGAAGTATTTTTTGTGCCTGAATTGAAAAACAACTTGCTAAGTATCGGACAGCTCCAAGAGAAGGGTCTAGCCGTGCTTATTCAACGCAACAGTTGCAAAGTATATCATCCTGAGAGAGGTGTTATTATGGAATCAGCCATGTCCTTCAATCGCATGTTCAAGGTTGCAGCAGTGCCTCTATCAACAGGAACGACTTGCTTCAATACGATAACGGAAGATATTGGCCAACTATGGCACTGCCGATATGGTCACTTGAGTTTCAAGGGTCTCTACACGCTACAACAAAAGGAGATGGTGTTGGGGTTGCCGCAACTAACAAAGCCATCAAGAGTGTGCAAAGACTGTCTACTCGGGAAACAACACCGGGATTCCTTTCCTGAGAAGAGTACACGGAAAGCGGAGCTGCCACTACAATTGATTCACTCCGATTTTTGTGGTCTCATTCAACCAATCTCAAACAGCAACAAGAAATACTTCATCACCTTCATCGACGATTGCAGCCGAAAGACATGGGTGTATTTCTTGCATTTACAATCTTCAAGGAGTCCAAAATCAAAGTTGAACGTGAAGCAGGACTGCCAATTAAAGGTCTGCGTACAGACCGTGGTGGCGAGTTCACCTCATCAGCATTCTTAAATTTCTATGTTGAACATGGGATAAAAAGGCAGCTTACTACTGCATATTCACCACAGCAGAATGGCATTGCCGAGCAAAAGAATCGTACCATTATGAATATGGTTCGAAGCATGATGTTCGGAAAAAATATCCCAAAAATGTTTTGGCCGGAAGCTGTTAATTGGGCAATACACATTCTCAACAGGAGTCCGACGCTTGCAATGAAGAACAAGACACCAGAGGAAGCTTGGAGTGGATAAAAACCTTCAGTTGAATATTTTATAGTTTTCGGATGCATAACTCATGTGCATGTGGTAGATAACACTCGAGGAAAATTGGATTAACGAAGTACAACCTGTGTTCTATTGGGTGTCAGTGAAGAATCCAAGGTTTATCGACTCTTTGATCTCATCAGCAGAAAGATAATTGTTAGTCGAGATGTTGTATTTGAAGAGGACAGATGTTGGAATTGGGAAGGAGAATGCGCACCATTGATTGTAGCTGATCTGGATTGGAATGAAAGTAATGGCGAAATGTGCGATGATCAGGAGCAGGAAATAGAAGATGACGAGGCACAACAGTAGGAGGAAGCTCCAAAATCGCAGCTTCCACCCACCATATCACAGCGTCCTCCCTCAACAAGGTAACGAACTTCACCAACATGGATGCAGGATTATTTCACAGGTGAAGAGCTATTTGAAGAAGACCTTGAATTACACCTCACTGATAGCGAGGGAGATGATCCTATACATTTTGAAGAAGCTGAAAAGAATCCTATATGAAGGAAAGCCATGCAAGAAGAAATTGAAGCTATAGAATAGAATGGTACGTGATTTTTAACTGATCTCTCAGCTAGGGCTAAAAGGATTGGAGTCAAGTGGATCTTCAAAACTAAGCGTGATGAGAATGGAGAGGTCAGCAAATACAAGGCACGATTGGTGGTCTGAGGATATACTCAAGAACATGGTGTAGATTATACGGAGGTGTTCGCCCCAGTAGCTCACATGGAGACTATTCAGCTAGTCATTGCTGTAGCTGCTCACCATGGATGGCCCATCTACCAATTGGACGTAAAATCTGCCTTCCTACATGGGGAATTAACCGAAGATGTCTATGTCGAACAACCACAGGGATTTGAGCAAAAAGGGGAAGAAGGTAAAGTATACAAACTGAAACGTGCTTTATATGGATTAAAACAGGCCTCTCGGGCTTGGTACAGTAGCATTGAAGGGTATTTTCTCAGCCATGGTTTTGAAAAATGTGAATACGAACCCACAATATTTACTAAGGTGGAGAAGACGAGTATCTTGGTGGTAAGTTTGTATGTGGATGATTTGATTTACGCAGGAAATGATGATAAGTTGATGATGGAGTTCAAGAGGTCCATGAAACTGGAGTTTGCTATGACCGACTTGAGAAAAATGAAGTTTTTCCTCGGTCTTGAAGCAACATAGAAGGATGATGGTATCTTTGTATGTCAAAAGAAGTACATGGCAGATCTTCTACAGAGATTTGGGATGGAAAACTCGAAATCAGTCTATAATCCAATGGTTCCAAGAGATAAACTAAGCAAGGATGAAAACGAAAAAAGAGTAGACAAGACATTTTACAATCAGATGGTCGGGAGTCTAATGTATGCCACTGCCACAAGACCAGATATCATGTATAGTGTGAGTCAAGTTAGCCGATTCATGGATAATCCCAAGGAGCTACATTTCCAAGCAGTAAAGCGAATCATTTGCTACCTCAAAGGAACAAGTGAATATGGACTGTTCTATCAGAGAAATAGAGGAAGAGAACTAGTGGGCTACACAGATAGTGACTATGCTAGTGATGTTGAAGACATGAAAAGCACATCTGGCTATGTGTTTATGCTAAGTGAGGCTGCTATCTCATGGAGCTCAAAGAAGCAGCCTGTGGTGAGTCTATCAACCACCGAAGCAGAATTTATAGCCGCAGCAGCAAGCTCATGTCAGGCAGTATGGCTCAGAAGGATACTTGAAATTGTAGGAAGAAATCAAATAAATCCCACAGTTATCTACTGTGATAATAGCTCAACCATCAAATTGTCAAGGAATTCAGTTCTGCATAGGAGGAGTAAGCACATAGACATACGCTTCCCCTTCCTGAGGGAACTTACAAGGAACGGAATGGTTGAGCTACTACATTGCAGTTCACAAGAACAAGTAGCAGATGTCATGACCAAGCCACTCAAGTTGGAAGAGTTTGTAAGAATGCGAGACAAGATGGGAGTCGTAACAAATGTAAACTGAATGCATGGGATAATTCAGTTTACGGGAGGGAATGTTAGATATCTATTGAATAAGTCTTCTAGTCGTTAGTAGTACTGGAGGTTTGTTTCCTTAGTTCTAGCCGTGTAGTTGCTGGGGATCAACAGAGTAGTTTAGATATTGATTTGCCATATTTTTAGAATTTGCAGTTGTAAGTTCTCCTATTTATATGTTTATCTGCCCCATGAATAAGACACTCAATTCCCGCAAACACATACACTTCAGTTACGTAAGGCTATCTTCCTAACATCTATCAAAAGCAAACATCAGGCCATCTTCTACTCTATTTTTAGCTAATTTTTAAACCATCAAAAGAATAGCTTTCCAAGACATAAGGAATCTCAACCAAAAATCAACAAAAAGGCAAAATCCCATAAACTCATGCAAATGTCTTAGATTAGTGTCGAATCAAAATAAGAAAGGTTAGAAAAAAACCTTGTGAAGCTCTAGAAACAAATTGGAACCCGGAAAATGCGAGTGGAAGCGGATTGAAAAATTTCCAACAAAATTACGACGGAACCAGGAATGACGAGACAACAGCTTTGAGGCCAGATTCGAAGGCTTTCAACTCGTCTTTTCAACACAATTTCTGAATGAAAGTTTTTCCCCTAACTTTGTAGATAGTGCAGAAATTGAAATACACTTAAAATAGGATGAAAAAAATGAGATAATCGAGACGCAATATGGCCGAAAATCAGCCTTTTTCTACTAAAAATTTCTGCAGAATTTTGTTCTTTTTCTCTCCATTTTTCTCTCTAATTTCTCTCTCTTTTGTTTTTTTTTTCTTTTTTCAGCCACCACCCCTCTACTCCCCTCTTGTTCTCGCCTGCTTTAATGTTATGTTTTCATGCCTTTATATGGCACAAAAAACCCCAAACCCTATGAGCAATGGTATGGATGGAGCTGTATTTTCTTGTGGCATTTGATGCTCTTAGTTCCAGAATATTCTTGACATCTCCTGATGAATGAGGTGGCATTATATACTGGTAATCTTGGAGAAAAAGAAAAGGAAGAAAAATCCCATTTTGTTGCCTCCCATTTCCAGCTGCAATGTCCTGTACTTCATGCTGGTTTGTGGCGTGAAGAAAATCGTGCGCGTGCAATGCATGCGTGTGTGGGGCATTCCTCATTTTTTTTTTTTGCAAAGTTGTATTTTCATTTTTTGATTTCTTTTCTTTTCTTCTCTTCTCTTTCCAATTTTTCTTTTCACTTTTTCCTTGTGTTTTCTTTACATATTTTTCTTTTCTTTTCACGATTTTCATACAAAAAATGATTTTTCCTTAAAATAAGAATAAAAAAAATAAAAATAAAAATAAAGATAAAGAGAAGAAATAAATAAATAAATTTTGATGGTGTCTACACTGTACTTCTTGTTGGGTTTTTTTTTCTTCTTCCTTCTATGATTTTCCCTTTCTTTTACATGTTGTTAGCCTAGATTTTGTCTCATAATGTCATTGTTCAAATATTTAGATTTGGTATTAATGAAGCATCGTATGCTGAGAAATCATTTGGTACGATGTCTTGATGAATGACGAACCTAGAAGTTGTAGCAATGCTTCGAACCAGATGCATGGAAATTTTAAAAATTTGCATTTTGACCCTAAATTTCTGCCTAATTGTACTGTGGCCCAAAATCTGGAAAAACGAATCAATTTTCCCCCTTTTAAGCATTATTCCTTCTTTGAATGTTTTACGTATATTTTTAAGCCTTTGATTTTTGGATTTTAGGGCATGAATAAAGCTTAATATTTCTTTTTAGTTGATTTAATGTCTCGTTGGGTTAGATTTTTGGGTAAAGATTTATTTTAGTTGGGTTTTTATTTTATTTTTCTGGGTTTTGGCATTGAGTTATAGAGGTTAAATCCCAACCTTTTGGTTGTTGGCTTGGCCTACAAGGGCAGGCTAACCCGCCCTTTTCCTTTGGGCTTTTCGTTGAGCCAAGATGGCCTTTGACCCAAGAAAATAATAGAAATGGCCCAAGTGGCTTTTTAGCTCAAGAAATCTGATAACTGAAATTCCATTTTAGTCCCTGGACTTTCAAATATTTTTATTGTGATCCTAAAAACTTTTTATTTCTTTCAAATAAGTCCCTATTTTAATTGTAATTTGATCCCTGAATTTTATTTTTCTTTGATTTTGACTACTAAATTTTCTAAAAATTATAATTTAACCTCAAAAACTTTCTTAATTTTTACAATTAGGTCCCTGACAGTTTTGATTTCTTAAGTATAATTTGTCCGTCCTCTTACATGTCTCATTTAAATACATTTAATTAGTAAAATTTTAGGAGTTTCATGGTTATTTATGTTTACTTCCTTTATGTGCGTTTGTTTACTTGTGTGCTTACGTGCGTATATGTTAATTCGCTTTCTCTAGGGTTTTACATTTAGATATCATACTTATGTGTTAAGTGCTCTATGTGCTTTATGTGTTTACTTGTTTTAATCATGTTTTATATACTTTATTTATTTATAATAAATGCATGAAATCACCACACTAGTCCAACGCTAGCCATGGCCTTTTTTCCGTTTTCTCACTAGTCTAATGTTAGTGAGAACTTATAGATATGGGATAGTCTAATACTAGACCCTTAAGGCCATCTATGTGCTAGAATCATATGTTTGCATGATATTTATTGCATTTCATGCATATTTTTATTTTTTATTTTTAGGATCTTTTTCTTATCTCGCATGATCTTTTCTCTATATATTATCTCTCTTATCCCTATGTACAAAAAATATGACATTTAGACTTGTATTCCATTTAGAAAATTAGAAATATGTTAGTTCATTTGCTTGATTGAGTTAGGAGAGTCACCCTTCAAATATGAGAAATGAACAAGTATAATTTCTTAACTTTAGCAGGCTCTTTTCTCCTCTATAAAAAGGAAAATTCGAGTCACGAATTTTAGCATCCCGTACCCGTATGTTGCATTCCCCTCTTCTAGGTCATGTATATTTATTTATATATATTATAATTTCTTTTTCGAGTCCCATCTTTTTACATATTTGTGACTTCCTCAAAAAATCATTTTTGAGTTTCACAATTAATGTGATTAGTCCCAATTAAACTTTGAAAAGACATTCCGACCCTCCCGATATCCTAGGCTAGATTCGTATCCATATAGAAGCATCCTAATATAATAAATTTTATAGGTTAAATTAGGAAAATTTTCTACTAAATCTTACAACTAGATTTGATTAGGTTGAAAGGGTGCCTTAGATCAAATCTTTGCCTTCCTTTTCTTCAACGGTAACTTCCTAAATTTTTTTTCTTGTTTTCAAATATTTGGAGTCATTTAAAAGAGGTTTTATTTATTTTTTCATTTAAAAATATATTTTTAGGTGATTTGATACACCTAAATTCAATATCAAGTGGCAACTCCTATTTTCTTAAAACCCTTTTTAGACTATTAATTTGGGCTCAAACCATCGCATATTTTAAGTCCTATTTTAGGCTCTTTTTCTTTATTTGTTTTCTAAAATCAAAAACTCACTTTTTTAACATTCATTAATTTTAAAAAATGGGGCGCAACAAATTGTAGTTTTTGGGGGTGATTTTGTAACAATTTCACTTAATTGATATTGATGATATTGTTGTCATCCAAATATTTTTAGTAGACCTGTATACTTTCATTATTGTAATAGTGGAGATTTTTGGACTGGACTAGATCCCATAATTTTTTCAATTCTGGTTTTCCACATTAAAAATTTTGGTGTCCTGCATTTTTTTTTCTGCATTTTATTATTGCTGTTGGCATCGTTCTTGGGTAATTTAATTTATTCTTATTTTAATTAGTATTTGGGAAAAGAGTAATTTGTCTTAAGTTAACTTTGATATTGTGTGCTTGCATCGGTACCCTTTTCCCAACATCACTAGATATGGAAAACCAGAATTCTAGAGGAGGGCATTGACAATAAGTTTGAAGTCCTTAAAACTTGTAACTCTATCCCTATCCCCATCAACAGAGGCAATAATAAGTTGGGAATCTTCAAGAGACAAATCTTGTCCCATATTTTCCACAACTTAAACGGTTCTTTCACGGTCACAAACTTTTCTCCCTGAAAATCCAAAGCTGCAAAAATCACCTGACAGAAGTCTCGGGGTCACCAATTCCAAGGTCCTTGTTCAAATCAAGAAACTTTGTAATGCTTAGCAGTCCAATTTTGTTAGTGTCACCATTTTGCATCATAGGTTTTTATCAAAGAACAAGTGAAAATAAGCATAGCACGTTATGAAATGTGGTGGTTGAGCAAGGATAGAAGTAGCAATTTGGATTCCTGTGGTTACATTTGAATTGATAGTTCATAGCTCAAAAGAGAAGGCACTTGAAGTACGAAATAGATTACGAGAATTCAATTGGTTAACCTGATAAACCGGCCACCTAGGCCCTAGCTAGACTGGATTAATAGTTAACTGAAAAAGTAATGAACTATTAATTTTTCAATGATCTGTCAATTCAATTGTGATTCAGAAAATTGGCGGGTTCAACCACCAATATAATCATTAATTAATATGGCAAATGTTGATCGCAACTCACTTTTTTTTTTTTAAACGAACTCTCATTATTATTTTTAGGGCAAATTATCCAATTGGCCCTTTAACTCTTTGTCTAGGTAAAATTAAGCCCCTCATCTATTTTTTTCTGACTTTAAGCCCTTGAACTTGTAAAACTGATAAAACGTGGCCCTTTTAGCCAGTTTCTCCGGTTTTGCAACCGGAGAACCAATTCACACGAATGCAACTTGCTTCTTCAAAGGGCATTTTTGTCCGCATATTGTAAACAAAAAGCGCACAACTCCTCCACCTTCCCTCCATTTTCCTAACCCAACCCAACTGCAAACTTCACAGCAACAGCCTTACCCATTTTCATCTTCTCCATTTTCATCTTCTCTTGAGGATCTTTGCGGAGGGAGAAGAGCAAGAGAGCAAGAGAGTTAATTCCTACTTGTCGGGTTTAGGTATCATCGACATTGAAGCAACAATGGAGGGGTGGCAAATCAGGCCAGAAAATGAATACTTTGATCCTATCCTCGCTTATGGTATGTATATTGTAACAGCCCCACTTTCCCCTAAGGCGAACCAAAGGGGTTAGCGGACTGCTTGCCCAGCTCTCGCCAGGACTACGGATCAGATTAGAGCTATCCACTTCAATCCGGAACTTACAAACGCGCGTAAACAAATCAAAATAGTAAAATAACCCAGAATAAAAAAATGAAATCCGGAGTCGGCCATGAATAGTAACCGACCCGTCAGAGCCCAACCGAAAAAAAATACTAACAAACATTCACATCTGAACTTTAGCGATTACAAATCAGAATGACATACAAAAACTTTCAAAAGTTAATACATATACACGGTTTGCCAAATCAAAAGAGGAAACGCCCCAAAAGTACACTTAGGGTTTTAATACATGAGGTATACAAAAGATATGTTCAACTAGCTCAATTTGGCAGCCATTTGTCAAATCCAGACCAAAAGGGTTTATTTTCCTGTAAGGAAAACAAAAGGAACAGAAAGGGGTGAGCTTGCGCTCAATGAGGTACCAAACAGATAGCATTAAAATCATGGCATTTCACATTTAACAAATCAGACACACATGTCAGATGTAAAGCAAAGGAACCAATGATTCAAATCAGAAGGATACGGGTGGCTCTCAGGAGCCAAATTTCCAGCGCAGTACTTGATCTAAACCGGTTGACTCTCCGTCAACGCATATAGAACCAACGCGTCCGTAGACCCCTCTTTACACCGAATTCCGTCCACCAAACACCCCTTTACCGGGCCCGCTCACCTCAACCGAACAGAAATGGTAATACTCGAGTATACCCGGAATCAAGGGTCTCAATACCCAAAATCCCCGAACAGACTACCGTGGTTCGTTATCTAATCGTCCAGGCCCTTGCCGGCCCGAGTCGAATAATTTAGCCACAGGATTGAGCTCATAGGTAATAGAAATCCGAACAGATGCAGACACAGATAATAGATTCAGATACAGATACAGGATAGCAGATTCAGATAGCAGATTCAGACGGCAGATTCAGATAGGCACTCAAAATTGGCATATGAACAGATAGAAGAACGAGTGTGATAAAGTACACCCTCGCCTCCATTTTATCAAAACAGTATTTGGCTTCAATAGTCATAAATCAAGTATTCAGATATTCAGATATTTCACATAATGGGTAGCAGGTAGTGGAACACTCACCGGCTCAACTTCAAAAGTTTTCACTTCAGATTGGCCTTAATCGCCAAGAAACCCTAAAATAATCAAAATAAACCAATTGAAGGTTTTACTTCCAGAATCGAGTAAACAGAATGCACATGTAAGACTCGACTACACGTCGTACGCCTTGCCAAATAAATACTAATGCAAGAATGCAAAAACATGATTCCCTTGGAAACGAAAAGGTAGCATGAAGACCTAGGCGCAAACAACCCAAAAGCCTTTCATTCTACCAAAAGGCAAATCCAACTTAAAGGAACCAAACGGCCTAGAAAATCGGGCAGCACTTCCCCTAAATTTCTTACTTTTCCAGCCATTAAGGCTTCATTATATCCTCAAATCAGTCCCAACATCTCACACAAAATTCATCTCATTTCCCAAAAGCCGTTCGCTAGGCTCAAAGTGGTACAAGTACAAAAATTAACTAGGAAACAACCGAAATGAAAGCAAGCCCTAAAAGAGACTCGATAACGAGTCATAAACCAATGCCAACCACAACCCCAATAAGGTTTCATATGCATATATAAGCATCATAGGTAACCAGAAATTAAGAAATGGCTTTAACTTAGGCCTTAACAAAAAAACGTATTTGACCTCATAATGCGGTAATGACACCACTTTCACTACGGTTATCGGATGGGGGTGCAAGACCCACCGTTTCGAAGCTATGAAACAGGGCTACAACAATGTAGAAGGTCACTCAGTCCAGTTCCTAGCTTAACTAGGTCAAAAATGCCAAACACTAAACCAGAATCACCAAAAATAGGTTTATAAATCACCCAATGCTGTAATGAACACAACTCAGTCTATACAAGTCCAAATGCCGAAATTCTAAAGGCATATGTTAGCTAAGACATCCAGCTACATTTCATCAGAAGACACCAACTTCAAAATCCAAACCAATTCCAGTCAAAACAAACGATTACAAGCGCAGTTTTCACATTCTGAGCAACCCAGATCAGCAATAGTAAAATCGACATATCTCACTCTACACTAATCCAAATGACCTGAAATTTTGCAGGCACTTCAAACTCATCAATACCTACAACTTTCATGTTTTGAGAAAAGTCCAATTCGGCCTCTATCTGTGACCTAAAATTTCGGACAGAATGTTCAACCAAGAACCCTAATTTTCCAGAAATTCTTCCAAATTCAAAATTGATTGCAATTTCCTATCATATGCACCTACTAGAGCCAAAGCCCCTTATTACCAACCATCAAAAACAACCACACCATCAAGATCATATGAAACCAGAAAATTCCTCAAAAAATAAAAAACTCAACCAAATCACTTCAAATCAAGAAATAATCCACAATTACTAGCACAATAGCCACCATTAGGCATAAAATAAGCATCATTAGATATAGGAGGGTGTTCATATACCACTTACCAAGTAAACAAGAGAGAGGAAGATGTTGGACACCTTAAGTCTTCAAACAAACTTCACTAAACTACTTACTAGCACCCAAGGGAGGAATTTTATGGAGTGAAATCAAGATCAAATGGTTGGATGATCACATTCAAGCAAAATGGAAGCAAGAATCTTGAAGAATTTTCCTTTCTTCTTAGCTCAAGAAAGTCGGCCACAAGAAGGTAAGAAATGGTAAGTTTTTTTCAATTTTTGTGAGATATTTACTCAAATAGTCAAAAGGTCAAAAAATGAATAGTAACTCTTAAGTTACTTCCAATCCCATGGTGACACTTGGCACCTTAGTAAATGCAATTCAATCCTTTGGTCACCTCTCACATCAATCACCTTACACTCCTTTATTTATCCATTAACACCCGATAAATTTTTCACAGTATCCGGAACTTAACCTAATTGACCGAATTTTTCCGAACTTTTTGCACTAGTGGGTCCCACGTCCTTTCTATATCCGTAATTTTTTCAAAACTACCCAATGCTAGGAAAATCATCTAAAAACTATAATTACTCATAAAATCCACCAAGAAAAATATTCTAAGCCAGAAAATGCAAAAAATTATGCAATTAAGGGGTAATAAACCCTAGGAAAAAATATTAGGATTTTACGGGTTCTCACATATATTCGTTCGAACCTTTAAATGTGAAATAGGTAGCATATTTAGTGGTCAGATGGGTGAAAAGAGTAAAATTTTGGTGGTGGGGGTTACTGAAAGTGACGTGCCAGTGGTCCTAGATGTGGGGGTATGGTGGTGGGCACTAAAGTTTGTTGTTTAAATGTTCAAAAAGTGTAGGGATTGACGAATAATTAGCATTTCATTAAAAGTTGGAACTTTTGTATTGTTTAACTTCGATTTAAGCATTACATTAGGGTTTCCCCTTGATAAAAAGCATGTGAAAAAGAAATTGAAATTTTAATTAATTATATTTGAATTTGAATAGTATATTTATCTGCATTTGTTGTAGCCCAACTTGTATTGAAACAATATATTCATATTGATATGCAGATCCAGAATGTGAAATATTTAGCATAAGATTACACCATGGGGGAAGAATAAATTGGGAAAATTATGTCAGTTATGAGAATGGAGAAGTGGCCTACATAGATATGCGTGATGCTGAACGTATGTCAATTCATGAGTTGAATAAAATGGTTGGAAAAGTTGGTCATCGTAATGCAACCATTTTATACTATTACCTTGAACCAGTTGCAGACATGAGGACTGGTTTGAGAGAATTGTCTACTGATACCCATGTTAGGACATTCTGTGACTGGGCATATAAATTCAAGGTGATGGAAGTGTATTGCCATCATCTGACAGACCCAGAAATTGAAGAACTGAAAAATGCTGTAATAATAGAGTCACCAGACAAGGGGAAAAAGAAAACTGGAGTTGTCATAGAGGAAGTAGATGAGGAAGAATGCATAACTAGATATGTAGGTACTGGGAAGAGTAGTAGAAGGGATTGTATGGTTGGGAATGTAGGGGGTGAAAAAAGAGCAAAAAACAGTCAAAGGGATAGTAATGTTAGGCCAGTAGAAGGTGTAGATACGTTTGAAAAGGTAGGGGGTGCAAAAACAGCAAAAAGCACTCATGCAGCTAGTAATGTTAGGACAGAAGAGGGTGTTCATGAAGCTGACTATGGTGGTGGTGAACACGAAGGTGAACATGAAGCTGAGGGTGAACATGAAGCTGACTATGGTGGTGAACAGCAAGGTGAACATGAAGCAGAGGGTGAAAACATAGATGATGAATCTGAATCACAAGTAGAGGAAGAAAATGATAGATTCAGTGGTGTCAATGACTATGGTGGTGAAGAGATTATGCTGCACATTTTGAATTCGAATGCTGATGGTTGTGGTGAAACTTCACAGCAACAGCAGAGAGATGAAACAACTGACCAGACGCAATATTCAGAACAGGAGAATGTTTGTGGAAGGCAAACAGAAACTGACCTGGAAACACAACAGCAAGGTGCGAGAAAGAAACAAGTTAGGAGAAAGAGAACCAGATCAGCAGAACAAACTAGCCAGGCACCAGAGGATATAGATTCACTCCAACAAGATTACATCCCTGATCACCTGAGCAGTGACAATGACTCTTCAGATGATGAATTCAAAGGGAGATACAAGGACTTTGTCCTAGAGAAATTCCTCAGGGATCCCAAATTCGAGATTGGGATGAAGTTTGAGTCAAGAGCACAATTCAAATCTGTTGTGACCGAGTATGGGATTAGGATGGGTAAACCTGTTTGGACTAGTAAAAATGAGCCCACCAGGGTGAGGGCCAAGTGCAGGGAACCATGTAAATGGTTTGTATTTGCTTCAATAGAAAAGGCTCTGGGCACAAAGGATTTGGTAGTAAAGAGTCTGCATGATGTCCATGAAACATGCAGCCATGCATGGAAAAATAAGAATATTACAGCCAAGTGGCTGTCTGACAGGTATGTAGAGAGGATAAGATCAAATAACAATCTGCCAACAAGAGAGTTAAGGCAAACAGTCCATGAAGACTACCAGGCAGAAGTATCTAAGCATGTTGCAGCTAAGGCGAAGACACTAGCTATAGAGAAGATCAAGGGGTCAGCTGAGTCACAATACAAGAAAATATGGCAATATTGTGAAGAAATTAAAAGGACTCATCCTGGCAGTACAATGGAGGTTATGTTCACTCCATTTAGAGAATCTGGATGTAATCCAAGGTTCATGAGGATGTACTGCTGCCTTGGCCCACTGAAGAAAGGCTTTAAAGATGGGTGCAGACCTATTTTGTGTTTGGATAGATGTCATATTAAAGGTAGGTACCCAGGCCAGCTGTTGACAGCTATTGCAGTGGATCCCAACAACGGCTTTTGGCCAGTTGCATGGGCAGCTGTTGAAAAAGAGGCCACGGAGCAATGGAGATGGTTCCTAACCCTCTTGAGTGGCGACCTGGAAATACAGAACCAGGGACATTATACTTTCATCTCCGACCAGCAGAAGGTAAAAGCTTAATGAGAGATCTAAAACTTTTATTCTATGGTTTTATAGCAGATTTTAAGCCCCTGAACTTTTAGTGTAGGTAAAAACAAGCTCCTTAACTTTTAGTGTAGGTAAAAACAAGCCCCTGAACTTTTAATATAGCATACTTGTTGCCCTCAAACTAACCACTTGGCTTAGATATCTAACTTATACCTGTTGTGATATTTTTTGTAGGGACTAGACAGAGCACTTGCAGAGGTTCTACCAAATTCTGAACACAGATATTGTGTTCAACACATGTATAGGAATTTCAAGAAGAAACATCCAGGATTAGGTTTAAAGGATCGATTGTGGCATATAGCAAGCACCACAACAGTGGAACATTTCAACCAGGCCTTGGATGACCTTGAAGCCTATGACCAAGAAGCACATGCATGGGTGAAGAAGGGACCACACCCTCAACATTGGTGTAAGGCCTTTTTTTCCAAACATACACAGTGTGATATGTTGGTTAATAATCTGTGTGAATCATTTAATGCCCATATTTTAGAGGCTAGGGACCAGCCTATTATTTCTATGATGGAGGCTATTAGGGAATACCTCATGGAAAGGATCCAAAAGAGAAGGGCAGCAATGGAAAAATACAAGTTAGATGGTGGACCACTCATTAGATCGATTGTGGAAGAAAGGGTCAAACGTGCAGCACAATGGGAAATAACATGGAATTCAAGCTCAGGTTATCAAGCAAAAGGGCCACGGGGAGCCCAATTTGCTGTTGACCTTGACAAAAATGAGTGCACCTGCAATCTGTGGGCCTTGAGTGGCATTCCATGTTCCCATGCAATTGCTGCTCTACATAGAGCTAAAAAGGATCCCTACAAAATGTTGGCTAATTGCTATCATAGGGAGGTATTTTTTACCATCTATGATAATGTGTTGCAGCCTATTAATGGAGATATTCAGTGGCCACAGTCAGACATGCTGGAGTTGGATCCACCAGCAAGTGTCACTCAACCTGGTAGGCCAAAGAAAGCTAGAAAGAGAGATGTTACAGAAGGAAAAGATCATGGCAAAAGGTTACGAAAGAGGGTTGTAATCCACTGTAGAAAGTGTGGAGGGACTGGACATAATGCTAAAACTTGCAGGAATCCTCCTAAGTCATCTACTGAACAGCAACCTTCTCAACAACCAGCACCTACTGGACAACCTTCTCAACAGCAGCAGCATGAAGCACCAACAAAAAGACGACGTGTGCGTTTGCACTTCATTATAACTTTCAGCCTGTTTGTGACCTTTTTTTGAGATCTGAAATGCTTTTTTTAATTTGTAGGTAAGCAAGAATCAGGGACAAAGAAATCAGTCCCAGCCTTCTCAGCAGCCACCAACACAGCAACCTCAGTCCCAGCCTTCTCAACAGCAGCCAACACAGTAACCTCAGTCCCAGCCTTCTCAGCAGCAGCCAACACATCAACCTCAGTCCCAACAATCCACCTCAAGGCCAGCAGTTCATAGGAACAAGAGAAGTACATCAAAAAGGCCACTGACAGAAGCAGACAAAGGTTTTATTAATCTCAACTATGCTTATTTGGGTAAAGATCCACCTTTCAATGTTGGAAACTGGCAGGGAAGAGGTGGAGGAAGAGGAAGAGGCAGGGGAAGGGGAAGAGGAAAGGGTCCATCTGGAACAAGTTCTTGAAGTATTGCTGGACCTGCAAATATTTTTGTGTGATTTTGTTGACTGTAAATGGATGTAACTAGAATGTTGAAACTATAAATGATATTTTTTTGAATAGGCTTTTGTGGGGAATCAAAGCATGTGCCTGTGCTTGGTATCTAGTTAGATGGACACAGGTCACTGCTTTTTGTGTATTTGTCTGTTTCCTATGACAGTGATTGTTGACTGTATTTACAGGCAAATACCATTGTAATTTCCTTTTGCTAATTATATTCTAATGTTATGCAGTTGCTCTCTTATATTTGTATGGTTTGGTATAGCAGTTTTTGTTGACTAGATAAATCAAATAAATCCAACAAAGCCCATGACATGCGAATTGGGATAAATAATTCTCATCACATTACTTGCCGAAAATTACAGTTAGCATTGATTGGGTTCAACCATACTTTCACACTAATATGTGGGTACAACAAAGACTTGTTTAAGCTAAACAATACAATATACTTCTCCCTAACCATCTGCATCATACACCATAGATCCATTTGCTCCATCCATGGTTCTCAAAACTGACAGTTCCCCTATCCAATATGTTACACTTACACACTGCCCTTCATGTATCCTCTTCAATTTGCATAATCCCATTACATTTATTCCCAATTTGGAGCATCCCAAGAGAGACTCCACCTGCAATTTTTTTCTCTGTAAGCACCATTATTACAGCAACCAACCAACTTACCACAAAAACCCTTACAAGCAACTTGTTCAACCATTTTTGCCACCGCAGCTGCTTCTTTGTTTCTCTCAATTTTGCCTTCAACTTGGCAGCTTTTGCCTCGGATCTCGCGGCTGCAGTTTCAAATTCGTCTTTTTGCTCTTCTGTTGCATTGATCCTTCTTAGAAGGCCTGGTATCACCTCAATAGAACGACGGCACATCTCGTCGTCAATCCAATTCCAATACCCGCAGCCACCAATTTCTTCTGAGCAAATGGCGTACCTTCTTCCTGGATTTCTATCAGTCCAAGAAGTAATCATCTTCGTGACTTTACCGCAACGACAAGTAGGAAGCAGAGGGCCGCGATATTTGCGCATTTTTTCCTTCCCTTCACAAAGCTTTTACCTTCTCCCCTTTTTTTTTCCTTTCAGACTGCTCTCTTGCTTCAATGTCGATGATTTTCTGGCCTGATTTGCCACTCCTTGTTGCTTCAATGTCGATGATACCCAAAGCCGACAGTGCTGATTCTCTCTTGCTCTTCTCCCTCCGCAAAGATCCTTAAGGGAAAATGAAAATGGGTAAGCAAAATGTAGGAAACCTTTTCTCTTGCCACTCCATTGTTGCTTCCATTGTTGCTGTGAAGTAGGGTTGGGATAGAAAAATGGAGGGAGGGAGGAGTTGTGCGCTTTTTGTTTACAATATGCGGACAAAAATGCCCTTTGAAGAAGCAAGTTGCATTCGTGTGAATTGGTTCTCCGGTTGCAAAACCGGAGAAATTGGCTAAAAGGGCCACGTTTTATCAGTTTTACAAGTTCAAGGGCTTAAAGTCAGAAAAAAATAGATGAGTGGCTTAATTTTACCTAGACAAAGAGTTAAAGGGCCAATTGGATAATTTGCCCTTATTTTTATCATACGATTTTTATTTATTAGACTATGATATAAAAAGATGATGAGAGTGCCATTATAAAAGAGTAGATGGTGATTAATATTTATTATTATTATTTATTTTCAATGTATTATTTTATTATATCACATGTTTAAGGAATCGTGACAGGTATGATTGGTTTAGATTTGATTAGGTGTGATTAGTATAGCACATGTAAAATGTGGATGTACGCTTATAAGGGCATATGTATTTTGTGCATTGATACGGTATACACGAATAAAATTTATAAATACAACAAAATTATGTAAACGTGTACCATGTAATATAAAAGTTATAACAACTAGATAATCGCACGAAGTTACCGTCCATACCGGCCTCTGAACCTGGTTCAACCAATAAACCCATTGTTGAACCGACGGCCTTTTCGGATTGATGTCCGTAAAATTATCCTTATGTGTTCCCATCATTTACCCTTTTCTTTTCCTTCCGCTAAAACTCCAAAATGAGCAGCCAAAGCTATCTGCAAAAACTACCTTTAACGTTAAACCCCTCTATCCTTTCTCCCTCCCGATCTTCGCCAGCATCTCTCCAAATAAACCTTCTTCAATCTCACCAAAAACCAACACAGAATAAGTTGAATGGCTGTAATAACTCTTGTTCTTCCTTGTTACCTGCTGCTGTAGGAGGTTCTTCTTCTGGGATTTTGTCTGCAATCGGGAGAGCAATTGAGGAAGAAGAAGAGTACAGAAAAGCCAGGGCTGAGGTTCACAAGAAGAGTGTGGATTTGGAGGGGTATTCAGTCGAAGGGATTTCAATTGGTGGTCATGAAACTTGTGTTGTTGTTCCTCAACTCAAGGCCGCTTTTGACATTGGGAGGTGCCCTTCTAGAGCTGTTCATCAGAACTTCTTGTTTATCACTCATGCCCATCTTGATCACATTGTAAGCTCTTTGCTTCTTCTTCTTCTTCTTCATTTTTGGTTTGTTTCAATTGAGTTGCTGCAATGATCCTTGCTTGATTGAAATCTCATTTCAGTTATGATTGGGATTTTCTTTTTGAAAATTTTTATCTTGTTTCTTTTTATTTATTTATTTATTTTTGTGAAAATGAGGTGCTTGGATTGCTATTTAGCAATCAGGTGCATATTTATCTTAACGGGCGTTTCCGTTGATTTTGCGACAGAGTATACTGACAACTTCTGGTGATAATGTTCATATCTACTTAATAATAATTTTAATCCTAAATATGTTTAATAATTTGAAGTTCAACTGGTAGTGAGGAGGGGAATATATTTTTATTTTACGTCTAGCTGAATATGCTTGAGCAAATATTTTAGTTTGTATAATAATGACATGTTGGAGGAGGACTAGTAGATTTGGATTGTGCCGCACAGCAGTTGATGGTTTGTAATATTTGATAATAGTATTTGTTGACACTGAATTTTATCTGTTTATACTTTGATTTAAATTAAGAGTTTTTGCAGTTTCTACTGATTTAGAGTGGACTTCCAACGTATGTGACTGCTCGTGGTCTTTACATTATGAAACTTCCAATGGTTTTTTTTCCACATTGTATTAAATAAGATGAGGAGAAGTTATTTGATATTCACCTTCTATATGTTCATATTCTTATTATATCTTATCTTTTTTTACTTGGTTGATGTTAAGAGGACTTTTTGCAATTTTACTGAATTAGGGTGGACTTCCAATGTATGTGGCTACTCGCGGTCTTTACAGCTTGAAACCTCCAACTATTTTTGTTCCACCTTGTATTAAAGAAGATGTCGAGAAGTTATTTGATATTCACAGGGCCATGAGTAATGTAGAACTCAACCTTGATTTGGTTGCTCTGGATATAGGTATGCATTCCCTTCTGATACAGTTTCTTTCGTTCTTTGCTTGATATCTCATAGTCCGTAGCATGATTCCTAAGTTTATGATCAGGGGAAACTTATGAAATGCGGAATGATCTTGTTGTGCGGCCATTTAAAACTCATCATGTCATACCCAGCCAGGTAATAGTGCAAAACTTTCTTTTTGTTTTCCCCTTTTCTTTAATTACCTTGTTTCTTTGTATCATCAGAAGCATCCATTTTGCACAATCTACTAGGGTACACTTGTGTGGATGTTGGGGATAAAGTTTGGAAAATTATAGGTAGATGATACTGACCTTTCCTGAGGTTCACTGCTATTCCAGATACCTCCCTGTGGTTCTTGAATTAACACCAACCTTTCTTGCTAGAAACATCAACTAAATGGCATTAAGTTTTCTGATCGAGACACTTACAGTCCTCTCATTTTGGTGTCACCCTTTCAGCAGCCGCTTTCTCTTCACTCTTATCAAATCCCTTCCCATTTTCTCTGTCAACCCAAAGTGTCCTTTCCTCCTACTCGTTTCCCACCTCACCAACGTTTCCCTTTCTGAATTTACCTCATCCACCCTCTGCACTTCCTCTTGCTATTCCAGTGTCTCGGGTGCCTCCCCACCATCTGATTTCCAAATGCCTAAAAATAATATATTCATGTCTGCTGATTTGTTCAACTTCAGATCATCCCATCTACTACTACAATGACTCGACATCAAGCACATAGATTTAGAAAAACTTGGATATATTTATTTGCCAATACTTCTCCTATATATATATATATATATATATATATTTAGATATCTTTAACTGAGACTGAGAATTGGGTTGATGATGAAGGGAAAATGCCTTTGGGTAGACTCCAGTTTTGATAAAACTGGGTTCTATGAACATATAGAATAATTTGGTGATTTTGATATGTTCTCCTTTTGTATTTAGTGTGATCATGTTGGGTTCTAGTTCAAAATGTTCCAGTTTTATCCATTAGTTTTTTGCAAATCATTTGCATCAACTGACAGTGGGACTTCATAGGGTCAGATTATTTTGGTTTTTTATTTTGGGCAGGGGCGGAGTTGCTGACTTTTGATGGAGTTTTTTTTTTTTTTTTTATGGGGTGGTTCAGCTCTCACTTTGGGTGACTAGGTTTCTGCAAATTTGGCAGGCTGTTACATATTGCCTGGGGAGATGAAGGATATTGAAGAGGAAATGTAAAGCAAGCATGGAAGAAACTAGAGAACAGTAAAATGGAAAAAGAACTTGTTAGGATTTTGTTTTTTTGTTGACTGTGGAAGGGCAGTTATGATGAACCAATACCTCAATTTCTGCATGTAATTAATTTTTACTCATTGCTATTTACTGAAATTGGTGGCAAGAGTAGTTAGTTGAAGCTGAAGTGAATCTGAAAAGAGGCAATAGTCATTCTGGGAACCACTACAGAAGGACGATTAAACCACAAGGAGGTTGGTCTGATTTACCAACAATTTAATAGATACTTTTAAGGTTAATGTTAATGTAAAACTGTTGAAAATCCTATAGAAATTGTGGGTGACCAAGAGCTTGGGTGAGTGAAACTAAGACATGCTCGATTTGCTTGCCAACTTTTGCCCTGAGGTTGAAATTGCTCTTAATGCTGCATCATTCTGGCTGCTGCTTATGCGTACAGGGTTATGTTGTTTACTCTGTTAGAAAGAAGCTGAGGAAACAATATATGCACCTAAAGGGAAAGCAGATTGAGAAACTGAAGAAGTCTGGTGTTGAGGTTTGCGAAATGAAAACTGCTTGCAATATATACATTTTTCTTTAATTTCATCTTAGACAGGCTGCCATTAGAGTTTTCCTCCCCCTTGTCTAATGTGAGATACATTTTTCAGATCACAGATACTATCTTGTGCCCTGAAGTGGCCTTCACTGGAGACACAAAGTCTGATGTTTTCCTTGATCCACGCAATGCTGATGCATTGAGGGCAAAGATCCTTATAACTGAGGTCAAGCCTTTTGCTTTTAGCAATCACATGATGCATCTTTATGAGATCTCTTTAAAGGTGTTACCAACTTATGTCTCTGTAAAGACCTCCTGTGTCTCTTAGGATTTTCTAATAAATGTCAAAAATGAACATTCTCTTTCTAAAGTTTTAGCTACTGAACTGATTTTCTTGTAGTTGTCCTCACCCTGTACTCCTAAAGGATTCATATTTATTGCTCTATGTGATGATCATGGTAAAATGTGGATTTTGATATCTGTCCTTAGTAGATTTAATATTTTATTGAAGGAAATGAATAATCTCTAAGTCTTCAATGTCTCTTTTAAGTCATATACCTATTTTCGAGCAAAGATGAACTTTTCATATTTCGGCTTTTAAAGTTGGTCCAAGTGTGAGCATGGCTAGTCTGTGTCAGATAGCAAGAAAATTTCTATCCTATATTCTTAAGACCTCTACCACATGCGTCTCGTTCTTCCAGATTGAGGAAATGCATGAATGGGTTGAATACATAGCAATGTAGATCAGAGGTGGTTGCCTTTCCATATCTCTAAATGAAATATTAGATTCTTTACATTTTCTATTATCTATGAGATACAGTCTCTGTTTCATAATATATGATCAAGTTTGCTTGAGATCAGAACCATTTATACTTTAGAACCCTCTGGAACTTAACTTTACCTGCTGTGAGAGATGACTTGAAAACTTTGACGTTTAGTCAAAAGCCTTGCTTCCTGTTTGTTATTATTGTATAATTTTATTTCAATGATATTTCTGATATACTAAAAATTTCTGTTCTGGACAGGCTACCTTTTTGGATGAGAGTGTCACTGTTGAACATGCACGTGATCACGGTCATACACACCTATTTGAGGTACTTGAGTATGAAGCAACTGGTCTACAAAATTATGCCATTATGATTTACATTGTAGTCCATCTGAAGCAGATGCAGATGATAGTACACATGATAAGTAACCATGTTATGAAAGTATATCTGAAAGCTTGTTTGGGGTACAAATGGGTTCTGTATTAGTTATATTGTTTACCATTGGAAATGCAGATTATGGAGCATGCCCAGTGGATTAGGAGCAAAGCAGTAATATTGACTCATTTCTCTCCCCGCTACAACATTGAGGTACGTGATGCAGTTTGTTGTTATGATCTGTTTATCGCAATATATTTTTAGAAGTTTTTGTTGGCTTCTTGTAGTTGATTGCTAATCATGTTGAATTTGTCCTCTATTATCGTTTTTTTTTTTTGTTTCCTTTTTCCACTTGACTCTTTTATTCTGCTTTTGTGCCTTCCCTTTAGATTTTGGCCTTTCTTCATTTGAGATTTTTTAGATAGTTTGTTATGAATGAAGAACGAGGAGCAGGGATTTGGAGTCTGGATGCATATAATTCTTTTACTATAATCACCAAACAGACAAATCACTGGAAAAATTAAAAAAGACAAACGATGAAAAAAACCATAGACAGCTGGTAATATGTCTCAGCCAAAAAAGTGTTCCTGGCAAGGGTTCAAGTCTTATGTTGTTTGATGTGTCAATTTCAGGACATCCGCCAAGCTGTATCAAGATTGCAGTCAAAGGTCTCAGCAAAAGTAATTGCTCTAACGGAGGGTTTTAAATCAAAGTATTCGTAGATGGGAGCTGTATTACTCTCTACAATGATCTGTTGTTTGTAATTGTTATTTAGTTTTCACTATCTTTGTTTGCAACAATTTGTTGTAGTCTCCACCTGTGCGTGCGTATGTAAATTTTCAGGTGATTCTGTAGATATATTGGATAAGCTTTTGTAGAAGGAGCTTCTAGAGCAACGTTTAGGGAATGGTAGGGTTATGGATCACAGGTTTTCAGAGTCAAATTTGGCACAGTAGATCAACTTTCCACATTTGATTTCCTGGACGCTCTCTTTAAATGCTCTTGAATTCAACAATGCAGCGCCCTAGAGTTTTTTTTTTCCTTCTGTTTCTTTTTCTTTGAATAACCTTGCGATCTTACAAGTGCCTTTTTGAAGGAAATGAAACTAATATACTACTTAGAAGTTATAGTTATAATATGTACATCCCCCGGTTCATGTCCTGGACCATGCCAAATTTGCAGCAAAAGAAGGGATATTTTCATGCTTGATTGTTTAAGAATGAAATGCAGCTTTACTGGAATAGACGCTACTGCTCCATATCTTAAAATGTACAGAAAGTTAATCTTGCCGATCTCATTTGTTTGATCACTTGGTTGCTTTGGGATATTTTTCTAGATAGGCTAAGCTCTCTACTAAGAGTGCAAATGAGTCGAGTCAAGTCGAATTTTGGTTTAATCAAACCGAGCTTCTAGTTAATTTTATGAAGTTCGAGCTCGAGCTCAACGAGTTCAAAATATTAAGCTCAAGCTCGAGATTAAAAAATAAAAAATTATTATTATTTTATTTTTAAAAAATAAAAATAATTATTTTATTTTTAAAAATGAATAAAATAATAATTTTTTCTAACAAATAATAAAACATTAGGGATATATATGTAATTTTACTATTAAAATAAAAATATATATATACATATATAATCGAACTCGCGAGCCAATGAACTTAATGTTTTTAAGCTCAAGCTCGACTTGATTAGCTCGAACTCGTATTCGAATCGATCGCGATCGACTTATGAGCGGTTTGATTCGTGGACTGCCCTACCCTCTAGCCAAATACAGCAGGAAGTGACAACGAGAAAGTATGTTGGAATCTTGTCCTTGACTCCACACATCATATCAACTTCTTTTTTACTCAGTTAACATCAATCTCCCCACAGGGTCTATCATGGGTGACCAATTTGTTTTTTGTTCATGATATCCTATCTGACTAGTCCAATGCCAACCTTCTTTAGAGGCTTATTCTGGCAGACTTTGGTATGCAATTGTTGTTTCTCCCCTTCACTGCAACAAGAAAGTAGTATCCTTTGACAACCTTTGACAGTATAAATATGCTTCAACTGAAAAGTCAGAAGTACAAGTTTTTCCGATGAAGTCGACCTTTGATCAGTTATTTTCTCAACAGAAACACGCTTCAATCCTCCCTCCCTAGTGATATTTACAGAAAGTATTTGACATCTAGATGACTCGAGTCTTGTAGCAATCAGGGAGGGACTCCCACTAAGTTGGTCTGTGATGCTTTGAAAAGAAATTATGTTCTGAGATGTTGCTTGCTGCAAGTTTTAGGTGTATATTACACAAATTATGAACGATATATGTTTTTCAACTCTTGTGAAACGTGGCGTCAAGTACTATTCAATTTGGTGACGGTGCTGTTTTTGGGGGTGTTTGTGAAAAATTTTACTGTAACAAAGTTTTTAGAGTATATTTTGGGATATTTTTAGAAAATATTTTGGAATATTTAAGAGTAGTAGAGTTTTTAAAATATATTTTGGAATATTTTTTGAATATTAAAAAAAATTTAGATTACTTTTTAGATTATCTTTTTGAAAAACTAGTTTTTGAAAAACTAGTGGATCCAAACAGAGGTTTTTAAAAACAAAGAACCTCTGATGTTATGTTGAAAACATTTATCTTATTGTTTGGACTTGGATGGCAAACAAACAATGTTTTTGTGTGAACCTCTTGTCTGTGTATTCATAAATGTCATGTAAAGATATATAATGTTTAATGAGAGCAGGATTTAGTTGCTAATTAATTCACATCAACTTTCCATTGAAGGCAAGATTCTAGAACTTGGTGGGTTGGTAAACATATCAGAAGATCCATAGGTTTATTCAGACATCAATTTTAAACACCTAAGCAAACTTTTCCTCACTAAGTATGCTCGACTGGCTGATAATTTATATTTAACAAGTTAAAATTGTAGGATCGGTCATATGAAAAAGAAGCATGAATTTTCAATGCATAAAATGAGCTGAGAAACAGCCACTAGTTAACAATGCTTCACACTGAGCTTCAGCTTTTCCTTTGGGGATGGCTACAAGATGCAGATTCACTAATGTGATTCAGCTACAACCATTCTCACTATAATTACGCTTTTGTAACATGATTTCCCAGTCAATTCTGTGGAATCCAAGGTAGCTCAGGAGAGATTGGTGATGGTCCTCAAACTCTAGTATATTTGGATTGTTTATCTATTATGGCTGTGATCACAAGAGCACACTCCAAAGGGTAGCAGGATCTTCACCACACCTGGTATGAACCTCTTTTATTCTTTCAACAGAACTGCAAATCCCACTACACCTCCAATCAAATGATGCCACGCAAGCGCTACCAGACTGTGCTTTCCATTCACATTCTGTAAAGTCAGGTGAATTTCATTAGACATACCAAAGAATGAAGACTAATACTACTTGGCACGTTCAAAGTATTAGGCCTATGACGCTTCTGTATGATGATCTTTCATTCTTGACAAGTTTGAAAATTGTAATTGTCAATATGTATTTATTGGTGATTCATCCATAACTGTTAGACAGATCTAGGAGTTCTAAGTTCCAACAAACCTTAAGAGCAAAGACATAAAAAGAAATATACAAGAGAAGTGACTAGAGTTGATTCGCACATTCTCTCCTAATGCTTCCGAGAATTACTGAACTGAATGTTCGCCATCACAGTTATGGAATTTTTCTGTTGTTAACTACACTTTTTTGCCCTTAAAGCAGTGTACTTGTTGTTGAGGAACATAGTGTTGGGTCACTAATTGGTGTAAAGAAGCAAAAGTAGAACTATGGGGACTATATTTTGCCCAATAAAGGTCCAAGTGCATAGTGTATAAACCTAATATATCACTTTGCACAATGGAATTGGAGCCAACAATAGCATAAAACAAGCAGAAGCAAGAACAAAACTTGGAAACTGCATACCGTGTGGTGTTCTACAGCACATATTATGATCGTTAATGTGCTCAACTTCAAGACCAATTAGCCATGCCCCCAGTGAAACATCTTCGTTTGCATATTTATGCAAAATTGGTCTGAAATCATAATAATAACTTAATGAGAGAAGTATCATACAGAAATCCAACTACAATGCAAAATGTCTAAGAATTTGAGTTCAAAAAATACGTATGTGGATATGCGGTTAAAAGAAATGGATATGTGGAGTCAAGCGGAGCATTCACCCTGTTTCAATAACCCAATGAGGACTTAGCTAAATATATTTTTCATCTCATGAAAGGCAACCAGAGGGTGACTGGAACTTGCAATTTTTGTCAGGAGAGGAAGTCACTCTTACCAGCCTAGCCAACTTTGGGCCATGCTAGATTGCTTCCACCTATTATATTGCAACTCTAATTAAGAAATAAGATTATGTTCTCAGATTTGCTTCCAAAAGTTAAGCTTAATTTCCACTACAACTTTGAGGTCAAAATGTTTCTAAAGAAAACAATGCAATTTTGGAAACCAAGATTGCATGCCTGTGTCGATAGTTTACACTATAAAATCAAACTCTCTGTTCTCTTCCTATAACATGAAAAATAACTGAATGAGATACTCATGATTCTTACCGGTTGACAGAGATGTATGTTGCCAATTCCTGTGAGATAGCATATATCTGACCAGTTGCATGTCTGAAATATCGGTTCCCCTCCTCTCCAAATTTCCAATGTTCAGGTTCGTGGTACTTGACGTCCCTGACAAATGAGACAGAAAATGAGAGCAGAGAAAACATATTTTGTGAAGCACATTGCTGACTAAAGCATGATATCTTTAAGAATTGTTGGGATTAGAGAAAATTACTTCTGATAAAGAACTGGTCCTGATTTCATACACCCTATGTATACCCTTGGTTTTGAACGGTGGCGGGCAAGAGTAGCAGCTAATGTGCCTGCACTACCAGGTAAATCAATACTTTTAGTAAATATACAAAGTTCCAAACTAGTGAATTGAGGCAACATATACTGAACAATAGATGTTCCAGATTTCCAGCTTCTACAAGTATATAAAGAACTATGGGAATGAAAAGAGGAAAGGAGATGGTATACGCACCCAGATTTACGTGAACATCATCATCGATCTTAACGTAAAAGTCAGCATCCCATTTGGCTACTGCAGTAGAAAAGAATGCTTTTGTCTTTGCAGATAACTCATGATATCCCTCAACATGTTCCTATAGAAAAAATCACAATACATGTGACCTGCTATTATAAAGAATGTCCACGGTGTAGAGAGCCTTGGCTTATACGTACCAGCCGGAGAATGTCATTATGCTGTTGTTCCTCCAAGTCGATTGCTCTGTCCAAAATGCTATTGGATGTTGCACTGCAAAGACCAGCATAATATTTGTCAGAGCACATCTTGGGACACATTAATTTCATAAATGACTTCTTATGACGAATATTTATTAGGTATAAGCAACAAAATGCTTCAAAGAACATGATTAAATTTCTAATTCGGTCAAGTCCTCCAACTGCATTTTCAAATATATATTTCCAAGCGTGCCAGCAGACAGACTTCTTTCCGAGTTTTACTCACATTATGATTGCTGTGATGGAACTATCAAGTACCATTCAGGAAATGTAAGAAATGTGCAATTGTAACGAAACAAGTAGCAATGTTATGCAATTACATAGTTTGCTGCCACCATCACTGGGGAGCACAGAAAATATGGTTTGTAATTATGTTGATTTTTTTGTCAGTTAACATGGCTTAATCCTATGTTAACTATGGAAGGTGCTGGCAACATTGAGGACAATTGGAAAACATAAAAATCCCCATATTGGAAACACATTATAACAAGCACATACCACAAAGTCTTAGAGCTCAATGATCCAGTTTCCCTGAATTATTGTAGTCATTCCATGACAATATAGAAGCCAGCAACAAGTGCACTCTGACACTATTGAGACCCGGAGGGAGGGGGAGACAGGACAAGGAATGGCATCTAGTTCCTAGTGATATTCATGAAGAAAGAAAAGATTCGCCAGTTATTTGCGATAAATTTTTACATAATACTTTTGTCTAGTTGAAAAGAAGTTCACCCATAATGTGCATTTCCCAAGTAAGCTCCATTTCCTAGTCAGACTTCTTATTTGGTCAACTTGACACGTCATGACCATATTATGATCCAGAATTACTCTGCTTTAATTTACATAAGCAGTGGCGGAGCTAGGACCCTGTGGTGAGGGATGCAACAGTCAATTTCAAAGTAAATCATGCTCTATGATTATATGAGAAATACACTATATACTTTGATTCAAAAAGCCAAATCCTTTTTTCTCATTAGAGTGTTGTTAATGTTTAATTCAGAATAAGTCCGAAATTTATATTAGAAGTAATTAATAAAATATCTTATATTTTTTAGTGGTTAAATTAGAATAAAGGGACAATATATAAATCTTCAAAGGATAATCTATATAGAGAAAGGAATTTTGTTAAATTTAAGGGGGGCAATACAACTAAAATAGAGAATTTTATGAAATTCAGAGGGTACAAATGTGGTGCAGAATTAAAAATCTTGAAAATTTTCAAGCCCATTATATAATTTTATAAAATTTGAGAAGGGGGGGGGGGAAGCAGTTGTCCATCCTCAATCCTATGTGGCTCCGCCACTGTACATAAGTACAAGTTTCTGTCATTATGGCATCCCAAAATTGATTATCCAGCCGATTCTGTTTCCAATTGTTGCAATTCACAGAAGCTGGAGACGAATGACATACAAGAGGTTATTATTGCCACTATCTCTTTGTTTGGCTGAACTACAGTTAAGCTTGTTAGCGAAATGGATGATAATGTAAAGTGCTTTAATTCTTAAGACTACCTATTAACACTATCCTTGCAGATCATACAAGAACAGGAAAGAAGGCAGACCTTAACTAGCCAGTGTACATTTACTATCAAGACTGCTACTCATTGCGTCATTGACAGTTGTATAAAGGTGCCTTGCTCTAAACTACTATAGTGTAATCATTAGCACTTCACTCTCCTTTGTTTTAAGGTGTTTATGAATTGGCAGATCTCTGCCAAGCATACAAACTGGAAGAGCATCCTTATCCTTGCCATATTGATGACAAATTGTTGAGTTCATCAGTTGTTTTTCAAGGTTGCTCTTTTCTTCAAGTCCTTGTTGAGTTGTTGAGTTCATCAGTTGTTATTATTGTGACTATCATCATTCATATGCACATGAAAAATGAAATCAACAAAAACAATATTCACCTGTGACCTATCATGAATCGGATGAATATGCCCTTTTCACGCTCTAACTGAACTAGCTTTTCACCTGGTCAACAAAACAATGTGATTTTAAATCTAATCCAGAGCAGATGAATATATATTGCGGCACAAGAGCAGAACAAAAGTAATATTACCTTGAGGCATCCAGGTTTCTCTAACTGAATCACGCCTCTTTCTGCTACTAAAAGCTGTGTTAATTCCAATGACTATAAATGCCTTTTCGCGCTTACTCTTGCCATTTGAGTCCGTGCCAAGGGCAGGCAAATTTTCAGATTTTCCCATCTGATCAACATCTCTAGCAGATGGTAGCTCCAGCCGAAGCTTAGCAATTGAATTGTCGAGAGACCTATTATTCCTCCACAAGCATTAAAAGAGTCTTGTTACCAATTGTCTCCTCTGTTGTCATAGGCACGGTATAGATCGATATGAACAACATGAGCAGTGCCTTAATTAAACCAGTAACCTTATATTTGGCTAGGAAAAATCAAATTCTGTTTAGCAATTTAGCTTCTTTTAGATGGATGTTATATATATATCAATACTAAATTATGAAACAAGCCCAAAAACAAATCGGAAAATGCAATCAAGAATACTCACTTAATAGCTTCTTGAGCTTCCTTATAACCTCTGATGACATCCTCTTTATCCTGATTGCAAAAGGAAACTCTGCTCAAAATATGCAAAAAGAACAGCACAGACAGCAGCGGATTACAATGCTTTGGGAAAGATGAAGACAGAAAAAACAGTGAATGTACACCTTCTCCCTTTTTGAGTCAATTGCCAATTCTTGTTGACGTCTCCTCAGAGAAACTATCGGATCATCCCACTCAGAAGGAGCCCACAACCTAAAACTCAGCCATGATTTCAATTATCAGCTCAAGAATTCATAGCATCCCAAAATTTGACCAAACAATTCCTTCAGAGAAAGCCCTGTCCATGTGTAAATCATAGCACATCTAAATATTTAGTCTTCCAAATTCAGCCAGCTTTGGCATATGCTGGACTAATCCACCCCTCTCTTGATCTTGACTCAGACACCTACTAAAAAAAGCAATTGGAAATTGCTAGATTTCTTTCACAAAGGGGATGTAGACAAAACATAGAAAAAGAATGAGTGAGACCGTCCCCTCATCTGTCTTATTCACACTTTAGCCCCTTACACGCGTTTCATCATTTTTAACAGACACATATGAGAAAACCATAGAGTATGTGACTATGTCTAACAATCATTTTCATGCCTCGAGTCCATTTACACGCAAATTTTAGGTATTCACTATCCCCTATCCAGCACCAATGGACATTTTTGGGTGTTTGCTAATAGCTTATTCCACTTGTTTTTATAAAAATATCGGTTTTTGCTCAAAAACCAAGAAAAAGCATCCTATTTCTTCAAAAAAAACTCACCACCGGCAACCTCCCATCCATCACCAGCAACCATCTTCGCCACCAGCACTCTTTCTAACATTTTTTTAGAATATTGCTGTTTTAACAGAGCTTTGTCACCAACGCCCCAGACAAACACACCGGATATCATAATTCGAACTAACTCGTATCAATACGATACAATTTCTGAATCCTTATGGCAAATTTTGCATGACAAGATATATATATATATATATATATATATATATATATATATATATATATATATATATATATATTTCTTTCACGTAAAATTGGAGGAGCGTGACAAATAAATGTGAAAGAAAGACAGCGCAGAGATATTGGATTTGGAGGTGTGTGTGCGTGTTTTTTGTACCTGTTGGAGAAGAGTACGCCAAGGGCGAAGCTGAAGATGCAGAAAACAACGATCCATTTGGGTGAAACAATGGCTTTGTTTCTGCTCTTCATAGTGTCTTTGGGCTGTTGAAGCATGAGTCGAGGAGTTTATTATGCGCGCAATGACCGGCAGGGCAGTCTGCAACATTTGTCATAAGATTAGCTTGCTTTTATGGGTAGAGTTGATGGAGCGAGTTTACAATCTTGTCCTAGATTGGTGGATGATTAAACTTTCATTTGTGTCTTTTGAAGAATATTATTGATGGTAAATTTCTAACGGTGTGACTAACATGTGTCCGTTGACCATTCGATAAGAGGGGTTTCAAATGTTAATTTTTTTGCAATAGCATTACTTCTGAAAAGTGTGTTTGATAAACGAGCGTTTTCAAGTGTTAATTTTTTGAAATAGCATTATGGCTCCATATGGATTAATCTATCTTTCAAATACAATGTTATATTAATATACAAATAAAAATAACTTTAAAAACACTTCATCCATAAAGTATATCACATATAATTCACAAATATACAAAAAAAAATAATTAAAAAAATAAATTTTACAACATTTTCTATCTATCATCGCCACCAATCACCATTTTCACCCAACACTATCACCATCCCTTTCTCCTCCTCCGTCTATTTCCTTATTTCTCTCCTTTCCTCTTCCTCCCTCTCTCCCCTTTACTGCCACCCCCGCCCCTCCCAGTTGCGACTAGATCATGGCCTTTGGTCGATTGGGAGGGGAAGGAAGGAATGGGCTATGGCGGGCAAGAGGAAGGGAGGACGAAAAGGGAAGGGGAAGATGGGGAGAAGGAGGAGGAAGAGTGAAGGAGAGGAAGAAGAAAAATGGAGGAAGAGGAGGAGGAATAAGGAGAAGGAGGAGAAAGTAAGAAGGATGCGATGGTGGTGGTTGTGGGTGGTAATGTTAATTTTTAAAAGGTACTTTAAAAAAAATTTAATTTTAAGAGGTACACCAAAATATATTTCAAAAAATACCACAAAAATCATTGGGTATTCATTTAAAAAAAAATCTAATATCTAAAGGAGCTAAACAAATAAAGGAAGAATTATGTAACGAAAAAAAAAAGGTTTATTTTGGGAAGGAAATGCCAATGAGGGTTGGGATCATTATTTTGGCAATCAAGAAGGTTAGGCTGGAATTATGCTACATTTTGAGAAAGCACTTGGCATTTATCGGATCTTTAACCTTACCAAATTCTGACGACGGAATTTGCTTCAGTCTTTGAAATAGGCTTTTACGGTAATAAGCACTCTAACTTAACAGTGAAGACATGCCTGTTAGAGGTTAAAAGTTAGATTCAAATATTCAATTCCGCAAAAATCGCATCAATTTAACTAATCAAAGATTGATCATCAATTAACTTAAGATGCATGGGTCAATTTTGTGAAGAGTTCTTTGAAGTTAGTAAAGAGGTGGGCCTAGTGTATGCAATGTACAAAATTCGGTTCGGCTATGAGCACTCTCGAGAAGTTGATTAATTGTGATTGTGTAATTTAGGTTGCGCTTGATAAAAGTTGAATTTAAAAGTTAAATTTTGAAATATGGAATCTTAAATGTGAATCCATTAAATTATTGAATTGTAAAATACTATGTTTGATAGTTTTTAGTATGTATCACATCAAGTAATGAGTGAATAGTTTATCGCTTATTGTTTGGAACAAATTTTACCTAGAAAATTCAGGATCATTTAATTAATTCAAATATTCTATTTTTTATTATTAAACGTATCTGAACATGTTAAAATCTAAATTTATTAAGTTTAAATGCTGAAATGAATTATCAAACAGCTGTGTTAAGTTCCTTCATTAGAAGGGGGAGGATTGAGTTGGGTAGTTCAAGTCCTCTCACTTACCCACAAAAAAAAAAAAAAAAAATCCTTCATTAGAAAAACCCTAGATAATTTTAAAATGCGGTGAAATGTCCAAATTTTATAGTAGGCCAATTCACCCTCTTTTTTTTTTTTCTACTTATCTTGGAACAGAGGTAAAAAAGAAAAACTTTTTATAGATGATTTATTAAGCGAAGAGTTTTGTGACTATGTTGCAAGAACAGTATTTTTGTTTGGACAGTGAATTATTTTCAGAAATTTATTTGTTTACATCACCAATACATTTTTTTGGTATACCCACATAACTTCCAATTTTGTTCCTACCCAACAAAAAAGGAAGCAACCAAGAAGAAAAAAATGATGTCGGCCCACGCGGTGAAAGGCAAAGTGTTGGAAGATTCGAGTTTGGTTTCAAAATGGTTTAGTTATTCATTGACTTGTTTGCATGCATAGTTCCATAGCGTAAGCACTGATCTGTTGTTGACCAGACCAATTGCTTGCCGTCAACGAATGTGCCAAACCGCAGAATTAAATTCCGTGTAACGCCGTGTTGACGAAGGCGTTGTTTGATGGCCGGAATTTACAAGGAAAAAGTAACAAAAACATGAATAAGGGAATAGAATTAGAATTAAGGTCAGTTTGGCATGACATTCCAGAGGCAAATTGACCTTTTTTTTCTTTTTAATTTTTTCTAACAGAGAATGGGTGAAATTTTTTTTTTTAAAAAAAAGGAGGAAACGAGAGGATTAAAATCGAGAACCTCTAAATTCGTGAGATTTTAACGTTGGCTACTAAATCAAGAATTCCTTGGTGAGGCAAATTGTACTACTTTGAGAAATGTGTTTAGACTTTGGCTATCCCATTTAGCTATTACATGTTGCATATTGATCTCCAAAAATTCTATTTGGCGAAAGTTTTGTCAACCTGTGCCATATAAATAAAGAAATATATTTTGATTTTGAAAAAAAAATCATTTTAGAGTATTATTTTCTTTCTTTAAATATTCATGATTAAAATAATGCTTTTTTTTATTTTTATTTTTCCCATGATCATAAGAGCACAAAGTGCAAGCCATACATTGTAATCCACAATTTTCTGCACATACTAATGGGACACCTATAATCTATTATCTAGTAATATAACAAGCATGGTCCTTGTTATCTTTTTTGACGAGCTACTTAAAGATTCTAACTTAGCCTAATAACGACCCACTTTAAACAGTGGGTCGGATACCCTAAAAAATTCTCTTATCAAATTTTAATCCGCTTATCTAAGTTTTTTCATCAAATTCTATCAGATAACCTTGCAAATTTTAACTTCTATTACCAACCCTCTCACTCTCGGGTTCGAATTATTCATCAAATGCCCTGTGCTTGCTAATTTGAGTTATTCAGAAAAAGATAATTAACTATTATCAAGTTAAAATTAACACATACATCATGTTAATCAACACATTATGTTAAATTTGAAACTTTGGTAGAGTTATACAACCTATATGCAAGGATTTAGCATTTTATGAAGGGTAAAATGCTTTATGTCGGGTTTCAGATTTTTAGGTTTCTCTTACTAAATCCTATCTGATTGTCCATCCGTGAACTCTCATCAATACTAAATCCAAATGGATTACCCATCGGTCGTTTAATCGGATTAATAATCGGGTCGAGTACTCACGAGTGTCGAATTTTACGCTGTCAATTGCCATCCCTAATCATTTTGACATTGTAAAACGAACTTTCTTTTACTATTTCTTTTTTTTTTTTTTGGCTACCTGATCACATTTCATGGAGTAATAAAAAAAAAATATTGGACATATTTTAGAATAAATGGGAAATCAATTAACATAAGGTTTCTAATGCCCGCCATGTCTGTATGGTGATTTAGTTGTAACTCCATATAATCTGTAATTCCATTAATACAAGAAAAATCGTGAAGATATTACACTCATGCTTCCCAGCTTCAATCAAGAAATTCGATTACAAATACTTGGAAAACTTACCGAGCATAACCATCAAAGCACAGAAAATTTTTGTAGCTCTTAACGCTTTTTATATAACCCCATGATCCATCTTTCTGTCTCCATTAACTTGTTGCAGTCTTGTTCCTTCATCATTTGCCGCTAAGCAAAGTCGAGAAATTGTTTCAGGAGCCGCAAGCTTTTCATGTGGAAAATTTGAGGATCATCAGGTATTCTGTAAGATTTTCAACTCCAACTAAACAAAGCAATTCAATGAATCGATCGATTAGTTAGGTAGGAAAAGGCGCAGGTTTGCACTAATACTAATATTTAATCGTGTTTCTTCTTTTTTTTTTTTTTCTCTATTATATAATGCCTAAAATACACTGAAGTCTAATCTATTATAGTTTAACTCTTAAATGGTGTTGGGCGGTAAGATGGGAGAAATTGTAAATAAAAGGAATTGTAAGGTGAGAGGTCCGAGGCTCAAAACTTTCCACTTTAAAAAAAAATCCCTAAATGAGATACGTTGTTTCATGTTTCTTGTAATTAATGCCTAAAATACTCTTAAATCTAATCTAATCTAATATAAAATAGTATAAAAGCTAAACGCTAAATGATCATGATTATCTTCTCGAAAGTATTTGAAATCCACAAGGACTAACTAACATACTTTAAACAGTCCACCTAAGGGGTGTGAGGTGTCTAATGGGTAGTCATTATTAATGTGAGTAAAGTTACCATAATTGATGAATTTTAGTATATAAGAGTTGATGTCTTCAATTTTAAAAAACTTCTGGTAAGAAAAGAATTTGTCATTTAAGAGATGATGTCTTCAATTTTAGAAAACTTCTGGTAAGAAAAGAATTTGACAAATAACAAAAAAGATCATTTCAAATAAACCAACAAAGGTGCGGTTAAATTAAGTTTGATGTGGCTGGTTGTTCTCCAACTTCATCTCTTCTTCTTCTTCTTTGTTTTTTTCCTTTTTTGTTTAATTATCTTTTTTTCTAACATAAGTTTAGAAATCTAATAATATTTTTTCCATAGAACTGAGAATGAAATAAATTTTGCTATTATGTTTCTTTTTTTTTTTTTGTCTAAAAGATGCATAATATTATTAAGGTTACTAAAGTAACCTATTGTTATACTTTTATTTTTTAACTACAAAGAAATAATAGGTTTCTAAATTCTAAACCAAACTAAATCAAGACTATTATGGTTCACAAAAAAAAAAAAAGGAAGATCATCAAAACCATGGAACTTTTAATCCCCACAAAATGACAATTTGAAAGAAAAAATACAATTTATTTTGGAAGAAGACATAATATAATAAATTTTTAAGACTTGTAAAAAAATAAAATGCAAAAATAAATTCAAAAAAATTGACAAAACAAGAAAATCAGACATGACATTCTAATTCTCGTAATAAAACAAATTGTGCTTGGTTTACTAGGTTTAATTTTTAGGGAAAATATTAGGTATGTCATTTAACACATGAATCCCTTAAAAATATACCTATCAAAAAATTAATGCATTCATTAGACAGATTGTTTCTTATTCATATTAATGATTGCCCAATAAATACCTGTCAAAAAATTCCTACTTTGCTTTAAAACAGGATGTCAAATCCACATTATATCAATAACAACCCACAGGTTAACGAACAAGCAACCAAAAAATGAATAACAACCGCCATTTTTTTCCAGCTTTTTCAAGAAGCAAAAGAGTAACGAGGAAAGAAGAATAATTCATATTATCAGGTTTATTCTGAACTTAATTCATATCATCATATATATGTTATGTCCAAGTTTGTGTACAAAATTAACGTTTAAGTATCTGGTTGCTTTTTCTAAACGGATAATTGACTCTCTCTTCTGTTTTTAAAGCAAGTCGAGGTTCAATTCGATAGCTAAGGTTACAAATTCCACTATGCCTCCATATTTTTCTTTCACTGGTATCAGAGCCTACAAGCTTGTTTTCACAGATTAATTGATTATAGGGATAATTTCAGATACCTCCCCTGAGGTTTCTGACAGTCTCACTCTCCTCCCCTGTGGTTTCAAAAATATCACAAACCTCCCCTGTCAGAATTTTAGGTCCCATTTCTTACATCATCATGTCCAAAAAGACTTAAATACCCTCACAAGTTAGCTAATATTTCGTGATTATTAGGACAAATTTGGTGAAACACAATTAATATAATTAACGATAAATTAGAATCCTTTAACCAATGTAAAAACAGGCAAGTAACTAACATCTAACATAATGTACATGTTTGTAAACTGGTTGTACCTCATAGATCATCCCGTGTAAGGTGTTTATAGATAAATCAGTATTAGTCATATAGATAAAATTACATACCCACTGCAGCTTGCAAGGAGAAGCACAAGTTACTTGCCTGTTTCATATGAGATTAACTCACTAATGCAAGAAAATCAGGGCATTTGTTGTGGTATATAGTTGTTTCTCTCTCCAACTCCCCATTTTTTATTATTTGTATTTTTGAATTGGGTCTACTTTGAGACAGTCTATTTAGTTTTAGGGGAAGTTTGTGGTATTTTTGAAACCACAGGGGAGGGGAGTGAGACTGTCAGAAACCTCAGGGGAGGTATCTGAAATTATCCCTTGATTATATGACACAACTTTCATAGTGATTTTGTCATAAAGTTAGTAAATATAATATGGAAAATCATATATATTGACATGGAACTTTTGTAACGATATTCTGATATGATATTATGATTAAATTATTTTTATTAACTTTAGTTATGTAATTTTTGCTGATAAAAAAAGGATTTGATGGCATGCAAAGTTGATGACAAAATAATACGATTGGATTTTACTTGGAATTGTCTTCGTATTAATATTTTATTTACATAACTTGGATCAAAGTTGAGCAAATAATGAACATTTGAATTTATAATACGATTTAGTCAACTATATGTTCTTGTGTTTGTGATACAGTGGTGATTGTCGTGCATGGCCTATGGTGTTCTATCCATTCTTGGCATCCGTAGCCAAGAAAGACGTGTTCATTACTCTCCTTATGCGAGGTTGAATTTGGCCTCTGATGCCAAAATTCTTCATGAATTGAGAATGCTAGTTGACAAAAAAGCCTTTGGGTATGTTGGTTCTGAACCAAAATAATCACATTAGTCATAATAATATCTCCAAGTAAATACAATAAAGAGATTAACAAAATTCACCTTTCCTCAATATTTCATGAAAAAAAAATGAAAGCTTTTGGTATCGTTAAGTAATTTGGCGCGGAATGAGACTCAGACTAGGTGGCTCATTTTAAAACAATATATGCCCTTATAGAGTATTCTCTAATGTAGTAAGTCTTAATATGTCACCTTCAAGATATAACAACCCAATATTTTCTCACGTTGTAGTCTACTCCAATTTATACCAGTAGAATAAGATGAAAACCTCATACAACACCACCATTATTTGCCCCATGTAGAATACTTTAATAATACGTATCTCTAATATATTATATTTGTAGTAGTAGAAAGATAGATAAAGAATCCCTTCATAAGTTATGGAATTAGAAAGACAGCATAAAGCAATGGTGGTAAGAATTCTATTGTTAGAACTCCTATTTATAGGTTTGAAAAATAGGAGTTATCAGTAGGTAAATTAAGATTGGTCATTATATAAATTTTGGTTACAAAATATATTGATTTAGTTTAGTGGTCAAATTCATTATTTATTTTATGACTGTTATAGCTGTTATGACTATTATAAAGCCGCTGGATATTTATGTAACTTAAAATTTTCTCAAATCATTTTTTGAGTTTTTTTTGTATTTTGTTATTAAAATTACCTATCTATGGATAAGTTTTTTTTTATATTTTTGTTATTAAAATTATTTATCTATGGATAACAAACTAGTATTAATCTATGATATTTTTGTTTCAATTTAATTTATTAACTTAATCTCCTTGTGGAAACAGGATGAATATTTTGTTGATTCACAATGTTGTGGTCCATTTTCTTTCTTTTTGCAACTTAGGTAAAGTAGGTTGATCTGCCAAAAATTCCTATGATCTCATAGGATTTAAAGTCCAAAAAAAAAAAAAAATTAGATAACCCATCCCTATAGTTCGAACTTTTTTACTTGCAATTCAAGTCCTATTTTCTTTGTGATTCAAAGAATTTTGGGTTTTTGAGATTCTCCTTTGCTAGGGTTTTTGCCAGTCTCTCTCAATTGTTCGAATAGAAGAACAAATGAAGAAAGAACCTTATGTTGTATTTATTTATAAATAAAGGATTTGGGGCAGGGACGGTCATCAGGTTGACCATCCCTGAGCAATCCTCTCACAAAAGGAAATGAGAGGACTGCAATGGACCATGTATATTGGGAGCAGGAGTAAAGGAAAACGGCATCGTTTCACTAAGTGGGCAGAATAAAAAAGTACAAAATGTATTGAAATCCTAACAGTGTTCGTTTGGGGCAAACGGACTGATTCAAAATTCAAATATGCAAAATTTTGAATCAACTGCATAAAATGAAAAGAAAAAGTCGGGAAAGCATGGATTCATTCTTTTGTACACTAAAATAAGACTTGCTATCTCTACGGATATTTGCCAAAAATAATTGAGAGATAAAATTGCAAACATTGAAGTGGGAGGAGAAATTTAGGGCACGTTTATGTGAAGAAGAAAGGAGGCCAAATCCATTGAGAGGAAACCAAGCTCGTGAGGCATTTTGAGTGAAGATGGAAGGACCAATTTATCTTTGTAGACATCTTTGGGAGGGAATGCAACAATTGAACGAGGTTAAAAATTGTTAGGACAATTTCTCTACATCCTTTCCAGGGCAGGCAGTAAAGTAGAAGGGAATAGAGGAAATATATTTACAATAATTTCCAGTTTTGTCGAACAACTAAGTCACAGCAACTGTGCCATCCAACGTTGGTGAAACATAATGCCCCAATTCGACGAAGGTAATGTCACTGAACCATGTCCTAAACTACATCTAATGATTTGTCACTTAAGGTGTATAGATATAGTAAGAGCCAACTTGGGGGAGGTATGCACAAGGAACTTATGCATGCCAAGTGTTTGTAAATTTGACTTAGAGGATGAATTAAATGACTTGAAAAGTTTATCGGCATATAAAATAACAAGAAAAGTATGAAGGTTATCATTATTTGCTTTTTTCATTTTGTTGTAGGATAGCAGTGATACCATACAGTTTAGAATGTATTACTGGCTGTGGATGGGAGTTCACATCATAGTAAACAGACACATACAAAGATAAAAGATAAGCAAAGTGAGTCATTGTAAATTACACGAATGAAATAAGGAGTACAACAAAATTCTACCAGGATTACAAGGTATTTGAGTGATTGTGGTTAGTTATACTTTTTGATAGCAATTTTTTTTTTAGATAAATTACTGAGAGTTGAGAAATACTTTCATGTATCTCTAAAGAAGGATTCTTCCAATATATGAGATATTTGAGTGATTATGGTTAACTATACTTCTTGATATCAAATATATTTTAAGATAAACTGCTGATAGTTGAGGATGCAGGGCCTGGATGGTTGTCAGTAACAACTGTTCGGAATGATGTAATATTTTTTGAACAATGTGTAACTTTATATGAACTACTTGTAAAATTTAACAACAGAGATGAATTATTACATATGGGATCCACATGAATAGTAACACAATATCACACCTCTGTTGTAAGAAAGTATAAGAAATTTACATATAATTACAAAACATTCAAAAGAAGTTACATTGTTTAAGAACGATTGAACTGGCAACCATCCTTACCCTATGTCCGATAGTTAATAAATACTCCCATGTATCTCTAATTAAGTGGGTTTTAATATAGTTTGGCATCTATATACATAGAGAATTGCATTTGAGTGGAAAATAACTAAAAAAAAAGGAATGGTGGGTATAAGGGGGAGGGAACTGCACACTTTATTAATTAAACATTGATGGTTGCTACTTTATGTTAGAAATTTGGTACATGTTCGTGCAATAGTAGTGAATTAATTAAAGAGAATTTCTTTTAAACTTGGTTAGTATAAGTGCAGATTGCAGATATATGTGTTACGCTATGTACATATTATTTTGCTGAACTTACCTAGTGAAAGAAATTGGTTGCAATTCAGTGTACCTTGACATCATGTCAGAGAAGCATTATTTTATGTGAATAAATCATAACAATGGATTCAGATTATGATAGTGTTGTAAAATGGCTTCAGACGAGAGGTTTTTGGAAGAAGTGTTGCAAAAATATAGTGTCATCAGTCAATGTACCGAGAGAATACAAGAAGTAACTGCTACGGGACAAGAATTTTTCATAAAGGCTACAAAATGGTGAAAATTGGTGAGATCTGAAGCAGAGATACACTCAATCGAATTGGACTAAATCACATAGGTAAGAATATTGCAAACTCATCACAATATTTGGCTTGTTTTGTGACAGAAGGAGGATGAACTTACTTGCATGGGTTTGTTTGTACAACTTGTTTAAGATGATGTGACATGAGTACTGAAATTGAAACTCTAACGAAAACTCCTAAACAAGAAAACTGTGGGTAATACAAGTTAGATACACTAAGAGCTAATTTGGGGGAGGTATGCACAGGGAACTTATGTATGCCAAGTGTTTGTAAATTTGATTCAGTAGACGAATTAAATGACTTAGGAAATTTATAAACATATAAAATAACAGAGAGAGTATGAAGGTAATTGTTGCTTTTTTTTAATTCTTGTTGCAGGATAGTAGTGACACCGTATAATTTAGACTGCATTACCAACTGTGTATAAGTGCTCACATCACAGTAGATTGACACATACAAAGATAAAGATAACCAAATTGATTCATTGTAAATTATACAAATGAAATAGGGAGTACAACAAAGAGGGATTCCTCCAAGATTACAAGGTATCTGAGTGATTGTGGCTGGCTGTACTTCTTAATCACAGTAGACTGACACATACAAAGATAAAGATAAGCAAATTGAGTCATTGTAAATTGCACGAATGAAATAGGGAGTACAACAAAGAGGGATTTCTTCAAGATTATAAGGTATCTGAGTGATTGTGGCTAGGTGTACTTCTTGATCACAAATACTTTTTGAGATAAACTACCGACGATTGGAAAATACACTCATGTATCTCTAAAGAGGGATTCTTCTAGGATTACACGATATCTAAGTAATTGTGGGTAGCTATACTTCTTGATAGTAAATATTTTTTGAGATAAACTACTGGTAGTTAAGAAATACTTTTATGTATCTCTAATTAAGTGGATTCTAACATGGTTTGGCATCTATATACATAGAAAATTACATTGGAGCAAGAAATGAAAAAAGGAATAATAGACACAATGGGGGAGAGAACTACACACTTTATTAATTAAACATTGCTGGTTGCTACCTTATGTTAGAAATTTGGTACCTATTCATGCAACAATAGTGAATTGATTAAAGAGGATTTCTTTTAAATTTGATATGAGTGTAGATTGTAGATATATGTGTTACGTTATGTACATATTGTTTAGCTAGACTTACCTAGTGAAAGAAATTTGTTACAATTCAATGTTCCTTGACATTATGTTGGAGAAGTATTATTTTATCTGAATAAATAGTGACCATGGAGTAAAACTGTTATGGTGTTGTAAATTAGTATTTCACTAATGTAATAATGTTAAAACCATGTCTGTCTAAATGACAATAGAAGAAAAATTTATAAAAGGATGGGAAGGAGAGGGAAGGAGGATTTGCACATAATATTAAACAGTAACTATTATTACCTCATGCTTGTAACATTGTACCTTTTTGTAGAATAGTAGTATAATAAATGAAACACATTTCTTGAAACTAGATGAGTATAAATATAGATTGTAATTTGTATCTAGTAGGTCAAATGACATATTATTTAGATTGCCTTTCTTATAGTTATCTTAATTAGTGTGCATGTACATTTTGTTAGATAACTATTACGTTCTATGATAGAACAGTGACAGTGTAGAAATACTTTGACATGGTCGTAAATGTACAATCAACTAGTTTAATGATATTAAATCAGATCCAAGAGATTGATAATGGAAACCATGTAGAGAAAGAAATGCAGACATTAATAAGCATCAGTAATTTTTTACTCTTATTTATAAGTTTGAACCTCGACTAACTGTAGCAATCCAATAATTGAAACCCACAATATGAGAGTTGATTGGCATGAGTCTTGGTTCTAATGTCTATATGTTAGTCTGAATGTACTTGTTGTTCAAAATATTTTACTCACAATTGAATCTGCTATATCATTCTTGGAACTAATTTATCTTGATTTAGGATTGTTGGGAGAAAACCCTATGTAATTGAAATGTAGTTGTCTATCAAAAAGTTAGTGCAGATGGCATGAAGGAGATTGAAAAGTTCGATTAAGAAAGCATCTAGAGAAGAAAAAAGTGAAAAATCGAGTAGCAGCAAACTTGAGACACCATCAAAATTCTTGAATACGTAAGTTGTCAATGTTTTTATGTTGCGCCATTATGTTGGTAGATAGTGAGATGTAACTGTTTGATTGATTGCAATTACGAGTTGTTGAATTAGTCTCATACTGTGTTAATTTGCCTAGATAAAAGTATATTTTTAGCCAAATTGATACATGTTGAACAAAGTAAATAGTCTTTACAATTTGCATGAGCAGTGGCAAGATGACACGGAAAAGGACAAAGAAGAATCCAAGTGATAAGGAAGAAATATAAATAGGGGGAACTACTGACCTTGCAAAACCAATCCCATCATTTATAATTAGAAAGGAAAAGAAGAAATCAACTTGAGAAGAAGAAATGGAGCAAGCGAAACTCAGTTAATAGCACCGTGCAACTCTTTTACCTTTCTTTTACAAAATTTGGTATCACAATATTTGTAAATTTTTTATTTCGATTTATAGAAAATATTATGCAGTGATAGATAAAAATCCTTGTAGATATCATTATAATTATTGTAAATTTTTGTTCAATTTATATATTTATTTGAAATATTGTATATATCTATTAGAATTACTATACATATTGTTATAACTAGATTGTACATTTGGCTAATTTTTTTTATTCAGTTTTTAGAAATATTTGTAAATAATAAAATTATCTAACAAAAAGGCACTTTGTTATATTTATAAACTTAACAAACTTCTTCATTCTTCATTTTTTTTATGAGGAATCCATTCTTCATTTTAAGTCGCATATCATCCCTCTTTATGTATATGTTATTTTTATATGCATCATATCTAATAAACCCAAGAATATTTATTCAAAAAATAATTAAATGATAGAAATATGTCAAAGTTGACATTCCAACCAACCTAAAGATATTTGTTCAAAGAACAATTAAATGCTAGAAGTTTGTCAAAATTGACATGCCAATTACTTTTCTAACGCTTTTACTTCGGGTTGATAAAAATGAAAATAAGTAACATTATGGTTGAGTGTTACAAATTTGTTGATGGACAATTATTGCTTTATAAAATTATAATATATTGACAACTAAAATCTTACCTAAAGCCACTACTTTCATAATAGTGGTAGATGACTAGTTAAATTTTTTTTTCAATCAACATGTATGTAATTTATAAGTAACCAAATATAACTAATTTTTACCAATTTGTGAAACCAAAATCTTTATTTCCTTAAATATATCATAAAATGGGTTAAACAGTTTGTAAGACATTAGCAATGGAAAGTCAATAAATACCAACATGGGGTACAACATGTTACTAATTAGCAATAGAATGTAATTTTTTTTCCAATCTATAGAATAGAAGTCATTGCTTTGGATATATTGTATAACAGATCGAGCTAATAATAAAAAATTAGCAATAAATAATGTTTAAATACTAATTAAATATACAATACTAATAAACTGAATCTAAAATTAGTAATTTAACTTTAGCAATAGAATGTAATTTTTTTTCCAATCTATAGAATAGAAGTCATTGCTTTGGATATATTGTATAACAGATCGAGCTAATAATAAAAAATTAGCAATAAATAATGTTTAAATACTAATTAAATATACAATACTAATAAACTGAATCTAAAATTAGTAATTTAACTTTTTTCCCCCTTGGACATTGTAAAATAGATTGACCATGTGGTAATATATTAAGAACTAAATGTAAGTACATTCTAATGAATGTTATGAGTCTGGTACAATAAAACTATCTAATTATCCAATCTAATATCTTGGCTCCACCAGTATTGATTAATATCCATTGATTTGTCAAAAGACGCTATTTTTGCCCATGACATGCTGCAAAATAAGGTGAATACGATATAATGTGTTAACAATTATATACATGGTATAACTAATCAAACCCCAATTTGTATGCCTATATGAATTCTATGTAACCAATGAACAACTATAAATTAAATTTATTCTTACATTATGTGTATGCATGTGATATTGTGTAAGGGCTAACAAACAATTACAAATTTAAATAATGGACTAATTTATGTAAATTTATGACCATGTAAGCATACAAAACGTATAGTACTACTCTATAACCACTAACAATGTGTACATTCCACAGATAAATGCTGTTATCAATTATACCAAAGTTTGTAAAATATATTTCAACTCACGTAACTACTTTTTCTGCATTATATCTAATCTCCATTTTACATGCATATATAATCAAGTAACTAATACCTAATATGATGTACATTTTTGTAAACTGATTGTATCTCATAGATCATCTCGTGTAAGGTATTCATAGACAAATAATAACTACTCATACAAGTAAAATTACACATCTACTATAGGAAGATGCACAAATTGATCAAAGGGTTAAATAACCATTCTAAATTTATGCGTACCATTGCACTATCTTTTATAGATATACACGATCAACTAACATCTAACATAATATATATTTTTGTAAACTGATTGTACCTCATAAATCACTTCGTGTAAGGTGCTTATAAGTAAATTAGTATTAGTCATATAAATAAAATTACACACCCACTGCAGCCTGCAAAAAGATGCACAAGTGGGTCAAAGTACTAATAACCATTCCAAATGTATGCATTCTATTGCACTATGCATATTGCTACGATGACTAATTGTAATATGCATGTGAACAAATAACTACATATTTAACAATTTCTATGGATCGTACTTGGTTGATAATATGATATACATTATTTCAATCAGATTGTACATTCACTAAGTATTTATATGCATGCTACTTGCTGAAATAAACTACCTCTCTATTAAATATTTGATGCATTCTCATAAGCACTAATAGTTGATTTAACAGGTGATTGGAACAAATAACCATCTAGTAAAAATTTTTGATAAAATATTATTGATGAATAACATATTATACATTCTGATAAACATGGTGTATACCACACACCTTATCTAGACCAATAATCATTTCAAAGTTATACATACCATTGCACTACCTTTTACAGATATACACAGTCAATAACTAATATCTAACATGATGTACATTGTTATAAATTGATTGCATCTCATAGATCACCTCGTATAAAGTGCTTATAGACAAATTAGTATTACTCATACAAGTAAAATTACACATCTACTGCAGCCTATCAGAAGATGCACAAGTTGATCAAAATATCAATAACCATTCCAAAGGTATGCATACAATTGCACTATATTTTATAAATATACATATTCAAGTAACTAATACTTAAGATGATGTACATTTTCATAAATTGATTGTATTTATACATCACACTGTATAAGGTGTTTACAGACAAATCAATACTACTCATACAAGTAAAAGACATTTACTAAAAATCAGTACAAGTTGTGGCTGCAACGGCTAATTGCAATATGCATATGGACAACTAACCGCATATTCAATAATTTGTATACATTGTATTTGGTCGGTTACATGGTGTACATTATTTCAATCAGATTGTACATTCACTAAGTATATATGTACTTGCCACTCATTGAAGTAAACTATCTATCTAATTTAATGCACTCTCATAAGCACTAATAGTCAATTTCATAGATGATTGGAACAAATAACCATCTAGTAAAAAATCTGATATAAATGTTATTAATAAGTAACATGCTATGCGTTCCAATAAACACGGTGTACATCACATACCTTGTCTAGGCAAAATCTTACAAGTTATCAAAAGGTACGCCATATTTTAAAAGCAATTACAAATAGTAAAATTTATACCTTGCAACAAGTTACACCATACTTTGAAAGCAATTACGAGTAGGCAAATATCATTATAATCATGTTATGAGATACTTTACAACAAGTGTACCTTCTTGATGTTGTCAAGCCATCCTAATCCTTGTTTAGGTAGACTTTTCGAATGCTGAAACCTATGACAAAACCATATATGTGAGTGATGGTCGTATAGTGTTACAGTTGTGCACAATAGATTTCTGATAATATACATGTTGTTAGATGACAGTTACGATTTATAGTCACAAATGTACGCATTATGAGTCAGGTATTACAGTGTTGTACTCCCTATTTTATTCGTGTAATTTATAATAACTCACTTTACTTATCTTTTATCTTTGTATGTGTCAATCTACTATGATGTGAGCGCCCATACACAGTCAGTAATACAATTTAAACTGTAAGGTGTCATTGCTATCCTGCAATAAGAATAAAATAAAAAAGTAACAATTACCTTCACATTCTCCCTATTATTTTATATGCCTATAAACATCCTAAGTCATTTAATTCGTCTATTGAGTCAAATTTACAAATACTTGGTATGCATAAGTTCCTTGTGCATACGTCCACCAAGTTGGCTCTCAGTGTATTTAACTTGTGCTATCCATATGATTTCCTTGTTTAGGAGTTTTCGTTAGAGTTCCAATTTCATTATTCATATCATACTGTCTTAAACAAATTGTACAAACAAAATCATGCAAGTAAATTCATCCCCCTTGTGTCACAAAACAAGTCAAATAGTGCAATGAGTTTGCAATATTCTTACCTTTTGGGTTTAGTCCAATTCGATTGAGTCTATTTCTGCTTCAAATCTCACCAACTTCTATCTTTTTGCAGCCTTTATGAAAATTTTTTTCCCGCAACAGTTTCTGCAACACTTTCTCCAAAAACATCTCATCTGAAACTTCCCAATTTGGGGTAGGGATATTATTTTGCTAATACTCTGGAATTGTGAATGAATGTTCACAAGATATGTTTTTGGAGGGAAACCAAAATTCTATTTCATTTGAAGATTTCAGATGAAGAGTCGTGCCTCATTGATTTGAGCGGGAATTTTTGGAATCGATAGCTGAGGTATTTTAACGGAGCCCGTTAGCCCCTCAAATGTGTTATTATTTTTTTTCCTACTCACTTACTAAAACAACGTTGTTTTCCTTTGTTGTTGCCCCCATTATACGAGGCCTGTTGCAGTCCTCTTATTTCTTTTTGTGAGAGGACTGCTCGGGAATGGTTCGTCTGATGACCGTTCCTGCCCCAAATCCTCTCGTATCTGGATTACATTAATTGGACTAGTGGGGACCATCAGCATTGGTAAAAGGGGGTTAGTTAATAGTAAGGAGCACTAGTAGTAGTAGTTAGGTGATTCAGTTGCGGTAGTTAACAAGTAGACAATTAGCTATTGGAGTAGATATTTTTATAAATAGTAGCTCTGTATATAGGAATAATCATCTGGGAATATTCATTTTGTACATTCATTCCTCTTTCAATAAAATTCTCCTACTCTATTTCTCTACTGTCTCTCTTCCTTTCTTTTTCTCTTATTCTTAGTCTTTTTACTCAATCCATAACATTTGGTATCAGAGCTGGTGATCCTTGGACTATTAGCTCAGGCCATTGACAAATGTAGAAGGAACCAGAATGAAGAATATTGAGGAGCATTTATGAAAACAAGATGCCAAGATTCATAGAGTTCTTGAATCAGTGGCTACTGAAAGGCGTGACTTGGAGGAGAAAATGACACCCAACTATATAGAAATGAAAGTCCTGCTAGAGGCAAATAGTGTTAAGATGAGGGCATTCATGGCTTTAGTGAATTGCCAGATCAGTGCTTATATGAAGAATGCACAAGGAGAAAGAGGCATCCTTGGAAATTCCCCACCTACTAATGAGAGATCTTTATCGCAAGTGGTTCATAAAAGGGGTGAGTTCTATGCAATAGAATCATGGTGATAGGTCCCATTCTTTTCCTGTCGGACTACCTAAATTGGATTTTCCCAATTTCACTGGGAATAATCCCAGAGAATGGCTCAGGAAATGCAAGAAATTCTTTCATCTGTACTAGATTCAGGAAAACTTACACATGGCTTTGGCAAAGTTACACTTGGAAGGGAAGGCAGACTTGTGGTATCAAAGCTTCAGGAGGGATAAAGGGGTGGTATCTTGGGTGGATTTTGGAAGAGAACTTTGTAGAAGATTTGGGGTCTAGAGGAAAATGATGTAGTAGAGGAGTTCAACAAACTTCAGCAAACATCTACTGTGATTGCCTATCAGGACAAGTTTGAAGAATTGAGGACCATGGTGATGGGAGTACCTGAACTATCAGAATCCTATTATGTGTGGATTAAAAGAGGGGATCAAGACGGTTGTTGAAATGCATAAACCAACCACATTGCAAGCTGCATTTGAGATGGCAAGATGACAGGAACACAATCTAGAAATTACAGCCAAGATTTCCAAAATGTCTTCCAAGAATGCCTCACCAACATCCTACTTGCCTGTAGGAGGAGCTGTGTTTAGAATGACTACTCCTCAACCAGAATTAGGCAGTAAGAAATCAGTAGAACAGTCAAGAGGGAATGGAAACTTGAATATTGCTTCCCAAGTTTTCAAGAAAATATCCCCATCGGAATTTCAATACAAAAAGGAGCATAATCTATGCTTCAGTGTGGGAAGAAATTTAGCCCGGGTCATCAATGTAGAAACAAGAAAGTGCACGTGATCCTGGTTGAAGATGGGGAGCTACAGGACACAATCTTTGAAGACAATGAGACAGAAGAAATTATTGAACACAAGAGGAATAGAAAGGACAGAGATGTGGAGATAACACTGCACTCAGTAACTAGATAATTATCATCCAGTACAATCAGGATGGTGGGAACTTATGGAGATCAGCAGATGACAATTCTTTTGGATGGGGGAAGTACGCACTCATTCATCAAACCCGAGATGGCTCAAACTCAGGTGCAGTCTATCAAACTACATAAGCCATTCAAGGTTAAAATAGCAGATGGTAAGGAGTTAATTTGTAAGCAGTGGATCCCCAAGATGAAATGGACAATGCAGGGTTATGAATTTACACATGATGTTCATGTTTTGGATTTAGAGCCTTATGATCTGATATTGTGAGTAGATTGGATGAAATCTTATAGCCCACTGACATTTGATTTCAAGGACTTGACCTTGGAATTTCATAAGGAATAGGAAAGGGTGATCTTGCAGGAGGATTTTGATGCAACTCAGGTGAAATGGAAGCAAGGCCGTGCTGTACAGAGACACATGAGGAGGAGGATCAAAATAGCTTTGCAACATGCATGCATGGTCAAACTACAAAACTCAAATGTAACTAAAATCTTAAATTCTCTCCAAACTTTACTTGATCAATATGAGGATGTTTTGCTGAACCTACTCACCTACCTCCCTCAAGGAAATTTGACCACAAAATACCTCTCCAACGTGATTCCAAACCATTCAAACTCAGCCCTTATAGATACCCCTCTACCCAGAAATCAGAAATTGAAAAGCAAGTCGGGGAAATGTTAGCTGCAGGAATTATTATACCCAGTCATATCCCTTTTTCATCCCCAGCCTTACTTGTCAGGAAAAAAGATGGGAGCTGGAGGTTATGCATTGATTACAGACAATTAAACTTCCTCACTATCAAAGATAAGTTTCCTATTCCCATAATTGATGACCTCTTGGACGAACTTCACAATGCCAAAATTTTCTCAAAAATAGACCTAAAATCTAGTTACCACCAAATTAGGATGAACACCTTAAATACATTTAAACTGCCTTCAAAACCCATACTGGCCTATTTGAGTTTCTAGTGATGCCCTTTGGGCTCACTAATGCTCCAGCAACCTTTCAAGCACTCATGAATTCAGTTTTTGAACCTTATATCAAAAAATTTGTCTTGTCTTTTTTAAAGATATACTAGTTTACAATCTTGATCTAAAAACACATATCACTTATCTATTCCTGGTTTTAGACACCCTCAGAAACCATTCTTTATTTGCAAAAAAAAAAAAAAAAAAAAACCAAATGCTCCTTTGGCCAAAATTAAGTACAGTATTTGGGACATATAATGACCAGTGAGAGTGTATCTGCTAATCTTGCTAAAGTGGAAGCAATACTAAATTGGCTTGTTCCCACAAGTGTCAAGGCTCTGAGAGGCTTTTTGGGCCTAACAGGATACTGTAGAAGGTTTTGTGAAAGGTTATGGGAGTATTGCTAGACCTTTAATTAACTTGCTAAAGAAAAATAAATTTGAATGGAGTGAAGCAGCAAATTTATCTTTCCAACAGTTGAAGGATGCTATGTGCAAAACTCCTATACTGGCCCTACCAGACTTCTATAATCCTTTTTTGTTGGAAACTAATGCAAGTAAAGGAACAATTGAAGCAGTCTTAATGCAGGGAGAAAGACCAATAGCCGATGTGAGCCAGAATCTGTGCCCAAGAAATCAGGCCCTGTCCATCTGTGAGAAAGAAGAAGCCCTTATTTCAACTGTTAACAAGTGGAGACATTACTTATTAGGCACTCATTTCATCGTTAAAACTGATTATGAGAGCCTAAAGTACTTGCTTGTACAGAAAAACAAACTACTCTTCTGTAACAGAAGTGGCTAGCCAAACTCATGGGGCTGGATTAGGAAATTCAATACAAAAAGGGGAAGAAGAATATAGTAGCAAATGCTCTATCAAGGAAAGATTCTGAATTAAAGGGAGATGAGATGTAGGAGATACACATACTCAGTTGTTGGCTATTTCAGTTGTTATGCCTTTATGGCTAATTAGAGTTGTAGAGAGTTACAATGGAGATGAAAAAGCAAAAGAGTTGTTGCTAACATTGACCACCAATAACTTTGCATTGCAGGAATACTCCTAAAATCAATAGGTGATCAAATTCAAGGGGAGGCTATTTATTGGATTTGCTAATAACTTGAGACAACAACTCATATCTTGTATGCATGAGACAGCTGTTGGGAGCCATTCTGGCAATCAAGGAACTTAACAGAGGATGAAAACTTATTTCTTTTGGCCGGGGATGAATAAAGAAGTTGAAGATTTCGTTCAGTCTTGTGATATTTGCAGAAGAAATAAGGGTGAATACTGTAGTTATCCAGGCCTACTTCAGCCATTAGCCATACCAGATCAGGTTTGGCAATAGGTTTCCATGGACTTCATTGAGGGTCTTCCCAAGTCCATGGGGCATGAAGTGATACTGGTATTGGTGGACAAGCTGACAAAGTATGTACAATTTATTTCTATGAGTGCCCATTATTTTGCTAAAACTATGGCACGGGTTTTCTTTGAACAGATTTTTAAGCTTCATGGACTTCCTTTATCCATCATTTCAGACAGAGACAGAGTTTTCACAAGTGTATTTTGGCAGGAGTTGTTTAAAAGTGTAGGAATAGATCTTCAAATTTCTTCATCCTACCACTCTCAGTCAGATGGGTAGACTGAGAGGGTGAATAGGTGTGTGGAATCCTACTTGAGGGGAATGTGTAAGCAATAGTCTAACAAGTCGAGGAAGTGTCTAGCAAGTGCTGAGTGTACAACCCTAATTTTCACAATAGTTTGTAGATGACGCCTTTCCAAGCCCTTTATGGTTACAAACCAACACAGTTAAATCTACAGCCAGATAATACTCCAATAGCTGAAGTAGAAGAGTAGTTAGTAGAAAGGATTAATTGGAATACACTGCTTAAAGATAATCTTTTGCAGGCTTAGAATCGAATGAAGCAAAATGCTGATAAGAGAAGGACTAATAGGAGTTTTGAGGTTGGAGATAGTGTATATCTTAAGCTTCTTCCTTATAGGCAATCTACTGCGGCCATAAGGAGGAATTTGAAGTTATCAGCCAAATATTATGGTCCTTATCAAATTGTGTAAAAGATTAGACCTGTGGCTTATAAGCTTCAGTTACCAGCAGGAGCAACCATACACCCTATGTTTCATGTGTCCTTGTTGAAGCCTTCCGCAAAGGCTTCCTTGTCAGCACTGAACTACCTCAGCACAATGAAGAAGGAGAGATCAGTGTCCAGCCAAGCGAGATGCTTGACAGAAGGGTTATTCAAAGAGGTCAATAGGAAGTAGACCATGTTCTTGTCCTATGGAACAATCTGAGTCCAGAAGATGCTACGTGGGAGGATGTGTTAGTGATTAAATCTCAATTTCCAAAATTCAATCCTAGAGACTAGGATTGTTTAGAGATGAAGCAATTGTTATGACTGCAGCAGCATAGAATTCCAGCACCAACAAGGGGTACGTTAGTTGGACTAGTGGGGACCATCAACATTGGTGAAAGAAAGTTAGTTAATAGTGGGGACCACTAGTACTAGTAGTTAGGTGATTCAGTTGCGGTAGTTAACATGTAGACAATTAGCTATTGGAGAAGATATTTGTATAAATAGTAGTTCTGTATACAGGAATAATCATCTGGGAATATTCATTTTATACATTCATCCCTTTTTCAATAAAATTCTCCCACTTTTTCCTCTTTTCCCTCTTTTCCCTCTTTTCCCTCTTTCTCTATTTTCTCTCATCCCCTCATTTTCTCTTATTCTTGTTTTTTTTACTCAATCCATAACACAAATCTAACATTTTGTGTGCAATCAGTTAGTTTAGATGGTTTCTATCTAAGGTCCAATATAGTTTAAACCATGACAAACTAGAATGCAGATTTTCAAATTATAGGGAATTAAATTGAATATTCAACAAATCACATGTAGCTTTTTGGTATTTAACCCATACTGAAAGTCACATGGAAAGGCAAAACGAATAGGAATCTTGCCAATTGAATTGGAAAAAAGGTTGGTAGAGTTGAAAATAAGTCAACGTATTTGAAATAAATGGAAAAAGTAAAGATATTATTTATAATAAATTGATTTGGCTTGTAGATGTATATCCTTGTGAATTCTCTCGCTAAATTGGAGATTACTATTATTGACAATGAATTAGATTACTTTCTAACTGGAGAAAGTATGTGATTTTTTTTATAACTTAAAATAATTACAATTGTTTAGAAAGTATGTGATACTTATTATGAGTATTCCTATATTAAGCACCCAAAACTTTAATTAAAACCATAAGATTCTAAAACCTTAAATTTAGGCCAAATCCATTTTGAGTCCAAAGTATAAAAAATTAACAGGGCTAAGCCTACTCTGTGATTTGTCCAGATTGAGTCTCTTAATTGGACCTCAGAGAAAAGCTCAAAAAACTCCAGCCCAAAAGGCCCAATTGACTGCTCTAGTTGTATTAATTATTTCCCAATATACCCATGCACAGATAGAATATTTGATATGGCCCCAGATATATGTCAAATTCATTTTCCCCCTGTCAACTTTGAAAGCCTAATAGCTTGAAGACAACCTAGCATAGTTGCTTGCTTTCAAGAGATTTCAGTTATCAAACACACTATGCTTGCCATGGTTCACAGTCTTGGCTGAGACCGAGACGACTCAGTCAAGTCGTCACCGAAACAAGACTCCTTGTTCCGATACCGAGATGAGATAATTTCGAAATACTTTGATTGTCGAGAAATCGGCCGAGTCACCGAGAAATTGGCCAAGAAGTCACCGATAAAAATAGAAACAGCCGAGTCACCCTGAGTCATCCCGAGCCAACTCGAATCCAACCAAAAAATAACAAAAAAAGCAAGAAAAAAAAGATGAAATTGTTGGGTGGTCTTGATTCTTGATTTGATATGTTTCACAAAAACAAATTCGAGAACCCGAAAGAAACATCAGGAAACATGTTATTCAAATAATATACAATAAATAAGGTGTGGTTATTATCTGTGTGTGCATATGCAAGTTGAGGCAAAACAACAAAAGATTGCACAAACCATGAAGAAAATATCATAGTTACTTCCCCTGTTTTTGGAGTGTTTTTCAAAAACTAATTTTTCAAATATAATAAAAATTTTTAAAAAGTATTCTAAAAGGTAATTTAAAATTAGTTTAAATTTTTTAAAAATTTTTAAAAATATCTCAAAATATATTCTAGAAACTCTTCTACTCTTAAATATCCCAAAATATTTTCTAAAAATATTCCAAATATATTCTAAAAACTCTGCTATCGCAAAATTTTTTAAAAATACCCCAAAAAACAGCTAATCCAAACGGATAGATAGTTACTTGTGCTTGTTATGAGAAAATATTATGCTTGTGCATATGAAATGAAATAACTTTTCTAGAACATGATCCACAAAATACATGTTGCTTGAGTCTTAGATGATGTTCTATCTTGATCAGTGGTTTCATGAAAGTTGTGGCTGCTAGGTACTGTTGTGGTCTCGATAACACTTATCAGGGATTATAGGCTGGGTATTTCGTGTGTATTTAGATTTTTTTGGATTTTCTAAATTTATTAAGGGAAGTAGATGGGTAATATTTCTTATTCTGCAAAGTAGTTGCCAGAAGTTGTTTGCTATGATGAACTTGCAATGGAATTGTGTGAAGCTGATATTTTTTAAATATGTTAGCATAGTACTGATTGATTAAGGAACTGTCTTCTTGTCAATTTGCTACTTCAAATTTTCATAGTGGAAGGCCTTTTGAGAATGCTGTTATTTCAGCTATTGCAAGTTTGAATAGGGGAAATGCAAGTGCTTGTGTTGCTTCACAACCAAAACCCACTGTGCAAAATGAAGGAAGAGCAGTTGTTAGCCATGACTTAAGAAACTGTAAGCATCAATGTAGCTACAAATGTGGACTCTCATACTCTCAGTAGGCATGAATATAACAGCATGCAGCAATGTTTACTATGGCCCACTTTTCAATGTTTGCAGGTTGAACTAGTTTCTATACAGATGAACACAAATACTAAACTTTGAACTAGTGTTATGTGTTATGTGTTATCTTGATTTTGCAATTATTAGTTTTAAAATTGTGTTATATGTTATCTTAATTTTGTTTGTGATGCCATTATATTAAATGATTAACGATACTTATTGTGTTTAATATGTATAAAAATAGTACATTTTACAGATTTTGTTATGCTAATTTTTTATTATTTTTATTTAACATATTTTTTTATATTATTCACAATTTTTAGAATATTAAATGTTTCAAAATTTGCATCTCGTCAAAACTGCGATCGGGTGAGGATTCGAAAGTTATTTTCATATCTTTTATTTTTATCTTACTTGCCCTAAATTCTTGATTGATATAATGGTTGAGTCATGATTTTTATCCTATAGCTTTATTCAATTTGGTGCATGTTGAGTTTTATAGCTAATGTGACCAACTAGTAAGGTGTTTGCAATAAATTTAGTAGACAAGAGGGAGTTTTGTACAAAATGGATTATGTGACAAGAGTTGTTAAGAGATAATTGGAGAAAAGATAGAGATTCGGGTGAATTAGAGATAAAGAGATAGACTTAAGTTGCACTCTTGCTATTTGTCTCTCATCTAACCAATCTTGACCTTGACCAAGACCAATACTTGTTCAACCAATCTTTCATTTCATTATCATTTCTTCTTCTTTCTTGCTAGCTTCGCCGACTTTGAGGAGAGAAAATGGGAGAGAGAAAAAAAACTCAATTTCAAGTCTTGATTTCTTGTCTAATTAGTAAGAAAACAAGAGAGAAACCTTAATCCACTCCGTAAATTCTTGAGGCAAGTTCGGAAGGAAGCTCTTGGAGGAGTTCTTGGAGGAAGGAAGCTTTCCAACTTTCTTGATTTGCTTTCCATATTAGGTTTTGGAGGTAAAGAGATAAAACCTTGCTAGAAAACCTATCTTTTTCCCTTATCTTTAAGTTTAGTTGAAGTATGATGTCATAGAAACTAAAGGAAGAACTTTTATGGAGGATTTCATATTTTTCTCAAGTTATATTATAAATTTTCAACTTTAGTGCATAAAGTATATAGTCTTTAGAGTTTCTGTATGTGAAATTTTGATGGATTATTTTGCCCTGAATATGTACCATATACCTTATGACATGTTAGTTTTGATTGCTAGTGTATTTGCCATGAAAATAGGATTGAAAGTTGGAGGTTTAAATAGAGAACTTGGGGACAAGTTGCTGCAAATTCTTCTTTGGTTAGCCGAGTGAGGAAGGGAGAGTTTGAGTTTTAACTTTAGGGTGATTTTGACATACTTTTGCTTGAGATACTCGATAAAACCTTGATTTTCACATACATGTTGTTTTGGAGATAAAACAAATAGGTTTAAGAGGAAGGAAATTAATTTTTTCCAAACCACTTTATTGTTGCTAATTTTTAGTTTTGAATTTCGAGAATCTTGTCACATTTCTTTCAAAATTCTTGCCTATAATCAACATATTTTCACTCCATATTATGCTTGAAGCATTGAGCTGCTATATACGTGGTTTTCCCCTTGATTTGAACAAGAAAATGTTGTGATTTTTGGAAGCTATGTTGGAAAAAATGTGTGATGTCTAAGTGAAAGTTTGTTGGACTCTTACTATATTATATATGATCGCAGGATTTGAGAGTGACCATTAGGCAAAACCTACGCTTGAAGTCGATAGAACTTGATAAGTTGGTGAGTGTTCCAATTGCATGGTAAAACTTGCCGCTTGATTGAAATGTTCTCTTTGATGAGATTGTTAAATACTTGACTTGAGATAGATGATTGATTGAATGCTATTAAAATGCTCCTGAATTGTTTGGTTGGACGAGTATGTACTTTATCGCACTTGTTCTAATTTGACTAAAGTACTGTGCACCGTTTGCAAGTGAAACGATATTCATATGCATGACTTGAAAGTCGTTTGGGTACGTTATTCCATCGACTATACTGAGTGTTTGGGATCCCAAACCCCATTGCCTAATTGGTCGAATCGAGTTCGTAAGGGTTTGGTTGAAATGATTAATGAACCATGGATAGTATTTATTATTTATTCCATTGGATTCAATATATTCGAATATTACCCCACCTGTTATATTTGGAGTTCGGATCCAATAGAGGGATAATCGGTGGACGGATACTAGAGTGAAATGGTGATCTATAGAGTATTGTTATTGTATTCTAAGGTTGAAGGAGCGTTAACGAATTCAAGACAAGTTGCAACTAAACTGGTTCGCGAAAGCAATTGTATCCTTACACGTGAAAGTGTTATTTGTTTACTTGAAATGTTAATGATCTATCTTGTTGGTGTTCACTTTCTTCGCTTTAAGATGGTAATATACGTGATTATTATCTTGCCACTATACTTGCATGTTTTCTTGAAACCTCACTGGACGAAAACTCACCCCATAAATTTGTTTTCCTTATAGGGTCGAGAACATGAGATTGAGAATCAGAGAAGGTAGAATTTTGTCTAAGTTTTTGTTAAGTGTCCTAATGAACCCTTCTTAGTTTTATCTCGGATTTTGGTTTATAAGTTTAAATCTTTTGTTATATTTTGAGCTTGTATAGACAATCAAAATTAATGTACACGTGCACGGAAGTTTCGAAAGTGTTATTGTTATTGAAGTTATTATATTGCTTTTGAGGTTCATGAATAAGTCGTGACGAAAATTAGGCAGGCGGCCCGCCAAATCCTGGGATATGCTCTAGAGGAAGGTGAGGTTGTCATAGACCTATGTATTGAAACCGATATACAACGTTCCGAGCTGCGACCGCAACTACGACTTTGAACCATGATGCTTGCTACAAGAAGAATTGGGGCTTAAAACCAGTGTATCTAGGAGAAGGTGCAAAGAGTTTATCATTCTGGTAATAACACAAACTTATTGAGGCAAATCACAACACCTATCAATTCCATAATCCTTTGGTGGCAGTGCTGAAGGTAGGAGGTGAACAAGCAAACAATAAAAAAACAATTTTTTTTTTTGAAATGGCAACAAGGATGCACCACAAGGGAATCACATCATCAAGCTTTTACTCCAAAATAACCTCAACTCCCCCCCCCCCCCAGGGGAAAAAACAAAAGGATATGGTCTACTTTAACACAGCTCATGAACAGCATTTAAGACATAAAAGATGAATTTTTTGACATCTTGAAACCATCTTCAGCTGGTTTCACTTGTTTCCATGACAGAACCAAACACAACTTGTGACAGATTCATTCAACAATATCAAATGCACTGTTCACTCTGCCCCCCGAAAATCCTATATTGACAAAAGAAAAAGCTAATGATAATGCAGTAACACAAATAAATGCAAGTCATGTTGCATGAGAACCATGTGTTCTTGAAGCCCATATGCCAAATACAAGAAACCAGAAAACAAACAAGATGGCCCAATATCGTGCTGGTCCATACTTGATTCTTGTCAGCACAAACTGCAGGTTGCAGAAAGAGGAGAAATTATAGTGTCAGATCAACGTAAAATTAAAAAGAAATAGACATTAGTAAAGTGGATCCTGTAACTGATTAATAGCAGAATTAGTAATGCCAATTTCCCACAAACATGACCTAAGTGCTTTAGAGCATCCTCAGAAACTTGGTTTTAAAAAAAAAAAAAAAAGGGCGTCAACAAAAGGAAGACCCATAAAGGGTTTTATACTCACTGATGTTAAATAGCTAATACTACATGGGAAAGTGGGAATAACAAAAGGAAGCCACGAATATAAGAGAAACCCTTGGTAGTATGCTACTGCTTGTTAATGTATAGAGGAACAGTTCGTAAAATAACGAACAAAACTAAACCAAAATATAAGGAACATTTGCTTTGGTCACTCCTCACATAAAAGTAACAAAAAATTGAAAACCTCAATCGTCCTTTAGTATTATGAAATGACAAACAAAACCAACTCCCAACATATTGAATATGTAATAAAGTCCTAATTACATTATATATGGTTTTTGACATAATAGATCAGCTAAAGTTGTTTTCAATTCTAGGAAAGAGAAAGGAAATCAATGAGATAAATCTTCCTTCAGAAACATTTTATTTTCCTGATTACCCTTTTTTCTATTTTCTTTTGTTTCATTTATGTACATTTCCAGTTTTCGGTTCAATGGAGACAAGGGCGATGATTCAAATGATGATGACCCCCAACCACCCAACCCCCCCCCCCCCCCCAAAAAAAAACAAAACAAAACAAAAATATGTCACAGCCATACTAAATCTTTAAAACCTTCTCACTGGAAATGAATTTTCCCGACCCCTGCATAGCAGTACTGTGGCAAAATCAGATTTACTACGGTCAAGCCAATTAGTTCTGAAAAACAGTGACCTCAATCCCACTGTTTTCAGCTTTTGAACCAACCAACCACCATTCTCATTGTTTTCCACTCAACAGCCTTTACTTTGGATATTATCTAACCATTTTGTGCCAACTACTTTCTGGACTGTCACTCTCATTGTTATACATTGAGCAGAACTATGTGGAATATTACTTAACCACTTTCCTCCTGCAACTTTCCCCAGTTCAAAATGACAGCTTTAAAAATTAAAAGAGAAGTTAGATATTACATTCAAATTGAATTTTATACTTATTATATACAATAAAAATTTACCTTTGAGACAGAAAATTGAGTTCATGAACAATCGTTTGCCCAAGGATCAAATCCATAGGAAAGCTGATTTTCTACAATTTTGTTGACAAATAAGAGATTCCTCTTTAAGCACATTAAAAGCTCATGTTGCAGTAGAAATTTAAGTAGGTCTATGATGAAAACTGAAAACCAACTGTCAAATAGCAGGAGACTGAGTCTCGACAATGACAAGCATTGCCAAATACTGTAATCACTGGATACCTATCAATGTAAAATGCCAAAATACTACCCACCACTATTTTTATATAACTGAATGTAGCAAGGGCGGAATTCTATAATACTCATGCAATCGGACAAAAAGACTGATGAAAAGGATTACTTACAAAACGAAAGAAGATTACAACTGTTAAAGCACAGACGCCTCCAAGAAGAATATGTAGACCATTTTTTGCAGTTTTCTGCCAAAAAAAGAAGAGAGAGAGAGAGAGAGAGAGAGAGAGTTTGCTTGGTCAAGGCATAGTTGTCAGTGTAAAATATAGTAAACTAAACAATAAAGTTAGAAAACAGCAACATCAAGCAAGTGGCAAGAAGGGTCAAAAACAAACTTTTCAACCATCACTAATGATGTTACACTGATTCAACAACTATAAAGGCACAAACCAGGCGATGCAGCCTCCTCCAATCTTGTGCAAAATGTTATAGAAAATTAAGCATTACACTACCAGAGATGTCAGGAATTGTTTGCAATTGCAAGCCTAAGTGTTTTCAAAAGTCAGAATCATTTTAATTCATGAAGAAATCTCATTACAAGTTGACATTTCAATTTATAGGAAAGAAGGTTTCGTATACATAAGTTGTGATTACATTACTAGATAGAAATGTTGTCTGCCTTCATCTCAGTTGTTATTCCCTGACTTACCTTTCATTTTATTCAAAACAGCTAATACAACCATCAAAGAGCTCCCTGTCTATCTCACTTTAGGGTTTTAGCACAAAATAAAAGGTCCTTGTGCAATATTTCCATAATTAGCATGCTAAGAATCATGGACACAACAATGAGCCATTATTAGCTAAAGATTTTAAAAGGGACTAGAATAATAAGAGAGATGCTACATATCAATCAGTAGACCAATAACAATACAGTTTAGAAGACAAATACAGCAGGCCATTTTCAAATTTATATTTAGAGAATCAAATATAGCCCATTAGTTAAAGATCTTTCTATTTTTAGAATGAGGATGCAAATTTACACTGCCTCTATAATAACCAAAAAAATAAAAAGGTACATACCAAAACTAAGCTATACATCGCTCAAAAAATTTCAAAGAAAAAATGGTTCAATTAGTTAGGTAAACTGTTCAAATCGAAGCTAAAGTGGCAGATTCATTGCTTTACCAAAAATTACCAACATTACATGCAAATCTTCAAGCTTCTAAATATCTACATGCACTATCAAATGCAGAAAATCCACCTTTCTTTGCCAGCTTCAACTACATCTTATCATTTGCTTTAAAAAAGTGGGGAAAAAAGGTATCCTTTTCCTGAAAGCATGGAGAAACTACAAAAAAGAATTCCAGAAGAGGGAAGAGAGAAGGAAATATCATGTGAAAAGATGTAAGACTATCACATCTCCAGTCAGATATGGAGAAAGCCGAATTAACTTCTTAAAACTCCCAATGAATCTTTGACAAGATAATTGCAGAAGCCATCTGCAGTGAGATGGAAGCTTAAAAATTAGTTAAGCAGTGATGCAGAAAGCTGAAAATCTATGAGAGTAACTCAACCTTGGAGGAATCAATTAAGGAGCAAGTAAGTCCTTGCTTAGGTTTAAAAAGTATATAATATGCTGTGGATGATGGAGAAAGAATCACCTCTCTTAATAAACGTGTAATATGGATATTAGTTTCTCAAAGCTGTGTACCTAAATGTTAAAGGAAAATTTGGCATAAGGGAAGAGGAAGAGTTTCAATTTATGGGTGGGGTGTAACTTTTGAGAAACTTTCAAAAAGTGATTGGTTACTATATAACAAATTTTCATAATATGAAGTTCTATCACCAAAATACCCAAGTGGCCTAATTCAGCCAAATGAATCCCTTTTCCCTTCTACCTCTCCATCTACCACCCCATTATGCCACCACCACCATCACCTTCCTCCACAAAAAACCAACCCCAATTTCCTCTGGAAACTCCACCTCATATTCCCCTTAGATTTCCCTCTCTGTAATATCCAATTGAAACTTCCCTTCCTCATAAGCTCCTTGTGAGCAAATGCTCAGCTGGAAGAGAAATAATCTACAAAACCAAGGGACTTGTCTATGAAGACAACATTTCAAAAGTAAGTGCCACACTTGAACAGAATGATCAGAACTCAGAACAAAACACCAATGAAACTTGACAAAGCCAACAGAGGTAGAACTCCATTAAGATTTATGCAAACTGGATGGAAAATTGGGTTGTTCTTCATTCATATACTCCCTAAAGCTATATAGCCAATATCTAGGCACATATCCAAATAGTAGACAACATAAAGAGAAACAACCAGTTGAGGTAAATGCTCTTCCTTACAGGACATGACATCAGAGATTGAGTAATTGACTTCATATCTTCTTAGACACAAGCTATTCAAAACATATAAAACCATATACTAATTTTCAGTTGAATTTCTATTTATTCATATCACTTGTATTAAATTGCAGATTCAATTAACATTTTCCCCATAATAGAAAGTGCTTTACACTTGGAAATTGGGTTTTTTCTTTCTTTTTCCCCCCCTTTTCTTTTCTTGGGGTCAAAGATAGGTAAATATGGCTATCCAAGAAAAAAATATGACCACAGCAATCTTTTAAATTTACTATTTATTCTCATCACTCATTATGAATTCCATATGTAGATAACATTTTTCTTATACATCAAAAGTACTCTATGATTAAGATTTGGTATTTGTTTAAAGATATGTATGTATGTTCGTATCCCCATAGACACAGGATATTGAAAACAAATACAAGACCACAATAATACTCAATTGACTTTTATTATAAGTGTTCTTGTTACTAAGGTTTTCCCATTCATACAAAGTACTGTAAACTTAAAATTTGATATTTTTACTTTTTACATGTGCAAGTATGTTCATCAACCAAGTGACAAAGTAACATTTTACACATCATACAAAGTGCTTTAGATATCTTTTAAAAGACATGTAAGTGCAGTAATATTTTTCCCATACATAGAAAGTACGTTTTTCAACTGAGTTAACTACTATCTTCCCATAAATAGAAAGTACATTACATACAATGATTGGTACTTCTTTAAAGATGTGTAAGTACAAAACTGACTAAGTGACAAGCAAGATTATTCCTACACATGGAAGGTACATTACATACAAAATATGGTAGTAATCTAGATATCTAAATATATCTCTAAACCGGGTATATCAATGTAGGATGGCAAATGTAATTATGGTTCAATATGTAATTAACATACTTATTAATTCTTATCACTTGCACATGAACGCAATATTCATCCTGCACTTAGCAAGTACCTCACGGACAATGTGTAGTACCAATTTTAGATATGTAACTACATTTCTCAAATGATTAGATCACCTTAGCCTGGTGAATGAAAATCCAATTTAACACCTTTACAGTTTTTTATCTTCATATTCAGAGATGAGAAACACAAAATACAAGGCAATGAATCAAAGGGGCATATATATTTTGGAATTTCAGGAATGAAAGACAACCATTAAACAGTGGCAAATTTACAAGATAAACTATAACTAGGATAATTGCCTGAATTAAATGGTGAAAACCAATCACCAAAAATTTCTACTCTTTCTCACTAAAACCACATTTCTTCTTCCTAATTCAATTATCTTAAAAAATTTAGAATAAAAAAAAAAACCAACAATCATCCTCTCATGCACCACATCCTTCAATTACTTCCAAAAATTTCATCCTTTGCCTTCCTCATAGAGAAAGGCATCATGTCCATTTCCTATTTTCACTTCTTCCCATTGAGTATAACATTTTATACCAGATTCCCTCACTTGGTGTCGTAATGCGGCAGAGTAGAAGCCATAACTTGAACAGCAGTTGAACAATTCAGGATTGCAATTAAACCCCCTTTAAGATTCCCAATCTCGATATGCTCCATGATCTCAGGATTAACTTCCAGGAAAACAAGGGAAACCCCTTCAATTATCTGGACTAGGATAGAATCCACCACAATAAACCCATCATCAATTGCCAATGGTCCGAATTCCTTATACAGGGGAAAATGATGTCGAGGTTTCGGAGGGGCAGGGTTTTTGTGGAGGAATATGGTGCTAGTGATGGTTGTGGTGGGGTAATGGTGGTGGTGGGGGGAAAGGGAGGAGGAATTCACTTTGTTGGGGGCAGCAGCAGAGGCATGGAAATGGCAGCTGGATGCATTTAGGATTTCTGGCAGAAAAGTTGAAAATTGAATACCCATGTAGTACTCAACTGAATTAGCCCACTTAAATATTTTGGTAAATTAGCTTGAAGTTAATTTTTTTTTAAACCTTTTAGTAGTAGCCAATTCTTCCTTTAAAATTTTCTCAAAAGTTACACCCTTTTCCTAAATATTAACTCTTCCTTTTTCCATTGTGTTAAATTTTCTCTAATGTCTAGGTACCAGCAGATTGAGCACTAGCAGTGGTGCAGTGCAGCAGCTGGACTTGAGGTCAGATTGGATGTCTCAGATATTGCACAACAGGAGGTAATTAGGTGACTACAATTTGTCTAAGTAGCTGCCAAACAAATGACATAGTTTCACCTTCCATGGGACAAGGGAGATGGTTGGAGTTGCCAGGTCAGTCGCCAGGAAACTTCCATGGGTCTAGGGGGATGAAACAATACGCTTTTTAGCAGAAATAAGAACTATACGCACTAGCATATGTACCATGGCAATGCATAAGAAAATTTTCCCAGCTGCTCTTCGTCTTACTTAAAAACTCTAGAGTTCCTTGTGTAATCAATGGAGTACAAAAGTTTTTCTTTTCCATGGCTTTCCATTAAAAAGTCAAACCAAAAATAAATATCCTTTTTTTTTAATGTAGAAATTGCGCCAGGTTCTGAAGTTAGTGGACTTCAACAATTCCTTGTATCTTTTCTAGTTAACAATGCCGAGCTCAAATGCAACAAGAATTCAGGAAAACAGAATGAGAATACAAGCATTTACTTGCACTAAGCATCCAGTTTTTACAAGTCAAATACTCCATGCATTGAATTTTCCACTGTTCTATTGTTTTTATTACTTGTATTAAGATGCTTGAAGAAATTTTCTAAGGCAAAGAGAATGAAGCAAGACGGTAAACTTAAACTAACTCTAATATCATTAATCAACAGTCAAAAATAAAACATTAATTGATGAACAATTCAAATATATTCTATGACAAAGATAGACACTGAACAGTGAGTATCTACAAGGCTACCTTTGTGTCAAAGAGTTCTTATCCATATTTGACAAGAAGATTAATGAATGAAGATCATTCCTATAGGTAAAGAAACCTTGCAAATGAAGACAACGTTCTGAATTTGACATCAAGAGATGACCAATACACCAAAGGATGACAACAAAAGGTAGGTTAATATCATATAGCTGACCAATATTATGGGTTTATAAGCACTAGACTAGTCAAACTAAGACGTTCCCTAAAAGACCCACTAAATGAGGCAAAATTTTAAAATATCACAACTGCTAGAATTTCTAAGTATCATTAGAACACCTTAGAGATTTTCTGAGATCCAAACTGTCCGAGAAAAGGAATTACATCATAGAATTTTATTAACTTGGTAAATTTAAGTGTCCACTCAAGTGATTTACCACTATCTAACAGAATTAGCTTTCTCAAAAACACAAAAAAATTGGTGTCCAACTAAAGTGAGAGAAGCAACTCCAAGTACCTTTCCAACCCGAGGAGCAATGAGCCATGCCAGTGTAACAGTGAGTAACCCTGTAGCTAGAAGGATACCAGTACCTTCCACAGCCCATTTGGCTGCAGTATTTTCACCAGCTACACGCTCTTCCATCACAATATTTGGAGCTGAAGGCTGCTCATTGACAACTTGTGAAGCAGTAGTAGTGTTATTAATATTAGGACCAAACCACAGTGAGATTTCACTTAGCCTTTGCCTTCGAATAGCAGCAACAGCATCAGGATCCACCACTGAATTCCACTGTAGTTGTGCAGGAATAGGTTCTCCATTAGCCGTCCTTTCCCTCAATGCTTCATTCTCCTTCAAAGCATTAATAACTTTCTTTACATCTGAAGCTTTAATGTTCTTTGCAACACATCCACAAATCTCACAGACAGTTGATCCATGGTTGACAAACCACTTCAGGGCACATGCATAGTGAACAAGAGCAAGATCATTCTTGCAAGCACATCCAAGCTCCAATAGTCTGTCTTCATTCTGATCATACCCCATTTCCACATCCATACTACAAACAAAAACCTCCCCATTTGGACTAACAAATTCAACATATCCAGATCTTTTCCTGTTGGTTGTAGCATATGAATCTTTTCCAACATCTGTAGAGATGATTTCACCACTAATCATGACCTCCTGGCTTCCATTAGGTGCCTCACTTGATGGCGGAACAATGCCCAGGAATCCCAAAGCAGCATTTCCCTTTTTCTCAGCTTCAGTACACTGGCATACCCGACAAGCAGCTGCTCCTACCTCCTTGTCTACACTCTGGTGCAATCTAGAATTAATCCTACTTTGTTCATCCTCAGTAGCTGAACAAACCATGATATGTTTGTCATGACTTAAAGGTGACTTTTCCTTATCCATCACATTCAAGTTGTGAATGTTGGAAAAGGAAGATCAATTATAGCATCAAAATAACAATCAAATACAAAAGGGGAGCTCCTTGCAGACACTGTCGTGAAACACTAAATAGCAAATTCCAGAAAAGTATTATTCTCTGATGACAAAATGTTCGTCTTCTACAAAGAAATCCAAAGACCAAGCACATGAAAGTACAGGAGTCTACAATTTTGGAGAATACATATATGAAGTATCTCCAGCTGAACTACAAATGCTTAAGATCCCAAGCTCTTGAACTGTATCCATACTACATTTCAGTCCTTTTCAGTGCACTCTAGAGAGAACCTAAAGAGGAAAAGAAAAAATAGAAGACGACATTTAACAGGGAGTTAAAACAACTTATTCCATCAACAAATTATCAATAGCTATTTAGTTGTTCAATTAAACACGTAAGTTTAGCATTTAACATAGAGACCTCAGTTCATACAATAGGTAGGCGTATCCCACCCACACTTTGCCCTTGTGTATGTAGCTGTGCATCACGTTGCTTTTAGAGGCAACAAGATTAAGAGCTGAAATATTAACTACTAGTGAGATAAAGTTGAAGCAGCTTTCCATGATTATATGTGGATGAATGTCATTAAGCGGTGGGGAGGTCACGCACCTATGTAAAACTATAATCATGTATCTTGGATTAAAAGAACATTTTTTTCCAAAAAGGCTATAATTCTAATATGGGTTAAAGAACTGACCCTTTATTTTAAGCGAAACTTTCAACAAACACTGACAGCATTGGCCAGTAAGTTTGATCATATGAAAAAAAAATGAAAGATAATTCACAATGCCATTTCAGGAAAGAAGCAGACTCCATTCAGATCTCCCAAAAAGCAATCACCCAAGTTTGCTCAGAAAAATCCAGAAAAGGGAAACAACTGTAATTACTGAATTGCAACTTTCCTGCTACCAGGATGACTTTGTGATAGTAATGCTTCCCCTAATCCCTATCGCAGTCAAAACAAGCACTCCACTACAAGCCCCATGTATGCAATGGAATAAACAAATTAACTACAAACTCCTCCAAAATAAACAAGATTGGCAGAACATAATTTTTGAATTGTAAATTCAAACCACAAAGAACCTTAAATGGAGGGAGCAGCAAAATGTCAATGCAAAATTAAACTAAAGACAGTAAAGATGGAATTTTTATGAAAAACACTTCTCATCCAAGAAAAGAACATTACACATAGAAATGACCAAGTTGATTATGATCCAGAAAAAACCCCACTCAACTATTTCAAAAGCAGTACAGTACTACTAACTTTTTAGCAGATTTAGTACTTATTTTACAAGTTTCTTTTTCTTTCCTGCTGTAACTTGGTTACTTCAAAGTCCCCCCCCCCCTTCTTTGCCCCCAAAAGTGAAAAAAAGGTCACATAGTCACAGTCATAATTGATCAAGAAGTTGTATTTTCGAAATTAAAAAGCCACAAATTGATGATAACAAACTTCACACTTCCTATTAGGAACTATGCGAATGTTTGCATCTACCTTAAATCCCAATTACTACAAAGCTTTAACCATAATGCACTCTTGCAATCTCCACCCATACTTTCCTAAAAGCTAGTCTTAGCATCCATTCGTAATCAAATTAGGCATTTACTCAGTTCTGTTTCGAGGTGTATATCTTTTCCAGTTTGAAAATCTTCATATTGTCACTGCCCACAGACTGAATTCACCATAGATAAAAGTTTTACTACTTGAGCACTAACCCAAAACTTCTCAAGAACCCCCCACTCTGGAGATCATAACTCATAATTGTTTGTGAACTAAACTCTGAAAATCTGAAAAATAAAATAAAATAAAATGGCACCACACCCATAAGCCCATTTCAACAATTGACAAAAAAATTCCAAGAACGCAATGTTATGCTTCAAATTAGTGTGTTAAATCCAAAATAAAAAGAAACCCATTTCAGAAACTCAATAAATGAAAAGAAATAATCAAAGAAAAAGGGGACTTCACAGAAGAAGAAACAGACCTCAGATGTTGGAGTATGAGTGACGAGTGTCCTGATAAGGTGAAAAAGATACCCAATTCTAGAGCACCGAATGAACTACTCCTCCAATCATGGATGGCAATCTAATCTAACTGTACAGATTATCTCTCTCTCTCTCTCTCTCTCCTTTTTTCAGTTTCACTTTTTTATCACTGAGGATTCTCTAGGCTCCACGAGCATTCATTGTAGCTGTTTTAACTGTTAAGAGTGTTCACATTGTCGGACTAGACTAGGATTAGCTGCATCTAAGGTTGCGTTTGCATTACATCATTTTCAAATAATTTGAGAAAAAAAATAATACTACTGGGGTTAGATTGCAATTTTAGAAAGAAGGAGATTTTGTTGCATTATTTGAGGTGTAATCTACATCAAACAAAAATGTAACTTGTACACTTATTAAAGTAAAACCTCCCTCATTTGTAGAATTGAAAATTTGCCGGCTCATATGTTAGCAAAAATTTCTCTTGGTTTGGAATGTAGAATTGTCTTATGGGATGATTTTCCTCCATTGATCAAAGCTGTAATCTATGATTTGAATGAATGAAAACTTCATTTTACTCTAAAAAAAATACACTTATTAAAGTAATATTTGATAAAAGCACTTAATATATATAAGAAAAAACTAAATTATATATATATATATATATATATATATATATATATATATATCAGAAATTCTACCATACGATAAGTGGATGTCTGAATAAATAAAATGGACATATAATAAGGAGAAAAGAACCTATATATAATAAGTGACAAATGACATGTAAGAAATTTATATAAAAAAAAAAGGCATTGAAAATGGTTAAAGGTAATTTTTTTTATAATATAAGTCTAGGCTGGAATGCCACTGTAAAATATTGATTTGATGGGTCCAAAAAATTAGAACTTTTATAGTTAATCAATATAGAATGAATATAACTTATTTCACTCGGGATAGTAAGATCACTTTATATCAATTGTGATATATAATTATAGATATATATATATATATATATATATATATATATATCAATTTTTTTAACAGGTAGCAAGGCCGGAGTATACTCCCCCCTTCCCCGCACCCATTTCTAAACGGGGGGAAAAAATTCCCCCTGCCCCACAGCATTAGCCCCTTGCATGGCGGGGTGCACGTCATTCCTACTTTTCTTAAAGTTTTAATTGCTTTCACTGCACTGAGTATTTGCTGTAGGAATTTGGCAATTTACCCCTAGGATAAAGAGCAAGAGAAGGGAAAGTTAATCCTCGCAAATGTCATGTTTTTCTAACTAAGAAATGACCAGATGATTCTAGTTAATTTTAATACTAGGGACTTGTTCATTTATGGCAAAATTGTTTTTTCTATTTGTTTTTGGTGTTCAAAAATAAAGTATCTACTAAATATAACTTATGGCACCAAAAATAATCACCATTTGAAGTAAAAATATGCCTAAAAATTGTGACCGTAAGCGAAGATCTGATCTTGGATCTACTATTGCACTGATTCGGATCCGTGACCGAATCTGATTTTGCATTTGACGGTTCATACGATTGGGCGATGATGGATCATATTGATCCAAACCAAATATGTGAACTAGATCTAACATGCAATTTCAGGGCCTTTGTGATCAAAATGCATTGATGGATTCGGCTTGATCCAAGCAAGGATTTGGCTTCAGATTCTTTCAGTATTCCTGTGCTAATTTGCATTCTAATTTCAAGTCTCATTTGATGTAATTATATCAAATTCTTAATTGTACATTCCATTTTCTTTTGTATATTTGAGTATTAATTATTCAATTTCTTATTTCATTACAAGCCAGATCAACATTAAGTACTATTCAATGTGATTATATGATCCTAGACATTGGCCCGAGACTGAAACTAGATAGCAAGGTTTTCAAAATCGAGATCCTACCAAGGATCGTTTTTTAGTTTGTAAGATTGGATCGTAGGATCGGATCGTAGAATCGGTAGATCCTACAAAAAATGTAATAAATTGTCATATTTATAATTTTTAAGTTTGTAATTCATAAATATAGTAACAAATAATGTAATTCATGTGCAATCAATATAATTATATTGTTAATTAAGGTTAATTCATTTCTAAAGGCTCTAAACCATATTAATTTATTATAATAAAGACACAAAACACAAGTTTCATGTGATAACCTATAACAAAGATCATTTATTCACTTTAGTGAATTATATGAGTCAAATTTAAAGATTCATGAAATTTTCTAGGTTTGGAATTGGGCTTAATTATTTACATGGATTTAAAGCACTCTGAATATAGTTTACAACGCAATAAACGACACTCAGTTTCGAGTTTTCTACACAAAGATATAGTCAAAATACTAAAATTGTTATTTAATTTATTGAAAATAATAGGATCGTATCAGGATCGTAGGTTGGATCGTTAGTCTTGATCCGGTAGGATCGTACGATCCTGCAATCCGGATCACGATCCTAACAACTATGCTAGATAGTTAATAGATAAAGCAAAGTCGAAGAGTTTAGGTATATATAGCAGTAAACTCTGTTGAAATTGAGAAACAACCTATCTCAAAATGCCATCAAGGTTGCCTAGTCAAGTTACGGCCCAATAACACATGATATACAACTTAAAGTGTATCTTCTCAGCCTGTATGTGGATGAGATTAGTGGTCCTGTTTATTGTTTTAATCCATTTTAAAACCTATCCAAAAAGGCAGATTTATCTTCACCAATACTTGGACTCTTTGGAAAATCTTGGACAAAAATAAACAAACCAAAAACCCTAGAAATAATTATTAAAAATAAAACCAAATAAAAGAAGAAAGAATCTACCAAACCATGGGGAAAAGGAAAACCAAAACCTAGAATCCTGGAGTTTGTGTGTCTGTATGTGTATATGTACATATATATGTATATATGTGTGTACATATATATTCTGCTAGTTTAGAAATAAGGAGAAGGGCAGGCAATAAAAAATCCAATATAGAATATTATTTCCAATGGTAGAGGATACGACTAATTGGCTGATGGCTCAAAAATTTAATGTTGGTTCATTAGAATCATATAAACTGATACCCAATACTCTCATTAAGAGAAAAATAGAACCCTCCCCCCCCCCCCCCCCAAACCATATACAAAATAAATTTTACGGTCAAGTACAAACATTTCTTTCCTCCTATTTGAATGAATCATCCTTTCTACAAAGATAAGTCTTTGCCTACTAGGCAAAAGGATAACAAGTTACAGAATCTGTGTGATTGGAGAAGAGTAACCACTTATTCCTAAAAACGAACGTTCTTAAGACTGACCAAAGAATTGGACGAAATAAAGGTATGACTCATAGAACAAGTACAATTTTTCTAACATGTCTTGAATTGCCTTTTTTATTAATGAGTGTTAAATGGATATTGTCTTAATATACTCAAAATTATCATATAAGTTCCATCAGTTATATGTAATGTTATCCATGTACGGAGGCAATTTAGTAATTTTATTTTATTTTCTTGAAGATTAATGATTTTCCATCAGACAACTAGTTAGACAAATACTTAGTTCTAATATTACCATAATTTATTGCATGAAAGTATATACATTTCATATTAACTAGTTCGCCCATATCACCACAATTTTTCGAATCTATTGTATTTAATAAATTGTAAATCTATTATTTCTAATGCATGTTTAGTTTGCTATTAATACAAATTTTTACAATGTATATCAAATCATACTAGATAATTTTCAGCAATTTCATTAATAATTTTTTTTTATAAAAAAAGGTTCGTCCATATCTTAATGCAATACTCAATTTTTGCGATTGCACAAATTTAGCTCCTCTAAAACTAAGAGTAAATTTTTGCTACAATGTCAATATAAACTTAGGCTATCCTATGCTCTTGATTTGTGTCCTACAATATGTCTTGCAATCTAAACTTATGATAGAAAATTATGTAAAGTCATATCTCGGTTAAAGTAAAACTATGTAAATCCTATGCCGACTTGTACAATATTATGTAAATCATATGAAAGTTGGTATAAAACTACGTACACTTATATGTAACCTAAACAAATGGGCACAATTACTTGCTAGCAAATTAAATTAATTAGCTATAAAAATAGACCATTTACTACAATGAAGATATTTTGAATGAATGTAAAACAAAAAAAAAAATTCAAATCCTATTCTTTTTCCATCTTTTTTATTTCATAAAGTCATGCATAACATATCATGTAGCAATAATTAAAAGAAAATTTTACACAATTAATGCTCAATCATGTTTATTTATTAAAAGTACTTGATAACTCAAATAATTTACTACATTAATGCCCTATTTGATAACTCAATTCAGCATATAAATTTAATGGGTTCAAATTTTAACATATTTAGATGTGTTTGATAACCAAAAATAGAATATCTTGATTAATTAAGTGGCAATTAATTTCCCAACAAATCTTACTCCAAAAAAAAGTGATGACCTAGTTAGTTATCACTTACTGCAAAATATGCTCAAATATTAAGATTTTAATACTTTAATAATTTAGTTATTTAATAGATTCAGACTTCGTATTTCAGATTTTAAATTTCAATTTTTAGACTTCAATTTTATCAAATACACCTAAATCTAGTCTCATCATGTAATATTTTAGTTTAACCAGACCAAGGCCCTATTTGATAACCCAATTTAGCACCGAAACTTATTGGATTCAGACCTTAAAATGTTTAGATACATTTGGAAAAAAAAATAAAATATTTGAATTAACTAAGTGGCATCGAATTTTTTGGGCAAAATTTGTTTCAAAAAATAAGTGATAAGCTATTTATTTATCACTTAATGTGATATTGTGACGACTCCACCTCCCCCAAGGGCATACCCAAGGGTTTGGCGGATCGTCTGCCCAACTCTCATCAGAACTCACTCACTAACATTCTTGAAATAGCCGTTCAAACCTAGAAATTAATATAAAAGTTCCATTTCCAACCAACAATTCAAACTTAATTTACAATCTAAAAGTAAAACATAGGATTACATTTCTAAAGATTTCAAATACATCTCATCTACAAAAGTACAAGTACGAGAAATTATAAACACTAGTTCACGGCTACTTGCTCCAGCTTCCACTCCTGTAAAGAAAACAAATTAATGGGATGAGCTAAAAACTCAGTGAGGTTCCCAAACAAGCAATCAAGCAAGCATACACGGAAACATTTACACTTAGCACTTTGTATACTAGGCACAGTAATAAGCAATTATTTAAGAATCAATCATTCATTCATTGAAAGGATACATGCTCACTTAGAGCCATTTATTCAAATCATTCATTTATCCATTCACCAACCATTTTCCTTATTCCTCCGACATTAGAAAATAGGGAAAAATGCACTTTTCATCCTCAAATGTTGGGTTGATGACTAATTTCGTCCTCAAAGTTTCATCAAGAATACATTTCATCCTCAAAGTTCTTGAATTTTGGCCAATTAGGGACAATTGACAGAATAACACTCAATTTGGATGGAAAGCTGCACGCGAGAAGCATGTTCTATTAGAACCAACAAAAAAGGGATAAAAACCCGTTCAGAAGTGCAGATACTAGTGTTATAACTTCTGAATTCTAATTTTTGTATCTTTACGTTATTTTGTTTATGGTCCATATTCAGTAGGAGCCATGTCAAGGACCACTTGGAATGCATTTTTGACAAGCCTATGCCTCTTCTTTTTTGATGGTTTTAGTTGGTTATATTAATTTGGTTACAATATCCAGTTTGGTTGCTACTTTGGATTGTTAAAATTTAAGGCAAAACTCTACCAAAATTTTCCTTCTTACCTTATTGACATGTAAATCAGCATGAAGATAAAAATAGTTGGTGATTTTTTTTTATATAATGCCTATTTTAGCTTGGAACTGAAATCATACCCATAAATAACTGGTAGTTTTTTCAAATAATGGACGAAAGCAACGAACGTCTGATAGTTTATGGGAAATAAAAGAAGCCCACAAAGAATCCTATGCATAGCTAGCATTTTTTTCATTTCTAGAGAAGGTAAAAAAGAAGTTATAAAGAGGTGATAATTTTTGGACAAGATAAAAGAAAGGAATAATTTCAGAAACCTCCCCTGAGGTTTTTGACAATTTCACTCACCTCCCTTAGTTTTGAATAATTACATTAACCTCCATTCATGCAGTAAAATTACTATAATATCCTTCACTTATAGATAATTTCTAAAAAAGTCTACAACTAAAACTAATCTTTCATTTTAAAACAACGGTTACCACACAAAACAAACTCTTATTCTCTCTCTTCGATGCTCTCTCTTACTTTTTCTTTCCTGTATTTCATACTCCACTTTTTTTCCATAGTTGCCATCTACACAACCATCTAATACATCCCAAATCCTCATTATTATGGAAATAGATTCTCTTTTTTTTTTTTCCTTTTTTGTAACTATTATTGAATTGACATTGCTAAATAATAGGTTGTCAAAGCATATTTGTTATCAAACTAAATGAAGATGAAAAGAATGGCGGTGATACAAATTACAAACAAGAAAATAAAAAAGATGGCTAAAAAAGAAACATAGATTGAGGAAGATTACACTATTATACCAATTGTGTAAAAAAAAAAGAATTTTGGGATATAAGAACTATAATCAAATTTGCCTAAAGACATAGAATGTGGTCTCTAATGTTGCTTTTGGTTGCTCCTTATTGGTATTCTTGGTGGGTTAGATTATTTTAACATCAACAAGCTTGCATCCATTTTGATTGAATTTGAATAATGACATTGGTCAATTTAGATGCAAAATTTGGGTAAAAAAATTGAGGAAAAAGATTAGGTTGAATGGAATGGTTAATTGTCATAATTGATTTGTACAGGAAGCTTTAGAGCTGCAAAGTTGGGCTTTCGGAATTATGAGAATACGAGGATTAAGTTAAGGTGGCTTATTGACTTCGTTAGGGTGGTAGTTATGCCGATTGCAATAGTTACAATGTGGAAGAAATTCATGAGCGAGTTTTCCCCCCTTCTAACTAATAAAGAGGTATTTTAGGGTTTTTAGGACAAATTTAGCATAGTGGATTTATATTGTTACTAAAATACTAATAGTAGAGAAGGTAAGTGTAATCTTTTAAATTAGAGAGGACCTACCTGCAATAGTCAAAAACCTCCCCTGAGATTTGTGAAATTATCCCTAAAATTAAAGTTATAAACAACTGGTAGTTTCTATACAAGATAAAGAAACGACAACCTACCAATTTTTTATGGATTTCCTCTATTTTTGCAAATAGAGTTTACTTTATTATATTTTCTTATAGGTAAAAAATAAAAATAAATTTAAACTAAATGGACTGGGTTAATTTAATGCGTTTCGATAGATACTCAAATTCAAGTCATCTATAAGCCATGAATAAGTGGATGTCGACCATTTATGTCAACCTTTTTGCTAGAAATGACTGGATTTAGAATGGTAAGGGTGGTTAGAAATTTTTTTAGAATTACAACAAGAAGAGGAGCGGAGAGGACATAAATGAAACAAGAACAGGTTTTATCCTTTTTTTTGTTGAATGCAAAGTTGGTTCTAACGGGGTATGCTTCTTACGCGCTGCTTTCCGTCCAAATTGAGTGTTATTCTGTCAATTGTCCCTAATTGGCCAAAATTCAGAAACTTTGAGGATGAAATGTATTCTTAGTGAAACTTTGTGGGCGAAATTGGTTATCAATCCAACCTTTGAGGATGAAAAGTGCATTTTTTTCTTAGAAAATATTTGCAAGTGAAAATTCCTTTAGTGCTCATGTCATTCGTTCATTGATTTCATTGCATTGAATTCACTAGCCAGGTCTTCACCAGATTTCGTGATAATACTCAAATATACCATACATTGTCCCAACGTCACCAGCCACTCGACTGAATTCGCTTCTGACTCGAGTGGACTGGCAATGAAGGGTAAGGGTCCAGTTCAGCCAAAATGTTTACACTCATGCACAAGTATCATTCAATTATTGAAAATTCACTTTTGCTTGGGTCGAGTATGATAAAGTACACACTTGTCCACGAAAATCCATTTACCAATCATTGGAAAGCATTTAATATTTCGACAACATTCACAATATTTCACATAGTCATTTAAAACATACACAAGCAAGAATCACTCGCCTTTTAACGTAAACCAAAGCTAAACATTCGACCCTAAAAATAACCAAGACAAGATGTCATGATCTGATCATTCAAAACTTAGGTTAATAAAGTACTCACTTTAGCCTTAATCATGAGCCATACGCCTATCTAAAATCGGCTCCTCAAAACACAAATTCAAAGACAACTTGAAAACCAATCGAAGAATGTCCAAGTGCATTCTAGGACTATGAAGTACACTTGTTTAAGACCACAAAACCATCCAAAATCACATCAATTAAAGTTTAAAACCTAGAAAAGTTTTCTCAAAGTTTTCCAAATTACACTCAATTCATTTGACAAAATTTCCAGTTTTGGCGACATTTTTTGAAAAGTATAACTTGAGTTCCATAAGTCAAAAAATCATAAAACTTACACCATTAGAAAATAAACTCGAAGTACTAATAGACCTTAGAAGACATCTTCATGAAATTCAACTCATCGGTTAGTCAAATTTTTAGTTCAAAATCACTGCTGTCTCATGTGCAAAACAGAACAGTCATGGGTTTTTAAGAAATTTTGTAAATTTTCTGGTATTTATAGGAGTTGAACCAACCTCTGATTTTTACACGGTTAAAAGAGCTATGAGTCTAGTTTCAAATACGAGAAATGGAACTCAATTTGGATTTTTCTACACCAAGATATAATAAATTTTCCAAGACTGTTCAAAGTCTCCTGCGGGAAAAATTTTCAACAGCACTTCCCTTTATTTTCCCTAATTTCCAGCCATTTTCAAGACTTCATTCTCATCACAGGACAGCTCCAAATCAAGTTCACAAGGTATATGATACATAGAGTACTATTTTAGCCACAAAACTAGCTATAATCAACTTATACCTAAGCTGTAAAATTCTCTACCAAGGCTGAAATTTAGCAACTAAGGCTGGAAATTCTTATTTGGAAACTAAAAAGTCACAATAAAGCTACAAATCTTTATACAAGTCCATAACAAAGCGAGATATCATCATACCATAGCTGAAAAATAAGAAACAAAGCTGGAAAAATGAACCTTGGGCTGAAGTTTCACTAATCTTCACCAAATCTAAGTTATCATCCATAAAATTCCAAATTTCATGTCATCTTCACCATAATTTGCAAGAATAAGAAAGAGAAAGGAAGTTATTCATTTTATACCTTCAACCCCTTGAAGAAAGTGAAGAACCAAGGCTTCCTCTCCATTACAAGTTTCCTTGCTCCCTTGGTGCTATTTTGTTTGGTTTAGTTTTTGTGATTCTAATTTAAAACAAGGCAAGAACCAAGATGAACTTGGTGGTTTTCTTCTCTCTTTTTCTCTCCAAACTCACGGCCAAGATGAAGAAATGAAGGAAATTTTGTGCTAGGAAAGATAAGAATGGAAGAAAGCTTCTTGGTCAAAGGTTGCATGGATGGCCAACACTTGGCAAGCCACCAATTTTCCTCTTGTTTTTGTTTCTTTTCCTCTTGTTTTTTGGTCAAAAATTTTGGCTGGCCTTAGGATTAAATTAGCGAGGATTAAATGAAATAAAAACAAGGAGATTAGAGTAAGAAAGTATTGGTCAAGTGGTGTACTCAACCGGTAACAAACGGCACACGTCGGTTCAAGCCTACTTTCTTAACTCTCTTGTTTGTCTCTAATTCCCAAGATATCTAGGGTTTTTCCACATAACTCTTAACACCTCATGTCACATAATTCTTGATGCACAACACTCCTTATTTATCAAATTTATTAGTCACACCTTGCTAGTTAGCCATACTATCTTAATGTACTACGACACTTATCATGCATTAAAATATAAGAGGGAAATTATAAAAATCTTGACTCAACTAATGAAATCACCATGAAATTTAAGGCTAATAAATAGTTAAATAGTCAAGTAAAGAAATATAAAAGGAAATATAATTTAATTTTTTCAAAATTGGAAGGAAATTCTAAAGAAATTTTCGGGTTCTCACAGATATACACTCAAATATATCAAGTTTAGTACTTAACAATTTAGTAACTTAATGAATTCACACTTTAGATTTTAGATTTCAGACTTCAATTTTATCGAACGCACCATAAGTTTTTATATGACAAATTTTGATACTAATGGTTTGTCAATTGTTTAGTAGATTATAAGTTGCTTATGATCAAGTTACTTGAAGGCCTTGTAGTGTATAGAATGGATAACAAGGTTAAAGGATGAAAAGGCATTAAGGTCAAGCCACTATAGAGTAATATTCTTGTAAGTTTTGAAGTCGCCATTTTAAAAATTTTCTATTTGAACTCTTTAGGTTAACATATGTCTATTAGGAAAAGTATGGATTGCCTAGTTATGATAGGTTCTATGTCTTTCTTTAAATCTACTCAAAACAGAGTTTTACAAACTATTTCTTTTCTTAAATATGTCTCGAGACATTTTTGAAGTTAAAATCCATTTTGAACTTTGAAAAATAAATTTCAATAACTTATTGATTTGTTCAATTTCTGGCAAAAATTAATTTGATCTTGATTTTAATGTCCAAATACCTTCTATCTTGGAAAGTTTCATGAGTCCAATATTGTCCAGATTCCCTACATAATCTTCTAGTATTCTTTTGTGTCTACATTCATTTTCTTTAAATTTCAAACATGTATTTTTTAAGATATTTTCAAATTCATATCTCATCCATAATTTTGACTTGGACCCAATCTTCTTCCAACTGAAACTTAGTTTTTTTTTATCAAACGGCAATTTACGTTCTTGAATTTTTAACTCTCACATCCTTCTAACTATAGAATAATTTTAAAAATATCTTTCCTATATGAGTTATTCTAGTCCAGATTTATTGTTCATGGTCAATCCAGCCAAAAGTTGATGAGCTATCCAATCTTCGTGATAGTTTGCTACATATTTCCCATCGCTTTAGGGAGACTAATCACCCAGCAGATGCTTTAACTAATGAGAAGGCTACTCAGTCTAGCATATGGATTTATAATTCGGCATTATAGTTACCTAATTTAATGCGAGGGGAAATTAGAGTAGATAGGCTTTGATCCCCCTCATGGAAGTAGGAAATATTCATTAAATTTGTAAGGATCTTTTTCATTTTTAATTCAGGTTATTTGTAATGCTTGGGAGGTAGGGTTCTTTGTCCCATTCATTTGTACCATTTTGTTTTATTGATAAAATCTAGGGGTCTATGCGGTTTGTCAAAAAATATCTTTTGTCTAGTTTCTTTTATTTTTTGTTGTTCTTATTATTTTGAGAGTTATACTTGCAATTTATTGTTGTGTTAATCTGATTATTGTTTATTCATATTGCAAGTGTTTATTATCTTTTTTTTTGGGAGAGGGGGTTACAATATATCTTTGGGAGTATTTTATACTTAACCCTTTTGCTTTTCTTTAATCAAGTCCAAAACATCCTTATAGTTAGCCAAAAGTTGCATATCAACCTATTCATTTCCCCTCTAGATTGACCTATTCGAGACAATATATTGAAATTCTAATATAATTCAAGTCTAATATAAATTTAAAAACACCAGAAATGATTAACTTATATTAATTATAGCGCATTGTCTTTCTTTTGCTTCTTATTAGAAGCGCACACGCTCTTCTTATTAGAGACTATACTATAAGAAGCAAAAGAGAGACAATGCCCAAGTAAGCCTTAATGAGAACAAAGATATTACAAAAATTATTACAATAGTATCTAAGAAGAGAGCCTCTATGATATCTAAATTGAATATGGCTTCAACTTTATTCAATTCAAATGAATGATGATATGACTCTAACGTGATCGTACATATGTGCAATGATAAGTCCACATTTAAAACCTATGAAGATGCTTCTAAAGGGCATGCAATATTATAGAGAATTATGACATTGCGAAATTGCGTGGCAAAAGGGTTAGGGGTGTGCAAAGTCGAAAAATTTCGATTTCAAAATCGATTTCGAATTGAATTCGGAAGTTCGAATTCGGAAGTTCGGTAATTCGGTAGTGAATTCGGTATTTCCGATTTCGAATATGTCGAATTCGGGTCGAATTCGAAACTATAATTTTTGAAAACGGAATTACCGAATTCGAAATGGTAATTCGAATGCGGAATTCGAAATTGAAAACGGAATATCGAATTTGCACAATACATATATAATATATATTATAATATTATATAACATAAAATAAGTTAATAATTGAAATTAAAATTGAAAGCCAAAAACCCTGATCTCTTCAGTTTTCACTTACTCACCAGTCACCTTAGCTCTTCCGCCGCCCTCTTCGGCTCTTCCTCATCGCCTCTCCGTCACCTTCCTCATCGCCTCAGCCTCTTCATCACCTTCCTCTTCGTCACCTTCCTCTTCGTCACTGGCAAAGATTTGGCTTCTCGAGGTAGAGAGTTTGCTCAAGGGAGTGAAGGGACTACTATATAATACTATCCCTGTCATCAAGGTCTCCAGCAAGGATCAGATCCATGCCCTCAACGAGATGGAAGGTTCAAGTGAGTACTAGAAGCAAATCATAGCAATTTGGCAAAGAAGTGGTCAGGGAGTTAGCATTGCTCGCATCATCCTTTTCAAAGACTTTGTGCAATTGTGAAATTTTGCCTCATCAGACCACCTTCTGCTGCAACGAAAACTACTTAATTACACATACATTGTCTTGAAAGGTACGTGTGTGCGTGTGTGTTTTCCTTGTTAAAATTTTATAAGATGATGGTGTTATATGGGTCGCTGGTTCTCTTGTATTTTTTGCTTTTTGTGTTTAAAGTTATTGCTGTAAATGTGGAAGGACAAAATCCAGATGCATTTTGACAGGTATAAAAGCAGATTGGCTGCTGGCTACGGTAGCTCCTTATTAAGGTTCGAGCTTTGCCTAGCATACAAGGGACTTGATTTTGGATTGTGATTAGCAAGTAACTTTGCTCCCGTATGTGGAATGCATTTCTTTTTTTTTTTGTTGGGTCCTTGTTTCTGGATTGTGTTTCATGGAATGGGATAATTGCACGAGTACAAGAGAATGTGTTTCCAATTCGGTGAATTCGGAATTCGGTGAATTCCGAATTCAATTCGGTAGCGAATTCGAATTCGGTAGTTGCCATTTCGAATTCGAATTCGGTCGGTGAAATTGAAGCCAAATTTTCGAAAAATTCTGAATTCAACTTCCGAATTACCGAATTCGAATTCGATGCACACCCCTAAAAAGGGTTGTGAACTTGCAATTCACAACCGTTAAGAAATTGGTACTCCAAATATTAGAAAAAGTCTTGTATTGGCCAATAGGCTGAATAAGAATAGTCTTAGAGTTGTACTTTTATTCCAACAAAATAATTTTGTACAAGAATGGTGTATCTATATGACAAAACTATTTTTGTGATGGAATATTTCTATTCAATATTAATAAAGTTTCTATTATGATTGTATTGTTGATTTTTCTTATTATATATTACATGGTAGGGTAGGACATATAAATAATAGAAATTTATATTTTATGTGCGAAACAAAGTTTGAAATATATACATCTATATATATATATATATATATATATATATATATGCAAAAATGATTGGATTACCTTTTCCTAGGGGCAAAAGAAATACTAATTTGCTTGTTATTGTACATCCTGATGTATTTGTACTAAATGATTTTCTAATAGTAGGTGGTAATAAATATTTCATTACCTTTATTGATGATTGTTCTAGATTTGTACATATTTATCTTATGAAAAGTAATAATGAATATTTTACCATGTTCAAATCTTAAAGTTGCTTGTCAAAAACCAATTAGATAAGAAAATCAGAGTATTGAGGAATGATAAAGGAGATGAATATTTTCCTAGTAAATTCTCAATATCTAATGAACAAAATAGAATTATACACCAAATAAGTGCACCATATCTTTTACAACAAAATGATTTGATAAAAAGAAAATTAAACTTTGGAAGATATGGTTAATTTTATGTTAGTAAGTTTTGGATAGCCAAATAACTTATAGGATAAAGCATTGTTGGTTGCATGTCATGTACATAATAGAACTCATTCATTGAAAATAAAAGTCTCTTCATATGACGTATGAAATGGGAGAAAAGCAAATCTAAACTATTTTAAAGTTTGAGGTTCCATTACTTATTATAAAGTTCCAGATAATAAGAGAACAAAATTCAAACCAAAGGCACTTAAAAGTATATTTATAGACTATGTAGAAAACTTCAATGCTTATAGGCTGCTTGACCTTGATTCTAATATCATTGTCGAATTAAGAGATAAGCAATTCTTTGAGAATAAATTTCTTGAAGATTCAATGCCTATTGTGGATCCTACTAGTGGTCTAGAATTACTCCAAAATATTAGTTCTTCTTCAGGTAATAGACGAATGAAAGTGACATCCCTATTGAGCATAGAAGAAGTCAAAGACTAAGGAAAGCAAAGCATCTACTTTCGGATTTCATATTTTCAAAAGTTATTATCTTCTTGATTGAAGAAAATAAAAAAATCTTTACAAAATAAAATACTAATATTATTGAATGGAGAAGGATACTAATCTTATTGAATGTAGAAGATGATCCTAAAACATTGAGTGAAGTAATGTCATCAAGAAATGCTTCATTATAGAGAGAAATGGTAAATGATGAATTGAACTCAATATTATCTAACAATACTTAGGTTCTTTTATGGATTCACACTAACTTTTAAATCAAGATTAGTAGTTATAGGGTTTAAACAAAAGGAAGGAATAGACTATTTTGGTATACATGCATTGGTTGCTAGACTTACATATATTAGAGTGCTAATGTCATTAATTTTAATGTGCAATTTGTTTGTACATCAAATGGATGTTACAAAATGGCAACTTAGATGAAAAAGTGTGTATGGAATAACCCAAAGATTTGTTTTGCCAAAAAATGAAAAGAGAGTATGCAAACTAGTTAACTTTTTGTATGACTTGAAACAAATACCTAAATAATGGTATGAAAATTTTGAATTTGTGTTACTCCCAAGTGGATTTAGGTACGATAATACTGACAAATATATTTATTCTAAATTCATTCAAGAGTATAGTGTGCTTATTTGTCTCAATGTAGATGACATGCTAACTATTAATAATTCTATGAAAGGTGTAAAAGATACTAAAAAGTATCTTTCTTCAAGGTTTAAGATGAAAAACTTTAGAAAAGTGAATACTATTTTGGATATCAAAGTCAAGAAACATAGTGGAGATTATGCTTTATGTCAATCTCACTATGTTAATAAGCTATTGAACAAGTTTCAACATTTAAAGGTTAAAAAATTGAGTACACCTTTTGATCATGGTTTGAAGCTTCTTGAGAATTTCAGAAATTCAATTTTTTAACTTGAATATGCTAGTTCAATTGAAAACTTGCTATATGCAATGCATTCTACAACAACAGATATTGCATATACAGTTTGTGGACTTGCCAGATATATCAAAAATCTAAGTGTAGACCATTGAAAATACATTGAAAGAGTTTTTGGTTATCTTAAAAGAACAAAGAATCTAGAACTCTTATATAACAAATTTCCTATCGTGCTTGAAGGTAACTCGAATACTTGTTGATTCTGTGAGGACCTGAAAAATTTTTTCTACTTTATTTTATTTCTTCAAATACATTTTCTTTACTTTACTTTATTACCTTAATTTTCGAGATATTTTTATAAGTGAGTCCAGTTTTTAAATTATTTTCCTTGTATAAGTTAGTTTATATTAAGTTTGAAACGTATTATGAAAGTGGGACCCGCTAATACGGTAAATGCGATAAATTTTTGAAGATTAGTAGGAATTTTACACAAAGGGATATTAATTTATAAGGTGTTAAGGGATAATTAGAAGATAGCTAGATAGTTTAGCCATTGGAAGACAACAAGATGAGGATTAATTTTGGCTAAACACTTGTCACAAAATTTTTGGATCTTTGACCTTGACCAAAGACTTTCTTACCTCTTTAATAAAAACAAAATATGACCAAAATTCCTTCCTTTTTCTGCTAGTCTTGGCCGAAATTCTTGAGGGAAAAAAAGGAAAGGAAACTTCATCTTCAACCTCAAATTTCTTACTTGAATCTTGAATTTAACCACTAATCTTGCTAACTATACGATAAAAAGTGATATTCAAGGAAGATTAAAGGCTTGAGTGGAGAGATTTTGGAGGAACAAGCACTAAGTTTCCATCTTTCTTGGGGTTTTAAGGTATTTATGGCAAGAAACTTCTCTTTACTTCTAATACTTGCATACTAGTGGTTTAGAGTTGAATATTGTTAGTTTTATGAGAAATTTCATGGTTTGAAGTGGAGATTAGGAAATTTTCAGCTTTTATGGGGAAATTTCAGCCCTTATATGATGCTTAAAGTTGGCCATGATTTGATAGTTTTGCCATGTAAAATATCTAGTTTTTATATGTTAGTTTGGCTTGTTTAAGGAAAAATTCCAGCTTGTATGTGAAAATTTCAACTTTGGGTTTCCAAGAATCAGCTTGAGTATGGTTGGTTTTGAGCTATAATTTTGCTATATTTGGATAGTTTTGTGGCCTTAATCAAGTGTATGCTATAACGTATGACTTGTGGTTGTGGTTGAGGTTGATTTGAGATGAAATTTGCTGTTGAGTTTGGATGGAAAAGTAAAAAAATAAAGGGATGTGCTGTCCAACTTTTGGGACAGTTTGTTTCCTTCAAGTTTGGGTTGATTTTGTGATAAACTTGCTTAAGATGCTTTATAAACCTATAAGCTTTGCTTATGTGTTGAATTTTGGTTGAAATGGAAGGATTTTCATTGGTATTTTCCCTAATTTGCTAGCTGAAATTTTGCTTGTTGGCCAAGTGATAGCGAAGTCTATTACCTTGTTGTTGTCTAACCTTTTCATAATTGATTTTGGCCAAAACTTGTTCCAAACCTTGGTTAAGACTTTTGTGTGGGAATTTGAGTGAAAACTATGGAGATTGGGAGGTGAAAAACCTCATGATTGTATTTGTTTCATGGCTGTGAAAAATCCTGGTTTGGATGGCAGCTTTGCACCTTGCTATCTTTTAGTCTCAAAGTCTTTAGTTTGGAAGTTTTTTGGATACACTCTCGTTGACTTCACTTGCTAAAACCTTGAACAACAATTGTATGTTGAGTTGGAGTGAATATCCTAACCAAAAGAGGTGCATTACCTTGTTTCTTTTCATTGTTTTGTTGCTAGAAATTTCAGCCATGAATTGGAATGAGGAACTCTTTGGTTGCTCATGTCCCTTGAATCCAAATATCTTCTTTTCATTCCAAAACTATATTTACACCATTGCACTAGTAGTTACTTGGATTTTCTTTGGTTCACCTAAACTTTAAATGGTTGAACCATAATACTTTATCTTGGTTGTTTTTAGGGTTTGTTGGTGATCAAGTGCATAACTCGGGAGCGAACTTTTGACGTTATTTTGCTTAAACTGATGAGTGTTCTTTGTATATTGTGCTTCCAATGACTATATGAATTGTTGGGAATGTTTGTTTGAATGTTAAATGCATTTAAATGATTGTTAAATGAATTTTCAATATGCGAGTGTGTACTTTATCGCACTTGACCTAAGTGAACGTGAAATTTTCAATGATTAAATGATTGAATATTACTTGTGCATAAATGTAAGCCTTTTGGTTGAATTGGACCCTTACCCTTCGTTGCTAGTCGACTCGAGTCAGAAGCAGATTCGGTTGGGTGGCTAGTAACTCTGCAACAATGTTTGGTATACTCGAGTATTACCACGAAGTTTGGTGGAGAACTAGCCAGTGAGTACAATGCAGTGAAATCAATCAATGAATGACAATGAACACTGAAGGAGTTTTCACTGTTAAATATTTTCTAATGACGGAGGAATAAGGGAAACGGTCGGCAACTGAATGACTGAATGAATGGCTCCAAGTGAGTATGTATCCTTTCAATGAATGAATGTTTATTTCTTGAATGACTATTTATTATTGTGCAAAGTGTTCAAATTGTTAAATACCATACTTCTATGGTTTTTCTACCTGATTGCTTGTTTAGAAACCTCATTGAGCTTTTAGCTCATTTCATTAGTTTGTTTTCCTTACAGGAATGGAGGCTGGAGCAAGTAGGCATGAACTAGGGTGTACAACTTTCATGTACTTGTACCTTTGTAAATGAGAGATATTTGGAATCTTTGGAAATGTAATCCTATGTTTTATTCTTGGATTGTAAATTAAGTTTGAATTGTTGGTTGGAAAGGAAACCTTTTATGTTAATTTCAAAGCTTGAATGACTATTTCAAGAACATTAGTGAAGGAGTTCTGGCGAAAATTGGGCAGGTGGTCCGCTAAACTCTTGGGTAAGCCTTAGGAGAAGGTGGGGTCGTCACAGATTCACTAGTGTGATGACAAGAATTTCACAACCAGGTGAATATTCACTTTGGTGCAATCTCATGGATTTCTAAGAAGCAAATTGTGATTGATCACTCCATCATGGAAGCCAAATTTATAGCTTTGGCTACTGCATATAAAGAGGCAGAGTGATTTAGCAATTTAATATCAAGTTGTAGCCACAACCTATGCATTCGATTACTTTTTATTGTGATAGTAAGGTCTGTGAGAACCCGTAAAACCCTAATATTTTTCCTAGGGTTTATGTCCCCTTAATTGCATGTTTTCTGCATTTTCTGGCTTAGAAATAATTTCCTGGTGAATTTTATGAGCAATTATAGTTTTAAGATGATTTTTCTAGCATTGGAGAAATTTTAGGAAGTTAAGAGTAAATAGTGGACGTGGGACCCACTAGTGCGAAAAGTTCGGAAAAATTCGGCCAATTAGGTTAAATTTCGGATACTGTGTAAAATTTATCGGGTGTTAAGAGATAAGTAGGGTGTGTGAAGTGATTGATGTGAGAGAGGAAAGAAAGATAAGAATGCATTTATGAAGGTGACAAGTGTCACCTTCTTATTGGATGCCTTTTAAGAATTACTATTCACAATTTTGACTTTTTTGACCAAAGGTTAAATATCCAAAAATTGCACAAAATTCACCATTTTTCTCTCCTTGTTGGCCGGCCACCTTGAGCAAGAAAGGAAGGAGATTTCTTCAATTTTCAAGCTTCTACTTGGTGCAAATCAACCAAAAACATTTGCTTCCATCCATTTCACTCCATAAAATTCTTCCTTCTAGAGCTAGTAAGTTGTTTGGTGAACTTTGTTTGAAGGATTAAGGTGCCCAACATCTTCTTCTCTCTTGGTTCTTGGTAAGTGAAGCTTGAAACACCCTACTACACCTAATGATGCTTATGTTGTGCTTATTAGTGATAAGAGTGCTAAAATTCTGGTTTTTATCTTGGTTTGAATTGTTTTGGTGAAGTTTTTATTTTATTGGGATTTTTTCTGGTTTAATATGATCTTGATGTTGGGGGCTTGTATGATGATTTGCAATGGACTAAAATGGCTCTAGTGGATGTGAAATGTGGTTAAATACAATCAATTTTGGATTTGGTGTGAAATTTGAAAAGTTAGGGTTCTTGAACCCCAATTCTGTCCGGTTTTAGATCACTGGGTTAGAGGCCGAATTAGACTTTGCTCAAAACATGAAAGTTGTAGGTATTGATGTGTTTGAGGTGCCTGTAAAATTTCAGGTCATTTGGATGAGTGTAGAGTGAGTTATGCCGTTTTTACTGTAGCTGTTCTGCTTTGATCAGAATGCGAAAACTGCGATAGTAATTGGACATTTTGACTGGAATTGGTTTGGATTTTGAAGTTGGTGTCTTCTGATGAAATGTAGTTGGATGCCTTAGCTAACTTATGCCTTTGGAGTTTCGGCATTTGGACTTGTATGGACTGAGATATACCGATTACAGTTTTTTGTGTTTTACGAACCTGTTTTAGGAATTCTGGGTTAGTATTTGGCATTTTCGACCTAGTTAAGCTAGGAATTGGATTGAGTGACCTTCTACATTGTTGTAGCCCTGTTTCATAGCTTCGAAACGGTGGGTCTTACACCCCCATCCGATAACCGTAGAGAATTTTACACCATTACCGCATAATAAAGGCAAAACAGTTTTCTATTTGGGGCCAAGGCTAAGGCCATTTTCTAATTTCTGGTTTGCTATTATGCTCATTTATGCATATGAAACCCTATTGGGGTTGTGTTTAGCATTGCTATATGACTCGTTATCGAGTCTCATTGCATTTGTTGCGTGATTCTAGGGCGTGACGGTAGCTCACGACGTCTTGGTGACCGTGGTGTATGAAACACCATTTTCTTACTTGGTGAGTATACTACTCACTTACTTGTTATAATGTGGCTTTGTGCTATGTGTATTTGATGCCTTGAAGGCTTACTTGGTTATTGGAAATGATTGAGGTGAGGGTGTACTTGATCGCCCTCACCCCTTGTGATTTTATTCATGGCTATTGACTGTTTTACTGAAATACTGCACTGGATATATGAGATACTGCATTCCATTCATGGAAACTGATTTGATGTCGTTGGACGAGTATCCAATGGCTTTACTGCATTTATGAGCTCAACCCCGTATGGTAGTTAATTGGATCGAGCCAGCGAGGGCTTGGTCGTGAAAATTATCATGCCACGGGGACTGTACTGGGGAACCTTGTGGTAATGAGACCCTTGATTCCGGTAAACTCGAGTATTACCAAAAGCTACTGAAATGGAGTGCGGGCCCGGTTGGGGTATGTTAGGTGGAAGGATTGGAAGTAAAGGGTGGTCTACGGTTTGGTACTTTTAACATTGACGGAGAGTCAATGAGGTTGGATCAAGATTGCAAGCGTGGAAATGGGCTCTTGAGAGCCGACCGTATCCTTTTACCGTTTTGCTTCATTGCTCATTTGTGCACTTTAAATGAAAGTTCATTCTTATATGACTTTGATTGCTTATTGGGTGGTATACCACTGGGCTTTAGCTCATTCCGTGTTATTTGTTTTCCTTACAGGGTGATAATTACTTTTTAGAATGGGTTGGATAGTCAATTGCCGAATTGAGCATGTAAATGTCTTTTGTATTGCTCTTGAAGTGAAACCCTAATGTATAACGGGTTCATTTCCTTTTGATAGGCAAATCGAATGTGTACTTCCTTAGTGAATGGTTTTGGCTTGCCGTTGTGGCTTGTAAATGGCTAATGTTATGTTGTATATGTTTTTCGATGCTTGGTTGGGTTTCGGACGGGTCGGTTACTATTCATGGCCGACTCTGGAGTTCGTTTCTTTTATTTTGGGATATTTTGCCCTTTTGCCTTGTTGCGCGCGTTACAAGTTTCAAACGTGATAGATCGCTTTATACTGCACCGTTAGTCCTGGCGAGAGCTGGGCAGGCAGTCCGCTAACCTCTTTGGTTCGCCTTAGGGGAAGGTGGGGCTGTCACAAGTGGTATCAGAGCCTAGGTTTCAGATCTCTGTAGTGTATCCTAAGTTTGAAGTTTAGGATGCCTGACTGTGAGATTAATTTGAATATTATGTGAACGAGGAGCTATTGTATCCTAGTGGGACAAAGAAATTGATTGTTTGAAAATTCCTTATTTGGGACTTGTAGGAAAAAATTGAGGAATTAGATGACTAGTGAAAGATTGGACGAATTTGAATTCTATTATGTTTGTAAGTGTGGAAGGAATTGAGGTGATTCCTAGTACTGGCCATGGCCATGGATAAAAGGTGAGATGTGATAGTCAAGTTTTATGTGTAATGATTTTGAACTGAGATAAAAGGTACCAAAGGAGTAAAATGCATTTTCCGCCCACATACCTTCTAAAGAAATTATGCTTTGGAATTTTAAAGAAAAACTAGGAGGTACTAGTTTTATTTGCAAGCGATGATTGGAAATAAGATATATACGTTTTAAGTATGTATAATTTGCCGATTTTAGTCAAAATGTGAATTTGACTTGAAGTTCAAAGTTGAAAATTTGTGAATAACTGATGAGTTGTTGAATTTTGTATATGATGGGTGGTTAATGTTAAAAGTTTATAAACTAAGTTTTTCCCTTGATTGTATCTTTTCGCACTTGAATTTTTCTATGCTTTACATGAAAACAAATATATCTTGAGTTTTTGAAAGGATGGTGAGCTATTGTAATTATAATGAAAATCCTGAACTTGATAAGTTTCGGATTACTTTATATACTTTACTTATGGTTTCAAATTCTTGACTTTCTAGAAGGGTAAGCTTATCTTTAAGTATACGGATTGAGGGACTTTGAGATATAGAATGATTGTATTCAAGAGTACGAAGTTAGTGAGCCTATTTGACTTGGTTTCCATTTGACATGTAAGTTAGCAAGTTGTATTTGTTTCTTGGATTTGAACTTGGAGCTTGAAACTTTAATTACAAAACCCTAAGACTGGTTGATTTTGGAGATGATGGTGTTCTGACTGGTGGCTTGTTTATTAAAGATTTTGAACTTCGAATGGATAATCTTGGTTCCAGCTTGTGTTATGGATTGATTGGATTTTTGGTTTAGCTATAGCCCTAGGAAGGGTGGTGCACGCTGTGAGGCCTTTTGTATCCTGCTTGTATATATTACTATATTTTGTGGCACTTAATTGCCTATATGCAATATATAACGTATTGGCCTTATTTTGTGACTTTTAATCCGTGCTATAATTTTTGATACCTGTAAAGAATCATGTCCTGCTTATAAACATTTGTGGACTTTGTATATGCATTAAGCTCTTTATGCCTAATGATGCTTTTCTTATGTTTTTCCTGTGCTTATAGACTTCTATTAAGTAGAGCAGCAGGAATGAGAAAAGGGGACCGTGGCCGAGGGCTTAGACAATCCTGTACTTGTGAGACAAATTGATGGACAGTTTCATATAATTTAATGGGTCCCCAGTGCTGAATATGAATTGAGAATAAACCAGAAGGTTAGATTTACCAAGGGATAATGGTTTAACCTAGTCGGGACCTTGGTAAGATTTTCTTGTGCTCAACATATATTACGATTGGTTCTGTGACCATATTTCTATCTTAGGAAATTTGAACTCCGAAAGTATTTCGTTGGTTTGGTGAGAAACCTTGAACTACCTGAAATCGATTAGACTGAGCTTACTTGAGATTTGAACCTGTTTAGGCTAGTGTGGCCTTACATACCTAATGTGGACTTGAATTTGTGACTGCTTAAGAATGTGAATTGCTGGACAGAGGCTAGACCAGTGTGTTCTTACTCGTACTCATGATCCTTGAAGTTGAACTTGAACTTGAACTTATGCTCTTATTCGTGCACATGCACCGTGAACCTGAAGTATTTGGCTCTGCTTTGACCCTACTCTTGAACTTATTCGTACTGGTGTGATTGTAAACCGGCTACTACTCTTCGGTGACGGTTGAACTGAACCTCTCTGGCGAGGCATGCCTGTTGTGTTGTCCAGCACCGCCTGGGACAAATACTTGAACTGAGGCTTTTGGTGAAGTATAGCCGTTGAGCTAGCTTGTTGTGTTGTCCAGCACCACCAGGGCCGACTTACTGAACTGAAATTCTTTGGTGAAGCGTAGCCGTTGTGCTAGCTTGTTGTGTTGTCCAGCACCACCAATGATGAATTTTCGATCTAAAGCTTTGCTATATCCTGAATTTCTTTCAAATACCTGGGACTTTACGTCCGACTTCAAGCCTTTTGCCTGTTTTATCTGGTTACGCGTTTAACTCCCTATTGGATCATGACTATTTGATAAGTTGGATTGGCATGATATTTAGTACTTGAATATGATAAGTGATTATTTGATAAGCCATGCTTTACTGGATCATGGAAATACGATAAATGAGATTAGAATGATTCTTAGTATTTGACTGACTTTGAGGAAACTTATGGAACCGGGTGAATACAAGTTGGATTAGATTGAATTCTAATGCTTGATTGGTTTCTGAGCGATATCTTGACCGGATGTATATGCGTTGAAATTTCGAGGACGAAATTCTTTTAAGGGGGAGAGAGTGTGAGAACCCGTAAAACCCTAATATTTTTCCTAGGGTTTATGTCCCCTTAATTGCATGTTTTCTGCATTTTCTGGCTTAGAAATAATTTCCTGGTGAATTTTATGAGCAATTATAGTTTTAAAATGATTTTTCTAGCATTGGAGAAATTTTAGGAAGTTAAGAGTAAATAGTGGACGTGGGACCCACTAGTGCGAAAAGTTCGGAAAAATTCGGCCAATTAGGTTAAATTCCGGATACTGTGTAAAATTTATCGGGTGTTAAGAGATAAGTAGGGTGTGTGAAGTGATTGATGTGAGAGAGGAAAGAAAGATAAGAATGCATTTATGAAGGTGACAAGTGTCACCTTCTTATTGGATGCCTTTTAAGAATTACTATTCACAATTTTGACTTTTTTGACCAAAGGTTAAATATCCAAAAATTGCACAAAATTCACCATTTTTCTCTCCTTGTTGGCCGGCCACCTTGAGCAAGAAAGGAAGGAGATTTCTTCAATTTTCAAGCTTCTACTTGGTGCAAATCAACCAAAAACATTTGCTTCCATCCATTTCACTCCATAAAATTCTTCCTTCTAGAGCTAGTAAGTTGTTTGGTGAACTTTGTTTGAAGGATTAAGGTGCCCAACATCTTCTTCTCTCTTGGTTCTTGGTAAGTGAAGCTTGAAACACCCTACTACACCTAATGATGCTTATGTTGTGCTTATTAGTGATAAGAGTGCTAAAATTCTGGTTTTTATCTTGGTTTGAATTGTTTTGGTGAAGTTTTTATTTTATTGGGATTTTTTCTGGTTTAATATGATCTTGATGTTGGGGGCTTGTATGATGATTTGCAATGGACTAAAATGGCTCTAGTGGATGTGAAATGTGGTTAAATACAATCAATTTTGGATTTGGTGTGAAATTTGAAAAGTTAGGGTTCTTGAACCCCAATTCTGTCCGGTTTTAGATCACTGGGTTAGAGGCCGAATTAGACTTTGCTCAAAACATGAAAGTTGTAGGTATTGATGTGTTTGAGGTGCCTGTAAAATTTCAGGTCATTTGGATGAGTGTAGAGTGAGTTATGCCGTTTTTACTGTAGCTGTTCTGCTTTGATCAGAATGCGAAAACTGCGATAGTAATTGGATATTTTGACTGGAATTGGTTTGGATTTTGAAGTTGGTGTCTTCTGATGAAATGTAGTTGGACGCCTTAGCTAACTTATGCCTTTGGAATTTCGGCATTTGGACTTGTATGGACTGAGATATACCGATTACAGTTTTTTGTGTTTTACGAACCTGTTTTAGGAATTCTGGGTTAGTATTTGGCATTTTCGACCTAGTTAAGCTAGGAATTGGATTGAGTGACCTTCTACATTGTTGTAGCCCTGTTTCATAGCTTCGAAACGGTGGGTCTTACACCCCCATCCGATAACCGTAGAGAATTTTACACCATTACCGCATAATAAAGGCAAAACAGTTTTTTATTTGGGGCCAAGGCTAAGGCCATTTTCTAATTTCTGGTTTGCTATTATGCTCATTTATGCATATGAAACCCTATTGGGGTTGTGTTTAGCATTGCTATATGACTCGTTATCGAGTCTCATTGCATTTGTTGCGTGATTCTAGGGCGTGACGGTAGCTCACGACGTCTTGGTGACCGTGGTGTATGAAACACCATTTTCTTACTTGGTGAGTATACTACTCACTTACTTGTTATAATGTGGCTTTGTGCTATGTGTATTTGATGCCTTGAAGGCTTACTTGGTTATTGGAAATGATTGAGGTGAGGGTGTACTTGATCGCCCTCACCCCTTGTGATTTTATTCATGGCTATTGACTGTTTTACTGAAATACTGCACTGGATATATGAGATACTGCATTCCATTCATGGAAACTGATTTGATGTCGTTGGACGAGTATCCAATGGCTTTACTGCATTTATGAGCTCAACCCCGTATGGTAGTTAATTGGATCGAGCCAGCGAGGGCTTGGTCGTGAAAATTATCATGCCACGGGGACTGTACTGGGGAACCTTGTGGTAATGAGACCCTTGATTCCGGTAAACTCGAGTATTACCAAAAGCTACTGAAATGGAGTGCGGGCCCGGTTGGGGTATGTTAGGTGGAAGGATTGGAAGTAAAGGGTGGTCTACGGTTTGGTACTTTTAACATTGACGGAGAGTCAATGAGGTTGGATCAAGATTGCAAGCGTGGAAATGGGCTCTTGAGAGCCGACCGTATCCTTTTACCGTTTTGCTTCATTGCTCATTTGTGCACTTTAAATGAAAGTTCATTCTTATATGACTTTGATTGCTTATTGGGTGGTATACCACTGGGCTTTAGCTCATTCCGTGTTATTTGTTTTCCTTACAGGGTGATAATTACTTTTTAGAATGGGTTGGATAGTCAATTGCCGAATTGAGCATGTAAATGTCTTTTGTATTGCTCTTGAAGTGAAACCCTAATGTATAACGGGTTCATTTCCTTTTGATAGGCAAATCGAATGTGTACTTCCTTAGTGAATGGTTTTGGCTTGCCGTTGTGGCTTGTAAATGGCTAATGTTATGTTGTATATGTTTTTCGATGCTTGGTTGGGTTTCGGACGGGTCGGTTACTATTCATGGCCGACTCTGGAGTTCGTTTCTTTTATTTTGGGATATTTTGCCCTTTTGCCTTGTTGCGCGCGTTACAAGTTTCAAACGTGATAGATCGCTTTATACTGCACCGTTAGTCCTGGCGAGAGCTGGGCAGGCAGTCCGCTAACCTCTTTGGTTCGCCTTAGGGGAAGGTAGGGCTGTCACAAGGTCACTTTGTCTAGAGTCTTAAACAAAGTGTACAATAGTAAATCTAGACATAATAATCTAAAACATGAGTATATTAAACAAATGCTAAGAGATTGCATTATGATATTGTATATGTAAGAACATACAATAATTTAGCTGATCTGTTGACTAACTTTTTGCTAAGAGACTTAGTGAATAAAATGTGTATTAGAAATGGAATTAAAATCATTTATCTACAATCACTAGCAATATGAACCCTATCTTTATTCTAGCATTGCCATTAGATAATGAGGTTTAAAGAGTAACAATAGATTGTTAAGTGATTGTGAGCACTAATACTTTGTGTACAAAATTACCCATTAATGTATTAAATGTGAGATTGAATATATGATGAGTTATATTCTTAATAAAATATAATTGCTTATCTTCCATAAAATGAGACTCACTAAATCATTAGATCATTGTCTACTTGTAAAAGGTTGGGGAATGCTATGCAAGTGTTGTTAAAAAGAATTAAGAGATGGAAAGAAGAATCTCGGGAGGTTGGCAAGCTCACATTCGATAATTTTAGACTTTGAATTTACTTTTCTTAATCAAACAAAGAATAGCAAAGCCAAAAGTATTCCAAATCAACTCCATTCTAACACTAATCCAAGATATGTTTCAACTCCATATGAAATAATATGGTGCCATTTTAAGAAGACATTGTTCTAATTTTCAAAATAGTTCTAGTTGCCTCTGAGAATGGATGAGAAGTTGGCATAACTAAAATAGATTCATCAGTCAAGATTATTTCTAGAACCATCTTGTCAACCTTTCTTCCTTTAAGGAAAAATTCAAGTTATCCCAACTAAGTATACTAGAAGTATAATTTGATATATTTCCTATTTGAAAAAATGATTGAAGCATTGTTCAATTTGATGATGGAGAGAAGCTGGTATGAGAAAAATATTGAACCAATATGCTAAATTGCAAGTAAGAATGAGTTTCATTACCTATAATCTACTAGTATAGGATAAGTAATGAGCTTCCCAACTACAAATTCTTTTATTTCTAGAATTCAATAATGATTAATAGTGCTCTATCATAAGCCTTGAAGAGAGTAAGAGAGTTCAAAACCTTTTTCCAAAAATTTGTAGTTTTTAGGGATGTTGGCCTAATTTGGACTATAGTGTTTCAATAACAAATAGGAGATTTATATAGATTAGCAAACAAATCTAAAGTCATTACTAAATAAGGAGAGAATATGTTGCAATATGATTTCTCACTAGATAGTTGCCCATAAAAACAAGAAGAATCATCAACAAAGGCGAGGTGAATCACCCTAGGTCTAGGTAAAATTGATAAACCTGCATTTCTTGATTAAGAATAGTATCTTCTAAATTGTCAGAAAAATTTTGCAATAAAAGAATGAATAAATAGGAGGGTTGCCTATTGCCCCAGGCACATGCAAAGTAAATTACAAAATCAGCATACCCATAATTGCGAATTTCATCCCACCTATACAAACTCTAATCCATATAGGTTTTTTTTTTTAGAAAATTTAGAGTAGATAATAAAGCTAAAAAGAAATCCTAATAAACTAAATTCAATGCTTTGTGAAGGTCTACTTTGTTAGCCATACAAGGCAGGTATTTCAAAATATGATAGTTGTAGATTAATTCATTGCAAAGGAGAACATTTTCACATACGAGTCTGCCTTTTATGAAGGCTAATTGTTTTGGATGAATAAGGTGATAAATAACCAATTGAAAATAGTTAGAAATGTTTTTAATTATGGCTCAATAAACAATATTGCAAAATAAAATTGGCCAAAATTTTTGAAAATGAAGAGAGGGAGTCAGATTTCTGCAATTGAATCTGCCTAATTTTTGTTAGTGTGTTAATCAAAATCATCTTCTTTGATTCATAATTCTATTTTATCATTAGTTGTGTTTGCAATTCATAATTTTCTAAAATGAATTGAGTTAAATTCAAAATTGAAACTTCCAAATATCAATCTCTTCAAAAGAAATTTCAAGAAGGTTTGGAGACTAAAAAAGTAGGAAGAAGACCCTGTTGGAGAGCCAAAAAATATTATACAAAGAGTTGGCTACATATAAAAATAGATTGTAAAAGGTTACTGATGGGAGGGGATAGCAATTTAGTGCTAATGGACAACATGGATGTCCTATCTGTATAATACTACTGTATCTGGTTAAAAAATTGTGTTACATGCTCTATTGAAACAAAATTTATACCATTTTTCCATGAAATTTTTTAATATGATATTGTCAAGGAGGGACTCTACAAAGTGATTGCAAATACAAAAAGCAACAACACATTTAGTGTTAAAGTTGTTGAGTTGGAGAACATTGATGATATAAATATTGAGCTACTTGACGCCTTAGCTGTTAATGTTGTTTAGCATCCTACCACTTGTAGGTACTGATGATACCAACAAAGCAACTCCTCCTACAATTATTGATGGTATTAGTGCTTATGTTGTTGAAGGTATTGATGGTGATTAGTATGATATTGGCAATGTGCACATCCGGCTTACAAATGACGAGTTTATATGTAATTTATAAATGTGTTACCACTTGATAATTGTGTATAATTTATAAATGTGTTATTACTTGATCTTTGATTTTATTAAAGATGTTTGAAAATTTTGATACTTTTTGAAAAATATTTGATAGATAAATTTTGAATTTTTATCAGTATTTTATAAATAGTTCGTTAATATTTTTATTAAATGTCTTTTTTATAAATCTCATTGGACATTAGCTCATCAAGTTTTATTAAAAAAAATGTTTCCAAAACTGGATAAACTATCAAGACGATGGTCATATGAAAGACCATCAAAAGCTCGGGATTGGATACATGTGAACTTGATTGGAGATTTAGTTTTATATTATGGTCAAACTTATATTATTGTCTTGAATTTTGTATAAGTTTTATTGTATTATTGAAAAATTGAAAACTGTGAAAATTTAAGGATTTTTATAATGTATGCATTTTATGATTTTACCTTGTTAAGCCTTAGTAAGAACCAAGCAAGTGGTCAATTCCCCTATTTTTAATAGGATCGGGTTCGATCGTTACATTACTAACTTTCATCAATGGGATATAGACACATACACATAGACAAATATGTTTCTAAATCCTATTGAAAACTCTAATAGTGTTTTCATAAGGACTAAGAAACCAGTTTCTAATACAACTCTTGTTTTGGAAGACTTATTCATATTTGCAACATAAGTTTCTCAAGCTTAATTTGTTTTACAAATTAAACTTCAAGTTTTGCAAACTTATCATTCAAGTTCTTACTTGAATATCTTTTAATCTTGCATAAAAACCTCTTGACCTGTGTGACCATTAAGTGCTCAATTACATTAACAATAAGTAGAAGTTAGAATTATTAATGATAGGGAAAATGACATGTTTCATCCGTCACATTTCGTAAAAATATTCTTTTTGTCCCTCACATTTAAAACGAAACAAATTGGTTTTTTACATTTAAAAACTGAAGCTTTTACATCCTAGAAATAAACTCTCAGTTGTGAATCAAATCATCTAATAACCCGATTACAAATTTTGGAGGTAGAATTGGTAGATCACTCGCAAAAACATATTTCTAACAAATAAATTAAGGCAATTAAAAAATCTTAATTAAAACCCATTTGTTTCTTCAAAAGAACGAAATTGTGCTAAAGCTCTCAAGCACTAAACCCTTAGTGCAACAAAACTGAGGAATTTGTCTAAGGGTTTAGTGCTTGAGAGCTTTAGCACTATTTCGTTCTTTTGAAGAAGCAAATGGGTTTTAATTAAGATTTTTTAATTATTTTAATTTATTTGTTGGAAATATGTTTTACGAGTGATCTACCAATTATACCCCTAAAATTTGTAACCGGGTTGTTAGATGGTTTGATTCACAACTGAGAGTTTATTTCTAGGATGTAAAAGTTTCGGTTTTTAAATGTGAATGACCAATTTGCTTCGTTTTAAATATGAGGGACGAAAAGAATATTTTTACGAAATGTGAGGGATGAAACAGGTCATTTTCTCTTAATAATAACCAAACAAACAAATTAAACTATTTTAACTTATCATTGACTAAACAAAATCAACTAACTTATAGATCAAGATTGGCTTTTAACAAAACATCAGGACCATCTAAATATAGGAAAGTGTCAAGTAGATTACATCTTCCATGCATGTATGCCATATAATTATTATCATTTAGTATGTTTATCTCACATTAATCCGGCGTACGGAATATGTGCCAACTCTTATCTAATTAATTTTTTTTGTGAATGCATATTTAAATACAACTATTTAAAATCTTTCTACTTAGTTAAGATCATTTGAGTTATATTTCAACAAGTGGCATTAATAAGATAACTTCTCTACTATTTGAGGTGTCGAATCCTTATAAATTACTCACTATCCCTCCATACTTCATGCTATACCCAATCTCTAATGATATGGTTACCCAATTACAGTATAATGATTAAGATCATTAAAGTATAGCAATCCACATTCAAGGTATCATGATAATCTTAAGGAGTAAGATCACTTATACATACAACATATAGAGAATATATCATTGCCAGTCAAATAGTTATCCATATGATATTCTCTATACAAATCAATCTAGTAAATTTGATTGTCTTATCAAGCACCTATATAACTAATTTTGATATCACTACATTATAGTATATGAGATCTACTACTTCCTTCAAAAGAAAGAAATATAGTATACTCTGATTTATCCATATTAATAGTATTCCGTCTGTTAATACTACCACTAGAGATTTTTAAAAATAAATTCTAGTTAAATTTATCTCAATATCATAGCATTTATAATTATATTTATCTAGGTATATGTTTATTTTAGGGACTTTACATATTTAATTGATAAAACAGCACAACTATAAGATATAATGTCATTCATTGTATATAAATAATTAATGTAAAATGACAAAATCCTAAACTTTAAAGCATACATACTAATACCAGATCTATCCGCTACCAATTTGCGGATTAGTTTGACATTAACTTAAATGATAATAAAACTTTCCTGAAACAGCACATTGATTCCTTTATAGCACAACTATGATGGTTTTAAGGAGACACTGAGGACACAAATGATTCTGATAATAATGTGGATGATGATCTTGATAAGGAGAAGGAGGACAACTCTAGTAATGAGAATGATTTTGGTCCTCCATTTGTGGAGGCTGAAGAAGAAGATCAAATTGAAGAAGTATTGATCATGACATGATTCTAGCAAGACTCCTTGAAATACTTTGAACTTCTAACTTGCCACTTTCACTCGTAGATCTATGTACGACCAACTTGTAGCTGAGTTTGGTGTAAATTTGGATGATCAGAAAGCTTTCCTGATGATGTACATTGATTCTTTTATAACACATCTCAATGACAATGATGGTTGCGAGAAGAATGAACTAAGGATTTTGATAATTCTAATTCTTATGGTTTTGAGGAGCATGATGATCCTGAGGATTTCGATAATTATGGTGGTTTTAAGGAGAATGATGATCCTGAGGATTTTGATAATAATGAGAATAATGGTAATCTTATCAGGATTCTAACTTGGATGGACCCAAACGATGAGTGAGGTCTTTTGAAAACTAGTTTGGTTGGCTAAAATGTTTCTTCATTCTTTTGCTTTTCTTTTGTGTTTTATCCTCCTGTTATGCTCATTTGATTAAGTGTAGACTTTTGGTAGCCAATCAAACTAGAACTATTATGCCTAAATTATTGTTGAGGAAAAACTTTCTGAGAATTTTTAAGCGCTGTTCATAGGAAGTGTAGAATGGGTCAAAAAAAGCTATGGGACTAAAGTTGCAATTCAAAAAAAATTGTCTTTTTGGTCTAGCCAAGAAGTGCCAGCATAAAACTCTTTACTGGCAAGTTAGTGGTGGTGGCTAGTGGCTTTAGATTACCTCACCCACTGTTTTTAGCATGCACATCAATAGCCACAAATTAAAACAATAATAAGTTCATGGAAAAAAATCTAGATTTCCTTGATTCAATTTCAGTTTATGCATATTTACAAACATCTTAGAAGCATTTACAAAATCACAAGTTTCATGTTTTGATTAAACATGTGCAGGTATAAAGTTCCTCATATCAATAGTATAGATTCACAATAAATTTGACAAGATTGGATCCAATATTTCAACAAGCCCCCCAAAATTTTGACATATACATATGCCTAAAGAATAAAAATACATTTTCATATAGTTTAGCTTTGATCTTTGCCAACAAGATTGGCCAGCAAAGAAATATATTTTAAGTATCGAACTCTTTTGGCTAGTTTTTGGGAAATGTTATGTTATGAAAGAAAAGAAAAAAAGAAAAAAAAAAAGAAGAGGATAAAGTTTAATGTTGCTTGAGATTTTGGGAAAGAAATGGAAGGATTTTAAATATATACATCATTAAAATTTTATTTAATATATATCTAAGGATAGAAGTGGCATTTAGAAAAATTCTACAAAGCTTTTTTCAGCTTTCCTTCGTTTTGTGCCCAAATTTGGGTGGAAAATTTTTTTCCTCTATAGCTGCATAATATATCCCACTTAATCTTTTGGTAAACCAACTCTCTCTCATTTTTCTCTGCTTTCCCCAAACATTGGCTCCCAAACAAACACTTAGCACAATCAAGATTTTCTAGAGACGAGATTGTTGAAGGACGAAGACCAAGAATGTTGGAAGTTCCTTTTTTTCGATTTTACATTTAAATTGCAATTTTGAAAGTTTTTAGAAGAATGAGAAATTGTAGCATAATTTGAGATATGTATTTCTAATTCAAGAGAATTGATAGGTCATTTGAATAAATATGTTGCACCCATTTTTGTATCCACTCTCTTCTTTAATCATTATTATTTCTTTCTCTTCTAATAACTTTTATGGTTTTTAATAAAATTTAATTATTTGTTATTATGATCCCTCTCTCTTCTAAAAACTTTTGATCTTTGTAAATAAATTTTTACGTACCTGTCTATATGGAGTAACTTTAATTAGTTTGATCTCAATTGTTATATCGATAAATTCATTATTACTACTAGAAATTGAATATGTTTGTTCATGAAAAATAAATTATTACATCTATTGCATTTAATTGAACACAAATATGTAATTTAGGTTAATAATCACTGTGAAAGTTAATAATCATCTCATAAAATATTATCATGTCAAATATGTTGTATAGAAGTTATTAAAAATTGGTATGGTAGCTGAACACTTAGATTATATTGATTTTCTAAAATAAAAATTAATGAATCTGAAAGAATGTTTTTGACATCTTTTTTATGGAATTACTCAAAAAAGTTAATAACGGATGTAAATAAAGGTTCTTATGCACGGGATAAAATACTAGTTTTATATGATCCTTTTCCTTAAGTGTTTCTTTATTTCTTATCCAATAAAGTTGCATGGTACTTTAGAATTATTATTGCTGTAAAGTATTCGAGAATATTAGTCTGGTGCACTTGAACCACGAACAATGGAAATGCAGCTTCTACTTCCATTGCCTAATGATGGTTTTCTGATAGCCCTATATGCATACATTCAGCAAAAAATGAATACTTCAATAATAAACTCCACCTCCTTTCCAACTCCGCCTGCAAATCTTCATATGTCAATACGGAGCAAAACACAAATAAACAACCAAAAAAGCAGGGAAATTTTGTGATATAGTAAAAGGAAATGTGGAAATTCAAAAAGAGAATAAAAGTTTGATGAAATTCAAATATGGGGAGTCGGTGCATCAATGCTTTAAATAAAAGAGTAGCAAGTGAAATGATAAATGGACCAAGAAGCATAGTTGCTAGTGGTGAACACAAGTCGGGCACCCACCCCGGTGCACACCATTTGACTGATTTGACCAGCATTTTACGAGTCAATTATTTTTTTGCCCTTATTTGTTTCGCGTATCAACGTGTACCCGATTGGCAGACACTCGTTAAAAGAGAGTCGAGTCAACAAGTACCCATCCCATTTCGCCCCACTCACCATTTGTTTTTTTAAAAAATAATTTATATTAATTTAATATTGTATTTTACATATTCATCTAAGACTCAATATAAATTTTTTTTTTCTAAAAAAAGTCACCTACTAAGAAATAAGTATACAAAGATTACAACTAACGGAAAAATGTTAAAAGAATTCAAAATTAACTAATTAAACTCTTTCCTAAAAAACATTAAATTATGACATATATATATATATATATATATATATATATATATATCATTTGACCGGATCAAGTACCTACAAGTTCTTAATCCCATAACTCTAACCCACCCCACATATAAGTGGATACCCAATCCTATTTTGATCTAGTCAAATAATATGGATCGACTACCTTATTTTCGGATCGAATCAGATATTGTAAGTTTTAAGATTGGTGGGTATTTTTATCTGCCGCTGTTATTATTTACCGGCTCATATAATGATCAAAAGCCTACAAATCTTTTGTTTAAAACGTTGAAACCAGAAAGAAGTTGAATAATAGAAAATTTGTTGCTGCTCCATTTCTCAAAGTTCTGGATTACGTAATCAAATTCCTAAATCTCATGTCACCACACCTAAATCCCTGCAACCTGCAAAATTTCCGTGGCCAAATCACTTGCTGTTACAATGAAGACATAATATGCTGTAAGCAAAATAATAAGGGCTTTTTAACAATGATATTAGAGAAAATCTTGCTGAATATTATGCTATTGTAGTACATAGGCAATTTTTTTACACACACATATATATGTATATGCAATCACAGTGTATTCATATGACTACCTAAATGTAAAAGGCAAGCAATCCAAACTGGCAATCATTTTAGCACGACAACTAGATGAGTCATCTAACAACCTCATGTGCAACCATGAAATTATCAAATTGGGGATCATTATTGGCTTAGTTGACTTAATTCTTACATTGACAAATATGAAAACACAAAAGAAATCAGAAGTGACATTTAAAGAAAGAAGGAAAAACCCAATAATTCGTCATACAAGGAAGCATATACCTTTTTCTTTTTCAAAGACAAAAGTCTTGGTCACACACTCCTGTTAGGAATACTTGCTTTTTGGCAACAACAAGGCAACCCTTTGTCAAGATTCAAGTTTGAGTACAAGATAGAACTAAGCAATAGCTTTATTTTTAACGTTTTAGGACCAAAAGCAAAGTTTCTCAATATAAAATTTCAAGAACAAGAAGGGAAGTGTCTTGATTTGATTTTTGCCTGGTGAGGTGCATTAACCAAGTCTCACCAAGAGGGGATTTGTCTATTGAATGGAAAGTCACTATAAGGGGTTTCGACCAAAGCTCAAAAAAGGAAAAAAAAATCAACAGGTTGGAAAGACCATAGGTCTTTCTTGCATCCTCAACGTGCCTACTGGAATTAGTAACAAAGCTATGATTCATATTTACAATTACCAAAGTTACAAATAAGGACATATGTTTACCAACATTATACATAAAAATCTCATAATTTTGGAGGAAGAATAATAAAGAACTAAGCTGTTTTGCAGAACTATGGAACTGTTATGAAGATGAACTAAGTATTGATGTTAGGAGAAAGAGCAGACTGGGTATGGCATTCGTAGTCTGTAGGGTTTTACAAACGATCTTCTTCTTTTTTTTTTTGGTGAATATAAGGAGCTTAGAATAAGAATGCTAATTGAAAGACTTTAATATGGGGTTGGTATTTGTGACTATGAAGTAATTGGAAGAAGGTTGCTCTGGTAGATTAAGCTAGTTAATGAAGTGTCACAATTTTGTTAACCGTCGTTTATACTAACAATGTATAGAAAAAAAAATAATCCAAACTATACTCACCAAGAAGCTCTTGATCATCAAAAGTTAGAAAATATTTCAAGAAGCTCTTGTAAATCATGCATGTCTCATGCAGGACCAGTTCCATATTTGTTTTTCTTAACTGCAGAGGGGTAAAAAAGCCATGATAGAATTGAAAGTACTTGTAAACAACTTCCTTTAGAGGAGTTAACCATCACATGAATTGTGAGGTGGTGGAAGGTTAAGGGTTTAAACCCTACCTCCTATCAATGAGTTTGTTTGGATAAGAGTTTATTTGGATGATTTATTTGAGATATTTACTGTAGCACTTTTTGTGATGTGATGTATGTGAGATAAAAAGGTGATTGAAAAAATAAAAAGGTGATTGGGATTTGTGAGAATAAATTTTGCAAACCAAATTCTCTCTATCCAAACAAACTCATTGTGTCACTATATATGTGATTTCTTCTAAATCTATATGAGTATATGATACTCTCATCTGGTCAAATGATGATTCAATCCCCGTCAATTCTCTCAGTTTGGTTGCACCATCCCCCATAAAGTAGGTTAGAGTAAGAGGAGGAATAGACGTAGACTAGATTAGGTGTGCTATTACGAAAAAAAATTGAAAGTACTTGTTAATTGCCCCCTTTTCCTTGCCTAAAAAAGTCATTCTCAGACACCAATCATTTTTTACACCCTGTACTAATATTTATCCCACCATGGAAAGCCGCACAGAGTGTACAACTGATTAATAACTCATTTCATTAATCCTTCTTGGATCTTCAATTTTTATGATAGTTTAGTAAATTAAAAAAAAAAAAGAAAAGCAAAGGCTTTTTTTATTCTTTTTACAAAGAACAAGTATCTTTTCATCAAAACTTGAAGAGATCTGCACAATTCGCAGCAATCACAAGCATTAGACACAGCAAAGAGAATAATCTTCTTCCAAGCCAGAAAATTAACCCCAAAAAAAAAAGTAACTTCAAAGAAGAATTTACAGTGGATTCATATTAAATTTATATGAATCTTGGATTGTTTATCATTCTGTGTCTGGCAAACTCGTCTAGTGGGGGGTTTGGGGCGGGAAGGCAAGACTTGGGCAACTATAGGCTACAAATAACAACAACACTGGCAATGTTACCCTGAACTGCTGAAGTTTAAAAGGATTAGCATGTTCTTCAGGGATCCCAAGCTCAGGTTTGCTAGCCAACTTGCAACCTACAAAGCATATGGGCAAAAATGTCACCCTATACAGAAGCTAAATAACCAAGTACTAGGCTACTATCATTGCCCTTATAGCCTTCACAGGTGGTTTCCTGATCCCTCATTTAGATGCTTTTCTTTGCCCCCAACTTGGCACAGGAATTTCATGGGGCTCTTATGTTTCTAATCCTTCCAGTCGTCTTCTTTGAATAATTTCATGGAACATGGGATGAAATCTAATCTGGATAGCTTTGTATGAAAAATATGGTAAGAGAGCAGATACCACAATAAGCAGGCTTGCCATCCAGTAGAATGGGCTCGGAGCACAGGTTTCCACTAAAACCCGGTAAGCAGTCGTGGATAGTATTGGAGATATAGTACCATAGATTACCAAGAACAAGTACCATAGAGTAATACTGCCCCAGATGAAGAAATGTTGGATCCAAGTGAAGTAATTGATAGATAACGCCATTTGGCAATTAACAGTCCAAACGACACTAGTGTACATTAGCACTCCCAGGATTTCGTAATCAACCACTTTACCATCCTTGCGGAAAGACTGCTCCTTGATACAATTTGTTGCAAGAAAGAAGATGATCATTGAGCACATAAACCCGTTGAACATCCAGCCAAGGATGTGTTGCCAACTAAAGAGAATATTCTGCACTCCTTCTTGGTATAGCAAAGGATACTGTAAAGCAATAAATAAAGTAATGAATTGTTGCAACTATGTCTTCCCCGACATTCGGACCATGCTTCAAGCAATGAAAATAGTTCCAGCAAATTAATATTGCACTTCATTTAGGGAAGTTATATCTTCCCAGATTTATAACTCATCTTTCACCGTGAAAAACTCTTTTGCAAATTAAGTCTAGAGCCAGAAAGAGAATGTGAAGTATGTAGAAACCCCAACTTCCAGAAATGCAAAGCTGGTTAATTGACAGTCAGATATCTTCCGGGCATGACAGAATAACAGGGTATACTACATACCAGCAAAGAATAGCAGGAACTATCTATTTTCTGAAAATTATAACCATTCTCTCTCTCTCAGTCTCTGTGTATGGTCCTACCATATTGATTAAGGCAACTAACTATCCAACCACTTATCATACCAAAGTATCCTGTGGAGCTTATATTGGACCAAAAGATGCCTTTGCTTCTCAGTGTCTTGACTTATCTTATCAATAGCTTTCAGCAAAGGCATAGTTAAAGACTCAATTAGCTCAACTGGTATCATCACAGACTATGTTAACTCAATTTAGTTATGTTTGTGTGACATTTCACTTCCATGCATCTGGTTGAAAAACCATTGAGCCTTTGGGTTTGCCCAGAAAATTTTCGTAAATACCTTGAGACAAAACCGTGCTGAGACATCTTGATCAAAGACTCCCAGAGCTATGACAGGAAGTGAAGTGAAGAATACGTTATACAATGACATATACCAGTCGTTGTATGCAGGTTTTCCAGAGAAAGAAGCATATGCCTCAAACCAAAATAAGGTGAAACCAAATGTGATGTTCTTGTAGAAGAAATAGCATATCTGCATTTATCCAAAAAAAAGAAAAAAGAATTAGGACAAAACAGTAAAAGAATGATGTGAGCATAGAGAAGTAACATTTTAACTCTTTTCCAAGCTAATGAACTTACTCTTGCCAAGCTCACTAACTCTTGACAGTGACATACCAAAGGAGGATATGGGCCTTGCATATGAAGAAAAAAATATTTTCTTCCTCGAAAATCTATTTGATTAAGCAAGCAAAAACACCCTAGCAAGTCACTCAGATCACATAGGAGTATATTTTTACCATCATTGATATCCTCCTGTAGCACCAGTGGCCATGAACCAGCAATAGCCGCTCAAGAAAGCGAAATTGAGCAATTGCAAAATCGCTTGACATCACAGCCTACAAAAGATGCTCAACTATCAGACAATTATCTTTTTATTTTAGAACAACAATTATGACAAGAGAATGCCTTCATGCCGACAATCTAACAGGTACAAGGAAGATAAATAATGCCGACAACAAAGCAAATATAGAGTTCATCATATCAACGTTGATGCACCCATCTATCTTATGACTGCCTGCAATCTGAGGACTGAACATAGAAAAGAGAAAAACATTTGCACTAGTGTTTCCAAACTAGAGAAACCTTATCATCCTCATCAATAATGAAGCTAAAAAGAAAATTAAGAAAATTTAAATCACATCTTCACCAATACTGGCATACGAAATCAGACCTCTATATTATTTGTAAGAGCAAGACATGAACGAATCCATATGAACTTATTGACAGAATACATAGTATGCAAAGTTTATAGTTACTATAAACTCATTATTAACCCTAGTTTTCCTATATATTGAGTCTGTCAAAAATCTTCACACACCATTTCTCAGCTTTAAATACACTCATGAACAACAAAAAGGTGGATATCCATGGCAATAAAATTTAGTCAATGATTAATCAACACAAACTATACCCTCTAAAGGACACAATAGATTCAACATGTGTGCAGCACTGTGCCAAAAATTCTCTCTGTTATATTCCCCAAGGAAGAAAATGACACCCAAAGGAGCAGCAGAAGGGAAGATGATGACAAAGGAGGAGGAGAAACTAAAGGAATAAAGGTAACCTGCATGCCTTCAACCCCGCTAATACCAACACCAATATCAGCTTCTTGAAGCATGCCTACATCATTTGCACCATCTCCAATTGCTAATGTCGTTCTATTTTTCCCCTTTTTGACCAACCTTGTTACCTGCATATCACCAATATTTTAATCAGAAAAATTGGACACCAGAACATATCTGCAACTACAACCATTATCCTGAAAAACCAAGAAACTGTTGGTTTCAACAGAAACTGTCAAATCCCTCAACAAAATAAACAGAAGACATTCAGAATCTTGACAAACAAACGTTATCAAAGTACTTACAAGAGCCTTTTGCTTCGGGGTGGAGCGACAGCATATGACAGATGCACACTTCATTGCAAGCTCTAAAAATGAGTTCTCCAGATTCTCATCAAGGGCAAAGGCAAGTGACTTTCCATCGATTATCAAAGCAAATGAAACAGAACTTTCTTTAGCTGAGCTGAGTTCTGACAATCCTTCTTTTATTTGCTTAGTTATGCTTGAAATTGAAGCCTTTGAAAATTGACCTTGTTAGAGCGTGTACCAGAAATCATATGTTGAAATAGAACCCAAAATGTTGTACCTTTGCAATAGCTTCTTTGTTGCCCTTGTTTTCCAAATCATTTACAGCAGGAGAATCTAGCGTAATCACAATCTGTTTCATGCCCTGCCTCAATAAGCTACATGCATACCTGCAGGAGGTATGGAAGAATTATTTTCAAATTATGTATGATTCAGCTTAGCCATAAAAAAGGAGAAAAAGAGGTTTCAAGGGAACACTTGATAATGGTACCCAATATTGATTGCTGTCTCCATCTTATCACCAGTTAAGACCCAAATCCTTATGCCAGCATTTGCAAGTTTCTCAATGCATTCAGGAACCTTTACAAAAGAGGATAATATTGTGTCATATTTAATTATGGGACAAGGCCAGAGCCCAGGTGATCTCTCCAACTACTAAGATCTATTGAAAGTTCATTCATTCCACTAGAATATGATCCATTACAAATACAAAGTTGCAGAATATGCTTGTTCATACTATTCCTAGGTTATAAGTAAGCAATTGAATATTTACCCCTTTTTGAAGTTTGTCCTCAACAGCTGTGGCACCAAGGAGAATTAAGTCTCTTTCAATTTTATCAGCAACAGCATCCACCAATGCATCACGGTCTGCAGTCACTGAAGTCTGTGCCTTCAGAAACTCCTCTTCCCATGACATGAACTCTTCTTCACTAAGCTCACGATATGCAATTATTAAAGTCCTCAAACCAGCCTCAGCATACATTTTTACATGAGTTAATGTGGCATCTTTAAAAGACTGAGCTTCTTTAGAGAGCCTTTCATACATCACACTTGATAGGGAAAAACAAAAACAAAAACAAGGACAAAGCAGAGCGTTGGATTAGTTACTGCTAAATTCTGTAGGTTATGCACTACATGTCATGGTGGGTCACCTGTCAGCGCCCTTGCAAAGGAGCAACAGCTGGTTCTCAGGATTTCTCACAATAACTGACATTCTTTTCCTGGCACTACTGAACTCTAAGACATGAAGAAGCTTGTAGGATCTGAAAATGGAAAACATTCACTCAGGTGACTTGTCTATAGACAAAAAATAGCTCAAGCATTCTGTAATCAGTTGGAGCTTTTTCAGTTTCTGCTAGAAGACCTAAAAACACTTCTTACAACGAGTTGCAACTCGCTCTCTGCTTCTGCATTTAGTTGCTCGATAGGAATGGAACATTTCATAATCATAGAGAATGGAACATTTCATAATGATAGAGAACATACTAATCCAGTGTCAGCATGTAAATAATGAAAGTCTGTCCCAGATGATTATGATTTACAGCAAGTTCAATTACTGAAGAGACAAATACCAACAAGAAGGTCAGTGGTTCACCATTTATATTCATCAATTCAGAACCACACTGATTAAATGTAGTCTGTACAATCACAAACATTACACAGATTACAATGCAGAGACAAAGTAATGCTGCTAGCTTAAGGAAATGCCCATAATCGACACACAAAGGCTGTCCAGAAACAGCTGAGCGCAAATAGCAGCTGTAGATCTACTAGGACTATTACCAGAATGAATGAATTTGATCTGCAAAACTTTTAGTTTAGCAAAACATCAAAGACTTTGGGCCCAAAAACTTTTACCTGTCAACTGATTTCCCACTTTCACGGTCCAGTTCATGCAGTGAGATACTTGTTTGAGTTCTTTCATAGAATTCAAAACCAAGTTCTCTAGCAGCAATTACAAAAGCGGCTTCATCTGGGGATTCAGCTTCATAAGAAATTTCACCTGTATCCTGATTGACATCAGGAATGGCAGTGTGACAGAGAGCTAGGACTCTGAAGAATTTCTGTATAACATTGGAATGAGTTTGCTTAACCCATTGACCATTCATAATCCGTTCATCTTGGAAGTTAAAGCCTTTAATTGATCTGCCTGTGTCCACAAGCTCAGCATTAGACCCTTCTGCATCGAAGGAAGTATCACCAACTTCAGGAGGCCCTCCCCCTTTTTTCTTTGCTAAAGCCCTCTCTACTTCCGTCAAGCCACGACCATAGGCAATGCCTGCTATAGAACACTTAACAAACTCCATGGAGTTACATGTCAAAGTACCTGTTTTGTCAGAAAGGATGGTATCAACTTGACCAAGTTCCTCATTCAAATTAGATGTCCGTGCACGAGCTGGCTTATCTGTTTCCTCAAAATACATATCCTGATCTTGATTAATAAATATGGTCTGCAGAACTTTTACAACTTCAATAGACACATACAACGATATTGGGATCAAATATTGATACAGCATAAGATCTGTCAAGAAATGAAAAAATGCAGCAAGTGAAGCTCTTCTGGGATCATAAAACACAGTTGCATTGCCTGGTCCCAGATACCACCTTGTTAATTTCCCATCATGGATATCATTTTTGGTCTCAATCCCAAAAAATACAGAACCAACAGAAGACATCATAATCAAGGTACTGAAAAGGATGTAGATTATCTTGTCCATTTTCCTCTCAATCTTACTCCTCTTGGAAGGAGGGTCTGTAGTATTTTGCATAACTTTTGTGTCATGACCCGTAAAAATCACCACACCATAGATATAATCAGTATTTTGGAGTTTAGAATCTCTCAAAAGAATTTGTTGCACAGAAAGAGGATATTGGCGACCATGGCACAAAGTTCCAACAAATGCATAAAGATCATCATTTGGGTCTTCACACTTGATCACTGCTTTGAAATTCTGAAATGAACTCTCATCGTGGATGGAGGCTGTGACATCTAAGGCATGCTTCACCTTCAGATTGGTTTCTCCATCAAGATTTGATGTCTCAACATAACAAATCCCATCTTCATAGCTTGATGAGACAAGAAAAAGATCAGCAGGAAAATATTCATCCTTGTAGACCTTAACAAGATCACCAACTCGTAAATTCTTCCACCTGGTTTCTTCAAAAGTTTGGTTTCTACCATACACTTGAACCTTCCTATTATTTGCCTCAATATCCTGAAAAAATGTGTGCTAATTCATTTAAATATGGACTCAAAGAAGGAATTAACTTGGATAAACTTAACTTTCCAAAAGCAAGAAGCATTATGCATCCCTAACCCCAGCATTAATCAGGAAGGATTTTAGTCCGCGCTTTCTAACTTGCACAAAAAAATATTACTAGTATATGACAATAGATAAGGGATTTTAGACTTATGTTGATAAGACACTTGATTCTTAAGAAACTAAACTGCTCTACTGTATCTTCTGTAGAGCAGATACACAGAAAAAAAAAAAATGAAGTACAGACCAATAAATAACAGTACTAATTGATCACCAAGGAACCCCAATAACATTAACATGAGTTTAACATAATTCTGGAACAAGGAAAGGGATAAACAAATTTCCTATGTTTGGTCTTGACCACCATAAATTTAGACTGTCTTTCTCATCTACTTGGACTCTTTGCTCTGGCATCATACACCTAAAATCTCGACAAAAACCGCATTCTTCACTAAAATTGAGACACAAGTTGCAGCTCAATCTTTTCATATTTTCCACAGAAATTTAAAGGGCTAGTCATAGACGAAATGCAGAACTAACAGCAAGTAAAATCTGCCATCCAATGGGATCAAAAAACCCAAAAAAAAACCACAATTTCAAAAATTGAAGTCAAACTTACCTGTTTCCTACGCCTCCAATCTTCCACACCCTCCTTCGCCATGGTTGCTCCAATCACCACCAAAAGAGGAAAAAGAATACTAGTAGCACCAAATGGGGCCAAGGGACTAAAAGAAACACAAGCCACTACAAGAAAGTATATATTGGCCACTCTCCTAAATTGCTCAAACAATGACTTGGGTATGAAATTCAGAGCTGTGTACTTGGTGGTCGAAACATAATTATCCCTGTACCTCAGCTGAAGCTGTTCAAGGTTGTCTGGATCATTACAGTGCACATTTCTTGAGAAACCGCTCTGCCCAATTTGACTATGCTCATCATTCAACGAAGACCGACAGCATGCGAAGTTGCAAAGCTTGGTGAAATGTACTTTACTCTTCTTCCCCCTCCTCCTCCCCCCTGTCCCAAAAGCCATTTTTCTGAGTCACACTACTGTTTCTTCTGCTACTTTTTGGTCTCTGGGATGATAATTCTTGGCCAGTCCGAAGAAACTCCAAAACCAAAGTATACTAAGCTTCAGAATTGAGGCAAATTTACTCGCCAGCGCGACACATGGTAGTGCTTTATGAAACACATGTAACACCCGTCATACCATCATGTGTCAAGTTATAATTATTTAAATTATAATAATGGAAAAGGGCGATTCTACTGTTCTTATATTAGTATCATATTTTTGAATTATTAAATTGGCGGATGGTGAAATATGAGCGTTTTGAACTTTAAATTGTAGTATTAATTTTAATTATGTAAAACTTGGACCCCTATTATCACTAAAAAGATATGACTATTGGAGGAATTGTTGGGACTATAGAATTTTTTCAATAGGATTGAATTGGGCAATGTCAAAAGTCAAACTCCAATTGAGATTATAACATCATAATAGAGTCTCAGGTGCATTTGCTAAAATTGAACTTTAAAAATTGAAATCTGAAGTTTCAATTCATCAAATTAGTGAGTTTCAAATCTTAATATGTTCAGACGCGTTTGATAATTAAAATATTGAACATCTAAATTAATTAAGCGGTACTGAATTTTCTAGATAAAACTTACTATCATAAATAAATGAATAATTTATCACTTAATGGAATATACATTCAAATGTATCAAATTTAGAGTGTGTTTGATAAAATTGAAGTCTGAATTCTGAATCCATTAAGTTATTGAATTATTATGTATTAAATCTAATACATTTGAGTGAGTGCATATTATATTCAGTGATAAAGTGAACAGCTTATCACTTATTTTTGGAAGCAAGTTTTGCCTAAAAAATTCAGTGCCACTTAATTAATTCAGATGTTCAATTTTTGAGTATCAAACAGTCTAAATAAATTAATATCTGAATCCATTGAATTTAAGTTTGAGTTATCAAACAGGACTTTAGTACCTAACAATTTAATAATTTAATGAATTCAAAATTTAGATTTGAGTTTTGTCAAACACACCCTAAATATTATACATTTAAGTGCATATCACATTAATTAATAAGTGAATGGTTGATACTCATGTTTTGGAGCAAGTTTTGTATGGAAAGCACAATATTACTTAATTAATTTAGATGTCCTATTTTTATTATTAAATATGTCTAAATATCTTAAAATCTGAATAAATTAAATTTAAAGTATTGAATTAAATTATCAAATAATATGCCATATTTGGTCATGTCGAAAATCTATTATCATTGAGGCACGTTGGCACCGACAATTAGAGAATGCCAATCTTGCCTCTAGACAACAAATTATCCTTTTGGCTACGTACTTTCTAACCTTAAATACTAGTTGATTGTGTCTGAAAATACCTTTCTAGGTATCGATCTTGTACTTTTCGATACTTATCCATTAGTTTCGGGTGTCGGTAGAAGGTGCTATAAAAGTACCCTTTTGGGTACTTAAGAATTTGCAGTAGTAATAATAATCAGACTTGTGAATTTCCAAAATTAGCCATGCTCTGTTTTTTAATATACCAAACAAAACCAATACGTAAACTTTAAAATCTGTAAAAGTTAGGTTCTTTTGGAATACTTTACTTTGATCTCAAGTTCCAGAAGTCTCTTCCTTCCTCCTTCAATCATTGTTCACGTAGTCAATGAGCTGTATTGTCACACAAAATTTAATAGTTATTAGCTTTTTCTTTAAATTGGAATTGCAATAACTTATATACTTCTGATACAAATATTTTTAATAAAAGTGTTTTTGAATTATCAAAAATTGGCCTCTTTAACTTATATGAAATTAGTTACCAAATATCCTATGAATACTTAAAAGTGTTTTTTGTTTTTTTTTTTGTGTAAATGCACTGTAATTTTAAACGGGACTTATGGAGAAATACGCGTTTAAATTGAGAGAGAGAGAGGGAAGTGGAACGTGATATGTTTTTCTAGTTGGCTACTTAACTTTACGGTCTCCACAAGCAAAGCAAATAATTTAGAAAGTGATGATTTCCCTTTCCGCTTTTGGTCTAGACTAGGAGGAGAACACCGCGCGATGCGCGGTGTAATTTTCAAGTTTGCCCAGAAACATTCAGTTATTCAAATTAAAAAATTAATTATAAAAAGTTACATAAAGGTGTATCAAAATCTTTGCAATAGTTACAAAAAGGACATCAAATATACCCATTTTATTTTGTAACAAAACAATGGCTTCAGAGTTCAACTACTATTTTACCGAATGAAATAAAAAAATAAAGTTCATGACATTGACAAAATATTCATCCAATCCAATAAGAAAACTTCACGAAGAAATGCCATTGAAGTTTGCAATATAAAACTACATCCTCTAATAAACCATCAAAAAGTCAAGAAATTTGATTTATTGATATCCTTTAAGGATCATCATCATTACAAAGAATTAAAAAATAGCTCCATTACCAGTGGCACTGGTAACTGGTTAGGTTGACATTGCCAACCAAAATAAAGTTCCAACAAAAGGCAAACTACAAATTACCTAAGAAAACAAATTAGTTTACTCTCCTTGCCACTATTGAGTTGATAAAAAAAAGAAAAGAAAAGTAAATATTGCAACCCATCAATAAGGTTGACAAATAACCAAAAGCTGAAAAAACAAAAATAAGACTAACATCTCTAGAAAAAGGAAACTACAGGCCGAACAGCAAGTGTACAAGCAATAATATGTCCGAGTTGAATTCTGCAAAAAAGAAATTAGGTTGTATGATTCTCAAACAGAGAACTCAAAACAATAAAAACGGAGTAGGTAAAACAAGTAAAAGAAAATAACTTTGGATCTCGAGGAAATAGGTTGCCGTCTCAAATTTTCACCCTTCACTTTTTTAAAGACCAATAACAGGATAAAGAAAGCAGAAAGTTACAGCCAGTTACAACGAAAAAAATCTGTTCACACAAAAAAAAAGGACATTAAAACATATCATCAAGGCTTACTGAAGAAAAGTAGCCTCCTTTATCTTTTCTTCCTTCATCTAACAAAGACTCAGAATAAAAAATGCTGGCAAGAACAAATTTATTAGGGGGGGAAAATGAAGACGACAAAACCTTGGATCTACACTAAACAGATTAACATTCTTTTTGTTCAAAAAAAAGGGCCTAAATAAAATTCACATTGAGAAAACAATTTCCAAAATCCTTTTGTACTATGCTGTAAATCTTAATATCTCAACCCATAATAAACATCTGGGATTTAGTAGAAAATAAATATAGTTAAAATTCTTATGCTACACCATCAAATCTAGCATAGCATATGTTAAATTGCAAAAAAGAAGTAAAACAATAGGAATTAAGCACTAAACACCTAAATTTTTTTTCAAAATTTCACATCCAAATCACATTGATGCAATAGGACAAAACATCGTCCCTAAGCCACTTTTTGAAGTAAATAAATAGTTTGTAATCTAAACAGATAACAAAGGACCTAAAACTTACAATAGCAAACAATTAAGGACCAAAAAAACCTATAAAGTTACTTTTGCTGCATCATAAGTGAATACATGAAAGGGTTCGGACCACCTTAAGCAAATGGATCAAAATGCAATCTACTACATAAAAGGACACATAGAACTACATAAGAAATCTGGTAATATCTGATAAGTCAAAAAGGAAAATATTTACAAGAATAAATCAGCATTTTCTGAAAGCTTTTCGTGCCTCCTATAACAACATAAGAAAGTTTCCAAACAATGTGATATGATAATTCTACCACATTTCCAAACAACGTAGCAGATACAGTAGAACTATGTTATTAGAAAAAGGCTTGCTAAATCTAAAACCTAAACAAAGGACCTAAAGCTTACAATAGCAACAATTAAGGACCAAAAATACTTTTTTTGTTGCATCATAGGTGAATACATGAAAGGGTTTGGACCACCTTAAGCAAATGGATCCAAATGCAATCTACTACATAAAAGGACACGTAGAATTACATAAGAATTCTAGTAATATCTGATAAGTCAAAAAGGAAAATATTTACAAGAATAAATCAGCATTTTCTGAAAACTTTTCGTACTTCTTATAACAACACAAGAAAGTTTCCAAACAATGTGATATGATAATTTTACCACATCTCCAAACAACGTAGTAGATTTAGTAGAATTATGTTAAAAAAGCCTTTCTAAATCTAAAACCTGATTCTTCTATAATCGTTATAAAACAACCAATAGTTGGCCACAATCTAAAATGCGAGAGAAACACTAACATGGAGTCACCAATTCTCAAAAGGGATAAATCACAAAAATTGAGGTCATTAGGTATGAGCGCCTTGATTACTAACTCATACTGCTACTCAGATAGTATTTGAATATCCATTGTTCTTTTTTGACGAGTCTATTTACTCAAAAAATGTTTCTTTTTTTTTCAGACAGTGATAAATTCCTCTTGCTTCTTACAAAAATAATGGTAAGACAAAAAAAATTCAAAAGATTTGAGACTTGAGAAACAGAAATCAAAAGAACATTCTTATCAGCCAAAAAGAGTTAAAAAAAACTTCAAAAGAATATACCTCTACAGAACAGAAAAGAATGAAAGGTAGGTGTTGTCATCTTTCTTCCTACAAAGGCAATAACATAAAAATACAAATCAGATAAAAAAAATATCAGTGACACAAAATACTTTTCTAAGAGGCAAAAGATCAGAAGAACAAAGGTCTTGTTAATGAAAAAAAGAAACCATGCGTCATTAAATCTAATAAACATAATCCACCAGATCAATTAAACATAATCTACCAGTTGAAGGATGAGGGACAAATCACAAAAGGGACTATAACTTCAAGCTAAACCTACCCAAATAGTACCTCAAACATAAGCCAAATATTCCAAAAACAGAAAGCATAAAATGAGCTTATTTACTTGGAATTGAAATGTGCTAAAATACAATTAAGTACATGATAGAGCAACAGACCTTGTATACATTCTTGTGCTCAGGTACAAAAATATCAGAATTGAAAATGTTTCCACCTCTTGAAGTGATACATTCTGATAGCTTGTAACTATTCCACCTCATCGTGCAAGAAAAATATGGAAGAAAGGGTAAAGAGTTCACAAAGATAACCTGAAAACAAATAAGTAAAATAGATGGTTATCAAACAATTACCCAAAAACAATGAGAAATGTAGTAGCTGAAAGTAAACCAGCAAATTACACAAATCATAAGTTTGTATAAGGAGAAGAATCTACTGAGAGAGTATAAAAGCGAGTCTTACCAACAGAAATCAATCAATAAAAATAATGTCACTGATGTAATTTCCCCATAGGGAACAAAACACTGTACATATATGTGGAAGCAAATTCTAAAGAAGTTCCTATGCATTATTTTCCAATTTTTCTTTTTTCTAAAAATGCAAAATTGGGTCCAACATCAAAGGTCAATGGTGTGAAGCACAGGGATACTACTATTTCCTGAACATATTTTTTCCAGTCAAAGATTGAGCTAGGTTTTTTTAGTAATATAAAAGGGGAAAGATGGTATCTTCATAATAGATTACATGGATTTTGATTTTGAAACTCCATTTACCTAATTCATATAACTATGTATCTCATGAATCATGAACTGATCAAAACATCTTCAAGGAAGTTAGGCATAATAATGATTTCACTTTGCACATTAAAACCACAAAATCAGAAAAATCAACTATGAAATAAAGATTTCATCATACAGCTTCCCAAATCTTGACATTACGAAGAATACCATGTAGTTTAATAACAGATTCATTATGTTTTGGATGATTCTTTGGAACATGGGCCAAAAGACCAACCTGGAAATGGCAGTCAAAGTCCCCTTGCAATGGCAGAGACATGAACAAGAACCAAGAAAATTGACGATTTCAGTTATTTTGAAAAACCCAAACAACAACTAAACAAGAGTTGGGAAATTTGAACATAGAACATCAGCTGCTCTATCCGCTAAATTTAAGACATTTCAACTGCTAAGAAATAATAACTGCAATCAATAGAGATAGATAGAACCCCGCTAAATTTCAAGGCAGTAAAGATAGGTAGTATGGCAAATACACGAGTACCCAGAATCATAACTGGAGAACGCCCTCAAACTGAATTAACTCTTGCAATGCCCCTCCCAATTTTGTCATATTCCGAAGCAACCAATTTAACAAGCACCATTCATTTTTATTTAACTCTAAAAGTGCCTTTACTTTTTAAACCCCTATAGGCACACACAAAAGCCTATTTCTACTTTTTCGGGTTAAAAGAAAACATTTAGACAAAAAATTCTGAAACATAAGAGACAAAAAAATTGGGGGAATGAAGAAAAAAAGTGTAAAAGTAGGTGCATTCTAGTCCAGTGAAAGCAAAAAAATTTCTCATTCGTAAAAGGTTTATGGTCAAATGTATCACCATTTCCAATGTGATTTTTAACATCAAAACTTCAACTTTCTCACCCATTCACTTATCATATCTCAAGTGATAAGTCTTGCTTCAGAAAACTTCCTGTATCACCAAAAAAATACACTACCTCATTTTTCAAATCAAACAAAAGAACTGGAGTAATTTTCTACATGCATACAATTGATTGTTCAAAGCATATTTCCAAAGCCATTCCCTATTAATCCTTTGGCAAAATGTTGTGAAATATAACATATTTCAATCCAAAAAAGTACAATTATAATGTTCTTGATTATTTAGAAAAGGGTATGAAAAAAAGCAAACCTTTTTTGACTTGCTAAACCGTCCAGAACATTATCATCCCCTCCTTCACTGCTCTCCATAAAAAAAAATCCCTAAATTACAGCAACAGCAAAAAACCCAAAACAAAAACAAAAAAATTGTTTCACCAAAACATCATAAAGAGCACAATACATTATAGGGAAGTCAAATTATTCCTTCTTAAAGCAATACGAAAAAACAGAAAAAAAAACCTTAGAGATAAGAGTAAAAGCATATGAGAAAAAGAATTTGCTTGAATCTGGGTTTTAAAGATAAGGAAAAGTCATGGAAGACACTTACCTTGAATCTGTAGTCCATGTAAATAGTCAACCTTTCCACCTACAACACCATAGAAAGTACAATCGAGTATTAGGAAAAAAAACCCACAAAAATCACCGATAAAGATGACAATTTCTGAGAAGGAGATGAAGAAGAGTTTAAAAGGGAAAAATGATCTCCATATATATATATATATATATATATATATATATATATATTTTTTTTTTGCTTTTATAATGGTGGATGATCCAGCGTACTCATGATTCAACTGATGAGAGGAAGAAAGATTTGGGTAGATGGCGGTGTAGAAAAAGACTGGAGAGATGAAGAGAAACTAAGAGGAGGAAAAACATTTTGACATCTCTGGGAGAGAAAATCCCGAATCTTATTTTCTTCCCAAAGAAAGGAACAAAGAAAAGAAAAATGGAAGGGGAGAGAAGCTCTGGAGATACCCTTTAACTTGTAAGAAAAAGCCCAACGTGTGACCTTTGTTTGGTCTTGCACTGTTATTTAATGTTCAATTAAAAAAGAAAGAGAAGAAGTGAAAGACAAAGAAAAGAGAAAGGGAGAAAGAATCGGAGAAGAACGGAAGAAAGACGGAGCAGAAGCAAGAAACACAATGTGCGGCGCAAGTGAAGACTCTCAGGAACCCTACCTATTCATCAAGGCGTGAAATCTCGATTTTGTCCTTAATTCAATTCATCAGCTCAATCAACGGAGGACTACCATCAATTGGCCAATCACAGCGTGCCACATCAGCAATTGGGTTCAATTGGAGGGATTGGCATTCACACATTTAGTTATATATGTTAACAAGTGAGACAACAACTAAAGATAATCTTGGCTCCCTCTTAATCTTAGCCATTTAAGTCAAAAACATATTAAAATGCATTTAATAAGTATTGTGAAAGTTAATCATCAAAGATACGACACTTCATACAAAATTTAACGCCTTTTTATAAAGGATCTACCTATCGAATGCCTATTGAATACTCATTAAAATGTAGTCTAGATGTCAACTTTTTTGAGAGATAAATTTAATTTAAAAAGTGTATAAATGCGAGAAAAGGTAATAATTGTTAATATATGTATTCACGTGATAGATTACGCGTGATTAAGATGTATTAACAAGTGCTAATTAAACACCTGTTAGAAATTTTATAAAATATTTTTGTTTTAATTTGGTACTATTGTATTAAAAAGTAAAATGTAACTTAACTGATGCATTTACACCAAGCTAATTTAGTTTATGATATAATAGTAATCTCAAGAAGTTGTAAATTGTCAAAAATAGGTGTTTTCGATTCCATGCTAAGAAAGAATTTTTGCACTCTTTTTCCTTTGTTTCTCTTGTTGTTTATCGGAAGTAATCTAAGAATCTTCCATTTTCCTTTTTTTTTTTTGTTTTGTTTCAAATCTTCTACATTCATTAGTTTCTGTTGAGACCATCATTGGGCGATTATGGTTAATACACAGCAGATTATTCCCATGTTCGTGAGTTTTGTAGTTTACAAGTGAAAAAAAAAAAGTTTAGATGAGTATTATATAAATATGCTTATTTTTCTTCTCAAACTTTTATAGTTTACAGTATGACATCATCAAAATAGTTCACGTGGTATATAATATTCTTCAATCAAGAAAAAGATAAAAACAATTATTAATATAAATGTACTAAACAATATAACATCTTTTAGATATGTTAATTCATTACAAACTGCTTGTATAACTTTATAACATAAATTTGATACTAAAATATTGTTTATGTGAGCACGTAATTGTCAATCTTGTTAGAATTATGTGGTGTTACATCGACCTTGCAACTTTTTCGTATTATAGCTACCAAAACTACAGATCATTCTCTACTACCAAGTACTAACATCTTTTGCTAGGGGCGGGCAAAATTATCCAACAATTCGAAAACCTTCCATATTTAATTCGATCCGATCCAAAAATTAGAATATTTTGATCAGATCAAAAGACGGTCAAATACCAGCTAAAATGAGGGGCGGGTTAGGGTCACATAATTAAAAAGTTGTGGGTACCCGATCTACCCTGTATATATATATATATTTTTTTTTTAACTTTTATTTTTATACACATACTATAAAATAATAATTTAGAACTAAATAAGTAATTTCATTGAACAAATTGCATTATAAATATGAGAGACTATAGTTTATTTATAAGATTTGTTTGTAGAGGTCATGATCTTATGTTTTATAAAAAAAGAGTTTAATTAATGCGGAATATATATTTAAAAAAATGTGCTAGTTATTTCAAACTTTTATTGTTTTTGAATTCTTTTAATTTTTTTTCCTTTATCTTGTATTCTCTTCGCATGTTTATTTCTTGGTGGAAGACTTTTTTTAAGAAAAAAATTCTTTATTAAATCTTAGATGAATGTGTAAAATATAAAATAAAATTAGTATAAACAATTTTTTTAAAAAATTAAATGATAAGTGAGGCAGGACAGATATCAATTAACTCGGGTACCTGCTGACATGCGGGATGAGCAAGGGTCAGAAAAATGACTGATCTACAAAATGCGAGTCAAGTCATCCAAATGGTGTGCAGGTCATTCAAATGGTGGACGGGACGATATCTGACCTGTACCTACCCCTAGCTTTTGCCCTTATCCGCGTGCATGGGATGATAACCACGACGTAGTTTGTGTATTGGTCTTGGTCTAGGCAGTGGTTGCTTTAACTGCATGTATGGGCTGTGGTGGACAAGGATAGTTTTGATTGGATTGGGAGAATTGATTATTATGCCTAGGATTTACTAGTTGAGCCCCCAACTAAAACTGACTCTCCATTGCACGATGAGAGTCCTTCCTTTTCTAACATCGAGTATCAATTATCATATTCAAATGACTTTAGTCGATTTGATAGCCCAAACCACATAATTCTTTGCAAATAGGATCCTCTCAGTTCATTTGTTAAAGTAGTTTTGTCAGCTAAATTGCTGACCAATTCTTGACTTGAATGAGCCATTAGCACAGATGAGACACGACTTCATTGACATCTTAGAAAACCCTCTGGAGTTGGTTTTATTTGATTCCATGTCAACCAGAGACTACATTACATTCATTCACCAACATCAAATGCAGTGTTCGCTAGATAATCCTACATTGTTTTTGGTCTTTCGTTTACACAATGTTCATGTGATTTTTTGCCAATTGACAAATCAAAACTGTGACACTCCAACTTCGTCTCCTAGCAGCGTTACATTGGTAGTGGGCTATCTAATTCTCGCCGCGATTCAATTAACTAAGGCAGTAGCTTATTTATTGAAATACAAATCTTTTATTAAATTTTACAATGGAAAAGTTTCAACATACTATAGCGAAACATATCAAACATTCTTCACTCCTAATCTCTTTATTTGAGATTCAACAAAAGTTTGATCTACTGATTGTTAGGTCACTCATACTGCATCTCGACACTCAAATCAATATCTATAAAATCTGTTAATATTGGAGTGAGTTAACATAGTTCAGTGAGACCCATGTGATCAAGTTTCAGATGTATAGTCAAACCTAAGAAACAAAGATAAATCATAGTACAATAAAATATATGGCACTGATCGATGGTGATGACTTGATTCCACCTTATACCACCATCAAGAATCCAGCCTCCTACTCCAAAATAATAGGTTAGTTCTGAAAGTGCCTTTCATTCTTGGCCCTATAAGTGGACAACCTCTTATTCAAGTATTGAGTTGCAGAACAGTGTGCGCAATGATGTTTGATAAAGCCCTTGCTTGCTTGATAGATCAAGGCACAATACAGGCATAATCACTTGTAACAGTCCAAAAAAATACACAATTGGTATGGTCAAACACATGTAGTCACAATATCATTCTTTAGTAAAACAAGTTCATGAGCATTTTCTGGTGTAATAAAGTACACAACCAGCAATTGATTCAATTCAGTTACAAACCGATTCTATGATCAAGTACAATCATAATGTATATAATATAACAATCACATTTAAGCATATATAGTCATTCATCACTTGAAACTAAAGGCATCCATTATGGTAGCATTTAGACATACTAAATTAGTAATTTTAAATTTCACTTGGTTTGATTTAGGCATGGATTTAGCACAATTACTATATGGAGTGTAGATGTAGAACTATATGCTTATAACGCAATAATATTTGAGCACTATAATATTTATGTGGGCACAACATGTATCTACACGAATGTAAATGCGCACTCACTTGGATTTTCTTAGTGTTAGATAAGATGGATTTTTTTCCTGATGCTATCTTCTTATTATGACATTCTTTTCCTTTTTTCTTCGACACTCTTTGCTATTTCTTTTCTCTTACCTTCTTAGAAGTATAGGTGAGAGTTTTTAATTTTGAATGTGTAAATAAAGAGGAGGGCTCTGTTTATAAGAAGATAGGATGGTGATGAGCTAGCAGGAGAAACGATAGAATTGTGACACGTCTTAGAATCATGACACGTTTCATGCTTGGATGAGGTGACATGTGTCACAACCTGTGACACGTGTCAAGCTAGTGAAACATGTCACTTCAAGAAGAAATGTGGAAAAATTATCTGTTATTTGCATATTAGTCCATAAGGTCTAAGTGAACTGTATTCAAGTCACAGATGGTTCAAACTATCAGCATTCAGGACTTATTTTTGTGTAATATCACTTAAGTAAATGTGTCTTGAGCTTTTACATGTCCATTTATTAAAAATTATCCTTAAGTAAATGTGTTTTGAGCTTAAATGTGTCTTGAGCTTTTACATGTCCATTTATTAAAAATAATCTCTTAAGTAAATGTGTTTTGAGCTTTTACATGTCCATTTATTTAAAATATTACACATAAATAAGGAAGTACCCCGCATTTGGATTCAATAAAAATAGTTTGAAGACCAAATTCTTAAAGGATTAAAAGTCAACTTTCCCTCCAAAAAACAAATTCTGAGTTTTTAGTTCAAGATTTAATTTTAAGAGTCTTAACTAGCAGGGTTATATGATTCAAAAATTCTAGAAAAATAGTGTTAGCCTAATTCAATCATAGGGAACAATTACTAGGATTTTTTATTCTAATTTTCTAAGTATTTTAAATATCTAACTTTTTATGGCACTTAGTCTTCACTTAGGGTGTTCATCGATTGGTATTCGAGAATTCGGCAAAAAAATTTTTTGGTAATTTGGGAATTAGTTTTAAAAACCAATATTTGATTATTGTCCAAATTTTAGTTTGGTAAATTGGATTGGAGATACAATAATTAGGTATTATCTGAAATCCGAAATGTCTACAGTGAGTTAAAATATTTTAATTTTCTCTAATAAATTGTTGTAACAAAATAAAGTCCCATATGTTTTTCTAACAAAATCCAATCAACTTGACTCAAACAAACATGATGCCAAAAAAATTAGGTTTATAATCCTAAGTCCTAACTCATAATCTCAATTCTTAAACAACATTGAAATAAACAAGAACTCAAAGTTTAATTGTCAAGCTAAACTCTAACATGTCAAAATCCATCAAAATTTAATTTTCTAGTATAATTATAGTTAATTTAGCTTACTGGTAATTACTAATTAGTATTTAGAAATAGGATTAAGATTTACTCTTTTATTTAGTTATGTGTTATATATATATATATATAATATTATATTATAAAAATTTCAATAATTCGATCAGTAATTAGTAATTCAGTAAAATACTTTTAATATCTGTTCTCAAACCATTTTACCAAAATTCAAAATTCGATCTAGATTGGATCAGTCAATTTTTTATCTTTTTCGGAAATATAAACACTCCTAATCTCCACAGATTGGTCAAGCTTGGGTGCATATGGCCTTGAACCCATTATACATGGTGTAAGTATATTTATTCTAGTGGTATGAGTTTGACTTATTAAGTGCTTTATTATGTCAAGAAATTCTCTTTCATAAGTGACATTATATGATCTAATTATAGGGTCTGAAATCCTTCCCCTTTAAAAGAATTTCATCCTCGAAATTCGTACATATTTCTTGAGAATACTTCCGGGTATTTTCTTTGAATATCTTCCTCTAACTCTCAAGTAGCATTTTCTACCCCATGGTTGCTCCATCGTACTTTAACCAAATGCATTTCTTTTAGCCGTAACTTTCTCACATCATGTTCCAAAATTTGGATTGATTTTTCTTTGTATGTCAAGTCAGGCTGTAGTTGTAATGACTGGTAGTCTATTATGCGATCCTAGTTTGGTTGGTATTTTTGAAGCAAGGAAATATGGAAGACATTAGCGATGGCAACGGGGTGCTGCCCCATTGCCAATAACTCCCCCCATCCCCCACCCCACCCTCGCCCCCTTTGCCCTGTGGTCCTTCACAGGGAAAGAGGTCAAGCTACCATATTTAACAATCTAGTCATGCATAAAACAATCCTATCATTTATTCTACCTTAGAATATTCAATAAACACATGCTCAAATACTCAATCTCAGACCATTTAACGAGTTGCAAATATTAATAACTAACGAAGATTAGCAACCTATTAATGCCATGAAAATGATATTAAGACATTCTATTTCTCTATTTACTTTTAGTCTGAATAGCTTAGTAGTAGTAGTTTAGTTACCTTAGTAAACAATAGATTATTACTTATTAATCAAAAGAGATACATAATTGTGTTATTAATTATATTATTAAACATAGATAATTGGACTATAACTAGGTTATTATATTGTATATATATGTACAATTTCTTTATTTTATATGTGAGGGATGGGATGGGTGTATTTGCCACGTCCATTGCCTTGTTTTAAGGCAAGGGGAATTTTCTCCCCTAGCCTCCGCCCCCACCCCATTTCTCTCCCCATGGAGCGGGTGCCCCCTGTTGCTACCCTTAGAAAATATCATGAATTCCTGCTAGGTTTGTAGATATGTGTGTATGTATGTATATATATAATTTCTTTAATTTATATACAGGGGATGAGACAGGTATATGTTGCCCTGTCTATTGCCCTATTTTAAGGCTAGAGAAATTTTCTTCCCCAGTCTCTATCCCCACCCCATTTCTCCCCCCGTGGGGTGGGTGCCTCTTGTTGCTACCCCTAGAAAACATCATGAATTCCTGCCAGGTTTGCAGGTAAAGCTAATCTATATGCTACTTTCCTAATATGTTTCAGTGTCTCAAATGGTCATATATATTTAAGGCTTAACTTGCCATCTTTTCCATGCTTGATGATTCCTTCCTTTAGAAAAACTTTATCCCCTTCCAAAAATTCTAAATCCTTATGCTGATTGTAAACATAACTCTTTAATCTACTTTGGGCAATGGTCAGTATTTGTTTTTATCAGTTTTACCTTTTCAATGGTATTTTCTATCTAGGGACTGGTGTTTGGTACAAGAATCTTCCTTTTTTCAACTTTCCACAAATATATAGAGGATTGACACCTTTTCCCATATGGCGCTTCATAAGAGGCCATGCCAATAGTGGACTGGTAACTATTGTTATATACAAATTCTGCCAAAAACAAATACTTTTCCAGTTTCCCTGGAAATTCAACACAAATGCTCGAACATGTCTTCTAATATTTGTATGGTCCGCTCAGACTGGCTATCAGTTTGGGGTTGGAATGAGATGCTAAACTTTAATCTTGTTCCAAGGGCTTCTTGTAATAGTTTCCAAAGTCATGAGGTAATCTTTTATCCCTATTGGAAGTAATATCACAAGGTATTCCATGTAGTCGAATTATTTCATCTACATACAGCTTGCCTAACTTTTCTAGAGAATATGTCATATTCATAGGTAGGAAATGAGAGGAATTGGTAAGCCTACCCACTACTACCCATATTGCATCATGTCCTTTTTGAATCTTTGGTAATCCACTAACAAAACCCATGGTCACTTCATCCCATTTCCATTTTGGAATCAGTATAGGTTGGAATAACCTAGATAGTTTTTGGTGTTCTACTTTCAATTATTGACAGGTCAAACAAGTGGATATATAACATGCAATATCTCTCATCATGTTGTTCTATCAATAATATTGCTTTAAGTCCCTGTACATCTTGTTTCCTTTAGGATGTGTTGTATACTTTGAACAATGTGCCTTTTTCAAAATTTCTTGATTAATGTAGTCATCATTTAGAACACAAACCCTATTTCAAAATTTTAGCATCTTTTTTTCATTAATTTGAAAATCCACTAGCTTTCAACCTTTACTTTTTCCTTTAGGTCTAGGACTTCCTAATCTTGTTCTTAAACATCTCTAATTGTATTATATAATTCAGCTTGAATCCTAATGTTGGCACAAGTAATTCCTTTTTAATTCTTAATCAGCTTCCAATCACCTACATGTTCTAGTAGTTCCTATTCCTCTATACTGAATATGACTATTTTAACTTTTCGACTTAAAGGATCCACGACAACATTAGCTTTGCTAGGGTAATAATTGATGGTACAATCATAATCTTTCAAATATTTGATCCACTTTCTTTGCCTCAAGTTTAACCCTTTTTTTGAGAGAAAATCTATTTCAAATTCTTGTGATATGTAAAAATTTCAAAGGTTACCCCATCCAGGTAGTGTTTCCGTTTCTTAAGGGCGAAGACAATTGCTACCAACTCTAAATCATGTATGGGGTAATTTGGCTTATAGCATTTTAATTATCTTGAGGCATATGCAATAACTTTTCCTTTCTACATTAGTACACATCTGAATCCTTCCTTTACGGCTTCAATATATACTAAAAATTCATCTTTTCCTTCTGGCAATGTAAATATAGGGGTAGTTGTTAGGCGCCTTTTTAATTCTACAAAACTTTGCTCGCACGTGTCATTCCATTCAAACTTTGCTTTCTTTTGGATCAATTTTGTCAAGGGTACAGCCAATTTTGAGAAATCTTACACAAACCTTTGATAATATCCTACTAACCCCTAAGAAACTGTGAATTTCCATTTTAGCAGTTGGCTTTTTCATGATAAATAGCATCTATCTTAGGAGGGTCAATTGCAATTCCATTGCCAGATATCACATGCCTCTAAATAAAACTCGCATTTAGTAAACTTGGCATACAACTTATTATTCCTTAACGTTTACAAGACCCTATGTAAATATTCCTCATGTTCCTTTAAGGATCTTGAATATATCAAAATGTCATCTATGAAAATCACCACGAATTGGTCTATATAAGGTTGAAATATTCTATGCATTAACTTCATAAATGCCATTGGCACATTGATTAATCCAAACGGCATGACGACAAACTCATAATGACCATAGTAGGTCTTGAAAGCAGTTTTTGGTATATCCCCATTCTTTATCTTCAATTGATAGTAAACTTGCCTCAAGTCAAACTTGGCAAATACTTTAGAACTTTGCAGCTGATCAAATAATTCATCTATTAATAGTAAAGGGTACTTATTCTTTACAGTTATACTATTCAATCCATGATAATCAATACACAATCTTAGGCATCCATCCTTTTTTTTAACAAAAAAAACTTGAGCACCCGTGGTGATACACTTGGCTTGATAAACCCACTTCCTAGCAGTACTTGTAACTATATCTTAAGTTCCTTCAATTCATCTAGTGCCATTGTGTGGGATGCCTTTGAAATTGGTTTATTTACAGGTACCAAATCTATAACAAATTCTATTTTTCTATCAAGAGGTAAGGAGGTTGATTCTTCAAGAAATACATCTGAATACTCTTTTACTATTGGAACTTTGTTGTTTTCTAATTTCTCTTTTCATTGATTCATTAGTTAAGCTAGATATCTAGTACAACATTTCCAAAGTAGTTTTCTAGCCTTTGCTTCTGATATGATTATATTTGAACATGGCATTTTCTTTCCCAGATGTTCTATCTCAAGTTGCCTTAGTGGATAGAACCTTACCACTTTGGTTTAATAGTCCAAATTTGTATGGTGACAAGCTAACCAAACCATTTCTAAAATGATGTCATATCTTGTATAGACAAAACTATTTAAGTCTGCCATTAATACTTGGTCAGCAATCTTAATATCGTAAGGTCTGAATACTAACTCCATGATCATGTGTCTACCAATAGGCATACTCACATCTAACTTATATGGTAGTTTATCAATTTTCTTTCCCATCAGTTTCACAAAAATAGGAGTAACAAATGAATGAGTTGATCCAAAATCTAAAAGCACTTTGGTTATTCGTTGGTAGACTAGTATTGTACCTTCCACAACGTTAGAAGCCTCTACAATTTCTTTGCCTTCCATGGCAAAGACTCGAGTTTGAATCTTGGGTTTGTTATTTAGGTTATTCTTTTGTCCTTGAGAGGCATTATCTATTGCTCACATTCTTGGGCAATCATTGATATAACGTTTCTCACTCCCACATTTGATACATTTTCTATATTTCAACCAATATCAATCATCTTCGTGTCCTAATTTCTAAAAATATGTGCAAATGTCTTTCTATCTGTCTTGACTATTAGAACCAGACTTTTCTTAGATAGTTATTCATGGCTTGTTCTTGAGGTGCCGAGCCTTCTGGGTCTCTTCATTAAATTTTAACATTTCTCTGACCTGTCCTACCCTAGTGCGATTATGAAGGGCGGGTTTAACTTGAATTCCTACTTGTCTCCTAGTTTTGCTAGATTGTACTCTAGAAGTTAGCTTTGTTGTTTTTGAAGAGGTCTCTATCACACTGGTAGCTAATGCATCATGAATTTCCCAACGTAACTCGCTAAGAAACCGTTTAACATGATCTTCGCCAATTGCAACTAACAGGGGTGTAAATTTAAATTTAGAAGGTTTTGTAAACATGGTTTCATATTGAGCTACAATTATCCTTTCTTGTTTCAAGGTAAGGAATTCCTCTTCCTTCTTTTCTCTAAGATGATAAGGGTAATATTTGTTGTTCAATTCTCTTAGAAAATTTGCCCAAATATGTAGGGTATTATTTTGTTCCCACTTAAGAGAAATGGTCCTCCATCATTCCCAAACTATGCCAAAGAGTTGATAGGTGGCTAACTTAATTTTGCACTTCTTTGGGTAATTTAGAACTCCAAATATTCCTTTCATCCCCTCCAACCAGCTTTCCCATCACTAAATTCTCCGTCAAATATTGGTGGACAAAACTTAAAAACCTTTCCAAAATGACATCATCAACTAAATCATTGTTTGGTGGCAAATTCAGGTACATTTATGGGTTTACCATATGATTCATTTGTTATTCCATAATCTGGCTGACCCTATTTAGAGTAGTAATGATTCTATTTATCAAGTCATTACTCCCTCCCCCTGATAGTTTTATTAATTTTTTGCTTCGAAACATCCTATTTACATAAATAAAACTTTAATAAATATGCATGGGGAGTAAATATTTACAATATCACATTCCATATATATTAGTACAAGACTCATACAGGACATCAAGCAAAACATACCTTTACAAATATGAGCCAAAATTTCTAAAGTACATCATTTATTTTATTTATATTGTCGAACTATACAGACTTAGATACAATATTTCATTAGTCGGAAGGAATATATGGTTTGTTAACTAAATTTTGGCTCTCTGACCTCCTAGTCTATTCCTCATTATAGTTGCTTTCAGCAATAGCATAGACATGCAATATTCTTGACTACATTGTCCTAAGTTTATTCTTGTATTTTTTGTCACTGCTAAGATGGTTACACCCTTTTCTTGCTCTAGTACCATATTTTCTTTTCATAATGATTCTAATTTTGCATCCTTTTTAGAACAACATTTTGCCAGATATTCACTATATTTTTTGTAATAGCTTACCTTGTCCTTCAAAATATGTGCTTCAAAATCATATTTCTCTTACAAGACAGTCAACTCATATAACTATCCTTATACCTGAAATTTATTTCAAAGGTTAATCCTTGGTACAACTCCATTTCCCTTGTTGTTTGAGTAAGTAATGGGAAAATCTCATCATATTTCTTCTGCTTCCAACTTAAATTTTGCTTGAGTTGTGAGGATCTCAAAATTGCATTAATTTCTAAAAATTAAAATCAAAATATTATTTAAATGTTGAAATTATTAAATAATATGTATTTGTATTTAATAATGTACATTTATATTATTAATGATGTTTTCACTTATATAAATGTTATATTTTAATTTACATGAATTTAAAAAAAAAAATTTTATCTGACGGTTCGCGTTTGGCTAAGCATTAGGGTGAATTTTTGCGCACTGACGCGCAATGTAGCCCTAAGTTGAAATGTAAGGTATGTAGAGGTTATAAAATGTACAACTAAGCTGAGGAAATGTTAAATGGGGAATTCCTACCGGTAGATAAAATTTTCGCGCTTAAACGCGATTCAAATTCGAAATTGTCACCATTAATGGCATGCCCAAAAAGTTTTCAAACCTATACCTCTAGCTTACCTTCATTTTCAACCCATCTTATCACCAACTACCAGCCGTTTCTGTTCTCTTCAAGCTCGTTCCTCTGGTGCAAGAAGAAGCAGAGACCGCTGCCATTCCAAGCTTCTAACAGCCTTCCATCCTCAGCCATTCACACCCCAATCTTCAAGCTTCCATTTCCAGCTTCCACCTCCATTCTTGGCTGCTGTCTCGACCGAGCAAGGAGGAGGAAGATCGCTGCTGCTGCTGCCGGCGTTGCGTCGGACCAGGGGAGAAGGAGAAACCAGCTGCCATTTTTCTTTCCTCCAACCACAGAACCTTCCAAGCTGACTCAAAAACCCCAGACCCAAGCTTCTCTTCACCTTAACGTTTGCTGCTGGGTTGCTGCTGTGGGTGGTCAGACCGAGAGAAAAACAGAGTGCAAGGGGTGCCGACTGACCTCAGTGATTCTAGGAGCGAACTTGGGGAACTAGGCACTTCATTTAGCTAGTAAACAACCACCAAAGGTAACCCAAAAACTTCCGCTTCACCCCCTTAGCCAAAATTTCAGATTTGTTGCAGCTTATGGTTCTTGAAGTTTTAGCTTGTCTTGGTGAAACATGTTGGGTTGCTGATCCTCTAAGCTAATGATTGATGAAACTAGAGGTGTTTTATGTGTTTATATGTGTGTTTTGTGGTGGTTAAATGTTGGGGAAATGTTTAAGAATGAAAATGGGCCGGATGAGGGAACAATTTTCCAGCTTTGTTATCGGTTGTTGTTTTGCAATTTTTGCTTAGGTAATGAACTGGATTGCTTGTTGGGAGGTTGGACTAATTGGTTGTGATTGTTATGGACTTAAAGTATGAATTATAAGTTGGAAATGGTTGATCAAAAAGAAGAGAAAAATTCTGCTCTGCAACCGAACCAGCAGGCCTGTTTTTCTTCCAACTTTGCCCAGATTCTTGAACTGGATTTTGTGAAGTTATTGAGCTATTTAAATCATGTATATGTTCACCTATATGTGTAGAGTAGTTTTGGTGAAAATACAGCTTTGGTACAATGGGAAATTTTATTGAAAAATCAAAGAGAAAAGTGCCCCTTGAGCTGTCCGAAAAAAAAATTCTGGAAATTTCCAGATTTTTGAGCGAATTTGGGGTTTGGTTTTGACAAGTTTTGGAACCATTTGAGCTGTAAACATGTTAACCTATATGTGAAGTATTGTTTGGGTAAAAATGTAGCTTTTGAGTAGTTGAAAAATTTTGGACAAAGTGAAGAGAAAATGGACTGCTTGTAGCAAATGCACTTGGAAATTTTTTCAGCTTTGCATGAGACATGTTGAATGATTTTCACGTTAACATGAAGCCAATGTGACTTGTGTTTAGTTAAGGGGTGTGTATAGCTCAATTTGGGACAAAAATCTAGTAGAGTTTACGTCCAAAAAGTGGACCAAAATTTTATTCTTCACAAGGCTACCCAAAACAGAAAGTTTGTTTGAAATTAGAAATGATTTTGACGTTTGGGCTTCGTTTTGGTTAAATGTGGACTAAATTGTCCCGAAAATGTTTTCTAGCATTAACCTTTGTTACTAGGTCCACTTCGAGTCAATAACCTTGAATTTTATTAGACCAAATGCCCTATTTCGAGAAATATGCCAAATTTGGAAATTTTCTTGAAAACTCAAGTTTTTACCTTCAAGAAAATCCTTGAACCAAGTTGGTCAATGGAATTTGGCAAACTTAAGGAGTTTCTATTTTATAGAAATTCCAACGGCTAGTTTTACTTGGTTTATATGATTTCTTCTTAAAAGAATTTTCCAAGATATTTTTGGGGAAAATTAGAGGGGAAAAATTCTTCTAAATGGTTAAATGTGTTTTTTCTCAGCTTGTGACACCAAAGGGATGTTAATTGCTTATACGACTCTAGAACTTGGTTATTGGAACATTTGACGAATTTAGCAAGTTTTTTGTTTTAAAGAAACCTCAAAATTTAATTTCACTTGAAAATTTGTGGATTTCACTTTGAGAATACGATTAATGCTAGTTTGGGATTTTTGAGTGAAATTAAATGCTAGAAGACTTGAGTAAACTCGCCAACTCAAAAGTAGAAATTTACGTGAATTATTTGTATGTTTTTAGGAGTTGGTGAAGGGCACAACCTCGGTCAAAGTTTGGAATTCTAGACACTTCCCTTAAGGTGAGTGTCTCTTGCATGAATCGTGTTTAACTGCTAGTTGAACTACTTGTTAAAAATACTTGCTAGAGATATCATGAAATGTTATATGCTATGTGATTGCATGAAATACCACAAGTACAAGTGTTGCAATGTCGATTGGAGCGTGGTCTCGTCGACTAAATAAACCAAACGGATGCACGTACCACGCTCTATTAGAGTGGGAGGTACCTCTCTGCCGTCTTGGTAAAAGTGCTTGCAAAATTCGTGTTGGAGTCGGGCCCGAAAATAAGGGGGAAGTCGTTGCTAAGAGACGTGTAGATTAGGGAAAATGTCTACATGGAGATTAGGTAGTAAAAGTTGACGGAGTGTCAACTACTATAAATTACCTGATCAAGCGCGAGGACTTTGGCTCCTGAGAGCCCTGTATCCTTTTCTTGTCATGTTACTTCGTTTTTCTAAATTGTTAATTGCTTACTTGTCCATTTGTACTTGTTAAATTGCCCTATGTGAATCGCATGTTTCGAGGCACCACTGAGCTATTGGCTCATCCCTTCGAATTTGTTTTCCTTGACAGGTTCTGAAATGCATGAAGTCTTGGAGAACTAGAAAAGAAATGTTATATTTTGAATGCCCACTTTTGTAATTGTACTTTGGGAGATACTTTAATATCTTTTGAATGATTTTCCTGTGCCTTTGGGAAAATGTGAATCCTGTGGTGCTTCTGTGCCCTGGATTAGGAACTTTAAATTGTAAATTAAATATTTTAAGCTCGATGTTTTCGTTGGTACTTGGAATTGTATTTTCGGGCTGTATAAGTTGAATTGTATGATTTATTTAAGTACTTAGCTTGATCGAGGAGTAAGGTTTATTTTCGATTTATGTTTGGTGATATTAGTTGCTAGAGTGAGTGAGTCCTGGCGAGAGTTAGGCAGGCGACCCGCCAACCCTTTGGTTCGCCTTAGGGGGAAGTGGGGCCGCCACATGAGTTGTATGATGTCTTCTACCAGTTCATTCATTAACTGGTTCTTAATATCCTACCTCTATAAAAATTCAGTTTTTTCTTTTTATAACTCAAAACTACCTTTTTATTACTCACAAGGGAAAATGAAGAAGATGAATCAAAGTAGAAATCATCATATTCAGCTATACCATTACAGTTGAAATACTTGCAAAAAAATTCATTTATCAAAGTTAATGTCATGATGAAATATACTCTTCTATCCAGCCATACCATTTATCAAAGTACCAGAGCACTAGAATGAATTTTGGTTCTCATTTATCCATAATCAGCAGCCGGCTTCTTCAAGGACATAGAGTTGGTAAATCAAAATGGGAATTAGTAGATTACTAATATGGATGCACATAAACAAAACCCAATGATTGTAAAGATGAAGAACAAAAAGGTTAAAAAAATCTTTTTTTTCTTACGAGCATGCAAGATGAATTCCTAGAATGCGGGAACATCTAGTTTTGAAACAATATCTGGTGAACAAGTTTTCCCTTGTAGAGAAATGAAACTTGCCCAACATAATGAGCTGTATCGAGATCCAGATAAAGCTCGTAGGCTGATAATTAATGAAGAAATAAGTCAAGCGCGACACTATAGAAATTACACTAAAAATACTGCAAAACTGTTGCTCAATTTCATCCCATATTTTCCTTTTGCAACTCTCAACCCAGGATTGGATAGAATACTCAAATCCTCTAACTAAAAGCCATACCCCATCATTCTGCTCAACCAAGTAATAATCCTTTAATATATAAGGGCTATTAGTTTTGAGAATTACTCGACTATACACACTACAATCTGCACTCCTAATCAGAAGTCGCTTGTCAATATTTTAAAAAATATTAATCAAGATAATAAGTTGATTTTGCTAATTAATTGTGAAGCAACTTCTGATTAGGAGTGCAGATTGACAAGCGATTTCATTATTGCACACACATTTTTTTAATAATACAAACTCATCCACTTTAATAATTTTTTCACTTCACTTGGTAGCGTTATTGAAGCTTACCTACTCATTTGAAATGCATATTTTTCTTATTTCTATAAAATGTTGAAAAAGACTTTCCATAAAATTGAATTCAATAATGAATTAAGTGATGTCTGGATATCTTCATTAGATTTATAATTTTATCGATGTTATATATAAAACTCGTTATCCTCTTCTCCTGTGCAATGATGTTTTTACATTGTCTATCTTACCAATATCTTCCAACATCAATTCAACACAATTGTCCAGTTGGTTTCACGCTAAATTTGTTATTTGTCACAACATGTATAACATTTTTTCTCCCACAATCTTTACCACAACATTCATTAATTTAAAAATATATTTAATATTTTTCTTTATATTGATGCAATCAATTGGGTTATGATGTATCATCTGCCTATCACAATATATCATAAAATTTATTATTAGATATTTTATATGGTTGCTTAACCCATCACACATAAGTGTACGCTCGAAAGTTGAAATTTTAACATAAATATCTCCCAAATATTTTTCAAACTCTTGAAATTCATCATATAAATATTTATTTTCAATTGAATATGCTAGAGGGTCTTTAATGCCAAGACCAACACTAACAATTTTTTTATTCCAAACTAATTTTTCAATTACTGGACTAATAAAATAAGTTTTGCACGTTTTGCTTACTATCAAGATCTACTAGCGTACAAATGAATATCCAACAAAATTACTTGTTACGAGTAATTTTTCGAGCCCTCCATTCCAACTTTAGAAATCTTTCATATCTTCAAAATTTATCAGTTGTGTAACACTCCTAATTTGTCATGAACACTTACCCAACAATTAATATTTGTAATAATCATATTTTTAATAATAATTTCAATATGCTTTATGGTGTGTTCAACTTTGACCTTCAAATCAGACAATAAAACTGAAGTGTATAGTTTATTATAGTAAAGTTGCAAAGTACCTAGAGTAATGACAATGGCATATCCTAATTCGATAGCCATATCTCCATTCCTGTTTTAAATTTTTTCGATTCCTTGTTTTTGAATGTAATAGGATACGTTGATTTTCAACAAAATATCTATTTGATCCATAGTTTTAAATCTTGTTTTGATCATCATAAAAATCCTCGTAACTGGCAGTCCACAAGCAACTCTGTACCACATACACCATGGCAAAAAATGACAACTAGATCTAACAACCCCAACATACTTCTTAAATTTGAGTTGTACTTCAACATGATTTTACTTTATAATTATGAATCCCAAAATTTGCTCCATATACAAGTTGATTAGAAGACAGAAGAGTTTTGGGAATTAAAAGGAGTCGATAATAAGAGGAGAAGGGTCAATAATTAAAAAAAGGTCACAAGGGAAAATAAAGAAGATGAATCAAAGTAGAAATTATCATATTCAGCCATACTATTACAGTTGAAATATTTGCAAAAAATTCATTTATCAAAGTTAATGTCATGATGAAATGTACTCTTCTATCCAGCCATACCATTTATCAAAGTACCAGAGCACTAGAATGAATTTTGGTTCTCATTTATCCATAATCAGCAGCCGGCTTCTTCAAGGACATAGAGTTGGTAAATCAAAATGGGAATTAGTAGATCACTAATATGGATGCACATAAACAAAACCCAATGACTGTAAATGTAAAGAACAAAAAAGTTAAAAAAATCTTTTTTTTTCTTACGAGCATGCAAGATGACTTCCTAGAATGCGAGAACATCTAGTTTTGAAACAGTATCTGGTGAACAAGTTTTCCTTTGTATAGAAATGAAACTTATCCAACATAATGAGCTGTATCGAGATCCAAATAAAGCTCGTAGGCTGATAATTAATGAAAAAATAAGTCAAGCGCGGCACTATAGAAATTACACTAAAGATACTGCGAAACTGTTGCTCAATTTCATCCCATCTTTTCCTTTTGCAACTCTCAACCCAGGATTGGATAGAATACGCAAATCCTCTAGCTAAAAGCCATACCCCATCATTCTATTCAACCAAGTAATAATACAAACTCATCCACTTTAATAATTTTTTCACTTCACTTGGTAGCGTTATTGAAGCTTACCTACTCATTTGAAATGCATATTTTTCTTATTTCTATAAAATGTTGAAAAAGACTTTCCATAAAATTGAATTCAGTAATGAATCAAAATGATGTTTGGATATCTTCATTAGATTTATAATTTTATCGCTGTTATATATAAAACTCGTTATCCTCTTCTCCTGTGCAATGATGTTTTTACATTGCCCATCTTACCATTACCTTCCAACATCAAGTCAACACAATAAGTAGCACAAAATAACTAGAATAGATTTTTTCATTTTTCAATCAACAATTGTCCAGTTGGTTTCACGCTAGATTTGTTATTTGTCACAACATGTATAACATTTTTTCTCCCACAATCTTTACGACAACATTCATTAATTTAAAAATATATATAATATTTTTCTTTATATTGATGAAATCAATTGGATTATGATGTATCGTCTGCCTATCACAATATATCATAAAAATTATTATTAGATATTTTCTATGGGTGCTTAACCCATCACACATAAGTGTACACTCGAAAGTTGAAATTTTAACATAAATATCTCCCAAATATTTTTCAAACTCTTGAAATTCATCATCTAAATATTTATTTTCAATTGAATATGCTAGAAGGCCTTTAATGCCAAGACCAACACTGACAATTTTTTTATTACAAACTAATTTTCTAATAACTGGACTAATAAAATAAGTTTTGCCCTTTTGCTTACTATCAAGATCTACTATCGTACAAGTGAACATCTAACAAAACTACTTGTTACGAGTAATTTTTCGAACCCTCCATTCCAACATTAGAATTCTTTCATATCTTCAAAATTTATCAGTTGTGTAACACTCCTAATTTGTCATGGGATCAACACTTACCCAACAATTAATTTTTGTAATAATTATATTTTCAATGATAATTTCAATATGCTTTATGGTGTGTTCAACTTTGACCTTCAAATCAGACAATACAACTAAAGTGTATAGTCTATTATACTAAAGTTCGAAAGTACCTAGAGTAATGACAATGGCATATCCTAATTCGATAGCCATATCTCCATTCCTGTTTTAAATTTTTTCGATTCCTTGTTTTTGAATGTAATAGGATACGTTGATTTTCAACAAAATATCTATTTGATCCATAGTTTTAAATCTTGTTTTGATCATCATAAAAATCCTCGTAACTGACAGTCCACAAGCAACTCTGTACCACATACACCATGGCAAAAAATGACAACTAGATCTAACAACCCCAACATACTTCTTAAATTTGAGTTGTACTTCAACATGATTTTACTTTATAATTATGAATCTCAAAATTTGCTCCATATACAAGTTGATTAGAAGACAGAAGAGTTTTGGGAATTAAAAGGAGTCGATAATAAGAGGAGAAGGGTCAATAATTAAAAAAAGGTCACAAGGGAAAATAAAGAAAATGAATCAAAGTAGAAATCATCATATTCAGCCATACCATTACAGTTGAAATATTTGCAAAAAATTCTTTATCAAAGTTAATGTCATGATGAAATGTACTCTTCTATCCAGCCATACCATTTATCAAAGTACCAGAGCACTAGAATGAATTTTGGTTCTCATTTATCCATAATCAGCAGCCGGCTTCTTCAAGGACATAGAGTTGGTAAATCAAAATAGGAATTAGTAGATCACTAATATGGATGCACATAAACAAAACCCAATGATTGTAAATGTAAAGAACAAAAAAGTTAAAAAAATCTTTTTTTTCTTACGAGCATGCAAGATGACTTCCTAGAATGCGAGAACATCTAGTTTTGAAACAGTATCTGGTGAACAAGTTTTTCCTTGTAGAGAAATGAAACTTGTCCAACATAATGAGCTATATCGAGATCCAAATAAAGCTCGTAGGCTGATAATTAATGAAGAAATAAGTCAAGCGCGACACTATAGAAATTACACTAAAGATACTGCGAAACTGTTGCTCAATTTCATCCCATCTTTTCCTTTTGCAACTCTCAACCCAGGATTGGATAGAATACGCAAATCCTCTAGTTAAAAGCCATACCCCATCATTCTGCTCAACCAAGTAATAATCCTTTAATATATAAGGGCTATTAGTTTTGAGGATTACTCGACTATACACACTACAGTCGTTTGTCAATATTTTAAAAAATATTAATCAAGATAATAAGTTGATTTTGCTAATTAATTGTGAAGCGACTTCTGATTAGGAGTGCAGATTGACAAGCGATTTCATTATTGCACACACATTTTTCTAACAATACAAACTCATCCACTTTAATAAATTTTTCACTTTATTTGGTAGCGTTATTGAAGTTTATCTACTCATTTGAAGTGCATATTTTTCTTATTTCTATAAAATGTTGAAAAAGACTTTCCATAAAATTGAATTCAGTAATGAATCAAAATGATGTTTGGATATCTTCATTAGATTTATAATTTTATCGCTGTTATATATAAAACTCGTTATCCTCTTCTCCTGTGCAATGATGTTTTTACATTGCCCATCTTACCATTACCTTCCAACATCAAGTCAACACAATAAGTAGCACAAAATAACTAGAATAGATTTTTTCATTTTTCAATCAACAATTGTCCAGTTGGTTTCACGCTAGATTTGTTATTTGTCACAACATGTATAACATTTTTTCTCCCACAATCTTTACGACAACATTCATTAATTTAAAAATATATATAATATTTTTCTTTATATTGATGAAATCAATTGGATTATGATGTATCGTCTGCCTATCACAATATATCATAAAAATTATTATTAGATATTTTCTATGGGTGCTTAACCCATCACACATAAGTGTACACTCGAAAGTTGAAATTTTAACATAAATATCTCCCAAATATTTTTCAAACTCTTGAAATTCATCATCTAAATATTTATTTTCAATTGAATATGCTAGAAGGCCTTTAATGCCAAGACCAACACTGACAATTTTTTTATTACAAACTAATTTTCTAATAACTGGACTAATAAAATAAGTTTTGCCCTTTTGCTTACTATCAAGATCTACTATCGTACAAGTGAACATCTAACAAAACTACTTGTTACGAGTAATTTTTCGAACCCTCCATTCCAACATTAGAATTCTTTCATATCTTCAAAATTTATCAGTTGTGTAACACTCCTAATTTGTCATGGGATCAACACTTACCCAACAATTAATTTTTGTAATAATTATATTTTCAATGATAATTTCAATATGCTTTATGGTGTGTTCAACTTTGACCTTCAAATCAGACAATACAACTAAAGTGTATAGTCTATTATACTAAAGTTCGAAAGTACCTAGAGTAATGACAATGGCATATCCTAATTCGATAGCCATATCTCCATTCCTGTTTTAAATTTTTTCGATTCCTTGTTTTTGAATGTAATAGGATACGTTGATTTTCAACAAAATATCTATTTGATCCATAGTTTTAAATCTTGTTTTGATCATCATAAAAATCCTCGTAACTGACAGTCCACAAGCAACTCTGTACCACATACACCATGGCAAAAAATGACAACTAGATCTAACAACCCCAACATACTTCTTAAATTTGAGTTGTACTTCAACATGATTTTACTTTATAATTATGAATCTCAAAATTTGCTCCATATACAAGTTGATTAGAAGACAGAAGAGTTTTGGGAATTAAAAGGAGTCGATAATAAGAGGAGAAGGGTCAATAATTAAAAAAAGGTCACAAGGGAAAATAAAGAAAATGAATCAAAGTAGAAATCATCATATTCAGCCATACCATTACAGTTGAAATATTTGCAAAAAATTCTTTATCAAAGTTAATGTCATGATGAAATGTACTCTTCTATCCAGCCATACCATTTATCAAAGTACCAGAGCACTAGAATGAATTTTGGTTCTCATTTATCCATAATCAGCAGCCGGCTTCTTCAAGGACATAGAGTTGGTAAATCAAAATAGGAATTAGTAGATCACTAATATGGATGCACATAAACAAAACCCAATGATTGTAAATGTAAAGAACAAAAAAGTTAAAAAAATCTTTTTTTTCTTACGAGCATGCAAGATGACTTCCTAGAATGCGAGAACATCTAGTTTTGAAACAGTATCTGGTGAACAAGTTTTTCCTTGTAGAGAAATGAAACTTGTCCAACATAATGAGCTATATCGAGATCCAAATAAAGCTCGTAGGCTGATAATTAATGAAGAAATAAGTCAAGCGCGACACTATAGAAATTACACTAAAGATACTGCGAAACTGTTGCTCAATTTCATCCCATCTTTTCCTTTTGCAACTCTCAACCCAGGATTGGATAGAATACGCAAATCCTCTAGTTAAAAGCCATACCCCATCATTCTGCTCAACCAAGTAATAATCCTTTAATATATAAGGGCTATTAGTTTTGAGGATTACTCGACTATACACACTACAGTCGTTTGTCAATATTTTAAAAAATATTAATCAAGATAATAAGTTGATTTTGCTAATTAATTGTGAAGCGACTTCTGATTAGGAGTGCAGATTGACAAGCGATTTCATTATTGCACACACATTTTTCTAACAATACAAACTCATCCACTTTAATAAATTTTTCACTTTATTTGGTAGCGTTATTGAAGTTTATCTACTCATTTGAAGTGCATATTTTTCTTATTTCTATAAAATGTTGAAAAAGACTTTCCATAAAATTGAATTCAGTAATGAATCAAAATGATGTTTGGATATCTTCATTAGATTTATAATTTTATCGCTGTTATATATAAAACTCGTTATCCTCTTCTCCTGTGCAATGATGTTTTTACATTGCCCATCTTACCATTACCTTCCAACATCAAGTCAACACAATAAGTAGCACAAAATAACTAGAATAGATTTTTTCATTTTTCAATCAACAATTGTCCAGTTGGTTTCACGCTAGATTTGTTATTTGTCACAACATGTATAACATTTTTTCTCCCACAATCTTTACGACAACATTCATTAATTTAAAAATATATATAATATTTTTCTTTATATTGATGAAATCAATTGGATTATGATGTATCGTCTGCCTATCACAATATATCATAAAAATTATTATTAGATATTTTCTATGGGTGCTTAACCCATCACACATAAGTGTACACTCGAAAGTTGAAATTTTAACATAAATATCTCCCAAATATTTTTCAAACTCTTGAAATTCATCATCTAAATATTTATTTTCAATTGAATATGCTAGAAGGCCTTTAATGCCAAGACCAACACTGACAATTTTTTTATTACAAACTAATTTTCTAATAACTGGACTAATAAAATAAGTTTTGCCCTTTTGCTTACTATCAAGATCTACTATCGTACAAGTGAACATCTAACAAAACTACTTGTTACGAGTAATTTTTCGAACCCTCCATTCCAACATTAGAATTCTTTCATATCTTCAAAATTTATCAGTTGTGTAACACTCCTAATTTGTCATGGGATCAACACTTACCCAACAATTAATTTTTGTAATAATTATATTTTCAATGATAATTTCAATATGCTTTATGGTGTGTTCAACTTTGACCTTCAAATCAGACAATACAACTAAAGTGTATAGTCTATTATACTAAAGTTCGAAAGTACCTAGAGTAATGACAATGGCATATCCTAATTCGATAGCCATATCTCCATTCCTGTTTTAAATTTTTTCGATTCCTTGTTTTTGAATGTAATAGGATACGTTGATTTTCAACAAAATATCTATTTGATCCATAGTTTTAAATCTTGTTTTGATCATCATAAAAATCCTCGTAACTGACAGTCCACAAGCAACTCTGTACCACATACACCATGGCAAAAAATGACAACTAGATCTAACAACCCCAACATACTTCTTAAATTTGAGTTGTACTTCAACATGATTTTACTTTATAATTATGAATCTCAAAATTTGCTCCATATACAAGTTGATTAGAAGACAGAAGAGTTTTGGGAATTAAAAGGAGTCGATAATAAGAGGAGAAGGGTCAATAATTAAAAAAAGGTCACAAGGGAAAATAAAGAAAATGAATCAAAGTAGAAATCATCATATTCAGCCATACCATTACAGTTGAAATATTTGCAAAAAATTCTTTATCAAAGTTAATGTCATGATGAAATGTACTCTTCTATCCAGCCATACCATTTATCAAAGTACCAGAGCACTAGAATGAATTTTGGTTCTCATTTATCCATAATCAGCAGCCGGCTTCTTCAAGGACATAGAGTTGGTAAATCAAAATAGGAATTAGTAGATCACTAATATGGATGCACATAAACAAAACCCAATGATTGTAAATGTAAAGAACAAAAAAGTTAAAAAAATCTTTTTTTTCTTACGAGCATGCAAGATGACTTCCTAGAATGCGAGAACATCTAGTTTTGAAACAGTATCTGGTGAACAAGTTTTTCCTTGTAGAGAAATGAAACTTGTCCAACATAATGAGCTATATCGAGATCCAAATAAAGCTCGTAGGCTGATAATTAATGAAGAAATAAGTCAAGCGCGACACTATAGAAATTACACTAAAGATACTGCGAAACTGTTGCTCAATTTCATCCCATCTTTTCCTTTTGCAACTCTCAACCCAGGATTGGATAGAATACGCAAATCCTCTAGTTAAAAGCCATACCCCATCATTCTGCTCAACCAAGTAATAATCCTTTAATATATAAGGGCTATTAGTTTTGAGGATTACTCGACTATACACACTACAGTCGTTTGTCAATATTTTAAAAAATATTAATCAAGATAATAAGTTGATTTTGCTAATTAATTGTGAAGCGACTTCTGATTAGGAGTGCAGATTGACAAGCGATTTCATTATTGCACACACATTTTTCTAACAATACAAACTCATCCACTTTAATAAATTTTTCACTTTATTTGGTAGCGTTATTGAAGTTTATCTACTCATTTGAAGTGCATATTTTTCTTATTTCTATAAAATGTTGAAAAAGACTTTCCATAAAATTGAATTCAGTAATGAATCAAAATGATGTTTGGATATCTTCATTAGATTTATAATTTTATCGCTGTTATATATAAAACTCGTTATCCTCTTCTCCTGTGCAATGATGTTTTTACATTGCCCATCTTACCATTACCTTCCAACATCAAGTCAACACAATAAGTAGCACAAAATAACTAGAATAGATTTTTTCATTTTTCAATCAACAATTGTCCAGTTGGTTTCACGCTAGATTTGTTATTTGTCACAACATGTATAACATTTTTTCTCCCACAATCTTTACGACAACATTCATTAATTTAAAAATATATATAATATTTTTCTTTATATTGATGAAATCAATTGGATTATGATGTATCGTCTGCCTATCACAATATATCATAAAAATTATTATTAGATATTTTCTATGGGTGCTTAACCCATCACACATAAGTGTACACTCGAAAGTTGAAATTTTAACATAAATATCTCCCAAATATTTTTCAAACTCTTGAAATTCATCATCTAAATATTTATTTTCAATTGAATATGCTAGAAGGCCTTTAATGCCAAGACCAACACTGACAATTTTTTTATTACAAACTAATTTTCTAATAACTGGACTAATAAAATAAGTTTTGCCCTTTTGCTTACTATCAAGATCTACTATCGTACAAGTGAACATCTAACAAAACTACTTGTTACGAGTAATTTTTCGAACCCTCCATTCCAACATTAGAATTCTTTCATATCTTCAAAATTTATCAGTTGTGTAACACTCCTAATTTGTCATGGGATCAACACTTACCCAACAATTAATTTTTGTAATAATTATATTTTCAATGATAATTTCAATATGCTTTATGGTGTGTTCAACTTTGACCTTCAAATCAGACAATACAACTAAAGTGTATAGTCTATTATACTAAAGTTCGAAAGTACCTAGAGTAATGACAATGGCATATCCTAATTCGATAGCCATATCTCCATTCCTGTTTTAAATTTTTTCGATTCCTTGTTTTTGAATGTAATAGGATACGTTGATTTTCAACAAAATATCTATTTGATCCATAGTTTTAAATCTTGTTTTGATCATCATAAAAATCCTCGTAACTGACAGTCCACAAGCAACTCTGTACCACATACACCATGGCAAAAAATGACAACTAGATCTAACAACCCCAACATACTTCTTAAATTTGAGTTGTACTTCAACATGATTTTACTTTATAATTATGAATCTCAAAATTTGCTCCATATACAAGTTGATTAGAAGACAGAAGAGTTTTGGGAATTAAAAGGAGTCGATAATAAGAGGAGAAGGGTCAATAATTAAAAAAAGGTCACAAGGGAAAATAAAGAAAATGAATCAAAGTAGAAATCATCATATTCAGCCATACCATTACAGTTGAAATATTTGCAAAAAATTCTTTATCAAAGTTAATGTCATGATGAAATGTACTCTTCTATCCAGCCATACCATTTATCAAAGTACCAGAGCACTAGAATGAATTTTGGTTCTCATTTATCCATAATCAGCAGCCGGCTTCTTCAAGGACATAGAGTTGGTAAATCAAAATAGGAATTAGTAGATCACTAATATGGATGCACATAAACAAAACCCAATGATTGTAAATGTAAAGAACAAAAAAGTTAAAAAAATCTTTTTTTTCTTACGAGCATGCAAGATGACTTCCTAGAATGCGAGAACATCTAGTTTTGAAACAGTATCTGGTGAACAAGTTTTTCCTTGTAGAGAAATGAAACTTGTCCAACATAATGAGCTATATCGAGATCCAAATAAAGCTCGTAGGCTGATAATTAATGAAGAAATAAGTCAAGCGCGACACTATAGAAATTACACTAAAGATACTGCGAAACTGTTGCTCAATTTCATCCCATCTTTTCCTTTTGCAACTCTCAACCCAGGATTGGATAGAATACGCAAATCCTCTAGTTAAAAGCCATACCCCATCATTCTGCTCAACCAAGTAATAATCCTTTAATATATAAGGGCTATTAGTTTTGAGGATTACTCGACTATACACACTACAGTCGTTTGTCAATATTTTAAAAAATATTAATCAAGATAATAAGTTGATTTTGCTAATTAATTGTGAAGCGACTTCTGATTAGGAGTGCAGATTGACAAGCGATTTCATTATTGCACACACATTTTTCTAACAATACAAACTCATCCACTTTAATAAATTTTTCACTTTATTTGGTAGCGTTATTGAAGTTTATCTACTCATTTGAAGTGCATATTTTTCTTATTTCTATAAAATGTTGAAAAAGACTTTCCATAAAATTGAATTCAGTAATGAATCAAAATGATGTTTGGATATCTTCATTAGATTTATAATTTTATCGCTGTTATATATAAAACTCGTTATCCTCTTCTCCTGTGCAATGATGTTTTTACATTGCCCATCTTACCATTACCTTCCAACATCAAGTCAACACAATAAGTAGCACAAAATAACTAGAATAGATTTTTTCATTTTTCAATCAACAATTGTCCAGTTGGTTTCACGCTAGATTTGTTATTTGTCACAACATGTATAACATTTTTTCTCCCACAATCTTTACCACAACATTCATTAATTTAAAAATATATATAATATTTTTCTTTATATTGATGAAATCAATTGGATTATGATGTATCATCTGCCTATCACAATATATCATAAAATTTATTATTAGATATTTTCTATGGGTGCTTAACCCATCACACATAAGTGTACACTCGAAAGTTGAAATTTTAACATAAATATCTTTCAAATATTTTTCAAACTCTTGAAATTCATCATCTAAATATTTATTTTCAATTGAATATGCTAGAAGGCCTTTAATGCCAAGACCAACACTGACAATTTTTTTATTCCAAACTAATTTTCTAATTACTGGACTAATAAAATAAGTTTTGCAATTTTTGCTTTATATCAAGATCTACTATCGTACAAGTGAACATCTAACAAAACTACTTGTTACGAGTAATTTTTCGAACCCTCCATTCCAACATTAGAATTCTTTCATATCTTCAAAATTTATCAGTTGTGTAACACTTCTAATTTGTCATGGGATCAACACTTACCCAACAATTAATTTTTGTAATAATCATATTTTTAATGATAATTTCAATATGCTTTATGGTGTGTTCAACTTTGACCTTCAAATCAGACAATACAACTAAAGTGTATAGTCTATTATAGTAAAGTTCGAAAGTACCTAAAGTAATGACAATGGCATATCCTAATTCGATAGCCATATCTCCATTCCTGTTTTAAATTTTTTCGATTCTTTGTTTTTTAATGTAATAGAATACGTTGATTTTCAACAAAATATCTACTTGATCCATAGTTTTAAATCTTGTTTTGATCATCATGAAAATCCTCATAACTGGCAGTCCACAAGCAACTCTGTACCACATACACCATGATAAAAAATGACAACTAGATCTAACAACCCCAACATACTTCTTAAATTTGAATTGTACTTCAACATGATTTTACTTTATAGATATGAATCCCAAAATTTGCTCCATATACAAGTTGATTAGAAGATTGAAGAGTTTTGGGAATTAAAAGGAGTCGATAATAAGAGTAATAGTGTCAATAATTAAAAAAAGATCACAAGGAAAAATGAAGAAGATGAATCAAAGTAGAAATCATCATATTCAGCCATACCATTACAGTTGAAATACTTGCAAAAAATTCATTTATCAAATTTAGTGTCATGATGAAATGTACTCTTCTATCCAGCCATACCAGTTATCAAAGTACCAGAGCACTAGAATGGGTTTTGGTTCTCATTTATCCAAAATCAGTAGCCGGTTTCTTCAAGGACATAGAGTTGGTAAATCAAAATGGGAATTAGTAGATCACTAATATGGATGCACATAAACAAAACCCAATGATTGTAAATGTAAAGAACAAAAAAGTTAAAACAATCTTTTTTTTCTTACGAGCATACAAGATGACTTCCTAGAATGCGAGAACATCTAGTTTTGAAACAGTTTCTGGTGAACAAGTTTTCCCTTGTAGAGAAATGAAACTTGTCCAACATAATGAGCTGTATCGAGATCCAAATAAAGCTCGTAGGCTGATAATTAATGAAGAAATAAGTCAAGCACGACACTATAAAAATTACACTAAAGATACTGTGAAACTGTTGCTCAATTTCATCCCATCTTTTCCTTTTGCAACTCTCAACCCAGGATTGGATAGAATACGCAAATCCTCTAGCTAAAAGCCATACCCCATCATTCTGCTCAACCAAGTAATAATCCTTTAATATATAAGGGCTATTAGTTTTGAGGATTACTCGACTATACACACTACAGTCACTTGTCAATATTTTAAAAAATATTAATCAAGATAATAAGTTGATTTTGCTAATTAATTGTGAAGCAACTTCTGATTAGGAGTGCAGATTGACAAGCGATTTCATTATTGCACACACATTTTTCTAACAATACAAACTCATCCACTTTAATAAATTTTTCACTTTATTTGGTAGCGTTATTGAAGTTTACCTACTCATTTGAAGTGCATATTTTTCTTCTTTCTATAAAATGCTGAAAAAGACTTTCCATAAAATTGAATTCAGTAATGAATCAAAATGATGTTTGGATATCTTCATTAGATTTATAATTTTATCGCTGTTATATATAAAACTCGTTATCCTCTTCTCCTGTGCAATGATGTTTTTACATTGCCCATCTTACCATTATCTTCCAACATCAAGTCAACACAATAAGTAGTACAAAATGACTAGAATAGATTTTTTCTTTTTTCAATCAACAATTGTCCAGTTGGTTTCACGCTAGATTTGTTATTTGTCACAACATGTATAACATTTTTTCTCCCACAATCTTTACCACAACATTCATTAATTTAAAAATATATATAATATTTTTCTTTATATTGATGAAATCAATTGGATTATGATGTATCATCTGCCTATCACAATATATCATAAAATTTATTATTAGATATTTTATAGGTGCTTAACCCATCACACATAAGTGTACACTCGAAAGTTGAAATTTTAACATAAATATCTCCCAAATATTTTTCAAACTCTTGAAATTCATCATCTAAATATTTATTTTCAATTGAATATGCTAGAAGGCCTTTAATGCCAAGACCAACACTGACAATTTTTTTATTCCAAACTAATTTTCTAATTACTGGACTAATAAAATAAGTTTTGCACTTTTTGCTTACTATCAAGATCTACTATCGTACAAGTGAACATCTAACAAAACTACTTGTTACGAGTAATTTTTCGAACCCCCCATTCCAACATTAGAATTCTTTCATATCTTCAAAATTTATCAGTTGTGTAACACTCCTAATTTGTCATGGGATCAACACTTACCCAACAATTAATGTTTGTAATAATCATATTTTTAATGACAACTCCAATATGCTTTATGATGTGTTCAACTTTGACCTTCAAATCGGACAATACAACTAAAGTGTATACTCTATTGTAGTAAAGTTCCAAAGTAGTTAGAGTAATGACAATAGCATATCTTAATTCGATAGCCATATCTCCATTCCGGTTTTAAATTTTTTCGATTCTTTGTTTTTGAATGTAATAGGATACGTTGATCTTTAACAAAATATCTACTTGATCCATAGTTTTAAATCTTGTTTTGATTATCATGAAAATTCTCGTAACTGGCAGTCCACAAGCAATTCTGTACCACATACACCATGGCAAAAAATGACAACTAGATCTAACAACCCCAACATACTTCTTAAATTTGAGTTGTACTTCAACCTGATTTTACTTTATTGATATGAATCCCAAAATTTGCTCCATATACAAATTGATTAGAAGACTGAAGAGTTTTTTTGGAAATTAAAAGGAGTCGATAATAAGAGAAGTAGGGTCAATAAATAAAAAAATGTCACAAGGGAAAATGAAGAAAAGGAATCAAAGTAGAAATCATCATATTCAACCATACCATTACAGTTGAAATACTTGCAAAAAATTCATTTATCAAAGTTAATGTCATGATGAAATGTACTCTTCTATCCAGCCATACCATTTATTAAAGTACCAGAGCACTAGAATGGATTTTGCTTCTCATTTATCCATAATCAGCAGCCGACTTCTTCAAGGACATAGAGTTGGTAAATCAAAATTGGACTTAGTAGATCACTAATATGGATGCACATAAACAAGACACAATGATTGTACAAGTTAAGAACAAAAAAGTTAAAAAAATCTTTTTTTCTTACGAGCATGCAAGATGACTTCATAGAATGCGAGAACATCTAGTTTTAAAACAGTATCTGGTGAACAAGTTTTCTCTTGTAGAGAAATGAAACTTGTCCAACATAATGAGCTGTATCGAGCTCCAGATAAAGCTCGTAGGCTGAGAATTAACGAAGAAATAAGTCAAGCGCGACACTATAGAAATTACACTAAAGATACTGCGAAACTGTTGCTCAATTTCATCCCATCTTTTCCTTTTGCAACTCTCAACCCAAGATTGGAAAGAATACGCAAATTCTCTAGCTAAAAGCCATACCCCATCATTATGCTCAACCAAGTAATAATCCTTTAATATATAAGGGCTATTAGTTTTGAGGATTACTCAACTATACACACTACAGTCTGCACTCCTAATCAAAAGTCGCTTGTCAGTATTTTAAAAAATATTAATCAAGATAATAAGTTGATTTTGCTAATTAATTGTGAAGCGACTTCTGATTAGGAGTGCAGATTGACAAGCGATTTCATTATTACACACATTTTTCTAATAATACAAACTCATCCATTTTAATAATTTTTTCACTTCACTTGGTAGCATTATTGAAGTTTATCTACTCATTTGAAGTGCATATTTTTCTTATTTCTATAAAATGCTGAAAAAGACTTCCATAAAATTGAATTCAGTAATGAATCAATGTCTGGATATCTTCATTAGATTTATAATTTTATCGCTGTTATATATAAAACTCGTTATCCTCTTCTCCTGTGCAATGATGTTTTTACATTGTCCATCTTACCATTATCTTCCAACATCAAGTCAACACAATAAGTAGTACAAAATGACTAGAATAGATTTTTTTCTTTTTTCAATCAACAATTGTCCAGTTGGTTTCACGCTAGATTTGTTATTTGTCACAACATGTATAACATTTTTTCTCCAACAATCTTTACCACAACATTCATTAATTTAAAAATATATATAATATTTTTCTTTACATTGATGAAATCAATTGGATTATGATGTATCATCTGCCTATCACAATATATCATAAAATTTATTATTAGATATTTTATATGGGTGCTTAACCATCACACATAAGTGTAAACTCGAAAGTTGAAATTTTAACATAAATATCTTCCAAATATTTTTCAAACTCTTGAAATTCATCATCTAAATATTTATTTTCAATTGAATATGCTAGAGGGCCTTTAATGCAAAAACCAACACTAACATTGTTTTTATTCCAAACTAATTTTCTAATTACTGGACTAATAAAATAAGTTTTGCACGTTTTGCTTACTATCAAGATCTACTATCGTACAAGTGAACATCCAACAAAACTACTTGTTACGAGTAATTTTTCGAACCCTCCATTCCAACATTAGAATTCTTTCATATTTTCAAAATTTATCAGTTGTGTAACACTCCTAATTTATCATGGGATCAACACTTACCCAACAATTAATGTTTGTAATAATCATATTTTTAATGATAACTCCAATATGCTTTATGGTGTGTTCAACTTTGACCTGCAAATCAGACAATACAACTAAAGTGTATACTCTATTATAGTAAAGTTTCAAAGTAGCTAGAGTAATGACAATGGTATATCTTAATTCGATAGCCATATCTCCATTCCTGTTTTAAATTTTTTCGATTCGTTGTTTTTGAATGTAATAGGATACGTTGATCTTCAACAAGATATCTACTTGATCCATAGTTTTAAATCTTGTTTTGATCATCATAAAAATCCTCGTAACTAGCAGTTCACAAGCAACTCTGTACCACATACACCATGGCAAAAATTGACAACTAGATCTAATAACCCCAACATATTTCTTAAATTTGAGTTGTACCTCAACATGATTTTACTTTATAGATATGAATCCCAAAATTTACTCCATATACAAGTTGATTAGCAGACAGAAGAGTTTTGGGAATTAAAAGGAGTCGATAATAAGAGGAGTAGGGTCAATAATTAAAAAAAGGTCACAAGGAAAAATGAAGAAGAGGAATCAAAGTAGAAATCATCATGTTCAGCCACATGCAACAAAATAAGCCAACAGTTAATTGCCTAATTTTGGTATCATCCACTCTGACAATTTCATCAATCACTGATTAATAAAATAAATTGTCAATTGCATCGAATGGTATAATATTGAAATGAAATAGTTTTGAAATTGTCTTGCCAACTCTCTTTATATTTTTTGCCATAAACATTAATTTTTGTTTCGAAGGAAACATATGTGAATCAACTCCATTATTTGTCATTTTATTTACTTGCCTGATATTAAAATTACGCAAAAATTCACTTTTATTTTAAGAAATTGTTGGTTTTGAAGTGTTAGTACCTTATTTTCTAGGATTAAAAATATTTTAAAAATGAAAAAATAAAATTACAGCTTTATTTTATTTTTATAAAATAATATCTGACAAAAACATGGAAGTTCAGTCTCCAAATACTAAATATTTTCATCATTTTTCAACAAATTGCAAATATCGGGTATCTCTAATTATTTGTTTTATTTTTTTCCCAATTCATTAATTTCGTGGAAGTCTTCATCATCTATGTTGCCAACTATATTGACATTGTCATACATATTTTTTTCTTATAGAGAGTTCTATATTTCTTCTTTTATCTTTTTTTTTTTAATTATAGCTCTTTGAGCCTTACCAGTATTTTCATTACATTTGTAACTTCTTTTGGAGCGTTTGGACAAGGTTCAACTTATAACATATTCTTTTAGTCTTCTAATTCCACCATGCATTATTTTTTTTGCAATAATTATATCTATCTATTTTTTTATTTGTAATCATAGATGTACCATATTTCTAACCAATATCCTTTATTGTTATTTTACCTATTACATATGCCATCACAAATGATTAGTCTATGGTAAAGTAATTAGCAATGTGTTAAAAAATATTATAACTAATAAGTAGATATTTTACAAAGGAAAATAATTGTTTGGATTATATTTGTAAGTTAAAAATCTTATCTACAATATTAACTTGTTTGCATGATCATTAGTTCATTTTTCTGAAGCATTTTTTTTAGTAAAATTTAAATGTTTATTGTAATAATTTGTGTATGCTACAAAATCTTCTCATAGGTAATGCATCATGTTTATCACTAAATATTTAAAAGTAATTACTCATTAAAATTTATTTGCTATACATGGAAGATATAGCAAGAATTATTGGGAGTTATAATAACTATAAAAGTCAAAAGCAATGAAATTTAGTAAAAATTAATTAATAATGGGAAAATTTATATTGAAAGATGCAGCAAGAATTTTATTATTATTTTCACTAAATATCAAATGAATTTGGACTGATTTATTGCGTGGCTTTAGTAATTTACTACACACTAATTATCGGGTCCAAACTGTGTACCAACAAAACTAATAAGTAAAACAAATCTTGATAATTAAATTTCAAAATGTTTAATTGGGATACCAGCTTAATTAATTAGTCTTTGGTCCATATATAAGGGCTACCATTAAATTTCTAATTTTTATGTTAAATTTCAAAATGTCTAATTGGGGTACTACCATAATTAATTATATTTTAACCCAATGCATAAGGGCTCGAATGAAATTTCTAATTTATATTCTAAAATAACTAGGGAGAATACCAGAAATACTATGAAAATACTTCACCTAGAAAACAAGAGTTTCAACTTTGTAAGTGTGCGACAACAACAAAAATCAATATAATCCAAATATATGTGCAATAATAACAGGAGTCAACGTAGTACAAACTCTGCCTTCAGGTCCACTCCTCAATCTGCCTCACTCCTCCTTTTCACTTTCGCTGAAATTTTATTTTGATACCAGAGACAGAGATCGCTGAAATTTTAGGAATCCCTCCCTTCACATAGCCAAATTGGATGCTTGCATTTTTTTCTTCTTTTTTTAGTTTAATAGATGGCTAAATTTTTGGGATTAAGAACAAGAAGAAAGATAAAGTGTGTGCTGCTCTCTCTCTCAAATTATTGTCTTCAATTGAAGTTTATTAGCGATTTTATTGTTGGATTTGTTTACTTTTGTAATTTTGATGTTTGGCGTGTGTTTTTCTAATGCACCATTTTTCTTCTTTTTTGTCTTTTTCTAATCTTTATTTTTTCAAATTTCGAATCTTGAATCTAAATTGACTCAAATAGATTCGTGAGATTTGCATTTTTCGACCCTTCTCAATTGTGACTCGATCCAAATTGACTTGAGCTCTCCAATTTCTCTGCGAGTTTGCCTTCTCGAAGATGATTTGTAACAGTCATGGAATGTAGTAGGCGACAACTTGGTCGAGTCTTTGAACCATGACTGCTAAAGGTTTGAATTATTGGGTACTCATCCCACTTCTCTCACCACTTAATTTAACCAAAAAAAAATTGATGTGTACCATTTATATTGTGCATTTTATTTGGTCATCTAAGAATCAGTACATTTTATAAAAAGAGTCTCATGCCTACATACAAGCATTAAAAAGATAAAAAAACTTAAAAAAAAATCTGAATTCACTAAAGTTTTATTGAAATTTATTATCTATTCTCTGAGATAACTGAATGAAAAGTTTAAATAGTTCTTCAATTTTCAGTGTCCTTAATCAAATATATTAAGCCATGCGTGAAGTTTTAATATTATGCATAATTAATTTCATAAGATAAAAATTTAACACAAATAAAACAATGTGTGAAATGCATTATCAATTTTTATACATTCCTTTTTTGTATTCTGGACACATCTAAAGCCAAAAAGGCCTTAACGAACTTGGTGGATCTTCCAGTCTTGTAACACCTAGCAGCATGTAAAAGACTCATCTTGGGTAACTTGTCAACACATGAATTGCTCTTCCTCCATGAGTGGACTATTCTACAATTAGCTTTCATATTTAGCTTCCTTAATCAACTGAATTCCTTTTTTTGAGTCAAATTCTACTACTATCTTCTTAGCTCTCTTTTCCTATGCTAGATCTAATCCATGAATTATTGTCCAAATTTCTACCATTATGTTATTGGTTGTTCCAATATTCACAAAATCCTTTAGCCAATAACCTAGCTCATTTTTTAGTAGCCCACTGCTCCAACTCTATCAAGATTTTCTACTACTGCCCTATCTACATTCAACTTTATCCAGCCATGGGTAGTATTCATATAACTGAGCACTTTTTTTTTTCTTGGTTTAGCATAGTTGTGATAAATTATCCAATCTCAGTAGCCTCTCCTAAAATTTGGCTTCATTTCATGTTCTCCAAGCAATATGCTGTCTGTTGGAACAGTGATTGCCAGTCCAAAACCTCATACTTTCCCTTATTGGTGCCTTTTAGATTCATTTTAAATGTTATTATAAACTGAATATGTCATTGCATGTAGTATCGAATTATCATATGTAATAGTGTGATATAGAATAGCAACAATTTACCAAAATTTAATATTTTGTCATTCAACAAGAACTATAATCCTAATAAAATAACCTATACATAATAATGCCATTAAAGAAGTTCAATCTTGGAATTATCAACATAATGCTATAGATAAAGCGACAAAACATAATTTGCAAATCAATGAAATAAAACCAATGTTAAGCAAAACATGTACACAAACTATCACATGATTTCAGCCTCGGGAAAAATACACTTTTCATCTCCAATATTTAAGGTGTTAACCAATTTTGTTCCTGAAGTTTCATTCCAAACAAATTTCATCCTCATAATTTTATAATTTTGACCAATGTTGTCCCTGAAGTTTATGTAGAACACATTTCATCCCCATAGATTCATAATTTCTACCAATTGAGGACAATTTAATGATTGTTAACTAATTTGGACATAATATCATCACATGTCCTATTAGTAATTGTATTATTTATACTTAATTTCATTATTAATTAAATTACAGAAATAACAAGTGTTTTTGGAAATGAGACTATCTCTTTGTTTTTTAAAATTATGATATAATGTATTTGAGATAAAATAAATAGATTGAAAGATAAATAGATGATTGAAAAACGTGTACATGATGCAACTATTGGTGCAAATTACACAGCAACAAAACAAAATTTTGCAAATAAATGACAATCCAAACCATTCTTTCTTTCACATTAATATTTTTCTCCAATTAGTTGTAATGGAGTTGTTCGACATTTTTTTTCCAATTGGTTATAATGGGGTTGTTTTCCACGACTTCATGTTGTTTGTTTGTTTGTTCGATTGTGATTAAGAAAAGAGTAATGGTGGTTAAAAATTTCTTAGGTTTTTTTTGTACTAAAATGAGAAAGTGAATTAAGAAAAGATTTTTAACCTTTTTGTTGATTCAATATTTTTTTTTAACTAATGGGCATCCTATGGTCAAGTGACAATATTCTATTCAAAATCATTGACAATCCATCAATTGTCCTCAATTAGCCAAATCTATTAAACTTTGAGGATGAAATGTGTTCGTGTGAAACTTTAAGGATGAAATTAGTTAAAATTATAAAATTACAAGGATGAAATATATTTTGCATGAAACTTTAGGGACAAAATTGGTTAACACCTTAAACATTAGGGATGAAAAGTGCATTTTACCCTTTCAGCCTCAAATGGTGAAAGAAAAGACTAGTTTGTAAGCCTGTGGCAAGTTCATCCTACCTTTCCATTATTTCAAATCTTCAAAATCCAAGAACATACACATCGAACCATCTTTCAGAACTTTACCTATTCCCAAAATCTTTGTTGTTCCTTTTTCTTTGTTAGCCACTATTGAAATCTTAAATGTATAATAGAAAAAATATGGGTTATCAAATGGATAGCATAATAATTGCTAAAATCACAAGTGAGTAGCTCCTATTTTCTTAAAACTTTCCCACCATCCAACAAGTATGCAACCACAAGAAATAATATTTTTCCAGAGTAAAACAATATGTCCCCATCATAGACAGTGGCATTTTCTTGGAAGCCAAAAGGAGGGCCACACTTTAACTTATTTATATTCATAAATCACCTTTTCCACCACATACCATTAAACCCATAAAATAGCTTACAAGCCTCCCATTGCCTCTACACTGTGTCATATGCAAATGAGACAGGCAAAGATGAAACATAAAACTTGTTATCAATAGCCATATAAGAGAGTTGTCAAGTTATACAATCAATAAAATATTCACTAGACTGATCTAGCAAAAGAGGACAATCAAGAGAATACCAACTATTAGCATGATGATCATAAACATCAAAATCCGGAGAAGGTATATGATCCATGCAGGGCTGATCAGTCTGGACATATAATTTTCCACCACTTTTTACAGCAAAGGGATTACTCTTTCCAAAATACATATCTTTTAATGGCAATAAACATGAAAGAGTGGGAATAGATGCAGAGATCGAGTTTAGATTTTTAACAAAATCAACACAAAGTAAATTAGGATTCGTATCTGTTGAACTAAAAGTGACTACAAAAGAAGTTATCCAAATCTTTTCACCATAAAAACATAAGTCAATTTCCTATATTGAGAAAACTCCAACCTTGACATTCATAACTGCTAGCCCAATCCGATACAAGACCAAACTTTACAAGTGGCAGCAAAATATCATCCAACAAATTTGCAAGTCGAATTAACCAAATAGAATATGATGCAATTTGAGAATAACTAATAGACCTGAAGCAAACAAAAGAGATGCATTTTACTTCTGGATATGTTCAAAGTATCCAATTCTACCAACAAACTTAAGTGTAGAATCATTGGTATTTTGCTTGGATAAAGAGATTTTTTGTTAGTTTTAAATAATACAAGTTCATTGTTTAGATAATATAAGTTCATTATAACTACTCATTAGACAAGAATTAATCAATATCATTGCAAGATAAATTTATCATAATAACTAAGTTCGTTGTTTGGAGATATATATAAAGTGCAATAACACTATATCCTCAAATACTAATGAAAAAATTTATTAGCATGCAGAAACACAAGTACGTTTAAAATGAGAGACAAATTTGCCTAAGGATATAGAGGTAAATTTGCCTCCTAAAAAAATTGATGGCAACATTGTCACCAAAATTTAAAATCGATCCACAACCTGAAAAGCTCGCTATAGGTTTAGGATTCGTAAAATCTATTTATAAAGTTTAGAACTAATTTATAATTTATATGAAATAAAACCATTGGGTCTAAATTTGGCTTTTCCTTGTAAAATATATTAGTTTTATTTATTTCGTATTATTTTGTTAATTTTGTAGACTTTTTAACAATAAATTGTAATCTTTAATCGCCTAAATCTAATAATTTGCACTTGGTATTAACTTAATTTATTTGTATTTCATACTTTTCTAATTGTATATTCATAGTATACTTGAAAGTTTGTGAAGTATGTTTTGCATTTGTTAATTTAATATAAATTTGTCTAACTTTTGATCTAAATTTCCTACTCAAAAAGGTAAAATTCAAGAAAACTATTGATAATATTTGTTGCAATATTCTAGTTCATGATGATACCATTAAAAACTATATGGCTGTCAAATAAGTTGTAAAATTTGTGCAATGTCTATACATATGGCTGAATATATGACTTTTTATTCATTTTTTTATAATTGCTTTATTACGGTAGTTGTATAATTTACATTAGATTAGGTAAGTTTCCTCTTTAGTAGTTGCTCATTTTACATGATGTAATAAACTAAATATATTCTTATAATGTAGTATCAAGTTATCACATATAATAGTATGATATTGAATTGCAATGATTATTAAAATTTAATACAAGTGAAGAAAAGTAATTGAATTTTAAAAGGTTAGTTTTTTGAGTATTACAGACTATTTTTTTTAACCAACATAACAACATCAGTAAATTTTAACAATTCACTAGACAAGGAGGGGTTGCGGTGCGAAATTTTAATCTTGCTCAATTATTTTTAATGTTGCCCAATTATTGCCCTCTAAAAAATTTCTATGAAAAAAGATTTTAATGTTGCAATTGTAAAAGATTTTAAACTAAAGAAAGTTGCATTTACAATTTGTCTGACAGTGAAAACTTCGACATTTGTTCATAGTCAAAGAATTCATAATAAATAGATGAAACAATAAAATCAATCTTGCAAAATCTTAAAACATGAAGTTGAACCTTCATGATTCCGATAAATACATATTTTAACTCAAATCAAAAACAAAAACTTTCTGTCATCCATACTCGTTCAACAAGTGTAATGAGTAGCGTTTAAAAGAAACTGCTGAAAGAAACTTGCCATGTATAACACCAAGAAAGTAAGATATAATACATGGGAATTAGTTTACTAGTATAACACCAAGTTAAAAATAAAACAAGAGACTCGAATGATGCCAATAAGGACAAGACAAATTCAGCAAACATCAGCACTTGTGGTTACTAATAGTCTAATGCAAAATTCGTTACCTCTTGTTTTTTTGAACCCATTTCACAAACAAGAAACTTTTCTTTTTCTATATTTTTTGGCTACAATAATTGTCAAAGTTGAGAGATGAAAGATTCTTACAAGCTAAATTATCTTGCTTGGTAACTCGTGTTCCCACCAAAGTGAAAGTATTAGATATGCTATGGTTATAGATCCTCGGAGACGGTATGCAAGTAAACTTTCCACAACTTGATCATACAAGTATGCAATTTATACAAAATGCCAATGGAAGATAAGGTGAAAATGGAAATAAAATGATCATACAATCAAATAGGCCAGGAAGATCCTAAAACGTAAAAATGAAGCAAAAACTTCTTCAGAGAGGATGTCTCTATATTCCAATTACATACCCCAACCCAAAAGTCAAAATATATGCAGCTCTAAATAAGGTTATGTAATTCGACTTTTATTCCCAGAAGGTTCATATGACTCCAGCACAGTTTAAGCTATTTCCCTGTTCCCCTTTTCTTTTATGATAGCAAAAGTCAAATCTTGACAAATCATTCGTATCACATATCAAAATACAAGATGAAAGGTATCAAGAATATATAAATGCTATAAAATTTTTTGGTGTAAAGAAAAACAGCGAAGGCAATATTCATCTTAAAATTTGGTCTTCAATTGTGTTTGAGGGTTGCTTCTATTCAATATTCATAGGGTTTACATGGATTATTGAGTTTTTACGACTACTTGTTTATTCAAACTTTTGATATCTATTCTATTACCATAGAACAAGAAAACACAAGTACACGTGACGATTAAAAATTTCTGAAATGGAGCACAAAACTCTAAATATATAGAGAAGGCAAATAATAAAGAAGGTTCTACGAGTTGCTCTCCAATTTTTCTTTGTTCTAAAATCCCAAAATTGATCCAATGTTGGCCTTAAAATTTTCCTAATCTTAACATTACCAAGAACACTAGGCATCAAAGCAAATTCATAAGTTCACTATTCTCTGATTTTCACAGTCACCATTAATTTGTTAATCATCGTTAATCAGGGCATACTTTGCACATCTCACATGGTTTGAAATCAACTATTTCAACTATTAACAGCCTGAGGTTTTAAGCCAAACATTGAATAAGTCACATAGATAGCATGCTTAGCAAAGCAAGCATGACACTTTAGGCTTTAATCAAACAATATTGATCCAAATTCCAAAAAAAAGGCCCCAAGATGGAATTTCAATCACTCTGAGCTATAAAAAGTTGTCCACAAAGTGTAATAGTTGGGATTATTCAAATGATTATTGATATTAGTTTTGTGTCAAAAGGTACCGATTCTTCTTTCCCCTCCCTGTGGACTTCTTGACGAGAAACAATGACTCATAAAACACAAAAACGAGTGAAAGCAAGTGTGAGAACATAGACTCCTAAAAGAATAAGCCTATTATACCTTGCAATATTTCTCAAGAGAACAAACTCATTTTCAAATCCTACATTCATTACCTAAATATGAAGCATTTAATTAATCACAAAAGTGAAAAATTAGTTCAAATCTTGAATCAGACATATACCAAACTTACCAAGTTAAATTCATCTTTCAAGAGTTTAAAACCCGTCTTAGTGCTTCTCTTGGGGCAATATTCCCATACTTCACCTGATGTAAGATGCATATCAGCCAGAACTATTTCCTGTTGTTTTGCCCTGTATCAAAGAGTAACTCAAGGATAGTGTCACAAATGGTTTTTCAAAGATAGAATAACCATTGTTTGAAGATAGAACTTGAATGAATTGCATGACAAATCAAGTAGATTAACAGTTTGTACATAGACAAATGCAATTACTACCATCCTCTAACAACTTACATCTAGATATTAAGGTCTACAAACTAATTGAAAATACTTATTGTAACTCAAATCTATTGTCCATGTTATATATCACTGCCATATTTTCAACAAGAAACTTCTATAGAACTAGAGTCTACCAAAGTCTAGTAAAGAAAGTCAAGCTATTAGCATGGTTGGAAACCTAAATACCATTGAGCATGACATACATGTCGTCTTAGTTATGAAGTTTTTGATGCATAGTGACGAGACCAAACACATTAATTCCATAATGAGTTTAAACTTTCCTTGTACCTGCATCCAAGTAAGACAAATTTCACATCTGTTATGTCAAGCCTATCTATCTTATTCTCCTCAATCATGTTATGATTCAATGTCTTGGAAGGTAAATGGATGACAAATTGGCGATCATGCAATCAACCATTTATATATGCCTCCATTATTGTTTTTGCAGTTTTGCAGTTCATTATTTTTTTTGCAGTTTTGCAGTTGTTTATCCCCTTAATAATGAATTGTTGCACAAACCCATAGGTGGGATTAAAACTTTTAAACTACCACAAAAATGGTTCAACAAAAGCAAATGATTATATGCCTCTGTTAAAATCTGGTTCGCAAAGACTCTGAGTTATGTCCACAAAGTGTTTGGGTCCAACTAATTATAATAGTTGACAAAATATATAACTTTTAGCTATCCACTTGAAAAACGAAGGGACTTGCTTTAGGGAAACCAAAAAACATATATAACAAAAATAAAGAAAAATACATGGCTAACAGCTGAAATCTAATTAAATCAGACAAACAAGAGAGAGATCAAAAGATCCCTAATATCCCAATATGCAAACAATAAAATGTAGTATAGCCCCAATCTTCTAGACTCGTGGGAAAGTATCATAGCCCTTAAAATACGATTTTTACATCTTTTTTGTTATTTCGGCTTCAAAAAAATCTGTGAAAAAATTTCACTATTTTAACAGATGAAGAAACTGGAAAGATCAACAAGCAATTAAATGCCAAAATAAACTAATTTGTAATTTCTCGTGACCCCTCTCTCTTTCTGGACCCATTACAATCACAAAAAATAACCAACAAAATCAAAATAACCATCAAGTGATATTTGGAGACTAAAACTATAAGAATAAAAATAAAGAATCACCGCCAAGAAAAATATACACAATAATAGAAAAGAAAACCTTAGAAGTCGCTTGATTACTATGCAGAAGTTTGATTTAGTCAAAGTGAGTGTATTAGTGAAAGCTCCGCTGCAAAGTAAAAGAATTAGAGAAAGCAAAATCAACCAATAAGTTTGCTGATAATCTCTTGAGAGCTTTAGCTCATAGAGAATTCAAGAAAAAACAAAATAGATGCGTAGGTGCTTGAAAAAAAAAGAAGAAAAGATAAGCAAACATTGAGTGTTTGAGTGTTGTTTCTATTCTAAAATGATTCTTTAGAGAGGACAAAATTAATTCCATAATAAGAGTGTGACGCCCCTACTTCTCCCTAAGGCGAACCAAAGGGTATCCGCGGGACGCCTGCTTAGCTCTCGCCAGGACTCAAGCAATTCCATTCAAACTTATTACCGGACCACACAATACGGTCAATAACTTAGATACCATAAATGCGGAAGCGTTCAAGTTTAATAAAAGTCATCCGTTATCAAACCCGTATATCGGGTGTTCAACAACCATCATAAATTCCAAATATACATCATGCCCCAAAAGTTACATTCGGATTCCAAAATACAATCCAAAAGCCAAGACATAGCCAAAAGTAATAGAAACCCTAAACGAAAGTGTATCAGGAAGGTTTCCTCGATACCTCGCCAAGTTCAATCCTGTTAAAGAAAACAAATCTACAGGGTGAGCAAAACGCTCGTGAGGTCAAGAACACACATGCAGGCACATAGCTCAGGTAACAAAACCAAGTAATAAATTGCAAGTAATTAATAATGCCAACAAAATGTAACCAAAAATAATTCAAGGATATGGTAGCTCTCAGGAGCTAAGTTCCACATTTTGTCGATGTCATTCATATATCTCCCCGCGTTGACTCTCCGTCAACCGGGTTGATATTTCATATCCGTAGTTCATCACTTACTTCTCATCCGTCCACCATACACCGCTTCGGGCCCGCACGATATTTATAGGGCGATACTTCACGAGTATGCCAAGCGAGATCTCTCAATAGATCAATCTTATCATGTGAATCTCATGGCTCACCGAGATTCCCGACCAAACTCACACCGGCTCGAGTTCCAAGGTCGGCCTATGAGTTTGGGCGTCCCCCATGTATCATGTAAGTGTCGAGGAGATTCACTCCAACGACGTATGCAATCATAGCATACCATGTCATGTATTCAAGCATTTGACAGGTTTAAGCAGGTATTTCAAGTCATGTAAACCAGGCAAATCATGTTAAGCATGAGTCATTCGTTTCAAATGAGAACGAGCGCGATCAAGTACACACTCGACTCCATTTTTGTCAAAATCGAATAGGCTAAGCATGTAATCAGGCAAATCAAGCATGAATCAAGTCTCTAGAGTTCAAGTAATCATACACTTGACACTCACCAAGTTCTGCAAGCAAGTAGGTTGGATTGAGAGTTCAAACTTCCACGGTGGGATCCTCTTGGAGGTCCTCATGTGTGCCTGAACATCGAATAGAAGACCATTACTATAGGTCCTAAGAGACGAGGGGATCGAACACAAATGTGGTCTGGAAATATTTTGAAAATTTCGTTTGAGTTTGTCTTTGAAGTTGGATTCGCAAAAAGATACGAGACTCGAGTAATATTGGATTATTATTCTTGAAATCATTGGATGGAAACGAGTACGTGCGAATAAATCTCAAAACGAACGACCGAAGTTGAAAGTGGACTGGCCACGTCACAATCCGGCCGGATTCTTGGCCGGATTGGAGGCAGTAGCCATCCTCATTTTTTTTCAAATCACAACTACAATCCGGCCAGAAACTGGCCGAATTCAAGGCCGGATGTTAGAAAAATGCTTCCCGCACGGATTTCTTTTGAAATTCCAGAATTCTCGATTTTTAGTAAAATTTTTGAAAAATCATAACTTCTTTTCTACTAGGCAAAAATTGATAAACTTAGTACCGTTGGAATCGTCTTTGAAAGTACTAAAAGTTCTTAGAAAACACCGTTCCATGAATCTAAATGAAAGGTATTCAAAAAGGAGGTTAAAGTTGCTGTTCCGGATCACCCAAGATTGAGCCGGGGTTGGTTTTGCGCTAAATTTGGAAATTCGACAGAATTCACTCGTTGCAAACCAGCCCTTGAAATTTATAGCTCAATTAGAGATGCAAGTAAGGTTTTGGACAGAACAAGCGGATCGAGAATCGGAGTTTCGAACACTAAGATATGATAGCTCAAAGTTGGGAAAAATTCAAGACTGTTGAAAAATTTCCAGATTTGGGTTTCCGACTTTGGACCTTTAGTTAAGTGTCGAAACGGACTTGGATTGGTACCAAATTTTGCAGTATAGTACTCCTATATGAAGGGTATTTATCTATCAAATTTCGTGGAAAAATACCTTCGGGAAGGTAATTAACCAATCAACCAAAGTTTTGAAATACTAAGGCAAAACTGCCTTTAGCTCCCTTTCTCTCCGTTTCCAAACATTTGGCTAAGGAAAAAACCCAAACATGGTTCATTTGTACAAGAAAAGTCTAAAAAACATTCATGGTATATTTGGTAGGTGTTTAGCACCAAGAAATTCATTTAGTAAGACCACAACAAGTCTCACATCAAATCTGTCTAAATCCAAGGTTTTCAAGAACAAGACAGTCACCGTATTTTGATCATAACTCACTCAATTTAACTCGAATTTGAGCATGGTTGATAGTGTTAGAAACTACATTCATAGGGCTATAATTTTACAGAAGAAATAGTTTTAAGATTCAGCATGCAACTAGCTCGAAATTAAGCCTAAAGTTGCAGCATCATCAAATCATTCCAACGGAACAGAGAAACAGAACAGCTGAATTCAGAAGAGTGGTGCGGCTCACACACATGGAACCAGAATGTGTATTTTACACCGTTGGAAAGGTGTGGATGTCTAGTTTCAAATGCCACCAACGAACTCGATTTCGACATCGGAGGACAAAGTTACGGCCGAAATACGAACACTGGTCTGGTCATTACGAAAACAGTTTCCAGATTACTAGTTTTGGGAAATAAATTCATTTGACCAACCAAAACTCAATATTTTCCAATGAAAATTTTTACACAACTAATACAACATATAAACATCATATTCAAGCCATTAGATCATCAAAAATTGGCCTTAAAATAACCGGACAGGTAGGGGCAAAAATCGGAAATTTCTATCCCATGAGTTCCTTGAGATTTCTACTAATTAAACTCCATTAATCCACCATTTCAAACACTAAATCAACATTATAAACAGCATCAATCACCATATCAGCCATCAAAACAGAGGTGGGAGTTCATAGAGCCCACCTTCCATTTTTTTCCAACATCAACAACAACCCATAAGAAATTAAGAGCTAAAAAATATACTAGAACTTCCAAAAATTGAAGTTAGAAGGCTAAATTAAAACTTACTCTAGTTGATGTCTCAGTCAGAGATTCGGTCCCTCCTTGCTCCTAAGTGAGCCGTGAAAATCCTCCCCTTTTTAGCTAGATGTGAACTCCAAGGCTTAGGCTAAGTAGTGCTAAATTTTGAGAAGATTTAGTGGTGATTTGAATGAGTTTTGTAGAGGAAATGGTGAAGAGCTGCGGTTGTTCCTTTGCAGTCAGCTATCCGTCCATGGCAGCTAGGAGAAATGAAATGTTGGTCTGATTCCTTTGCGTACGAATGAAGCTTGACGTCTAATATTTTAAGGCCACAAAAGTCAACCGCAATTGGTGCGCATACGCGCGCGTTTTGTGCTCGATTTCTCTTAAGTTTATTGCACTAGTGCACTAAACCTCTTAGGCACTTACATTCATATAAAAATTATTCATTCTCAATTGTCCCAAAATAATGATCCAAAGTCCCTCAATTAAGCGCGTACGTGAAAACACGTATTTCCAATTTAGGCGCAATAAAATGAAACTTTCGAGAAATTCTTATAACGATCGTACCACTAACTATCACTTGAGTACTTAAACCTAAATTTACCTATTTTAGGACCATTGTATATGTCTTAAATTTTCGAGCTTATTGTATTCCCAATTGGCTAAAGTGTTTGGACACGTTTTCACCTTTTCACTAAACAAATTTATAAGAAAATAATTTTTGAAACGAGACACTTTAAAAATATAACGAAACTATAAAACCATGTACTTAGGTCTAATAAGGATAGAAAATAATATTCGGGGCAAAAATCCAAATAGATAATTAATTGAACCAAAATTAGGGGTTTTAAAAATAATAATTTTACGAGTCCTCACATGAATTGAGTATTAATTCCTCCATTAACCTTTCTTAATCTATTATTGATCGTTCTTAATTCTCCAATATTAATACACACCCAATTCAAGTATAGCCTAGAAAAACGTGTACCCATCGTTCCGGACTAAACAAATTTTTGAAAAGCGAATTTTTCAACAAAACGTTTTAAAAATATAAAGAGGCATCATTCCATATAAATGGATTTAAAATGGTCGAAATAAATAATTCAACGAAAATGAGTGAATAATCGTTTAAATATTCCAGTAATATTCTATAAAAATAAAAAAAATTTCGGGTCCTCACAAAGAGAAAATAACATGCCTTCAATCGTTCATCTTCCATTTTTTGAAGATCTAAGAAATCACAACTGTTGATAACAAATCTTAAGAAAGAAAATGGCCATCGAACACAGAAAGATTGCATCCTTTTTTCCTTTATTCTTTGTCCAACAGATACCTTGGCCGGAAAAGATTTATTAGGGAGATATAAGGAGAAAAAATCTGAGAAAAATGTACAAAAAAATCACATAGACAGTGTTCACCTTTAGAGAACAATCCCCACATTTCTTCGTAGTTCAATTGATAGTCTGATCTCTCAACCTGTGACAAAAAATATGTTGATTTTGATCCCTATCTTTTGATGTTTACAAAACAAATGGATGTTACTAATATTTCTTCAAAGATCTATTCAGTTATGAAGCAAATCAGTTCCAAAGATCAAGTGCAATTGAAAGAAGTATGCTGAAGTTATCGGACGCTCAAGAAGTCAAGATCGGACATCCTATAATCGTTGCGACACTTCGCACGCAGAAAACCAGCCTACCGGACGTCCGAAAGATTTGAAGAAAAATTCCCAGTTTTACATCATACCTTCGGACGCAGAAAACCAACTTACCGGACGTCCGAAAGAATTGAAGAAAATCTCTTAAACTCTCTGCCTGCTGTCGGACGCATAAAACAGGGTTATCGGACGTCCGACACTCCAACGACTAGTTGACTTTTCACCTACTTTCTATCCGTTGGGAGCATTAATGAGGCATTTTCTTGGTCCTATATAAATAGTGGTTGGTCAGATATTTCAAACAACTTTGACACACTGAAAATACAAAAGATCTAGAGTGATTTTAGTGAGAAAATACTCTTCAAAGAAGATTTGTAGTTTTAGTGGTGTGAGATCCATTATAAACTTTTCATTTGTGAGTGAATATTTCATGAGTGTAGCTCTGTGAGGGTTGTCCTGAGAGATAGTAAAACGTCCTGGCTTGACCGAATGGAGTTTGGGGCAAGGAGGAGGTGAACCTTCCTTTGTACACAAGAGTGATTGTAATTCATCAACTTGAAATAGCTTGGTTGAATTAACCTACACGCTCAAGAGGAGTTGGGTAGTTAATTGGTTTGCTATTCTTTTCTTTTTATTTACTTATTGTTACGTTTATGATCTTTGCATTGTTTGTCTCTTAGTTGTTTTCGATCCTTACAAAATATAAAATTTATCAAAGAATGAAAGAAAATTTAATCAAGAGGAAAAAAATGTATACAGAACAAAAATAGAGAAATGGTGGATTTGAGAGGAAGATGAAAACAGAAGAGAGGAGAACAGGAGGAAACTGTGAGAAAGAAGCTTCTGGTACAACGGGTTTGAGGGATTGAGGTGATTGATATTAATTGATCAACTCTGCCACTCTTCAGCCAATAGCTTCGTTGCAAAAGCCAAGAATTGAGGAGTTGAGGGAGACATCTCCTTTTGCTAGTTTACTAGGTGGTCAAAGACTTGTACCAAGGGAAACAAATAAAAGAAAAAAAAAATGCACACATGAAGTAGGACCAACTTATCACGAATCTCCATTAGCCACGTCACCAAGAAGTGAATCCTCATGCGCCACATGGCAGATGACTAAAGCTGAGGTGGCAGAGAACCATTCACTCTTATACTATATGTTTAATAAAGGTTAATCAATATATCATTACAATACAAATTTCTCACAATAATCAATTCATTAGATAGAGATAGATTGCTTCATATTTTTATTATTGTTTATTGTGTTTTTGGTGTTGTGGATATATCTAATGTGCCACAGCACTATAAGCTCAAACACTAATGAAAAAATTTATCGAGATATGCAAGTACAAGTTCCTCCAAAATTAAAGGAAAATTTACCTCATAAAAAAAGATTGTAGCAAGGTTGCTACAAAATAAAAAATCTACTGGTAACTTGAGAGATTCGATATAAGGGCATGGTTATTGGAATCAATTTATAAAGTTATAGTTAGTTTATATTATAGATAGAATGAATCCTCTAACTATGGATATAGTTTTGTCATGCAAAATCAATTAGCTTTTACCAATCTTATAGTAATTTGTTAATTTTATATAGACTTTCTTATGTGTATTTTAGTTGTTCAAATCTAAACCATTTGTAAGTTAAAATCTTGAACAATTGTATTTGATTTGGACGATAAATTATAATGTTCAAACCATTTATTCGAAAGTTACCTATCAATTTCTATCATATGTTATATGTTGTTTAACTCTAACTCTAACTCTAATAATGTATATTTAGTTTTATTTTATGCTTATATAGTTACAAAGTTTGTAAAACAAGTTTTGTGTTTGTTAATTTGATGTGGAATCCATCTAACTTTTGATTTAGAATTTCCTATTTAACAGGATGAAATGTAAAAAAAATAATAATAATAATAATAATTGTGAAATATTGTTGTTCGTAATGGTACTATAAAAAATTATAATTATCATTTAAGAGATTGTAAATTCTTAGTTAAAATAACAACATGAAGCAAATGCAATATCCATGCATTTTTATTGCTACATATATTTTTTGTATATATTTTTTCATAATTCTTTAATTATAGCAGTTGCATAACTTACATTAGATTAGATAAGTTTTCTCTTGAAGAGTTGTTAATTTTAAATATTGTTATAAACTAAATATGTCTTTTGTGGTGTAATATGATGTTATCATATATAATAGTATGATATTGAAATTGCAAGTATTCACCAAAATTTATCAAAAATAAAGAACAATAATTGTATTTTACAAGATTAGTTTTTTTAAGTATCACAGGATATTTTTTTAACAAACATCACAATATAAGTTTATCGTAACAATTCATTATAATCCATATCCAATCCACCAAACAATTCAAATTCACAAAATTTATAAAATAGAAATCTCAATCCTAATAAAGCAACAAGTTCATTCATAATACTTTGAAATGACACACTTTAGAACTATCTAAACCATGCTTCATTTTCATCTTCATATCCTTATATCTAATTTCGTAACATTTCAAGTCAATATCATGAAGATCATTCTCATCATCAAGTTGCACAATATTTGTCTTTTTCACCTAAAAATTATTTAAATACTCATAAATGAAAAGATTTAAAAAGGGCAAGTATTAAGAAGAAACTTAAATAAAATAAACAAATATAATCTTACGTGATCAAGATGGTCCATCCTCACTAGTTTTGGGAAATTCTTCTTCAGTTATTTCTTTTAACTCATCATAATCAAGCTTTCCTTCTTGTTCCTCCTCCACTATCCAAAATTCAACTTTGTTAATAGTTTCATAATCCACTTGATCATAAGACCTCTTTTGCATAAAAGCTACAATGAAAAACATAGCAAAAACAAAAAAAGAAGTAAGAAATTAATAAATTTACAAAAGAAAGTAAACATGTATGATAGTAATTCCATATCTATTCTTCAAATATAAATTATAATGAATGTAAACAAGATCATTCAACCTTTGATGCTCAAGTCTAATCCTTTTTTTGGTATGGATGCATTCAAATACACTCCAATTGCATTCACATCTCGAGGAAGAAGAAATTTGACTCAAGTGTCTAATTTCCAACTTCCGTAAATGTGGAGCATCATTTCCAAACAATCTCTAATACTCAACTATATTAGTAAGACATAATTGGTACTCTTTTTTTAAACAAAATAGCAAAAGAATTTCTTAGAAATTAATGTAATCAATCTGAAATTAAAGTAAGTATACCTGGACCGGCAGTCTTATAAGCTTGAGCAAATTAAAATCCAAAACTTTCATCCTTTGACCTAAATATTGATAATTCTTCCATCATATATTGAATCCCATCCATTTTCAACTTTTTCATGACTTCTAAAACACTTTTCATAATTTCAGACATATGACAAGAGCTGTCCCTATCAAATTGGAAGGCTGGATTCAACAAAAAATAACTACACGAAGATCCTTTTTCAACATATTATCCCACTTGTTATTAATTATATCAATGTATGGGCCGCAAAAATTTCTCTTGTTCTTAAATAGTTTGTTAATGCCTTTAGCAACTCTCCACATGCTTTCATATACATAGCTCAATGAAGGTTTTTTTACAAAATCATAAATAAATAAGCGCATAATTGAGCCTATGACTTTGCCCATAAGAAGCCTTTCTCTTGTGGAAAATGTCTAAATCGGTTCAAGTCTGAGGATCACAAGTATTTAACACAAGTAGTAAATGGAAAGGAAGTAGGGGTTCCTATGACTTGGAATCTATCCATAAAGTCTGACATTGAACCAATGGTCATTTATTGGGAGAACTGTGAATCTACAATTTGGTTTCAAGTTTTCCTTGACACGCAAAAAATAGTCGCGTTCATCTATCATATGGACTATGATGTCTTGAATTTTTATTCGATGACTGATGAAAAAAAATTGGTCACATTCATTCTCAATTTGATATATCCTATGAACTTTCAACCTAGTGGAATGCCTAAAGAAACAAATGATGGTGTGTGTTTTGAGCTTAAAAAGGTCAAAGCTGATTTTTGGCAGATTGCCTATAATCTTGAAAGAGATTATGCCTCATTTTTTAAGGTGGCCAGTGATGAAAAATCTAAGAAGCTGAAGGCAATATTTGCTTGAGACTATTTAATTTCAATTTAAAGCCAAGACAGAATTTGATGAGTTGACATGGTTAGTTTACTGATTTTTTGACTACTTCTGCAAATTTTAAAATATTTTTTTATTATGAAATGTTTTTTGTTTTTAGACAAGCACTGTAGAATACAAAATCTGAGAAATCTAAGAAAATTTTTGATTTAAATTGTTAATAACCTTCGCTAGAGTATTCTTGTTCTTGTTCATGGTGATACCCTATAAAATTATAATTATCATCTAGACTATTGTAAATTTCTAATCAAAATAATAACATGAAATAAGAGTCAAATAACTCATAAAATCTATGTAAAGTCTAAACATCTTGAATATATGATTTTCTATTTATTTTTTCATAATTCATTTATCGCTATAATTACATAATTTACATTTGATTAGACAAGTTTCCTCTTTAGTAGTTGCTCAATTTATATATTGTTATAAACTAAATATGCCTTTGTAGTGTAATATCAAGTTATTACATATAATAGTGTGATATTGAATTATAGCAATTTACCAAAATAACAAAATAGAAGAAAAATAATTGTATTTTACAAGATTAGTTTTTTGAGTATCACACATTATTTTTTTAACCAAAATCACAGCGCAGGTTTATTATAATAACTCACTAAATAGAAGTTAACTAATATCATAACAACATAAGTTTATCATAACAACTAATTTATTAGATAATGATAGATAGATAGATTCAGATAGGAATATGTCAGTATTTCACAGTATCAAAATTTATATTCATTTGGCACTAAATTAAAAAGAATACTGTTAATTGATAAAATAAAAAAAAAAGCTGACCTAATATTTCACTGATATTAAACCTACTCTTTAAGTTTTCTTAATAATTGAGAATAAAAAATCATGTTTATCTCAATACTACAACTAAGATGTTCTAAACAAACATCCTATAAATGAAAAAGTATATCAGCAAAATGAAAAGTGCTCTATTATTAGCCTTGTCAGCAACTCTATTGTTCCTCTTGTCAACAACCTTTTTAACAAATTTGTTTTTAAACTTATACGTCCTTATATAGTTATACATTATACATATAATTACGATTCTTTTCCCTTTTGAGTGCGAACATGTGAATTAGTGAATCTAATAGAAGGTAATCTTTATGCTCAGAAGAAGTTTTGACAAAGTATTAAATAAGATATTGAAAAGGTAAAGTTACAGTGTCCTACCCGACAAGAGTAGGATATCAATCATGTCTCAATACCAAGCACTACAATCTTGATAAATATGATTTCTCAGTCATCAGAAAGGTAGATCAACCGATGCACTAAGGAAACAACCATAAGTGTTAATCATGTTATGTATCTCAGACTAAATTCATAATAGATATTGATGAGGTCTTTTTTTTTAACTTAATTCATAATGGTGTTGGCTAATGTTTTTTAGTAGACAATTAATGAATTACTGCAATTGACAGAAAGAGTGTATGAAAAGAACTACTCCAATTTTGAGAAAGTTTTGAAATATTCTTTTATGTCTGAAAAATCATGTGAAATTTAAATGTATCTAATTAAGTTGATTGATTTGTGATTTGAAATTGATTTTTTTTAACTATATCATATTATCTTATAATAAATGAAAGAAATCAATTGTTTGTTACATTAAAAGGCAAATAATCTGCATATTTTTCAAAGTTGGCATATTAGGTATATCTTACTATATATATAAAGTGCGAAAGATCGAACGGTATTAATTTTTTTGCTATCTTTTGAATAAAAAAATATCCCATTCTTATAATTTTGGTCATCTAGGATAAGAATGAATTATAACTTTTATAATGTTAGTTATATAGTAAATAATAGCCAGTCCTTGCTTTTGTACTATTTTATTACTAATAAAATTAACTATTTGATGTTTTATTTTTTTCTTTTGCTATACTAATAATTTGCAATGCACACAAGTGTGCATTAAGCATTAGTTACTCTTATGAGGATACAATTTTATGATTTTGTTACTTGTTGAAATTATTGTACTTTATTATATCAGAGATTTGATAAATTGATGTACTCTGTCTTATTAAATAACTATTGAGTTAAAATAAACAAGTAGTGAGACAAAAGATTTTCTTTCTTGATTCTTGACATCTACGAGAAAACTATACAATCTAATATTTACCAAATCTCGTACCTAGTTTTATTATTAATTCAAAACAATTAGAGATAAAATACGATGCAAAACCAAATTTAAGTGTCACATCTTGTATGTAGGAGATAATACCATCATGTTCAAATAAAGTAACTAGACGACACAAGACATTTAAACATTAAAACAACTAAAATTTTAAATCCATTATGTGCATCACAAGAAAAATAGCAATTCTAATTCCCATGAAAGTTTTATAGTTAATAATAAAATATGAATGTACTTGAACTTAGTAATATAGTACCATGATAAACATCTAATATAAATCTAATAACTATTAATTACAAGAGAAAGAAAGATTAACAGAGCATTTAGTAAGATTACAAACTGAAGTTTGAATCTAAAGATTGAAACATATTTGCTAAAGTTCTTTTTGATTTGTTGAACCCATAAAGTCAAATTTATTTGATAATCAACCAAACTACAATCACTGAATTGAAATACTTTATACCATGTGTATCATATTATTTAATAGTAATAATGTGTTCAATTTTTATATGTACGTTAAATTTTTAAATGCATTACTTTTTAATACTAAAAAACTGTATGTTAATATGATAAGTGTGTTTGTGTATATGTGTAAGAGAGATTATGTGTATGAGAGAAAGTATTTGTTTATGTATCAAAAATATGTGGAAATGTGAGAAATTTTTAATGAATAAATGTTATAATAAAAAATTTGGGAAATCAACTTATACAACTCTCACTTAATTTTTTGCATACAAATTAAGTGGGTCTTTTTTTTTTTTTGAGAAAAGGTATTAATGTATTCAGATGCAAGCATATTTTACTTTTAAGAAATTTAATATAAAAAGCACCAATGCACTAATCTGAAATATTTAATAGGCTATCGAACACCTCTTAAGTTATGAAGTCTAATAACTTAAGTAAAAGCAAATAAGTGCAACCTCTGTGTCTCTCTTGGCACTAAAATCCCCATCGAGTATCATAATCATATTTAAAGAAAACATCTACCCCAAAAAAGTGTTAGAAAAGTGGAACTAACCAAAATTTGCTTGATAATTAAAACAAGTACATCTCTATTTTTAGAGCATGTAACATAACATTATAGAGGCATTTGAATAGAAAATATAGTCTTTTTATATCAATGTGAATTTATCAAATCAACATTAGTTACATATATAGAATGAAGCCATCAATTCAGGTCAAAAGTTGAACAATTTGAACATTACAAAATAATATTTTCAAACATATTACATTCATAAGCTTTTTCTAGAAATGATAGAAAGTATAACAGCTACTTAGCTTGATCAAAAAAAGCTATCATCAAGTTAGAAGTAGTTCTAGTCAAAGTCACTTTCCTCACCTATAAAACAATTAAAATACACTTAAATATTTTTTTTTGTTGAATCTTTTCAATGATCATTTCTAGCTTTTTCTCAAGCATTTGATGGAAAGTTACTATTTATGCTGTTTTACTCTAATTGCTTGTCAATTTTCACTACAATATATTAGAAGGAATGCTCCAAAAATACTAAATGCAAATAAAAAACTCTAGCCCCTGTATGCAATCTGAACCTTCAAACTGCTAGACATCAACTAATGGGCTGGCCAGTGATTTCCATGATAGCGTTCCCGTCCCAGCTTGACTACATATTTCATGCTTGCCATATGCTTTATACCCTTTGAATTGTAATTCCATAGTCTGTTACCATGTAAAAAACATGCAATTGCCTAGGATCATCTTGATCTTCTCATAGTGTTGGCTAGGAAGCAAGACGACTACTTCCTCTATCCCTGTTGGCACATCACAATTCATAACCTGATGAAGTCTACTTATATGCAATTAATAAGCAGGACTCGAGCATTAACTTGCACTTCTCCTCAATGCTTGTTCTCCTGAGGTGACAATTGCGATGCAATATACCAAGTTGACAGTTTCACTAGTTAATACCTCATAAATTTCCTAAGCAGTAGCCAGAGTTTTCCCAAGTTGACAAGTGGTTGTTTTATTTCAAAAGTGATCTAAATAGTTCATCTTCAATTATTGATAGAGAGCTAACTTGTATTATATTTGTGAATACTCCCTCTTAACCCTAGTCAAGTATTGTGTTAATTGATAAATTTTACTCATATTTTGTGTTTGGTGCTATTTATAGGAATTTGAGGTTAAAAGGACCTTAAAAGATAGTTTCTAAAAGACTAAACTTTGTTTGGTGTCGGCAAATCTTATTATGCTCTGAAGTCTAGAGAGTGCGGGATTTGAAGTGGCCCCTATTGCATGGAACTCTAGATGATTAATTAGAAACGGACTTGGTGTTCTTAATAGGCTAGTTGTCATTGATTCCTTTATAAACAGAAATTACTTATTTTACCAAGTAGTAGTATTGCTTAAGTAAGATGCTTAATAAGGAGATGAGACTCTTTTTAAGATCATTCCCTGAGCAAATCTTAGTTTTTTTTTTTGGCTATGTTTTCACTGTGAAGAGCGGCTAAAGTTCTCTTTTTCTAATTGAACATTAATTAAGACTTTTGGTTCTACAACAAATGTGATATCTAATTTTATTTTTATGTTTCATTAGTTTATGAGTATATGTATATTCTCTATGCTTCTCAAGGTGATTGTTTTGTTTGATTAAATAACGGACCCTTATTTGATTTGACAAAATAATTTGATGCATCTAAAATGTTAAATCTGTAATTGTTTGATAGTTTTGATATTTGTGGTAAGTGTTATAAAATTTAATTGTAAAAGAAGCTTTTGAATATATGTTACGAGAATATATGATCTAGTTTAAATAAACCTTCGTATGTATTTGCTGATTAGAATTGATGGCTTTTCTAAATCTTTATGCTGTTAATATATTAAATCTTATGGTCGTACCTAGGGTTATCATTGAATTAAAGAAGTAATTAATAGTCGTACCTTGGTAGCTAAAAAAGTAAGAAAAGGCAGGTTGTTAGAACTTATTAACAGTGATAACCAATTTATTTATGACTATGTGAATTTATCTTTACATCAATGACTAGTTGATGAACCAAAGTCGAAATTATTCCTTCGACTAAAAGTTGTCTCTTATTAATCTACTTTTATTAAGTTTAGCCTTTTTATTTTGTTAATTGAATTATGTTAGTTTAATTCCTTGAAACACTATTACTGTTTGCACAAAAAAAAAATCACCCAATCCTTTGAATACAACCCTACTCTTTGCTATTGCATTCAAAATTATGTTTTTGGAATAGGAATTTTATACTTACTAGTTTGACACCTATCAATTATATAATATTTAGTTAAAACACTTTTTCCTTAAATAAATTATCAAATCCATCTAATAAAACATAAACCTGAATCTCAAAATTCTCAAATATCTCAAAAAATCATAGATTGATGTCATAAATTGTTTCCCAAATAGATACTCAAACAAGAAATTTGATTTTGAGCTAATCAATCACAAGATTAAAACTCAATTTTATGTAATTTATTATACAGTAAGAGCAATCTTTACACTCCCAAATTCTAAATTTCAATTATGAGACCAACTCAAACAGCAATCTTGATTAGGGTTCAATAGATGATCTTCTAACTTGTCCTTTAGTAAATCTTCCTTGTATCCAACTTGGACACCTTGGATAAAGATATAAAGAAAGAGTTTAGGAAAAGGTAAAGGTACCAGTAATGCTCAATTAGAATGCATGTGCAACTTAATTTCTTTTAAAGTCCCTAATTATAAATGTTGTACGCACTTTAAGTATAAGAACTTGTTGTATTTCTTTTTGCAACCTATAGAAAATGTACCATGTTCGTAAACTAAGGTATATAGTAACATATTTTATACATAGTGGTGAGGATGATAAGGAAGAAAAATTAAGGTTCAAAAAAACTTTAAAAAAATACATAAAAATGAAAAAAAAAAGAGAAGAGCATGAATAAATGAAAGTAGGTTTCCATTTCCACAGTTGGCCCTTTGACAAGTTAGGTAAATGATGGCAAACTCTATCTCGATTTGCATTATCCAACAAAATTATCTTTAATAAACTCCTCATATATATATATATATATATATATATATAAGGGTAAAATACATAAAACCCCCATGTGGATTACCTATTGTACATAAAACTTCCTCATTATTTAAAAACCCACACATAACCTCCCTATACTTTGGACTTCTTTGGATAATGGATAGAAATCATCCAAATTGACGGAAAGATGTAAATTTCCTATATTAACCCTATTTCCAAACTAAATCAAAGGTTAACTTAGGGCTCAATTAAAGTTTTAAAAACTTTCTTCCTTCATTTGAAACAAAGGTAGAACTAAGGGGCTCATTTGAAATTTTATAAGAAATATCATCTTCTTCAAGGAAATGTCAGAACGTTCTGGGCTTTTATTTCTCCCTTTTTTTCAGAACAATTTTCTGTTTTCCCTTTCCCCTTTGATTTTCCTTTCTTTTTCTTGCCCCATCAATCCAGCCAACACCACCCTTTCATTATTGCCATCATCTCGCTATCACCATCTCGCCATCTTCATTTTCAACAGCATCTCTATCACTGTCGATCTAGACTCATGACTTTTTCATGTGTTCTTCTGTAAAATTAAGAATCCAAATCTAAGCAGCAACTTTTTTTGGAGACTTGGATTGCTTAGTCTCTTTCTCCTCTGAATCATCAGTTTCTTAGGCAACAAAACCGACTCTTTCGTCTGTATCTTCATTACCAATTGTTCAAAGGTCTCGGCCCCATCGCAGTTGATTAGGAGGCTCTGTCTCTCAGTATTCCAAGCAAGCCAAGAGGGTGTTCACTCTCTAATTATATGAAGGTAGTGGACCTTGATTTCTCCTCCTTGCCCGCTAGTTGATTTTTCTTTTTTTGCTTCCCTTTTCTTTTCCTTTCCTTCCATCCGTCCTTCAACTGACACCACCGACAAATGGCCATCGTCAGATCTAATTTTGCTATTCATGTTTCTATTGAATTTGGGATTAATTTGAAGTTGATAGCAGAGCCACTATGTGATTGATATGTTGAAGGCTTTTGGTGTTAGGTTGGGATCATTGATTGAGAATTTTTTGTTAATATTTTGAGACTATTAGATTGAGAATTTTTGTTGTTATTTCGCGCTCTATCTAATTGGAAATTTTTTGGTGTTATTTTGGGATCATTGAGCGTTGAAATTAATGATGATTGGTGGTAGAGTTGCTGGTGATTGTTGGTGATGGTGGAGCTACTGGTGATCGGTGGTGGTACTGATGATGATTGGTATTCACCGGTGTCGTTGACCATTTTGGTGTTATTGACCAGTTTGGTAGTGAGCAGGGAAGAAATGGAGAAGGAAAATAAACCAAAAAAAGGAAAGGAAATGACAAAATACTGAATAGTCCTTGACAATGTCACTTGAAACTCACTTAATACACGCGTGTATCACAAACTCCATTAGTTTGGATGCTTTCCATCCAAGTTCCAAAGAAGTCCAAAGTATAGGGAGGTTATGTGTGGGTTTTTAAATAATGAGGAAGTTTTATGTACAATAGGTAAACCACAGGAGGGTTTTATGTATTTTACCCTATATATAATAATAATAATAATAAGCACTATTGTTACGTGTTAAATCTTTTGTTCGTCTCTTTACAAGACCCATTTGTCTATTCGTCATCATAAAGTTCGACTACCATTGCATGTAAGTTGTCTCATCTTTCCAAGGATTGACTTTTCTGCCCTTATAATTCTTCAATCAGCATTTTCGCTTGGACACTCTTGTCATACTAAACATGCATGCACATAGTGCACTTTTTATTTGCTTGCTTGTTAATTCAATTATGATCTAGTCGTTAATCATGTGATAATGAGTTAAGGTATTTTATAGGGTTGGTGATGGAATTCCACATTTTCAGCTTTCTTGGTCAATTTTTCTTTCAATAGAGGCTTCTTGATTATTACCTGCAACAATTTGTTCTTGTCGTTTTGACAATACTAGATCATGTTAAATTTTTTAAGTATAAGGTCCACCCAAGTGTAATGACAACTTTGTCATTCAATGCCTTTTCTTTTCTCCCCTTACATTGGCATGCATTTTAGACATGTTGGATCCTTCTTATATCTTACTATTAATAGTTAGATTTTTTTTAAAAAAAATATAACTACATATTTACATAATTATCTCGTAATATTCAATTGCAGATAAATTATGACTACTTATACATATTAAAATAACTGCTAAACAATAAAAAAGTTCCACAAAATAAAAAGCAAACTGGTTTGGTAGAAAAATCAGCAAAGGACTAAATAGACAAAAAACAAAGTACCAGACCTCATTACATGAGAAAATAAGTTCAGGGACTAAATTAGCAATTTCTCGATAGATAATCGTTTCATACAAGCAGAATTCCTAATTGGGGAGGATTTTTGTTGTTCTCAGGCGTCTATAAATGCATGTGCACAGATAGTAAGAACAGCTGAGGAGCTAACTGATCGAACAGTGAAAATTCGAGGAGATTTTTTCTCCGATTGAAAATGGGAGATGGAAACACCAATCAGAGCAGCAGTAGAGCTGGGAATTCGAACTCGATGAGCGGTAATAACAACACTAGTGGCAATGGAAATCGTCCGGAGTGGTTGCAGCAGTACGATTTGAACGGGAAGATAGGCGAGGGGACGTACGGATTGGTTTTCTTGGCGAGAATCAAGTCTAATCGCAGTAAATCGATCGCTATCAAAAAATTCAAGCAGTCAAAGGACGGTGACGGCGTCTCCCCTACCGCCATCCGCGAAATCATGGTAGTAGTAATCCTCTGACGGCTTTGAAGAATAACATATAGGTTTCTGCTAGGTTTAATTATGCATTTTTTTTATTTGTTCATGTATGTTAAATGTAGAGAAATGCATGATTGTTCAGCTTCCTGGGGGTTTGTTTCAGCTGGGAAGTAGGAATGGGAAAGACAGAGAAACGGAAATGGAAAACAAAAAATTAAAGGTCAAAGAAAAGCGAATGAAGGAGGAGGATGGATACTAAAAGTTGGGGTGTTTTTGTCCAGGAGCACCCAAATTAGGGTTTAAGTGCCTATTTGAATCGTTTGAGGTGAAAGGTGGTACTACAACTAAAATGAAAGGGGATTTTAGTGTAATTTATGTTTGCAATTTATTTTTACTGTGATACTCTATCAGCAAATGATTATCATATAGTATAGCTATGAAAATGTATAATTTGTAGTTATGAAAGTTTAGAATAGTTTAACAGTTGTTATATGAGGATTATGCTAATACAATGTAACTAGATGTTATTTACTAATATTGTCTTGATAGAGTAGAAAACAGTAGAAAATTACATACTGTAATATGTTGTTTTGGTACATCCTAATGCATAACTTACGAACTACAAGCCACAACATGGTTAATTTGGGAAGATAATCATTTTGGTATTATGAAGTTACTAGTTTAAAAGAAGTATCTATTAGTTGGCTTTGATTGAGGGATTTGGGTGGATTTGGATTCGAAATCCTCATCCTAGTCCCCTAGTGCTTGGATAACTCAATGAGGATTTGGATTTGAAATCCACCAATTGTTGACAGGGTTTTAGAAGTTAAAATTGGTGGATTTCAAATTCCCTCAAAATAGGTATCATTTCAAATCCCACATTATCTCCCTTGTTATTTTTGCTGCTTGCTGCTTTCTGTGCTTGTGTGTGAGAATTGGGAGGATGGTGGGCATTGCTGCCAGACAGAAGAGAGTAGATGCAAAAGAAAAGAAGACGGCTACTATTCTGATGGTCCCACTGTATACGGATGCCTGTCCGCTGTGTGTTGTGAGAGAAAGAAAAATGTTATTAAGCTTCACGTTGGTGTCCCTGCCAGAAACACATGAGAGACAGAAGCAGGGACATTACCAGTATAGCTTCCTAGTTCTTAATGGGGAAAAAAGAAATAAAAGTTGGGAAATTAAACCTTTACCCTCAAAACTTTTTAATTTTTATATTTTGACCTCAAGTATGTTTGTAGACTCAAAATCTCCTTGTTCTGAAAATTTTTGACCAAACAATGTGTCTCAATTAATTAGAATTGCAAATTCATTGATTTGAAATCCTTTCTTGAGTTGAATTCCATGCATCCAAATGGACTCTATGTCTTGTTTATGCCATGTAAGGATCATATGGAATATGACATAGGTAATGATCTTTAAAAGAATCAAATAAAAATTCTTTGTGTAATAGCTTATATCATATGGCATGTCAATAATCATTGGGGCAATGTAGGCTTTGTAGAACAAGTGTAGTACAATTTCTCATTTTGAGTTAATTAACAGTGAATATAGTGCTTTTAAAAAATTCTTTGTGTAATAGCTAATTATATCATATGGCATATCAATAATCATTGGGGAAATGTAGGCTATGTAGAACAAGTGTAGTACAATTTCTCATTTTGAGTTAATTAACAGTCTGAATATAGTGCTTTTAAAAAATGTTGTGTGGAATCATTTCATATATTATGGGAATTTCTACTCATTTTATAGGTGGAGAATGAATGGACATGGCTAAATTTTTCCTTCTTTTAGGAATTTATTCATTTGGATATTCATTTTGTTCAGCTGAGTAATTTTTGGGGATAAAATATTAACTTAGACTTCGTTTCCAAGTTTTCTATCGGTGATCGAAGCCAAAGTATCAGGCTATTCTGGAGCATTGTTTTGTTATATGTAATTAAATTTTACGCCATCATTTACGTTTATGAGCTCATGCAACACAATTGAGAAAGCAGGATGTGACACGTTATGATTAAATTGTGTATCCCATTCATTTGGCTTGTTTGTCAGTAGGTACTTGTGTGGGAAAAATTACAGGTATCAAACTACCACACCTCAATGATTTAAGTAATCTGTTTGTCTTTTTAAAATGCATTTTGACTGAGCAGTAAGGTTTCTGGTAAAAAAGAAAAAAAGAGCAATATTGTAGATATGATGACTATTATTATATAATTTAGGATTCTGGTCTTTCCTAATGATGTAAACGATATGAACAATGCTGCAGTTGCTTCGGGAGATAAACCACGAGAATGTGGTAAGGCTTGTGAACGTGCACATCAATCATGCAGATATGTCACTGTATTTGGCTTTTGATTATGCTGAGCATGATCTTTATGTGAGTATACACTTCCTTTCATGGGTACTACAAAATTTTCTCAATTTGTTTCTCTCTCAGAACAAATTAATCTGTATTGAATATCATAATTAATTGTTGATGCATCACTTGTGAATGAAACAAAAGATGGCTGTTTATGTGGTTTTTATGTTATGACAGGGATCTTGATGTTATGATATGTTTATTGGTGGCATGTACCATTTAAGTTGTCTCAAATAACTAGAATAAGGCGAGTTGAATGAAATTGGCACATGTCCTAGGACTGTTCTGCCATTCTACAATAAGACGTTGTGTTTTGTCTAAGATAACAATGTAACCTTTCCTTTTGTATGACCTATTGATCTAGCCAACCAACTTAGCTCTCACAAAATTGAGGATTGTTTTGCAGATTCGTCTTGGGCTCTGTTTCATGTATCATATTAGTTGATGGCATGCCGATCTGTATCATTTATAAGCTTGTACATTTTTTCCTTTTATTGCATAGGTTATTCAGTTTAGCGTTGTCATTGCCACATTCCATAGTTCGTATTGCTAAATCCAATTTTCCTGTGGAACTGGCAAAGCATGAAGTTCTTTTATACAATTTATTTGTTCTTGAAAACAGAGTGCAGAAGAGCAAGGGCTCTTTGAGGTCTTCATTAAAATGTCTTTTTCCTTTTGTTGAGCAATAACATTATACCAAAAAAGAACGACTTTGGCATATCACCACAGGAGAGCTTTGTTTTGAAGTAGGTGATATTCTTTCTGAAGTCAAGAAAAGAAGCTCAATGGCTTATACTTTTGTACATGTATGTGGCAGGAAATTATTAGACATCACAGAGACAAGGTTAACCAATCGATTAATCAATATACTATCAAGTCATTGTTGTGGCAACTGCTTAATGGTCTAAATTATCTTCACAGGTTAGGCATATTTAAATATCTTGTTTTGGTACTTCTCTAAGCTAATTCTTACTGAACTTTTACTGTATAAAACTATTCTGCAGTAATTGGATTGTGCACCGAGATCTAAAACCATCAAATATTCTGGTATGTCTTGGTTCATTCATTGGGCATTCAGACTCTAATACATGCGCATAAATTCTATTTACCTGGGTGATTTTGTTACTTACAATTGTCTTTTATTACCTGTAAATTCACTCACCTTATGTGCATTAGGTAATGGGTGAGGGCGAAGAACACGGAGTTGTTAAAATTGCTGATTTTGGACTTGCAAGGATTTACCAAAGCCCATTAAAGGCTTTATCCGACAATGGGGTAGGTTTTCCTCTAATTTTCCTCCACTTCTCTGTTCCTTCTCCTCTCTCCTTTCCCCTATTAACTAATTGTTAAAGTTTACCTTCTGCTTGGAGATTATTTTTTTCTATGATACTTATAATGCAAAATGGTTGTTACACGTTTCATATTCCTTATGGTGTATAGCTTCGTAACCATATTCCATGTAGACATGAATTCTTGTTTTTGCTAAATTTACTGACTTGAACTATAGATATGTTATGTGTGCAAGTATTTTGGACTTCTTTTTGTATTTGTATACCTCGTAAACATTATGACTTTGAGAGTTCTGTGTCTTTTGAATATGATGCTGAATCAGTTCTACTAAATGAGTAGGATAAGTATACAAAGATAACTAAGGTATTAGAATAGGACTCTATGGATGAAGATAAGATATTTATTAGGATTGGAATTAGGATACAAGGACAAATAAGGTATCATTCTGTCCATCAGCACCTTTTTGCTATTTGTCTATTTCAGATAATGTTGCAGGAGATTAACAAATTGGGCCCATAATCTCTGAAGAAAGGAGGATCTCGCATGTATTTAATGTTGATATTCAGGAGAGATAAGATCAATTGCTTTTTATATTTAACTTTAGACAGGAATCACTAGTGTTTTGTCAGATGTATGTTTGGGGGAAGGGGGGATTGCTTGTGCATTTGAGAGTTAATGGTGGGCTGGTTGGTGATAAGCTGGTTGTAGGGTTTGCAGTGAGAGGGTGAATCAGGTGGTGGCATAACTGAGTGGAGATATCTCTTGGGGGTTCAGAGTGATGGGATTGCCTTGGAAGATAGAAGGTGTTGATGGTTATGGGGCTGGGGGAAGGCGATTTCATGTATGGGAATGGGGATAGAATAAAAGAGAAAGGGAACTGGATATGCTTATTTTCATATAAGTACATTTCTGAATGGATGCAAATGTCCTTGAACTTAGATGAAATCGAAGGACATAATAGCTAAACCTGATTAAGTAGTTGAAGTATGCCATTTCGGATAGTTAAGTAAATGCTTTGAAACCTTAAACAGTTCAGTGCTGAATGTATATGACTTTATTGACTATTCATGCTTTTCCACTTAATGTTCGTTGATTTAGATAATCTACCAATCATGTTTCCAAAACCTTTCATTACTACTAGTATATTGGTATGTAAAATAGATGGCAATGTGGTCAAGAAGTTAATTGTTCTATACCAAGTTCCGAAGACCAATGCTTACTTTGGTACATTAGATATGGGAAGCTGGAGTCGAGACTTCAACAGTTGAATCGAGGGAATATTAATTTAGGCCCATCAAGTTTGGAGCTAGAATATATTAGTGGTTCTGTGTCTCTTTTTGAGTGGATCATCTGATTTCATACTCAAGCAATGTGTTCATTTCGGGTAGCATTTGCCTCTCTTGATCATTGGATTGTGACCCTTTGTTGAGTTCTCAGAAAGATTGTACCTGTTGATTGATTTTCTTTTCTTTAGTCTTCTTTACTCATGTACAAAAACACAAAAGCATTTTGATGTCACAGCAAGGTTCTGTATTAGATAGATAACGGGTTCATTTTTATAAGTCGGAAGGTTCTATTGGTTTGTTGAGATTCAGGGGTATTTTGAGAATTATTGAACTTAGGTGGTATCTTAGTTCTCTTGAAATGTAAATTAGTTAGTTCCTACAGTCTTGTGAGATTATTTCTTGTTCAGATGTGATTAAGTTTATTCTTCTAGGTACTTGTTGGGATGTGATTAAATTTACTTCTAGGTAATCTCAAATTTTGACTGAATGTTTGGTAGTTTTTTAGCTCCTTCCAATTCCATTGCGCACTGTGTTTTGGTTGGTTGAAAGCTGCACCTTTTTCTGGAAGCTGTATCTATACCTCTTTAGTAATGTCCGCAGATTCTTATTTGTGTCTATCCACTATTTCTTTTAGGCAGAACTCTATCCTTGAATGATTAAATAAGATTGAGAATTTCATATGTAAAAAAAGATAGTTTTGGTCTAGAGAGACTACAAATTTGAGTTTGAGTCTATTAAATGAACTTCCTTGAAACTTTGCTGCTATTGAAGTCCAACATGCTGGTTCTGCCTTAATTTATTGGAGCCAGACTGACTTTATGTGCAGACATTTCTTGAGCACATGATTATATCACTGGACAACCTGCACATGGTGGAATGTCCTTTTTAATAATAGTTATATGATAAGCCAATTGAGTTATGGGTATATTTTGGTTGATATTGGAACTAGAATTCTGTTGCTTTTTCAGAATAACCTGAAGTCTTTGTAAATTCTATTCAATTGATTCTGCAAAGAGTTCTTATGCCTCTTTTGCTCTTGGCTAGGACTTTAAACTAGTTCTATGTTTTCAACAGTATGTTCTCTTTTTTCTGCTAGTGACATGATATTGCTTTATATAGCTCTTCATTTTGTCTTCCGATTGATCTGCTCAATGATCAATGACAGGTTGTGGTAACTATCTGGTATCGTGCACCTGAATTACTCCTTGGGGCGAAACACTACACTAGTGCTGTTGGTATGGCACTGGATTAGACATTGTTCTCATTGCAAGCCTTGATTAAGTCCTAACACTCCATGTCCTGTACAAGTTGTTATCTTCAAATTAAAACGAAGTGTTTATTGTGAATAGACATGTGGGCTGTTGGCTGCATATTTGCTGAGCTTCTGACTCTTAAACCTCTGTTCCAAGGACAAGAAGTGAAAGGGACACCAAACCCATTTCAAGTATGAATCTTTTCACATGCTTTCAACACCCTTTCAAGGACTGTAACCCTTTTAAATAACATTCAATCATTACTCTGTGGGTGTATCCTAATAAAAAACTGTTCATTATGCAGCTTGACCAACTTGACAAGATATTTAAGGTCCTAGGTAAAGTCCTTTCAACTCCTCCTCTGTGTAGTGAATTTGGAGCAACTGCCTGAAAATTTCATCATGGCTGTAGGTCATCCCACGCAAGAGAAGTGGCCAACCCTTGTCAATCTCCCACATTGGCAGGCGGATGTGCAACAAATTCAAGGGCGTAAATAGTAAGATTACTTCTCATTTATCTAGTCTTTTTGGTTTTAACAAAAAGTACAAATTCTTTAGTTCCTCTCATGGAAGTCTGTTCCTGTTTCTAAGCAACATTTCTTTTGCATTTTGCACTGTTGCAGTGATAATGCTGGGCTGTACAGTGTTGTTCATCTCTCTCCAAAAAATCCTGCCTATGATCTCCTCTCAAAGATGCTCGAGTATGTGACTACTTCTTGGCTTGGTTCATGCTGTTAAATGTTTAAAAGTGCTATCAGTGAAGAATGACTCTCTTTTATATACTAATATATTTCTAAAATTTTGTGAGGTTGCAAACTTTTTTCATTAATGAATTTTTATGGCTTGAGAAAGTGTTCTTGCTCCTTCTCCAAGAAGTCACATTCCTCTTCAACTTTGCTCACTAAATTAGAAAGCAATTTACTTGCGCTGGGGTACTATGGTGACCGACATAAAATCACCTAAACTGAATTACTTTCTCTATGGTTTTTTACAGATCATAACTCTTCATGGTTAGTCTGGGTATTTGCTACTCTTTATTTTGCCAATAGACCATGTGCTGCACAATCCATGTACAGATAGTGTGTGTCGAATTTAGTTCCTTGTCTGTGGTTGATAGCTTCCACTTTTGATAGTTCGTGCAGTGTTTTTTTTCCCCCTTTTCTTTGGGTTTGTTTTCATCTTATTTAAAAGGTTACTACTTATCACAATATGATTTTACTTGCAGATATGATCCACGAAAACGGATTACAGCAGCTCAGGCTCTTGAGCATGAGTATGAACTCTCTCTCTATATATATACATATATGTATGTACACATGCATGCATGCCTGCATGTGTTGATGCATGTATCTCTCATGTGCGTATGACAATGGTTTGTCCCCTGAATTGATGGACATTTGTCTGGTCTCTAGCTGCAACATTTTTTATGCTCAGTTTATGATAACCTCAGAAGTTAAACAGTTAGGCTGTGATAATTTTTGTGGGGAAAAGATATTGTTATAGTATGCTATCTTAAACGTGGAGAAAAGATTGGCTCAGTTTATCTTTTCTTCGCTCTTTGCCGTCTGGTTTGGAGGCAGGGGAATTGATGGTTCCTTGTCTACTATTGTTTTAATATAATTACTTCAACCAACAAAAGACTTCCTTTTCAGTCCTCATCTTGTGGTTCATGGTTCTTGTGGAATCGGGAAGGAACTGTGGCTGTTTGTTAAGATGAGTTGCATAACCACTTGCTCTTTATCCCTTGCTATATGCACTAATTTTTGCAAGCACCCTATCCATTGCCAATCTAATGCCATCTGTTATGTTAAGAACAGTGTCTGGAAAGAGTCTCCCAAGGTTCCTTTTACACCTTACCTTTACAAAATATTGGCTTAATATATGAGGGCCTAAAAGAGAGAAAGCACTTTATGGTTTTCCCTAGTCCATGGAAGTGAAAGTGCTTAGGAGATGCTGTACCTATATTCTGGTGGTTAGCGTCTTGGAATGTTTTCCTAATGACTCTAAGGACCACCAATCCAATTTCTGGTTTTTTGTGTTTTGCATTGGTTTAGGCTGGTTTCAGAGACCTGGTTGGATCCTGTTGCACTGTTAAAGCAGCTTTCTTCTTTTTCTTGTTTCTTATTTGATTTTCCAGTCCTTAGGAGATGAATAAGTTTTCCTGTCCTTAAGCCCACACACCAAAAAATATCAGCACATTACTCTGTCAAAAACAATTTTAGCTGCTTTATTCTGTCAAATATTTTATACTTTTGGCCACAAATGTAAGTATGCCAAGTGAAAGAAGAAGTAATCATTGGCTTAGAATTCAGATCACATGAAGGAACTAGTTTTGGTTTGTGTTGGATATTTGACTTGTTTCTTCATTAATCATGTGTAATTCCATGAAAACTGTAGTTATTGTGTTTGATTGTCAGAGGAAAACGGATGATTTTTGTTAAAATGGTATTACTTGCTCATCATTAAGAGGGCTAAAAAAAAATGGAAAACTAATCAAGGCCACTCCCCACTCCCCACTGATCATATGGATATAGTGTTCTGGCACGAATTTTTTGGAGCTTGCTGTTTCTTGATACAACTTGAAAATCTTGCTGTGAAGAGCTTGTTATTTTTCAAGAGACTATTTCCTGAGGCACCAAGTTTCTTGTCTTGATAGCAGGTTTGACATGTTGCATCGTATCTAGTAGCTGTCTAGCTGTCTTTTTAATCTGGTAGTTTATGCCTGATTAACTCTTCTTCCTATCATATTCTTGTTTTGAGGCTCTTCTACCCATGATGGAACTATTGGCCAAGCATGCATATTAAATGTGTATATATTTATAGTTGAATATAAGTGTCATGCAATAAGTATACATCAAGAAGCCTAAGAAGTCAATAGAAATAAGCGTGGGGGAGCGGATGGGATGGAGGAGGAAGGGGGGGTAGGGAGATGAGGAAGAAGGAGAGGGAGGGGTGGTGATGGAGGGGAGGGTGGTGGCAGAAGGTGGAAAGTGTTGGTGGCAAGAGGTTGGGGTGGTAACGGATGAAGAAACGGTGGTGGTATTTTATTTATTTTGTGTATAGAAATAAGGTGAGTTGTATTTGAGAATTTTTATTTATTTATTTTGTGCATAGAAATAAGGTGCGTTGCATTTGAGAATATTTTTATATTTATTTTAAGTATAGAAAAAAGGTGAGTTATATTTAGGAGTTTTTGGGAATTTTATTGAACTCTAAGGGTATAATATCTATATCAGCTGAAAATTTGTTTGTTTCCAGTACAAATACTTGCAAAATGGGCACGTGTACCTCAAATCCATTAATTCAAATGATTTCCATCACTTTTTCAAATTAGTTCAAACCACAAGGTACTGGAGTGTGTGTTTTAAAACTATGGGGAGCTTTTCTGTAGGTTCACTTAACCACAGAGGGCTTTTCTGTATTTACCCTAAAAATAGAGAGTCCTTCCAACTCTCAAGAATGGAAGGAATTATGTTTGCTACAGAGAGAAATGAAGGGATTGGGCTAGAAAGAATGAAAGACGGAATTATGTCTTTGATTTTCCACATAGTATTCCTGTTATGTTCATCCAGTCACCTTTATCCTGCCATCTTGCCTTGAATATGTGCCTTGACAAAAGCCTCGACCATGATTCCCCGTCAGATGGGATTTACACATTGAGTCTTAGCATATGTATAAGTGGAGTAAAGGACACTAATATGGACTCCCCTCTAATGGTGAGCAAATTGAGAATACCCCAATTTTAGAGTTGGGCGCATTTGCCATCTAAATTGTAGCCTGGTGAAGCTTCCTTACTGGCAGACTTGGTCCAAGTCCCTTGGAATGGGGCACAAAAAGGTGGTGGTCCAATTGTCCTTATACCCTTCAAAAGCCCTTCTTTTCTTTCATTCACACCAGCTACAAGTGCTACTAAATACATCTTGTCCTTGTATCCTTTTCCAGCACAACATCACCTTTTCCACTGACTTGAGCGTAGCCGAGTATTCATGTGTGTTCATGTTCTATTTTGCAATAGAGCAGCAGATGGTCCTGATCTTCTCCCCTGTCCTTGCACAGATAACACTAACTTAAGAATCTTCCCCTTCTGAAATTCTCAGCTGTGGGAATGTAGTTCCAGGCAGTAGTAAAAAAAGACAAGACCACCTTTTTTGATGCATTTGAGTTCCATATTGTTTCCTGTGTCCTTCCCTGTGCCACCAAGATTGACTTAATAAATCCTGACGAGAAGGCTCTTCATCGGTTGAACCTCATCTTTTCTTAGAAAAGGATTCTGCAGTAACTTAAGACCTATTTGAGGAACAGAAATTGCCTATTGGTAGCCATGGCAACTACAGAGGGAAAATCCTAAACTTGTGCTATCCCATAGCAATATTCAGTCGAAAAGTTATTCCACATGTTCATGATTAGAGGTTCTCCTATCTGTTTATATTAGTTCACCAGGCACAACCATATGGGGTGCTATCATTTAGTTATCCCATGTTAGTTCCATTGCACTGAATGTTTACCTTCCATCTCTTGCTTCTACCAAAGCATCATCCTTATAGCAATTCTCCAGAGCCACTTCTGCAACAGATCTTCATAAGAAACCTTAATTCCCAAACCACTTTGCCTGATGGGATAAGTTACAGCACTCTGGTTTACCCTAGTATTTGTTTTTCCCCTTCTTACCATCCATAGGAAGTTTCTCTCCATCTGCTCAATGCATTTTAAGCTGGAGCTTGGAATAATGTGCAGAGATTGACAGTGAGTAATTGGTATTAGGGGATGGAACCTACTGTTCACATTCTGATGTTGGACAGCAAGTGGCTTAATGCTAATGTTTGAGACCAAGTAGTCTAACGTTTATACTCTTTGTTTTGATTTTAAGAATCAGATGTCCTTTAAGTGGCTTCTAAACTTCTTTTCTTTTCTGTAGGTATTTCCGGATGGAACCTTTGCCAGGTCGCAAGTATGTACTGTGCTCTAAACCTTTTTTCTTCTGTACTTCTAATCGAATTTTGCAAATCCAATTCTGCAGAATTTATTAATTTATTATGAATAATTGTTATTCTCAGTACTTTGCTTCAGATTAGTCAGAACTTTCAGGGTGTCCCTTTGGGTTGTTTTGGGGGGGGGGGAGGGAGGGTTGGGGGTGAGGGTGTTTTTGTGGAGGGAAGGAAAATAATAGAAGGGTGAAAAGTCTGTCCTATTCTTTTTTATATTAACCAGTTGACTACTGCCAGTGCGCTTGTGCCACCACTGCCTGGAGAAAAAGTTGTAAACTATCCTAATCGGCCAGTAGACACAACTACTGATTTTGAAGGAACAATTAGTCTTCAACCTTCTCAACCGGTATGTTTTTCAAGTTCATTACTTTAAGTCCCTTAATTCTATCAAAGCTTTTATTGTATGTGCATATTGCCACTGAGTGATTAAATTAACAAGAAGGAACAATATGATATTCTCTTTTCTACAAGGAGTAATAATACCTTCCAACATACATTTTGAATTATCTGGGTTTTGGTGTTTGAGATTGTTGTCCCCTGTAGCATCTAATTATGTGTTTATTTTCATTTTGCATAAGATTTATGGTCCACTCCCTTGCACAGTCTGTTGTCTATTGCATGAGTACTGGAGATGCAACTTAATATTTTGTTCTACTTGTTAATAGGCTTACAATGTTCATAACAAAATTCTGAGACATGAACTAGATGTTGTATTAGACCGTGTTTAGATGATATCAAGTCTCTTGGTTAATATCTAGTTATTTTGCCTCTACTACTTTCAGGATGTTCTCCTCCTCTTCCTTGATTTAAGCCTGGCTAAAATTGAAAAGAACACCTTTAGGGAAGCTGTTGAACAAGATTTTCTACCAATTAAACTTCAGGACTTGTAACCTTGTCCAACTAAGGTCTTAAAATGTTATTTCCAGTTTGCATATGTAAAATGAGAAACAAAGAACATATGCCATTTACCTCTTGTTACAAAATTTCGATATCTAGTGCCTATGCTAATCATATGCTTTAGAAATGATATTTTTTGCAAATATATTTGGAATATGTGTTACTGTTTAAACATGCAAATGATATACATCTTCACATTCCTTTACTCGTGCATTACACTTAATTATGTGTGCAATATTTGCTAAACATTTTTTTCCATCTATACTATATGAGATTAGAATCTATGTACCTCTATGTTATTGGAGGATTAATTTAGAAAAAATATAGAACTGAAAGTCTGTGCATATATATATATCCATATTTTGGAATACAAGCATAGATGTACTATCCCTTGGCTTTGACACTAGTCATTATATGATGCATTTATTTTTGCAAAAATTATGTTTTTCTCTTTATGTAAATATAGATTGCAAATATCAATATTTAGGGTTAAAAGATTCATAAATCTGTGCTGTATAATATCGACATTGTAAGTTCTCATCTTCTATTAAAAAAAAATCACGTCATAAACCTGTTCTTTTATTATGGATTCAACAATTGAAAAGTAAAAATATTGCATTTTCACTTTACTTTCAGATTAATATGAATGGCATTCCACACTTTTTAGAACTCAAGTTCTTCGTAAGGGAAACAAAATCTTATCACTCTGAGTAACATGTTACCCTAGCAGTTTCTTTTTTCTCAATTCAAGACAATGACCAGCTCTATGAAGATTGAAGAGAGTAAAGAAGGAAATAGAAGAAAAGACTTTGTGGAAATTATTTATATTTGAAGCTGTTTTGGAAATCTTCCATTGTGAAACCGGCCCCATATAGAGATAGGTTCATGTCTCCTGAAACAAGCCCTTTGATCAGGAATTGGCACAATGCTAATTATATATTTTACTGGATTAATTTCTTTTTGGTGGTCTTTTTCCTATTTCATTGTTTTCCTCTAACGTTTGTGCATTTTCTACCAAATCTTGGTATGGTTTTAGTTTGTTTCACCCAAACCACCATAGGTGGCAACCCTGTCAAACTGTTCAAGAAAAATATTGGTAAAACAACCATTTACATCATATCCCATAGCAAGAGAGTGGCATTCATTCAAGATTGACTAGACATGGAAAGTGTTAAGTGAGAGGTATTCTCCTAACATTACAGTCACATACTATTATTATAAATACAAGTTGGTCACTTATTGGTTATATGAGTTTGGGTAGATTGATTTTCTTCCCAAATTCTTTGGCTCTCAGTGGTAGCTAGCCTAACAGTGTAGACAAGTCCTGTTATAAAGTATCAAGGATAATAAAGCCGTCTTAAATTTGTTGAAGAACAATTGTCCGACTCTATCACAAACATTTAAAACATAACTCTTAAAATATTAAGGACGGTGAAATCCAATTCCAAGCATAGATTTGCTCTATGTGGTTTTGGCTAAGATTTGGGCCACCTTGCCATTATAATAGCGGGGCTGGCAAGCTGGTTCATGTTTCAAAGATTTGGGAAGCTCCTACTTTAATATATAGGGTCCCTATTGCGCCGTTTCAAGCTCAAGTTTGTTCTTTTGAATGATTATTTCAGGATGGCTTAATTGAAGTATCACATAATTGCAAGCCACAAGTTTTGTTCTTATGGAAGAGTGGACAGAAGTTTCCCACGAATTAATGTGTGCTCGAGAAAACTAGAATTAGAACTATGGTGTCTTATCAAAGTAGGATCTAATATTTTTAAAGGAGTAAAATAGTGAACGTGATTTGTGAAAATTGTATGACTCAGTGAAATTACTTGTCAGATTAGGATTTTTGGTTTTGAAAATGTTTTAGATGGCCTGATTCTCCTCGATCTTTGAAAAATTCATTTTGTGCCTGATATATACATGTTATATGCTAAATTGTCTGTAAGTACTAAGCAAAGGACTTTTAGAAGGGAAAGGGTTAGAATTCCCATGGATACATTAAGTCATATGACATCTGCGAGGGTGTAAAAGGATAAAGATGCCTTACTTTCCCTGCAAATAGCCTAATTCAGAGTATTCCTTGTAATTTCTGGTCTCATTGGAAGCTTCAAGAGCCTTACCTCACCATGATGCAATATTTTTGAATGGATATACTGTCTTCATAAATCAAGGTTTAGAAAGATGCATTACTCAGAAAAAGCTCTTTGGATATTAATCCTACTGTAGGGCAACCTTTACTGGGCAAAATTGAGAATAGTCATTAAAGCATAATATATCACGATTCCATGCCATTAAATTTTGCACATTCTCCATTAATAAGCACTTGAAAGTTGGAATTGTGATGCTTATATGGGTATTGATGTTTGGGTTCCGGTTGCTTTTTGCATGGCATTGGGTTTTAGAATGAATTGATCTGCTCTTCTGGATGTAGATGGATGTTGAAAAAGATGTCTGTCAAATTTGTTAATTGTTTTCTTTGTAATGTTTCTTCAAGTGCAAAGCATTTCAAAGACATCTGTGGTTCTTGAATTTGTTGCTGGAACCAACTCTGAACCACGTTGACTTTGAGGTGTGATGAATTGGCTTTTAGTGCTTCCAACTTTTTCTCAAAGCATTTATGGAATATCAGTGCAGTAGAACTTTTGCATCTATATAGGGAAAGGAATCATGTAGCCCTGTGGCTATAAGCAGTAACTTATCCCCAATTACTCTTGGACTTAACTGTTTGTCTAAAAGTTATCCTCAGACATACTCTCTCATAATTAAGCAGGCATCATCAGGAAATGCAGTATCTGGGGGCATGCCCGGTCCTCATGTGATGACAACAAGATCTGTTCCCCGCCCTATGCCTATGGGCATGCCACGGCTCCAACCTCAAGGCATGGCTGCTTATAATCTTACTTCTCAGGCTGGAATGGGTGGTGGGATGAATCCTGGTGGCATGCCTATGCAGCGAGGTGTTGCTGCCCAGGCTCATCAGCAGCAGCAGGTTTTCTTTTGTTTTGCTGAAGATGTACCTTGATACGACTTTTTTTTGTTCTTATGAATGTTATATTCTCTGGTGATAGATTAGGAGAAAGGACCCAGCGGGAATGACGGGATATCCTCCACAAAAAAATTCAAGACGCTTCTGAGGTAATTTTTCAATACTGTACTCAGAGCATATTATATAGCTTCTGTGCTGCTATTACATTATATTTTGACACATTCGGTAAGATATGGTATAGAGCCCAATAACCTCCTGTCAGGACCAGTTTTGGCAGTGGGGAGATTTGTCAAGGCCTTCGTATCAAGTTTTGTTGATAATTCTGTTAACACTCTTCTTGTTCATTGATCCACTGCACCGCCTTCTTGGTCCCTGTTATATATTGTTTAAAATTCCAATATCTAATTCTTCTTTTTTTTTTTTGTTTCCTTTTCTCTTTCTCTCTTTCTCTTTTTTTTTTTTTTTTTGGTTGCACAGATACTAGGGTTTTTGATTCTTGTCATGTAACGGGTGTACAAGCTACTAACAAATGATAGAATGTACTGTGATGTTATTTTAAAAGTTAATTATAACACAAGAAAAAGAGAGCAGCATCCAAAGCTGCCGAGCAAAGAAATTGATCGGGGCCTTTTGATTTAGGGGAGCTCCATCTGTTTGTATAGATAGTACTTCAAGAAAAGAGATTTTGCTGATGCCCAGAGAAGGCATCTTAGACTCATAAGTAGAGTTCTTCTCTGGTGTATTGACTGAGTAGGAATGTATATTTACCAGTTTATCATCACACGCCACTGTCATAGGTCTAGTAATTTGAGTCCTCTTATGTAGAAAGAAATATTTATTGCATATCATCTAATGAGCACTATTAGCCATTACCCATATTCAGCTTAACTGATATGTTTCTTCATTTCCCATGTAACAAGTTTCCATCACTGAATACAATCTGTTATTGATCATCTAAAAATACATGCTTCCTGCCGAATTTTTTATGCATCAGCAACTCACAATAATTAATGTGTGTGAATTTATTGTGCTGACATTTCTTTGATGCTCATTTTAGTAGCTGTTGGTTGGACTCTTGCTTGGTTTTGCTGATTAGACCAAATATATAATTTTTTTTTTATTTGTGTCATAATGAACTGTAAGTTTTCCCCAAATTCTTCTGCACCTTCCAAGTTCAACTAGTATGACAAAGCAAGTTCAGAAAGTATTGTGCACTGGGATTGGATGTTGTTGGCCGCCAGTTGAAATTAAAGATACGGAGTTGGTTTGAGGTTCTGAAAGGATTAGAATGACGGTTGTTATTTGCTACTAACGAGGTACAGAAAAGTGAGCGAAAGCCTTGAATCATCCATGAAACTTTTGTGTGTACTGTAGATGGTGTTGAAGGAACGTATTTGATCTTGAGATGGAACTCGTTTCTCAATGCTAGGGCATTTTATACCGCAATAGAAGCCAAAGTGAAGTTTTGATAAGAGGCAAATGCAAGATTCTTAATTGGTATGCCTGTCAGGTTTCCGGTGACTTGTTGAAGATCCTTAGTTTCCAGCCCATTGACAGTCTCCACTGAAACCTTTAATTCAATGATGTCCAGATTTTTTGAGTATTATCAGAACCCATAATCTCTCTCTCTCTCTCTCTCCCCCTAAGATGAAGTGATTATTCGCCACTCCAGTTGATATGCTAGGTATCGACATTAATGAATGTTTCTTGTCTCCCCACGCCATTGCAGGATCGCCTTCCCCAGAACAAGAAATCGTTTCACTCGCTCAAGTACTAAAATAAGTGCAATAGTTTAACAAAGATAATTCTTTATTGTGACTAATGAATGTTTACGCGATTCCCTTTCCATCTCTAACTTTTAGGTTCAGGATTTGAACCCTCAATCAGAGGGCGGAGAGAAAAGCCAGTGATACTGCTAGAGCACAAATTTTCCATCCAGTGCAAATCTAACCTGAACGTCTAAATTGCCTTCCTATCCTTCAATTTAAATGTTACAACAATCGTAGCACCTTTCGACATACACCACTTCCTCGATAAACATCGTTACCAGTATTGAAGAAGAGCATTTTGTCATCACTGGAATCAACCAAAATCTTGTAGTAAAGTATTGCTCAAAATTTGGCCCTCCTTTTCTTTTATTTGCCATCCTCAGATTCCTTTCACTGATTAAAAACCCAAGTGCATCCGTAAAGCCACCGAACCAGGCCACCACAACCACAACACTGCCATCATTATCCAATATTCAATTGCGATTGAAATGGGAATTATTCCCTTGTTATGCATTATGACATTATTAACTTGTGTTTGTGGAAGATGTCTGATGATTTCTTGATTAAATTAGGAGAAGAAATCCATCGCTAAAAGAAACACATAAACATGGAAGATCCCAACCTAACTTATCAAACATATGTATAACCATCAAAATCCTCTGATATTTTAGTTTGCAATCACATTCGGCATTGCTTCTTTCAGAATTCTGGGCTTTTGAAGTGGCTGTGAAAGGGCTTTTAGTTGAAGAAAGGGAGAAATAAGGCGGCTAAGAGATGTGTAATCTGTGTGAGACATGGGAGTGGTCTTTATCTAAGGGCGAAGCAGTGGTGCGATAGCTTGTTTCTGGAAGGGTGAGAGCCGAGGCTAACAATGGATGACTTGGAGGGAAAGGGAACTGAATTTGACAGAGCGAGAGTGGGAAAGATCAAAATCGAAATGGTGTTTTGACCATCTAAAAAGGGTAGTTTAGACATTTAAATAAAAATTGCTCTAGCGGAAAAACATCTATTTTGGCAATATCACAAGCTCGGAGAAATATGATAATAGGTACTTATTATTTTTCTTTACAATGTACTTCTCTTGAATTTTTGCCTATCCAATATTTATACCGGAGGGATTTCTTTTAAAGTAAATTTTAGATAGTTCATCGAGTCTCATCTTTTTCAAATTAATATGATTTTCCATGCAATATTGGAAGCTTGGGCCCTATGGTTTTTCCTTTTAAACCCTTTAATTTATTATTTATTTATTAAGAAAATCTTTGGCACAAAATAACCCTTTTCATGATAGACAAGGAAGCTTTACATTAAACTGTATATACATCAGAGAACCTTATACACATCAGGCTGGACTACTCTATGCACTCATAAGATAAAATCAGAGCTAATAAAATTGAATGTGGGCCAAACAATCTGGGAAAATCAGTAAAACAACGAAGATCTCTCCCTCCATTCCAGAGTCCAATCCAGATCTTCCCTATTCCGAGTCACTTTTGTACGAGAGACTATATGCCGCATGCAGCATTCACTGCTTCATGCACCACTTGCACAGGCTGTATCTTCCTCTTTTGAAAGATGCATCTGTTCCTTGCTTGCCATACAAAATTTTTAGCAGCAGCAAAATCTAGTCTCCTCGATGGATTTGGGGCAGGAACGATTGCAGGAAGCAATTGTTTTGAAAGGTTGATGGCTAAGATTTGGGCAAAAAAAAAAAAAAATGTAAGGTCCAAATTTCGTTTTATACATCATTTTTCACACCATGTGTGGGGTCCACAATATTTTGTTATATAGTTACATGTTATGCAAAGTGAGTTAATCGTGTACAAAATGCACAAAATCGGTCCGGACGGTTTTTCTGTTGACTATTCCTCAGCTAATTCCTTCAATTATTGTCCAAAAAATAAAAAATCGGAAGAATGTTGTTTTGACATAGGTATGGTACGAAACTATGGGTGTCAGGTTTGGTCAGCCTGGCAACAAAGAAAAAAAAAATTTATATGCTGGGCTGCTAGGCTTAGAATTTTTTTTTTTATCCATATGTTTTGGAGCAGCCAAAAAGGAGGAGGAAGAGGAAATTCATGATGAATCAGTTCTTGACTCGGTGATCAAATTTGTAGCTGATTCAGTTAAGCAATTTCTAGCGGCCACAGCCTGGACAAAGGGCCTTTTCTTGCATGTTTCTTGGGTATACTAGATTTTATACTCTTGCTAGCTGACCTTTCTACTATTCAAGAAAAATAATCTGACTTCAGGGAATAAGAAATAAAAATTAGTTTGAATGTAACTTGTGTGTGTGTGTGTGTGTTTTTTTTTTTTTTTAATTTTCCATGTAGATTTTAATGGCATTTGTAACTGTAGCTTTAGCTCATTTTTAGCTGTGATCGTTTGGTTACTGCAAAACAGCCAGATATATCCTCTATCTTAGCAATGGTTAGTATATATTACGTATAGTAGATTATTTCTTGAAATTTATTTAAGTGATATTAGTCTTAAAATTAGTAAGGATTTTAACTAATTGATGGTCAGCATATTTTTCTCTGTTGGGAAAATTTTTGAATTTTTATTTTCAGTTGCTTCTGGTATTTCAATCAATATGGATGGCTACATGGTGGCAGCGGATATGATACGAACAAAAATGGCTATATAGTGGTAGAAGGCAGCGGTAATTATAGTGGTAGAAGGCAATCAAAAATGTTAGGTATATGATACGAACTTGTGCCGTATTATGTACCTTACTTGAAAGCTGGCCCAATTTTATTCTCAGCATAAATGACTAAAAAACTAAGGAAAATGGCTCAAAGCAAATGACATAAAAGCTATTTGACCAGTTTCAATAAATCTGCAAATTAACTCCTTGAACTAGGGATTTAAGCAACGGATCCTTCTTCAACATCTTCAATATAAATTAAAGTAGGTTGATGTTAATTCTCCAACTTGACCCCTTCAATGCATTTATGAGCTCCCTCCATGGGTCTGTATGAGTCAAATTGCTCTTGAATAGCGCATACCAAAACCTGAATCATCACGCAAAATAACCATTTGAACTCTTTAACATGAGTTTTCGCAATTAAGTGAACTGGAACTTTCACACGATCATTGAGTGATCCTTGAATAGTTTGGACGCTAACCAGATTCATATCATCGTTGTTTGAGATGGAGTTAAACTTGTCTCAATAGAGAGATTGGTTTAAGGGAAGCAACGTTGAAAAAAAAAGAAACCAACAAAAAATTTCTATTTATTTATTTACTAATTTTATTTGAGTTAGATTTTTAGTAGTTGCGTAATTTAGGAATTTGTGTTTTATTTAGTAATTTCTTATGCAAGTTGGTTTCTTACTCAACAATAGGTTATAAATAAGATATTATTTAGAGTGTTTTCTTAAGATAGTCCAAGAAAGTTTGTAAGATTTTATTGTGGTATAACTTCTTCCATTGTTCTGAGATATAATAATATTGTGAATTTTTTATTTTTCTCTCCGACATATATATTTGAGTGTTTGTTTTATCCCTTCAATTTTGTAACCCTGCACGCATTAATTACGATTAGAACCCTAAATTTGGGTTCTACAGATTTGAAAAAGTTTTAGGTGTTATTTCATAATACAGTTTTATTTTATCTATGTGGGATCTCAACCAATGTGGTTAACTGGGCATAATCAAGAAGACATGTAAAGGTATCCAAAATAAAATAGTGAAAGTTCAAAAAATATGTCAAGCGGGGCTAATCCGCATATACCAGGATACTGTTACATAACTCCAAATTAATATTATTAGAATACAACACTACATAAACATTAACGAGTACAATAATCATCCTAGCTACAGGCCTTTTTAATTCTTTTTAAAGCTATTCATGTTATACTGACTTTTAAGTTTTACACTTAGAATATAAACTTATTGAAGCTAATTTCCATCTGGAGTAGAATATAGGGATGCGATTCAAAGATTAGTAAAGACGAGGAAAGTAATTTTAGTGGTTTGAAAAAGCAAATAAAATATTACAAGAAAAAGACATATTAATAAAAGTAGAAAATTCATTTTTTTAGGATGGGAAAGAAATTTTAGTGGGTTAAGAAAGCAAATAAAATGTGAAAAAAGAAAAAGACATATTAAATGAAAGTAGGAAATTCATTTTTTTTCGTTAAATAACAGTCTCGACAAATGAGAACTGAGGATTTGTTTAGTTCATGGATTGGATAAAATGGGATGACTCATTCTCGAATTATTAATTCTAGATTAAGTCATTCTCGAATTAATAATTCAACTTATCCATTGTTTGGTTGGTTCTACGTTGGATAAGATATATTGGAAAATAATCCTATCTATGCTTGGTTGGAGATTGGATGAGATAAGATTACTACTTTAATGACCAAAATACCCTTGATTTGTAGGATCATTTTAATAGAGTAATTTAATAATTTATAACTTTTATTAAAATAAACTAATTTGAAAACTTATAATTATAAAGTAAATCAAGGGTTTTGATATATAAAAATTTGCATTCACTAAAACTTAGCCCATTCGGGCCCTTAAAAATAGGTTTTAACCAAGTATTTATATCTAAATTTGAAATTTAATTAAATAATGGATCGAGTTTTGGCTAAATTAGAGTTAAATTGAATAAAATGCAACCCATTTAAGAGTTTTAAATGAGCCAAACTCAAGCCAACATAGAAGATTTTTCTTTGGGCGATCTTGAACTCATTTAAACCCTCATTCGCAAAACTCAATTGATAAGGTTATGTATTTATATAGAATTTTGTTGAGAAAATAAGGTTAGTAAGGGCAATTTAGTCCTTTTATTATGATGTATGTAGGGGTAAATTAGTCAAAACATTTAAATTAATTAATAGGGGTAAATTTGTCATAAAATTTAAAAGAATAAATATGAACAAAATAGTCAAAAAATTTTAATATAATTAGTAAGGGCAAATTAGTCCGTTTATTATCATATTATTATGTGAATGTATGGTTACATAATATTCAGTATGCATTTGTGTCATTTGCAAGGGCAAACTAGTTCAAATATTGTTATGCCAATAGTAGGGGCAAATTAGTCAAAAAATTTTAATTAATTAGTAGGGGTAAATTAGTCCATTTATGTTATATTACTGCATGAGGATAAGGTTATATAATTATAAGAGTATAAATTTATATTATTTGTAAAGATAAATTAGTTTAAAATTTCATCATTCTATCTCTTAGTCATCTCGGGATGACTAATACCACCTCCCTCTCATGAATAGGAGATTAATTTGGTTAATTGGGATGTATCATCTCATGTGTAAAATGTAACCAAACATTAGAGATACAAGATAATTAGACCAATCCTATATCATTCCATGAACCAAACAAACCTTAAGAAGTCAAAGATGTTAGGTCCGGAGACATAGAGATCTTGGGTTTAAATCTCTCTTCATCCACCCTTATTGAAAATTAAAAAAAAAAGAGTCGAAGATATTAGATTCTCTTAAAATGTTTCACGCTATAACGTGCATCAATATCATAAAAGTATTCTATGAACGTTGGGCACATCATGATTCATGTTTGTAGTTTCTAACATTTTTGTTATTTCAACCCACTAATATTTTTTATTAAATCCAATGAATTTTTAGTAATTTCACTTTGATCCATTAAATCTTAAAATATTGACAAACCCCAAAACGCTTTGTTTCTCATTTGAAACAACTAAATTTTAATTAAATTTATAGAATACTCTTTTAGGGAAGCATAACCGTTCAGAATTTATCCGTTAGTTTGAACCATTAATGTCCAAATTCCACTTTAGTTCAAAACCATAAAAAGGTTTTCTGGATATTTTTTAAGAGTAAATATTTTCTACACTGACGGTATAGACACTATCATCGTTGAATTCATGACATATGTGTAAAAGTTAAATTTCAAATTCAAATTTTACATAGTTATCATTCATCTAACGCTAATAATATATACACTGTCAGTGTAGGAAAGATTAATCCATTTTTCAAACATAAGGAAATTTTCTATATTTAACTAGAGTATGGATGGAAAATGAAAGTTGCATGTAGAAATTCCATATGCTGCAATAGTTTCAATATTTGTCCATCTCCTTTCTAGCAAACCCTTTATCCAGAGACCAGTTTGAACATAATGAATATGGTAATTGTATTTTCCATCGGATATGACATATAGCTGTTAGCCAACTTGAAACCCCTTTGTTGGAGAGCAGTTCAAAAGTAATGATAATGGTACAAATGTATTTTCTACCAAATATGACATACAAACGTAAGAGAATGTTCTAGCCATATCCCTTGGCACGAAGTAGTGCAGGACAGAAAACGTCAAATTGCAAAATACAAATGAGACTACTACTCACGTGTCCTTGCATCTTGCCAGAAAACTTTTTACATTTGGGTTCAAGAACAATGGAGATGAAAGCCTCTTTGATCTTCAACACCGTGCAAACAACTGAGGGAAGTGGTTATTGACGAAGTTCAACATCAGGGAGGAACAAAAGGATAAACGGTAAGAGAAGAAAGGATGCAAGCCTAGATTTTCGACTAAGCTCCATCAGAACACAGATTTTTTACTTGGGCCAGGAAAAAAAAAAAAAAACTCTGGCAGCAGAATTTGCTTTTCCTAGAAACTAAATCCTATATTAAGATATTTGGTACCTTACCACTAATTGTCTGAAAATTTGTATTTAAACTACAAGATTAAACTGAATAAAAAATGAAAAATGAAAATTGCTTTGTACCAAAATTTACATGATAAGTGGTCTCAACAAGCTTAATACTGCCTCATGATGCCTGAATGAGGTAAATTTATCTCAATTTGCTTCCATATGAAAAGGAAAACAACATTGTTTTTCATCCTCACACCAGATATTTCCAGAAGACAAAATTTAGGCACTTTTAAGCAACAAAGGATACCAGAGAGAGTGAGTGGTACATGCAAGGAAATTTTAGTTCCGCAAGCCAACCCCAAAGTGAAACCTCCCTGTACGTTGGTCATTAAATGCATATTCAAGTCTTAAAGGCCCCAGAGGAGAATCCACACGGATGCCAAGCCCATAGCCATATCCACTGCCGGGCTTTAGCCTTGCACCAGCAGGATCACCTGAATTTATGAAGTTCAATTACGTAAATCATGAATCATTATACTGTCAAAGACCTAAGTATATAATCATCACACTAGAGAGTTTCAGAACACAAAAGCAAGCCTTTAAGACCTAGCAACATCACTAGCATAGGCGTCATACCATCAAACCATTTCACTCTTTGCCTGGAAGAGCAATTACACTAAGAATCAAATGCACAATCAAATCTTATCCATATTTAGTTCCTCAAGTTCTTTCAAGTTTTCTTAAACCCACTTTCTTATATGTATGGACCACACCCATAGTGAAGACCAGATAACCCTCGAGGCTCACTTAACAGCAGCTTTAGTTGAGTGCTTCTAGAACTGTGCAAAATGCATCAAAAACTTGGTACCACTTTACTGAACAACTTTTTCTACTCAACACAGACAAGTAACGCGGAGTAGATTATTAACCTGCCAAAGAGTACAAGTTGCAGAGAAGACATTGAAGATCAGAAAGGCATACCTGGCACAATAGATCCAGATCCAAGATCAGTTCCATAATCAGCAAATATGACCCCTTCAACTGGCCCTGTCTGCAAATAGTTGAATTCATTACAAGACATTCTAAACAGGAGTAGTTCCTCATAGAGATTAGAGTCATTATCAAAGGATAAACCACAAATCATGATTTGACAATGCAAGGTTAAGCGGCTAAGAGAGTTTGGTTGTCCTCATTTGCTGCAGTTGGAGAACAATGAAACATCACCCATGATGTAAAAGGTCTTTTGTTGAGCTGGAGTTATTGTAGCAATAAGAATAAAAGAGCTAATTTATTAAAAACTGTCAATTTAAAGAGAAAGGAAGCACAGCACATTTGATTTAAAAGAACAGCTAAGAACGTTAAAACTGTCATTTGAATACCCTTTACTTTTGAATTCAGGAACGTTCTTCCAGAGATTGCTTTCTTTTGCTTCCTTTTTTGGCCAAATTACGTAGCCCTCTTCATAAATATGTTTTCTTATGTCATTCATGTTACACACTCAGTGCCTTAAATATAATCCAAAAAATGGAAACAAAAATGCTAAAAATCATGATAACAAAATACCATCAAAAGAAAAAGGAAAATCTATGACAATGTGCACCTGTGCGAATTAGAGAATATGTGCATATACACACATGCATATCCATATGTGTGTTATAGCACCAATTACACAGCAGAACTTTTGGAAGAAATTCTTATGCCAGCTTATAAAAGGCGATTAACAGAATCAGTAAGGAAAAAAATCCACTATTACTGCAAATCCTGAGGATTGAACTTTGAATCAAATTAGGTTCTCCACCTACCAGAGGGAATGAAACTTCTCCACAACCAATTGCACAAGACCGACCTGATCCAACAGCTCCTTCTTCATAACCCCGCACACTATTGGTGCCACCAATTGCAAATGCTTCATGAGGTGGAAAATTTCCCACAACATGTCCACCAGACAAACTACAAAGATGAGAAACCAAAGCAATCAATAAGCTAATCTTACAGTATAAAACAGACAATGATTTTTGTGAGACTCAAACCATGACATTGAAAACCAAAAGGTCCAACCCAATCTCGGTAAATACCAAATAATACTTGCATGAAAAAGAGTACACAGGTAGTACCTTAAACGAAGGCAAGCAGGACCAAGCACCAATCCCTTCCTCGCACGAGCATTCACTCTGTTGAAAACTAGCCATTCTGGCCAAACAGGAATTCCCTGATCCATGTTAAAAGCAAACTGCACAACAATTTCAACAATGCCAAAACATTAATACAGCAGGTCAATAAGTATAGAAACTCAGCACCAAAACATAGGATTGATCAAGAAAAGTTTACAATAAAGTTCAGACAACCAACCATTGAAGAACCTGGGTCTCCAGAACCAGTATAAACAGTCTCAAGTTTAGCTAGTAGCATGTCATCATGGGTATTGCCACTGCAGCAAAAGTATTACATTAAAAGATGTTCAATTTTGCAGTCTTAGTGGTCACCAAAATTGTAGCAAACATAAAAAATGCCTACCTTGCTGTAAGTGGGCTGCTATAGAAATCCCTTATAACAGGATTGCCTTTGTCATCATGAGCACCAGCACGCTGAAACATAGAACATTAGTTGCCCAGAAAGCAAATCAACAAGCAAAAAACTCAAGAATGTGCTAAGCGACTTAGCATAGTAAAATAAGGAACAAATAGTGAAGAATGATGAACCTAACAACAAAGGCATAATGCACAATGAGGAAAACTAGCATTTTGTTATATCATGACTTCTCTCCAAGCATAGCAGCATTTGTGAATACAAATCAAGCAAATGTAAAACATTGACAGCAACATAATTTTGTCAGAGGAAATAAAGTACAAAAAAGGGAAGTAAAATGAAGGTTACTGATACTTATGAAACATCAATTCGCAAGAAAAATAAGTTTGCGAGTAAGAGAGACTCAATTCGCAAATAGCTCAATTGAGCTCAGCTTGTTTGAGCCTACTCGAGCTTGAGTAGCACAAAAACATTCATATATCATTTTTAAATAAAAAGTGCGAAAAATTCCACACTTGAGAATATGAAATTTTGTGTGTGTAGAAGAGCTCCATTGAGCTTGACAAGCTTCTGAACCTCACAAATATGTAATCGAGCTCGAGGTCGCCAAGCTATTCGAGCTCAATCACTTGAAATTGAGCTTTCGACCATGCAAGCTAGCGATCAGCTGAATTTAGCTAGACTCTTTTGCAGTCCTATGCTTTATGATCAGCATCTGTATTCTTTTCTCTGATCCTTTTTAACCAAGTGTGCCCTTGCAAAGCCAACAATCAGATATAAAAGCTGAGATTTGAACATGGGTATGATATTAATACACCCTTTTTAACTTTTCCCACACCCTTTGTGTGTTTTTTAGGCCAAATGACAAGCATGCATGGTAGGCCAGAAGAAACATCATAGGTATGTGCAAAAAGCTAATTTTGTGTGGATATCACTGCCCTTTAAAAATTTAGCATGTACTTCTTAGAAGTTCATGCACTCTAGTTCAATTTCAACCAGGATACCAAACAGCAAAAACTAAATGATTGCCATATATGTTATTCACATAAACACAGAAATGCCTAGAGAAATAATGAACCAGTTTCTAAACAAAATAGGCACATAACTGCACATCAGGAAATTACCTGAAAAATAAGTCCCAGAGTTCCATTCCACTTTGGCCTGAATGGCCGGCTGTATTCAATTCCAGCTGTTACACGCCCGATCGTAAAGCTATTACTATCGGGTTGGTTCCCATGAACAAGTGTACCAGGGGTTCTTGAATTCTATTTAAAGAAACTGAGTCAAATAGAAATAGTCTCAAGTCAAAGATGAGATTTTGATCTAGTCCTACTACCTGGATCATGATTGACCTTGAGGTCCTTGTATCATCTCCTTCAATCCATGGGTCTGTATAGTTAATTCTGAATATTGAGTCAATTTGCCCCCTCTCCAATGACACATTAAGCTTTTGGTTTTTCCCGAATAGATTTTTGTGGTAAATTGCACAGCTGCAGTTAAACAATATGATAAAGCAGCATACTTTATAAATTTAAATAGGTATCATGTACTGAGATACACAACAAGCACAACAGCATTTTGCATCCCAAAAAACACTGCTGGACATAACCATGAAAACCCTGTTTAATACAGCCAGTGTTGTGGAGTAACACAGGCTCCACACATACAAACAGAAAGGACAGAATTTTTTTTTAATACAAGATGACTCTATGCTGGTCTTTCAGACAATTGTAACATGCATAAAGTGTAATATAGATCCCATTTACAAGAGCATATAAATAACATGATGAAAATTTAGCTTAACAGATATCCCAATCAGGAGCCAGATAATTTTTCTTCTTTCAAGGGGGATTTGGGTACAAGTAAAAGAGGGGTTGTTGATGAGAAATGAAATCCATTTACAATTTCAATTAGAAAGACCTCAAATATTCAGAAATAAAGAGTATGCAACACCTCATTTTCTGAGTTGATCAAACCAATTATATAGTGTTGTTAGAATGAAAGCCAACATCTTAGTAAAGAAAAACTCATTACGATGTAGTACTTCTAGTAATAACCAAAGAAAATAAAAAATCAATCAGTCGAGACGGAGACAGTCATCAGAACAGCATGCTAAAAGAATTTGAAGCAAAAGCTAAAACAAGAAAACAATGACTTTATGCTGAGAAAAATCATTTGTAGCAGCAAGATTACCTTCCTATCAGTCCAGCTAGAGGGCCACTTGTTATCCTACAAAACAAAGTCAACAAATTGCAGCAAAAGACATTAAAATTAGCACACACATACCTGTATGCACATGTGCCGATGCTAAATATCACATTTTTTATACACATACCCACTCGAAATTCCACCACCAGCTGAGATCCCCCCTCCACTTTTGCGCTCTACGATATTCAATGTCAAATCAATCTTGTTACTGTCTGCAGAGTAATGCCCAGAAAAGAGAAAACATTAAAAAGTAGTACAGAGATATATGTCACAATTTTTTACAAATAAAGCATCTAGAATGTTACGCAAAAGTTATCTGCTGATTCACCTCCAGCAGGCTGAGGAATTATACTAACATCTTCCATAATACCCATGGTTAGCAGGGTATCCACATCTCTTTTCCCCTGAAGCATACTGTACACCTACATCAGAAAAATTCAGAACCAAGTTACAAAAGGGAGCAAAATGTAAAATTTATTGCCAACAATGTTATGCATCTATAGAAAGTAAAGACAAACTGGTAACACCAAAATTATGATACTAAAATTGCTTGCCAATCCAGATTAAATCTTGTACAAGTCTTGCAACTAAGAAAGACTGCCACTAAATATGGACAAAGAAGTCAATTAAATCATATTCTTAAAGAAAATATGCTATATCTGGAAAGTGAAACATGATATATGCACAAAATGACAGTTTCCATGTCTTTGGAGTTCAACATAACAACTCTGTAGACATACAATATTTAATGCTTCTATAAAGTGTAATTATAGCAGTTCAGCTTCTGATTACTGACCATAGCCATTCATGGTTGAACATATAAAGTTTGTGGTATGTGAAACTTATGTAATACTCTTTTAAGTTCATTTGAGGAAAGAAGCATTAAAAACGAGACTACTTCAAATACGTCCAAAAATCATCTAGAGAGAGAAGAATTGGCAAGTCATGATTTCCTCATCATAAATGAAAATGCATTGCAATATTTAAGTAACAACCATTTAAAAGACACTTGACCCCGGTGAAATATGTGCAGTTTTACCAGTACGCCAACATGAACTGTTTCAAGAATGTTTCCCCATTATGATCAATTCAGTAAACTTGGCATCAAGTTTTTCACAGAGCATTTAGATTCAGGACCCCATGAAAAGAAAGTTGTATTCTTTATAATAAAGAGGTTTCTTGATAGCTCAAGGACATCTAAGCCAATAAACACACCAAAATCAGGTAAATGAATAAGGTTACTGTGAATTAGACCTGTCCCTTCTTTGTGGTAAGTTGGCGTAGTATTGTTTCAGGCCTTGTTTTGCCAACAGTTGGCTCTCCACTGTAGTAATAGGAAAAATTAGGATGTATGAGATCATCCTTAAGAGGAAAATTTACTATGCGATAAACATAACAGTCCAGAATCAAGTTATTACGTCCTGTCAAGAAAACGTATTGTCATATTGTTGACCTCAGCTTCTGAAACCTGTAACCTAATAATGCCACCAGAGAGAATCTCTATACCTGATACCTAGAAATGGATCAAGATTCAAGAAGATATGAACTCTTTGTCAACTTGATGGCCTCACAATTATCCAAGTCCTATAACTCTAAGACGGAAAACAAAGGAGAAACCATTGTTCATGTGAGATTAGACACTAACCATGCCAAAAAGACCCCTCTCCATATACCAACCATTAATGGAGTTTATAACATCATCCAGCCGCCTGATGTTAACCACTTTTCCTGCATGACTTGACAAAAACATAAGTGCAACTCAAAACACAAGAAAGCTATAAATTAAAATATTTGTAATATGGAATTCACGGCAGAAGCAGAGGCACTCTTGCAAGCTTCAGGTATTTGGGTCAATAAGCACCAGAAAACGTACCATATCCATCACGAAAGGCATCCTCTATAAACTTTGATGGAAGAACATTAGCTCCTTCGCACACCAACCCCTGGAACTCTTGGTTTGGTTCTACCTTGTGCCAAAGGAAACTCATACAAATAACTATACATTCACAGAAAATTCTGTGTCTAAACAACCGATAAGTATCCTGTAGTAATCAGAAATTTATTCAACATGACATGCAATTTTACATAAATAAATGAACATTTCAAGGAAGCCTGTAAGAAAATTCTACAATCCTATTACAGCCCATTGCTTAGGAACTGAGGGTCAAAAGCTGACCACGGTTTAACAAGAAGAATTAAATAAAAAGGGCCAACATAGGTTCTAGCGGTTTATTGACAAATCCATTGTTTGTGTCACAAATAAGTGACTAACTACCAAAAAAAGAAAAAGCAAAGAGTGCGCCGCACATATAAATCTCACCAGGTGCATGCCACCTATCTGTAGGACTTGCCCATGGTGCATGACAGCAGGGTCAAAAGAAATGTACTTAATTTTGTTGGTAAATATCTTTTGGACTTTTTCTTGATCTAAGCTTTTTTTGTGACATTCAGCCATAGATAGGCAAAAGTCAGTGAAAGTACATATATAGAAAGCAAGGATCCCAATCTTACACAAACTAAGAATTGCCATCAATCAGATAGAAATGATCAAGCTTTTACTTAGCCAAGGAGGCATTGGCCTAGAGGCTAAGGTTGAGGCACCAAGAATTAAAGGTCCTGAGTTCAAATCCCTGTTTCCACTCCCTGTTTCTTAAATCCTACCCCTCCCCTACTAAAAAAAATAAATGAAAAAAAAATCAAGATCTTATTTTTTTCCTCTCTCTTTCATGTATAGAGTGGATGTTATTCACAGCAAGCATATTTTTTTTCAATAAAGATATCGAATTACAATGTAATGACCAGACAAAAAGTGATAATTTTAGAGCCCATTTGATTTGCAGGGAATTACTTGGGAAAGTAATCAAACTGTAAGTTTTGGTAAGTTAAAGCACCTCAGATTTGAAAAAAGAACCATGAGGAGGAGGACAACATAACCAACATAGAGAAATATTCATAGTTGTAGTGGTTATGCAGTGACTTCTGAATGAGTTTAACTGAAAGATGTCTACAATCAGCCTTTAAAACTGTTGAGGGATAAAAGGTCCCCAAAAGCCATGGCCAACAAACAGCCCATCGGCAAACATTGATCTATTGCAAGGTGCACTATATTAGGTTTATTGCAAGGTGCACTATATTAGGTTTGCCAGACAACGCAGACAAATAAAATTTTATTTCAGCGACTATATACAAGAATCTTTAAAAGAAGTACAATTCTAAGTGACAGGGCTTGTATTCATCCTTCAAGATTGAATATTCTCAAAGAATGGGACCTTACTCTTCAAATATGACAAAGGCGTCCTATTTAAGCACACATTCATCACCTACCTGGCTCCATCAAGCTTGAAAATAATCTCTCCCATAGTTTCAACCCCTCCACCTCCCTCAGCTTTAATCAGGAGGCAATTGAGAATTAATTCCTTCTGTGAATTTATAGGTTCAATTAGATTGTTACACGCTTTCTTCCTGTGGAAACAGATTTGGAAGAGCAGTGCCCCAAAACAGTAGCTCTTTTAGCTTGGGAAGCTGTGGCACAAAAATCCTAACTGGTAATATCTTAAGAAAAAGAACACCCTTTTCACCAATCTTTTCAAAGTACTTTCAATTTTCTGCTCCAATATGCACTATTTAAAACTTGCAAGTTCCAAAGGAACTATTCCCAAGTCCATCTCCACAAAATTTACATCCTTCTCAATCCCCTAAATTGACTGTACTTCCTCTATTTCATTCCAAAAGCAAACAAATGACAATACAAATGCATGAGTTATATTTAATCAATCCCCATACAAGGAAAATAAAATTGCTGAAAACATAAAGACATAAAATAAGCACACAAGTACTTGTGGAACGTAGAGTACCTGAAACACCAGTCGAATGCCATCCCGGGTATCGACTGCAACCGGCATGCAAGAGGCAAAATATCCACTAGCAATTATCCGATGAACATCCTCCTGAACATCACGAACGGTCAATGCTGAATTCGGTCGGGAAGCCTTCAAAGCATTTTTGGCCTCACTCTCCAAATCCTTCCTTTCGAGTTCATCTCCATCTTTGTTCCTCACCCACACTTCACTTATCAAAACCCTCTCTTCATCACGACTTGTAATCTGAGTCTGGCTCGGACTCTTCAGCACTGTCTGATTCGTGGACCCACTCAAGTCAGACTCGGCATTACCACCATCAGAAAGTGCAAGAGAAGCAGAGCAGAGGAGGGAGGACTTCAAAGGAGGGTGAAAGCGGAAGGAACTAAGCAAATTCGGGGGTTTAGGGAAATTAGTAAAGAAATTGGTGATGGACTTCTTTTTGAGGTTAAAGTTGAAATTGAGAGGCTTTTGGGGTTTCATTAGAGAATTGATCAAGAACTGAGAGGTGAATTGGAGCTTTGAGAAGAAAGTGATAGAGGAATTGTGACCAAGTGGTGGAAGCTTGATAGAGCAAGAAGTGAAGCGGACGTCATCGTTTCTTGGCATTGTGGATCAAAAGCAAAAATTCTGCACTGTGTTAGAGCTGTAAAATTGTTAGGTTTTTATGGGATTAGAGTAGGTAGGAGAGTGATTCCCATGTCAGTGACGAGACAGAATGTGAAGAAAAAAGTGGAAAACATATGTCTAGACATAATGGAATCTCTGCAGTTATTTGAATATGTCTCAATCAGCAGTTAAACACATTCCAACAACCTGAAAAATGGTACCAGAGAAAAAAATTCCTATTTATGAAAAACCCAAGGAGCTCAAAGATACCAATAAACATTCATAGCCATGTATTTCCATCGGAAAACTTAAAGTACCAGAAAAAGGAAGCAGAAAAACCGTAACTCGAAAGCAGAATAAAATTCAGAGCTTGAATAACAATGCAGATGGCTACACCCATTCAGACACAAACACCGACATTTTTATCCAGAATTAAAAACAAAATCAACGTAATCATACATTTAATAAACGCAAAAAAGAATAATAAACAACTTACCGAAATTGCGAAGATTTTTTGGCAAAAGTTCGAATTCCAAATTGGAGTTTGAATTTAGTGAGTGTCTTGGAGTGATTGAGTGAGGTGATACGGTTAGAGTCCGAGCTTTGGAGAAAAACGACGTAGTTTCGTTGAGTTTGCTGCTCAGGTATAGGTTATGATACCAGGGTTTCTCGGTTCTGATGGATCCGGGAAGCTGGTTGGGTTGGGAAAGGCCGTAACCGTAACGAGGGGAGACTCTTATACGTCAATTACTGCGACTTTACGTCTATTTCGGGTCATGCTTCTTCTTTAGTGTTTGCTACCTGCTTCTGTGCTTAATCCCGCATGAGAAGAGAGAGGAGGTTTTTGAAACGCCTATACCCGGTAAACTCCCCGGTGCTGAGAAGAAAGCTTAAACCTTGTTTGGATTGCTGTTTTTCGTCAAAAAATTACGTCGTTTTCGGTAATCACATTTTTCTATTATTCTTTTTCCTCACATACATCAAATTGCTACAGTAATTTTTTCATAAAAAATCATGAAAAATACAATCCAAACACAAACTTAAAATTCGATTGGCCTTCGAGGGCACTCAATACACACTCACTCAAGGACAAGAATTTGAATTCAAAAAGGATGAGGCCTTCGGCTGTTGGTAAAAAGAGGATGAGTTTCCGAACAAAATGGTTCTTTCTGCTTGTCGAGCAGTCTCACTTCGAATGTGTCTTCATACCTACCAACCCTTTGTCACCGCTACTACTACTTCCCCCCAGTTGCTTCATCACCGGTCACTTTGTCACCTTGCTCATCTTGATCACCGGTCACTTTGTCTCTTTGCTCACCGGTATCACCTGTCTACGAGTCAGTAAGACAACCAGCATTAAGTATTGAGAAAAGATCCAGCAACCCATTATGCATCACCTGGTAATAATTTAACACCAAATATAATTTAACCCATTATGCATCACCGGTATAATTTAACCCATTATACTACCCATTAAGACTTTATAATTTAATACCAAATAAAGCCACATTTAAGAAGAGCAAAATTGGACATCTCAATTTCCAACTTTTCACAAGAGTTTTCATAACCAAAATAATAGATAGTTGTTTGTAAATAAGTACAGACGAAGCAGAAGAAAAGCACAAAACACCGATGACAACTTGTCAAAGAAATGCAACTCAAATTACATATCGAATTGAACTATCAAATATCAAAGATTTGACAAACAAGCTGTGTATCAAAGCAAAACATGAAGTGGCCCCTAGCACACCTTTATATGAAAGAAGAAAAAGAACCTTTATGAAAGAAAAAGAAAAAAGAAAGCAGAGATTTTGGAAGAATACCATGCGTTTCTCTAGGTTCCCCACTCTTAGTTGCAGGTTTTTAATCATGTCTTTGAGCATTCGGGTTTGTTCGTCGGTTTTGTCTACCTCCTCCTCTATATCCTTTTCCGGAGTTGAACTCTATTGCTTTGAAATCCAATGAAGCCATGCTATGGTCGAATCATAGCACACCATATCGTTGACAACTCTAAGCAAATGGAACCGATTTTCCAGGCCCAAACAGCATATAACAAACTGTAAAAGATTAAAACAATAAAGGATAAAAAGAAGAATAAAATAAAATTTGATTTACATTGTAAATTTATAATTTTTTCTCACCCATCCTAGTTTAAGACACCAAAGTGTCCTGTATATACAAAACCCCGAAGGGATATGGTACAGCTGAGAAATATCTTTTGCAACGATAAAAGTAGCCACGTTAAAAAGTGGCTCTTCCAAAGATCTTTTTCCTTGGTGGAAGAAGTATGTCTGCAAAGTCCAGGAAAACACAAAAAATAAAACATAAAATCTTTAAATCTTTAAAAAAAATATGCTATAATACTCAAGAATCTCCTACCGAAGAGATCAAACAAAAAGAGCTCTTATAAACATCCGGTTTATCGCCCTTTTTCATTTCGTCCCATCGCCAACCGCACACCATGCCATACTCTGTCGCTGTTGCTAGTGCTGCAATCAGAATAATTTTCGGTGGAATGACACTAGCACCACCTTCAGGGAGGTTCAGGCTAGCAAATGCTAGAGAATACGGAGCAGAATTTTGAAGGGTACGGAAACGAGGAGATGCTATGCGGACGGTGACGGTGGTGGTGGTATTGGGAATGCAACGAAGGGTGATGATGATGCGACGGCCAAGAATGCGATCCGGGCTGACCTGCGGCGAATTGAGATGATTGGGCGCAACCGAGCTGAGAGGGGAAAATCGAACGGACTATCCTGCAAAGAAAGAACAACGGCGGGACTAGGGTCCCCGGAATAGCTCCGATGGTCAAGTCAGTAGAGCTCATGAATAAGGCAACAGTATATAGCACTGTAGATGGCGTAACTTGTATGGTCGTGTGGTACCATATTTCTAAGATTCAGGGTAGTGGTTTCCATATAGGAGTAGGAGTCCCCTTAGGGTTCGGAGTTCTTTTAGGGTTTCGTATGACAACCCCTAAAGGTTCGGAGGCGGCGGTCCACTAGGCCCACTCTAGGGAGAGGCGGCGGCAGTGGCTGAGCTGGCCTCCTTCCAAACCGAGCTGAGGCGTCCGAGCTGGGAGACCTCTATTGCCGACCTCGCGTGTGCCAAAGCCGAGCTGACACGTGTCATATGTGAATTGGCCCCACTAGGGTCTAGGGTCGGCGGGACTAGGGTCCCCGGAATAGCTCCGATGGTCAAGTCAGTAGAGCTCATAAATAAGGCAATAGTATATAGCACTGTAGATGGCGTACCTTGTATGGTCGTGTGGTGCCATATTTATAGGATTCAGGGTAGTGGTTTCCATTTAGGAGTAGGAATCCCCTTAGGATTTGGAATTCTACTAGGGTTTCGTATGACAACCCCTAAAGGTTCGGAGGCGGCGGCCCACTAGACCCACTCTAGGGAGAGGCGGCGGCAGTGGCCGAGCTGGTCTCGTTCCAAACCGACCAGAGGCGTCCGAGTTGGGAGACCTCTATTGCCAACCTCGCTTGTGCCAGAGCCGAGCTGACACGTGTCATATGTGAATTGGCCCTACTACAGTATTCATCAGGAAAGAACCCTCATTTGTACCTTTTCAAACTGATACCATCCGCAGTGCTTGTCTCCTTTGTGGGGAGGTCTTATTGTAGTGTTTTTCAGCCTTATTAAATGCAGTTCAAAAAATTTATCTATTTTTCCGTAACTGCAAAGTAACGTCCTTGCAATATAGGTCTGGCCTTCCAGCTTATTATGGTAAGTTGGACATTCACAATTTTATCCCCACTGTGCAACGCGCGATTAATACCTCCTAATATTTTATAATCCTTGTTTGAAGCTTCTTCACTTAATGTTTGGTTCAACTTGAGGCGTTAATTTTAATTATTTAATTTTAAAATTGATAATTCAAAATCTAAGGAATATTAATTCGGTCATATTTATCCCCACCCTCAACAACTTTCAGCTGAGAAATTTTATTACAGTCTAAACCAATTATTTGACAAATTTAATAGTTGAGTTTTCACTAGTGGGAATGCCCTGAAGAAGAATGTGGAATTCATAATTATACTTTAAGATTGTGGGGTCCATATTTGTTCAGTTAAGAGTATTTTAATTGTGAGAAATAAACTATTAAACTTGCCTAATAAATAGTAATTAATATGGACGGTGATAAAATTCCTTACCTCAGCATCTAGAATCAGAAAACATATCATCTATGTGAAACTTTGAAATTCATCTCTAGACTCTAATCTTATGTTATATACACTTATTATTATATTAAAAAAGGCCGATTTTGCTGTTTTTAACGGTGCAAACAAGGGCAGTTCGGACCAATTTCTGTCTCATGCATACCGTGTTCTTCCGTCCAGATTGCGCTTTTCATTCTAAGTTTTAAGGCTAGACGGCTAGACAGTTTGATATAAAATCAAGAAGTCAATGAACAACTTGTTTAAAAAATATTTTAAAAAATTCACATCTTTTTCCAAATTATTATTATTTACTAACTACACGTTATTCAGTCTTGTACTATCCAAAAAAAAAGGTGAAAAAATGAAAGACATTTTTTAGAAATAAAAAGTGTCAAAAGACTCTCAAATTGATTTTTGTCGATTTCATCTTTGCAGCGTTTTTACGAGTAGGTTTAATAAGCGATTTCGCACCAGAGCTCGGCTCTCCACTTTTGCAATAAACTAACGCAACTAGTATCTGTATATCCTTATACTACTACTTGGGTCAAGGTGCTACAGTCAAAACCATGATATTCTATAGTCAAAACATGGTTGTCTTTACCTATACCGCTACTACTACTTCCCCCCAGTTGCTTCATCACCGGTCACTTTGTCACCTTGCTCATCTTGATCACCGGTCACTTTGTCTCTTTACTCACCGGTATCACCTGTCTACGAGTCAGTTAGACAACCAGCATTAACTATTGAGAAAAGATCCGGCTACCCATTATGCATCACCTGGTAATAATTAACACCAAATATAATTTAGCCCATTATGCATCACCGGTATAATTTAACCGTTTATGCTACCCCTTAAGACTTTATAATTTAACACCACATAAAGCCACATTTAAGAAGAGCAAATTTGGACATCTCAATTTACAACTTTTCACAAGAGTTTTCATAACCAAAATGATAGATAGTTGTTTGTAAATAAGTACAGACGAAACAGAAGAAAAGCACAAAACACCGATGACAACTTGTCAAAGAAATGCAACTCAAATTACATATCGAATTGAACTATCAAATATCAAAGATTTGACAAACAAGCTGTGTATCAAAGCAAAACGTGAAGTGGCCCCCAGCACACCTTTATATGAAAGAAAAAAAGGAACCTTTATGAAAGAAAAAGAAAAAAGAAAGCAGAGATTTTGGGAGAATACCATGCGTTTCTCTAGGTTCCTCATTCTTAGCTGCAGGTCTTTAATCATGTCTTTCAGCATTCGGGTTTGTTCGTCGGTTTTGTCTATCTCCTCCTCTATATCCTTTTTCGGGGTTGACCCATGTTGCTTTGAAATCCAATGAAGCCATGCTATGGTCGAATCATAGCACACCACATCGTTGACAACTCTAAGCAAATGGAACCGATTTTTCAGGCCCAACAGCATACAACAAACTGTAAAAGATTAAAACAATAAATAATAAAAAGAAGAATAAAAATAAAATTTGATTTACGTTGTAAATTTACAATTTTTTCTCACCCATCCTAGTTCAAGACACCAAAGTATCCTGTATATACAAAACCCCGAAGGGATACAGTACAGCTGAGAAATGTCTTTTGCAACGATAAAAGTAGCCACGTTAAAAAGTGGCTCTGCCAAAGATCTTCTTCCTTGGTGGAAGAAGTATGTCTGCAAAGTCCAGGAAAACACAAAAAATAAAACATAAAATCTTTAAATCTTTAAAAAAATATGCTATAATACTCAAGAATCTCCTACCGAAGAGATCAAACAAAAAGAGCTCCTATAAACATCCGGTTTATCGCCCTTTTTCATTTCGTCCCATCGCCAACCGCACACCATGCCATACCCTGTCGCTGTTGCCAGTGCTGCAATCAGAATAATCTTCGGTGGAATACACTAGCACTACCTTCAGGGAGGTTCAGGCTAGCAAATGCTAGAGAATATGGAGCAGAATTTTGCAGGGTGCGGAAATGAGGAGATGCTATGCGGGCGGTGACGGTGGTGGTGGTATTGGGAATGCAACGAAGGGTGATGATGATGCGACGGCCAAGAACGCGATCCGGGCTGACCTGCGGCGAATCGAGCTGGCTGGGCGCAACCGAGCTGAGAGGGGAAAATCGAACGAACTACCCTGCAAAGAAAGAACAACGGCAGGACTAGGGTCCCCGGAATAACTCCGATGGTCAAGTCAGTAGAGCTTATGAATAAGGCAACAGTACATAGCACTGCAGATGGCGTACCTTGTATGGTCGTGTGGTGCCATATTTATAGGATTCAGGGTAGTGGTTTCCATTTAGGAGTAGGAATCCCCTTAGGGTTCGGAATTCTACTAGGGTTTCGTATGACAACCCCTAAAGGTTCGGAGGCGGCGGCCCACTAGACCCACTCTAGGGAGAGGCGGCGGCAGTGGCCGAGCTGGTCTCGTTCCAAACCGACCAGAGGCGTCCGAGTTGGGAGACCTCTATTGCCAACCTCGCTTGTGCCAGAGCCGAGCTGACACGTGTCATATGTGAATTGGCCCTACTACAGTATTCATCAGGAAAGAACCCTCATTTGTACCTTTTCAAACTGATACCATCCGCAGTGCTTGTCTCCTTTGTGGGGAGGTCTTATTGTAGTGTTTTTCAGCCTTATTAAATGCAGTTCAAAAAATTTATCTATTTTTCCGTAACTGCAAAGTAACGTCCTTGCAATATAGGTCTGGCCTTCCAGCTTATTATGGTAAGTTGGACATTCACAATTTTATCCCCACTGTGCAACGCGCGATTAATACCTCCTAATATTTTATAATCCTTGTTTGAAGCTTCTTCACTTAATGTTTGGTTCAACTTGAGGCGTTAATTTTAATTATTTAATTTTAAAATTGATAATTCAAAATCTAAGGAATATTAATTCGGTCATATTTATCCCCACCCTCAACAACTTTCAGCTGAGAAATTTTATTACAGTCTAAACCAATTATTTGACAAATTTAATAGTTGAGTTTTCACTAGTGGGAATGCCCTGAAGAAGAATGTGGAATTCATAATTATACTTTAAGATTGTGGGGTCCATATTTGTTCAGTTAAGAGTATTTTAATTGTGAGAAATAAACTATTAAACTTGCCTAATAAATAGTAATTAATATGGACGGTGATAAAATTCCTTACCTCAGCATCTAGAATCAGAAAACATATCATCTATGTGAAACTTTGAAATTCATCTCTAGACTCTAATCTTATGTTATATACACTTATTATTATATTTAAAAAGGCCGATTTTGCTGTTTTTAACGGTGCAAACAAGGGCAGTTCGGACCAATTTCTGTCTCATGCATACCGTGTTCTTCCGTCCAGATTGTGCTTTTCATTCTAAGTTTTAAGGCTAGACGGCTAGACAGTTTGATATAAAATCAAGAAGTCAATGAACAACTTGTTTAAAAAATATTTTAAAAAATTCACATCTTTTTCCAAATTATTATTATTTACCAACTACACGTTATTCAGTCTTGTACTATCCAAAAAAAAGGTGAAAAAATGAAAGACATTTTTTAGAAATAAAAAGTGTCAAAAGACTCTCAAATTGATTTTTGTCGATTTCATCTTTGCAGCGTTTTTACGAGTAGGTTTAATAAGCGATTTCGCACCAGAGCTCGGCCCTCCACTTTTGCAATAAACTAACGCAACTAGTATCTGTATATCCTTATACTACTACTTGGGTCAAGGTGCTACAGTCAAAACCATGATATTCTATAGTCAAAACATGGTTGTCTTTACCTATACCGCTACTACTACTTCCCCCCAGTTGCTTCATCACCGGTCACTTTGTCACCTTGCTCATCTTGATCACCGGTCACTTTGTCTCTTTACTCACCGGTATCACCTGTCTACGAGTCAGTTAGACAACCAGCATTAACTATTGAGAAAAGATCCGGCTACCCATTATGCATCACCTGGTAATAATTAACACCAAATATAATTTAGCCCATTATGCATCACCGGTATAATTTAACCGTTTATGCTACCCCTTAAGACTTTATAATTTAACACCACATAAAGCCACATTTAAGAAGAGCAAATTTGGACATCTCAATTTACAACTTTTCACAAGAGTTTTCATAATCAAAATGATAGATAGTTGTTTGTAAATAAGTACAGACGAAACAGAAGAAAAGCACAAAACACCGATGACAACTTGTCAAAGAAATGCAACTCAAATTACATATCGAATTGAACTATCAAATATCAAAGATTTGACAAACAAGCTGTGTATCAAAGCAAAACGTGAAGTGGCCCCCAGCACACCTTTATATGAAAGAAAAAAAGGAACCTTTATGAAAGAAAAAGAAAAAAGAAAGCAGAGATTTTGGGAGAATACCATGCGTTTCTCTAGGTTCCTCATTCTTAGCTGCAGGTCTTTAATCATGTCTTTCAGCATTCGGGTTTGTTCGTCGGTTTTGTCTATCTCCTCCTCTATATCCTTTTTCGGGGTTGACCCATGTTGCTTTGAAATCCAATGAAGCCATGCTATGGTCGAATCATAGCACACCACATCGTTGACAACTCTAAGCAAATGGAACCGATTTTTCAGGCCCAACAGCATACAACAAACTGTAAAAGATTAAAACAATAAATAATAAAAAGAAGAATAAAAATAAAATTTGATTTACGTTGTAAATTTACAATTTTTTCTCACCCATCCTAGTTCAAGACACCAAAGTATCCTGTATATACAAAACCCCGAAGGGATACAGTACAGCTGAGAAATGTCTTTTGCAACGATAAAAGTAGCCACGTTAAAAAGTGGCTCTGCCAAAGATTTTCTTCCTTGGTGGAAGAAGTATGTCTGCAAAGTCCAGGAAAACACAAAAAATAAAACATAAAATCTTTAAATCTTTTAAAAAAATATGCTATAATACTCAAGAATCTCCTACCGAAGAGATCAAACAAAAAGAGCTCTTATAAACATCCGGTTTATCGCCCTTTTTCATTTCATCCCATCGCCAACCGCACACCATGCCATACTCTGTCGCTGTTGCTAGTGCTGCAATCAGAATAATTTTCGGTGGAATGACACTAGCACCACCTTCAGGGAGGTTCAGGCTAGCAAATGCTAGAGAATACGGAGCAGAATTTTGAAGGGTACGGAAACGAGGAGATGCTATGCGGACGGTGACGGTGGTGGTGGTATTGGGAATGCAACGAAGGGTGATGATGATGCGACGGCCAAGAATGCGATCCGGGCTGACCTGCGGCGAATCGAGCTGGCTGGGCGCAACCGAGCTGAGAGGGGAAAATCGAACGGACTATCCTGCAAAGAAAGAACAACGGCAGGACTAGGGTCCCCGGAATAACTCCGATGGTCAAGTCAGTAGAGCTTATGAATAAGGCAACAGTACATAGCACTGCAGATGGCGTACCTTGTATGGTCGTGTGGTGCCATATTTATAGGATTCAGGGTAGTGGTTTCCATTTAGGAGTAGGAATCCCCTTAGGATTCGGAATTCTACTAGGGTTTCGTATGACAACCCCTAAAGGTTCGGAGGCGGCGGCCCACTAGACCCACTCTAGGGAGAGGCGGCGGCAGTGGCCGAGCTGGTCTCGTTCCAAACCGACCAGAGGCGTCCGAGTTGGGAGACCTCTATTGCCAACCTCGCTTGTGCCAGAGCCGAGCTGACACGTGTCATATGTGAATTGGCCCTACTACAGTATTCATCAGGAAAGAACCCTCATTTGTACCTTTTCAAACTGATACCATCCGCAGTGCTTGTCTCCTTTGTGGGGAGGTCTTATTGTAGTGTTTTTCAGCCTTATTAAATGCAGTTCAAAAAATTTATCTATTTTTCCGTAACTGCAAAGTAACGTCCTTGCAATATAGGTCTGGCCTTCCAGCTTATTATGGTAAGTTGGACATTCACAATTTTATCCCCACTGTGCAACGCGCGATTAATACCTCCTAATATTTTATAATCCTTGTTTGAAGCTTCTTCACTTAATGTTTGGTTCAACTTGAGGCGTTAATTTTAATTATTTAATTTTAAAATTGATAATTCAAAATCTAAGGAATATTAATTCGGTCATATTTATCCCCACCCTCAACAACTTTCAGCTGAGAAATTTTATTACAGTCTAAACCAATTATTTGACAAATTTAATAGTTGAGTTTTCACTAGTGGGAATGCCCTGAAGAAGAATGTGGAATTCATAATTATACTTTAAGATTGTGGGGTCCATATTTGTTCAGTTAAGAGTATTTTAATTGTGAGAAATAAACTATTAAACTTGCCTAATAAATAGTAATTAATATGGACGGTGATAAAATTCCTTACCTCAGCATCTAGAATCAGAAAACATATCATCTATGTGAAACTTTGAAATTCATCTCTAGACTCTAATCTTATGTTATATACACTTATTATTATATTAAAAAAGGCCGATTTTGCTGTTTTTAACGGTGCAAACAAGGGCAGTTCGGACCAATTTCTGTCTCATGCATACCGTGTTCTTCCGTCCAGATTGTGCTTTTCATTCTAAGTTTTAAGGCTAGACGGCTAGACAGTTTGATATAAAATCAAGAAGTCAATGAACAACTTGTTTAAAAAATATTTTAAAAAATTCACATCTTTTTCCAAATTATTATTATTTACCAACTACACGTTATTCAGTCTTGTACTATCCAAAAAAAAGGTGAAAAAATGAAAGACATTTTTTAGAAATAAAAAGTGTCAAAAGACTCTCAAATTGATTTTTGTCGATTTCATCTTTGCAGCGTTTTTACGAGTAGGTTTAATAAGCGATTTCGCACCAGAGCTCGGCCCTCCACTTTTGCAATAAACTAACGCAACTAGTATCTGTATATCCTTATACTACTACTTGGGTCAAGGTGCTACAGTCAAAACCATGATATTCTATAGTCAAAACATGGTTGTCTTTACCTATACCGCTACTACTACTTCCCCCCAGTTGCTTCATCACCGGTCACTTTGTCACCTTGCTCATCTTGATCACCGGTCACTTTGTCTCTTTACTCACCGGTATCACCTGTCTACGAGTCAGTTAGACAACCAGCATTAACTATTGAGAAAAGATCCGGCTACCCATTATGCATCACCTGGTAATAATTAACACCAAATATAATTTAGCCCATTATGCATCACCGGTATAATTTAACCGTTTATGCTACCCCTTAAGACTTTATAATTTAACACCACATAAAGCCACATTTAAGAAGAGCAAATTTGGACATCTCAATTTACAACTTTTCACAAGAGTTTTCATAATCAAAATGATAGATAGTTGTTTGTAAATAAGTACAGACGAAACAGAAGAAAAGCACAAAACACCGATGACAACTTGTCAAAGAAATGCAACTCAAATTACATATCGAATTGAACTATCAAATATCAAAGATTTGACAAACAAGCTGTGTATCAAAGCAAAACGTGAAGTGGCCCCCAGCACACCTTTATATGAAAGAAAAAAAGGAACCTTTATGAAAGAAAAAGAAAAAAGAAAGCAGAGATTTTGGGAGAATACCATGCGTTTCTCTAGGTTCCTCATTCTTAGCTGCAGGTCTTTAATCATGTCTTTCAGCATTCGGGTTTGTTCGTCGGTTTTGTCTATCTCCTCCTCTATATCCTTTTTCGGGGTTGACCCATGTTGCTTTGAAATCCAATGAAGCCATGCTATGGTCGAATCATAGCACACCACATCGTTGACAACTCTAAGCAAATGGAACCGATTTTTCAGGCCCAACAGCATACAACAAACTGTAAAAGATTAAAACAATAAATAATAAAAAGAAGAATAAAAATAAAATTTGATTTACGTTGTAAATTTACAATTTTTTCTCACCCATCCTAGTTCAAGACACCAAAGTATCCTGTATATACAAAACCCCGAAGGGATACAGTACAGCTGAGAAATGTCTTTTGCAACGATAAAAGTAGCCACGTTAAAAAGTGGCTCTGCCAAAGATCTTCTTCCTTGGTGGAAGAAGTATGTCTGCAAAGTCCAGGAAAACACAAAAAATAAAACATAAAATCTTTAAATCTTTAAAAAAATATGCTATAATACTCAAGAATCTCCTACCGAAGAGATCAAACAAAAAGAGCTCCTATAAACATCCGGTTTATCGCCCTTTTTCATTTCGTCCCATCGCCAACCGCACACCATGCCATACCCTGTCGCTGTTGCCAGTGCTGCAATCAGAATAATCTTCGGTGGAATACACTAGCACTACCTTCAGGGAGGTTCAGGCTAGCAAATGCTAGAGAATATGGAGCAGAATTTTGCAGGGTGCGGAAATGAGGAGATGCTATGCGGGCGGTGACGGTGGTGGTGGTATTGGGAATGCAACGAAGGGTGATGATGATGCGACGGCCAAGAACGCGATCCGGGCTGACCTGCGGCGAATCGAGCTGGCTGGGCGCAACCGAGCTGAGAGGGGAAAATCGAACGAACTACCCTGCAAAGAAAGAACAACGGCAGGACTAGGGTCCCCGGAATAACTCCGATGGTCAAGTCAGTAGAGCTTATGAATAAGGCAACAGTACATAGCACTGCAGATGGCGTACCTTGTATGGTCGTGTGGTGCCATATTTATAGGATTCAGGGTAGTGGTTTCCATTTAGGAGTAGGAATCCCCTTAGGGTTCGGAATTCTACTAGGGTTTCGTATGACAACCCCTAAAGGTTCGGAGGCGGCGGCCCACTAGACCCACTCTAGGGAGAGGCGGCGGCAGTGGCCGAGCTGGTCTCGTTCCAAACCGACCAGAGGCGTCCGAGTTGGGAGACCTCTATTGCCAACCTCGCTTGTGCCAGAGCCGAGCTGACACGTGTCATATGTGAATTGGCCCTACTACAGTATTCATCAGGAAAGAACCCTCATTTGTACCTTTTCAAACTGATACCATCCGCAGTGCTTGTCTCCTTTGTGGGGAGGTCTTATTGTAGTGTTTTTCAGCCTTATTAAATGCAGTTCAAAAAATTTATCTATTTTTCCGTAACTGCAAAGTAACGTCCTTGCAATATAGGTCTGGCCTTCCAGCTTATTATGGTAAGTTGGACATTCACAATTTTATCCCCACTGTGCAACGCGCGATTAATACCTCCTAATATTTTATAATCCTTGTTTGAAGCTTCTTCACTTAATGTTTGGTTCAACTTGAGGCGTTAATTTTAATTATTTAATTTTAAAATTGATAATTCAAAATCTAAGGAATATTAATTCGGTCATATTTATCCCCACCCTCAACAACTTTCAGCTGAGAAATTTTATTACAGTCTAAACCAATTATTTGACAAATTTAATAGTTGAGTTTTCACTAGTGGGAATGCCCTGAAGAAGAATGTGGAATTCATAATTATACTTTAAGATTGTGGGGTCCATATTTGTTCAGTTAAGAGTATTTTAATTGTGAGAAATAAACTATTAAACTTGCCTAATAAATAGTAATTAATATGGACGGTGATAAAATTCCTTACCTCAGCATCTAGAATCAGAAAACATATCATCTATGTGAAACTTTGAAATTCATCTCTAGACTCTAATCTTATGTTATATACACTTATTATTATATTAAAAAAGGCCGATTTTGCTGTTTTTAACGGTGCAAACAAGGGCAGTTCGGACCAATTTCTGTCTCATGCATACCGTGTTCTTCCGTCCAGATTGTGCTTTTCATTCTAAGTTTTAAGGCTAGACGGCTAGACAGTTTGATATAAAATCAAGAAGTCAATGAACAACTTGTTTAAAAAATATTTTAAAAAATTCACATCTTTTTCCAAATTATTATTATTTACCAACTACACGTTATTCAGTCTTGTACTATCCAAAAAAAAGGTGAAAAAATGAAAGACATTTTTTAGAAATAAAAAGTGTCAAAAGACTCTCAAATTGATTTTTGTCGATTTCATCTTTGCAGCGTTTTTACGAGTAGGTTTAATAAGCGATTTCGCACCAGAGCTCGGCCCTCCACTTTTGCAATAAACTAACGCAACTAGTATCTGTATATCCTTATACTACTACTTGGGTCAAGGTGCTACAGTCAAAACCATGATATTCTATAGTCAAAACATGGTTGTCTTTACCTATACCGCTACTACTACTTCCCCCCAGTTGCTTCATCACCGGTCACTTTGTCACCTTGCTCATCTTGATCACCGGTCACTTTGTCTCTTTACTCACCGGTATCACCTGTCTACGAGTCAGTTAGACAACCAGCATTAACTATTGAGAAAAGATCCGGCTACCCATTATGCATCACCTGGTAATAATTAACACCAAATATAATTTAGCCCATTATGCATCACCGGTATAATTTAACCGTTTATGCTACCCCTTAAGACTTTATAATTTAACACCACATAAAGCCACATTTAAGAAGAGCAAATTTGGACATCTCAATTTACAACTTTTCACAAGAGTTTTCATAATCAAAATGATAGATAGTTGTTTGTAAATAAGTACAGACGAAACAGAAGAAAAGCACAAAACACCGATGACAACTTGTCAAAGAAATGCAACTCAAATTACATATCGAATTGAACTATCAAATATCAAAGATTTGACAAACAAGCTGTGTATCAAAGCAAAACGTGAAGTGGCCCCCAGCACACCTTTATATGAAAGAAAAAAAGGAACCTTTATGAAAGAAAAAGAAAAAAGAAAGCAGAGATTTTGGGAGAATACCATGCGTTTCTCTAGGTTCCTCATTCTTAGCTGCAGGTCTTTAATCATGTCTTTCAGCATTCGGGTTTGTTCGTCGGTTTTGTCTATCTCCTCCTCTATATCCTTTTTCGGGGTTGACCCATGTTGCTTTGAAATCCAATGAAGCCATGCTATGGTCGAATCATAGCACACCACATCGTTGACAACTCTAAGCAAATGGAACCGATTTTTCAGGCCCAACAGCATACAACAAACTGTAAAAGATTAAAACAATAAATAATAAAAAGAAGAATAAAAATAAAATTTGATTTACGTTGTAAATTTACAATTTTTTCTCACCCATCCTAGTTCAAGACACCAAAGTATCCTGTATATACAAAACCCCGAAGGGATACAGTACAGCTGAGAAATGTCTTTTGCAACGATAAAAGTAGCCACGTTAAAAAGTGGCTCTGCCAAAGATTTTCTTCCTTGGTGGAAGAAGTATGTCTGCAAAGTCCAGGAAAACACAAAAAATAAAACATAAAATCTTTAAATCTTTTAAAAAAATATGCTATAATACTCAAGAATCTCCTACCGAAGAGATCAAACAAAAAGAGCTCTTATAAACATCCGGTTTATCGCCCTTTTTCATTTCATCCCATCGCCAACCGCACACCATGCCATACTCTGTCGCTGTTGCTAGTGCTGCAATCAGAATAATTTTCGGTGGAATGACACTAGCACCACCTTCAGGGAGGTTCAGGCTAGCAAATGCTAGAGAATACGGAGCAGAATTTTGAAGGGTACGGAAACGAGGAGATGCTATGCGGACGGTGACGGTGGTGGTGGTATTGGGAATGCAACGAAGGGTGATGATGATGCGACGGCCAAGAATGCGATCCGGGCTGACCTGCGGCGAATCGAGCTGGCTGGGCGCAACCGAGCTGAGAGGGGAAAATCGAACGGACTATCCTGCAAAGAAAGAACAACGGCAGGACTAGGGTCCCCGGAATAACTCCGATGGTCAAGTCAGTAGAGCTTATGAATAAGGCAACAGTACATAGCACTGCAGATGGCGTACCTTGTATGGTCGTGTGGTGCCATATTTATAGGATTCAGGGTAGTGGTTTCCATTTAGGAGTAGGAATCCCCTTAGGATTTGGAATTCTACTAGGGTTTCGTATGACAACCCCTAAAGGTTCGGAGGCGGCGGCCCACTAGACCCACTCTAGGGAGAGGCGGCGGCAGTGGCCGAGCTGGTCTCGTTCCAAACCGACCAGAGGCGTCCGAGTTGGGAGACCTCTATTGCCAACCTCGCTTGTGCCAGAGCCGAGCTGACACGTGTCATATGTGAATTGGCCCTACTACAGTATTCATCAGGAAAGAACCCTCATTTGTACCTTTTCAAACTGATACCATCCGCAGTGCTTGTCTCCTTTGTGGGGAGGTCTTATTGTAGTGTTTTTCAGCCTTATTAAATGCAGTTCAAAAAATTTATCTATTTTTCCGTAACTGCAAAGTAACGTCCTTGCAATATAGGTCTGGCCTTCCAGCTTATTATGGTAAGTTGGACATTCACAATTTTATCCCCACTGTGCAACGCGCGATTAATACCTCCTAATATTTTATAATCCTTGTTTGAAGCTTCTTCACTTAATGTTTGGTTCAACTTGAGGCGTTAATTTTAATTATTTAATTTTAAAATTGATAATTCAAAATCTAAGGAATATTAATTCGGTCATATTTATCCCCACCCTCAACAACTTTCAGCTGAGAAATTTTATTACAGTCTAAACCAATTATTTGACAAATTTAATAGTTGAGTTTTCACTAGTGGGAATGCCCTGAAGAAGAATGTGGAATTCATAATTATACTTTAAGATTGTGGGGTCCATATTTGTTCAGTTAAGAGTATTTTAATTGTGAGAAATAAACTATTAAACTTGCCTAATAAATAGTAATTAATATGGACGGTGATAAAATTCCTTACCTCAGCATCTAGAATCAGAAAACATATCATCTATGTGAAACTTTGAAATTCATCTCTAGACTCTAATCTTATGTTATATACACTTATTATTATATTAAAAAAGGCCGATTTTGCTGTTTTTAACGGTGCAAACAAGGGCAGTTCGGACCAATTTCTGTCTCATGCATACCGTGTTCTTCCGTCCAGATTGCGCTTTTCATTCTAAGTTTTAAGGCTAGACGGCTAGACAGTTTGATATAAAATCAAGAAGTCAATGAACAACTTGTTTAAAAAATATTTTAAAAAATTCACATCTTTTTCCAAATTATTATTATTTACCAACTACACGTTATTCAGTCTTGTACTATCCAAAAAAAAGGTGAAAAAATGAAAGACATTTTTTAGAAATAAAAAGTGTCAAAAGACTCTCAAATTGATTTTTGTCGATTTCATCTTTGCAGCGTTTTTACGAGTAGGTTTAATAAGCGATTTCGCACCAGAGCTCGGCCCTCCACTTTTGCAATAAACTAACGCAACTAGTATCTGTATATCCTTATACTACTACTTGGGTCAAGGTGCTACAGTCAAAACCATGATATTCTATAGTCAAAACATGGTTGTCTTTACCTATACCGCTACTACTACTTCCCCCCAGTTGCTTCATCACCGGTCACTTTGTCACCTTGCTCATCTTGATCACCGGTCACTTTGTCTCTTTACTCACCGGTATCACCTGTCTACGAGTCAGTTAGACAACCAGCATTAACTATTGAGAAAAGATCCGGCTACCCATTATGCATCACCTGGTAATAATTAACACCAAATATAATTTAGCCCATTATGCATCACCGGTATAATTTAACCGTTTATGCTACCCCTTAAGACTTTATAATTTAACACCACATAAAGCCACATTTAAGAAGAGCAAATTTGGACATCTCAATTTACAACTTTTCACAAGAGTTTTCATAATCAAAATGATAGATAGTTGTTTGTAAATAAGTACAGACGAAACAGAAGAAAAGCACAAAACACCGATGACAACTTGTCAAAGAAATGCAACTCAAATTACATATCGAATTGAACTATCAAATATCAAAGATTTGACAAACAAGCTGTGTATCAAAGCAAAACGTGAAGTGGCCCCCAGCACACCTTTATATGAAAGAAAAAAAGGAACCTTTATGAAAGAAAAAGAAAAAAGAAAGCAGAGATTTTGGGAGAATACCATGCGTTTCTCTAGGTTCCTCATTCTTAGCTGCAGGTCTTTAATCATGTCTTTCAGCATTCGGGTTTGTTCGTCGGTTTTGTCTATCTCCTCCTCTATATCCTTTTTCGGGGTTGACCCATGTTGCTTTGAAATCCAATGAAGCCATGCTATGGTCGAATCATAGCACACCACATCGTTGACAACTCTAAGCAAATGGAACCGATTTTTCAGGCCCAACAGCATACAACAAACTGTAAAAGATTAAAACAATAAATAATAAAAAGAAGAATAAAAATAAAATTTGATTTACGTTGTAAATTTACAATTTTTTCTCACCCATCCTAGTTCAAGACACCAAAGTATCCTGTATATACAAAACCCCGAAGGGATACAGTACAGCTGAGAAATGTCTTTTGCAACGATAAAAGTAGCCACGTTAAAAAGTGGCTCTGCCAAAGATCTTCTTCCTTGGTGGAAGAAGTATGTCTGCAAAGTCCAGGAAAACACAAAAAATAAAACATAAAATCTTTAAATCTTTAAAAAAATATGCTATAATACTCAAGAATCTCCTACCGAAGAGATCAAACAAAAAGAGCTCCTATAAACATCCGGTTTATCGCCCTTTTTCATTTCGTCCCATCGCCAACCGCACACCATGCCATACCCTGTCGCTGTTGCCAGTGCTGCAATCAGAATAATCTTCGGTGGAATACACTAGCACTACCTTCAGGGAGGTTCAGGCTAGCAAATGCTAGAGAATATGGAGCAGAATTTTGCAGGGTGCGGAAATGAGGAGATGCTATGCGGGCGGTGACGGTGGTGGTGGTATTGGGAATGCAACGAAGGGTGATGATGATGCGACGGCCAAGAACGCGATCCGGGCTGACCTGCGGCGAATCGAGCTGGCTGGGCGCAACCGAGCTGAGAGGGGAAAATCGAACGAACTACCCTGCAAAGAAAGAACAACGGCAGGACTAGGGTCCCCGGAATAACTCCGATGGTCAAGTCAGTAGAGCTTATGAATAAGGCAACAGTACATAGCACTGCAGATGGCGTACCTTGTATGGTCGTGTGGTGCCATATTTATAGGATTCAGGGTAGTGGTTTCCATTTAGGAGTAGGAATCCCCTTAGGGTTCGGAATTCTACTAGGGTTTCGTATGACAACCCCTAAAGGTTCGGAGGCGGCGGCCCACTAGACCCACTCTAGGGAGAGGCGGCGGCAGTGGCCGAGCTGGTCTCGTTCCAAACCGACCAGAGGCGTCCGAGTTGGGAGACCTCTATTGCCAACCTCGCTTGTGCCAGAGCCGAGCTGACACGTGTCATATGTGAATTGGCCCTACTACAGTATTCATCAGGAAAGAACCCTCATTTGTACCTTTTCAAACTGATACCATCCGCAGTGCTTGTCTCCTTTGTGGGGAGGTCTTATTGTAGTGTTTTTCAGCCTTATTAAATGCAGTTCAAAAAATTTATCTATTTTTCCGTAACTGCAAAGTAACGTCCTTGCAATATAGGTCTGGCCTTCCAGCTTATTATGGTAAGTTGGACATTCACAATTTTATCCCCACTGTGCAACGCGCGATTAATACCTCCTAATATTTTATAATCCTTGTTTGAAGCTTCTTCACTTAATGTTTGGTTCAACTTGAGGCGTTAATTTTAATTATTTAATTTTAAAATTGATAATTCAAAATCTAAGGAATATTAATTCGGTCATATTTATCCCCACCCTCAACAACTTTCAGCTGAGAAATTTTATTACAGTCTAAACCAATTATTTGACAAATTTAATAGTTGAGTTTTCACTAGTGGGAATGCCCTGAAGAAGAATGTGGAATTCATAATTATACTTTAAGATTGTGGGGTCCATATTTGTTCAGTTAAGAGTATTTTAATTGTGAGAAATAAACTATTAAACTTGCCTAATAAATAGTAATTAATATGGACGGTGATAAAATTCCTTACCTCAGCATCTAGAATCAGAAAACATATCATCTATGTGAAACTTTGAAATTCATCTCTAGACTCTAATCTTATGTTATATACACTTATTATTATATTAAAAAAGGCCGATTTTGCTGTTTTTAACGGTGCAAACAAGGGCAGTTCGGACCAATTTCTGTCTCATGCATACCGTGTTCTTCCGTCCAGATTGTGCTTTTCATTCTAAGTTTTAAGGCTAGACGGCTAGACAGTTTGATATAAAATCAAGAAGTCAATGAACAACTTGTTTAAAAAATATTTTAAAAAATTCACATCTTTTTCCAAATTATTATTATTTACCAACTACACGTTATTCAGTCTTGTACTATCCAAAAAAAAGGTGAAAAAATGAAAGACATTTTTTAGAAATAAAAAGTGTCAAAAGACTCTCAAATTGATTTTTGTCGATTTCATCTTTGCAGCGTTTTTACGAGTAGGTTTAATAAGCGATTTCGCACCAGAGCTCGGCCCTCCACTTTTGCAATAAACTAACGCAACTAGTATCTGTATATCCTTATACTACTACTTGGGTCAAGGTGCTACAGTCAAAACCATGATATTCTATAGTCAAAACATGGTTGTCTTTACCTATACCGCTACTACTACTTCCCCCCAGTTGCTTCATCACCGGTCACTTTGTCACCTTGCTCATCTTGATCACCGGTCACTTTGTCTCTTTACTCACCGGTATCACCTGTCTACGAGTCAGTTAGACAACCAGCATTAACTATTGAGAAAAGATCCGGCTACCCATTATGCATCACCTGGTAATAATTAACACCAAATATAATTTAGCCCATTATGCATCACCGGTATAATTTAACCGTTTATGCTACCCCTTAAGACTTTATAATTTAACACCACATAAAGCCACATTTAAGAAGAGCAAATTTGGACATCTCAATTTACAACTTTTCACAAGAGTTTTCATAATCAAAATGATAGATAGTTGTTTGTAAATAAGTACAGACGAAACAGAAGAAAAGCACAAAACACCGATGACAACTTGTCAAAGAAATGCAACTCAAATTACATATCGAATTGAACTATCAAATATCAAAGATTTGACAAACAAGCTGTGTATCAAAGCAAAACGTGAAGTGGCCCCCAGCACACCTTTATATGAAAGAAAAAAAGGAACCTTTATGAAAGAAAAAGAAAAAAGAAAGCAGAGATTTTGGGAGAATACCATGCGTTTCTCTAGGTTCCTCATTCTTAGCTGCAGGTCTTTAATCATGTCTTTCAGCATTCGGGTTTGTTCGTCGGTTTTGTCTATCTCCTCCTCTATATCCTTTTTCGGGGTTGACCCATGTTGCTTTGAAATCCAATGAAGCCATGCTATGGTCGAATCATAGCACACCACATCGTTGACAACTCTAAGCAAATGGAACCGATTTTTCAGGCCCAACAGCATACAACAAACTGTAAAAGATTAAAACAATAAATAATAAAAAGAAGAATAAAAATAAAATTTGATTTACGTTGTAAATTTACAATTTTTTCTCACCCATCCTAGTTCAAGACACCAAAGTATCCTGTATATACAAAACCCCGAAGGGATACAGTACAGCTGAGAAATGTCTTTTGCAACGATAAAAGTAGCCACGTTAAAAAGTGGCTCTGCCAAAGATTTTCTTCCTTGGTGGAAGAAGTATGTCTGCAAAGTCCAGGAAAACACAAAAAATAAAACATAAAATCTTTAAATCTTTTAAAAAAATATGCTATAATACTCAAGAATCTCCTACCGAAGAGATCAAACAAAAAGAGCTCTTATAAACATCCGGTTTATCGCCCTTTTTCATTTCATCCCATCGCCAACCGCACACCATGCCATACTCTGTCGCTGTTGCTAGTGCTGCAATCAGAATAATTTTCGGTGGAATGACACTAGCACCACCTTCAGGGAGGTTCAGGCTAGCAAATGCTAGAGAATACGGAGCAGAATTTTGAAGGGTACGGAAACGAGGAGATGCTATGCGGACGGTGACGGTGGTGGTGGTATTGGGAATGCAACGAAGGGTGATGATGATGCGACGGCCAAGAATGCGATCCGGGCTGACCTGCGGCGAATCGAGCTGGCTGGGCGCAACCGAGCTGAGAGGGGAAAATCGAACGGACTATCCTGCAAAGAAAGAACAACGGCAGGACTAGGGTCCCCGGAATAACTCCGATGGTCAAGTCAGTAGAGCTTATGAATAAGGCAACAGTACATAGCACTGCAGATGGCGTACCTTGTATGGTCGTGTGGTGCCATATTTATAGGATTCAGGGTAGTGGTTTCCATTTAGGAGTAGGAATCCCCTTAGGATTCGGAATTCTACTAGGGTTTCGTATGACAACCCCTAAAGGTTCGGAGGCGGCGGCCCACTAGACCCACTCTAGGGAGAGGCGGCGGCAGTGGCCGAGCTGGTCTCGTTCCAAACCGACCAGAGGCGTCCGAGTTGGGAGACCTCTATTGCCAACCTCGCTTGTGCCAGAGCCGAGCTGACACGTGTCATATGTGAATTGGCCCTACTACAGTATTCATCAGGAAAGAACCCTCATTTGTACCTTTTCAAACTGATACCATCCGCAGTGCTTGTCTCCTTTGTGGGGAGGTCTTATTGTAGTGTTTTTCAGCCTTATTAAATGCAGTTCAAAAAATTTATCTATTTTTCCGTAACTGCAAAGTAACGTCCTTGCAATATAGGTCTGGCCTTCCAGCTTATTATGGTAAGTTGGACATTCACAATTTTATCCCCACTGTGCAACGCGCGATTAATACCTCCTAATATTTTATAATCCTTGTTTGAAGCTTCTTCACTTAATGTTTGGTTCAACTTGAGGCGTTAATTTTAATTATTTAATTTTAAAATTGATAATTCAAAATCTAAGGAATATTAATTCGGTCATATTTATCCCCACCCTCAACAACTTTCAGCTGAGAAATTTTATTACAGTCTAAACCAATTATTTGACAAATTTAATAGTTGAGTTTTCACTAGTGGGAATGCCCTGAAGAAGAATGTGGAATTCATAATTATACTTTAAGATTGTGGGGTCCATATTTGTTCAGTTAAGAGTATTTTAATTGTGAGAAATAAACTATTAAACTTGCCTAATAAATAGTAATTAATATGGACGGTGATAAAATTCCTTACCTCAGCATCTAGAATCAGAAAACATATCATCTATGTGAAACTTTGAAATTCATCTCTAGACTCTAATCTTATGTTATATACACTTATTATTATATTAAAAAAGGCCGATTTTGCTGTTTTTAACGGTGCAAACAAGGGCAGTTCGGACCAATTTCTGTCTCATGCATACCGTGTTCTTCCGTCCAGATTGTGCTTTTCATTCTAAGTTTTAAGGCTAGACGGCTAGACAGTTTGATATAAAATCAAGAAGTCAATGAACAACTTGTTTAAAAAATATTTTAAAAAATTCACATCTTTTTCCAAATTATTATTATTTACCAACTACACGTTATTCAGTCTTGTACTATCCAAAAAAAAGGTGAAAAAATGAAAGACATTTTTTAGAAATAAAAAGTGTCAAAAGACTCTCAAATTGATTTTTGTCGATTTCATCTTTGCAGCGTTTTTACGAGTAGGTTTAATAAGCGATTTCGCACCAGAGCTCGGCCCTCCACTTTTGCAATAAACTAACGCAACTAGTATCTGTATATCCTTATACTACTACTTGGGTCAAGGTGCTACAGTCAAAACCATGATATTCTATAGTCAAAACATGGTTGTCTTTACCTATACCGCTACTACTACTTCCCCCCAGTTGCTTCATCACCGGTCACTTTGTCACCTTGCTCATCTTGATCACCGGTCACTTTGTCTCTTTACTCACCGGTATCACCTGTCTACGAGTCAGTTAGACAACCAGCATTAACTATTGAGAAAAGATCCGGCTACCCATTATGCATCACCTGGTAATAATTAACACCAAATATAATTTAGCCCATTATGCATCACCGGTATAATTTAACCGTTTATGCTACCCCTTAAGACTTTATAATTTAACACCACATAAAGCCACATTTAAGAAGAGCAAATTTGGACATCTCAATTTACAACTTTTCACAAGAGTTTTCATAATCAAAATGATAGATAGTTGTTTGTAAATAAGTACAGACGAAACAGAAGAAAAGCACAAAACACCGATGACAACTTGTCAAAGAAATGCAACTCAAATTACATATCGAATTGAACTATCAAATATCAAAGATTTGACAAACAAGCTGTGTATCAAAGCAAAACGTGAAGTGGCCCCCAGCACACCTTTATATGAAAGAAAAAAAGGAACCTTTATGAAAGAAAAAGAAAAAAGAAAGCAGAGATTTTGGGAGAATACCATGCGTTTCTCTAGGTTCCTCATTCTTAGCTGCAGGTCTTTAATCATGTCTTTCAGCATTCGGGTTTGTTCGTCGGTTTTGTCTATCTCCTCCTCTATATCCTTTTTCGGGGTTGACCCATGTTGCTTTGAAATCCAATGAAGCCATGCTATGGTCGAATCATAGCACACCACATCGTTGACAACTCTAAGCAAATGGAACCGATTTTTCAGGCCCAACAGCATACAACAAACTGTAAAAGATTAAAACAATAAATAATAAAAAGAAGAATAAAAATAAAATTTGATTTACGTTGTAAATTTACAATTTTTTCTCACCCATCCTAGTTCAAGACACCAAAGTATCCTGTATATACAAAACCCCGAAGGGATACAGTACAGCTGAGAAATGTCTTTTGCAACGATAAAAGTAGCCACGTTAAAAAGTGGCTCTGCCAAAGATTTTCTTCCTTGGTGGAAGAAGTATGTCTGCAAAGTCCAGGAAAACACAAAAAATAAAACATAAAATCTTTAAATCTTTTAAAAAAATATGCTATAATACTCAAGAATCTCCTACCGAAGAGATCAAACAAAAAGAGCTCTTATAAACATCCGGTTTATCGCCCTTTTTCATTTCATCCCATCGCCAACCGCACACCATGCCATACTCTGTCGCTGTTGCTAGTGCTGCAATCAGAATAATTTTCGGTGGAATGACACTAGCACCACCTTCAGGGAGGTTCAGGCTAGCAAATGCTAGAGAATACGGAGCAGAATTTTGAAGGGTACGGAAACGAGGAGATGCTATGCGGACGGTGACGGTGGTGGTGGTATTGGGAATGCAACGAAGGGTGATGATGATGCGACGGCCAAGAATGCGATCCGGGCTGACCTGCGGCGAATCGAGCTGGCTGGGCGCAACCGAGCTGAGAGGGGAAAATCGAACGGACTATCCTGCAAAGAAAGAACAACGGCAGGACTAGGGTCCCCGGAATAACTCCGATGGTCAAGTCAGTAGAGCTTATGAATAAGGCAACAGTACATAGCACTGCAGATGGCGTACCTTGTATGGTCGTGTGGTGCCATATTTATAGGATTCAGGGTAGTGGTTTCCATTTAGGAGTAGGAATCCCCTTAGGATTTGGAATTCTACTAGGGTTTCGTATGACAACCCCTAAAGGTTCGGAGGCGGCGGCCCACTAGACCCACTCTAGGGAGAGGCGGCGGCAGTGGCCGAGCTGGTCTCGTTCCAAACCGACCAGAGGCGTCCGAGTTGGGAGACCTCTATTGCCAACCTCGCTTGTGCCAGAGCCGAGCTGACACGTGTCATATGTGAATTGGCCCTACTACAGTATTCATCAGGAAAGAACCCTCATTTGTACCTTTTCAAACTGATACCATCCGCAGTGCTTGTCTCCTTTGTGGGGAGGTCTTATTGTAGTGTTTTTCAGCCTTATTAAATGCAGTTCAAAAAATTTATCTATTTTTCCGTAACTGCAAAGTAACGTCCTTGCAATATAGGTCTGGCCTTCCAGCTTATTATGGTAAGTTGGACATTCACAATTTTATCCCCACTGTGCAACGCGCGATTAATACCTCCTAATATTTTATAATCCTTGTTTGAAGCTTCTTCACTTAATGTTTGGTTCAACTTGAGGCGTTAATTTTAATTATTTAATTTTAAAATTGATAATTCAAAATCTAAGGAATATTAATTCGGTCATATTTATCCCCACCCTCAACAACTTTCAGCTGAGAAATTTTATTACAGTCTAAACCAATTATTTGACAAATTTAATAGTTGAGTTTTCACTAGTGGGAATGCCCTGAAGAAGAATGTGGAATTCATAATTATACTTTAAGATTGTGGGGTCCATATTTGTTCAGTTAAGAGTATTTTAATTGTGAGAAATAAACTATTAAACTTGCCTAATAAATAGTAATTAATATGGACGGTGATAAAATTCCTTACCTCAGCATCTAGAATCAGAAAACATATCATCTATGTGAAACTTTGAAATTCATCTCTAGACTCTAATCTTATGTTATATACACTTATTATTATATTAAAAAAGGCCGATTTTGCTGTTTTTAACGGTGCAAACAAGGGCAGTTCGGACCAATTTCTGTCTCATGCATACCGTGTTCTTCCGTCCAGATTGTGCTTTTCATTCTAAGTTTTAAGGCTAGACGGCTAGACAGTTTGATATAAAATCAAGAAGTCAATGAACAACTTGTTTAAAAAATATTTTAAAAAATTCACATCTTTTTCCAAATTATTATTATTTACCAACTACACGTTATTCAGTCTTGTACTATCCAAAAAAAAGGTGAAAAAATGAAAGACATTTTTTAGAAATAAAAAGTGTCAAAAGACTCTCAAATTGATTTTTGTCGATTTCATCTTTGCAGCGTTTTTACGAGTAGGTTTAATAAGCGATTTCGCACCAGAGCTCGGCCCTCCACTTTTGCAATAAACTAACGCAACTAGTATCTGTATATCCTTATACTACTACTTGGGTCAAGGTGCTACAGTCAAAACCATGATATTCTATAGTCAAAACATGGTTGTCTTTACCTATACCGCTACTACTACTTCCCCCCAGTTGCTTCATCACCGGTCACTTTGTCACCTTGCTCATCTTGATCACCGGTCACTTTGTCTCTTTACTCACCGGTATCACCTGTCTACGAGTCAGTTAGACAACCAGCATTAACTATTGAGAAAAGATCCGGCTACCCATTATGCATCACCTGGTAATAATTAACACCAAATATAATTTAGCCCATTATGCATCACCGGTATAATTTAACCGTTTATGCTACCCCTTAAGACTTTATAATTTAACACCACATAAAGCCACATTTAAGAAGAGCAAATTTGGACATCTCAATTTACAACTTTTCACAAGAGTTTTCATAATCAAAATGATAGATAGTTGTTTGTAAATAAGTACAGACGAAACAGAAGAAAAGCACAAAACACCGATGACAACTTGTCAAAGAAATGCAACTCAAATTACATATCGAATTGAACTATCAAATATCAAAGATTTGACAAACAAGCTGTGTATCAAAGCAAAACGTGAAGTGGCCCCCAGCACACCTTTATATGAAAGAAAAAAAGGAACCTTTATGAAAGAAAAAGAAAAAAGAAAGCAGAGATTTTGGGAGAATACCATGCGTTTCTCTAGGTTCCTCATTCTTAGCTGCAGGTCTTTAATCATGTCTTTCAGCATTCGGGTTTGTTCGTCGGTTTTGTCTATCTCCTCCTCTATATCCTTTTTCGGGGTTGACCCATGTTGCTTTGAAATCCAATGAAGCCATGCTATGGTCGAATCATAGCACACCACATCGTTGACAACTCTAAGCAAATGGAACCGATTTTTCAGGCCCAACAGCATACAACAAACTGTAAAAGATTAAAACAATAAATAATAAAAAGAAGAATAAAAATAAAATTTGATTTACGTTGTAAATTTACAATTTTTTCTCACCCATCCTAGTTCAAGACACCAAAGTATCCTGTATATACAAAACCCCGAAGGGATACAGTACAGCTGAGAAATGTCTTTTGCAACGATAAAAGTAGCCACGTTAAAAAGTGGCTCTGCCAAAGATCTTCTTCCTTGGTGGAAGAAGTATGTCTGCAAAGTCCAGGAAAACACAAAAAATAAAACATAAAATCTTTAAATCTTTAAAAAAATATGCTATAATACTCAAGAATCTCCTACCGAAGAGATCAAACAAAAAGAGCTCCTATAAACATCCGGTTTATCGCCCTTTTTCATTTCGTCCCATCGCCAACCGCACACCATGCCATACCCTGTCGCTGTTGCCAGTGCTGCAATCAGAATAATCTTCGGTGGAATACACTAGCACTACCTTCAGGGAGGTTCAGGCTAGCAAATGCTAGAGAATATGGAGCAGAATTTTGCAGGGTGCGGAAATGAGGAGATGCTATGCGGGCGGTGACGGTGGTGGTGGTATTGGGAATGCAACGAAGGGTGATGATGATGCGACGGCCAAGAACGCGATCCGGGCTGACCTGCGGCGAATCGAGCTGGCTGGGCGCAACCGAGCTGAGAGGGGAAAATCGAACGAACTACCCTGCAAAGAAAGAACAACGGCAGGACTAGGGTCCCCGGAATAACTCCGATGGTCAAGTCAGTAGAGCTTATGAATAAGGCAACAGTACATAGCACTGCAGATGGCGTACCTTGTATGGTCGTGTGGTGCCATATTTATAGGATTCAGGGTAGTGGTTTCCATTTAGGAGTAGGAATCCCCTTAGGGTTCGGAATTCTACTAGGGTTTCGTATGACAACCCCTAAAGGTTCGGAGGCGGCGGCCCACTAGACCCACTCTAGGGAGAGGCGGCGGCAGTGGCCGAGCTGGTCTCGTTCCAAACCGACCAGAGGCGTCCGAGTTGGGAGACCTCTATTGCCAACCTCGCTTGTGCCAGAGCCGAGCTGACACGTGTCATATGTGAATTGGCCCTACTACAGTATTCATCAGGAAAGAACCCTCATTTGTACCTTTTCAAACTGATACCATCCGCAGTGCTTGTCTCCTTTGTGGGGAGGTCTTATTGTAGTGTTTTTCAGCCTTATTAAATGCAGTTCAAAAAATTTATCTATTTTTCCGTAACTGCAAAGTAACGTCCTTGCAATATAGGTCTGGCCTTCCAGCTTATTATGGTAAGTTGGACATTCACAATTTTATCCCCACTGTGCAACGCGCGATTAATACCTCCTAATATTTTATAATCCTTGTTTGAAGCTTCTTCACTTAATGTTTGGTTCAACTTGAGGCGTTAATTTTAATTATTTAATTTTAAAATTGATAATTCAAAATCTAAGGAATATTAATTCGGTCATATTTATCCCCACCCTCAACAACTTTCAGCTGAGAAATTTTATTACAGTCTAAACCAATTATTTGACAAATTTAATAGTTGAGTTTTCACTAGTGGGAATGCCCTGAAGAAGAATGTGGAATTCATAATTATACTTTAAGATTGTGGGGTCCATATTTGTTCAGTTAAGAGTATTTTAATTGTGAGAAATAAACTATTAAACTTGCCTAATAAATAGTAATTAATATGGACGGTGATAAAATTCCTTACCTCAGCATCTAGAATCAGAAAACATATCATCTATGTGAAACTTTGAAATTCATCTCTAGACTCTAATCTTATGTTATATACACTTATTATTATATTAAAAAAGGCCGATTTTGCTGTTTTTAACGGTGCAAACAAGGGCAGTTCGGACCAATTTCTGTCTCATGCATACCGTGTTCTTCCGTCCAGATTGTGCTTTTCATTCTAAGTTTTAAGGCTAGACGGCTAGACAGTTTGATATAAAATCAAGAAGTCAATGAACAACTTGTTTAAAAAATATTTTAAAAAATTCACATCTTTTTCCAAATTATTATTATTTACCAACTACACGTTATTCAGTCTTGTACTATCCAAAAAAAAGGTGAAAAAATGAAAGACATTTTTTAGAAATAAAAAGTGTCAAAAGACTCTCAAATTGATTTTTGTCGATTTCATCTTTGCAGCGTTTTTACGAGTAGGTTTAATAAGCGATTTCGCACCAGAGCTCGGCCCTCCACTTTTGCAATAAACTAACGCAACTAGTATCTGTATATCCTTATACTACTACTTGGGTCAAGGTGCTACAGTCAAAACCATGATATTCTATAGTCAAAACATGGTTGTCTTTACCTATACCGCTACTACTACTTCCCCCCAGTTGCTTCATCACCGGTCACTTTGTCACCTTGCTCATCTTGATCACCGGTCACTTTGTCTCTTTACTCACCGGTATCACCTGTCTACGAGTCAGTTAGACAACCAGCATTAACTATTGAGAAAAGATCCGGCTACCCATTATGCATCACCTGGTAATAATTAACACCAAATATAATTTAGCCCATTATGCATCACCGGTATAATTTAACCGTTTATGCTACCCCTTAAGACTTTATAATTTAACACCACATAAAGCCACATTTAAGAAGAGCAAATTTGGACATCTCAATTTACAACTTTTCACAAGAGTTTTCATAATCAAAATGATAGATAGTTGTTTGTAAATAAGTACAGACGAAACAGAAGAAAAGCACAAAACACCGATGACAACTTGTCAAAGAAATGCAACTCAAATTACATATCGAATTGAACTATCAAATATCAAAGATTTGACAAACAAGCTGTGTATCAAAGCAAAACGTGAAGTGGCCCCCAGCACACCTTTATATGAAAGAAAAAAAGGAACCTTTATGAAAGAAAAAGAAAAAAGAAAGCAGAGATTTTGGGAGAATACCATGCGTTTCTCTAGGTTCCTCATTCTTAGCTGCAGGTCTTTAATCATGTCTTTCAGCATTCGGGTTTGTTCGTCGGTTTTGTCTATCTCCTCCTCTATATCCTTTTTCGGGGTTGACCCATGTTGCTTTGAAATCCAATGAAGCCATGCTATGGTCGAATCATAGCACACCACATCGTTGACAACTCTAAGCAAATGGAACCGATTTTTCAGGCCCAACAGCATACAACAAACTGTAAAAGATTAAAACAATAAATAATAAAAAGAAGAATAAAAATAAAATTTGATTTACGTTGTAAATTTACAATTTTTTCTCACCCATCCTAGTTCAAGACACCAAAGTATCCTGTATATACAAAACCCCGAAGGGATACAGTACAGCTGAGAAATGTCTTTTGCAACGATAAAAGTAGCCACGTTAAAAAGTGGCTCTGCCAAAGATTTTCTTCCTTGGTGGAAGAAGTATGTCTGCAAAGTCCAGGAAAACACAAAAAATAAAACATAAAATCTTTAAATCTTTTAAAAAAATATGCTATAATACTCAAGAATCTCCTACCGAAGAGATCAAACAAAAAGAGCTCTTATAAACATCCGGTTTATCGCCCTTTTTCATTTCATCCCATCGCCAACCGCACACCATGCCATACTCTGTCGCTGTTGCTAGTGCTGCAATCAGAATAATTTTCGGTGGAATGACACTAGCACCACCTTCAGGGAGGTTCAGGCTAGCAAATGCTAGAGAATACGGAGCAGAATTTTGAAGGGTACGGAAACGAGGAGATGCTATGCGGACGGTGACGGTGGTGGTGGTATTGGGAATGCAACGAAGGGTGATGATGATGCGACGGCCAAGAATGCGATCCGGGCTGACCTGCGGCGAATCGAGCTGGCTGGGCGCAACCGAGCTGAGAGGGGAAAATCGAACGGACTATCCTGCAAAGAAAGAACAACGGCAGGACTAGGGTCCCCGGAATAACTCCGATGGTCAAGTCAGTAGAGCTTATGAATAAGGCAACAGTACATAGCACTGCAGATGGCGTACCTTGTATGGTCGTGTGGTGCCATATTTATAGGATTCAGGGTAGTGGTTTCCATTTAGGAGTAGGAATCCCCTTAGGATTTGGAATTCTACTAGGGTTTCGTATGACAACCCCTAAAGGTTCGGAGGCGGCGGCCCACTAGACCCACTCTAGGGAGAGGCGGCGGCAGTGGCCGAGCTGGTCTCGTTCCAAACCGACCAGAGGCGTCCGAGTTGGGAGACCTCTATTGCCAACCTCGCTTGTGCCAGAGCCGAGCTGACACGTGTCATATGTGAATTGGCCCTACTACAGTATTCATCAGGAAAGAACCCTCATTTGTACCTTTTCAAACTGATACCATCCGCAGTGCTTGTCTCCTTTGTGGGGAGGTCTTATTGTAGTGTTTTTCAGCCTTATTAAATGCAGTTCAAAAAATTTATCTATTTTTCCGTAACTGCAAAGTAACGTCCTTGCAATATAGGTCTGGCCTTCCAGCTTATTATGGTAAGTTGGACATTCACAATTTTATCCCCACTGTGCAACGCGCGATTAATACCTCCTAATATTTTATAATCCTTGTTTGAAGCTTCTTCACTTAATGTTTGGTTCAACTTGAGGCGTTAATTTTAATTATTTAATTTTAAAATTGATAATTCAAAATCTAAGGAATATTAATTCGGTCATATTTATCCCCACCCTCAACAACTTTCAGCTGAGAAATTTTATTACAGTCTAAACCAATTATTTGACAAATTTAATAGTTGAGTTTTCACTAGTGGGAATGCCCTGAAGAAGAATGTGGAATTCATAATTATACTTTAAGATTGTGGGGTCCATATTTGTTCAGTTAAGAGTATTTTAATTGTGAGAAATAAACTATTAAACTTGCCTAATAAATAGTAATTAATATGGACGGTGATAAAATTCCTTACCTCAGCATCTAGAATCAGAAAACATATCATCTATGTGAAACTTTGAAATTCATCTCTAGACTCTAATCTTATGTTATATACACTTATTATTATATTAAAAAAGGCCGATTTTGCTGTTTTTAACGGTGCAAACAAGGGCAGTTCGGACCAATTTCTGTCTCATGCATACCGTGTTCTTCCGTCCAGATTGTGCTTTTCATTCTAAGTTTTAAGGCTAGACGGCTAGACAGTTTGATATAAAATCAAGAAGTCAATGAACAACTTGTTTAAAAAATATTTTAAAAAATTCACATCTTTTTCCAAATTATTATTATTTACCAACTACACGTTATTCAGTCTTGTACTATCCAAAAAAAAGGTGAAAAAATGAAAGACATTTTTTAGAAATAAAAAGTGTCAAAAGACTCTCAAATTGATTTTTGTCGATTTCATCTTTGCAGCGTTTTTACGAGTAGGTTTAATAAGCGATTTCGCACCAGAGCTCGGCCCTCCACTTTTGCAATAAACTAACGCAACTAGTATCTGTATATCCTTATACTACTACTTGGGTCAAGGTGCTACAGTCAAAACCATGATATTCTATAGTCAAAACATGGTTGTCTTTACCTATACCGCTACTACTACTTCCCCCCAGTTGCTTCATCACCGGTCACTTTGTCACCTTGCTCATCTTGATCACCGGTCACTTTGTCTCTTTACTCACCGGTATCACCTGTCTACGAGTCAGTTAGACAACCAGCATTAACTATTGAGAAAAGATCCGGCTACCCATTATGCATCACCTGGTAATAATTAACACCAAATATAATTTAGCCCATTATGCATCACCGGTATAATTTAACCGTTTATGCTACCCCTTAAGACTTTATAATTTAACACCACATAAAGCCACATTTAAGAAGAGCAAATTTGGACATCTCAATTTACAACTTTTCACAAGAGTTTTCATAATCAAAATGATAGATAGTTGTTTGTAAATAAGTACAGACGAAACAGAAGAAAAGCACAAAACACCGATGACAACTTGTCAAAGAAATGCAACTCAAATTACATATCGAATTGAACTATCAAATATCAAAGATTTGACAAACAAGCTGTGTATCAAAGCAAAACGTGAAGTGGCCCCCAGCACACCTTTATATGAAAGAAAAAAAGGAACCTTTATGAAAGAAAAAGAAAAAAGAAAGCAGAGATTTTGGGAGAATACCATGCGTTTCTCTAGGTTCCTCATTCTTAGCTGCAGGTCTTTAATCATGTCTTTCAGCATTCGGGTTTGTTCGTCGGTTTTGTCTATCTCCTCCTCTATATCCTTTTTCGGGGTTGACCCATGTTGCTTTGAAATCCAATGAAGCCATGCTATGGTCGAATCATAGCACACCACATCGTTGACAACTCTAAGCAAATGGAACCGATTTTTCAGGCCCAACAGCATACAACAAACTGTAAAAGATTAAAACAATAAATAATAAAAAGAAGAATAAAAATAAAATTTGATTTACGTTGTAAATTTACAATTTTTTCTCACCCATCCTAGTTCAAGACACCAAAGTATCCTGTATATACAAAACCCCGAAGGGATACAGTACAGCTGAGAAATGTCTTTTGCAACGATAAAAGTAGCCACGTTAAAAAGTGGCTCTGCCAAAGATTTTCTTCCTTGGTGGAAGAAGTATGTCTGCAAAGTCCAGGAAAACACAAAAAATAAAACATAAAATCTTTAAATCTTTTAAAAAAATATGCTATAATACTCAAGAATCTCCTACCGAAGAGATCAAACAAAAAGAGCTCTTATAAACATCCGGTTTATCGCCCTTTTTCATTTCATCCCATCGCCAACCGCACACCATGCCATACTCTGTCGCTGTTGCTAGTGCTGCAATCAGAATAATTTTCGGTGGAATGACACTAGCACCACCTTCAGGGAGGTTCAGGCTAGCAAATGCTAGAGAATACGGAGCAGAATTTTGAAGGGTACGGAAACGAGGAGATGCTATGCGGACGGTGACGGTGGTGGTGGTATTGGGAATGCAACGAAGGGTGATGATGATGCGACGGCCAAGAATGCGATCCGGGCTGACCTGCGGCGAATCGAGCTGGCTGGGCGCAACCGAGCTGAGAGGGGAAAATCGAACGGACTATCCTGCAAAGAAAGAACAACGGCAGGACTAGGGTCCCCGGAATAACTCCGATGGTCAAGTCAGTAGAGCTTATGAATAAGGCAACAGTACATAGCACTGCAGATGGCGTACCTTGTATGGTCGTGTGGTGCCATATTTATAGGATTCAGGGTAGTGGTTTCCATTTAGGAGTAGGAATCCCCTTAGGATTTGGAATTCTACTAGGGTTTCGTATGACAACCCCTAAAGGTTCGGAGGCGGCGGCCCACTAGACCCACTCTAGGGAGAGGCGGCGGCAGTGGCCGAGCTGGTCTCGTTCCAAACCGACCAGAGGCGTCCGAGTTGGGAGACCTCTATTGCCAACCTCGCTTGTGCCAGAGCCGAGCTGACACGTGTCATATGTGAATTGGCCCTACTACAGTATTCATCAGGAAAGAACCCTCATTTGTACCTTTTCAAACTGATACCATCCGCAGTGCTTGTCTCCTTTGTGGGGAGGTCTTATTGTAGTGTTTTTCAGCCTTATTAAATGCAGTTCAAAAAATTTATCTATTTTTCCGTAACTGCAAAGTAACGTCCTTGCAATATAGGTCTGGCCTTCCAGCTTATTATGGTAAGTTGGACATTCACAATTTTATCCCCACTGTGCAACGCGCGATTAATACCTCCTAATATTTTATAATCCTTGTTTGAAGCTTCTTCACTTAATGTTTGGTTCAACTTGAGGCGTTAATTTTAATTATTTAATTTTAAAATTGATAATTCAAAATCTAAGGAATATTAATTCGGTCATATTTATCCCCACCCTCAACAACTTTCAGCTGAGAAATTTTATTACAGTCTAAACCAATTATTTGACAAATTTAATAGTTGAGTTTTCACTAGTGGGAATGCCCTGAAGAAGAATGTGGAATTCATAATTATACTTTAAGATTGTGGGGTCCATATTTGTTCAGTTAAGAGTATTTTAATTGTGAGAAATAAACTATTAAACTTGCCTAATAAATAGTAATTAATATGGACGGTGATAAAATTCCTTACCTCAGCATCTAGAATCAGAAAACATATCATCTATGTGAAACTTTGAAATTCATCTCTAGACTCTAATCTTATGTTATATACACTTATTATTATATTAAAAAAGGCCGATTTTGCTGTTTTTAACGGTGCAAACAAGGGCAGTTCGGACCAATTTCTGTCTCATGCATACCGTGTTCTTCCGTCCAGATTGCGCTTTTCATTCTAAGTTTTAAGGCTAGACGGCTAGACAGTTTGATATAAAATCAAGAAGTCAATGAACAACTTGTTTAAAAAATATTTTAAAAAATTCACATCTTTTTCCAAATTATTATTATTTACCAACTACACGTTATTCAGTCTTGTACTATCCAAAAAAAAGGTGAAAAAATGAAAGACATTTTTTAGAAATAAAAAGTGTCAAAAGACTCTCAAATTGATTTTTGTCGATTTCATCTTTGCAGCGTTTTTACGAGTAGGTTTAATAAGCGATTTCGCACCAGAGCTCGGCCCTCCACTTTTGCAATAAACTAACGCAACTAGTATCTGTATATCCTTATACTACTACTTGGGTCAAGGTGCTACAGTCAAAACCATGATATTCTATAGTCAAAACATGGTTGTCTTTACCTATACCGCTACTACTACTTCCCCCCAGTTGCTTCATCACCGGTCACTTTGTCACCTTGCTCATCTTGATCACCGGTCACTTTGTCTCTTTACTCACCGGTATCACCTGTCTACGAGTCAGTTAGACAACCAGCATTAACTATTGAGAAAAGATCCGGCTACCCATTATGCATCACCTGGTAATAATTAACACCAAATATAATTTAGCCCATTATGCATCACCGGTATAATTTAACCGTTTATGCTACCCCTTAAGACTTTATAATTTAACACCACATAAAGCCACATTTAAGAAGAGCAAATTTGGACATCTCAATTTACAACTTTTCACAAGAGTTTTCATAATCAAAATGATAGATAGTTGTTTGTAAATAAGTACAGACGAAACAGAAGAAAAGCACAAAACACCGATGACAACTTGTCAAAGAAATGCAACTCAAATTACATATCGAATTGAACTATCAAATATCAAAGATTTGACAAACAAGCTGTGTATCAAAGCAAAACGTGAAGTGGCCCCCAGCACACCTTTATATGAAAGAAAAAAAGGAACCTTTATGAAAGAAAAAGAAAAAAGAAAGCAGAGATTTTGGGAGAATACCATGCGTTTCTCTAGGTTCCTCATTCTTAGCTGCAGGTCTTTAATCATGTCTTTCAGCATTCGGGTTTGTTCGTCGGTTTTGTCTATCTCCTCCTCTATATCCTTTTTCGGGGTTGACCCATGTTGCTTTGAAATCCAATGAAGCCATGCTATGGTCGAATCATAGCACACCACATCGTTGACAACTCTAAGCAAATGGAACCGATTTTTCAGGCCCAACAGCATACAACAAACTGTAAAAGATTAAAACAATAAATAATAAAAAGAAGAATAAAAATAAAATTTGATTTACGTTGTAAATTTACAATTTTTTCTCACCCATCCTAGTTCAAGACACCAAAGTATCCTGTATATACAAAACCCCGAAGGGATACAGTACAGCTGAGAAATGTCTTTTGCAACGATAAAAGTAGCCACGTTAAAAAGTGGCTCTGCCAAAGATTTTCTTCCTTGGTGGAAGAAGTATGTCTGCAAAGTCCAGGAAAACACAAAAAATAAAACATAAAATCTTTAAATCTTTTAAAAAAATATGCTATAATACTCAAGAATCTCCTACCGAAGAGATCAAACAAAAAGAGCTCTTATAAACATCCGGTTTATCGCCCTTTTTCATTTCATCCCATCGCCAACCGCACACCATGCCATACTCTGTCGCTGTTGCTAGTGCTGCAATCAGAATAATTTTCGGTGGAATGACACTAGCACCACCTTCAGGGAGGTTCAGGCTAGCAAATGCTAGAGAATACGGAGCAGAATTTTGAAGGGTACGGAAACGAGGAGATGCTATGCGGACGGTGACGGTGGTGGTGGTATTGGGAATGCAACGAAGGGTGATGATGATGCGACGGCCAAGAATGCGATCCGGGCTGACCTGCGGCGAATCGAGCTGGCTGGGCGCAACCGAGCTGAGAGGGGAAAATCGAACGGACTATCCTGCAAAGAAAGAACAACGGCAGGACTAGGGTCCCCGGAATAACTCCGATGGTCAAGTCAGTAGAGCTTATGAATAAGGCAACAGTACATAGCACTGCAGATGGCGTACCTTGTATGGTCGTGTGGTGCCATATTTATAGGATTCAGGGTAGTGGTTTCCATTTAGGAGTAGGAATCCCCTTAGGATTTGGAATTCTACTAGGGTTTCGTATGACAACCCCTAAAGGTTCGGAGGCGGCGGCCCACTAGACCCACTCTAGGGAGAGGCGGCGGCAGTGGCCGAGCTGGTCTCGTTCCAAACCGACCAGAGGCGTCCGAGTTGGGAGACCTCTATTGCCAACCTCGCTTGTGCCAGAGCCGAGCTGACACGTGTCATATGTGAATTGGCCCTACTACAGTATTCATCAGGAAAGAACCCTCATTTGTACCTTTTCAAACTGATACCATCCGCAGTGCTTGTCTCCTTTGTGGGGAGGTCTTATTGTAGTGTTTTTCAGCCTTATTAAATGCAGTTCAAAAAATTTATCTATTTTTCCGTAACTGCAAAGTAACGTCCTTGCAATATAGGTCTGGCCTTCCAGCTTATTATGGTAAGTTGGACATTCACAATTTTATCCCCACTGTGCAACGCGCGATTAATACCTCCTAATATTTTATAATCCTTGTTTGAAGCTTCTTCACTTAATGTTTGGTTCAACTTGAGGCGTTAATTTTAATTATTTAATTTTAAAATTGATAATTCAAAATCTAAGGAATATTAATTCGGTCATATTTATCCCCACCCTCAACAACTTTCAGCTGAGAAATTTTATTACAGTCTAAACCAATTATTTGACAAATTTAATAGTTGAGTTTTCACTAGTGGGAATGCCCTGAAGAAGAATGTGGAATTCATAATTATACTTTAAGATTGTGGGGTCCATATTTGTTCAGTTAAGAGTATTTTAATTGTGAGAAATAAACTATTAAACTTGCCTAATAAATAGTAATTAATATGGACGGTGATAAAATTCCTTACCTCAGCATCTAGAATCAGAAAACATATCATCTATGTGAAACTTTGAAATTCATCTCTAGACTCTAATCTTATGTTATATACACTTATTATTATATTAAAAAAGGCCGATTTTGCTGTTTTTAACGGTGCAAACAAGGGCAGTTCGGACCAATTTCTGTCTCATGCATACCGTGTTCTTCCGTCCAGATTGCGCTTTTCATTCTAAGTTTTAAGGCTAGACGGCTAGACAGTTTGATATAAAATCAAGAAGTCAATGAACAACTTGTTTAAAAAATATTTTAAAAAATTCACATCTTTTTCCAAATTATTATTATTTACCAACTACACGTTATTCAGTCTTGTACTATCCAAAAAAAAAGGTGAAAAAATGAAAGACATTTTTTAGAAATAAAAAGTGTCAAAAGACTCTCAAATTGATTTTTGTCGATTTCATCTTTGCAGCGTTTTTACGAGTAGGTTTAATAAGCGATTTCGCACCAGAGCTCGGCCCTCCACTTTTGCAATAAACTAACGCAACTAGTATCTGTATATCCTTATACTACTACTTGGGTCAAGGTGCTACAGTCAAAACCATGATATTCTATAGTCAAAACATGGTTGTCTTTACCTATACCGCTACTACTACTTCCCCCCAGTTGCTTCATCACCGGTCACTTTGTCACCTTGCTCATCTTGATCACCGGTCACTTTGTCTCTTTACTCACCGGTATCACCTGTCTACGAGTCAGTTAGACAACCAGCATTAACTATTGAGAAAAGATCCGGCTACCCATTATGCATCACCTGGTAATAATTAACACCAAATATAATTTAGCCTTTGAAATCCAATGAAGCCATGCTATGGTCGAATCATAGCACACCACATCGTTGACAACTCTAAGCAAATGGAACCGATTTTTCAGGCCCAACAGCATACAACAAACTGTAAAAGATTAAAACAATAAAGGATAAAAAGAAGAATAAAAATAAAATTTGATTTACGTTGTAAATTTACAATTTTTTCACACCCATCCTAGTTTAAGACACCAAAGTGTCCTGTATATACAAAACCCCGAATGGATACAGAACAGCTGAGAAATGTCTTTTGCAACGATAAAAGTAGCCACGTTAAAAAGTGGCTCTGCCAAAGATCTTCTTCCTTGGTGGAAGAAGTATGTCTGTAAAGTCTAGGAAAACACAAAAAATAAAACATAAAATCTTTAAATCTTTAAATCTTTAAAAAAAATATGCTATAATACTCAAGAATCTCCTACCGAAGAGATCAAACAAAAAGAGCTCCTATAAACATCCGGTTTATCACCCTTTTTCATTTCGTCCAATCGCCAACCGCACACCATGCCATACCCTGTCGCTGTTGCCAGTGCTGCAATCAGAATAATCTTCGGTGGAATGACACTAGCACCACCTTCAGGGAGGTTCAGGCTAGCAAATGCTAGAGAATACGGATCAGAATTTTGCAGGGTGCGAAAATGAGGTGATGCTATGCGGACGGTGACGGTGGTGGTGGTATTGGGAATGCAACGAAGGGTGATGATGATGCGACGGCCAAGAACGCGATCCGGGCTGATCTGCGGCGAATCGCGCTGGCTGGGCGCAACCGAGCTGAGAGGGGAAAATCGAACGGACTATCCTGCAAAGAAAGAACAACGGCGGGACTAGGGTTCCCGGAATAACTCCGATGGTCAAGTCAGTAGAGCTTGTGAATAAGGCAACAGTACATAGCACTGTAGATGGCGTACCTTGTATGGTCGTGTGGTGCCATATTTATTGGATTCAGGGTTGTGGTTTCCATATTGGAGTAGGAGTCCCTTTAGGGTTCGGAGTTCTACTAGGGTTTCGTATGACAACCCCTAAAGGTTCGGAGGCGGCGGCCCACTAGACCCACTCTAGGGAGAGGCGGCGGCAGTGGCCGAGCTAGCCTCCTTCCAAACCGACCTGAGGCGTCCGAGTTGGGAGACTTCTATTGCCGACCTCGCGTGTGCCAGAGTCGAGCTGACACGTGTCATATGTGAATTGGCCCTACTACAGTATTCATCAGGAAAGAACCCTCATTTGTACCTTTTCAAACTGATACCATCCACAGTTTTGTCAAGGCCTTCGTATCAAGTTTTGTTGATAATTCTGTTAACACTCTTCTTGTTCTTTGATCCACTGCACCGCCTTCTTGGTCCCTGTTATATATTGTTTAAAATTCTAATATCTAATTCCTCCTTTTTTTTGTTTCCTTTTCTCTTTCTCTCTTTCTCTTTTTTTTTTTTTTTTGGTTGCACAGATACGAGGGTTTTTGATTCTTGTCATGTAACGGGTGTACAAGCTACTAACAAATGATAGAATGTATTGTGATGTTATTTTAAAAGCTAATTATAACACAAGAAAAAGAGAGCAGCATCCAAAGCTGCCGAGCAAAGAAATTGATCGGGGCCTTTTGATTTAGGGGAGCTTCAAGAAAAGAGATTTTACTGATGACCAAAGAAGGCATCCCAGACTCATAAGTAGAGTTCTTCTCTGGTGCATTGACTGAGTAGGAATGTATATTTACCAGTTTATCATCACACGCCACTGTCATAGGTCTAGTAATTTGAGTCCTCTTATGTAGAAAGAAATATTTATTGCATATCATATAATGTGCACTATTAGCCATTACCCACATTCACCTTAACTGATATGTTTCTTCATTTTCCATGTAACAAGTTTCCATCACTGAATACAATCTGTTATTGATCATCCAAAAATACATTCTTCCTGCTGAATTTTTTATGCATCAGCAACTCACAATAAGAGTGTGTGAATTTATTGTGCTGACATTTCTTTGATGCTCAGAGCTGATTAGACCAAATATATAATTTTTTTTTATTTGTGTCATAATGAACTGTAAGTTTTCCCCAAATTCTTCTGCACCTTCCATGTTCAACTAGTATGTATGACAAAGCAAGTTCAGAAAGTATTGTGCACTGGGATTGGATGATGTTGGCCGCCAGTTGAAATTAAAGATACGGAGTTGGTTTGAGGTTCTGAAAGGATTAGAACGACGGTTGTTAGTTGCTACTAACGAGGTACAGAAAACTGAGCGGAAGCCTTGAATCATCCATGAAACTTTTGTGTGTACTATAGATGGTGTTGAAGGAACGTATGTGATCTTGAGATGGAACTCGTTTCTCAATGCTAGGGCATTTTATACCGCAGTAGAAGCCAAAGTGAAATTTTGATAAGAGGCAAATGCAAGATTCTTAATTGGTATGTGTCTGTCAGGTTTCCGGTGACTTGTTGAAGATCCTTAGTTTCCAGCCCATTGACAGTCTCCACTGAAACCTTTAATGCAATAATGTCCAGATTTTTTAAGTATTATCAGAACCCATAATCTCTCTCTCTCTCCCTAAGAAGAAGTGATTATTCGCCACTCCAGTTGACATACACCACTTCCTCGATAAACATCGTTACCAGTATTGAAGAAGAGCATTTTGTCATCACTGGAATCAACCAAAATCTTGTAGTAAAGTATTGCTCAAAATTTGGCCCTCCTTTTCTTTTATTTGCCATCCTCAGATTCCTTTCACTGATTAAAAACCTAAGTGCATCCGTAAAGCCACCGAACCAGGCCACCACAACCACAACACTGCCATCATTATCCAATATTCAATTGCGATTGAAATGGGAATTATTCCCTTGTTATGCATTATGACATTATTAACTTGTGTTTGTGGAAGATGTCTGATGATTTCTTGATTAAATTAGGAGAAGAAATCCATCGCTAAAAGAAACACATAAACATGGAAGATCCCAACCTAACTTATCAAACATATGTATAACCATCAAAATCCTCTGATATTTTAGTTTGCAATCACCTTCGGCATTGCTTCTTTCAGAATTCTGGGCTTGGATGATAGTTAGATTGAGTAGAAAGAGTTAAGGGATTTTGAAGTGGCTGTGAAAGGGATTTTAGTTGAAGAAAGGGAGAAATAAGGCGGCTAAGAGATGTGTAATCTGTGTGAGACATGGGAGTAGCCTTTATCTAAGGGCGAAGCAGTGGTGCGGTAGCTTGTTTCTGGAAGGGTGAGAGCCGAGGCTAAAAATGGATGACTTGGAGGGAAAGGGAACTGAATTTGACAGAGCGAGAGTGGGAAAGATCAAATCGAAATGGTGTTTTGACCATCTAAAAATGGTAGTTTAGACATTTAAATAAAAATTGCTCTAACGGAAAAACATCTATTTTGGCAATATCGCAAGCTCGAAGAAATATGGTAATAGGTACTTATTATTTTTCTTTAGAATGTACTTCTCTTGAATTTTAGCCTATCCAATATTTATATCGGGGGATTTCTTTAAAGTAAATTTTAGATTGTTCATCGAGTCTCATCTTTTTCAAGTTAATATGATTTTCCATGCAATATTGGAAGCTTGGGCCCTATGGTTTTTCCTTTTAAACCCTTTAATTTATTATTTATTTATTAAGAAAATTTTTGGCACAAAATAACCCTTTTCATGATAGACAAGGAAGCTTTGCATTAAACTGCATATACATCAGAGAACCTTATACACATCAGGCTGGACTACTCTATGCACTCATAAGATAAAATCAGAGCTAATAAAATTGAATGTGGGCCAAACAATCTGGGAAAATCAGTAAAACAACGAAGATCTCTCCCCCCATTCCAGAATCAAATCCAGATCTTCTCTATTCCGAGTCACTTTTGTACGAGAGACTATATGCCGCATGCAGCATTCACTGCTTCATGCACCACTTGCACAGGCTGTATCTTCCTCTTTGGAAAGATGCATCAGTTCCTTGCTTGCCATACAAAATTTTTAGCAGCAGCAAAATCTAGTCTCCTCGATGGATTTGGGGCAGGAACGATTGCAGGAAGCAATTGTTTTGAAAGGTTGATGGCTAAGATTTGGCCAAAAAAAAAAATGTAAGGTCCAAATTTCATTTTACACATCATTTTTCACATCATGTGTGGGGCCTACAATATTTTGTTCTATAGTTACGTGTTATGCAAAGTGAGTTAATCGTGTGCAAAATGCACAAAATCGGTCCGGACGGTTTTTCTGTTGACTATTCCTCAGCTAATTCCTTCAATTATTGTCCAAAAAAATAAAAAATCGGAAGAATGTTGTTTTGCCATAGGTATGGTACGAAACTATGGGTGTCAGGTTTGGTCAGCCCGGCAACAAAGAAAAAAAAAATTTGTATATGCTGGGCTGCTATGCTTAGAAATTTTTTTTTTTTTTATCCATATGTTTTGGAGCAGCCAAAAAGGAGGAGGAAGAGGAAATTCATGATGAATCAGTTCTTGACTCGGTGATCAAATTTGTGGCTGATTCAGTTAAGCAATTTCTAGTGGCCACAGCCTGGACAAAGGGCCTTTCTTGCATGTTTCTAGGGTATACTAGATTTTATACTCTTGCCAGCTGACCTTTCTACTATTCAAGAAAAATAATCTGACTTCAGGTAATAAGAAATAAAAATTAGTTTGAATGTAATTTGTGTGTCTGTGTGTGTGTGTGTTTTTTTTTTTAAATTTTCCATGTAGATTTTAATGGCATTTTTAACTGTAGCTTTAGCTGATTTTTAGCTGTGATCGTTTGGTTACTGCAAAACAGCCAGATATATCCTCTATCTTAGCAATGGTTAGTATATACTACGTATAGTAGATTATTTCTTGAAATTTATTTAAGTGATATTAGTCTTAAAATTAGTAAGGATTTTAACTAATTGATGGTCAGCATATTTTTCTCTGTTGGGTAAATTTTGAATTTTTATTTTCAGTTGCTTCTGTTATTTCAATCAATATGGATGGCTACATGGTGGCAGCGGATGTGGAAACGGAGCCAAAGGATTAAGAAAAAGATCTGCCTCGCTAACTGGGAAAAAAAGAGCCCCCATTGAAGTAGATGCCAGGCAAATAACCATTTGGTGGGTGCTCTTTTTTCATTATCTGTTTGGACATAACAATTTCTGTGACTTACAATTGATGATCTACGTTGGGCTATGTGATTGTTTACTGGAGCAGATTTACTTTGCCCCAAATTCCTGCCCCAAATCCTCAATTGATCGGCAAAGAACTTGGAACAACTAATCAAATGCTGCAACATAAATAAATGTCTACACCACCAACATTTGCCTTTGAACATGTATAACGTTTACTGCATACCATGTCTAAAATTTGGGGTCAAGTATTTAATCAAAATAATTTTTTAAGGTAAAAGTTCATAACACTTCAATTTTTTTCACTTCTTTAGGGGAGCAACGGCTGCCCCTACCCGGCACCTGTGGTGGCCTCCAGCAATCGTATCTGTGATTCTTGAGGCTCCATATCCCTAGCAACTCCCAACCGTGCCAGAAACACTACTTATTGATCATTAGATAGTGAAACCAAAAGAAGCGATTAAAGTGATAGAATTAGAATACTATCATTGAACTTGTCATTGATCTAAGACTAACTACTAAACTTGTCAAGTAATTAGTTCGAACCCTGATAAATTTTCTGAAGGGATAGATACATACAATTGTCGGTCAGGAGTTCATCTGCGCAGAAGTATTCAGAAACGTCTCAGTCCTTTAACGTTGAAAACAATTTTCATGAAAATAGCTTGCTAGGCGTCATCTTTTGATACTCATGCATAGCAAGTAGATACAAGTAGAAACTTTTTAGGTTCAGGATAGGTACGGTTAGGAATTCTACATGGTTGTGTAGTTATCGCACAATTTACATGATGATGTGGTGCATATTTACATAATTTTGTTGTATGGATAAATTTTGCTCCTGTACACTCTTTTAATGCATAAATACAACTATTTTTATAAATGTACATCAAATTATGAAAAGTATCAACTATGCCAATACTATCTAATACCAAACGTACATGTTCCAAATCTAAACTTTTCAAACTCCTGAGGCCCAAATAGCAATTGGTCGATGAAACATAGCAATCTAGTAATTATAGTGGTAGAAGGCAATAAAAAATGTTAGGTATATGATACGAACTTGTGCGGTATTATGTACCTCACATGAAAGCTGGCCCAATTTTATTCTCAGCATAAATGACTAAAAAACTAAGGAAAAATGGCTCAAGACAAACGACATAAAAGCTATTTGACCAGTTTCAATAAATCCGCAAATTAACTCCTTGAACTAGGGTTTTAAGCAACGGATCCTTCTTCAATATCTTTAATATATATTAAAGTAGACTTGATGTTAATTCTCCAACTTGACCCCTTCAATGCATTTATGAGCTCCCTCCATGGGTTTGTATGAGTCAAACTGCTCTTGAATAGCGCATACCAAAACCTGAATCATCACTCAAAATAACCATTTGAACTCTTTAACATGAGTTTTCGCAATTAAGTGAACTGGAACTTTCACACGATCATTGAGTGATCCTTGAATAGTTTGGACGCTAACCAGATTCATATCATTGTTGTTCGAGATGGAGTTAAACTTGTCTCAATAGAGAGATTGGTTTAAGGGAAGCAACGTTGAAAAAAAAAAAAAGAAACCAACTAAAAATTTCTATTTATTTATTTACTAATTTTATTTGAGTTAGATTTTTAGTAGTTGTGTAATTTAGGGAATATGTATTTTATTTAGTAATTTCTTATGCAAGTTGGTTTCTTACTTAACAATAGGTTCTAAATAAGATATTATTTAGAGTGTTTTCTTAAGATAGTCCAAGAAAGTTTGTAAGATTTTATTGTGGTATAACTTCTTCCATTGTCCTGAGATATAATAATATTGTGAATTTTTTATTTTTCTCTCCGACATATATATTTGAGTGTTTGTTTTATCCCTTCAATTTTGTAACCCTGCACGCATTAATTACGATTAGAACCCTAAATTTGGGTTCTACAGATTTGAAAAAGTTTTAGGTGTTATTTCATAATACAGTTTTATTTTATCTATGTGGGATCTCAACCAATGTGGTTAACTGGGCATAATCAAGAAGACATGTATAGGTATTCAAAATAAAATAGTGAAAGTTCGAAAAATATGTCAAGCGGGGCTAATCCGCATATACCAGGATACTGTTACATAACTCCAAATTAATATTATTAGAATACAACACTACATAAACATTAACGAGTACAATAATCATCCTAGCTACAGGCCTTTTTAATTCTTTTTAAAGCTATTCATGTGATACTGACTTTTAAGTTTTACACTTAGAATAGAAACTTATTGAAGTTAATTTCCATCTGGAGTAGAATATAGGAATGCGATTCAAAGATTAGTAAAGAAGAGGAAAGTAATTTTAGTGGTTTGAAAAAGCAAATAAAATATTACAAGAAAAGACATATTAATAAAAGTAGAAAATTCATATTTTTAAGGATGGGAAAGAGATTTTAGTGGGTTAAGAAAGCAAATAAAATGTGAAAAAAGAAAAAGACATATTAAATGAAAGTAGGAAATTCATTTTTTTTCATTAAATAACAGTCTCGACAAATGAGAACTGAGGATTTGTTTAGTTCATGGATTGGATAAAATGGGATGACTCATTCTCAAATTATTAATTCTAGATTAAGTCATTCTCAAATTAATAATTCAACTTATCCAATGTTTGGTTGGTTCTATGTTGGATAAGATATATTGGAAAATAATCCTATCTGTGCTTGGTTGGAGATTGGATGAGATAAGATTACTACTTTAATGACCAAAATACCCTTGATTTGTAGGATCATTTTAATAGAGTAATTTAATAATTTATAACTTTTATTAAAATAAACTAATTTGAAAACTTATAATTGTAAAGTAAATCAAGGGTTTTGATATATAAAAATTTGCATTCACTAAAACTTAGCCCATTTGGGACCGTAAAAATAGGTTTTAACCTAGTATTTATACCTAAATTTGAAATTTAATTAAATAATGGATCGAGTTTTGGCTAAATTAGAGTTAAATTTAATAAAATGCAACCCATTTAAGAGTTTTAAATGAGCCAAACTCAAGCCAACATAGAAGATTTTTCTTTGGGTGATCTTGAACTCATTTAAACCCTTATTCGCAAAACTCAATTGATAAGGTTATGTATTTATATAGAATTTTGTTGAGAAAATAAGGTTAGTAAGGGCAATTTAGTCCTTTTATTATGATGTATGTAGGGGTAAATTAGTCAAAAAATTTAAATTAATTAATAGGGGTAAATTTGTCATAAAATTTAAAAGAATGAATATGAACAAAGTAGTAAAAAAATTTTAATATAATTAGTAAGGGCAAATTAGTCCGTTTATTATCATATTATTATGTGAATGTATGGTTAGATAATATTCAGTATGCATTTGTGTCATTCGCAAGGGCAAACTAGTTCAAATATTGTTATGCCAATAGTAGGGGCAAATTAGTCAAAAAAAATTTAATTAATTAGTAGGGGTAAATTAGTCCATTTATGTTATATTACTGCGTGAGGATAAGGTTATATAATTATAAGAGTATAAATTTATATTATTTGTAAAGATAAATTAGTTTAAAATTTTATCATTCTATCTCTTAGTCATCTCGGGATGACTAATACCACCTCCCTCTCATGAATAGGAGATTAATTTGGTTAATTGGGATGTATCATCTCATGTGTAAAATGTAACCAAACATTAGAGATACAAGATAATTAGACCAATCCTATATCATTCCATGAACCAAACAAACCTTAAGAAGTCAAAGATGTTAGGTCCGGAGACATAGAGATCTTGGGTTTAAATCTCTCTTCATCCACCCTTATTGAAAATTAAAAAAAAAAAAGAGTCGAAGATATTAGATTCTCTTAAAATGTTTCACGCTATAACGTGCATCAATATCATAAAAGTATTCTATGAACGTTGGCCACATCATGATTCATGTTTGTAGTTTCTAACATTTTTGTTATTTCAACCCACTAATATTTTTTATTAAATCCAATGAATTTTTAGTAATTTCACTTTGATCCATTAAATCTTAAAATATTGACAAACCCCAAAACGCTTTGTTTCTCATTTGAAACAACTAAATTTTAATTAAATTTATAGAATACTCTTTTAGGGAAGCATAACCGTTCAGAATTTATCCGTTAGTTTGAACCATTAATGCCCAAATTCCACTTTAGTTCAAAACCATAAAAGAGTTTTCTGGATATTTTTTAAGAGTAAATATTTTCTACACTGACGGTATATACACTATCATCGTTGAATTCATGACATATGTGTAAAAGTTAAATTTCAAATTCAAATTTTACATAGTTATCATTCATCTAACGCTGATAGTATATACATTGTCAGTATAGGAAAGATTAATCCATTTTTCAAATATAAGGAAATTTTCTATATTTAACTAGAGTATGGATGGAAAATGAAAGTTGCCTGTAGAAATTCCATATGCTGCAATAGTTTCAATATTTGTCCATCTCCTTTCTAGCAAACCCTTTATCCAGAGACCAGTTTGAACATAATGAATATGGTAATTGTATTTTCCATCGGATATGACATATAGCTGTTAGCCAACTTGAAACCCCTTTGTTGGAGAGCAGTTCAAAAGTAATGATTATGGTACAAATGTATTTTCTACCAAATATGACATACAAACGTAAGAGAATGTTCTAGCCATATCCCTTGGCACGAAGTTGTGCAGGACAGAAAACGTCAAATTGCAAAATACAAATGAGACTACTACTCACGTGTCCTTGCATCTTGCCAGAAAACTTTTTACATTTGGGTTCAAGAACAATGGAGATGAAAGCCTCTTTGATCTTCAAAAGGATAAACGGTAAGAGAAGAAAGGATGCAAGCCTAGATTTTCGACTAAGCTCCATCAGAACACAGATTTTTTACTTGGGCCAGGCAAAAAAAAAAAAAAAACTCTGGCAGCAGAATTTGCTTTTCCTAGAAACTAAATCCTATATTAAGATATTTGGTACCTTACCACTAATTGTCTGAAAATTTGTATTTAAACTACAAGATTAAACTGAAAAAAAAAATGAAAAATGAAAAATGCTTTGTACCAAAATTTACATGATTAGTGGTCTCAACAAGCTTAAGACTGCCTCATTATGCCTGAATGAGGTAAATTTATCTCAATTTGCTTCCATATGAAAACGAAAACAACATTGTTTTTCATCCTCACACCAGATATTTCCAGAAGACAAAATTTAGGCACTTTTAAGCAACAAAGGATACCAGAGAGAGTGAGTGATACATGCAAGGAAATTTTAGTTCCGCAAGCCAACCCCAAAGTGAAACCTCCCTGTACATTGGTCATTAAATGCATATTCAAGTCTTAAAGGCCCCAGAGGAGAATCCACACGGATGCCAAGCCCATAGCCATATCCACTGCCGGGCTTTAGCCTTGCACCAGCAGGATCACCTGAATTTATGAAGTTCAATTACGTAAATCATGAATCATTATACTGTCAAAGACCTAAGTATATAATCATCACACTAGAGAGTTTCAGAACACAAAAGCAAGCCTTTAAGACCTAGCAACATCACTAGCATAGGCGTCATACCATCAAACCATTTCACACTTTGCCTGGAAGAGCAATTAGACTAAGAATCAAATGCACAGTCAAATCTTAACCATATTTAGTTCCTCAAGTTCTTTCAAGTTTTCTTAAACCCACTTTCTTATATGTATGGATCACACCCATAGTGAAGACCAGATAACCCTCGAGGCTCACTTAACAGCAGCTTTAGTTGAGTGCTTCTAGAACTGTGCAAAATGCATCAAAAACTTGGTGCCACTTTACTGAAAAACTTTTTCTACTCAACACAGACAAGTAACGCGGAGTAGATTATTAACCTGCCAAAGAGTACAAGTTGCAGAGAAGACATTGAAGATCAGAAAGGCATACCTGGCACAATAGATCCAGATCCAAGATCAGTTCCATAATCAGCAAATATGACCCCTTCAACTGGCCCTGTCTGCAAATAGTTGAATTCATTACAAGACATTCTAAACAGGAGTAGTTCCTCATAGAGATTAGAGTCATAATCAAAGGATAAACCACAAATCATAATTTGACAATGCAAGGTTAAGCGGCTAAGAGAGTTTGGTTGTCCTCATTTGCTGCAGTTGGAGAACAATGAAACATCACCCATGATGTAAAAGGTCTTTTGTTGAGCTGGAGTTATTGTAGCAATAAGAATAAAAGAGCTAATTTATTAAAAACTGTCAATTTAAAGAGAAAGGAAGCACAGCACATTAAATTTAAAAGAACAGCTAAGAACGTTAAAACTGTCATTTGAATACCCTTTACTTTTGAATTCAGGAACGTTCTTCCAGAGATTGCTTTCTTTTGCTTCCTTTTTTGGCCAAATTACATAGCCCTCTTCATAAATATGTTTTCCTATGTCACTCATGTTACACACTCAGTGCCTTAAATATAATCCAAAAAATGGAAACAAAAATGCTAAAAATCATGATAACAAAATACCATCAAAAGAAAAAGGAAAATCTATGACAATGTGCACCTGTGCGAATTAGAGAATATGTGCATATATACACATGCATATCCATATGTGTGTTATAGCACCAATTACACAGCAGAACTTTTGGAAGAAATTCTTATGCCAGCTTATAAAAGGCGATTAACAGAATCAGTAAGGAAAAAAATCCACTATTACTGCAAATCCTGAGGATTGAACTTTGAATCAAATTAGGTTCTCCACCTACCAGAGGGAATGAAACTTCTCCACAACCAATTGCACAAGACCGACCTGATCCAACAGCTCCTTCTTCATAACCCCGCACACTATTGGTGCCACCAATTGCAAATGCTTCATGAGGTGGAAAATTTCCCACAACATGTCCACCAGACAAACTACAAAGATGAGAAACCAAAGCAATCAATAAGCTAATCTTACAGTATAAAACAGACAATGATTTTTGTGAGACTCAAACCATGACATTGAAAACCAAAAGGTCCAACCCAATCTCGGTAAATACCAAATAATACTTGCATGAAAAAGAGTACACAGGTAGTACCTTAAACGAAGGCAAGCAGGACCAAGCACCAATCCCTTCCTCGCACGAGCATTCACTCTGTTGAAAACTAGCCATTCTGGCCAAACAGGAATTCCCTGATCCATGTTAAAAGCAAACTGCACAACAATTTCAACAATGCCAAAACATTAATACAGCAGGTCAATAAGTCTAGAAACTCAGCACCAAAACATAGGATTGATCAAGAAAAGTTTACAATAAAGTTCAGACAACCAACCATTGAAGAACCTGGGTCTCCAGAACCAGTATAAACAGTCTCAAGTTTAGCTAGTAGCATGTCATCATGGGTATTGCCACTGCAGCAAAAGTATTACATTAAAAGATGTTCAATTTTGCAGTCTTAGTGGTCACCAAAATTGTAGCAAACATAAAAAATGCCTACCTTGCTGTAAGTGGGCTGCTATAGAAATCCCTTATAACAGGATTGCCTTTGTCATCATGAGCACCAGCACGCTGAAACATAGAACATTAGTTGCCCAGGAAGCAAATCAACAAGCAAAAAACTCAAAGAATGTCCTAAGCGACTTAGCATAGTAAAATAAGGAACAAATAGTGAAGAATGATGAACCTAACAACAAAGGCATAATGCACAATGAGGAAAACTAGCATTTTGTTATATCATGACTTTTCTGCAAGCATAGCAGCATTCGTGAATACAAATCAAGCAAATGTAAAACATTGACAGCAACATAATTTTGTCAGAGGAAATAAAGTACAAAAAAGGGAAGTAAAATGAAGGTTACTGATACTTATGAAACATCAATTCGCAAGAAAAATAAGTTTGCGAGTAAGAGAGACTCAATTCGCAAATAGCTCAATTGAGCTCAGCTTGTTTGAGCCTACTCGAGCTTGAGTAGCACAAAAACATTCATATATCATTTTTAAATAAAAAGTGCGAAAAATTCCACACTTGAGAATATGAAATTTTGTGTGTGTAGAAGAGCTCCATTGAGCTTGACAAGCTTCTGAACCTCACAAATATGTAATCGAGCTCGAGGTCGCCAAGCTATTCGAGCTCAATCACTTGAAATTGAGCTTTTGACCATGCAAGCTAGCGATCAGCTGAATTTAGCTCGACTCTTTTGCAGTCCTATGCTTTATGATCAGCATCTGTATTCTTTTCTCTGATCCTTTTTAACCAAGTGTGCCCTTGCAAAGCCAACAATCAGATATAAAAGCTGAGATTTGAACATGGGTATGATATTAATACACCCTTTTTAACTTTTCCCACACCCTTTGTGTGTTTTTTAGGCCAAATGACAAGCATGCATGGTAGGCCAGAAGAAACATCATAGGTATGTGCAAAAAGCTAATTTTGTGTGGATATCACTGCCCTTTAAAAATTTAGCATGTACTTCTTAGAAGTTCATGCACTCTAGTTCAATTTCAACCTGGATACCAAACAACAAAAACTAAATGATTGCCATATATGTTATTCACATAAACACAGAGAAATGCCTAGAGAAATAATGAACCAGTTTCTAAACAAAATAGGCACATAACTGCACATCAGGAAATTACCTGAAAAATAAGTCCCAGAGTTCCATTCCACTTTGGCCTGAATGGCCGGCTGTATTCAATTCCAGCTGTTACACGCCCGATCGTAAAGCTATTACTATCGGGTTGGTTCCCATGAACAAGTGTACCAGGGGTTCTTGAATTCTATTTAAAGAAACTGAGTCAAATAGAAATAGTCTCAAGTCAAAGATGAGATTTTGATCTAGTCCTACTACCTGGATCATGATTGACCTTGAGGTCCTTGTATCATCTCCTTCAATCCATGGGTCTGTATAGTTAATTCTGAATATTGAGTCAATTTGCCCCCTCTCCAATGACACATTAAGCTTTTGGTTTTTCCCGAATAGATTTTTGTGGTAAATTGCACAGCTGCAGTTAAACAAAATGATAAAGCAGCATACTTTATAAATTTAAATAGGTATCATGTACTGAGATACACAACAAGCACAACAGCGTCATGCATCCCAAAAAACACTGTTGGACATAACCATGAAAACCCTGTTTAATACAGCCAGTGCTGTGGAGTAACACAGGCTCCACACATACAAACAGAAAGGACAGAATTCTTTTTTTAATACAAGATGACTCTATGCTGGTCTTTCAGACAATTGTAACATGCATAAAGTGTAATATAGATCCCATTTACAAGAGCATATAAATAACATGATGAAAATTTAGCTTAACAGATATCCCAATCAGGAGCCAGATAATTTTTCTTCTTTCAAGGGGGATTTGGGTACAAGTAAAAGAGGGGTTGTTGATGAGAAATAAAATCCATTTACAATTTCAATTAGAAAGACCTCAAATATTCAGAAATAAAGAGCATGCAACACCTCATTTTCTGAGTTGATCAAACCAATTATATAGTGTTGTTAGAATGAAAGCCAACATCTTAGTAAAGAAAAACTCATTACGATGTAGTACTTCTAGTAATAACCAAAGAAAATAAAAAATCAATCAGTCGAGACGGAGACAGTCATCAGAACAGCATGCTAAAAGAATTTGAAGCAAAAGCTAAAACAAGAAAACAATGACTTTATGCTGAGAAAAATCATTTGTAGCAGCAAGATTACCTTCCTATCAGTCCAGCTAGAGGGCCACTTGTTATCCTACAAAACAAAGTCAGCAAATTGCAGCAAAAGACATTAAAATTAGCACACGCATACCTGTATGCACATGTGCCCATGCTAAATATCACATTTTTTATACACATACCCACTCGAAATTCCACCACCAGCTGAGATTCCCCCTCCACTTTTGCGCTCTACGATATTCAATGTCAAATCAATCTTGTTACTGTCTGCAGAGTAATGCCCAGAAAACAGAAAACATTAAAAAGTAGTACAGAGATATATGTCACAATTTTTTACAAATAAAGCATCTAGAATGTTACGCAAAAGTTATCTGCTGATTCACCTCCAGCAGGCTGAGGAATTATACTAACATCTTCCATAATACCCATAGTTAGCAGGGTATCCACATCTCTTTTCCCCTGAAGCATACTGTACACCTACATCAGAAAAATTCAGAAAAATTTATTGCCAACAATGTTATGCATCTATAGAAAGTAAAGACAAACTGGTAACACCAAAATTATGATACTAAAATTGCTTGCCAATCCAGATTAAATCTTGTACAAGTCTTGCAACTAAGAAAGACTGCCACTAAATATGGACAAAGAAGTCAACTAAATCATATTCTTAAAGAAAATATGCTATATCTGGGAAGTGAAACATGATATATGCACAAAATGACAGTTTCCATGTCTTTGGAGTTCAACATAACAACTCTGTAGACATACAATATTTAATGCTTCTATAAAGTGTAATTATAGCAGTTCAGCTTCTGATTACTGACCATAGTCATTCATGGTTGAACATATAAAGTTTGTGGTATGTGAAACTTATGTAATACTCTTTAAGTTCATTTGAGGAAAGAAGCATTAAAAACGAGACTACTTCAAATAAGTCCAAAAATCATCTAGAGAGAGAAGAATTGGCAAGTCATGATTTCCTCATCATAAATGAAAATGCATTGCAATATTTAAGTAACAACCATTTAAAAGACACTTGACCCCGGTGAAATATGTGCAGTTTTACCAGTACGCCAACATGAACTGTTTCAAGAATGTTTCCCCATTATGATCAATTCAGTAAACTTGGCATCAAGTTTTTCACAGAGCATTTAGATTCAGGACCCCATGAAAAGAAAGTTGTATTCTTTATAATAAAGAGGTTTCTTGATAGCTCAAGGACATCTAAGCCAATAAACACACCAAAATCAGGTAAATGAATAAGGTTACTATGAATTAGACCTGTCCCTTCTTCGTGGTAAGTTGGCGTAGTATTGTTTCAGGCCTTGTTTTGCCAACAGTTGGCTCTCCACTGCAGTAATAGGAAAAATTAGGATGTATGAGATCATCCTTAAGAGGAAAATTTACTATGCGATAAACATAACAGTCCAGAATCAAGTTATTACGTCCTGTCAAGAAAACGTATTGTCATATTGTTGACCTCAGCTTCTGAAACCTGTAACCTAATAATGCCACCAGAGAGAATCTCTATACCTGATACCTAGAAATGGATCAAGATTCAAGAAGATATGAACTCTTTGTCAACTTGATGGCCTCACAATTATCCAAGTCCTATAGCTCTAAGACGGAAAACAAAGGAGAAACCATTGTTCATGTGAGATTAGACACTAACCATGCCGAAAAGACCCCTCTCCATATACCAACCATTAATGGAGTTTATAACATCATCCAGCCGCCTGATGTTAACCACTTTTCCTGCATGACTTGACAAAAACATAAGTGCAACTCAAAACACAAGAAAGCTATAAATTAAAATATTTGTAACATGGAATTCACGGCAGAAGCAGAGGCACTCTTGCAAGCTTCAGGTATTTGGGTCAATAAGCACCAGAAAACATACCATATCCATCACGAAAGGCATCCTCTATAAACTTTGATGGAAGAACATTAGCTCCTTCACACACCAACCCCTGGAACTCTTGGTTTGGTTCTACCTTGTGCCAAAGGAAACTCATACAAATAACTATACATTCACAGAAAATTCTGTGTCTAAACAACCGATAAGTATCCTGTAGTAATCAGAAATTTATTCAACATGACATGCAATTTTACATAAATAAATGAACATTTCAAGGAAGCCTGTAAGAAAATTCTACAATCCTATGACAGCCCATTGCTTAGGAACTGAGGGTCAAAAGCTGACCACGGTTTAACAAGAAGAATTAAATAAAAAGGGCCAACATAGGTTCTAGCGGTTTATTGACAAATCCATTGTTTGTGTCACAAATAAGTAACTAACTACCAAAAAAAGAAAAAGCAAAGAGTGCGCCGCAGATATAAATCTCACCAGGTGCATGCCACCTATCTGTAGGACTTGCCCATGGTGCATGACAGCAGGGTCAAAAGAAATGTACTTAATTTTATTGGTAAATATTTTTTGCACTTTTTCTTGATCTAAGCTTTTTTTGTGACATTCAGCCATAGATAGGCAAAAGTCAGTGAAAGTGCATATATAGAAAGCAAGGATCCCAATCTTACACAAACTAAGAATTGCCATCAATCAGATAGAAATGATCAAGCTTTTACTTAGCCAAGGAGGCATTGGACTAGAGGCTAAGGTTGAGGCACCAAGAATTAAAGGTCCTGAGTTCAAATCCCCGTTTCCCCTCCCTGTTTCTTAAATCCTACCCCTCCCCTACTAAAAAAAATAAATGAAAAAAAATATCAAGATCTTATTTTTTTTCCTCTCTCTTTCATGTATAGAGTGGATGTTATTCACAGCAAGCATATTTTTTTTCAATAAAGATATCGAATTACAATGTAATGACCAGACAAAAAGTGATAATTTTAGAGCCCATTTGATTTGCAGGGAATTACTTGGGAAAGTAATCAAACTGTAAGTTTTGGTAAGTTAAAGCACCTCAGATTTGAAAAAAGAACCATGAGGAGGAGGACAACATAACCAACATAGAGAAATATTCATAGTTGTAGTGGTTATGCAGTGACTTCTGAATGAGTTTAACTGAAAGATGTCTACAATCAGCCTTTAAAACTGTTGAGGGATAAAAGGTCCCCAAAAGCCATGGCCAACAAACAGCCCATCGGCAAACATTGATCTATTGCAAGGTGCACTATATTAGGTTTATTGCAAGGTGCACTATATTAGATTTATTGCAACGTGCACTATATTAGGTTTGCCAGACAACGCAGACAAATAAAATTTTATTTCAGCGACTATATACAAGAATCTTTAAAAGAAGTACAATTCTAAGTGACAGGGCTTGTATTCATCCTTCAAGATTGAATATTCTCAAAGAATGGGACCTTACTCTTCAAATATGACAAAGGCATCCTATTTAAGCACACATTCATCACCTACCTGGCTCCATCAAGCTTGAAAATAATCTCTCCCATAGTTTCAACCCCTCCACCTCCCTCAGCTTTAATCAGGAGGCAATTGAGAATTAATTCCTTCTGTGAATTTATAGGTCCAATTAGATTGTTACACGCTTTCTTCCTGTGGAAACAGATTTGGAAGAGCAGTGCCCCAAAACAGTAGCTCTTTTAGCTTGGGAAGCTGTGGCACAAAAATCCTAACTGGTAATATCTTAAGAAAAAGAACACCCTTTTCACCAATCTTTTCAAAGTACTTTCAATTTTCTGCTCCAATATGCACTATTTAAAACTTGCAAGTTCCAAAGGAACTATTCCCAAGTCCATCTCCACAAAATTTACATCCTTCTCAATCCCCTAAATTGACTGTACTTCCTCTATTTCATTCCAAAAGCAAACAAATGACAATACAAATGCATGAGTTATATTTAATCAATCCCCATACAAGGAAAATAAAATTGCTGAAAACATAAAGACATAAAATAAGCACACAAGTACTTGTGGAACGTAGAGTACCTGAAACACCAGTCGAATGCCATCCCGGGTATCGACTGCAACCGGCATGCAAGAGGCAAAATATCCACTAGCAATTATCCGATGAACATCCTCCTGAACATCACGAACGGTCAATGCTGAATTCGGTCGGGAAGCCTTCAAAGCATTTTTGGCCTCACTCTCCAAATCCTTCCTTTCGAGTTCATCTCCATCTTTGTTCCTCACCCACACTTCACTTATCAAAACCCTCTCTTCATCACGACTTGTAATCTGAGTCTGGCTCGGACTCTTCAGCACTGTCTGATTCGTGGACCCACTCAAGTCAGACTCGGCATTACCACCATCAGAAAGTGCAAGAGAAGCAGAGCAGAGGAGGGAGGACTTCAAAGGAGGGTGAAAACGGAAGGAACTAAGCAAATTCGGGGGTTTAGGGAAATTAGTAAAGAAATTGGTGATGGACTTCTTTTTGAGGTTAAAGTTGAAATTGAGAGGCTTTTGGGGTTTCATTAGAGAATTGATTAAGAACTGAGAGGTGAATTGGAGCTTTGAGAAGAAAGTGACAGAGGAATTGTGACCAAGTGGTGGAAGCTTGATAGAGCAAGAAGTGAAGCGGACGTCATCGTTTCTTGGCATTGTGGATCAAAAGCAAAAATTCTGCACTGTGTTAGAGCTGTAAAATTGTTAGGTTTTTATGGGATTAGAGTAGGTAGGAGAGTGACTCCCATGTCAGTGACGAGACAGAATGTGAAGAAAAAAGTGGAAAACATATGTCTAGACATAATGGAATCTCTGCAGTTATTTGAATATGTCTCAATCAGCAGTTAAACACATTCCAACAACCTGAAAAATGGTACCAGAGAAAAAAATTCCTATTTATGAAAAACCCAAGGAGCTCAAAGATACCAATAAACATTCATAGCCATGTATTTTCATCGGAAAACTTAAAGTACCAGAAAAAGGAAGCAGAAAAACCGTAACTCGAAAGCAGAATAAAATTCAGAGCTTGAATACCAATGCAGATGGCTACACCCATTCAGACACAAACACCGACATTTTTATCCAGAATTAAAAACAAAATCAACGTAATCATACATTTAATAAACGCAAAAAAGAATAATAAACAACTTACCGAAATTGCGAAGATTTTTTGGCAAAAGTTCGAATTCCAAATTGGAGTTTGAATTTAGTGAGTGTCTTGGAGTGATTGAGTGAGGTGATACGGTTAGAGTCCGAGCTTTGGAGAAAAACGACGTAGTTTCGTTGAGTTTGCTGCTCAGGTATAGGTTATGATACCAGGGTTTCTCGGTTCTGATGGATCCGGGAAGCTGGTTGGGTTGGGAAAGGCCGTAACCGTAAGGAGGGGAGACTCTTATACGTCAATTATTGCGACTTTACGTCTATTTCGGGTCATGCTTCTTCTTTAGTGTTTGCTAACTGCTTCTGTGCTTAATCCCGCATGAGAAGAGAGAGGAGTTTCCGAACGAAGTGGTTCTTTCTGCTTGTCGAGCAGTCTCACTTCGAATGTGTCTTCATACGTACCAACCCTTTTTTTGTTTTTTGTTTTTTTAATTTTTAGGTTAAATGCACCAACCCCTGAACTTTGCCCTCAATTGACCTTTACCCCCTAAAGTTCTTTAATAGGCACTTTATTCACTCCTCTTTTGATGTTTTGGACAAAAGTACCCATGCAATATTTTTCTTTTCTTTTCTTCTTTTTTGACTCATTCCCTTTTTACTTTTCTACCATTTTTTCTTTTATTTTTTCCTTCTTTCATGCCATTATTTTGTAACGAGTTCCATTTTTCTTGTATAATCAGTAATACGTAAAGGTTTAGTACTTCAATTACAAGTTGTCTAATGGAAGAACGAAGAATCCTTTCTTATTTTAGTCAACAAATATTTTGGTGTTAAAACATAAATGTGGGCGAAAATCATTCAAAACATCCTTACATTTTGTAAAATGACTTTTTTCGTCCCTCACTTTTAAAAGTGTAATTTTATGTCCCTTATAAATTTATATTGTCAAATTTGGTCCCTACATAAATATTCGACTAGATTTTTTTCGAAATTCATCACATGCCTAGCATGTAATCATTTTTAGGGACAAAACTATCAAATCAAATTTTATATATTTCAATCCATAGTCCTTCATATTTCACAAAATGAATTGTTTCGTTTCTCACATTTTATAAATTAATTTTTTTTCATCCTTCACATTTCACAAAATGAATTTTTTCATCCCTCATTGACTATATGTACAAATATTTTTTTTAAAATCTATGTATATATCTGTTTGATTTCACCTGAATAATATGAATAACATGTAATATGTCTCTATTTGAGTTCACCTAAACAAGGTAATTATAGTTATACACATGCTATTTAATAAATATATACATGGGTTTAAATTAACAATTTTGTTTTAAACACATATATATTTATTTAATTTCACCGTGTGAACCTATCCAATATTTGTAGTCTTTTCTTATTTAGTAATAATTCATTTATTGAATTGTATGATAAGGTCATCTAATTAATGGATTCTAATTCGAATTTTATAGTCATGCTAACAAATTGCAATTTAAATTTAAAACTTCTACTCACCACCTTTAAGACCAACAGTTGAGTTACTTGTCTTGTGATTGTTTTAAAATTTGAAAGTGCAAATCACTTAATTTTTTTTATCAAACTTTTCCTTTGTTTATTTTTTCTGTCCAAATAATTCGACATAAACATCAGACAAAATCAAATAGAGATATATTATATGTTATTTGTACTATTAAGGTGAAATTAAATAAATATATACATGGGTTTTAAAAAAACTATTTGTGTACATGATCAATTATGGATGAAAAAATTAATGTTCTAAATTGTGAGGGACAAATAAATTCAATTTGTGAAATGTGAGGATGAAACAATTTATTTTGTAAAATATAAGAAATTATGGATCGGGTTATGTAAATTTTGATTTGACAATTTTACTCTTAAAAAATGATCACGTGCAAAAGACATGGTGGATTTTGGCAAAAAACTAGTCAAAAACTTAGGTAAAAACTAATTTTGACAAGTGTAAATTTGTAAGGGACGTATAATTATACTTTTAAAAATAAGGGATGGACAAAGTTATTTACAAACTATGAAGGGCATTTTAAATGATTTTCCCTAAATGTAGAACTAGGAGGCAATAGTGTCATGTCATTATTGTATTTGTGTTGGAAAATTTCAATCCTAACTTAGCCCGTCAAGCATTTGTATCGTTTGGTTGTTAACAAGTTGATCTAACCCAATCCACATAGCCTATTAAATATTTTATACGGTTAAAACTCTTGTGACATGGCTTGCTGTTTTACAAGATTAACCCATTAACCTATCTTGGAAAAACTCTAATGTCTTAATCATATATTTTTACGCATTTAGTCATGTAATCTATTTAATATTATTTTTTTAGATACACAATAAATTTTTCAAATCATGAAACAAAGTCCAAATGTTCAAAAAAATAAAGTTTAATACTAAAATACATAGTACACACAAAATTTAGAGTTTTCAAAAATATTCAAAAACATATATCTATAGTGAAGTTTTCCAATTATAAAATAAGTTACAAAAAATGAGTATTTAATAGAAACAACGTCTAATAACTCCATATGTAATAAGATATCAAAAACTTATTAGTCTTTAAAATTTCTAAGCCAAATTTGATCATCGTTAGTTTTTATGAATTACTCAAAATGACCTCTACGAAGTTTAATTATTACAACATCAATACTTTATTGGGGTAGCATGCCAACCCATGGGTTGACCCATCCCACCCTATTTACATTTGTGTCACTAGGGGTATGAATCGAAATCGAAATAGGTAATTCGGAACTTTGAAATCGGAATTTTGGTATTAGAATTTTTGACCGAATTCGCATTCGAATTCGAATTCACCAATTCCAAATTTGAATTCATTCCAAATTCAATTCGGAATTCAATAATTCTGATTTCACCGAATTCATGAATATAAAAATTATTATTATAATATAAATGTTATATTATATATAATATATATATATATGAAAAACACATTTGAAATCCAAAAACACTTTACTATATATTTTACGTATACTAAAGTTACTATTTTATATTTCTAAATATTATTTTAGCGACCTACGGTTCAACTGATTGAACCAATGATCCATTGACTCAATCTTTTTGCTGGGTTCCTTGCCAGATTTGGTTTAATAACTACACGTGGAACACTGGTAATGTGGAGCTAAGAATTATTATTTCAATTTATTCATTTTTTCTTTTTATTATTTTATAGAATTCTTTTTTTATTGTACACCTCCAACTAAAAATCTTAAGAATAGTGAGATTCAAATCCAAACAAACCATGTACAATTTGGAACTTTTCTTATTTATCATATAATTAAAATCAAGAAACCCATAGAGTATAACAAAAATATAACGCACATGCAGGCACAATGTGTCCATGGTGGGCCAATTCAAGATTTTAACTTAACTTTACCAAACTTTTAATAATGTTATATTTAACTAGAGGTGTCAAAATGGGTGACTTGGGCGGGTTTGGATTGGGTAAAATGGATAATGGATATAAGTGAGTCAACCCATTTATATCTATTTAATTAGATGGGTATAAATGGGTAAATCAAAAAATGAATTGGGAAACCCAATTACCCATTTATAACCCATTTATTTTAATTTTTTGTAAACTCATTTAAATTCATTTTTGCAAACTAAGTTATCAATTTATACCGTTCTTTGTACCCATTATTAGTTTTAAATATTTACTTATAATGGTCAATAAGCCTAATTACCAATTTTTTTCATTTATACTCTATGTCGCAAAATTACATATTATTTAGTAATTGAATAATAAGAATAAAAAAATTTGAACTAAATACATAAAAGTTAATATAAAAACTTAATCAAAAAATTTTGAACCCCTAACATTTTTTTCATATATAAATTTAAAGTTTCATTTTAGAAAGATAAAAAAAGAGGCTAAAATTTATCATAAATTGGTAATGCTAAAAAATGAGCAAGTTAACAAATTAAGAGAAAATAAAATAATAAGATAAAACCAACAAATAATAATAATAATAATGAAACAAAAGTAGTTAACATCATGACAAAATGAAAATTTTGAAAAAAAAAATGAGTGAGGGAAGAGAAGATATTTGAGGGAAGAGAATTTTAAATGGGTTACCCAATAATACCCATTTATTTGGGTTACCCAATAATACCCATTTATTAAATGGGTATTATTGGGTAACCCATTTATACCCATATACAAAAATTTAAGATACCCATACCCATCTATTCATGGACGGGTATGGGTAAATTTAGTTAAGTGGATTGATTTGCCACCTATATATTTAACCCACAAAGTCAACCAAATTGAACTTAATGAACTAGCTGAATGAATTGCCAGTTTAAATCAGCCTATACGCGATAATTAACATCTTAATTACTGCAAGTCTCTAGATGTTCACATAATAGATATACTAAATTATTGAATTTCACTTGTGTATCTTCATCAATCTAATTAAATATAAGTTCTTAATTGTGATTAGATTAGTGAGACTATAAGTATATTATATTGACTTATAATGATATATAGTAAAGGTAGTTTTATGTATGTGATGCATGTTTTGTCCTTTTCATTCGAGCATGATCTCGCAATTATTAACTTTTAAAATCAAAGGAAAATATATTCTTTATTGTAGTCTTACACCGTTATAAGATTATAGAGTGTTTTCGGTTAGGTATATCAATCTTCATGTCTTTTTAAGGCAGTTTCTTGATGTCTCATTTGTATATGTGATACATGAGGTAATAAAACCAATTTTTTTCAAGAAATGATTTTGTGAATTCATTGGTTATTGGTGGTTTGACTTAATTAAGAAGTTAAAATCAATAAACTACTATATGAGGTTTCAATTTACTTAAAGGCCAAAATATCTTGCAGTTACTTGGGAAGTAAACACCCTTATTTGGCAGCCAATTTTTTTGCCAAGTTTATCTGTTACAAGTTTTTTAAAAATTTTAATTACAATAACCTCAAAAAACTTTTCAAAGATTTTTAACTATACACTTCAAAATATTAAAAAAAAAAGCACACTTCGAAAATATTTTTAAAAACTTCTACAGTGAGTTACAATAAAATTTGAATAAAACACCCAAAAAACTCACTTGCCAAACGGATTAAAGTTATTTGTCCTTAATAGTTAAAGAACCAAGAAAAATATAATATGAGGTTTATATCGCGTTAATGGAGTCCAATCCCACTGCAAATTCTTCCAATAGGTATCTCCAAATTTCATTTAGGGAATGAAGATTTGAGAAATTTTGTTCTTTTGTTGAGGTTATGAGTATTTGGATTATGGTAGCAATTAATAAGAAATCCCATCCAAAACACTTAGCAGTATGTTTGGTCTTAGTTGACCTTCAAATTCTAGTTTTTTTCGTTATTTTCAAAATACCCTTCTCTCCTATTATGTTCAATTGTACTTGACTTGTGGTCAAAATTATCACAGGAAACAACTCCATTAAACAATTAACTGAATTGGGACTGTAGTAGTAATTGAGATGAAACACTCACCTAACCAGAATTTTGAACCTAATGATGCTCTCCATATACTAAACATTATTCTTTGTAAAGCTTTTTTAATGTAATAACAATGACAAATTGTTGATTTGCCATCAATTAAAAAGGTTTTAAGAGCATGTTGAATAAAAAATCTTGAACGTCTCTAGAATTAAAATTTGTAAAAGTACATCTGATGTAATCAATTCTTCATTCCATCCATCAACTGCAAAGCCTCAAGCATAATTAAGTTCTCATTGAAGACATCGCATATTACGTTGTTACAATAAGGAATTTCCTTTTGCTTGCACTTAACTCATGTTGGAGTCATTTCATGAGAACCAGCAGCTAGCACTCTAAAAGGAGTAATATATAGAATATATAGAATATATTATAGACCTTTATCCTCACATCTAAATCCCAAATTTATAAGTTGAATTAGGTCTTTCTCTTAATGATGAAAATCTTATTAAAGTTTTGCCATCAGGTTTTTCTATAATATCTTGTACCTTAGTTTGTTCTATATTTCTGGTTATTTGTGGATTTTGTATTTCAAATTCACTAGGTATAGTAATTTCATTCCATTTTAATCTTTTTGGAGTATAAGTTGTAGGTCTATCGGCATCTACTTGTAATAAAGTTGTTTCTTCTTTAAGAGTTGGAGTCATTATAAATTTGGGATTTAGATGTGAGGATAAAGGTCTATAATATATTATATATATTACTGCAAAATTCTTTGTGTGTTTTTCAAATTCATTTCCTTGTAGATGAATATCTAATATGACTGAATCTTTCCTCAAAAATGTTTTGAAAAACACACAAAGAATTTTGCAGTAATATATAGAATATATTATAGATCTTTATCCTCACATCTAAATCCCAAATTTAAAATGACTCCAACTCTTAAAAAAGAAACAACTTTATTACAAGTAGATGCCGATAGATCTGCAACTTATACTCCAAAAAGATTAAAATGGAATGAAATTACTATACCTAGTGAATTTGAAATACAAAATCCACAAATAACTAGAAATATAGAACGAACTGAGGTAGAATATATTATAGAAAAACCTGATGGCAAAACTTTAATAAGATTTTCATCATTAAGAGAAAGACCTAATTCAACTTATTCTTGGCTACCACCAAGACATTCTAATTATGAATCAACTGAAATTAACTTTCCTTTAGAAAGTACCTCAACTTTTAAATATAAAACTCCTGTTCCAGAAGTCATAAATCAAAATCAATCAGAATATTCCCTAACTCATTCACAAATGAAAGGAGAAATAAATGTTATAAATAAACTATATAAAATAAATCATAAATATTTACAAGAAGATTTTGATGATGAAGAAAATACTGGAAAAAGAATTTGATTTTTTCGATTAGAATCAGAATATAAAGAAAAATTAATCTTAGAATGGAAAGATGAATTAGAAAAAAGAAAATTTGATTTTCCTTTCTTTACTTGGTTGTCATTCTATATTACAAAAATAGGAATAAATGATGTCTATAATACACCGCAAATAAATGTTCAAACTAATTTATATAAAAAATGAAAATTAAAAGATGATCAAATAGTAACTTCAATACATCCCCCATTACAAGAAGTAAAAATAAATATAGGACAAGGAGACATAATAGCCTCACCTTTTAAAAAGGGTAGAAAAGCTGAATGTACAAATAACACTATAAATTTAGAAAATATTAAAAAAATTTATCAACAAAATAATTATACAAATCAAATTCTTCATACAATTTCTCAACATATGGAAGTATTAAATACAAAAATAGATACACTAAAGAAACCAGAATCTAAATTCCCTAATGATATTTCAGCACCTCATTTTCAATCTAGAAGTTTAACAAGAGAAAAAGAACAAGAGTTAATCCAAAATATTAATAATCAAAAAATAAATAATACAGATAATATATTAAATAGAATATCTCAATCATTACAAAATTTAACCACACCCCAAACTCTAAAAATAAATACATTAGAAAAAATAATAGAAGAAGAAAATTCATCTGAAGAATCAATAAGTTTAGAAAATAAAGAAGATATGATCTTACCAATAGAAGAACAATTTGTAGAAAAAGAAGACAATCAAATAAATAAAATAAGAAGAAAAAGAGTTTATAATAAAAATAGTAACAAAGATTGGAAAATGATAAGTACTAGAAATTATTATTCAAGACCTAGTCCTCCAGATATTCAATATGAAGAAAGATCAAAATTTCGTACTACTAAATATGATGGAGATTCAATTATGAATGGAATATAGACGGTAAAACAGAATACGAAGTATTAAATAATCTGCAAGAAAAGGGAATGGCTAGATTAGCTTATAAAATTAAAAATATTCAAGAAAGAAATATTGCAATATTATTAGTTTCAAGATTTACTGGACAATTAAAAAATTGGTGGGATAATGCTTTAACACTTCAAGATAAATTATCAATATTAGATCATACGCAGGAAATTGAAAATGATCAAGGAAACATTCAAATTCAATCAGATGCTGCAGAATTTTAATTGTAACCATAGCAATGTATTTTATAGGAAATCCAAAAGAAGAATTAAATTCTAATAAAACATTTTTAACAAATTTAAGATGTCCAACATTATCAGACTTTAAATGGTATAAAGATATGTTTTTAACTAATGTATTAAGAAAATCAGATTGTAATGCTTCATTTTGGAAAGAAAGATTTATTACAGGATTACCAAGTTTATTTTCACAAAGAATAATGGATAATTTACAAAAGGAAATGGGAACAGAGGTTATTTCATTCGAAAATATTACTTTTGAACAATTATTTGCTTTTGTTAAAAAGGAATGATTAATGTTATGTTCAGAATTAAGACTTCAAATAAAATATGGTTCAAAAACAAAGGAAGTAGGATCATTTTGTGATGCATTTGAAATTAAAAGAATTAAATCACCATCTACATACAAAAGGAAAATTAAAAAATATAATAAGAAATTAAGATATAAAAGATCCGAAGAAAACAAACCAGAAAGGAAGAAAAAATTTAATAAAAAGAAAATTGTTTGTTATAAATGTGGAAAAATAGGCCATAAAGCGAACACATGCAATCTAAAAGAAAAAATTTCTGAAATTTGTGCAGAAGAAGAAGAGATTAAAAATAAATTAATAAATCTACTAATAAATGAAAAAGACCAAAGTTCAGAAGATGATTTTTATAATGATATAACTAGTTCAGAAAGTGATGAAAATTGTAATTGTTCCAAATATATAAATGTTATAACCAAAAAAGAAGATAAAGAATTTTTGTTAGATATAATAGAAAAAATTAATGATCCAATAGTTAAAAAAGAATATTTAGAAAGATTAAAAAATTTAATTATTCAAAAAGATAAAATGCCAAAGATAATAGAACCTTTTAGCATTTCGAAATTACTAGATAAATACCCAAATATAAATATAATGAAAAAAGAAACTACTAAAGATCTTCAGTCAGAAATTGATAATCTTAAAATACAAGTAAAACAATTACGACAAGAAATTATAGAATTAAAAACAAAAGATTTAGAAATAGAAGCAAAAATAACATTAATAGAAAATCAGCCCTCAACTTCTAATTCTAAAACAGAAGAAATATTAATATCAGAAAAATCAGTAGATGAAACTCAATATTTAAATACTATAGAAAAAATGATATTTCAAAAATGGTACGCTTTAGTAACCATTACAGTAGAAGATTTCAAAGAAACATATGTAGCTCTAATAGATAATAGAACTGATTCAAGTTGTATTAAAGAAGGAATAATTCCTACTAAATATTGTGAAAGGACAAATGAAACATTAATGGCAGCAAATGGAGAAAATTTACAGGTAAAATATAAATTTACAAAAGGATCAATATGTAATGATGAATATTGTATTAGACATAATTTCATAATTGTAAAAAATATAAATCATGATATAATATTAGGAACACCTTTTTTAATTCAAATTTATCCATTCTCAGTAAGTCATGAAGGAATTTCAACAAATATAATGGGAAAAACTATTACTTTTAAATTTTTAACTCCAATAAAACAAAGAGAATTACAGATATTACAAACATTTTTTATTTATAAAACAATAAATACTATTACTAAAGTACAACAACATATAAGATATATTAAAGAAGAAAAATCTTATTTAAAAATTGAAGAGCAAGTAAAAGAAGTTAAAATACAAAAAAGAATATTAGAATTAGAAGAGTTATTACAAAAATAGATTTGTACAGATATTCCTAATGCTTTTTGGGATAGAAAACAACATATGATAGAATTACCATATGAAAGAGATTTTAATGAAAAAAATATTCCAACAGAAGTTAGACCAATACAAATGAATTTTGAGTTATTAGAATTTTACAAAAAAGAAATAAAAATATTAATAGATAAAGGATTAATAACACCTTCAAAATCACCCTGGAGTTGTGCTGCATTTTATGTAATGAATCAAGCTGAAAAAGAAAGAGGAGTTCCAAGATTAGTTACAAATTATAAACCCTTAAACAAAGTTTTACAATGGATTAGATATCCCATTCCTAATAAAAAAGATTTGCTCAATAGATTATTTAATGCGAAAATATTTTCAAAGTTTGATTTAAAATCAGGATATTGGCAAATATTAATATCACCAAAAGATAGATATAAAACAGCATTTACAACACCTTTTGGCCATTATGAATGGAAAGTCATGCCATTTGGATTAAAAAATGCACCATCAGAATTTCAAAACATAATGAATGATATTTTTAATCCTTATAGTTCATTCAGTATAGTTTATATAGATGATGTATTAATATTTTCTGAATCAATAGAACAACATTTTAAACATTTGAATATATTTTTAAAAATAGTTAAGAAAAATGGATTGGTGGTTTCTGCTCCAAAAATGAAATTATTTCAAACTAAAATAAGATTTTTAGGACATAATATATATCAAGGAACAATAAAAACCAATTAGTAGAGTTTTGGAATTTGCAACTAAATTTCCAGATGAAATAAAAGATAAAAATCAATTACAAAGGTTTTTAGGATGTCTAAATTATATAGCAGATTTCTTTCCTAATTTACGAAAAGAATGTTCTATATTATTCAATAGATTAAAGAAAAACCCAAAACCTTAGACAGATGAACATACTCAAAAGATAAAATATCTAAAAGCAAAAATAGAGTCATTACCATGTTTATGTCTGCCTCATCCTAAAGCATTCATGATAGTTGAAACAAATGCATCAGAATTAGGATATGGTGGAATATTAAAACAAAAAATAATAGAGTCAAAAGAAGAATTAGTTAGATTTCATTCAGGAACATGGTCTGACCCTCAAAAGAATTATTCAACAATTAAAAAGGAAATTTTATCAATAGTTTTATGCATATCAAAATTTCAAGATGATTTATATAATAAGAAATTTTTAATTAGAATAGATTGTAAATCTGCTAAAGAGATTTTACAAAAGGATGTTCAAAATATAGTTTCAAAACAAATATTTGCAAGATGGCAAGCCATTTTATCTGTTTTCGATTTTGAAATTGAATTTATTAAAGGAGAAAATAATTCATTACCAGATTTTCTTACTAGAGAATTTTTACAAGGACATGGATCGTGACCTTATTGCTCAAAGAACTGATCGTGAATTTACAAATTACCTGAGAACCTAAAGAGATTCTCCTAAATTACTAAACAAAGAAACAGTTCTACAATCCAGAGGATATCAATATTTCATTCAGACTAGTGATGGAAGACAAAGTATTCCAGTCTATCAAATTCCAAAATATGATACAGTATATATTCAGCAAAGCCATTTCACAACCCTTACTCCAAAAGAGAAAGTTTTTGTCATACAGAGAAAAATTCAGAGAAACCTGATTAGAATTCAAGTTCTTCGGAGAGTTGGAAGAAATGAGGAAATTCTTCAACATTTCAAGGATCAAAATAAACAACTATCTAACCAATTAAAAGATGTTATTTACTGATTTTGCAGGAATATGGATTCAAAAGCAGGAAGTTCTAGACCTAAGACTCCTCAAGATTATGAGATGAGTCTTACTCCTGTAACTCAAAATAGATTTCAAATACTACAAGATTTTCCAGTTTTGACTTACAGTCAAGCTACTCGCACACCAATTTCCTCTCAAATAAGATCAATCCAACAAATTCCAAAAACTCCAGAAAAATTCAATGAAAATACTTACTTTACTAAACCATTCCATGAGCATATTACAATAACCAGATTCCAAGAAATACCTTGGTATTCTACACTCAATTAACTTACTCAAAGAATCTTTCCTCAAAAATGTTTTTGGCAGCCTGATGATCCTTCAAAAAATTTGGATTATTATGAATTAATTCTTACAGATACTCAATCTGTAGAAATATTCCCCATTCCAGATAAAAAGAATCCAAATATTATTAGTCATTCAAAGTGTATAATAAAGAAAGTTTGTTCACCTAACGAATAAACTTCTCTTTATTCCAAAAAATCATTTTCAGTTAGATTCATTCCAGATGGATTTACATATCAAGATTACAAGATGGCATGGTATCGTGCGTTTCTATACAGACCATTCAACCATTCATGGTTCTTCACATTCAAAGAGAATTGTAACAGAGAATTTCCAATTTGGTTTAATCATTGGTGGCAATGGTTCGGACCTCAAAAGGAAATACTACCTCTAAATGTATTAATAGGATTCCAGACATATCTCAAAAAAGCAAAGGGGGAAGAGTATACAAGGCCAATACTATTTCATGTGGAATTCAAAGTACCATGGATTTTTTGCTGGAGTTTCAAAATTCATCAAAAGTTAGAAAAACCACTTCCAATGTCACTCGTCAAAGAATTCAAAATTAAATAGTGGATAGGATTCAATCAAGAATTTGGAGACCAAACAAACGTGATAAGATTTCTAACAATTGACGACAAACTCAAGTGGACAAGTCAGCCAACTATTCCAACCACTCCAACAACTCCACAAATGCCAACTACTCCAACAAAAAAGAAAGACAAAGAAAAAGTTACTAATATGGCATCCGAGGCAATTGCAAACGACGTTTTGATCAAAAAGATGATGCATGATCCCGAGATGCTCAAAGAATATCTGAATTATTTACAAACGCAGGATAAAAGTGAAGAAGATGACAAAATTGAAGAAATAGCTGGATCATCTGAATCTACTTTTGATCCTTTCGGTGGTCCCTGTGGACAAGATCCAAATGACTTTTGAGAAAGATGGCGGCCACATTTCAAATGAAAGCAAGATGAAATGCAAATACAAATGAAATGCAAGAATGACTGTCTCTATAAATAGATTCAAAATCAGAAGACCAAGGATCGGTGAAATCTTGCAGTACAGAGTCTTAAGCAAATCCTTCTTTCTTTCAACCACTCTTTGTATTCAACTACTTTTGTATTATTCTCCAAATATTTTAATAAGAAGGTCAAAGTTTACGAGGATTCTACAATCAACAGCTTCCGTTATCAAAAGCAACTCTAAATTTTGTAAGTTCTATCTTAATATAAATATTTCATGTTCATTTCAAGATCAAGTTTTAGTAGCCTGGGTAGAAGTGGTATCAAATAGTAGCCCGGATGCCAAATAGTAATTTTGTTCTTTTGTTGAGGTTATGAGTATTTGGATTACGGTAGCAATTAATAAGAAATCCCATCCAAAACACTTAGCAGTATGTTTGGTCTTAGTTGACCTTCAAATTCTAGTTTTTTTCGTTATTTTCAAAATACCCTTCTCTCCTATTATGTTCAATTGTACTTGACTTGTGGTCAAAATTATCACAGGAAACAACTCCATTAAACAATTAACTGAATTGGGACTGTAGTAGTAATTGAGTTGAAACACTCACCTAACCAGAATTTTGAACCTAATGATGCTCTCCATATACTAAACATTATTCTTTGTAAAGCTTTTTTAATGTAATAACAATGACAAATTGTTGATTTGCCATCAATTAAAAAGGTTTTAAGAGCATGTTGAATAAAAAATCTTGAACGTCTCTAGAATTAAAATTTGTAAAAGTACATCTGATGTAATCAATTCTTCATTCCATCCATCAACTGCAAAGCCTCAAGCATAATTAAGTTCTCATTGAAGACATCGCATATTACGTTGTTACAATAAGGAAATTGCTTTTGCTTGCACTTAATTCATGTCGGAGACATTTCATGAGAACCAGCAGCTAGCACTCTAAAAGGAATGCAGAGTGCTAGAGTTAAATGTGAGAAAATGGTTGGCAAACCCTCTTGAACTATGGGCTTGTTTGGCAAACAAGTTTTTGGCCAAATTTATCTTCTATAAAGGTTTTTAACAACTTTGGCTATAGTAATCTCAAAAAACTCTTTAAAATTTTTAAACTATACACTTCAAAATATCCAAAAAAAAATTACACACTTCAAAAACTTTTTCCTACAACTTCTACAGTAAATTATAGTAAAGTTTTACATAAATGTTCAAAAAACTTATTTGGCAAATAGGCCAATATTAGCCAGCTATTCATAAAGAAAAGTATTAAGCAATTGGGATAATTTCAAAAACCTCTCCTCACGCTTCTGACTACTTCACTAGCCTTCCTCTAGATTTTCAAAGTTACACTAACATCCCTTCAGATTAGTTATTTTGTAATATTTAGGTCTAATCAATAATTAGAAAGTAATATGTTTGGATAGTAAAAATATCTCAAATAATATTTCGATTGCATCATAAACACATTTTCCAATCCACCCTTTTATATTCCCAATTACCTTTTTATCTCACATACATCACATCACAAAAAGTGTTACAGTAATTATTCCAAATAATATTTCAAATAATACTCTATCCAAACAAATTAGGAGAGAGAAGATAATATAATTTCATCACTGCCACTCTTATACTATATTATTTTATTAATTTAATATCGATTCACATATTAAAGAAAAACACTAAAATTTGCTATTTGTCATTAGGGATCAAATCACATATAATATCAAAAATAGTGTACCATTTTATATTCTTCACTTAATATAAAATCCAAATTACTTTTTTCAATTACATACCCATTGTCAAACATGATCAACAACAAATAATAACAAAATTTACAACCAAACGATTAAGTATTTGGCTAGGGTTAGTGGTGAGGCACTTTTCTAAATTAGGGAAAGGTTGAGAGCAAAACACAAATTAGCAGTTGTTTTATTTATTTTCTTTAATTTTTTTAAAAATAAAAGTCTCTTGTAGTAATCTAATCATTAGTTTTCTTACAAAAGTATACCGTTAATGTATACCTTATCATACAATTAGCGTTACATTCAACTAATAATTAAGGAAACATTAATTTTTCTTTTAAGCAAGCATCCTATAACAAATTAACTCTTTTTTTTTAAAAATAAAAGGCAAATTTCAAATTGTTGGAAATCCTCCAACACACGATTTAATTCTCTAAAAAAAATTTGAACAAATCAGAAAAATATTAGAGCAAATTTCTAAATTGTCTTCTAACAAGATAAATCACTGCAACTCTCTTATGTACATGTACATGTTGCAATCGCCAGCTTTACTAAATACTAGTCAACAGCCATCCATAGCTTTAAACTCCAATAATAGTGGTGAGATCTATCGAGATGGATTCAAGGTGCAAAAAAAATTCTAGAACTAACAATGAGTTTGTTTGGATAGAGAGAATTTGGGAAAAAAAAAAATTTTGCCTCACAAATCCCAATCACCTTTTTATCTTCTCAATCACCTTTTTATTTCACATACATCACATCACAAAAAAGTGCTACAGTAAATATTTCAAATAAACTTTTATCCAAATAAACTCAATTAGATCTGAAATGAATTCGAACCTAGTAATAACATAAAAAATAGCAAATTTTCACTAGTAATCCTTAGGAATAATAGAAAATTCTCATTAGGAACCTCTAAGAGAAACAGAAAACTCTCACTAAGAAAACTAAACAGAAAATTCTCACTAGAAATCCCCTAGAGAAATAGAAAACTCTCACTAAGAAAATTTAGGAGAGACTTTATTAAAAAAATAAAATAAAAATCTATGGGAGGGAGACCACCTCTCTTCCAAAGAGGAATGCTCTCAAAGAAGAGAAGGAGAAATAGAAAGAAGTTAGAAAAAATAAGAGATTATAACAAACCAATTTTTAGCTTCCTTGATTACTATAACTTAAAATAGCAATTAAAATAACGCTATACTATGTACATCGGCCATTGAAGACAAGCGAACAAAAATTTAACTATCATATAAATTGAGAGCTTAGAATTGAATGCCTAGTTGTTAGTACATATAATGGTGCAAAGTCTAATTTTTCACACTTTGATTTATACTTCGTTTTCATTATTAAAAACATCTTACTTCAAATCATCATCTATTGAACTTTCAGTGCGCTTTGTTTAATATAATTTTTTTTTTGCTATAATACCTTTGATGATTTGTTCCCGTTAAACTAAAATCTCCGATCCATAACTATTTCCAAATATAAACAAGTTTGAATTGCTTTGTTGCATGCAGTTTTTTTTTTTTTTAAGGATCTGTTGCATGCAGTTTGATTCATGAAAAATTAATGAGGATTTTATGGGGCAATATATTAGTTGTCAAACTTAAGTCATAGTAGGAGTATCAAAACAACCATGCCCACCAATTCACTTATTCACATGTTCCAATTAGGGATGGCAATGGGGCAGGTGGCGGGGCTTGGGGCGGGGGTGGGGGGAAATATTTTCCCCCCATTTAGAAACGGGGTGGGGGACGGGGGTATATTCCCCCGCTCCAACCCCCGTCCCGTCCCCCGTTTAAAAATAAATAAATAAATAAATAAAAAAAAAAATATATATATATATATATAATAGGAGGCAGGTATAAAGTGATGTCAATTATCCTTTATGCTTTTATTTCCTTTTCACATATTTAACTTTCCTGTATTTGCTTCTTTTCTTTTGTTCCCCTATTATTTTTCCTATTGTTTGGGGAGCAGTGAGGGAAGTGACTAAGGGTCGGTGATGGGTGACCCGAAGAGGTGAGGGATTTGCAATTCACCATTATGGTGAATTTCTTACCAAACCAAAAGCCAATAACCAGAGCGCACACTCGGTGCTCTTTAATACCTACCCGCTTGATAGCACCATAAGCCTCAAACTCCCTTTTGATTCTACTCTCAGTTGTCTCATAATTAAGCCTAGCCACAAACAGTGTTTCATTACTAATTATATATGTTTATTAATAAAAATTATTAATTATTTGTACTAAATTTATTAATATATTTATATTAAATTCCTAACTACACTTAATACAATAACATTTTTTTCCAAAAAAATACAATAACAATTTAGTGATTGTATTTGTATCAAAAGTGAAAATTTGATTATTTTAGTTATACTTTTTTATCATATTAGATTGTATTCAAATAACTTTTGTTTAATTATTTTTATGAGTTTCAACTGTAAAGTTACGATGACTAATAATTTGATAATATATTGATATTTTAGTACTTGATTATTTGTTCAAATTTAATTATAATAAATTATATAATAAATTTTTTGCGGGGCGGGGCGGGGGAAGTTGAGGCGGGGGATGGGGGTAACTAATAATCCCCCGCCCCATTGCCATCCCTAGTTCCAATCCCTTGCAAGTTAGTATAGTGCATGAGCCTTCAATATTATGCACGCATATATGTGCCTCGAAATTTCACGTACCCTCTCACCAATACTAAATTTGACGCATCTAAAATATAGCTATAACAAACCAAATGAATCTATTGAAAAGAACCTCTCATTAGACTAAATTCAAGATTTTAACTTAACTTTACCAAACTTTTAATAATGTTATATTTAAGTGAGCATGCACATGTTTCCCTAACAAATTAGACGCTATCAACAGCTATGGAAACCCGTTTCAAGAAATAGGAACAGAAACTTAGAATTGTTTGCCCTTTCTATCGATTACGTGGCTTATGAAAAAAAGAGGGAAACTAAAAGAGGGGAAATAGATCCCATTATCTCTATGTATGTGCTACGAATTGGACTTAAAAATAGTATTCATCAGGAAAGAACCCTCATTTGTACCTTTTCAAACTGATACCATCCGCAGTGCTTGTCTCCTTTGTGGGGAGGTCTTATTCTAGTGTTTTTCAGCCTTATTAAATGCAGTTCAAAAAATTTATCTATTTTTCCGTAACTGCAAAGTAACGTCCTTGCAATATAGGTCTGGTACTCTGGTCTTCCAGCTTATTATAGTGAGTTGGGCATTCACAATTTTATCCCCACCGTGCAACGCGCGATTAATACCTCCTAGTCTTTTATAATCCTTGTTTGAAGCTTCTTCACTTAATGCTTGGTCCAACTTGAGGCGTTAATTTTAATTATTTAATTTTAAAATTGATAATTCAAAATCTAAGGAATATTAATTCGGTCATACCTTAGTAATTGAATTTATTGTTTTATATATAGAGGATGATTGTAACATTTGTAATTCTCTTTGTTTTATTGGAGTAAAAAATTTAAAAGTAATAGTTTTTCCCATGATATTAGTAGAAATACCTTCATGTCCTACTGAGAATGGATATATTTGAATTAAAAAGGGTGTTCCTAATATTATATCATTACTTATATTTTTTACAATTAAAAAATTATGCCTAATACAATAATTGTTATTACATATTGATCCTTTCGTAAATTTATATTTTACTTGTAAATTCTCTCCGTTTGCAGCCATTAATGTTTCATTTGTTCTTTCGCAATATTTAGTAGGAATTATTCCTTCCTTTATACAACTTGAATCTGCTCCACTATCTAATAGAGCTACATAGGTTTCTTTGAAATCTTCCACTGTTATTGTCACCAAAGCATACCACTTTTGAAATGTTATTTTTTCTATTGTGTTTAAATATAGTTTTTCATCTACTGGTTTTTCTGAAATAATTATTTCTTCTGTAGTTAATGCTTTTGAAGTAGAAGGTTGATTTTCTATTAATGTCATTTTTGCTTCTATTTCTAGATCTTTAGTTTTTAATTCTATAATTTCTTTTTGTATTTGTTTTACTTGACTTTTTAAAATATTAATCTCTGTTTGAAGATCTTTAGTAGTTTCTTTTTTCATATTGTTTATATTAGGATATTTGTCTAGTAATTTTGAAATGCTAAATGGTTCTATTATTTTTGGCATCTTTTCTTCTTGTATAATTAAATTTTTTAATCTTTCTAAATATTCTTTTTTAGCTAAAGGGTCTTCAATTTTTTCTATCATATCTAATAAAAATTCTTTATCTTCCTTTTTTGTGATTACATTTATATATTTTGGATTACAATTACAATCTTCTCCACTTTCTGAACTACTTACATCATTGTAATAATCATCTTCTGTACTTTGTTCTTTTTCATTTATTAATAGATTTATTAATTTATTCTTTATTTCTTCATCTTCTGCACAGATTTCATTTAATTTTTCTTTTAATTTACATTTATTTGCTTTATGTCCTACTTTCCCACATTTATAACAAACAACTTTCTTTTTATAGAATTTTTTGCTTTTCTTCTCTTCATAATTTTTATCTTTATTAGATTTTTTATATCTTAAATATTTTTTTATCCCTTTTACTTTTCTTTTTATATGCTAATGGTGATTTAATTCTTTTTTATACCAAATGCTTCACAAAATGATCCTAGTTCTTTTGTTTTTGAACCATACTTAATTTGAAGTTTTAATTCTGAACATAATATTAATCCTTCTTTTTTCACAAAAGCAAATAATTGTCCAAAAGTAATATTTTCGAATGAAATAACATCCGTTCCCATTTCCTTTTGTAAATTATCCATTATCCTTTGTGAAAATAAACTTGGTAATCCTGTAATAAATCTTTCTTTCCAAAATAAAGCATTACAATCTGGTCTTCTTAATACATTAGTTAAAAACATATCTTTATACCATCTAAAGTCTGATAAAGTTGGACATCTTAAATTTGTTAAAAATGCTTTGTTTGCATTTAATTCTTCTTTTGGATTTCCTACAAAATACATTACTATTGTAACAATTAAAAATTCTGCAGCATTTGATTGCACTTGAATATTTCCTTGATCATCTTCGATTTCTTGCGTATGATCTAATGTAGATAATTTATCTTGAAGTGTTAAATCATTATCCCACCAATTTTTTAATTGTCCTGTAAATCCTGATACTAATAATGTCGCTACATTTCTTTCTTGAATATTTGTGAGCTTATAGGCTAATCTAGCCATTCCCATTTCTTGTAAAGTATTTAATACTTCATATTCTGCTCTTCCATCTATATTCCATTCATAAATTGAATCTCCATCATATTTAGTAGTATGAAATTTTGATCTTTCTTCATATTGAATATCTGGGGGATTAGGTCTTGGATAATAATTTCTAGTGCTTACCATTTGCCAATCTTTTATATTACTTTTAAGAGGTCTTCTTCTTCTTATTTTATTTATGTGATTATCTTCTTCCTCTTTAAACTGATCTTCTATAGGTGTAATTATATTTTCATTGTCTTCTGAATAATTTGTTTCTTCTGATGATATATCTTCATTTACTACATTATCTAATATACTTATTCTAGGATTTTGATTATGAGCTTCTGTTGTTAAACTTTGCAATGTTTGAGATATTCTATTTAATATATTATCTGTATTATTTATTCTTTGAGTATTAACACTTTGAATTAATTCTTTTTCTCTTTCTCTAGTTAAACTTCTAGGTTGAAAATGAGGAGCTGAAATATCATTAGGGATTTGTTTGTTCTATACTTCTTGGTGCTTGTGGATTCTGAATTATAAATTCACTAGGTATAGTAATTTCACTCCATTTTAATCTTTTTGGAGTATAGGTAGTAGGTCTGTCAGCATCAACTTGTAATAGTGTTGTTTCTTCTTTTAAAGTTGGAGTCATAATGAATTTAGGATTTAGTTGTGAGGATAATAGTCTATAATACATTCTACAAATTATAGCAAAATTCTTTGTATGTTTTTCAAATTCATCACCTTGTAAATGAACATCTAATATGACTGAATTCAAAACATGTGGATCTGTTAAATCTACTAAAAAATTTGGAGCACAATTAAAATAAATGGGTCCATTGCATACATTTGTTTGAATCATAGACAAAAGTGATGTTTTATATCTTTTGAGTCTAGTGTCTCTTAAAGCTAAATATATAGGTGCATCTACTCCTAAATGGAATAAGGGTTTAACCGCAACTTGAATTAAGCCTATATGAATATATCTATATCCCTTACTAAGATACTTTTGAATTGTATTATGATTTAACAATGGAATGGATTGATATTCTTCTTGAATAGAAATTGTTTCTTCATGTGTTTTAACTGATAAAGCTATTTTGAAATCTAAGAGTCCTATTCTATAAATATGTTCTATTTTTTCTTCAGGAATAGTCCAATCTGAATTATTTACGGGCGTATGATATTCATGACTTTGAACTATACTTGGTTATTTTGAACTAGATCCTATCTTTAATTGTCTAAGTAATGCGGCCATGATTAATATCTTATTTAATCTTTTATCTTATCAGGAACAACCGAGCCTAATACATTCTTTAGAGAAGATACTATAGAAGGTGACGGTGGTGGTGGTATTGGGAATGCAACAAAGGGTGATGAGATTATGGATGAAACGATGACGGGGTTGGTTGAAACGATAACAGGGTGGGGGGAGGTTGGAGGAGGGTGGAAGGAGGTTGGCGGCTGGTGGGAGGAGGGTGGCCGGCATCAAACAGCTGAGAAATGTCTTTCGCAACGATAAAAGTAGCCACGTTGAATAGTGGCTCAGCCAAAGATCTCCTTCCTTGGTAGAAGAAGTACGCCTGCAAAGTCCAGGAAAACATCAAAAAATAAAACATAAGATCTTTAAATCTTTAAAAAAAATATGCTATAATACTCAAGAATCTCCTACCGAAGACATCAAACAAATTGAGCTCATATAAACATCCAGTTTATCGCCCTTTTTCATTTCGGCCCATCGCCAACCGCACACCATGGCGTATCCTATCACTGTTGCCAGTGCTGCAATCAGAAGAATCTTCGGTGGAATGACACTAGCACCACCTTCAGGGAGGTTCAGGCAAGCAAATGCTCCAGAATACGGAGCAGAATTTTGCAGGGTGCCGAAACGAGGAGATGCTATGCGGCCGGTGACGGTGGTGGTGGTATTGGGAAGCCAACGAAAGGTGATGGGATTAAGGATGAAACGATGGCGGGGTGGGGGGCGGTTGGAGGAGGGTGGAAGGTGGTTGGCTGCTGGTGGGAGGAGGGTGGTCGACATTGTTAGGGCCAAAATTTTTGCAAATTATTTTAGAGAGAAAGAGGAGAGGACTCCAGAGACTTGGAGAATTACTTGGCCTCGGTCTTCAATCGTTGGAGAGATTGAGATTGCGATAGTGAGGTGGAGATGGAGGTGAGAGTGGGCATCCGAGTGAAAGTGCGGTAGAGGTGATTTGTGAGAGAAAAGTTTTGTTTTGCTTCTACAAAGTAAAAGACAATTAGACAAATTTGCGCCACTTTTTTTGCCTTGAATTTTAAAATTTGTGCCACTTTTTTTTTTTTTTTTTGCCTTGAATTTTAACTAGGCTAGTTTTTGAAGCCTGACGCCACACATCAGGTTGCTAGGATTCGGTAGATATTTACTGTTTGGTCTTATGTTTGTGAAACAACTAAACTTTTAAAACTTCAACAAAATTCCATCGAACAAAAATACAATGAATGCTTTATTCAAATAGATGTAAAATTTTCAGTATACATAATGAGGCTATAATGATCACACTATTTGAGGCAGTTGCAGCTGGAGTAGATGTAGGTTACACATAACTGTGATGAACAGATTGAAATGTAGGCAAATGATGTGTAGAATTCTGATCAGCTGCCATCTCCCTATCTTGCATAATACATCCTACAAAAGTTTCAGTAACCCTTGTCAAATCTATAGGACCAGCCTCAGTACTCCTTTCATAAGTCTGACTTGGAAGATGTTGCATAGGAGGCATAAATGTGGAAGTTCCAGAAGCTGAGAATGGATAGTTTTGTACGATTAAATTGACATTTACATATATAGAATGCAAAGTTCAGGAAATTAGGCTTCAAAAACCTGTTTATAATTTATCAAGCGAATCTAAACAGTAGATAATAGATTATTTTTTCGTTCAATAAACAACTCTGAAATAAAGACCAATTCGAATGTATATGAACACTGTACCTATTAGAATGGATAAGAAAGCAGATGTAACACAATCAAATAAGAGAACACATACAAATAAAAGTACCATGTTCAACTTCAGTCCTCCAATTTAATCCCATCAAAGGTTTCCTATGCTTTGTCAATCTTCTACATATTTTATGAAAAATTATAATGCTCCAGTTATTCCAAGTTGTCAACAGCAACCAAGTAAAGGTAACCTTTAAGCACTACAGATAACTTGACATTCTGCTGGTTGAATTACCAATTCCAGTTCACCCATATGTTATTGAGAATAACTTCACAATTTGAACCATTCACCATACTTGCATAACATTTTTCATTTGCTACAGAATCAATTTGCACTGAAATCTTGCTTAATATCATTGAAATGCTTCAAAAACGTTTAATATCTCAATTCCAAGGGAACAGGCAAAATAAATACGAAAACAGGAAAAGGGATTCAAATGCAATGTGAATTTAAGTTTGCATAAAGAACAGGGATTGGAAAAAAAATTAACAGCTTGCTTGCTCTAGGACCTCTACTGACTCTTGTAAGGAGAAGACAGTTACATTTAATTGCATGACCTCACGCATATACCTGAATTCTAAAGTAATTAAGCCATAAAGTTAGAGTTAGCAACCCAGTCCATTAAGATGAGTGGAAGGAATAAGCCATTAGTACTAAATAAGAAGAAAAGCATGATAAAGACATTGAACGTTCTACTCCCTCCCTTTTTTTATAACTGGCGTTTAAGAAATTTGCTCCAGTATACTTTTATCTGTTGTTTTATTATCCCCATGCAGTATTAATTATTTTTTCACAATTTTACCCTTTTATCTCTCTTTTCCAATACATGGTTCTTAATTACTACTCCTAGTAATTATTGCTTCTCTCCTAATAATTGGACAATTAATGAGGGTACAAAAGGAAAGTAGTGTATAGATTTAAGCAATGAAAAACTTTTCTTAATTGGTGTGCAAAACCTTAAACGTCAGTTATAAAAAAAGGGAAGGAGTACTTGTTACCAGTTCAGATAAAGAGATGTCTCGACATGCGTGATAATAAGCAATATGATAGCACAAGAAAATAACACTTCAAAACAATAAACAACCGGAAGCATGCAATGGCCAAATAATGAGTAATAAATCCAAGTACAACTGAAATGCAACCCTACCTTACATGCATGGTGATAAACAAGCTCATCTAATGAAATGCCGAGATCGCTGAGGGAATTGGAACTCTTTGAACAAAAGAAAGTAACAATTGAGAGATTGTGTTGATTTTTTTACCTCAAAAGTTTCAATTCGGTCCCGGAAAGGGAGAGGCACATGTATGGCTGGAGACCCAATTGCTACAAAGAAGCCATCCGAGTTGCCGCACCATGTTCTGGCTAGCCTCCATTGTTTTTAATTGACAAAAGAGTAATTCTCAACTGTTCTCAAGGAAGGCAGAGGAAAAGATTGAATTAGCAAAATCATATTGGCCTTGGATGAGGGAGATAGATATAAGATAGGTCTACGGACAATAAAATGACAGCATTGGTACTTTTCAACTTTGCCAACATTAGAAGAATCGAAGCTTGGGCCTTGGGGTTTTTCTAGTGGATTTTTTGATAGGAAACGGAGAGGAAGAGGCAGAGTGGGAGGCAGAGTTTCTTGTTGATTTTGCCACAGAATTGCCATATGTTCTTCAGATGGTGTCTCAGCACATTACTTGCTAGCAACGCAAAATTGGATTCCGAGTAGAGGAGAAGGAGGGTAAGCATGCGTAATAGGAAAAAACCTAAAAAATGTCAGTGGATTCTGAGCAAAGGAGGAGGAGGAAGAGAAAGAAAGGTTGACGATGGGGACAGGAGGAGGAGGATGTCGTTTGAGAGAGAGGCATGGAGCTTTGAACAACTTTGAGAGGCGGATGTAGTTCTGTTATAATTAAATTTGAAAACGCTCATCAACTTTACCGCATGTCCTCCATGTGGTATCTTGATGCACCATGATAGCATTAAAATGATCAAAAAACCGTTGAATCCCCTTAAATTACAAAATAACTGGTACAATCTCCTAATAAAAAGCCACAAAAATCCCCCTGATAAGTAATAACCGATTCCGTTAGTAGCCAAACACTCCCCAAATTGATCAATATTACTGCAATAACTAGACCACAATCAGTCCCAATAACGCAGTCACCAACAACAGCACCCACTAACATGCACCAGATTCAATAAACCCATTAAGAGGGCTGGCTAATTACTCAGAATATTGGAAAAAAAAAATCGAAAGAATGGGGTCTAACAACATTCATGTACAAATCTATTGTTATTGGGCTATAAAAAAAAATCGGAGGTCTGACAACCACCATGTACAAATCTATTGCCGCCGGGTTTAGTCAGCCAAACAGCAAAAACCAACTTATTACAAAAAATGAACACCAGTCCGACAGCAAAAACAAATTATTAAAAAAAATGAACAATGCTGCCGGGCTGTATCAGCCAGCAGCGAAAACCAAATTAAAAAAAAAAAAGTGCCATAAGGAAGAAGTTATGAATCCTGCTAGGTGCTAACTCGAAATGGTTTTTGCAAGCCACGAGCTAACTCTAAATGGTTTTTGCAAGCCACGCCTCGTGGTATGAAAAATGAGCAATGTTTTTTTAATCTCAATAGTTGGGATTGAATTTGATAAATAAACCCTGTAATATGCATACAAAAAAAGGTTGTTATTTTTTAGACCCTAATAATAATAATAATGTTCTGCAGTTACACCTACTATGCTAATATTTAACAATTACCCTTGTACGTAGATTTGCAAATTGCAATTGTGCAGTTCTCTAGTCCCACGCTATAATTAGATTATTAAAGCCTAGGACAGTGATAAGCCGTTACATTGGCGATAAAGTAAAAGTTAAATTAAAAATTAAATGTAGAGCATAGAGTTAAAAATTAACTCACTGGAAAAAAAAAGTGTTAATGACATTTCTGCTTCCTTGAAATACAATAGTAATCACACTTGATTTTTGATTTTAGCAAATAAATAAAGAAAATAGGCCTAAATTGATAAAAGTGAGATAATTTTGACCCAAAATAAAAGTCTGACAAAGGCTTTTTTAAGAAAAAATAAGAGTCGCCACTTGGTATCGAGTTTAGGTGTACCAAATCACCTAAAAATGGATTTTAATAATAATAAAAAATAAACAAAAACCCTTTTTAGACAATTCAAAATCTTTGAAAAACAAGAAAAAAGAATTCGGGAATCACAATTAAAGAAAAAGAAGGCAAGGATAAAATCCAAAGTACCCTTTCAACCTAACCAAGGCTAGTTGCAAGATTTAATCAAAAATTTTTCTAATCTAACCTATGGACTTATCACATTGGGACGTTTCTACATAGATGCAAATCTAAATTTATAAAAAATATCGAGATGAACAAAATGTCCATTCAATGGTTTAATTGATATCAATCGCATTAATTGCAAAGACCAAAATAATCTCTCAAAAGGGTCATGAGTACGCAAAATGAAATCTAAAAGAAAATTAAATTATATATAAATATAAGTGATGAAGCAAAAAAGAGATGCAATATAATGGGTATGGGAGGCAAAATCTCGTGACATAATTTTTTCTTATGCAGGGATTAATGGGATATTTAAACTAAAAAAGTTATAATCGCTCATCTTCCATGTTCAAAGAATAATGTTCCTAATCTAAACAAGCAAATGAACTAACTTATTTTCACAATTCCTTAAATGAGGTGCAATTCTAAATAATATGATTAACACATATAGAGGATAAAGGATAATATAATAGAAAATATCATGCAAAATGATAAAGATCCTAAAATAAAAATATGCATGAGAATGTAATGAATGTCACACAAAGATGAGTTTAACGCATAACGGTCTAAAGATCTAGCGTTGGACTAGCACATGTCTATGAATTCTCACTAGCGTTGGACTAACGAGAAATAAAAGAAATAAATCACAACTAACGTTGGACTAGTATGGTGACGTCATGCATTTATTATAAACAAATAAATCATATAAAACATAATTAAAACAAATAAACACATAATATACACAGTACACATAACACATAAGCGTAATTTCTAGTTGCAAAACCCTAATGAAAGTGAATAAACATGTGAACACACAAGCATGCAAGCACACAAACAAATAAATGCAAATAGAACCCTAACTATTACATTCGAGGTCCTAAGCACAATCTAAAGGGGGGAATTTAATAATAATAACGTAACTATTACATTTATCTAACTAAATATATTTTTAATGAAGATTAAAACCTATCTATTACATAGGCTAGCTAAATACATATCTTAAGCACCTATTTATTACAACTTGGCATTTTAATGCCTCTTAAATAATAATGAAAAAATAAATAAAACAAATGAAACTTAAAATGAATAAAATGAATAATTAAAAGGAAAAGCACTCGAAACATGCAATTACACATAAAAAAAACACATTGGAACACATTAAAGGGTTTGAAATAATAAAAGAGATTACCTCCCTTGAAGTGTTGATTGAATGGGTTAAAATTTGCCCTACTTATGCTCCAAAATCAACAAAATGATCAAAGACACCAATTTAATTAGAAAGAAATGGAAATTTTCATGAAATCTACCAATTAAATCATTTAAATGAAGTATAATTAATAATTAAACAAGATAAACACCCTATATTTAAGAAATCAAAATAAACAAGGACTCAATTGCAAAAAGTATAAAGTTTTAGGGGTTAAAATATAATTATTACAAAAATTAGGGATCAAAATTAAACAAAAATGAAGTTTAGGGATCAAATTGCAATTAAAATAGAGACCTAATTGAAAGCAATTTAAAATTCTGGGCCACATTAAAACCACTCAAAAGATCAAGGGCTAAAATGCAATTTCCAGATTATCATGCAAAGCTACCGAAGTCATCTTCTGCAACTTTCTCTTACAACATTCTGTCGGTGACAATGGTTGCCGACAGTCGCCCATCACCGGCGATTTTTTCAGTCACCAAATTTCACCAAAATGCACACTTTAACTCGATTTTTTGCGTAGATCCTATTTTTGAGTTTAGTTTTTACAAAAAATGAATCAAACGTGACGAATTGCCAAATTATAGCCACGATTTTTATTTTTTTAAAATACTATAATCACCACTAAAAGTCATAAAATGTATACCAAAATATTCCTTATAATTTTTACAACATAACTATGAGCTGAAAACAATAATAAAAGAAACAACAATATGACAAAATTAAAGCAAACCAGTCCAAAGTAAAGAAAAATTATTTCAATGCTTTTTTAAGACTTAAAAACTCCAAATTTTTGGACAACCAAGCATTTTCAGGCTTTGTACTAGTTGCAATCATTTATTTTAACAAAAAATATACACAGAATTTCACTAATTCGATTCGTTTTTCATTTATGGTATTTTATCAAACATTTATATACATATTCAAAATCTACTTCTCTGTCCCTAATTTCATTCATGACCTATCCCAAATTTCAACAACTCAAAAACAAAGGAAGCCAATGAAAGCAAAAGAAATTTAAACAATGAAGCATGGATTTAATATGATAAACAAAACTAAAAAAATTAGCTCAATGTAAGTGGCAATCCCTTGGTTGAAGTTTTTGATGCAAATTCCTAAGCTTTAACCGTTTTTGTTAGCTTTGTGGTGTTTGATTTGTGGGAGGCTATGCTGTGAGTTGAGAAAGCAGGGGGATGGAACTGAGTGGGTGAGGAAATTTTTTCTTCTTCTTTGTTTTCTGTCGGTAGCCTAAGCCGAGGGAGGGAGCGAGAGTTCAGAGTCTTCTCTTTCTTCCTCTCATCTTTTTGTCTGTTGCCCCCTTTTTCTTCCTTTTTTTTTTCTTTCCTCGGATCCCCCCTCTCTTTCTTCTCTTTTTCCCTCTTTCTTTTTCTTCTCTTTTCTCCTTTTCTTCTCTCTCTTTTCTCTTTCCCTTCTCTTGGCCATTGCTTCATTCTCTTCTTTCTCTACCACTACTCTTCTTTGGTCAAAAGGATGGCCATCATGAGCCATGATGGCTTGCACATCTTTTTTTTTGTTTTTGAAAAACAGATTTTTATTTTCTTTTTCTGATTTTTCTAAAAATGATTTTTCTCAAGAAAAATAAAAAAATAAAATAATGAATTAAAAAAAGTGATAAAATTTTGATATGTCTAGAGTTTCAAAAAAACTCAAGATAAAGACGTAAACACCAAATTGTTTACCTATCTCTTATAATTGCACCTGAGCTAAAATAACAAACCAACGCTTGGCTATAATTATTGAGCAAAATGATGCAATAACATTGCAGAAAACGTAACCGAACTCATGTAGAGCTACCTATGTATCCCACCATGGAAATCAGGTCAAACGTAGTTCGAATATAAGTGATTCACAATAAAACAAGCGCATTGAACATCTGTGATCTTTATAGAGTCAAAGAAGTTTGAGCTCTCAGAACTTCTAAATATGAAACACAAAATAATTGAGAAAGCACAATTATTAACAAAAATAGTCAGGAAAAATATATTGTCATAATTAGAAAATGATGCGCGGAGGGATGCGGTTAAACTCCAAGAAGGGAGGTAGAAAGGTGCGCAGTGGATATTGAGACTCACCAACATGAAATTAAATTTGATTATCAATAAATACCAGATTGGTGGGATAAGATCGAAACTCAATTAAGTGACAGATTGGTGGGATAAAATCCGAACCCAATGAAAATAAAAACGGTCGGTGGGATAAAACCCAAACCTACCGTAGTTGGTGGGATACAATCCAAATCCAACAAAATAAAACGGTTGGTGGGATACAATCCAAACCCGCTGTGGTTGGTGGGATACAACTCAAACCTAACAAAATAAATGATCGGTGGGATACAACCAAGCCCAACAGTATAAAATGGTCGGTGGAATACAACCCAAATCCGCCGTAATTGATGGGATACAACCCAAGCCTAACAGAACAAACGGTCAGTGAGATATAATCCAAACTTGTCGTAGATCTCACTCAAACCCAATAGAATAAATGATCGGTGGGATACAACCCAAATTCGTCGTGATTGTTGGGATACAACCCAAGCCCAACAGAATAAAACGATCGGTGGGATACAACTTAAGCCCGCCGTAGTTGGTGGGATATAATCCAAACCCAACAGAATAAAAACGGTCGGTGGGATAAAATCCAAACCCGCCATGATTGGTGGGATACAACCCAAGCCTAACACAATAAAATGGTCGGTGGGATAAAACCTAAACTTACTGTAGTTGGTGGAATACAGCCCAAGCCTAACACAATAAAACGATCGGTGGAATAAAATCCAAACCCGCCGTGGTTAGTAGGATACAACTCAAACCCAACACAATAAAACAATCGGCGGGATACAACCCAAGTCTAACAGAATAAAATGATTGGTGGGATAAAACTCAAACCCGTCGAGATTGGTGGAATACAATCCAAGCCCAACAGAATAAAACAGTTTTAAAATAACTTCTGAAATCGTAATTTTTCAAAACTTGCCCCAGTGTAGGGGCCTTTTTCTTTCTTTTTTTTTTTATTTTTTCTGAAAATGTCAAAAGTGATGAACTTTAAAACTTGAAGAATACAATTGACAACTATCCCTTCAAGGGATTTGAGAGGCACATACATATGACACTATCATCTTCATTTTTTAAATACTTTTTTTTTCTTTCACAAAACTGATTTGGAATGTATTACCAAAATTAGAGCTCACTCTTTTCGATATTTGCCCTAGTGTAAATCATGTTTAACAAAAGCCACATTTTTCATACTTTTGAAAAGGCAGAATGAGTGATTACATAATACCACCACCATGTGATCCCCTGTAATTTTTTTGGTCTTGAGAACCATGCAAGCATGATCTTTCGATGTCAAAATTACTCCCCAGGAGTTGCGCTGCAATTTGTCTTGAATCTTTTCAATTTTCTAGTATCAGTCAGTGACACTTCACTTTGTATTACAAATCAACTTTTCTAATGATCAGATTTGAATGAATGGCCTTTGAAAAAGAAAGATGTCACATTTGATCCCTGTTGATGTCGTTCATTTGGAAATCAATGTTGACAGAAAAATAATTAATTTTGTTTTTTAAAGTTGGTTTCTTTTCTTCTATTTCTGCCCAGTTTTGGATAGAAACTAAGGCCTCGTTTGGAAGGTGAATTTTTTGGGTGTTTGTCTAAAATTTTACTGTAGATTATTGTAGAAGTTGTAAGAAAAATTTTTAGGTTGAAAACCTTTTTTAGATTGAAAATTTTTAGGTTGAAAATTTTTTTTTCTTTTTCATTCATTCTTTTTTCTTTTCTTTTCTCTCTTCTTCTTCTCCCTTCCCCCTCCCCCGGCACCTCTGCCCCTTCCTCCCTCTTCCTCTCTGCCCCTCTATTTCTCTCCCTCTCACTCTCCCTCTCCTCCCCCTCCCTGGCGGCCTCCGACGCTAGAGAACTTGCAGGCTGCAGCCATGGATTTTTTGTTTCATTTTTTCTCCCCACTCTCCTCCTCTTTTCTCACCTCTTCTCCTCCCCCAACCAGCAACCTTGGTCGCCCAGTAGCCGTAGGAAATTTTTTTTATTTCTCTTCCCCTCTTCTCCCTCTCCCTCTCCTTTCCCCTCCCCCTCGCCCTCCGACGCCCGAGTTGTTGCAGGGTTGAATTTTTTTTAAGCTTTGTCTCTTCCCCTCTCCTCCCCTCCCCCTCCACCCTTCCCTTCCCCTAGCTATGATCTGGTAGTGTGACCAGATCGCAGCCCTCCTCCTCCTGTGACTAGATCGCAGCTAGTGGGAGGGGGAAGATGGCGGGGGAGGCAGAAAGGAGAGGGAAGGGAGAAAGGGAAAAAAAAAGAAAAAAGAGGTTTTGGAAACCAACGGATCGGTCAAAGGGAGAGGGGAGGGAGAGAAAAAAAAAAGAGAACGGCCGGCACTGGCGGTCGGAATAATGACCGGCGCCGGAAGCGGTGGTGGAGGTGGTCGCCGGTGATAGAGGACGTGGTGGGTTGGGTGGAGGAGGAAAAAGAAGAAAAGTTGAAGGGAAAGTTTTTTGTGTATTATTTTGAAGTGTTTAGGTGAAAAATTTTGATAAGTTTTTTGGGGTTCCTGTAGCAAAAGTATTATACAAACTTGCTAAAAACTTGAGGTTTCAAACAGGACCTAAATCTTGACAAAATAACTAGAGTTTATCCCTTCCTTTCCCTCCCAATCCTTTCCTTTCCTTTCCTTTCTAAAAACTCAATCCAAACAACAAAAACTTAATCCCTCCAAATCCTCTCCCCCACTTTCCCTCAATCCAAACAATGCCTTAGTTTCAGAGCTTGCTGTGTGTCCTATGTTGGATCTGGTCCCATGAAATTGACCAACGAGAACAATAGGGTTCTTGACAATTTTTAAAAAATAATAAATAAAACAAATAAAACAAACAGAAAAATATAGAATTTTACGTGATTCGATCGAATTGATCTACGTCTACGGATGAAGAGGTATCGGATTTATTATAACAAAAAGACAGTACAAAGAGAAGTAGAAAACCCTAGGAAATAATTCCAAAACCTAAATGGCACCTAAAATTGAAGATACAAAAGAGTCTAAATAGTACAAAATTGGTCCAAAGGCCCACTAATTTGTTCATTTGGTTTGATGTCTAACAAAAACTTATCTTAAATCAGGGCATGGATCCTCTAAAACTCTATTTAATTGCTAACTAAGGCACTTGGATTGGTGTCCTTAGCACATTTGAACTCATTTAAATCTACTATATTTATAACCACCAAAAGAAGAAATTTCTTTGTAAAACTCTCGATGTAGGGTAGAAAGACAGATGGAATAAATTTTCATCTTGATATGTATCCAACATCGATAAATAGCAGACAAATAGCAAACATGCTCCACCTTTTTCATAAAAGTTTCAACGGATCCCAACGAACCACAAAAGATCCAATGGACCCTAATGAGTCACTAACGAACTAAGATGCAAAAAGTTCAATAGATTCTAAAAGGTTAAAAACATGAATATGGTTTTCTTGCTCTACCTTCATCTAAAAACCCTCAATGAGTTCCAATGACCCATAAGCTCCTCTTCACAAAAAATCCAACTAAGCTCCGATGAGGGATCTAACTGAACTCCAATGGGCTCTTTTTCTAATTTCTATAGTTTTAACTTAATATCTTGGAATTGATATTGATAGTTTCTTATTGTCATCAAGAATCCAGACCCCGAATCTCTAATACCAACTTATTAGGTTTGGCCCCATGAAATTGATGAAAGGTTTCTTGGCAATCCCAAAAAACAAATAACAAAGCAAAAGTAAATGAAACTGGAACCAATGTTGTTAAACTTAGACTAGATAGCGACTTAGCTATACTACTGTGTCAAGGGTCAACTGGTTGGATCGGTTGAACCGTTCTCAAAATCCCGCTGACATTAGCATGGTATCATAATTATTTTATATTTTTATAAGTTTTTGAAATATTGAAATTAAGTTCTTGGTTATATTCGGTCAATCATACAAAATGTTTCAAAAATATTAGACTTGTAATCCAATATAAACCTAATAATTATATATAAAAATGTAAATTCATGGCTAAAATATGTCCATTTTTCAAAACTACTTGAAGAACTAAATTAAAATAAATTAATGCAAGTTAGAATCACTGATACTAAATTGATAAGATAATAGGGATGAAAGCATCTTGATTTAGAGATCGTTCAGGAAAACAAGTGATTTTGGTATTTACACTAAGTAGGTAGCGTTTTTCACTTCTATTAATAAATGAAAATGTTACAATTTAGGTAATTCAAATTATGTTTGTGAAAAACAAAAAAAAATTAGAGAACTGGATCATCCAATCTAATCGAGTCACTAGTTTGGCCAATTTTGATTGATTTTTTTTTTTTAAACAAGAAATAATTTTTTTTATTTCATACATGAATTTGAAGAAAACAGAGCAAGCAAATCAGGTTGCTGAGTACACAATCCATCCATGGATTTTAAGGACAGGTTCATATCAACAGAAGCCATGAAAGTTGTGCGTTCATATCAACAGAAGCCATGAAAGTTGTGCAACTTTGCACAATAATTCACACCCTCTATCATGTTGAGTTAAAGCAAATTCATAGCCAGGTAAGTCTGCATTTTGTTGTTTTCTGTTGTATTGTTTCCCAGGTGACAGAATACTTAGTTGCTGAAGCCTTTCATTTTCTGCTATCTTAGTTTTGAAACAAGCATTATCCTGTTCTAGCTGAATTTCTTTCTTTTGCACGGTATCCGTCTCCGCAGATATCATTTCGTGTAGAAATCCGTATCTTGCATGGTCTTGCCACTCAGTTATTGTCCAGATGACCAAAGTTAAGCTTTTGTTCTGCCCTGCCCAATTGAACAATTTACACTCAGCATAAATGTCATGAATGCTCAATGCTATAATTCTGTAGTTTGATCTCATTGAGATTGGATTCCAACAATAACTCCGAAAAATCAGCATCACCGCCTGCATAGCCAAGATCTCACTCTGGTATTGCCGTTATTTGGCAAAAAAACCTCGTAGGGAACATGACCAAAGTCCCACAGCTAAAGGAATATGAATGCCTCCTAACTCAACAGGCGCAGATTAGGGTAACCTAATTTATCCAATTTGATGTCCCCGCGGACCAACCTTGGCATTGCGAAAACGAATCATAAACAATATTAGAACCTAACTCCGTCCCAATCTTGGATAACCGGTCTGCAGGAACATTTGCTTGACGATAACAATGGGTGACGGAATGAAAAAATTGTCGAAAAACTAGCAACTCCCCAACTCTCGTTGCAAACCCCATGGGCATCTACTAACCCCCTTAACCATTTGGACTAAAACCAAGAATCAGATTCCAAGTGCAAGCAACTGAAACCTCTGAAAACACACATCTGAACTCCAAATAACAAAGCCTTCAATTCTGAATGTAAGCTAGATGTTTCTCCCCAGTAACACGTAAAGCCTAACAAAAATATTCCCGCACTATCTCTCAACACCCCCCACCTCCACTCCTTCCCGGATTCCCCAAAAGAGCAGCCATCAGTGTTCAATTTAAAAAATGTTCAAAATAGGAAGAATCCATCTAACTAAGATGACCTTAGTCGGTTTCTTCCATCGAACCAGTGAAGCATAAAATCTTGGCCACGAGTATCTCCCAACTTCCATGTCCTTATAGTGCAACTGGAAAATATCACAGAGATCCAAAAAAACAAACCTATGCACTTGCATGGCGTTCAGCACCTTCCCTTTGCACAATGCTATATTTCTTGCTTTCCAAAGATGCCAGCAAATCAGCGATGGCAACACCTGATAAAGAAGTCTAACTAACTTGTTCTTAGCAGGCCGCAACCGCCATTGAATAAATGCATGTTTTATTGTTGAAGGAGTGGCAAACGCACCAACCTCGACTTGAAACGAGACCCAAACCTGTTGAGGGATTTCACCAACACACAAAACATGATCAATCGAATCCAAACCAGAATTTTCACAACAAAAACATCTTGATGGTCCGCACACATCCAAACGTTGTAACTCCTCCATCACAGGCAGTCGACTAGACAACATCCTCATCATAAAAAAAGAGATTTTTGCTGGTAGAGCTTGCAACCAAATATTAGTTGAGAAAATTGAAGTGTTGGAAACCTTTCGGACCAGATTATACGCAGAAGAAATGGTGAAGAAACCTGAAATATGTGAATCCCACACCATCCTATCAGGCTGATTAGAATGAACATCAGGAGGTGATATTTGCATAATCATAGAGACAATATTTTTCGGAAGCCATTGACGAAGCATTTGAGCGTTCCAATGACTATTAAAAACAAAATCTGCCACTTTGTGATTGCCAAAGACCTCAACCCGCTGACACAAGGACCTTTGCCCATCCAATTCTCATGCCAAAAGTCCACCAAGCCATTCTGCAACACCCACTGAATATGAGGATCTGCCAAAGACTGACACCTGACTAATCTCTTCCAAGTGCACAATTGCAAAGTTTGAAACTCCGCTTCACAAGAATGCAAATTATATAAGTATTTAGAGTGCATAAATTCTGCCCAAAGAGATCTACGTTGTCTTAAAGAGCACCATAACTTCAACGAAAAAGAGTCAAACACATCAGATAAAGCCCTCACTCCCACCCCCCCTTCCGCATATGGCTTACATAACAACTCCCATCTAATCCAATGATATCGATAGCCCCTCTAATCTCTTCCCCACAAAAAATTCGCAAAAGCTTTCTCAAGGATATTTAGAACACCCTTTGGAGGAGACGATACAGCAAGGATATGAATCGGCATAGAAGACAAAACACTTTTGAGTAACACCAACCTCCCTCCAGGCGAAAGAAGCTTCTCCTTCCAAGAGAAAATTCTCTTTGCAATCAAGGTATAGATATCTGAGAAATAACTACTTTTCTTTCTCCCAGAATAAAGAGTACAGCCCAGATATTTAATCGGGAATGACTTGGCATGAAAACCAGAGATTTGTGAAATAACACGTTTACGAGATACACTCAAAGCATCGTGATCAATAAAGCAACTTTTTTGACGGTTAAGCTGCTGCCCAGAGACACTACAATAGTCCTCCAATACCCTTATAACTTTCTGCATAGTACTCTTAATTCCACTACAAAAAATAATCACGTCATCTGCGTGAGCTAAATGCGTGACTATAGGGCATCTAGGAGGAACCTTAAAAAGAAGGAAACCTGACTGACCACTCAACGAATTCAGCATCCTAGATAATACTTTATCCCCTATAACAAAAAGAGCCGGCGAGATGGGATCTCCAAGACGCAGACCCCGAGTTGACTGAAAAAAACCACAGGGGGAGCCATTTATAAGAATTGAAAACCAAATATTGGAGATTAACCACCAAATCATATCAATCCATTGCTCACCAAAACCAAACCGTCGTAGAACTTGCAATAAAAAGAGCCAAGATACTTTATCATAAGCCTTGGCCATATCCAACTTTAAAACTACATTTCCCCCATGATTAGATTGCCGAATTCCAAAAATTAGCTCTTGAGCTAGCAAGAAATTATCTGAGATTTGCCTTCCTTCACAAAACAACTTTGCTGTGGCAAAATAATCTTAGGGAGAACCCGAGCCAATCTATCAGATAAGATCTTCGAGACCACCTTATTTATAAAGTTACACAAACTTATCGGACGGAATTGTGAAAAATCTTGAGGAGAATTTACCTTCGGAAGCAACACAATTGAGGTTGAAGAAATACTCCGTGGCAGCACCTCACCACAAAAAAAACTAACCACTGCCGCATATAAATCCTCCGCCACGATATCCCACGCACAAGTAAAAAACTTACCAGAAAAGCCGTCCGGGCCAGCAGCACTCTCACCATCCGTAGCAAAAACCACTGACTTAAGTTCTTCCATGGATGGAATCTCCTCCAAATTCTCATTATCTTGAGCAGTAATTAATTTAGGGATAACATCAAGAATATCAAAGGATTCAACATAGGACTCAGACCTGAACAAGCTTCTAAAAAAAATTTCTGCCTCCCCTTCAATATCAGAAGTTTTTTCTAACCATTTTCCACTAGTTGACTTGATGCGATGGATTACAGATTTACTCCGGCGTTCGGCTACCACAGAATGAAAATATTTAGAATTTCATCCCCATCCTTTAACCACTTAAGCCTAGCTTTCTGTTGCCAGAACATATGCTCAACTCCATGAGAACGCCTTAGCTAGGCTTGTGCTTCATGTAACTCAACTAAATTGGCTTCAGATGGGTCATCATCATAACTCAACTCAGCTTTAAAAGCACGTTGTTCCGCCACCTTCACAGATTCAAAGATATCACCAAACACGTTGCCGGACCAAATTCGTAACGCTGCCTTTACTTTCCGAAGCTTTTGTGCAAAGACATTTAATGGTGGGCCTGAAAATCTCCCGTTCCATTGGCATTTAATAACGTCTAACAACTCAGGCTTAGACGTCCAAAAATTCATAAAACGAAATGGATTAGGCTTATCGTCCAAATTTGTTACAGCCGATAATAGCAATGGAGCGTGATCCGAGGGGTCTCTACACAAATGTTGAACGCTAAATTTCAACCCCAAGCTTGACGCACTCTGATTCATAAGCAACCTGTCTAATATCTTCTATATACGGGCCCTGCCATGTCTATTATTGCACCACGTAAAGCTTGACCCCGAGTACCACACATCAAAAATCCCAGCCTGAGACATGAAATCCAAAAAATCCCAGCCCTCCTCTGGTCTAAACGGCATCCCACCCCTTTTTTCCTCCGCCGAGACAATAACATTAATATCACCCACAATAAACCAAGCAGATTGCTTCAATTTGTCGACAATAAGGCTATTCCATAATTGTACTCGTTCAAGGGCCGTGCACTTGGCATGAACAAATGAGAAGATGATAGGCAACTCAAATAATGCGGAACTAATTTGTAATGACAAATGCTGACAAGATTCACCAACTAGACTACAGCTAATAGAAGAATTGTAAAAAACCCAAATGTCACCTTCAATATTAAAGACGGCATGATCCATATTAAGTCTCATCCTAATTGAATGGATCTTTGCAGCTTGAATTTTTGGTTCGCAAATAGCAACCAATTGAATGGAGTGGTGGTGTACCAAATACTTCAGTCTACGAAAATTTGGGGCGCGCGACACACCCCTTATATTCCAAAATAGAAAATTAATCATTGAGACAAAGCAGAAAAAGAATTCGAAGAAGCCTTAGCTTTGGATCGCAATGAACGATCAGATTTAAATTGAACCCGAACTCCTTTCTGCTTGCCTTGCGATACCACATGAAAACTTTCCTTATGCTGGATCTTATCATTGACCTTGAGCAGGTATATCTTCATCCACCTCTTCTTCCCCCTTCGAAACACTGATCTGTCCCTCATCTATGCGAGTTGGGACAAAAACTTGCTGCTCAAAACTCTGCTTCGGATCATCTACAGGACAGGGCTGCTCAACATTATCTGTACTAGCCAGAAATTCCAAATATTCTGTTTGCTTATCTGGAAACTTGTCTCCCACCTCTTCAAGTGCGTGCTGAGGCACCATTGGCTGATTATCAGAACATGCACCAGTAGCAAGTTCTTTAGATAAGTCAATACAAATTTTAGGGCAGTCTCCATCAGCAGAACATTCTTCATCAAGAGTCGTAACTCTGGTACCTGCCGAAATGCCTTCCTTATCCACAACATCCACCTTATCCTTCTTAGAGTCATCCACCTTATTAATGATGTTATTTTCCACTCCTTGTCCAGGTTGTTCACCCTTACCAACAGAGCCCAGAACAGATGAAGACGCAGGTTGAAAGGCCAAATTGCCTTCATTTTTCTTGGAAATTAACGGCCTCTCAGATTTGAGATGCGGATGAAGCACATGACAATAATCCTGGGTATGTCCTTGTCTAAAGCAATGAGAACAATACTTAGGCATATTTTCCGGAATTAAAGCTTGCCAGAAACCTTCATGATCACCATTACCAATCCACACCCTGTGAGTAAGCTGTTTTAACAAATCTATTTCAACACAGACCCTAGCAATGCTTGGCCTTGAAGCTGCCATGGTTGCAGCATCAACAAACAATGGGCTCACCAATACACTCACAATTTAGAATAAGCATTCTTTGTTAAAGTAATGCAACGGCAATTTTGGTAATTTAAACCAAACAGGAACCACAGAAGGCTCCTTGTCCACATGAAATGCAGGAGACCATTTAAAGACACGCATTGGAGAACCATATACATACCATATACCTCTAGCCCAAATCCGATGGAAGTCGACTTCATTTCCCAGGGTAATTACCACATGTCTGGAATCTAACAAGCCCACCTTAGCAGCCTCTTTAAGATCAAGTGATAGAAAGAATTTCCTGAGATCCTCCATAGAAGGACGTCCCTTAGAAAATTTACCGACCAAAGCAAATTTGTAGGGGGCAGCAAGCGTGATCAAATCAGATTGAGAAAAAATAATAGCAGGTTCTCCCCTATGAGTTGAAGATACTGCCTTGACATTCAAAGCTGGTTGAGAAGCGGAATTACAAAAAAGTTCAGAAAATGATTTCTTTTGGAATGTGGGAGAAAGAAGAGGATGTCCTCCAACCTGGGGCTGGAGGACAGCCTGATTAGCCATCAAAGGCTAGTTGCTAGAGAATCTTGAAAAAAATCTGCTTGAGAATGGAATCCAATGTAAAATATGGTATCCGAGAGAGAAAAAGCTTAACCTGAGAAAGTTGAATCAAGTTTAACGAATCTCCGGAGAAGCTAATAGATGGTTTCTTGTCAAACCTTTCTCTGCTCTCATATGGTCTCATAGTTAATGCTTACACTTTCTTTTTACCCCAGTTTTGACTGATTTTTAATTAAAACGATTTTATGCTACAAACTGATTCGGATAGACGGTTGGTTTATAATTGGACAAGTCCGGTCCGGGTCTAACAACACTGATCGGAACTCCAACATTACATAAATGAGTTTTTTTTTTTCCACAACCAATAACTTGCTCCTAAAAGAGTTGATCAGCAATAAAGTGACTGCTCCTAATCAATAACTTGCTCCTACTGACCTTGCTATGTTTTTTTGATCATCTGATTCTTGATTTTGTCATGGATCCAGACTCTTTAGCAACCACAACCACCAATGCACCTGGGAAGGTATATAAGTAGCCCTTCTATCCTGAATTGTCCAAAGTTTGAATGAAAAGCACCAACAAAGATTATTCTATGGTACCTATAAAAATATTTGTGATAATTTTAATTGTGCCCCCTGGAGTTTTGTGTATCTATTAGTTTATATGCTTTTAAAGTTGTTTTTGATTTTACCCGTTGTTACAGTTACCGTAGTAAGGATTTTTTCAATAATGAATATAATGAAGAATCGATTACAAAATAAAATGAAATACACTTGGATGAATAATTGTTTAGTTACTTATGTTAAGAAAAATATACTTCGTGAAATTCAAAATGAAAAGGTTGTAAACTGTTATCAAAATATGAAAACTCATTGTGAGCAATTGTAAATGGTTTAGTTTGCTTTTGAAATAAAATTATTATTACATTAATAATTTTGAGTTTGTCTTTTGATGTTTTTCATGAAATATATGCATAATTTGTATTTGTTGGTGAATATATTTTTTCTTTAAAAATTTAAAAAAAAAATAGGTAAAAAATTTTAGAATTACTTTTGCCCCCCACTCAAAAATGATTGCCTTGTTATATGTGGGAAGCTTCTGTCAACGTAAAGCCTAAAGTTGAAAGAAAAGGTACGTAAGCTGTTCTTTTAGCATTTTTAAGTGTTGAAGTGAGACGTTGGTAAGCCGGCATATGTTTTTGATGTGAAAACCCAAATGGAGAAAGTTGCTTCTTTCATTAGTGTCTATTGATTATGTTCATCGTGGTTTTGATGATTTATTTGCATTTCATTGATTTGCAGGATATTTATGTAATGTAGCATAATTTACTGGATGCATGATATTCGTACTATCCTTGTGGTATTTTAGGAGTTGGAATTGTGCGGAGAAATGTATTAAAAGGTTGTTACCTCAATTAAGTTTCTCTGGCACTTCCTTGTGTCCCTTGCATTTGAAAAGCACTAGTACATAGCCTGAGATAGTACACTTAATGAAGAAAATGTTAGACATCCTATCCGACGACTATTCTGCTATCACTTCATTGGCTCTGGTTTGAAGTTCAGACTGATTGCATACCTGTAAACGTAGTCTGCAAGGCCTACTCTGGCATAGATTAACTATTTCTGTATTGGTGCATCCTTTGTCAAGAGATTATATACGTTTGAGTTCTTAAACCAACATTGCTTAAATCCTTTTTCCTTTTTGAATTTGGATTGGCACAGGTCGCATTTGGCTATGGAGACTCATCATCTTCAATAAGGTCATATGGTGCTCCCAAGGGTGTAAGCACACACCATAGTTCGTATCCTAATGGCAAGTATTTTACTAAGTGCGAATATGCTGCTATAATGATGCTTTGTGCTGAATCTCACTTCAATCCGCATTTCTGCAGGTGGAGGTGATATGCATAGAGTGGAGAAAGAAAACTAAGAACCATGGGTAGGTGGCAGCTGATGCAGTTTTTTCTTTTTATCATTCATGTTCTAAGACTGATTATCCACGCTGAAATTTTGATATTGTCTATCATAATCTTTTCTTGAGTTGTCTTTGTCTGCTTGTGTTATTTCAGGATTATTATACTAATTATCCTGTAACGCTTCCTTTAAGGAGACCGTACTCGGGAGATCCAGGTAATCATTTTGGGTACAATGCCTTTTGACTTTGAAGGAGTAACCTAATGAGAGTGCTTTAACCTTAGAAAATTGCTTAAAATTGTAAGAGCATGGGCCACTCCGCCCAACAAGTTTTTGGTCTGCTGTTGTTTAGGTAATGATAACATCTCATGAGCACTGAGGTGGATTTATGTGCTTTCTTCCTCTTCCATAAATGGGGATTACCAACCTTTCTAGTACTTTTATGCATTGTCTTGCTCCTCTGACATGCAGAACATCTCGATCAAGAGGAATTTGGGGATGCCTCAGAAAGAAAGCTTGAACTGTGATGAATGTTCGACAAATGCTGCTGTAGAGCTTGGTCTAATGGTTGGTAATGCTATACAAAAATTAAAATGTTGCTACTATTAGAATCATGGGCATAATGAAAATGGACTACTTTGCAGGAAGGCAACATGGAGTGAACTATGTTGTTCCTTCAATTACCTGCAAGCATGCCTATGATTAAGCAATTACCTAATACAGCAGGCAGTGAGATGGCAGACGGTTCTAAGCCAACAAAGAGTGGAGAACTCTCGCAGAACGCCTGTAGTTTGGATGAGTTGCCAGCAGGATTTATGGGTAAAATTTTATTTTACAGGAGTGGTGCTGTCAAGCTGAAGCTTGATGATAACCTTTGTGATGTAAGCAGCCATGTTTCATGGCTATAACTTGGAATTTGCGTATGCAACTCATAAAATTGCTTTTTCATCATCCTTAACCTCTCCGAGTCCAGAAAAAGAAAAAGAAAAGGGCTATTTCTTTTATGTTAAGAACTGGAAATGGTTTTTCTGCCGTAAATAACATACGCAGAGAAGAAACAATTATAATATGTATGATATTTCGATGATTTATGCAGGTTTCGTTAGGTTTGGATTGTGCATTTGCACAAGATGTTGTTGCCGTTAACATTGAAGAAAGGCATTGTTGCACTCTGGGGGAACTTGACAAGCGTGTCTTGATAACCCCAAATATGGACTCCATGTTAGATGGAATGGCTGACTTGTAGTAGATTCACTTGTTAAACCATGTTCTTTTGCAGAGCAATTTATTTTATCCTTTAAATTGAATTTATTGATGAGGGAACATGCATTTATGATGTAAAACAAACAAACAAGATTCAGAATTATTTTCACACAATAAAATGAATAATCACGAATTGTTTTGTTTCATTATTTTGTATTTCTTTTTGCCCAGATTGTTCTTATGGTGAACGTGTTGGATAAAAATGCTAGGATGTACTTGATGTCTGGCAGCCACAACGCGGGTGTAATGGGGAGCCATTACACCGCTCCATGACACGGCTCCCCATTGGAGCCGTGTCATGGAGATTACACGCATCATGGTAACGGTAAAATTTCAGCACAAAGCACATTTAACATTTTCAACGGTTATATCCAACGGCACTATTTTTAGAATTCTATATAAACACACAACACTTTTTGCTAAAACATATCCCAATATTCTACTCTATTATTTCTTTTATTCTCTCACACACTTCTACTCTCTCACTCATTTAATAATATCATTTTTAGAAAATAAAAAATTCAAAATGTACAAAATTTAACGAAAGTTAGTACTTTATTTTTTAAAAATAACAAAATTAGTTTTAAAAATTACTTTATTTATTTATGGGATATGAGTTATGCATTATTAAAATAAATATTTAATTAATTGTGGACCCATGCTATTACACCTTGTGGAGTGTAATCCATTGTGAGTGAAAGTGTAATAAAAGAGGAGAAAGTGGAATGCTGACGTGGCATGTGGATTACACTCCACAAAGTGTAATAGCATTGTGGATGCTCTTAGTGTAGATATATGTGCCAACTCATTATTGGACCTTCTCATAACCATAACATATTGGACCTTCTCATTATTCTTGTATACAAGGCAGCAATGGAAGTTAATTCAGGAAATTTGATCTTAATTGCTATTTCCCTATCATATTTATGGGAATACTTTGGAAAAGACAACTAAAAGCATGAGTCCCCAAGTATGGTGTGTATTGGGCTTAGTGTACCTTGCCAAAAATTCTTTACATCAAAGAGAAAGGTATATACTATTTGTTTTCAACTCTGATATTGATAGAAGGCTTGTTTGCTTCATTTGTTGTGGTTTTTGAAATAGTTTCAGATCCTAGAGAAAGAAATGTTCCAAATGTTAGTCTTTTTTGGGAAGGATTTTTCTACTTATTCGTAGGCTAAGAGTAAAATGATCGAGAGACCAGCCATACTGAAATCATGAGATTCTGCAGGTACAAAAATTCTGACCATAAAAATATGAGTACACGGTTTTGTTGAGAAATGTTTCTCCAGTGATATAAATCATGGCATGACAGTTCTTATTGTTTAGTAGGTCTTGAGAACATCTTACATCTTCAATGTCCTGAGTCGTGATCTAAATTTCCTTTAATATGATGGGAGCTCCATGTTGTGGTTGAAGAGTCATAACAGTGTTGGGGGCATGCGTGTAGGATGGTGAGAGCTCGAATGAGAAATTTTGTAGTATGATGGATAATGCAATCTTTGCTTCCATCAGTGCAAAATTTTGGCCAATGCAGGTTTTGGGACCCCACCCAAAAGGGAAGAATGCTAGTTGATTTTTCGAAGCCTTGGACAATCCTTCTGAGAACCTTTCAGGTTTAAATTCCTCCGCATCACTGCCCCATAGCTCAGGGTCATGATGGATGAGTAATAAGGGCAGTGTAAGATCTACTCCTGCTGGAAGAGAGAGATTTCCTATCTTTGTTTCCTGGTATGTATGTTTATACAGAGCGATAGCTGGTGGATATAATCTGAGAACTTCATGAAGAATCATGGTTACCTGTAAACATTCCCAATCGTTTGCACCAAATGTCATAAGATAATATTTGACTATAGAAAACAAGTAGATCAGTAAATATTTAATAGAAGTCTCTGAAAAAATTCTACAACTCAAATAAACAGTTCATGTCTCCACTTCCAAGATGTAGGAAGAAGCAAGGAAGAAAAATAACTATGGGGGAATGGATTGAACATGAAGCATTTTCTATTAAAAGGAATTGTAAGCTTGTTCTTTGTATTATTTCCATTGAATATTCTGCTCTAGTTGGTGTTTGAAAAGAAAACACATTAAAAGCCTATCTGTATCAATTACCACTGCTTTTCTTTGAAAAGGTATTACAATATGACCTTCATCCGATCATTGCATCAAGGCCATTTTGGAAGTTAACTCTGCCGCATATAACAAAGTTATAATCAGCGCAGAGGATGTTCGATGGAAATATCTTAGTGATTTACAACTCTCATTCCAATGGATGTTTAAGGAACATGTAGTTTTAAAGTATCTTAGCGATTTTTCAATATTAAATGAATTGGAACTTCAATAAAAGGTAACAACTATGTCTGAAAGAAGTAAAGAGCAGTACTCACAGTTTTAAGTTGGCTTATGGTTTTGGCATCAGGATGCTGTTTCCCACACAATGCCAGAACTTCTTCCCTTGCTTGCTCTTGCCACTCTGGATGCATTGCCAGGATGATCATCGTCCATGTTAACAAGCTTGAGGTTGTCTCTTGACCAGCTATGTAGAACTGCTTGCATTCCTCTATTATTTCTTTGATGGTCATCTTGTTACCATTTTTGTTCTGTGGACTAGATTGTAGGCTGTTTTCATCATTAGACTGCAAGAGTAGGCCAAGTAGATCATCTGTATTTGTTTGTCCAGTTCTCATCAGGGTTTCCTTTCTCTCAATCAAAGACCTGAGCATTGAAGTAATGTTTTTGTCCAAACTTTTTCTTCTCCGGTTCTTTCTTGTTGGAATGAATCTGTTCATTAATATGGTAAGGATATCATACAACTCAGAATTCTCTCATAACGAGGCCATTAGGTATTCTTGCAATGCCTGATGACAGAGACTGAAAAGACCAAGCCATATGTGAATGGTATTGTACCTGAGACCAGGAATGTACAAGCTCTGCATGGCTTCAACAACCAAACCTTGCAGCTCTCTCTGAAGCTTTAGGATTTGATTTCCTTCGTCGAAGTTGCTTCCAAATGCTGTCCGAGAAATAATATCTCCGGTCAGATCCTGAAATTCGGGCCAGACATCTATTTCGCAGGTTCCACCAAGAGCAATTGATTTCTTCCACTTTTCTACCAGCAAGACACAACTCTCTGCAAATATTGATACCATTCCCTATTTTGACACACAGCAGTGGGACAAAAACAGTTTGAGAATCCATACTGTTATTCATTCATCTTAGGCTTCTTAGTACCATCTAAAAAACGATACCTGGTGGAGACAAGGAGGGCTGGAAAATTACCTTTAGTTTCTCCGAGTTGAATGCGGGAGTCATTATCCTCCTGTGAGTAGCCCATGTTTCACCCTCTAAAAGTGTCAATCCTTCTGTCAGAATGAGTATAAGAGGGTTCAACGCCAGCGGTGTTATACCAAAGTGACCTTGCTTGTTAGCTAGCACTTCTTTTATTATATCAGGATCCATAATGTTCAACCTGGGAGTTGTCCCTGCCCAGCATAGTGATACTTTTCCTGTTTGCATGTGAAACACATCTCAGGAAACTACAATTTGCAATGATACGATTCATCGTGAGTCTTGTAACTTACCATATTTTTGAGCTGTGTTGAGAGTGAAGGGATCGACACGCGGTGCAATCTGATGAGAAAGGCTCATTGGTTTAGACCATGCTTCAGTGATTTGCTTCATGAAGTCTTTCATGTCTCCAATCAGAAGTTTGTAGGGGTTGCCTCTAATTCCTTGCTGTTTTAAGCGCCTTTCAAGCCATTTTGGCTTCCACCAAATGGAGTAAAAAACTTTCAGAAAGAAGTAGCTTACCAGAAGTAGAGCAGTGATTTTTAGGGACAGGATTTTCAGATCTTCCATTAACTTGAAGATTTTCAGCTACTTGGTTTTTGGTTCTATTGAATGCTTTATGGTTCCTAAATACTTCTAGTTCGATATTTATACTGGTGCCTTTCTGAAACTTCTGTTTGAAATTTAAGTCAAGGATAGTTGCTATTGAGCCAGTGGTCACAAGGATTTTCTTCTTCCTTGTCAAATTAGGCTACCAGTACCTTTCATATCTTCATTATTTTACTAATTAATGATCTTGGAGAATAAGTTAGGTCCCTGGTCCATTTGGATTGTTGTTTCCAGTAGAAAAATTTTTACATTTTTCGTGAACACAATTTTCAACTATCTACAACGATCAATTTATTTCATATAAATCAAATTACTATAACTTACAGTACATATTTTTTTTCGAGAACTTCAAAAAATAGCAAACCAAATAGATATTTTTCAATCAATTTTTTACCTCATATAAATCAAATTAGTATAATATATTTTTTTACAAAAATTTCAAAAAATAATACTAAGTGTGTTTGGATTGAGATAGTTTGAAAAAAAAATAATTTAGTTCACAAATTCCAATCATTTTTTTATCCTTTTTTTTTCTTCCACAAGGGTAGAAACACACACACTTACACTCAATTAGACCGGCGCAGAAAGCATCTGAAAATCGACTCGAAAGCAATTTAAAAGGGACTCACAAGGAGACACCGTTCAGCTAATTGGTATCATTTTTTTACCTCACATACATCACATCATAAAAAATACTACATTAATATTCCTTTCTCATTCTAAAAGGTCATCGGAATATAATATATTATAAATGGTGATGGAAAAGTCGTCGGCTAAGAGTTTTGCTTTTTCGTGAAGAGCAAGCATTGGCTCAAAAGTCAAATAGAAAAACCTGAAAAACAAATTATGGCTTCCATCGCATCAGCCGCTGCTAGACGTTCAGAATTTTGGATGAGGCTACAGGCAACAGAACGTTTTCCAGCGCAAACTTGAAAGCTCTTGGAAACTGCAATTTGATTTTTCCTTTGCTTTTTATTTTGGGATAAATTCTTCTGCCAAATTTTGTCCTTTTTTTTGTTGATGTATAATATTGATATATCAAGTGATCAATATTAAACACATCAACCAACAGTGGTCCAAGAAACTAATGAAAGACTATTACGTTTAGTTGTGTGATTGAATTTCACTCACATGACCAATAAAATTGAAAACAAATTTAGACAAGTAGAGTAGCCTCCTATAAAGGAAAATTGGAGATGGTCATAGGGTGAGGAATTTCTTCAACTTACACTTAAGTTTGCATGGCAAGAGAAAGCAAAACTAGATCAAACCAGAGTTTGCATTCACAACTCCATTATGTACAGCTCCAGTTCCAGACATCAAACTACAGACACTGAGTGCAAGAACAATGGCTGACACACCACCAACACTCACAAGTCAAACCGCTATGCACTTCAAGCACAGCACATGAAATTCAACAATCATCTGCACGGTTAAACCAGAGTTCTTCAGCTGCGTCCGCAAAATGGAATTAAGCAGCATGTACCAGTGCCAGTCACCTTTTGGTCATACTTAAGGCGAGTTGAATTCTTGAGAAGAAATTGACAATCACTAGTCAAAATAACAAGATAAAATCTTTCAAGGCTTGACATGCTTGTGGATATATGCAGGCCTGGACCTGAAGAAAAGCACGGGATGAACATCACATGGCCAATGCTAAAAGGGCAGGGCAGGGTGAGAGAAATAAAGAGGACGAGGGAAGGTGGCTAAGGATAGCATTGGCGCTTAGAAATCACTTGGAGGGGTATTGCAGTTTTCTTTGCGTAGTGTGGTCATCTTCAGTTACTGTGGCCTGTGAGAGAATTGGCTGAACCATATGCATTACTTTCTTCTTTTCATCATCATCCTTGCACAAGAGAAATTTCTTAAAAAGCAGTGAACTGACCAACTTCAACCGAGCAAAAGTAGTTCCAGTTCTATAGAATGGCACCATGGGGAGGACTATGGGGACACTAGTTGAGAGTGAAACTGAACCAAACTTCCCATTCCAAATTTGCCAGTTGCGCTGTCATTGGTTGCACAGCGATTACTTCACGTAAAACAATTTTTAGTACTAGAGCAGTTGACCTGCATGCCAGAAATCAAACCGAGAGGAGGAGGCTGATAGGGCTCAAGATGAAAAATTGCAAAATTGCTATCCTTGTTGTATACTCGTATCTGAAAGTCTTCTGTTCGAAATGGTGAAGTATGGAGGATGTCAAAACTCTCTTTCCAATCAAGAATAACAACCCTCTCTGTGTTTCTATGGGATTAACTAGTAAAAATTACCAAAGAACAAATATACCTAAACAAGAAATAACAAGACCAAATCTCTTGAAGAAAATGGAAAATAAAACTAGTAACTTGAAAGCAAATCTAACAGAACAAAAACATAGAATACTTCCAATTGGGCAAAATCTTCTTCTCATTATTAGCACCATTCCAGTTTCAAAGCCTAATATTATCCTAAACACCAACAACAACAATGACATTGAAAATTCATGCCCTAATAATAGTCCAATAAAGCATAAAAGAGAAATGGCAAAAAAAAAAGAAGCAGCTTGGCGAAACAGGACAATTGAACAGAGAATTGTACCCTTCATCAGAGGCTAGCCGTCTGCGGCGGAGGAACAACGTAATCCAGCACCACCACACCATCTAGCTTATCCCTAACCAAATCCTTCTGCTTATTGGCCGCCTCCGGTTCCGCATCCAATCCCTCCAATTCATTAACCCCATTGAGTACTGCAACAGAGGCGATTGAAAACCCTTTCGCTCTCCCGGGAGAAAAGTTCTCCCCAAAACTCAACTGCTCAATCCCCGGAAACTTCTCTTTGATTCCCCCAATCACCCCCAAAACCTCATTTTTCTCATCCTCCCCGGAGCCCTCCTTCAATTTCAAAAACGTCACCCTCATAGCCGAACCGGGAGGAATTTTAACCGCGCCGGCGCCGCTGGCGACCCAATCGACGGCCATAATGTCATCGACGATAGGCTTGACGTAATTGTTGACGACGGCGACGTGGTCGGGGTGTGCGGAGTAAGCATCGAGGTCGGACTTGGAGGCGTAGCGAGAGTGGAGCATGTGAGTGAAGGTGAGAGAGGAGGATCTGGACCGGAGGAGCTGGCCGGCGGTGAGGTGGAGGACGGAATCGAGTGAGGCGAGACTACTGAGGTTGTTGACCATGGCCGTTGCTTTGGAAGGGTCAATATCTGGTTTCACTTTGAAGAGAACGATGTGTTCTATGAACTCAGGTGGACTGCCCGCGGACATATTGATGGACGGTTGTGATTGAGCGGCGTAGAGGCGGGTGGTGGAGGGAAAGTAGAAGAATTTGAACGGAGAAGAAGAAGAAGGGCGGAGACGAGGAAATGATAAGATGTTTGTGCGACCGTTAACTGCTGCTCTTACACCTCCACACAGCATTTTTTTTCTAATGTCCCAAACTCCCGAGTCGCCCTCCGTTTTGACTTTATTTCTTTGATTGTTTTAGAAACTTTTTTATTTTATAATATCAATATCGGACTTCAATTTAATGAGTAAAATTCTCGAGATGGATGCATGTGATTTTCTTTTTCCAGAAAAAAAAAAATCCGCTAGTGGAGAAGAATATTTTGGTAAGCAGGTTGACAGTCTCTCTAACAAGTGTCCAGACATTCGTTAAAATATATTTTAGGTGTTATATTTTTAAAAATATAAGATTAATTAAAAATAAATAAATAAATACAAAAGAAGGTAATCAAGATTAAATTAAAAAAATATATAAATATAAAAAAGAATAATAATTATTACTATATATATATATATATATGATAAATTAACTAAATGCTAGGTAGGTTAACGGTGTCCTAAGAGCACCCACTAGAAAAATTCATAAACTAATATGATCAAGGGCAATTTGTTTAGTGCCGTAAACACGTGGAATGGGCTAAATCCACGTCCTCACGTTCTAAATTCACACTTTAACTACCAATATGGCAATTAAGCCCTTGTCACTTAATGACTTTCACTTATAACTTTTTACAATTTCAAAATTATAGTTTCATAGAATAAAGAAATTTGCCATAACACTATTCTTTCAATTAGTTTCCTAATTTCTTTTTAAAATTCAATGCATGTTGTTGTTAATAATTTGTATTGTATTAAGTATCTTTAAACAATAATAAATTCATGAAACCTATCAAATTAGGTTATAGATTTAGAGATCATGCGTACTCCAAAAGTGTCACTACACAAATAATTTCATCATTTCGATAGAATAGATATGCATCTTATAAAAGAAACTAAAAAATGCGAAAGAAGCATCCAATAATCGATAAATTTGGTGTAATGTTTAATTAACAACCAAAATCTGTAATGGAATTACACATAAATACTGAAATATTGAAATTTTACAAGGAACATGAATACTACTATGATAATTTTGATTGTTATACATTTAGAAAAAGGAAAATTTTATTTGCACTCTCACCATTTATTTTATTATATGGTCTAATAAATGAAAACTATATGATTAGAATGACAATGGGAATGAGATTAACAAAAATGGGAGTACAAATAACACTTCTCATTTAGAAAAACAAAAATGAAAATAAAAAAGGAGAAAATAAATTAAAAATACACATTACACATCCCATGAGCCCATGATTTTTCAAAACCCATGAGATTTTGTTGAAAATATTTAGAAGAAAAAGTAATGCAAGAAATGGTTAAAAGAGCAATGCTAAGCAAATTGCTTGTAGTGGATGAAAGCATAAGTTTGGAATTGCAAAAGGTTATAAGAAAACCATTAAATAGAAAGGGTTTTAGTATCATATTGATCTTTAGCGTGTGGATATAGGATGCGAAGGTGTGAATTTAGCCTCTCCCTAAACATTGTTTTTTAACTGGTATCCAATGGGTACTCATCAATATATCTAAATTTCATCCAACCTACATATACACATACTAATAATTATTACCTTCCATTGCATTCATACACATTTCCTAATTAATCTTACCTCTCTAGAAATCTAATACCTAAAATATATCTTAACGAGTTCCTATTAAACATCCTTCACACAAACTCAAACATGTATCTATATTTCTTAGTTCTCATTTCCCATTGGCTCACCTCAATGTACCATGTAGTACAAGATCATGCTTCGTGTTTTGCACTCTACCCTTTCTTATGAAATATGAATGTTCAACTATTTTAAATAAGTCATATATTGCTCAAAATCTTAATATGGTTAAAACTTTGAACTATCAAAATAAGTTTTTTTTTTCTTGTATTCATTTATTTTTGCTTTGGAAATTAAGCTTCATTTAGAGTTGAAGAGGGCTAATGAAACATAAACTTCCTTTTACTTTCTCAAACTTTCCTCAACTCTTTTTTTTCTTGCTATTCTTTAGTTGGATGTGTATAACCTCTTTTTGTCGAAGGATACAAGATTATACTTAAACGATTAACGTAGGAAAGATTTTTTCAATAGTTATATGGTAACGGGTAAAATTCTTTAATTTGAATAGCAAATGAGGAAACACAAATACATTTGAGGAAGCACATCATCAATTGAATAGAAGAGCATTTCATTGAATTTGGACAAATAAGCACTTCATGGAATTGAATAGAAGAGCTTGTACTTCATTGAATTGGATAGAAGAGCATTTTTGTAAACACAAGAAAACATATTGTATAACAAATTGTATTTATCAGTGAGTGAGCAAAGATGGTAAGGCATGCTATCTGGTTTAATTTACAAAATCAAATCATGAGATTGACTGGTCAAGAGAATTCTACTTCCATTGTCATCATGTGGAAACAATTTTTTCAACAAATTCCATACATCAATGTGCCACACATGATCCAAAACAATGAGATACCTATTTCCCTTTGAACGTTTGTGGTGCCGTTTAGCTAAATCATCTTCATTAGAGTAAATAAACACCTAAAAATCACATCAAGTACGTAACACATAAAACATAATATCTAAAAGTAAACTCTAAAGAAAGTGATTAAATATTTAAACATATAAGCCACATAACCCTATTTATTGCATATCCTGACCACAATCTAATTGAAAGGGAAAAAATAGGAGAATAAGCCTATTATATTTGCTAGCTAAATACAATCTAAATTGATTAGAGACGGTGAAAATAGATATGTCTATTTCAATGACTAACCAATACAATTTAATGAAAATGGAAAAGGTATAAAAACAATGTTAGCATGTATGTCCTAAAGGCAATTGACTTTTAGAGATATCTTATATACTTTTACTATTTATGCAATGGTGAATGCCATCTTTATCATTTCAAATGGGGTAAAAAATAAAAAAGCTTCCTGTGATAAGCCTAATATACAGAAAAGCTCCCTATGGTTTCAAAATATACAATATGACACCTCATGCTTTGAACTAAATTATAAAGGTGACGAAATCCATTAAACTTAACAGAAATGACTTATTCGAACCTAAAAAAAAATTGTATACTTAATTTTTATCAAATATACCTATTCTACCCTTTAACCCTCAATTTTCTCTATTTAGAGAATAAAACAAATGATTTTTTTGAACTGTCTTTTGCTTAATTATATCAGGGCATTTAGGTCATTTCGTCCATTTCCGTTAAGCTTAACGGATTCCGTCACCTTTACAATTCAATTCAAAATATAAGGGGTCGTGTTGTATATTTTGAAACCATAGGAGGCTTTTCTGTGTATTAGGTTTACCACAAGGGGCTTTTTTGTTTTTTACCCTTTCAAATGTGTATGCTTTACATTAAAATGTTAAAGTTCTCAAGATAAACCTAAGTATGAAATTATAAGAATTATGATGATGAGATTCATTTGACTTATTGAAGGTTTATTCTTAAATATCTCTAATCACAGTATAAAAAAAGATAGAGCATTGTTAATACAAATAAACTAGCACATACTATACCTCTTTCTTTTGAAGAAAGTAGTATACCTCATCTACTACAATGTAGGGATGTTTAAACTAGCATGTAGGTGCTTGATAAGATGATCAAATTCATCACATTGCTCCGTATAAACATTGTCACATAGATAAGTATTTGAGTGCGAATAAATTAATATTTAGTTAGGAGTGTAAGTGATCAATAAACTTAGGCTGACTATAGTATCTTGAAAGTGAATTTCAATGCTTTGACTCAATTTGATTTCTGCTTGTAGATGAGTGGCTCAAATAATTAAATTTTAAATACAATATAAATCACAAAAAGATAGTGAATAATCTATAAAGACGTACCACCTTTAATATTAGAGACGCTATTTCTTTAATAATCACTTGTTAAAGTATAACTCAAGGAATCTTAACTCTAAATGGCTAGATCTTAGAATTATATTTCTAAGTTTCTCTTCATGGAAGTCATATATTGTTAAAAGAAATTCAAGTAGAGACTTGAATGGTTTAAGTTTTAATACCTTATAGTTTAATTTGTAAGACAAACACAAATTAAACTTAAGAGACATATGGTGTAATTAAGCGTTGTATTAGAAGATGGAAACTAAATCCTTTTGAAAATTTGTTCTATGATTTCTATTAGGAACTGAAATCTTATTTATCTATAAATAGCCTCATAGTTTAAGTTAGTAAGACATAACATCAATTCAAGTTTTGTGAGATTTTAGAGAAAATCTAGAGAGAAAAAACCATCTAAGCAAAAGAGAGGAGAAACTCTCTCTCTCTCTCTCTCTCTCTCTCTCTCTCTCTCTCTCTCTCTCTCTCTCTCTCTCTCTCTCTCTCTCTCTCTCTCCCTCTCTCTCTCCCTCTCAATGTCTTATTTGCCCTAGTTCCAAAACTCAGGTTTCTTCATCTTCTCTTCATACTGCTTATAGGTTTGTAGAAAGCTAGTACTTATCTAGTTTAAATAATTTTTACCTAAGTGGGTTATAGCTAAGAGAGATCATGTGGATCACTGTTAGAAACTGAACACATAAAAATCAAGTGGATTTCAAAGGCTTCGCACATATTCACTGCTTCAACTTTAAAAGGATTTACTGCATATTTAGTAATAATCTTCTTAAACTAATTCCTCATCTCATGGAACCTAATCAAAGAGAGATCTAATTATTAGCATAAAAATTTTAAATTTTACATTGTACATGTGTGCTTGATTCCTTATAAAAATAAAATAAAATCTAAACTAAAAGAAATAATAAAATGCTTTTATAAAATAATGCTTGATTCCTTACAAGGCATTTAAAGCACATAAGCACATAAAAACAGATAATTTGAAGTTTAAGGGTAAAAGCAGTACAACCGAAGCACTTCTCTTTGAATCTCCAACTAAATTAAACTTAGAACATGAATAAAAAAATATACATGAATAATTAAAGGATTAAAGATAAATAGATGCTACTTATGTATGCAATATTCACTAGGGATTGAAAACAACCCACAAATCAACATTAAAAGAAACAATTAACACTTAAAATAAATGATCCCATTTAAAGAAATAAAACGTCTATAGGGACTAATTGGCAAGCTAGCAAAGTTTTTGGAGCAAATGTGCAATTTTCCAAAATTTGGGACTAAAATGCAAATTTTGTAAAATAAATTAAACAGGCAATTTTATTCCTAAAACTACTGAAATTAAGCAAAATTTAATTGTGAAACAATTTCAAGAATCAATTTAAACCAACTATATCATATTTTTTAAAAAAAAATGAAAAAAAAAGCTACAATACCAACATGTCTAGTTAAACTTTTAATTATAGTTAAACAAGCTTCAATTAAACAATTAAGACCATAAATAATCATAATTAAATATTACGAGCATATAATTGCCTCAAACTCACCAGGAACATATTTTGAAATGGAATTTTTATATCAATCAAACCCCAGCATCATTTCAAATACGTTCCAAGCTTGAAAACAAGCCCAATGGATATTAATGAATTAAAGCCCCACAATTATGAACAAAAAACAAGAACTCCAAATAGACTATTTGCCATTTTTTAATAAAACATGAAATTCCAAAATTATGATCCTTTGCAATTTTTTTCTCAAATTTGTTTGGTGGTCTAAGCCTTTGGAAGGGAAATTCAATCTTATAAACACAAATGCTAGCATCAAGAGTCATTCTTGTGGTGGTCCTCTAGGATATCATCGTGGAAATGCCATCATTGCCTTCTACAAGAAATTTGGGGATTCAAATGTTTTAGTGGCTCAAAGTCAAGCATTTTGCTTTTGCTTTAAACCATGTGTTTGGAGAGGATTTTATGACGCGTCAGTGGAAATTGATTCATACGTGCTATTAAAATTAGTTTCTATGTTGGTCTTTTCAAAATGACCTCTTTATAATTTTATTGCTCAAATTTAGCATTCTCTTCAAGGGTGCACACTTCGGTTCAACATGTTTTCTATGAAGCAAGTGCTACAATGCAATGGCAGATTCACAGTGGGCGTCCAGGGGCATGGACCCCCACAAACCATGAAAAATTACTATATACTCTATACAAAAGTTAGTAATTCTAATAATGTGCCCCTACTAATTTTAAAAATTATACATTGCCTCATTGATATTAGAGAATAGAAGACAAGTAACATAAATGATCTTTAATTTTGTCTTTCACTAAACTAATTAAACTACAACAAATGGTAACTTTAGGCAAAAAAAAGAAAACTAAAATGGCTAAGTAGTTATGCTCATGCCATATTAGTTAATGGTATAATCTTTTCATTAGTATATTCATGGTCTTTTTACTATAAATTTTGTTATATATTTAGTTAGCAGATATCAACTGTAGAGCTATTATCTTGTAATTTACTCATACGACATGTCTAGAACTTTAGTATGTATCCTCCATTTTGGTTTATTTAACCTATCGAGCTGTTGTCATATTATCTCAAAATTATATCTAAATAACTGACTAAATACACCAATATATAGAAAAAAAATTGGCATTTTCAAGTACCCAATTTGCTAACCCTTTTTTTAATATTATTTTCCTCTTATCCTTATAAAAGTTGATTCTTCATTAAAATGAATGCAAAATATTGAACTTTTAAATTATAGAATTGAAATTATAAGTATATATTGAACTTTATATTGTAAGAAATCTATAAAATAATGTTTGAAATTTGTATTTCAGCATAAACAAAATAACTTAGAAAGTGCCTACACTAAAGAAAATTTTTGGCTCCGCCAATGCTGCAATGAATTTTTTAACTTCTTTACTTGTGTTTGGTCAACATATATTTACAAAGGATTCAGATTTTCCTACTCAATGTTGAGCAATTGTTAACTTAGACAGGATTAATTATCCATATATTAGGCATTGCAATATGAAGGATTAGTAATCCTTAGATTGTATTTATTGTATGGGAGGTGAGGTACATGTTTCCCTCCTATAATTTTATTTATTAGTAAAATTTAGGGCTAGCATCCTACTATGTATATGGGGCTTTGCTAAAATTGAAAAAGAAATTGCCAAAGCTGGGCTTAAAATCAAAGTCATAGTTTCATCATAATCATAATTTCATGCATCAAAAGATCAGTGATAAACATGTTTAAAGAACTCACGAATTTGGGGCTTAATATTAGGAAAATATGATGTTTAGAAGTTACATGAACTCCTAAGGGTCTAAACCACAATGCAAAAAGGTTGGCAGCGAATCTAGAAAGCAACAAAGCTCTTTTCTCTTTATTGAAGTACAAAATTTTTGGCCTCAAGAATTCATAAGCAGCAGTATTTTTGCTTGATCTTGAAGGTATTTGAGCAGTCTTCTCAACAAACCTTCAACATAAAAAATTTCCCCTTAGTTAACAAGGAAGGTTCAGGGAAAACAAAGTTTGCATAAGGACCAAAAATGAGAGAGATATTTGATTATGAATAGGGCTTGTTGATCAGTCCTGTTTTCACTTTTCTAAAAGTTCTCTCCTTCTCTTCACTCTCCTTCTCTTTGTCTCTCTTTTTTATTCTGTACGGCTCTCTCTCTCTCTCTCTGTCTCTCTCTCTCTCTGCAATATTGAACTTCTCAAATACCCTAGAAACCCTCCTTTCTTGTGATAGACATGCCTAATTGTATGAGATCATAAACCATAAAAGGAAGGGCCGAATATTGAGTTTGGAGAGAAAAGAGTGATGTGACTATTTTGCAACTTTTTGATACAAATTTGGGTTTCGGTATCATACAAAAATTTATGCTATTGAGTTGTACTAACATCCATAACAACACAAAGAAAATATTCTGATAGAATTAGTCGACAAAATGGAAAAACGAGAGTGAGGAAAAAAATTGCAAGAATACAAGCAAGGAGGAAAGTGGTTGTCAAGCACGTGTCGACTATTGGAGGCAGTCTCATGATTGACAGCCAATTTTTGGGTGTCATGTGACGGCTTGTCCCTAGACTTTTACGGAGAAAGGGGTAAGAAAGGTTACTAGTGTAGCCGTTTCTGAATGGTAAAAGAGCCATTCAATAAATTGTAACTCAGTGTACCTCTTTGTAACAAAAATATTAGATTTAACTTCTAATCACGTGGACCCATATAAGATAGTTATGCCAGAATTACATAGCATGTTTCTAGACTCTTACAATGCAAATTTTTACCCTATTGGCAAATTTGAGTCCATAAACTTTTGCCTTACTGGCAAATTTTTGTCCCTTTAGTGAAGGAGTCCTAGGTAGCTCTGTTTTCAAACTCGGACCGGACCGGCGGTCGAACCGATCGAACAGGGAACCGGCCAGGTAGCCGGTCCGAGTCAACTTAGAAAACCGGAAATTTTAAAACTCGGTCAAAGCCGGTCAAAATCCGGGTTTGACCGGGAAAAAACCGATTTTTCCGGTTCAACAGTAATTTTTTTTAAAAAAAATTCAAACTTTATAATATTATGTTTTGGCCCCCTAAATTGTTAAAACTTATTCGTATACCTCAAATATTTGATACTTTATAAATATTGTCCTACAATTTGATGTTATTTTTCAATTAAATTCATAATTTTAATTCTAAACTTGTTAATATTTATTAAATAATATAAATTGCTACGTGATTGTTCTAATTTCTTTGTATTTTCTTGTTAAATATATTTGAAACATCAAATATATATGAATATACCTTTATTAATATCAATATATTATTAGATATGATATATATAATATTTTAATTTTTAAATAATTTTTATTTATGACGTCATCCGGTTCGACCCCTATCGACCTCCGGTCGAACCCATTGACCCCTGACCTTGGCCGAGTCGCTATCTGGTCCGGTTCTGAAAACATAGCTAGATAGGGCTCCTAAATGATCTAATAGAGGGGTATTGTTTAGCAACAAACATTAGTTTTCACCGGCATACAAAAAGAGGAAGCCAATGACAACTAGAATAAGGGTTTTCTTGGAGTGAATCTTGAGTAAGGGTCACGAAGGAGTACGAGTGGCCTGTTGCTGGCCTTAGCTTCCTTTTCAGCTCTTCGATTTTAGGGTTCCCTCCCCTCGTTTGGGCCTTTCCCTGAGAGTCCCCTCACTTTGTAGTGGTTATTTAATTAGGAGTGAGCATAATCGGTGCAAATTGATTTTAAAAAGAATTTGGCAAATTGAAATTGGTTATTTTGGTGCAGAATTGGTATGAACCAAAATTCATTGGATTCAAATATGGTGTGAAATATGTAATGAAATTCTCAATTTGGTAATAACAAATTTCCAATTCAAATTCGATAGAACAGTACCCTAACAGGATAGGATACTATTTTACCGCATTCATTTACCAAATTAGTTTATCAAATTATGCATTATTTAGGTAAATGCTATGTACTATTAGGTAAAGGCTATATACTATTAATATATTATATAGGTAAAGGCTATAAATAGTAAATAGTAGATAGTATCATCATATAAGTATCATAATATATACTTATGTACAATATACTACTTTAGTATTTGTAATATAACTATAATAGTGCACTAACTATAACACTTATCCTTTTATAATAACTACATAATAAATATAAGTATAGTATTAAATATTAAACATAATTTGTAATTAGACATTAGTTCATCATTCATGTTTAAATTATTGAATATTTAAATATGTAACTTGTAACTTGCAAACGAACTCTAAAAGTAAATATATCATATGTGAATTTATATTTACTAATCACTAATCCTGTTTAACCATAGACAACTGAGACAATGCATAGGAATTACATGTCAACATATTAGTGTGTTATCTTTCACCATTGAAATTAATCAAGTTATTAATTTGTAAATTAAACATTTAAGCAATGTAAGAAATAAGAACAATTATGTAAGTGTAATGCATTACATAATTTACATGTTAATCTCATTTCATAAATAAGTGTATGTATAAATGTACACACCTACACAAGTGACTTGATAAAGTTAATTTACATGTTAATCTCATTTCACAAATGAATGTATAACTGTACAAGTGTATATAACTACACAAATGAATTGGCAAAATTATCACTTATCACTAATCATTCATCATTGTAAATTGTAAGCTTATAACTACACAAGCGAGTTGCATTTTGATTTGAATTAATCACGTTTGTTTGTTCCTCAAATCAATGATCAAGAATTCAAGATATAATCAAGTATAGGGGAACAAATGACTACTAATTGTTTGTTCCTTCATTGTAAGTTTTTCCTTTTCCATTGAAAAAAGTTAACCTATTTGGATTACCATTTCCGAATTCAACTGGGACGTAAAATGAATTTAGTTATGATTAATTTAGAATTGAAATAGGTTTAAAGATTAACAAGTCAAATAACCAAATTGACTAAATTTGTACCATCGCTCACCCCTAATTTAATATGAGGACCTTCCTTATCCTCTGTCTGTTAATATAAGGGGAAAAAAGGCATGGGCTCTTCTTCCCTTCATTTCCTCTACTTCCTTTTCTTTTTGGGCTTTTGGAGTCTATTATCTTTTGTAGAACTTTTGCTTTTTGTTTCAGGTTTTGGTGTTTTTGGGTTTTATTTTATTTTATTTGAAAAGTTGGGCTTAGTTTTTGTTTAATTTTTCTTATTTTGACTGATTTTTCTTTTTCTTTGTTTTTCTTCTTTTACTTCTTTTCTTTTTTATTTTCTTTTTTTCACTTTTTGATTTTTATTTTTGAAAAAAATCCACTTTTCATCCCCAAATTTTGACACGAAGATACATTTAATCCCAAACTTTTCGTCAAAACACATTGAGTACATGAATTAACGATTTTTTGTCACATTTAGTCAAAAACGGGAAATTACTCAATTTGAACGGAGAAGACCACGTGGCCGTTAACAAAAGCCCAAGTATCTGTGAAAACCAACAAAATAGAACCTACATTTTTACTCTCTCTAACATGTTGCTTTTCTTCTCCAAGTTTCCCCCTTTCCCGCCGAGTTAATGGAGTGAAAAGTTGCTTTTCTCAGAGTAGAGTTAATGGAGTAATCCAACAAAGCTTTTCCGATCCAATAGAGTTAATGGAGTGATCCACCATATCAAGGAACAAAACTTCATCTTCAATTCGTACTTGTCCTAAAATGAGGTCACGAAACTTAGAATCGTCGATTTCGTCTAATAGCAGTAGCCGTGTCTATGGGTATAGATTAAGACCCAAATTGGCAACTTCTTGGCAAAATGATAATCCTGGAAGAAGATTCTATAATTGTCCAAGATGGCCAGTAAGCATAGTGTAATTTTTTGTAAGTAAAGTGTAGAAATGCCCTTACTATAAGAATGTGGTTGTATTTGCAGAGGCTGGATAGGTGCAAATATTTTGAATGGCTTGATGAACCAATCTGTGCAAGAGGAAGGAGCATAATGCCAGGTTTGCTGAGAAGGATAAATAGGATGGAGGAAACAATTCAAAAAAGTCGAAGAAGGGAAAAAATTATTATTTGTATTATCCTGATGTTGGCTCTGCTACTTATGATATCTGTTGCTGGGAAAAATGGGAGACATGTAAGAGAAGGAAAGTTGGCACTAAGCTTGGAATGAGTTACCAAAGGGGGGCTGATGACTGTGGTTCGTTTTTTTCGTAGGGCAGAATTTTGACTGAATTTGTAAACGTAGAAATAGCATGCTTTTGGATCTTGTAAATGATGGCATGCAATTCTGTAAATGTAGAAATAGCTATTTGTAGGTCTAATTTAGAATCCATATGTTATGTACTACTGCCCCTACTTCTGGTTTTGAATGGCCGTTGCATTGTATATTGTACAAAATTTGGTAATGAAATTGCTTTGATTTAGCAGAAGGATAGTAAGGCAATTTGGACTAAATAAGAATAACATCAAAAAGATGACTAGCAGCATAGTGAGATAAATTGTTTGTACGTAACAATAACATGCTAATCTGAAATTTATGTGATGTATTAACAAGCCAATATAATTGGCATCATTTCCATATCTACCTTAGGATTAGTCCTAAACTCCTCAGTATACTTTCTACCAACCCATCCAGAATTTACAAGTGGATTGTCATAGGTGAAACCACATTTGTGAGTGTCCTCAAATGTCTTGATTTGCACACTACCTTCCCTACTCAATTTTCTAGCATAAATAAGCCAGTCACACCCTTCACTTCTACACTTAGCCCTCAATCTTATTTTGACTTGCTTCACAAATTTACATGGTCTGCCCTGTCTTACACTATAATTTGTGATAGCCAACTTGCACTCATTTATACTACTGAACAGCTTTTTTAACTCTAATTTTGGATTGTCAATATCTTTAGAGTTGAAGACTGTACATTTAGTGCTAGTTTTTTCATCATCATGTTCATTCACAATTTCAAAATCAGATTCAGAAGATGGGGCAACATCATTGTCCTCTGGCATCACCAAATTGTCATCCCTTTCACTTTCAATTGGCTTATTTTTCTGAAAATTCTTATGGTGCTCTACACTTAACTATTCAACATTTTTGTCTACATTGTCACGCAACTTACTATCATCACTATCAGTCATAATATAATTAGAGTCCACTGCTGAGAATAGGGTTGCAAAACGAACCAAACTGCTCGCGAGCGGCTCGAGTCAAAGCTTGACTCGAGTTCGATCAATATCGAACTAGAGTCGAGCTCGAGCTGGCGAAATCGAACTCGAGCTCCAGTTCGAGCTCAAAATATTAAGTTCATTAGCTCGCGAGCCTGCTCGTTAGCTCGAGTATATATATATATATTTTTTATTTTAATAGTAAAATTACATATATATCCCTAATATTTTATTATTTATTAAGAAAAATAATTATTTATTATTTTTATTAGATTAATTTCTAGAAACTCGAGCTAACGAGTTGCTCACAAGTCAGAAATTCGAGCTACGTTACGAGCTGACAATTCGAGCTGCTCGTGAGCCAGAAATCGAGCTACAGCTTGCGAGCCTTGTCGAGTCGAGCTAGAGCTCAATTTTCTTGGCTCGTCAAGCTTGAGCTCAAATTCGAGCTCACCTGTTATTAAGTCGAGCTCGACTCATTAAGTCCAAAACTCGATTCGACTCGATTCGTTTGCAGCCCTAGCTGAGAAGAAGGATTCACTCTCTGAATCACAATCATTATTATTATTCCCATTAGCCTCATTGTCATTCCCTCCCTCTCTATGGTCAGCATTAGGTGTACTAAAATTGTCATTACCATCAGCCCCTTCATTCTCACTAATCTGATATGGATCATAGCCTAATTGTTGAACAAAGATTTCATGGAATGAGATCTCAACATACAAAATAATTTCCCTATTTAAACCACCATTCCTCTTAATATATCCATGCAATTGTCTACTTGTTTATATCCTTATAAAATTGCTATTTTCCCAACCATAAGACACTTTGTGTCCATACAAACCAGCATTTTCAGTCAATCTATCTACTTCAAAGATAGAAATTTTACCGTAATTTGGGGATGCACGATTGTTGAATTCTTTCTTCTGAACCGACATTTTCTCCATGTTCAGTGGCCTTCAATCACAAATTAGAAAGCTCCACTCAAAGGATGGAAATATTTCAACCAGTGGGAAAGGGGGAAACTTTGAGAAGAAAAGCAACGGTTTAGAGAGAGTAAAAATGTGGGTTCTATTTTGTTGGTTTTCACAGATATTTGGGCTTTGGTTAACGGCCACGTGGTCTTCTCCGTTCAAATTGAGTAATTTCCCGTTTTTTGACTAAATGTGGCAAAAAATCATTAATTCATATACTCAATGTGTTCTGACGAAAAGTTTGGGGACTAAATGTGTCTTCATGTCAAAGTTTGGAGACGAAAAGTGGATTTTTCCCTTTATTTTTTTAACTTTTCCTTTTCCTTCAATTAAAAGAAACCTACATGCCAATGAAAATTCATGCTAAAATGAATTGAGTAAATGACTAATAAATAGATAAGTAAAAGATAAAATTTCAAGAAAAATTTGGCAAATAAGATGAAAACAAAACTACATGAGATGAATATGAACGAAAATTTGGTATCTATAATTGCAATCTACATGGTTTTAGGGGGCCCCTCCAATAAAATTGCCAAATATTTCCACTGAAATTTTAATTGTTTTTGAATTTTTTGCAATTATCTCCCTTTAATTATGTGAAAATGTTTTTGGAAACTACCTTGCCCAACTCCCTCCCTTTCTCGGCCGCTCCAATACCAACCCCCCCCCCCCCCCCCAAAAAAAATAGATGGAGAGTCTAGAAGGATTTAGTCCTTTTTGGAGTTAAATAGATGAATTCATTTTCAATTCGATTTAAGCAAATAACGTGCACACTATGCTTAACTGCTTAGACAAAAAAAAAAACCTAATTCTTGTCTACTAAAGGTGTTCATCAATCAATAATCAGGAATTTAGTAAACAAAATATTGGACGTTTTCAATTTTTTCTTCCAAGACCATCATCCAATTACCATCCAAAATTTATTTTGACAAATTGAATATTGGTAATTAGATTTCGGACGGATAACCGATAATATCCAATATCCAAAATATCAATAGTAAGCCAAAAAATTTTCATTTTCCTCCAAAAAAAAAATCTATTGCACCAAAACTGAATCCCATATGGTTTTATTTCCATAAAATTCATTCAATTTAGCTCAAACAAGCATAATATGTTAAAAAATGATAATAAACGTTAGCACTCCTAATCATTGGTCATTATCGCATTAAAAAAAAAAGAAAAAGAAGCTAGTCAACATGCATGCGTTTCGCCATTTCCACTTTCCAGCCAATTGCCAAATGCGTTATAACTAATCAGTTGCAAGAGAGTTTAAAAATAAGTAATTAAGTACTGTTAGTAGACTAGTCAGTAGCCAATAGGTAATAGATTAATATTACACACACACATACATAATAGCATTTGTATATAATAACAATTTTGGAAGTTGGGTTAATAACGGAGAACTGCAAGATTCTACTTTTAATATCCGTTCCCAAACTATTTTGTCATACATTATATATTGGATATGCTCCAGTTTATTGAATTCCATTTTAACAAAATCTGATATCAATCGGATGGATTGATTTTTTATTTTTATTTTTACATGTGTATGATAACAATTGTGGAATTCGGTCGGTAATCTAGAGCTCAAAGCTCTACTTTTTGTCTTTCTAAACATTATATATTGAATATGCTTCAAAATTCCATTTTACCGAAATATGAAATTTTGATCCAAATTATACTGACTAGTTTTTCACTTTTTCCGGGATTTGAACACCCATAACTAACTACAACCTATTTACACCCTACCATTTGGCAATTCCACTCCGTAGAGGATGACAACGACGCCGCTTTGGCTAAATGTTTATCATCATCAACGGATAGCATCACAACATGTTTTTTCAGATGCGGCCTAAGTTCTTCAAACAATATATTCAAATTGGTTCTAAGCAAATTCGAAGGTACCAGTCTCGTCATTTCTTTTGGGGGCCAGTTGAAGAATTTTGTGTAGAGATATATCTCGACCCATGCTGTATCATATGCATGAAACAGAGAATTTCTAGGTAGTTTTGTCCAAAGGAAGCAATTTGTATGACTTGAACGATGCATTTCCAATGGGCAATACCTGAGTTTACAATTTGCTTCTGCCATTTGTACATGAACCATAATCTGGAATTCAACAAAGTATAATAAATGTTCTCACAAAATTGAGTCTTTGGTGGACATTCTCTTCCATGTTATTAACCTTATCCCCTCTAATGCCCGCAAGATGTAAGCATGTTTCTGACGGAAAAAAAAAAACACCAACAGACTTCCAAACAGAAGTCAACAATCTCTCCTGTTGCTTTCATGAAGGTCGATCTTTTTCCCGCAGTAATGGATGAAGAGGTTGCACCAGCATGTGCCAAATAGGAATACAGAGGGGCTCTGCCATCATTGGCATCCATCTCATCGTAAGCAGAAACTAAACTGGCAAGTGCTTTCTTTCCGCACTAGATCAGCTATATCAAATCCGCCTCACTTCCATGTAAGACCTTAAAAGGGAAGTCCTAAAGGCCCACCCAATATGACCGACCATTAGGGTTTTGTACAGGTGTAGAGACAGGAGAACTTACGCACCATTCATACCAAACCTAGTTCACATTGAAGGAAAAGCAATGCATCAGCACATAGTTACCAAAGACAGAGCAGAAGAAATGAATCCCCAGCTTCCAAATAAAGATCCTGCCCAAGCAATGGCAGGGAGCTAGGAACTGGTTCAAGAACAAAAGAGGTTTTTCTGGGTCCGGGGAACAGAACAGGTGGTGGTGCTTGAGGAGAGTATAAAGTTTGATTCAATACCTAGATAACTACTTAAGCATGCGAAGCAAATCAAGTACCTTGGTAGAACCACAGCAACGCCATAGGTGAACTATTAATGGAATACCCGGCTGGACGCAGACTGGTGTCCTCAATGGGAAAAAGATCGGAAACCTGCAAGATCAAGATCGTTATCAAGTTAGAAAACACCGGCATGCTCTGTAAGCTATTTAAAATTAAGTTTATACATAGAGAAGAAGTAACAGGCTTCCAGAGATAGAGATATCTGGGAAACAAAACTTAAAACATTTACCCTCTATGTTTTTATCGTAGAGTCTTGGGTTCATGCATCTGTGTATTTGCACTTTTGTTGTAAAGATGAATGCAAAACCCAAAATATATATACATATATATATATATATATATAAAGAGAACATGCTTGGGGATTTAGAAATGGAGAAAAAGAAATATTTGCCACATAAATGCGCTTAAAAGAGTAAAAAACATATTGTCTCAGTGGGTATGTTTCTACATCACTCAACTATGTTCAGTTTCAAATGTGATTCTTAAATGCATAGTTTACGCACTGTCAGTTTTAGAGTAATCAAAGGAAATATTAAACAAGTCACCTGATGGTCTTTGGGATCCTTCAATGCACACATAACAAAAACAAGAACTTAAGCATTTCAGGGGGTTTGGGGGGGGGGGGGAAGAAAGAAAAAAACATCCCTCAGGCCATTCCATCTTTTGTTCAATATCCCTGATGTCCCCAAACCCTCCCCCTCCATACCACTTCACACATGCAAGCCCTCACCGTTGACCTCATTCAATCCACAACCAAAACCAGAAATATTTAAATATTTCTTGTTTGAAAAGACAAATGTTGCTTGAATATATATATTTTTTTAATATGAAATTAGGCAGTGACGATCAATCAATGGTTTAGTAAGAGATGCAAACTCTTTTTAAAGGTAAAGCCAGATGCTTGCATTCTACCTTATACAACACTAAGCAGTGAATATTTTCAAGTTGCTGCGAATGATGTTAATAAGAGATTTGGCAAATGGGGCATTAGGAAGGCAGTGCAGCAGGATGGGCTTGATGGATGAGCCAAAGTGGGCCCAGATATGAGTGGTAGGGAAATTCAATAGGTGCACAAGCTGGGCTGAGGAAGGAAGAGTAAAGCACTAAAGGAGGATTTTGTATTAGGGGCTTCTGGGAACAGCAGGACTTGTAGACTAGTTTGGTGAAGGAGATGAGGAGGGATGGGGGATGCTGAGGAAGTGGAGGTTTTGTTCCTGGGTGGTTGGGGAAGGGGGGGGGGGGTGCGTGCGTTGTCAACTTGCACCTGAGGTGGATTTTCAGGGTCAATGGATTGAATCTAGAAGGCAGCAGAATCAAAAGTTATAGCAGGTGGTGGTGTTTTTTTTTTTTTTTTGGGTGAGGGAGGGTTTTTAATCAAGGATGCAGGAAGAAGAAATGGTACAATAGAGTATAGGTATATTACGCATGGACTTGAGATTTTTCCATGTAACATTTCCAAGAACTCAGCTTTTCAAAATTAACTCATTGACACCATCTACGAATAGAAGGAAATATGCAAAAGGATGGTTATTATTTCAAACAACAGAGGCACAGAATTGGGAACTTAGGGAATCCATCATTATCAACTTAAGCTCCATTTTTGAAGGTCTTACAGTAACAATCATTGTGAAGATATAGGTGCATAAGGTTATTACTCATTACGTCAGGCTTACTACATAATTTGGTAGGCAGAAAAACAAGAGCCACGCAAATCATACCAACTAAACATGTTAGATGTTGCTGTTGATGGCTCAATCCCGAGATGTACGTCTTTATAAAGTGTTGCATCAAAGTAGCCAGCAAACCCTATAATTAGGGGCTAAACAGTTAGTCACAGGTAGATATGAAAAACATTATCAAAGTATATGAAGAAATGCGTTTCTGTAATGAAATTATGTAGTGGTACCCAATCTATTTGCCTAATATTTCAAATCATAATTCCTGATGGCTATCTATCAAATGCTTAATCCAATTCCCAACAGTACATGACTCTAGATATAAAGTAATATAACTTTAGCTATACCTACCATGAACCATTGCTGATCCAGTGTCGCAGGGAATCTCAAACTCAAGTTTCTTATACCGATCATTTTTTCTTTTAGTTGAGCTCTCTGGATGAGCAAAAGTAAACACCTAGCAAAACAGATAACTATTTTAGCTAATTCCTGTCAATACACATACATAAAGAAAAAATTCACTATAGCATTGTATTAACTATAATACAGGCACTTTTGGCATTTTTGTTCTTTAGGTTTTCAGGTCATAATTCTTTTGGTATTCAAGGTCCCTTAGAGAGCTGGATTCAAAATTTGTCATCAGCTTCTGTCACAAATGATGAGGATTCAGAGATATACATCGTAAGTTTTGCAAACCCTTGTTCAGAAGCCTATGGAGTACAAATAGAAAGCTGATGGTTTTCAAAGATAGTCATTGGAACGAATATGTCAGAAGCTACTGCTTTTGACAATGTAGAAATATCAAAAATCTCTAGCACAGTATTTTGTTCGAGCGGCCAGTTAAGAGCCACTGCTCCACTTTCCAGATCTGTACAGATGAAACGTGGATACTTGCATTAGTTCAGCCATTTCTGCCTAAGCAATTGTTCTCGCAATTGTTATGCTTACAAAAAGTTAATGCGCATATGTTATACTTTTTGAGCCTTTTAAACAGAATTATCTGCAACATGGTTCTCCAAATGTTTCAAAGAGAGATGAACTCACAGGTTGGGTAGAAGCCAGCCTAGCTACACGATGTAGTTTAACAACATAAGCGGTTTCAAAGTGCAAAAGATCTTTGTGTGATTTGACCTGCAATAAATACAAGACCAGCCCGTGCAACATGACAAACATTACAAAATTTCAAATTTCTAGCAAAATAAAAAAGAAAGGAAAAAGTTAGTTAATAGAACCAAATGACAACAGAATTTACATCATTGTAGAGTTTTGATGCCGTAATAGGTTGGATAAAGCTTGTATACCTGAAATGGGTCAATGACGCATGTGAATAAAGAATACATACCCATCAAATTTACTAGCTAAATTTACAACACGTGAGATCAGTAGTTAGGAGAAAAATAAATCATTTCCACCCAAATGCACCATGCCAAATATTTAAATAAGTAAAAACATACAAAAATAATACTTATTAAGAAGACCCCACCCATGCCACTATCTCCTGAAATTTCATTGCAAGTCCATGACATGTCTTTTACTTCTCCTGTTACGTGGCATTTGTATATCCTTTCACCATATTGCTCTTGAGATTCTAGTACTGGTCAAGCAGTAAAATTGACCGCGTTTCACCAATATTCAGTATTGGTCAAGCAGTAAAATTGGCTGCTCCTCACCAATATTCAGTATCAACAGCCACATACTAGCTTCCTATATTCCCATAAATGCCATAACTTATTGGTTATCAACTAAGAATGTTATGTACAGCCAATAATTCAGCATGGTTGTACAACTGCAGAAATGGAGATTATGATCACATTCTGGCCGCATGGGTACTACAACTGTCAATAACCCCCCAAGTTTGATGCGCACTGACACAGATAACCAAATTAGTAGTTACATAGCTTAGAACACAATTACATACGAAGAAGGAATTGAAATTCCATCAGGCTTCAAAAATCTTTGTGCTCCATCAAGACACTCTGGTGATAGCTCATTGTCACCAAAAGAACCCAGCAATTCGCTAACCTAAATAAGATGAGAATTATCAAGAATGTTAGCAGTTCTAGATGGAAAAGAAACCATGTTGCAGTCTTATGCAACTTCACTTCACATCCTTATAAATTTACAAAGAAACATTTCACCTACCAGAACATCAGCTTTCTCGGGAGCATCCCAGCAACGCATGTCACAAGAAATTATAATAACTTCTTTTTCCCAGCCCTCTAGCTTGACCAAGCTCTGCTCAATAAATTCGAACAATGCTAACACAGGTCATGTGATATTAATACTTGCTTGCAAGTACAGAAAAACAGTCCATTCAGGAAGAAGTTAGGGGCAGACAAGCTACCATCCCATGCAGTTTGAAAACAAGAAAGCACGCAGTTCTAAATGTTGTATATGCATTCTTTGTTATAATTCATTAAAAGGATAAGAGGAGGACGGCTTACAGAGAATAGACAACTTTACACTCCGCAAAAGTAAGAATTAGAGGACCACATTTGTCACAATGATTACCACCAGTTCAGTTCTCATGAATAAGTAAAATGCACAACTTTAAATTTCATACATCTTAACATCATAAATATGAATACTTTTTTGCAAGTGGCCCTAAGAGTTCCTTTCTTAAATGAAGGCAACTTCTTGATGCCACAGGAATGGTGTGGCCTTAGACTCCATCTGCAGCTTGGACAAGGTTGGGCCACATGCACATATGCAGCCTGGCAAGCCCTGTAGTACATGAGAATTCCGAAGGCCCTGCTGAGTTTGGATACTGAATAGCAAATTCTAGCAGTTAGATGCATTTGATGGGCTTCTCTTAAGTGAGAGAAGTGAGGACTCATTTTGTTGCTCACAAATTAGGGTACTGAGAAAACTCTCATTATGTGGTTGTTCATTAAGAGATTAGGCATGCTCACATGAAGATAAACTACTCTCAGTTAAACTGCCAACTCTTCTTTAAGAAATTGGGCCTTCTCACTTGAAGATAAACTACTTGCTGAGCTGAAATCTTGGGAAAATGTTCACTAAGAGCATTAAAGAACATTAGGATTCTTCAACTTGTTCACCTTTTCTACTATCGTCATATTCAACCTTCTCCACCCTGGCATTTTCAAGCTCCCTCCATCTTTCTTTCTCTCCTCTAATTTCATGCTCACATGAAGACAAACTACTGTTTGACCAGAAGTGCCAACTTTTCTTTCAAGTTTTTGAGCCTTCTCACTCAAACTATTTGTGGAGCTATAATCTTAGAACAAAGCTCTTTAAGAGCATTATTGAAAATTAGGAATTCTTTAACTTCTTCCACCTCTTCTACTCTCATATTATGCAAACCTCTCCACCACCCTGGCATTTTCAAGCTCAGTCCATCCATCTTCCTTTCCTCTTGAATATAATTGCCATCTTTGCATAGCACTCTTACGCTTCCCCTCCCTCCATCCCCCCTATATTGTTGAAGTAGTAACAGTGTCAGTTCCAAAGATGAAAGTGAGTCCATTAGTCAAGTAGACTTTTCAAAAAAAGAGAACAGATGTAACAGTTCGGTATAGATGACGATGCAGGAAAGGGTTTTGATGTTGGGACGGAACATTCAGGTGTGTGAAGATGATAGTGAGTCCATTAGTCAAGTAGACTTTTCAAAAAAGAGAACAGATGTAACAGTTTCAGTATAGATGAAGATGCAGGAAAGGGTTTTGATATTGGGACAGAACATTCAGGTGCATGAAGATGATAGTGAATTCGCAGGGGAAGAAAGAGAATTGAAACGAGAGTTGCCCCAAATAGGAGAGGGACTTGACCTGAATTCTCCTCTAAAGGGGGACCCGGCCCTGATGAAGATGAACTTCCCAGGGACGTTGGGCTGGCCTTATAAAGACTGGCTTCATCCCCCAACAATGGGGCCCTAGTTGGTGACCTCCATGATTGGCCTCTTTCAACTGAAGTTGCGGATGGGCTCCACACTGGTCTCAAAGTATCTTCTCTCATGTTGTAGTTGGGTTAGGTGTAGAAAAATGCCCCTCTAGGACATTACCTACCTAAGGATCAAGGGTAAGCTATATGTGTCGTCATCCAAATGCTCATATTTCAATCCATCTAGATGGGGGTACTAGAATAAGAAGGTTAAGTAGAAGCGTCAAGGGCTGTATCTAGCAAACTTGACTGAGGGAGCTCAATGTTTCTGAAGATGATCTTAGACAATCTCAACATGACAGAAATCCTCTATTACAAAGACAAGTAATACGTCTCAAGAGGTCATAAAATTGGGGTTCCTCCGCTTGCAATTTCTAGCTTTCCTTGTAACAATGAACAAATATAGCAACTAAGCAACATAGAAACTTTTATGCTACTTAACAATACAATTCATCAAAATTTACAGGATTATCAAGCTGCTATTTTGTCTGTCAATCCATGAAAAAATGCAGATTTTCAGATCTCCAACAAAAGCACTATATTCTACATCAATTTCACAAGCAAGCACCATTAATCATTTACTTAATATATTTCAGAATTGGATTTGAGGTTGCTACACCCCTTTATGGAAACATAATCCTTCTATGAGTTCTTCATCCCACAAATATAACAAGTGCAAAAATGAGGCCTGTAGCTAAAACAAAACCAACCAATAAAGTTGCAGAACCCTCAAAATGTGACTGCACGACTTTGGTCTAGGTTGGCAAATGCATTTATAGCACAAAGATCTGTATTCAGGAAATACAACTTACATGTAGAGTAATAATTGCATTTGGATTTTTTTCTACAGCATAAACTCTCAACTTCCTCCCTGTTTCTTCAGCTGCCTAAAAACAACAATAATCATTAGTTTCAAATCCTCTTCAACTATCATGTCTACAATAATCATTAGTTTCAAATCCTCTTCAACTATCATGTCTATATATGATAAGGCATATCACCTGCAATGCAGCTCTGACAAGAGGCCCTCTGCCCGCCCCAACAACCATCAATACCTGAAAGTAATCAAACCAGAATCTTTCAGATTCACCAGCCATTATAAAGTTAAGTATATCGCACCATTAGCGACTAAACATCTTACAGTAGTCAAAGTAGATGCTTCCTCATCCGAAACCCTATCCAGCAAAGCTTTAGAAATTGCTCTTTGGTACTGCCAGACGTAAAGCATCAAGTAGCATCAACATAAACTAGGAATCTGATTTAGCCAGTTACTTCATACTAATGTTTTGAAGGGTGAAAGCATTAAGTAAGGTATTTGCAAATGGTGAGGCGAAATGAAAGTACCATAGGGTGGGGAAAATTCATATTTTTAGGTATTTTAACATTCAAATAATTCCTTAGATGATTCCTTAGATGTGAGATATAAATGCATTGAAAATGACTAAAAGGAAAGAGACACACCATGCATGTCTGTTCAAGTGAAGAATTACTTTCAGCTATATTAGAATTTCAGAAAGGTAACACTGAGCATTCATCCGGTATATGTTGGTAACGGGAAGAACGCTTTCACTTATTCAGTACGACCCTAAGCTATCACATTCCAATTCCAACAAACTTCAGACACTACTCCTCTTTGGCAACATACTTTTTTATTGTTTCAAATTGTTATGCTTTACTCCATGAATTTCTCCTTTTAAGCGTTTATGCAATCTCAACTGTTAAGAAAAATGTAAAATAGAGCAACTATTGTCCCTTCCTCCTCTCCCGTGTACTTGCAGGCTTTTCAAGCTAAAAGTAAGTTGACTGAAGCCTCAGAACAATGTTGTACACATAATAAATCGTCCCAGACTGGCCCAGCTTGAATGAATATCTTGAGTGAGTCACATTTGGGCATGGAGGTGTTTCAGTTTGCTAGTTTTAACTCATGAGCCCACTTACATGTGTGTACAATTCTCTTATGAAAATGTAAACATTCAGACAAGTGATTGAAGGGAAAAACTGTAAGTCAAATATCAGAACCAATAAATGGAGATTCCCATGCAATTGAAGTTTGTGTGAAGAAAAAGACAAATTAGAACACACAGCATTTCCTTCTTAGCAGTCCACACTATGTTATTACTTCGAAGACAGGCGAAAGAATGGCAGTTTATAAAGTTCTTACAAATTTATATTTCTCCAAAATATGACATCATAATACACACACAGAGACAAGATCTAATGATAATTACAGACAAGTAAGATTGTTATTTCCGAAGAAAAAAGTAGACATACAACAGTCCATGGTGTTTCATCATAATTTTTCTAGCCTATCTAGGATAACTATTCTCAAGTAAAGGCCAGTCACCAGGTCCATGGCAAACTTGGCTTTCCGAATGAGAACATACCTGTATGTATTTTACTGTGTCCTTCTCAAATGTTTCATAAGTTTGAGCCTCCAGATTATCCATGAGAGGCTGCAGTGGAAGACAAATGACAAAACCCAACAATCAGTGAAAAAGGATTGCTGTCTGAATTTGAACAAAGCAAATAAATCTGAAGTGGGAACATTCTACCTGCAACGGTGATTGCAAGTAGTCCCTGTAGCCAAGCTGATAAAACAGCAACAGTCAAACAATGCATGATATACTACCAACTAAAAAACAAAAACAGGAAAAAAAATTACTGTATGTGTGCCTTTCTTGTATCAGACCGGGAAGGCTACCTCAAAGCGTTCTTGCTCTGGAAGAGGATCCATCCTTTGATACAGATAAGCAACATAGTCCAAATAGGAACGCAAAGGATGTAGATGAAGACCTGACTAAGAAGATAATTATAAGGTAGAGGACACTAAACAAACTACTTCATTATGATCAAAAAATCTAAAGCATTAAAACATAGGAAAACCATCTCAATAATCACAACAATGCAGCTTCATTTCTCAACCACTAAAAGTGAACAGAATAATAAAAAAGAACTTCTCCATCAAAAAGAAAAAGACAAACTCCAAACACGTTCAACAAGTATTTGCAAGGCACTTTTCAATGGCTAAACGACTATGAGGTACCTTCATTGTGGTTATCAGAATTATTGGCAGTTGTATCCAAATTTCCAGGAGGCAGACTGTGTAATTGTTCCCCAGAAATCACTATCTGAAATATATAACAAGATTAACTCAAAAAGCAGAGAGACAGAGATCCATAAAATTTTAAAAATACTGCACATCAACACAGTTAGATGACATGGAATCACTTTATAAATGATGGCCAAGTCATTTTGCAGGATAGGACACCAACCATTTGCTAAAACAGTCGAGGAGGAAAAAAAACAGATCCACATTCTTCACAGCCCTCTTGCTAATGAACTAGCTAGTACTATCGACAGCATATTAACTAATACGACAATTAAACTACCTCACTAGAGAAGAACTCCGTGTATGATTTATGAATTTAATTTGTAAGGCAAAAAAAAAAAAAGCAAAATGAACACCAAAAAAATTGCAAACAGAGATAAGAGACATAATGCCTTTGTAAACCAAATAGAACATCCCTCAAGAGATAACAATTGAAAAAGAATGCTACCTGAATTGAATGATTGAAAAATGCTGCCATCAGGTTTTGGTGGCGTTTAGATAGACATGGATAGCCTCGCGCATTCGTTAGAAAAGACTGGCAAAGCAGTAGAGTTATATTCCTAAGCACCTTATATCAATGAAAAAAGCAAAGCTAGACAGCGCTGCGAGACAGCAGGAGTACATACATTGCTACTGATGATGGCTGCTCTAACAGATTCGCCAAACCACCGTCCAAGAGAATTTGCAGAAGGTAATGAGGGCCTAATAAACCAATAAAATTAGCTTTCGGAAGTTTGTGAATTGGAAAGATGATCTACATTTTAAAAGGTCACGAATACTCACAAAACATGAAGTGCAACTGATAACTGACTATGATGTTCACATAGTAGACGAAAAGAATTCCACAAGTACCAAGAATCAATCTGCAATTCATGCAATCAGATAAAAACAAAAGTCACAAAAAAGAAAATCATACATTACGGGTAATAAGAAACCCAAAAACATTTTAAATCTTAATTTGGAGGGTCACTCTTTTTTTCCTTTCATTTTGAGAAGGTAATAATTTTATAAAGATGCACCAAGAAGGCACAGCTCAAGATTAAAAAAAAAAAAAAAGAAGTTATCTTCTTAGACCATGTGACCCCAATCACAAAAAATCAACAAAAGAATAACTAATAGCTGAGTAATTGGCATATATCCATAAAACTAAGGGTGTCACAGAATTAACATTTGAGCTCTTCTTGATTTTGATGGTTTCCATTGGAAACTTTGCTGTTCCACACTCTCCACAGCATCCAAAAGATACACAAATCACATATCTCATCCAGCTCTCTTCCTTTTGAGTAAAATTTCCAGCTTGGTGTCACTCTCACGAGATGCATACTTTGATGCATCTATTAATTTATAACACCAAAACAGAAATTCCCCGAAAAAAGATTTCTTGGGCATTTTTATTTCCCCATACCATGCACTACATGTAGATAGATAACAAACCCTGCGATATAATTTAATAAATATCTCAAGCAGCTAGAAGTGCTAGAACTATATATTTCTACATCCTAAAATGCAATCCACCCAAAATGTTTGACCATTAACTCACCATATGATCAGGATTTGCACCTCCAGCATCACTGTCGGATTTCTCTAGTGGAATCGTAAGCCATAACTTCACACAAAAATGCAGTGTGTAAACAAATAGAACAGTAAAATAAAGAGAAGATACACTAAACAGAAAAAATAATAATTCAAAAAAGCAGATGGTAAACTTAAATTTGAGATCCAGTTTTGAATGGAACCTGCATACTGGTTAGATTCTGCAGAATTTCATTCACGCATCTAGCATAATTGGCACAGGATGGTCCCTTGGGTGAAGGAAGAAGACATGCCTGTAGGAAAAAAGTAATCAGTTTCTTACACATATATGTAAATACAATGGGATGAAAACATTCATATGTATAGAAAGAAAATGAGACCTTAAGCCTTCAATTCAATTTCTACCAGCTAATGCACTGATACCATTTACTTCTTTAGACTGACAACATTTATAAACATAAAAAACTCTCAGTAGCACAAGAAAAATAATAGTGCAAAGATTTTCAACATAAATGAAACCGCAACTTCCTATTACTTTCAAGTTTGTATAATGAATATGCACAATAGCAATCATTATGAAAATAAGATATTCATGAAGCAAACTTTTAAAATTGAAGGAGTTTTTTTTTTTTTGGGGGGGGGGGGGGGGGCGGCCTGCTGACAGTAAAAAGAAAAAATAAGAGGAAAGAGAATTAGAAGGGAAAAATCATAATGAAGTAGAAAAATGAACCTTGCGCTGCCAATTTGCAGATTCACTTTAAAATGGAAAAGCCAAGGGCATATGTATGGGTTGCATGCACAGATGCAGGAATTATAACTTCTGATTTTTTTGGGGATAATTTCAGAAACCTCCCTTGAGTTTTTAAATAATTTCATTTAGCTTCCTCGAGGTTTTAAAAATTACACATACCTCCCTTGTCATTTAAAATGACACTACCACCCTTAAATATTTTAATGACATTCCCTTATTTGGTATGTTTATACTTAGAATGACTTTTAAAATTTTTTTTTTCTTTTTCTTCTTATTCCTTTTTTTAGTTTTTTGCCAATAAAATTATAGAACTACCACTATTACCTCTAGTTCCTATTGTAACCAAATGTTGAATTAGTGATTTTTTTGATGAATTAACTTTCTATGCAATCCCATATTTTTGTTGTTCTTTATTTTCTATTTTTTGGTATTAAAATTAATAATAAATCAAAAGGAAATGGCCCAAAATCATTACTAAATTATGATAATCCCACTACTTGAAAAATTCATAAACTCTAAATGAATTATTTCAACATTTTCTTTTCTATCTTATAAATTTAAATCCATAATAAAATACCATCAAAAGTATTCTATCATACTGATAAAATTATTATTATAGTTGTTTATCAAATAGTAGGTATGGACATGAAAAATTTGGTACCTTCTCTCATAATTATACTAGATAATCTTATAATTGTATAGGAAAGTAAATTAAAACTCATTACACAGGGGCATTTTTGGATATTCATTTAAAAATTTGACAAGTCAATATTGTTTTAAGGTTTTGTCACTAAAACTATCAAATCAAGAGAGGTAGCTGTAATTTTTCAAACCTCAAGGGAGCTCAGAGAAATTGTTAGAAACCTCAGGAGGAGGTTTCTGAAATTATCCATTTTTTTTGTTGTGAAAGGGGGGGGGGTTTCAGGTGAAACTTGAATGGATATAGTTCAGGGGCTGCCTAACTTATACAAGGCCTAAACTTAGGGGTATGAGGTGTAATTCTTAAGAGGATATAAGACAATGTTTTAAGCCCTTTAGGGGCAAATATTTGGATTTCTAACATCTTTGGGGAATGCACTCCCCCCCCCCAACACTCGAAAAAACAATCCAAGAGGTCTGCCTATGATGAGTAGTAGTAGCTCCGGAGGCCTAAAATGTCAGGGCAAGTGATGATATGCTATGTTAGGCACTCTTTGTTCTACCCCAACATATCCCTGTCGATATCACATGACACGGGTACTGTTAGGCACTTTGAAAGTTTTAGGGTACATTGAATTTTTGTCATGTGGATGTTGATAGTGCAGGAGGAGGAGAGATGGCCAACAGGCAAGAAACTCATGAGTGGGAAGTGAAGTGGAACATTGAAGCATATCTGTTCACAGCTCAGGGACCTTATTCTGAACAAGTGCAACCGTTATGCCTATCTTATATTCAAACGCCACCCATCCCCCCCCTCATCTTCCTTCCCATTGACTAGCAATCAATACTAAGGTCCTTATTCCAACTAAGTGAAACCCTTGTGCCTATTTCATATTCAATCACCACCCATCATCTCTTACTTTCCTTCTCATTAACTAACATTCTTGTCTTTCTTTCTCATGAAAAAATCAACTCCAATTTTCCACCAACAAGAGAGCCATGAATAGATCTGATCCAATGTTCCACTTCGTTTCCCCTCTCATGAGTTTCTTACCCGTTGGCCGTCCCTCCTCCTCCTTCAATGTCCACATGACAAAAAGAATCAGCGTACCCAAAAATATTTCAGGGTGTCTGAAAAAGATCCCATACCAGTACCTGTGTCATGTCACATCAAGACACAGGTATGTTGGGGGCAAAAAAAGAGTCGGAGTAACATTGCTCAAATGTTTGTTGAAAATTATTGTTCAAGATGGCTGGCCAGAAATTTGTGCAATGGAGGAATCTTGAACTCCAAACCCCACCACATCAGCAAAACGTAAGATCTACATCTCCAAAATTTTGAGGTCCATATTTTACGTAAAAAGGACACCAATTGCAGTAAAACGTGGAAGACAAAAAATCAGTAAAACGTGGAGGACAAAAAACCAAAAAAATCTTCTATAAGTAGCTAATTTACCAAAAATTGCAAAAAGTGTTAACTTACACACCTGTAAGGAGAGGTGGGAAGCCCAAGATATCTCCTGCTTCAGAGTTATTTCAGAATCCGTACGAAGCACTTCATCTTCAGAATCCAAGTCGATCCAAGAACTGATCTTGCCTAAATGGCACATGGAAATCTTGTGTTAATACTTGCAATAGAGATCACATACGAACAAAGAAACATATGGATGGACAAGCACAATGACAGCAACTAGATCAAATAAGCATAAGATATTGCCAGAAACATACAAACTCAAGGCAAAGCATTCAAGACAAAAAAATGAGACACCTGGAAAGTACTCATTGGCCTATTAGATCCAAGCAAATATTCCACAGTGCAAAGAAATGTGAAACTTCCAAAAAAATGCTTTTTCCAATATATGCTTTGCAAAAATTACATTCCCCTACTCAAGATTTAGTAAAATTAAACTCAGCCAGATGGAGTATGTGATGAATACAACTAGACCAGTATAGATTGGAAAACAATTACAGATTCGACAATTTCAATTCCTCACACTAAAGAAAATGCATGCCCTCACATTTCAAAAATATTTTTAAAAAAAAGGAAAATTATGCACAATCACTTTAAACATTATTCAATGTCGGAATCTCAAATTGTCCTCCTAACATAGAGAAAACATGTTCATAAGTAAATCAACTTCAGATAGTAATGACAACAAGCAAAATCAGTAAAAGGAAAAACTTTTAAAGAAGAATTTGCTGCTGAACAACCATTGAGGGCAAAATGGAAATCGAAAGAATACAATCAAATTAAATTTCCGTTTGAAAGATTCCTTTCCTTAAGTGTTGTCGTCTCATTTGGTAAATAACCTCATTGCAAATATCACTATTTTAGGGTCATTCAAAATCAGTTTTTCATAACCTTCTGCCGTAGTTGGCGGAATATATCTCAAACTGTCCTCCTAACATTTAGAAAACATATTCATAAGTAAATCTACATCAAATAGTAACGACAAGAAGTAAAATCAGAAAAAGTAAAAGCTTTTAAAGAAGAATTTACTTCTAAACAACCATTGAGGATAAAATGGAAATTACAAGAATACAACGAAATCATATTTCCCTTTGAAAGCTTCCTTTCCTTAAGTATTGTCGTCTCATTTAGTAAATATCCTCGTTGCAAATATGACTATTTTGGCCTCATTCAGAATCTTTTATAATTTCCCACCTTAGGCGGTGGAGTATATCATCTCCAACTTTCATGTATCTATGTCAATTACCACAAGAAGAAAGCCATACCAACAACATGACCACTCCATTGTGAGGGGCTAAGAACTAAGTCTGAACCAGCAAATGGCAGTAAACCAGCTCCATTGCTTCCATCATCCATTAAGCTAGGCCTGTATGTTGGGTCCATCTGCAACATGTCAATTTTCTTGGATGAGATATACAGCAAATTGCGCGCCATTGATCAACCAGAATAATTTGCGTCATTAAGCAAAAATTTGAAATCAACACAATTCGTAAAACCAGATGACATTCAGGACAAGGCAAAGAAGACAATGATAACTGAAAGAAGCTAAAAATGATAAAAAAAAAAACTTAGTCACATAATGCAAATTCTGCAAGTTGGGAGATCCATAGGACTTAGAGCTGAGAATAAGCTGACCATATTCAGTAAGATGATATGGCTTTAATTACATTCTTATGCAGAAACACTACTACAGTTTTCCGCTAATTCTTTAAGTTAACATCAACTACCAAAAGGGTCCATCCAGGTTCAAAAGTGACGATGCACAATGAAATTTAAATCCTCAGAGAATTGAATAATTGGAAGAAAGGGAAAATAAACCTTCCAACAAATGAATAAGTCACCAGAATATTTACTATACACAAGAAGAACTTGCAGTCTCAAAATTCTTCTTTGCTTCCATCTCCAAACAGCGGATAAGAAATGGATACTTTCAGTCAACATAATTGCAGAGTACCTCAAACACATGCTTACTTTAGAGTTCATTATATGCAGCACGATCAATTTCAGACCACAGTTGGAGACAAGGATCAGCGAAAATGCATTGTTCAATGAACAGAGACCAAAAGTCTCCTCAAGAGATGACATACATAAAAGAAATATGCCAAGTTTTTGCCTCCTAACAATTACTCTAACAAAGGAGGTAGGGCAATATCCATGGACCACAAAATCCAGGGAAATTACTCCAAGTTTCTGCATAACCTTTGGAGATGGTTAGGACAGTTCAGAGTTCCAAGAAAGATGTTTAAGCATATGCAAGCTAATGTGTTTACCATAGACTTAGGTAATTTTATTTAACAGGTGTAGTTTGGTCAGGTCAGCCTTATTAAAATATATGCAAGCTAATGTGTTTACCATAGAAAGTAGGTATTTCCATTTAATAGGTGTAGTCTGGGTCAGATCAAGGTCAAACAATTTTGGTCAGTAAATGTGTCAGTCGGGTGTGTACTGAGAGTTCAAAAACTCCAATGATTTCATTCTCCAATACATTGATGATGAAGTTATCATCTTCAACATAAAACTAGACAGGTAATAGCTAACGATCTTTAGCTTTTCTTGCCCTCCAATTAACTTTAAAATTCAGCTCTCCCATTAACTCTTGTAATGTGACACATAATATAACACCATCATAGCATAAAATACCACCAGAATTGCCGAGCTAAAATTTGCGCTTATGCAAATATATTTATGATCATACAAAAGTACACGTCTATGATTAGCAAAGGCAAGTGACCAACAAGCAGGTAAAACAATTTGCACAAAAAATGCTGGTTGATGATGAATGAGAAGTACCTACTCATTATGGTAAGTATGGAGCTAAAACTAGCTGTGCCGAAATGCAACCAAAGATGATCATTCCATGAGATCCAAGACATATTAGACCTTTCCAGTAGGAAAAATAGAAATCGCTCTCGAATAATGACATTATCCACCTCCTAAGACGGGCATGCCTCAAAACATCATTCAGAATTACACTGCAAGTAAATAATGCGAAGTGAAAAAACATAGTTCTAGAAAGCCATTACACTAATACCTGGTGGACAGGTATAGTTCTCTTAAAACCAGTAAACCAACAGACTCACATCAGGGTTTTCATATCAGTTGTCAGAAAAGTTCATATAAGACCAACCTATAAAAGATTTAGCTAATATCATTACAAGTAAACCAATTACCTTCATCTATCAAGCACTACATGCAATTAAATGACAAGGGAAGAAAAACCTCAAAATTTTAAAAAATATCCTGCTTATGCACTATACCATATTGAAGTAAAGCAATTCTTTCTTCCATGATGCAAGAAGATCTTGCCAACAACTTTTCTTCAACAAAGCAAAATATCACTCAGTAACAACTGTAACTCTTCAACAGAATGAGCTAATCCCATAGTCATCCATAAAGTAAAATTTTCTCAAGGACGAAGACCTTTTTGACAAAGACCAAAAGCATAAGCCACAAGACTAGTAAAGCCTCCGACTCTCCTTTAACATATAAGTATCTAAGTCCTACATGCCTAAACTATTAAACTTGACACATCCTCCACAGTGGGGAGAATTTCTGATAGTTAACAAGAAACCGAACCCATGACTTCTGGGAATTAAATAAACAACTTAAGTTGACCACAAGAAGATAATAGCATATCCATAGTGAGGACATCATGGCACCTCCCAACCGATTAGAAAGCTTCTTGCATAAAAGTAGTTTTACAACCCTCAACTTAAGCTTCCACTACAGGTTTTTCCAAAATTTGAAGTCTCATATTAAGCATACTTGGCATATAGTAGTCACAATACAATTCCTACTGAGTTTGCTTTGGTCTTATACGTTGGACCAAAAATGGTCACATGAGATAATTTCTGTATGCTGGCGCAGCTATCCCGAACGAATAACCAACTTCAATATGCAACCTTGTATATATCCAACACATTGTAGTCATTGAGAAAACCAGACATAAAAGTAGGTAACTATTATCTCATTTTTGTTTGCCAAAAGACCAAAATTAAAGTACTTAACCGGAATTTTAACTTGTGATTTAGTCATAAAAATGCGATTTAGTAGAACTACTAAGTAGAAAAGGGTAGGTAGGTTCCAATCCAATTAAAGCATTTGAATTTCTTAAGCTTTCAACTAAGAGTTGTCAAAAACAAGAAAACAAATTATAAAATCTATCTAGATTATGAAATTTTTGAAATGACATACAAATTCAAAATGCCTAAACTGCTGAAAACATTAACTTTGCCCAGATTTAAATGAAAAATAATGTAGCTAATAGCCAGTAAGTACACTTTTATGTTCCACAATCTAAAAGTAGAAAACTAGGAACTATTAGCACAATGATATAGGTAAGCGCACTGACCATTCACACTCACTGCCAGCTATTCAGCTGATGTGTGATTGGCTAATTAGCCACCAAATGCCAAAGGAACACTGCATTTATGTGCAAATTTGTCTGGCAGGAAATATAAGACTACCAAGACACAAGGAAAAAAAATTACCAAGACACATGATAAGAAAATCCAGAAAAGTTGCTTAGCAGAACATGGGAGATCAATGGCTAACTTTCACAAACTAAATGTCAACTAGTGAAGACTTTAACCCTCAAGCGATCTACCAGGTACTGACCTAGGACTTGGATTTATCAACGACAATAGAAGCAGGAAAAAGAGCACCGAGAAACACTGAGAGACATGGGGCTGTGGTAAGCAACTTGTATTCCTATTAATTTTAGGACAAAATCTCATAAAGTTTCAAAATCGAGTTTTAGTTTTTCCCTATTTTCTTTGAAAATCAATTAGTAAGGTTGTCAAGAAAGGAAAACCTTCTTAACACATGATTTCTCAACAATAGAAGGTAGACAACTTCCTGAATCTTTTCAGGTATCAGGAGAATGTTAACTCCCTTGATAGCAATTGAAATTCATATGAATGACAAGTAGCATTCGACATTAGGTTTTGTTTAGTTCATAGAACTAATAAATGATGTTCCAAAATCACCAGGAAGTGACTCGCTCAGGTCCACTACACCTAACTTATCCAAATTGTCCAGCATGGTTGTACTTAACTCTCAACGTTGCTTTTAAATGATTGATTGAATTATGACTTATCCCTACTTGCTTGTTCTGTGTAAATTAAGTTCACTTCCTTGTCTTCATCTCTTACTTTTTCTTCTTTTTCTGGTTTCCTCTACAACAACATAGTATGCAATATTGACCGGGATTTTTAGCAACAGGCAACAGGTACCAAAATTTTGACACTCATTTTTAGTTGTTAGAAATGGAAATATGGGTTTACAAGACCCCACTGTCAGTTCTCGAATAGCCATCCCCACCCTAGTTATCTATTCAACCTCCACATTTTTTTATTATTCTAGAGAAAATGGAAGAGAAGCGATCAAGTAAAGAAAGTGAACTGAGATGTCTCCAGCATGCACAACAAACCACCAGGCCCCCTCATCTTAACCTTCCCTTCCATTATTGCTGCTTATCTCATTCTTCCCTTTTCCCCACCTAGGCTGCCAACTGCTCTTTCTACCTCTCTGCCTCAAAGGTTGTCAATGCATGTTGGTAGAAGTTATAGCAAAATTTTCGGATAATTGAAAAAAATTCAAAAATATTTACAATGCCTCATAAAATTTTTTAGAGCATACAGGCTGAAAAACAATTAGTAATTTATGGAATTTCATTTGATGTATTATCTGGATTTTGGTAATCTATGGTCACCATTTTACTGGCCAATTCTTTTGGATCTTCTCCTGAATTTTTCTTAGCCTAGGCAAGTAAAGGAGTTCAACTATGCATGTATGGCAAAGAAAAGTAAAAGGTAACAAAAGAAGGGCGTATCACTTTTAAATCTCATTCCTATATCGTAACAAACTCCACATAAGATAAACAGACTAAATATTGTCTTACAGCCTTTTCACACATTAATAGTCCACTCAATTTTAGCAAGAGAAACAAGGAAGCACAATGATAGATTTAAAATGCGCTTGAAATATCTCTATTCAAAATCTTCTAGAATACATCAATATTGGACAGAGCCTCCTTCCACCTACAGCGCATCCATGTTTACACCACATGACACGAGTGTCGGTAGGTACAGAGTACATATCTGACTCAGTCAATCTCAAGTGGGTGTTCTGACTTTATTTCCATCTCAAGGCTCTGGTTCTCAAGATGAGAAGCACACAACCACACTATAATGTTATAATGGAAGAGATAGCAATGAACCTGGTTAAAAGATGGTGTCGTTTGCATTAAAAAATCAGAAAAGAAAAAATAACAAGAATGAGATGGAGAAGATGGTGTTAAGTGAGAAATGCCAGTAAAAACCAAAACACCACGTGAGAGTTAAGTTTAACCATGTGAGAGAAATAAGTCAGGTAAGATAAGCATGGTCCGATCTGAATGATCACTCATTGATAATTTTGCAACATCTACTACTAATTATTGATTTCTTAAATTGGCCAACTCCTTCCACATAAGACTGTACTATGCTTGATGACATTAATTTTTTCCTAGTACTCAAGAAAGTTAAGGAGCTATCTGATTTTCCTTGATAAAGTATTTAATATAGAAAAAATTCTCTCTCTTGAACACCAATTACTATCCACTTAAGTATTCGTCACATATGAAAATTAACAATGTAATATGAACTGTATGAAGTTTTTTTGGTGAAACAAGTATGAGAATCATATGTTGGTGGAGTTCACCACTTACCCATACTTGACTCATTTGACTCTTTTGCACTATAGCATTACCATGTACTTGTACATGTTAACATCTTAATGGCTAAACACAAAACCCACCTCACCCTCGTAACATAGTGTTGGCTAATACCCATGTTGGATGTTGTTGGGCTCTTTTACCAAAGAGCTAGCTTTTGGAGTGGGAAGGCCCAAGAACACCCACCATTGGATCAGAGCCCGGTTACAACAACTCAGCCCAAAAAATTTCAGGCAATCTAGAAAATAATCACGCCAAACTTAGGGCCCGATGCATGAAAGGGAAATCATTGGGTTGTCCCACATTGGTTGTAGAAGGGGCTAGGTGTTGGTTTACAAGTGTAAGAGAAAAACCCCACCCTTAGCTAGCATTCGGGGTGGTAGGCCCACTAGAGCCTAAGACATAGAACTACCCAGCAAACCTTGTTTTGGAGGTTGATTCATAGAAAGGAAAACGAGTTTTATAGCATATATTGTACATTCTATAACTCCAAACGCTTCATCAGTAAAGGCTCAATTGCTTCTACCAAGATGCAGTTAGTAAAACATGCAGAAGTGACAAGGTAAGATGACAGCTGGCTAAAGACCTGTTTCAAGGTTATTTTGATGATAAAGTCAACTGCAATTAAATTTTATAATATCCTCCTTATTTTCAAAGACCTAAAATCAAGATTAAACTCTTCAACCTACCGTCAAACTGGGATAATCAAGTCCTAGAAATTTTACCCATTATGAAAATGGACAAGGAGTCTAAATAATGTCGCGTCAACAACCAATGAGAAAAGTAAGAAGTCCAATGTTCAATATTCTCAATTTCAAGGCTATTTGACGCATCAGAATATGCTGTCGGTGATTTACTGACCATTCACACATAGCAACACAGCCTTAAGGGCTGATATTGGTGTGGCTGGCTAATTAATCACCAAAAACATGCAAAATTAAATCGAACAAAAAGCATGAATTTGGTGTAAGCATTTTTTTTGTAGCATTTTAAACTCCAATTTTACTCCTATAACCACTATAACTAACAACATAACTATCATTTCATCAAATAAATATTAAAACATCATAAATTTGCTTTAATGGTAAAAATTTGAGGGAAATCAGTTCATACATAAGAAACAAAAAGCTATTTACTCCTATATTTCACAGACATTCGTTGTGCATTTAATCATCCACATTTTCGACCAAAAAAGAAAAATAAATGTAAATCAAACACAAGTTATAAATATCTAGTGCTTTTCTCAAAACGTTAGACATGAGAATACAGACTAACCAAAAGGGACACAAAGAAATAATGGGAATGCACCATTTGAGCCACTTCATCAATTAACTACTAAACATCAGAATTTTGCGTTAATAACAAAAATTTTCATGAAATTAGTCCGAAACAAAAAAAAAATAAAAAACTATATATCCCTATATTGCTAGACATTGTGGTGCGCTTAGCATTATTTCCACATTTTAGACCAAAAATTTAAAAAAAAAAAACACAAACACACATGCACAACCACCAGAAAAGTGAACGTAAATCAAACAACAATAAAGTACAAATTATCTAGTGCTTTCTCAAACTGTCAGAAATGAGAATACAGACAGACTAACCAAAGGGGCTACAACGAAATCGAAGCCGCCATGGAGGTTAGAAGAGAGAAGCTGAGGCACGTCGTCGCTGAACTCCGTCTCCACGCCACAGTATCTAGACTCGCTCTTCTCATCACCTGTCCTCTCTCCAAGCGGCATTTTCCTTCAAGTTTTGGTTAATTGTGAGGGAAATTGAGAAGAATTTGCAGGCGGGAGCAAGAAGAGGGTTTTAGGGAGGGTTTTGAACTTTATATAGGGAGTAAAGAATCGAGAGGTGGTCTGCGGTGTCGGGAAGCTAGGGTTTTGACTACTGCTGGAGTCGGACCGGTGGAGTGCTATTTGGTCATTTTGCATCTGAAATTTTGAATTTTGCTGTATGCTATCCGTCCAAAATTTTTATTTTGTGTGTATATATAATACAAGTAGATGTATTATTTTATCCTCTCGTATCAGTCATTAGTTTTCTCCTATCAATCTTATTTTATTTCTCAATGCATGAACTATAGAGTTATTTGTTTAGTCTACTTTGGTGCTCATGATTTATATTTATATCATATTCTTTTTACCTATAATGTCTTAAATATATCATATTCATGATGTTTAAACCCAAAAATTCTTTTAAAAAATGAAAGGCAATTCAACAAAATAGCAAGATCGGGTTCTTTAAGTACACATTTGACCACAAGTGAGTTCATGCTACAACGACCTACAATTCAAACAAGACTAAAGCCACATATTACGCAAGCAGAAAATTCATAAAAAACTATTCAATGATGTTGAAATGCACTTGCGAACCATCGTTGTATTCTGTTGGCTCCGTTAAATAGTTGCTACAGAACATCATCACTATTAATAATGGTGTTTTTGTAGAAGCAGGTAAATTTTCTCCTTTTATCACTTTCACATGTATTTCATTTCTTAGAATCTTAACTAATGATTTTTGTTCTTATATATCAAAAGACACACGTAATAATCCCTCTTGCATCGAAATAGAAGGAAGATTATAGTGCTATAGACTGCATTGTACAAGTAATGAAAAACACGATAAGTTACTTTCAATCACTAATTTACTATATTTTAGAGTTATATTAAAACAAATTATTTGATTACAGGAGATTCTTGCTACAATTTGTGAGTAACATAGTTTTAGAAATAGCCAGATCATTACCATGTACTATGGGATAGTTAATCAAACACATATAGACTAAGCACTTAGGAAGCTTGCCAAAATGTTTGTGGTTGCTACTGACATGCCGCTTCGTGATTCGCTGAAAAGTTGTCGTCCCCCATGAGCTATGCACGTGACTGAATGCTTGCAAATTGGGTCTGTTGTACATATGTGAGCCAAAGGGTAATCCTCTCCCTCACGTAATCTTTATGTGACAGAATGGAATGGCCCTGAAAGTGGTTGCTAATATAATGGAGTGGTTGACTTCATACTATGGTCACTGGACTCAATCTGAGATTACCATTTTGTCCGTTTGGTTTGCTTTAATTTACGTTGGATCTTTTATTGGATGTTAGAATTTGTGGTTTTATTCAAGATTTCTTGCATCCTTCTACCGATTTCTAATGCATGAAAATTGAATTGATGAGTGTGTGTCTCGAGGTAACCACTCTGCACTGCAACTCACCCATCCATCGTTACATTCTCTCTCATCTTCTCTCTCCTAATTTTTCGCTTCTCCGTACTAGACTTTTGAAGATCCATTTTTTGAAAAAATCTCCATCAGATGCTTGCAAATTGGGGTCTGTTGTGCATTTGTGAGCCAAACAGTAATCTTTTCCCTCACGTAATCTTTATGTGACAGAATGGAGCGGCCCTGAAAATGGCTGCTAATATAATGGAGTGGTTGATTTCATACTATGGTCACTAGGCTCAATCTGAGATTACCATTTTGCTCATTTGATTTGCTTTAATTTATGTTGGGTTTTCTATTGGATGTTGAAGTTTGTGGTTTTATTCAAGGTTTCTTGCATCCTTCTACCGATTTCTGACGCATGAAAATTGAATTGATGGGTTTGTGTTTCGAGGTAACCACTTTGTACTGCAACTCACCCATCCATTGTTGCTCTCTCTCACCTCCTCTCTCTTGATTTTTCACTTCTCCGTACTAGACCTCTAAAGATCCATTTTTTGAAGAAATCTCCATCGGATTCAACTTTCTTCCTACCTCCTCTTGTTTTTCCTAATTTTTTTCCTCCTGTATTGGAAGGTGAGAATCATATAGTCATCGTTTTTTTTCTTGCCGTCAATTTTATTATCCTTTTTTTCCTTGTGCATATTTTGTTCCTTATTTTAATCTTTCGTGCCATAATCATTTTGTTTCTCTTTTCTTTGCGAGAAATCTTTGTCTCCCTTTCAAGAGAGGAAGGATATTATTTTTTTCTCTCAGTTTTATTTCCTTTTTTTCCCTCTTTTTGCATAATTTTTCCTTACTTTCTTGTCGTAACTATTTTTGTTTTTTTCCTTTTTTATCTAATAAATCTTTGCCGCACTGTAAGAAGGAAAATAAAAATTTTTTGAATGTTTTGTCTCTTTTACTTATTGCCTAACTTGACTTGATTCATGCATCTTGAAGAGCGATTATCCAGGAGGAGAAGGAAAGAATAATTTAACTTTTAGTGACACTGTTGGCTTTAGGTTTTTCTTCATTTTTTTTGGTAATTTTTTCTTGGACCAATTGGCAAGAAAAGTTTATTTTATTTTGTCATTTTTGCACATTTGATATACTCATTAGATGACAATTTATCTTGGTTTCTTCTTTTTTTCCCTCGATTTTGAGAATTTAGCTGACTGCATTTTTTTGCCTTATTTTTAGGTTAGAGAAGATGATGAAATGGTTCTGGTGTGATTCTCAAAATATTAGCCTAAAACGAATTTTTTTTTTGGACCTTGTGAAAAAAAATACTATTTTCTCCCATTTCGCAAATAAAGAATTAGAAGTTATCTACTGTCTAAAACAATAGCAGCCCTAACTAAAGGATGCAATTGATCGAAGGAAGTAAAATAAGCTTTTTCATTGAGATGCAAAACCGCTAGTATGTCTACTTTAGTATTTGCCTCTCAAAACACATGAAACAACTATTGAAAATAGTGCAAGCACGAGTCCCTTTATCTTCCATAGCACATTACATAGCGTCTATTTGGCTAGATCCCCTGAGCTAATCATGCAAACAAGGACTTCAGAATCCACCTCCACTTCTAAATTATGGACATCCATTTCCTGACAAAGCACTAAACCATGCATTAACAAGAGACTTTCACCTGTCAGAATATCAACATCTCCAAACTCTTTATAATACGCAAAGATGAGCCTACCATTGTGATCACAAATAATACCACCACCTGATCCTTTCCCAAAGGCCACACTAGCATCGTGTTGAGCTTTACTTGAGGTTTTGAAGGCCGAGACCAAGCTACTGCTATCCCTGACTGACACTGATGGAAGAGGCGGGCGAACCTAGCCCATGGGTCATCCATGTCCTCGCGAAAATGGCTTGCTGATAAGATTTTGGTATTACCCAATTGTTCCAGGAAGTGATCAACCTTGAAGATAACCTCTTGTGCGTCAAACTGCAAGCCCTCAAATCTTTCTCGATTGTGCATCTTCCATAAAATCAAATAATAATTGAGGGTATAACCGAACGTATATGATCTTTTGAAGTGAATGGCGATGAGCAATATCAAGAAATCCACATTGCCGAGAGGGAAGACTTATTACATCGAGAACACTAATCTTTTTGTAAAATAATCCCAAACAAACGCAGCCTCAGGTCCAAGAAGTAGAAGATGATCCACCAATTCCTTCTCTTGCAAGCAACTATGACATCTAGATGCAAGAATAATGTCGCGCCTCCTCAAAACTAGATCTACAGGTATTAGGTTTCGCATTGCCTGCAAAGCAAAAAAGGAGATCTTTAAAAGTAAAAAACTGCACCAGATAAACTTGCTAACCAGTGATGAATTCCTATGTAGATGCAAACTCTCCCAAATTGACTTGATCGAGAACCACCCTGAGGTCAAGGGAAACCAAACTATCGAATCCTCCAACTCCGGAAATAAAGAGAGGTTGGACTTGCTGAACCAGGTGAATTGGTAGCCATTGCCGCAACTTCAACATGCTCCGTTCCCCCGTCGTATAGAACTCAGAAACCAGCATATGCAGAGGATGCGGCACTCCTAACACTTGAGCTAATGGATCTGGAAGCAGTTATCGATCATGCTAAAAATCCATGAACCCCCTGCTAAACACCATCTAATATTCTCTTCAGCGAATAATCTAATCTCTTGCATTCTTCTCTAAGCAGCAGAGGGATGATGAGTTATGGCTAGAGGCAGGTGAACTCCCTTAACATATTTTTTGGTGCATAAACAACGCCCACACAAAATCATTTCGGTGAAGAGTCACCAGAACTTACAGGAAAAGGCCCGATAACTGTCCTCAAAATAGCGAAAATCGAAGCCTCCCTCTTCAACACGAAAACACAAATTATTCCTAGAACCCCAATAAATTCGTTTATTATCAGAATTCTAGTCCCATAACAAACTATTGCATATCCTACCTATCTTGACAAACACAGCTTTAGGAGGTTTCAGACCTGGAGCAAGAACATAAGAATGAATGAGAAAATATGCCTAATAAAATAATCTTTCCTTTGGCCGAGAGTAATTTTGAATTCCAATGTTGCAAATGTGCTCTCATTTTGGTAATAATACCATTGAACAAAAAACACATAATTCTTCCACGGGTAATGGGAGCTCCCAAATTAGTGAAAGCGAAAGACTATTGATGAAAACCAAATTTATTTGAGACTAGTAGCACTTGTGCATCTGAAACTCGATTCGAGATCAAGAACGAACTCTTTGAAATATTTATTTTTTGTCTCAAATATGCTTCATACATTTTAAAGAAGGCATCCAAAACATCCAAATAGTCCTTCGAGTACTGTGCAAAAACTAGGATATCATCTGTAAAAATCAAGTATGGAGCCCTACAACCTGCATTAGCATAAAATCTATGATCATTTTGCAAGTATAAGTGATAAATGTCGCGCTCCAAGAAGTTCGCCACTAATAAGAATAATGCCGGAAACAAAGAGTCTCCTTGTCGAACTCCTCGAGCAGACTTAAAAATTTCTGATGGAACTCCATTGATCAAAACAAAAAATCAAGAGTTAGCCAATGAACGGATAAGCAGAACAACATTCTACTCTTAGAAACCAAACTGCCGCAACATAAATATGAGAAAGCTCCACTCTACCCGATCGTACGCCTTCTCTATGTCTAACTTCAGGATCAAGTTAGGATCTGCCAAACGTTTATCCAAGTCTAAAGTAAGCTCCTATGCAAGCATTATGTTGTCACATATATTGCGTCCAGGGACAAATCTCGACTGCCATGACACAATTAATTTCGTGAGCTGGCGATTCAGTCAATTAGTAAGAACTTTCGAAATAATTTTCGAACTAATATTACACAAATTGATTGGTCTGAACTCTCACCATTTTGAAGCACAACTAACCTTGGGAATGAGTACAATAGAAGGGCTAGTAAAACCCCTAGGCTACTGTACACCCTTAAAAAATTCTTGAACTACAGCCACTAAATCATCACGAATAATATCCTAACATGATTAGTAAAATCCAACCCCGAACCTTTCAGGATCGTGTGCATTGTCCCTGGATATTGTTAGAACCACCTTTTTTATCTCCTACGAAAACGGCAGGTGTTTCAAGGTTTTATTGTCATCCACCTCCAATTTAGGCAATACAAAATCTAAATGAGGGACCGCTCTACCCTCTCGGTCAGCTGAGAAAATATTAAAATAGTATCAAATAGCCGACTATTGGATAAAAGAATTTTCTTCTAACCATCCTTATAATTTGTCACAAATTCGAGAAATAAGGTTAACATTACGATATTGTTTAACTGAAGCATGGAAAAACTTAGTGTTAGTATCCCCTGATTGTATCCACTTAATTCTAGATTTCTGATACTAGAATTCATATTTGAGAGCCGAAACTCTTGAATGGCCAGCTTTGGCCTTCTCCAACCGAATCTTAGCTTGGAAGATGTAGCCATGATCATATTCCTTTTCACATTGTTGAAGCACCTGCTCAGCGACTAGCACCCGATGGGAAATATTGCCAAACGAGCCTGAGTTCCACCCATTCAGTTTGGCTTTAATTCTCATCAACTTACAAAAGAATATTTCTATCCCTTGGGTCTTTACTGGACACTCCTATATATTCTTCACCACCTTACGAAACTCTGAATGATCGCACCATACATTCAAGAATTTAAAAGCTTTTTCTTGAAATTGCAGACTTCCACATCTCACCAGCAAGGGGGCATGGTCGGAGCGCCCTCTCATTAAATGAGAAACCTTAGTAACACAAAATAAATTACCCCAAACATTGTTCACTAACACATGATCGAGACGTTGCCATAAGTGTCCATTAGTCCACATGTATGGTTGTCCATCAAAATCAACGAAACTCAAGCCATAATTATACATGGTCTCATTAAATTCTTCCATGTTGCAAATACTTGGTGGAGCTTCCCCTAACCATTTACCAGTACTTGAAATAACATTGAAGTCTCTAACAACTAACCAAAGTGAGTTCGAACATTGACTTCTTCTAGAGCTTCCCAGAGCCCTCGCCTACCAACTCTAGTGCACTTGACATATACTACTAATAAACTAAAGTCATAAGAGTGAAACGCTTAGACTCGCATGTGAATCAGTTGATCCCCTACCTCTCTAAAATTAATGTCAAATTCGTCAAACCAAAACACCCAAATTTTACTGTCAAAGAAGGAAAGAACGAAAAAAAACTTTAGCATATAACGTATGGTCTCTATTTGAGAAGCATCCGTCATCAGTTCGACTAAAATTAGCAAACGGATAGTATAACAGAAACACAAGGTGTAAAGATAGCATTGAGAATCCTGACAAGAAATTCTCCTCACATTTCACACCAACATTTGAAGCGGACTAATCATTAAAAGAGAGGAGGTTCATAGTTTGAAAGAAGAAGCGGTGCAACTTTTTGCTATAGTTGACTGGTCTACCAGATTTTTTGCTAAATTGGTCAATAGCTCCACATTTTTTGAATCTAACATAGCTCCTGAGTGTAGATATACTATAATAACTTAGAGTCTCTCACCTTTACGTTCAAAATTTCCTTGAACTGGTGCAACGGCTACTTCATACTAGATTGCTCTTGAAAATTATCCGTTGAATTCCTCCTCCTAATTACTAATTGCTTGGTTTGTCATGGAGAAAAACCTATTGAACAACTTGTGTGAACCAAAGCCTTATTTCTCAATGTTTCTATCTCATCGGGCATGCTGCTCAAGAATTGAAAAGTAATTTGAAGTGGCCAAAACATCTTCTAAATCCGACTCGAAAGTCCTCGCCACTTGCTTGGCCACTTTCAGGTGCTGAAGGTCTAGCTCAAAATGTGGGTGTCTGCACCACTTGCTTCTCAAGTTGACGGCACACCGTGGTGGTCGAAAGTCCCCATCACGTTCGGCTCTGTAGCTTGAGTGGAACAATTGCCACCTCAACCATAGCCTGATACTTTTCTTCCCTTGATGGCTGCAATATCGAATATTCATTCTCCCGAGACCTCTTACCCTTAAGGCAGTCTATGGCAATTTTCCTAGAGATTGGGTGTACTTTCAGATCAGTCAAATGTTGTTGATCGGCCATAGCAACCTGAACACGATCAAAATCATTGAATCCATCGCTTAATCTCACACCATCTACCAGCTACTTCCGATCCTCTAACACTGTTTTCCATTTATCTATTTTTTGAATGTAAATTTGTTTGACAGACTTGGGAGCATGGGGGTTGTCGTCACGCTAAACAGGTTTTAGAGATGGATTTTTCTTGAAGCATTCTTCATTCGAGTGTCCAATACGTTCACAGTAAGCACAATAGGAGAGCCAATTCTCGTAGTCTATCTTTTGTCAGTGGCCGAAATTTTTATCTCCAATCTAGAGGCGGCGGATTGGTGGTTTAAACCACCATCGACTTCCACTAAAACTCACGCCAACAAAGGCCGTTTCAAGCTAGACATAACGGAATCAATTTGTAAAGGTCTTCTTAATAGAGAACCCAACTTATGTAGCAAATTTTTATCAAAGAAAGAAAGAGATAGGCCAGGTAGGATAACCCATTTAGCGGCAATAGACGATTCTTGATTAACTTTGAAGTCTAATATCCACTGAGACACCATCATCGATGAGTTTTGAACAAAACAAGTACGTTTGACAAAAAGCCATGTGTAATTCTCTTCAAGAGTAGGACGAATCAAGGCATGGTTGGAGTCCAAGAAACCAATCGAACAATCACCTTTGAGCCTTAGAAAAATAAAGAACTTACTAATAATCTCCATCGAAGTTTTGCAATAAACGAATCGTCCAACAAGAATGTTGCTAAAGGGGGCTGCGAACTTGGAGAAGTCATCACGGTTTAGGACCAAAACTAGTTCCCCTTAGTATGAACCAAGAGTTCCTACATCCAGCATTGGTTTCACGGTGAACACCAGTATATCCGCAAATGTCTTCCTTAAAGGGGGCGGTCTTTCTGAGATGGGTTTTGGCTGTCAAGTAGCCACCATAGCTCTACCATCTTGCAAACCCTAGAGTTCCAACCATGGTAACTTTCATAAACAATCTTAAGTTAGTACAACCAGTTATGAATTATGATAGTAACTGATATAGTGTAAATGGACTAATGGGAGCAATTGAAATTTGAAATAGCGCTTGAGTGTAGGTCCTTGTCCTTGTCCTTGGGGGAGGAAGTCGAGTGGAAAACTGGAGTAGTATGCATTTCACTATATATTTTGTGTGGTGCCGTTAGCGTTGCCTTTAAAGAGCGTATGACCTCTGATGGATTTAGTTCATATTAGCGTTTGAACAAACACTTGATTGGCCAACTTGTGGGCTTATTCCTATATCCAATAATCATTTTCTATTATTTGTTGGAGTTTCATCTTTAGTAAATTTGTGAATTTTCCTTATCATTCTTACCTAAGAGGAAATTATTATACTTTTGATGCTATTATTTTGTGATTTTTTTAGGTTTCCTTTTTATTTTTTTGGGCCTTTTGAAGCCATTTGCCTTTTGTTTTAAGGGTAGCTATGCGAATAAAGAAGAATGAATAGTAGCTGATGGTAAGTTTTTCTTTTCTTTTTAAGTATCTGCTATTTTTTCTTGCATAGATGTTTGTTGAAGTCGTAGCTCATGAACGACATTATTTTTGGTTCCCTGGACTTTTTAGAATTATAAAAATAAAGCACTTTTCATCATTTTTATTACATACATCACATCAAAAAAGTATTACAATGATTTTTTTTCAAAAAATTATCCTAAAGTTGCTGGAAACTTTTTATTATTTTTTAAAATTTTGACAAATATATTATACTGCAAAAATATGTATATAATGTAAGTAGATATATTTTGTGTAAATAATATCCTATTTAAAGTATAGAAATTTGTTGGTACACAAGAGCAAAGTGTTAGTAAGGTTAGTAATCAAGGCATAGAATATAAATATCTATTTCTAATTGCATGAACACTCAGGATGCATTTGATAAAACTGAAGTTTGAAATCAGAAGTCTGAATCCATTAAATTATCGAATTGTTAAGTATTAAATTTAATACATTTGAATGCATATTACATTCAGTGATAAGTAAATAGCTTATCACTTAATTTTGAGAACAAGTTTTGCTTAAGAAATTCAATACCACTTAATTAATTCAGATGTTTAAATTTTCATTATCAATCGATTTGAATATGTTAAGATTTGAATCCATTAAATTTAAGTGTTAAACTAGGTTATCAAATAGGGCCTCAAACTTATTTGAATTGTTTAGCTATGAGTTTATGTTGATGAATATATAGTAATTATTGTCAAGGCAAGCACTATCTTTTTGTTTGCTAATATGCTTGCCGCAAATCCATATATAAGTTTAAAATATAAGTTTGATTTACAACATGTATATGTATTCCATGTTAAATGACTATTGATATCATGGTTAAATAGTTAGCTTAAAGACATCATTAAATAACTAATCAATACATGATATCCAAATTACTTGTTTTTATTTATTTGTAAACTCAGGCATTTTATATCCATTTCAGTTTACTAATTTTGAATCCAAATGCTAATTAAGAAGCACTATAACCAGATTCAGACTTGTGTCATATACCCTTATGCTTGACCTTTTTAATGAAATACACCAACCATCATAAATAGAATACAACCAACTCTTGAGTAATTGATTCATTCATTTTGTGATTTCAACCAACATTTAGGATATTCACCAATTGTCATTCTTCCTATTAAATTCATCTATGGAAAAACTTTAGCATTTATTTAAAACTATTAATTTAATTCTTTTATTAATAATTATATCTATTCTTCAGTAATTTTTTATCACTTTTAACCAAGAGTTCTTCAGTTCCTTTTTTTCTTCTGTATTTTAGTAGTCTATTACACAAATATTTATAATTGGAGTATCAGTTCTTTTAGTGAGTTTGTCACTTGACCAATCAACTACAAGAATGGGCAAAAATTATCCTCTCAGATCAGTCATTAGTTTTCTCCTATTAATATTATTTTATTTCTTAATGCGTGAACTATAGAGCTATTTGTTTAGCCTTCTTTTGTGCTCCTGATCTATATTTATATTGTATTTTTTTTACCTATAATGTCTTAAATATATCATACTTGTGATGTTTAAACCCAAAAATTCTTTTAAAAAAATAAAAAAACAATTCAACAAAATAGTAAGATTAGATTCTTTAAGTATACATTTGACTACAAGTGAGTTCATGCTGCAATATCCTATAATTCAAATAAGAATAAAGCCACATATTATGCAAGCAGAGAATTCATGAGATACTATTCAATGGTGTTGAAATGCATTTGTGAACTATCATTGAATTCTGTTGCCTCCGTTAAAAAGTTGCTGCAGAATATCATCACCATTAGTAATGGTGCTTTTGTAGAAGCAGATAAATTTTCTCTTTTTATCACCTTCACATGTATTTTATTTCTTAGAATCTTAACTGATGATCTTTGTTCTCATATATCAAAAGACATACTAATAATCCCACTTGCATCGAAATAGAAGGAAGGTCATGGTACTATAGATTGCATTGCAATTGCATTGTACAAGTAAAAAAAAAACACATGATAAGTTGCTGTCAATCACTAATTTACTATGTTTTAGAGTTATATTAAAGCAAATTATTTGTTTACAGGAGACACTTGTTTCAATTTGTGAGTCACATAGGGTTTGTTTGGATTGTAAGTTATTTGGGATATTTTTACTGTAACACTTTTTGTAACGTGATGTATGTGAGATAAAACGGTAATTGGGAAGATAAAAAGGTGTATTGGAAATTGTAATGATGATGTAAGTAAATAAAATTAGGGAAATAATACTCAATCCAAACAAACTCATAGTTTTAGAGATAGCCAGATCATTACCACATACTATAAAACAGTTAATTGGAAAATAAGAATAAAAAATAAGTGCTTTAAATAGGATGAAAATTATATTGTAATGACAAACTCTTTAGTGAATATAGCATTATTTTTGTACGAAACATAGGAAATCTCAGCTATGATAACTTGCCTTTTTGCACTACTTAACATTTAATTATAATGCCTGGAACACTTCCCCTATCGATGCTCTCCAATCGCTATTGGTCTTAAACGAAGTTATCCTTCTCTTGCCAATTTATTGTATTTAGTGATGTGTATGTTACTAAAATTCTTCCTTTTTTTTGGCAGATAACATAGTAGACTAATGAATTGTAGGTTGCATCAGATCATTTAAAAATTCATTCAGCATTTACCTGTTTTTGTCAAATTTATATATTACAATACAAATATGTAATGGTGCATACTCTTGAACTAAGATCCTTTGCAAACCAATTATGCTATTTAAGTTGATGATCACTCTAAATTTCATTTATGTGTACAAAGTCCTAGAGTTTGCAGAGATCCAAAACTACACAAGAAACGAATTCCAACCATTTGTTCTTAAAAGTGGAAACAAAAGCTACACCATTGGGATGACTGAACAAAATTTTAATCAAAATTGAAAAATTCTATTGCTGATCACTGTATTCAGGATGGTGATATGTTGATCTTCATTCCGCAGTCATGTGTTCGTTGTGTTGTTTTCATTTTCAATCAAATGGAAATCGATAAAAATGTATCCTTGGCATTTCAAGTTCAAAATTTAGCTATTATTGGATTAGTTTAGTCAGATAGTATGTACCATTGTTGGATTAGTTCAGTCAGATAATATGTGCCATAACAACCATACTTGCTAATATTCCTATTGTTTAGGTTCCTATTATATACGAAACTGATTTTTCTGTTGAATAGGAATGCAGACCTTTTTCAGCTTTCTAGATTCCTATTATATACATTTTCATTCCATTTAAAGTTCTCCAAACTTTCCTGACCTTTGAAGTAATGTAAGTGCATTAATTTGTCACCCTCCGTTTGCGATTCATTGTTATGAATTCATTAAATTGGGCATGCTTGTCTTCAATTCCACCACGTTGTTGTGCAATTTATGTCTCCTAATTAGTTCAATGCATGGTAGTGTGATTCAATTGGTGAGTCATTATAGCATAATTAAATATAGTATTTAACAATTTTTAATACAAGAGCTGTGGTAGAGACATTAACGAGTATGTCACAATTTTTAATACAAGATATATGGTACAAAGATGAGTTCATATGTCGCAATCAATTTATTTTATTTTCAATGAGTTAGGAAATAATTAATTTATTGTGAGAGCTGCCACAAGATAAACTTAATTAGTCAAGTGTAAAATTGCAACTCGTTAAATTTATTGCTACATCTTATTAAATTTTATTAGAAATAATCCTTATCATGAGAATAAATTGTAATAATATATTATTTGGATAATCTATTTTCTAATTCCAATAATAAAGATATAATGTGTAATGAGTTTTAATAAAAGCTGTAAATGCATATTTGAAATGGGAGTTAAAAAAAAAAGAATATGAAGGACAAAAGAAATGACACATAATTAGACCACATCTACCACTAAAATCATTGGAGTTTATTTTTAGATTTTGAAGATCATATGCCTCAACTTAGCAACATCTTTTTCTTGAAGAGTTCAATAATCCATCGATCCAAATTGGATTACTCAAAATCAATCAAATTTTCAGTTCAATTGAGTTGAACTACAGAGTGTCGAGTTATTGAATCCAATCAGATTAATAACTTAGCTCGACCATATGACTAGTTCAACATCTAATTGGTTGAATTGTCGGACCAATTGAGTTTAAAAAACATGGTTTCATGAAGATTGATAATAACTTGCTAGTTGCTATTGGCTCTTAAATCATAATTAAATTTATAGATAAGGGAATATATAATTAAAGCTTATTTGAAAACCTTCTATAGTATCATTTATTAGGATTTTTATTTTATTACATCTTATCGCAAATCACTATTAATTTTTGCGGATCTTAGTATATAAGTTTGAGGAGGAGTATTGTAATTTTTGTTGAGATATGCCAACTTTTTCTACAAAATTTATTAGATTGTGTTTAGTATAAAAATAATTTAGTTAATAATTAAATAAGTTTTGTTGTTAGGATATTTGTTAACAAAAGAATGTGTTAGTTTGTTGACAAATATTTTAGTTAAGATTTGCTGAATAGGAGTTATCAAATAGTTTTGTTGAGATTTTTTAGAGAATTATTAATTAGAATAATGTTAATTTGTTTCATATAATCATTATAAATAGTAAGTTGATGAATAAATAATACAAGATCATTTTCAACTTCAATATAAGTCTTTTGTGAGCCATTTTTTCAATATTAAGAGTGTTGTTTTTTCAATTATGCCTTGAAAAACCGATAAAGTGGTATCAAAAGCCTATGTTTTAAGGCCTGAATAATTTTTTTAGAGTAAGTATATTGGGTAAGGATCATTTATAACTTTAAAAACATGATAGGAGAAAACTTTTTATCAAATGTTTCAACTTTTAGTAGTGAAACTTACCAAATTTGGGCCACCAAATTTTGGGCTTATTTGATAGTCAATGACTTATGGGATGTGATGGAGACAGGTTATGTTTCAGCATCATTTGAAGAGTCGATAGATACACAAATTAGAAGCCACAGAGTTGCAATTAAACAAAGATCCAAACCCAATATTCATGTAGCAATTTTGAATGCTATTTTCACAAGAATAATGCTTGTTTTACTTATAATTTAATTGAGAGTAAGCTATTCTTAATTAAAATGGAAGGAAAAAATTTTACTATGAATTGATCACATTTTTACAATCTTGAAGTGGAATATGATGAAATCAAGAATTCAGATCTCGAAAAAATTCAGTAGGAGATCATTGATCACAACAAGAAAATTGGATTTTGGCAACACCACAAAGGTATCGCAAAAAGTCCTAAAATCGCCGCAAAAGAGTATTTGCAGCACAATTGTGAAGGTAATGCACCACAAAAGTAGCCATTACAAAATAAAACAACAAAAGTTGACATTGTGCAACAAATATTAGCGACACTTTCTGTGACGGTATGTTCTACTGCAAATATATTTGCGACATTTTTTTTGTACTACAAAAAAATCCTTTACTAGCCAAAGACCTTTTGATAAAAGGTTTTGCAAGACCTTTTGAACCCCTATAACATTTTCAAAAAGAAAATGATGAACTTTTCAAATAAACAAATGTAAAATCGTTAAGTCAATTATATTATGAATTCCAAATAGAGTTTCACTATCAAAATTGCTGTTAGGTAATAAGCAAGACAATGTTGTACTTTGACATATTAAGACTACCGCATTGAGCATCAAACTTAGTAAAGAGATTAAATTTATGTTACTTGTCCAATTAATGGTGAAGTGTTTAAACAACATAAAGATGAATTAACATGATGTACTCACGTAATTGTTGAGCTGAAAAACAAAGCTTGAGAGATTGTCATGCCTAAAGTTCTTGGGAAGGAGCTCTGCAGTGAACTTGTTTTTTGTCCGAAATTGTGAAACTTGTACTGTTTGGACTCCAAGATATGATGGAGTTAGTTTCTGGATCTTCAACCACGTCGAATGTCTTCGTCAGAAAAGGAGGTGTAGTTGACCTTATTGTTAGTCTCCTCGGTAATGGACCGATACCCCTAGTGTTACCACCATAGCCACTAGCTCCTCCTCCATCGCCATTATCACCGCCAGTATCATCAATGGCCTTTCTTTTGCCTTCCATTTGTACTTCAAATGCAACACTGTCTTTAGCCTAAGTGAACCTTCTTGACTTCAACAGCCTTTAAAAAGATTAAAAAGCACAATGACCATGCATGCAATGGATTAACCAGATGAAAGAAATGCTGAATTTGTAATCTTGACAAAGTAATAATTACTTGATTTTGCCTATATTTGAGGACAAGATTGTTCAAGTTTTTTCAAGTTATTGGATTAGTATTCAGATGATGCCACCTACATAAAGAGTAACACTGGTTATTTTGGTTTGCTCATTTAGTTGTTGCCTTAATGAGATTTTGATCAATCACCACAAATTTAATCATCCCTTGAGATTCTTTTTTAGTTGTCCATGCCAAGGAGACAATGCACATGCAATTTGCATGTATTCTTTATGTAAAACTATTACTTTTACTTTTTGGATTGTAGATCCTAACCTTCCATCTCGATGAATAATAAATGAAGTTGAGTTTACATTTTAAAATACTTGAAGGCTATCAGATCATGGTACAATAGTTGTCCTTTCTTTGGTTATTATTTCATTTTGAGCAATTTGGTTGACATATGGGGCATTTTAAGTTATTCCACAAAATTAAACTTTTATGATACATTAACAATAAAATATCATACATTATCTCATCACAAGTCAACGTCACAAATTTCATCACATCACATTAAAAAAATGAAAAAGAAAAAATAGCATGGATTTTAAAAATTCACTTCCAATACAAAAAATTCATCTATTTCAAATGCTTGGCTTCAAAAGTGTGGTTGGCTTCCGCAATTATATCTCTCAAAAATATCCTCACATATCAATCTCTTGCAATAAGTTTCTCAATCTGCAAGTTAAATTAATGAAGTACATTAGCAAAAAAGATAATTTAGGTAACGTTATAAGAAGTCAGATAATGCAGATGGTTAAGATAACAGATGAGAGGAAATAATGCAATCAGTAGAAACTTCTTATCTTAGCAACCCATGGATTTCCGGACAATGGAACATAAGCATTCAATCCATAAATCTATTACAGCTATAAGACGAACTACAAGTTAGCTTCCATTTAACTCTTTTTAACCTCTTTGCTTGTTGCAAGATAAAGAAATAATACAGAAAAATTGTTCAAAAATCTGAACTGTCAATATCTGTTCTATTATTTGACATTTTTTCGATCTTTTTTGTTGAATATTTGATTGATCAAGTTTGGAATGCTTGTTAGTTTTGTAGTCACCAGTTCAGTAAGTCAAATAAGACAAGTACTGGTGTATAAACCACATAATCATGATATGCAAGTGATAAAATAAGAACTACAAATTATACCTACTAAAAAAAGGATAAGCAGGACAGCCATAACCAGTTCAGATTGTTAATTGCCCAATCTGAATCAATAAGAAGCCTCTCAAATACATCACGACTTTTTTCCTGATGCACATACTGTCAGAACAAGCATGTCAGAGAATAAAATAGTAAGGACAAACTGTATGTGACGACCTCACCTCCCCCTAAGGTGCACCAAAGGGTTTGGCGAACCGCCTGCCCGACTCTTGTCAGGATTCACTCACTCGTATCTCACGCATACATCCATAGACTAGAAATAACATCGCAATTCAAACTTATAATATACATTGATGCACAAATCCAGACACAAAGCCTCCATACATCCAAGTACTTCAAAGTACATACAATCCAAGTACAAAGCATCCTAAGCGAATGATAGCGCGAGTACAAATCAAAAGTCAAAACAACTAGTCTAAACTAGTCTGTACAAGTCTCATGCCTCGTTCGTACCCCTGTAAGGAAAATAAAATTAAAGGAGTGAGCTAAAACTCAGTAAAGTTTCAAATATCAAATTGTCCATCAAATAAAATAACAGTGGCATAATGGCGAAATAGCGAGCAAAACAAGTCAAGAAATGAGTAACAACATGTCATATAGCTAAACACGAAATTTTTTTGCATTTCACATACAGTTGCTCATACATCGGCTCCATCATAGTTTGATCAATTTGTAATTGATACTCCGTCAACTTTCAAGTAAGAGACTAGTCCAGTAGAATACCACTTAACTCCAATCTCCGTCCACCGATCAAACCCCTTACAGGGCCCGAACTCCATAATAAACACTGGTGGTAATACTCGAGTATACCGATTAGTCAAGAAGATATAACTCCACTCGACATTACTAACTACCCAGGGTTCGTTATCTAATCGATCAGACCCTTACCGGCTCGACTCGACTAACTAGGCATAGGGTTTCCGAAATTTCAGACAAAATACAATTCATAGATACAATTCATAAGCATGTATAGCAATTCAATTGCAATCGATGAACGAGAACAAATCACATTAGGACAAGTGCGATAAAATACACCCTTACCCCATCAATTCACTTATAGATATATCATATAATCACATTGGTCAAATATAGGACACAAATGTCAAGTTCAATTAGATATTTTGAAGCACTCACTAAAATGTAGTGCTTCAGTGATCCCGTCTGGGTTGTACTCCGGGTTTGGAGTCCAAATCTGCGATAAAACTTTGTTTAAGAACTTTGAAAAGCAACTAAAGTTCGAAACTTAAACGTTTCGTTCAATAAGAATCAAGTAATTGAAATTAGTTTGGAGAATATTCATGAAACACTTGCTCGCTTTTCAAATTGGGACATTTTATAGCAATTATACTTGAAAATACCATTTGAGTTGAAAGAACGAGGAAAACATTTTTTTAGTAGTCATTATTTCATTTCCCAAGGGTACAAGTTCGGCTAAATTCTAACTTATATATCTCGATAAAAAAAAACGTGAATATCCTAGATGGTTCAAGTGGTATTCGCTCTCAAGCCTTACTCAAGTCGCAAGTTTTTCTACCTAGTCCTCAAGCGTAAATTTGGACAGCACGCTCTTTATATTTACCTATTTTTCAGCAATTTATGACTTTATTCATTTTCTCAATCAGTTTCAAAGTCACACGCAAAATAATCTCACTTCAATAGTCATTCAATAGGCTCAAAGTCATACAAGTACCAAACCAAACTAGGAACATGTGCGGAAATGAAGTTTGAGTCAAGAAACAAAAGACAGATTTGACGTTGTTTTGCGTAACTGACACAATTGAGATTACGCTTATCAGATTGGTGTGCAATTTATACTATTTCAAAGTTAAAACAAAGGCCAACAACTTTGATGAATATCACTCAGTCCAGTTCGTAGTGTAGCTAGGTCAAAATTTCAATGTACAAAGCCAGAATCTCACAAACAGGTTAGCTAACCGCACTATGGTTAAACGACAATAACTCAAGCTACCAAAGTTCGATTGAGGCGTTTTCAGGGGCGTTGGAAAACTAAGACAACTTTTGTGTTTTGGCCCAATGTTAAGTCAGTACGCATCAGAGTGAACAGACGCGGTCAGATTGGTGAAATGTCAAAACTGTCCCTCAAGTTCTACCTACGGCGGTCAGGGGTATTTTTATCTTTTTACATGCTATAGTACTTGGATTGAGCTGAAATTTAACAGATAGCTATAAAACATCATTCTCTACAATTTTCATGTTTTATACTAAGTCTAATTCGGCCTCCAACCTAGTCAAACCGAACCAGTCAGAACAGGGGAAGTGAAAAACTAAAATCTGAAATTTGGGGTTTCAAAGGGAAATCTCTTCATTTCTTGCTTAAATCACTACCACAACCTCTTATACAAGCTTGCTATACCATATACCATCCAAATAATAGAAATTTCAAGTGAACCATTCAAAATCCTAACTCAAAATTCATCACTACAATCATCCAACATCACATGAATTAAGCATCACAAGCAAGATTACAAGTCACTACTCAACTTAGACAAGACTAAGGGAAATAAATGTGATGGTCAGCCCATATACCTTTCAAAGACGCTTATAAAAGTTATCCACCACCTCCTCTTATAAACCTCTTGCACATCAAGTTTTCCAAGTGCTCAAAGAAGAATTTAATCAATTTAGAATCTTGTTTTTTCCACTCAAATGGCTCAAACTCAAGATGAATTGAAGTTATTTTCTCTTTCTCTTTCTCTCTCTTGCTCACGGCTGGTAGGAAGAAAATGAGGAGAAATTGTGTGTTTTGTGATAATAAATATGGAGGAAAATTAGTTAGGCAAGAATCCATGGATGGCCGCCACTTGTCGCCACCAAAATCCATCTCAATTTTTTTTTCTTTTCCTTATATTTTTGGGTCAACATTTTTGGCCAAGAGAACTGAGGATGAGGGAGATATTTTGCAATAATATCAAGGATATGTAATGGTAGGAAAGTGGTAGTCAAGTGAGGGGTTCAATCGGTAGTGAGCGATACCCGTCGGTTCGGGGCCGATTTTTCTTAAATCGCGTATACTAGGGTTTTAACTTATAATTCACTAACTTATTATTATCACTTCTAATCACATACTTAATATCATCTAAAACTCACTCTTAATCACCAAATTTGATCCACACTCCGTACCGGATAGTCATATTACGGATAGGCGTAAAAACCCTAATTCGCACTATCTTGAAAACAAAAGGGAAAACTCTGAATTCCATGTTCATTTACACTTATTGTGGGGTGATTGAGTAGTAAGGTTATTATAAAGTAATATTTCTCAAATAAAAGGGAATTTTTAAGAAAAATATAAGAAATTTGCACGTCCTCACACTGTATCTCCACTTGAGGTTGAAGACTATAACCATATCTCCACGAGTTAGAAAACAAGCAACATAATGCCATATAAATCCATGATAAACATAAATTAGCATTCGGGAAATGATATAAAAGCATAAATGTAAACACTTCTAACAAAATTTCAATAGTAAATTAGGAAAATCATTCTTAAGATACTGAACTTAAGTCTAGAACATAATATACCAAACTAACGAGACAATAACAACAGAAAATAAGCGGTTAATCTTGTTGTAATTTCATTTTGAGATTTTTTATTAGTTTCCAAGTGCTCTTGCTTAAAATTGAAACAATTATCAAATGCACATTGCTAAATGCTAAAAATGCCATCTTATATCGTCAACTTGCAGGTCCTACATGTGTAAATAGATTTTCTTTCTATGCTCTTTAATCATAGAAATAGATTTATGCCTTTTTATTTGTTTGAGAAAAATAATCCATTTAGATTGCTGTAGATAAAAATCCAATGCCATCAACAAGCGCTTACACTTTTAACATATCGTTCTATCTAGGAAGTCAATTATTCCACTTTTAAATCTTAACAACTAAATTAGGCTCCAACATGTAAATCAAAATTTGTTAGGTACCTCAAGTTCCATTTTAATAGAAAATGATGCCTTTATTAGGTGGACACAACTAAATCAATATCAACTTTTTGGTCAGGTCACTGCAAAGCCAATAAATTCCACAACATGCAAATCTAGCCCAACTAGCTTGACTAACAAAGTGCAGTCCTTGACACAACTAAGTAAAAACAGGCAAAAAAGAAATGGGCCTTGAATTCTAGATGCAGAAACACCACAAGGCAACAGTAAAGTATGAAATTGTGAAAGAGCATAATATCAAAACTCTATAGCAAGTCATAGCTCTTACAATACAAGAAAAGTAATAGTAACATTAAAAAAAATATTAGACTAAATATATATCTTTTGTAGATGGTATTAGAATGGCAATACTAAGGTGAGATGAGTATTAGATCAGGATAAATATTTTAATGTCGTAAGTCATTCCCAAATATCTGAAATTCATAAATAAGTATGCAAGAGACAAATCAATTTCTGGAATGGAGGAGATGGATATCTAATGAAATTCTCAAAGAAAATTACCTTGAATTAGGATCAAAATAGATCAAAGAAATCCTTATCTTACACATCCGAATTCTTTGAACCTACAAAGCAAAGATAAAATCAAAATGATTTTCATGATATGAAACTTCAAGAACTTTGTTAAACCATCTAAAGAAAAGTTATTCATTACATATACCAGACTTCTGTTCATATTTTGCATATACATGGCTTATTTGGGGATAAGTAGTCTAATAAAAGCCATTTCACATATTAACCTGGGTAGGAGAAACACAAACATATTACCAAGTGAAAAAAAATTAGGATTGCAAAGACAATTGTCTAAATGCGCTATTACATAGGCCTCTAATCTCTTAATATGATCCTAGACAAAAACTTGCACACTATTGTCAGATTTTGGATACTATTAAACTACATAGACCCTATGTAAATACTCATAGCCAAACAAAGTAAACGAGAGATGGAAGACAAAAGGCGAAAGAGAAAATTCTTCGAACCCAAAAACAGTAGACAAAATTTTAAGACAAATTTTGTTTCACTCAGTTTATAAATCAAAAGATGGAGCTAAAACAATAGAAAAGAAAATCAAAGATTAAAAAAGGACCAAAATTAATCCAGCTTTGTCGTGAACTAAATAATTAAACAATTCCAAACCAGTAACTTATCACTTGAATCTAAGTTCACATAAGTAGTCAAAATCCAAATATTACCTCAGAGGTAGTTCAGAAGATAGTGTTCATTTCGGGACTTGAATGAAGAACGAAAGAAGGAAATGGTGCATGCGTTCCTATAGAAGACGGCATCGTCTTTCGAAGAAATGTGAGAATGATACTACAACTACTTCTACTCTTCTCGTCAATTAAATCCAAACAATTTCTTGCTATTGAATGAAACATGCTTTTAAATCAATCTGCACAATGATTAGTAATCATTCAACAAGCAATCAACCAATAAATTCTAATTTTTGATAGAGAGATAGAGAGATTAGTGTTGTAGATATGCATAGATTAGGGTTGATGATAGGAAATTCATAACAAAGGCATTGAGTTGTTAAGAGAGGAATTGAATTCAAAATAGTAGTAATTCATAGATTAGGTTTTTGGATGGTAGAGAGAAAAAGAGGAAACTTCTTAGATTTGGGGAAGACGGAAACGAATGGGAATATTTTCTCAAATAAAGACCTTTTGATATATAATGATACAATTGATCAAGGAGTTTTCAATATATGGTAAGAAAAAAATAAAAAATAAAGGGTACAAATTTTTGGGTGCGTCTTTTTTGCTTTTTGCTTTAAAAAATGACGTGATTTCAGCCATCTAATTGTCAACATTTACTAATGTGCCACAACCTCACCAAAATAAACCCAATATATGGTGAAATCTGGGCGAAATTGGAGTTGCGCTGCTGATTTGGGGCAGAATCACTATGTGCCTCATCAAAAGTGCTGCAACTGACCATATTTGTTATAGTGGATAATTCAAGCGGTAACAAATTGATTACTTATATTTATCAAGATCATAATGTTGCTATTTTTTAGTCTATAGGTTTTGATGGTTATGACAAATTTTATGAATAGACATGTAGAATTTTATACTTTTTATATAGGTTAAAATATCGTAGACGGGTGCTCCACTTTGAACTTATGAGAAGTATATTTAGATACATCAAAGAAATCATCGGCTTCCATAAAAGGGCAAAAGAATAAATTCATTGCAAGGCTAATTATTAGAGTAAAGTTTCTTACAAAAGTCTTGTCCGAAATAAGGTCCAAAGATTGCAATTCAAAATCTGCAACAAAAGTGGCGAGGAGAAGTGTTAAGATATGCCAATCATCCTATAGATTTTATTAGATTCTATTTAGCATTAGAATAATTTAGTTAGTAGTTAAATAAATCTTGTTATTATGATATTTATTAACCAAAGATTGTGTTAATTTGTTAACAAATATTTTAGTTAAGATTTGCTGAGTAGGAGATTATGTTATCAAGTAGTTTTGTTGAGATTTTTTAAAGAATTGTTTGTCAGAATGAATAACATAAGCTCATTTTCAGTTTCAATGCAAGTCTTTTGTGAGCCATTTTTTCAATATTAAGGTATTATTTCTTAGTTTATACTCTAAAAAATCAACAATGTTTGAAGTTTTCCTTTTATCCTTATAATCAAAAGTAAAATACTACAATCCTGTCCAGAAAAAAAAATTTGTTTAGACTTATTACAAATTACAAATTATGTTAGTAACAACCAAATACTATGAATAACTATCTAAAAAAATTATTATAATTTTTATTTTAGGTTTAATCTCAAGTTGCCCCTCATAATATAGGTTCAGCAACAAGTTGTTCCCTATAATTCAAAACCTTACAAATTACCCCTTATAATCAATTGGTCAAAAATGTAGGTTAAATTTTTGTGCATGTAAGATATGAAAGGATAGTCATGCTCTTCCATACATAATACTTTGATAGTTTTCTCCTTAATAAATTACATTATTATATTTTTTTTTATAAAGAATTCTGTAATGATTAAGAAATGATAATACAATAGCAGGTGTAAATAATTACAAAAATTACAGAAATTATTTTTACTTGATAAATTTTTAGTTACTTATGCTATATAAGTGTTTTTCACAACAAAATATTAATATATTTGAATATAAAAAAAATGAAAGTGAAATACTTCTTATGAGTATGCAATTTCCATTTTTTGTTATTCGTGGAAATCAAATATATATATATGTGTGTGTGTGTGTGTGTGTGTAATTTGGTGTTATTTAACGACCCTTACTTTGGACACTTGATCTGACGCTTGCCTGACTTTTGTTGATAGTAAAACTAAAATTAAAATCATTAATACTTTTGTAAATATCATATTAATACAAATTAAACTCCAATTAAACTTATGAAATCAACCAAGTATATTAGTTAGAAATTACTATTTTATAACATGGCTTACATAAAATTCAAATGATATTGTGTCACATAAATTAATATACTATTTTTTTTGAAAAAATATTCAATTTTTAGCTATAACTTCTTATCATAATAAATGGAAATCAAGTATTTATATATTTTTCTTTATCTGTCCTTCTTAATAATTCCTGTTAGTCTATTGGTATTCTCTTATGAAATTTTTTTTGACTATCATGAATTATCATAAGAAAGTAAAACATTATTTAATAAAAATAATTTACATAAATTTACTTATTGCATGTACATTTATGTCATCATTTTCTACACATCACCATCATCTATAAAGGATAAAACTATCAAAATATTGAATGCCTTTTTAAAACTTTTATACACTAAAAAGCCAACCCATGTGTTTGACCATTTGGTCGTGAGGGTGAGCGTTTAAGATTATATGGGGTAATTCCATTATGCAATCTGTTATCCAACCCATATTACAAGAGGATAATTTGTCATTAAACCTTTACTTTATTACATCTTATCATAGATCACTATTAGATTTTGCCACTCATAACATTTGGGTATTTATCTAGTAATTTCGAAATGCTAAAAGGTTCTTTTTTATCTTCTTGAATAATTAAACTTTTTAATCTTTCTAAATATTTTTTTTAACTATTGGATCATTAATTTTTTCTGTTATATCTAACAAAAATTCTTTATCTTCTTTTTTGGTTATAACATTTATATATTTAGAACAATTACAATTTTCGTTACTTTCTGAACTAGTTATATCATTATAAAAGTCATCTTCTGAACTTTGGTCTTTTTCATTTATTAGTAGATTTATTAATTTATTTTTAATCTCTTCTTCTTCTGCACAAATTTCAATAATTTTTTCTTTTAGATTGCATGTGTTCGCTTTATGGCCTATTTTTCCACATTTATAACAAACAATTTTCTTTTTAATAAATTTTCTCTTCTCTTCTGGTTTGTTTTCTTCAGATCTTTTATATCTTAATTTCTTATTATATTTTTTAATTTTCTTTTTGTATGTAGATGGTGATTTAATTCTTTTAATTCCAAATGCATCACAAAATGATCCTACTTCTTTTGTTTTTGAACCATATTTTATTTGAAGTCTTAATTCTGAACATAACAGTAATCCTTCCTTTTTTACAAAAGCAAATAATTGTCCAAAAGTAATATTTTCGAATGAAATAACCTCTGTTCCCATTTTCTTTGTAAATTATCCATTATTCTTTGTGAAAATAAACTTGGTAATCTTGTAATAAATCTTTCTTTCCAAAATGAAGCATTACAATCTGGTCTTCTTAATACATTAGTTAAAAACATATCTTTATACCATCTAAAGTCTGATAATGTTGGACATCTTAAATTTGTTAAAAATGTTTTATTAGAATTTAATTCTTCTTTTGGATTTTCTATAAAATATATTACTATGGTTACAATTAAAAATTCTGCAGCATCTGATTGAATTTGAATGTTTCCTTGATCATCTTCAATTTCTTGCGTATGATCTAATATTGATAATTTATCTTGAAGTGTTGGAGCATTATCCCACCAATTTTTTAATTGTCCCGTAAATCCTGAAACTAATAATGTTGCAATATTTCTTTCTTGAATATTTTTAATTTTATAAGCTAATCTAGCCATTCCCATTTCTTGCAGATTATTTAATACTTCGTATTCTGCTTTACCGTCTATATTCCATTCATAAATTGAATCTCCATCATATTTAGTAGTACGAAATTTTGATCTTTCTTCATATTGAATATCTGGAGGACTAGGTCTTGAATAATAATTTCTAGTACTTATTATTTTCCAATCTTTGTTACTATTTTTATTATAAACTCTTTTTCTTCTTATTTTATTTATTTGATTGTCTTCTTTTCCTACGAATTGTTCTTCTATTGGTAAGATCATATCTTCTTTATTTTCTGAACTTATTGATTCTTCAGATGAATTCTCTTCTTCTATTATTTTTTCTAATGTATTTATTTTTAGAGTTTGGGGTGCAGTTAAATTTTGCAATGATTGAGATATTCTGTTTAATATATTATCTGTATTATTTATTTTTTGATTATTAATATTTTGGATTAACTCTTGTTCTTTTTCTCTTGTTAAACTTCTAGGTTGAAAATGAGGTGCTGAAATATCATTAGGGAATTTAGATTCTGGGTTTTTTAGTGTATCTATTTTTGTATTTAATACTTCCATATGTTGAGAAATTGTATGAAGAATTTGATTTGTATAATTATTTTGTTGATAAATTTTTTTAATATCTTCTAAATTTATAGTGTTATTTGTACATTCAGCTTCTCTACCCTTTTTACTTGAAATCTAACTAATTCTTTTGACTCTATTATCATTTTGTTTTAAAATGATAACTAAAATCTATAGAAGAATCCCCTTTGCATAATTACTTTCTATTTTAAATTTGCTAATTTATGCATTTATGTTTGCATATTTAATTAAAATTTTACTGAAATCATTGGTAAGACTTTGATGCCTTATTAGACCGTTGGTAAGTCCAAAATAGGATGTTCCCGGCATAGTGCTCAGTTGTTCCTGATTAGATAAAACTTTAAATAAATATAAAACATGGCTGCATTTCTTAGACAATTAAAAATAGGATCTAATTCAAAGCAAGATAATATAGTACAAAGTCATGAATATCATATGCCTGTTAATAATTCAGACTGGACAATTCTAGAAGAAAAAATAGAACATATTTATAGAATAGATCCTTTAGATTTCAAAACAGACTTATCAGTTAAAACACATGAAAAAACAATATCTATTCAAGAAAAATATGTGACGCCCCACTTCTCCCTAAAGCGAACCAAAGGGTATCCGCGGGACGTCTGCCCAACTCTCGCCAGGACTCATTACATTCCACAATTCACAAACTCGGAATACCTCAATAATACTTCAAATAACTTCAATACATAATAAAAGTACTCCAAAATATCTCACACTTACAATTAATCAGCTCTCAAGCTTAATACATCTCAAAAGAATATTTACTACAGCCATCTGCTGTAATACAATTTAAAATCTTCAAAAGAAGGCAATCTAGTACTATTCACGTGCACTCTTGGTCTCGAACCCTATTAAAAAAATCCAAAACGTGGGATGAGCTACACAGCCCAGTGAGGTTCCAAAACACTCTAGCAGTTCTAATAAATCAAGTAATTGAGCATACTGCATGTATGGTTCAAGGTTGCACATTGACATATTAATATGAGACAATAATCATTGTACAAGTAATTTGAGCATATCACAGGTATGGCACATTTGCATGAAACGGTTATCATTATGTAAAATAAACACACATTGAAGGATACGGTGTTCCAGTGAAACCATGTCGGTCATCTACACCTTATAACTTCCGGATCCCCACGGTACTGTCTGGCCATCGCCTTATCCTTTCAGTGGTAGTACTGATCCAGTCAAGAATAGAATTCCAGTACGAGTAGTGAAGGAACTGACTCTTATCAAAAGGAGGACGGGACTCGAGTATACCGAAACGGTGACTCAGGGTTCCAACCTACCCGACCGAGCCCAGTCCTGACTCGAGTAGGTCAGTAACCAAAGGTAGGACCCAAGTTCAGTTTAGAGCTTACAGCATGCACAAGTAATCAAATAATTTGGCAAACAGTAAAAATTTATTCTTTTGGTAGGTCGAGTGAGATAAAATGCACACTCGCCTTAAAATGGTGGACAATTTCATATGAGCAATTACTAGCAATAATTAACACATAAACACATAAGTAATATTTAAAAATTTCATGTGAACATGTAATTTATGGTAATCAAGTAATCAAGTAAGCAGGTAGTCAAATAGATTAGAAAACGGTAAGTAAACACGGTTAACGGTAAATAGTAAACGGTAAACGGTAAACGGTTAACGATAGTAATTATAGTTAATTGGTAGACATATGTCATTTTAATAGGCCGCATTTGGCCGTGTCCCACTATTACCATGTAAGAGTCGAGAAGATTCACTCCAATCGACTTGAGCTGCCATAGCATAATTAATCATTTAAACACATCACATAAATATGCAAATCAAGTATTTCATATCGAGTAATTCAAGTAGTCATGTAAATATGCTCTTCAAACATTTCATATCGAGTAATTCAAATATACCTTACTTAAATATGCATGAGTGTGGTAAATACTTAACATGTAGCACTTAACACTTAATGATCATGGAATAAGCATGTCATAGACTTATTCAAATTACGTACTCCTATATGGAACACTCGCTTATTCAGAACAAGTGAGTAAGTACGCAAAAAAGTGTTTAGGCGTCCACTTCGAGTTCCTCTTGAAGGTTTCCTTGGGCGCCTAAGCAAATAACCATCAATTATTATACACTATCACTTAGAACCTCTACTTATCAAAGAATGTTGTACTAGTGTATAATCTAAGGAAAATTCATGAATTGAGCCTTAATTATTCATAATCGAGGCTCGGTAGTGGCGTTCAAAAACACAAGAGAAATCTGATTGTTGCCTTTGAAATCAAGTGTAAAATGGTCTAGCAATATCGGAGGAAAATGAAGAGTTTGAAACCCTTAATTTCCTTTAAGTTCGGAAATTTCAGATTCGGCAAGCAAATTTTGAAAAATCAGATCTCACTCTCTATGAGTCCAAAATTGGAAAACTTAGTACCGTTGGAAACTACATCCAAATTACTAAAAGTTTCTAGAAGAACTTTTCCATAATTCCAAATGAATGACATTCAAAAGTTGGCTCAAAGTTACTGCTTTAGAATACCAAGACAGTTTCAAGGTTGGTTTCTGGGCAACTTTGGAAATTAGGTAAAATTCACACGTTGCAAACCAGCCTCCAAAATTTGTAACTCAATTAGAGTTATAATCAAAGTTTAAAACAAAACAAGTGGAGAAAGAATCAGAGTTTTGAGCACCAAGATATGGTAGTTCAAAATTAGTGAAAATGTGAAACTGTTACGTAAATTCCAAGTTTAATTCACAAATTTGGGACTTTGATTGAATATCGAAATGGACTCAGAATGGCACCAAATTTGGTAGTATTATCCTACCATATAAGGGCTATTTCTCTACCAAATTTTATACGAAAATTCATTCGGAAAGTTGGTTAACGAAATCACTAAAGTCCCAAGAAGTTCTTCGGCAAATCTGCCTTGGACTTCCGTTTTTCCGTTTTCAAAACGTTTGGCCAATAAAATACCTCAAACACGGTTCATTTCAGTAGATAATGTCTAAAATATGTCCAAAGTACATTTGATAGATGATTAACACCAAAAATTTCGGATAACAAACCCCAAACTAAGATTAGTTAAGGATCAGTCCAAAATGAAGAATTTCATAACTGAGTCAGTTTCAAACTTTGGCCACAACTCACTCAATTCAACTCAAAATTGAGCGTGGTTGATGGCGTTAGAAAACACATTCATAAAGATAAAATTTATCAGAAGAAACTATTTACGAAATCTATCCACAACTAGCCCCAATTTGAGCATCAAGTTGTAGTTCCTGTTCTGCCTTCCAGTGAACCCGAGAAACAGAACAGTCAAGTTCAAATGAGTGGTATGGTTTGTTCGAGTAGAATCAGGATGTGTATTTTATACCATTAGAAAGCTAGGGATGTCTAGTTTCCAGTTCCGCAAACAGCACTCGATTTTGACATCGGAATAAAAAGATATAACCAAAACAAAAACACTGTCTGGATGAATACAGGAATAGTTTCCAAATTTCTAAGCTTTCGTAAATCCAACATTTGGGTGACCAAAACAAGTTATTTTTCAATGAAACTTTTTACACAACCAATATAACATGTAAATAATATAAACAAGCCATTAGAACCTCAAAATTTTGCACAAAAAAAAAGGTCGGACAAGGCAGGGGTAAAATGGTCACTTTTGCTCCAAGCACCTCCTTTGATTTTCTACCAACAATATAACATTAATCCACTAATTTAAACACTAAACCACCATTAATTTCATCATCAATCATCAAATCAGTCCTTCTATCAAAAGTGGGAATTCATAGAGCCCACACACCAAAATTCAATATAAATAAAGCTACCCACATGAAAATACAAGCTTATAAGTACAATACTACTTCCATAAACTAAGATTCAAGAGGTTGATCGTCTATTACCTCTTTAGATGATAAAATCAGAAATTTTGGTCACAAAAAACTCTAAGAAAAATCGTGAGATGATGTCCTTCTTCTAGTTTAAGATAATCACCAAGTGTTTAGCAATGTGTGTTCAAAGTTTGATGTGATTTGGTGAAAAATTAGTGAAGATTTGAAGAAGAAATTGAAGAAGAAACTTGGTTCTTTTCTCTCTTGAGGTGCACGGCTGGAATGGAAGAAAAAGAGTCAGCAATTGAGCTAAGTATGTGGAGAGTTTTAATCTAGTGTGATGCTCCCATGTGAAACTAAAATGTGTGGCTCTCATTAATTCAAATGTCAACTCTTTGCCGCGCGTTTTGTGTTCGATTCCTCTCGAGTTTGTTTCACTTGTGCACTAAACCTCCAATGCACTTGTATTCATACTATTATTATTCACTCTTAATGGTCTAAAATTAAATGTCTTAAGTCTCAATTAAATCGCGTGCATAAATACGCGTATTTCCAATTTAACCACGATAAAGTGAAATATCCAAGAAATTCTTATAACGATGGTTCTAATAATTATCACTTAAATACTTAAGCATAAAAATACATATTTTAAGACTATTATATAAGTTTCCAATTTTCCAAACTCACTATATCCTCCAATCGATTACTGTCTCGAAAACGCGTATTCACTATTCTCACTAAACGCGATTTCAAAAATTAATTTTCATAACAAGTCATTTTAAAAATACATAAAAGTTATAGTTCCATGTAATTGGATCTAAAAAATTTAGAAAATAATATTCAAGACAAACAAGCAATTAAATATTTAAATAAGCTTGTAACAGAAGTTTAAAATAAATAAATTCTTTTCGAGTCCTCACGACTTTTCTTAATCTACTATTGATCATTTTTATTTTTCTAAAATTAATACACAATCAATCCAAATATAGTCTCGAAAAATGTGTACTCGTTGTTTTGAACTAAACGAGTTTTCGAAAAGTAACTTTCTAACAAAATATTTTAAAAACATAAGAGGAGCGTTTTTTCATATAAATGGATTTTAAATAGTCGAATTAAATAATTATTAAACCAGTAAAATAAAATAAAATAAGAAAAAAAAATTTTTTTGGGTCCTCACAGAATATCAATCTATTCTATTATTAAATCATAGTACAATTCAAAAATATTTAAGTAAAGGATATCTATATATTCATATAGGTTTAATACAAATTGCAGTAAAACCTTTATTCCATCTAGTAGTCGATGCTCCAATATATTTGGCATTAAGAGACACTAGATTTAAAAAATATAAAATCTCTTTACTTTCTATGATTCAAACAAATGTTTGTAATGGACCCATATATTTTAACAGTGCTCCAAATTTTTCAATAGATTTAACAGATCCACATATTTTGAATTCAGTCATATTAGATATTCATCTACAAGGAAATGAATTTGAAAAACACACAAAGAATTTTGCAGTAATATATAGAATATATTATAGACCTTTATCCTCACATCTAAATCCCAAATTTATAATGACTCCAACTCTTAAAGAAGAAACAACTTTATTATAAGTAGATGCTGATAGACCTACAACTTATACTCCAAAAAGATTAAAATGGAATGAAATTACTATACCTAGTGAATTTGAAATAAAAAATCCGTGGTACTTTGAATTCCACATGAAATAATATTGGCCTTGTATACTCTTCCCCCTTTGATTTTTTGAGATATGTCTGGAATCCCATTAATACATTTGGAGGTAGTATTTCTCAATTTATGAATGGAATATAGACGATAAAGCAGAATACGAAGTATTAAATAATCTGCAAGAAATGGGAATGGCTAGATTAGCTTATAAAATTAAAAATATTCAAGAAAGGAATATTGCAACATTATTAGTTTCAGAATTTACTAGACAATTAAAAAATTGGTGGGATAATACTCTAACACTTCAAGATAAACTATCAATATTAGATCATACGCAAGAACTAAAACTTGAACTTGAAATGAACATGAAATATTTATATTAAGATAGAACTTACAAAATTTAGAGTTGCTTTTGATAACGGAAGCTGTTGATTGTAGAATTCTCGTAAACTTTGACCTTCTTATTAAAATATTTGGTGAATGATACAAAATTAGTTGAATACAAAGAGTGGTTGAAAGAAAGAAGGATTTGCTTAAGACTCTGTACTGCAAGATTTCACCGATGTTTGATCTTCTGATTTTGAATCTATTTATAGAGTCAGTCATTCTTGCATTTCATTTGTATTTGCATTTCATCTTGCTTTCATTTGAAATGTGGCCGACATCTTTCTCAAAAGTCATTTGGGTCTTGTCCGCAGGGACCACCGAAAGGATCAAAAGTAGATTCAGATGATCCAGCTGTCTCTTCAATTTTGTCATCTTCTTCACTTTTATCCTGCTTTTGTAAATAATTCAGATATTCTTTAAGCATCTCGGGATCATGCATCATCTTTTTGATTAAAAAGTCGTTTGCAATTGGCTCGGATGCCATATTAGTAACTTTTTCTTTGTCTTTCTTTTTTGTAGTTGTTGGAATAGTTGGCATTTGTGGAGTTGTTGGAGTGGTTGGAGTAGTTGGCTGACTTGTCCACTTGAGTTTGTCTCCAGTTGTTAGAAATCTTATCACGTTTGCTTGGTCTCCAAATTCTTGATTGAATCATGTCCACCATTTAATTTTGAATTCTCTGACGAATGACATTGGAACTGATTTTTCTAACTCTTGATGAATTTTAAAACTCCAGCAAAAAATCCATGGTACTTTGAATTTCACATGAAATAATATTGGCCTTGTATACTCTTCCCCCTCTGCTTTTTTGAGATACGTCTGGAATCCCATTAATACATTTGGAGGTAGTATTTCCTTTTGAGGTCCGACCCATTACCACCAATGATTAAACCAAATTGGAAATTCTCTGTTACAATTCTCTTTGAATGTGAAGAACCATGAATGGTTGAATGGTCTGTATAGAAACGCACGATACCATGCCATCTTGTAATCTTGATATGTAAATCCATCTGGAATGAATCTAACTGAAAATGATTTTTTGGAATAAAGAGAAGTCCATCCGTTAGGTAAACAAACTTTCTTTATTATACACTTTGAATGACTAATAATATTTGGATTCTTTTTATCTGGAATGGGAAATATTTCTACAGATTGAGTATCTTTAAGAATTAATTCATAATAATCCAAATTTTTTGAAGGATCATCAGGCTGCCAAAAACATTTTTGAGGAAAGATTCTTTGAGTAAACTGATTGAGTGTAGAATACAAAGGTATTTCTTGGAATCTGGTTATTGTAATATGCTGATGGAATGGTTTAGTAAAGTAGGTATTTTCATTGGATTTTTCTGAAATTTTTGGAATTTGTTGGATTGATCTTATTTGAGAGGAAATTAGTGTGCGAGTAGCTTGACTGTAAGTCAAAACTGAAAAATCTTGTAGTATTTGAAATTTATTTTGAGTTACAGGAGTAAGACTCATCTCATAATCTTGAGAAGTCTTAAGTCTAGAGTTTCCTGCTTTTGAATCCATATTCCTGCAAAATCAGTAAATAATATCTTTTAATTGGTTAGATAGTTGTTTATTTTGATCCTTGTAATGTTGAAGAATTTCCTCATTTCTTCCAACTCTCCGAAGAACTTGAATTCTAATCAGGTTTCTCTGAATTTTTCTCTGTATGAGAAAAGCTTTCTCTTTTGGAGTAAGAGTTGTGAAATGGCTTTGCTGAATATATACTGTATCATATTTTGGAATTTGATAGACTGGAATCCTTTGTCGTCCATCACTAGTCTGAATGAAATATTGATATCCTCTGGATTGTAAAACTGCTTCTTTGTTTAGTAATCTAGGAGAATCTCTTTGGGTTCTCAGATAATTTGTAAATTCACGATCAGTTCTTTGAGCAATAAGGTCACGATCCATGTCCTTGTAAAAATTCTCTAGTAAAAAAATCTGGTAATGAATTATTTTCTCCTTTAATAAATTCAATTTCAAAATCGAAAACAGATAAAATGGCTTGCCATCTTGCAAATATTTGTTTTGAAACTATGTTTTGAATATCCTTTTGTAAAATCTCTTTAGCAGATTTACAATCTATTCTAATTAAAAATTTCTTATTATATAAATCATCTTGAAATTTTGATATGCATAAAACTATTGATAAAATTTCTTTTTTAATTGTTGAATAATTCTTTTGAGGGTCAGACCATGTTCCTGAATGAAATCTAACTAATTCTTCTTTTGACTCTATTATCTTTTGTTTTAATATTCCACCATATCCTAATTCTGATGCATCTGTTTCAACTATCATAAATGCTTTAGGATGAGATAGACATAAACATGGTAATGACTCTATTTTTGCTTTTAGATATTTTATCTTTTGAGTATGTTCATCTGTCCAAGGTTTTGGATTTTTCTTTAATCTATTGAATAATATGGAACATTCTTTTCTTAAATTAGGAAAGAAATCTGCTATATAATTTAGACATCCTAAAAACCTTTGTAATTGATTTTTATCTTTTATTTCATCTGAAAATTTAGTTGCAAATTCCAAAGCTCTACTAATTGGTTTTATTGTTCCTTGATATATATTATGTCCTAAAAATCTTATTTTAGTTTGAAATAATTTCATTTTTGGAGCAGAAACCACTAATCCATTTTTCTTAACTATTTTTAAAAATATATTCAAATGTTTAAAATATTGTTCTATTGATTCAGAAAATATTAATACATCATCTATATAAACAATATTGAATGAACTATAAGGATTAAAAATATCATTCATTATATTTTGAAATTCTGATGGTGTATTTTTTAATCCAAATGGCATGACTTTCTATTCATAATGGCCAAAAGGTGTTGTAAATGCTGTTTTATATCTATCTTTTGGTGATATTAATATTTGCCAATATCCTGATTTTAAATCAAATTTTGAAAATATTTTTGCATTAAATAATCGATTGAGCAAATCTTTTTTATTAGGAATGGGATATCTAATCCATTGTAAAACTTTGTTTAAGGGTTTATAATTTATAACTAATCTTGGAACTCCTCTTTCTTTTTCAACTTGATTCATTACATAAAATGCAGCACAACTCCAGGGTGATTTTGAAGGTGTTATTAATCCTTTATCTATTAATATTTTTATTTCTTTTTTACAAAATTCTAATAACTCAGATACTATTAAACTACATAGAACCTATGTAAATACTCATAGCCAAACAAAGTAAACGAGAGATGGAAGACAAAAGGCGAAAGAAAAAATTCTTCGAACCCAAAAATAGTAGACAAAATTTTAAGACAATTTTTGTTTCACTCAGTTTATAAACCAAAAGATAGAGCTAAAACAATAGAAAAGAAAATCAAAGATTAAAAATGGACCAAAATTAATCCAGCTTTGTCGTGAACTAAATAATTAAACAATTCCAAACCGGTAACTTATCACTTGAATCTAAGTTCACATAAGTAGTCAAAATCCAAATATTACCTTAGAGGCAGTTCAGAAGATAGTGTTCATTTCGGGACTTGAATGAAGAACGAAAGAAGGAAATAGTGCATGCGTTCCTATAGAAGACGGCATCGTCTTTCGAAGAAATGCGAGAATGATACTGCAACTACTTCTACTTTTCTCGTCAATTAAATCCAAACAATTTCTTGCTATTGAATGAAACATGCTTTTAAATCAATCTGCACAATGATTAGTAATCATTCAACAAGCAATCAACCAATAAATTCTAATTTTTGATAGAGAGATAGAGAGATTAGTGTTGTAGATATGCATAGATTAGGGTTGATGATAGGAAATTCATAACAAAGGCATTGAGTTGTTAAGAGAGGAATTGAATTCAAAATAGTAGTAATTCATAGATTAGGTTTTTGGATGGTAGAGAGAAAAGGAAGAAACTTCTTAGATTTGGGGAAGACGGAAACGAATGGGAATATTTTCTCAAATAAAGACCTTTTGATTTAAAATGATACAATTGATCAAGGAGTTTTCAATATATGGTAAGAAAAAAATAAAAAATAAAGGGTACAAATTTTTGGGTGAGTCTTTTTTGCTTTTTGCTTTAAAAAATGACGTGATTTCAGCCATCTAATTGTCAACATTTACTAATGTGCCACAACCTCACCAAAATAAACCCAATATATGGTGAAATCTGGGCGAAATTGGAGTTACGCTGCTGATTTGGGGCAGAATCACTATGTGCCTCATCAAAAGTGCCGCAACTGACCATATTTGTTATAGTGGATAATTCAAGCGGTAACAAATTGATTACTGATATTTATCAAGATTATAATGTTGCTATTTTTTAGTCTATAGGTTTTGATGGTTATGACAAATTTTATGAATAAACATGTAGAATTTTATATTTTTTATATAGGTTAAAATATCGTAGACGGGTGCTCCACTTTGAACTTATGAAAAGTATATTTAGATACATCAAAGAAATCATCAGCTTCCATAAAAGGGCAAAAGAATAAATTCATTGCAAGGCTAATTATTAGAGTAAAGTTTCTTACAAAAGTCTTGTCCGAAATAAGGTCCAAGGATTGTAATTCAAAATCTGCAACAAAAGTGGCGAGGAGAAGTGTTAAGATATGCCAATCATCCTATAGATTTTATTAGGTTCTATTTAGCATTAGAATAATTTAGTTAGTAGTTAAATAAATCTTGTTATTATGATATTTATTAACCAAAGATTGTGTTAATTTGTTAACAAATATTTTAGTTAAGATTTGCTGAGTAGGAGATTATTATTATTATTATTATTTTTAAAGAAGAGTCAAACAGATACCAACGTGAATTTTAACACTGGACCTACAACTTATGGATTACCATTCCTCAGAAAAAACATCAAAACAGATACCAACGCAAATTTGAACACTGGACCTACAACTTATGGATTAGCTCGCCCGCCTTCTAAAAAACCCAAGAAACCTTGTACATTGTGTACCAGTGGCCCCATCACGGAAGCCATCCCTGTCTCGGTGTCAGCGACCCCCTCCCCAGCAGAGGGTCTTGGGGACTCGACGGCGGCCACAGCAGCGGCAACACCAGCAGGTTCCACGTATGGAATCATAGCGCCAGCGGAAGAAGGATTCACGAATACTATTTCAGATCCGCCCATCTCCCGGATTCGTTCATTGAGCACCGTGAGCAGCTGATGCTTACGGCTCAACCTCCGCATCAAGTCCTCCAATTCCGAATCCAAAGATTCCGGAACGGCATCATCGCCGTCCAGAAGAAGCGCCTTTTGGTTCAAATCTGCAACAACTTCATCTGTCTCCGACAGAAGTCGGAGGATCTCATTCTTCATGCTCATGGTTGATTGCACTCTACTCACAATTACATCCATCTTCAGTTTTCGTTCCATTCGATCATGAAGTACAGCGAATTTTCTTAAAAGATCTTCAGCATCAGAACGCAGGCGCCTAAGCGCTTCCATCAGTGTCTCTCTGCTCTACAGGAAGTCTCCGGGCACTTCATACACCTGAAGTCGGGGTACGAAAACATCGACTTGTTCAATTAAAGAACCAAGTGCAGATCTCCACTTCAAGCAGTCTCTGATAACAGCCGCCGCCATTGCCGTTCCTTGGAAAAGTAATACCCTAGTAATGATAGTCGGTCCTCTCTGGTCCTGAGTAGGAGATTATGTTATCAAGTAGTTTTGTTGAGATTTTTTAAAGAATTGTTTGTCAGAATGAATAACATAAGCTCGTTTTCAGTTTCAATGCAAGTCTTTTGTGAGCCATTTTTTCAATATTAAGGTATTATTTCTTAGTTTATACTCTAAAAAATCAACAATGTTTGAAGTTTTCCTTTTATGCTTATAATCAAAAGTAAAATACTACAATCCTGTCCAGAAAAAAAATTTTGTTTAGACTTATTACAATTTACAAATTACAAATTATGTTAGTAACAACCAAATACTATGAATAACTATCTAAAAAAATTATTATAATTTTTATTTTAGGTTTAATCTCAAGTTGCCCCTCATAATATAGGTTCAGTAACAGGTTGTTCCCTATAATTCAAAACCTTACAAATTACCCCTTATAATCAATTGGTCAAAAATGTAGGTTAAATTTTTGTGCATGTAAGATATGAAAGGATAGCCATGCTCTTCCATACATAATACTTTGATAGTTTTCTCCTTAATAAATTACATTATTATATTTTTTTATAAAGAATTCTGTAATGATTAAGAAATGATAATACAATAGCAGGTGTAAATAATTACAAAAATTACAGAAATTATTTTTACTTGATAAATTTTTAGTTACTTATGCTATATAAGTGTTTTGCACAACAAAATATTAATATATTTGAATATTAAAAAAATGAAAGTGAAATACTTCTTATGAGTATGCAATTTCCATTTTTTGTTATTCGTGGAAATCAAATATATATATGTGTGTGTGTGTGTGTAATTTGGTGTTATTTAACGACCCTTACTTTGGACACTTGATCTGACGCTTGCCTGACTCTTGTTGATAGTAAAACTAAAATTAAAATCATTAATACTTTTGTAAATATCATATTAATACAAATTAAACTCCAATTAAACTTATGAAATCAACCAAATATATTAGTTAGAAATTACTATTTTATAACATGGCTTACATAAAATTCAAATGATATCGTGTCACATAAAATAACATACTATTTTTTTTGAAAAAATATTCAATTTTTAGCTATAACTTCTTATCATAATAAATGGAAATCAAGTATTTATATATTTTTCTTTATCTGTCCTTCTTAATAATTCCTGTTAGTCTATTGGTATTCTCTTATGAAATTTTTTTTGACTATCATGAATTATCATAAGAAAGTAAAACATTATTTAATAAAAATAATTTACATAAATTTACTTATTGCATGTACATTTATGTCATCATTTTCTACACATCACCATCATCTGTAAAGGATAAAACTATCAAAATATTGAATGCCTTTTTAAAACTTTTATACACTAAAAAGCCAACCCATGTGTTTGACCATTTGGTCGTGAGGGTGAGCGTTTAAGATTATATGGGTAATTCCATTATGCAATCTGTTATCCAACCCATATTACAAGAGGATAATTTGTCATTAAAACTTTACTTTATTACATCTTATCATAGATCACTATTAGATTTTGCCACTCATAACATTTGGGTATTTATCTAGTAATTTCGAAATGCTAAAAGGTTCTTTTTTATCTTCTTGAATAATTAAACTTTTTAATCTTTCTAAATATTTTTTTTAACTATTGGATCATTAATTTTTTCTGTTATATCTAACAAAAATTCTTTATCTTCTTTTTTGGTTATAACATTTATATATTTAGAACAATTACAATTTTCGTTACTTTCTGAACTAGTTATATCATTATAAAAGTCATCTTCTGAACTTTGGTCTTTTTCATTTATTAGTAGATTTATTAATTTATTTTTAATCTCTTCTTCTTCTGCACAAATTTCAATAATTTTTTCTTTTAGATTGCATGTGTTCGCTTTATGGCCTATTTTTCCACATTTATAACAAACAATTTTCTTTTTAATAAATTTTCTCTTCTCTTCTGGTTTGTTTTCTTCAGATCTTTTATATCTTAATTTCTTATTATATTTTTTAATTTTCTTTTTGTATGTAGATGGTGATTTAATTCTTTTAATTCCAAATGCATCACAAAATGATCCTACTTCTTTTGTTTTTGAACCATATTTTATTTGAAGTCTTAATTCTGAACATAACAGTAATCCTTCCTTTTTTACAAAAGCAAATAATTGTCCAAAAGTAATATTTTCGAATGAAATAACCTCTGTTCCCATTTTCTTTGTAAATTATCCATTATTCTTTGTGAAAATAAACTTGGTAATCTTGTAATAAATCTTTCTTTCCAAAATGAAGCATTACAATCTGGTCTTCTTAATACATTAGTTAAAAACATATCTTTATACCATCTAAAGTCTGATAATGTTGGACATCTTAAATTTGTTAAAAATGTTTTATTAGAATTTAATTCTTCTTTTGGATTTTCTATAAAATATATTACTATGGTTACAATTAAAAATTCTGCAGCATCTGATTGAATTTGAATGTTTCCTTGATCATCTTCAATTTCTTGCGTATGATCTAATATTGATAATTTATCTTGAAGTGTTGGAGCATTATCCCACCAATTTTTTAATTGTCCCGTAAATCCTGAAACTAATAATGTTGCAATATTTCTTTCTTGAATATTTTTAATTTTATAAGCTAATCTAGCCATTCCCATTTCTTGCAGATTATTTAATACTTCGTATTCTGCTTTACCGTCTATATTCCATTCATAAATTGAATCTCCATCATATTTAGTAGTACGAAATTTTGATCTTTCTTCATATTGAATATCTGGAGGACTAGGTCTTGAATAATAATTTCTAGTACTTATTATTTTCCAATCTTTGTTACTATTTTTATTATAAACTCTTTTTCTTCTTATTTTATTTATTTGATTGTCTTCTTTTCCTACGAATTGTTCTTCTATTGGTAAGATCATATCTTCTTTATTTTCTGAACTTATTGATTCTTCAGATGAATTCTCTTCTTCTATTATTTTTTCTAATGTATTTATTTTTAGAGTTTGGGGTGCAGTTAAATTTTGCAATGATTGAGATATTCTGTTTAATATATTATCTGTATTATTTATTTTTTGATTATTAATATTTTGGATTAACTCTTGTTCTTTTTCTCTTGTTAAACTTCTAGGTTGAAAATGAGGTGCTGAAATATCATTAGGGAATTTAGATTCTGGGTTTTTTAGTGTATCTATTTTTGTATTTAATACTTCCATATGTTGAGAAATTGTATGAAGAATTTGATTTGTATAATTATTTTGTTGATAAATTTTTTTAATATCTTCTAAATTTATAGTGTTATTTGTACATTCAGCTTCTCTACCCTTTTTACTTGAAATCTAACTAATTCTTTTGACTCTATTATCATTTTGTTTTAAAATGATAACTAAAATCTATAGAAGAATCCCCTTTGCATAATTACTTTCTATTTTAAATTTGCTAATTTATGCATTTATGTTTGCATATTTAATTAAAATTTTACTGAAATCATTGGTAAGACTTTGATGCCTTATTAGACCGTTGGTAAGTCCAAAATAGGATGTTCCCGGCATAGTGCTCAGTTGTTCCTGATTAGATAAAACTTTAAATAAATATAAAACATGGCTGCATTTCTTAGACAATTAAAAATAGGATCTAATTCAAAGCAAGATAATATAGTACAAAGTCATGAATATCATATGCCTGTTAATAATTCAGACTGGACAATTCTAGAAGAAAAAATAGAACATATTTATAGAATAGATCCTTTAGATTTCAAAACAGACTTATCAGTTAAAACACATGAAAAAACAATATCTATTCAAGAAAAATATGTGACGCCCCACTTCTCCCTAAAGCGAACCAAAGGGTATCCGCGGGACGTCTGCCCAACTCTCGCCAGGACTCATTACATTCCACAATTCACAAACTCGGAATACCTCAATAATACTTCAAATAACTTCAATACATAATAAAAGTACTCCAAAATATCTCACACTTACAATTAATCAGCTCTCAAGCTTAATACATCTCAAAAGAATATTTACTACAGCCATCTGCTGTAATACAATTTAAAATCTTCAAAAGAAGGCAATCTAGTACTATTCACGTGCACTCTTGGTCTCGAACCCTATTAAAAAAATCCAAAACGTGGGATGAGCTACACAGCCCAGTGAGGTTCCAAAACACTCTAGCAGTTCTAATAAATCAAGTAATTGAGCATACTGCATGTATGGTTCAAGGTTGCACATTGACATATTAATATGAGACAATAATCATTGTACAAGTAATTTGAGCATATCACAGGTATGGCACATTTGCATGAAACGGTTATCATTATGTAAAATAAACACACATTGAAGGATACGGTGTTCCAGTGAAACCATGTCGGTCATCTACACCTTATAACTTCCGGATCCCCACGGTACTGTCTGGCCATCGCCTTATCCTTTCAGTGGTAGTACTGATCCAGTCAAGAATAGAATTCCAGTACGAGTAGTGAAGGAACTGACTCTTATCAAAAGGAGGACGGGACTCGAGTATACCGAAACGGTGACTCAGGGTTCCAACCTACCCGACCGAGCCCAGTCCTGACTCGAGTAGGTCAGTAACCAAAGGTAGGACCCAAGTTCAGTTTAGAGCTTACAGCATGCACAAGTAATCAAATAATTTGGCAAACAGTAAAAATTTATTCTTTTGGTAGGTCGAGTGAGATAAAATGCACACTCGCCTTAAAATGGTGGACAATTTCATATGAGCAATTACTAGCAATAATTAACACATAAACACATAAGTAATATTTAAAAATTTCATGTGAACATGTAATTTATGGTAATCAAGTAATCAAGTAAGCAGGTAGTCAAATAGATTAGAAAACGGTAAGTAAACACGGTTAACGGTAAATAGTAAACGGTAAACGGTAAACGGTTAACGATAGTAATTATAGTTAATTGGTAGACATATGTCATTTTAATAGGCCGCATTTGGCCGTGTCCCACTATTACCATGTAAGAGTCGAGAAGATTCACTCCAATCGACTTGAGCTGCCATAGCATAATTAATCATTTAAACACATCACATAAATATGCAAATCAAGTATTTCATATCGAGTAATTCAAGTAGTCATGTAAATATGCTCTTCAAACATTTCATATCGAGTAATTCAAATATACCTTACTTAAATATGCATGAGTGTGGTAAATACTTAACATGTAGCACTTAACACTTAATGATCATGGAATAAGCATGTCATAGACTTATTCAAATTACGTACTCCTATATGGAACACTCGCTTATTCAGAACAAGTGAGTAAGTACGCAAAAAAGTGTTTAGGCGTCCACTTCGAGTTCCTCTTGAAGGTTTCCTTGGGCGCCTAAGCAAATAACCATCAATTATTATACACTATCACTTAGAACCTCTACTTATCAAAGAATGTTGTACTAGTGTATAATCTAAGGAAAATTCATGAATTGAGCCTTAATTATTCATAATCGAGGCTCGGTAGTGGCGTTCAAAAACACAAGAGAAATCTGATTGTTGCCTTTGAAATCAAGTGTAAAATGGTCTAGCAATATCGGAGGAAAATGAAGAGTTTGAAACCCTTAATTTCCTTTAAGTTCGGAAATTTCAGATTCGGCAAGCAAATTTTGAAAAATCAGATCTCACTCTCTATGAGTCCAAAATTGGAAAACTTAGTACCGTTGGAAACTACATCCAAATTACTAAAAGTTTCTAGAAGAACTTTTCCATAATTCCAAATGAATGACATTCAAAAGTTGGCTCAAAGTTACTGCTTTAGAATACCAAGACAGTTTCAAGGTTGGTTTCTGGGCAACTTTGGAAATTAGGTAAAATTCACACGTTGCAAACCAGCCTCCAAAATTTGTAACTCAATTAGAGTTATAATCAAAGTTTAAAACAAAACAAGTGGAGAAAGAATCAGAGTTTTGAGCACCAAGATATGGTAGTTCAAAATTAGTGAAAATGTGAAACTGTTACGTAAATTCCAAGTTTAATTCACAAATTTGGGACTTTGATTGAATATCGAAATGGACTCAGAATGGCACCAAATTTGGTAGTATTATCCTACCATATAAGGGCTATTTCTCTACCAAATTTTATACGAAAATTCATTCGGAAAGTTGGTTAACGAAATCACTAAAGTCCCAAGAAGTTCTTCGGCAAATCTGCCTTGGACTTCCGTTTTTCCGTTTTCAAAACGTTTGGCCAATAAAATACCTCAAACACGGTTCATTTCAGTAGATAATGTCTAAAATATGTCCAAAGTACATTTGATAGATGATTAACACCAAAAATTTCGGATAACAAACCCCAAACTAAGATTAGTTAAGGATCAGTCCAAAATGAAGAATTTCATAACTGAGTCAGTTTCAAACTTTGGCCACAACTCACTCAATTCAACTCAAAATTGAGCGTGGTTGATGGCGTTAGAAAACACATTCATAAAGATAAAATTTATCAGAAGAAACTATTTACGAAATCTATCCACAACTAGCCCCAATTTGAGCATCAAGTTGTAGTTCCTGTTCTGCCTTCCAGTGAACCCGAGAAACAGAACAGTCAAGTTCAAATGAGTGGTATGGTTTGTTCGAGTAGAATCAGGATGTGTATTTTATACCATTAGAAAGCTAGGGATGTCTAGTTTCCAGTTCCGCAAACAGCACTCGATTTTGACATCGGAATAAAAAGATATAACCAAAACAAAAACACTGTCTGGATGAATACAGGAATAGTTTCCAAATTTCTAAGCTTTCGTAAATCCAACATTTGGGTGACCAAAACAAGTTATTTTTCAATGAAACTTTTTACACAACCAATATAACATGTAAATAATATAAACAAGCCATTAGAACCTCAAAATTTTGCACAAAAAAAAAGGTCGGACAAGGCAGGGGTAAAATGGTCACTTTTGCTCCAAGCACCTCCTTTGATTTTCTACCAACAATATAACATTAATCCACTAATTTAAACACTAAACCACCATTAATTTCATCATCAATCATCAAATCAGTCCTTCTATCAAAAGTGGGAATTCATAGAGCCCACACACCAAAATTCAATATAAATAAAGCTACCCACATGAAAATACAAGCTTATAAGTACAATACTACTTCCATAAACTAAGATTCAAGAGGTTGATCGTCTATTACCTCTTTAGATGATAAAATCAGAAATTTTGGTCACAAAAAACTCTAAGAAAAATCGTGAGATGATGTCCTTCTTCTAGTTTAAGATAATCACCAAGTGTTTAGCAATGTGTGTTCAAAGTTTGATGTGATTTGGTGAAAAATTAGTGAAGATTTGAAGAAGAAATTGAAGAAGAAACTTGGTTCTTTTCTCTCTTGAGGTGCACGGCTGGAATGGAAGAAAAAGAGTCAGCAATTGAGCTAAGTATGTGGAGAGTTTTAATCTAGTGTGATGCTCCCATGTGAAACTAAAATGTGTGGCTCTCATTAATTCAAATGTCAACTCTTTGCCGCGCGTTTTGTGTTCGATTCCTCTCGAGTTTGTTTCACTTGTGTACTAAACCTCCAATGCACTTGTATTCATACTATTATTATTCACTCTTAATGGTCTAAAATTAAATGTCTTAAGTCTCAATTAAATCGCGTGCATAAATACGCGTATTTCCAATTTAAGCACGATAAAGTGAAATATCCAAGAAATTCTTATAATGATGGTTCTAATAATTATCACTTAAATACTTAAGCATAAAAATACATATTTTAAGACCATTATATAAGTTTCCAATTTTCCAAACTCACTATATCCTCCAATCGATTACTGTCTCGAAAACGCGTATTCACTATTCTCACTAAACGCGATTTCAAAAATTAATTTTCATAACAAGTCATTTTAAAAATACATAAAAGTTATAGTTCCATGTAATTGGATCTAAAAAATTTAGAAAATAATATTCAAGACAAACAAGCAATTAAATATTTAAATAAGCTTGTAACAGAAGTTTAAAATAAATAAATTCTTTTCGAGTCCTCACGACTTTTCTTAATCTACTATTGATCATTTTTATTTTTCTAAAATTAATACACAATCAATCCAAATATAGTCTCGAAAAATGTGTACTCGTTGTTTTGAACTAAACGAGTTTTCGAAAAGTAACTTTCTAACAAAATATTTTAAAAACATAAGAGGAGCGTTTTTTCATATAAATGGATTTTAAATAGTCGAATTAAATAATTATTAAACCAGTAAAATAAAATAAAATAAGAAAAAAAATTTTTTTGGGTCCTCACAGAATATCAATCTATTCTATTATTAAATCATAGTACAATTCAAAAATATTTAAGTAAAGGATATCTATATATTCATATAGGTTTAATACAAATTGCAGTAAAACCTTTATTCCATCTAGTAGTCGATGCTCCAATATATTTGGCATTAAGAGACACTAGATTTAAAAAATATAAAATCTCTTTACTTTCTATGATTCAAACAAATGTTTGTAATGGACCCATATATTTTAACAGTGCTCCAAATTTTTCAATAGATTTAACAGATCCACATATTTTGAATTCAGTCATATTAGATATTCATCTACAAGGAAATGAATTTGAAAAACACACAAAGAATTTTGCAGTAATATATAGAATATATTATAGACCTTTATCCTCACATCTAAATCCCAAATTTATAATGACTCCAACTCTTAAAGAAGAAACAACTTTATTATAAGTAGATGCTGATAGACCTACAACTTATACTCCAAAAAGATTAAAATGGAATGAAATTACTATACCTAGTGAATTTGAAATAAAAAATCCGTGGTACTTTGAATTCCACATGAAATAATATTGGCCTTGTATACTCTTCCCCCTTTGATTTTTTGAGATATGTCTGGAATCCCATTAATACATTTGGAGGTAGTATTTCTCAATTTATGAATGGAATATAGACGATAAAGCAGAATACGAAGTATTAAATAATCTGCAAGAAATGGGAATGGCTAGATTAGCTTATAAAATTAAAAATATTCAAGAAAGGAATATTGCAACATTATTAGTTTCAGAATTTACTAGACAATTAAAAAATTGGTGGGATAATACTCTAACACTTCAAGATAAACTATCAATATTAGATCATACGCAAGAACTAAAACTTGAACTTGAAATGAACATGAAATATTTATATTAAGATAGAACTTACAAAATTTAGAGTTGCTTTTGATAACGGAAGCTGTTGATTGTAGAATTCTCGTAAACTTTGACCTTCTTATTAAAATATTTGGTGAATGATACAAAATTAGTTGAATACAAAGAGTGGTTGAAAGAAAGAAGGATTTGCTTAAGACTCTGTACTGCAAGATTTCACCGATGTTTGATCTTCTGATTTTGAATCTATTTATAGAGTCAGTCATTCTTGCATTTCATTTGTATTTGCATTTCATCTTGCTTTCATTTGAAATGTGGCCGACATCTTTCTCAAAAGTCATTTGGGTCTTGTCCGCAGGGACCACCGAAAGGATCAAAAGTAGATTCAGATGATCCAGCTGTCTCTTCAATTTTGTCATCTTCTTCACTTTTATCCTGCTTTTGTAAATAATTCAGATATTCTTTAAGCATCTCGGGATCATGCATCATCTTTTTGATTAAAAAGTCGTTTGCAATTGGCTCGGATGCCATATTAGTAACTTTTTCTTTGTCTTTCTTTTTTGTAGTTGTTGGAATAGTTGGCATTTGTGGAGTTGTTGGAGTGGTTGGAGTAGTTGGCTGACTTGTCCACTTGAGTTTGTCTCCAGTTGTTAGAAATCTTATCACGTTTGCTTGGTCTCCAAATTCTTGATTGAATCATGTCCACCATTTAATTTTGAATTCTCTGACGAATGACATTGGAACTGATTTTTCTAACTCTTGATGAATTTTAAAACTCCAGCAAAAAATCCATGGTACTTTGAATTTCACATGAAATAATATTGGCCTTGTATACTCTTCCCCCTCTGCTTTTTTGAGATACGTCTGGAATCCCATTAATACATTTGGAGGTAGTATTTCCTTTTGAGGTCCGACCCATTACCACCAATGATTAAACCAAATTGGAAATTCTCTGTTACAATTCTCTTTGAATGTGAAGAACCATGAATGGTTGAATGGTCTGTATAGAAACGCACGATACCATGCCATCTTGTAATCTTGATATGTAAATCCATCTGGAATGAATCTAACTGAAAATGATTTTTTGGAATAAAGAGAAGTCCATCCGTTAGGTAAACAAACTTTCTTTATTATACACTTTGAATGACTAATAATATTTGGATTCTTTTTATCTGGAATGGGAAATATTTCTACAGATTGAGTATCTTTAAGAATTAATTCATAATAATCCAAATTTTTTGAAGGATCATCAGGCTGCCAAAAACATTTTTGAGGAAAGATTCTTTGAGTAAACTGATTGAGTGTAGAATACAAAGGTATTTCTTGGAATCTGGTTATTGTAATATGCTGATGGAATGGTTTAGTAAAGTAGGTATTTTCATTGGATTTTTCTGAAATTTTTGGAATTTGTTGGATTGATCTTATTTGAGAGGAAATTAGTGTGCGAGTAGCTTGACTGTAAGTCAAAACTGAAAAATCTTGTAGTATTTGAAATTTATTTTGAGTTACAGGAGTAAGACTCATCTCATAATCTTGAGAAGTCTTAAGTCTAGAGTTTCCTGCTTTTGAATCCATATTCCTGCAAAATCAGTAAATAATATCTTTTAATTGGTTAGATAGTTGTTTATTTTGATCCTTGTAATGTTGAAGAATTTCCTCATTTCTTCCAACTCTCCGAAGAACTTGAATTCTAATCAGGTTTCTCTGAATTTTTCTCTGTATGAGAAAAGCTTTCTCTTTTGGAGTAAGAGTTGTGAAATGGCTTTGCTGAATATATACTGTATCATATTTTGGAATTTGATAGACTGGAATCCTTTGTCGTCCATCACTAGTCTGAATGAAATATTGATATCCTCTGGATTGTAAAACTGCTTCTTTGTTTAGTAATCTAGGAGAATCTCTTTGGGTTCTCAGATAATTTGTAAATTCACGATCAGTTCTTTGAGCAATAAGGTCACGATCCATGTCCTTGTAAAAATTCTCTAGTAAAAAAATCTGGTAATGAATTATTTTCTCCTTTAATAAATTCAATTTCAAAATCGAAAACAGATAAAATGGCTTGCCATCTTGCAAATATTTGTTTTGAAACTATGTTTTGAATATCCTTTTGTAAAATCTCTTTAGCAGATTTACAATCTATTCTAATTAAAAATTTCTTATTATATAAATCATCTTGAAATTTTGATATGCATAAAACTATTGATAAAATTTCTTTTTTAATTGTTGAATAATTCTTTTGAGGGTCAGACCATGTTCCTGAATGAAATCTAACTAATTCTTCTTTTGACTCTATTATCTTTTGTTTTAATATTCCACCATATCCTAATTCTGATGCATCTGTTTCAACTATCATAAATGCTTTAGGATGAGATAGACATAAACATGGTAATGACTCTATTTTTGCTTTTAGATATTTTATCTTTTGAGTATGTTCATCTGTCCAAGGTTTTGGATTTTTCTTTAATCTATTGAATAATATGGAACATTCTTTTCTTAAATTAGGAAAGAAATCTGCTATATAATTTAGACATCCTAAAAACCTTTGTAATTGATTTTTATCTTTTATTTCATCTGAAAATTTAGTTGCAAATTCCAAAGCTCTACTAATTGGTTTTATTGTTCCTTGATATATATTATGTCCTAAAAATCTTATTTTAGTTTGAAATAATTTCATTTTTGGAGCAGAAACCACTAATCCATTTTTCTTAACTATTTTTAAAAATATATTCAAATGTTTAAAATATTGTTCTATTGATTCAGAAAATATTAATACATCATCTATATAAACAATATTGAATGAACTATAAGGATTAAAAATATCATTCATTATATTTTGAAATTCTGATGGTGTATTTTTTAATCCAAATGGCATGACTTTCTATTCATAATGGCCAAAAGGTGTTGTAAATGCTGTTTTATATCTATCTTTTGGTGATATTAATATTTGCCAATATCCTGATTTTAAATCAAATTTTGAAAATATTTTTGCATTAAATAATCGATTGAGCAAATCTTTTTTATTAGGAATGGGATATCTAATCCATTGTAAAACTTTGTTTAAGGGTTTATAATTTATAACTAATCTTGGAACTCCTCTTTCTTTTTCAACTTGATTCATTACATAAAATGCAGCACAACTCCAGGGTGATTTTGAAGGTGTTATTAATCCTTTATCTATTAATATTTTTATTTCTTTTTTACAAAATTCTAATAACTCAGATACTATTAAACTACATAGAACCTATGTAAATACTCATAGCCAAACAAAGTAAACGAGAGATGGAAGACAAAAGGCGAAAGAAAAAATTCTTCGAACCCAAAAATAGTAGACAAAATTTTAAGACAATTTTTGTTTCACTCAGTTTATAAACCAAAAGATAGAGCTAAAACAATAGAAAAGAAAATCAAAGATTAAAAATGGACCAAAATTAATCCAGCTTTGTCGTGAACTAAATAATTAAACAATTCCAAACCGGTAACTTATCACTTGAATCTAAGTTCACATAAGTAGTCAAAATCCAAATATTACCTTAGAGGCAGTTCAGAAGATAGTGTTCATTTCGGGACTTGAATGAAGAACAAAAGAAGGAAATAGTGCATGCGTTCCTATAGAAGACGGCATCGTCTTTCGAAGAAATGCGAGAATGATACTGCAACTACTTCTACTTTTCTCGTCAATTAAATCCAAACAATTTCTTGCTATTGAATGAAACATGCTTTTAAATCAATCTGCACAATGATTAGTAATCATTCAACAAGCAATCAACCAATAAATTCTAATTTTTGATAGAGAGATAGAGAGATTAGTGTTGTAGATATGCATAGATTAGGGTTGATGATAGGAAATTCATAACAAAGGCATTGAGTTGTTAAGAGAGGAATTGAATTCAAAATAGTAGTAATTCATAGATTAGGTTTTTGGATGGTAGAGAGAAAAGGAAGAAACTTCTTAGATTTGGGGAAGACGGAAACGAATGGGAATATTTTCTCAAATAAAGACCTTTTGATTTAAAATGATACAATTGATCAAGGAGTTTTCAATATATGGTAAGAAAAAAATAAAAAATAAAGGGTACAAATTTTTGGGTGAGTCTTTTTTGCTTTTTGCTTTAAAAAATGACGTGATTTCAGCCATCTAATTGTCAACATTTACTAATGTGCCACAACCTCACCAAAATAAACCCAATATATGGTGAAATCTGGGCGAAATTGGAGTTACGCTGCTGATTTGGGGCAGAATCACTATGTGCCTCATCAAAAGTGCCGCAACTGACCATATTTGTTATAGTGGATAATTCAAGCGGTAACAAATTGATTACTGATATTTATCAAGATTATAATGTTGCTATTTTTTAGTCTATAGGTTTTGATGGTTATGACAAATTTTATGAATAAACATGTAGAATTTTATATTTTTTATATAGGTTAAAATATCGTAGACGGGTGCTCCACTTTGAACTTATGAAAAGTATATTTAGATACATCAAAGAAATCATCAGCTTCCATAAAAGGGCAAAAGAATAAATTCATTGCAAGGCTAATTATTAGAGTAAAGTTTCTTACAAAAGTCTTGTCCGAAATAAGGTCCAAAAATTGTAATTCAAAATCTGCAACAAAAGTGGCGAGGAGAAGTGTTAAGATATGCCAATCATCCTATAGATTTTATTAGGTTCTATTTAGCATTAGAATAATTTAGTTAGTAGTTAAATAAATCTTGTTATTATGATATTTATTAACCAAAGATTGTGTTAATTTGTTAACAAATATTTTAGTTAAGATTTGCTGAGTAGGAGATTATTATTATTATTATTATTTTTAAAGAAGAGTCAAACAGATACCAACGTGAATTTTAACACTGGACCTACAACTTATGGATTACCATTCCTCAGAAAAAACATCAAAACAGATACCAACGCAAATTTGAACACTGGACCTACAACTTATGGATTAGCTCGCCCGCCTTCTAAAAAACCCAAGAAACCTTGTACATTGTGTACCAGTGGCCCCATCACGGAAGCCATCCCTGTCTCGGTGTCAGCGACCCCCTCCCCAGCAGAGGGTCTTGGGGACTCGACGGCGGCCACAGCAGCGGCAACACCAGCAGGTTCCACGTATGGAATCATAGCGCCAGCGGAAGAAGGATTCACGAATACTATTTCAGATCCGCCCATCTCCCGGATTCGTTCATTGAGCACCGTGAGCAGCTGATGCTTACGGCTCAACCTCCGCATCAAGTCCTCCAATTCCGAATCCAAAGATTCCGGAACGGCATCATCGCCGTCCAGAAGAAGCGCCTTTTGGTTCAAATCTGCAACAACTTCATCTGTCTCCGACAGAAGTCGGAGGATCTCATTCTTCATGCTCATGGTTGATTGCACTCTACTCACAATTACATCCATCTTCAGTTTTCGTTCCATTCGATCATGAAGTACAGCGAATTTTCTTAAAAGATCTTCAGCATCAGAACGCAGGCGCCTAAGCGCTTCCATCAGTGTCTCTCTGCTCTACAGGAAGTCTCCGGGCACTTCATACACCTGAAGTCGGGGTACGAAAACATCGACTTGTTCAATTAAAGAACCAAGTGCAGATCTCCACTTCAAGCAGTCTCTGATAACAGCCGCCGCCATTGCCGTTCCTTGGAAAAGTAATACCCTAGTAATGATAGTCGGTCCTCTCTGGTCCTGAGTAGGAGATTATGTTATCAAGTAGTTTTGTTGAGATTTTTTAAAGAATTGTTTGTCAGAATGAATAACATAAGCTCGTTTTCAGTTTCAATGCAAGTCTTTTGTGAGCCATTTTTTCAATATTAAGGTATTATTTCTTAGTTTATACTCTAAAAAATCAACAATGTTTGAAGTTTTCCTTTTATGCTTATAATCAAAAGTAAAATACTACAATCCTGTCCAGAAAAAAAATTTTGTTTAGACTTATTACAAATTACAAATTACAAATTATGTTAGTAACAACCAAATACTATGAATAACTATCTAAAAAAATTATTATAATTTTTATTTTAGGTTTAATCTCAAGTTGCCCCTCATAATATAGGTTCAGTAACAGGTTGTTCCCTATAATTCAAAACCTTACAAATTACCCCTTATAATCAATTGGTCAAAAATGTAGGTTAAATTTTTGTGCATGTAAGATATGAAAGGATAGCCATGCTCTTCCATACATAATACTTTGATAGTTTTCTCCTTAATAAATTACATTATTATATTTTTTTATAAAGAATTCTGTAATGATTAAGAAATGATAATACAATAGCAGGTGTAAATAATTACAAAAATTACAGAAATTATTTTTACTTGATAAATTTTTAGTTACTTATGCTATATAAGTGTTTTGCACAACAAAATATTAATATATTTGAATATTAAAAAAATGAAAGTGAAATACTTCTTATGAGTATGCAATTTCCATTTTTTGTTATTCGTGGAAATCAAATATATATATGTGTGTGTGTGTGTGTGTGTAATTTGGTGTTATTTAACGACCCTTACTTTGGACACTTGATCTGACGCTTGCCTGACTCTTGTTGATAGTAAAACTAAAATTAAAATCATTAATACTTTTGTAAATATCATATTAATACAAATTAAACTCCAATTAAACTTATGAAATCAACCAAATATATTAGTTAGAAATTACTATTTTATAACATGGCTTACATAAAATTCAAATGATATCGTGTCACATAAAATAACATACTATTTTTTTTGAAAAAATATTCAATTTTTAGCTATAACTTCTTATCATAATAAATGGAAATCAAGTATTTATATATTTTTCTTTATCTGTCCTTCTTAATAATTCCTGTTAGTCTATTGGTATTCTCTTATGAAATTTTTTTTGACTATCATGAATTATCATAAGAAAGTAAAACATTATTTAATAAAAATAATTTACATAAATTTACTTATTGCATGTACATTTATGTCATCATTTTCTACACATCACCATCATCTGTAAAGGATAAAACTATCAAAATATTGAATGCCTTTTTAAAACTTTTATACACTAAAAAGCCAACCCATGTGTTTGACCATTTGGTCGTGAGGGTGAGCGTTTAAGATTATATGGGTAATTCCATTATGCAATCTGTTATCCAACCCATATTACAAGAGGATAATTTGTCATTAAACCTTTACTTTATTACATCTTATCATAGATCACTATTAGATTTTGCCACTCATAACATATAAGCTTGGAGTGGACTCTTATTAACTTTGTCGACTTTTGAAATTTCTCTTTTACCCTTACAATCAAAACTAAAATAGTCCAATCTTGTTAGAAAAAAAAACTTTTGTTTAGGTGAATTACAAATTATAAATTATGTTAGTAACTATTAAATACTACAAATAACTATTAAAAAAGCTTATTATGATTTTTTATTTTATTATATCTGACCACAGAGCACTATTACATGGAATAGACATGTGGAGACTATTTTTGCCACGTCCTGCCACCTTGTTGCTAATTAAGTTGACAATTTCTATTCGTGCGATGCATAAGCAGTAAATGAAAAGAGAAATTGGAGAAAGGAAAGGAGTGGTGGCTGAGGTTTGAGAGACAAAGAGAGAGAGAAAGAGAGAGTTTGATTCTTCAAATTTGGACTTTAGGGTTCAACGCATTGACTATTTGACTTTTCTAGTTTAGTGTAGAAAAAAACCAGCAGTTCATGGTTCAATTCGGTTCTTATGATTTTTACGATTTTGACGGTTTTGACCGAATTTTAGGACTTTTGAACCTTAGACATGAATCGTACCGGAACCATGACCGGTTCACGGTTCAATCGATCGAACCAGTCGGTCCGGTTCAAGTTTCAAGCTCTTATTTGTTTTGCATTATGATTGATTTCTCATTTTCAAGCTCTTAGTATTTTATAATTACAATTCATTTTCTGATTTGAATGGTTTAAATGCTAAATATGGACGACTATGATTGAAGATGCATTGTTTGAAGTTATGCCCTAAATAGATCATCAAACTCCGTAATGAAACTACGCATCCCTGTATTCATAGTTTCATACATCCCAATAACATGACCTGCTCCATGCCATACTCCTTCATAGCCATACAAAATCTTTTCAAATCTTTCATATTAGTCTTTTTTTTTTTATGCAACACTTAACTCCACAATGCACACTTGTACTCCTTATAATGTAAATAGTTGTGGGACCCATCTTAACATTTAGATTTCTAGGACACGCACACTACTAATTATGCATCATTTTAATTTACTTTCAAAATTCGAATACATGTTCTTTGGCATCTATGTTAGATGTGGCACAATCATGTGAAGGCCAGATGTACACGTGACTTGAGTATATTTTGAGTAAATGAAATTTGAATTCAAAACCAAATTTCAAATTCAAAATCTACCTTTTGAAAAGAGCCATCCGCTGTCGAAAAGCAATGTCTCATCTTTAACTGGCATATGGGACCCACATGTAACCAGTTGACTAGTAGCATTTGACTACGTGACTAAAAGTTTCAGCAGGCCACATGCCTACTCTTTTCTCCTCCTTCTCTTCCCCATTCTCCTCCTCCTCCTCCTCCTCTCTCGTCGTTCTTCCTCCTCCCCTCTTACCCTTCCCTCTTCCTTCTCCTCTCCCCTTCCCAGCCACTTCTTGCCCCTTCTCCATCCACCCATAAAATTATGCATGAAAGTTGTATAAAAGTGCATAATTATTAAAATATACATAGAATACTAAATTTATATTTTTTATATATATAATAAACAAATAATGTCAACACAATCAAACTATCAAATAAATGTTTGGTTCGCTTATAATTCATATAGTTTGACATATGACAAAAATTTAATGATAAGTGAATAAAATTTGTTAGTAAGAAAATGAAAATAGCATAGTCTAATATATATATTTCAATGTTTTATTATGGAAATGATCATGGTAAATGTAAATATTTTAAAACTTTTGGGAAGGGAGGACAATTATGGGGTTAGAGGGGATACTAGCATTATTCAGGGAAGGGGAGGAGGGAGTGCAAAAGTAAGGTAACAATAGAAAATTTAGATTTTTTATAGGCTATTTTAAAATTTCTAAAAAATTGAGGGCTTGGACTTTCTATGGCACTGCATGTGCAGATGTGCTTGATGCTATATCATTATTAGGGAAAAATACCGGTTTTCGTCCCCAAACTTTGGACACAAGACACATTTCGTCCCTCATCTTTCGGGCATGACACATCTGGTGTCTGAATTAAGAATTTTAGACCAAATGTTATCCTCAAACGGCAATTTATCCACCATTTAACGAAACCGGTCACGTGAGATTCACGTACCGTTAAAACTTCTGTCCGAAAGAACCCAGGTGGAAAAGGACGTTGTCTCCACTTTCCTTGTCCAAAACCGAATCTGAGCTCACTCTCTCTCTACAAGCTCACTTTCCCCTTTCCCTTGCCTTTCACTTTCCCTTTTCCTTTCACTTCAACGACTTCCTCTGCAAATTTCCAAGCCTAAGCTCAAGCTCCATCTGAAAATTCTGCCGAGAGCAAATCCCCTCTTCCAAATCAAATTCTGCCAAGAAATAAAGTAGAAACTTGCATAAAGCAACACCCAGCATTGTGGCTGTATTTCCCTAAAATGAGATCTAGAAATCTTGAGTCGTCATCGTCATCGTCATTAAACAGCATTGTTAAGGTTTTATAAATGACTGTTTTAGTTCTTGGATTACACCTTACCTCCAAAATTTGGGAATTTACCCAAATTTTTCATTTTCTAATATTCCTACAAATATGCAAAATTATGCATATCCCTCAAATCTACCCAATATTAATGTTTTGTTAAACTCTAAATAACAAAAATATGAAATATAATATTTCAATATATTTTAATACACACAAGTTGGACGGGTAACTAGTGTGTCAGAGAGTTGCCATAATCTCCTTAAACCCGCATGCGGGTTTAAAGAGTATTCGGATATTCTCATATGCACCTATGCAAATCGAACCAACCGGATATCTTATCCGTATCCCATTTTTTTAAATAAAAATCTTATAAATTTGAAAAATAAAATCAAATTTAGATGTATTAGGGTTTTAAAAATATTATATAAGTGATAAAAATTTTATAAATTGTAAAAATAAAATCAAATTTAAATAATTAAATGTTATATTTGCCTAAGAAATAATACAATAATCATAATAATGATAATACAATAATATTGGTGTAATAAAACTGCCATTAATTTAAATATTTACTTATAATGCCCAAAGAGCCTAATTACCAATTTTTTCTTCTCGCGCTCAAATATAACATTAACCCGCATGCGAGCTAACCTTGAAATAGAAAAAACACAGAATCTTGCTTGCGGGTTTCAACGTTATTATGCAGGCGGAATTTTGAGGGATATGCATAATTTTGCATATTTGTAGGAATATTAGAAAATGGAAAATTTGGGTAAATTCCCAAATTTTGGAGGTAAGGTGTAATCCAAGAACTAAAACAGTCATTTATAAAACCTTAACAATGCTGTTTAATGACGATGACGATGACGACTCAAGATTTCTAGATCTCATTTTAGGGAAATACAGCCACAATGCTGGGTGTTGCTTTATGCAAGTTTCTACTTTATTTCTTGGCAGAATTTGATTTGGAAGAGGGGATTTGCTCTCGGCAGAATTTTCAGATGGAGCTTGAGCTTAGGCTTGGAAATTTGCAGAGGAAGTCGTTGAAGTGAAAGGAAAAGGGAAAGTGAAAGGCAAGGGAAAGGGGAAAGTGAGCTTGTAGAGAGAGAGTGAGCTCAGATTCGATTTTGGACAAGGAAAGTGGAGACAACGTCCTTTTCCACCTGAGTTCTTTCGGACAGAAGCTTTAACGGTACGTGAATCTCACGTGACCGGTTTCGTTAAATGGTGGATAAATTGCCGTTTGAGGATAACATTTGGTCTAAAATTCTTAATTCAGACACCAGATGTGTCATGCCCGAAAGATGAGGGACGAAATGTGTCTTGTGTCCAAAGTTTGGGGACGAAAACCGGTATTTTTCCTCATTATTAGTAATACTCTTACTGTTATTCTCATTCCCAAATTCTACCATAAATAAGGGACGCAACATGCGGACAATTTAAGAAATAAAATTCCCTAAACACGTAAGACATTTTGTTTTAACTATAATCATTGAAAAATTGCATAAAATTTGAACCTTAATTATTCAAAATATTATAATATGAAAATTACTGAAATTATAACAATGCTTGTCCAATTGATATAAATTCGCCACTTATTACATCATTATAAAGGTGCTACAAATAAGAGATAACCTCGGTGTAATATTCATTAATCACTGCTAAGCTTCCTTGCATATTTCATCCATCTCATTTCTCACTTGGGCTATCTTCTACCAATTTGTACTCATTTAAATCTACAAAAATAATTATTACTATGAGATAAGCGAATCAAATTGCTCAGCAAATACCCTCGGCGATCCTTATGGACCAGTATGCATTACATACACATATGTTTTATCAACGAGTCATTTGTCAATAACATTAGTAAGTACGCAATTGAATACAATATATCATACATAGCATCTTCATTAGATAGAAAGTGGTTCAATAGCTATAAAAATAAATTAAATAAATCAATAAACCAATCTTCAATCTTTACAACAAGCAAAACTTTTCACACATTAATCTCAATTAATGACACAAGTCTTAAATGGATCACTGAGGGATGCAAAGAAGCTAGCTAGGCTCACAAGGCACAATTATCCAATGAGTACAATTATTTAATTAGCCAATTCTCGAGGAGAACTATAGTTCGCTAATGCTAGCAACTATACAATTGAGTCATTTCAATACATGTAATCATGCAATGCATACATTATCCTTTGAAAACAATCATTCATTTCAATTTTCATGCCATAGAAACTATAGTGTAAATTAGATATGGTCCAATTTTATATAATAAAATACTTCGATTGATAAACATGCTTTTGCAAGCCAATTCTTCTTGCATATATTTGTAAACCTTAAAAACATTTAGAAAAATATCAATAATAAGAGTTACTCAGAAGCGTAATCTTGAAACATGCATTCTTTATACAAAATCATTTCATCAAACATTATTTTGAAAGTCAAAGATAGCAAAGACTGCTCATCTCACTTCAATAGACAATCTTTAAATTCAATTTTCCTTTTGAACTTGCAACAATTCTTGACTTACCCAAAAGTGAGTAGTCTTGGGTAAGTAAATTATCCATTTAAACCATCCATAATTCACTGCTATCCATAGTCCATAATCCTTAACTTACTTACCCAAAAGTGTGCTCTAAGATGCTGCATTACTACGATGCATGCAATAAGTTCAACTAATTTCTAGCTTTTCACTTTACTTAAAAAGTTACTTTAAACAAACTATAAAACATGAAAAAACTCAGAAGACACTCTTTCCCTAACACCTTAATGAGTATGATATATTCCTAAGGCATCTCATGTAATCTACATGAGCCTTTTAGTTTTTTGGCATCAAAAGCATAACTTAAGTTGCAAGCAGAAAATTTATAGATAGTCATATCTTTAGAAAATTGTCCACAACTTGAGCTAAAAAACTCGTTTTCAAATTCTAAAGATACTGGCAAAAACTATATTCAAAATGTCAAAATTTTTGTGAGAAACCATTTCCAAAATCCTTCAATCCATCACTAAAATTTAGGATTGAAAGTGATTCTGTTGCAAAAAACTGGCAAATGATTTAACTTTTTTTTTTTTTTGAAAAATCACCATAATTTACAGTAACCTTGTTTGACCATGAAATTTTGATAGAATTATGTAATATTTCCAATTTAGCTTCAAATAAAAGAAACTGTATCCAATTGAGACATATGTATAAAATTTTCTAGAATTTCCAAGATTTACAAACTTCTGTCTTCTTCCTTTATCTCACAAACCAATACAACCACCACTACCTACCACATAAGCCACCACCCTAGAGAGTAGCAATGGCTAGTAGAAGTGGCGGAAGACAATGCCTTAACCCTAAGCAATTGCTGTAGCATTGGCTTTATTGCACGAATGTTGCTGCTATTCGCAGCAATAATGCTGTAGTTTGGCAGCCACTTACAACTATCCTGCCGAACTTCTTTGACTGCCACTAGCCCACCAAGGCCACCGGAGAGGCAAGAAGAGACAACCCTTTGCAATAATAGTGTACACGACAATGCCATTGCTACTCACAGTCAAAAGAGAGGCTTCTAATACCTTTGCCGATCACTGCTGCTCCTCTACCTGGTGGTGAAAGTGATGGGTGATGGTTGTTGACCCAGACTAGCAAGAAGAAAAAGTTGAAGCTTTCTGAAAATTTTCATAAAGATTGATTATATGTCTAAATATGGAAATTCATTATTTTGCAAAGTGAGTCAAATCATGCTCAGTGAGTCAAATCGTCTACTCACTTCTGATGATAGATTGAATTTGAACCCCAAATCTCAGTAATTGGTTCAAGGATTTTGGATTGATTTTTCATAAAAAAGTTGTAGCTTTTTGAATGTAGTTTATTCCAGCAGTTTTAGATTTAGAAAAAAATTTTTTAGTCCTAAGCTATGGTTGGTTCACTCGAGATATCTCAATTGCAAATTTTCTAATAGCGTATTTAAGTCATGATTCTGAAGCAAAAAACCCCCCTTCAAAAGGCTTGTGTAGATTGCATGAGATGCTTAATAGATATTTTATATTCTATAAAAAGTTAAACAAAAGTATTTTCTTGATTTTTACATGCTTACAATAATGATTGATGGTAGTGACTGAACTATGGATGACAATGATTGATGGATAGTTAACCTGGACATAGGGTTTATTACAAGTGCAAGAAAAAATTGAAGTTTAAAGATTGTCTATTAAAGTGAGAGGTTTTTACTATTTTTAATTTTTTTAAATGATATTCTTTTGAGTAATCCTTGCTATTGATGATTTTCTAAACGTTTAAGAAGCATAGAAGAAAAAAAGAACCACCGAGCTTTGGCTTTGTGGCTACCAAAATGGGATTAAGTCCCTCTTTGACTTGCAAGTCGGGGGTTTAAACCCTACCTATAATGAAAATAATCCAAAAGAGGTGCCAGAACACCCCTTTAATCTAGTTGGATCCATAAAACTACTAGCTCCTCAGTCCACTCCTTCGAATAACTGGACATTTAGCAATTATCCCCTTACTGTTAAGATGCATTAGTGATTCTGATGGCATCAGGAAATAGAAAACTTCAGATGACAAAATTACCCTTATTGTATCCGGTTGTCATTAAGATCATGTTCAAGTTCTGAAAATACCCTTTTTATCAGAAAAGAGTACATAATATTGGGATTATAATTCTTTGTTCATTCATATTCCAAACACGTGCATCTATGTTCCTTTATTCTACACAAAGAATGAAGAGAAAGACTTACCAATTTTTTCTGAGTTTAACGAACAGAAACCTCAAAAAGGATGACAACAAAAAAATTGGAAAGAATCAAGTTATTTATTTGGAAACCAACATACTATTACATCAGGTCAGCATGTGCTATTCTGAATCATAGAATTAACATTGAATAAGTTATTGTTTAGGGTTTGGGATTTAGGAATTTGTGGATTTGCCTCTAATGAAGTGGAATTTAAGGGCTCTTTAATTATGACATTTATCATTCTTAAATTAATTTGCATTTATGTTTTATTTATTTGTTTTGGTTGGTATTTTGTTATTCCATGGCCAGTTTAAGGATCTCTCAAGGTTTGGGCCTATAAAATTATGATTTTTGTGGTCTGTTAATAAGATGAAATTGAAGGGTTTATTAGCTAAAAATAATTTGCAAAACAAAAACAATGAGTAATAATTTTCTAGTTATTTGCAGTGAGCCTAATTGATTAGCTTTTAGTAAGTCTTCTGAGGGTTAATTACATTTTGTAGGAATTATATTTTTTGTTATTTTAATGCTTGTTCTAATTAATTTTGGTTTAGGTTAATAATTTTAATATGTTTAGATTATGACTCTTATTTTGCAAAAATGGCTTCATCAAGTAATAGCTCAAACATTGAAAATTTGAGATTTGACAGCATAACAAGTGGTTGTGGTCAAATAGCTTCAATCATGGTATCTCGAACATAAAAGAACCCTGAAAGGCTCTATTATAATTGTACTGTGCATTGATGGTTGAAGTAGTTTTTGCCAAATTATGTTGTGAAGAATGAGATGAACTATAACCCAAGATTTAGGCAAGGTGCAAGAGATGAATTTACTAAAATGAACTATAACCCAAGGCTGAGGAGAAGTGTAAATGGTTACCTTGGTGCAGCAAGTTACAAGTTATATGTCAAAGTAACAATGCAAATAAGGTGATTTGCTTCATTTAGAGTTGGCTTAGGCATATCACGATATTGACAAGAATAAATCTTGTCTTGTTGGCTGCATACTTGTTTGCCCAACTTTTGAGCATGTTAAGAAGTTAGAAAAACTGATATTGGCTTTCTAGATTGTCACGGCATAGATGTATTAGTTGATAGAGATGCCTTTTGTCTCTAGTTTAAAATCCTAAAAAGACTTGTTGTAAATGTGCTTGGATAAGTGGCACCTTTACTATTATTTCAGTGGTGTTGTTTTGTGTTTGTTTATAGTTGTTTATAGTCTACTTAATTTCAATCAATTTTGATAAAGAATTTTTGCTACATTATAAAGCATGTCGAAACTCAACTGTATTAAGTCTACAAACCATTGTAAATTGTAGCCTAAACAATCAAATGAAATAATTTGAACTAAAGTTTGAAATTGCATAAAATCTGAAATATTCCATGCCAAACACTTGAAAAGAGCTAGTAAAAACAAACAAAGTTTTTCTAGATAACTCAATTCCATTGTGCTATGAATCATCAAAAGAACAAAAAAAAAATCATACAGTTGTCACGATGTTTTATAGTACCAGCAACAAATATCTGCTATGAATCATAAAAAACATTGTTATTAAACCCTGTTCGACTCGACGGTTCAACCAGTCAACCCAGTGACCAGGCAATTGAGCCGGGTTGGATCGTTTATGCAATTAAACCATTGACTTTTCAATGGACCGACAGTTCAACCAGTCAACCTGGTGAACTGCCTGATTTTGTAAGGAATCCCAGTTTACATGTTGTTGTGGAAAAAATTTTGAGAAGATGCTAAAGTGATGGTTCAAACCTAAGACCTCATGTGTATAAGCAAGTGCAATCACTACTGGACCAACAACTCATTTGTTAGTTGTTTAGTCTTTCTTATATTATATATTATACTTTTATTCTTATTTTATTTCTCCAAAACAAAATTTATTTGGAATCTTTTAATAAATTTTATTATTATCCAAACTCTATAAATTATGAAATGGATTTAAAAAATAACATATCACACAATCCATTTTAAAGGCAAATATCATTCCTGATAAATTTTTACACTTAAAATTCATAAATAAACCAGATAATTACACTTAGATAAATTTTTATACTTGAAGTTTAGTGGATTACTAATTAAATTTAGGTTTTGTTAATTCTTATAAGAATTAATGATTCTATAATAAATTGGACTAATTCAGCATTTACTATGGCATAATTTATTATAGTTTTAACCATATCAAAGATTATGAAATATAATATTTAAATATATTTAGTGACACACCAATTGGACCATTCACCCACTAGTTGAACCAATAACCCGTTGACCCACCTCTTTCGTCGGATTCCTCGCCGAATTGGGTTTAATAATTATGATAAAAAAAACAAAAGGACCATACATTGGCCACAAAGGTTTTGTTAGTACCAGCATCATATGTGTTATAAACCGTCAAAGAACAAAAAGACCAAAGGCTAGAATGCAGCATATTCAGATGGAGAGCCTTTTTTAGAAGCTACTGGCAATGTAGAGGTAGCCCTGATTGTGTTGAAGTGGTAGTAGCTCTAGAATCCAACCCTCCATTATTGTTGCCAACAACTGATCCTCTTCCAATGACCATAGCAACAAGATCTTTGCCTAGTAGTTTTGAAGCTCTTGAACTCCCAAACATTTCTTCAAGTGTTTTAGATAAAGCAATATATCTAGTATTGCTTTCTCTCCACAATTTCAAGCATGTTTATAGTTAGCAAAATATGCATTTGTTTTTTGTAATGAAAAGACAATTGATGTAACCTATAAGAAACCAATTGTTTGCTATATACCACTAGAGTTTGAGTGTTGTATCGAAGCAAATTCATATATTTATGCATTAGATGGTTATTCTTGTGACTGGTAATCAGTACATGAAGCTAGAAAAAAACAGAACAACTAAACATGAAGGATTAGTAATATAGTAGTCACTTGAAAGACTTGAATGGGTGGTTGTGTACCTCCAACAGGTAGAGTAACTAATTCTTGTGTGAGGTGATAACTAGTAGTTGGTCTAGCAGGTCTAGTAGGTACATGTTCTTCCATTGCAGTGTTCTGACCAAATAACTTCAATAAGCATAAAAACGTGGTTAGGAAATGCATAAGAATCCATCACAATTAGAGAAATGTAAAAGTTTGAACAGTATACTCTACTTTTCTTCTCTTAAAATGCCTTTTCTTTCCCTCTTTTGACCACCTTCACAGGTTCTTTTGTTGTGCCCAAATTGCCGTCACAAGCTACACTTCAACGTGGATGATCTTTTTCCTTGGCCTATAGCTGGTGCTTCCCCTTGCTCCCTTCTCCAAGCCTTTCTTAGCCTACTAGCTTTTCTTCTAAGTACCGATGGTAGTACTTATGAAGGATTCACTTCAATAGGTGGCCAAAACTTTACATCTGGGATTGGATGAATGATTTCATTGTATACTTTTATGTAAAATTCTTTTGTCTTGCTAAAATCATAATAACTTTCCAAATCTGCTCTCTTGTTAATAAGAATAGCTATTGCATGCTTGCATGGTGTTCCGAACCTTACAATTACATGTTCTTGCATTGATGTTCACAGTGTAAGAAACATTACAATCCTTCACTTGGAATCCATTACCACTTACAAGTGGTATAGCACACTTTTTACATTCATTAGCAAGAGCATTAAGTTTGTTCTTCACATTTGGAACCTCATTGTTCTTAAAAAGATGGGCTTTTTCAAATCTTTTCAATAGCCTACTCATCAATTGAGCTCAAATATTGTCCAACAATGTTAACACATTCTTACCCCTTTGATCTTCTACCCAATGATTGAAAGATTCAACAATATTGTTCGTGATGTGGTCATGCTTCAAATCTTTGGGGAAGGCATGCCTAGACCATAGGTGATAAGGAATTTTCTCCAGCCACTAGTTTTAAATCCTTAATTTTAGCCATAACCCCTTAAAGTTTACTTCAGTGTAGGCCTAGCAGCTTGCCAAAACTAACTGTCTAAGCATAAATCCTGGAAAATGGCTTCTAAAATTGCTGTAGATATGCCTGCAACACTTCCTATTCACTGCCCATAGTATCTTAGAGTTAATGGCCTCAATCAGTCCTTGCAAACATAAAATAAATAAATGAAATACATTAATAAAAGGCCAAATTTAGTGATTGATTAAGCGAATGGGCTGTTAAGATCTTACCTTTGCCTATTAGCCATGAAGATCCATGGTTTATCCCTTGGAAAGTCATTAAGCATTGCAGCTAACCATTCAAAGAAAAACATCCCGCTTTCTTTATTCTTAGTCTCAACAATGGCATAAGCAATAGGATATAATCCAGTATTTTCATCCAGACCAATTGCAGAAAGTAAAACCCCTCCATATGGTCCTTTCAAGTGACATCCATCAAATCCTACGAAAGGAAGACAGCCATCAAGAAATCCTTTTTTCAGTGCATCTAACCCCACAAATATTCTTTTAACGGAAGGAATGTCAGATCCCAATGCCATTTCAAACTGAATCTTGGCTATACTACCAGGATTTTTATTCATAATCATGACACAATACTTAGGCAGCAAGTTATAACTATCACCATGGTTACCATCAATAATGTCTGTGCCTTTTGTTTTGCTCTATAAAGTTGCATATCGGTAGGAAAAACACCATACTTAGCCAATTCATTCCTTAACAGGTCAGGTTTAATAGTGGAATTTTCTCTCAATAGGTCAATAATTTTTCCTACCATCCACTTGGCAAAAGCAACAATTTTTTCACTCATGACACAAGTATGATTAGGTGTGCATGTTTTTTTTACCATATATGCCACCTTATCAAGCAATGGAGAAGCATGTACTCTCTCCTCACAACCTTGATTGCCACAATGTACTGTAACTCTAGACTTTTCATTTCTATCAAAAATTAGAGGAAAGCCCCATTGAATTTTATATTCATATAGCACCCTTCTAAAAGTATCAGCATTTGAAAATATCATTCCTTTTAACAACCTAAATTTCTCTGCCTCGGGTATGGAAAACTCAGTAGAATTTAGGCATGCAATCACTATCTGACTCATTTTCAATTTCAACTTATCATTTGACTCATAATCAGACAAGTCTCCCTCAGATTCTAACTCATTTTCCAGTTCCTCTTGTACAAATATACTAAATAGTTCATAATCTAAATCCACACTTATCTTATCATTGTCACTATAAATATATAGCTCATCATCAGTTTCCACATCATGTTGGATCCTAGCATCAACATCATTCAAAGCAGATTCGAATTCCGTTCTTTTGCCCAACCTTTTGCTAGTTATAGTATTTTGTCTCAGCTTCCCTTTTGTCAAACCTTTTGAATTCTTTTTACTAGCCCTTTTGGTATTACTGCTCTCCTCCCCCCCTAATGGAAGTTAACACCCACCACTTGTTACCATGTATTCCTATGTTGTTTTTTTCATCATTATTCACATTGGGACCAAGGTTATTGAAATTCAGCCCCATAATATTTCCATTTCCATCAATATTGTTCCCATTACCCTCATTTTCATTCACGTTCTCTTATATATTATCATGAACCTGCCTAACATAAACATTGGTGCATCCATTCCTCCTATGTAAACCAAACATTTTTAGGACATTTGAATCAGTTTCAATGTTCATTGTTTCCACAGTACCAGGGATATCACAATATAAAAGCAATCATAAAATTTTGTCCACCAGAAATATGGTTCAAAACATTCTCACAAACATTAGGTAACAAGTCTATGTAAGAATATCGATTGAGATCAATATTCCTCAGCTCAAACTTCATGTTTTCATAACGAAGAGTAATGTCGCAGACAGTTGCAAGTCCAGCCTAAAATGATAGAACCAATAAAGTTAATCATGCACTTCATTAACAAATAGCATTAATATGTAATAAAAAAAGGTATTGCATGAGACTAAGTTGATCAATATGAATCAACATGTAATGTGACATAACAAGAAATAAATAAAGATTTCCTGTTAAACCCCAAAATCTGTAAAAATTTTGATGAACAACAAATACAACCCTTTCATGGTTCAAACAACTAAAAATTACATATGCATGCTGTCAATTTAGAAAAAAAAGCGATATATTAAAAAAACCCATAAAAACTTCAGCTTTACACTATTAAATCCAGATTTCTTGATATTTATAACTATGTTCACCACCCCATGTAACTAGTACACATGCAATATCAATCAAAAACCAAAATATTTCTACAACCAAAACTCTCATTGATGCATCACAATAAAAAACCCCCAAATTAAAATCATATTCATGTCCTATAAATCAAACTAAGAAGGATATGACGTACATAAATAGTAGATCAGTGCATGAAGAACTCATTTTTTAGGTTCAAATAGTGTCTAATACCGTGTAAGAAATGATTAGTTCAAGACAATACCATAGTTGTGCCTCCAACAGCTTATGGACTCGAGAGCCTTTGTTGTGCAAAGCTTTAAAGCCACCGTGTACTGGTTTGTAGAGAAAATCACGTGATTTTTGGAATTTTTCCTTAGTGATTTAAGATCAAGCAAACATAGGAAGATAGGATTTCATGGAGAGAAAGTTCAAAAAGAGTGAGAGTAAGTATGATAATCTAATGGTGGGGTTATGTGGATTGGAATGATAAAGGCAATGTCTTGTAGTGTTTCCCGCCTAAAGATTAAAATGGTCAGTAGATATTGTATTTTTATGTCTTTAAAATTAATGGAAATGAACAAGGGTTATGTAGACTTTTGGCAATTTCTGTTCCATAAAAGTGACAAAAGTTAGCATGGGGGAGGAATCTATTATTTGGCCAAATCTCAGGGATCGATTCATTATTTGGTCAAACCTTAAGGGAGGTAAATGTAATTAGTCCAAAATAAAATTGTATAGTAGAATATATTAGATTATATAAATGTTATCGTTGTAACAAAAAAAATGATTAATCTTTTATGCATTGACTGTGTATATGTCATCACTATTGGATGCATGACAAATTATCTGAATTTAAAATTAAAATCTAAATTTTGTTCATGTATCATGTATCTAATCGTGACAGTGTACGCACAAGATTTACTAAAAAAAAAACAGAAGAATAAAACGAAAGAATAAAACGAAAAATTAAGAACAACAGCGGCACAATATAGCCCATCTCCAAATCGCAACCGATACCACGTCGTTTCTTTCTCTTCAAATTCCGAATATACCACCAGCAGCCCCGTAGCCCATATATATGACGCTGGCTGCTGCCTCTGCCACCTCTACCGCATATGACAACACCGCCACCGCCACCAAAGCCTCTGTCATCTCAAGAATGGGAGACATTGATCGAAGATTACAACCACGGCCGCCTTCACCGGTGGACCACCTCCGACTACGCCGGTCCCCCACTCGTCGACCTCGCACTCTCTTCTCTCCTCCGAAAGGACTTCTCTCTCCACCTAAAACAACATCTCCTAATCTTCCTAGAAGAACACTCCATTTCTCTATTCACTTCCCCGGCGAGCCTCTTCCGCCTCCTCGAAACTCTCCGTCTCGTAATCCAGTCCCCCAATCCAAATGATGCCGTCTCCCTCTCTTTCTCATTTAAAGAACAGTTCCTCATTTCAACGACTTCAATATTCATCGTTCATGGTACCTTTGCCACTACTGATTTTGAAACCCTAGAGGGTTTGGTGGAGCTGTTGTTGACGATTGTAAACCGTCCGAACCACGGGATCGACCGGCAGACGAGGGCTGTAGCTTGCGAATGTTTGCGGGAGCTGGAATTGGCGTTTCCCTGTTTGTTATCAGAGATTGCGGCGCATATTTGGGGACTTTGTCAGATCGAGAGAACCCACGCGGCTCAAAGCTACGTTTTGTTACTCGCAGCGGTGATTCACAGCATTGTAGTTTATGGTAAGGCGCCCAATGTTTCTATTCTTAATGCTTCTACACCACTGTTTCCGTTTAATGTGCCGCGAATTTTCATTGAAAATGACAAGGATGGTGATGATAGTGATGTTATTGTTGGTGATGATGACGAGAAAAATGTTTCTAGTGCTAGTAGTAATTTGAAGGAGACGAACGTAAGGTATAAGGAGTTAAGGAGGGTGATTTCGTTTTTGTTAGAGTGGCCACAATACTTAACCTGCTGTGGAGTTTTGGAGTTTATGAGGATGACAATGCCGGTGGCCAATGCTCTGGAGTTGCAAGCTTCTTTGCTCAAAGTACAGTTTTCGGGGCTTATTTACACGTTTGACCCTTTACTCTGTCATGCTTATTTAGGGATGTATTTGAGGCTCTTGGACTCGTTTGATGGGCAAGAAATGGAAATTGCTAATCGACTAGTGTTGCAAAGCAAGGAGCTATACTTGTCATATCAAAATAATGTAGTTTTTCAATTGCTTTCTGTTCACTGGTTATTAGGTTTGATTCAATTGGTCATAGGTAGAGATGTGACGAAGAGAAAAAGTTTTGCAGATGTGATGAGTCTGAGTTTTTATCCTGCTATTTTTGATCCACTGGCGTTGAAATCATTGAAACTTGACTTGGCCGCTTATTGCTCTGTTTTACTCGATGATTTTGGGACTCTGAAGAGGTATGCAAATGGGGGGACGATGACTGTGGAGGTAGGTTCAGAAGTTTCTGTGGTCAAACTGCTTGAAGATGGCCTCATGTGCGTATCTGGTTTCAAATGGTTGCCTCCTTGGAGCACAGAAACTGCAGTGGCGTTCCGCACCTTCCATAAGTTTTTGGTAGGCACGTCATCTCATTCTGATCTTAATGAGTCTGATACTTCTTCCAAAAGGTCTCCCATGGAGTTGCCCATATTCTGTGCTATACAGGTACTTTCTTTTGGTTCCTGTCTTGAACTGCTTGTTGTTTATTCTTCTTTGTTTTGATTATATTCAGAGATGAAAATTGCTTGAGATATGGCAGCTATTTCAGTATTAGGAAAGTTTGCATTTTCTTTTGCATTTTTTTTATTGGGGTTCCAAACAATAATGGGCTGTTACAATTTCATATCATGTGGTGGTGTCTTGGATTGCTGGAAGTGTCTAAACACTAGCCTGTCTCATGCTATGACTTTCCATTTCTATGGTTCACAGTGGGACAACAAGTTTTGCAATTCCAAAAGCAGATCTTTCGAATGACTCAGAGTATTCCTTTGTATTTTCCTTTCTCCTAAAGGTTCAAATTCCCTCTGATAGTGTGAGTTAAGAACTTGGAACAGTACATGATCCAAAATTGAGTTCAGCGACATTTAATGCTCAGAAAATGTTTTTCTGGCTGAATCTCTTGTTTGAAAACTTAGATGAGGCGATGAGGCATTGACGACCTTGATGATGATATAGGAAAATTCTGTTTGGATGGGAGTGTTTTTCAAAAAACTAGTTTTTCAAATACAACAAAAATTTTTAAAAAGTACTCTAAAAGGTAATCTAAAAATTAGTTTAAAATTTTAAAAAATATCTCAAAATATATTTTAGAAATTCTTCTACTCTTAAATATCCCAAAATATTTTTTAAAAATATTTCAAAATATACTCTAAAAGCTCTGCTACAGCAAAATTTTTCATAAACATTCCCAAAAACAGCTAATCCAAACGGTATGTTTTTTGGCGATGTGGTAAGTTAAAAAGGCTCTGAACATAGGCTGTTTAACTGATTATGGTTCCTGGAAATCATTTAGGGGTTTTTTTGGGCTTTTTTTATGGTTCCTGGAACACAGGCTCTTTATTTTATCCATTTACCCATCTATTACCCCTAGACAAACACCCATCATTTATCCACAATATTTAGAGCCTATCAGTTAGCAAAGACATGGGAATGATATTGAACTGAAATTACTTCGTTTGACTTGTATTATGCTCAATTATAGTCCAGGAACTTCCGAAAAGAATTTTGAAAGTACAAAACATTTTTTGGCTTACCACTTTATTGATTTCGGTACATTTTGCGGTTTGGTTTGTTGTTCAGTATATGTAAGGGAAATAGTAGGAGTATAACATGTGTACCTTTTAAGTTTTTGCTTACTTGTCAATTTTATGCTACACGAACTGCATTAGTGTATTGAGTAGTAAGTTCAACCCATCAAGCCTTGCTTTTTTGTGGTTGGCAAAGGCATTGTGCAATTGATAGCATATTAAATTATATAGTGCGATAAGTGTAGTTTTTATGTATTTAAAAAAGGGGCTAAATCTATACCCATGCATCCTAAATCCACACTCTTAGTACAATGGTCCATTTATTAACTATCTATTGGATCCATTAGTTGTCTGATGTCATTTTCAACCTCTGCCCTCAGCATGCATCATTATGATACGTCATAGGATTAGAAAGATCTTCTGGCTCATCATAACCTGGATGGATGTTACTGAGATGTCTTCCCAAGTTTCCTTTATCAAGGAAAAGGTTGACTGTCAACTAAGGCAGGAATATATCACAGGCTAAATTTGATAATGTAGCATGTGATAGTGAGCTATACATAGAAGAAAGCTTTGGCAAAATAGTTGCGAGTTCTAATTTATGAGGTTCTAAAGGTAGTTGTTAATGTGAATTTTAGCTCACTCATCACAAATTTGGGCATCCAAGCTAATCAAATCATTCCAGTCTTAAAAGCAAATTTGCATCATGTGTTTAAAACTCAACCGATATGACTTGCAAGTTGAACAATGTTTCTCTGTCTTGGTGAATGAACTTAAAATGCTTAAGTCAAGAGAAATTACGTATGCAGCTGCTACAGAGTAACTCTGTCCACAAAATTTGCACCTCCTACTCTGTCGTTATCAGAGTTTCAAAATACTTCTGAGGAACCTAATCCAGTATCAAAATGTTGGTCTTTATCAGAGGAACCTACTCTGTCGTTATCAGAGTTTCAAAATACTCAGTCTTTTCTTGGTTTTACTACAAGAATAGAAGTTCCCTTCTCTGAAGAACCTAATCCAGTATTGGTCAGATCATGTATAGAGTGATTGATGTATCCTTCAGTTTGGCACTGATTTGGGTTCCATATCTGGTCCAAAATACAAGAAAAACTACATCTAATCACAAGAAGTTGTAACAGGTCCAGTAATTTTTCTTTTCTTGGAATGACTAGAGCGAGAAATGAATTTTTAATATAAAAATCTACGGCAATGAGTCAAGCCTCAATTTTTCTTGTAGTCACCATACGTGACTCAGTACCATCTGTCATTAGTTTATTGCATAGTTTATAGGGAACTGGCAATCAAACTGTGGTAAAATATCAAGAAGATAACTGTCCAATTAAAATCTCAATTGGAGGCAGAAAGTCTCAAGTTTTTACTATTCAAAGTTTTGAAGGCATTATTGACACTCCGGTCCATCACATTTGCTGCACTAGATTTTCCACTGACAGTTCCTCCCTGCATTTCAGATACTAATGCATAAAAAGTTTTCAAGAACAGTGTTACTTCATCATAATCACATAGTTACTCATGTATATTAGATCTTAAATATACATCTGAAAATTCATGGGTTTTGTTTGGAAGCTGAAGTGGAGCTAATGCAAATATCAAATTTGAATCTTGAAATGGAGCAAACTATTGCTAATGATTTATAAGTAAACTGTTGGTTAGCTAAAAAGCTCAGAAATAATTAAGGGGAGTGGAGAAGATAACAATTTCTCTTGTAGTTTGTGTTTTTGAAAGTGTGGGAAAGAAAAGAGTTGATGAGGGGGAGGAGAATGAAAGATGAAGGAAAGAGGATGGAGTTTGAAGTTCAGGTCTTTTTTTTGACAATTTTTTTTTGGTTGGGGGGGGGGGGGGGGGTTGGGGGTGGAACTGGGAGGATTAGTTCACTGAGCTGAGAGAGGACTAAGAGGGTAGAGTTGGGGTCTGCTGGATGCGGCTGCTGCTGCTGCTGGGGACTGTGTCTGAATAGTCTTTTCTTTTGTGTTGAAATGAGCCAAAGCCTGAAAAGGGTAAAATGTTGGGTCACTGAGCGGACTGAGATCTGATTAGAAATGTCTCTGTGATAAAGATGGGATCTGTTGGATTAGCGGAGCTGTGATGCTGCTGTATGAGTACAACAGCCAAAGGGGATAGTCTCTTTCTTCTTTTTTTTTTTTTTTTTATGGTTTGGATACATCAGATCCTTTTTGTTTTGTACTTGTCCAGTCACACCTTAGTTAATTAACTTTGTTATTGTGTTTGGTTTGCTATGATTATCTAATTGTTGTAGTTTATAATGCGCAGTAATTTTTACATGCTGTAGTTTTGAAAATGTGATAGACTAAATGTGCAACGAGTGAAACATAGTGGAAATGGTAGTAATAAAAAATTAGGAATGATCAAAATTGTTGGAACTGAGACATATATGAAATTGAAATTAGTACAAGGTGTGTGGACCCTGAGCCCAAAATTGCTTGTTTCCATGTATTGCCTTTATACTCTTTTGCTTAAAAAATCAAGCAATGCTTGAGAAATTTTTGTTTTGAAATTTATCAATATTGCTAATGGAATTTCAATCTCCCCAATTGCCTTTTTCTCTTGAACTCATTTGTGACATTTTTATTTTCATTTGATTTTTCTGTTCATCAAATGTTCGAGAGGGATCTCACATGCAATAGTAATTCATTAAGAAATTGAACTTGATGCAGATGCTGTTGTTGACCTCCTTACTAGATTTTACTTGTAAATTTTCTTCGTTATTTTTTGAGTGCAACATTTTAATTTCAACAGCCCCTGTCAAGCATTTTTATAGGAAATACTGTGCCGATCTCCTTGCAAAAATTGGGGGAAGCATACTGAACTTTTTTATTTTATTGAATTGTAAACCTCAGTTAATTAGTAACTTTTGAAGAATGATAGCAGGGGATTTTGTCTTCCCTGTTTCATGATGCCATAAAAATTTACCATTCTTATTTTTTGCACATAAAAAAAAATGTAGGTTCAATGGAAATTACTTAACTAATGACAAAAATGTCCAAGGAAGTAACTTTTTTCTGGGGCTTGTACTGAAAATTTATTTTGCTCGTTACTCCCTCATCTTGCTTCTTGAGACTTGAGCAGTAATGCCTTTAGTAAAAATAAACAAACTTTCGAATCCATTAACATTAGAGAGAGACTCCTACTGGATAAATAGATTGATGGCCTATTAGGCAGAGAATATTGAAAGTTAACAGTGCTAACAAAAAAGTTTGACAGTGGTCGCGACAGAGCTGTCTAATTTTGCTAACTAGAGGGGTGGTATTTTTGTAATAATGGTTAATCTTAGGGGAAGTTAGTATACTTTATTGATAAAGACAAATAACGGATAGAAAGATGAAAATGAAAGCACAGACAAATTGAAGTGGCACCAATGTGCATTCAGGCATGGTATCTGAAGCAAAATTGGTATATAAAAATATTTCCATGATTGTATCTATTTGTATTTTTTTACTGTCTCTATTTGTATTAATGCATTAGAGATAACACTTTCATTTTGCTGGTTTTATTTTCTTTTTGGTTTTGGCTTCAAGTTGTACTTAAAACAGGTGGAAAACAAATTCTATAGAATCTTCTTTGTGAAAGTTTAGCCTATGATAATTCTGCATCTTTAGAACACAGTAGAGAAGCACTAAAAGTGTTCTTATTGGTGTCATGGTGGCGTGGTGTTACATGGAGTCTTTCATATATAATTACTGCAGTTATTATTTCTCTGATAATTGATTCTGGCAATGAACTAAAACTTTTAGGAGCCCAACTTAATTCATCATTCAAATCAATTGACCTATTCTTTTATCATTGCTAGTTGCTCTTTTTATTATTTTAGAATCGTGTAAGCATGACTTCTGTGTCTCTTTTGCCATTCCAGTTCTTTTTAGATGTATTGGAGAATAGGAGTATCATTAAACTCAAGTAATGGTACAACTTTGGGGATCACCTTAAATGGTCTAGCTTTAATACAGTAATGCAGTGATCATGAGAACTCGAGTCTCTCACATAAAGATGTAGTTATATCATTAAAATGTATGCTAATTTTTTATAATTAACATTTGTGATTGTTAAAATTTCATAACTAGGATTTATGATTGCTGAAGCTGCTGTCTTTATTTTGCATAGGGAATGCTGATAGAATCAACATTAAAATTTCAAGGGTTGGTACCCCTGATTGTTTCCTTTGTCGACCGTTTATTGGGATGTTACAAACACCGCTGGCTGGGCGAGTGGCTGCTGGAGACATTCAATGAATCTTTCATCCCAAAACTTAATATAGACTATAAATTAGGATCTTACTTCCCCATTTTGGAAAGAATTTCGGCGAATGAGAGAGTTTCTCCGACGGGGTTGTTAGAGCTTCTTGCCAACTATATGGTTGTCCTGATTAAGAAACATGGTCCAGATACAGGGTTGAAATCATGGTGTCAGGGGAGCAAAATTCTGGGCATTTGTCGGACTATGATGATTCATCACCACAGTTCCAGTTTGTTTCTTGGACTTTCTCGTCTCCTTGCATTCGCTTGCCTTTATTTTCCTGATCTGGAGGTTCGTGACCATGCAAGGTACAATAAAGACCTCTTTTTAGTCCTTTCTGAATTTCAAAATATATTCAGCTTTTTTATATCAGGTTTACCTTAAAAAAAAATGAATTTGTTCATTTCTAGTTTTGTACATTGGATGAATCCCTTTCCTAGTGGAGAATGATATAAGATGGTATACTGCAAATGACTTTGGAAAGGAAGAAGTGGTGAAATTTGGAAATAGGATAATTGCATATGCTTTACGTAATTAGGCTCCCAATGATTTGTTGGCTCTTTATAGGACCTACCTGCGGATGCTGGTTTGCATTCCAGGAAAGAAGCTTCGCGACTTGCTGAACATTGGGGAGCAACTTCCTGGAATTTCACCATCTACCAATTCTAGTTCATTTTTCAATCTTCAGTCTCCTCGCTATCATGACCCGAAGAAATCTCGGAATATTTCATCCTACATTCATCTTGAGCGCACTGTGCCACTTTTAGTTAGACAATCATGGTCCTTGTCATTGCCAGTGCTCAGATTAGATGATGATAAGCAGTCACTGGAAAGCTTCAAGGATAACAAAACTACAGGTGAGCCAAAGGAGCTTGACAGAAGTAGTAGTAGTATCGAGATTGTTTCTGATATTAACAGAATTAGCCAGCTTCAGGAGCCACTACGTGTGATGGACTCAAAAGTTTCAGAAATGGTGGGGATTTTAAGAAAGCATTTTGCATCAATTCCTGATTTTAGACACTTCCCAGGACTCAAGATCAAAATACCTTGTGTTTTGAGCTTTGACTCAGAGTTGTTTAATCACTCGGTAGGGACCAGCCTACCCAGTGATAGCTGTGGAATAGATTCACTTCCAGCCATATACGCCACAGTGCTCAAATTTTCGTCTTCTGCACCGTATGGCAATATTCCATCATATCACATTCCTTTTCTTCTTGGCCAACCTGTCAAAAAGGATTACTCTTTCAGCGAAACTAATTCACTAGATATCGTTCCTGTTGGAAATGGTTCTGCCGAGGAAAAAAGGTTTAAAGCTCATGTAATGATTGAATTAGAGCCCCGGGAACCACAACCTGGTGTCATCAATGTACATATTCAAACAAATGCGGACAATAGTGAGATCATTCAAGGACAGCTTCACAGTATCAATGTGGGAATTGAAGATATGTTTCTCAAAGCTATTGTTCCAGAAGATGTCCCAACAGAAGCAGTGCCTAACTATTGTCTGGACCTGTTCAACGCCTTATGGGAAGCATGTGGCACATCATCTAGCACCGGGCGAGAAACCTTTGTCTTGAAAGGAGGCAAAGGGGTTGCTGCAATCAGCGGAACACAATCAGTGAAGCTGCTTGAGGTACCTTTCATGTCTTTGATTCAAGCTGTCCAGCGGTGCTTGGCATCATTTGTTGTTAGTGTAACTGGCGAACCTCTTATTAATATCGTGAAAGGTGGTGAAATAATAAGAGAGGTAGTATGGAAGGATTCTGATTCAGATTCATTATCTGAAGCTCCGAACCCAGATGCGAGGTTGGATGGAGGTCCTCTTTATATCCAGTACATGGATGACGAAAATGAGAAAGGGCCTCACCTACAAATTTCCAAAAAGAACATGGGATGCTTCCTCGTATTGATATTTCTTCCTCCAAGATTCCATCTCCTCTTCAAAATGGAAGTATGTGATGTTTCTACTTTAGTTCGGGTTAGAACTGATCATTGGCCATGTCTAGCTTATGTCGACGAGCTTTTGGAAGCCTTATTTGTTGAGTGAAACTTTTCCTTACGTTTAAATTTAGTGTTTTCTGTTAGGAAATTTTCCGCAATAGAAGGGCTCAGTATTATTCCTTCGAGTTGTTCTGTATAAAGTATATTTGTAAATGCTTTTATGTATAGTACTCACCTAATTTCTGTAAAGCGGTGTGGTTTCTTATTCGCTCTTAAAACTAGAATGACAAGTAGTTTCCTGTCCATTCTTGATGGAAAAGAATTATGGGTGGAAAAGATTTTCCTTCCTGTGCCATTCTTGCGTATTATTGGGGTGGAGTTTTTAGCTAAAATAGCACTCTTTCTAAAAAATATTCCCAATGTGATTCAATTTCAAATTTTATTCTCATAATGAATGTTATTGTTGCCTATTGCCATATAGCATAATATAAGAAAGGAAAGCTTTGTCTAGTCAATAGTTTCTAACATGAACTAAAAATTTTGAGTTTTTATTATAGAGGCACAAGAGATCGCATAACTTTGATAATTTTCTTATAATTATTTAAAATAAATGCTACAATTATTGATCTTACTATTATTGGTTTTTGAATGTTTTTTGAAATATATCAAACCTATTGTATATAATTTTTAAAAAATAAATTAGAAATAATTGCAATGAAAATTGTAAGCAATAACAAGAAAAAATTACAAAAACTTCAAGGCTATCATATTTGTTTATGTTATCCTTCCTACTCCTTGAAAAGAATTTTTACAAGAAGTAATCAAACTAAAATTTTCAAGATTTCAATTGCAAATTGAAAATTATCAGATTATTATATAAGTAATCAACCAGTATAAAAGGCAATGTCATTCTACTACTTCAAAAAAGTCATGTTGTAAAGGGAAAAAAGACAAAAATAAGCTTTTTATTAAACTTTAAAAATGCAATAAAGTTCTCAACATCCATATCTTACGCAAAGAACTAAAAAACAAAATATTCTGAACTAAAAAAACTTAGTTATAGTATAATTACAATGAATTTTCAATCGAAAAATGTGTCTCTTAATCATTACCAATTGCAAGCAAATTTAAATATTTGAACCAACACTCTTGAAGCTGCTTAAGTGTTAGCAAAGAGGGAATGAATACAAGAATGTCATTAGGCAATGCACTGATCCTATATTTAGGCACTTCAATAATGCTAAGTTCAAACACTTCATTGATCCTATTTCCAGAATGGTAAGCTCTATTTAAGCACTGCAAATCACATGTGGGGAATGGGGAAAACAAAAAAGTATCACAAGTTAGAAGTAAAATAATAGAAAACTAAAATCCAAAAAACATGTTTGCATGCATTATGCTTAAATTGTAGGTTTAGAGTCTAGAGAGATGATAACATCAGAAGGATAAACATATGGCAACTCTACAAAGCTAAAGAATCTTTATACTTAACTAAGAGTAAAATGACAACAAAATTACCTCCACAAAGTTTGGAACAACAGAATGCAAAGGCAAGGACCATTTTTTATTTTCCTTCTCTAGTTCCAAACGAATATTTTCCTGCATTGTTCATAATGTTTTAACTTTATCTTTTTTTCCCCTGCAACTGTTACTTTTTTTTCCTACATTGTTCATAAGTTGCTCAAAAATAACACAAGCCACCAATTGATGTTGAATAAATGTGCAAAATTATTTCAAGTATATGAGATTATTTGATCATGTGATAGAGAGGCACTACAAATGAACACACTCATATATGTGATAGAAATCCAACATACTGAGCATAAATCTATATTGTTATGTAGTTTTCCTCCTAGACATTTTATCAAACAAATGGGGTGAGAAATCATTTGTTAGACAATTACTATTCAAAATTTTTTGAAGGCCATAGCAATGTTCCAAAAACTGCATAATAGAAAAGACAAGAGAATAATCTTCGTTTATCTTGAAATTATCAATTCAAAAAGAATATTTTCATCCACCGAAACAATGTCAAGAATGATAATGAAGTTTTAGATGATGTTAATATAAATATTGACTTCTCAAAATTACGTTTGACAAGGAAAAGATAATTAAAGGAAAAAAAGGTGTGAAGATTCAAAGAGATAATCAGGGAAGATATTAGATGGGAAAGAAAAATGAGGTATACCTCTATCTCTATCTTGGCACATGTGCAACTTATGTGACCAAAAAAGGATCATAATGGTAATAAATTTTAAAATTAAGTTATTTTGGGTATATGATTTGGAAGGAGAGTTATTTTGGCAATAAACTCTATTGAGGTAACTATTAAAAGAGTGGGTTTCCTTTTTTTTTTTTTAGATAACTCTTATTTTAGAAACTTTCTTACTCACACATAAGTTGTTGAAATTTAATTTATTTCTTAAATCAAACTATAAGTGATACATACCTATTATTCAAGTTTCTATTTGAATTTATTTGAACTCTTAATGTCTTTGAACCATTATGCTTGTATACCTATTGGCAACAATTGTAGACATAACTCTTAATAATAAAGTGTTAGACAAATTAAACATTTTTAATATATCATTAATTTAACTTATCAATTGTACATGTTGGCACAATAAGTGTAGACATAACTCTTAATAATAAAGAGCAAGCAAATTAAACATTTTTAATATATCATTAATTCAACTTATTAATTAACTCGTACTAATAGATTAAAATTGACATCTAAGAATGTATCATGAGCACTTAAGCAATAGGAGAAGTCAAGTAGATGATCAAAAAAAAAAAAAAGAAGTCAAGTAGACGATTTCACATTGTTATACGTGTATCCCACATGACTAATATCCCTCAATATACTTATCTTACATTAGTTTACAGGATGCATTGAGTACTAACTCTAATGTGACTACTAATGTTCCTTACTACCAAAATATATTTATAGATCTAGTCATACAACCGGTAGAACAACTAGCTACGAGGAGAGAGGGGGTGACGGGGAAAGAGGGAAGGAGGAGGAAGGGGGAGAGGAAAGGATGAGGAAGAGAGGGAGAAGAAGGGGAAAGAGGGAGGAGGGGAGCGATGAGGAAGGAGAAAAAAAAAGAGGCAGCGGAGGGTGTGGCAATAGGAGGAAGGGGGTGGCAGTGATAGGGAGGAACAAGGGTAGAAGATGAATAGAGGAAAGAAAGAAAAAAAAAGAAAAAGAAAAATATGAAAGTTTTTCAACCATTCTTCAAATATACAAATACACAAAAGTCTTTGTAAAAATTCTATAGTAAATTATAGCAAAATTTTGGGTTATTATCACTTTACCCCCTTAACGTTTGGTACTACTATCAATGTTTTCCTTAACATTATCTTTTAGTCACTTTACTCCCAAAACTAATGGTCAAACTTAACGGAGTTTGTTAATTAAAGTGAAAAGACATGTTTAACTCTTAAAATTATTGTCGCTTTACCCCCATAAAAAATAGTCTCATTATCAATTTACCCTCTATAATTATTTTTTAGACAATTTATCCTACCATTGAACCAATTTAGCAAGTTAAAAAACTTTATAAGAAAAATACCCTACTCTTTGCATAATAAAAATAATAAAAGAATTTAAAATGACTCTTCTCCTTTTTAGTATTAAGAAAAAAAAGTCAAAATATTAATTACTTTATTCTTGGCAATCTTATTAATATTGAGAAAAAATAGAAAGATGGAGAGGGGGAGGGGGAGAGATCTCAATTCTTTTTTTAAAAATTACAAATAAAAAAGAATTAAAATTTTTTATTATTTTAAAATTATTTCACTTTTTTGTTTACCACCAAATTCCAATCCTAATCTCGACAACCTTAAAGTAATACGATAATGTTAGACTTTTCTTTATTTTCTTTTTTTTGGTAAAATCTAATTTTTTGTCTCGTTCTTTCCTATCTATTTTTTCTTTTCCTAGTATTAATAAATGGGAAAAAAATTTGAGAAAACCCTTTTATTTTTATGTTTTCAATCTCTTAAAGTGAAAAAAAGGAAGAATAACCATTCCAACTTTTTTTTATGTTTAATTATATATAAAAAAAGGATAAATATATTTAAAATTTTTTGACGATACTAGTTAGATTAACGATGAGGTAAAATGCCTATAAAATAATGTTAGGAACTAAAGTGATTATATCACTATAATCTAAACGAATAAAGTAACAATAACAATGTAGTAATGCTATAAAATAAAAGGGTATTTTTGTCCAAAATTTCTTAACATGTTGAGTTGAATTACTTATGAGGGTAAAGTGACTAAAAGATAACATTAGGGGGTAAACTGATAGTAGTGATATAGTTTAAGAGAATAAAGTGACAATAACCCTAAAATTTTAGACAAACTTTCCAAATGGACCCTATTAGAAGGCTTAAATACATATTGTCACCATGTAATTAGAGATTGGTTTCAATTCACTCCATGCATTCATGAACTAGACAAAATACACCCCGTGAAGTGCAATTCATGTTTGCCTTTTGTTTATTTTTTTTTAAAAGTGATTGACCTTAGATTTTAACAGTTTAAATATGAAAACAAATTTATCCTTGCAAGTAGAGGGAGCCAACAAATCCATTTTAGGTAGTCCAGTGCTTATTTGTACGTATATGAAAGAAACAGCCTCCTATTCCTCCTTCTTCAACTGAAAAATAATTCATCCAAAAATTTTAGTGGCATCAAAATTAATTGAACGAAAGTAAATTACACTTGAAATATTTCACACTCAAGATATAGTAAAAGAAGTAAATAAATAATATTTCTATCATTAGGAAATAAGATGGCGTATCATATAATGCTTTCAAACATTAGATGATGTGCACCAGTTCCATTTCCAAATAAAAAATAGCAGTAATTTCATATTAAACCACAATTTAGGAGTTAAGCAAATAGCTCATCAAATTTCTTAGCATAACAAAACTAATTCTAAACATCAACATATTTGAATTCTAGCTAAACAAATTATAATTGCTTCATATTTGTGAAGTTTTAAATGGCATGCTAATTTATCTATTGGAACCAAAATGTTAAAATCATCAAAAATTAAAATATTTTAATGATGTAATTGTCTTTTCATAACTAAAAAAAAGGGTAGAACTTAGTTTATGCCAAATAGAGATTGTATTTCGGTGGTATTTTAATTATTTCATGAACATGAGGTGAATTGACACCTATCTCTATTTACGGGGTACAAGAAGTATTTAACCCATTCTAGAATTACAAGACTTGGAATTTTATAATTTTTAGAAGTTTTGAAAAATCTTAAGATTTTGAGAAATTTGTTTTGACTCCCACGTGGCGAGACAAACTCTCTAATGTGAGTCTAGAAAGAGAAGCTCTCAAGGCTCACCTAAACATTGATTTCTCCTAGTTAGTGTTTCCACCAAAATTACACATATTTCTATTATACTAGGAGGTGTAAATCGCGCTCTACGCGGTAAAGATGGGAGGCTGTATGCCCAACTCAGGATTAATAGCTAGAAATAGTATATGAGAAAAATGCACATTCATTTAAAGCTTAGGAAAAGTAAATAGAAACAATATACGAACCAAAAAAAGATAGTGTATTCAGGGACCAAATGAAGTCTACATTTATTTAACACCCAAATAGTACATGAAGGAAATAGTTGTATATCTAAGGATGGCACCATTATTGGTAAGGTACCTAATGATGGCACCATTATTGGTAAGATAAGAACGTGAAGCGAAAAGGAGATTTGTATGAAAAGTTCCATTAATTAAAATTTACAAGAGATAAATACCAAGAACAACTAAACAAAACACTTTTTTGTTTTCTAGAGTTTGAAATGCCCTCTTTAGTGCATATTGTGGTAATAATGTGAGTAATTGATTCATTTAAATAATTGTAGTGCTTTAAAGAGGTGTTCAGTATGTAATGATAATATTAGTGCAAGTTTTCAAAGCTAAAGATACAACACATGACTAATGATAGAAAATAGAGTAGAAAAAAAAAGGTACAGAGAGAGTTTGATTAGTGTATCATACAGACAAGTAACATTAGAATTTGCAAGATAATTGAATTTTTGATCTTCTAATATACTTCAGACTTTTGAATTGTTGAAAGTATGATGCCATTGATGTGTCTCCTCAACTCCCCATTGTCATTAAAAATGACAAATTGCAAAAGAACTTCACTATTGCATGATGAAAAACAACTATCCCAATATATTGCCATCTTGAAGAGCACTAACGTTTGCAAAGAAAACTGGGTGTTAATATTTATTATAATATATAACCAAAAGAAGAAAATTGTGCAAAGAAACAAACTTGTAATAACAACTTAGGCATACAAAAGGAGAATAAAATAAGGAGTTAAAAATGTAATAAGAATAAAAGCATAGACATATAAGTAGGAAAGGCCCCAAAAGATAGCCAGATTCACATATTCAATATCAATCAAAACATCAATGTGTAAATCTGACAACTACTTCTAGACAACTTTCAATTTTCTAGCATGGGAAAACCTAAATATCTTCAAGGTTTCTGCATAAGACCAAAAATTTAAGTTTTGATCCAAGATATGTAGATACTTTGACGCTAATATTAAACATGTGAAACGACAAACATTAAAAGGATTGAGCAGCTGGTTGATGACACATTTTTTCAAGTTTAGCAAGAAATTAGCATATAGAATTCTCGCCATCCTAGAGAACTCAACTTTAACCAAAAAATAGTTCCATAAAGAATAAACATGCCTAAAATTCCTTGATGTTTTACTTGCACTTTTAGGAAAAACGATCTTGAAACTTGATCAATTTAGCTATGCATGTTAAGATGCCAAAATATGAAAGAAATTCAGGCTGCCAAGCATCACTCATTAAAGACCAATATTCAAAAATGACAAAAATTGAATTAAATGAGTAGCTGCTTGAGAACACATTACATTGAAGCTTGGTCAATTTGTCTGTGCATATTAAGATACCAAAATATGAAAGAAATGCAAACCGCCAAGCATCACCCAATGGCCTTACCAAAAGTATGATCAAACAGCATCAAGTTTCCTTTTTTGTACTTGTTGCTTCATTCAAAATTATAGAAATATAATCATGCTTCAAATTATGTGGATCCAAGAACTTTGTACATGAGTGGTGGAAATTTGCTAGACAACGTTCAAACCTTCATATAGCAACCTACCTATAAACTTTGTGAGAGAAACCTTAGGGTCCGTTTGGATTAGCTGTTTTTGGGGTTGTTTTTCAAAAACAATACTGTAGCATTTCGTTTTTGAAATACAAGTCCGTTTGGATTAGTTATTTTTGGGGTTGTTTTTCAAAAACTATATGAAAAACTTTTACTGTAAATGTTTTTTGGATTATTTTTAGAGGTATTTTTAAAACATATTTTTGAGTATTTTATAATTTATAATTTTTATATTTACATACAGTTATGCATTTATAATACATTTATAAATATTTATAAATAAATATATTTATATATTTATATAAAAATATATCAATATATTATAAATGTATTACATTATACATAATACATAATATAAATATATTTATAAATGTATAAATGTATATTATTATAAATGTATAAATTATAAATAAATATTATATAAATGTAAAAATTATAAATTTTATATTTTTATCTAAATATATATTTATGCATTTATAATACATTTATAAATATTTATAAATAAATATATTTATATAGTTATATAAAAATATATAAATGTATTATATTATATATAATACATAATATAAATATATTTAGAAATGTATAAGTGTATATTATTATAAATATATAAATTATAAATGAATATTATATAAATGTATAAATTAATATATCATAAATATATATTAATATTATGTATAAATGTATTAATATAATTAATATCAATATATAAATGTATTAATATCATGTATAAATGTAAAATTAATATTATGTATATTAATGTAAATGTATAAATGTATTATATTATATATAATACATAATATAAATGTATATTATAAATATACATAAATATATATATTATGTATAAATGTACATTTAATATTATGTATATTAATATAAATGTATAAATGTATTATATTATATATAATACATAACATAAATGTATATTATAAATATACATAAATATACATATTATGTATAAATGTACATTTATATAAATGTATAATCTATATAATATAATATATAATTTTATAATATATTTTTTATATAAATATATATTAAATAAATAAATTATATATAATATGAATAAATATATATATACATATATTATGTATATATTTATAAATATTTAATATATATAATATACATTAATATTAATTATAAATATTTGAATATTAATAAATATGGTGTTTATATAATATTTCAATTTGTAATATTTATTGTATATTTCATTATATAAATATTTATATAATATGTAAATATATAATATAAAATTTTGCAATTTGTATAATATACATAATATTGTATATATATAATATAATATACATAATATACATTATTACATATTATGTATATTATATATTATACATAACATTATTATACATTATTATACACAATAATGTACATAATAATGAAAGTACATTAATAATGTATATATTATAATATAATGTACATAATATATTATGTATAAATATTTATACATTTATGTATACAATATTACATATTATGTATGTTATATTATGTATAATATTAATGTATATAAATATTTATATAATATATAATATATAACATATAAATATATAATTTTCAATTTGTATATTTTAATTTATATTAATATAATATATATAATATATATAATATAAATAATTGAAATATACATATTAAATTTGTATATTTGGTGTTGTTTTTGATATAATGTTTGGATATAGGTGTTTTTGAAATTATTTTTGAAATACACATTTACTGTAGCATTTGGAATGTGAAAAACATTTTTTCAAAAACAGGTGCAAAAACAAGGAATCCAAACGAACCCTTAGATCTTCCAAAAAGAAATTCCTAATGTATGCATTTAATCACATAAAAAGCTCCCATAATGCAATGGACAACCATGTGCTTTGATACATATTTCAAAAAATAAAACTACTAATGCGCAAAATCATTCTCCATTGAAATACAAAAGAAGAAAAAAAAGGTAAAAAAGCAACTCTTGGTCTAGATCAGAATTATGCCAACATGACATTATAAACAAATACAACCATTTCCTAACTTTCTAAGGTGGCGTTTGGTTTGCACTTTGGAGTGAGATTTGGATTCGGGATCATTCATTCTGAATTTAGAATGAAATCAATTATTCTAATACATCTGTTTGGTTTGGTACTTAGAATGTGTATCATTACTATTGATAACATGTATTTTGGGAAAAAAAAACATATAGCCTTTGTATTATGAGTGACCAACTAATATTTATAATAGTAAAAACCTAAAAAACTATTTACAAGAATACCCTTACTAATTTATTATCTACAAGAATACTTATATTCTGTTAACACTCTCCTTCAAGTTGGAGCATATATGTCATAAACGCCCAATTTGTTACAAATATATTTCACCTTAGAGTCCCCTAAACTCTTAGTAAACAAATCGGCTAATTGATCTACAGACGGTATATGAGATGTCATGATGACTCCATCAAGCAATTCCTCTCGAATTAAATAACAATCAACTTCAATATATTTTATCCTTTCATGAAACACTGGGTTAGACATAATATGAACAACCACCTTGTTAGGTTGTTTATCACACACTAAATTCATAAGTTGTTTATATTCAAATCCAATTTCAAATAGCATGTTTTCAATCAAATCAACTCACATACAGTATGAGTCATAACGCGGTATTCAGATTTTACGCTTGACCTAGAGATAATTGTTTGTTTCTTACTCTTCCACGACACTAAATTACCACTAAAAAACATAAAATATCTTGTGGTCGATCTTTGATTTGAAACAGAATCAACCCAATCTGTATCACTGTATTATTTAATATCAGTGTGTTCGTGATTTTGATACAGCAACCCTTTTTCAAGAGCACTCTTAAGATACCTGAAAATTTGTATAATAGCATCTCAATGATTGATACGAGAGGTCTCAAGAAATTGACTCACCGTAAACGAAATGTCAAGTCTCGTTACAGTGACATAATTTAATTTACCAACAAATTTTCGATATTGCCCAAGATCAACTAGTAATGCACCTTAATCTCCTACTAATTTCACATTAGGATCCATAGGAGTATTCACAGGTCGGCAACCTAACATTCCAACTTTATTCAGCATATTGAGTATATATTTTTTGACATAAATAAATTTCATATTTAGATCGATTTATCTCAATACCCAAAAAATATTGTATGTGACCTAAATCCTTTGTTTGAAAGTTTGTCTATAGATTGGATTTAAACTTTTGAATCCTCACAATATCATCACTTGTAATCATAATATCATTCACATAAACAACTAATAAAATTTTACCAGTAGTAGAATGTCGATAAAACACATAATGATTTATTTCATATCTTGTCAAACCAAAATCCATGACAATACTACTAAACCGGCCAAACCAAGTCCTAGGAAACTGTTTCAATTCATATAAGAATTTTTTCAGACGACAAACTAACTGTGAATTCTCTCCCTGAACAACAAACCTAGGAGGTTGTTCTATATATATCTTTTCTTCCAAATCTCCATGTAAAAGCGTATTTTTCACATCCAACTGATGTAATAGCCAATTATAAATTGTTGCTAAAGAGATAAGAAAACTAACAGAGGTAATCTTTACAATAGCAAAAAAGTCTCTAAGTAGTATATTCCATATGTATATCCTTTAACTACCAGACGAGTCTTCAATCTATCAACAAAATCATTAGGCTACATTTTATAGTTTACATCCATTTTCAACCAACAACAGGCTTACTAGAAGGAAGAGAGATAAGATCCCAAATACCATTTTTCTCTAAAACAAACATCTCTTCTTGCATAACTAATTTTCAATTAGGATAATTGAGAGCATGGGTAATAGACTTAGGAATAGATACAGAATCAAGTGAAACAACAAAAGAAGAACATGACGGAGAGATACGAGAATAAGAAATAAAATTAAAAATAGGATAAGAAGTACAGAGTCTCTTATCTTTGCATAAAACATTAGGAAGATCTAACTCACAGGAGAACATCATACTTGGATTTAAAGATTGAGAGTTTATCGGTGAAGCGTGTGGTACAATAGGAGCTTTCTCAACTACGAAACGACGAGAATAAATTTAAAAATTAGGATTAAATAATCAAGTTGTAGAAATTGGTGGACTGTACAGCTCAAATAATAAAGATGAAGGGACTGATAAAACAGGAGAAAAAAAAAGAGGAATACTGTTTTAACTCACTAGACATATCTTGTTTCATAAAATAAGGAGTGGATTCAAAGAAAATAGCATTAATATAAGTAAAAAATCGATTTAAATCTTAACTATAACATTTATATCTTTTTTGTACTTGTGCTAAGAAAATAAACTTAATAGCAAGAGAATCTAATTTATCCACCCTGAGAGTAAGTTGATGAACAAAACACACATCCAAAAATATGCAAATATAATTTAAACACATGTTCACGAGGAAAAAGAATGGGGTAAGGTAATTGACCTCCAAAAATATTAGATGGTATGCGATTAATTACATAACATGCAGTTAAAATTGTATTACTCCAAAACTGTTTAGACACATGTGCAACAAAAGTGATTCTTTATTTATGAAACAAATGCATGAAAAATAGAATATAGTTCTAAACGATCTTTCATTAAATAAAATCATGTAACTCTAGAAAAGTCATGAACAAAGATTATAAAAAATTTAAAATCTAACTTTGAAGTGATATGACTAGAATCCCAAATATCATAATGAACTAATAAAAATGGTTCAGAAATTCGTTTATTGACTTTAGGGACAAAAGAAACATTCTAATAAAAACAACTGACTCAAAATAAGAATCAATTTCTTCAAATTTTGTAGAGATGGATAACCCAAATAACAGTGAATTTCAAGAGGAGATACAATAGTAGTACATGCAATTGACCCATTAGAGTTAAGAAAATAAAAACCATTATACTCATATCCTTCGCCAATCATCTTCTTTCTTTTCAAATTCTGAATAACAACAAAATCAGGGAAAAAATAACTAAACATTGTAGAAATTTAGTAAACTTACTAACAGATATTAGATTAAAAAGCAAATTGGGTATGTAAAGAATAGAAGATAACGGAAAAGATAGGTTAATTTCTACAGTATCCAGTTCTTTAACTTTAGTTGTAGATTCATTAGTTAAAGTAACATGAGAAAAGGAAGTAAACTCTTGAATATTAAAAAAAATTTCTAGAGGTACCTAATATATGATTAGTAACCCCGGAGTCAATAATCCATGAGTCAAAATTAGAGGATGTGGAGAGATAAGTCATAGCATTACCTTTTTGTACTAAAGAAACATAAGGAAGAGATGCGTGATTTGCAGTTTGGTACTGTAGAAATTTAACATAATCTTTTTCGGATATGGTAAAAGTCTTCTAAAGCCCTTGTGTTAAAGAGCCTGATTCAACTTGGTCAGTGGTAATCTCATTAGCAAATCGAGAAAGTTTTTCAACTAAATCTCAAGAAGTATCACAAGTGTAATTTTTCAAACCACAATTAGTGCACTTACGAGTGCCTCGACCTCTAGGACCCCTACGACCTTCTCTCCAAGAGTGTCACGTCTAAAACTAAGTTGCTCACGTCCAGAACTAAATTGTTATATCCGATTATTGTTAGCAACTAAAATATACTTGTCATTAATTAGAGCACCTTCACCCTGTACATTATCCTTAGATGTATAACGTAAGACATGAGTATACACATCTACAAAGGATGATAATTGTTCACCTACTAAATTTTAAGATTTGATTAATTCAAATTCTAGCTTAAGGTCAGCCAAAATTTTGAGTACAAACATTTATTCTCTTTGCCTCTGTATAACTGTAATATCACTTGAGAGAGGCATTACAACATTTAATTCTTCTGAAATTCACTTGAGATTAGTAAAATATTCAATTATTGTCTTGTTATCTTATTGTAACTGAAAATATTTCAAAGAAAGATCATACATTCGTGAAAGATTACTATAGTAAAATAACCGGACATAATCCCAAATTTCTTTTATTGTCTCATAATGAGAATACATGTAAATAATTCGTGGCTTCATAAAATTCTATAGTGCTCCAAGAATTTGGGCATCCTCTTGAATCCACACTAGTATTTTGTTATCCTCCGGAGAAGAGTCGTCTATGAGATGTTGTTACTTTCTTAAACTTGTCAGATAAATCTTAACAATTTTTTACCATTGTTGATATTTAGTGTCGTTCAACTTTCAACTTGTGATTTGATACGTCACCATTGTCATAACATTAGTGGACGCCACGACACCTTTTGATGAACTTTTAGCCATAACAAATAGCATTTTAGACCAAAAAATAATCAAATTTTGTGATGAACAGTACCCTGGAACAGTAATGCATGAACAGTATCGTGTGAATAGGACTTTTGTCAGATGTTTAACCCTAACCATAGGACTTTTGCTCTGATACCATGTATTTTCGGAGAAAAACGTCTAACATATGTATTATGAGTGACCAACTAGTATTTATAGTAATACAAATCCAACAAACTATTTACAAGAATACTCTTACTAATTTATTATGTACAAAAGTACTTATATTCTCTCAACAACTATATCTGACATTCGATTTGCTGATTCTTTGGAAATGGAATGCAACATATTTCCAACTTTACCCTTAATGATTATATAGTTAAAAATTGATATATTAGTTTTAAACCTGCTTTGATAAGAATGCACTAGTCTCATTCATGGAAAGGTTCAACAATAAAGAGTTATCATTAACATAAAAATAAAAGCATACTAGCAAAATTTAATTTTTTTATTGAATAAAAATGAAGTCTATACACAAGTCAAAAGAGACTATTTACATAAAAATACACCATTCTATACAAGTATCAATCAATCAAACATGCGATAGGTGAACCAATTTCCAGAAGCAACTCCCAATTTGCGTTAATCTTGAATCTTTCCCCAACCAGCAATAGCAACATGCATAAACTCCACAATCTCTGAAACAATACACATAAGAATAGCTAGAATATGCTGAAAGATAGATTGATTCCTTGCTTTCCAGATTTGATACGCTGAAGCATAAAGCATAACTCTTTTTGCTTTGTCAAGGAATGAAATTGAAACCCAACGATCAATCATCCACTTAACCTTCACATGCCAAGGTTGAACCATACTCTATATGTGGGCATAATCTGAACATCCTCTCAGAAACTAAGCTACTGGTATTTTGGACAGTAATCAAAGCCTTCTTGAAATATTTCAAGTTAAGAGTTAAAAATTTTCCATAGCAAATAGAAATAGGTAGGGAGAAATAGGATCTCCCTACCTTAACCCCCTTCTATTTCTAAAATAACCAAGCCACTTAAATTCAAAGAGAATAAGGCAGTGCAAACACAGTTAGCAATCCAGACTATAGATTTATTAGGGAAACCCATCAGTTTCATGATTCTAAAAGAATTCCCATCTGAGAGTCATAAGGTTTAAGAAATCCCATCTAACGTCTCAAATTATAATACTTTTGCTTCCAAACACATGTGAATAAGATAAAAAGGTTAATTAAGTTATACCCTTAGATGTGATCATCTGGTAGAAATGAAATTACACCCCTAACTACAAAGATTGCCCTTATACATGCATAGAAACAAAACAACACCATGTAAATAAACCATTTTGATCGAAGTCCAAATTTTGTCAAAAGTGCAAATGCTTGTATACACAAATTATAGGATGATATGCTATACTAGGTAATCTTCACATAATTTGACTAATTTCTACTCTACAATGTTAATTAAAATATATTTCAAGAAAAATCTGAAGCACCTTCCTTCTATCTCTGTGTGACATTTGCTTACAAGTGGAAGTTTCAAATATCTTAAATATTTGACCTAGAAACGAAGTTTTGAGAACTTGCACCTTGTTTCATTAACTAATTTGAAAGGCATAGAATTCGACAATTTGGAGAAACATTCTAATTGTCTAGGCTAGAAGATCCTCATCCAAACTCCACCTACCTAAGTTTGTGCAAATAGTGTCGCTGATAGATTGTGTGTTGGAGATGTTAATGATTCGGATGCCATCTTTCCGCTTGTTGTCGATGAAAGTATCGGCTTTGATAAGGGGATGCATGGGGCGAAGCGACTGCTCTTGGAGTGGCCATTGTTGAGTCTAAAAATCGAAGAGTGGAGAAAAATCTTATGACTTTAGGGAAGGGGGGAGGCGTGGGTAGGGTGGAAAGAAATCTCAATATTGTTTAAAAAGGCTAGAGTTTGTCTTTTAAAGTTTTGAGAGAAATCAAATTTGGGTTTTATCCAAAATCCTCCAACCTACTGACAGGTGTCAAGTCTGTACAATAATAAATGCCTACTCAAACAAAATATGATTTCTGTAGATAGTGATAAGCAGGGTCATATCCACAGGGAATGGGGATATTTGTCTCTTTGAAGTTTCAATTGACAATGAGGGGTTTTATCGGAATAAAGCTAAAAACAATTAAGCAATTCAACAAAAAACAAACAATTAACTAGTATGAATGTAGACAGGAATTAAATCAATAATAGACAAATTCTAGCCAAGGATACAACTTCTCAGACGCAGTCCATTCATCCGATCATTGATGCAAGGGAGGTTCACTTAATTTATTAATAGGTTAGTTATAATCGTCAACAAGCTCCGACGACCATGTTTTCCTTAGTTTATTGATAACCAAGGTACGATCATTAATTACCCATAACCAGAAAACACTCCTAGGTACAACCGTAAGAGTTAACCCCCTAGTTGCATTAAGAATTAGAAAAATCTAACCCTAATCAATAACATGCTACGAGGGTTATTTAGATCAGATCGCACGTTCCTCTAGTATGTATAAGCACTAGTTGCCACTGACATTAATCGATTAAACAAGTACGGATTAATTGATTAAATTAGTAGGAGATTAACAAGTCACCTTGAATATCGGGCCCTTGATATCCAATTAACAAAATGATCTCAAAGAAATTCAAGTAGAAAACGTGCAAATATCAACAAATTAAGGAACACATGAAAACCAATTTGATCTCACAGGTATTCGGGACCGCGTCGTCGCATTGATCCTTGACTAGATGAAACGTTTAGCCACGCCTCATGAGAAAATTTCCACGCAATTTAATTGATTTCAAAGGCATCTGTTTTTCTCTAATACAATCACGAATAAACACTATTTTTCCATTGGCCTAATAGCAAGAACGGGAGAGGAAACAAAAACGAAAGCTGTTTTTCTCTAAAACAATTACTAGCCTTCCCCCCGGTTAGTTCCCCTCCAATTAGGAAAAGAAAACAAAAAGTAAAGCAACTATCTAATGTTCCTTGTTTTTCATTTCCTAATGTTTGTAAAACTCCCCAATACTAGTAAACTCCTAGTCAGCAAAAGGAAAGGGCTCCGTTGTAGCACAATGTAGAGCCAGATTTGTACTAATTTTGGAAGCTTCCCACGTGCAGAGCATTCTCCCAAGAAGGTATCCCTTTTTAGCATTTTTCTGTTCCACTTCCTATAATTCAGGTCCACTACCAAATATAAGTATATGTTAACAATTAAAACAATATTTGGTAAGAACAAAGAGGGAAATTAACCATAAAATTACTAACAATTAACACCCTATCACCTACTTGAATTTTGAGAAATTCTAAATTTTAAGAAATGATTCCAAAATCTCCGTTCCGATAGTATTAATGCAAACAATCAATATGGGGTTTATTCCAAATCCTAATTCTAAAACCCTCTTACCAAATGCCACCTAAATACTCATGTATTAAATACCGAGGATGCATGAGGAACTATTGCTCTAGATATTAACGTTACAACCATTTTCTTACTACTATTCTAAATATTCATACATACAACTAATTCCTTGCTACTTATGTATATACACATGCTAAAAAGTAGTAAAAGTAGTAAGGATCCTTGCTACTCTCACCTACTATCCATTTTTTGTCATATTAGTGTATAACTAAAAGAGTAGTGGTATAATATGCATGAGGAACTAATTGCACCCTGTACGGTGTTTATTGCTTGCTAAATTTGAACATAAAATTCTATTCCAACCAAATCACTATCCAAATAGTAGAAGAGAATAATACCAATGATAGCTACTGATGCTTGATCAAGTCGATTCAATCTCTCCCATTCATCCACTGTATCCTTCCAATTTTTGCTAAAAATAAAAATATATCAGATTTTCAATATCAACAACTTAACATAGTAAAGATTAAAGGTGATGTATTTATTATGCTAATTTCCTAACTTCATTCAAATTTTTTTTAATCCACTCACTAAATTTCCTATACAAATTTCCTAATTAAAAGACATATTACTTTCTATAATAGCACATGCATACTACACCCCAAAAACACATAATAGTTTCTAATGGGAATGTAAAACACAATAAGAAGAAATATAAACAGCACACAAGCAGGAGGCAGACACCCAAGAGAAAGTAAAAAGAAGAACAAAAAAAGGAATAACCAATTCAATCAAAGAACGAGTACACTGAGCAAAGGAAGCAAACCTTCTTGTTCTCAACAGAGGAAATAAAATGAAATGAAACAAAATGTAAAGAATTGTGAACTATTTCATAAATTGTTGTATCTATGTCATTATATCTCATGATGCACATACAAAAATTGCCAGCACATTTTGATATCAATTAAAAGCAAATATATGCAAAAAATCTAAAAAAGAAAAGAAAAAGATTGAGACCCTTCAGTAAGCGAAAAATAGAAATAGAAGAAAGGATTAAAGAAATAGAGAGGGTTAGTAATAGACCACCGAGCCAAAAAAAAAAAGTAACATGAGAAGCAAATTAAAAACTAACCTATTTCTTAATTGTAACCTTCAGTGCTATCATAACCTGAAATAATCCATTGTAGATAGACCCTTCGGTAAGGAAAAAATAAATACAGAATAAAGAATAAAAGAAACAGAGAGGGTTAGTAATAGACCACAGAGACCCAAAAAAAAGAAAAAGAAAAAACCACATAATAAGCAAATTAAAAACTAACCTATTTCTTAATCGCAACCTTCACTGTTATCATTACTTGAAATGATCCATTGTAGATATATAAAAATTAGTACATATAATTTTAACCAAATTAGACCTCTGATTTTAAATTAATAAAAATATAGAAAGCCCTAAAAAAGATTGATCTTTTGCCCTTTTTTTGCTAGAAGGAACCATATTTTGATATCTTTTTTCCACTCAGATCAAAGACAAAGAAGATTAATTAGGGATTACGCTTGAACTAAGTTTGATAATAATATACCAATTTAGACAATTTCTAAGGAAAAATATTTCAACCTTGGAAGCTTCAGATCCAGATTCTAAGAAATAAGAAGTCGACATCAATGAAAAAATAAAAACAAGAAAGAAACATAAGTAAAGTAGGAAGAAGAAATAGATAATTACTGATGGTTAGGTAAAATCACAGCTAGAAATGCTTTTGTTAGATACATCCCAAAGGATTCCATCATCGGCTACTTCTTTGACCATATTTTTCTGAGAGCAAAAGACGTGGAATAAGTTGAGGGTTTGAGAGAAGATTTTGGTAGAAATCACTTCAAGTTGTAGGTGTGATTTAGGGCTACGAAAAAAATTTTAGGGTGGAAAAAAGGAAGAAGGAATGTGTAGATGTTACTGAGTGATGTAATGGCTTTAGAGTGGAAAAAATGAAATGGATGAAGCAGCAGAAGTGTCTGGAGTCTCTAGACTAAACTGATGGCAAATGCATGGGCACGCCTTGGGTTAAAAAATTAGGGTTTTGGAAAAAATGACAAATCGAAAATAGATGAGAAATTTTAGAGGATGGGATGAGAGAAAGAATGGAAAAGAAAGAAGAGGAGAAGAAGTGACGAATCTCTGGAGAGAAAACCCTACAGTAATTCTATTGATCTCCAAACAATAATCTTCTTGTGACTGACTAGGACGAAGATGAAATTGAAAGAGGGAGTTCTCGAGAATGATGAAGCTGAGTATTCTGAGTGTTGGTTGGGATTTTCAGAGCGGCCATTGACTTCAATGGTATTATCGAGGAACCTAAAAATGACATCTGTGTAGGAGGTTATTGTTGGTAGTTTTAGGTTTGGAGGATTTGAGAAGTGGCAGCCGAGGAGAAGGAAACTATCAAGTTTTCTGTTCCGTAGAAGAAAAGGTACAAAACTAAAAAGAAAATAAAGAAGGAAAGAGAGAATAGGAAGCAAAAGCGGTGGAGCAAACCCAAGTTGAAACAATTTTATTTTGGTGACTTATTTGTGCCTTGCGCAAAGAATACGTGTAAATAAAAAAGGAAGACCCACGTGCGCGATACGTGAGAGGACGACCAAGAATTGTGCTAAATCGAATTCGCACTTTATCTACTTATGTTGATAAACTACATTACAAAGTCATCAAACAATAATTATCTTATTTCATGAATGATAATCTATATTTTATTCAGAAAAGGGTTAGATTAGACGATAAAAAAGTACATACTCCATTCACAAAATTTTCATAACATAAATTTTCGCTATCGTAAATCAACCTATTCCCATTCCCCAAATTTTCGCTATCTTCCTGTTCCCACTGTCCAAATTTGTGACCGATAAAACGTTGCAGTCCCTGCCTCTTTGCCCACCCATATCACACATCCAAACGTGGAACGTAGCAACACCACGAAATACTTAACGTCCTGCTCTTTACTCCGACCACTCTAACTCTGGCTCCCGCCGATGACAGTTGCGGCAGCAGCTTCAGCTTTCTCAGCTCTGGGATTCTTCAACTCCGGTAAGGTCTTACTTTCGTTTTCCTTGTTGAATTCCAGAGTTATTGAATTAACTCTCATTTCTTCCCTTTCAGGGGGGGTTGGAAGAATCCAGTCGAAAAAGTTAAGCCCCCGGATTTCGGCGCGATTTTCGATTAAACCTAGCAATTTTTCTGGTAAAAACGCGAGGGTTCAGTTTCGGACTTCTGCTTCTGGCGGAATTCAGAGTTATGATTCTGAAAATGAAGCTGAACCTCGGACTTATGCATGGCCTGATAAGAAGGTTTCCCTCTCTCATTTCCTTTTATTTTTGTTGTTTTTTTTATGAGTTTCGGTATCAACCTTTAGTTGATTTTATTTTCATGTCAATGAATCATGATGCATAATTTGGTTTTGTTTGTTGGATTATTTATTTAATAATTACTTGTCTTGTAAAGTAAATTATTAGGAAAATTTGTTAAAATGGGCATCCTTGGAGCACTGCTTGCAGAAGATGGCACAATCTTTGACTATTTATTGTATAGGGTATTGGTTCTAACTTTAAAATAATTAGAACTTCCTATCCGGTAAAAAGTAAGTTTTGTGGAGAATTTGAATAAAAGCCTTCCATAGTATTTAGCGAACATTTATTATCTTTAGCATTAGGGCTCCAAGTGCCCCCTCCGTGCAGATTTTCTTAAATTATTGGGGTTCTACTGCAGCAATAATGAATGTTTGAATTTACTTTAGTTAAGGCGTTGAGCTTTGGTTTGTTCTACTTTAAGTGTTTCGTCTCTTAGTTTGTTGTGAACCTGACCTCTAGTTGTATGTGAAGTGGAGTTAAGGGGTTTATGTCAAATAAAACCCATGAAGAAAATAAGTGGACTTAAATTGCAATGTATTTTTTCAGTTGGAACAGTAGATAAATGCTTGTTGTAAAATATAATTTTGACAAGACCTTGATGCAGATAATAATTTGGAGACCCAAATAAAATGAACAAATGTTTTAACAGCCCAAATATAATTTGCAAATATATATTAGATCTTGGTAGCTTAATAAGCTTATTTGGCGTTTACATAAGTTTTGTAATATTTTGGATTAGAAAATATTGAAGAAAATGTTTTAAGTAGTAGAAGCTTGGCCAAGTTTGATAAATAGAGAATTAAACTGCAAATTGCTTGGTGACTTAATCATACTTCCTATGAAGAACCTATTGAAACTGAAAATATGGCATTTTTTATTTGGTTGCTGATATTTATAGAAGCTCCAAGAACTCAGTATGTTGGAGTTTTTATCCTTATTGCATAACTTTTGTGAGAAGTATACTCTTTTGCTGCAAAATGTAATTTTCCAAGAAGTTGGTCATGCTTGTAGTTCTTGTCTTTGAGTAATTGGTGTAAGCTATAAGGCATGAAGTCATATTCAATTTTCCTTGCAAGGGAAAAAAGGAAAGGTTTGTTAGTGATGTAGATGATTGTCTTTTTATCTTGGTTAAAGTGGTATATTAGAGATTTGATGTGCATATGTTTGCTTGCTATTCGTTTTTTCTGAACAATTGGCATGCTGAATGTGTTGGGTCCTCTCTGTTTCATAAAAATCAGTTCATTTGATGTATAATAGATGGGATTAAATTGAAAATACATCTTTTTGGTTGCAGATAATAATTCTTATGGCAGTAGGTAGATTACATGTTAAATTTGTAGTAAACCAGTTTATTATGCTTGCAGCGACCTAGAATCTGTATATTAGGAGGTGGATTTGGAGGACTTTACACTGCTTTAAGATTAGAATCACTGGTTTGGCCAGATGGAAAGAAACCCCAGGTAAGTTGTAGACAGTTCTGATAAGCCTCATTTCTCAGTGCAAACTGTTGCTTATTTGACCTTTGGCATATAATACGGGGGCCGAATTATTGTTTTCTCAAGTAGGCTCTGACCTGAAAGCTGGATATTCTCATTTTCCTGTCATGACTCTGTTTTAGCTATATATTAAATCCGCATGTTTATTGGCTGAATCCTTGAGGAGCCAGTGGAAAACTTACTGATAGTTTTATACAACCATGTTTCTCTCAGTCACTTCTACCATGGGTAAGAACCACATGTTTGTCTTGTACATATGCTATTGCTAACCAACAATCTCACCATGACCACATGAAGCTACACTGTGTATGCCTTTCAGTATATTTCTATCAATCAATACTCCAAGCTGATTCTCTCTCTCTCTCTCACACACACACACACAGAGTAAAAATTATTCTCTCCATTGTTCATAGCCTTCACTTGTAAGAGAAACAAAACTTGAAGGAACAGCATAATGCCTGATAACATTCTTGTGGCCGTGATCATTTATTGTATGTGTTTCTTTTATTTTTTGTTCTTTATTTTTGTGGGGGAGTGGGTTTGAAAATCCTGACAAGTTTCAGATGTTTGCTTACTGTGGAAAGCATTTACTTGAAATTATAGGTGGTTCTTGTTGACCAATGTGAGCATTTTGTTTTTAAGCCAATGTTATATGAGCTACTCTCTGGAGGTACATTATTTATTTTATCTTTTGTCTATCTTTATGGCTATCTTTTTTTTTTCTGGTTTAACTTTTCTATGTTTTACAAGAATGCTTAAGAGTAAAAAATCTTATGTTTATACAGAAGTGGATCCTTGGGAAATAGCTCCACGTTTTACAGACTTGCTTGCAAATACTGGTGTGCAATTTTTCAAAGACAGGGTTAAATGCTTCTGTCCATCTGACGCGCTAGGAATGAATCCGCCCACTGTCTCTGGTGCAGGTGGAACTGTCCATCTTGAAAGCGGCCTCCTAATTGAATATGACTGGTATACTTTTGTACAAGTGTATTTAAGATTTGCATTGCTTCTTGATGGATGCTTAATTCAATTGCAAATAGTTGCCAATAGAAGTACATATTCATGAAGTGGGTGCCAGAGAAGGGAACAAAATGTGCTATATAAATTGATTTTTATGTGAAATTATTTCCAATTGTTCTTTGGAATATCTGATTGAAGCATTTTGTAGTAGATTTAAACTCATTGAAAATTGAATCAAGTCAGTGAAAAGCTATTTAATTGGACAACTATTTCAAATAGCTGGTTTTCTTTCTTAATTCTTCCTTCTCTTTTTCTATGCATGTATCATTTGACTGTTTTACTTGTGTGAGGTTACCTATTGGTTCTTGATTAATGTATAATTTGTTAGTGAACTTGCATATACAGAAGCAAGAAGCTTTAATTGTCTTTCAGATAATTGAGTTTCAGAAGGTAATTTAAAACCTTTAAAATAAGATAAGATGCTCTTGGCCAGATGAAGAAGCAACAGTGACTCTCCTCTCTCGTCATTTCTTTTTGTAATACTTCAGCTCACAGCATTTTTGTTCATTTTAAGTCTTTTTTTAAGCAAGACTTCTTTAATACATTGATAATGGAACTGTCTAAAACTCTTTTTTTTTTACCCAATCATGTTCATGGAATTTAATTTCATTATTTTCTGATTTGCACCAAAAGTTGTAAGATCCGCACAAATGGATTAACAATATCAGTGGAAACTACAAAGCATATGTCAGAAACAAGCTTGTATTCCAGTCACTTGTTTTCTCTTTTTATCATGCTTACCTTTCAGTAGTTTAATTTATTATGTCTATGCTCACTGTAACTCTCAGTGATCTTATCCAAGCTTCTTCGTATTCTATTTAGTGGACATATAGATAAACATTAAATGACCTTAATGGGATTTTTCTTCTTTTTTTTCCCCACTGCAGATTTTATTTATGTTTGGATACATTTGAATTTCCTATGGTGGAAAGTGCTTTTTCTGAATTTTTAGTAATTTTTCTCTTTGTTATCAGGCAATAGCTGTCCTGAATTTTCAACCAATAAACACACTTATTGGTTCTTGCTAACAACCAAAGTCTCTTTCTTTTTGAGTAAAATATTTTATCTATGTTTATATGTTCCTGGCAGAGGTAGCGGTGTGGATGAATGAATTGGACTGTACTAAATTGTTAGTTTTTTTGTGCTTGGGCAGCCAGGTTGGTACTTGCACTAGGTGCTCAGGCAAAGCTTGAATCTGTGCCTGGTGCTGCAGAGTATGCATTGCCATTTTCTACTCTTGAAGATGCTCGCGTTAGTATATGTACTACTGGGCATTATTTATTCAGTAATTACTTCAAACAGTAATGCAGCATGTAAATTACAATAATTGGTATTGTCTTGGTCTTCTTGAAATTCAGATGGTTGATGAAAAACTTAGAGCATTAGAGCGCCAGAACTTTGGTAAGGACTCTCAAATACGTGTGGCTGTTGTGGGATGTGGTTACTCTGGAGTTGAGCTGGCTGCCACTGTATCTGAAAGACTGCAAGATAAGGGTATCGTGGAAGCAATTAATGTGCAAAATACAGTTTTGTCTAATGCTCCGGTTGGCAATAGAGAAGCAGCAGTTAAGGTGTGCAAATTTTCTAATTAATTCTGAAAAAAGTGTTTCTGCTCTGAGGTATATTTTACTTGTTAAATTCCATTTTATGCACAGAGACTAGTTAACTGAAACATGTATGTTCCCTCCACCATCTGGTTTCATTTAGAATGATTATCACATCAGCTTCTTTTGTGATAAAGTAATGTTCAAGTAATTTTCAGATATGGCATGACACTAGGTCTAGTTCCAAAGAATCTGAAAGGCTATGGGCTTCACCATGTTTGTCCTCTCGTCAGTGATTGATTGTGGCAGCTGTGTCTAGGTTTAGTAGTAATAAATATATTGATTACAGCCATCTTTTAATTTTTTTTCTTTTTTTAAGAAGCCTCTTTTCCTTGTGTAACAGTTGTAGTAGCTGTCACTGGAGCATAGATGGTCTATGATACTAATTTTGAATGCGCCCCAGATTATACGTTCTACTTGTATTTAGTTTCTTAGGCAAACAGCATATTAAGCCCTGTGCAACAATCCTGGATGTAGACATGACGTTTAGTAACAATCCTGCATATCCAATGCACAAGTGTGTACTTTTTCTGAGAGAATTGCCTTGCATGGGTAATGCTCTTTTTGGGTGGGTAGTACTTTAAGAATATATTTGGGGGATGCTCTTTGAGAGTAGGTGGGACTTTAAGAACCTATTTGGGCTTCAATGTTTAACCATAAGAACAAGCAAGCTGCAGGTAGGTCATATGAAAGTTGATTAATGTTCTGAGAGAAAACATGGCTGAGAGTACAGTAGATTAAGGTCCAAATATTCAGGTAGACTATTTAAGTGGAGTGATCAAACAGGGTCCTATTATTCCTTTTAATATATGAAGGTATATCAAGTTTAAGTTGTTGGAAGTGTCCTCGTCTACAATAGACACCAACATATGAACTTTTATATATGTATGTCTTGAGGTAAAGTCATATGTACAAGCTGATACAATTTAGTATGAAAACCAGATAATGACGATTGAAGAACCTCTAGAATCAGATAGAAAGAGATGGAATGTTAAACGTCTCATCCTTGTAGTACTTTCTGTTATCACTCCCAAATCCCTTCAGTGGCATGTTGAGATTATAATTAATACAAGAACTAGTTAAAAGAGATCCATATACGCTTCTGGTTTCAAAGATAGAGGAATCACAATTCATGATAATCACCTAATGAGTGTAGTTTCAATTATATTTTGTCACACCTGAATCTTGGCCGTTCAGTATATAACTTACCTGATTAGATATTTTTATTTTTATTTTTTTTGGGTAAGTAAGATTATATTAATTGCCAAGGCAGTGTTACAGAATAAAAGGGGCATACCCCAGGCACCAACAATAACCCAATAAAACACAAGTCTATCATGCAGTCAAGTCATGATTCAAAACGCAAGATATTTTGAACTCTTTCTAAGAAGAATATGAACTTGCTGTTGCATTAAAGCATCCTAGCTCTCTGTCATGCAGTCAAGTCATGATTTGAGCTTTTCAGTTTGTGAAAATACAGACTGGTTGTGAGAGTTTAACCTCTCAAGAAGATATTTTAGCACAAGACTAGATTTATAGTCTTGTTACCAGGTTCATAGGTTTTCCCTTTTTTCCTACTTATATTTCTACCGATGGTGTAGTTACTTATTCTTATGCTAGTTCTTAGTCTGAATTATTTTGTCTATACACCATAGCTGATTCTTTCTGGCTAAGAATACTACTTTTTAATAGTCTTTACGTGGTTCGTTATATTTTTTCTTAGTTGCCAAACTTGGTGACATCATATAACTTGTTATTCATTCATTAATAAGGTAATATTTATGTTGCAGGTTCTCTCATCCAGAAAAGTTAAACTTTTACTGGGATATTTTGTCCGTTGTATTAGAGAAGTAGACAAGTCTGGAATTCATGATAAGGAAACAGCTAAAAGTCATAGAAACCTAATACTAGAGCTGCAGCCAGCTGAAAGGGGTGTACAAAGTCAAATGTTGGAAGCTGATCTGGTTTTGTGGACTGTTGGTACAAAGTCTTTACTTCCTCTGCTAGAACCCTCTGACAAGCCACATGAAATTCCTCTTAACGCCAGGGGACAAGCTGAAACAGATGAAACTCTTAGGGTTAAGGGTTACCCACGTATATTTGCTGTTGGTGACTCATCTGCTTTTAGAGATAGCAGTGGGAAGTTGCTTCCGGCCAGTGCACAGGTACGGTGGTGATTGTTTCTTTTTCTTCTTCAATGATTGGAATAAAGGAACAAAAGCTACTGTTTCAGCTAATAAGTACTAATGTATCATCTCATTTACATTTTCTAATCTTTCTGAAATTAGAGTCTAAGTTTTCAACCATAGATTCTGGTGAAACAAGTTGTATTTGTTTTGAAGTGATATTTCCTTTATATGATTAAATTCTAAGTTTCTCGAGCATATTTCTCATTTCTGTGTGGAATATTGTGCAACCATCATAAAGTCTTGTCGGTACCAAAGCTAGGATTCTGCCAAAAGCGTCCAAAATTATTTTTGAGCCTGTAAATAGGATATCAACTTGTGATTCCAAATAAAAGATACGCATGTAAATATGCTTTCTACTTGTGATTCCAAATAAAAGATACTAACTCCTATACCCTTGTAAGAGAGCTTAGATTTGCACACTTAAAACCAATTATGCAGTCCAACAATCAAACGTTATAATTTACTTGGTTAGAGGGTTTTTTAAGGCCACAATTGTTTTGTAGTTTATTCCCACCTCTGTTCTAGATTCCTTTCTTGCTCTTTGGATGTGAGCTGCTCACTTTTTGGCTAATTTCTTCTCCATCATCCTGAAAAATGATTCAAAGTGAATTTGTTAGTATTTTCATCCTGGATGGTATGACAGTTGCACAATATATTTCTCCATATCTTGTCCATATGACCTACTTGATAAAAATATGTATATGCAGTTATGCACCATTGTCATATTGTATTCAAATCTAATGTTTTTTATTGCAACATCTTTCTTAGGCTGTTATTTTGACATGTCAATCTCAAATAGCTTACCTAGTAGCCAATCAGTTTCCTTGATTACTAGCAGGAAAAATTATGAACATTTATATTGTAGGGTAAAAATAGCAAAAAATTATGTTTATAATAGATTCCCACGCTTGTCATTATCTATACGTGCTATCAATCTCAGGTGGCATTCCAGCAAGCTGATTTTGCTGGTTGGAATCTATGGGCTGCAATCAATGACAGACCTCTGCTGCCGTTCAGGTTAAGATGTGAAGTTTCTAGATATGGATGCTTTGTCATACTATAGCGTGACCACGTTTTCATCTTTTCATAGTCTCTTTCAAATTATACATGTTGCTGTGACAACTCAGGCTTGAATCAAAAGGGGCTTATCCTCTGCTTGCAGAGGTAAAGCTGTGTATGGCTGACCTTTATGATGCCATGAAATGGTGGATGGCTTATGGACTTGTTTTCCCTTGATTTTCTATATGACTAAAGAACATAAGTTGACTACCAAGGTGTGCAATTGATGATAGAATACTGTGGTTATCACTTATGATAAGAATCCTAACAATCATAACGCACAAAAATTCTATAATGGATAAACATCTAAGTTGATAGAGAAAGTAATCATTGAGCCCATCTTGCATCGGAGGCTATCAATGCAGTGCTACTGGAAACCATCAGTACCATGATTATGGGTTCAGAATACCAATTATTGCCTGCTGGTAGAAGATGCTGTGTATGCAATCTAGTCAATTTTGACAATTCTGACAGCTTTAAGCGCTTGAGACATGCACGTAATTTCTTTTTGTTTTTCCCTATATCAGAAAGTTAAGTTACACAGACAGCATCTTTCTTCCTGTAGTCGTGGCCTGCAGTATCTTAAGTTGCTGAAGCTTGATTGCTATTCTTTCTCTAATAATGCTGATTAGAGTTCACATTACAGGTTTCAGAATTTAGGTGAGATGATGACTCTTGGGAGATATGATGGTGCTATTTCACCAAGCTTTATTGAGGGCCTAACGCTTGAAGGCCCTATTGGTCATACTGGTATGTCTAGTCCTTCGTTACCTTGACAGTTTTTGGCTCCCTACTCTTTCTATGATTGAGCTATGTTGTTTCACTGATATTGCAGCAAGAAAATTGGCATACTTAATAAGATTACCAACTGATGAGCACCGTGTAAAAGTGGGGTTTAGTTGGTTGGCAAAGACAGCAGTTGAGTCTGTTGCATTTTTGCAAGACAACCTCACAAAAGTAGTTTCAGGTTCATAGACTTGTGTATCTCTCTCTCTCTCTCTCTCTCTCTCTCTCTCTCTCTCTCTCTCGCTCTCTCTCTCTCTTTAATATCTGTTATTTAAGTTTTTGAACATTTATTGTAACATATGTAGCAAAAAGAAAGAGATTATCATGAAATAAAGGGACAAATATCAAGCTCTGATTTTAAACATTTTAGAAATTTATTTCTTTCCCCCTTTTCTCAATGTTTTAAAACTCAAACCGTTAATTGAACTGGTGAAGTTACCGGGTCGAGGCTCAATCGGTTGGACCGATTCAATTCCGGTTCAATAATTATACACACACACACCTGTGCTAAGGCTAAGATACTCCACAGATATCACATGATAAAAAGTTAAATATTTCTACACACACAAATTTTTAGAACTATAAATTTAACCAAATAAATTTATCTCAATTATACCTATCATTATAAAAATTTTAGACCCTTCACAAACCATCTAACATGCAATAATTTTCTGCTATAGAATATATAGATCACTCAAATATTGCATATAAGAAAATTCTTAATTACTAACTTGGTGCGCAATGCTTCTAATCTCCACTCTTGTTTGTGTGTGTCCACCACATATTATGGACTTAAAAATGTTCATCAAATCAAAAAACTGGTTTAGCGGTTTTGTGCATTTGCATGGTGATATTCATGATATATCAATTGTAGGATGCACAAGTAATTGGTTCATTGAAGACTTTAATTTAATTTAACATAATTGTTGTAGTAGTTGACAAATTTACATCTATACTAGAATTGTACTCCATCAATTTATACCAAATATTTGTACGAATTATATAATTGGATACCAACTTTTTTTTTACAACACAGGAAATATTTCAACTTTGACAGACTAATTTCCCTGTGCCCACCCCGCTTAAGGGGCAATTGGATACCAACTTGTTTATGCCCTTTTGTTGCTGGCAGGCCCTAGCGCCAAGACCAAGGCATGTCTCTATCAGGTTGGATCTATCAGGTTGGATCATTTGCTATTATACACCACCAGGCCACCCCAATGATAAAACTTAAAAAAAAAAAGTAAAAAAGAAAAAATAAAGAGTCAACAAACAGGTAGAGCTGAGAGAAAGTCGTCTACCAAATCAAAACGCTACACTATTGCAAAGCCAATTCCGATTCTGCAGGAAACAAAGTGCAAAAACGTTTGTTTGCTTTTGATGCCAAAATTCAAAGAGAGAGTTTTGGTACTGGAGAGTGGCGAAAGTGACATGCAGAATATAAAAAAAAAAAAACCTCTAAACAAAGGACCCAAAAGTCTCAGAAAGAAAACGTCACCAGCAAGGGAGCTAATTAGAATCTAATTAATAGCAAGATTAAACAATTGTAAGTTATATAATCATATTATTACAACGTTTAATAAAACACATCCCTCTTAAGCAATTCATCAAACAACTGGCGAGCCAACTTGAAACACTCATATTTCACTAAATAAATGTAATGCTTCTAGCCAGAGACCCAACAAAGACATCATCAATTGTTGAAGTTTCACAAGAAATAGAGTAAAATTGAATTTTTTTTCTCTGAAGCTTATATAACAGTGGATATATTTTAAAATCAACTCAAAATATTTAATTGAACCCATAATTCTAAGTTAAATAGGAAAAATACAGACCATAAAAAGCATATATACATCAACTAACCAACTAAGAGCAAAAAAAAAAAAAAAAATGGAAAGAAAAGGTAAACTAACCTAGTAAATTGGTAATAGCTTGAAATTTTAGATTCTAACTATGTCGTGCGCTTCAACTTTTGTAAGAACAACTGGTGCTTCAACTTTTGAAATGAAAACAAAAAAAAATTGAAGTCTTTGGAGATTGAAGAAGAGAATTGAAATTGGGACTTTTGTCTTGAGAGTTGACTGAAAGAAGGAAACCAGAGAGAGCCAAAGAGGCTGCGATAGCAGTATTTGCTATTTGAAGAGAAAACTCTTTGGTTTAGGGTTGGTACTTAGCAGTTGACCGAAATAAGGAAGTCAAATGTTTTAAAAATAAAAAACTGTGGTTCATAGTTTTATACAATTTGAACGGTTTGAACGGTTTTTTTCGATTTTGATCGGTTCTTATGTCAGGTCAAACTAAGATATGAATCGGACCGGAGCTATGACCGGTTCGTGATTTGACCGGTCAAACCAGCCGGTCAGATGCAGTTTTTAAAACATTGCCTTTTCCCCTGTCTTTCGTTTGTGAATTCTTAATCAGCAGTCATTGTACATTCACTGAATATGCTATCAAATAGGTTGAGCTCATGGTTCAAAAAATTGGGTTTTGCTTTGTAAAATGGGAAAATTGTAGAAACCTCCCCTGAAACTACTGACAGTTGCACTGAGCTCCCCTCTAAGTTCTGAAATGGCAGATAGCACCCCTCAACAGGAACATTAAGTTGCAAAATCAGTCCAGGCAGCTTCAATTCCCATTAAAAAATTAGCTGTACAAGTGAGATAAAAAATTTGTTCCAAATTTGCCCTGATGTTAGTTGACAAGTAGTATTAACAAGGGAGGGGCTTTTTCATTAAGCACAAGGAAGTTCATGGGGTATAAATGCAACAACATGCTTCCAGATGATGACCTGCAACAACTTCATTTGCTGAGAAACCAACGGCTACTTAACGGCTAATTGATGTAACTAAGGCACTAGCTTATAAACGATGGTCAGTAGCAAAATGAATACCAGAATCTGGACTCATGTATGCAGCAGCAATTTTCTAGCTCAAAACACAGCTTGCTTGATACTCAGTTTGGCAGTTTCAAGTCATATTGCAGAAATCAGAAAATGGCTTCTTCCAGCCACAGGAGAACATCATGGAACTCTCCTACATCCTTCACAATACAAAACAAATATTGCTGGTGCAATAGAAAGGCAACATTGAAGATTTCTGAGTCTGAAAACAACCCCAACAAATTATACTTTTTTTGTGCAAAATGCAAGTACTTCCAGTGGTATGAGGGTCCAAAAGAAGAAGAGGTTAATAGTAGAAATTATGACACCAATTCAGTGCCACAATCGCACCTACAGCAACAAAGGTCTATGGCTGTTAGAAGGGAAATGCCAACTGTTCTGACAAGTGCAGTGGCTATACTTTTTATCATCAATCTCATACTTGTTGCTGTTTATGTTTTCATCCATATTGTGAAGTCAATAGGCTGATGCTATCCAGAAATGTACATTAGTGATGAAGTAGATATAGCTGCAGTTCGAATTTATATGTAAGACATAGGAGAGGAACAAGTTCCTTTCATCATGTATGCAGCAGCATTTGTAGTTTACAATATAAATGCAAACCAGAGTTCTGTTTATATCTACTGTCATCAATACAAAATCACTTGTTACCAACAATACAAAACAAAACAGTCACAGAAGCATACTTGTATTACAAGATTAATGCATTAATACAAGAAGTCTGATCAGAATTCAGTAATTTGAAGTACTACAAAAGTGAAACACAACAGGCAAGTAATAGCAGAGCATGACTGAGCAATCCACAAAAGGTTCAAAACACCATCTGAACCATTAAATCACTTAGAACAGATGGTGAGGATTGCAATGTCGTGAGAGGCAGAAACATGTCTAAAACTGCCACAGTAGAGTACAAAATAGCTCTGTTATGTACCTAATTAATGGCATACTACTGAGTTGATACTTTCAGCAGTAAGCATTCACTTGCCAAAACTATAGAGATAGTATCAGAATTGCATACTAAAACTGCTATTGTTGCTAACATTTGTTGAGTGCAGTGTTGTAGCTGCATTGATGGATTCAGATGCAGGTGTAGCAACTTGAAATGTAGCAATTTGCTGATGACCAGCTTGTTCCACAATTTGAGTGATCTGAGCAGTATTTGAGTAGTTTCTCTTGCTGCTCCCTCTAGCAGATGCTCCAGTATTGCTTAAAGGTCTTCCTCTCTGCACAATCACACATGTTGAACATTACACTCAAGCATTTTATTGAAGCATATCATAAAAGCTACTCATTCAACTGCACCTTTTTCTTTGAAGTGGTTGCTGTGCTCTGATTCTGCACATGCACATTCACAGTTGCAGGTGCAGGTTGAGTTGAAGGAGAAGGATTGCTGCCTTGGCTTGAGTGTACAACTGGAACATTGCCAGAGACATGATCCTAGCAGTAAACATTGACAAGTAATATTAGTTTCAACAAGGCATGTACTATAAATGTTACAATCAGAATCTTAAATAAGTTAACAAAATCTTACCCAAAGAGTTGCTCCTGACAGGCCCGTGTTTGCAGTCCCTCTTCCTGGTTTGCCTCTTCTATAGCTCTGTTGTTAAGGAACAAGCTAATTGTAAGTAATGAATTAATATAAAATAATCACATTCAGTAGCAATTGCAGCACATATAGCACTTGCTGGCCAGTAGTTCTGTTGCCATTCTTCTTATTCTGGACAGGTGCTCCTTGACATGACCTCTTGTTGTGACCAAAAGAGCCACAGTTTCCACACTTGATGTAGCAATGTCTTTTTGGTTGTGACACAGACTGTCCTTCATCATGTTCCCTTCTCTTTTTAGTCTTTGGTCTACCTGGAGCTCTCCTTAATGGAGGAGGCAGGACTATTACAGGTGTAACATATGGCATAGGTGGCCACATTTTCTCATCAGGAATTGGATGAATCATACTTGAATATGTCTTTAAGTACTTATCTCTTGAGAACCAATGCTCACAGTAGGATTCCAGCTTTTCTCTCTTGTAGATAATCCCTAGTGCAGCATGTTTACAAGGAAGGCCTGAAATTTGAAATGCTCCACAATCACAAGTTTTAGCTGATAAATTGACTATGTAGGACCTGTTCATATCCCCCACTTCAAATACATTAGTAGAAGCCATAGTGAGTTCACATTGTCTTGATGCTTGTCCTATTTTTTGTAGTTTACCAACCATCTTTGGTGTGATGGCAGTGGTGAGCATGCACCCTTTCTGATATCGCTTATGCATTTTCTTCATGAACTTCTTCCTCAGCCCATCAACAAGTGTCAAGATAGGCTTCCCTCTGAACTCACCTATCCATGCATTGAAGGACTCAGTGCAGTTATTTGTGACATGATCACATTTTAGTCCAGTATTGAAGGTATATCTGCACCATGTTGTTTTAGGAATTTTGTCCAAGTATTTTCATGTTTCTATGTTTAACTCCTTTATGCTAGCCATGGCTTCATTATGTCCTGCAACATCAAAGCTTTTTGCTGCTCTCCAGAACAAGTTACTAAGCAGAATACCAAGAAATTGAGCTTTAAAATTACTGCAGATATGCCTACAGCAATGTCTTCCACTAGCAACAGGCACTTTCTCTTCATAAGCTATATTCAAGCCCTGAAATGATCACCAAAACATGCAAACAAGTTACACTAAAAAATACAGAATCATTGACAAGTACATAAGCATTCCAGAATCTGGATGCATAACAGAATCAGAATAATGTTCAAGGCCTGTTGTGAAGCTCACCTTTTGCCTGTCACTCATGAAGGTTAGAGGACCATGAAAACCACTTTCTGAAGTAAATGGCCCAAAAAACTCCTCAAAGTAATGAAAAAACCAACTCCAGGTTTCTTTATTTTCAGCTTCAGCCACAGCAAATGCAATAGGAAAAATGCTATTGTTAGCATCTAATGTGACTGTTGTGAGAAGCACACCACCATAAGCACCTTTTAAAAAACATCCATCAAAACCAACAAAAGGTCTACAGCCTTCAACAAATCCACTTCTTTGAGCTTTGAAACTAATAAACATTGTGAGAAATCTAGGCTCAACAAGAAGAGTAGGCCTATCATAATGTATTTTGCAGATACTTTGTGGGTTGTATTTCCTGATCAGCTCTGCATACTTTGGCAATTTGGCATACGATTCAATGTGATTGCCTTCAATCTCATTTCTTGCTTTAATTAGTGCTCTATACATCTGCCATTTGCTTGGATGCACACCATACTTAATCATCTCAGCTTCTACCCCTTTGGTGGACATGTTGGGGTGAATTCTCCTGACTAGAACTAGTTTCTTAGCAATCCAGTCAGCTGTAGCTTCTGTGTTCTTCCTGTCCATCACACATGTGTGTTCACCTTGATAAGTCTTAATCATAAAGGTCATGGAATCTAAAACTGGTGATGCATGGATTCTCCATTTGCATCCTTCAACACCACAAACAGCAGTGACTCTGCTATTCTCATTCTTCAGTCTCATAATTGGAAATCCTTTCTGAATTACATAGTCCTTTAAAGCTGCTCTAAATGCATCGACATTAGTAAATAGTTCACCTTTCTTAAACTCTATCTCTACTTTTGGGTTGTACGTCCACAGTTTTGATTTCAAAGCTTGCTGAACAGGGTCAGTTTCTTCTTCATTTTCAGAATAAGGAACTAAGGCACTCTCCTCAGTGTCATCAAAATCAGAAAATGACATGTCAGATTCACCACTATCGCTATGAACATCTAAATCTTTCTCATTGTCACTATCCATGCTGTGCAGCCAGCTTGAATCAGAGCTGGAATCACTATATTCACCCTCAGAATCATCAATGGCAACAACACATACCTTGTCCTTTTTCTCTTAAGTTCAAATCAGTGTTATGACCATTTTCATTTATCTGATTAGCTTTATAAGATGGAATAACATCCATATCCTGCACATGCACATTAATCATTCTTCCACACTTATGCATTTCGAACATTTCATGTACACTATCATCATCTGAAATATCAAACATACGATCTGTCTTAGGAATCTGACACCTCATATGTATTAACTTATTCAGATGCCCAGGGACTTCACCGAACACCTTCTCAGCAACATCAAATAGTAGATTAAGGTAACAGTAACCAATTGGATCGATATTTGGAATTTTCACTTGTTTCTCCTCATAGTGAACAGCTATATTATAAGTAGAAAAAAGAGCCATCCTAGGTTTCAAAAGTGACAGAAACTGAGCAATGTAAGTAGCAAATAGCAGACAACTGTATCTAGTTTAGACACTTATGTCTACACTGATGACTAGTCATGAACTCAAGACTATTGTAGCATTCACTGAGTTGATACAAGTCTTAAAAGATCGAAAAATAGATCATGATCAAAACATCCATTGATAAACATGTCTAAAACAACATGAATAGCAGAGTACAGCAGCTCGTCTAAAACCAGCTACAATATCATCATATTTGGCATTGATTATTACTGACAATAACATCACATTTGTTTCTGATCATTACTAACACATTCAACTCATAATGGAACAACAACCATGCATTCACATTCAACTCATAATGGAACAACAAACATGCATTCACTGCACTCAGTATTCAAAAACATGATCATACAAGAGCTAAAGTACAAATTTATTTACCTACTTCACTTCAGTTCTTGCAAATTGACTGCAGTTGATGCTCAAAATTGGTTCCTAGCTCACGGTCACATATGCTATTTATCTCTCACGGACAATCAGCCTCCCATGAACTAAGCCAGAGTTCCAATTTTCTTCTCTTATGTTTCCTTCTCTCAATGGTCAGAATTTTATCTGCAAGGCACACTCTCTTATGCTGCAAGTAGGCAGCTTGTCACCTTAAGAGCAACTTGTAACAAATTGGCGCCAATTCATGGCGCCATCTTCCTCAGCAATTGCCGCCCTGTTCTTCCCTCTAAAACTAGTCTCACACTAAAGCATACTCTTAATCAAAGCTGGACGGAGACTGCAGCTTGAGTTAGTTAGTTAGTTAATTAAGAAGTTAATTAACTAGTTACATAATTAGTTAAGCATCTAAAGTTAATTAGTTAATTATCTATTTATGTCAGCAGATAATTAGTTAATTAATTAATTAGATTATTAGTTATTTAGTTATTTAGTTAAACTATGCATAAATAGTTAATTTAGTGTAAACTACAATTATCAAAATGACAAACGTTTTATTGGGTTTAAGTCATCACATTCTTTGGTAAAATTAAATTTCAGTGAGGGTATTTTAGTAAATTGACCATGAAGAATCTATTAAATTGTGTCCACCTTTTTTTAGGGAGGTGATTGCTATTTCAAAACTCATAGGGGAGGTCAATGCTATTACCATAAAACTCAGGGGAGGTTTCTGCAATTATCCCTTGTAAAATTGAGTATGAGGTGTGAAGCAATTCAACTGAAAAATTCTTCCATCTGTTGGCAGTTTATCATTCCTTAAGCTCGATTCCATAGTTTGTTCATTTGATAACATATTCGGGAAATTGACAAATTTGTTGTGTGATGGTTAATCGTAGAAATACATAGGAGTTTGACATCCAAACTCAAACGGTTAGTGGTAACATGTTTCAAAGGTTGTAGCTTATACTTCAGAAAATGAAAAGGAGGGGGGGATGGTTCATGGTGATGGCTAATCGAAAATACCCGAAAATTTTTTATATATCTTAATTATTATGGGTCATTTTTAATTAATTTTAAACGAAAGATATTTCGTTTACTTTCAAAAAAACAAAAAAGAAGCGTATTTCACGTTTATTTTTCTTTAGAAAAATTTGGAAGTTGGCAGCTTAGTAGCATAAAAATTTAAACTCTAGAAGTTGATATCAATGGACTTCAAAATTTAATTCGCAGTCACAACTTCAAAAGCTGTGTTTTATTTATCTTTTTTAAAAGATAAAACTATATTTTCAAGTTAAGCAACTTTCAAGAAACAATGTGTTAGGGATACTGTACAAAGCAACACATTATCCAAAAAAAAAAAAGAAGTAAATTTCAAGTATTGTATTGGCTTGTTTGTGAAATTCTGCGTATCATTGAAATTATAACCACTTTCCAATAAACAAGCATTTGCAGCCCAATTAAGCAATGGATGCTAGCAATCGTTTGAGGTTTAGTTATAGAATGGGCTTCCTTGTTTGACCCTCCATCCAATCAGAAAAACAAACTATGGACAAAATTAAGTCAAATAAATATGAAATAGAACAGAGCATCTGATGAAGCTCACACTCAACATGGTCTGCAGTGGAGCTTTTGTATGATGTTTTATAGTTAAAAAAATTTATTGCCAGCAAAAGTTCACTTTTACCTTAGAAGTTTTATTGCAATGTTACTTTAAGGGTAATTACAGCATATCTACTAATACCAACTTCTTGGGGCTTATTTTGTAGTAAAATGATATGAATTAGTGGTGAAAATACTAATTTAGAAAGTTCTATAATAGTACTTAGTCCTAGCATTCAACATTCCTTGGTAAGGAGAAATAGAGTCATTTTCTTTTATTGTATTTGACAACGTGATACACTTCATTGTGAGTTAAACACAAAATTGGAATGAAATTATATCATTTTAAAAGTAGATTTTATTTTTCAACTAAATTTAACAAGATAAGGCAATCTACTTACAAAATACGAATCATGGTACGTAACGATGCCCTCTTTAGTTGCGTTAAGCAAAAATTGAGTGTTTCATGATTCTAATCACGATAGTTTAATGCAAATTCAAGGTGGATATTCCACCATTTCAAATTTGAATGGTGGAGATTGTATTTTGGACTATCCACAAAAGTTGGCAAGCCCCTTACATGAACAATGCCTATAGACAAATGAGTGTGTTAGTATCTATAGTTGTTCTCTCTCCCTTTCTCTCTCTCTAGGTAGAATAAAAGTTTGAGTGAGTTCGATTTCGATCACCACTCGAAATCTATAGTTCAATTGGTGATTTTGTTAGATGTGATTGGTTTAATCAACGCTTAATAGAGCGATTTTCACCAAGAATACAAAAGAAACAATTTCATTCCTTTTATTCCCACGTCCATGTTTCAAGTCAATTGATGGATAATTTGTATAACAAAGAGCGAATTACACTATACAGCACCATCGTTACTTAAATGTCTTGTAATCGGTAGCTCAATTGGTGATTCAGTTAGATGTGATTAGTTCGATCAATGCTTACTATCACAATTTCACCAGGATTACACGAGTAATAATCTCATTGCTTTTCACTTTAATCCTCATTTCAAGTCAATTGATGTTACAAATTGTGAAGTATCCTATACATTACCTTTCATTACTTAACGTCTCATAATCGATAGCTTAATTAGTGATTCGGTTATATGTGATTGGTTCTCGATCAATGCTTACTATTGCAGTTTCACCAAGATAACATGGGTAATAATTTCATTCCCTTTCACTTTAGTCCTTGTTTCAAGTCAATTGACGGATAATTTGTGTTACAAGTGAATTACCCTATGCATTACCTTTCATTACTTAAACATTTGTAATCTGTAGCTCAATCAATGATTCTGTTATATGTGATCGATTTGATCAATGGTTACTGTTGCCGTTTCACCACGAGAAATAATTTCATTCCAATTGTTTTCGCACCCTCGTTTCAAGTCAATCAATGAATAATTTGTATTACAAATAGTGAATTACTGGCCCTCAATACCTTTCATTACTTAAACGTCTCATAATCCGACAAGGATGCCAATTGAAGCTAATGGCAGTGTTTGTTAATTTCAATTCAAATCTGCTTCACAATATACTTCATATACATACACACACACACACACACATATATATGCACATTTATACACCCACACACATTTATATTTGCGTATATATCTTTTCATTCACCACTTGTATTCTCATTGTAATTACAACTTCCACTTCAATTATGACCACACAATAATGTCCGTTTGTTTTATGAGATTATCTTATATTGATTAACGTCTTTCTATCTATATATAAAGCAAGAGGCATGACCTTTGGTGTTAATTTTTTTTTTTATTCTTTCTATATCAATTTTACCCTCATGTAAGCAATGATTTACACGTAATTACCACAAACAAAAATTTGGCAATTATTAAATTTCAATAACTTTCAACAACTTCTGCTATTTTAATAACCTCCAACGACTTCTACTATTTTAATTTTCCACATCTTCTTCTTCTTCTTTTTTTTTTTCAAAGATTAGACTTCTAATTACTAGTATTCTTTCATTATAAAGAAACTATTTGTCTGGTGTGCACACCCATCGATGTGCTTTTTCCACTAGTTGTATTTTTCTCGAAAACCGATAGAAACACACACACCAGTTAGATTAGAAACACTAAGGAGTCATCGTCAAATTGAGTCAGAAACTAATCTAAGTGATACCTACTACGAAACCCTGTTCAACTAATTGGTGACAGAACAAGGCCCCATTGGACCTTAAACCCAGGTTGAAGAACCCACAATCTTTCGATGTGGGACGGAAGCCCCATCCCCCACCCCTCCCGAGCGCACCCTCACCAAATAAATGGTTTGCTTTTTCTCGGAAACCGATAGAAACACACACACCCAGTTAGATTAAAAACACTCAGGAGTCATTGCCACTAGTTGTATACATTGCCATTTTACAGCATAATTGACCATTCTTTTTCCTCCTGGCTAGCCCTCCTGTTATGCTGTTACTACCTTTTTTTTTCCCCGGCCATTTCATTCGTTTCAGCCACATTCTGCTTCTTTTTTCACCATCAACATTTTCTGCTACATGACTGGCAACAAAAACACATTATGTATAAGAATCAGAAAAGAAGAACAAACAAAAAGACAAGTGAAACCACCATTGCGTAATTTCACACGCTGGATAAATGAATCCACAAAAGGTCCTGAAGCATGCAATGTACTCCAGGTAGAACAAATTAAATGAACTTAAATGATTTTCTTGCTATGAATTTAGTATCATGTTATGTGGAACACTTTCCTTTTCAGCATTTTAAAAGTACTAATGAGGAATCCTCACATTTGTGAGGTTTGTTTCAATGGCTCAATTCTCTACCCATGCTGTCACGCATCAAAGTAGAATAAGAGAGAAAAAACCTACCCAAAAACCATTTCGAGCTTCTGCATTAGGAACTACCTATGATTGCCGTAACCACCAAAATGTGCAGGGCAAGGTAGTCTCCTGACAGGTAATGGACAGCCCTTTCACCACCAAACTCATGAAAGCAAACAGAGATGATACAAACTGCGTTACACTCCAATTTTATCAAACAAATTAACTCTCATAGGTCAAATAATTTGCGGCTTCATTTCCATAGGGATCTTTCTTCAGTGGAGCACAAACAACACAGGCCTCATAAACTTATCTGCATGCTTCTGATTCCCATTGCTAAGATTACTGCCATATTTAGGAGTCAAGAATGTCAATGGATAAAAGGGGATGCAAACTTTGACTAGCTCTTTCAACATGGGTTTGAAATTTACAAGAAGAAAAGGCGCCGATCATTCCTCCTGCCTCAGGAACAAGGAAGAAATTATATTGTAAACAAGGATAACCATTTTTTTTCTTTTAAAGGATAACTTAACAACCAATCCAAGAATATAACAATGGAACCATTAAACAAGCAAACAATTAGAGTCTGTCCTGAGGCCGTTCTCCAATAACAATGCAATGAATGGGGTAAGGCAATGTATATGTAGAACCACAGTTGCAAACCAGCTGCACAACAGATAAAACAAACACAAACTTATTTGAGCATCAAAATATTGCTAAGCTAAGAAAATAAAGGTTGTCATACCTAGTTCCACAATTTAACAACCAACAAGGTGGAAAGCCAGAATTGTCCCAATTGAAAAGTTCAACAGATTCCTAATAATGGAGAAGTAACTAGCATGGATATGCCAAAACTATGGCAAGGGGCAAGGTAAGACTCCATGAATAACATTTCAAGATATGTTAACCAAAAGTGACTCACTTTTTCTCACTGGTGGAGAACTTCTGAGAATGGACCATGATTAACTAATGAAAATGCACAAAAGCTCCTTACTCACAGCAGACAATTGGCAGATATTTGGAGGCCCTTGAACTTTAACTTGTGCTCAGATCTCCGGTACGATCTATTTGTTAAAATTTCAGAACTAGAAGATAGAGGATAAAGAGATATCGTAAGGTTCTAGAAGATCAGCATATAAATATATACTATCACATTACTAACATCAATTTTGAAGCTAATGAAATAATCAAATAAATTCGGAAATAGTAGATTCAACTTATTAAAAAGCTAAATACCATCATGAAAAGCTGTTAATGCAAACGAAACAAAGGATCTAAATGGCTTTCTGTAACCAGCTAGAGAGGAAAGTTCATTAGATTTTGGAAGATTTTACTGGATGTGCTACCTAGGGTGCACATAAAAATTCATTACAAAAATTCAGTACCTATTGCTCAGGATTTTAACATAGTAGCATAAAGACTTAATAGTTGACACACAGGATGAACGCCAAGGGTATGCTTAACAAATGCAAGTTGGAAAGGAAGTGGTGTTCTTTCCCCTTTTAAGTTTCCCTACTATGGTGTTCTTTATCCACTGTGGACTAATGAGTAGTTGAATATGTGCAATTTGGTTATCTTGAGAAGGGGATTTATTTATTTTGGGATTCCTATAATTTATGCATGTTTCACAATGAACCATTTCATCCTTACAAACTTATTTGGTTTACAGAAGATTCTTGACATTATTTTCAAGAGAAAGGTGCCCTTTTTGTTTCTTCCACTGATATGCTTGTAAATGTCTTATATCTGGCATTTAGATACTAAAGCTTTTTGGAATCAGAAGGTTCAGAAACTTTTTCAAAACAACAATTTGCTTCACTTATTAATTTTGTATAACCAAAGGGGACATAAATCATAGTTCCTTTCTCTGTTTCAAAAGGAAACACGAAACAAGAATGGTAAACAAGGTGACAAGAGATTGTGTCCTCTGCTTGCTTTCTATCTCCAATATTAGCATGTGTTCTCCTCAGTCAACCTATACAGAAGAAACTAAGTTGCACTGCAGAATTTGATTTCTATAGAACCTTTCTCTGTAAGACACAGTAAAACTACTATATATAGAGCTTACTTTCAACAACTTTTGAATATTAAAGAAAAGATTATTGAACTTAAAACATGAAAAGTTACATTATCACCAAACCATGAAGATGAATAAAGATTAAGGTATACCAATCAACTGGTGAAATCAGCTAACACAAGATGTGCAAGAAGTTTCTCCATCTCAATCTACAAGTGAAAGAGGACAGTAATCATTAACCAAAACAAAACTCACATGTACATCTACCAGCACCATGAATTGGCGTATTCATTTACCTCAGTGTTATGCAGATCATTATATTCTGGGTAGAGAAGGATCTGTAGGATCATTAACACCATAATATGTGAAAGTTAATAAATTAAATAATAGCTTCTACAGAGATTGGGGAACTTAGGCCGCTTTCTTATAAAGGCGGTAAGCATTCCAATGGTGCAGATGCCCAAGGTGTGATCAGAAGAAACACCTTGTCCAAGCAAACCATTAATTTCCTAGCAGATAAAGGATTCTGTGATACAAGAGCGGTGCTCATGTTAATAAGGAGTACAGCTCCCAAACTTTTCTCAATTTCACTAGTGGGGACAACAATGGTGTCCATCAGCTTCGCAGAAGGTCCATCTACTTCATCCATGATGTTGCCTTAACCAACTTTTAGAGTTTACGGAGATGGAATTAAGTAAATAAAAAAGATACCTACTGTAATCACAATATAATATTATTGAAACAAAAAGGTATAAGACATCAAATCTCAATCCACACCAACTTGCAGAAGAACGAAACCTTAACAATATCCTGACCAGAATACATAGCAAGTTGCAAAAGTTCAATAGGCACAAACAATTAAATATCTGCACAAACACCATGACAAATTATCAAAGGTCCCTCATACACTAAATGCCTGCTGAAACCAGGAATTCCAAGGATGGTTGGACAAGGTGATAAACATTGTATAGAAGGTTACAGCCAAATAATCAGCGGCAGACAATGTCACCAAGACTGAGTCAGATAACAGCAGAGACATCCTATGTTCAATTTGTGAAGCTTTAGCATGAAGGATGCAGCTAGACAATCTTCAAAAGTGACCATGAAAATTAGTTTCAGATATCAAGATATCATTATTTTCTCATAACATAAAGAAATAGAATTTCTATAAATAATGGATAAGCATCAAGATAAAATATGCTTTATCACATACCAACATGCAGACACAGCACACCAGAAAAAGTCAGAAACGCCCTATAGCACCAAAATGTTACCAAAAAGAGAAGATAAACACCCAATCAATGAATACAGGCTTCAAATAATTGCATTAGTCAGATGTCACTTAAAGGTGAAAAAAGTCTAAAAAACCAAAACCATCACTTCAAGCAACCTACCAGGGGACTTAGCTAATTCGACTAACCTTCAGTTCTAGATTGTTTAGCTAATTCGTACATGCTCCAAAGTTTCTATCCCACCAAAAACTCACCCCACGGGACACTCGTACACCACAGGTAAATTATGACACAACTAAGCAGCAGGTTAAAGAACATTGATCATTCAGATTAGTCAGAAGTAGCAGTAGGCTGCACTTATTGCCCCACACTTCAAAGGGGAAAAAAAGTGTGCATATCTCTTATGGGATGTAAAGCCACCTCTTAGACAAAGGATCTACACCACAGTCTCATACTTTTACATTGCAATACTTCAAATAATAAGTCAGAAAGATATTAATGTGGATAAAGTACCTGGACAAACCACAAAGCTATGCATCATATTCACAAACTTTTCAAAATTTGACTGCATCTCCTCCAGCCACAAAGTATCTATAGAGAATAAAAATCTAGTGCGACGTCTACAGCAACACTATCTGATGTTGATTTGAAAATAAGTAAAATAAATGTAGATAAAGCATCTTGACAAACCTACAGAACAAAATTAAAATGAAACATTGAGAAATGGATCAAATTTACAAGCCAAGGAACAGTATATATGCTTTTGGTTCACATGAATATTCATTTAGACAAGAACTATCACCATAAATTAGAAACTGACACTCCTCATGGTTCCCCTGTAGGAAGTCAATAGGACCACTAGTCTCCGCTAATGTAATCAAAATGTCATATAGGTTAAAAATGTTAACATTGATATTCAAATATTTCTTGATTTCCAATAATTACAAAAACTTTCATGCAACCGCTTTGTACAATTTAACATAATTAATAATTCTAAGACCCAATAAAAGTTGCTGCCAAAAAAAAAAAAAAACAAACACACACACTCTAAAATTACCACTTGGCAAGTGTAGGTCTATAAGTATATATCGGTCTATCATACTATGTCTTACACTGAATTTGAACAGCTTGAGATACCCGTCACTAGCAAGCTAATTCGCAGTCAACCTCACTGCAAATTATTACCCATTGAAGGGAGCAGATACCTCATCTACCATTCCCAATCACAATCTTTAACTTTGAAAAGAAATTAAGACAAATCAGACAACCTATAAACTCGAAGACATAAAATTGGATATAATTATGCAACATGTGTACCGTTGGGCTTCAACTATTTCAAAACAGTAAATTAATGTCATAGGATTGACCTTTCATCCACCGTGTGCATAGCAAGAACCTCTAATGGAATCAAGAAAAGAATTTCCAATTTGTATTAACATGGGCAGATTAAAGTATTCTAAATACACCAGAACAAAAGACAAAGGTCAATATCTCTTGTCATTAACTGACTATTTGCGTAACCCTTAGTTTCTCAAGTTTTTTTGCCAATGTCAGCACTGTATCTTCCTTCCCCTCATCAAGAAGAGCTTGCTTTAAGTTCTTAAACATTGGAGTTGGAGGTCTAATTCCCATATCTAACATCTGCTGAAAATATCTGCAGGCATCTTCCAATTTATTCTCATGGGACAAACTGTTAATCAATGATGAGAACATATGCATCCCAGGAAGGAATCCCTTAGCCTTCATCTGATTCCACACCCTCAAAGCCATATCTGTCCGCTCCTCATTGCAGAACATTCGCACCATAATCTCATATGTGCTAATAGTTGGCTCGCATCCTGGTTCATCATTCATTTTCTGGAAAACAGCATATGCTTCTTGTGTTCTATGAGCCTTAATAAGATGATGAAGTATTATATCATAAGTTCGTGAATTAGGACCAACACCACATATCCTCATCTCATCAACAATCCGGTAAGCATTATGGATTCGCATTGACCAACAATACGCCCCCACAACTGCATTGTACGTGGGTGCTTCAAGAGCATGACCACTAGTCTTGGCCAGTTCAAAAAACTTGAGGGCCTCACTCAACCTTTTCTCTGATCCCAAAGCATTGATCAAAGTACAGTATATATGAGGAGTTGCTTTAATGCCCTTCCTCTCCATTTCATGATACTTTTCAACTGCTTCATGATAGTTTTTAGCCTTGCAATAAGCATGGATCATAATACCATAACTTACAACATCTGGTGCAAAACCATCATCTCTCATTTCACGACAAACTTCATTTAATCTCAACAAATTCTGCTCTTGGCCCCACCCTTCCAACAATATGGTATATGACTTAATATCAGGCTTAAACCTTTTATTCTTCCATTCGTCAAACACCTGCTGTGCCTTCTCCGGATGCCTGGACTTGCATAAAGTATCAATCAATCTGTTATAGTCTTGCAATTCTGGCCTCAGCCCAAATTTTTCCATACTCTCAAATGCATCAATGGCCTCTTTAACTTTCCGAGCTCGGGCATAGCGGCGTGAAATTAGGGCAAGAGAGTCTTTTGACAGCATGCCTTGTTGCCTCATTTCCTCGACTAGTTTCCATACCATTTTAAACTGTTTGACTTTTCCCAGGGATTCAATTAAAGTATTGTAGCTCGCTGAGGTGTGCTTGATTCCTTTTTGCTTCTCGGCCCACCTAAAAAAAGATAAAGCCAACAAACCAGCGTTGCTGAGCTTCTTCAAAACTTCTTGCACCAACAATTGAGTGATCTTTATTTCAACTGAAGCAGATTTCATAGCAGAGTCAACATTTCCTGAGCCATTATGGTTGGACAATATTTGGCAGATTCTATCAGTTTGTTTGGCAATTTGGAGGCCGTTTACATCCTGGATAGGCATTGCATTCTCATGAATTGACCTGTAGAAGTAAAGACAAATGCACTTAAAATGAGGTTTCAAGAAAAACCCAATTGAATTAGGGGATAGTTTTCAGAAGACTTATACATTTTGCTACTGATTTCATTTGATAGGTTTTAGGAGGTTTAACTCAGAATCAACCCTCTTGCTTCTCCATTGTCTTTCTTCTTCTTTTGGAATTTAGCTTAAAGGAAAAAAAAACAATTAAATGAATGAACTTGCATGACAGATTCAATAGGGTATACTCCAAATCCGGAAGCTACACTACTGTTAGTTCAGATTATGAAGAAGCTAAGAGAAGAGAAATTGACAAAGACAGAGGGGGAAGACAAGGGATAGAATCGAGCAGAATGATTTTCAGTCACAAGGATTGAAACTGTAATGCAAAGCCTGTGGGGAGGAGGTTGAAACAATTTGCCATACGCTTCTGACAAGTTCTGAAGCTGCGAAGGTGTGGATAGTGGCACTAGTACAGTGGATGGGTCTCAGAGATGTACAGCATAACTCATGGACTGGTGGGAAAAGCTAAAGGAAGTAAGTAAACAAAGCGCAGGTAGAAATAGGATGCACGTGACTCTCATAGTTTTGTGGTAAATCTGAAAAGGGAGGAACAAACTCTTTATTGAAGATGAGATTATAAGAAGACTATTCAGAAAGCTGGCCAGGACTGGATTGAATTTAATCAGATTAATAAGCGGGTTGCCAGACTACAAAGGAAAACTGGGAACCTCCAGCAATACGTATTATAAGGATCAATGTAGCTGCAATAGTTGAACCCCACCTTAACATAGGCATGGTAGCCAGAGATCCTAAATGAGAGATCATTGTAGCTCGGGTGACAGGCAGTACAAAGAGCTCTATCAAAATTCAGGAAGCAGGAAAAATTACGAATGGAATCACTAAAACTCAGGGGACGGCAGGAGCAGAATTCATATTCAACCTAGCTGCAAACCAGTTGTTGATAAGCTTGAAGAAGGTCAAGTTTTGGATGTGACGCCAGCAACATAGTCTAAGTTCTGTGTTTTCTAAATATTCCTTATTCTTTTTAAAGAAGAAGAAACTGGCAATACAATTAACCATCATATGTGATTCCCTGTATCTACAAGAGTTAGCATAGGTTGATATTGGACAGCCACCCAGTTTGTTTTAAGTTTATATTGGCTAATAAAATTATAACTTTTCAAGGGGGAAAAATGAACGGACAAAAATTCTTCTTCTACATGCACCTTCAATTTCCTTCTCCCATAGAAGAGCATTTAGTATAAATAGCGATCTTGAAAACTGAAATGGGTTAAACATCCAAGTTATAAACTAATTATGATGTAGAAGCAGTGTGTCATTACTGACAAGATCAAGCCTCTAAAGATCCAATATCATTAAAAAATACAGGGAAAAAAGCTAAAGCGTTCAATTCAGGCCTTTTAAATTTTAGGTAAAGATCAAAATATATACGTTAATGGTCCAGCTAGCAGTTCAACTTCTCGAAGTTAAACTTTCAATCATTTATTGCTTTGTACTTATAAAAGGAAATTATGTTTACAGATTTTTCGTGTCATTCTCTATCTCACTCATCAGCCAGAAAATTCACAAACTTTCCTCAACTTTCAAAACCATGCCCAAGATGCATTCTCAGAGGGGGCCAATATTTCAAGCGCTTATTGGATTTGCTTGACAATCTCTTTGGTGGGATGTACTCGTTCTGAAGAGCATATAAAATGTTCATCAGGAAATACTAATTACACAATGTCTAATGCTTATGGATCATTTCCTGATCAAAGCATTTGTCCTGCAGCTGAAGCATCCCGCCCAAGAACAGAAGAATAGCTCATTTCAGTAGTAGCATATCCAAGAATGCTAAAGAAGAAGATGAAACTTGTAACTACAACATCACATAATCTTGCTAAAAAAATGAAATTGCAAGAAACTTATATCAGAATTAAAGCCCTCTTCAACCCAGGTGACTTCTCTTTGTTTCTCAATTCTTGCTACCATATTGGGCAGAATCAAACCATAAACCAAAATCCAAAATGAGCTCTCTTGGTTGTGAAATTTCAGGAATTTATAAAGAAACAAAAACGAAATGGTAAAAAAAGGGGCCCCCCCGGGTGGTTAGGAAACTTTACCAGGAGCTTTTAGTAAGGGAAGTGGCAGGTTCTGAGGGTGACTGGGGCTTCAGGGATTGGTAGTAGGCCAGTTGGAGGAAGGGTGCAGCGTGGCGGCAGTGGCTCCGGCGGATGGTGGCCAGGAGGTGTTTCATGGCGGAGCTGCGATTGAAGTCAGGGCGAATTAGCTAATGTGACAGGGTTTTGGGTTTTAGTCAAACAATTCGGCTCAAACTCGCTAAAATGGTGTCACGACTTCAGGAAGGAAACGTGTTGCTTATGTGTCTATCAAAAAAAGTCAGGTGGATAGTTTTTGAGGTGTTTTTAAAAAATTTTACGTGTATTACATGAAAAACTCAGTAAAACCAGAGATGGGCTTAAAATGAAGATAAATCTAATTAAGTTTTTCTTTTCGTTAGATTAATCAGTTTTTTCTTTTTCTGTATTTGTCACATAAATCTAATTGAGTTGTTTTATATTCTTAGACCAAGTTGAATACTTGAATATCGTACTATTTTTTTTTCCTTTTTATTAACATAGTAATTAGTCTAGTTAGTAAATAATCATGTTTTTTTAAATAATCATGTCATATACATATACTTCAAAAAAAAATTCCGGTTTCACATATTTTAAAAATTCTGAAAAATTCTCATATTTTTTTAATTAACTGTATAAAACAAGTAATAAAATTTTTTAGTATTAAATTTCATAATTCTGTCATAATTACTCTGGATTTATATATAGTAAAATAGAGAGGTGGTACAATTTTAATGAATCTAACATCTCGTACACAACAATAAGAGTTAAATTAGTGTCAATATAGCATAACCTTGGTATATTATAGTAACTTTATCTATATTTTAAATTTACTATCTTTCAAATATGTTCGTGCTATTCATGTACAAAATTTATCTGCATAATTTTGCCGAACTCCTATTTTCATGCCAACCTTTTAATTGTCTTTTGGGGGGGAAAATTCATACAATATGTGTACATGTAATGTCTTGTATTTTATCCATCCCGAATTTTACTAATTATACTAATCAATGAGGACTCCTTTGTATAATTTGGTCAATCACACTTGCTAAATTTATTTTTTTCTCAATTAAAAAGGTCACTAATAAAATACCAAATTGTATGGTGAAATTACACATGAGAGAAAAGACTTTGCTACTGCTTAATTTTATATGAAAGTTGTAAAATGTGCCACTCTTAAACCAATTCACACTGTCTCTTAAACCAATATTGAGCAACTCACGGTTTGCTCTAATTGGATCAAGGAGACAAATTAGATTGCAAATCCTAAACAAGAGGAAAATTCAAGCCTTCAAGAATGCAAATTTAGGACCAAATTATCCTCAAATCTGATTTTGACTTTCTTGAAGCAAAAAAATTAAAAAAAAATTGATTTACATTTGTGATTGTATTTCAATTCATTTGTATTGCCAAAGTGATAGTCATGAAGGACCGATCAAAATGGAGACAATGTTTGAAAATGATAGAAAAAGGCTAGTATAAATAGTTACTTCCCCAAAACTCAAATTTAACTCAATAGAAGGATACTACAAATTGGGCAATCTTGACTTGCAAATACCGCGCGGCAGAGGTGGGAATAGGATGCCATGCTCTTTCTATGGTTTATTGAAGGTAAAAAAAAAACCTCAAGATTCACAAATTTAAGTGTCTTTATAGTACACAAAAACAAGATAGATTGTCCAAAAGGACAAGTACCCGTTTTACAAAAATATGCTAAGAAGTCCTTTGGTTTTAAAATGAATATGTGGCTGTTGAGAAAAATATAATACGAAATAGATCAAGGAAAAATTTGCTTTTTTAAATTTAAAGGATATTGTATAAGACACAAAGGTATACTAGAGAGCGCGTAAAAGATCGGACACAAATCCTGTTTAAAAAATTTCTATTGCTTTGCAGACTTGGTATTAAAAAAGAGATCAAGTTGTTTTTGGTAAGAAATCGAGTAAAACAAAATTCAATGAAACTTTTTTTTTTATATAAAAGCAAATTTCATTAACATATTGCTAGAAATCATCCAACATGATTTGATATGATTTACATCACTATACTAATGGCAGGTTAAACATGCTCTAAAGATTATAGATCTGAATAATTATCAACAAATATGAAAAATATAAGAAATTTCACAATTGTCTTCTAATAGATAAATCACTATGACACTTTTTTACGCATGTTTTTTTTTTCAAAACGTTAGAGTACTTGCATTGATCTATAAAAAGGCTTTACATTTCGAGCAAATGCTTGATAAATGTACAACTCATATTCAGTAACATGGAGGAAAGAAACCTTCGTCATCCAACAAAATGCCTAAGGCATATGAGCTAACATTAGCACTAATATCATTATCATCATTATTATCTAAGCAGAAAGAGCACATTCGAAACAATGACTTTAAGTTTAATATATCCTCAAGGATCGTTGTCAATCTGCAATCAGAAGATTTACCATTCGTGATTTGCCTCAACAAGTCCTTGTTTTGGATTTGGATTCTGATGTTGCTCCATGGTCTTTCCAATGCTTTGCATAAGACCAGTTTGACTGCTGAAGCTACATCAATATTCTTATTCCCATAGCTTCTGTCTTTTAATGCCCAAAAATTTGTAGCGCCATTTGTCCTCCTTTTGACAGCAACTCCAATTCCCAGCAATGTAGGCCTTGTTAAGCTTGTTGTTGCCACTCTCAAAGTTATCAAATCCTGGTCCTCTTGTACATGATATTCCCCATCCAGTTCTGGCATTGTTTCTGCTGTGCTCTAATCAATTTTCTTAGTAGCTACTTCCTCCAACTCCAACCATTCTTTGTATGCTTTTTGAATAACACTGCAAGGTTGATAGCTGACTTGGTTCTCAAATTTTCTCTTGTTCCTTTCTTTCCAAATCTGCCATAGAATATTAGCAGTGAGATCGATATGGCTTTTACCCTCTTGCTTTATTTTAGCCTCTGTAATCCTGCTCCACCATCTTTGAAAGCTGCCTATCTGATTTTTTGCTCCATCCCATGTTATTGGAGCTACTTCCCAGACCTCTTTTGCTAGGGGGCATTGCAACAGTGTGTGTTCTATTGTTTCTGGATCCTCTCCACATCCTTTACACACTGGATCCCCAATTGCTGCTTTCCTGTAGATTGCCTCCCTGACTGGTAGAGCTCCATTGACACACTTCCAGATGAACATCTTAATTTTGTGTTTGGTGTTGAGCTTCTACAGTGTATTCTAAATTTACCTGCTTTGTTTACTACCTGCATCAAAACTTGTTCCAGCAGTCTCCTTTCCTTTGTTTATGCCTGAACTCTCTTCTATTAACCTCTTGTAACCAGATCTCACCGTGTATTCTCCTCCTTCACTGTGTTTCCAGTAGTTGGAATCTTCTCTGCCTGTTAGACTAATTGGAATACTAAGGATCCTTTCTGCATCAGTCTTGTTGAAAAGTCTAAAGATCACATTTGTGTTCTATCTGCTATGGTTGATTAGCTGTTGTATTGATTCAAACTCACAGTTTTGGGATCTGGGGGTTGTAGGCTTACTAGATGGAGAAGCTGGTATCCACTTATGTTTCCATATGTTAGTGCTTCTCCCATTACCAATCCTCCTCATTACTCCTTCTTCAACAAGACCTTTGACTTCCATCAGGCCTTTCCAAAACCAAGAAGCACCGCCCTGAGTTTTGCATGTGAAAATTGATTTCTTTGGGAAATGCTTGGCTTTCAATACTTTGTTGACTAGGAGATTTGGTTTGGTGATTAATCTCCAAACCTGTTTTCCTAACAGAGCTTTGTTAAAAGCTTCTAGGTCCTTGAATCTCAAACTTCCTTCCTTTCTCTCCTGAGCCATTCTCCTCCAAGAGGTCCAGTGCATCTTGTTTTTGCCAATAGTTTCCCCCTACCAGTAATTTGACATAGCTGAGTTGAGATCCTTGAGGAGTTTTCTAGGCAGTTTGAAGCATGACATAACATAGGTTGGCATGCCCATTGTGACTGCTTTGAGCATGACTTCCTTTCCAGCAGGACTTAGAAATTTTTTCTTCCAGCTATCTAGTCTCCTTTTGATATTGTCTCTTATGTAGCCAAAAATTTGGTCCTTTGTTCTTGAAATAACCATAGGGAGACCAAGATATTTCCCTTGCTTCACTTCTGCCATGCCTCCTAGAGCACTGTAGATCTCCTGTTTCTGCTTACATGTCAAATTCTTGCTAAAAATCACAGATGATTTCTCTAGGTTGATCAGTTGACCTGAGGCCTGTTCATAAACGTGTAGAATCTTCATTAGTTCCTCAGCATGCTACACATCAGCTCTACAAAATATGAGGGAATCATCCGCAAAAAAAAGATGAGTAATGTTTGGACCTTGTCTACTGATCTTCAATCCTTTCAATCTCTTATTTTCTGCTGATCTTTGGAGCAGATTTGAGAAATCTTTAGAGCAAATAAAAAATAGATATGGTGAGAGAAGGTCTCCCTGCCTTATCCCTCTTCCTGGTTTCACAAATCATTTGACTTCTCCATTGCAATTGAAAGAATATGAGACAGTCTCCATGCATCTTGAAACCCATGCATCCAGTTTACCCATTTATCACAGAAACCCATTTTTTGCATTATGGCTCTAAGAAAGTGTCATTCCACTTTATCGTAAGCTTTAGCCATGTCTAACTTGATAGCCATATACCCTTCTTTCCCTTGCCTTTTGTTTTTGAGATATTGCATGTATTCCTGAACAATGATCACATTATCTAAGATTTGTCTATCAGTGATGAAAGCTGATTGATTTTTACTGATGCACTTTTCAAGGACCAGTTTCAGTCTGTTAGCCAAAAATTTTCAGATGATTTTATACAAAACACTACACAGACTGATTGGTCTATAATTTTTCAGGCCTATTAGGTTCAGAATTTTGGGGATGAGTGAGATGATTGTGTGCTTAATAGACTTAAGCATGCAGCCTAACAAGAAGAAGTCTTGTATAGCCTGAATCACATCATTTTTAACCACTTCCCAGATTTTTTGGAAAAACAATGGAGTCATACCATCCATACCAGGGGCATTATCAGGATTCATGGAGAAAACAAGACCTGATTTCCTCCTCATGAACTGGTTTAGTCAAATTGGAATTCATTTCCTCAGTAATAGGCTGAGAAATACCCCTCAGTACCTCTGAGTTATCTTCTTCCCCTTTACTAGTAAACAGGCTCCTATAGAACATGGAAATCTCAGAAATTAGTTCCTCATCATTTTTTTTTCCAAGAACCATCTTCTCTTTGAACATTACAGATCCTGTTCCTGTTTCTCCTACCTCTCACATAGGCATGAAAAAAACTAGTGTTCTTATCTCCCTCTCTTAGCCAGTTTAGTCTAGCTTTTTGACTCCAAAAGGATTCCCCCTCTTTATAAGCCTGTCCTTCTCACTTTTTTGTTCTCCAAGTTAGACCTGTCCAAACTCTATAATCTACCCTTAATGTCATTGATTCTCACTTTGGAATTTGCCTGAAAAGTGTTTTTGCACTTCAAGATTTCAATTCTGCAGTTTTTCACTTTCCTAGTAACTCTGAACATTCTAGTTCCTGGTTCATCCTTGTTCCATGCTTTCTCAATGACTTGCTATATACCTTCCTTTTGAGTTCATCCCTTATCAAAATAAAAACGTTTCTTCTTTTTCCTTTTTTCTGGTTCAGTATCCAGTATTAGCAAGCTGTGGTTAGCGGCAAAGGACTCTATGTGCTGACAGACTACCCCTTCAAACTTCTGTACCCAGTCACAACTGCTCAGGCATCTGTCTAATCTTTGTTTTACTTCCCCTACATTGTCCCAGTGGTTACTCCAGGTCCAAGGGTGGCCCTCAAAACCTATTTCAACTAATCTATTCTCAAAAATAAAGTTCTTAAAAGTCTTAAAGCTCCTTTCCTCTCCCTTAAGACCCTCCCATTTCTCTTCATTTGACACTATATCATTAAATTCTCCTGCTATCACAAATTTCTCCCCCCATAGCTTTCTCCTATCATTCAGCACTTGCCATTGCTATTTTCTGATTTGAGCATCACAGCTTGCATACTCTCCTATAAATCACCACTCATCCTGAGGATCCCTACCCCCTATCTTAGCTTCTATGGTGAAGGCTGTTTGGAGTGTTGTCAAGACTTTGACATCATCTTTCCATAGGAGACACATACCACTTGATCTATTCATAGCCCCAATCACCACACTATTCTCAAACCTTAGCCAGTTTTTAACTCTATCCATATATTTCTCCTTATTTTTGGTTTCACTAAGGAAAATCATATCTAGAGAGAAGAGGTTGTTCACCTCCCTCAAGTGGGGAATTGTCAAGGGGCTCTCCACTCATTGACAATTCCACACCATAAGTCTCATTTGTCCCGGGGAGCCCTATTAGGAAAGGATCCCACCTCCACCTGATTAGGTTCTAAGACCACTATCATCTCAAAAGATTTTGCTTTTTCTAGTTCTGATTTTCACCTCCTTCACACTCCATATCCTCATCCCTCAGGGTTATTTTCCCCTTTCCTACACTTGTCTGATTGCTCACTTGTCTATTCAATTCTCTTAAGGGTCTCTAGTTTTGGTGGGAGAATTCACCTTTCTATTCAAACCTTTTTGAGTGTTTTCCAACTACCTCCTGTACTCTCTCATTATTGTTACAAGTCTCCTGTATCAGCAACCCTCTCTCATGTTCTCCCTCTAATGATCCAGGCTTAGCTGCAATAGGTGCTTCTAAGGTGCTATCCTTCTCCATCTTAGTAGTTTCCTCAACCAATAAAGTCTTGGCTACTTCTGTACCTTTTGTTTCAACCTGTTCAACCTGTGCTCCTTCACCTTGTTTCAGAGGATTTTGTTGTTTTTGAGAGCTACCCTTGTGAACTATGCCCTGAGGGGGGGAACTTGATCAGCTTCAATTCTCATCACATTCAGATCTCTTGCTAGTTCTTGATGATCAGTTTTCTCCCTCTCCAAAGACCTATTCAGCTCCTGTTGATTCTTTTCAAATAGATTTCTCGGTTGTGTTTTTTCAATCAATTCCCCATTTACAAACTTCCAATACCGTTTATCTTTATCCATATCATTTCTTTTTTGCTTTTTCTGTGGGGATCCTTTAAAGTTCCCTGCTCTCAACCAAGGACCATACTAATTGTCTGCATATGCCCCTGCTATTTCTTACTGATTGGTGCATGTCCTCTCCCCATGACCAACAATTCCATAGTTATAACAGAAGTTTGGGCATCTTTCATACTTGAAAGCAACCCATTTCATAGTACCTTCAGTCTTCACTATGGTGCCTCTGAGCAGGGGTTTTGACAAGTCTACTAAGGCAAGCGTTTTCAAATGCCTACCCTCCTTTCCTCCCAGCTGGGGTATTATAACATCCTTGACCTGTTTGAAGACTACCCCTATCTTACGGCCTACTTCTCTAGTAACCCAATGTACAGGTAAATTCCAAACCTGTACCCACAAAGTGGCCATCTTGAAGGCTTCCAAATTTCCTTCTATTCCTTCCTTCCATCTGTTTAGTACCAAAATTTGGTTGTCTATTACCCAAGGGCCTCCTTCCACTATCTTCTCCTTATCATCTGAGTTAGGGATGTTGAACTGAAATAGATTCGGTTCAAGTTCTAAGACAGACAAATTTTTTGGATAACCCTAGGCTATTGTGGCAAAATTTTTCACTCTTGTGAAACTGGCAATCTTTTCTCCCATGACTCTCCCTATTATACTGTCCTTACACTCTCTTACTCCACTTTCCAAGTCCCCTAAGTCCAAAGTTGCTCCTGAAAGTTTGTTCCCAACTAGTAAGAACTTTTGCATCATTTCATTCAGATCCATCTCCATTGATACAAACTGAGGTACTAAGGGGTAAAGTTCACTCTAGAAAGAAAGATAAAAGAGAAGCACACTAAAACCAGAGGAAACTGAACGATCTACGGGGATGCTAAAGGATCAGACTATCGAGCCAGAGAAAGCTCATCATCCTACCTCAGCTGAAAAAAGACCTAGATGAACAAACTAGATAGTAAGCAGTATTATAAGGAGTGAAAAGGATACCTTTGTCACCCAAACAGACAAAAAAACACAAAAGGAAAAGCGCAGGAACCATGCAATACCTCAACCGTCGTAGCAAAGGCAGTGAAAGGAGAGGTGCTATCGAGTTTTACTTGGCTTGCAGCTTCATAAATGCTACTCTCCTTTTCATTCTATTGCACAGATTTTCCGTAATCCATAGAGTCAATGTTTTGAGTTACATTAAACACTTTGGTCTATTTCTAAAACTTCTATCTTTTGCTAGAGTGTAGGAATTGAAGTTTGGAAATTTTGAAAGTTTGAACAGCTGCTGAGACTCCTACCAATGGAGCGAAGGGGCTCTTATCCCAAGAGAGAGAAAAGCTTCTACTAGAGAGAGAGGGACCTCTACTAGAGAGAGGAAGTGCTCTCCAATATGCTCTTACAGATCTTTGCTAAAATGAGTGTAATAGATCTAGTTTTTTTTACGCATGTTGCAAGCGCCAAAATCTGCAATGATTTTAAGTTCCAACAATAATGATGAAATCTATCGAAATAGATTCAAAATTCAAAAAAATTTTAAATCTTACAACCAAATCTGAAATAAATTTAGATCCAACAACAAAATAAGGAAAAAAAAAATCTCCATAGGAATCTGTAAAAGAACAAAAAATTCTCACTAGAAATTTTTAGGAGAAACATAAAACTTTCACTAAGAAAAATTAGGAGAGATTTTATTAGAAAAATAATACAAATGAAATTCATGAAAGGAAGACCATGGAGTAGTTTTGCTCGCTAATAGAAGAAGGCCTTTGAGAAGAGAATAAGAAATAAACAGAAGTTAGAAAAAATGAGAGATAGAGAGAAGAAGTAGCGTGAGAAATTCAATGAAACTTGATCTCCCAAATTTCAAAATAGATTTTGGGCATTAGAAATGATTTGTAGCGTATTTAAGGAAAGGCATGATGTACAAAGATCGTTTTTGGATCAACCAAAAAAGAATTTAAAACCTACGAGGGTAGTCTGGATTTATCCTAATAGCCTTAGGTTGGCCTTAGGTTGATCTTAGAATGAAGATCCTTAAATAAAGTAAGTTCAAGACTTACCAAAATATTAATCTTTAAATATCAGTCTTCCCTTGACTCCAATACCACTTTAACCTTTCATCTTGTCTTCCCCTCCATTCACTATAAGACCTTCAAGGTTATTCGGATCACCAAGCTCAAGTGGATGTCTAAGTGCTATAGTAATGACTAGTTTCCAATGACTATAATTTTTAATGTTAAAAAAGAGTTTCTCCAACTCCGTTCGTACCTAAATTTGTCCAAATCATTGCAAGAGTCTAGAGATTCATTTGCCTATCCATATTTCATCATAATCAAATTAAAATTGTCATATATAGAGCTTATGTGTTGAGTGTTTACCTATTGCATTATAGTTGAGTTTTCAATTATAACATCTCCTTTTGAAATAGAGACCTTGTGAGAGTTTTATCCTACTATTTATATTTGAAAATTGTTGTTGGGTGGGACTAAATTCACAACCCTTAGTCAAAATCCATACACCTACTATAAGGATGACAAAAAAGCCCATAAAATTTGATAGACACTTTTTTCAATACAAAAACACGTCTTTCATGAGATGTTTAAAAAGTCAATAATAATTTTAATTAATTGATATTGTGTGATACTATCATCCTAATAATTGATATGCTAATATTTTCTAAAATTATATTTCAATCAACTTTGAAATACAAAATGTCAAAAAGGTAAAAATATTTTCTTAACACAATTAAAAACAAAATCTCTCATCTCCTCTTACATGGTAAACAGAGATAAAAAATTCTCTCAATAAAATAAAAAGAAAAAATAAATACCATCAGTGTGAATGAAAAAAATGTTAGAAATTTTAAAACTATTCATAATGTGTAAACTTTAAATCCAAATTAGCACAATCTATTTTCACCAATTTTTATTGAAAAAGTCTTTACCAAGCCCCATAAATGCTATAGGCTTTTTGATTAACTTAATTATAAGGATGTGAATTTAGATTGTGAAAGTGTGGATTTAGCCCCACCCATTATTGTTTTCATTTTGTTGTATTTGGAAACTATTGGAAGCGTGAAGTTTCTCAAGAGGAGAACATAATCCAGAACTCAAGAACTAGGTGAAGCTCAATGAAGTTTGGGTTGCCTCAAACTTGTAAGGAAAAATGGCCAAATTCATCCCTAAACTTTTTACTAGTGCTGATTTAGTTCCTAATTTTTATTTCTGGCCAATTTGGTACATGAATATATGTTGTGGTTTTAATTGAGGACTTCTGCGGCGGCACCACCATGTAAAAGCACTCGAGCCTCTAATTGAATAGCTAAATAGGGGTATATTGAGAACTTCAAGTATGGATGTTAATAAAACCAAGTAAATCAGAAAAAAAAAATCATTAGTTTTGGGGTATTTTAATATTTACAACTTTTTTGAGGTATTTTTAAATTTTTTAAAATTTCTTTCCTCTTCCCCTACCTTACCTCTCCCCCGTCCCTACCATTGTCACCACTCTCCTCTCTGCCACCGCCGTGACCCCCTCTTATTCCCTTTCCTCTTTGTCTATTACTCTCCTCCTATCCCCTTACTAATGCTGCATCTCTTGATCTCGTTCCATCAAAAAAAAGTCCAAAAGATAAAAAGCCAAAGTTCCCAAATTAAAGGAAGAAAGAAAAGTTTTCAAAACCAGATCTTGCAAAAAAATCCCAGATTAAAGGAAGAGAGAAAAGCTTTCAAAACCAGATCGTGCAAAAATCCCAGATTAAAGGAAGAAAGAAAAACTTTCCATTCGAACTCACTTTATAGGATAGGATTTCTATTCCAAAACTAGATCTTGCAATTCAAATAATTAAAAAGGTGACTGCATAAGAACATTTTGAAAGACCCAAGTTCAATATTAGAAGTTTTTGGCTTTTCTCTTCAGTTCATTAAACTCTTTCTCAATCTTAATGCATTGGGATTTGTTGTCCATAGTAGACTTCCAATTATCTTTCTCATTGCTAAATTTCCTGAATGTCATCAAGATGTATCATTTTCTCGAGCAATTGTCCTTCAAAAAAAAATTTTACTACTACTGCACTTCGCTTCTCATGTCCCAAGGGAGACGTAGGTGGCAGGCAATGGAGTTGGGTAGTGGAGGAAGAAGATAACCCAAAAATACCAAAATACCCTTGTTTGTTCGGTCTATCAGGAACTAAATCGATGTTCTGTGGTGGCGCCGTCACGAAGGTTCTTAATTAGAGCTGCAATATAAGTTCAAATTGTCCAGAAATAAAAAATTAAGGACTAAATCAGTACTAGGAAAAAGTTTAGGGATGAATTTGGCCATTTTTCCAACTTGTAAATACATTCTCATCTTTGCCGATTGGAAGTGACACGTGGTAGAAGAATTTTGAAAAGTTGAGAGAGTTTTGGGAGTAGATGTAGGTATCTAAGAGGATAGCTAAACTACTATAAATAGGGTTTTCACATTTTTTTTTAATGTCCTACTCTTTAGTTTGAGCATTGAAAAATGAAAATGCTCCTATGTATCGCTATTGTACCTCATTTATAGAGAAATATAAATGAGAATTGGAAGGTCAAACACTATATAAAAAATAATTTTTGCGATCTTGAATAGGAAACTTTAGATGACTGATTTTTTCAAAATTACTTTTTTATATTATAATTCTTATTTTACACTTACTCCTACTGTACACTAAATGGCACCCATTGGTTAAATTTCCAAGAAAGATTGAAAAAGAATGCAAGTAGAGAGATTTGATCCTTTGAATTGGTTTTCAAAGTTACTTGCTTCTTTGAACTAGTTTGATAGAAAAACAATACCACTTTATTGGAGCGCCTGTTTCAACATCGGTTATGTACTTTTATCATTTCACATTATATACTACTTTATTGGAACATCTCTTTCAACATCGTTATGTGCTTTTATTGTTTCACATTGTTTTTCTATTATTTTATTTCTCATCAATTTTATACATACCTTTTAGCATGACTTTATTTTTAAAAATTTTATACTAGATAAATATCTGGTATTAATTATTTTTTATTCTTTCATAGATAAATATGTGATATTAGTTTTATAGTAAAACTTTGAATTGTAGGGTTTAGAATGAGGATGGTGAGAAAGATTTAGGTTGTCTGGTATTAATTATTTTTTGAGGTGTACTGTGGATTTAGGTTTGAGTCGTGTGTGTGTGTTCTGTTTGCTACTGTTGAAAAAAAAAAAAGAGAAAGATTTAGGTTGTCATATTATTATAAGATGTTTCTCTTTTAGGTTAATTCTACTTTCCCTCTTCAACTATAACTAAATTCTTAATTAGTTTCTAAATTTTAAAGTGAGATACTTTATCTTAAAATATAAAATTTGTCCCACTTCAGTCCCTAAATTATAAAATTCCTTCTACTTTAGCTCTCAAAGTATAAAATCTGTCACATTTTAGTCTCTAAAGTATTAAATTTATTTCATTTAAGTATATAATTTATCCTACTCCAGTTAATGATTTTACTTAAGTTGGACAAATTTATATTTTAGAAACTAAAGTGTCATATTTTAAAATTTAGGGACCAAAATAGGAATGCACATATAGTTGGAAAGTACAAAATGGAATTAACCACCTTTTTTTTTTGTTGGCATGAAAATGTGATGGTCTTATATATCTTTATTAATAGTTGCACCATTTTTTATATAGAACTAAGTCTTGATATGTTACAGAATAGATTGAGACCATCTTGTGCTGTACTTGTGTATAAATTATGTATTTAAGAAATCAAGTACACATCATTCTACATTCAAAAAAAAAAAAAAAACAATGGCAGATGCCAAGTTATAGCTTGTTATTTGTTAATTTTAAAGTTTTTTTTAGCATTTTAAAGCCATGGTAGGAAGTCATAGCAAAAGGTTTGTTCACAAATTCAAAACTGTGTGATACTTGGACGTGGTAAAAAACTTTCTCCATGATGAGCCTATGGTCGTATTTTGTTGTAAAAAGTACTTCCAGTGTTCCTCAACCATGTTAAAAAACTACAACAAATATATATATATATATATATATATATACACATACCAAGGATTAATCTTTCCTACACTAACAGTGTATATATTGTAATCTTAGATGAATGACAACTATTTAGATAAAAAATACCTCAGTCATCTCACATGATAAGGGAAAATATATTTGTGCATAACTAAACTATGAAAATATTATTAAAGGTCTATAGATGGATTTGTTTGGATTGCAGATTAACTGGAAATTTTTTTCAGAATAATAGCACTTTTTGTAATTTGATATTTATGAGATAAAAAGGTGGATGAAAAAAAATAAAGAGATGATTGGGAAACATGTTTAGATGGAATAAAAAATTTTAGAAAAATATAGCAAACCAAATAAATTTTAATAGCATCTCATAGCATCTAAAGATGGTATGTTAAAAGAAAAACTCTGGAAACTTTGAACTCCAAGTCAACCATATTTCTCTGTTTTTAGTATTACTAACAAAAATATGTACACTTCCATCCAAAAAAATCTAAAGAGAAACTGATAATATCTAAGAGAAAAATATTTTTGCATTTTAATTTTTTAATAACATTTTTGTTTTTTTCTCATTATTAAGTCAAATTAGAAAGATATTCTCCTTAATCTAAAAAAATGCAATTATGGAATGAAATTAACTAGGACCATATATATATATATATATTATTTAACATTATTATGTTAGGAATATTGATTTTTTAGATATTAATTATCTCAGGTGTTATCAAATATTGAAGTTCACTAATGATTTTAGTAACAAACAAACAAATTGATAAAATATGATGTTAGGGAATAAAGCACAAAATAAGCTATACTTTAAGGGGATTTATCGTAATTAACTCTTATGGTTAAATGTCTTTTTACCATTACCATTACACAATGTTAGAGTTAACTAATAGTTTAGCAGATAAAGTGAGAAAAAAATAATGTTATGGGACAAAGTGCAATAGTGGCTATACTTTAGTGGGAGTTTTTGTGATTAACCCTATTTTAATAAAATATGAAGGAAATAAATATTTGGACAAAATGAGAACACCATGCATAATGAAAGTGGCATTATCTTGAAACCTTGACTTAGTGTCATACTAGAGCCAAAGTGGACTAAACCTTGAAACTAAAACTAATTTAGAATATGCGAGATTATGTTACATGCATAATATTTAAAGCATTAATTAACTGGCTTCTCAACCTAGCACATTACGGTCTTGTGCTTTTATCTCAAATTCATGAGTATTTTAGAGAATTAGCCATATTCTTATAGAAAACGGTCTTTACCTTTACACTCATATAAATGAGTCTATTGAGAATACTCTTATGACGAAGGTTTCCCACCCACAAAGAGCTGTGGGAATGACTTAATAATTTGACAACATATGCATGCTTATCACCTATACCATACTATAATTCACTTGTTCCTAACCTACTTCTTGGGATCACCGATCCCTAGATAGTTGTATCCTCGTACGTAGTTTTAATTTGAAAATTTTTATGTTCAAATCCCATTCTCCTCGATGTATGTAAATTTTGTTCTCTAAATAGAATTTGAGTTAATGGATCAACAAGATTTTCTTTTGATGTCATCTAATCTATATTTATAACGCCATCACCTAAGTATGATATGATAGTACTATGTTTTCTTCTAACAAGTATGGACTTTCCATTATAATGTCTATTATGCACTATGCTAGCTGTAGCAGTACTATCACAATGTACACATATAGGTGGTATTAATTCATCCCAAATGGGAATTTCAGCTAACAAACCTCTTAACCAACCGGTCTCCTCACAAGTAGAAACTAAAGCTATAAGCTATGCTTCTATAGTAGATTTAGCAATAATGTTTTGTTTTTTAGATCTCTAACACACAACTACACCATCTAACATAAAAGTATAGCCAATAGTGGATAATGAGTCACCAGATTGATAATTCTAATATGTATCACTAAACCCTTCTAAAAAGCAAGATAATTTTTATAAAGTAAGATCCCTATAAGTTTTACTCAAGTACATTCCCAACTTTCTAAAATCTTGACTAACCGTAAAAGCAGATAGGAAAACTAGGCTATGGAATGCATATCGAATATTACAAATTTACCTTCTTTCTTTATGGTTCTTAGAAATATTTAATGGCTATCCCATAGAGTTTCACATCAATTTAACTATATTCATTTAATTTATTTCACCCTTATATTTATATTACCAAAAAATAAATACTTTAGTATATTTTGAATCATTTACACATATTATGTTTTCAGTAATTATTATTCTTGCATAAAAATTGGTAAGGGCAACGCTTTTAATTCCAAGGAGGACTAAACAAACGGCTTTAATTTGCATATGTTGATGAATCTATAGGTTGCCCAAGCATACTCTTTATAGAACAAATTCAATAAAAGAAATTAAAATATTGAACTCACGGATCCAGATCAGGCCATACCATGAATGCGAATCTGTTTTGACAATTATAAACTCGACCACACGGGCAGAGATGGCAAAATAAAAAAAATCTAAATTAAAAGAGACAAATAGCCACAAATTATTTTCATATGGGGTCTCATTCTTTGTCTTTTTGTTTTAAGTTCTTGAGGACAAAAAAACAGTTCAATTCATACAGTATTTTATAATGGTACAAATAATAATATCATCTTCACCTATCTGTATTAATTGGTGTAGAAGTAGAACTGCTTTCGCGGCGGGGTTTGATTACTATTTGATAGGTGCGGATTGTGGCTACTTCTACTTGCTTGTCTTCCCAGCTGCCTTGATCGTTACCACCACAACTTGTGTTTGAGGATGAAATGGACTTTGGGCACATCATGCATCCAATTCCTATACTCTTGTCCCTCTCAATCCAGAGGAACAGCAGTTAATGTAAACATAAAGGACCCTAAACATAAATAGAGTGAGGAATCCAAGAGCTAACTTTTTGGCCCAACATTTAAAAAAGGACCATACCTTACCATCCACATATGAATGCAATTGCCCACAAGCTAGGAATGGAGGATTTTAAGGTCCTGATTAGATTAGACACCAAATGTTGCAATAATATGCATAACCGCATTACAAGGTAAAGGAATAGGTCCACACTAGCCACCAAATTAAACAAGGGTATGGATTTCTGCACAAGGTAGAATTGGGGGTTTGTGGTCCTTATGCCATCTCCTTTATGGGCATAAGGATCTTTTTTCATTTTTTTTTTGGGTGAGGAGGTTGGGGGGGGGGGTGGAGGTTAAGGAAGGGAGATAGCCACTTTAATTAGGCTTGATTTTTTAATTTATGACATAAGGTTCAAGAAATTCATGTTTTGTGACATTATGCAACTTGAGATTTCTAATTCAATGCAATGTGTAGAATGCCAATATTCTTAGGGTGGCCTAACCTAATGGGGAAGAATTGGCATAGCATTAATGGAAGTAATAATCTTTTGCAACCAACTCTAGCTTGTTAGTGGTTTGCTTCAAAAAATCCAGGCGGGTGTGTTGTGCACCCGTTTGATCCGGTGGTGGTTCAGTCCCCTCCGAGTTATTCCTGGACCTCCTTAGGTCCGCCCCCTCCCCCTTAATGTAGAATAGATCAGGTTATACAACTGTTGTCGTCTCCGAAAAAAAAAACTCTAGCTTGTTAGTAATAAATTAGTTTAAATTCTGGGAATAACTTGTAATCAAGTACAATTTTCAATGCAGAAATCGCAAGTACAATGTTCTCTATTAGGAGTAACATTTATTGTTGACTGATAGCCCTTTGTGTTGACATTGTAAGTAATTACACTCGTGGTTGCGGGTTTGATACTAGATTAGGGATTTTTATTAAATTAGGGAATTTTAGTCACTTTAATTTAGTCACAAAAGAAAAAAGTTTCAGTTGATTAAGTTTTTTTTTTATCAATCTTTGTTGCATATTTTTAGCGCGCGTAATTGCCTATAGCTAGTTGAATTTTTTTGCACAAGATTTAAGATTTAAATTAATCTTATTTTGTTATGAGGTAAATCGATTTTAGTTTGCATACAATCCAAATTTTAACGGGAAAATATTGTTTTACATTGCTGAGATGCTCCATAGAGTTTATTAATAATTTCATCTTATTGTTGAAAATAAAAATCAAAAAGTTTGTGTACCTAAAAATCAAAGGGTATCGATTTGTAGTCAGCCTGAATTGAGGGGCTGAGCGGCAGTTTGACAAAACCTGAAGAGAAAATATTAATTTTACCTTGTTTAAGTGTGATAGTGTAATTGTCTTTACCTTTCATTCCTTCATTTTCAGTTGTACGTGTCGGTCTTGAAACTTTATATGAGGAAAAAAAAAAAAAGATCATAAATTGTTCCTAAAAAATTGTCACTTTCTAGAGCCAACATGAGCTTGGCCTGCCTAGCCACTAAAGTTAGGTGTGACCTTAATTTGAATGCACTAAGCTAATTTTGGACATAAAACTAAGGCATAATTCTACTTTAGTTTCTTAAATTTCAATTTTGAACACTTTATCATTTGAAGTATGAAATCTATCATAATCCTTAAACTTCAAATTCAAGCAATTCATCCGTTAAAATATGAAATCCATTCCAAAACTAATGGAATAGTAAAAGAGATGGTCAAATTTTAAGAACCAAAATTGGATGGATTTTATACTTTACAAGATAAAGTATTCAAAATTGAAATTTATGGACTGAAATATGATGATTATCATACTTTAAGGGATAAAGTATGTAAAATGAAAATTTAAAGACTAAATTGGGAATGCATATGTAAGTTAAGGGTTCAAAGTAAAATTTATACAATTTTTATGCATTCATATGATCTTTATCCAATTTAAATACTATATATGTTTTAAGGAACAATTTATGATCTTTTTTTTTTCAAGGATTCATATGATCTTTTTTGTCTAATTAATTGTCACTTTATCCAATTTATGCATTAATTTAAAGATTCACTTTATCCAATTTATATACTATGTTTTATCTATGTACATATCATTTGCTAATATCATAATATGTGTCTGTGTGCACGACATTATTTATATAAAATTTAATATGCTATCTATTTTTTTTTATTAATGGTTGTAATACACAAATAAATTATGAGTCATATAAGATGTTCGTCATTAGCTTAATATGATTTATTGTGATCAAAAGTTCATCTCTTTCCATCCAAATTAATGGTGCATATTACATGTGAATCTATATAAAACTTAGTATAAAATAAAATATCATTACATCATATAATCTTGCGAGAATTTGCTTAGTTAGTTGATAAAGTTTAAAAAATCTAAATTTTGAATCCGAGAAGCAAAAATATATATGGTCAAGTTATGCTTAGTTCATGTTTGGGTAGTTATATATATGTAGTCACAAAAATGTTAAATTACGCCTTTTGGCTTAGATTTTTTCCTCGTTGAGAAATAATCAACTCAGGAGGTAACTTGACTTATAAGAACAATAATTTGTCTATATAGGCTACCTAGATTGAATCTGCAAAACTTCACCAGCTATTAGAGTGAGCAACAAACTGAATTTTGTGGACCGGTATCTACTAGATTCCAATTAAAATTGAGATCAAAATTGGAAATTCAATTTGGCGGCCATTTCAGATTTTCGATTTCGGTTTTAACTAAAGACTTATTTCATTATTTTTTTTTGCATGCAATATAATAGTTGCCGTGTGTATTCTTATACCTAATTAATATATTTATAGGCCTATGTTACAACTTATTATGGATATATATGTACATATAGAAATTAAGTATCAACTATTCATTACATCATCAATTATGAATATTTAGATTACTGCCTTTCTCATGAAAAGAAAAAGAACACAAAAAAAAAAAAACTCTATTAGTCCAAAGTAATAATTTAGAGGGGCCAACCACAATCCAATTATATTGATCCATCTAAACTTGGCCACTAATAAGTAGATTTGAGTTTGTAATGAACTTTGAATGGGTTTAAATGGGTATCCAATTAAACCTATTTAATTGGTGGATAGTGGGTTGATTTGAATCGTTCATTTATACTCATTTAAAAATAATTATACATTTAAACTCAATTTTTAGTAGGTGTTAAGCAGATAAATTTGAATTTTCTACCAATCTAATAGCAATAAAATGTAATTATTTCTTATCAAACAACATGCGAAAAATTAAAAAAAGTAAGTGGAATTTCAAGTGAGTTATAAATAGATAATTGGGTATACCCATACCCATTTCTTAAATGGATTAACTCATTTTGACCTATTTATTAAATAGGTATAGATGGGTTGACCCAATTATGATCCAACCAAAGCTGTCCAATCTCCTATTTTGACATAATATGTAATGAAGTACATGAAGAATTGATAATCAAAACCTTAAAAAACTCAGATCTAATAATAGAAAAATTAAAAAAAAAAAAAGCTTCCTAAAACTCTCATTAGGGAATTCTATGAGAGAAGAAAACTATCACTAGATAAGTTTAAGAGAGAGAAAACTCTCACTAAAAAATTTTAAAAGAGACTTTATTCACATAAATGAAAAGAAACATGAGAGGCTCTTCTTATAGGCAAAGATCAGAAAAATCAATCTTTCTTTCATGCGAGAGTCCGAAGACTTTCTTGTTAGAGAGTTTTTAAGAAAGAGGGAAGAGAGCTTCTTACAAAGGAGGAAGAGAGTATGTACATGGTATTAGATATTAACTTAATTATTAGCATAGACAAAATCGATTAACCACAACCAATCTCGATATTTTGGTTAACCGCAAATAGATTTTTATGCTTTTATACCAAATAGGAAAATTGACAAAATCGATTAATTGATTATTTAAATCAATTTTTTATTTCAATTCAATTCGACTTCAATTTAGTGAATGTAAATTTGATTTCAATGTTCACTCTTTCTTCTCTCTAGAATTTATTTTCTCTTCCTTCTCTTTAAAATTCCTCCAATTAAAACCTCATTTGACCCTCCCATGGAGAGAGACTAGATAATCTAATCTTTCTCATAAGAGGGGACCCTTTCTGTAGTTTTATTTCATTTATTTGTTTAAATTCTCTCTCGGGGTTTTTAGTGAGAGATCGTTCTCTTATAGGATTTTCTAGTGAGAGATTATTTTTCTCTAAATTTTTTTAGGGAGAGCTTTATTCTCTCCAAGGATATCTTTGTTAGGGGTGATCAAAAGAACTGCGAGAGTAGGTAATCGAGAAAACTAAATTGGTCCAAACCAAAAAACTGGGTAATGATTCCGTAGTTTTCAAAATGGTTAAGTTGCCCGAACCTACTTGAAAATTTAGGTTAGGGTATGATTTTCAATTTTCAAAAATTACGATTACCCGAACCTACCCATATATATGTAAGGTTGGTTAAGATAACTAGTAACTAGACCCCAACTCATAATTAGTTAGTTATTCATTAATAATTTAAGTTACGAGACCCATGCTATTATATATTTTATTTTTCACAACTTACAAACTTGTATATTTAACCTTATCTTCAATTTGCTTTTTTCATTTCCTACATTCATTGCAAATAATTTCATTTACTCTATTACTCTATTTTTTTGTCTTTCTTCAAAATTTCTTTTCCTGTCTCATAAATTTTATCAACTTCACCGCTGTACTTTTTTTGTTTTTAAGTTTTAGAGATTACATGTTTGGTTGTGAAATAACTTGTCATCCTTAATAAAAAGTGAACTAACAGTTTTCAAAAAGTAGGGAAAATGAAAATAAATGTTCAGAATATTTTGTGTTTTAATTATCTATTGTGTTTTGATTTTCTATTTTGTTGGTGATTTTTTTTTAGATTTGTAAGATTAAACACTGTTATTAATTTGGATAATTGTTGTATTGTCTTTTTAGTTAATCTAATTCCATTTTTTTCACAAGTACAAGATAGTTAGATTACCACATATATTTATGTATATATATATATATATATATATATATATATATATATATATATATATATATCCAATCCTATCCTATAGGTTAATCGGAATTAGCTGTTAGGCGATTGAATAGGGTTAAGGTATGGAATGCAATTTTGCTGAACCTGTATTTGTTGTTAGGGTCAGCGAAATTGCAAGTAGACTGGTTGCCCAATCTGTGAACACTCCTAATCTTTGTGAGAGTGTTTTTTGTTTTCTTGTCCTTTTTTAGTAGATGAGATTAGAGATTTGGTAGATTTCAGAAGTCAAAACTGGAACTCAAATTCTCTTGAAGCAGTTTTTATCAACTCTGACTATTGAAAGCCGTGCACATAGATTTATTGGCTTGCAGTGATAGAATTTGGTGTATTTACGCCAAATTTGAAAATTGAAAAAATTTATCAATAATCTAAATTGATCTTAATTCAATTCGATTTTCAATTTAGTGAATTAAAATTTAAATTCGATCTTTGTAAATCGATTCTAATTGATTGTATTTAATGGATTAGCCGATAGATTTCACCCTTAAACACAATAACATAATTGCTATGGGAATATCACAAAAAAGATAAAGGAAAAGGCAAGCTGAGCCTTTTACCACAATTAATAGTTATTTTCACCTATAATGTTTGAGCCTAGTATATAAATATGGATTAATTTTTGCTACATTGACAATGCATACACTGTTAACGTTGGATGGATAATAACTATATATGTAACATTTGAATTTGAAATTCAACTTTTATACATATGTCATGAATTCAACGGTGATAGTGTATACATTATTAGTGTATATAAGATTTACTCTATAAATATTCGTATTACTCTTCTGTTTCATGCTTGTACACATGATTGAAAAATAATTTCATATTCTGTGCATTTCAAAAATATTTGAAAAATTCTCATAATTTTTAACTAATTTTATGAAACACGTAATAAAATTTTGATGTACTATACTTCACGAATCATACTTCAATTTTTGAAAGAATTTTAATATTTGAGTAAGGATCACGGCATACCTTCCAAATTATATACAATATAGCAACGATATATATCATGATTGTGAGAGATTTATGCATCTGAAAGTAATGAAGTGATGAAATTGTGATAAATGTAATATGTCTGGCTCCTAAATCCTTCCTTTTTGCTTGGTGATTCGGGTTTTGATTGAGGAACGGGGCTTGGTGTAAAAGTTAAAATTGGTTAGAATATATTACAATCTTTGAAAAGTATAATAATTTTATCCATCTTTTCAGTTTCATAATTTTTATTTATATTCGTGTATATTAGTATTATTCATATATAAGTTTAATTATATGCATAATTTTGTCAAACTCGTATTTTTATGCTAAATTATTAAATCTATTATTGGAAAAAATAGTATAATATACATACGTGTAATATCTCGTATCGTACCCGTCCCATATTTTACCAACAGCTGTAAGTTGGAAATAAAGAAGTATACAAAGAACTTATATTTTGGTTAAGGAAGAAAGTACAGAAAGAAGTAAAAAATTCAGTTCCCAAGCCTTAGGCATCCTTGTGGATGAGGAATGGAATTTCCTCAGTGCAACTGAGCACTAGATGCACAGTCTTTTTGAGCCTTTGCTCGCATTTGTAATTTCCTCGTTACAATGAATGAAATGATTCTACCGTTTCGAAAAAAAAAAAATTCTACTCTAGAATGAAATGATTCTACCGTTTCGAAAAAAAAAAATTCTACTCTAGAATAGAGGGCGTGACAGAAGCAATTATAAGTTTTCTTTATTTCATCTTTTTGATGCCACACCACCCATATCAGGTGGCAAATTAAGTAATTATAAGTTAACTATTCTCACAAATCTAATTAAAAAAATTGATGATGTATATCTTGGTCAAGAAAGTAAAACTGGGAGAAATTTCAATCTCTTTCTTTTGGTCAGAGAAGATGCTTTAATTGTGTCTATGATCTAAAAATAGGCAACTATACAGTTTTATAGGCACAAATGAATTAGGTTTGAATTTCAAAGTTCTTCTAGATTATCTCTAGCAAGAATTAGAGATGATAACCATATATATCCACCTCCTAATAAAGAGATTCTTCTACCCAAGCCATCAGCTGGAGAAAATCATTAGGTGCTGGATATATATAACAAAAGGTCCTGGGGCTCTTACTCCTGCAACAAGCACATAATAAGCTTTGATTACTTGCTAGGTTCCCCAAGCTAATTAAGTCCCTCCAGTGCATTGACCAGTGCTTACCCCCTCACACACAACAAGGTATAAAGGATAAACAACCGTAGAGTTTTCACTTCTCAAGAAAGCCGAAGACCTACGTCAATCACTTCGTTTGTTTGTCATTTGTCAATAGATTTGTTGAAATGGACAAGTTTCAACAAATTGTAATTATAGTCCCTTGTTTGTTTGGTTTAGACTCAGTCTCGTACCTTACTTATATGTTACTTTTAACACCTATGGTCCTTTATGTTTCGACTGTTTCTTAATCCAATCCAATACATTGAACTTTGACAAATTGTACCTACTATATATATCAAGAAAATCTTATATACATATATTGACATTATATACACTATCACTGTTAAATCCATGATACACGTGTAAAAGTTGAAATTCAAATTCAAATTTTATATAGTTGTCATTTATCCAAAATTGACAGTGTATACATTGTCATGTAAAAAAGATTAATTCATATACATTTGTATGCTCAAATGCTTTAAGGATGAAAGCATGAATTCCATTAGCATAAGTTACTAATTCATTGAAATTAAAGATGAGAAACTACCAATTAATTGTATGTTATGATGCACATGCATTTGTGGAAGATACAAATATGTCCTATAGTTGTATTTTATAAAGATTTGATGGACAAATACATTAAAGATTATACTTCTTACGATATATTATGCAGACAAACAAAGCTATCCTTGCAACAAGGTAATACAATGTATATTTTACATGAGAAGGTAATGCAAGTAAAATAACAATTATACATACTTACACACACAACAATCACACCTAATTCTTTCTCCTCATTTATTGCATGGTAATTCTGTAACTTTTCATTTAGGAACTTTATGCTTTAGTTACCAGATTGAATTTCTTAAGGACTTTTTCGTTAGAGATGATATGTATAATTACTTTAAAGATATTAAGTGAAACAAAACAAAGTAATGAACTAAATCGTAAATAACAAAAACTACAAGGGACCAAATTTACAATTCTTCCTTTTGAACATGACTTTCTTCCTAAGAAGCAAAGAATCTCTTTCACATTTCTGTTTTTTTCCCAACAGCCTCATTTATAAGAAACGGTAGATGTTGATGCAAGCAAGAAAGCTAGCAAGATGATTACTTTTTTTTTTTTTTTTTTGTCTTCGTTAATTAATATCTCGCCATCTCCGCCACACCAACTCTTCTGTAGTCTACCCCTTGAAGCCTCCCAACACCCCCCCACCCCCCCTCTTTTCCCCCACTCAAACTTGTATATATAGTTACATATATATAAGTGTGGCCTTGGGTAAATAAGAAGGTGTCTTTTTCTTGGAAAGTCTTCTTCTTCATCAACTCTTTTTTCTGCACATATCCCTCAACAGTACTGCTCACACATCACACACACACGCACACACACTGAACATTATGTGTGATTAGACAGGCATATATATACATATATAGCAGAAAAACGTTCCAATTATATTGGAATAATGGGATTTCTGAAAGATGAAGGCGTGGTTTACAAGCCCGTTGACAGTGTTGATCTTGGCCCTGACAGCAAGGAAGTTTATCTCCGAGCCAATGTTAAAGGTATGCATGAAACATTGAAACCACTTACACTCCATAAACTGTGTGTGTTTGTGTGTGTGCCCGTGAGTGTGTTGTGCTGTGTTTTTTTTTTTTAATAAAAAAACTCTGTATTTATAATGTTTTTGGGATGTAATTATGACAAATTAAAGAACTGATGAAGGATTTGGTATCTGATTGCTCTTGATTGATGATAAAGATTGATCAAGATAGATGGAATTGACTAGTATGCATGCACGTGCATTGCAAAGGATTGCATTTTCTTTCCTTTAATATAATATGAAATTATGAACTGTGTGGTCTAATGTGAAAAATCCTATAAATGTTAGGGGCAAATTTTTATTTGTAAAAGTATCTCTTTGAAAATTTTCAAGTTTATAAGGGACAAACTAGAATTTTCCTCTTCCTGTCCTCCCTCCCTAACTTTTTCCGTGGTTTTGGCTGATAATGGGATTAATTATCAAAATTTCCACCTTACGTTGAAATCTGTTCTATTCTTTTTATTTTTATTTTTTTGAAAAAAGTCAGTTCTATTTATATAATTATATTGCTGATATATATGGTAATCCCTCAAGCTAATCAAGTGCTAGAAGCAAGTACAATGTTGGGTGGTCCCTTTTTCCAGAGGAGGCTGGCGGCTCAAATGATGGAGCCTCATGACCAAGTTACAACTGGAAAGGAATTAGTTTACCATTTTATTTTTTGTCCAAAATTTGCTGGTTTTTTTTCTAGGAAAAGAAAAAAGAGAAAACCCTTAATTAAAACCAAGCCATTGTGTATCTCAATCCCTTTTTTTTTTTTTTTTGGCTTCAAATTGTAACATCAGAATTTAGAAGATGAACTTTGAAGGTGTAGAATAGACTACCATAGGGATATTCAGATTTTGGTTAGGCCAAGAATTGATGTCCGATTGAAAAGAATACGTGTCAATTTTGGCACGTTCTACATTTTTCAATACAATGTCAAAAAGGCATTTGGTATTATAAGTCATTGACTAACATTTTCATACACTGTTTACAACAGCTAATTTGTTTTGTTTAGTCTCCAATTTGAAATAAGAACTTAGTTTTTTTTTCTGTATTTTTTTTGGGGAAATAAGTTCTCAATTATTCATCTGCAATGTAATCGAGTTCAAACTTCTTCTTCTTTTTTTTTTTTTGTTTAATTAATTGTCACCTACTCTAATAGCGTTCAATTGACTCAAGTCTTTTTGCCAAAGGCCTTGTACCTTACTTCTGATTGACTTTGTATCATTATTGTGTAGCACCTCGAATGGCTGGCTTTCTAGTTAAAGTTTTTGCTTGGCTCTTGGAGTCGAGAATTTTTGGAGCTCTTATGTTATACATCCTCAAGAAAAACAATCTGATTCATAAGGTATCACTTCTTTTCTTGATTGGTTTTAGTAGCTAGCTCAAGTATATAAAAGTGTTAATCTACTGACAAAAAATATTTTGTTGACTGACAAAATAGTAATTAAGTTGACTGAATGGCTAATCTTTCTGAATCTCTCTTTGGAACTTCCTTCTAAGTTTTGTCAAGCAGATTATATTAGACAATTTCCAACAATCTCATTAATAAAATTCTTTATTTTTTTATCAAATAAAATTAATTTTTACTGTGTTTTACAATAAATTATGCCGGTCCTTAAAATTTTAAAGTACATTTTAACTCATTAATTCTTAACTTTAGAAGTCGGCCAATTTACAGTGGACAGAATATCATTTTGGTCCATTAAAGTGGACAAAACCTGAAGTGAGAAAACTTTAATTTAAAGAAAAGCATATCCAGATACTTAATATTCTTTTTTTTTTCATTATAGTTAATTACTTTGAAGGCTTTATTGCACCTTCCCCCCCTATAATTATGGGTGAGTTGCAGTTTACCCCGTTTGAGTCCGCGAAATATACAAACTACTCCTGATGACTAAACGCTTCTAGACATTTAACGGTCCAAATGCTTCATTAATGTGTTGGACAAATGTGTCTTTGCCTTATTTGTTTTTCTATTAAGTCTCACTTTCGTTTTCCTTTTCTCCTTTTTTCCTTTTTTTTAAACCTTTTTCCTCTTCATTTTCTAATGCCACTAATGCCTTTTGTTTTGTCCTAATATGCATATAATTTTTTGACTTGCTGTAGCTTACCCTCTCATTCTTACTGTAGCTTGTGCCATATCTATTTTGTATACATCACCAGCTTTTTTTCTTGTTGAAAACATAATTACTAATTTATTGGGATGCATTAATTGTTAATAAAATATAGAAATTGCATAAAGTAACTTTTCTAGTTTATAATAAAAAAAATAATTGATTGGTCATAACATAGAAATTTGATAAAATATAGGGTTAACCACAAAAACTCCCCCTAAGGTATACCACTTTTGCACTTTAACCCCTAACATTATTTTTTCTCACTTTATGTCCTAAACCGTTAGTCAATTCTAACATTGTGTAATGGTAATGTCAAAAAGACATTCATACCCCTAACAGCTAACTATGGTAAATTTCCTTAAAGTATAGTTTGTTTTGTGCTGTATCCCATAACATCATTTTTTTTTATCAATTTGTTTATTTATTATAAAAATCATTAATGAACTCCAATATTTGATAACACCCAGACCTAATAATAAAAAATAAAAAAGCAAAAAAAATAATAAATAATAATAATTTATATATATATGGTTCTAGTTAAATTTCATTTCGTAATTACACCTTTTTTTTAGATTGAGGAGAATATCTTGCTAATTTGATTCAATAGTGGGAAAAAGCAAACAAAAAATATTATTAAAAAATTAATATTTGAAAAATATTTTTAAAAATCTAAAAATGATTGGAATATTGTCAGTTTCTCTTTAGAAATGTGTATATAACTAAAATTTTCTTTTAATAGCTATAGTTTTTTTTATATAAAAGTATACATTTTTTTACTGATAATACTAAAAAAGAGAAACATGGTTGATTTGGAGTTCAAAATTTTCAGAGTTTTTCCTTTAATATACCATGCTTAGATGCTATTAAAATTTATTTGAATTGCTAAATTTTTCTAAAAAACTTTTTTATCACATGTATGTTGAGTGGCTCAAAATATTAGAGTTAACTAATGGTTTTAGAGATGAATAGACAAATTGAAAGAAAAATGATATTAGCGAAGAAAATATAAAATAGCTATACTTTAAAGGGGATTTACTATAATTAACCCTTAGGGGTATCAACATCTTTTTGCATTTCTGATATGCAATGTTAGAGTTGACGAACGGTTTAGTAGATAAAGTGAAAAAAATATAACGTTAGGGGATAAGGTGCAAAACTGGTTATACCTTAAGGGGGAGTTTTTATAATTAATCCTAAAATATTTTTACTTCATACGTATATTTAATTTCTTCTACTTGTGATAATTAAATATTGTAACAAGAAAAATAAAAATATACATAAATCATGAAAAAGAAGAAAGAAAGAAGGAAAAATAAGGAAAAATTTCAAGTGAAATATACTACTGAATATTTAATTTCTATTTGTTTTAACAATTAACCCATAATAGGAATTACTTCTATAAATGGGCGTTACTCTTTCATTTCTCATGATGAGTTATCATGATTAACTATTTTTCAGATGAAAATAAGAGCATTTAATTAAGTTTGAAAAGAAAATCTTTATAGGGATAAAGAAGAATGGAAGAAGAAAAATGAAAGTATTTGGTGCCACTAGGGTAAACTTGGTTAAGAATTAAGTATCATAGGGTATGATTATCTTTTCGCAATCCCCGTACAATGAAAATAAAGTTACATTTTTATTTGTTGGTCATCATGGATAATATGTAATATGTAATTAAGCATATTCTGAATGTTTTCTCTGCAAAATCAATACTGATAGATGCATTGCAAAATTCTCTTTAATTTGGCCAACTTTTTTTTTTATTATTATTTGGAAGCAATCTATTAGCTTAAGAAAGTAAGGTAATTGTCATTGCACTGGAAACTTTTATTTGTGAAGGATATGTCAAGAAAGTGAATAATTATTTGGGCATTGTAAAACCAAAACTCTTGATATGTATGGATTATACACTGAAAAGTGGAAATACTAACTACACACAAGCTGTCTTATTTGTTTAAGGCACAGTGAAAATTCTTGGTTTTCTTGTCTTCTTTTGAATACCCCATTATTTCGAATATATTTGATTTTACCTTAAATACATTCCAATCATCAGTTACTATTTTAAGTTCAATTTATTTCACATACATCATAGTTCATCTCACAACAATGCTACACAATTAGTTTAAAATATTTTTCCAGAGAATATTGGATCCAAACAAATATTAAATCATTTCGTATTCTTTTCTCATTGTTGGAGATTTCACACCCCTTTCTTTTCTTTTGTAAGTTTGTCAAAATATCTTGCATCACTTTAAACTTTTGAGTAGAAGCATCAGTAAATATAGCCTTATACTAAAAGACTTCTTGTTGCATTGTGGTCCTTTTAGTTAGCTAACACAGGCCAGTATTTTGCAGCTAGTTTCATTTGCGGAGTTGCAAGAATCACCTCTTTTTGTGCCATTGCACCCTCATGAAGGTTGGTACTTACATGCATTTTACTTTGCATTGGAATTAGTCCTTTAAGATAGAAGAAATGTATATGTCAAGAAATACTGAAAGTGATATGCAATGGTTCCATTGCCCGTTAGTATTTAGTCTGGTTTTGTTACTTTCGTGTCTATCACAAGTGACAAAATTAGGGGGAATAAGGAGTATGTATACCTGTACACATAGAAACCCTGAAAAGCTCTTTTTTGTATCCTCTAATCATTCCAATTTTCGTGGTCACAGTTATTTGTTTGAAAGGATGTGTACTTTTCACATTAAACTGAAAGAAGCTGTATGCTTGACTCTGAATGCAAACTTTTCTGGCAGGGCATGGTGAAGAAGAAAAATGCACCAAGCCTGATCATCTTTCTCCTGTGGAACAAGTTCAATTGGCTACTGATTGTCTTCAAACTTCAGAGGAAATGAATAAAATTAATCCAAAACTTAGTTTTCAACGCTGGACAATACTGGATTATTCAAGAAGATATATGTCTCAAGAAGTAACTCCTGTCATGGTATTATTGGATCATCCTTTTCACAACTGTCAATATGAATTTCTTGTATAGTCAGTCAGAAAAACAAATCTCAAGTCCATTTTCTCTGTCTCTAATTTTACTCCAGCATTCTTCTTAATTGTCATCATGTATATAATACTCATCCGTTCAATTCTAGGTAATTCATTGTTTCTTTCTTTCAGGTAGCAAAGAAGTTTATAGCAGCTGTGAATGAATCATCCAAGCCTTTACGACCTATGTCATTCTTTATTGATTTCAATCCTGAAGATATATTACAACAAGCTACCGAATCAACTCATCGGTATGAACGAGGTATGCATTCTTGTCTGTATTCGAAAGGTGAACATGGTTTATTGCCACATATTGCAATGTCTTGATGTCTTCAGAGTTTCAAGGATTGCAGATTTTTATGCAGTAGGAAAATTGACTGGCTGGAATCCAGAAAAGATGTTTCTGTCCATTGTTAATTAATATCAGGATTATATCAAAGTTCTTGTACTGTAACTGTGTAGTTCAATTTTTATTTTCTTGACAAAATTGTTCGCCTTTACAGAAATTTCAGTTATACAAGTAAGCACTGCCACAGACTTATGCCCCGAAGTTTAAAAATTAACAATTTTGTTCTAATCAAACTTTTTCTGTTTCAACACCTTATGCTTTCACTGCATTTTTGTTTTGGCAATAATTTTCATCATAGCAGAAGCCCCTTTGGATGAGCAGCTAAATATATATTCTGATTGAGTCTTTCACTAATGAAATCTGGTATAACTGGTTAGAATTGTCAGGCAAATTTCCTTATGATACTAATTTCAAACTACAATATCATTTGGTGATTATACAGGTTATCGGATCCTTCATTTCTGCAGAAAAATTGAGCATAAGAAGCTTTGTTACATACTCTTACTGTTCATGATTTGTAAAACTGGTTCATTGATTTGAATGTATGAGTACTGAAACAAAGTCCTGTCTTTGAATTTTTGGTAAATTTTACCTTTTTATTGCGAGTAACTTCTGTTTCAGGTGAGCCAATATCTGTTCTAGATGGAGTTCTGATTGCCATTAAAGATGAAATAGATTGTCTACCATATCCAACCACAGGTTTGTCTTGTCTCCGCATCTGACTTTTAACCATTAGAGAAATGTTATAAACTTTATTCCTGAAAATTATGATTGAATGAGCATTACTCAAGCTTTGATTTCATTGACAAAATGGCCCTTATAGGAGGTACAAAGTGGCTGCACAAAGTAAGACCGTGCATTGAAGATGCCTGCTGTGTTAAACGCCTAAGGTCATGTGGTGCCATTCTGGTCGGGAAAACAAACATGCATGAGCTTGGAGCTGGAACCAGTGGGATAAATCCTCATTATGGGTAAGTACAAAATCCCATATTTCACTCATTATAGAAATCTGGCTTTACTTGTTTTAGTTGTTACCTTGAATCAATATTGATTTTCTTGATTGATAAAAATAGTCTTCCTTTTTTCCTTTTTGAAATTAGGAAATTTGCTGATTTTGTATGATTGATATAGGACAACACGAAATCCATATGACAGCAGCAGAATTGCTGGTGGTTCTTCTAGTGGATCTGCTGCTGTGGTATGTGCAGGACTATGCCCTGTTGCTCTTGGTGTTGATGGAGGAGGTAAAACTTGATCATGTTCTACTTCTCTTTTTTCTTACTAAAAATTACTATAGGTATCCACAATTTTAACAATCCAACTGCCTGAAAGATTTGAAATAAGACGCCATTAGATATTAGCCATGTCTAATCAAATTTAAGCAGCAACTATCTACTCGGCTCTTACTAGTTTTTACGATGCTAAGTTGTCCTACTTGTAGCTTGGCGCACTTCTTAAGATAGAAAATTTTGTAAAAATGAAAGATCCCAACAAAGGCATGGTCAATTTAAAACGTTGAAAGGGGAAATAAAAAATACATATTGGTTCTAAATTACAGAGCCTGCTTCAGCTAATACTACCTGTTCCACCCTAGACTTATGTGTAAGCGCAAAGAAAAGCTAAAAAACCAAGTAAAGGTTTCCTGGGAAGAGTAGACAATTGATATCAAGAAAATGCAGTTGATTATGCCCCTCAAAATGTGAACCATCTTGAATATTCAAAAATGGTGCTATGTGGCTCTAAAGTATTAACTCTTAAGAACCAAATATCCTAGCAATATGATCAGCATAGAAAAAATGTTTGAAATAATTAAAACCATCAACTATTTCATTATTCCCATGACATTGTAATATCAATAGAGACTTTACCAGTATCAAGTCTATAGCCTTGCGTTTCTGCCAATATTTATTCAGATGCCCATGGTGCAAATCTTAACTCACTTATTTAAGCTGTATCGACACTTTTAGAGTTGATTTATTGAATCCTTTCCTCAATTAGATTCTCTCAGATGTCACCCTTAGCAGTCCAGATTGCTCCATTGCATTCTGCTTTTGATGTTCTTATCCTCTACTTTTAACACTGGATATTATTTTACAGTCTCGTGAACCAGCAAACGTCATGCTCTTTTGTTTGAATAGATCATTTTCTTTGCTGTATGGAAAAGAACCAGTATATATATGTATTTCACACCATAGATATTCTCTATCTGTGTCAAATGAGTTGCTAAGAAGGGAGACATCAAAATTCAATGAATTTGATCCTATGTTCTACCTTGCTTTAGCCACATCTTGTAGTGATTCAACTTTCATATCATTCTAGAAAATGTTACTGGTATGGAGATTAATCATTTCTTCTTTTGTTCCAGTTTTTGTGGGAACTGAAATTTTATGTCTTTCATTCCAGTTGTATACAGTTTATTATTACATCAGTCTGTTTGTTTGTCATCTGTCTTAGAATGTTCTTCTTCTTTTTGAAATTAATGTAAGTTTTTGTGTCACTTTCTCTGCTTGATTAGGATCCGTACGAATGCCGGCTGCTCTCTGCGGTGTTGTTGGTCTCAAGCCAACATTTGGACGTGTACCACACTCGGGGTATTTTCTATTTATCATATCTGTTGACCTCATCAATTTCTCAGAAAATTTGGTTTCATGATAGTTGATCCAAAATGTGATTTCAGTGTTCTCCCTCTGAACTGGACAGTTGGGATGGTTGGGATACTAACTGGTACAATTGAAGATGCACTTATAGTGTTAGTAATCTTAATCTCCTCTTTCCAAGTCAGATTACATTCACTCCCATGAACACTTTCTTTTTTTTTTTAAATGACTTTGAATGCCAATTTACAATTTCCAGGTATGGAGCTATCAGTGGCCCAATATCATCAGATCAATCTGCTCAAGTAATGGTATGTGGAGATATTACTTCACATTCAGACGCGGAGGTTAAGCTCTGCATTGTTTTCTGATTCGCAACAAGTTTGTTAATTCAGCAAAACAAGTGACCATTTGATGGACAATTTAGTCAGATCAACTGAATTTTGACCTTTTTGGTTCTTCTTTCTTTTGGAGAATGTACCAGTCTAAAGTATGTTTTCCATTACTTAAGGCACCAGAGTGCAGATCTGACATCAAACTGGCAAAATATGGAGAGGTTTGTTTTCCACGAATTTTATTAACAGTAGATCAATTTTTTTTCTGTCTTAAGGTGGATGTTACTTTTATAAATTATCTTCCACATCCAGAAGTCATGATTAATTGCTTATGTTATTACTCATGGTTTCTTGATTTAGTGGTTCAATGACTGCACTGATGACATAAGAGTCTGCTGTTCAAATGCTTTGGCCAAATTATTTGATGTCTATGGTTGGAAGGTACTGATAATGCACTGCTCTTTACATAAGTGTGAGTGTTTATTATGCTTGCATATAAAGGCGCTCAATCTTTCATACTCTACATTATCTTTCTTCCAAAGACTTCTACAAATGATTCCAATGTATCCCATATGAAATCACAGATGAAGAGTTGATATATCATAAAGCCGCTACTGTTTTCTTCATATTTGATCATATTAATTTCAGAGTTTAAATGCTAGCTTCCTGACATATTCAAGCTTTCTTCTCTGCCAGACGATAGAGGTTACCATGCCAGAGATAGAGGTGATGCGTCTAGCACATTACCTGACCATTGGCTCTGAATGTAGTACCTCAATTGCTTGTCATCTGGAAAAGTTGTACGTATTTTCAATTATTAATATGCCATTTGTATCACTACTCATTTGATATAATGCTAAATATGCAAGGCTGACTTTTGGGATCAATCCTATCAGGGATATGGCAGAATTGGGATGGGATGCTAGGGTAGCACTTTCCGTCTATGGTGCCTTCAACAGCAGGGAGTACTTGAACGCCCAGATGATTAGGTAATCCAACCTTACTGTTTAAATCTAAATTGGATGATAACTGTTATTCATATCATCAAAATTGTTTAATAATAGATGAGCATGTTACCAAATTTTTTTAGACTCATTGTGAAGATTTATGCTTCTTAATCTATCAAAATCCTGAAAAGCCAATAGGCATGTTTTGTGTCAGCTTCCCTCCTACGGTATCAAGGTCTTTAGTGGCTGCAAAAATTCTTTCTTTAAGAGGTATCAGACCTTGACTAGAATGGAATATCCTAATAGTTGTGGAATTTTGAGCTTATAAAACCTGTGGTAATTTTTCTTTTATCATAGATTTAGCCTGACTATGAAAAAAGTAGGGGTTTATCACTTTAATGTTCAACCTGCCTGGTCATACCTTATGTCTCTAAGTTAAGATAGATTAAGAAGATGATGTTATGATAGTTTGACAATAAAGAGAAAGGCTCCTTATTAAGGTTGAAAAAAATGTATCTGCAGTACACTCAGATATTGAGGATAAGCAGTTGAACTAACTTAAGCAATCCCCTGTTGCTAGCTCTTCTTGTTTTGTTGGTGGTGTTGGTCCCGTGCTGGTTGATAAAGCAATTTGAAGCATTGTGTAAATTATAGCAAGACTATGTTCTAGTGATTGTTTAGTTGATCAAATAAACAAGGTTAAATTTTTTGAATTATAGAAAGCAAATTTTGTTAACATCAAATAGATCCTAGTAGTCAGATTATATAAAGGTAACTGAATGGAAGGAAGACTAGTTATAAAATCCAAATCAGTCATTCTCTTGGGGTGTGACTGACTGATACTTGAATAGCATATCATATGGAGCATGAAACAGTTCATATTGTTTTAGCTTTTTTGGAATAATTTGAACTGTGGATTTCAAACAATATTGCTTTTCCGGACAGATTCAATCAGGAAAACAATTGGAACACACTCTGCAGTATATGTTAAAGCAAATCACTCCATTACTATAGATTTCATAACTTAAGCCAAGAGATATAAATTTATAGAACTACTCTATACAGGGTTTATATTGCAAGTATGAAGAACTACTCTGACTTAAAAAAATGTCAAGTACAAAGATGTCTGTGGATCAAATGTCAGTTGGCAGCTAAGAGGAACTATATATACATTATACATTGTGGTGCATCTTGAATCAGCGAAGTGAATATTCTTCCCAGGAGTGCCATTTAAGTTTCTCAGGGAAAGAGTGTATTTATTCTTGTCCGATACAGTGGAAAGCATTGAACCATGCACTGGAAATGCTATGGTTATGCCCACACAAGTTATTTATGTTCATTCTATGAAAGCATTGTATACCTCATCTAGCTCAACTTGATCACAACTCGTTGCCTGAAAAACCAAAGAAATTATGTCAACGCAGCAGTTCTCTGTTTGAAGTACAGCTCAGATCAACTGCATGTTGTTTTATTTTTATTTTTTCACAAAATCAATTCTAGAGTGATGAAATATCATTGATGTCTTCTTCCATAGAGGAACATGATTTCTTACGTGCTCTAATAATGTGGTTATAAAGTGGCGTACAGTAAATGTGGTAACTAGCCTTGCTGAATGTAGATTTGAAGGCTTGCCATGAATTTATACTGTGATCTTGTTCAGCAGCCTTGTGCAGTAAAAAATCATAAATGCCTTTGCCTGTTCATTGGGTGTATTTGATCCCTCCCTCTTCTTCTTTCACATGCCAGCTATCTTCAAGATAAAATCCCATTTTTCTATCTAGACTAAACCTTTTCAGTTTCTTGCGAACCATGTGCTCCTGGATAACTCTGTGGTACTAACGGCTTCCATCTGTCATTGTGCCCTATTAGAGATTGTCTTCAGAGAAGCACAAACACATTAGACTACCAGACTGATGATTTAACAGTCTGGAAACTTCTGCCATCTTTCAAAATTGACTTTACGAATGGAATTGGTGGCAGAGTAACACCATTAGGATCCCGTTGCTAGGTAGGCATTTCACAAAATTTGACCGACAAGATATCAGACAATAGGCTCTATTTGTTGCAGATAACATGGTGCAGTGAAACTATTGCCCACAATCTTTGGAAATTGTCGGATGTATATTATTTTTCCTTTTTGAAACATGCTTACCCTATAAATCACATTGGAAAGGAGGAAATGGACACATAGGATTAAAGCAGATAATTGAAGTGTACTTGGAAAAATCATGGACTCTGACAAATCCTCAACATGTTGACACAGATTTTGACCCTTTGTTCTTTTAGTTGTAAACTACGCTTTCCACAACATTATTCTTGGTTGAACCTATAAAATCCTTTTAAGGACTGCTTCTTGAGGATTTCAGTTTGTTCCCACTTCCCAATTCAGTCTTGTTCTTAAAACTAGTCTCTTTTAGGCTATTTGCTCTTGCCCATGCTCTTTCATAACCAAGAGGTATCCACTCCTGTCAAGGAGCTTCCCTTGTTCCTTCCTGGACTAGTGTTTCTTGTGGTACATAAACAAGCTTGTCACTAGATAATGCTTTGTTAGACAGATCAGGAAATGTAGAGTCAAACCTCTAATTGACATATTTATTCACCTTATAAAGCTTTAATTTTCGGTGAACCTTGAATTCAACTAAAATGTAAGTCCCTTTACTGTACTTTAATTTTTTCCCCAATAGGATTCGTCTAGTTCTTAGGACCTATTCCTTCTTGTTTGCTGGAGTTTCAGAATAATTCATCTGCCTTTCACCATGTAGCAAGAGATCTATGTTTGTAACATTTAGGCAAAATTTTTGCTCAGGCTCCCATGGGAAAAAAGCGGTAGCCCATAATAATAGATACTTGCGAGTGACTATTTAAAGTATTTGTACTGAATTGTCTTTCACTATCTACAGGAACCGGCAGCTGCAGTTTTACATGAAAATATTTGCCAAGGCAGATGTCATAGTTACACCGACAACTGGGTACATTTTTCATTTGAAAAGAAGCTATGCTCTTTTTTGTTTCTAAGCAGCTAATTATGCAGATATAAAAGAAGAAGTTTTTGTGCTAAAATTCTTATGACTTCCATATTATCTATGTACATGTCCTTCAACATCCATTCATCTGGCAGTGTAACAGCATATCCAATAAAGGATGATGTTTTGAAGACTGGAGAGTTGGATTACATAAATGGAGGTTTGAAGTGACTGACTTACACTTGAATCCAATTTCTTTGTTATGTTTCGTTATTTGATCATCCATTTTGCATTCTTACTACTGTAATAGGCATGAATTGGCTAATTTTCTATCCAAAAAAGAAAAGGGGGCAGAAATCTTATCTTGGACTTTATCATTTCAGCCGCACTAGTTCGATATCAGATAGCAGGGAACTTCTTGGGATTGCCTGCAGTGACTGTTCCAGTATGTATTGAAATGTTTTTTTTTGTGCCATCATTCCAAATTCATCAATTCTTCTTTATAGGCATTTCAACAGAGTTTCTTTTGTATAGGTTGGATATGATAAATCAGGACTGCCAATTGGTCTTCAATTTATCGGGAAGCCATGGTCCGAATCTCTGTTAATCCATGTAGCCTTCGCAATGCAAGTAAGATTTCATTCTTATTTTGGTCTAGCATAATGTTGATAAACATTTTCAGCTAAGTTACTTGTGTAAATCGCAGCTCTCTATTTGACGTTTTAAATTCTATTCGTACTTTTCTTGTTCAACAACAGACAATGAATGGTTTTACTACCCCTTGAATGTTCATTTACTCTGAAGTTATGCTCTTTGTAATCATGTGAGACTTTTATTGGTTTTCAGGCACTATGCATATCAGATTACAGAAGGCCAGAAATTTTCTATGATTTGCTAAGCAAGGATTAAGTCAATCTTGACAGAATTCTACATGTACTGGCCTTCTCATTTCCAGGAGATTAACGAAGTATTACCAAGATAAAAGCAGTAAAGGACAGGTTAATTAGTATCTATCTCTTCTAGAGTAAAGGACAGATAAATCAATGTTCTTTGGTATGCCTGTGATATATATGCATTTATTGTGTCCTGTTTTTATACATTTCCAAGTCTTTTTCTTACATGTAATGCTACTTTTTGTCACTGTTTTGAAGTATATCTACCAAATGTTTATCTTAAAACTGGATGGTAATGCGTACTTTATTGAATAGAAATGTGCACTTTAATAAGCAGCAATGTGCATTAACCAAGTAGTGATTATAGGGGCTTCATTTGTTATAAATTCATAATCTTAGAATGTATTATAAGGTGGCTTAAAGGCAATGATTTTTAGAAGAAATTATTAAATCACTAGCCATTTGGATTCATAAAATAAGAATAATAATGGAGTGTCTGAAGCTAAATATGGAGTTCTAATGTCAGTGGCTCATTCTAATTCACCTATTTTCCTCATTTCAAATTCCTAAAACTTGTTAGTTTCAAAAACTCATTTTCCCCAAAAATCCCAATTTCGAGGTTTACTTGAAGATGCATAATGCTCAAGTTCAACAGCCTAATTCCAGTGGGCGATGAAAGACTTGTTCCTTAAAAATTATAAATAGAGAAAAAGAATTTTGAATCAAAATAGAAAAAAAGAAAGAACCCAAATTAGATACCCACTCACTTGTCTCACTTGTCTAGTGCTCACATATTGCCTATGAGGGCAATCATATTAGAGTTCTTGGTCGAAATTTTGGAGATTTCACCCCTAAGAATAATATATGCAATGAGTTTTTTTTTTTTGATAAAAGCAAATTTCATTAATAGATTGCTAAAAATCATCCAACACGATTTAAACATGCTCTAAAAATTACAGATATGCAATTTTACAGATACAATAAATCTAAAAAATTATCAACAGATTTGAAAAATACAAGAAATTTCACAATTGTCTTCTAATAGATAAATCACTATAGTTACCTTCTGTATATGTTGCAATCGGCAGATGTGTTAATCAATGGTTTTAAACCCTACTTATAATGATGAGATCTGTCAAAATAATAGACTCAGGATCCAAAAAAAAAATTCAGATCTAACAACCAGATTTGAAATAAATTTTGATCTAACAATAAAATAAGAAAAAAAATAAAACTCCATAAGAATCACTAAAAGAATAGAAAATTCTCGCTAGGAATCATAGGAGATGCCGCGCCCCATTTTTTAAAATAAAAATTATGTGTTATAAAAAAATGAATTTTTAAAAAATGAATTTTTTGATTAGTTTTGAGTGTATTGAAAAAATGAGTTTTTGAAAAATAAAAGAAAAGGAGGGCCTAAAATGGGACTTAAAAGTGGGACGATTTTGACCTAAAATAATATTCTAAAAAGGGTCTTTAAAAAAAAAAATAGGAGTTGCCACTTGGTATTGAATTTAGGTATACCAAGTCACCCAAAAACATGTTTTTTAATAAAAAAAAAATAAACAAGGCCCTTTTTAAATGACTTCAGGTCTTCGAAAAATAAGAGAAAAGAATTCGAGAGTCACGGTTGAAGAAAGGGAAGGCAAAGATTTGATCTAAGGCATCCTTTCAACCTAGCCAAACCCAGTTACGTGATTTAGTCAAAAAATTTCTTAATCTAACCTATAAAACTTATCATATTTAGATGTTACTACATCGATGCAAACCTAGACCTAATGGATATCAGAAGGTCGAAATATCTCTTCAGAGTTTAATTGATACAAATCACATTGATTGTGACGCCCAAAATGATCCTTAGAAGAGATCACGAATATGCAAAGATGAGACTCGAAAAAAGGAAGAATAATAAATATACATGACCTAAAGGAGGAGAATGCAACATAACGGGTATGGGGGGATTAAGATTTGTGACTTTAATTTTTCTTTTTTATAGAGAAGATACGAGCGTGCTAAGGTTAAGAAACCATACTCGTCCATTTCCCATATTTGAAGGGTGACTCTCCTAATTTAATCAAACAAATGTGCTAACCTACTTCTATTTTCCTAAATGGAATGCAAGTCTAAATGTTATGTTTCACACATATAGGGAGAATGGAGATAATATATAGAGGAAATATCATGCAAGATGAGAAGAGATCCTAAAAATGAGAAATATGTATGAAATGCGATGAATATCATGCAAAAAGTGTGAATCTAGCGCGGAAACGGCCTAAAGGGTCTAGTATTGGACTATCCCATTTTTACAAATCTTCACTAGCGTTGAACTAGTAAGAAGTCTCGGAGAAAGGCCACAATTGGCGTTGGAGTGGTGTGTTGAAGTCATGCATTTATTATAACTAAATAAATCATATCAAATATAATCAAAACAAGTAAACACATAATGCATGTAGAGCACATAACACATAAGCATAATTTCTAGATGCAAAACCCTAATGAAAGTGAGTAAACACATAAGTACACAAGCATGAAGCATGCAAGCACCCAAGCAAATAAATGCAAATAAGAGCGCCCTAACTACAATCTAAGGGGGGAATTCTAAAAAATAATAACCTAACTATTACATTCATCTAACCAAATACATTTTTAACAAAAACTAAAATCTATCTATTACATAGGCTAGCTAAATACATGTCTTGAACACCTATTTATTACAACTTGGCATTTTAATGCCTCTCAGATAATGATCAAAATTAAATAAAACAAATGAAACTTAAAAATGAATAAGAATGACTAATTAAAAGAAAAAGCACTCAAAACATGCAATTACACATAAAAATACATTGGAGCACATAAAAGAGTTTAAAATAATAAAAGAGATTACCTTCCTTAAAGTGGTGATTAAATGGGGTGAAATTTATCTTATTTATGCACCAACAATCAACAAAATAATCAAGGCATCAATTTAATTATAAAACAAATGGAAATAATCATGAAATTTACCAATTAAAGCACTTGAATGAAGTACAATTAACAATTAAAGAAGAAAAGTAACTTATATTTAAGAAATCAAAACTGCTAGGGACCTAATTGCAAAATTTAAGAAAGTTTTTAGGGTTAAATTATAATTATTAAAAATTAGAGTGTCAAAATGAAAAAAATAAAGTTTAAGGAACTATTTGCAAATAAGTTAGAGACCTAATCAAAAGAAATCGAAAGTTTTTAGGATCATAGTGTAATTACTGAAAAGCCTAGGGACTGATCACAAATTTTGTTACCAGATTACCTGAGCAAATAGGCCTCTAGGCCATGTCTCTTATTTTTTGGGCCAAAACCTACCAAGCCCATCGAAAAGTTCAAGGAAAATGCACAGGCCAATCCATAATCTTACCCAAACAAAACCAACAAAAAAGGATGGGCTTTTACCCCCTAAGCCCAAGCCAAAATCCAAAAATGAACCAGACTTTTCTATCAAAACCCAACCAAATCATTAAATAATTTACCAAAACCTAATAAGATAATAAATCAACTAAAACAAATTAAGGTTTAATTATACCCCAAATCACAGGAATAACATGCTTAGACATGTACTTAAAATATGAAAAAGAGGATTAAAACTCAATAGAGACAAGATTGGTTCAATTACAGAAACATTTGGACTATTTTGTAATTACTTAGAAGTCAGGGGTCAAAATGCAGTTTATAAAAGTTTCATGCAAATCAGAATCGAAGCTTTCTTCATTCCATCTTCTGCAACTTCAGAAGCTTTCTGCAACTTTGCTTCTTCTTTCAACAAACACAACTAATGCCCCCCAACCCAACATCAAAAACTTGGTTTTGTCAAACAGATCATGCAACCATGTTATCGGCACTCAATCTTACTTCGTTCATGTCAAGATTACACCAAAATCAAAACCAGAAGAACACATCAAAGAAGGGACAACAAGAACAACAGTAGCTAACTTTTGACAGGTTTAGTAAGGATCTGAACTCGTGTGAAAGGAAAGGAACAAATAAATTTACCTCCTAACGTTCTATGATGCCAAAATGAACGTGGAATGGTCGAAGAAAATGCCTCTGAAAGCGAGATTTTGCACCACCCAACTCCTGCTGATGAAGGTCCAAGAGCTGGTGACGGGCGGAATGGAGCTGAAATTTGGGGGTAGTGGAGATGATTTTTGGAGAAGTTTTCTAAACAAAAGTTACACTACTACAAGTTTAGATAGTGTAGATGACAAAAGAATGCCTAAACGACTTAGATTAGGGATAGAATTTTGGTAGAAAATTCAACAGCTCTCCAACCCTGGCTCAAGTTCCTCATCATAATTTTCTGCACTTTTTTTTTCTCTTTTCTCCCTCGATTTTCTCTCTTTTCTTGCTGTTGTTTTCTTCGTCAGCCGCCTCCCTCTTTTCTCTTGTTGTTCTAGGGCTGCATCTTATCCTTTTTATAGAGAAATCCAACCTCCAAACCCTCATCTCAAGGGTTGTCATGAAACCCATTTTTGTGGCATTTTTGAGAGCCATTTGATCAAACTTCCAGGTGTCAAAACCCAAGATTAGATATTTAGTACTTGCTTAAACGTGTAGGGCAACGAAATTAGCAACAAAAAGGACCCAAAAATTGCTCAAAAATCTTTGGCCAGCTCTTGTACTGAAAATTCTGGTTCTGGAGCTCGCGTGGGTGAATGCTGAATATATATTACAAAAAAACTGACTTTCATTGATTTTTATTTTCTTTTCTTTCTTTTCTCTTTTTTCTTTTCCTTTTCCTTTTTTTTTATTTTTCTAAAGTGATTTTTCTCAAGAAATAGAAAATAAATAAAAATTTAACTAAAATGAACAAAAATAGTAATAAAATGAAGAAAATAAAATAGTAAAATTTTGGCGTCTACAAGAGAAATAGAAAACTCTCGTTAATAAAATTTAGGAGAGACTATTAGAAAAACAAAATAAACGAAATTCATGGGAGGAAGACCATGGTGTGATCTCCCTACCTAGGGAAGACCTTTGTAAAGAGGAGAAGAAACAGAGAAAAGTTGGAGAAGAGGAGTGGTAAATTAAGAGAAGAGGAAGAGTTGAATATCCTTAACAGTGAACTTTCGAATATTTGAGCACATAATTGACTTGGAAGTTGCACATCTATTGGCATTTGATCACAAAAAAAAAAGCCAATTTCAAAACCAAAAATAAGTTTTGCTACGTTGTCAATGCAACTAAGTTGACTTATTAGAAAATTTAAGGATTAATTTTAAAAACCTCTCGCTTAATCTGAGGTCTCTGACCTGCCTTGAAAATTTGAAAATATTACCGATCTCTCTTATTTCTAGTTTTTTTTTTTTATAATAGTTCAAATTAAGTTAGGAAAAGCAACATTAAAATTATTTTGAGGAATGAGAAGATTGTTTATTCCAAAATTGCCCCTTTAGATTTACACTAGGGTTGTATTGGTACAAACCACACAAATTTGGATATTGATAAAAGGTAGAAAACAACGATCAAACTTTTGTCATACTCTGCAATTTATCAGGCATCGAACTTATATATTTCACTTGTGGGCCATTATTCCACATTTTTCGTAAAAGCAATTTAGTTATACTGAGGTTAAATTATTGTTACTTTATTATTAAAGGGCCTAAACTGCTTTAGTCAAAACCCTTTCATAATAATCCTAAGGCGTGAGGCTAGAATAGTCATTTTGCCACGGCCGATATATGCAACGGGTTCCAAATGCTGACAATGGGAGGTAATTAATATTTTCAGAACTTCAGAGATGGTTAGTGACATTTTAAAACTTTGGGGGAGTATCCAAAAAATTTAATCAATTATGGATCATCTTGGTTTTCATTCTTACTTCGTAAATATATGTGCTTACATTTTTTTTTTCCCTTTTGTGACCATCAAGTTAGGAATAAATATTTCACGAATTGAAGTATATCTTCATTAATCTCATACCAAGATCCAAATCTGAATCAACTTAGACTTGAGAGGTAGTTCCTGATAAAAATTCTACTAAAAAAATCCACATTTGTGCAGCTTTAGCCCCATTGTTCTCAAGGTCTCAAGAAAATGAAATCTCACATGCCCGAGACGCTCTAGCAATGTTGGATATTTGTTCGATTGTCTTGCTCTAAGAAGCTTCCATGTAGTGATCACTCGCTTTACATGTGTCCACGGATTTCAGGGATTGGTCATTTCTTCAAGAAATACTTGGTACAAGGCTCGATGGGATTGTGTTTTGTACAGTTCTGTCCGATTGCTATACATGTGTAAATTTTTGGTGTATAAATATTATAATGTTGTATAAATATATGTCAAGTATTTTATTTTATGTACATCATTTTTACTCTAAATACAATAATGTAATATAATTGTACATCAAAAAATATAAAAGGTACAATCTCGGACCCAACCACTCGAAACCCAACCACTCCGACAATCTTTTTCCAAATAGTTGATCATGTCAACTTCAACTTCCAGGCCTCTGAAATTGTTCGAAGGAAATTGAAATGAGGCACGATGAAAAGCATTTGAGCAACATTTTAGGTTCACTCCAGGTGCTGACCAAATCTGAGTTTACATTAGATTCCCTACTGCTGCTGATGCATAAGGAATCTTTTGTATTTTCTTTTTTTTTTTAAATATTCTTAGGATATTGGTCAAGACTAAACTCATCTCTTTCAGTCACAAGGGTGTCACCTGATTTGTAACTTTATATGCCATTTTTTTAAGAGTATTTTTTATTTAACCCTTTTGTGATAGTTTCAAAACACGCCGAAATCAATCCCGGTGTGTCTGTATGTCTAAAACAAAAAATGCATTACCAAAATCTTTCATTTTTAATTAAAAATCTCTCGATTTCATGCAATAGTCCTATATCATTGTTGGCAAGTAAAATGTTATCAACATACAATATTACAAAAATATACTTATTCCCATAGAATTTATGATAGATATAATCATCAACTAAATTCGTCTCAAAATCAAATAAGATGATCACTTGATGAAATTTATAATACCATTGTCAAGATGCTTGCTTGAAACCATAAATAAATTTTTTAAATTTGTAAATCATATTTTTTGGATCTTCCAATATAAATTTTTCTGATTGCACCATGTAGATCGTCTCATTAATGTTACCATTGAGAAACGCTGTCTTTATATCTATCTGGTTTAACTCAAGATTAAAATACGTCACTAATGCCATAATAATTCTAAAAGTGTTCTTTGAAAAGATCGGAGAGAAGATTTCTTTATAGTCGATACCTTCCTTTTATATAAAACTCTTAGCGACACGACGAGTTTTGTATCTTTGCACATTATTTTTCGAATTTCTCTTGGTTCTGTTTGGATTAGTTATTTTTTGAGGTGTTTTTCAAAAACTTTACTGTAGTTGTGTATATGAAAAACTTTTACTGTAGTTATTTTTTGGATTGTTTTTAAAGATATTTTTAAAATATATTTTTGACGGCCTGTTTGGAAGCTCAGTTTTTTCACAAGTTTGTATGCTACTAGTTTTTTAACAACTTTTGCTACAGGAACCCAAAAAACTTATCAAAATTTTTAACCTACACACTTCAAAATACCTAAAACTTACAAAAAAAAAAAAAATTCCTTCCCAGCCTTTTTTTCTTCTTCTTCCTCCCCCATCCCAACCCACCACCACCTCCATCGCCAACCACCACCTTCGGCGCCGGAGTCTTTTTTTTTTTTTTTTGCCTTTCTCCCTCTCCTCCTCATCCTCCCCCTTTACCCAGTTTGTATGACCCCTTTTTTTCCCTCCCTCTCCCTTTCCCCAACTCCTCCCCCACCACCCTTCCCCTTCCCCTCTAGCCGATCTAGATCGCACCAGGGTCATTTCTTTGCACCAGATTGTAGGGAAGGGAGGGTGCCGGGGGAGGGGGAGGGGAAGGCTGAAAATTGCAAAAAAAAAAAAAAAAGTTTCTAATGGGCCTTGATTGCTCGGCGAGGGAAGAGGGAGGGGGAAGGACAGAGGGGAGGAGGGTAGGAGATGGGGGAGAGAAAATGCAAAAAAAAAAAAAAAAAAAAAAAATTCTGCTACGGATGGAGACAGTGGAACAACTTCATACTGGCTGTGGTGCGTAGGGCATTCTTTTCACGGCACTGTTTGCAAGGAAGGAGTGTGTGAATGAGGTGTACCCGGGCCAACCAGGGACAGGGAGGCCATACGGACTGCTGATGGGCGGTGGTGGAAGGTTAATGGCAGCTCATCTTTGTGCAGATTGTAGTGATCACTGTTTGGGTGGGTATTACCATGGGAACGTTTGTTCTGGATACTGGGCAAACTTGATGCAGTTTTGGGAGAGGAACAGGGGAGAAAAGGGGGAAGGGGGAAGGGAAAGGGAGAAGAAGCGGGAAGGGAGGGAAGAAAAGAAAAAAAGAAAAAGAAAGAAAAAAAATGAAAAGGCAAAAAAGTTTTTCTACAACTTCTACAGTGATTTACAGTAAAATTTTAGACAAACTTTCAAAAAACTCAGGTTCCAAACAGGGCCTAAGTATTTTTATAATTTACAAGTTTTTTTGGAATTTTTTAAAAAAATTTTACACGACCTACCACTATCTCCTCCCTTTTCCTCTCCCTCTCTCCTTTCTCTTCCTCTCCTCCACCCTCTATTTCCTCCCCTTCCTCCTCCTCCCTCTTTCCTTTCCCTTCTCTCTTCTCCCCCCTCCCCTCCTTCCCCCCAACCCCAAACTCCTCTCCTGCTCGCAGGTTGTAACTGCAACTTTAGCCACCATTCTAACCACAACCTTTTTGATCGCGGCTTCTGGTTGCAATCAAATTTGATTGTGACTAGGAAGGTTGCGGTCAGTTAAAGAGAAAGGGAAAGAAAAAAGGAGGAAGGAGAAGGAGAGAGAGGAGGAGGAGGAGAGAGGAAGGAAAGATGGGCGGAGAGAGAGAGGAGAGAGAAGAGAGGGTCGTGGGTGTGGGGGTGGTGACGGTAAGGTGGTAGCCGTGGTGGTGGAGAGTGATGGGTAGTTGTGTATTTTTTTATATATTTGGAGTTGTTTTTAATATATTGTATGGATATGGTATTTTTGGAGTTATTTTTATTTGTGTATTACTGTAGCGTTGTAGATGAAAAAATTATTTTTTAAAAAAATTTGAATCCAAACAGAGCGTTTAGTTTTAAATATTCATTTACAACCAATGAATTTCACTTCTTCTGGCAATGGGACAAGATCCCAAATATCATTATTTTTCATGGATTTAATCTCTTCACTCATGGTATCGATCCATTTTTGAGAATTTGAACTTTTTATGATTTGACGGAAGTTGATTGGATCATCTTTCATCAATCTAGTATCATTCTCACGTTTTTGAAAAAAATAATGTAATCATCTGGCACTGCACTTTTTTTTTCTAGTGAATTTTCTTAATGACATTGGTTCTTGAAGAGGAAAAATTTGTTCTTTTATAACAGTTTGTTATTCGATATTATCTTGATTTATTATGTCATGATCAGGAATGGGATCCTGAACAAGATCAATGACACATGTGAAAATGTTGGCATATTCCTCTTCAACGACAAGGTTCCTTACTATATTTTCTCCCCCAAATTCGATATTCTCAAAGAATCGAGCATTTTCTATCTCAAAAATTGATTTAATCGTGGGATCATAAAACTTGTAACTCCTGGATCTTTCAGAATATCTAATAAAATAATAACTAACGGTCCTTGAATCCAATTTCTTTTTATTTGGCCTATAAGGTCTTACCTCAAGTGGACATTTGCAAATATGTAAATCTTTCAAACTGAACTTTTTTCCTGTCCAAAATTCATAAAGAATTTTGTTAGTTGCTTTAGTTGAAAGTCTATTAAAAATATATGCTGCAGTCTTAAATGCTTCTCCTCAGAATGATTCTGGTAAGGTAGAATGACATATCATACTCCTTACCATGTTACAACTGCACAATTTTGTCTATTTCGTCTATTTCTAAGCGTTCTATTTCGTCTTTTAACTGGACAATTTATAATGGGTGAACCCAGTATGGTATACTGTAGGATGATATCGTATTTCTCTAAATATTTAGCAAATGGCCCTGGACATTGCTCACCTGAATCGTCATATCTGTCATAGTACTCACCACCACGGTCAGATCTGATACTTTTGATTCTTTTGTTAAGTTGGTTTTCAACTTCAGATTTGAAAATTTTAAAAACGTCCAGCGACTGCAATTTTTCAACAACGAGATATATATAGTCATATCTTAAAGAATCGTTTATGAACGTTATAAAATATTATTGATCATTCTAAACAAATGTAGAAAATGATCCACAAATATCTGTATATATAAGTTTTAAGACGACCAATAACCTATTGGTTTCAAATCTCCTTTTATTGGTTTGTTTCTCCTTTATACAGTTAGCACAATCATCAAAATCTGTAAAATTCAGGGGGTCGAGAATTTCATTTCACACAAATCTTTTCATTCTCCATTTGGATATATGACCCAATCTCTTGTACCATAATGCAGTCGAATTCTCATTGATTAATTTTTTCCTTTACTCCTCTAATACTCAAATTTAGAGATTCATTAAATGAAACAATTGTATCAATTAAATATAGATTATTATAGTGCGTGTCATGCCCCATTTTTTAAAATAAAATTTGATGTGTTAAAAAAATGGATTTTGATTAATTTTTTATTTTTGAAAAATATAATTATGGTGTTAAAAAATGTATTTATTGATTTTAGAAATAGAAACAATGAGTTTTTTATTTCATAAAATAAATAAAGAAAAAGAACCTAAAATGAGACTTAAAAAGTGCGACGATTTGGTCCCAAATTAATAGTCTAAAAAGAATTTTTAAGAAAAAATAGGAGTCGCCACTTGATATCGAGTTTAGGTGTACTAAATCACTTAAAAATGTATTTTTGATAAAAAAAAAAGATAAAATCCTTTTTAGATGACTCCAAGTTTTTGAAAATAAGATAAAAGAATTCAAGGGTTATGGTTGAAAAAAGGGAATGCAAAGATTTGATAGAATCAAATCTAAAGCACCGTTTCAACCTAACCAAGGCTAGAGGTGAGAGTTAGTAAAAAATTTTCTTGATCTAACCTATAAAACTTATCACATTTGGATATTTCTACATAGATACAAATCTAGATCTAAAGGATATCGAGAATGTCACAATATATCTTTAAAGTTTAATTGGTGCAAATCACATTAATTGTGATGTCTAAAATGATTCTTAGAATAGGTCACGAATATGCAAAAGATGAGACTCGAAAAAAAAAAGAATTATAATATATAAATATACATTACTTAAATGAGATTCATGCAACATAACGGGTACTGGGACTAAGATTCGTGACTTAATTTTTCTTTTTATAGAGGGGATGAGAGCGTACTAAGGCTAATGAAACCATACTCATTCTTTTCCCATATTTAAAGGGTGACTCTCTAACTTAGTCAAGTGAACGGATTAGCCTACTTCTAATTTCCTAAATAAAATGCAAGTTTAAATGTTATGTTTTGCGCACATAGGGTTAAGAGAGGTAGTAGATAGAGGAAACATCATATAAAATGAGAAAATATCCTAGAAATGAGTAACATGTATCAACTGAGATAAATGTCGCGCAAAAAATGTGAATGTAGCGCGAAATGGCCTAACGAATTTAGCATTAGACTATCCCATTTCTACAAGTTTTCACTTAAAAATGAACTAGCGAGAAATCGAGGAGAAGGCCACAACTAGCATTGAACTAATGAGGTGACGTCATGCATTTATTATAACTAAATAAATTATATAAGACATAATTAAAGCAAGTAAACACATAATGCACATAGAATACATAACACATAAGCATAATTTTTAAATCAAAACCCTAGTAAAAATGAATAAACACGTAAGTACACAAGCATGCAAGCACAAGCAAAAGCAAATAAACGCAAATAAAAGCCTACCTATTATATTTGGAGCCCTCACTATAATCTAAGGGAAAATTGTAAAAAAATAGAGTAATCTAACTATTACATTTATCTAACTAATTATATTTTTGGCAAAACTAAAACCTATCTATTACATAATCTAACTAAATACATGTCTTGAGCATCTATCTATTACAAATTGGCATTTAAATGTCTCTCAAATAATCATCAAAAATTAAATAGAATAAATACAACTTAAAATGAGTAATTAAAAGAAAAAGCACTCAAAATATATAAATACACACATAAAAAACACATAATAACACATAAGAGGATTTGAAATAATAAAAGAAAGTACCTCCCTTGAAGTTGTGGTTAAATGGGGTACAATTTGCTCTATTTATATTCCAAAATCAATAAAATGGTCAAGACACCAATTAAATTAACAAATAAATGATAAAGAAATGGAAATAACCATGAAATCTACCAATTAACGCATTTAAATGAAGTATAAATAACAATTAAAGAAGAAAAACAACTTATATTTAAGAAATCAAACTGTTAGGGACTTAATTACAAAAATTGATAAAATATTTAGGGTAGTAATATAATTATTACAAAGATTAGGGGTCAGAAACAAAGAAAAATAAAGTTTAGGAACAAAATCATAATTAAATTAGGGATCTAATTGAAAAAATCTAAAATTTTTATACTCGAAAGACCAAGGACTGGAATGCAATTTTCGTTTCTGGTCTTGCAAGATACAAAGGCTAATGGGCCATCTTCAACATTTCTTTGGGTCAAAAGCCATTTAGCCCAACCAAAGGCCTCAAGAACAAGGATGGGCTAGGCCTATCATCTTGCTAAGCGAAATCCATCCAACAAAGTTGGGCTATTACCTTCCCAAGACCCAGTTTCAATCCAATCAAAATAAACCAACAACCCTTTCCCTAAATCCAAACAAAAAATAACCCTTAACCCAAACTAACTTATTTTATTAAAACCCAATAAAGTAAAAATCTACCAAAAATGCTAAGCCTTAATTATGTGGTAAATCCCAGAATTAATCTACCAAAAACACACTTAAAATATGAAAGAGAAGATTAAAACTTAAAAGGGGGGAAATTGGTTCAATCTGCAAAAGTTTTGGGCCATAGTGTAACTGTTCAAAAGTTGAGGGGACAGAATGCAAATTTTCCAGATGATTCATGCAAGCTATTCGAAGCCATGTGCAGCTTTCTATATTGCTGCTACAAGAAAAAACAGCAACATTTCAGACCAAACACAATCATCAAAACCAACGCTTGATCTTGCATAAAAGGAAAAATAAAACCTTTTTCATATAACACAAAGATTAGGTCAATATTGCAGCAATTAAACACACGATTCAAAGCCCATCACAAGATTATGCAACTCAAGTTTCAACTAAGAGAAACGGCAAGATAACGAGAAGAAAATGGAGATCTTGATTCATAGTTGCAAGATCAGCCTCATGATTCTTTCATTTCCCATCTCAAACACATCAAAGACTACCAAAACTACTAATCACCATGTATGTCTAGATATCGAAATTAAATTAATTTCAGAACAAACCAAATTAAGAAATATACATTTTTTAGCACGTCAAGCGTGATAGTTAGTGCAATGTTTCTTTTTATACCCTTCAACTCCACAGAAGAAATAATTATTCTTTCTCTAATCAACTGATTTCTTTTTTGTTTCTTTTGTGATGCCGTACCTGCAGTTTCTTTATTCTTCTTTCTCTTAAGTCCCTTGCTTTTAATATTGGTGGTTGAGACCATATGAGTATTCTCTGTCTGATCTTACTTCAATTTTTTCTCTTCCCCTACACAGTATGAGATGAATTCATTTAGAGATCAAGTCTCTTTTTTGATAGTTCTAACTCACTTTAAATGGACTAAACTGTGTAGGAAGAGATATTAAAACAAAATGCACTAGTAACTCTTCAGATGAGACATCTCTATGATGTATTTTCTAATATTTCCTTTACCACTATATTTCATTGAACTATGCGCATTAAGAGCGTACTAATTTCAATCTTTTCGTTCTTAACAAACCTTTTTTCAATGTCGTGAAGAAACTCCTTAGTGGTAACTGTCGTTTCTGACATTATTCCTTTGAATACTTTTGGAACGGCCTTTTAATGATCATTAAACATAAGTTATTTGATCTCCCCCACCTTTCCTTATCCCTCTTTCCGTTAAAGGTATTTGTATCTGTAAGAGGTGGAGGAGAATCAACCTTTAACGCAAGGTCGAAATCCATTACTCCAAATACTATCAAGAGATTTTTTTTCCAAAACTTGAAATTTGTGTTATTCAGTATAGGAATATTATTAATATTGGTAGTAATATTTGTAAGATCATTCGCAACTGAACAGAAAATATAAAATAATTAAAACAAACTCACATACGTCAAAATAATAATAAATTCAAATAAAGGTAACCACATCTCAAGATACTGATGTTTCATTAATATTTTATTTTTGGACAAAAATATTAACTTCTAAATGATATTTTGGTGCAGTAATAAACACTGACAATAATAACATATCGAAAAATAAATTTTTCTTTAGACCAATTTATAATTCATATGTAAAAATCTAAATAATCATCATGTGTTTATTATCACAAGGGCATATGCAATTTTATTAAATATTGATCTTCCTTTGGACCGATCAATATTTATAAAATTACAAGTACTCAATTAGTTATATTCTAAAATAAATTAATTTTCACAAAGAGGCCATTTTGGTGATATATTGTTTCAATTAATTTATTCTAAAATATATATAATCATACCAATATTCAAAATTAAAATTACACAAAAATTTTGATCAAGATCAACTTTGGTCAACTCTGGTCAAAACGTGATCAAATATAATCAAACCAGTCAATCAGTCAAATCTGGTCAAACCAATCAATTATGGTCAAATATAGTCAAACTAGTCAAATGGGTCAAAACTTATTGGATTATAAGTCCATATCCATAATTTGACCCAAATTTATCATTCAAATCCAGAATTTTTTTTTGAAGTCTATAAATACCTTATAAGATTATATACTTAGTGGGCCAACCTTATGAATTTTGTAAGATTTAAATGTTTTGTTTAACTTTATTAAGACTCACTCAAATTAGAAAAACTCTAATTTTCTTAATATATAATAAGTTACATATCATGCAGGTCTTACCAAATATTATGTTAATCAAAACTCTTAAATGAATAAACTAATAAAACAAGTTAGGAAAAAGACAAACAACTTCTCGAAACTAGAAATCAAGTTAATTTATATCATGAAAAGTATATGGGTCCCACATATCATGACTTGTGTCAACATATCAAGAGATTCACAAAATTTAACAATCAAGTAAGACAAACACACGTGATCCCGAACTATATGTACTTGAACCATGTGCTAACTAATCATAACAAACAAAGCAAATATGTGTCCTTGATTGTGCATCATGCTTATTGATTTCGACAAACCCATAGATTCATATGTAACCAAAAGCAAAGAATTGAACAATACAAATTTACGAAAAACATAAGCAAACAAATTACATTAAAATCCCAATTCAAGATTGTCAACCACCTCACAATCAAAATAAAAATAATTCTAGTTAAAAAAACATGAAAACTATGAATTATTTACAATCAACTTATTTCCTAATAATCAACCATATCCTACTCTGACACCACTTGTTGGATGGGTAGCTTATGGTAACTTTAAATGAAAACTATCATCTATTAAACTCAAAATTTTTATGGCGATTATTAAAAAATAAATTAACAATAAAATTGTGGAAGTGTACTTAGATTCATGTTGACAAACTGGTACTTGAATCTCTAGAGATTTTGGGGTGATCTTTCAGGTAACACGTATTTGCTATTCCTTTGAGAGAACATTTTAATTTCTCTTTAATATCTTTTTTGACGATGGGATATCAGGAAAGAGTTATTTTATGGTACTAGAAATGCGACAATAAGAATCCGTATGACTTGGGGATCATAATTCTATTCATAGATAACATTCCTGTTACCTTTTGGATTCCTATTTCAGTTCATCATAAAAGTAGAAATTACTCTTAAATTTCTACACATTAAAGGCATATATCCTATTAGATACAGTTAAATCCAAATCATAATTGATTATTTTAATTGGATTTAACCTTATTTGACAGTCTATAGCACATAATTATTTACATATAAGTGCAGCGTTGGATTAAGGATCCAACACTTGTGCCTTTAATAATCTACCAATTACTGCTGGTAGTCCTGGGTGATTGTCATGCGCATCCGCTATCTGTATATTCAATAGTTGAGATATCTCTGCTTTGGTGCTTTGAGGAGTATTAGGACTGAACGCAGTGGCTGTTTTATCAAAATTCATGCACTGGCCAGAAGCTCTCTCATATATTTGCAGAATATGTTGGAAATTCCTTGCCTCTTCTAGAATGGCCTTTCCGAACAGAAGTGTATGGTCCCTAAAAAGCAAGTGAGAAATGAAGGAAGCTTTACTATTAATGGTGATTCCGTGCAATTTAAATTCTTGAAGACAGAGCTTCCCCGCATATTAAAAATAAATACAGAGACAAAGGGTCACCTTGTCTAAAACCTCTTTGCAATAGGACCAAACTGAGTACTACTAAGTAAAAAGGAAAACGTGATAGAAGAGATACATTTAAAAATCAAAGAGATAAAATTATGGGCAAATTATTTATTACCCCTTGTAGTTTTATATAATGCTAGATGACCTTTTTAAGGTTTTAAAATAGCCACATTACCTCCCTATGCCTTTTATGTAAAGTGAAAAATGAACGGAATACACTATCCATTACGACGTTTATGTCAAACACGTGTGATAAAATCTTAATATCAATATAACGCTTTTATGATTTGTATAAATATCCATATTACCTTCCTGTGATTTTTGCATTTATTCACGTAATTTTCCTCTGCTTTTACATAAGGTAATTAAGCCATCGATTGATTTATCATTTAAGTAAGGGTATTATTGGTATTTTAACTAATGATGTCACATGCATAGTTATTAAAACCAACCCGAACATCAACCCGACAAGAGGACCGGGTTGACGGGTCAGTGGTTCAACCGGTGGATCACTAGTTGAACCGTTGGATCACAATATATAATAAAAAAATATATAATATAATTAAATAAACATGTAAATTATAATATAAGTACAGAGATTCTTAAATCTCAACAAGTTATAACCTGTTCATAGTTCATAGTTCATAATTCATTTCACACACATAATCCATAACCATATGTGATCAACAATTCATGAATTCAAACTACCAAAGCGAACAAAAGGCTGTCGTAATATGATCTCTATTCTTTAGTTCAATGATATGCAACTTCTTACTATTATTCTGCTTGTGCATTTTGCTGTGTTTCTTTCACCTAATGTTGACGTTTGTTTGGAAGTGGAAAAATTCACAAGTTTTTTAAGTCTTGATTGCCCTTATATCTTTTACAAGTATGGTCAGCAACCATACTACTTTTGATTCTAAACATGCAAGCTATACTCCTCTTCTCTTGCTAAGCTTTACTTGCTGGCGTGGCCCTATTCTTGTTTGGTTTTGTTGGGAAATTGGATGCAGAGGAAGAAGAAATAAATAATCACCCAAAAAGAAAGAAGAAACAAAATATTGCCTGCGGTCAGAGAATTAAGAGAGACTTAACTCCTTAAGAGAATAGGGAGAGAGAGGAACAAACTCCACAAGAGGATTGAGAGGAACAAAGCTTCCTGGAAACGGCAACTTCGGTAGCAGTGGCAGCTTTGGTGGCAGCGGCAGTGGCAGCTTCGAGTACCTGGAGCTTCGGTGGTAGCGGCAGCGGCAACTTCAAGTACCTGGAGCTTCGGTGGCCGCGGCAGCTTCAGTAGTAGCGGCGGCTTCCTTGAAGAATTTCGAACTTCCAAGTTCCAATTGCTTGCCTCAAACTCTCAGAGCAACTAGCAAAGCAAAGGAAAGAAAAATTGATCAAAGCTGCCAGTGCCGACAAAACAATGGCCGAATGCCTAAATGCTCAAAAAGTTCTCAATTTGTTCTCACTTCTCAGAGAAACAAAGAAGAAAACAATCCCTAAATGCCTAAATCCCCAATGACGGCCAAATGCCCGATTGCCTTTTCATTCTTCAATTTTTCTGATTATCTCTTCTATTTGGCTAAAAAGACGATAATGCCCATGTAGTATGAACGGTCAAAATAAAAAAATTGGATAAAACGATAACTTCAAAAAAATTGCCAAAACCCACCAAGTTTATCAATAACCGCCAGTTCTAGCGGTTCTCTGGTTAAACCGTCCGGGTCGAATGGGTCCAGGCGGGTTCTTTACAACTCCGATCTAACTAGGAAACCAGTCCGGTTTCATGACCGGGCCACTGGTTTGACCGGTCCGACCGTCGGGCCGGACCGGGTTTAATAACTATGGTCACACGGGTTATTTTCTATTAAGTTTTCACTTTACATAAAAGTATAAGAGGGTGAAATGGACATTTTAAGATGATAGGGGGCCATATGGCAATAGATAAAATCATAGGGGGATTATATGTAATTTACATTAAATTATTGGCAGAACCAAGAGCACTCATGACCTTAGTGAGAAAATTCCATTCTACCCTATCAAAGGTTTTATAGTGCAGTTTTTATTGCTTTTTTAGTTGTGATCACTTAAGTAATAAAGGAATTTAAATAGCATCGAAAATTGATTCATTTTCCTTATGAGATCAACACTCGAATATGCCCTATACTTGTACTCATATATGATCTACATACTTGCAGTAATGGAAGTTTGAGTATAATTAAAACTTTATATTAATTATCATCTCATGTTTTGTCAACTTTAGTCCCCTTTAATTAAAATTGATTCATTTTCCCTATGAGAACGACACTCGAATATGCCCTATACTCATAATCATATATGATATATATACTTGCAGTAATGGAAGTTTGAGTATAATTAAAACTTTATATTAATTATCATCTCATGTTTTGTCAACTTTAGTCCCCTTTAATTATACACTAAACTAACTAAAGTTGCATTTGGATTGAACGACAAATTTGAAATCCTCTCATATCCTTCTAAGTTGTATGGATGACTTGAGAGGTATTTGAATTTATCCATCAGTTATTTTAAATAAATAGTGGTGTTACAAATTCAAATATGTTGAAGCAAACTAAAAGAATTTGAGAGAATTTAAATTTTTTTTTTTGTCAAATCTCTCTATCCAATCGCAACCTAAGAGAAAACCTACTAAAAAAGAATACCACATTTTATGACTTATCCCAAAAACCTTCCCATTTGTAGGCTTTTAAGTATCTATCTATCAACGCATAACCAATAAAATAATCAACTGACTGAAAAGTAAGAAAAGGAGAAAAAACGCTTGAAGGTTAGCAATTGTAACCACAAGTTTTCTGGAACTGCAGGCGAGTGCAAATATGGAGAGAAACGAACAAATGTGTGGATTGATTAATGGAAAGTGATCGTGCATAAATTGACCAAAGGTTTACTTAAGACACACATGAAAAAATCAAGCAATTACTTGGTATCGATATTATAGGTGAACACCCTTTTTTGTTGCTTGTTAAGAGACCTTACGTCTCTCCCTTGTAACCAAAAAAAAAAAAAAAACAACAAAGAAAAGAAAAAAAAAGAACCATTCCAGTTGATATTAAAGGAGTCTCCAAACACGGCTTTTCTAACCCAAGAAAGACCTACTAGACCTGGGTTAAGTTTATCGGGTTCAACGGAGGCGGTTGCAATTTGGCCAATTCATAAGGGTACAAATTGGTTTGTTTCTTTAATTTCAGCACTTGGGATCCTCGGTGACATGTTTTCTATGCCAACCCAATCCACCTATAATATTGTGCCAAGTGTCCTGTTATTATTTACACTCGTGTTAAACCAAACTAAGTTGAATTATTAGAAAATTAAAGTGTAAATAATAACAAGGCACTTGGCGCAATACTATAGGTGGCATTGAATTGGCATAGAAAAACATGTCACCGAGGATTCTAAGTGTTAATTTCAGTGGTCTATAAACAGCTTCATGGTCAAACACTTCTTCCCCACCATGTCAAGTGTCAACTGCCTGACAAAGAGCTTCATCATGCTACATTTTGTCTAAACCGCTTAGGCGGTTTTATTTTCTTCATTTGCGTCCTGCATTGGGTCATACAGATTAAAGTTTAAACTTATGGTACAAAATTATACAACATGATACATCAATTCATATTAATCAATCAGAGGAGGGCTCTTAAAATTCTCTCCACTGCCAGATTCAGGATTCAAATCTTGAGTTTGACAATTGAGTGCGAAAAAGGTGTTGAGAGGGGAGGGGAGCGGATTAAAAAAAATGATACATTGATTGATGCGAAATGTTGGCCTTAGTCATTTTACCCGCAAAACTAATGGTCAAACATAACAAAATTAATTAATTTAAGTGAAAAAATATGTTTAGCGCTTAAAATTATTATCACTTTATTCCCATAGACTGTAGCCTCATTATCACTTTACTCCTTAGAGTTATGTTTTTGGGAATTTATCTCACAATTAAACCAATTTAGCAAGTTAAAAAAATTTTTAGAAAAAAGTACCCTCCTCATTGTATAATAAAGCAATAAAAAATTTAGAATGGCTTTACTCCTTATTAGTATCAAGAAAAAAAGTCAAAACATTAATCTCTTTCTTCTTGACAATCTTATTAATATTGAAAAAAAAAAAGAAATATAGGGAGAGAGAGAGAGAGAGAGAGAGAGAGTTCTTAATTCTAATTCCGATGACGTTAAAATAATACAATTAGGATTCTTCCTTATTTTTCTTAATTTTTTCTTTGCAAAATCTAATTTTTTTTGTCTCCTTCGCTCTTATCTCTTTTCCTTTTCATAGTATTAATAAGTGTGAAAAAAGAAATTTGTGAAAATCTTTTTATTTTTATGTTTTTAGAACTCTTAGAGTAATAAAGGAGAAAAATAACCATTCAATTTTTTTTTATTTTTAGTTATATATAAAAACGGTAAATATATTTAAAAATTTTTGAACATACTAGTTAGATTAACGATGGGATAAAATGCCTAAAAAATAATGTTAGAGAGTACAGTGATTGTATCACTACAATTTAAAGGGATAAAGTGATAATAATTATATAATAAGTGTAAATTTTATATACACTAACAGTGTATATACTATCACCTTTAGATTCATGATACATATGCAAAATTTGGATTTCAAATTCAAATTTTACATATTTGTTATTCATCTAAGACTGGTAATGTATACACTGTCAGTGTAAAAAAGATTAATCTATATAGTAATGCTATAAAATAGAAGGGTATTTTTGTTCAAAATTTGTTAACATGTTGAATTGAATTATTTTTTAGGATGAAATGACTAAAAGATAATGTTACAGGATAAATTGATAGTAATAATATAATTTAAGGGGATAATGTGATAATAACTTATTTAGTTGTGAAGTACAAATTCGTTTAACGTGCCACATCATTCAATTGCTGACTATTCTTTACCTTATTAGGACAAGGGACAGGAATGGTTGCAGGTGTAACCGTTCCTGGCGGTTTTGGTCATTTTCAACAGTGCATAACTTTGGTTCCACACGGCGTAACTTTATTTGTACAACGTATAACTTTAGTACAAAATTTTGCGGGCCACACACATGTTGTGAAAATCGATGTACAACTAGTGATATGGACCGCACATTTTTTTTGGCCAAAATCTGGTCGTAAACAGTTCAGGAGCGGTCATCAGAATGACCGCTTCTGCCCCTCTTCCACCTTATTATTTGTGCGTAGACTAGTAGAGTATACCTAGGAATATTCTTTAATACCTGGTTTAGATGCACGCACATGTGTTTCACGCATCTAAGAATTTCCATTCCTTTTTATAGTAAACAAAATGAAACATCAATCTATCACCTCAATTATGCATGTCAAGCCTATTAAATTTAGTTAAATCCAATGTTAGACCTAAATTCTTATGGGTTTGAAAAAGTAAATTCAAACCCAAATCCTCATAGGTTTGGATATCTAATAATATCCCTAGACATTTTTCTAAACATGCAGAATTAAGTAAAAATATTTTTAAAATACATAAAATTTAAAATAACATAAATGCCATTCAACTTTTTGTTTATAGAAGGAAACCAAAAAAAAGGACACGTAATAAATAGGCGGGTTATGTGGCTTTTTTTAGATTATGAACATATCCTTTAATCTAATAGTCATTAAGTTTTACTATATTCGATCCAATGGTCATATAATATTAGATTATTTTATAAATTTATTGGTACGTACATGCATACATATTATTATTTATACATGGATTGGGATAAGGTATGATTGATTTGAGCATGGATTATAAAAAATCGAACTCTACCGAGACGCGTGACTCTCTTACAAAGTTTGGATTTATGTAGGATATGGATCATGTGCATACATATATGTATGACTCTTTTAGGTTTTGAATGTATCCTTTAATCTAACAATTATGAAAATAGATAGATAGAATACAACAAATATGCCTACTACTTGCACTTTAACAAGTTAGATTACTAAAAAATTTTATAAAATTTAAATATAAAAACTTATTTTAAAAAAAAACTCATTCAAGCGCCGGTCAAAATGAATCTTGATGGTGCCTTCAACAAGACAAGGCAGAAGTAATTCGCACAAGAAAAGCATTAAGTGAGAAATCATGGCAGCCATAGCGGAGAAATTATGTCGTAACCATGATCCAGGGACTTGTCCGAAGCTATGATTTTAGATTTAGGGTACGTTTGATAAAACTAAAATATGAAAACTAAAATCTGAAATTTAAAATCTAAATTTATTGAATTATTGAATTGTTAAGTATTAAATCTAATATATTTGAATGTATATCACATTCAGTGTTAAATGAATAATTTATCACTTAATTTTGAGAACAAATTTTGCCTAGAAAATTCAGTGGCACTTGATTAATTCAAGTGTTCAATTTTTTATTATAAAACGATCTAAATATATTAAGATCTGAATCCATTAAATTTAAATGTTGAGCTGAATTATCAAACAAGGCCTTAGTGTATGACTTGTCTTAAAAAAAAAGTTCTCTTCCTTCTTTTTTCTTTTTTAACGTAAAAGGTAAATTTTATTAATCAATAATAAAGCAACAAATACTGCTCAATCATTGTAGAGTTATGATTTCAACAAGTAAACTAGCAAAGAATCCCTCTCCAACTCGACCGCATCATCCCTGTACCAGTTTGAACTGCCAAATAAATTACATGATGTAAGAAATATATTACAATGAGTAGAAAATACTTGTTTGGCCCTCAAAATGTAGAAATAGTATAAAATGCGGAGTTGGCTTAGGCTTATATAATTAACGAATGACATAAGGTCCAGTGACTTAAGGAACCTAGAATCTAAATATAATCACCAGAGTGGATGTACATACAGTTAAAAAAGACTTACATCGTGTGACTAACATATTACAGTCCGTATAACTTAGTGTACATGGAGTTATATTTGTACATAAATAATGTCGTTGTCTTAAAGTCAAAGTAAAGAGATGTGAATCATTAATCATATTCATAAGCGTAATAATAGGATTTGGTGTACGAGTAATGTGTGATTTATAACACATTATGAATGGTAATATATATTTATGCTGTTGTTTATGTACATACTATTCATGAAGTATTGCAAATTAGGGTATTTGATGCATAATTGGTAGGAGCAGAAGTAATGGATTGCAACAAATTGGCAGAAGATGGGACCCCTGAGTTAAGAATAGAGTTCAACGGTGAAGAGGATGCGTACAAGTTTTATAACAAATATGCCTTTAAAATGAATTTTAGTGTACGCAAAGACTATTTAAATAAAGATAAAGACGGCGTGACCACGTCTAGGAGATATAGTTGCTGCAAGAAAGGTGTGAAACGCAAGTACGAAGGTGATGTGATGCCAAAGAGGGCATGAGTGCCGACGAAAACAGAGTGTGGAACTAAAATGGTTATCGTGTTGTTTAGAGAGACCATGAAGTACCGTGTGCATAACCTTGTCTTAGAGTATAACCATGAGTTGCACATTAAAACTGGCGAGTCAACAACTATGATTATATTAAGACAACAAGATGTGGAGTTTGTGGTCATGAGGTATAATGGAGGATCTGAAAGAATAGTGGTATTCAATCGGAATGATCTAAATGTACGCTGTAGTTGCAAAAAATATGAGAATGAAGAAATTTTGTGTAGGCACGCGTTGAAGGTGTTTGATACCATGGGCATAAAGACAATTCCTCCTAAATATGTTAAGAGGTGATGGCCATGGCTTTAGCTTTTATTTAGATGTTTCTAACGGCATAATTAGTTACATGGATGTTACATTATGTGATAATTTTGTTACGCCTGACATACCTATTTGGTCTGTCTTATACAATGTAGGAGCTATTCAAAACTCATAGACGCATTCAAGGAGCCAGTCAATGAATGGTCCTCCAAACGCCGTTGCTCCCGAAATCGAGAAAAGTGAAATGGTATGCATACATTTAGTTAAAAAAATAAAGACGTTGTTGTTCGTATCATAAAACTACTTTTTGATTATTGTAATGGTGGACACCTGAACGCTTCAACGCAGGTATATTATGTAGTTAACGTATGCTCGCTTCTATGACATATTATTTTGTATTATCTGAAGGTCCACCATTTGGTTAATCAGGAGCCTCCTGCAACAGTCCCTACAGAATGGATGCACCCAAATTTTCTATTTTTTTCAAACAAAACTCCGTCAGAGATATCTTAATGGTTTGATATATAATTTTTTTTATAATGTCTAGCCCAATTTAGCTTTTGAAGTGAGCAATATATGCACTGATAATGATTTATTGACAGTTGAATAGTTATATTATATAATGTAGGAGGAGTGTGCGACAATTTCAACACACTATGATGTTGATGCATAAAATGTATTTTCACCATCACCGCAATGACAAACTTTTATCGTTACATCATATATTTATGTAGTATTGTTAATTGGATATCTTGGACATTGTATATTATTAACCGTATGTTCCATTACGTGTATTTAGTTTCGATTATCCATTCACCAAGTTGACCTCATTTATTGATGTTAGTACTTCTCTGTTGAAGATATTGTTCAGTTTCAATCGCTTCCCTATTATCAGTTTCTTTTAATTTACAATGTTGAAATGAATTAGTGCATGTTGACTGTAACTGACTAGATTTTTTTTTATTTTCATACATTAGTTATCTTGAACGAGATTTGCGGTGTTTTTCGAAGAACATTTGTTATTGGACCTCCATGTCGGCCTGGTTGAAAATGCTGCATATCTACATTACAAGCAGTTAATAAGCTAGTACAAGTTATTCATATGCCTGGACAGACATCTTCAATGTTTTACTCTGTTGAAACTTAGACAAGTGGGTTACAATTGTAATCATGTCCAGTGTTAGTAGTCATCAATTATTTTGTAATGGGTTGTATAAAGTTGTTAAGAAATTATAAAGTTGACTGAAAATTAACATTTTTACAATACCATTAAACGTGCTTCTTTATGATTATGATATTTTTCATAGAAAACCACAACAAATGACTGTCGTGATATATGCATTCGTGATATGTCGTGATATATGCGCTCGTGATATACCACAAAATGGTCCTGCTTGCTTCAACAAAAAAAGGTATGCGTTCGTAATAAAAGTAATATTTAGAAGCAAATATTATGTAAAGAAAGTTGTTGTATTAAGAGAGTAGATGTCCTAAAATCTAAACTTAAATTTTGGACGGAATTACCACGTAATTGTAACATTCACAAACATTCAACTTAATTGGCTTTAACGTTTAGGGTAAAGTGGTCATGGTAAAAGGTCAATTTAGAAACAAATAACAACTATAATTACTTAGTTTGCATTAAAAAGTAGTCATGGACTTTTTTATACCAAATCATGGCCATTCATTCATGACCACTCTATCTTCTTGAGTGGTAATATACGGTGTTAGAAGATGTAAATTAGCAACTAATATTGGCTGTGAAAATGAGTACGTATGAAATCCCAGTCGATTTTGTTGTTAAAAATACAGAAATGCCAGTATAACTAAGGCCGCATATGTTTTGATCTCTACTATGATAATAATGCAAACAAATTTTATACAGCTATGTTTGTTAGTCGACATGTTCGGGTCGATGTTGTATAACAATGCATGTGTACTAACTTTATATGTGCTCTATGTAACAAATTTTGAACTACGAAAGCTATTCTTGGGTCCAAAAGTGACATGTATGGATCCATACTGGATCCAAATTTATATGTGGTCTGCTGTACGGACCTCATACTTTATATGTGTTCTGTTGTATGGATCACACTGTAACTGCTAAAATAACTATTTTGTAACAGTTTTCAAACACACTGTGACTTTTCAATAACTATTTTGTAATAACCTACAAACGCACTGTAACATGCTATCATCAAATATGCAGTTTTGTATTAATTTTCAATCTCTAACTTCCCAATTAAGTATTTTGTAGCAGTCTTCAATAACATTCAACTTTCCAATAACTATTTTATAACAATTTACAAACACTTCGTAACTAACAGTCTTCAAATATGGAGTTTTGTATTAATTTTCAAACTGTAACATCCCAGATAACTATTTTGTAATAGTTTTCGAACACACTGTAACTTTCTAATAACTATTTTGTAACAACCTATAAACACACTGTCAACAAATAGTCAAATACGGAGTTTTGTATTAATTTTCAATCTGTAACTTTCCAAATAATTTTTTTGGTAACAGTTTTCAAACACACTGTAACTTTTCAATAACTATTTTATAACAGTTTTTAAACACAATGTAACTAACAATTTTTCAAACACACTGTAACTTTCCAATTGACTTAACATGACATTAGGCTTATCTGGATGTAACTTGAATAAAGTCACACTTAATTATTATGCTCAATTAAGTTTGTCAGGTCCGCTTCGTATGCAGCTGACATTGGTGTGTTATGACAGTATGCCTACTAACAGCAATGTTATACAGCTTATTTAGCTCAGCCTGTAGTTACATGACGACATTACCAATAATTGCCCAGTGGCCTGTTTTCTTAAGAAGATCTTATTACGATTTGCACTTTGGCCCCTGATCGTTGGAGTAGTTTCACTGTGGCCCAGAACATTTTAAATTTCGATCACTTAGGTTCTTAATTAATTACATTTTTGTCCCTTAATTTTATCTTTCATTTAATTTTGACCCCTAAACTTTGAAAAAATATAATTTTATCCCCAAAAGTTTCTTCAATTTTTGCAATTCAGTCCCTGGTGAATTTTGACTCTCTTTTATTATGATTGTTTCTTTTCTTTAATAGTTAATTATATTACTTTTGAGTATATTTAACTTGTAATTTTTAGACGTTCTTAAATTTCTGTACCTTTGACATGTTAAGGTGAATTTAGTACTTTTATTGTTATTATTATTATTGTTTTTTTTTCAATTAAATTGGTGCCATGATCCTTTTGTTCATTTTGAGTATAAATAGGGTAATTCGACTCCATTTAGTCACCACTTCAAAAGGGAGGTACCTCTATTATTATTTCAATATCAATTATGTGCTCTTATGCGTTCCTATGTGTTTACTTTTTTTTATGTGCTTTATTTATTTGATTTAAATGTTCATTCAAATTTCCTTATATTTGTTTTAGTTAATTTTTTTTATAATTATTTGAGAAGCATTTAAATACCTCAAAAATGTAATAGATAGGATTATTATATTTGTTTTATTATATTTTCCCCTTTTTAGATTGTAATTAGGTTCGCTGTTGTAATAGATAGGGTAGATAAGATTTTATTTATTTTCCCATTTTAGGTTGTAGTTAGTCTCCCCGATGTAGTAAATAGGTTATGTGTTTATGTGGTTTATGTGTTATATGCTTTATCCGTTTTTTTTAGGATTTTTGCATTTAGATATTATGTTTGCGTGTTACGTGCTATATGTTTTTATGTGTTTATTTGTTTTAATTTATGCCTCATCTGTTTTACTATGTATTATTAATGCATGGCGTCACCACACTAGTTCAACGTTAGTTGTGGCTTTTCCCTCCGCTTACTTGCTAGTCCAACGCTAGTAAGGTTTTTTTTAGAAATGTGCTAGTCCAATGCTAGACCCTTATATCATTCGTGCGTTAGATTCATTCTTGTGTGATATTCATTACATTTTCATGCATATTTTATATTTTTAGGATCTTTTCTCGTTTGCATGATATTGTCTATATATTATCCTCAATCCTTTACCCTCTATATGTGTTAATTATATCATTTAAAATTGCATTTCATTTAAACTAGATCATTTGCTTGTCTATGTTAGGAAAATAATTCTTTGAACATGGGAAATGGGTGATTATAACTTTTTAGTTTTAATACCCCATTAATCCCTATATAAGAAAATTATGTCACGAGTTTTTGCCTCCCGCACCCCTTACATTGCATTCCCTTTTTCTTTGATCACTTATATCTATGTATATAATTTAATTTCTTTTTTTTTCTTTTAATTTCATCATTCGTATACATGTGACACTTTCAACGAATCATTTTGGCCTTCGCAATTAATGCGATTGGTTCAATTAAACCCTTGAATGAACATTTTGCCATTTTCAATTTTTTTTAGATTTGCATCCATGTAGGAAACATCCAAACATGATAAAATTAATGGTTAGATTAGGAAAATTTTGACTAAACTTCGCAACTAGCTTAGACTAGGTTGAAAGGGTGCCTTAGGTTTGAGTTGATCGAACTTTTGCCTTCCCTTTCTTCAATCGTGACTCCCGAATCCATTTTCTCTTGTTTTTTAAAGATCTAGAGTTGTCAAAAAGGGTTTCATCTTATTTATTTTTATTTTTGTCAAAAAATATTTTCTTTGTGGTGACTTGGTACACCCAAACTCAATACCAAGTGGCGACTCCTATTTTTTCTTAAAAACTCTTTTAGACTAAATTTTGGACCCAAATTGTTGCATTTTTTTAAAGTCCCATTTTAGGTCATTTTAACTTATTTTTAAATGAAAATCATATCTTTTATAAATACCTTTTATTCTTATTTTTCCATTGCGAAAAACGGGGCGCGACATTAAGTAGAGGAACTAAGGGAGGTCAGTGTAATTTTCAAAAATTGGGGGGAGCTGAGTGAAATTGTCAGAAATCTCAAGGGAGATTTCTGAAATTATCCCAAAGAAAATGAACATGGCAACAATCTTAGTTAAATTAGTTTTAAAAAATAAAAAAGGCAAGGGATGACAGTAGTTGTCGCAAGAAGAAGAAGAAGAGATGGAGTTGATTTTTTAAAGGAGAAAAATATTTTAATCCTTTTGGCCAAATTGAATCAAAAAAGGGAAGGAAAATTTAGCTAAAATGAGCAAAATTTCAGTTGTAAAAAATGTAGGCAATACATGTATCAAAAAGATATGCTACTATAGTAACTTGGCTTTCTTTTTTATACAAGAATACAAGGTAGACTAGTAAGGCTTGGCTATGCTACGCACAGCCAGGTCCCACCTTGAAGTGTTTAAGGGTAGCAAAATTTGAAGGAATGTTTCTGAATTGAGTGTCATGTGTAAATGTATATGTGAAGTATGTATATTACTAAAATGGAGAGAAATTGGATTATTAGCATTTAAAATGAACTTACTTTACCACTTAATATATTATATGATTTTCTTGTGAATTTTTTTAATTCATTAATATTAATATTTAGCAGCATTTTAAAATATTTTAAAATATTTAGCATAATTTAAACTTGTATAAACCAACTGAAATTACCGCCAAATATAATATGAACTTTTCCTATCAATTTTATTTTAATTCATCTATGAAGGCAATGAAACAGGAACAACAGTGCATGATCTATACACTGAACTTTTGAAATTTTGGTCTTGGACTTGCACATTACAGTTTGCTAGTATTGATTGACATAAAAATCTGTTATTACATCCTTTATCAGCTGAGTGAAGAATTTTATTAACTTGTCTAATTGATTTTTTTCTTTGTTTTGACTATCAAAATTTAGCTGATAATGAAACAGACATTCAATTAGCTTAGCTATCCATCAAAGAAATTAGCAAGCATCTTCAACATGAAAATTTAAAAATGATCACAAAAATAGAAAAACAAATCTAAATAGACTAATCAATTTCAAAGTTCATTGCCAGAGTTTACAATGATAAGTCACACAGTATATACGATTCAATAGTAAGTAGCTACCAGTAGTTTACTTATGAAACTTGTAAATATCAAGTAAACTTAACCAGCATTTTATCAAACATTATGTCGGCTAGTTATGAGTAATGTGACTAACCTAAAGTAAAGTGCTGGACAAAGTAAAATCTTGAATGCTGAAGGCAATGTTGCAAAATTAAAACACAAAACATGTAAAAGCATCTATATCTTACTACAATAAGATATAAATGCATAGAGATGGTGAAGAAAAAGCTAAGAAAAATTGTATTACCAAATGATGAGAAAGCAAGAAAGTGAAGGAAGCTTTCTTTCTACTATGTGGGGACGAGAAATAAAACAGAATAACAGTTGGTAGTGTATGTAGCAGTGTGTACTATACTATTCAAGGTTTGTTTGTTGATAATAATTTCATCTAAAAAAGTAGTCTATGAAAGCTAAACTAATGTAGTACTTTGTATTTCAATCTAATGGTTATGAAAAGATAAAGTACAACTGACAATTCATAAAAGGTTGACATTCTTGTGAAGGACAACCTAACTCTAAGGAAAAAAGTAATTGTCTAATCTAATTAGATAATTGTCAAAAAGTGGGGTAGGTGAAGAATGCTTGCATTATTTGACTTATTACAAGCAAAGGAGAGGAAAAACAGGAGAACTAAACAATCTGTAAGCTTCCTTGTTGAATAATCTAATAATTCAACGGCTAAGAAAAACGTTTTTCTCTCCAAATTAGATAGAACTTATAATCAATAGCTTTATTGAATAATCTAATAATCTGATGGCAAAAAAATAATGACAAAAATAAATGCAAATCTAATGGCTACCATTAAAACAAAAAAAATAGAAGAGCATTTTAATGAAATATAATAAATATATATATTTCTCATGTAGACGTTAATGCATTCCTTTGATTAATAAAGGAAAAAATTTATAGTAATAAAAAGCAAATATTAACATATAAATGAATTAAAATAAATTTGATAACAAAAATATATAATATCTTAAGTGGCAATGTCAGCTCATTTGTATAACGTTAAATGCTAATAGAAATATGAATAAACATAAGTCAAAAGTTACCAAACATTTCAATATGAAAAAATTAAAATAAAATTGAAACAGAAAAATGCACGTTGCATTAAGTAGTGATAATAATCTTTTTCTTTATAATAAGATGGAATTAGTTTTAAATAATCTTTTACATTAAATTAACAAAATAGCAAAAATAAAAAAAATATAACATTTTGAAAAGATCAATGTAATTGTATAATTTTTAGCAAGTGAAACTTATTTTGTCAAATATAATTTTAAATGACAATTCATATTGAAATAAATATAAATTCAAATAATAATGATAATGATAATAATATTGTAGTTCGATTACAGTTGACCAAGACATAAGTTATTTTGTCAAATATAATTTCAAATGATAATGTAAATAGTAATAAATGTAAATTCTAATTGAATTATATCTATCCAAAGTGTAAAGATTGAAATAATTCAACCTTATAAAGGAATGCCAAATCCAGTCCAATTTAGGTCATTGAGCAATGAAAATTGCTACAATAACTTTAGACATTCAGCAAATCCAAAGAGAAAGAAAAAATAAATAAAAGCTCAAAATTTACCTATAGTGCCACGTGTCATTAAGGAAAGTTGTTACAGTGAATTTTAGATGACTTTTATAGATGACTTTTATGTCTCATGTTTAGGACTTGATTTGCACAATAATGTGTGCAATTTTTGTGGAAATTGATTCCTGTGCAATAGTGAAGTTACATGTGATTTTGACTAATTGGACAGGAAAAGCACTTTATGATTGTGGGAAAAACTTACATGCGATCTTAAAAATTTTTATTTTACAACATAGTGTATGATATGGTCAACATTTGTGCAACTATATAAATATTTGGGGTTGAGTTGGATTTGAATTGACTTTAATGTGTCATATTACGGCTTATATAGTTGAGCTAAAATGAGTTTTTGAATAAGGCATTCAAATATTGTTTGTTCATGATTCAGTGTTGAAACCTTTTATTTTATGGATTAATCTTTCCTACACACATTGTCAACATTGAATAAATGACAACTATGCAAAATTTGAATTTGAAATTCAACTTTTGCATACATGTCATGAATCAAACGGTGATAGTGTATATACTGTCAGTGTATGTAAAACTTACTCTTATTTTATATATACAATACCCATTTTTTTAAGTAATGACTTGAAAGTTGGGAAAAGTGTCCAATTCAACGTGTTACAGTAAATAATATAGAGTAAATCTTTCCTACACTGACGGTGTGTACACTATCATCGTTGGATTTATGACATGTGTGCAAAAGTTGAATTTCAAATTCAAATTTTGCATAGTTGTCATTCATCCAATGCTAATAATGTATACACTGTCAGTGTAGGAAAGATTTATCCAATAATATAAGAGGGAAAAAATTCAAAGAACCTTCAATCTAGAAGCGGCTTTTATATTCTTCAAAACACATTTCTGCAGTTGTTTCCTTAAAAATCAGGTTGTCGATTTGTATTCCAATGTATTCCAGTATATATGGAGTAACATGACTGAGACATTCTTGTCAAATTTTTTTTTTAAAAAAAATGTTACATATTTTTCATTTAAAATTTAGATCGTAAAAATATACTATCTAATTCTCTCAAACTTAAAATTGTTTTCTTCCCTTATCTTATAATTAAGGCATTACTGTCACACCCAATTTCTAAAGTCCGGATAGATATCTAGAATTTTATATGTTTAAAAATAATATTGTAATTTTTGTAGATTTACAACTCTTAAAATCACAACGTGTGTAATATTACCAGATTCTTTTGTCAAAAGCCGGCTATGCTGACATATATCCTACTTTAAGGAAGAGTCTTAAGTACATTACTTGTCTTTATTTTATTACTAATTTTATTTTAGTTTAATTTACAGGAAAAGGAGTTTTCAATAGTTATAAATTTACTGGGAGGCTGCAATGGAGCTTCGAGAAACGCACAACTCTAAAGCATCTTGTCTTTGTTATGGAATGTATTTTTTTAACTCCTATCAACAACTACTCTTAGAGTATATTGCACACAGATACTATATTGCAACGAAGGCTAAAGCTATAATTTGTGGTGATGACAAAATATGTAACATGTACCGTGTTTAGGGCCATATTTGCATACATTAATACATTCTATGAGCATACACTCCATGAACTTAACATCATGTAACTTACACTCTATGAACTTGATATGATTGCCACACTTGATTATATGTCTAGGGCCAAATTTACACAATTTTTTGTACTTGCATCTTATAAATTCTTATCTTTTATGATTTAAGCATGAGAAAATATCTTTTTTTTTTGGGGAAAACTAAAAGCAAAAGTTATTGATGTTCTTACATAAATCATTCGCTAGAAACTTGCTCGACAAGAACTTGCAAAATTTATCAGGTTTCAGAAATATATGCTTATCTGAGAGAATTCGTTTTTGTCTGTCGAAAACTCACTTGAAATTAGTAATGAATTGTCACAAATTTTAGACTAGGTAAGCATGATTAACCATGTTAATGATTAAAGATATTATCAAAAAGTTGCACCTTTTTTTTTTTTTTTTGTTTTATAGCGAAAACAAAGAGTAGGTTAGCACCTAAAGAAACAAGAAAGGTAAAAGTTAGAAGTTCCGAAAATATTTTGGATGCAACATATTGGATGACATGTTATAGTTAGATGAGATAAAGTTCACATCTCAATAAAACTATATGCCAGAATCAGAATATTCACAAAGTTACAAAAGCTTCAAAGCGGAAAATTTAACATTACATGGTTTTATGAAGAAATGAAAAGAGACAAAACATGCACCTTTGTTTTAAGGAAAAGTTTTTAACAAGGGAAGGGTATGATTTAGGGATAATATCAAAAACCTCCCCTGAGATTTCTCTTAATATCACCTAACACTCTTAAGGTTTTCAAAATATCACTTACCTCCCTTACTTTTGTTATTTGTGTAACAAAAATTTAAAAATTTCTAAACTACCCTTTTGTTCATTTTGCTAAATAAAATACTTCTAAGACACTTTATTCACTCAAAAAAAATCACCATCTAAAAACCAATCTCTAGTAGTATCACCATGTCACAAAACTATAGTTCATAAAAATATAAATTTGGAAAACAAAAAAGATATTTGTAAAGAAATATACTGGGACTAATTTAACTCTATATACTTAAAATGACTTCTTATGAACCTTATATTTTTTCCCAATTTCTTCTCAAACCCTAGCCCAAGTTTTTAAGTTGCACCAATCATTATAAAATCAACTCAAAATAAACAAAGTAATCACATCCCACTCTATTACAATCTCATAAAGTAAAAGATAAATAAAATTCAATTATCTATAATTTAAAAATAAAAAATTGCATAGTCGTCCAAGAAAAGAGTAAGAGAGAGTATTGGAAAAGGGGGAAAGAAAAGAAATTGTCTTTTGTTTCTTTTTATTTTTATAATTTTTTTGACTTCCATGTATTTGATATGTGAATTATGTATCAAGTGAGGTAAATTTTTCCAAAAACAAGTTTTTCAAATGCAATGCTACAGTAATACACAAATCAATTCAAAAGATATTTCATCCATACAATATATCAAACATTTCAAAAAATATTTATAGTAAAAGTTTTTCATATACACTGCTATAGTAAAATTTTTCAAAAGCACCTCCAAAAACAGCTAATCCAAATGGATAGTCTTTTTGTAATTACTAAGGGAGGTAAGTAATTTTTTAAAACCTTAGGAGTGCTAGGTGATGTTAAGAAAAACCTTAGAGGAGGTTTCTGATATTATTGCCATGATTTAAGGGGTTGGGAGAGAAAAAAGGATTTGAGTCTAGACTTTAAATTAAAAAATCAATTTCAAGGAAAGAATGAAATTGGTGAACTGATTAAGGAAAATGAATTTTTTTCTTGAATCTATATTCTTGTAACCGAAGAAACACAGAATGAAGTAAATAGTCACTTAAATATGAAATATATTCATATCAATTTTCTCAACGGTGAAATATTATTAAGAAATATAGAATAAGAAAAATACGAAATAAGAAAAAATGGCGCTTAGATTGGTTCAAAGTTCAAACTCATAAATTTAAACCTTTGTAATTGCATCAGCACTTCTTAAGATACACGAATTTCAAAGTCAATATTATAATGGGCACATACACCCCCTATGATTAAGCAGTTTAAAAAATGCACCCCTTATAATTTAAAAGTATCCACTTCCACCCCTTATACTTTAGTGAAAAATAAGATAAAATGGACACTACTAGTGAAAATTTAACCATATACTATCCAAAAACGCAACTAACCATTTGTTTATAGTAATTTTAGACTTTATTAACGTTTTCCCCACATAAATGTTTGCACTCTATAAAAGAAGATCAAACGTTTGGACTCCAATCGTGATAATTTGAATCTTTGTATAGGTTGTAAATGTTGATTAGAGATATTCATGGAAGAAAAATATTATTAAAACCTCATATAATTAGAATAAGTAACTAGTTGCACTTATTTCGTTAGGGATAACATCAGAAACCTGTCCTGAGGTTTCTCTCAATATCATCTAGCATTTCTAAGATTTTAAAAATATCACTTACCTTTCTTACTTTTGTTATTTGTGTTAAAAAGTTTTTGAAAACCCTAAACTACCCTTTGCTTGCCAAATAAAAATACTCTTAAACCACTTTGCTTATTTCAAGAAAACCATCACCTAAAATACAATCTCTAGTAGTACTACCGCATCACAATGCTATAGTCCACAAAAATATAATTTTGAAAAACAAAAAAGATATTTGTAAAGAAATACATTAGCAAAATTTAACTCTGTGCTCAAAACTAATTTCTTATGAGCCTTATATTTTTTTTCTAACTTCTTCTCAATCGATACCCAAGCCTTTAAATTGTACTGATCATTAAAAAAATCAACTCAAAATAAATAAAGAAATCATATCCCATTCTATCACAATCACAAAAAGTAAAAAATAAATAAAATTCAATTTACTATAAATTATAAATTAAAAATCATATAATCATCCAAAAAAATAAATAAGAGAAAATGTTGGAGAAAGATGAATTAGAAGAAAGTGACTTTTGGTTTCTTTTTTTTTTTTGGAATTTTTTGAGCTCTATTTATTTGATTGGTAAATTACGTATTAAGTGAAGGTTAATATAATCTTTTTACAATTACTAGAGGAGGAAAGTGACATTTTCAAAACCTGTGAGGTGCCAAGTGATATTAGGATAAACTTCAAGGGAGATTTCTGATATCATCCCATTTCATTATTGCAAGTTCAAAAAGTACAATTTGTTATTGTAGCTAAGCATAGTTAATGACCAATCTTAAATAGACAAATCTTAAACGGACACATTTTTGAATTTTTAGTTTGTCCTGCTTTTATGTCGATTCTTCTTTATAGTCTTTATTCCCTTCCCTGATTATTATCAGGATTCAAGTATTTGAAACTTTCTGGAAGTTGCAGCTATATAAAGTATGTCGATTCTTATATCTATCCCTGATGCATTATTAAGATTCTAAGTATTTGAAACTTTCTGGAAGTTGCAGAAATATGACATTGAGCTTCGGGTACTGTAAAAGCGTGAATTAACAAGGTATTCATCTTCAAAGAATCCGTCATAACAAGTAGCCTAATTGATTTTTTTTACCATCATGAAAAGCCAGGTTAACTTCGCTGACAATTCATTTTGCAAATTTGTTTCTTGTAAAAGCAGATACAAAGAACATTTAGGAGGAAAGACAAGCTGGAAGACGAACCAACTCAACTCAAAACAAGTTGAACTCAGCAGCAGCTCGTCAACCAATAAGTCCAGGAACTACAAGCCCCATCTAGGTTCACCATTCAACCATGGATGGGATAGAATATGTATTTGGTATTTTCCACGTACAAACAGTATGTCAAACCAAAACAATCACTGAGACTACAATTCCATAGTTATATATTTCACCAAACGTTCGAAGACTTTCGACATACTTTGGTTTCACTTTACCAATACAAACAGGTCATGCGGTAAAGGAAACATGCAATTCAGAGGGGAAAAACAGACCAAAAGGATTTCAGAACTCATTGAAACCCAAAAATCAGATTAGACAAATCAGAGGCCTGGTTATCAAATTATAGCACAAAAAAGTAGTACAATGGTATACAATCAGAAGCAGAATTATGGAAGTAAGGCTGGCATCTAACAAACAGTGACAGGCAGGACAAAAAGACGAGTACAACAAATTCCAATGCAAGCTGCACCTGCTCTGAATGTTTAAAATCAATGTAACATTCATAATCAAGGACCAGAAAACAGAGTTGATGGCTGAGTATTCCAGAACAAGAAGCTATTGACTCCTAGTCAAGATGATCACCTTTAGGCAAAAATATTTCTTAGTACACTGAGGAATTAAGTCACTGCAGTCTAAGCTCTTGCACGTCTTAAATTACCAAATAGCCTACTTGAAATAAAACAAAACTGAATAAACACACGAGATTTACTAAACTTCAAAGTGAAACCAATTACTGTGAAACGCCCAACCACTTTGAGAAGTTCTCAAACTCGGTGTAATCACTATCTGAGATCATTGTTTTGTACCATGACTTTCCAGCAGCTTTTACAGCAGACGTCTCCTCCTGTCAGAAGCAAAAAATAGTATAATGAACGAGGGCTCATTGAGGCAACATTAGAACTAAATAATACCAAATTGACCAAGTCAAGAAAGTTGGGGCCACTCATGCCCAAAACAAGTCTTAGGCCCCTTCAACTATTATCAAGCAAAAGCAAAGAGAACAGGATAGCAAGAAACTATCAACCAATGATGACACTAAAACAAAAAAGTAAGACCCATCGGTTACTGCAAACCAGTCAGATAAATCCAAAACTCTATTAGATCAGGTATTTCATCATCAATTAAAAAAGCACAAAGCCTAGAACCTGTAAAGTTGTTAGAAATGATCAATCATTACTCAGAACCCATAAAGCCAGTTAAGACATCTAGAAAAAGCCAGTCAAACAAAGCTACAGTGCCAGACATGTAATGAAACCAGATTATCATTTAGAATGTAACCAAGCATGCTAATTTAGGACAAGCATCTATTAAGAACGTCCAGGACAAGATAAGAAAATATCAGCACACACACCATATCATGTAATACACAACTCTGCGCCCGAGTTCATATGTATAGAAACAAAAGTCAGTAGCAATAACCAAAACTACAACAAAGAAAGAAAAACATCCAACGCACCACTACATTGAAAAAAAAAGGACTTGAAAGCCAACTAAAAGGATGAACCAGACAACCAATAGAAACAAACAGAAGCACAAGTTGTGATGTTAATTAAGTTAACTTTGCATCATGATAACATTTTAAATCATCAAACTAAATCACAGTGGGTTCCGATAATTATTAGCTGTATTCCTTCCATCACAACTTGTCCATATTCAAAGCTATTATCAATTATCTAAATTAACATCAGTTGCATGGCAGGAAGTCATCTAAATTCCTCAATTCTTGTATATTATTAGAGAACACAACAGTTTATAAAGCCACTAATGCTTGATGCAAGAAAATCTGAATTTTTTATTTACCAAAAGGGTTGAGCTTGTTTATTAAAGACTCAATCTGAATCATATAGACATCAAGGTTTTCAGTAGAAAATGGAACACGCATTCTGTAGCCTAAAGCATACCAACACGGGCAGATAGATACATCATCTACAGTTGCATCAATATTCCAACAGAATCAAGCATAGAAAGGAGAGGGAAAAATAATAATATAAACCATATACCTTCGTCATTGGACTCCTCTTCTTGGCCAGCTTCTCCCTCTTAGCCTCAACACGCTGTTTCTCAGCCAAGAGAGCCATCCTCCTAGCAGTCTTGGCATAAGGATTGAGCTTGAGCAAACAATTCAAATTCTTAAGAGGGTTCTTCTTCATTGGTGCCCTCTTCACCACCTTCTTGATTGGCCTCACCACAGATTGCACCTCGTCAGAGTTGATAATTCTGGCCAAATCACCATTCACCATCTTAGCCCTGGGCAAAACATACCCCTTCTTCTTCAAGGAAGGCTTATCAAATGACCCGTAAATCTCATCCAATTTCTCAAATGCTGATTTCGTCCAAACAATAAACCTCCCAACGTGACCTCCCGGAGCAAGTTTCAACAAATTCAAACGGTCCACGTGGGCCACCTCGACTCCAGGAATGTTGCGGAAGGCCTTCACGAGCTTGGCCCCCTCAGTACCGTACACAACCAGAGGACCTTTCCTGGAGATGTAGCGGCGGTTACGCATCTTGCCCTTTCCTGGGCGGATGCCCTGGCTGTCCTTAGCCTTCTCAGCATCAGGGTAAGCCCCAATTTTCTTGAGAAGACTGATAGCATTGGAGGTTTTCTCCACGGCCTCAGCAGAATCGGAGATCACACAGGGGATTTGCGGGACAGATTCGATGCGGTGACCGCGGGCCATGACAAGGGAAGGCACAGCAGAGGCGGCGATGGCAGAAACCACGGCATACCGTTTCTTGTTGACTGGGACCTTGCGGTGCCAACGGCGCCAGATCTTGGTCGGAGCGAACATGCGGCCGCCGCGGCACATGTTGCCATAGGCACCCTGGCCGGCACGGTGAGTGCCGCCGCCAGGAACACGAGGGATACGGGAAACAGCGCGACCAGTACCCCAGGACTCGGCGGAGGTCTGGTGACCGGCGGACCTAGAGACGGCGTAGGGTTGGCGGGAGTTCTTGGAAATGTCGCGATGAACGTCTTGGAGGATGTCGGGGCGGATTGGGGCTTTCATGACGTCAGGCAGAGGGAGGGAGTTGGCGTCGGCCTCCATTTCATTCTCAAGAGGGATAACGGTAACTACCGGGAGAGCGGCGGCGGAAGCCATTTCTGGTGCGGGTAACTGAGGGTTTGGGAATTGGGAGAGTGCGTTTAGGGTTTTAACATAGCGATATATAACTACGTATATATATATATCTGCGGTCCAATTAACGATCCAATGTCAGGCCTAATATGCCATCAATTGGGCCAAACCTAATATGCCATTAATTGGGCCAGATCTTGATCAAACTATAAATTCATTCTTTTTTTTAGATTTTTTAATTATTTTAATATATAAAATCCAATTAAAAACTTTGAAATAGGAGGTTATAACTAATTTTGTCACCAATCAAATTTAAAATCTCAAACTTTCCCATTAGCTCTCCATGTTAGGCAAATTAATTGAGTGTTTCATAAATCATTTATAATTTACTGTTTCATAAATCATTTATAGTTTACTATTCAGATTTTAAACCCTTTTTACTCCTTAATTAAAGAAAATACATTTGTCAAGCCAAATACTATGGGATAATTAATTATTTCCATTTTAAAATCATTCACCCTATTATCTTTTTATCACTTTAGCCCTTTTTACTCCTTCAATTTTTATTTGTCAAGTCAAATTCTCAGGAATAGTGTGATTAGTCCAATTTTTAAGTCATTCACCCAATTATACCTTCGTCACTTTCCTTCTGAATGCAATAATCATTTGTTAAGTCTTCTAATGATATATTTGATTACTCTTGTGCTTTAATGATTCACCCCATAATAACTAAATCAGTTTTCTTATGGGTTTAAACTTATTTTGTTATCATTTTTTTTTTGTATTTAGTCAGCTTACGGCACTTTAGTAAGTTTTTTTTTATGGTGGACTTTGTTTAGTAAGTTTGTTTTTTAAAAAATTTTAAGTTTTTAACATTGAAACTTATACTTTAAAATTAAATATGAGTATGTAAATAATAATTATGACATTTTATTTGCACTTGGAATAAACTTAATATTACTATTGTGCAAGCATATAGATGATTTTTCATATAGCACATGTACATCAAAAAGTGCATATAAAAGAAAATTTATGTATGAATTCTAAATCAATAAAGGTAAAATTAGATGGTTGTTTTTGGCGGCATCTTAGCAATATTTCGATGAAAATTTAGTATTTCCCCAAACTTATACCCAAATTTTTAAACTTTTTCTTGATAACCACTCTAGCTTTTATTTGATAAAAACATTTGAAAAATGAGGCAATGAATCCTAAATAATAAAAGGAATCGAAAATATAGATGGTAAAATTAGATGGTTGTTTTTGGCGGCATCTTAGCAATATTTCGATGAAAATTTAGTATTTCCCCAAACTTATACCCAAATTTTTAAACTTTTTCTTGATAACCACTCTAGCTTTTATTTGATAAAAACATTTGAAAAATGAGGCAATGAATCCTAAATAATAAAAGGAATCGAAAATATAGGATCGTAGGATTGAGGACGATAGAACTTGAGGAAGAGCTATCAAATTGAGATGATTCATGTGGGTTTAAGCAAGTTATAATTGGATTAACCTATATATAACTACTTAGTTAATAATTCAAAATGGATGAGTCATAAATGAACATAGTTTTAGATGGGTTTGGGTTATTCATGCTTATTCACGGCCCATTATTAAATTTTATTTACTTTTTCTCCCACATTTTGTTTAGTAATAAAACACTATATCGTTCTAAATTTGTAATAAAAAATGACAACATATCAAGTTAATAAGTAAATTTTGCCCAAATAAAGCGAAAAAACATAAAATGTTACACAGAGGAACCTAAATTGGTGATCATGGTAAGTTTCAAATTTTGTCACTCTACAAGAATCTAAAATTAATTTAGGTATTAACACAAACGATCAATTAACACTCAAGAAATTTAGGAGACTTTTATGAAAGGAAGGGAGGAAGTATGATAAATTTTAAAACAAAATAAAAGAATGGAAACTAAAGAAGAAGAAAAGCGCAAAATATTTCTCTGCAAAAATTAGAATATAATTATTAGATTGGTAGTAATTTAGATTCACCCACTAATGGTTGAGTTCGAATCTACATTTAATTTAATTAGGTCAAAATAAGTGATCTAAATTAATGAGTTTAATTGGGTTAACCGTTTGAATCTAATTTAATTATATATGTAAACCCATTTGTTAATGCTCGAGCTAAATAAAAACAGGAAAATCTCTATAAATTAATAATCTTCGAACCATAAAAATTCTATTAATTTGAAGAGTTATTAATTAATTGATAAAATAGTGATTTATTAATTTATCAAGCGTATTAGCAATTCAAAAAAACTTTCATTTGATCAACTAAAGTTTTATTTTATTTTATAAAAATATGAATTATTCTATTAATCAAAGGAGACTAAAAGTCCATAGAATATAAACCAATTCATATCTACATGATTTGCAAGTGTAATTTAATTCCTACTAATGTACGTAATTGATATCATATTCCTATTATTAAGGGGTCAAAAGGATTTAGGAATACTAAATAATTTCACTTCTATTTTATTAAATGCATACAATGAATCAGATTAATAATACTATATATATATTTTTATTAAATGCAAGGAAGTCTTCTTATAATAAATAAACACAAAGTCTTCTTACATATTTCATTGTTAAATTATGGCTTCTCATTTAAAAGGTATTCATAAATAACTGATGAATTGCATAAAGCATTATATGAATATAATATATGTAATTTTAATGAATTATTAATTTATGAATGGTATGTATGTAAGGTTTTCAAAAAAATTATTATCTCATTATTTAATCAAAATTATTAATTTAGGTTGTTAGCCCAAGTTGAGACCCAAAAAATTATTATTTAATAATGGTTATTAATTTAAGAAATATTAATTCATATAGGTTTTATTATAGGTTTCTTTATACAACTATCAATGGATGGAAAGACTATTAGGATAGGAAGCCATTTCTGAGTACAGCAACTTCAGAGGGATGGGTGTAACTAAAGGACTCTCTTTAAAAAGATTTAGGGCTTTGCTGAAATAACAATCTACAAGGGTTTGGAGGTTTATGAAATTTGCAGTTTTAGTCTTTCAAGTTTGAATAATATTAGCTTCAAAATGCAAAAGTGCCTAAGTCCTATTTTACTAAATTCAAATAAAAATATGTAAAGTTACCAACCATACTGAAAATTGGGGAGAGACTGAAGTGTGTTTAGGGTTTTATAAGGTTTTTCAGAAGCATCCCCAAGGTTTTATGGAGGCTGTGTTTGGTTCCATAGAATTGAAAATGAAATGGAATCACAATTCCCTGGAATTGAAATTCTATGAATAGTAATTCCAAAATTTTGGAATTCTTTTGTTTGGTAAATGTATAGAATTATTATAGAAATTCATTTGGAATTCCAAATCTTTTGTTTGAATGAAACAAGAACTCGTTTAGAATTAGAATTGTTTAAATTTGGAATTCAAATTTTTTTAACACTTATATTTGGAATTGGTGGTTCCTTTCAAAATTACTTATATTTTTTGGAAGAAACTTGAAAGATAAAACTTGATTAAATTTGCACAAATTAATTATTTGATGGAAAGTCTTTCTACCAGAGTATACAAAATTAAATTATAGTGTCTTCTCTTCTACAAAATTGAACTTTTACTTGAATATGTACCCACAATAATATAAATTAATATATATATATATATAGAAAGAAGAATTAATATGCTCATAACTTAAAAGAAATTCATTCCTAAACAATTCTAATAAGAATGTTTCCTATATAGCATCACTTTCATATGCTTCTTATAAATTTCAAATAGAAGATGAAGGAAAATGACAAAAAAAAAAAACTAAATGCTTGCCCAATCAATAAATTATTTATTCCTAATGATCAAGATCTAACACAAAACCACATAATCTAGAACAAATACTTAAGAATTACATTTCAAGTGCAAAATAGCATACATATGTTTATCAATACAAGAAAAATATATTCACAAAATTATCCAAACTCCTGCTACAATCATTTCTTTTAAGTGGTCCTTCAAAACTTACTCAGGTCATTTTTGCTTCAAGGTGGTTGTTAGTCTTGTTATCTTCAAGACATCAAGGGGGAACCATTCCATCAGCCTAGTTGAGAAAATTCATTGGCACTGGAATTTTAACATTCAAGCATACTGTGATATGTAATAAATCATAACAGCTCAAAGGATAAAACAAAATCATTCCAAAGAACCTAAAGAGAGATGACAAGCAATTATTTTCTTCCTATTTAAAACCATACCAAATCATGCCAAAGAAACTAAACTACGATCTAAGTCATTACTAAAAATTCCTTTTTTCAGAAGATTTCACAATGGAAAGCTTTTCTATAGCAAAGCAATCATCATGAGATAACCAATTCAATTCCAATACATGAATTTAGTTTCTAATATTTATGGAGACCAATTCATCTCATTTGGTTTCAACTATAGAGTTGCAACAAGACGCTGATATAGGAATACAATTCCTTAGCATTTCAAATTTTACTTTAATTGAGATGATCTTATCATGGATAGATATCCTACAAATATAAAACAAGTGAAAGAGCAATTACAACAAAACAATGAGAAAACATGTGGTTTTCTGGATGGATATAAAGCAATGACTTGCAGATTCATAAATGTGCACAAAGGATTGTTCACTATTGAGTTATAGATTCACCTTAGGATTCCGAACATCAATCTACATGTTTTTGCTATAAATTTTAGGCAATATCTGACTTTAAGCTAAAACAAAAATGAAAAGTAGAGAATAGAGAAACTTGTCATCTACAGAAACATTGATTTCTAAACTCCAATGCAATGACCTAAATAAGAGAAACTTGTCATCTACAGAAACATTGACATCAAAGCTCTAATGCAATGACCTAGATACAACCACTTTGTTAAAGATATGTTCAAGATAGACATTAACCAAATTAGAAGACAAATAAGGAAAATTAGTCAAACACAATGACAGAAGTGGAAAGTGAATCTCAAGCTCCTAAACCAAGTATTTGTGTTGATATGAAGAGGAAGAGAGCAAGTAATTTTACTTAAACGACTAAGAATTAATTGCCAGGCTTTTGCTTAAATTGACCCTTTATTGAATATTTACATTAATCAGCCATGAGTCTGACTTGAATTGTTGTACATCATTGGACACTATTACCATACATCCAAGACATAACCTTGAAACTAGAAAAGCACAACTGAAAGCTTACATATATTAATAGGCAAGTATCAACAAATGTAGAGATCATTTTTCTTGCTTAACAATAGGGCAAATAGTCGAGTAGGATCTATAATTTTTCTAATTAACTCAACCTGGCAGATCAGTCAAATTCAAAGCACAATAAACATTTTAACTTGATAATTGAAGAACAACCTGAGTATCCTTTAGTAATAAAACTGAAACTCTTAAGACTTGCTACCAAGTATAAGAATGAATATTAATGAATATAATCCATGTACAAATCCATATTACTAAATTTTCTTTACTTTACTCAATCCATATCTCCACTCAAGCAACTAATTCAATTCAGAAAAGTTCTTATCAGGTGAAATAGTATAAATCTTCAATGAGCGCCAAAAGATATGATGTCTCTAAACTTATTTTTCATTAATATGCCATGCATGTGCTCTTTTACACATTTAATTTCCATATCTTTGTTATTCAGCCACATTAACCAAATTATAGAATCTTTCTTTTCCAATCACCAAGTAGATATGAAGTGACTATAACAATGCTCAGATCAAATACAACTTTAAGAACATAACCCAAAAAGAAAAAAGAAGAAAGAGAGCAAATAGTGCAAAAAGGATAACTTTTTAATTTTCATTTCAATCCCTAATAGAATAGAGAATAATGTAAAAACCCGCCATAGCCATTCATTTCCCTAATCATTCAACATTGTTCTATTAGCATGAACTTAACATTCGAGTTTTTAGTTGATCATCACGTCAAACAAAATGTAGCCAACTATTCACACCTACGTGACTCCTGAAGGCAAACCTCATTGACAAATGATTATCCAAAAAAAAACTAACCTATGTAAAAAACAAACCTCATACGTGCACATATGAAAGACGTCACCACACTAGTCCAACGCTAGTTGTGGCTTTTCCCTCTATTTACTTGCTAGTCCAACGCTAGTAAGGATTTTTAGAAACAGGTTAGTCCAATGCTAGACCCTTTAGGTCGTCTTGCGCTAGATTCATTTTTGTGTGTTATTCACTATATTTTCATGCATATTCTTATTTTTAGGATTTTTCTCATATTGTATAATATTCCCTATTATATTATCCCCTATCCTCTATATGTGTTAATCACGTCATTTAGAATTGCATTTCATTTAAATTAATTCATTTGCTTGTTCATATTAAGAGAATTATTCTTTGAACATGGATATGGGTGATTATAACTTTTTAGTTTAAATACTCCATTAATCCTTGTATAAGAAAATTTTATCACGAGTTTTTGTATTCCGTACCCATTATATTGCATTCCTATTCTTTGTTCACTTATACATATATATATATATATATATATATATATATATAATTTAACTTTCTTTTCTTTTTCATCATTTGCATACTCGTGATACTTTCAAGGAATCATTTTAAAATTCGCAATTAATGTGATTGGTTCAATTAAACCCTTGAATGAACATTTTGATATTTTTTATTTGCATCCATGTAGAAAACATCCAAACGTGATAAATTTAAGGGTTAGATTAAGAAAATTTTGACTAAACCACGCAACTAGCTTAGACTAGGTTGAAAGGATGCCTTAGGTTTGAGTTAATCGAACCTTTGCCTTCCCTTTTTTCAACCGTGACTCCCGAACTCATTTTCTCTATTTTCAAAGATCTGGAGTTGTCGAAAAGGGTTTTATTTTATTTTATTTTATTTAAAAACACTTTTTGGTGACTCGGTACACCCAAACTCGATACCAAGTGGCGACTCCTAACTTTTCTCCAAAACCCTTTTAGACTAAATTTTGGACCCAAATTGTCGCATTTTTTTAAGTCCCATTTTAGATCCTTTTTCGCTTGGTTTTTTTTAAATAGAATCACATATTTTATAAACATCTTTTATTTCTTTCTTTTCCATCGCGAAAAAATGGGGCGCGACAACTTGGCGACTCCACTGGGGAAGCTAGAGAGTCCAAGCATTTGGTTTAGTTGTCTTTTTTTTTTTAATCTTTTTTGTTTATCATATTTGGATGTTTTAGGTCGCATTTTTTTTCCTTTTTAGGATGCTTTGCATTTCACACTTGTAATCGTTCCTCGTCTTGCGTGTATGTGATGAATGGCTTATTTATTTACTTATATGTATCGCGCTTTGCATTTGGGGTGGGGGATATTACCCTAGAGTCTCGCATTGGTTCTCGATTCCTCCCCTTCAAACCGAGCACTAGCATACGTGCATACGTTTTATTTTTTATCCCTCATTTTTTTTCTTTTAGTGGCTTGTCACGCCACTCTTCCCTATTAGGATTAAGCGACCCACTTGGACGTGTGATCGCAACACGACGTGTGCGTAGCATGATCCGAGGGGTCACTCAATCTTCCATTTTAAGCTTTGAGTTGATAGCCTTTAGCTTTTAGTCGAAAATTGAGGATTTTGATAGATTCACTTGGACATGTGGCCGTGGCACGATGTGCACGTAGCAATGTCTGGGGAATCGCTCGATCCACTGACAAAGAACCTTGGGATTGATGACCTTTGGTTTCCAAATCTGAAGGCTCGGGGACCTAAAACCTATCGAGTCTAGATGCATTAGTAAGCCAATACCTCATGCATCCATGATAGTTTACCTAGGGTAGAGTCTGTCTTACCCTATTAGGGACACTATTCACGAGGGGAGGGATCCAACCCCTCTTTTCCTTATATTGTTTTCTCTTTTTGTATTGCTTTGTTACAATGTGTTATGTGTATTTGTATGATTGAACTAATTTTTCTTGGTTTTTGTCTCTATTGCATTCATAAGCCCTAGGAAATAAGAGTCCTGGCATGGTACTCTCTAGGAGCCTACCCTATTTGATGTGACACGTTTAAATTCAATGCTTCGCATTTGCAGCATGAATACATTTCATTTTAGGCTTACCCCGGCATTTAAATGGGACACTTTTAGATCATATGTCAATTATTTCATTGCATATTTAACCGCTTTAATAAATTGGCATCATACATCAACTTTAGAGGGAATGCCGCATAGGGGATCCCGCGTTAGGAATAAGCTGCCTTGTGTCTCGGATATGTAATTCAATAAGACTTGCACGTTTATATTTTTTGTACCATCCAAAGGGGTAGTGCACAAGGTAAGGTAGAATTCGATCATTTCCGTGTGACGACATTGAGAATGATGGAACAGTTTTTACACATTAGAATATGAGCATCTAACAATCATCTTTTGGCCATTTTAACATATTTGGTAAAATTCCTTTGCGCAAAAGATATTAATTTGAAGAAATTCATAAAAAATTTCACATTGATTAAGACGATAAATATAATTGAGGCCAAATCTTGATTTTAAAAGGCTCATAGACTGATGCATCGCAATGAATTTTTTGAAACTATCAATAGGTAGCCAATTCAATAAACTCTCATTTAATTCATTTAATCAAATTATCCATCAAATTCATCCAATCTATTTGGTCAATTCATTCATTTTTAGGACAATTCGGTCAATTTTGAATAAATTGTCATTTTCATTTATTTGACCAATTTACCCCTTTTTAGAGTGATTCAATCAATTTTGAATAAATTAAATTTCATTCAATTCATTTGATCAGTTTACCTATTTTTAAGGTGATTTAGTCAATTTTGAAATAAATCATTAATTTTATTCAATTCATTTGACCAATTTACCCATTTTTAGGGTGATCCAGCCAATTTTTGAATAAATCCTCAATTTCATTCAATCCATTTGATTTGTTCATTCACTTTTAGGATAATTCAGTCAATTTTGAATAAATCGTCAGTTTCATCCAATCAATTTTACCAGTTTATTCATTTTTTAGGACAATCCAACCAATTTTTGAGTAAATCCTCAATTTCATTTAATCCATTTGATCTGTTCATTTACTTTTAGGATAATTTAGCCAATTTTGAATAAATCATCAATTCTATCCAATTCGTTATTCTTTTTAGCACAATTCAATCATTTTTTTTAATAAATCATCAATTTCATTCGATCAATTTGACCAGTTTTATTCATTTTTAGAATAATCCAATCAATTTTTGAACTAACCATCAATTTCATTCGATTCATTTAACCCATTTATTCTCTTTTAAAGTTTCGATCTATGGTTCACCGAAGAAACTAGTCGAGACATTTCAATCCTTTCAAAATAAGTTTTTCACACTAAATTGATTTTTAATATCACTTTATGTGTCAATCAAAACAATCAATCCATTCGAACTTTGTCCTCATTTTGTTAGTTATCTATCATTTCCAAAAAAAGATCCATTTAGTCCAATTTTTTTCAAATTCTCTTCAATTGAATCTCAATAAGTCGATTGGATCCATCAGGTATTGTATGATGCCTACCCCAGAGGATTGCATTTTTCATGCTAGGCTAACCCTTTGGCATAAAAGGGCTCTCCCATAGGACATGCATACCAATTTTACAGTTTTGATTACTAACTCTGGATATTTTTTCTTTTAATTTTTCCCCCTCCCCTGCATTTATAAAAGTTATTTTAATAAGGTAAAAATATTTTTCCTATATCCGATAATATTTTTGATCTGATAAATTTTGAAAATTACAAGTGTTACTTGATTTTGGGCAGATCCTACAATGAAAAAAAAAAATTTTTTAAATGATGAATGAAAAATTTCATCTGAAAATGCCAATCTAAAGTATCTCAAAAATCTCTTGATTCATTGTTTCTAATACATTTTGTCTCAAAAGATAGAAAGAGAAAGTGTGTATATATTTGAAAATATATTCTTTGGAGATTTTTATTTTCTCATATATATTATATTTGAGCAAAAAAAAATGGAATAATAAAGTTTTATTTAGACAACTATTATTTTGTATATATTCATTCTTTATTCGCTTATTGGGAGATTTCATGATGAATCCTAAGAAATAAGATTAAATTGAGATTTTTCGACCTCTTGTTTAAAAATTCATGAGTGTATGTCCAATTCCCAAAAATCTTTGTATATACTAAATTTGTGGTCTAAACTACTCAATTAGAGTAGTCGAAAATAAAAGGGGTCATACAAATTTGATAGTTTGTCATAAAATATCAACCCCGACACTTTTCTTTTTCATTTTTTTGTCCACTTCTATTGAACCTCCAAAGTCAGTCGCGTTAATTGACTAGCTTCAAAGTGAGACAATTTTACTGTGAAAATGTCCAGTGTGTCTAACCAAATTCAATCCACATCTGAGTGAAAGCAAAAATGTACATTATTTCTTATTTGTTTTAGAAATTTGGAATGATACTTTAGGCTTTCGTTTCTCTATCTATATAGATTCTATCATTTGTTTTTCCATTTGAGCCTTTAAAAGTAGAATTTCGTTTCAAATAAAAATCTAAATGATCATGGCCATCCATAAAAAAATTCTCAAATGTCAAAAGGAAATGAATTTTCTCAACGGGCTATCCTTTACTTTGGTTGTCATGAGAAATAAGAATGATGCTTTGGCCATTGTTTCTACTATCCAAACACTATCTATCCTTTGTATCCTCGTTTGAACCTAAATTGGTGGTTCGTTCCAAAATCACTTATGATCGCACCCCCACACTGGGGAAGGAGATTTGAGAATTGGGAAAAATGGCAAAGATGCTCAAAATTTTTGCAAGAGAAAATGTTACAAGTTACGAGAATTTGACTCTATCATTGATATTTGGTTTTCAATATCGGAAAGAAAGAGGGGCCATTTATACTTCAAAATTAGGGTGTTTTTCAATTCTATCACTGACATGTGGGATCTCAGTATTGGTAAAAAAAAAAAAAAGGAGAGAGAGAAACAAAGAAAAATGTGAAAAAATGAAAAATGATGAAAGAAAGAAAAAGAAAAATGCGAAAACATCCAATGCTGCATTCCCCTTAGTGATTGTTGAAGAAAAAAGAGGATTGATAAGAAAAAGGGAGTCAAAATAGGATTCCGGATTTTAAGTCCAAAACTATGGCGATTTTTGGGAAGAAGTGCGATCTTAAGTGCATTGTCCTTGAAAATTTTATTTTTTTTAACTATCGTTGTCAAGCCACATTACAAGCTCATAAAGTCCATTGTTGACTTATCTTTCATGACAATTTGAATTGAAAATCTTGTCTCTAAGGAATCTACCAATCACTCATGATCATAAAGCCATAACCTGTTTTCATATGTTTAGCTATTGTTTTTACCCATATATTACAAGCCTATACAGCTCATATGCTGACTGAGTTTTCTCAAGAAATAAGAGTGATAAACTATTTGCTTTCACCAAGATGTGATATTGAATGTGTTAGATACAATTTGGGCCAAAAAAAAAAAAGGAGACAGATCCTAACATACCATCTCCCTGAGTCACCTCAAAATCATGAATAATACCCATTTGGTTCGTTCTAAAAGATGAGTCAGCAAGAAAGGGGCCCTTTTCCCTGTACACCGATCCCAAGATGAGGAAGAGATCTTTTGCAATTTGGTCTTGTTTTGAGAGATTTATCATGGAGTCTTCCACATGACATTTAAAGTTTTTATGGAAAAAATGCATTTTTCATTTGTACATCAACTCACATTGCATGTTAGTTTTCTAAATTTTGAAAAAAAAAAATTTCTGGTTTTGTCCAAATAAATGGAGAATCGCTCAAATCAAATTTTATAGTAGGCCCAAATTGGGGCAATTTTTTGTAATATATTTGCGAGATTTCACCAAATAAGTTCAAATTGAGGCAAAATTTTATAACACATTTGTAGGGTATGTCCAATATCAAGTACATATTTTTTAAATTTTGATAATTCAACACTTTGCATGAGTCTTAATTGTTATATCATTGCTAAAAAAAAAAAGAATTTTAAAAAATTCAAGTGCTTTGAAAAATCCCCCCTGTGCAGGTGTTTATGGTTAAGTTCAAGAAAAAAATGCAAGTGAAAATTTTGCAAATTTGGAGGGTAATCACGAATAAAAAGGTGGCAATAATGCTACATTGCAAAGTGGAGAATTGGCTATTTGTTAGGCAGCCAACTCGAAAAAGGAAAAAAAGAAGAGAAAAGAAAAAAGGGGAATAAAAAAAAGTGAAAAGAAAAAAAAAAAAGAAAAGAAAAAGAAAAGAAAAAGGGGAGTGAAAGATGAAAAAGAGAATTTTTCCTTCAATTTTGAAAATTTTGCTATTGAACTTTGGGAGCATTTCAATTGGAGATTACATTGCTAAGTTGGGACAACACCTTACCTTCTTATGCTTCGAATAGAAGTGGTAATATATGCCAAAATTGAGATCCCGTCCTTGCACATTTTGACGAAGATTCAGGTAGAAGAAATTAAATGGATCAAGGAGCACAATGAGTTGGTATCTCCAATGGATGAAAAAGAAATTGAATGTTACCTGCCATGGACAATGTTATCAACAAATGATGGTTCATTGGTTAGAAAGGCAAATCTCGCTTATTTGAAGTAAGGGATAAGATTTTGAAGTGAATTTTTCCGATTCAAAAGGAGGTTAAAGGAAAGTTTGATTCAACTTGGCAAGGACCATTTATTGTTCAAAAAAATGCTATTTGGAGGAGCGTTTATTCTCATGGAGATAGATAGGTCAATTTTCTCTCGACCAATCAACTCAAACATGTGCAAAAAGTTTTTCATCTGATTATGAAAATTTTGTCCTAAAATTACTGCAAGAGATGGGGTCAAGCCTCTCAAGATTGTAAGCCCCACACTAGGGCAATTTTTTGGTCTTCGTTTTCAAAAAAAAAAAAAGGAGTGAGAAAATAAAAGAAAAACAAAGCAAGAAAAGAGAAATGTAAAAAAAAAATGAAAAAATGAAGAGAAGAAAAGAGAAGCCCAATTAGAGTCAAACTGGGGCAATTTTATTTCTTTCAGAAAAGAAAAAGAGAGAGAGAAAAAAAAGAAGAAAAGGAAAGGAAAATGGGGGTGACCTTAGTGAAAATTTAAAGGGTTAAGGTCATCAAGATGGACGACATCCGAAGGGATCAAATGTGACATCTTTCTTTGTCAAGAGCCATTCATTCAAATTTGGTCATTAGAAATAGATGTTTTGTGATACACGGTGGAGTATGGCTGACTGATGCTAGAAAATTGAGAAGATTCAACATAAGTTGCAGCACAACTCCTGGGGAGCACATGGTGGTGGCATTATGTGATCACTCTTTCTGTTCTCTCGAAAGCATGAGAAATATGGCATTTGTTAAACATGATTTACACTAAGGCTAATATTAAAAGGAGTGAGCTCCAATTTTGGTAATGCATTCCAAATCAACATTGAAAAAAAAAGAGTAAAAGAAAAAAAAGGGGGGGCCCTACGTCGGGGCAAATTTTGAAAAATTGCAATTTCAAAAGTTACTTCAAGACCGTTTTTTATTTTCGTTGGGCATGGGTTTTATCCCTCCAACTTTGGCAGGCTCGGGTTTTATCCCACTGACCATTTTTATTTTTGTTGGGTATGGATTTTATCCCTCCAACCTCGGCAGACTCGAGTTTTATCCCACTGACCGTTTTTTCTTTGGGCTTGGGTTTTATCCCTCCAATCTCGACAGGTTCGGGTTTTATACCACTGACCGTTTTTATTTTTGTTGGGCATGAGTTTTATCCACCAACCTCAGCAGGATCGGGTTTTATCCCACTAACCATTTGTTTTCATTTTGTTGGATTTGAGTTTTATTCCTCCAACCTCGGCCGGTTCGGATTTTATCCCACTGACCGTTTTTTATTTTCATTGGGCATGGGTTTTATCCCTCCAACCTCGGCAGGCTCGAGTTTTATCCCACTGACCGTTTTTATTTTGTTGGGCATGGGTTTTATCCCTCCAACCTCGGCAGGCTCGGGTTTTATCCCACTAACCATTTTTATTTTCGTTGGGCATGGGTTTTATCCCTCCAACCTCGGCAGGCTCGGGTTTTATCCCACTGACCATTTGTTTTTATTTTCGTTGGGCATGGGTTTATCCCTCCAATCTCGGCGGCTCGGGTTTTATCCCACTAACCGCTTTTATTGTCGTTGGGCACGGGTTTTATCCCTCCAACCTCGGCAGGCTCGGATTTTATCCCACTGACCGTTTTTATTTTCGTTGGGTATGGATTTTATCCCTCCAACCTCGGCCGACTCGGATTTTATCCCACTGACCGTTTTTTATTTTCGTTAGGCATGGGTTTTATCCCTCCAACCTCGGCAGGCTCAGGTTTTATCCCACTGACCGTTTTTATTTCGTTTGGCATGGGTTTTATCCCTCCAACCTTGGCAGGCTCGGGTTTTATCCCACTGACCGCTTTTATTTTCTTTGGGTCTGGGTTTATCCCTCCAACCTTGGTAGGCTCGGGTTTTATCCCACTGACCGTTTTTATTTTCGTTGGGTATGGGTTTTATCCCTCCAACCTCGGCAGGCTCGGGTTTTATCCCACTAACCGCTTTTATTTTCATTGGGCCTGGGTTTATCCCTCCAACCTTGGTAGACTCGGGTTTTATCCCACTGACCGCTTTTATTTTCGTTGGGTATGGGTTTTATTCCTCCAATCTCGGCAGGCTCGAATTTTATCCCACTGACCGTTTTTATTTCGTTGGGCATGGATTTTATCCCTCCAACCTCGGCAGGCTCGGGTTTTATCCCACTGACCGCTTTTATTTTCATTGGGCCTGAGTTTATCCCTCCAACCTTGGCAGGCTCGGGTTTTATCCCACTGACCGCTTTTATTTTCGTTGGGCATGGATTTTATCCCTCCAATCTCGACAGGCTCGGGTTTTATTCCACTAATCGTTTTTATTTTTATTGGGCATGAGTTTTATCCCTCCAACCTCGGCAGGCTCAGGTTTTATCCCACTGACCATTTGTTTTTATTTTATTGGATTTGGGTTTTATCCCTCCAACCTCGGCCGGCTCGGATTTTATCCCACTGACCGTTTTTTATTTTCGTTGGGCATGGATTTTATCCCTCTAATCTCGGCAGACTCGGATTTTATCCCACTGACCGTTTTTATTTCGTTGGGCATGGATTTTATCCGTCCAACCTCGGCAGGCTCGGGTTTTATCCCACTGACCGTTTTTATTTTCATTAGCATCGGGTCCAACCCACTGACGTGTCTTTTATCACCGTTAGCATCGAGTATTGATTCACTAACGTGTGTTATGTTTTTTCGCATCCGTTAGCATCGGGTCCAACCTACTAACGTGTCTTCTATCACCGTTAGCATCGAGTATGACTCACTAACGTGTGTTATATTTTTTCACATCCGTTAGCATCGGGTTCAACCCATTAATGTGTCTTTTGTATATCATGTTGGGATCGGCCGGCTCGGGTTTTATCCCACTGACCATTTTTATTTTGTTGGGTTTGGGTTTTGTCCCACCAGTTTCGGCAGGCTCGGGTGTTATCCCACTGACCGTTTAATTTTATTGGTCTCGGATTTTATCCCACCAATCTGTTATTTCTTGACAATCAAATTCAATAATTGTACTTTATCATTCATTTTGCATTTCATGTTTAGAAGTACTGAGAGCTCAGACTTCTTTGACTTTGCAAAGAATACAGATGGTCAATGCACTTGTTTCATTGTGATTCACTTAATTTGAACTACGTTTGACCTGATTCCCATGGCGGGATACGTAGGCAACTCTACATGAGTTCGGTCACGTGTTTTGTAATTTCATTATATCTTTTGTTCAATAATTTTAGTCAAGTGTTGGCTTGTTTATTTTAACTCAGGTGCAGTTAGAAAAGACAGGTAAGCAATTTGGTGTCTATGTCTTTGTTTTGAGTTTCTTTGAAACTCTAGACAAAGAGGGGCAAGCTGTAGACACCAAATTTTTGTCAATTTTTAATATTTTCTCAAGATTTTTCTATTTAATAAGTTATTTATTTTCTTGCATTTTAATGTGCATTTTCTCATTTTTGTAGGTTTGCTTTACGAAAAGAAAAAAAAATAAAATCAAAAAAAAATCAAAAAATTATTTTGATCATTTTGTTTCACCAAATTAACTATTAATCCATTTCACACTCAATGGTCATGGACTTGCCTTTTCATTAGTTGAGAAATCATCATTTGGGCAAATTCAACACACAAACTCCATTTTTGGGCTAAAAAATACACTCTCTCGGCTCTCTCTTGAGAGAGGAGAGAAAAAGCCACAACAAGAAAAGAAACTCCCTGGGTTCTCCCTCTCGGCTCCCTCTCTTTTTTTTCCAGCAAACTCAACACTCAATTCAGACACAAGGAGGCAGCCGCCGGTTGGACAAAGAGCCTGGAGCTTCCTCAAAATTTTAGTCAAAGGACCACAACCTCATTGAGGTATTCTTTCCAGCTTTTCCTTTTTTTAATTAATTAGATTAAATGCATGTTTGGCTACCTATTTGTCTCTTTCTTTCACTGATTTTTGTTGCTATTGTGGTGTTGTTGAAGTTTTTTTGGGACAAGCCTGGATGACATTAAGAAAAAAAGAAACGGTGCTGTGAATGCATGCCAAATGCTTGATAAAATGCCGAAAGGGAAAAACGGATTAAAAAGCTGAATATTGTGCATGTTGTTGTCAAACGGATGACCGTTAGCTAGCACCAGGCCTGGAAATGTGTGCTTATCTAAGGGTCCGTTTGGATTAGCTGTTTTTTGGGTTGTTTTTCAAAAACAATACTGTAGCATTTCATTTTTGAAATACAAGTCCGTTTGGATTAGTTGTTTTTGGGGTTGTTTTTCAAAAACTATATGAAAAACTTTTACTGTAAATGTTTTTTGGATTATTTTTAGAGGTATTTTTAAAACATATTTTTGAGTATTTTATAATTTATAATTTTTATATTTTTATATTTATATACAATTATGCATTTATAATACATTTATAAATATTTATAAATAAATATATTTATATATTTATATAAAAATATATCAATATATTATAAATGTATTACATTATACATAATACATAATATAAATATATTTATAAATGTATAAATGTATATTATTATAAATGTATAAATTATAAATAAATATTATATAAATGTAAAGATTATAAATTTTATATTTTTATCTAAATATATATTTGTGCATTTATAATACATTTATAAATATTTATAAATAAATATATTTATATAGTTATATAAAAATATATAAATGTATTATATTATATATAATACATAATATAAATATATTTAGAAATGTATAAGTGTATATTATTATAAATATATAAATTATAAATGAATATATCATAAATATATATTAAAATTATGTATAAATGTATTAATATAATTAATATCAATATATAAATGTATTAATATCATGTATAAATGTAAAATTAATATTATGTATATTAATGTAAATGTATTATATTATATATAATACATAATATAAATGTATATTATAAATATACATAAATATATATATTATGTATAAATGTACATTTAATATTATGTATATTAATATAAATGTATAAATGTATTATATTATATATAATACATAATATAAATGTATATTATAAATATACATAAATATACATATTATGTATAAATGTACATTTATATAAATGTATAATCTATATAATATAATATATAATTTTATAATATATTTTTTATATAAATATATATTAAATAAATAAATTATATATAATATGAATAAATATATATATATACATATATTATGTATATATTTATAAATATTTAATATATATAATATACATTAATATTAATTATAAATATTTGAATATTAATAAATATGGTGTTTATATAATATTTCAATTTGTAATATTTATTGTATATTTCATTATATAAATATTTATATAATATATAAATATATAATATAAAATTTTGCAATTTGTATAATATACATAATATTGTATATATATAATATAATATACATAATATACATTATTACATTATTACATATTATGTATATTATGAATTATACATAACATTATTATACATTATTATACACAATAATGTACATAATAATGAAAGTACATTAATAATGTATATATTATAATATAATGTACATAATATATTATGTATAAATATTTATACATTTATGTATACAATATTACATATTATGTATATTATATTATGTATAATATTAATGTATATAAATATTTATATAATATATAATATATAACATATAAATATATAATTTTCAATTTGTATATTTTAATTTATATTAATATAATATATATAATATAAATAATTGAAATATACATATTAAATTTGTATATTTGGTGTTGTTTTTGATATAATGTTTGGATATGGGTGTTTTTGAAATTGTTTTTGAAATACACATTTACTGTAGCATTTGGAATGTGAAAAACAGTTTTTCAAAAACAGGTGCAAAAACAAGGAATCCAAACGAACCCTAAATTTTTTGGAGTTTTGAGCTTTAAAGACATTAGAATAATTTTCTTCATTTTTGGGGTTGTTTTGATTTAATGCATCCTTTTGTTGTTGTTTACTTGTTAAACTAAGATTATAGTTGTATTGTGGAAGTTATAAGGAGGGTTTTGGCATAATTTTTATGATTTTTGGTGAAGATTTGAGGGTTTTAAAGAATAAAAACTGAACTGATTTCTTGGCATTTTGACCACTTTCGGCTCATTTTTTGTAAAAACTAACTCCGGAAATGGAACCTACGCGAAAAATGGAGTGGGGAGGTGCATTTTGAGAAATTTTGGCGACGGAAGAGGTCGTCGACGACCGGCGATCCGGCGGTGGTGCCGCCGGCAGCCGCCATGGCCGCTAGCTTCAGCTTCAGCTGGCCGAAGAAGAAAGAAGAAACGAGAGAAAGAAGAAGGTGAGGGAGGAGAAAGAAAAGAAATGAAAGAAAAAAAAAAGGGAATTGGGCTAATGTTTATTTTTCTGATGGGCCAAGAGTTAGTTTTGGTTGGGTTTCGGGAATGAGTTTTTGTTTCATTTCTTTTGGGTTTTGGTTGGGCTAGAAGGTCAGAACCCATGCACTTTTTGGTTGGGCTTGAGTGATAAAAAGACGGGCTGGCCTGTGTGTTTTGGCTTGGGCTTTCGGCTGGGCTTAGGTAGTATCCGGCCCAAAGAAATAAAAATGATGGCCCAGTGGCCTTTTTTTTCTTGCCCAAATCAGAAACCGAAATTTGCACCTTAGCCCCTGATCTTTGGAGTAGTTTTACTGTGGCCTAGAACATTTTAAATTCCTTTCACTTAGGTACTTAATTTAATTTCACTTTGGTCCTTAAATTTTATATTTCATTTAATTTTGACCCCTAAACTTTGGAAAAATATAATTTCTATCCCCAAAAGTTTTTCAATTTTTGCAATTAAGTCCCTGGTGAATTTTGACTCTCTTTATTATGATTGCTTTTTTTTTTTAATAGCTAATTATGTTACTTTTGAGTATGTTTAACTTGTAATTTTTTAAATATTCTTAAATTTATTTACGTTTGACATATTAGTATGAATTTAGTACTTTTATTATTATTATTTTTTCAATTAAATTAGTGCCATAATTCTTTTGTTCATTGTGAGTATAAATAGGACAATTTGACTCCACTTAGTCATCACTTCAAACGGGAGGTACTCCTCTTTTATAATTCAATGTCAATTACGTGCTCTTATGTGCTCCTATGTGTTTATATATTTTTATATGCTTTATTTATTAGATTTAAATGTTCATTTAAATTTTCTTATATTATATTTGTTTAGTTAATTTTTATAATTATTCGAGAGGCATTTAAATACCTCAAAAATGTAATAGATAGGATAACTAATTTTATTTTATCATATCTTTCCCATTTTAGATTGTAGTTAGATTCCCCGATGTAATAGATAGGTTGCGTGTTTATGTGGCTTATGTGTTATGTGTTTTACCCGCTTTCCTTAGGATTTTTGCCTCTAGATATTATGATTACGTGTTATGTGCTACATGCTCTTATGTGTTTATTTGTTTTAATTTATGTTTTATTTGTTTTACTATGTACTATTAATGCATGACGTCATCACACTAGTCCAACGCTAGTTGTGGCTTTTCCCTCTATTTACTTGCTAGTCCAACGCTAGTAAGGATTTTTAGAAACAGGCTAGTCCAATGCTAGACCCTTTAGATCGTCTTGCGCTAGATTCATCTTTGTGTGCTATTCACTATATTTTCATGCATATTTTTATTTTTAGGATTTTTCTCATATTGTATAATATTCCCTATTATATTATCCCCTATCCTCTATATGTGTTAATCACGTCATTTAGAATTGCATCTCATTTAAATTAGTTCATTTGCTTGTTCATATTAGGAGAATTATTCTTTGAACATGGATATGGGTGATTATAACTTTTTAGTTTAAATACTCCATTAATCCTTGTATAAGAAAATTTTTATTACGAGTTTTTGTTTCCCGTACCCATTATGTTGCATTCCTATTCTTTGGTCACTTATACATACATACATATATATATATATATATATATATATATATATATATATATATATATATATATATATATAATTTAACTTTCTTTTCTTTTTCATCATTTGCATACTCGTGATACTTTCAAGAAATCATTTTGGCCTTCGCAATTAATGTGATTGGTTCAATTAAACCCTTGAATGAACATTTTGATATTTTTGATTTGCATCCATGTAGAAAACATCCAAACGTGATAAATTTAAGGGTTAGATTAATAAAATTTTGACTAAACCACGCAACTAGCTTAGACTAGGTTGAAAGGGTGTCTTAGGTTTGAGTTAATCGAACCTTTGCCTTTCCTTTCTTCAACCGTGACTCCCGAATTCATTTTCTCTGTTTTCAAAGATCTGGAGTTGTCAAAAAGGATTTTATTTTATTTTATTTTATTTAAAAACACTTTTTGGTGACTTGGTACACCCAAACTCGATACCAAGTGGCGACTCCTAACCTTTCTCCAAAACCCTTTTAGACTAAATTTTAGACCCAAATTGTCGCATTTTTTTTAAGTCCCATTTTAGATCCTTTTTCACTTGGTTTTTTTTAAATAGAATCACATATTTTATAAACACCTTTTATTTCTTTCTTTTCCATCGCGAAAAAATGGGGCGCGACAGTAAAGATGGAGAGTTAGACCTCATATGATAAGAGTGACTTCTCTCTTATCACTTTCTCTTTTGTATTTGATTTCATGTTTGGTTATAATACAAGTTTGGATCTGTTTTTCTTCATATTTAGTTAAATTTTATACCTAGAGTTATGAATGAATTTACTATATCTTGTTAGTGATACTTACTTGGTTATTTGATGATATTATTTTGAACAAGTTATTTATCATTTTTGCTTTTCTAATCATGATTAACCTGCCATTAATTATGATAATTTTAAGGTGTTAAGTTTGCAATGAGAATTGAAATTTAACACTAGTTCAAGGAAGTGATAAACCTAAGGAGTTCACTCACGAGAGTAGAGGAGCACCTATGTAGCTTTAGTGACTTGTTTCATGTAATTTCATGGAAGAAATGAACTTGTAGCTAATTTCATAACCACGAGAGTAGGTATGGTTTAATTATAAGTATAGTTGATTCATTACGAAACTAGATTTCATATACATTAGGAAATTACGTCATAACTAGCCAAGATAATAGCATTCACTTAACCGGTAACTTCATTTGCAAAAGTAGTAATAAATTCCATACCTCTAGGAGTTTTCTATTGTTAATTTTATTACTTTTATTTAATGTTTGTATTGTAGATTTAATCTTTTGCATGTGTGATAGTCTAAATAATAAAGGAGTTCGAAAGTCACCGGTAATTAAAAATCTTTCCTGTGGGTTCAATTCTTAATACCCTATACTCAATCGCGACTCGAAGACTTGTAAAAAATCATGTATAAAGTATTTAGGATTCTATAAATATAAAATTTGACAGTGAATGAGTTAATTGTTATATATATATCTCGCGATGTCATTTACCGAGACCCGTGACTCTCTTATAGTTTGGATCTATGTAGGATATGAATCATGTGCATGCATATATGCATGACTCTCTTAGATTTTGAGTGTATCCTTTAATCTAACAACTATGAAAATAGTTGGATAGAATACAACAAATATGCCTGCAACTTGAACTTTAACAAGTTAGATAACTTAAAAAATTTTATAAAATTTAAATATAAAAACCTACTAAAAAAAGCTCATTCAACAAGTCAGAAACACCAAAGCAAGCGCCGTTCAAAATGAATCCTAATGGTGCCTTCAACAAGACAAGGCAGGATTTAATTCGCATAAGAAAAGCATTGACTGAGAAATCATGGCAGCCAATGTGGAGAAATTATGTCGTAACCATGATCCAGGGACTTATCCGAAGCTATGATTTTAGATTTAGGGTGCATTTGATAAAATTAAAGTCCGAAATCTAAAATTTGAATCCACTGAATTATTGAATTGCTAAGTATTAAATCTAATATATTTGAGTGTATATCACATTCAGTGATAAGTAAATAACTTATCACTTAATTATGAAAAGCAAATTTTATCCAAAAAATTCAATGCCACTTGATTAATTAGAATGTTCAATTTTTTATTATCAAACGATCTAAATATATGGGAGGAGGGATGGATTGGATGGTATGGGGAGAGGGGGTGTAAGCGAGAGATCTCGGATTCGAGTCCTGAATTTAAGTGTTGAACTGAATTATTAAACAAAGCCTTAGCGTAACACTTGTCTGAAAAAAAAATTCTCTTTCTTTTTTTTTTCTTTTTTTAACGTAAAAGGTAAATTTTATTAATCAATCATAAAGCAACAAATAGTGCTCAATCATTATAGAGTTACGATTTCAACAAGTAAACTGGCAAAGAATCCCTCTCCAACTCGACCGCATCTACCCTGTGCTGGCGTGAACTGCCATAGTTTCCAAATTACCTTCATATGAGATACAGCTACTGATTTTGTAGCCGATTCAGAAAAGAACCAAGACTTTAAATTCTGTTCCATACAATAAATCTCACTAGGCCATTGATAAGCACCACAATATAGCATGGTACAAGTATGCAACCGAGTCCACAAATAGGCGGGAATCACGCGTACAAGTAACTGATTGATGGACTATTGTACTGTCCAAACCAAAGGACGCGTTACTTCGTCCTCCTCTCTCTCCTTCTCAGCTGAATTCACATGTTACCAGAGGAATGCATCCTGTAATAACTAATAAACATGCGAACCCATATGAAGTTTTACCATGAACAGATTGTATCCATTGAGAAAATATAAATTCGATCAGGATTTGCTTCTCCGGCCCATGGGTGCAGGATTCTTTGAAAAAGCGCGGGCTGATTTCACTTGGAGACCTCAACTGCACTGGCCATAGTCGATCGACTTTCATGCTAGTTCTTGCTCCATCATGAAAGTTCCAAAGGATGAGCACGGCTACAGCGGTTATACATACAAATCTATTTACATTGTAATAACCTGCCATTGATAGCTAATCCCTCTTGCACGCCATCCGGAGAACAAAAGCAAACCTAGCTAATCTATCTTGCAGAACATATAGAGAACAAATACAAACCTAGGAACGGGGGCAGAGTTGGGTTGGATGATAAGGTGAGAGGGATTGTAAGCAGGCAGTCATGAGTTCAAGACCTCCCCACTTATAAAAACAAAAACAAAACAAAAAATACAAGCCTAGGAACAACCTTTGCAAACCATACTACAGGATACCAGGCATTTGGTTCTAGTTATTCTATCTTACCAGGCCTTGCAGTATTCTCTGCACTATATGCAGATTTGGCTCCTTGGTGAAGATGCGGTTGTAATTTGGTTGGATGAGCCCCTTCTTCAATTTGGTCGTAAGGTCAAAGCTTTATACTGAAACCATAATGAGAAAAAATTTATTCACGCATACAAGGAATGTGAGACAAAGAACCTTAAAAAAAGGGTTAGATATCAAGGAGTTAATGATGTTGGGAGAACTTTGACAATCCGTAGGTGATTGGAACTCCATATTCGAACCATTTGAAAGAAATGAAAATAGCTCAACTCTGTCCGCGACGGGACAGAATAATGAAAATAAGGGAAAAGATAAATGCAGGAGAGGGGAAAGAAAGAAAAGACCCAAAAGAAAAGAATGGGGAAATAAAAAAGGAGATTGGAAATTCTAGAGAGGAGAGCAGGAATCAGGTAAACGAAGTGGAGGCAGTTTGTGAAAGAATAGTTGTTGTCTTAACCCTAGTCAATCTAATAGAAGAGAAAAGACCGCACAACACATCAAGCAAAGGAGGAAAATGAAGTCCGCACAATGCACTAAACAAAATACCGTTGGCAGAAAAAGATCATGTGGACTTCGCATGGTCGGACAATGAAAAATAAGAAGTGCCTTTGCACTTATACTGCTTATGTAGATAAAACACCAAAAAAAGTCCTTTACTTATAATGGTTTAAGAGAACAACCTCTTCTGGACCAAAATCAACTCAGGATACGATGAGGAAGCCGAAATTTTCTTAATATACACAACCAGATATCACCATGTCCACAAAAACAAGACATATTCTGATACTCAAGGTTACGGGTAACTCCTACAAAATGAATGCAGCAGATAAAGATAGAAACAATTAAAGATTGCCTTGAATATAGGTCCACAATGGGCAAGGATAAAGAATACAAGGAAGATGGTGAATTTATGGTGCAAATTGGGAAAAACTCAACATTTGTCGAAACTTGATTGAATCGAGGATTCCATTTTAATCCTCAACTTTTACTAGGTTACAAGTATAGTACCTAATGAACTTTGCTTTCGATATGTAGCTTAGAAGCAGTAATTTATTATCGCAAAACTTCATTTTACTGGTGGTCAGAGAAACTCATAGTCCGTATTTAACATGATGTTACCAAAACATAGGTTACCATGAGAGGTCCTCATCACAATCTTTATCATTTTAACCAAGTCCTCTGATCATTACTAGACGCCCCTTCAAGAGAGTTGCTAGTAAATATTTCTTGAGAAGAAAGTAACTAATATAACCATAACCAAAAAGGGTTGAATTGTTCCACAAATACATACTGTTTCAACACCACTTGGTAGCATTATGGTCAAAATGCTAGTTTTATCCAGCACACAATTGGAATACCAGGCATCCATCCTTACAGGAACACAAATCCTGAACTTTTTGATAGAGTTGGACTCAAACACCACAGCAAGAAAACAGGAAGACAATATTATCAAATAGAGAATATCATTAAAGCTACCACAAACTGCCACAACCAATCAAAAACAGACTAAAGCTTCTAAGGTGAACTCTTGCAATGTCTGATCTCTATTTCTACTCAATATAACTTCACTAGGTTGGCTTTTCATCTGTTAAACTTGAGGTGATCAGGGAAGGAATTAACTTGATGCAAAAGGGGGGCTCAACAAAGGATTTGATAAAGCACTGAAAGTAGTGAAATAGCATTTGATTGTCAGTTAAGATAAGCTTCAACGAATCTCAATAGTAAAGTCAATATACAAGAAATAGTTCTGTTCCATACTGCTCGATAAGAACACTTAATAAGCATTTCTTTGGACAGAAACTAGTCAAAACTAGAGTTTAAGATTTCAATGCTCTCATGTACCTACTGTATGAGCATGTCTGTAACCAATTGTCTAGTATCAGCTAGACTTGCAGAGTTTGATTCTACTTTATATTTCTAAAGGAGACAAAATAGGAGTTACGAAAATTGAGTGGTCATCTCCAGAGTCAATGCGAAATCTGAACATCAATTAGCTGTTGCAAATGAAAGAAGCTCCAATGATGCAGCACCAAAGAAGAGACAGTGGGCAAGATGTATTTTAGAATTTTTAGCTGTACAAACGATTAAGAAACAATATTAAAGGACAGGACAAAGGCAAGAATCTTAGAGGAGAAAAGCAGAAACTACAAGTTAAGAGGATTTCTGACTTTCTCCAATGAGACACAGCATAAGATAATAGTCTCAATTCCATCCAACCTTAACATGAAACTACTATATGTCATTTATATCAAAAACAGGAGTTCTTTAGGTCTAAGTGGACTTCATAGCAGAGTATACTCCAGGAAACTGAAAAAAACGTCAAAAACCCTACATCTAAAACTCACCATGGGTCCAGATGACTTAATTCACTTAATTTGCCATTATGCCAGCATCTGTAACCCATTTTAGCAATCTAAAAAGTGATTAATATAGCCTTCAATGGATGAGTACTTACACACCACAATTTCTTATACTAGTTTCAATTATAGATCGATTTGATGGCAAAATTAGCTAGAACATCCACATACAATGGCAGGGAAGTTGCATTTTATGTCAGTAAGCTAATCAACAATTTCAAAAATAATAGAAAATGTACAGAGGTTGGTAAGCACACGAGGAAAATTAACAATCCATAGGAAAATAAAAAATAAATAAAGGTGACAACCGAATGGTAATACTTTGTCAAATGAAATGAAATTCATGTCTAACTTTCTCCAAGTAGAATTACTAAAGGTACTACAGAAGCGACAGAAAGAATCACTAAAGCCACAACTACAAGATTGCAAAATTAAACGGCAAAGTAAAAAATGACACAAGTCCACAGAGAAAAAAGCAACGAACCCAGCTTCAGTTAAAACATTTAAATGAATGTAGGATTCAAAAAGCTTTGTGTTTGCGCTCACAGATGATAGGAAAGACCAACTTAATGCTAGTGTAAATTCAAGCAACTTAAACCATGATCCCTATGTTCCCTCCTGAAAATTTAAACATTGCAATACATAATCCTGTTGTATTGATTTTATTTATTGAACTAGAAAAGAAAAGAAATTAAATAACAAATTTTTTAATGGAAATCATGAAAGCAATATATTTTTGAGGTTATGTTAGAACATTTTTATGCAATGTTTAACAATAAATCTAAATTTTGGGAGTTTAATCAACATTATCACAGTGTGAGAAAGTCTATAACTGAATTCCTCAAAATTTCATCATACAAACATTAAACACATAGCAGTGAAGATCACAAAAGCGCCTAGAAATTCATCATTGAATATCCAAAAATTTCAAAACAAATAAATTGACAAGTATGCAAACACCTAGAAGAAGTATATGACTCCAAAAGCAAAAATTTAATGAGATTTGCATTTTAAGTGACCATTTCATAAACAGCACATGACGACAAGTTTCCAAAATCAAAGCAGAGCATTGGACAACTTAATCTAGCACATTATGAAGTTAGCTAAAGAATAATGGAATCAATTGTGGCAAGCGCCAATCTACAGAAAGGTAAACTTACACATTAACCAGTTTATACTATCCAGTTTTACCCTGTGCAATTGAATGGTTTAGAACCAGGGAAATTAAGAATCATTGATAATATGAGATCAGAAATAAAGGTCCAAGAGGAGAAAGCACTGATGTGTCCTTTACCACCTTTACACTACTTCCACTGCACCACTGGAGCACAAGAAATAAACGTAAAAGCTCACAGCCAGACCCAGCCATAGAAAAGAAAGCACTTTATTAAGCAATGTGGTATGACAAGTTCACAATGACGGAAGCTTATACGTAAAAAGTAGTAATTAATATAGAAAAAGAACAGAGAATGCTGAAAAAGCCAAGGTGTCACTTTGCAACAAAAGCTCAAAGAAATTACAGCTACAACATTCAACTTTTGAATACACACTGGGTTTTCATGTATAAAACACAAAAATGGAAGAGTATATCAACCAACAGATTGATTTTATTCACATTCCTGCTTCCTCTACCAAAAGTGTCAAAATTTATGCTTACTAGCTCCAATAAAGTACGTTTAAGTTGCTCATTTTTGCCCACTGAAGGATTTTGAGGACAACACAATACCTGTCATTTTAAACAAGAGAAATAATACTTAGCCAGGTATTCAGCTTACTGAATCTTATTTAACTAGCATTCTAAAGCCGGTGAAGAGTCTCACCTGAAGCAGTAATCAATGTTGATGGTGCCACATAAAGATAAGCAAGTGCTACTGCTTCTAAGCAAGGGCTCGCCCAAATGGTGAGGGAAACCAGGACAACCTGAAGCACTAATTAGTGTTGATGGTGCCGCATAAAGATAAACAAATGCTATTGCTTCCAAGCAAGGGCTCGCCCACATGGTGTGGAAAACTGAGACAACATCAACCAATGGTTTAGTTGCTGCCTAAATCCAAGCATGTGATGTGACATCCATTCTGACGTTCATGAACAACTCAATTTTATTGAATTCTCCTAGCCTGAGATTCCTAGATATGCTTGCAAATTATTCCCAACCAACTACCATATATACATGGAGTAGATGCAGGCTTGGACCTAAGCTTTGTCACTCATTCTCCAGTCTGAATTTCTGCACCTTAAACTGGTCTACAACACCGAATTTATCCTTTCAGAAGCTAGCATTGAAGTAGCTATATCCCCATTGTAGAAGACGAGAACTAAAACTTGGTACATCACGCTGATTTAGTAGGGATGATACATAAATTTTCTTCAACATGTAGGTGTAAGCAGCAGTATAGAGCACCATAATTCTGTTACAGTAACTTATTGATGACAAAGAAAAGGGCGATTGACCATTCTAGTTAAACATTGTAAAGCTAGCATGAGTTGCATATTGAACAACAGGCTTTTATAGTGATACTACCATCAAGCTCTGCCAAGACAGCCCTTTCACTTTGTAAAGCCTCCAAAGAGAACAGAAACTTGTAATTGCAGCTTCAGCTCCATATTGATTTCCAGCTGGACTCCGACTAAATATGCACAACTAAAAGATATTCACTTTCTTTTTCTTCAGACAAAGCTTTGCTTGATCTTAGCTAGTATCAATCATGCCCGTCATGCCTTCTTTCAGGATCCCATCAGCACCAAAAATTCCAATTGCTCTTCAAATGGTTCTTCAGTAGAGCAGGCCCCTTGTTGGAATAAATTTGTTAAATCCAATACTTAGCTTCATAAAAACCCTCGATGACAGCTCCTTCAAACTGTTGGCAAGTAAATTGATCATAGTCCCTTCTTTGAATTTGTGCACTTTCTTCAAAATTTTCCAATAATTTCCCCTTGCCATTTCTTCCTTGATCCAAATTACTTCATGCAACGGGCCTGATTGATGTCAAAACATTAGCTCACACTCAAGACTTGATGATGTTTCAAATTCAGTGTTCCGGAGCAAATGTTTTCTTTCTGAACCCTTAGCCAAATAACAATTCCATCTACAGAATATTTTTTATCCACACCAATGTCCACCACAAGAGGTATTACCTGAGCTGTGGCAATCTTTGGCAGTTTTATACTCAAAGCTATATCCTGTTTATTTTTCCAACACAGATACATAATAAACCAAGCAAATCACACTGTATCGTAATAGATTACACTTTAATTTAGCAAGAATAATTTCCAGTGGGAAAGAAAAGCAGAAGAGTAAGTCTTATATGACATAGAAACAATATAGAGAAATGAATAAATTCATTATTTGACTAGTTGATACACAAATTGGAATCACTAAACAAAATAGGCCCTTGCCTATTTTGGGTCCTACCAGTGCTGTTTAGCAGCTGAACTTTGGAGTGCTATTAGAAACAACACCCTGAACGATACAATACAAAATAAGATGCTATCCAGACAGCATTCAAATGAGTACCCAGCCAAACCGCTACAATCAAGATAAACAACAACAAACTCCTTAAACCGCCACGATTGTGCATTGAAGAAAATTTCTTCTGGGTCCTAACACAAACTAAACTTATACTACTGCTTTTCTTGTCTCTAAGTAGACAAAATCAAACCAACGCAAACCACATAAAAAAAACAAATCCACACACACATATTAACAACAAACAGGGGGCAATAATAACCACAACTAATTTAAACTGAGAGCTACTATTTCAACGGGCATCGCCTTCTCTTTGTTCCGAAGAGGGAGGTGGCGGAGGACCAGATAATGAAGCCAGCAAATTCAGGTGGCCTTGGTGAGCTATAGGCAGATAATTCCCAACCCTAGCAGCAGAAGCCTCCCCCATTGAGGTAGACTGTTGTAGAAACCTAGCCATACCGGACTGCTGCGGAGCGTTCAATGTCGGCACTACCATCTCCGGCTGAGCCGCCGCAGCAGCAAAACTCCATACTTGCCCTAAGTCGGGCCGGGCTGGGAGGGCCCAAAACCCTCCCCCAAGTGCTGCAGACCCCACAACAGTAGCTGCTGCCGCTGCAGCAGAAGCATCATCTTTCTCGTTAATACTATCATCCTCATTGGAAGACCGGAGTCGCTTCCCTAGAATAAACGGCGTCGGCGCAATCAACGGCTGCTGCTGGTGCTGCTGTGACGGCGGTTTATGGTCCAGCGGAGCTGACAGTGTACCCACCGAGTTCCTCGCGGAGGCAGGAGAAACAGTAGAGAAACTCGCCGGAGTCGTTCCGGTACCCGTGGCTGCAATGATAGACGGCTCAGCCTGACGCAAAAGCCACTCAATGGTTTGGCCGTCGGACTTGTGACCTAGCTCCCTCGTCAACTGAAAAACCCTAGCTGCGCAAATAATCGGCATACGAATACGGCGGCCCCTTCCGTCCACCTTGCTATGCCGGTCTTTCGCCGGCGGCTTCTTAACGGCCAAAGCAGCAGAGCCGTTATTACTGCTCGTAACCCTTTGACTCGGGTCAATAATTGCTCCGTTACCATTACCGTTACCGTCTGCCGACGCCGATGACATCGGTAGTAGTAGTCTTGGCAGCTGCAACCTTTCAGTGGCTGTAGAAACAGACCTTTCCCCCCCCTTTTCTTGATTGAGTAAAAATTAGACGTTTTTCTTTCTTCAGCTCTATTTCACCATAACGATATGAAGCGAAGGATTAAAAAAAAATAAAAAATAAAACTCCTCCTTTTTTTTTTTAGTGTGTGAGTGTGTGTTTTTCCGGGGGCAGGGCTGGGGGGTTTTTGCCTTGGGGGGAAGCAGAGAAGAGGGAGAGGGTAATCAATGATTGAGGGGCAGGAGTTGGTGGAGACAGGAGGAGGGGCACATGGGTGGTGGGGACTACTCAGACTACTACTGATACTTATAAAGGTACAATCCACAGCTCAGTCCATAAATACAAACAATACAGTTCTATAGATTAAGATATATTTCAACGATTTTATATTTAAAAATATAAAATTAATTAAAAAATAAATAAATACAAAAAAAAATAAATAAAAATAAATAAAAAATATATATAAATATAAGGGAGAATAATAATTATTAATATATATATGATAGATTATATGAATATTATGTGTGTTAACGAGTGTTCTAAAAATATTCATTAGAAAATTACTACTTTCATTTTGTTTTTGTTTTTGAATAATAATCTTCCACACCTCATTTCACTTCATTCATTATGGTCACTTTCTCATGGTTCTGTTATAGTAGTGGTGACTAGTAAGAGATAATAGTATAATACACAGTTTAGATTGGATTGGGTGTTTGTTTTATTTCCTTTTTAAGGGATATTTTTAAAAAGTTATATACTAAAGTATTTTTAGAAACATTTATGAGTGGAATGTGTACAGAGTACTTGTTTTTTGTGTTTTTTAGTATTGTTTTTAAATGTTGGAACAGGCCTCTCTTTTTTTTTTTTTTTTTTTTGGAGAAAAATGCCAGTTTTCACCCATAAGTTTTGGGCTATGGACATATTTTATCTTCAAACTTTCTAGCATAACACATTTAGTATTTGAACTATTAACTTTTGACTAATTTCATTCTCAAATGGAGGAAAATTAATCAATTTGAACGAAAATCGGAGCTGGGAAGAGCGGTATTAGAGTTGAGAAAGTGAAGATACCTGTTTTATTTTACTGATTTTAAATCATGCAAAACTTTTTACTTAACATATTCGTACTCATCACGTACCCAATTCCATTCAAATTGATTAATTTCCAATTTGATGATGAAATTGTCCAAAATTTTATAGTTGAGACTCGGATACTAAATGTGTTAGCGCTAGAAAATTTAAGAACAAAATGTGTCCATGAACCAAAGTTTGAGAATCGAAACGGGCATTTTCCCCTCAATTTTCTTGTATATTCCGCCAACAATTGTCCCTCGCTACCTTCCTATTCCTCTCCATCTTTTACCTTTGCATCCTTAGCCCGTCACATCTCCCCATTCATCCCGACCATCTTCCCCTCTCTGCCTTCTGCCCACCATCCCACGCCCTCTACAGCCCCTCCCCTTTTTTCCTCCTACCTTGCAAGCCCCTGTCTTCTTTTTTCATGTTAACAAGAAAGTCTAGTAATTAAAGGTATACTCATATCCGCATGCATGCCTTGCAAAAAAAAAAAAAGCCCGTGGCATAATAGTTAACTTCCAAAACTGATTGGAAAGTGCATAAAGTTAACTTCCAAAACTAACTGGAAGGTACTAAGAGGTTTCCAATGCCTAGTCATCATAAAAAGCCCATGCCATAATAGTTAACTTCCAAAAGTACTTGGAAGTTACCACCAGGTGTCAAGCCTAAGTTTTGAAGGTGAGGGCAACATTTGCTTGTTTGCTTCAACCTTTTGTATACAATTCCTTAAATTTTTATTGAAGGAAATATCTTGGTTTCTTTTGAGATAACATCCTTTTATGGTAGTGTAGAAAGTATTGGTATGTTTTCTTTTTAAAAAAAAAATAAATAAAAGATCTTTCTTATGTAATGGTTCCTCTTGATGTCTTAAACTTATATTTTTAGTTTCTTTTTTTATAGTATTAAATTTATTGAAATGAACATTATATAGTACCACACACGTTTTTGGATACATTACAATAACACACCAATTCTTTGCCTACTATATAAGGAAATTAATTTCACAAACTAGTCAAACAAAAAATGCATTAAATACACAATTTTAGTATTTTTTTTTTACATTAATAGCATTATCATTAACATTATGCTTAAAAACTGTTATGCTTAGGGCTTTTTTAAGGGACTAAAACATGTAATCATCTTTAATTTATTAGATCCTTCTAGAATCATTAAATTTTTTTTGTCACTATAATGAAATCATCTTAAACAATTATGTATTAATTGCATATTTTTATATTAGAAATGTTCAATCGATGTAAATGATCAAATTCCTTATTTTTTTGGAATATTATTGGAAATAATAGGGTAAATGGACAAAAATATTAACACGTATCTTTTTTGAACAATTATAAATGGCTAAAGACAAAAATAGTACACGTATAACTACTTTTTGTGCAACAAGTGATATGTTTTATATACCATGTACGTTTTTTTTTTTTTTTTTTTTGTACAAGTGGTGCGTTCTATAAATGAAGTAAAACTTGAAATTTTTTTTTTTTTTTCAAAACGTTCTGATTTATCAAATATGTTCTTCATCACTTAATTGCAATTATTGACAATAGTACACTATATGAGTACGTTTTATGCAATAAGTTGTACATTTCATATAAGTACTTTTTATACAAGCCATACGTACATTAGATGAAACAAGTTCGACATTGTTGTCCAAAACGTACCAACTTATTGTACATGTAAGTTCTTCATCAATTAATTATAAGTAATCATAATTGTACATAAATTAAATACATTATATTTTACAAACAATGATATATTTCAGAAACCATGTAAGTACCTTTTGTATAATAAGTGGTAAATTTCATAAGTCATGTAAGTACTTTTTTTACAAGTAGTATGTACATTCCATTAATGAATCAAATTTGATGTTGTTGTCGAAAGCATACTAACCTATAATACGAACATATTCTTAACCATTTTAGGGCAATTGATGACAATAGAATAATATACAAGTACTTTTTATGGATCAAGTAGCATATTTTATACACTACGTAAGTACATTTTATACAAGAATGTGTATATTTCATAGACAAAACAAAATTGATATTGTTATCCAAAATGTACTAAGCTATAGTACGTGTAAGTTCTTCACCACTTAATTACAACTATGACAATGGTACACTTTTTTTTATAGCAAGTGGTATATTTCATACACCATGCAAATATATTTTGCATAATAAATGATACATTTCATACATCATGTGAATACTTTTTGTATATGTCAATTTTATTAATGAATCAAATTTTATCTTGTTATCCAAAACTTACTAACCTATAATACGAATATGTTCATCATTTTAATCGCAATTGATGACAATGGAACACCACATAAGTACTTTTTCTATAACAAGTGATATATTTTATACATTACATGAGTACTTTTATACAAGCAATACATACATTCCATAGATGAACCAAATTTGATTTTGTTGTCTAAAACAAACTAACCTATAATACAAGTATGTTATTCATAACTTAATTACATTTGATTTATACAACGACTCTTATATATATGGTACTTACGTAGTAATCAAAAAAATCTAATACATGTACCAAATGATAATCTATTGTACTAAATACTAATCCTTTTCGATATGTCTGACATTGCTTCATTCTACACGATTGACCAATCAAAGTTTTGAACATATCATTTCTTTTCACATTATGTAAAATTAAATGCAATTAATATATTATATCAACATCATTTTCATCCTTTTTTTTTGTAAATATTATTAGTAAGATAGCTAAGTTTATATGTTGTGTGTGCTAGAAATACACTTTATTTCATATGTTGGAAAAATCTATGTGTAACAAAAACAAAATAGTTGTGTACATGCCTATTTTGTTTGTGTCCTTTATTATATTATGAAGTAAAATAAGGGTGTGCCGACATGTCCTTGCATAGCTTTAATTTTATCATCATTAGATTAGAAAATTACAACTTAAAACAAATTTTGAAAAAAGTAGATAAAAATTTACATATGAAATGCCTTTTTTAAGGCTGATTTTGTTCTCTAATATGCTATACATATATTTAATTTTGTACCAAAATGCACAATTATAATGTGTTTAATATACTAAATGTGTGCATGCAATGTATTCGAACTCTGTATATAATATAAATACCCTAGTGTTTTCTTATTTTGCAAAAAAAACAATGCTAAAATGTAATATAGAAGTCAACTTATATAATATTTGAAAAATAGGAACTCAAAGATCCAAAATTCATCAAAACGGTTTAAGTTTTGAAAATTTTTTGAATGAATTATTTTTCAACATTTATGATGGTTAATGAATATATCTTTAGATGACTAAATCATCCTATTTGCCATATGCATTTTATTGAATAGTAATGTGCACCTTAATGAATAAAGTTGTGCATTTCGAAGAATACAAGTATATATTAAAATTTGTATCAACTTAATTAATATGTATACATATGTAAATGCATACATACGAGTAACTAAATATAATTGCACTTTGATAAATATATGTGTATATCTGAATGTGCACAGATATCTGTTAGAATGTGCACATACAACTATTTGGAAAAACATTCAATGGTGTATTAAAAAAAGTATAAGTATAATATCTTTTTATATATAAAGTTTGAGCAGGGTTTGGTGTAAAAAGAAAAGTGTCTTTATTGGTTTTGCCAAATATATCTTTCTAATATTCACTATTATCTATTAATATTTTATCTATTAAACTTACCACCCCTACATGACTACCAGCACAATAAACACACAAATACATATACATACCCCCTTTTTTAGCCTAAAAAACTTCCAATAAGCCAATAACTGTCTACAACTTCCTATCCAAAAAAATGAAAAAATGAAAACACAATTCTCTCATCCATAGTTCTAAAACAAAACTCCAACTGCTACTAAAAAATTTAACATATTTTTTGAATATTTTCCTTTTAGATTTGCTCACACATTGCATGTGCCATTGCCACTAATAGTTTATAGAATGTCACAAGAAATTACGATGGTTTGATGGTAAACATGTCAATTGCACTAACATGACAAATGATATCGACTCGAACTCGATTAACCCGAGTAGAGCTCGATAGACCCTAACGAATCAAGTTCGAGTATTAAGTAGCAAGACTCGAAGACTCGTCGAATTTTATCGAGTTTTTTAATTTTAATTTTTAATATATTATTATTATGAAATTACTCTTCTGCCCACAAGAGTGGTTGAATTTACGAAATGTTTTAGGTTGTATGAATTTTTTTGAAGGGCGATAATGTTTTTTTGGTAAAAATTTGTCAAAAAAATGAAATTTCGAAATCATCTAGACTCGAACGCTATAAGACTCGCTTTGACTCGAGCCCATGCAAGTCGAACTCAAGTTCTATGAGCAATATATCATGCTCGAGCTCGAGCTCCAGCAATGTTACTCATTCGAGCTCGAACTCAAGTATCTTTCCTACAAGTTGAGTTGAGCTCGAGTCGTCATACTCAAGTTTGATTCAACTTAATTACATCCCTAAATAGGGTCTTCCAACTATGTACCATGTTAATTACAATAACATGGAAAATGACATCGTGGACACATCAGTCAGGGCCTACCAACCATGGATGTAAGTGACACTTGTCAGTGGGTCCAACCTTATTATGCAGCAACCACGTCATATGTAGATCTCATCTTTATTGCAAGTGCCAAATAGGCAAATTAGTCATATTACCTAATATTCAATATTTTAAATCAGTATGAATAGTAAGCAATCACCCAAATACAAATTACCTAGAAGTGGTACCCTTGTTTTGAATTGTAAAACTTCCCATTTTCATCTTCTAAATTTTTCCTATATGTAAGCCTCAAGATAGTGTTGGTTGTAAGTAAAGTGGAGGAAAAGTGAGGGAAAATAGGATTCTTACAATTTTTTTGTCATTTGTTTGATAAGAAAGTCGTGGGATCTACAAGAAAAAAATTTCCTAAAACTGTCAAATTTTCAACAAAACTTATCTTGCAAAATTCACAGGAAAATAAGTCATGGGAACATCTTCACGAATAAATTTTTTGAATCAAAATATCTTTTTAAATCAAGATAATACTGTTGAAGATTATACCATATTATGTCTCACTTTTTTGTTCATTAGTTCGTTCAGGTAGAACTACTAATACTAAAATCGTATCTTATCTCGTTTCTTGTTTTTCAAATGGTTCGCGCAGAAATATTAATGCTAAAATCTGTCCTCAAATGGTTTAGGTAGAACTATTAATTCTAAAATCTCTACTCAAATCTTTTTATCTATTTCAATCATCTATACGTACCACTATTATAACGTATCGAAACACCAACAATTAAAATTTTTCTTTTTTTCTCCTTTTAAAAAAATCATTCTTTTTCTTCTCTTCATCTTCATATCTTCATATCTTCATATCTTCATATTCATATCTTGGATAAAAATTTCTAGTAAGTTATAGTACAATAAGTTTGATTTTTTTTTTGTTAAAATGATTTTATAAACAGCTATAAAAATAAGCCTATGGCAATCATGCAGAGAAAGACAACAATTTGAGTAAGGAAGGGATCAGTGCAAATTCAGGTATGTGTAGAATCGTTCTTCATTTGTTGTTATATCTTATATCTCGTAACACATTTTTTTGGCATAATAAAATACATGATTTGTATGAGAATCAGTTCATAGTTAGTTAATGTATGGGATTGCAAATTCTTTCAACTACTTAATCTATTTTTGTCAATTGTAAAAACTTATTCACTAAGAAATTTGTCCACTTCTTATTTATCAGATCTCCATCTCCATGAAATGAAGAATGTGAGAAATTCTGTGATGCCAAAAAAATGACCAGTTTAGAATATTTGATGTCTTTGTTCATTTTGTGCTTTCAATATCTCTTTAAATTTAAGTTGTTAGAAGAATTTAAAGAAAGTGACAGGTGCCGAACCTGTGCAATAATAATAATAAAACCTAACTACCACCAAAAGCAGTCAATAATCAATTCTAGGTACTGGAGTAGGGACTCTAGGTGTGCAATGGGTTACTTGATTCACCCTGTTCCCGAAGAGTTTATTTAATCCGATATACCAGAATGAATTAGCTGACAAATTTTACTAACAAATAGACAGTGGCAAGCCGGATCGTCTCCTCAAGGACTAGGGATATTTGTCTCTTTGAAATTCCAATTGGCAATAGGGGTTTTCGTCGAAATAAGAGTAAAAGTAATTCAACAATTCAACAAAAAATAAATAATTAACTAAAACGACCGTAGACAGGAATTAAATCAATAAAAGACAAACTCTAACCAAGAATACAACATCTCAGACATAGTTCGCTCATCCGATCATTGATGCAAGGGAGGTACACCTAATTTATTAATAGGTTAGTTATAGTCACCAACGAGTTCTGACGATCAATTTTTCTTTAATTTATTGATAACCAAGGTACGACCATTGATTACCCATAACCAGAAAATACTCCTAAGTATGATCATAGGAATTAATTCCCCAATTGCATTAAGAATTAGAAAAACCTAACCCCAATCAATAACACGCTACGAGGGTTATTTAAATCAGATTGCACGTTCTCCTAATGTGTAAAAACGCTATTTGCCACTGATATTAATCAATTTAAACAATTACAGATTTAATTGACTAATTTGGCAGGAGATTAATAAGTTGCATTGAATATCGGGCCCTTGACATCCAATTAACAAAATAATTCCATGAAAATTCAAGCAGATAACGTGCAAATATTAACAAATTAAGGAACGCATGAAAATTAATTCGATCTCACAAATATTCAGGATTGTGTCGTCGCGTTGATCCTTGACTAAATGGAAAGTTTAGCCACATCGCATAAGTAAACTCCATGTAAATTAATTGATTCACAAGACATCACGCTTTTCACTAGATAATCAAGAAGTAAAAGATGTTTCTCCAGTTGGGAATATTGTCGAACACCAGGAAATGCATGACAAGAAAAGAGGCAACTATCCTGTCTCTAAGCAATGACTAAATCTCCTATCCCTATGTGGTCCCTGCAAAAAATCAGAAGAAAAGGCAAGGCCCTACTCAATGTTTTCTTTTCCTGTTTCCTCTTGCTAATAAAACTTCCTCGTACAAGTCATCTCTTCATCAGCAAAGGAAAAGGAAGTCCGTTGCTTCATACCCTATGGGCTAGGTTTGTGAAGCTTTTAGAAGTGTCCCACGTGTGGAGCAATTTTTTCCAGAAGGTCCCCCTCTTTTTAGCACTTTTCAGTTCCACTTCCTGTAGATAGGTCTAAATATCAAGTATAAGTATATGTTAACAATTAGGTAATATTTGGCAAGGACAAAGAGGAAAATTAATAATAAAATTACAAACAATTAACACCCTATCAATTCCCTCTACACCTAAATCATGCTTGACCTCAAGCATGAGAACAACTAAACTCATCAATGGCCAGCTCTCACGTTCTCTATTGTCAAGTTATGCTTACACTAAAATCAAGGTTCAGTGGCTAAGTGTCAAGACATATTCCTTCCGATTAGCTCCTGAAATCAAAGACTTGTCCAATTCATAACTAACTCGTCTAGGAAATCAGAATATTAAATTAGCAAAAGTCAGCAATTGGTTCAATTGTCAACCAAAATCTCAACATTAAAGAACAAGGATCGGCAGGCCAACATGATCATATGCTTACATATTTTTCACATCTGTTCTTTTTCTTTTCTCCTTTTTTTTTGTTGTTCTCTTTTTTTATTATTTTATTATTTTATTATTTTATTTTTTATTTTTTTATTTTTTTATTTTTTTATTTTTTTATTTTTTTGAGAACGAATAAATGTTTAGTTCCAAGCCATTCAAGTCTTTTGACGTGAACTCTAACATTTTTAGATGAAAGAGCCCAGTTACTCAACTTTTCACAGCTTCAGTACTACCTACTCATAAATATCGCCATTTTTTTTACGCGAGAGTCGACACTTGTGGTGAAAACTCCCGATTACTGGGTGACAACACTAGCGGAGTATAGCCATTTGTTATTCATGATCAAAACACCAACATGCTAGACAATTAAAGACCACAGCCTACGTCATATCCTAAACATGGAGAGCTAAGGTCGACAGGGGACCAATCCACACAACAGTTGCCAGCAAAATATTTATACCGCCTAAATAAGTTAACCACAATTCACACAAAGTCATTAAACTCATGATATTCATCAAGACAATATGCTCTTACTTGCCACTGAAACTAAATTTATAGAATAAAACATATCTAGCAATAGAAGAGTGAGTTGTAGGCAATTGTTGATCACCAAGACAATAATAAGACAAGCAGAAAATTAAAGAAACACTGGTCGAATCCAAATCCCCCCACACCTAAGGCACACATTGCCCTCAATGTGACAAATAAACAGTAAAAGCAAATAGAAAGGCAATGGAACCTCCCTTAAATCGTCAAAACAATGGCGGGTTAGGCCCAAAGGGAGGCGAAAATCCCGCGTGCTGTATAAATGCTGCTAGATTTTGGGCAATGTTGGTCGCATTGATGTCAATATTTTTCACTCTAGCATCCAAAATGTCAACCTGTGCTCGTAACACGTCCCAATCATCAGCCCCTGGGGATGAGCGGAGATAGATCTGGCCAGGGTTATCGCCAGCAGTGAAAAAACGAACAAAGAGGAACGAGGGGGGACACGAGTCGGTCTCGGGAGAACAACTTCCCACCCGTTGTCACCTTCCCATACCAAGCCCATTTTCTCTAGACAAGGAATGTCTAAGGGATCCATTTGACAGGCTACATATAAATCATGATTAGAGAGATCAAGCACATGCAAATTAACAGTCAAATGAGGAATATAGGATCCAAAAATCAGGGGACGCTTCTTTTTAGGTAAAACAGATTTGAATTAAGAAGTGAGCCAGCACCCCAGATTAGCCTTAATGTTGTTATGCATGCGCCAAATAAAAAAAAATTTGGCTTAGACAAAATACCCTAACTATTTCGCCTACCCGAGAAACTATAGGTCAAGAAATGCTGGATATAGCGAGATGCTGGGTCCTTCAGATAACAACTCTTAGACTGACGGGAGTCATAATCAGCACGGTCTATAGATATATCCTCCCAAATATATCGATAGCTGGAGAAAAAAGGATCTACGTAATCACACGCACTCTCAGCATACTCCCGAGACTCGGCATAGGTTGGATCAGTAAAACCAAGGGTTAGATTGAAATCAGTAATGGAGTGATGGAACTCTTGACCTATTAATCAAAAACGGATGACATTGGGGGTAGAGACTGTGTAACCAGTGGGGAGATCGAACTCGAATGTGGTATAGAACTCCCTAACCAACTTGACAAAAGCTGGACGGTCAACAATATAAGTGTAGAGACGCCATCCAATTACCCGGATCAAGCAGTCAAAGTAGGCCCTAATATTCAAAAGGCCTAAGGTGGCGGCATCTCGATATCGGTAGGGAATAATCCGTTGTTCACAACAATCAGCATTGGATTCGACTAGTGTTTCTTTAATTTTTTGCTTGTCTTACTGTTGTCTTGGTGATCAACAATTGCCTGCAACTCACTCTTCTATTATAAGATGTGTTTTATTTTATAAATTTAGTTTCGGTGGCAAGTAAGAGCATATTGTCTTGGTGAATATCATGAGTTTAATGACTTTGTGCGAATTGTGGTTAACTTATTTATGCAGTATAAATATTTTGCTGGCAACTGTTGTGTGGATTGGTCCCTGTTGACCTTAGTTCTCCATGTTTAGGAGATGACGTAGGCTGTGGTCTTTAATTGTCTGGCATTTTGGTGTTTTGATCATGAATAACAAATAGCTATACTCCGCTAGTGTCGTCACCCAGTAACCGGGAGTTTTCACCACAAGTGTCAACTCTCGCGTCAAAAAAATAGCGATATCTATGAGTAGGTAGTACTGAAGCTGTGAAAAGTTGAGTAACTAGGTTCTTTCATCTAAAAATATTAGAGTTCACGTCAAAAGACTTGAATGACTTGGAACTAAACATTTATTTGTTCTCAAAAAAATAAAAAAATAAAAAAAAAGAGAACAACAAAAAAAATGGAACAAAGAAAAAGAACAGATGTGAAAAATATGTAAGCTTATGATCATGTTAGCCTGCCGATCCTTATTCTTTAATGTTGAGGTTTTGGTTGATAATTGAACCAATTGCTGACTTTTGCTAGTTTAATATTCCGATTTCCTAGACGAGTTAGCCATGAATTGGACAAGTCTCTGATTTCAGGAGCTAATCGGGAGGAATATGTCTTGACACTTAGCCACTGAATCTTGATTTTGGTGTAAGCACAGCTTGACAATAGATGACGTGAGAGCTGGCTATTGATGAGTTTAGTTGTTCTCATGCTTGAGAACAAGCATGATTTAGGTGTAGGGGGAATTGATAAGGTGTTAATTGTTATTAACTTTATTGTTAATTTTTCTCTTTGTCCTTGCCAAATATTGTCTAATTGTTAACATATACTTATATTTGGTATTTGAACTTATCTACAGGAAGTAGAACTGAAAAGTGCTAAAAAGGGGGGAACTTCTGGAAAAAATTGCTCCACACGTGGGAGACTTCTAAAAGCTTCACAAACCTGGCCCATAGAGTACGAAGCAACGGACTTCCTTTTCCTTTGCTGATGAAGAGATGACTTGTACGAGGGAGTCTTATTAGCAAGAGAAAACGGGAAAAAAAATATTAAGTAGGGCCTTGCCTTTTCTTCTGATTTTCGGCAGGGACCACGTAGGGATAGGAGATTAGTCATTGCTTTGAGATAGGACAGTTGCCTCTTTTCTTTTCATGCATTCCTGGTGTTCGACAATATTCCCAACTGGAGAAATATCTTTTACTTCTTGATTATCTAGTGAAAAGCGTGATGTCTTGTGAATCAATTAATTAACGTGAAAATTTACTTATGCGGCGTGGCTAAACTTTCCATCTAGTCAAGGATCAACGCGAGGACGCAGTCCCGAATATCTGTGAGATTGAATTAATTTTCGTGCATTCTTTAATTTGTTAATATTTGCACGTTATCTGCTTGAATTTCCATGAAATTACTTTGTTAATTGGATGTCAAGACCCCGATGTTCAATGCGATTTATTAATCTCCTGCCAAATTAGTCAATTAAATCTATAATTATTTAAATTGATTAATATCAGTGGCAAATAGCGTTTTTACATACTAGGGGAACGTGCAATCTGATTTAAATAACCCTCGTAGCATGTTATTGATTAGGCTTAGGTTTTTCTAGTTCTTAATGTAATTGGAAAATTATTTCCTACGGTCGTACCTAGGAGTATTTTCTGGTTAGGGGTAATCAATTGTCATACATTGATTATCAATAAATTAAGGAAAAATTGATCGTCAGAGCTCGTTGATGACTATAACTAACCTATTAATAAATTAAGTGAACCTCCCTTGCATCAATGATCGGATAAGCGGACTGTGTTTGAGATGTTGTATTCTTGGCTAGAGTTTGTCTTTTATTGATTTAATTCTTCTCTACGGTCGTTTTAGTTAATTATTTATTTTTGGTTGAATTGTTTAATTGCTCTTTCTCTTATTTCGACAAAAATCCCCTATTGCCAATACGAATTTCAAAGAGACAAATATCTCCAATCCCTGAGGAGACGATCCTGCTTGTCACTGTCTATTTATTGATAGAATTTGTTAGCTAATTCATTCTAGTATATCAAATTAAGCAAACTTTTAGGGAACAAGGTGAATCAAGTAACCCATTGCACACCTAAAGTCCCTGCTCCAGTACCTAGAATTGATTATTGATTGCTTTTGGTGGTAGTTAGGTTTTATTATTATTATTACACAGGTTCGGCACCTGTCAGTTTTTTATCCTGGTTGTACTAAAAAAAGGTTTACCTAACAGTAAGGGTAATAAGTCATGAGAGTGTTCATCATCCATGTCAAATACATAGAAATCCGTTGTGAAAACCAATTCATTAATTTTTATCAAAACATCTTCAACGAACCCGTCGGGATATGTATTGGTTCGATCAGCTAATTGGATTATTATCCCAATTTCTTTCAAAGAAGTATATATGGATTTTGGCATGACATTAATTGAGGTTTCTAGGTTTAACATGGTCTTTCCAATTAAGGTATTACCTATCCTACAGGGAATAGTGAACATATCCGAATTCCCGTATTTCGGTGAAAGTTTTCGTTGTAGAATTGCCAACACATTCTCCCCCACTACCACTCGCTCATCTCCTTTCAACCGCCTTCGGTTGACATACAAGTCCTTCAAAAACTTTGCATATTTGGGTACTTGTTTAATTGTATCTAGTAGGGGAATGTTGATCTCTATCTTACGGAAGATCTCCAGGACCTCTTTCTCTTTATTCTACTTCTTTGGTTTCTCCAACCTGTTAGGAAAGGGAGGTGAATTAGTTTTAACTGTAATGAGTGGGTCCGAAAGTACCTTTGGATTTTTGTTGCCTCTACTATCCTCTTCCAACTCTTTCTCAATTCGTTCCTCGTTCTTGTCCTTAAGAATCACAGGTTCGGGTCCTTGGATTTTCTTGTCACTCCTCAAAGTCATTTTGCTTATATTTTTGGGATTCAACTCAGGTTGAGATAGCAACTTCCCTTGAACTTGGGATTCCAAACGATTGATTGTTATGGTCATTTGATTCATTTGACTTTGCATGAATTGCATCTGGCTTATTTGATTTCTTATGTTTTGCAATTCGGAGTCCGTCCTTCATTGATGTTGTGCGGTAGTAGCCATCGGTTGTTTCATCATCTCCTCCAAAGATGGACTAGAGCTCGGTGAAGGAGGCGGTGGTCGAGGTTAGTACTGCTGCTGGTACCCTTGTTATCTACTTGGTACAAAGTTAGACTACCTATTCCCTCCATAACTAAGGTTGGGATGATCTCTCCAACCAAGATTGTATGTACTTGAATATGGGTCGTATTGCTTTTTTGGTGCGGGCGCGTGGCCAGCCATATTTACGTGTTCTGCATTTTCTTCTTGAACTAGCGGACACATCTCCGTAGAATGACTCAAAACAGTGCATATTCCACATACTTTGGCTTGTAAGGCACTTCTCACAATTAGTTGTAGCACGAAAGATGTCAATTCAGAGAGTTGTTATTGGGTGGAGGATATTTCTACCTCATTCACCCTACGTATCGGGACATCCTCTCTTGAACTGAACTACTGTAAATTCTCAGCTATCCCCTCAATCAGCTCTCAAGCCTCTTGAGGAGTCTTGTTTACCAATGTTCTCCCACTTGCAGCATCGATTATGTTTCTATCTCTGAAGAGTAAGCCCTCATAAAAATATTGAATAAGCAGTTACTCACTGATCTGGTGTTGAGGGCATTTGATGCACAATTTTTTGAACCTTTTCCAGTACTCATAGGAAGACTCATTTGGGTGTTGTTTGATATCGCATATTTCTTTCCTTAAACTGGCGGCCCGAGACGCATGAAAATATTTTTTCAGAAATTTTTCTTCAACTAGTCCCACGCAGTGATGTTACCTGGTGGTAGGTAGTATAGCAGTCTTTTGCGGAGTCCTTCAAAGAGAAGGGGAATGCTCTCATTTTTATTTATTCTTCTGTAATTTTCGGGGGTTTCATACTGTTGCAGATAATATCGAACTCTTGTTTCATGCAAGTGTTTGTCAGGCTCCTCACCTGATAAGCAATGAAAAAATGGTAAAAAATGAATTAGCTCAGATTTTAATTCAAAAGATGTGTTATCATTTAAATGCGAAAAAGTAATGCATAAGAACTGCTGATTTAAATCAGGAGCAGACAACTCTCTTAGTGTGCGTGCATTTGCCATGGTGACTTCCTTTTGGTCTGAATCACTCGAAATATCACCACGTAAACTCATCGACTCAACCTCTGGATCAAGTCCTTGAGGTGCAACACTGGATTGCTCCTCGCTGAGTTGTCTAGTTTATTTCCTAGTTTGGCGTGCAGTTTTCTCTACTTCAGGGTCGAAAATCAATTCGCCTGTACGAGAAGAACGATGCATAAATTAGAAAAAATATCAGAAAATTAAAATAAAATAAAACTTACAAAGAAACAAATAATTAACGCTAGTCCCCGACAACGGCGCCAAAAATTGACACCTGTGCAATAATAATAATAAAACCTAACTACCACCAAAAGCAGTCAATAATCAATTCTAGTTACTAGAGTAGGAACTCTAGGTGTGCAATAGGTCACTTGATTCACCCTATTCTCAAAGAATTTGTTTAATCCGATATACCATAATGAATTAGCTAACAAATTTTACTAACAAATAGATAGTGGCAAGTAGGATCGTCTCCTCGGGGATTTGGGATATTTGTCTCTTTGAAGTTCCAATTGGCAATAAGGGATTTTTGTCGAAATAAGAGTAAGAGAAATTAAACAATTCAACCAAAAATAAATAATTAACTAAAACGACCATAGATAAGAATTAAATCAATAAAAGACAAACTCTAACCAAGAATACAACATCTCAGACACAATCCGCTCATCCGATCATTAATGCAAGGGAGGTTCACCTAATTTATTAATAGGTTAGTTATAGTTACCAACGAGTTTTGACGACCAATTTTTTCTTAATTTATTTATAACCAAAGTACGACCATTGATTACCCCTAATCAGAAAATACTCCTAAATACGACCATAGGAATTAATTTCCTAATTACATTAAGAACTAGAAAAACCTAATCCCAATCAATAACACGTTACGAGGGTTATTTAAATCAGATTGCACGTTCCTAATGTATAAAAATGCTATTTGCCACTGATATTAATCAATTTAAACAATTATGAATTTAATTGACTAATTTGGCAGGAGTTTAATAAGTCGCATTGAACATTGGACCCTTGACATCCAATTAACAAAGTAATCTCACGAAAATTCAAGCAGATAACGTGCAAATATTAACAAATTAAGGAACGCATGAAAATTAATTCGATCTCACAAATATTCAGAATTGCGTCGTCGCGTTGATCCTTGACTAGATGAAAAACTTAGCCACGCCGTATAAGTAAACTCCACGTAAATTAATTGATTCACAAGACATCAGGCTTTTCACTAGATAATCAAGAAGTAAAAGATGTTTCTTCAGTTAGGAATATTGTCGAACACCAGGAATGCATGAAAAGAAAAGACGCAACTGTCCTATCTCTAAGCAATGACTAAATCTCCTATCCCTACGTGGTCCTTGCCGAAAATCAGAAGAAAAGACAAGGCCCTACTCAATGTTTTTTTTTTACCATTTCCTCTTGCTAATAAGACTCCCTCATACAAGTCATGTCTTCATCAGCAAAGGAAAATGAAGTCTGTTGCTTCGTACTCTGTGGGCCAGGTTTGTGCAGCTTTTAGAAGTCTTCCACGTGTGGAGCAATTTTTTCCAGAAGGTCTCCATTTTTTTAGCACTTTTCAGTTCCACTTCCTGTAGATTGGTCCAAATACCAAATATAAGTATATGTTAACAATTAGGCAATATTTGGCAAGAACAAAGAGGAAAATTAACAATAAAGTTACTAACAATTAACACCCTAACAGAAAGAAAGCAACCAATAGTTGCAGTCTCTTTATAGTTTGAACCAGAGGAACTAGGCTGTGCAAGGCAGAGCCTTGGCCCTCCTAAAAATATTGATCATTGGAAAAGCATATATAACAAATCTAGTTGCAAAATAGGTACATAATATCATAATTACCATTCATAGATAGCTGTCAATAATTTCAGTAGCAGTTACACACCTTTTAGTACAATTAAGTCCCAAGTAGAGATACATAATGCATGCTAATAGTTACATAATATCATATATTAGGATTCATTGACTTCTAGTCATAGAGAGAATGTTAATGGATTCTAATATGATGGCAAAAGATAGTATGCTAGAAGTTTAGTAGTATCCATGATGAACAAAAGAGAACATGAAGCTGTGTGACTACTTCATTTTGCAGATTCACGGGGCTTCTTGAGAGGGCTCATATGAGCAGATTTTGAAGATGCAGGCTTGTTGTCTTCAGGACCATTTTTTCCAGCAATTGAGAGAAGGCTTTTACTCTTCATAACAGAAAGAAAACCATTAACTACATCATGTATCTCACAATCATGTAAAAATGAAACAGATAGCAATTAATATGCCTGAAGCTTAAAATTTTTTAACATGAGACATACAACCTGTAATATAATCAACAGCAGATAAATCCAAATCCTTTAGACCAAAAAAAAAAGCAGCACAAAATTTAGTTTCTTAGACAAACCTGAGAGCTGTATATGCCAACTTGTTGGAGCAAAAGATGCACACCAAATAGAATAGCCAGCTTCAGTTGAAGAAACAGGTCAACATTTTGTAAGCATAGGCAAAAAAAAAAAGCAAAATCAGTATAAGAAAAGGAAGAATAAAGATTCACAATGAAAAAGAAAATTGAAGAATTACAATAGCAGTGCTATTGTTTAGTTATGATCTAGAAGTATAAAAATATGTTTTCAAGTAAAGTAAGTACATTGTGAGAAGAAAATCAACCAAATTAATCAATAATGGTCTTATAACTCTCATTATTGATCTGTTTACTATTATGTTAAGTTTTACTGCTAGTGAAAATATAGTCAAATGATCTGAGCCTAAAACATTGTCTGGATAAGCTGTTTACTAATATTGTTATATAATGGTGAAAACCTGAAAAAAAAAAAAAAAAAAACCTTGATCCTATAAGGTTATGAAGACATGTCTATCTGTGGTAGAAGTGATAGTTTGCAGATTTAGAGACTCTAAGGTCAGGGCATTTATGAACCATTAACAAATTCTTAATGACAATTTTAGTTTTTATTGTTGATAGGAAGTTAACGTGGCCATGGTCTCCTATATCCCTGTATATGGCTGAAGTTGTAGCTATTTCCTAAGTTGCTATAATACATGGCTTCTACATGGATGTTTAGTTAATTAATAAGCAGACTGATAAATCTGTTTTTTAAGGAGAGGCCAAAGAAAAAGTGCAATGGAAAATAATTAAGTATACAGGTTCTTCATGGAGCATAATCTTAAGTGACTGTAGTTTCTGCAGTAGTATTTTTTATTCATGATATATGTAGTTTTTGCACCATAACCTACCAAAATTTGATTTACAAGAAATTTCTTGAAAGGGAACGAAAATTTGTCAACAAATATTGAAAAAGCAACATCCTTTTTTTCAGAAAAAAATAAAAGTATCAATTCCAATATCTTAAATAAAGTTAAGAGGTTGGTATCAATGGCAAGAAGTGCACTTTATCTAAACGAAACTGATAATCAAGATATCTAAGCTTCAAAATTGGCCGAAAATGAAAACTCAAAAAGCTAATTGAACAGCTAACCCAAACACAACTGCAAAAGGAACAAAAAAGAATACATGCAATGCAAATTAAATAGGAAAAAGAAAAGAAGAATAAACCTGATTAAGTGAAGTATTATATCGAATTACAGATCGAATTACAGGAGCAAAAAAAATCGTTTGAAGTATTACAAATGAAAAGGACCCTTACCAAAGCTAGAGGCAGAAGAAGCTCCCTTCCAAACGCAAGGTCTTCAGAGAAAGATATACACCCTGTATATGGGCACTTCCCTTTCTTTTCCTTTTTAAAACCTAAAAACCTAAATTACTACTCACTTAATGTCTATCACATCAAATCCCTGAAAATATGATTTAGAATTACGGTGTTCATGGGAAAATTGGATGGCTGCAAAACCAATTCCAGTACAAATGAAAGAAATCAAACGACTGGCCACTTTTGTGGGGAAAAATCCCTGAATTTTGGGGAAAAAGAAGACACCTAATCTTTGAGGGATTTCAAGCCTTCCATGCTTCCAAGTACAATAAGCATGTGAAGGAGCCATCTCAGCTACAGGAAGGGAAGAGTACTTGCTAGTACTTTCACCCGAAGAAGAAGAAAAGAAGAGATGCTGGTTTCTTGTTTGTCTGAAGTGCTTGAAATGAAATGGGCCGGTTGTCTGAAGTGTTCGTCTGAAGTGGTTGAAATGAAATGGGTCCTATTGGTTCTATTACAATGTAACGGGCAATGGAATATCTTCTTGCTGGTTCCGTTGGTTTCTTGTATGCCTTTGTTCCATTGTTGCCCTCATTAAAAAAAATCTAGCCAAGTGTCAAATAAGTAGCTAGCCACTTGTCAAAAAGAGAGATGCTACAGTGACCACCACTCTCTTTTTATTATACTTGAGGGACTAGATCAACCTATGTACAAGTTTTTTTTTTTTAACTCAACATCTTAGTGTTGCTGGAACTTGACTATATTTCCAAGAGAGGCCTGTGTTACTAGAGGTTGTACGGTGGACTGTTTGTTTGTTTTCTATTGAATTATATGTTCTATTTTAGGCGAACTATGCTATTAGATTGTAATGTGTAAATAAATTGCTATGGAATCACTGTCATTTACCTTTGCCAACTAATGATAGTAGTTTTTATTTTTTTTCATTTTAGTCACGCCTTTTTTTTTTTCCTTTCTTTCTTGCTAGTGTTATTTAACTATTACCAAATATCTTTCTTTAAGTGTGTAACAGTTTTAAATTTTTCAAACAGAATTGAAAAAAGATTTATTTCGTACATGTATTTATATGAATCATAGTTATTTTTGTAACTTAATTTCAGTTTTTGTGATTTTAGATGGATAGCTTGGTGATTAATTCTTGATTGTATTATTAAGACTATTTACATAAAAATCCACCTCGTAATAGATATTTAACCAATAGACCATTTACTCGGAAATATTGGAGATAGATGAAGAATGTCACAATATTTTAAGGATGAATGTCTAAGCTTTTAACAGATTAATTTACATTCTCAAAGATATTGGTAGTTTATATGACACATTACATGTATGCATTGAGGAACAATTAGCAATGTTCTGTATGGTATTGGTCATAATGAGAAATATCATAATCTAAAATGCTATTTCAAATATTATGGAGAAACTATATGTAGATACTTTTCAGAGGTCATAAATACAATAATATCATTGTGAGATGATTTCATCGTACAACCAACTGGGGAAACTCCACAAGAAATGTTGGCTAGTTTACGCTTTATACCATATTTTAAGGTACATATAATTATTTGTTACCTTAAATAATTTTAAAAACCTTATATTTATGCAATTAATATTTTCCTAAAATATAGGATTGTGTGGATGCAATAGATGAAACTCATATTGATGCCCAAGTACCAAAAAGAATTGTAGCTCAATTTTATGGTAGACAAGGCAAACCAACTCAAAAGATTTTAATGGTGTGCTCATTTGATATAAAAATAACATATGTTATTTCAGGATGGGAAGCTCAAGGATATTGGTTTATGCTCTTACTTGTAATTAAAAGATTAAATATTCTAATGATAAAATTTTATATATTTAATGATGAATAATGTTGTTTTGGTATTTTCTTTATTAATTAGTTATATTTTATTACATGTAGGAAAATACTACCTAGTAGATACATGATTGGCTTTTTTAAAATATCTTATTAATTAGTTATATTTTATTACATGTAGGAAAATACTACCTAGTAGATACATGATTGGCTTTTTTAAAATATCTTATCTCTCATTTTTAAAATAAAATACCATTTGAATGAATTCACTGGACGGAATCCTAAAAATACCCGAGAATTATTTAATCCTAGGCATGCATATTTAAGGAATGTGATCGAACATTTGGGATATTAAAGAAATGTTTTGCAATTAGGAGAGAAACACCAATGCACCCATGGATTATACAAGCAAATGCATTGATTGCAATGATTGCTAGTCTATCCTATATTAGTAATGTCCTTACTTGCTAATACTGTGACAAGAGATATTTAAAAATAAAACAATAAGTGTAATAATCTCATCATCATAACTCTATATGATTTTCTATATATGATTAATTATTCAAAGAACTTTATAATTTGCATTGTATATAACAATATGCGTAATAAAAAATAATAAAGATGCTATGATTAAATTGAGTAAATATAAAAATGTAAATACAACTCTAAATTCGATTGGAATTAGGGTATACAATATTAATATTATAGTATTTGTGCTTTTATGCCTAGAATACTTTCGTAAGGCCTTTTACAAGAATACTTTCATAAGGCTTTTTTATATTGATGCATAACATGTAAAGGGTGTGTTTTAGAGTTGGGTGAATTGCACAAAGAAGAAAGTTCACAGATAGAGCTGAGCCTAGCAGAGTCTAGCGCTCAACTTAGGGCCAAATATTGTATGGTTCCTGTTCAGTTTGCAGAGCCACTATGACTGGTGCCGATCATTGAGTCCGATATAAGACTGAACATTGATTGATGTTGCTGCTTATTTTGCTCACTTTATTTTCTTTTCTTTTCTTTTGGTTCATAAATATTGTAGCCTAAACTGGCCAACCCTAGGTATTTCTTATTATTCATTCATCAACTTTGATCAAACTTTGTTGGGTTTTTCCAATTAACTATGAGATTTCTGTCGTTTCAATGCGTCGTTGATTTGTTTTCAGGAATTAGTGCATGAAACCTTTTCCTTTGGGATTCGCTTTCATATTAGTTGGTACTATAGTGGATTTCTCTTGGAATGGCAATTGATAATAGGAATCTTAACCCTAACCCAAAAGATAGAGTTGAGGTTCAAATAACATGAATGTTGCGCATACGACTCGCTTGGGGGCTATGGACACATTCTTTGATCCAATGGAAGAAAACTCTGAGCACATGGAGAGGATATTAACTACTTTCATGGAGCGAATAGGGTTGTAGAATAGTTAGGATCAAGACGAGGATAGTGATCGAGTCGAAAGAGTTGCTCAAGATTGACACCAGAATCAACATGAGGTGTATATTCCTTATGGAAATCAGAACCCTGAGGATAGTTCTTCAGATGATGATGCTCGTGTGAAAAATCCTAACCCTAGGGTTCAACAAAATTGTGAGTCCAATGAATTCAAGTTGAAGGTCGATGTCCCGGCTTTCAGTGAAATCCTAGGCATCGAGGATTTTCTTGATTGACTTGCTGAAATTGAACGTTTGTTCGACTATATGGATATTCCAAAGGAGAAGCAAGTCAAATTTGTTTCTTCCAAATTGGAGTGTGGGGCTTCCTCTTGGTGGGAGCAATTGCAAATGAATAGGCAAAGGCAAGGAAAACAGTATGTTCGATCCTGGTTAAAGATGAAGTGGCTATTGAAGCCGCATTTCTTGCTCACAGATTATGAGCAGTACCTCTACTCACATTGCAAAACTATGTCTAAGGTGCCCGGTCAATTTTAGAGTGTAATTTTGAATTTTTATGCTTGTTGTCTCGGAATGATATCAAAGAAATTGAGAATCAATTAGTGTCAAGATACATGAATGGGTTGAATGACAACATTTGCGATGAGATGGATTGTAATCCTATTTTTACATTATCTGTGGCCCAAAATTTAGCCATAAAGGTTGAGATGAAAATAGCAACAAAGAAAAATTCTAGGAGTAGTGTGTTACATTTGCATCTTAAAGGGCCGATAGAGCCTCTTGACAAGGGATATTTATGGCCAACACTAGAGTCACAGCGTGGGCGTTATAGGGCTAACAAGAGGCCAGTGGCTGAAACTAAGGCAGTTCCTAAATGCCAACCTATCAATCTTGTACTTTCCCAGAGAAATAACCAGCCAAACAACCCATATGCCAAGTCTAGGGGGTGACCATTGCTGGAGAGGTACAAGCAGTCTGGACACAGGTCTAATAATTGCATTAATCGCCAAAGGCAAATTAATTTGGCTTAGCACACCAGAGATGTAGAGGAACCACGGGATAAGGAGGAATACACTTGTGGTTGAGTATGACTACAACTAGCCAGTGTATATGGTGCGCAAAGTGGAGCCTGTTAAAGAGGTGGCTACTCAATGTGATCAACTTTTTAGTACCACATGAACAATTTTTAACTGCATTTTTTACTTAATTATTGACAATGGAAGTTGTGAGAATATTATTTCTAGCTCCTTAGTGAAATTAGCCAACTTACCTGTAGAGAAACACCCTGAACCTTGTAGGTGGTGGGTTGGATAAAGAATATGGATCCCGTGAGGATGACTGAGAGGTGTAAAGTGAATTTTCCATAGGCGGATTTTACAAAGATAAGATAGTTTATGATGTGTTGACATGGACACATGATGTGTTGCTTGGGAGCCTTAGCAGTATGACATGGATGTGAGTCTGAGCAGAAGGGATGATATTTACTGTTTTGTCAAGGATAGTTGGAAGATCATATTACTGCCTCTAAAGCCGAGGTCTCAATTTATTGCTATCAATTGTTAAATATTGTGTTACTGAAGTGCGAGTCAATTGTAGGTAAAGAGAAACATGAAGACAATAAATTTGATGCCCTATCTCTTGACAAAAATATGGAGATGATATCACTAGGATTGCAATTAAGACCCAACAATGTAGAAGTTCGTGTTATTCGGGAGGAATATTGCTAGCTCATTTTGACCTTGATGGATGGTGTCAAGGTTTTGAAACCCAACCCGGACCGTTTGTCGGACCAATTGAACTGTCGATTGGGCTGCTAGGCGGGCCGGGTTATGCCTCGAACCTGGAGGGGTTAAGAAACCACCCTCTTTTGTGAAAAGCAATTAGCCCGAATGTTTTGACCGCTAGACCGTTGAACCGAAACAGTTTTCATTAAACCGACCAGTTTCTTGCCCAACTTTAATTAACCAAAAAAAAATTAATTTTGGTCATCTAGTCTAATTCAATGACATTCCAAAGATAAACCTTACAAATTACCAATGCATAATTGCCTCCAATTAGTTAGGTATTAACAATTATTACCTTCTTTCTACTCCTCACTCTCTCTCTCTCTCTCTCTCTCTCTCTCTCTCTCTCTCTCTCTCTCTCATAATGATATCTTAACTTTTGTCTAACATTTATTGCATATAGTATGTTAATTATGTTAACTCTTTAGTGCGTTTCAATTGTTTGTCATTACATTCTATGTATTTTTATTCCTTTCTTATAAACTACTTATCATATAATTTTGGAAAATTAAAAATGTAAAAAATTAAAGATGTAGATAATAATGCTATTCTATATTTCTTTTACATTTTACTTATAAAAGTTATTCTTGAATTTCAAACAAGTAAGACAAAAAAGATTAGAATAAGGATTGAAGTGATTCTTTTTAACATTATTATTGATGTTTCTGCAAATATTTGCATATTTTTAGATGTTTAATATTTATGATATATTTATGACATCATGGGTTAATAACGGTTTTGCCCGGTGGTTGAAGCAGTGACCTTTGATCCAATCATTTTTTCGAGTCAATGAACGGTCTGGGTTTCAAAACCTTGGATGGTGCAATTCATACAATGCAGTTCGTGGCAAATGTTTTCCTAGGAAAGTTGCGTTTTCCTACACACCTCCAATTTGCAATGGTATGGAAACCTTACAAGTTTAGAGGGAGAATTGTTGGAGCACTTGTTCGTTCTTGTGTGGCAATGGTATGGAAACCTTACAAGTTTAGAGGGAGAATTGTTGGAGCACTTGTTCATTCTTGTGTGAGATTTCTCTACGAACTCGAAGTTGAGTTCTTCTCAAGTAGGAGGGACTGATGTAGAACACATAGTGGATGTGTTTTGGAGTACAATGGATTGTGCAAAGAAGAAAGATCATAAATGAGACGGGCCTAGCAGAGTTTGGCGCCCAACTTAGGCCAGTCATTGTTTAGTTCTTATTCAGTTTGTAGAGCCACTATGATGGGCGCCGTAGGGCTGCAAACGAATCGACTCGCGAGCGGCTCGAGTCGAGTTCGAGCTGCCTCGAGTCGAACTCGAGCTCAAAATATTAAGCCCGTTAGGCTCACAAGCTCGAGTATATATATATATATATATATATATATATATATATATATATATATATATATATATATATATATATATATATATATATATATATATATATATATAATTTTAAGTATATATATTTTATATTTTTTTAATTTTAATAGTAAAATTACATATATATCCTTAATATTTTATTATTTATTAAGAAAAAAATTATTTTATTTATTTTTTAAAAAAATAAAATAATTATTTTTTATTTTTTTCAAGCTCGAGTTCGAGTTCAATGAAATTATATCGAAACTCGGCTCGATTAAGCCAAAACTCGACTCGACTCGGCTCGTTTGCAGCCCTAGCGCCGGTCATTGAGCTTGATGTAAGGCTGAACATTGCTTGATGTTGCTGCTTATTTCCTCGTTTTATTTTATTTTATTTTCTTTTCTTTTGGTTCATAAATATTGTAGTCTATAAATTGGCCAACCCTAAGTACTTCTTATTATTCATTCATCAACTTTGATCAAACTTTGTTGGATTTTTCCAATCAACAACGAAATTTCTCTCGTTTCAACAAATTGTTGATTCGTTGATAGGAATTGGTTTGTGAAACTTTTTTCTTTGGGATTCGCTTCCATAATATATATTCTCTTTTTCATAGTGAAATTTTGCTCATCTGACCGTGGACATAGGTCAATTTGACTGAACCACCTAAATCTATTGTCTATCCATTTTATTAATTTCTTCTTTGCTATTATCTTTTATGGGCTGCCAAGAGCACAAATCAATTTTATGAGCACAAATCAAGTAATTATCTTTTATGGGCTTCCTTTATCAATTTCCTGGGATATGCCCTAACATCCTCTTCAAATATTAATTCGGTTCCATATCTTTTGATGAACATAATCAAGCTCAACTTGCAAAAGTCAAACTAGACTTAAATTGGATATAAATTGAAAATTTTTTTCAAAAAAATTGTCCATATTATGTACAAGAAGTCTTGAGCAAGTAAAGATCAAAAGGGAATTATTATCGTTAGGAAAAAAAAAAGTAAAGATCAAAAGGGGGAGGGTGACCTCCCACTTTAAAAAAAAAAAAGTAAAGATAAAAAATACCAAGTTTTCCTTGTTATACTGACTTTTCAGTATTTTAAGAATTTCAACAACTTTCCTATTAATCCTAGTGAAACAAGATATAATAAAAGAGCAAAATACACAAAACTTGTAAAAGTGACACCACTGATCAGTAATTTATCATAACCACAAAATTCATTGGCAGCCTAATTCTTTAGATGTATGTACTCATCAGATTTTGAAGATTGAATTGCAATAGCCTATATCAAGTAGTAAACAAATCAGCTCGTGTTGTCTACTTCACAAGCCATGCAAAGTATATTTGCCTAGTTATTTATTATTCTAAGCTCAACCTACAACCTTTTTACAAACGCCGATCATATGAGTGAAGCACTGGGGAGGTGAGAAGGAGGTGAGAGGAAGAGGGTAAGAAGCACAGGAGGGGGGCGGTGCGACTTGGGAGGGAGGAGGTGGAGAGAAGGATGGGGAAGGAGGAGAGACGAGAGGAGAGCATGTGGAAGGGGTGTTTCGATAAAATTCATATCAATTCTTTGGTGTTTTGAGTGAACTCCTAAAAAAGTATAGTGGTTTATAGTATAGTGAAGTTTTAAGCAAATTCTCAAAAAAGACACAATCTCTAAATGGACATCTTTTTCTAAGAACATTTTTCCTTTCAAAAAAATGGCATCTAAATGGAGCCATTAATAACACTTCATATCCCAAAAAAAAAAAAAAAAAACGCACACACACACACACACACATAGAGATACACAACTTATCCTCATCCACCGATTTCTATAAGAAAATGACAAAAAGAAAAAAAAAAAAAGACAAAATCATACTCTTAAACGTGGGACACTTAAGCCTCGTTTGAAATTATAGTGCTTTTAAAAATGCTTTTAAGACATTTGGAGAATATAATCACATAAAATTCGGAACGGAGTTTTTGGTGTTAAAATCATTTTTAGTAAAAGTTCAAATTTGGTACTTTTAGAGTAATTTTTGTGATTTAAAAAATAAAATATTAATTTAATCATTTTATTCTATATTATAAACTAAATAAAAAGATAAATATATTTAAAAATTTTAAAATCACACATTATTTAATACAATAAATACTTATTAAACTATGTTTCCAAATAATATATTTAAAAGCACTTAAAATACATAATAAATACTTTTATTAAAAACTCTATTGAAAAAGTGCTTTTCCACAATTAGTTACCACAACTCCAAACGAGTCCTTAATCTAAAATCAACTGCACTTAATTTTTTTGGCTTTTCCACAATACTACCACAGATCACATTTATGCTTCATAAACCCATGTACAATTTCCCCATGAAGGTAAACATGAAACACCTCCTGTAGAATTCGACATCTTTCTGATATTATAATTATTTCATACATTAACTCAACCGGCACAGTAATTTGAAAGAAACCCAAAAGAAGAGGTCAATGGTATCTAGAGTACATGACTTGAAGCTGCTATTTGCAGCTAGCCATTTCAACAGAGTGCACATACAAAAACTATTATACACCATTCTTTTGACAGCAAAACGTTACCGATTAATTTGTATTCTATACATTAATTTACCTTCTGTAGCCTGCAAAAAGTCCAAGAGCAAAAAGTTGGTGTATGTGTGTAAGGCTCGTGTATAAACATTTAATCAATGATAAGTAAATTGATATATAGCTCTATCAACTCAGACATCTCTATGTTTCCAACTTCCAGTATTTCTACCTAAAACTCCTGCATTCAACAATCCCAGTTTAGTAATTCCGCCGCAGCTCTTAATCACATTCAAGTACCTGGAATGTGTTGTGTATCCCTTTTGTTGATTGGGCTTCTTTCTGGAACTTCAGAGATATAAAGCTCACGCTCTTTATTCATGGTATTCTTTTGGGATGTTGTGAAGATCATAACCACTACCGAAGCTTGTGATGTCCTTTTTAGGACGGATATATACATGAAGAAAATCCATCATCTTGCAACATTCGGGGTATGCCGTCCATATTTAATTGATCTCTATTGGTATCCCTGAATCAATAAAGAAATCTTCAAATTTTGCAAGAGAACTTAACTGCTGACCAAGAGAAGCAATTGTTTTTTGGCACTCTGCAAATTTACTAGCTGCCAGTGCTAATTCCTTCTCCTGTGACAGACAAACAAGCATACACAGATCAACAAATTATTTGTAAGGCTTTTATACATGATACTGGGAAGGGTAAAATAAAAAAGGAAGTCTAGCAACAGAAACGTCTTTAGTGCCATTTGTCCCACTCATTGTAATTGTGTCATCTACAAATTACGTATTGGTGCGATTCCTCTTCAAGATCCCAAGGAAAGCCATCAGTAAAATTTCATTCATGTCAGATAAGTTTTGAAATAAGGGATACTTAAAGTAACATCCAAACCAAATTACATCTGTGGAGTTACCTAGAATGTTTTTCAATGGAAAGGACACAATTACTTGAAAGCTGAGGACCTCATGAATGCAACCCAAGAAACACACAAGCCTTTCTTAGAGTTAGGCCAAGTTAGCAAGTCACAATTGAATGGCTGAAGTGTAAGAAACTTTGAAATACTGAGAAAAATAGAAAGCCTTGCAAGCATCCTTGATAAAGCATTGTTTCATCTGTTAGCAACAAGATTTTAGACCATGTCTATCCTAAAACTTCATGTAGAATTTTATTTGATGCATCGATGTAATGTTTTTTCACCTTGATGAAGATGACAGATCTTACTGACAAAGCCTTAGCAACACTGTGCCTAATTAATAATAACATTTCAAATGATAATCAGAGTTGTCCTCAAGCAATCTTGAAAAATAACCACAAGAATGATTGATATTGCCAGGCTAGTTCAAAGCAATTTATGCCCTAAAAAATACTTAGAATGCTAAAAGAGCCCAAATAGTAGGACAAATATCAGTGGTCCAAATCCATGAGACATCATATATAAACCATATTGGCAAATTCAGAACCATCTTTTCCAAGTAGGCAATGCAAAATCTTGACATGATCTAAAATCCTCCAATTGTAGGATAATTGCCAATTCTTTCAGCTTTTCCAAGGGGAAGCCTTGGTACAATGGCAACAGTGCTCCATTTTAAGGTTGCAGATGAAGTACTAGCAACAGCTTGATGCAAGATGATAACGTTGCGGATGAAATACCAGTAACACTATCCTATTTAAGAAACATTGCCAGTAATCAGTAAAGACCATTGAAATTGTCCTCTAGGAATGGAAATTTCCAGGAATGAGTATTTCTAGGCTAATTCAATGCTTTCATGTCCAGGACATACTTAGATAGCTAAATCAGACCAAATAGCATGACAGGTATAGGTTGTCCGAACCCGTGTAGTCATCATGAACCATATTGACAAAATCAGAGTCACGCTATTGAAGTAGGTAATATGAAACCATGAGATGATCTAAAGAAATTCAAGCAGATGGCAGTGTAGTAGCTTATAACTTTGATTTTTCAACTTAGTACTTAATAAGTTTCGTGTTGCAAGTCCTCAAGACTGTGTTTAGTAACTTACCTGATTTATTTTGACCTCTCCAGTAGTTGCTGCTTTCCAAAGCTGAGATTTATATTTTAATTGTAAGATCTCAGCATTCAGTTTCTGACAATTTGCAAAAGCTTCATCTGACAGAGCACGTTCTTTCTGAATATCTTCTTCCAAATTACAGATGCTTGATCGCAGCATCTGAAGCTCAAGTTCCAAAGCTTTGACTCTTGACTCTGCAACTTCTTTCTTGATGTTTGTGGCTTCAAGTTCAGCCTCTCTCTTCTTGTTTGATTTATTTGCATTAGCTAGCTGAGCAGAAACCTCAGACAAATTGATCTCTGTTTCCTCCAAAAGTTTAGTTGATTTCATAAGTTTTTCACTGGTAGCCTTGACGTCCATCTCAGCAGCACTTTTTGCTTCATTTGCCATGCTTAACTCAGATTTGAGGTCTAGTATAGTAACTTCTGCTTTTGCTATCTCCTCCATGAATTTCTCAAGCTGTTTGTTGGTAGACTCAACTTCAGCCTCAACTGTTCTCCTACCTTCATTTGCCATAACTAGTTGAATTCTTAACTCTGTCAACTTTGTCTCTGTTTCCTCTAATTGATATCTTGATGCCTCAAGTTGATGTTGACACTCAGTTAGAGACATTTTTAATTGAACTTTCTCCTCTTCCATCTTCTCCAACTTTTCCTCCAGCTCCGCAGTTCGATTAATCATGGCTTCAAGTTCAGTTTTTAAAATGTTCACCCTATTGTCACTTCCAGAGTCAGGGCAGCTTTCCTCCTCTGCTTCTGGTAGAGCAGCAAGCCTCTCCATTTCAAGAAAATCATTCATGAGATGCAGCTCGTCAGAAGGGACCATGAAGTTTCTTCCAAGAGGTTTCTCATTCTTAAACTGATCTAGTTCTGATATTGAAATAGATGCACTCAAATCAGACAGGCCTGGCTCATAATCATTCAGCTCCAAACCACTCATTTTGCAGCTCTCATTGTCAACTGCTGATAGCCTCTCCCCACAATCTGATAGACTATCAGTGAAGGATGCTAAAGATCTGTGATCATTAACAGTTGCACCTTTGCGGTTCAGCATCTTTAACCTACGGCATTCTGCTTCAAGCCTAACTACCTTCTTGATGCTCTCCAGATGTTGCTTACTAGCTGTTTCAGCAGCATGGACGATGAGATCCCTCTCAGATGTCCTCAGTTTCAATTCCTTGTCTTTGGAAAGAAGCTCAAGTTTGAGAACTGCATTTTTGTTTTCTGCAGCTTCAAGTTTAATGCAAAGATCAGGAAACGTAGAGGTAACAGCCTCTGTTTCGGCATTTTGAAGTTTAGTCTGAAGGTTGACAAGCTGATTCTCAAGTTCAGCTTTTGCTGATTCCCATTCAACAATTTTATGCGCAACAGCCTCATTAATCTTCTGTTCTTGTTCTTCTTTTGCTTGTCGAAGCTGTCTCAAACACTCTTTTAGTGCGCTGTCAAGATTTCCAACCCGTTCTTCAAGCGCCAAGTTTTCTTGGGTTAGTGCCTCAGCACGTCTTTTTAGTACTAGTACTTCAGCTTCAGCGTTCTCCCATCCTAAAGGATTACAGGAAATAGGTTCAATTGTTGTTCATCAGGCTACAATCTAGGAATGGCTCTGACAGCATGCTTCAAACTAGATGGCAAATACTACAAAGTTACATCACAAGATGTCATGACTGGTTGAAATTTCATTTAACAGTTGCTCAACCATTATGTATAAAAGGTCACACCAAGTCCCTGATGCAGCAAAAGCTTTATCCAGAAACCGATCTGAAAACAAAAGTTCCAGAAACATCCAAACAAAATGCCTAGTACCACATTACCACATAATCAGATGCAATGGACAAAAGAATCAAACATCACCAAGCCTGTTGATATTTCCCATCACAATATATACTCAAGAAGATTGATACAATTTATTCTTAAGAGACTGAGAATCAGCCTAACTCAAAATAAGATGGTGCAACTATTTTCAGCTTGGTAAAATATAAAGTTCCAAGCAATACAGCAAGAAGTCAATAAATGTCCGTTGACCCATGGATGCTAATGTGATCTAAAATGTGAAGAGTTATAGAATTCAGAAGAGTAATTTATTACTCAGTATCACCATCAGTCATCTTTTTTATATAATGTGAATATTTGTTCCCTGTCTCGCTATCTGTCATCTTTTTACTATACTGTTTTTCGCCCATGGATGCTAACAGGATATAAAAAGCCAAGAGTTATAGAATTCAGAAGAATAATTTATTACTCAGTATCACCATCAGACATATTTTTATATAATGAAAATATTTGTTCCCTGTCTCGCTATCCTACATCATTTTACTACATTGGAACCGTATTAAGTACCACCATTTTCAGACCATCAACTGAGCTTATAAATGACGTCCAGAACCCACTGAAAGATAAGTAACTAGTTCAGGTTTAACGTAGAGTAGTAGCCATACCTGAGACAGCTTCCTCAGCCACTTTAGCATGCTGCTTCACCAAGTCCTCCTTTGCACGGAGGTTAACAAGAGCCTCTGAGAGTTTATCTGATAGAGCCTTCATGTTATCATGGAGTTCTTCAATGCTAGGAGTAGTAGCTTTAGATGTGACTTCTGGTGACTGAATATTATTATTCAAAAGTGCCTTTGAGGACAAAACTACATCTATCAGAAATCATAAAGAAAGGCCTTAAAAAATAACAGTCAGTCTAATTCTTTAAAAAAATATTTGTGTTTTGCTTTGTCCATCTGGGGGAGGAGCAACTTGATCAAATAAGGAATGAATGTTAAGAATTTTAGACCGCCTTTATATTCAATGAATCAAAATACTCTTGTGCCAGAGAGAAAAAGAAGAATGCATATATATGCATAAATAAAAGTGGATAACTAGAGCTACAGGAAATAAACTGCAAGGCACTAAGATGTTCTAAAGATTTCAATATTTGCATTAGTTTCAAGCAATAGAAAGGTAGCAGAAATGTAGGAGCTTAGTGTTAGCTTTTGCTACACTGTAAATAAAGAAACAAACTAGCAAACTACATATGAAGACTAAACTACCAAAACTGCACCAGTGCCATCTACAATGGTAAGTTTCATATGAGTCCAGACATATAACCCATGACTTTTATCTCATACTTCACTGCCAAGGAATATAGAATTCATTCCATTGCTAAACCTCTAACAAGCTTTGTACACAAACGTAGATCGTAGACTGGCTTCAACTAACACGGTCTTTCCCTGACCCACAAAAATGAATTACTCTTCATTTCTTCTATGAGCCAAATGAGTTTCGTTTTGGCAAGAGACCAATCGGAAATTATACAAATTTTGTTTATATTTCCTTTATTTAAAAGGTATTTCCATAAAATTTTAAAATATGAGTGTGACATGAATATTTGAAGGGTATAACTATTATGACCGGAGATAAATTTATTTTATCTTAATTGACTACAAACCATAGACAAATTCAAGAATTATAATATGACATCTAACGGAGAAAAGAAACTTCTAATCAGGGTACACACAACTTGTTTTGCATCCAAGAACCTGAAACCTCTCAGGTTCAATGAAAAGCATAATGTGGGATTGGAAACAATAGAATTGCCTCTATTTTCTAGTCTAACAAACTATTCACGACAATGGATGATTTGAGATAACAAAAAGATAAACTAGGGAAATGTCCTTATGCTTTAATTGGGCTAATTGTTTGTACTCTACAGTTGATGGAACTTTAGAGACAAGTAGCATAGCGTTTTGGTGGCAAAATTTTGAACATCATGATAAAAGGTGAGGGCAACCAATGTGGTTCAGTTCTGACATATATCCACACAAGGTGGTCCATAGAGATACAAAAAGCTACCACACATGCAACGAGATAGCCAGATACAGTATATTGACTCTGTCAGAGGCTGAGTAGAAAGTATTTTGTAATATAGTCATCAAACATGAGTTTGTGCAAAAGATTGGTTTAGAAATTTTCTCTTTGAGGATTTCATCGGTCCAAAATCTTGGAATTCCGATATAGATAAGCTAAACATCATGTAATCTTGATTCCACCTTTGCTATTGTCAGTAAATCATTTCTAGCTTGACATGCTACACTTTGTAAACCCAACTGAAGCAAGACTAATTCTAATGTCTAGCAATCAAATGCTCACATGTATTCCTCTGTCATTTATGCTCTTAAGTAACAAAATAACTTTCTAAACTGAGCATCAAGAAATGTCCAACAAGGGTAAAACCCCTTCAATTCTACCAAAAAAGCAGGGGCATATCCTATAAAAGAAACAGACACTAGCTATCATTTACATTAAACATCTCTATATCCCAACCCCATTGTACAGCCAATTTCCCCTGTTCCTCCTAACTCATCTCCGGCTAGATTTGACACACTGTCCATCAGAGAAAATTTACAAGAAAAATCAGCAGCCACTAGTTCTAAACTGGTAATTTTCTGATTTATATACAATTTTTTTTTCACAAACAAACTCTGATAAAAGCAAGCTTGTTCATGAAATGAGTCTTTAATTAAACTGTGCAATAAGGCATGGAAATTCAATTAAGTTGAAGTTCCACATTTGTTACCAAAACAAACACCCAGAATATATATATATATATATATTCGCTTAAAATCTGCAAATTTGACTGCAATGAGATGATAGACAATGGGTTTAGTTTAGAATGCCAAGTGAAGCAACCAACCTGATCATCAGAGAATCTTTCGGAATACGATGATATGGATCCAGAGCTGTCTGTTTCCCCAGTGGGACTCTTCTCTGATGATTTCCTCCTCCAAAGCCAACTTCTCCGGTCCATCCTCAATCAGTTCATCCACAATAGAACCTTAAACAAACACCAAAAATCTCAATTTCCGTAGCCCCCCTACAACCATCCAACATTTCCAGCTAAATGCTGGCAATTGATTTCAATCCATGACAAAAAAAAAAAAATTCAATTTCAAATCAATCAAGTTCCAGAATCCCAGTTCACTAATCTTGTCAATGAATCATAATCATCATCACAATCAGCGGGAAAATGAAAATCTACACCACCCCATAACTAACTGAAAATCAGAGAAAAGCCATGCTCTTCTATCCCTGCAAGCTTAAAGGTTGGTAAGGAGGAAAGTGAAAGAAGTTGAAAGAGGTTAAAAATGTTCAGAAACTTAGCTTAGAATTCACTCTCCAACTAACATTTTCAACACCACCCACCTTCCTTCTCCCCCCAAAATATAAAACAAAAACAAGAATCCAAATTTCAAAAATTTCTAACTGGAACCCATTTCAAATTGGCAACAGAAAATGCTAAAAACACAACTAATTTGATTGGTACCTTTCATTTGCCCTCATAATCCTCGAAGACATAGAGTGAGATAAAGACATAGAGTGAGAAAACAAGTGCAAAATTTTGCCCCTATATAAAGATTGTTTCTTGACTTTTGGTGTCAAAAAGATTTTGTCACTGTCGATTTTGTCATTTTCATTCCGATATAATCAGCAATAATCACTATCTAACCATTAAAGCCGTGACACCTAAATGATTAAAGTAATTCATCACAATAACTAGTCATTAAAACACACATGTTATGATAATTAATTACAATTAGTGATTACGACATACTCGACGTGTGTAAACAATTAAATAAAAAATATTATTATAACTTTTTTTGCTAATATTTTTTTAGTCAAAATTAAAGTGCGAGTGGACAAAAAGATTTGTGACTAATATTTTGTTCACATCTCAATAATATCTTTACATTAAATTTGATTTAATGTGAAATTTAAAAGCGTGTCACAAATAGTGAATTCAAGAAGTAACAATTGATTTTTTTTTTCTTCTTAATAGAATTGGACCATTTTATCTTCTTACTTACTCACGCTGAAAATAACAAGATACAAAATGACGTAGCGTTGCAAAGAAAGGATCTCGCGCTTTATGCTTTATATATCGTATGTATGAAAAATATATATTCAACATAAAATTGACGATTTTATCTCTAAAATATTCTTTTGTCGAAAACAGATATGTAAATTTTAACTCTTTGAAATTTGTTTTAGAAATAAAACTTATTCTCATAAGTTTGCTTTAATGAATAATTTAATTTTCAATAAATTGCAAACACATGGGTGCAACGGATCCAAAGAGGTAAAGCTCAAAATTGAATATGTGAAAAGTTGATAGCTAAGGAAAAAAAAAAATCATATGTGCACATAAAAAAAAAATGAAATGCACACATTTTATGTTTAGGGTTTTGGTTTTGGCTAAAACAAATTAATATTGGGCTTGTGTCGTTTTTTGGAAAAGTGAATTTTTTTTTTTTTTTGTCTGGAAGTGTTTGGTAATTTACTAATTTCAGAATTTCTATAGTGGGCCAACACTCTTTTTTTTCTATGCTTTGCCTACGCCATTGAGACACTAAAAGTTGTAATGCAATTATATATCTCAAGAACATGTACTTAGAAAATTCCAAAACACATTTTCTAAGGAACTTTTGATATGACATGTACATTTTGTTTAATAAGCTGCTGCACTAAAATTGTTTTTAAAAATACAAGCAACCAAAGAATAGAGAATAAGTGTATGCACAAATTTTTAAGTGATTCTGCACTTTCCAAAAGTTAACATGCACATGACTACTAAAGAGAAAGGAGTTCCCATAAAAGATAGCATAAAGAAGTTCCCTTTTTGCAATTGTATCTTCTATCAAAAAAAAAAAAAAAAAGCCTTTAGTCCAAATAGATAAAGAAGTTGCTTTTTTTGCAATTAATTCCACAATCCAGTCAACTTCCATGCATGAAAATGTATAAATAGGAAGGAAAGAAAGAAATAGAAAGAATAGTTTCAAGAGAATTTTTGAGGCGAAACGGTGGAAAGAAGAAAGGGACAGAAGAAGATGACTCATAAAAACGGAACAAAGCCTCTACAATTGTCACTAGCAGAATAAATATAGACACTAAAATAGTGAATATAAATACTAACACAATAACACGCAAAAATATAAATATTTTTTCTTACTTTTGAAATTTGTACCCAAAAATTGTATTAGTGTCTATGTTTATTCTATGACATTCTATGCTATACAGGACAATTGTCACTCACGACTAGGGGTGCAAACGAGTTGAATTTTGATCTAATCAAACAGAGCCTTTAGTTAATTTTATGAAACTCAAACTAGAGGTCGACGAGCTCAAAATGTTAAGTTTGAACTCGAGCTCGACTCAAAAAATAATAATAATTATTATTATTATTTTTATTTTTAAAAATAAAAAATAATTATTTTATTTTTAAAAATAAATAAAATAATAATAAATATTAGGAATATATATAATTTTATTTTTAAAATAATAAATAAAAAATATATAATCGAGCTTGCGAGCCAACGAGTTTAATGTTTTTGAACTCGAGTTCGATTTGACTGAACTCGAGCTCGACATTGACTGATCGCGAGCGGTTCGATTCGTTTGCAACCTACTCACGACGACGATAAAGGATTATAATCCAATAAAACCCATCAGAATTAAGCACTCATTTATTTCAAAACCAGAATGTGTAATTTAATCACTAGGTTGCATATGATTCTGGTACCAGTCGCTCATATGCCATACAGTGAAATTGTCACTGACAACCAGAATTTTCGACTTTTATGAATCAAGTGCTGCTACTTCAATTATTGGATGAGAAAAGTGACGAGGATGATAATGAATAATAGCTAAAAAGAAAGAAAATGGGGGGGGGGGGGTGGGAGAATCAGATGAATATTGTGCTGGAAATGAAAGGCTAGGGGAGAGTGACGGGTGAGTAATTGATGAATGATTAGTTTATTGAAGACAATGACATATTTGGATTATTATTAGCGTACTATTACTACAACTATTTGTTTTTGCTTTTTTCAAATGGAGATTGCCGCACCCCGCGAGCAGGGAATCGCGAACAAATTTCGGAAATGATTGTGGGGAGTGGGAGCCACGTTGATTGATCAAAAACATTTGATTTGAGCCCGGAAAGTCAGCCTGATTTTCTGTACCTTGTTGGATTGGGGAATATCGGTCATTCACAATTAATAAAAGAAGGGTTATTATCAATTTATTCCCTTAACTATTATTAATTTACTTTATAACGTTATCTTTTAGTCACTTCACTCCTATTCCTATAAGTAATTCAACTCAACATGTTAAAAATTTTAGACAAAAATACCCCTTTATTCTATAGCTTTACAACATTGTTATTATCACTTGATCCCTTGAATTTATAGTGATACAATCACTTTAATTCCTAACATTATTTTCTAGACATTTTATCTCATCATTAATCTAACCAGTATGGTCAAAAAATTTTAAATATTTTACCCCTTTTTTAAATATATAATTAAAAATAAAAAAATTGGATGGTTATTCTTCCTTTTTTCACTTCAAGAGATGCAAAAACATAAAAATAAAAGGATTTTCTCAAATTTCTTTTTTTCACGCTTATTAATGCTAGAAAAAGAAAACGAGATAGAAAAGAAGGAGATAGAAAATTAGATTTTACAAAGAAAATAAAAAAGAGTATAACATTATCGTATTACTTTAAGGTTGTCAGAATTAAGATTAGAATTTGGTGATATATCGAAAAGTGAATTAATTTTAAAATAATAAAAGTATTTAATTCTTTCTTATTTGTATTTAAAAAAGAAAAAAGAATTGAGCTCTTTCTCTCTCTCTCTCTCTCTCTCTCTCCTCCTTTTTCTATTTTTTTCAATATTAATAAAATTGCCAAAAAGAAAGAGATTAACACTTTGACTTTTTTTCTTGATACTAAAAAGGAGAAATGCTACTCTAAATTATTTATTGTTTTATTGTACAAAGAGGAGGGTACTTTTTTTTTAAAGTTTTTTAACTTACTAAGTTGGTTTAATGGTGGGATAAATTGTCTAAAAAATAATTCTTTGGGGTAAATTGATAATGAGGGTATAGTTTATAGGGATAAAGTGATAATAATTTTAAGAGCTAAACACATCTTTTCACTTTAATTAACAAACGCCGTTAAATTTGACCGTTAGTTTTGGGAGTAAAGTGACTAAATGGTAACGTTAAAGGGAAGATTAATAGTGACACTGAACTTTAAGGGAGTAAAGTGATAAAAACTCATAAAAGAATTAATTTTCTATACACTGATAGTTTCTACACTCTCATTATTGAATGTATGACACATAATTCGAATTTGGATTTGAAACCCAAATTTTACATATGTGTCGTGCATTCAAGTATCCAACCATAATAGTGCATCTACCATCAGTGTATATAAAATTTACTTTTAATATAAATCTTGAGAATATTTTTTACAAAACAAAAAAATAAAAGTCTTGAGAACAAAAAAGGTCCAGTATGCAGCAATAACAAAAATAAATAAATAAATTGGACTGATTTTCTATACACCAATTGTGTATATATTATCACTATTGGATTCATGATAACTAATCTGAATTTCAATGTGAATTCAAATACTGTATATATGTCATGCATTCAAACATGATACATACATTATCAGTATATATAAAGATTAACTCCAATAAATATAGATACATGAAGCCTTCTCCTATGGGATATATTATGAATGTCGTGTTACTTTATTTTGTTTTGTTTCACTATTAATCTTTCTTACACTATCAATATATACATTGATGGATTTGGATGTATGTCACATCATCTCATTTTGAATTTGAACATCAAATTTTATTTACATTTCATGCATCCAAAATTGCTAGTGCATATACTATCAGTACATAAAAAATTAGGATAATTTCAGAAACCTCTCCCGAGGTTTTTGACAATTGTGGCTACCTCCCCTAAGGTTTGAAAAATTACACGTATCTCCCTTGATGCTATGAAAAGATGATGATAGCGTTCACAAACTTTACAAATTTTAAATGAAAATGAGCTTAAAAGAGAAAAATAGAAATTCTTTTTTGGTAACACTTCTTTATTCTAGAGCTCTAACGTCATCTAATCGAGAATATTATACTTCATTCCTAATTTTCTGACTAGATTTATTAATCAATTTACAAAAGTTCGACCAACCTAATAAGAGGACATTTGTTAAAATAAGTATCTTCAAAAGTTACTTAACCAAAAAATATGTCCAAATTACTAAAAAAGAATCCTTTCAAAACATGGTCTAAATTTTCCTGCAATAAACTAACTTGAAATTTTCACCTAATGGATAATGGTGATAGTTGATTTTTAGCATTTAATTTGTTTTACATATGAAAAAGGGGATGGTGTTGGATATTTATTGGATTTTTTTGGCTTACACCAGTAATTATTACTAAGACATACTTTCTAGGGGAGATTTCCGTAATTTTTCAAGCATCAGAGAGGTGATTGCAATTGTCACAAACCTCAGGAAAGGTTTCTGAAATGATTCCTAAAGATTTACCCTTTATTTTAATTCCAAATTGAAAATTCAATTTTCATATCAAAACTATGTAGTTTTAAATTCTGTATGCACACACATTTATGAGCAAGGGTGCCACGAGAATTGTTATTTGGGAAAGGAGACTTATATGGAGGGGCCAATTAATATTTTTATTAGAATTTAGGGGGAAAGGGAAAATTTTAATTGGGTGTAAGTGAAAGTTTAATTTTTTTAAGCACGCAGATAGGATCTCTAAAACCTGGAAGGGCAGGCTCCCCATGATTTATTTATGCATGTTTTTAGAGGTGTGCATGGACCAATTAACCCAAGATTTAACTGTTGTTAGTTAAATAAATATACTTCAAAATTTTTCAAAAATAAAGAGAAAGAAAGATGAGTATGTAATTTTCATCTTAAGGTCATTCAAATTAACACCCTACACTAACAGGAAAAAAAAATTAACACCCTACATTAAACACAAATGTTTCTTACTTAAATAGTGAATGTCACCCATCTAAAGAAGCTCAGTTATTATTTAAGCATCTTAGATGAGTTGGTGAGGTCATTTACCTATTTTTTGAAAGAAATTTTATGGTTTGTATATTTTATTTTGATTTTTTGATTTTTTTTCCAATAGGGAAGAGTTGGACCTATGAAACGGGAATGCTGGGAAGGGCATAAGAACTCTAATTTATAGAATCTCAATTTTAACCACTAAATGAAAGCCTCCTTGATGGTTTCTCAATGTTTGAAAGTCTCATAGATCTTTAATCTCTTTTCACTTAAATACTAATAGAGCAATAGCACTCACAATAGGATTAATGCTTTGTATCTTTCCATATATAAAGCTTAAGGCGTAAGTTTGGTGTTCAATTTTTTTTTTGTTAATCTTTTATTTTTCTAGTTTTACATTCGCAAAAGTAGAGATTTACTAAGATAATACTAAAATTTCAATGATTTCCAATAACTTTCACTGTTTTTACTTCCAATAACTTCTTTTTTTTTGTTTGCAAAAAGAAATTTCATAATATCTTTTTTTTTTTGGCAACAAAAAATAGTACTTCTAAACTTCCATTGGTTTTAATAAAATAACTTAAGTGTTTTTCTTAATTTGCACATCTATACGGTATGCTTTTACCTCCAATATGACAAAATGTATTTCATACAAGTTTGATGCATTCATCCATTTAGCAGTATGTTTTTTTCATACAAATAGTACATTTATATACATTCCTTTCTTTTTCGTATTTTGATATATAGAAGATTAGATGATTGTTTAATAGTACCAAAGTTTGATTCTATTACATTATTGACTATTTTGTGGACCTATATGGAAAAGTAACAAATATATTAATCAAAAATATATTCTATTTTGGATAATTTCTTAAAATATTGACCAAAAAAAATAAAAAATTGGTACAATATTGCTGAAACCAAAGTTAGATGATTGTTTAATATATTCTATTTTGGATAATTTCTTAAAATATTGACCAAAAAAAATCAAAAATTGGAACAATATTGCTGAAAAACCGAGCATATTCTATTTATACACGTAACCTATGTTTTCAGAACCGGACCGGATATCGACTCGGTCGAGATCAGGGGTCAGGGGTCAATGGGTTCGACCGGGGGTCGATAGGGGTCGAACCGGATGACGTCATAAATAAAAATTATTTAAAAATTAAATTATTGTATATAAAATATCCAATAACATATTGATATTAATAAAGGTATATTCATATATATTTGATGTTTCAAATATATTTAACAAGAAAATACAAAGAAATTAGAACAATCAAATAACAATTTATATTATTTAATAAACATTAACAAGTTTAGAATTAAAATTATGGATTTAATTGAAAAATAACATCAAATTTTAGGACAATATTTATAAAGTATGAAATATTTGAGGTATATTAATAAGTTTTCACAATTTAGGGGGCCAAAACATAATATTAAAAAAGTTTGAACTTTTTTTACAAAAACTCCTGTTGGACCGGTTTTTCCGGTTTTGTACCGGTCAAACCCGGTCAAACCCGGTTTTTGACCGGAGTTGACCGGGTCTTGAATCTCCCGGTTCTGATGACCAACTCGGACCGGATACTTGACCGGTTCCCGGTTCAACCGGTCGGACCGGCCGGTCCGGTCCGAGTTTGAAAACACAGCACGTAACCCCTGAACACTCTCTCTTGGCCAGACTCTTGAGGATCGCATAAACTAGGCCAGTTTATCTCGATTCATATCGCCAATAGCCTCTTGGTCATCACCAAGACTTTAAAGTTTTGATGATATAGGTGGGAGGTCAACCCTTGCCTCCCATCTTGTCACTTAATCGTGGTTGTCACTTTCAAGTGATTTCCTCCGATAAGGTTTTCTATCGGTTAGACTCCCTCCCCGCTAGACCAGACTAGAATAGGTCATACAAATATATCGTTACGAAACAAAGATTCACATCAAATAGGCTCGCGGCGTCTATGAGTAACGACGAGCAGCAATTTCTAAGTAAGTAACCTCTAGGCCACTATAGTTAAGTATTGAAATTATGTCATTAATTTATAACTTATATGTTAAGGTAGCATTCAAATTATTAAGTATTGAAATTATGTCATTAATTTATAAATTTTATGTTAAGATAGCATTTAAATTACGCTATTAATTTACATGTACTCTATTTTGTTTTGTTATGTAGTCATATTATTTTCAATAAGTAATTAAATTGTATAATATGTTATATTAAATTAATGTAATCCTAACATGTGATCTGATTTGTTTAATAGTAATTAAAGTTAAATTAATCATATGGTAACATATAATTTTTTAGTTCAAGCTTTTAAAAGTAAATGAATGTAATATTAACCTTTTTATGGGTACTTTCTAGAAATAGGTTGAATTAAATATAGCTTGTGATTTAATTTATACTGTCCAATATAAAATTAAGGGAAAATCGTTCAAAACGTCCCCCACATTTTGTAAAATGACTTTTTTCGTCCCTTACTTTTAAAAGTGTACTTTTACGTCCCTTACAAATTTATGTTGGTCAAATTTGGTCCCTATCTAGGTTTCCGACGAGTTTTTGGCTGGAATTCATCACATGACTTGCATGTGATCATTTTTTAGGGGCTAAATTATCAAATCAAAATTTACATAATCCATCTATAGTCCCTTACATTTCACAAAATGAATCGTTTCGTCCCTTACATTTCACAAAATAAATTTTTTCGTCCCTCAGATTTCTCAAAATGAATTTTTTTATCTCTCATTGACCACGTGTACGTATAGTTTTTATTTTTTTTAAATTCATGAATATATCTATTTGATTTTATCTAAACAGTACAAATAATATATAATATATCTCTATTTGATTTCACCTAAACATATCAATATGTACATGGGTTTAAATCAAATAATTTTGTTTTAAACCTATATATATATATATATATATATATATATATATATATATATATATAAATGTGATTTCACCATGTGAATCTATTCAATATTTGTAATCTTTTCTATTTTAGTAATAATTCATTTATTGAGTTGTTTAATAAGAGTATCTAATTAATCGGTGTTAATTCGAATTCTATAGTCATGCTAACAAATTACAATTTAAATATGAAATTTTTACTCGCTACCTTTAAGTCCAACAATTGAATTTCTCACCTTATGATTATTTTAAAATTTGAAAGTGTCAATTACTTATTTCTTTTTGTGATACTTTTCCTTTGTTTATTTTTTCTGTCTAAATTTAATTCGATATAAATACTTGATAATGTTTAGAATTAAATGTCTTCTTTGTTTTCAATTTTCGAGTAAAAGGAATGAACATGAGTGAAAAACTAACAATTTTGTTAAACCCCTATATATATATATATCTATTTTAATTTCACATAAACAGTATGTTTAAGCGAAAATTAAATAGAGATATATTACATGCTATTTGTATTATCCATGTGAGATCAAATAGATATATAAATTAGTTTAAAAAAAAGTTATTCATACACATGAACAATGATAAATGAAAAAATTTATTTTGTAAAATATGAGGGATGAAAAAATTCATTTTTGTGAAATGTGAGGGACGAAACAATTCATTTTGTGAAATGTGAGAGACTATGGATTGAATTATGTAAATTTTGATTTGACAATTTTGTCCTTAAAAAATGATCACGTGCAAGACACGTGGTGGATTCCGACAAAAAACTAGTCGGAAACCTAGATAGGGACCAAATTTAATCAATTTGAATTTGTAAGAGATGTAAAAGTACATTTTTAAAAGTAAGGGATGAAAAAAGTTATTTTGTAAAATGTGAGGGACTTTTTGAACGATTTTCCCTAAAATTAATCTAGGATTAGCTTGTTATACGTTTCAAAATTTATGATATTAAATTAGTAAATATATGCCATGCCATGTGTTTAATTTGTTATACCTTTTTAAGTTATAATTAATGTAATTCTTTTTATTTGTAATGTGATGCACTCATGTGATTAGTTAGTGCATAAGTTATTTGGCAAAAATATAGGCAATCATTTTAATTATTATGACTAATTAAGTACATTAATGGATGGGTTTTTTTTGTATTATATGCAATTTAATTGGATGGTATTTATTACATTAGGTGGAAAGTATCAAGCTAAAATTTCTTGGTGATTCAATTATATCGAAGACAACATAATCATCATGGTTATCACATAATTTGTCACACTATATATCCTCTTATTCATTTATTGACTTCGTAACACCAATTCTTTTTTACTTGTAATAGCTATGGGCATGGGGAGAGTTTCCTACTATTTGACTAGGAATAATGGCTCCTCTAGAGCCCAATGACTACCCTAGAGGAGGGGGATGGGCGACCTAACGTAAACGTATGCATGAAAACGCTCCTCAACATTAATGCCTTTCCTATTATTGAGATCAGCTATCAAAACTGCGAATGGATCAAGCATTATTTCAGTTTCATCCGCCCGAATGTTGACAACTTTAAATTATGCAATTCATCTATGCATGGCTAACTCGTTTGTTGTTAACATAGTTCATCTGGGAGCCACACACCGAGTACGTAATATCATCTCTACCATATATAGTATTCCAAGCGAGGCCAGCATATATGCAGGGTTAGGGTCCCGCTGATATTCTGGCTCATTGTTGAGTTCCATCTGCCTGATCAAATCATGCGTCAGTTAAAGCTACAGCAGCCTATTTCATAGGATGCTGGCACGGATACAGGGGGTCTGCATCAACTTGGCCTAGCTGGTTATCCTGGACAAGATTGGGGTGAGTTTCATGCGGATGGGTAGATTGCTGGAATGATCGCATTAGAGTTGTAGTTCTTGAAGATCCTATAGATACATTCAAGCTTTTCGACTTGTATCTGAGCTGGTATCATAATCGTAACGTTATATACATTACACCTCTGATTCCTCGTGATCCGCCCTGTAACAGGTACCAAGGGGATGTAGTCCAGTTTCAATATTTGGTTCGTTTTCCTGTTAACTTTTGCATTAGTTTCACTGCTATCATAATTGTTATTATTATTACGGGAATTAATTTTATATACACTGTCAGTATTTATACTATTACCGTTAGATATATATCACGCTCCTGACTAAGCACCCAATGCCCCTCATAGGCGTAGACGTCACAAGCAGGGCACATACCCACGTGATGATGACGGAGGCACACCGGTTTAGTAGGACACTTAGGCTTACCTCAAATGGATTAGACACAGCTAGCACACAGAGTATGCCATGACCCAACCCAACCTATGGGTACACTTTATATCTATATATATAATCTATTCTAACAACTTAATATAAGGGAAGGAGGAGCCTAACTGACGGAAAACCTTGTCGAAAGAAATCACTTGAAAGTGACGGCCACAATTAAGTGGCAAATATATATGGTAGGAGGTTAAGGGTTCAACCCTTGACCTCCTGCCAAGTCTTGGTAGTTATTATTATCAATAGGGCTGTCAACGGGTCGGGGTCCGGACCGAAATTAATAAATCTGGACTTGAACCCGTCATACTATACCAATTTCAGATCCGGCCCGAATATCCGACGGGTCTTCTACTTTTTTTCTCGGAATCGGATTAGGGTTGGACCTATCCAAAAAAAGAGCCTGTCAAAAGCCTGTTTTTGCAACACCACCTGTCTTTGGTGTGTTTGACTATTTGGATAATAGTCAGATAAGTAAATTTGAGATATTATATTAATAAATATATATATTTTAAATTATTAATCAATTTATATCCGAATTCGGGTCAGATACGGATCAGAATACCACATTCAGTATCCAACCCATTTTTTGTTTGATAAAACGGATCTGGATCCGATCCGGGTCCAAACACGGACCGTTGACAGGCCTAGTTACCTGGACTCGGACCATTGACCGGCCTAGTTACCAATAGCCCAAGAGGCTGTTGGGTTATAGGTACATTATATATGTCAAGTCCCATTTCAGCATTTGCGTACACTGTCACTTCCTCCTCTTCCGGTGTAACTTATGCCAGTTTTTCCTCAGGAGATGATAACCTACACTCCATATTTGGCAGTGGTTCGCAGAGTGGGTCACCTGCACTAGATTGTCCAAACTACTCTATTCCCAATTATCCTCCATCTGTTCCCATTCTACAATTGCCTTTATCTACTTGGGGCCAATACTATACAGCAGTGAGACTGCAATATCGACTGATGAAGATGATATGCCAAACAATGATGCAAGCGACGATGATTCGGCTCCAGTCTAGATTCCTGGAGTGTCGGAAAGGTTTGAGGGGCAACAGCTTCAACTACCATGCCTTTCATGCCAACAAAGGAAGACTAAGAGATTTGCTATTCCATAACACCTCACGATAAGGGCAAAGGACATAGACATTGATAATTACTTCATTAGATACTTAATTTAGTAAATTAGGTTGTTATCTTTATGGCATATCTAATTTAATAAGCTATATACTCATTTTTTACTACCACTTTTTTTATTTAGTATAATTACATCTACAATGCTTACAACAAAAATTTATTTTACAATTAAACTACTATTTTATTTCTTATACACAACTCTAATTTAAATAAGATACTCATCATATTTACTTAAATTTGATAATTAAAGTTGTAGAACTAAAACAATTTAAAATTAAGTTATAAAACAAATAACAAAATTAGTTGCATAATTTAAACTACACATTTTCCATAACTTTAGATAGTTAAATTTGTTAAATAATTAATTGCAATAGGTCTTCAAAAATATAAAATAAAAGTAACAAAAAATAAATATATTCAGCTGCAAGACACGACAAATGAAAAAAAAATTAAAAGAGCCTGCTATGCATAGGACACTTTTTTTTTTATATTAGTAACGATACATTTGTATAACCTACTCTATCCTAATCTAGGGGGGAGGAGGAGTCTAAGGAGACTGTGATAGGAGCTAGTGGATATACAGATCTAACTAAATCAAGGGAGTGTTATGACATAACCCTTAGATTTGTTTCACTGCAGGTGAGATTTCACCTAGAGCCTAAGGAGGGACTTAAGTCTCTCCCTGGTAGCCACTGAACCATTGGCCCAATGGTTGTGCTAGGGACACGGCAGGCTGTATTTATTGGTTGGTCCCTACCAATTTGCATATAAAGCCCGTAGTTTGTCTGACACAAGGCGGCCCCCTTTTTTTAAAAGAAAATTTAAAACTAATAAATTAGCTGCATAGATAAAGAAATGCTCGGCTTTTCAGCAATATTTTTCAGACTTTTTTGGCAATATTTCAAGAAATTTGTCGCACAATTACATAAGATTTGAAAACATGTTATATGTGTGTGTGGGCGCATATTATATCCTTATACTATATAAGATTGAGTTTTGGTTAGATTTCAACCGCATAGGTGGGGGCCTTTTGGGAATGTGAAATATTGTTCATTAGCTTAAAAGTTTTAGGTGCAACTTAACGAGCATGTATTTGGATATGTTTACTGAAATCACCCCGTTTTAATACATTTAAAGCCCTCATTGATGAGCCATTTGGGTATTGATGGAATGTGTTCTGAGTGTGCAATCATTTTTGTATTCTGTACAACTCGTATATGCTTGTATATTGGTGTAATTACCGGAATATTCCTTAACTACTAATAATCCCCCATTTAATACATTTTCGGTTGTCATTTATGAGCCATCTGGGTATTGATGGAATGTATAATGAGTGTGCAACCATTTTTGCACTTTGTACAACCCATATGTGCTTGTGTGTTGGTGTAATTACCAGAATACCCCTTAGCACCCAAATATTCCTCTAAACGGACAAGTAACTGTTGCTTCTCTGTGGGAGGGGGCGCCGTTGAAATTGGCCGCTGTCTGAAACATTTCACTGGTAACCGAGCTGTTATTGAGTGTTAATGGTTATGGCTGTTATGAGTGTTAATGGTTGCCGAACTGTTACCCCATTTATGAGTCACAATCGTAGGTCCGTTTACCTCCGTTCACCTTCAGCATCCCGCCGAGACCCTTTACAGTTACCTGCCGCATCGTTTCCTCTTCCAGGTTTCAATTGCTTAGGCTCGACTTCTGTTAGCTAGATGCGTTAATGCTGACTCCCAAATTACCTACCCTTTGGCCGCGTTTTACGCCCCAAATGCCTTATTTGCTTGTTAGGGCTGCTAATGATTGGATAGGGGAGGCTCGAGAGTTCAAATGGGGCTTACTCATTTCTTATGCTCTCCAATCCTACTGTAATTATATTGATCACCCTATTTTTCCCTTATTAATTACACCCCAATTTAATTTCCGAACCGCCCAGATGGTTGATTATCAGGTTCCCTCTGTTTGCATTCCGGAATTGTGTTACTTCTTCGTGGCTCCATAGTAAGCAACTCATAATGCTCTTCAGCCGCAGCTACACCTGGTAATTCAGCCTGAGGTTAGATTCCACAACCCCCTCCCTCAAATTTTCCAGTTCTTCCCTTAATTTTGTCTGTGTGTTCTTACAACCTGCATTAGTGACTTTTATTCCGTTGCCTAACTGCTGCCCTCTGTAATTTGACTGGGTTGGTTATGATCTTATAGGTTTGGAGCAACAGCAAGAACGAGCTCTCGGTGGGGCTTCTGGAATAAGGTTAGCTTTCTGCGTAGCTCTACCTTTTAGTATTATCAATGACTTGAATTTGATACCGTTCTATTGTTGATCTGCCTTGCTGGTGTGAAAAAGGTAGCTTTCTTGCTTCAATGATTATATCGTTTATTGTTGATTTGGGTGTGCGGTGTTGACTTTACTTATTGCTAAATATGTTCTTCATATTTTATACTGTATGAGAGCCAATTTGTTATGTTGTAGCTAGATAATGACAGGAGGCTAGAATCTCTTGAAAGCTGAGCAATGTAGTATTGTTGGGGCCGGTAGAAAGCATTCTGTTCTAAAAACTGAATGTTGTACCCAGCACATATTCAACATTCCAATCAAGTCAAAATGATGGGATCTAAATATGCTTTAAAAATTGAATTCTTAGCTTAATTCGAACCATGTTTCCTGATCTGGCAGTGGTCTTAAGAGCATATTAGTTTCCTTTTTCTTAATAGCTTGTCTTTTGGGCAAAGTGTCATGGCTCGTGATTTGTGAAGATAGCACAAAGCTACTCTTCCAGAAGCCCGGAAAGGAAGAAATGAATGAAAGGTTGGAACTGACCTGAATACGTGCCCTTAAAAGCGGAGCATCAGGTTCTTATCTACATCAAATCATTTCGCGTCCTCTCCCAATCTTAATGAAGAATTGAAGCCTTCAAATTGGCCTCAAGGTTGCCTTTTCTTGGCCTCTGCATAAATAATATGAACCTTTTTACCAGGTTTATACAATTAAGTCAGCAACCAATATGAACTTTTGTGAACAAATTCAGACAGTCCTTTACGAGCTCCGATCATCATTCAACATTCACACTGCAAAGATCAGAGATTTATTAGGTCTCATCTAGGTTTCGGCCCTTTAACTCAAGCTCCACAATATTAGAGCCTATGCTTTCTGGAAACTTTATAGAAGAAAGCAGACTTAATAAGTAGACAGGTAGATAGGAATTTAGACAATGAGGTGCCTGTATAGTTTGAGATTATACATAGGTCAGGGGATATAGAAGTTTCAGTTTATAACAGCCACTGGTCTAGCTTCTTCAACGGCCACGGGTCTGATTTCACCACCTATTTCCCTGTCATCCATGGATGCGCTGAAGTAACAGATCAGAGGATCAAAATTCCAGTTAATTTATACCGAAAGTTAATAATATATAGAATTTTTAGACCATAAATTAATCCTTTCATTTTGGAGATATCAAGACAAGGAGTAGGAATTGACACAGTAATTTAAGTTGATCTGACAGGTCTGTTAAGTTCATTTTTGGAACTCAGAAATCCACTCTCTGAATGTTTACACTCATACTAACACTCCATAATGTTATACGTCTCTCTTTTCCTCTGCTAAAAAGGACAACAAATTATACATAGATTTTTGTAGAAAAATAGTAACTGTTATTAATAGAAAAGGTCAGGGTCAAGATCCTTATTCAAGGAACAGAAGAGATGATCACCATTGTGTGTATAGACTACAGCATCAACCTTTCATCTGCCCTTCCCTCCTCCCCCCCTTCCATCCATCCCACAATTAAGAAACAAAACTAGGATACAGTGTTGCCTCAGTGTGATACGTTTCCTTCTGATATACTATTCCTTCAGGCACCTAACCCTTCATTCAACCACAGAGCCAAAGTATCGAATGCAATGACCAAATAATTTCCAGTTCCGCTCATTCTAAACCAAGTCATCACAATTGGTGACCGGAAAAAAATTCAGCTGCAATAGCATCATATGCTGCCTCATTCAACCTCTAATTTCTGAGTTGCGCCAATTCGTAATTAAGCCAAACTGTGTATTGTAGTGTAAAGGAAACACGATAGAGCACAAGAGAACTGACCATCCGGACATAAACTTTTTAAAATCCCAGCTGCGAATGACTTTGCTAAATCCCTGTGACACCAGGAAAATGAAAATGAGAGGTATCGTAAGACATGAGCAGCTGAATCAGGCTTAAAAAAGCCTTGTTTCTTACATATAACCCTGCTCTTTTCTCAACAACACATAATATAAGAAAAGTCTTTTTTTTTGTTTTTTTTTTTACTTTAGTTTCTCCTTATTCTAAATTCATTGTCTTATTCTCTTTGAATTAATTTTGTAACCACAAGTGATACATTTGTCTAGAAAGCACCAAAACTGGAAGCAAAAAGAATTAAAATGTATCCCGAAGTAATTGGGACCAAAGCTGGAATTAGAACTAGAGGCTCTAAAACCATAACTGTAATTGTTCTTAAAGGTTTGATTCTAATTCCACCTTTCAAAGAAAATGAAAGCCAGCATTTCTAAAATCATGACCACCCCTATTCCTTCCTTTTCTCCTTGCAATATGCAATGGTCCAGCCCAATCTTTACCAGTTTGGCCATTTACTTGAAAATTTCAAGATGCAATGAGGGAATCTAAAAAAGGGGGAATCTAAAAAGGATTTTGAAGTAAATCCTTTTTCTGAATACACAATTTCTCGTCAGTTTGGATGACTAACTTTGCCAAAGATTTATTTCTTTTTGGAAGAGAGATCGCAAACCCTTCAACTTACTTCAATTGCAACAATTTAATGTGAATTTTAAATAAAATGGAATGTTTCAGACAATGAATCACAAATTAAGAATTTGAATTTGACTACTTTCAAATCCTTCCATAAAGATGCATCATTTCGAAAGTCTAAGCTTATTCTTTTTGACAACCAATATTAAGCTCAAAAAATTTCAAGCTTCTTCTATGGATTGAAACCCAAAAAGGGAAAAACAAAAACTTTTTATGTAATAAAAAAAGGAAAATTGAGTTTTGTTGGCTTATAGTGACAAGAATGCAAAATTTTTTTTTTTGGGGTTACAAATAGGAAGGCTATTTCAAACCAAATATATTTCATCTATTCTACCCGTTAAAGCTATACCATTCAAGGGCTCATTACGTCCCAATTCTTTATTTTTTCCACTTCCAGTTCTCTCTTAGAATAGTTGTGTTATAGTTTTGGAAAGTGGACCACAATGATCCTTTTGTTTTGCCCAAAACCAATTTGATCGATTTTACCTCGAAAACGATACAATTTGGCTCCTTCATAATTTCAACAAAACTTATAAATAGCACTTTACAATTTTTCACCATTTATGACAAACAATACTTCCCTTATAATCTTTTTTTTTAGTTGACTGTCGACTATCAAGTAGACTCTTGAGGTGCTAAAACTTTCATATTTTTGTGCATTATAACACCGTTTATAAATTTAATTCTATTGTGGAAACTCACTATTTGACAAAAGAAAAAAACAAGTATATATGATGCTTAGGCACTATTTTGAAAGGAAATCATGCTTCTTATATTGTATACAGTAATTTAGTCATAGTTCATTTATTTAGTGCTGCACTTAAATTTAAATTTTTTCATGCATCATGGTTAAAATATTGGAATTTTCTTTTACAATAAAAGAAAATAATATTAGGATGCTTGTAAATGCCTCTAAAGCCTATTTTAATATTCATAAGTAGACAGGTAGATAGGAATTTAGACAACGAGGTGCCTGTACAGTTTGAGATTATACATGGGTCAGGGGATATAGAAGTTTCAGTTTATAAGAGCCACTGGTCTAGCCCATCACAGTGAAGAAGCCAGCGATGCAGCACCTGCACAACAAAAGGACGGAACCGCCAAGAAACAACGCAACTGAGTACTTAAGGCTGCCTATTAGGGACACCATAACTATAATAAAGGCTGAAATCTAATAGGCTTGCTATTAGGGCCACCATCACAGTTTCGTTTAATGGCTGTCTACTACTATTACTATCACTAAATAAGGGACTCCATGGAACCAGAACTACAGCAATTACTCTCTTTCTTCACTCCAATCTTTCCTTTATGGACTATTATTGCTGTTCAGATTCGCCTACTTTATGGACTATTTTTGGTTTGCAATAGTAACTGTTTTTTATTATTTGATGGCTATTTCTTCTCACAATATACTATTGTTCATTCCACACAACAACCTCCTTCCCCACAAGCACCAAACACCCGCGCGATGCGTGGGCATTCCCCCCTAGTATATATATAAAAAGGAGTTGTTGTATGACTCTTGGGTGATTTTCATCTAACATTTGTAGGGGCATTTTGGTAATGGTAAAAATATAACAGTATTGATTAAGCAAAATGCACAAGTTTCTGTTGCCTAATTTTGCATGGTTTATCTACTGTACTCTTTGGTGGCTAATGGTTTGGCTACTTTGCCATTGATTTAGCAAAGTGGGTAGAAAAGCGAAATTAACTCCCCTCAAGTATGTTTAGCTGAATTGATTATGCAAATTAAATGCATTTAAGATAATATTGGTGCAGTAAGGCTAAAAATGAATGCTTGAATTGTAACGGCAGAAAGTTTCGTCTTCTTCATCATTCAAGCTCAAGAACCATTAATTCAACTCTTGCAACAAATGGCACTTATTTGAATTAGTAATTGTAGCACATTGATGAGGCCATTAAAGTGTGAGAGGTAAAGAATCATTTGGAATAAATGTTACAAGAGTAACACAGGACCTCCAATTTTCTTCAACATTTGCTCATCAATTTGTAACGTAGGTTACAATAATGGCTATTGTTAAGGTACAAAATTGTGGATTAAGAAGGTTTGCATATTACCAAAGTTGGGTTTGTAGAGGTATGCTCAATTTTGCTCTTGCTTTCTGGTCTATGAGTTGCATAGCTTCCATTCTACAAAATCCTGAATAAGCCTTTGTGCTTGCTATTGCAAGTGGACGAAGTATGGAGAGATTTTGCTCTTAGATTGCACTTTACTACTGAAGGTACAAGGTAACTTTACATTCCCACTTGATGCATGTCATTTATTGATTAAATATGATTACAATTATACTTGATCCATTTGAATCATGTGCTTAAATGAACAAGTGTGTGAATGATTATTCCACTTTGAAAATTATCTTGTAGTTGATGCAATTTATTGGTTCAATAGTTAAGTGACTGAGTTGTTGTGTGTGGATAGAAATTGCCATTCGAATAGATAAATAGCTATATTTACATGCTTTGTTATTTTTGTATTGAATTTCATAGACCTGATAATTGTTTGATACAAGTTAGTGTTTGTAATGAGGAAAATTAATTTCCTCTCTAATTATTTGTAGATGCATGTATTGATCGAGATAATGGTTCTTAGTTGTAGTAGTCAAACAAACAAATGCTATGTATAAATTTTCTATGTTTAAGTTTAGGGCTTGTGGGTTGAAATTTATGATGGATCAAACAAACAATATTGAAAAACTTAATGCTAAAAAGTAATTTGGGAATCAAAAGGCAAGAAAAAGATATGTATTGTTATCAGTAGAAGAAAAAGATAAAGTACGATTGGAACAACAGAAAATACGCATAAAGCATTAAAAATTCATGTTCATTTTGTTAAAACTACTACATAAAACAATGGTGAGTGTTCCTGATTGAACAACCTAATTTTGTTTGAAAGATTAAACTTAGAGGAAAATGATACATATGATAACACCATGAGTTTCCATTTGTATTAGACATTGAAAAGGAAAATAGGGAACCGTGCCGTTATTGCTCAATAAAAGAATCTAGCCAAGCACCAGAAAAATGTAATGCTAATTATGACAATAGAAAGCTTAAGGAATATATAAGTGTGTTCCACTTGATATCAAGTTATCAAACACTGTTAAGTTATTTGACCACACCACAGGTATCAATCCCCACGCTTCGCGTGGGACTTCCCTCTAGTATATATATATATATATACTCCTTCTATCCTATAAAATTTATCATTTTTGGGAGAATATGCAATTATATATAGTGATATTAATAGGAAAAAGAATTTTTACTATTTTTTTATACCCGTAGTGATGGTCCATCTTTTATTTGTTATATTGGAAATTGTGGGAAATAAGTGGTGGGCCATATAAAGGGTAAAGATAAAAAATTTTATTCAAAAAAATGAGTTAACTTTTCTCTAAGATGATAATTAATTTAAGACAAGAAAAAATCTATATTTTTAAATTTGAACTGGATCAATCGTCTGACCGGTGAAATTGAGAACCAGCCAAGCGTCCGGTCTGAACCTTTCAAAAAACCTGCCTAACAAAAATTCGGTCAAAACTCGAGTTCAACCAGAAACTTATTAAACCGATCAGAACTGGGTTTTCCATTTTTTCCTTTTTTGAGTTGAACTTTTTTTTTTGCTGGCTTTTTGTTTTTTACTTTTGTATTTTCCTGAATTATATTGAAGAAAAAATATAAATCAAGCTTAATTGATCTATCAAGCAAGATCTACTACAGATCTAACATCAAAATTCAAAAATCAAAAGAAAAAGTAAGAAAGAGAGAGGGAGAATAGAAAGGAAAAAAAATGTTGATTTAAACTTTGAATCAAAAACTTGAAAAACATGAGAGAAAAGAACGCAAATAATAAGATGATATGATATTTTCTTCTAGTAATGGAAGAAAAAAAGAAAAAGATTAAAAGCAAAAAATAGATTGATAAAAAAGAGACCCAGAAGAGAAATGAAAAGACAGAGAAAGATGAAATTCATTGGAAAAACAGCAACTCTTTAATGTTTTTAGAGCAAAGTGTGATCCTAATCTTATGAACCTACTCCAAAGGCTCATCCAAACCAACCTTTGCCAGTTTCACTATTTGGTATGCCATTTCCTCAATAATGCTTTTGCTGCTGCTCACCCGAGGACGAAGAGGCCGAGAGATGGTATTGCAGTGGCCTGGAGCTCTATTTCTTTCTTTTGTGGAAAACAATGCTAGGGTTAATGAAGTGAATGTTTAATAAACTTTTCCATTATTTTGTTTTGACCCCTAAATAAACAACTATAATGGCTTCTATAAGTTTTTCTAGATTTTCAATTGAAGCTTTAGTTTCTTTACTTCTTCAAATAGGTCTTACAAATTTAGTTCTTAGCTTATCAATTTATATTTACAGCTTCTAAACACTAAATTTGAGTTAGGTTCAAAGGGTATTGAATTGTAGAATGTTTGGAAATAAAGTTTAGTATATATTATATAAAATTATTATATATTTATGACATCATGATGACATCATCCAGTTTTTAGATGGATTCAATCTCGATAGAATCCAATGATCCTTAATCCCTAGGTTCGGCCGAGTTGTTGTCCAGTTTGAGTTTTAAAACATCGGAAAATGTGACAAATATGACAAATTTTTTATGGGATGAAGGGAGTATGTGTGTGTGTGTGTGTGTGTTTAGTAGAAAAGACAGAGAATTTGGTGAATAAGTGGTAGGCCACATGAAGGGTGAAGATAAAATTTCATTAAAAAAAGTGGGTTGACTTCTCTAAGATGACAATTAATTTGGAACAAGAAGATGCGACAAACATGACAATTTTTATGAGATGGAGGGAGTATATATATATATATCACATATTTGTGTATGTGTGTGTATATATATCTCTATGTGTGTATGTTTAGTGGCAAGGACAAAGAATTCGGTGTTAGTAAATGTTAACATCCACTTTTACCTTCTTTTTAATATTTTAAGTTCATTCATTTGATCTTGATTATTCATAGTATAGGATAATGTAAAATATTCTTTTAATCTTATACAGTTATCCATTGTAAAAGCTGTAAATTAAAGGTTTCATAGAAAACAACAAAGTCTCACGGCATAATTGAAAAAAGCATTTAGTAAGAACTAAGTTGGGTTTTTCTGTTTTATTCATCTTTATTAAGGAAAAGTCTGGTTAAGTAGGGAGTTATCAAGCAGTGAGAAGTCAGGCACCAAAAAGTCGATTGCTACAACAATTAGAATTTTGAATAGATTGTTACATGGAGAAGGAGTGTAAATGAAAGCTTCTGAGTTTGACCCTTTCCATTTACTCTATTTAAAAAAAAAAAAATGGGGACTTGGAGCATTGTGAAGGCTATTGCCGCCAGGTTTTGCAATCATATTCTTGAAAAGAAGTTGGAGGAAAGGTTGTAGTTTTGGTGCTCTCTGTGAGACAGTACTATCATGAAAGGAAAAAGAGACAATCAATTTAACCTAAGTTGACTCAATTGGTAAATACGATAACTTTTTCAAAAAAAGTCATGTGTTTGAATTCTGCTTCTGCTACTAATATAAGAACTATATTAGTGAATGATATATAAAAATCATGTAAGTGATATATGATTCTAAAAACGTGTCTTGACTCGTGATAATGACCAAAACCTAACCCACTTTTTAACTTTTTCTAAAAAAAAAAAATGAAAAGAACATGGGCTAAATTAGTCTTTCAAATGACCACGTAGACGACACAATCGCGCAGTTCCTTGTTCGAATGGGATGAGATTAGGGGTTAGAGGATGTTTCATCACCCACGTTAATTATTCCAATTGCCCCATTCACCAGGCGTCCTATGCATTTTCAGAATTTTTTCAACCAATGTTCACACAAAATTCAAATAAGAAGATCTGAGCCCTGAATTATTCCCAACAATTGTCAAACTCATAGCAGAGGTGGTGTTGTCAGTGAGGTCGGGAGAAGTGGCCCATTTTTTCTTTCTTTTTTTTTTTCAGTTGTTTCTTAATACATAATCCCCAAATCAAATGAATCAAGAGAATGGAAGTACTGTAACCTTTCCTGTAAAATTGTGAAATAAGATCAAAGGAGAAAAACAGAAGCGGAAAATCGGTGCTTGATGCAAATGCTCCAACAAAGTGAACTGGGGAACAGATCCCATCACCTGCAAACTCGTTTCTTTGGGAGTTTTACAAAACTTTTTATTACAACAAGATCAAAACAGCCTCCATTGGGCCATACCACTGTCATTCCTTTGTTGCTCTTTTTGCTGAATAACTACTACCTATACACACGATTTGTTCACCCATACATTCGGTTTGACATTTAAAAACTACAGTGACTAGACAAGGGTTAATTTTCCATTAACAGTTCTAAAGGTACGTTTTGTTAATAGACGGATTAATCTAAAATATTTGGCTCCTTTTCATATCAATCACGTGTTTGCACGCTTTAGGTAGACCACCACACCTACACTGGTCAGAACAACTGCTCCTGCAAAAATCCCCATCCCAAGAGAGAAAAATCCAGATTTTTCAGCAGTGGCCATAATAATCTCTGGTTCAGACTTACTTTGGCATGTATCTGAGTCGTCTAGGTGTAGTCTCAAGACCTGAAAATGAAAATCCAGTGAGGATTTGGACAAAGTACTTAAATGTTAGACAATAAGAGACAAGTACGATGACTTTTCTTCCCTAGCCATGATATTTGTCAAAACATAATCATCAGCTACCAGTGGTGCAGAAATAACAGAGTATCCGCATGTTTGTGTAAAATATTAAACTTCATTGCACCATGCTGATGAGGAAAATTGATCATCCATGTTCCCCCAGCTCGAATATAGCAATGGGTTCCAATCAGAAATATTTCCAGTATCATGTCTTCAGATGAATCTTTTTCCATGGTTGGTTAATTTAAAGAACAAACTGATAATATAAGTGGTGATAACCAGATGTTTCACAAGAAACCTGCAAAAATTTTAACAGTCCTGCGATGTTATCTGGAGTATTTTCAGAGTAATTCCTGTTTTCCATGTAAATGAACGTCCATCTCAAAGTATGACTAGCTCAGTGACCTATAAACATGCAAGTACATCTGCATGCATAAATGCAAAGTTCCAGGATTCAAGTCAATGTTGGTAATGTGTCCAAGAAAGATTAGGTTGTTTTCGTTGTATGTTCATGATCAACATCAGATTTTTGTGATAATAGTGAAGAAAGGATAAGATGATACGGGATATTGGTTTAAAAATATTAACTATGTGGCTTTAAAAACATTTGTCTGAGAGACTTGGGAAATAATAGAGCCTGAAAAGGTCCCAAAACTGTACATTCCATTTCTTTTTTCAATTTTTTTTACCCCCACTGTGTTTCAGCTGGGAATGCTCGTGATAATGGCGGATATGAAATACTAGCACTTTCTTGGGGATAATAACAAAATGGCTAAATTAGACAGTATCATACAGTGAGCACTTCAAAAGCTAACTTTCTCAATTGGAGCCCTCCATCCATGAACTCACTCCATTCGGAATTTGAATATACATGAGTTTTCTCGATCCATACCCACAAAACAAATCAAGAAAGACATACGTGTATTATTGTCTTTTGACTTTATCACTCATACCCTTCTGTTTCTTGTAGATCATGACAATCTTCTGATTCTATTCTTCCCTCTTCCACAGAGAGAGAGAGAGAGAGAGAGAGAGAGAGAGAGAGCCATAACAAATCCCGCCCATCTCTTCCTCCCAGAAAAATTAGAAGCGAGGGAAGCACTCACTTAAGCACAAAGCGAGGGGAAGCACAAGCCCATTGCTTTTTTTTTCCCCTCCTTTATCTGTTAGAAGAACACGAGCAGAATAAAACACAGGCAAAGTGCAAAACGAGGTACAGTTTTTGGTTTTTTGGGCTTTTCATGTTTGATATCTCATAATTTTTTTGACTGTTGGATCTCTTTAGTTTTATTTTTTGATCTCACATGAATAGGTCTATTAATATGTACTAGAAATCTGGTAATTAGGGTCTCAAACAAAGTACATGATTATCCTAATCAAGCACATAATTACCCTTACTTTCTGTTTGCTCAATAAACACTCCAACTCAAGCTCAACAAAGTTGATGGTTATTTTCAGAACATCTCTCTTCCACATGGGATCTCTCTTAAAGCTATAGTTTCCCTAAACTCTTGTACTTCCTTGGAATAACTAACAATTATCCAGTGTATATAATACTGCTGTAGAATAAGAACCATATGCCAGTACATAACACTGCGCTTGACCTTTCAAAAGCATGCACTTCAATTTGCACAGCATCTAATCAAAGGTGTAAAGCCCACTAGAGTGCAAGCAGCCTTCCAGAGCTTAAGCATAAAGCGCAAAAAACAAAGGACATACTTTTCAAGCAAAGCGAACTCCTATAGAAATCACATATTACTCTTGATTGTTCTACAATTAGAGATATATCATTCTTAACATTTTCAAAAGATAATAAAAGCGTATATACTATCCTCTCACCTGTGGCCAATTATAGCTTTCATTGAATGGCAGGTTCCTTGATTTAAAAAAAAAATAATATATTCACCAGATTCAAAATCACAACAATTTCATCTACTGCCATCAATTTTCCCTCCACATGCAGTTGACCACTGATTACTTTTTGTAAGAATGGGCAATTATTCCTTTATTTCAGCCAGAGAAGTCTTCACAAGTGTTTCTAGCTTGATTTTATGTTTCCTGGGGTCTCATCGAACCAAAGTGTGAGAGAAATGTCCAGGGATGAAAAGTCCCACATCGATATCCCCAAACATTGGTCCACTAATTGCTAATTTAAGATAGTTATCCAGAGTGTCTTGCACTTCTGTCTGCCCTTCAATTCGTCATACATCTTTCCCTTTTGCCCATCAGTTTGTCTTTATCTCTCTCAACCCCTTGAGTAAATAACATAAATGATGTGGGAGCACGTTAGAACTTGGATTTTGTTGTTGTTTAGCATATTGTTAGTTATGCTTTGTTGCCAAATGGCTGCATAAAGCCAAAGAAAGCTTTATAGAAGCTTTAGGTAACAGTTGATATTAAAAACTACTAAATACAGTACCTAAAATGGGTCCTTATAAGGGCTTCAAAAACATTATTGCCCTGAAGTAAGAAAAGACCAAAAAGCCCTTAACGAGGCACATGGGTAGCACATTTGCAACATCTACACAAATAGGTCCATCTAAGGTTCTGAAAAAATTAGTTCCATGCCCACCACAAGAATTGCAAATCAGCCCCGCCTTTAAGGTGTCTAACTTGTATGCATTTTAAGGATTTGATGAAGACTCTTAGAATAGGTAATTTTTGGATAAGTAGATCCTTGTATTCATTTCAAAGATTTGATGAAGACTCTTCAACCAGAATTGGTTGTGCATCTCCAGAAAGGGCCAAGAGAGGAGATCGAGGATAATTAGACGTGAAAGAAGTACAAACCAAAACAAAGGACAGCTCTATGAAACGTTCTTGGTTAAGTGGTGGTCAACAAGCTAATTGCTGAAAGCACAGAGATTGAAGGAGGTCAATTGAAGACCATCAATCCTAACATGCATGCCAAGTTCATTGAGGCTTTCTCATGGGACTCAGAACCCTTCCCCACCAAAGGAAATGATGCAGGAGTATATTAGAACTTAGAATTTGTTGCTGTGTAGCATGTTGGTAGTTATGCTTTGTTGCCAACTGTGATAATAGTTTTATAAATTGTTTTTATAGCTCGTACAATGTGCTAGGCATGTCCCTCATTAAGGGTATTTTCGTCTTTGTCACTTTAGGACAAGAATGTGCTTGGAGCCCTAAGCAACTATTTTAGGTACTCAACAACCTTTTTTATGCATCAACTATTACCTAAAGTTTGTTGGTTTCATACAGCCAGAAGCTTTTCTCACAATTGTGATTTCACATCATCAATTCTAGTGAAGTGCTGCTAGCAAAATTTCTCTTACTTTTCCGCACCAATTTATTTTGTGCTGTCTAAAGGCATGTCATGGCTACAGTCTTAGAGACTATAAACTGAATAGTTAAAAGGCGTAAAGCGGAGTATAACACTCGGGATCTTCTGGACTTAAGCAGAAATGACAAAGCAACGCACACACTCTTTTAGGGCAAAGCTCGTGATACACTAGCATATAATTCTTAGTTGTTCTACAAAATTACAAGAAAGTAAGCAAGAAAGTAGATAAAATTAAGCTTCAGGAGGGGGCAAGAAATAGATGCAAGAAGAAGAATGCAGTAATCCTAGACACGAGAAGGGAAAAAAAGTAAGAGGAACATAATTGGGATGTCAAAAGAGCAAGAGATAGAAAGTACGAGAGAAGTGGACCTGTTGTTGAAAATAACCATCAAGCTTCTCAGCTTGAGCTGGAGTTCTGACTGAGGGAACAGGAGATAAAATGAAACGCATCTCTTTGGGCACTTTGCATGTGTTTTTTTTTAGGTTTTTTTTTTTTAGTTCACTTGCTTTGAACAGAAAAAAGCAACAGGCTTGTTCTTCTCGTACTCTTAAGAGACCTCTCCACTGGTTTTTAACTAATATGATAGCCGAAACATATCAACAGCTATACACCTTTATAACTATCAACAGTAACTATTCAGTTTAAGTATGTTTCACTCATTATCCGTATCATGTGGTTTTCCAGATTTGAGTGGGCAAAGGAAGCTTTTGTCCTATTCTCTTGCCTCTTGATCTTTAGCTTTATTTTCTCTTTCTTCATGCAAATAAATTTCCCATTTTAGAATATGCTTTACATTGCATCTTATTCTAATATAAATCAGGAAAAAGGGATTTCTCTCTTTTTTTTGGGTAAGCAGGATATCCAATCTCCCTGCACAGACCATTTTTATGATCATTATTAGGGAGATAAAGTATGAACCACAGCAAGGTATGACTCACAAAAGGTGAGCTGCCTCAGCTTAGATTAGTAGGTTTATAGCCATGCTTCCTAGTTCTCCTAAAAGGGGATGGTTGAATATCTCTACACCCTACTTCAGGTAGAAGTCAGAACTAATCCATAAATTTTCAACAATGGTATCAACGTACGTGCAACAAAAGAGCAGTCACACACCTTTAGTCCCGCTGATCTGGCATGGCTAACAGCAGCAATAAGATCAGTATCAGCTGTTAGGAGAACTTTGTCACCCTCATCATCCTCGTACTGTTATCAGCATAAGGAACTTTAAGATTATAAATATTCTACATCAAAAGAAAAATCCAATCAAATATGTTCTCTCTTCCAACTGACCAAGAGTTGAGGTCGATTTTGATCATCAGCTGCTCCAATCCTCTGCATAACTGCAGAAACAAGCTCACCCAAATTCTCTGTGCCTGAAAGAAAGGATATAGGACCCACCCAAAAGAAAAAAGAAAAACCACTCCAATTCAGTCCCTGAAAAGGATGGACATATAAAAAAGGCATGTAAAGCATTTCTAGTTTCTAACACAGTTTAAAAAATAGATTTTCACCCAAAAAAACAAAAAAAACTCTACAACTGAGTTGCTTTGCAACACGAATACAATCTGACATTTCAGATGGCTCAGCAAAAGCAAAATCATAACCATTAGAACCACAAACAAACAGTGGAAGTCTGCTGAGCTTACTAAAAGCAACCCCTCTCAAGCATTCAAGAACAGGAACATAAACAGCAAGAGGCTGGCAATTCCATTTCGTAGAAGCACTAACCCCAATCTCCCCAAATTTTTCTCCAAGTACAGATAGTTGGAAGCTGATCTAATCCACCAGACACCAGATGGCCTTCACAAGATTCTATCTTTTGCAAAACTGCCTCATCTATAAATCATAGAAAACTTCACCAGGTACCAACTAAAAGTACTCTCATGAATGGAGGGAAAGTTCAGCTGAACTAGATATCACTTGACAAAATAGTGTTTCCAGCTGAATGTGTAATTTCTCATAACTTTTTCTTCAATTTATCCTGTCATTAACTAAAATTTATCTCAAGAGTATGTTTATTAATACACTTGAAAAGGAAAAACGAAAAAAAGGACGATTCCTAGCAAAATAATGACATAAATAAAATGTACATTATAATTATGCAAGTCAAGTGAATATTTCACATGGAAACTATATAACTTTCACCAAGATAAATTCTCATAAACAGAGGAAAGAAACATACAATGGCAGCCAAATAGTCTCGTTATCAGAAGAACACTAACCAAAATTGAATCTGTGTACACGACCCTTTAAGTCCTCAAATTTGAAGGCAAATGAATTCCCAAGACCAAGACATGGATATGGAGATTTCCCATTTTCTGTCCCATCAGACATATTCAATGCAGACATAGACAGCTCACTGCATCCAAAATTTTAGAGCAATTAGCAAATATAACTTAGAGTACCAAAAAGGAGATATTTTATAAAACAAAAGTATACCTTTGAGTGTCATAATCATCCGGCGGCTCCATATTTAGTGCTGAATCCCAAAACTTTTGCATCACAGTGGTCGCTACATCATTGACAGATTCAGAACCACTTTCAACCTTGAAAACCAGAAAAACCTACAATCTCAGTACCCTTTGCCAGTCCAACAGAATCCAGACAAAATGACGTATTTACATATTCCAAATAGATCTATTTTATTTTAATTTGCATTTAGATGCTTCTCTTCAAAATCAGAATGAACACAAGGGACAAGGGTTTACACTTCTTAATATGGAAGAAACACTGTTCCTCCATAGATCTAAACACATTACCCAGCAGATATATATGTTTGTTTGATGATCTTTTCTTCTTCATTTCGAAGATGTTCATTAGCTTGAATCAATGCTTCTTACATGAAGTGCAGTCCACACGTCAAGCACTCACATTTGATGGGATCCTTCAAAGAGCTTTTGGATGAAAATAAATAGCCACAACACTCAAAAGATCAATGCGTTTCAGAAGAGAAAATCCAGGAGCATAAGTGACCTTTTTGAGCAGTAGAAGAATGATAGGGACAAACCAACTTTTGTGTGACTACAATATACAGTGAAGCCATCTTGAACCTCTGTTTGACACTAAAAACAATCTAAAATTTAGGGCATTTTATTTGAAATGGAGAGCATAAAAATGATATGATCTTGAACATGCTGTCTCTGGCCCAGCCCACCAAAGTTGCATTCCTCTCTTTGCTCATCACAGCCGTATTTGGACCCCTTGTTATATTTTATTATTCATCCGAATATAACATAGAAACAAAACATTAGAATACCTAACATTCATGTAAAAACCAAGTTGAAGTACAGAAAAAATATTTCAAATAAGAAACAAAACCAAGCCTCCTATATTGCAACACAAGCAGCAAGCTTAAAGAAACAAGCTCAGAATTGAACATGACTTTACCATGGATATAGCCGCATGAGTTATCTGTAAAACATCTACACAGGCAATAACATGTCCATCTGCCAAAAGGTCACCATTGAGCATAAAATTCTAAAGTTCAATAGCCAATAAATAAATCAAAGCTCACCTCTGTCTACTACAGGAAGATGTAAAAACTTTCCATCGTGCATTATATGCAAAGCTTCAAGAATGGTTGTATCTAGTGTAGCACACTCAGGATTTGGTGTCATCACCTTCAGAGGAAAAGTTTAGATGAAGTAAATCTTATGTCACTGCAAAATACTCATTTTGTCTGAAAAAAGACATAAAAATAACACTCAAACAGGTGAGAAATCAGAATTTTAGCATAATATCCACTCATATAAAACCAGTAAATGAAATAACAAAAGTCAGTGCCAACTAGCAAATCAAAGATGACATAATCGCAAGTCAATAGTCACAACCAAAAGGTCGAGTTTCATTGCTACCCAACTTCCCAATTTCCATTACTTATCCCTCTTAAATAGTCTCTCCAAGACAATCTAGACTTTTAGATCCTATAAGCTGGTAACGGCGCAAACAATGATCTTTATGCATTTGGCGTTCCCATTGTAGCTACTTTACCCCGTAAACAAAGCTCAGATATGGAATAAAATGGTACTAATTGCAAGTCAATGGTGACAAGATCAAGTATGCACCAGCTATAATGCTTACAGAAAACACAAAAACCTGTTTCGACTAGGCATCAGAATGCAACATGGAAGAAATGTTTGGGAATACTTATAATGTTTAGAATTAGAATGTTGGGAATACTTTTTACATCTCAGAAAATGCTGAAAAGTTAAGGCTCTAATGGATCCAAGTTCCACTCATAAAGTCCAACTAGACTTCACCATTTTAGGTCCTCTTTGGCTGCAGATTCATTAAGTCTACTTTAGGTGTTCAAGTTAACTTCAGCTTCCTGCTAGTGAATTTTGCTTAGCTATGCAGTTTACTCAAGTCCTTGAGAATCCCATTACCTCAAAGTGTTCCTCCTAATCATATCAGTTGTAACACGGTTAGGTTAGGTTTGAAATGAACTCAAACCAAGTGTTGCTAAGTTGAAACTCATAAAAGAATTGCTATTTCTCCCTTCTTTATTCACTCTCCTAAATTCCTAGTGCTGTCATCTTTAAATTGTCATATTCTCAGAGTTTCTACAACTAAGAACCCTGAAATCCTTCCCATCTTATCCAAAATGGCTTCTGGTGCTGCATCACCAGTAGTCCAATAAATTAGTTTCTAAAGCTAATAAAAACCCAATCAAAGACCTTCATGTATTTGTGGTTCCCATGTTTCTGTTTTTTTCCTTACCAATTGAATTTATCCAGAGCAATCCACAAATTAGTAGATCTAAAAGCAGGTAACATTGCCATAGATATCTACTGTTCTCTATTCCTCCCACACCCAAAGAAAAACAAAGACACATTTCTCCACGACAATCCCTTTCTTGATCGTTCCTATAATCTCCAAATAAAAAGGCACCCACAACACTTGATGCTGAAAGCCAACTAAAATAAGCAATAAATACTTCTCAAACAGAACAGCTAAATAATTGTTAGGGCATTCATTACTTTGCCACTATGATGTTTGGCAATTGGTAAGTTTGACTAGTGTTTTAAAAGGTGGGAGGCACTGAGACATACTCAAGGTTGAGTTCAAGATACACCCACTCTTTCTGTGAAAATGTGATGAAGAGGTGGAGGTGGGGAACATACAGAATTCAAAATCACACTGCATGAAAAAGCTATTCTTTTAATGAATACTGCATTATCCATAACTATGAAACAATTAAAACTAGTTTTAAGATCAAAAAAGGTGTAGTCAGGTTTATTTTTGCATTACTAAAGATGAAGCCAATTCAATGTGGAACATCCCTTTTCCAGTGTTTGGTAAGTTGAGCAGGAATGTAAACCATCTAGTTCCATCCACTCCCCTCACACCGAAAAAAAAAGGTAAAAATAAGAAGAAAAAAAAAAGAAGTAATATCATTCAATAGAAGCCATGTCAATTTTCATCTACTATGTTAGGTTCCATCTTAAATGTAATTCCTCAGGAGTTAGGTCATTAATAATATATTATGCCCCCTCCTCCCACTTCTTTTTTTTTTGGTTAAATCAATAAAATAACAAGGCTGGCATCGCACCCTCGTGTACGGGATTTGCCATTCAAAAAAAGGTCATTAACAATAATATATTATGGATGAAGGAGGTCAGTTCAAGGAGATGCAAGTCAGCTAAACTAGCAAGTGAACCCTATCTAGTAATAGAGAGCATGTCAATCTCAAAGGAGTTATAGGTCTTGAAGCACAAGGCTTAGAAGATTATCTAGTTACACTCTTGTCAAAGCTACGCTCTGTACACAACAAGGAGAAGTAAGTAGAATTATACACCTTCAATTCCAGTTTCAGTCATTCAAACTGTTTGTTTTTGTCTTATTTCCAACATAAATTACTATTACAATGTGCAGCTTGTTATTTGCTTCCCCAGGGTAGCCTTTAACAAAATTAAAAAGAATAAAAGAGAAGTACAAGGAAAAAAAAGTTACTTTTCTCGTATACATGTTCCATTAACATATTATATGTCCAATAATCTAACCCTCAAGAAGCAATAATTTATACCCATCTTGTGCCATGCGAAATTTGCATGATTTTGCAAGAAAATGCAATCACTTGGAACTACCAACTATTTAAGTTAACTACCCAACTTCTTTAACACACTTCCAAATATCTTGGTTATACAAAGGGGGGGAAAAAGGAGAGAAAGCAATTTCATTTCTGATTACTTGATGTGTAAAATGCTTTCTCAAAAGACTTGCTCATGTTCAAATGAAGCATAAGATTAATGTCATTTAGAGATGAGGGACTCCAAGATTTTCCTGCAGTCTTCCTTTATCTAATATTAGTTTTTAAATTTTAATTAAAATCTTCCTGTGAAGTAGGCAGAGAAGATTCTAATCTCCACTCCAGGCTAAACACATAACTGCAGCAATACTTCACATGTCTCTTGTGGAAGCTATTGCTGTTTGACTATCCTCAGGAGTGAAATTACTAGGAGTTCTTCAGGTTTCTAAATTCATGAATATTACTATACAAGAGAAACACTGACCACACAAACAATGAAGGAAAAGAGATACAACTGTAAAAAACAATGCAACAAATTCTGAATATAACAGAAGGTAAAGATGAGTCATTTTGAAGCAACAGTTTCACACCAGGTAATTTATAGGGATTAGATTAGTGATCAATTAGGCACCACATGGCCTATGCTTATCTGAAAATGAACTGAGATATAGAATAAAATGAAATATTTGAGTGATAATTGTAAGAACCTTTTCCACCAGAGTCAGCTCAGGAGACAGATTTTGGGCTACAACACGCATAAGCATATCTCTTGAACTGCAGTGCAGTAGTCAAACAAAAATGTAATTGAATGAGCATCAAAGACAGTACTACGAAATAGATATGCCCATCACACAAGTAGAGATACTCAAAATCCTGATAAAGAGAACATCTTACGTTAATATCCCCTGAATTTTGTTGGATGTCATAATAATTATGGAATTTACACGCAATTCTCGCATCCTTTTTGCAGCAACATAAACAGGATCTGATGGTGCTGCTATTGCAACCCTGACATCGTTATAAAACTACACTTAGTTGGCCACAAAATCAGCCTCAAGAAAGCCATATTGCACAACAGACAAAGGTCAGAGAGGAAACTTGACTATACTTGGAATTCTCGGACATGATACTTGACAAAGCAGGCTTGAACATGCGCTCCCTAAGCGTTTCTATGAAAGCAGATGGAGCTGGAATAAAAGATACAAGGAAAATGGTGTATGAAGTTACATAATGTGGTGCAAAAGCTGGAAATTGAGTACACAAACGTAAAGCATATCATACGATAAGGATTTACAGTGCACCTCTAGCATAATTATCTGAGTTTAACATTTTTAACCATCTTTAATTTGCTACATTCACTTAACATTTTAACATTCTTTAAGATGATAATTACTTTAAAGAACAAAATCTCTTTTTTCAATCTTATTAGAAAACTATTTCACATCAATACTGACTGCCATGTCCTTCTATATTTGTAGATATCGGTTTTTTATTTTTTATTTTTTTTGGGGGGGGGGGGGGGGGGTTTGGTTGGGGGACAAATCTAATTTATGACAACATATATTTTCAAATAGATGTCTACCAAAGAGTAGGGAAGATAAATAAGATCGCTGCATGGTTTCTAGATAAAAAACAAAAAGATGCAGTCCACAAAGCTGCAAGAAGAGGGTGGCTTCAAAAATAAAAGAAACATTTTTCTTTCCTCTCTTGCTCTTCCACTACCAAAAGCCAAAAGGGTCATAAGGGTAATAACTATGAACTTCAGTTTTAGAAAATAAGGTGCAGTGTAGCAGTGAGTTAGAAGTATGAGCATTTGTAGTACCATCTATCAGCCTCTGAGACAAAGCTCGCAAGTATGCCAGACATCATGTAGCACCAAACTATTAATACCTAGGCAAACTCACTTTCACAACTCTAAAGGTAATACGGCGGGAACAGGAATTGAATTTTGACAGCAGTTAAAAGCTGAAGGAAGTGGGGTTTACTGCTCTGAGTTGGATCATAAAGAGAAAGAGAACAATAAGGAAATCTTAGGGCATGACTCCTAAAACCTTAAGAAATCACACCTAAGGCTAATTTGCTTCATACAATTTCAAGAAAGTTTTAATCTGTCCAATTATATTTGTTAATAGCTTCAGAAGAAATACAATACTTAATAGACCCTAAAACAATTTTTCTATCCTTTCAGCCATCAAAGTGTACTGCAAAAAAAAAAAGACTAATATCATGGTAATGCACTTCAATGAAAAGGGTTTCTACTGGAAGTCTAAGAAAAGACAAAAAATTAAAAAAAGAAAAAAGAAAACCCACTAAATGACCTAAACACATCCAGAAAAGACCAAAAAGCCATAGGGTTTAGCTTTTCCTTGGAACACTTGTTTGTTGCATCACAACTAAAGTTGCACTAACAGAAGTAGTTTTATTCTTCAATATATTTGAAATGCACTGGATATACAATTAGAAATACCAAAGACATTCAAGACTCATCTTCCCAATAAATGGTATTTCAAGAAATGTAAATAGGAAACAACATAAAACTTCAATTAGGATAAATGGCAAACACAAAAGAAGATACGCAGTAGCATGGACTATTTTACCATATCATATAAACACAGATAGAATACACATCAATAGGACTTTTAAATCAAACTCCAGCAGTCGAGCAACTTCAATTAATTTTCAGAATATTCAGACTAAGTCGCTTCAGAATGTTTACTTCTATCCATATACTATGCACATTCTAAATGTATTTGGAAAACCTTATTCACAACGTTGTCATATGCAAGTTTGGAAGGATAACTATTAATAAATACAAAAGAATACTCTTTGTTTCTCTCAACTAACATGTTAAATATTGTCTGACATGGTATTGAAACTCTATCCCTAATCCATTAAAATAAAATCTGAACTGCTGAAAAAGACGGTGTTATATTATTCATAAGCCAGATGTTAAGAAGTGTAGAAATGATCCTTTTTGCTGTGTAGTAATTGCATGATGGGTAATCATTAACTTTCAACTAACCAGAAAAATTGTTTCCAAATTGTCGTTCCACCCCTTCTACAGCTGCTGCAATTGCACTTCCCTGCTCTGCCGCCTTTTCCATTCTGGATATAGCATCATATAGGCATTTTGTGATGTCCAACAAAGCTATAACTTCCCCATTTTCAACAACAGGAAGGTGTCGAAACTTTCCTGTCAAGGAATTAGAACATAAATGTGGTTTTGAGCTTGAAGCCAGAAACCAAGTTAACCTCTGGAAAAAAAAAGTTAAGAAAGGATAAAAGCCATGTACATGGGTCAAACAAAACATTATTGACTGAGCACACAATGAAAGTTCGAGAACTGTTTCTCCAAATCGTTCAGTAGACAAAGAAGAACTGTTTTATAAACAAATAAAGGAAAGTACTGAACAGCTGATAATTTCACACATAAATTACTAAAGTAGTCATGTTCTGGTAACAAAGCATAAATCACCAAAAACACACACAACGCAGGAAAAAAGTCCAGACGAGATAAAAGATTGCATCAATACCCTCCAAGAAGTAACGAAGCCTAGAATGTCAAACATAATGATGACATTAGCCCGAGTGGAAGTTCCCATCCCTAAGAGTCATCCACGTAGATTTCTCACGACTGTGGCCATTTATAGGATTACACTGTCAAACTCAGAACCATCTTAGTGGCATAATTATCCTGGGACTATTGTCTCCTTCATGCATATTACACACTGTACTTTATCACATCATCATTCATTTACTCCCTACAACTAACAATATTAACTCCTCCAGAAATCTTCATGCAAGAGTAGAGGTGCATAAGAACTCCTCATGCACTCGAACACAGCATTAAGAACAAGCAAGACAACCAAAAGCATGAAAATATAACCTTGGACCATCTTCTGAAGAGCATCAATTGCCAACGTATCTGAAGTTACAAAAATTGGGTTCCTCGTCATGACTTTTGAAACTATTGTCTGCTCTGGTCGCAGCTCCTCAGCTACAACTCTAGTCGTAATATCCTAAAAGCAAAAGACAAAAGTTCAAAATTACTTTTAGAGTATAAGTTCTAGATCACTGCCCCTCCCAAAAATTTGCTAACTGGTATGAACGTAGTGACTGTAGTATGACAGTTGCAACTCTTGCTAACATTATGAAATCAAAATTACCAACAAAGTTCTCTCCTTATCCAACCTAAATCTCATTCTTATGCTTCATAAACTAATTTTCTTTATTCAATCTACCACAGATTCACCAAGCCTATATCTAAAATAGCATACATTAAAACAAAGACCACTTGCATTCATGAACATAATTCAGTGGCAACTGCAACTTAACATCAGATACCTTATCAGTGACAATGCCAGAGAGCAGCGCATTAGCATCAGTCAGCAACACAGCATCAACACGCCTAGCAGCCATTCTCCTACATGCATCAGATACAGTTGTCCCCTCAGGAATTGTAAGTGCTTTTGACAACCTCAGCTTTTTCACCGTCCTTTCCCCTCCTCCAGATCTACATCCATCCACAGATACATGCACATTCAATATGGGCATAGCCATTTGGACAACCCACAGACAGAGACATACAGATAACCAAACACTAACCATTTCATGATATTCACATAGTATGTAAGACAAAAATATGCGCGCCCACCAATAATTCAACAGTAAAAAAAATTATATCAGGCAAAATTACTAAAAACAGACATGTTTAATACCTAATACATTAGAAGGGCATAACTATTACCTATTTATTACTGATTAGAGGGGTAAAATTTCTACTGATTATGTCCTAACTGAACACTATTTCATCCACGTCTCACTACATTTATTGCATAATAAGGCACTATACAAGAAGTAGCTCAACGCTATGCCTCCTTTATCAATTACGACCCAAATTTACACACTTTCCTGCACACCATAATGGTACATTCTGTACTATTTTGTACACTTTTGTGCCATCTTTATCAATTAAGACAACAAGCACGTATTCCTACTAATTGTGTCCTAAGCTTACACTTTTTCATGGACGATATCACTACATCAGTGCACAATAAGGCAGCATACAATAAGGAGCTCAATTGCACCTTCTTTTATCAATGAAGACTCCAAGCTCCCCATTTAGCTATTTTTCCCTCTCAAACAACTGCTGAAACTACTTCTTCTACACTTAACACTTCAAACTCTGCAACTTGTCTACCACAAAAAAGACAAGAAACTGCTTTCAAAAACCAAAACAACAGAACACAAGTAACAACGAACAGACTTGCCTTGTACTATATAACTCCCATTTTGATTATCCAAACAAGACAGTAAACAAAGATTAAACAGGAAAAAAAAAAGAAATAACAAACAAAAAACAATATTATAGAGAATATAATTGTTGACATACGAGTGCGCAGGGGAAGTAGGTTTTGTAAGCGACCCACTGTTGCTATTAGAATTAACGTTGACGGAACCATTTTCCGACGAATTCGAGGATTTCCGAAGAGTAGAAGGATTGTTCCGTTTCTGAGCCGAACTATTCCGGCGAGGAACTGGAGGAGGTGGAGCCATTTGACCACTCATTTTGCTCTTTTTCCTTTTTCCTCTTCAATTTAATCTATTCCTCTAATTTTTGTATGGCAATCTTTTCATGGATGAGAACAACTATGCCCTAATTTGAAAAAGATATTGAAAGGGGGAAGGGGTTAGGGCTACTCGATCTCCGAAGGAAATTTTCGTGGAAGCCCTAACCCTCTTTTGCTTCTGTGATTTTTTTTTTTTTTAATCTTTTCTATCGTTCTTTCTCTGTTTATTGTGTTCTCTGGTCGGGGGAATTTCTGGCTGCGGAAATGGGAAGCAGAATCTCAGAAAGTCAAAGAGAGGCGGAGAGAATTTTGAGATTTTTTGAAGATTATTTGAAACTTTTTTTTTTTTTTTTTTGGCTTTAATTCCAAAATTCCCCCATAGAAATGCCTTTTCCTTACTTTGCCCCCTTGAATGTTGAATTGCTTCGGTTGTTGAAAAAAATAATAATAATTTGAATAGGATCCAGTGGCGTTGCACGGTACTAGGCTTTGCGCCCGCGGCTTCCGCGGATGTCCATTATTGATTGTAGGGATAATTTCAGAAACCTCCTTGAGGTTTCATGAAATATCACTTAATTCTTTTAAACTTTTCAAAATTTCACTTAACACCCTTAAAATAATAGTAGGGCTATATGCTAATATCAAAGGTGATGAATTGTTAATAATGCCCTCCTATTTAAACTTTCTAAACTTGTTTTTCTTTCTATAAATGTCAATGAAATATAAGATTTAATCAATGAAATATTCAGCGTATTTAGAGAAAAATAACTGCAAGTTCTTTTTTTCCCTTTTTTTTTTGTGTTTCACAACTTTATTTATTTATTTATTTGTTCCTATTCATGTAGAATGCAAGAGAGATAAAGTAACCGAAACTTCGAACTACGATTTTTCAACTTCTGAGTTTTTCATAATAAAATTTTCATATTTCAAACTCATAAAAAAGTCGGTCTATTTTGAATAAATTCTCTGTATGATATTGAAATTGAATTTCATCTATTACTGAGTTTTTTTGGTTCAAACGTATGATTTTTACATGTTAATTGTCTTCAATGCTATGGAGGATTTTATTTGTAGAATTGGTTTAAAAAATAGTATTTGCTTTTACTGCCTCTCTCTTGTGTACTCTTCCTCCTTTGCTCTTTTTAGATATGTTTGAAATCCCATTAGAACATTTGGAGGTAGAATTTCTGGTTGGGGTCCAAACCATTTCCACCAGTGATTGAACCAAATTGGGAATTCTTTACTGCAACTGTCTTTGAATGTGAAAAACCAGGAATGGTTGAATGGTCTAAAAAGGAAAGCACGATACCATGCCATTTTGTAATCTTGATATGTAAATCCATCTGGAATAAAGTTTACTGAAAAGGATTTTTTGGAATAAAGAGAAATCCATTCATTAGGAGAACAAACTTTCTTTATAATACACTTAGAATGGCTAATAATGTTGGGATTCTTTTTATCTGGAATTGGGTAAATCTCTACAGATTGAGTATCTGTAAGGATCAATTCATAATAATCTAGATTTTTTGAAGGGTCATCTGGTTGTAGGCCTGTCAACGGGTCGGGTCTAGACCCGGATCCGGACCGGATCCGTGAAATTATTGCGGGTATGGGTAGGGATTTAATTCCGTTTTCCGGATCCGGATCCGGATCCGTTTTGTCAAACAAAAAAACGGGTCGGATACGGAATATAGTATTCCGGCCCGTATTAGACCCGGATCCGGATATAAATGAATTAATAATTTTAAATATATATATTTATCAATATAATTTGATTAGAGTGATGTATTTTAATAAAGTTAATTTGATTTCTTTTCTTATTTGGTTTTTTCTTTGCATTAGTTAAAAATTAGTTTACAAATATATTTTTTTTCATTTTTATTAGAAATTATAAATTTTGCTAAATTTGTTCGGGTAGACCCGGATCCGGATCCGGGACCCGCCGGACCCGCCGGATCCGGATCCGGAACATAGAATAAAAGACCCGTCGGGTAAACGGGTCGGGTCCGGGTCCGGCATAGTAATTCGGGTCCGGGTCCAGAATAATGAATTCCGGCCCGGACCCGGCCCGTTGACAGCCCTATCTGGTTGCCAATAGCATTTTGGTGGAAAGATCCTTTGAGTAACTTGATGAAGAGTAGAGTATATGGGTATTTCTTGGAATCTGGTTAAAGTAATATGTTGAGTAAATGGCTTTGTGAAATAAGTATTTCCTTGAGATTTTTCTGGGAATTTTGCTAGTTGTTGAATGGGTCTAACTGGAGAAGTAATTGGAGTAGCAGCCTGACTATAAGTCAATGCTGGGAAATCTGATAAAAGTTGAAATCTATTTTGAGTTACAGAGGTAAGACTCATCTCATAATCCTGAGGAGTGTTTGGCCTGGAACTTCCTGCTTTTGAATCCATTTGCCTGCAAAATTAATAAACAACATCTTTAAGTTGGTCAGCTAATTGTCTGTTTTGTTCTTGATAATGTTGAATAAATTCGTTGTGAAGAAAATCTCCACTTCTGCTTAATCTCTGATGAGTAAGAAGTCGAATGGTGTTTTTCTGAATTTGTCTTTGTAGAATAAAGGCTCTTTCTTTTGGAGTAATGGTTGCATAGGGACTTTTGTGAACATAAATTTCATCATATTTAGGAATTTGGTAGGCTGAAATAAATTGTCTTCCATTCGGAGTCTGAATGGAATAGACATATCCTCTGGATAGAATCGATTTTTCTTTATTTTGAAGGCTGGGAGAATCTCGTTGAGTTCTCAAATAATTTGTATATTCACGATCATTTCTTTGAGCCATCATTGCTGGATCCATGTCCTTGTAGGAATTCTCTGGTTAGAAAATCTGGTAAAGAATTATTTTCTCCTTTGATAAATTCAATCTCAAAATCAAATACAGATAAAATAGCTTGCCATCTTGCAAATATTTGTTTTGAAACTATATTTTGAACATCCTTTTGTAAAATTTCTTTTGCAGATTTACAGTCTATCCTAATTAAAAATTTCTTATTATATAAATCATCTTGAAACTTTGATATGCACAAAACTATGGATAAAATTTCTTTTTTAATAGTTGAATAATTCTTTTGAGGGTCAGACCATGTTCCTGAATGAAATCTAACTAATTCTTCTTTTGAATTATCTAATCTTTGTTTTAGTATTCCACCATATCCTAATTCTGATGCATCTGTTTCAACTATCATGAATGCTTTAGGATGAGGTAAACATAAACATGGTAATGACTCTATTTTTTCTTTTAAATATTTTATTTTTTGTGTATGTTCATCTGTCCAAGGTTTTGGATTCTTCTTTAATCTATTAAATAATATAGAACATTCTTTTCTTAGATTTGGGAAGAAATCTGCTATATAATTTAAGCATCCTAAAAATCTTTGCAATTGATTTTTATCTTTTATCTCATTTGGAAATTTAGTAGCAAATTCTAAAGCTCTATTAATTGGTTTTATTGTTCCTTGATATATATTATGTCCTAAAAATCTTACTTTAGTTTGAAATAACTTCATTTTTGGAGCAGAAACAACTAATCCATTTTTCTTGACTACTTTTAGAAATATACTTAAATGTTTAAAATGTTGTTCTATTGATTCTGAAAATATTAATACATCATTTATATAGACTATACTGAATGAACTGTAAGGATTGAAAATATCATTCATTATATTTTGAAATTCTGATGGTGCATTTTTTAATCCAAATGGCATAACTTTCCATTCATAATGTCCAAAGGGTGTTGTGAATGCTGTTTTATATCTATCTTTTGGATTTATTATTATTTGCCAATATCCTGATTTCATATCAAACTTTGAAAAGATTTTTGCATTAAATAATCTATTGAGCAAATCTTTCTTATTAGGAATAGGATATCTAATCCATTGTAGAACTTTGTTTAAAGGTTTATAATTTATTACTAATCTTGGAACTCCTCTTTCTTTTTCAGCTTGATTCATAACATAAAATGCAGCACAACTCCAAGGTGATTTTGAAGGTGTTATTAATCCTTTATCTATTAATATTTTTATTTCTTTCTTACAAAACTCTAGTAACTCAGAATTCATTTGTATTGGTCTAGCTTTTGTTGGAATATTTTTCTCATTAAAGTCTTTTTCATAAGGTAATTCTATCATATGTTGTTTTCTATCCCAAAAAGCATTAGGAATGTCTGCACAAATTTCTTTTTGAAATAAGTCTTCTAATTCTAATATTCTTTTTTGTATTTTAATATCATTTAATTGTTCTTCAATTTTTAAATAAGATTTTTCTTCTTTAATATAGTTTATTTGTTGTTGTACTCTAGTAATAGTGTTTATGGTTTTATATATTGAAGATGTTTGTAATATTTGTAATTCCTTTTGTCTTATAGGAGTTAAGAATTTAAAGGTAATAATTTTTCCCATTATATTTACTGAAATTCCTTCATGACTTACTAAAAATGGGTATATTTGAATTAAAAAGGGTGTTCCCAATATAACATCATGATTTATATTGTTTACAATTATGAAATTATGTCTAATACAATATTCATTATTACATATTGATCCTTTTGTAAATTTATACTTCACTTCTAAATCTTCTCCATTTGCTGCCATTAGTTTTTCTTTTGTTCTTTCGCAATATTTAGTGGGGATTATTCCTTCTTTAATACAACTTGTGTCAGCTCCACTGTCTATTAGAGCTACAAATGTTTCTTTGAAGTCTTCTACTGTGATTGTTATTAAGGCAAACCATTTTTGAAAAGTCATTTTTTCTATGGTATTTATATATTGATCTTCTTTTACTGGACTTTCTGATATTGAAATTTCGTCTGTTTTAATATTAGAAGTTGAAGGTTGGTTGTTGTCTATTAATGTTAATTTTGATTCTATTTCTAAATCTTTTAATTTTAATTCTATTATCTCTTGTTGTAATTGTTTCACTTGAATTTTAAGTTTATTAATTTCTGTTTGAAGATCTTTAGTAGTTTCTTTTTTCATTATATTTATATTTGGATATTTATCTATTAATTTCGAAATGCTAAAAGGTTCTATTATCTTTGGCATTTTATCTTCTTGAATAATTAAGCTTTTTAATCTTTCTAAATATTCTTTTTTAGCTATTGGATCTTCTATTTTCTCTATTATATCTAATAAAAATTCTTTATCTTCTTTTTTAGTAATAACATTTATATATTTTGGATTACAATTACAATCTTCGTCACTTTCTGAACTAGAAATATCATCATAATAATCTTCTTCAGAATTTTGATCTTTTCCATTTATTAATAAATTTATTAGTTTATTTTTAATTTCTTCTTGGTTTACACAGATTTCTGAAATTTTTTCTTTTAATTTACATTTGTTTGCTTTATGACCTATTTTTTCACATTTATAACAAACAATTTTCTTTTTAATAAATTTTCTCTTTTTAGTTGGTTCATTTTCCTTAGGGTTTTTGTATCTTATTTTCTTATTATATTTTTTAATTTTCTTCTTATATGCTGATGGTGATTTAATTCTTTTAATTCCAAAAGCATCACAAAATGATCCTACTTCTTTTGTTTTAGATCCATATTTTATTTGTAATCTTAATTCTGAACATAATATTAATCTTTCTTTTTTCACAAAAGCAAATAATTGTCCAAAAGTAATGTTTTCAAATGAAATTACATCTGTTCCCATTTCCTTTTGTAAATTATCCATTATTCTTTGTGAAAATAAACTTGGTAATCCAGTTATGAATCTTTCTTTCCAGAATGAAGTATTACAATCTGGTCTTCTTAATACATTTGTTAAAAACATATCTTTATACCATCTAAAATCTGATAAAGTTGGACATCTTAAATTTGTTAAAAATGTTTTATTAGAATTTAATTCTTCTTTTGGATTTCCTATCAAATACATTACTATTGTTACTATTAGAAATTCTGCAGCATCTGATTGTATTTGAATATTTCCTTGATCATCTTCTATTTCTTGAGTATGATCTAGTATTGATAATTTATCTTGTAATGTTAAGGCATTATCCCACCAATTCTTTAATTGTCCAATAAATCCTGAGACTAATAATGTTGCAATATTTCTTTCTTGAATATTTTTAATTTTGTAGGCTAATCTAGCCATTCCCATTTCTTGTAAATTATTTAATACTTCATATTCAGCTTTTCCATCTATATTCCATTCATATATTGAATCTCCATCATATTTAGTAGTTCTAAATTTTGATCTTTCTTCATATTGAATATCCGAAGGGCTTGGTCTAGGATAATAATTTTTTGAACTTACCATTTTCCAATTATTTCTGCTGTTATTATAATTTTTTCTTTTTATTCTATTTATTTGATTTCCTTCTGTTTCTTCAAATTGATCTTCTATAGGTAAAATTATATCTTCTTCTTCTTCTGATTTTATTGATTCTTCTGATAAATCTTCTAATTCTTCAGTAGAATTTTCTTTTATTATTTGGTCTAATGTGTTTATTTTTGGAGTTGAAGGTTTAGAATCTGTAGTTAGATTTTGTAATGCATTAGATATTTTATTTAATAAATTATCTGTATTATTTATTTTTTGACTATTAATATTTTGTACTAAATCTTGCTCTTTTTCTCTTGTCAAACTTCTAGGTTGAAAATGAGGTGCTGATATATCATTTGGGAATTTTAAATCTGGTTTCTTTAGAGTATCAATTTTTGTATTTAATACTTCCATATGTTGAGATATTGTATGTAAAATTTGATTTGTATAATTATTTTGTTGATACATTTTTTTAAGATCTTCTAAATTTATTGAATTATTTGTACTTGATTCTGCTTCTCTTCCTTTCTTAAAGGGTGATGCAATTATTTCTCCTTGTCCTATATTAACTTTTACTTCTTGTAATGGAGGGTGTATTGAGGTTATAATTTGTTCATCTTTTAGTTTCCATTTTTTATATAAATTAGTTTGAACATTTATTTGAGGTGTACCATATACATCAGTTATTCCTAATTTTGATGTGTAAAATGTTAACCATGTGAAAAAGGGAAAGTCAAACTTTTGTTTTTCTATTTCAATTTTCCATTCTATAATTAATTTTTCTTTATATTGTGATTCTAATTGAAAAAACCAAATTCTTTTTTCAGTATTTTCTTCATCATCAAAATCTTCTTGTAAATATTTATGATTTATTTTATATGGTCTATTTATTACATTTATTTCTCCTTTCATTTGTGAATGAGTTGGGGAGTATTCTGATTTATTTTGATTTATAACTTCTGGAACAGGTGTTTTATACTTAAAAGTTGAAGTATTTTCTAAAGGAAAATTTATTTCAGTAGATTCATAATTAGAATGTCTAGCTGGTATCCATGAATAACTTGAACTAGGTCTTTCTCTTAATGAAACAAATCTTATTAAAGTATTTCCATCAGGTTTTTCTATAATATCTTCGACTGTAGTTTGTTCTATATTTCTTGCTATTTGTGGATTTCTAATTTCAAATTCACTTGGTATGGTTATTTCATTCCATTTTAATCTTTTTGGAGTATAAGTTGTAGGTCTATCTGCATCTACTTGTAATAAAGTTGTTTCATCTTTAAGAGTTGGAGTCATAATAAATTTTGGATTTAAATGAGATGATAAAGGTCTGTAATATATTCTATATATTATTGCAAAATTCTTTGTATGTTTTTCGAATTCATTTCCTTGTAGATGAATGTCTAATATTAAAGAATTTAGAATATGAGGGTCTGTTAGATCTATTGAAAAATTTGGAGCACAGTTAAAATATATTGGTCCATTACATACATTTGTTTGAATCATAGATAGTAAAGAAGTTTTATATCTTTTGAGTCTAGTATCTCTTAAAATTAGATATATAGGAGCATCTACTCCTAGATGGAATAAAGGTTTTACAGCAATTTGTATTAAACCTATATGAATGTATCGATATTCTTTACTTAAATATTTTTGAATTGTATTATGATTTAATAATTGTATGGTTTGATATTCTTCTTGAATAGATATTGTTTCTTCATGAGTTTTAACTGATAAAGCAGTTTTGAAATCTAAAGGGCCAATTCTATAAATGTGTTCAATTTTTTCCTCTGGGATTGTCCAATCTGAATTGTTTATAGGCATATGATATTCATGACTTTGTACTACATTATCTTTCCTTGAATTAGATCATATTTTTAATTGTCTAAGAAATGCAGTCATGTTTAATATTTAATTAAATTTTTACTTAGACGGGAACAACCGAGCCTATGCCTGGAACATCCTATCCTGGACTTACCAACGGTCTGACAAAGCATCAAGTCTTACCAACGTTTTCAGTAAAAGTTTAATGAAATATGCAAACATATATGCATGAAATAGCCAAGTCAAAATAGAAGCGTAATTCAAATAAAGTAAATGTAAATGCAAAGTTTAAATATGCGTATGCTTTTTAAACAAGGGTGTGGCTCTGATACCACTTCTACCCACGACTTTGCAACTTGACATATGAGTTAGCAGTTTGCAAATATTATAGGGACTTGTAAAGTAAATAATGAAGCTTCCGCAACTTGACATATGAGTTAGCAGTTTGCCAATATTATAGGGACTTGTAAAGTAAATAATGAAACTTACGAGGATTTGAGTTTGCAAAACAACGGAAGCTTGAATTGAATGCAGTGGAAACTTGCCAAACTTTGACAAAATGATATAAAGGCTTTGAATTTCTGGTACAAGGATTTTGACTAACTATGAAAGAAAATAGGAGTGAGTATGAAAGAGATACAAGGGAATTTTTCTAAGAGTGCTTTGATAGTAATTCGCCGATGCCTGTCTTCTGAATCTTGAATCTATTTATAGAGACTCGGTTCTGCATTTCATCTTCATTTGAATTTCAATTTTGCTTTCATTTGTTGTGGCCGACATTCTTTTTCAAAAGTCGTTTGGATTTTGTCCACCGATGGGATCATCAAAAGGATCAAAAGCAGATTCTGATGATCCTGCTGGCTCCTCTATTTTGTCTTCTTCTTTTGGCTTTTGTAAATAATTCAGATATTCTTTCAGCATCTCGGGATTCTGCATGATTTGCTTTATTAAAAAGTTACTGGCTGTTTCTTCGGATGCCATTTCCGTCACTTTTTCTTTGTCTCTTTTTGGAGTGAGTGGAGTTGGTGTAGTGGTTGGAATAATTGTTGACTGTCTTGTCTCCTTTTGAGTAGTGGTAGTGGCTGTCCACTTTAATTTGTCTCCAGTGGTCAGGAATCTGATCACATTAGTTTGATCGCCAAATTCTTGATTGAATCCAGTCCACCATTTTATTTTGAATTCTCTTACCAATGACATTGGCAGAAGTTTTTCCAGTTCTTGATGAATTTTGAAACTCCAGCAAAATATCCATGGTACTTTGAATTCCATGTGGAATAAAATTGGTCTTGTGTACTCTTCCCCCTTTGCTCTTTTTAGATATGTTTGAAATCCCATTAGAACATTTGGAGGTAGAATTTCTGGTTGGGGTCCAAACCATTTCCACCAGTGATTGAACCAAATTGGGAATTCTTTACTGCAACTGTCTTTGAATGTGAAAAACCAGGAATGGTTGAATGGTCTAAAAAGGAAAGCACGATACCATGCCATTTTGTAATCTTGATATGTAAATCCATCTGGAATAAAGTTTACTGAAAAGGATTTTTTGGAATAAAGAGAAATCCATTCATTATGAGAACAAACTTTCTTTATAATACACTTAGAATGGCTAATAATGTTGGGATTCTTTTTATCTGGAATTGGGTAAATCTCTACAGATTGAGTATCTGTAAGGATCAATTCATAATAATCTAGATTTTTTGAAGGGTCATCTGGTTGCCAATAGCATTTTGGTGGAAAGATCCTTTGAGTAACTTGATGAAGAGTAGAGTATATGGGTATTTCTTGGAATCTGGTTAAAGTAATATGTTGAGTAAATGGCTTTGTGAAATAAGTATTTCCTTGAGATTTTTCTGGGGATTTTGCTAGTTGTTGAATGGGTCTAACTGGAGAAGTAATTGGAGTAGCAGCCTGACTATAAGTCAATGCTGGGAAATCTGATAAAAGTTGAAATCTATTTTGAGTTACAGGGGTAAGACTCATCTCATAATCCTGAGGAGTCTTTGGCCTGGAACTTCCTGCTTTTGAATCCATTTGCCTGCAAAATTAATAAACAACATCTTTAAGTTGGTCAGCTAATTGTCTGTTTTGTTCTTGATAATGTTGAATAAATTCGTTGTGAAGAAAATCTCCACTTCTGCTTAATCTCTGATGAGTAAGAAGTCGAATGGTGTTTTTCTGAATTTGTCTTTGTAGAATAAAGGCTCTTTCTTTTGGAGTAATGGTTGCATAGGGACTTTTGTGAACATAAATTTCATCATATTTAGGAATTTGGTAGGCTGAAATAAATTGTCTTCCATTCGGAGTCTGAATGGAATAGACATATCCTCTGGATAGAATCGATTTTTCTTTATTTTGAAGGCTGGGAGAATCTCGTTGAGTTCTCAAATAATTTGTATATTCACGATCATTTCTTTGAGCCATCATTGCTGGATCCATGTCCTTGTAGGAATTCTCTGGTTAGAAAATCTGGTAAAGAATTATTTTCTCCTTTGATAAATTCAATCTCAAAATCAAATACAGATAAAATAGCTTGCCATCTTGCAAATATTTGTTTTGAAACTATATTTTGAACATCCTTTTGTAAAATTTCTTTTGCAGATTTACAGTCTATCCTAATTAAAAATTTCTTATTATATAAATCATCTTGAAACTTTGATATGCACAAAACTATGGATAAAATTTCTTTTTTAATAGTTGAATAATTCTTTTGAGGGTCAGACCATGTTCCTGAATGAAATCTAACTAATTTTTCTTTTGAATTATCTAATCTTTGTTTTAGTATTCCACCATATCCTAATTCTGATGCATCTGTTTCAACTATCATGAATGCTTTAGGATGAGGTAAACATAAACATGGTAATGACTCTATTTTTTCTTTTAAATATTTTATTTTTTGTGTATGTTCATCTGTCCAAGGTTTTGGATTCTTCTTTAATCTATTAAATAATATAGAACATTCTTTTCTTAGATTTGGGAAGAAATCTGCTATATAATTTAAGCATCCTAAAAATCTTTGCAATTGATTTTTATCTTTTATCTCATTTGAAAATTTAGTAGCAAATTCTAAAGCTCTATTAATTGGTTTTATTGTTCCTTGATATATATTATGTTCTAAAAATCTTACTTTAGTTTGAAATAACTTCATTTTTGGAGCAGAAACAACTAATCCATTTTTCTTGACTACTCTTAGAAAAATTCCCTTGTATCTCTTTCATACTCACTCCTATTTTCTTTCATAGTTAGTCAAAATCCTTGTACCAGAAATTCAAAGCCTTTATATCATTTTGTCAAAGTTTGGCAAGTTGCCACTGCATTCAATTCAAGCTTCCGTTGTTTTGCAAACTCAAATCCTCGTAAGTTTCATTATTTACTTTACAAGTCCCTATAATATTGGCAAACTGCTAACTCATATGTCAAGTTGCAAAGTCCTGGGTAGAAGTGGTATCAGAGCCACACCCTTGTTTAAAAAGCATACGCATATTTAAACTTTGCATTTACATTTACTTTATTTGAATTACGCTTCTATTTTGACTTGGCTATTTCATGCATATATGTTTGCATATTTCATTAAACTTTTACTGAAAACGTTGGTAAGACTTGATGCTTTGTCAGACCGTTGGTAAGTCCAGGATAGGATGTTCCAGGCATAGGCTCGGTTGTTCCCGTCTAAGTAAAAATTTAATTAAATATTAAACATGACTGCATTTCTTAGACAATTAAAAATATGATCTAATTCAAGGAAAGATAATGTAGTACAAAGTCATGAATATCATATGCCTATAAACAATTCAGATTGGACAATCCCAGAGGAAAAAATTGAACACATTTATAGAATTGGCCCTTTAGATTTCAAAACTGCTTTATCAGTTAAAACTCATGAAGAAACAATATCTATTCAAGAAGAATATCAAACCATACAATTATTAAATCATAATACAATTCAAAAATATTTAAGTAAAGAATATCGATACATTCATATAGGTTTAATACAAATTGCTGTAAAACCTTTATTCCATCTAGGAGTAGATGCTCCTATATATCTAATTTTAAGAGATACTAGACTCAAAAGATATAAAACTTCTTTACTATCTATGATTCAAACAAATGTATGTAATGGACCAATATATTTTAACTGTGCTCCAAATTTTTCAATAGATCTAACAGACCCTCATATTCTAAATTCTTTAATATTAGACATTCATCTACAAGGAAATGAATTCGAAAAACATACAAAGAATTTTGCAATAATATATAGAATATATTACAGACCTTTATCATCTCATTTAAATCCAAAATTTATTATGACTCCAACTCTTAAAGATGAAACAACTTTATTACAAGTAGATGCAGATAGACCTACAACTTATACTCCAAAAAGATTAAAATGGAATGAAATAACCATACCAAGTGAATTTGAAATTAGAAATCCACAAATAGCAAGAAATATAGAACAAACTACAGTCGAAGATATTATAGAAAAACCTGATGGAAATACTTTAATAAGATTTGTTTCATTAAGAGAAAGACCTAGTTCAAGTTATTCATGGATACCAGCTAGACATTCTAATTATGAATCTACTGAAATAAATTTTCCTTTAGAAAATACTTCAACTTTTAAGTATAAAACACCTGTTCCAGAAGTTATAAATCAAAATAAATCAGAATACTCCCCAACTCATTCACAAATGAAAGGAGAAATAAATGTAATAAATAGACCATATAAAATAAATCATAAATATTTACAAGAAGATTTTGATGATGAAGAAAATACTGAAAAAAGAATTTGGTTTTTTCAATTAGAATCACAATATAAAGAAAAATTAATTATAGAATGGAAAATTGAAATAGAAAAACAAAAGTTTGACTTTCCCTTTTTCACATGGTTAACATTTTACACATCAAAATTAGGAATAACTGATGTATATGGTACACCTCAAATAAATGTTCAAACTAATTTATATAAAAAATGGAAACTAAAAGATGAACAAATTATAACCTCAATACACCCTCCATTACAAGAAGTAAAAGTTAATATAGGACAAGGAGAAATAATTGCATCACCCTTTAAGAAAGGAAGAGAAGCAGAATCAAGTACAAATAATTCAATAAATTTAGAAGATCTTAAAAAAGTGTATCAACAAAATAATTATACAAATCAAATTTTACATACAATATCTCAACATATGGAAGTATTAAATACAAAAATTGATACTCTAAAGAAACCAGATTTAAAATTCCCAAATGATATATCAGCACCTCATTTTCAACCTAGAAGTTTGACAAGAGAAAAAGAGCAAGATTTAGTACAAAATATTAATAGTCAAAAAATAAATAATACAGATAATTTATTAAATAAAATATCTAATGCATTACAAAATCTAACTACAGATTCTAAACCTTCAACTCCAAAAATAAACACATTAGACCAAATAATAAAAGAAAATTCTACTGAAGAATTAGAAGATTTATCAGAAGAATCAATAAAATCAGAAGAAGAAGAAGATATAATTTTACCTATAGAAGATCAATTTGAAGAAACAGAAGGAAATCAAATAAATAGAATAAAAAGAAAAAATTATAATAACAGCAGAAATAATTGGAAAATGGTAAGTTCAAAAAATTATTATCCTAAACCAAGCCCTCCGGATATTCAATATGAAGAAAGATCAAAATTTAGAACTACTAAATATGATGGAGATTCAATATATGAATGGAATATAGATGGAAAAGCTGAATATGAAATATTAAATAATTTGCAAGAAATGGGAATGGCTAGATTAGCCTACAAAATTAAAAATATTCAAGAAAGAAATATTGCAACATTATTAGTCTCAGGATTTACTGGACAATTAAAGAATTGGTGGGATAATGCCTTAACATTACAAGATAAATTATCAATACTAGATCATACTCAAGAAATAGAAGATGATCAAGGAAATATTCAAATACAATCAGATGCTGCAGAATTTCTAATAGTAACAATAGTAATGTATTTTATAGGAAATCCAAAAGAAGAATTAAATTCTAATAAAACATTTTTAACAAATTTAAGATGTCCAACTTTATCAGATTTTAGATGGTATAAAGATATGTTTTTAACAAATGTATTAAGAAGACCAGATTGTAATGCTTCATTCTGGAAAGAAAGATTCATAACTGGATTACCAAGTTTATTTTCACAAAGAATAATGGATAATTTACAAAAGGAAATGGGAACAGATGTAATTTCATTTGAAAACATTACTTTTGGACAATTATTTGCTTTTGTGAAAAAAGAAGGATTAATATTATGTTCAGAATTAAGATTACAAATAAAATATGGATCTAAAACAAAAGAAGTAGGATCATTTTGTGATGCTTTTGGAATTAAAAGAATTAAATCACCATCAGCATATAAGAAGAAAATTAAAAAATATAATAAGAAAATAAGATACAAAAACCCTAAGGAAAATGAACCAACTAAAAAGAGAAAATTTATTAAAAAGAAAATTGTTTGTTATAAATGTGGAAAAATAGGTCATAAAGCAAACAAATGTAAATTAAAAGAAAAAATTTCAGAAATCTGTGTAAACCAAGAAGAAATTAAAAATAAACTAATAAATTTATTAATAAATGGAAAAGATCAAAATTCTGAAGAAGATTATTATGATGATATTTCTAGTTCAGAAAGTGACGAAGATTGTAATTGTAATCCAAAATATATAAATGTTATTACTAAAAAAGAAGATAAAGAATTTTTATTAGATATAATAGAGAAAATAGAAGATCCAATAGCTAAAAAAGAATATTTAGAAAGATTAAAAAGCTTAATTATTCAAGAAGATAAAATGCCAAAGATAATAGAACCTTTTAGCATTTCGAAATTAATAGATAAATATCCAAATATAAATATAATGAAAAAAGAAACTACTAAAGATCTTCAAACAGAAATTAATAAACTTAAAATTCAAGTGAAACAATTACAACAAGAGATAATAGAATTAAAATTAAAAGATTTAGAAATGGAATCAAAATTAACATTAATAGACAACAACCAACCTTCAACTTCTAATATTAAAACAGACGAAATTTCAATATCAGAAAGTCCAGTAAAAGAAGATCAATATATAAATACCATAGAAAAAATGACTTTTCAAAAATGGTTTGCCTTAATAACAATCACAGTAGAAGACTTCAAAGAAACATTTGTAGCTCTAATAGACAGTGGAGCTGACACAAGTTGTATTAAAGAAGGAATAATTCCCACTAAATATTGCGAAAGAACAAAAGAAAAACTAATGGCAGCAAATGGAGAAGATTTAGAAGTGAAGTATAAATTTACAAAAGGATCAATATGTAATAATGAATATTGTATTAGACATAATTTCATAATTGTAAACAATATAAATCATGATGTTATATTGGGAACACCCTTTTTAATTCAAATATACCCATTTTTAATAAGTCATGAAGGAATTTCAGTAAACATAATGGGAAAAATTATTACCTTTAAATTCTTAACTCCTATAAGACAAAAGGAATTACAAATATTACAAACATCTTCAATATATAAAACCATAAACACTATTACTAGAGTACAACAACAAATAAACTATATTAAAGAAGAAAAATCTTATTTAAAAATTGAAGAACAATTAAATGATATTAAAATACAAAAAAGAATATTAGAATTAGAAGACTTATTTCAAAAAGAAATTTGTGCAGACATTCCTAATGCTTTTTGGGATAGAAAACAACATATGATAGAATTACCTTATGAAAAAGAAAGAGGAGTTCCAAGATTAGTAATAAATTATAAACCTTTAAACAAAGTTCTACAATGGATTAGATATCCTATTCCTAATAAGAAAGATTTGCTCAATAGATTATTTAATGCAAAAATCTTTTCAAAGTTTGATATGAAATCAGGATATTGGCAAATAATAATAAATCCAAAAGATAGATATAAAACAGCATTCACAACACCCTTTGGACATTATGAATGGAAAGTTATGCCATTTGGATTAAAAAATGCACCATCAGAATTTCAAAATATAATCATAAAAAAGTCGGTCTATTTTGAATAAATTCTCTGTATGATATTGAAATTGAATTTCATCTATTACTGAGTTTTTTTGGTTCAAACGTATGATTTTTACATGTTAATTGTCTTCAATGCTATGGAGGATTTTATTTGTAGAATTGGTTTAAAAAATAGTATTTGCTTTTACTGCCTCTCTCTACTTTCAAAGTGATTATTTGCTGTAATATAAAATCTTATCAATTTTCATCCCCTCACTTTTAAGATAGTTCTAATTTAGTACTTTTTTTATTGGTATGTAAAATGTTCATTTTTTATAGCCTAAGGTTATTAAAGGCACTAAAATAATCTCTGTCCTCAAACATGATTTTTTTAATATTAGTTTTGGTTAGAAGGGTGACATTGTTACCAAAATGTCAATTCAAGGCGGGCTAAGTGAGATTTCGAAGACCTCAAGGGAGCTAAGTGATGTTTCATAAAACCTTAGGGAGGTTTCTGAAATTATCCCTTGATTGTATTAGGGTAATGTAAGATTTATTTAATAACATATGGTTTGAATGTTGTGTATGATAATGAAGTTGGAATTATGGATAGAGGAGCGATACATTGGATTGGTTTATTTATAAATATAGTAAAATTGATGTGATCTATATTTTGTTTTTTAAAATTAATATGATTTAAGCATTTGACGGATAATATTAAGTGGTTTTAAAAAAAATTTTATTTTGATTTAGTGATAAGTAAATTTATTTAAATTAATGGAATATATATTATTTTTTAAAGTCGATAGGACAAAGAATTAAGTGGAGAATTACAATGAGAATGTTATAATTTGGGCGTTGTGTGATGAGATAAATTAATAATTTGGAATAACTTGATATTATAGGTTGGTAACATGTGTATTTATTAATTAAGTAGGATTTTTTTCGATGAGTGAAAATGATATTGATTTAATTATGAATGAATGTGATTGACATTGATGGAAGTTATATTTTTTTAATTAATAGTTTGAATAAGTGAGGGATAATATTAATTTTGAGAGTTGAGAGATTTTATATTAATAGTTTATTGATAAATGGATATTATTGAAAGTAAGGTGATGTGTATAAATTTTTTTATAAGAAATAGAAATTATCACATATGAAAATTATAGTGCTTAATTACAGTAATTTGCAATAAAATTTTTAAATATTTATTTTTTGATGTTTATGTTACACAAAGTTGAGGTGAAATTGCATTAATATATAGATATAGGTATATAACATTTTTTTAATATGTATGTGTGTGTGTGTGTGCATATTTAGTATTTTATTTGAGGTGATATAATGGTTTGACTTGTTTTGTGTTTATATTTTTTGTGGTTTAGTCTATTTGTTACATTTTTATTTTTTGTTTATTTATATATGCATATATATATATGGATATTTAATATTTTATTTGAGCTTGTATGATTGTTTAATATTGTTTTGGTCTTTATATCTTTTCTGGTTTTGTTTGTTTGTTATATTTGTGGCGTTCTTATTTGTGTTGTGATTCATGTGGGAATATGATTTTCATTTTGAGTTGCATCATGTATATTTTTGTCTATATATATAGAGGCGTGGTTTGGAATATTTTTACCTAAATTTGTGGTAGTTTGGCTATTTTTGTTATAGTTTTGGAGAAAAGTTTATCTTTTTTATTTTATTTTTTTAGTAGTATATTTTTGAATTTTTAAAATTTTTTAAGAGCATTGTTTTTTGGGTATATTGGAAGGATTTTGGAGAAGGGCATGTCTAGAAATCAATATATGAGTAGGGGAATTGATAATGTTGGACATTTTGTAAAGTTGGATAATGAGAGAAATTTAATAGTTAGTGAAAATATTCTAGTTTTCTTACAGTGAAGATAGACAATTTAGGGAAATATAATTGTTATGTATATATTTTCCTTCAATGTATATATTTTCTAGACAATCAATACTTTTTGTCTATACATATATATATATATATATATATATTGCAAAAAATTAATATATATATATATAAACGCACACAAAGAAAGCGCAAGGGTACATAAATTATCTAAATTTGCATAGCGAATGCCAAAAAAATTCTCATCTGCATCACGAAATTGAGGTTAGTAGCTACTGCAGCGGTACAACAAATAAAAGGACAAAATTGATGGTGAAATTACAAAGAAACCAGAACAAAAGGGCATAATCGAAATAATTGATAAAAGGAAAAATGAGAAAAGAAGCAACATCAGACAAAGCCATCCACAGGAGGGCCATATAATGCTAAAAGACAGGAAAGGCCAAACTTAGGCAAAGAATCACATTGAAACCGAGACAATTCACTCTAGGTGGAGCCTCGACGCTCTATGTAGTTTAAGATTAGATTTTTCGCAATTCAGTACAATCGGCCAATTTTTCACTAAATGGCTAAATAGCGCATGAGTGTGGGCAAAAAAGACAAAAAAAAAGACCACATGTGTGTGTACGTGCGTATAAAAGCACAAAAATAGGACAAATCCAATTTCTAAAGTTTTATTCTTTTAAAAAAATGAAAACAAAAACTACTAGAAATTATGAAAAGATGAAAGAACCATTGATGTATTTAGTATTCTATTTATTTGTTTTATTTTACTCATAAGAGATATATATGTATTGATTTATCAGCTTGGAGCATGTGTTAAGAGCTACAGCCCTGCTTGGCAAATGAGTTTTTAGCCAAAATTTTCTTTTATAAATTTTTTCACAACTTTAGTTACAATAATTTCAAAAAAGTTCTACAAATTTTTAAACTACACATTTCAAAATATCAAAAAATACACAAACTTTTCTTTCCTTTCTTTTTCTTTCTCTCCGACCTCAACCCACCACCATCTCCGTTGTCGCTAAGTGTCGGCTGTCGACTTCTTCACTGACGCCAACGTCTCTTTTCTTCCTTTTCTTCATCTCCTCTCTCCTTCCTCTCTCCTCCACCTCTGCTCCTCCCCTCTCCCTCTCTCTTCCCCACCACCCCATCTCCCTTTCCTCCTTTTGCCATCCTCTCCCCCCCCAACGCGACCTGGTCACCAAGAGATTATAATATATATGTTTTCTCAATAATGTGTTTTTCCTTGAGAGCAGATTATAATTGTGGTTTGAAATTGGAGTAGCAACTTCTCTTCAATTGGCACGGACATAGTACCTGAATCATCATATGAGAAAGCGTCAAAGTTATAGTTTTGGAACAAGTTGTGATCATGTGGATTCCAAAGGGACAAAATCAACCCGATCCTCAACTAATAGGGAAAGACTAAATAATGCAATTAGAAAAATTGGCCGTTTCATCGCTCACTACATGAAATATAAGCATACTAGACATGAGAAGTGTCATGGGCTGTTTAAATTCCTATATGCTAACACGCCGTGCAGTACTAGCGATCATTCAAGACTTAAGTTATGAATAGATTGTTAGTTCATCTTTACGTCTAAGTGCGTGGAAATGTGTGGAAGTTAAAGTAGTAAATAAAGAAGGAAAACTTTTATTACTCTTATAAACATTTGTACAAGATGATTTATAAATAAGGGGATTTAGTCTATATTTAGCTTATTTATAGGCAAGTCAAGAAAACTATATAAGTTTCTAGAGAATTCTACACTAAGTTCTCTTTAGAACTTTCTATATAAAATAACTCTTATGTACATAACTCTAAATCATTTCACAAGAATCTTGAACAATCTAGAACATTCCGAGAACCTTTAGGGTTTGCTACTTACTTCTATTAACGTCTGGTATAGCCTCTATACCCAAGCCTCAAAGATTTGCTACTTATTTAGGGAATTGAGGTGTGCGTCTACTAAAGGAATCGATTTTTCTACTGGAACACTATGTACAGTAGTGTATGGCTGATCGGATAGACACGGATATGCACTATTGCATGCGAACAGAGTGCAATCCGTGTCATTCTCCCTCATTCAAATAAGGTATCGCTCCGATGCCTTAGCTAATTTTTATTTTTGTATGAAGTTCTCGAATTGTCACAACTTCTCAGTCGATTTCCAACTTATCTCCAATTTCAGTAGTTCACGCCATCGCATCAAGTATCCTTTGATGGTGAACAATTCTTGTACCAGACGGTACAGTTAGCCACGATTTCTTTAGCAACCTTGTCATACTCGTTGTTCATGCCCGCAGGTGCTCTTGTTAACAAGTTCTTTGATGGATCGTATGGATTTTGATAGAACGGATTGAGTAAATTGACATGAAAGATTGGGTAAAGTTGGAATAGTGTTTCGAATAACTCCATCTTATATGCTACTTTTTCTACATTCTAGAGTACAGTGAACGGCCTTTCATATAATCGCATTAGACCCTTATACACACCACCAATACGTCTGCGTTGGTAAAGTTAATCAACACTTGGTCCACCTCTTCAAACTCAAAGAATGTGCATTTACAATCGGCCTATTTCTACATCCGCTACTGGACCTTTTTCAGGTACAGTTTGACCATTTCTGCTTGTTCTTGCCAGTCATTAGCAAATCAATACGCGAAAAGACTCGCACCCTTATAGCCACAACAATGTCCTTCCAGATTGTCGGTCAAAATCCAAACACGATCTCAAACGGACTCTTATCAATATTTGCGTTCCTTTACAAATTGAAAGAAAATTATACAACATCAAGCAACTTTGTCCAATCTCTTTGATTTACAGTCACATAGTACCAAAAATAGACCTCTAACACATAGTTCATCCGTTTTGTCTGTCCGTTTATTTATGGGCGCATCGTCATTAATATATTGAACCCCGAACCAAGCAAACGAAATAGTTCCATCCAGAATTTGCCTATGAACCGTGAATTGCGGTCACTCATAATAATTACTGGTAAGTCCCAATACTTAACCATATAACTCATAAAAAGTTTGACTGTCACTTTCGCTATACAATCCTTTAAGATGAGAATGAACATAGCATATTTAAACAATCGGTCCACAACAACGAATATACTCATGCATCTCTATGATTTTGGCAACTGAATGATGAATTCCATAGATACGTTCTCCCAAACACTTTTCGATATTTGCAATAGTTGCAGAAGTTCAGTAGATGATTCGTTCTCTACCTTGTCTTATTGGCACACAAGATAAGTCCACACATATTTATTAACGTCGTTCCTTAAATTCAATAAATAATACTATTTACGTATGAGAAATAATGTGTGATGTGTGTCGAGATAATCAGCATATCGATTGTCATGAAATTTCTTGAAAATGTCTCCTTTCAATTGTTTTCAATCTGTCACGTAGATGCATTGGTCTTTGGCATAAAGGATCCCATTTTAAGCCAAAATCATTTTATTTTTTTCTCATCGGCAAGTTCTTTGAGCGATTGAACTCGTTTATTGTTTGTAACCTTTTCTTGATGTGCTCCAAAAGTAGCCCCTTGATAATATAAACGGGTGCGACGATGTTCTTGTGAGTAAGAGCGTCGATCACGACGTTCGTCTTGTTTGAATTATATTCGAATTCACACTTGAATTTCGTCAAGTAATTTAGCCATTGTACATACTTACTTGAGAATTTTTTCTGCGATTGATGGTAACTCACCGTCCTGTTGTCCATTTTAATTTTAAATGCACGACCACTAACATTTTTTTTCGTAGACCAACCACCATTTCTCAACATCATTAAACTTATGACTTTCATAAGTAATAAGATAATTTTCTTGCATCAAAACCCCTCCAACAATGAAATTGGATATGTCGGTGTACATTTCAAACGGCTTGACAAAATTGGACAGTGTCAATACCGATTTCTTCATTACCGCATCCTTTAAGGTCTCAAATACTGCCTGACATTCGAACATCCAACTCCACGTCTTACCTTTGCGCAGCAGGTAAGTTAACGAAATAGCAATGGCCGAATATCCAGCAATGAACCATCGGTAGTAATCTACCAACCCAATGAACGACCTCAATTTCATGGTGATATTGGTATTTTTGACTCCACAATTGCTTTAGTTTTCTAAGGGTTATACGAATCCTTCTATCTCCCACAATATCCCAAAAAGGAGATTTCACGTAGGTCAAATTCGCATTTCTCCTTCCTTACATGCAGGTTGTTAGTTCTCAAGATAGCAAACATTTGTTTCAAGTACTCAACATGTTCTTTCATGCTGCTGCTATAAATGACGATGTTGTCGAAATAAACTACGATGAATTTGCCTAAGAATTCCTTCAGTACTTCTTACATAAGCATGCAAAATGTGATTTAGAAGTTTGTTAGTTCGAACAACATCGCGTTGAACTCGTACGATCCATACCTCATGGTAATTGCCATTTTGACATATTCTCTCGTCTTAATCCTTACTTGGTAATATCCCTTGCATAGGTCAAATTTAGACAGAATTTTTCAAACAAATTTGCTATGAGAGGTACGAAATATTTGTTTTTCACTGTTATTTTGTTGAGCGTCCGATAATCGTTACACATACGTAAGATAACATCTTCTTGTGTTGAAAAAGAACCGGCGCACCAAAGAGGCTTTTGGAGGGAGTTATGAATTTGAACTATAAAAGTTTCCTAAGTTGCTTTTTTAATTCTTCTAATTTTTCAGACAATATGCGGTACAGCGGTTGGAAGACTGGTTTCATGCCCTCCACCAGCTATATCGTGTAATCCACGACACGCTTTGGAGAAAATTTTTTTAATAAATTTTCAAGCAGTACATCTTTAAATTTCGCTAGAACCTTTTCAATTTCATGCTAAATTGGCACCGATTGTTTAGACTCGCACGTCGGCAGGTTTTTTTTTCTCTTATGATGGTCACAAACATCGACTTATCCTTTTGCAATCCCTTATCAAGTTGACGGAGGTTTAGTATGCATGATTTGTCCCATTGTGTAATAAATATAGTATTTTTATACGATACTATAATCGGCCTCAAATAATTGATGAAGCGCATACAAAAGAATATCTTATAGTTGTCTATCGAAATGACGGAGAAATTGGTCAGACCTGTTCATTGGCCTAAACTCACAGGTACTCTTTGGTCTCTTCCATAAGTTGCCTCTATTCACCATTTACACCATTGAAGTGCTCCGACGCCGATACCCACGTAAGCTCTATTCTACGTGCGATGTCTTGACTTATGTAATTGAGATTCGCTTCTATGTCTAATTGTGATATAACTTGGTGTTCGTTAATATTGGTATTTACATACATGCGATCTCTATCTATTCTAGCCTGCATCAACTCAAGGAATCAGGTACACGTGAGTTTTCATTTTTTTGTCGGGCCTATCACTTGTACGACCGCTGTTAGGTTGCCACGACTCGAACAATCACGAGTGTTATGTTCTTTACTCTTGCAGATATAGCACATTTCAAAATTCTTTTCCGACTTATAATCGCTGGAATTTTTTTCTTCTACTGTTTGTTTTTGTTGGTCTTCCCCGATTTGTTTCGGTTTGTCAGCTCCAATCTTTTCGTTGCCCGACTTCTTGCCTTTGTCTTTTGTTGGTTTCTTCCATTAAAACTTGATAAGTTTTTGGGCAACTTTCATTATTTGTGAAATATTTTGGTGATCCTTGTTGTTCACGCGTTGTGTAACCCACGGTTGAAGGCCGTCAAAAAATGTAAACAACGTGTCTTCGGGTACTATGTTGGGAGTCTCTAACAACAATATACTCCTTTATGTACCCATTTTTGTGCAGAAGATGATGGAACTTAACCTGTACCTCATATTCGGCATTGGTTGGTTCAAATTCGATCTTAATTTTGGCATTGAGCACATTTCACATGGTGATGCGGTCTTTCTTACGATAACTATCATTACACTTCTGTCTCTACCATATCAACACAGAATATTTAAAATACAGCGGAACAGTCCTAAGATTAGCATTGTCTCTTACAATGCCAAAGACCTCGTAATATCATTCGATCTCATAGAGAAAGTTCTCAATTTCTCATGCTTTCTTTGCTCCTCCCCCGGCTTCCAAACGTGGAAGCTCTATTGTTGGTGTAGTCACAGTCACACCTGCTATCCCTTATACCTGCAATCCATCAATCTCGGTCTTCAACCTCGCAAGTTCTACCTGAACAGTTGACGATTCTCCCCCAAACATCCTAACACCTTATGTTAGTTGGGTCGTGCACGTCTCCAACTCTCCCTTGAGTTGAAGGACTTTTTAAGGAGTATATAAAACTAAATTCTCTATAGAACTTTCTATATAAAACAACTTTTATTTACAAACCTCAAAACCATTTCATAAGACTCTTGAACAACTTAGAATGTTCCAAAAAACTCTAGGATTTGCTACATACTTCTTGCAACGTTTGGTATAACCTCCATGCCTTAGACAAGCCTCCAAAGTTTGCCACTTACTTGGAGGATTGAGGTGTGAATTTACTAACGGTCATAATTTTTTTGCTAAGACACTATGTACAATAGTGCATAGCTGATCGGCCAACGATGGACATGCACTATCGCACGTGGATAGAGTGCAATCCATGTCAGAATGATGCTAAGTATGATATAATTACCGGACATATTGAAGTTGAAAGCAACTATGTACTTGTTGCAAGACAGAAACAAGGGGCAGCGTATTGCATTTGCTCGATATAATGTATCTCAAAGATATACCTACATTGAATTGATAATGGAGAAACTTGAACGTAGCGCACCACCACAGTGATTGTTCTAGGATAACTCCGAGGAATTTTTCAAATGGTCTAAGTACTATATTCGTGCCGATTGAAGGGAGGTTGCAACTCTAGTTTCGGACCACAATTATAATCTACTCTTAAGGGGCACATAATGAATTGGCCTACTAGTAAAGGAATTGTCAATGTTAGATATCTCTATTGTTTCACGTAATTGATAGACTATGAACGATATATAATAACCCTCAAAATATGTTTTATTTTTCCTTCATGCCTATTGTTTTGTGTTGTCAAACTTGTGCTAGCTATCATTTTCTATTTATTTGTTAGTTAGAGTTTACCAAACAAGTGAACGTATTAATGGAATAGATAGATGGCAGGAATTGGAATTTAGTGTCGAATGATTAATTAGTTACTGCTCACCCATTTTAAATTGATATTATAGGAGACTAGAATAAGCATAGCTTGGGTCTGCTTCGTATATTATAAATTAGATGTCCCAATTAAAGAAGATGAAACATATACCAATACATTTTATCTCTTCAGAGTACATGACTTGTTGACAAAAAAAAAGTCCAAAAAAAGAACATGCGCAGGCTCATAAATTGGACTTATTCAAAAAAAAAAAAAAAGGAGCCCAAAAGAGAACATGCGCAAACTCATAAGTTGGACTTATTGAAAAAAAAGGAGCCCAAAATATGCGCAGGCTCATTAATTGAACCTCTTAAAAAAAAAAAAGAGCCCAAAAAGAGAACATGTGCAGGCTCTTAAATTAGAAGACCGTATAAGAGTTTGAATACAATTTGATGTCTTTTTGTATTTTTTTAGTATCTTGACATGATTACTGCTCCTCAACTCATGTATGGACTGTTCTATGAATTGGACACATTGCCCATTACATACTAATGTTAATCGGCAACTTCAAATGGTGGGGGAACATGCCAAAGTATCAGAGTGCCTAATGCACTATAGATTCGAAAATCTGTTCAAGTGTTTCACAACCTTGTTAAAATTGAAGTGACCACTCCTATCAATTATTGGAGTCACTGTTGTTATAGCTTTATACGAGGCAGTGTCCTCAGAGACTTGCATCTCCATTTATTGACAGCCTATTTTCTCAGCAAATCACGTGGAAAGGGCTTATTCGATGCACCGTATCCAATTTCCCTATGTGACCATTGTAGTATTATTGGTTTGCTAGTAGCACTATGCGTTTGGTTTTTTTTTTAAACATATATAATTGATCAAAATATATAGTTGTTGACTATATTCACCCGGCCTTTATATGTGGTTTCAATTCCATTATTTTGTAAGTCCATGAAATCGTTATCTAGTCCATCTTTTGATCAAGTATAGTCCATTTGTTTGGCACTCTTTGGGGGATGTTCGACTAAGGCCAAGCAAAGTAGGAGAAAGCCCTACAATTGTAATTTATAACTGAACAACACTTTACTTGCTACTCACAATTTCCTTGTAGAATGTAGGGGATATGGATTGAAATGACAGTAGCAGTGACATAGGGAGTTAGACCAGGACATGAACATCTGATGATGATGAAGACGACTTGATCGTTGCATTGGGAGCGGAGATGATACTGTGCCATCTAGATGTAGAAAGATATGGAGGGCCAAAGTTGAAAATTCCTCGCCATGATGGATCATTAACAGCCTGCCAATGGGTAGAGGAATTGATAAATGATCACTATAAATGTATAATAGAGAATTGTCGTCCTCCTATGTGACATACTTAACCAAAATAACTACATATTTCAGAACTACCAAAAATGTGTTGAAATTGAGGATGCACCGGCCATGGCTTTGGTAATGATTAGTCACAGTACATGACAGCGAGTATTGATAGAATAGTTCAACAGATCAATTCAGATAATTAACTGAAATAGCAGGGAAGTTCTAAGGGGACTTTGTATATTTGCATCAAGAATAATTTACCCGTGTGACTATGATAAAGTGTATCCACGAATTGAGAACTCCACACAATGCCTCCCATGGTTCAAGGTGAGTCCATGCAATAATAGAAAATATCAAAATAGACCAATGGCATGTATGTAAAGATTAACGATCATTTTTAAGCACTGCAAGATGCTATAGACGCAATTGATGGCATCTATATCCCTATGTATCCCCTAGTGGGACAACAAATGGCCTATACCAATCACCACAATAATCAGTTGCAAAATCATTTGGCTATCGTGATTTCGACATGTGCTTCATATATATATATATATATATATATATATATGTTGGGAAGGAAGGAAGTGTATATGATGCATGAGTATTGGAGGATGCTCTATTGCACTCGTCAGATTTTCCAATGCCACCGGAAAGTGAAATGTTACATTTACATCGTTACTTTCAGCTACTTCTACTTTAGTTGATGCTAAGGGCATAAAGTGTTATCACTAACGTAGCCGAATTATTTTTTGGCAAGTATCACCTGGTCGATGCTGCATACAAGAATGTTCCCAAGTTTCTACCTTCGCACAAGAACTTTGGCCAACGGGGGCTCGAGAAGAAATTGTTTAATATGCATCGCTCAGAGTTTAGAAATATTATTGAGCGAACCTTTGGAGTATTGAAGAAGAGATTTTCATTCTTTAGGGGACTGATTCCCAATTTTCACATGACTATTCAAGTGTTGTTATTACTTGTTGTGCACTGCATAACTTTCTTAGGATGAACCAATCAGGCGACTCTCGTTTTCAATTTTATGAGCAAAAGAATGTTGGGTTGGAGCATGAAGATAGAGGCGCCACAATGGCAACATTTAGCCATTAAATGCTTCTTGAGCTGAGATTGCGGCATGAAAAGCAAGGTAAGATGCAATTGCGAGTGAAATGTATGAAACATAGCATAGGAGTAGGCGTTAACAAGTCATGACTTTTTTTTCACGCAGAAACACCAATGTGTAGTCTACTCCCTTTCATAGCAGTTTGCGGTTCCTAAATGGGGTGCAATATATACTATGAAGAGCTTCTTCTTAGTAGGAATTATAGCCAATCACAAGTGTACTGTGCCTAGAATTTGCACTATGTCAATTTTCGTTTAGTGGTGGTGTACTAATTTCCCCAAAATTTTTGTAAGTTGGCTGTTTGAACCCATATGCATGGCATTTCCACCTAACATGCATGTGCTAGTCAACTTAATTGTCTTGCTGACTAGGTCCCAAGGGTCAACACGTAATTGAATAAGTATTTATGCTGTAGACACCAAATTTTTGTCAATTTTAATATTTTTTCAAGATTTTTCTATTTAATGAATTATTTATTTTCTAGCATTTTAATGTGTAATTTTCTCATTTTTACAGGTTTATTTTAGGGAAAGAAAAAAAAAAGAAAAAAAAACAAACAAAAGAAAAAAAAAGCAAAATAGGAAAAAAAAAAAGGAAAAAAGGAGAAAATCAAGAAATCAAATCATCCTAATCATTTTTTTTCCCCATCAAATACATTTAACCCATTTCACACTCAATTGCCAGGGACCTTTCTTTTCATCTGCAGAAGCCATCATTTGAAAGAAAAAAAATCCTACACACAAGCTCCATTTTTTGCTACAAGACTCTCTTGGCTCTCTCTTGAAAAAAAAGGAGGAGGAGGAAAAAAAAACATAAAAAAAATAAAAGGGAGGCTCTCGGCTCTCTCTCTCTGGCTGGACCGAAAAGAAGAAGAAAAACTACTCTCTCCCTCTCGGCTCTCCTATCTCCCAAATTTTTTCCAACACATAACTTGAAACATCAAAAGAGAGGCAGCAACCAGTTGGATAATTGGAGCTTTGCATCAGGAACTTCAATCAAGTAATTGGCATCTACATTGAGGTAATTTTTTTAGTTTTGTTTAGCACATTAAATCCATCCTTCATTGTCTAGTTTTCTTTTGCTTTTGCTGGTTTCCTTGGTTGTTGGGTTGCTGAAATTTGGGAATGGCATAACTAGATTAGGGAGAAAGGAAATACGGTTGGTGTATGCATTACTTGTGTTTGATAAAATGCCAAAATAAAAAAATAAATGAATTTTAGGGACTGTTTTGCCTTAATGTAGTCTCTTGTTGTTGTGTTCTTGTTAACTAAGATCATAGTTGTATTGTAGAGGTTATAAGGAGTATTGTAGTATAAATTTTGTGATTTTTAGTGGTGATTATAGTGCTTTTAAAAATGAAAAATTGGGCTGTTTTTTTGCATTTTGACCACTTTTGGGTCATCTTTTGTAAAAACTAACTCCGGAATGGGATTCTACACGAAAAATGGAGTGAGGGGGTGTATTTTGGTGAAATTTTGTGATCGGAAAAATGGCCGGCAACCGGCGGTGGCGGCGCCGGCAGCCGCCATGTCAGCCATGGTTGGCGGTGGCGGAGGGCTTCAGCCGGTCAGGCAAGAAGAAGAAGAACCGGAAGGGTGGAAGAAGAAGAAAAAAAAAGAAAGGAAAGAAAAGAAAGGAAAAAATGGTTTGGGCTAATGTTTTATCTTCGGTTGGGCCAAGAGTTAGTTTTGGTTGGGTTTTGGAAATGGGTTTTGGTTTATTTTTTTTGGGTTTCTGTTGGGTTAAGAGATTGGAGCCCATATGTTTTGGTTGGGTTTGAGTGATAAAAGATGGGACGGCCTGTGTGTTTTGGATTGGGCTTTCGGCTGGGCTTAGGTAGTCTCCAGCCCAAAGAAATAAAAATGATGGCCCAGTGGCCCTTTTCCTTGCCCAAATCAGAAACCGAAAGTTGCACTTTAACCCCTGATCTTTGGAGTAGTTTCACTGTAGCCCAGAACATTTTAAATTTCTTTCATGTAGGTCCTTAAGTTAATTGCATTTTGGCCCCTAAACTTTATCTTTTATCTAATTTTGGTCCCCTAAACGTTGGGAAAATTATATTTCTATCCCCAAAAGTTTTTCAATTTTGTAATTCAGTCTCTAATGAATTTTGACTCTCTTTTATTATGATTGTTTCTTTTCTTTAATAGCTAATTATGTTACTTCTGAGTATATTTAACTTGTAATTTTTAGATGTTCTTAAATTTCTTTGCGTTTGACATGTTAATGTGAATTTAGTATTTTAACATTATTATTATTTTCAATTAAAGTGGTGCCATGATTCTTTTGTTCATTGTGAGTATAATTAGGACAATTTGACTCCATTTAGTCACCACTTCAAACGGGAGGTACTCCTATTTTATTATTTCAATGTCAATTACGCGCTCTTATGTGCTCCTATGTGTTCCTATGTGTTTATATATTTTTATATGCTTTATTTATTTGATTTAAATATTCATTCAAATTTTCTTATATATGTTTTAGTTAGTTTTTATAATGATTCGAGAGGTATTTAAATACCTCAAAAATGTAATAGATAGGATAATTAGATTTGTTTTATTATATTTTCCCTCCTAGATTGTAGTTAGGCGCTCCCCGATGTAATAGATAGGATGCGTGTTTATGTAGCTTATGTGTTATGTGTTTTATCCGCTTTTCTTAGGATTTTGGCATCTAGATATTATGCTTACGTGTTATGTGTTACATGCTCTTATGTGTTTGTTTTAATTTATGCTTTATTTGCTTCACTATGAATTGTTAATGCATGACGTCACCACACTAGTCCAACGCTAGTTGTGGCTTCTCTCTCCGCTTACTTGCTAGTCCAATGCTAGTAAGGATTTTTAGAAATGGGTTAGTCCAACGCTAGACCCTTTAGGCCGTCTTGCGTTAGATTCATCTTTGTGTGTCATTCACTACATTTTCATGCATATTTTTATTTTTAGGATCTTTTCTCATTTGCATGATATTCCCTATTATATTATCCCCTACCCTCTATAGGCACTAATCATGTCATTTAGAATTGCATCTCATTTAAGTTAGTTCATTTGCTCGTTCATGTTAGGATAATTGTTTTTCAAACATGGGAAATGGGCGATTATAACTTTTTAGTTTAAATACCCTATTAATCCATGTATAAGAAAATTATGTCACGAATTTTTTCGCCTCCCGTACCCTTTATGTTGCATTTCCTTTTTTCTTTGATCATTTATATATATGTATATAATTTAATTTAATTTATTTTATTTTATTTTATTTTATTTTATTTTTCATCATTTGCATCCTCGTGACACCTTCAAGGATTCATTTTGGCCTTCGCAATAAATGTGATTGGTTCAATTAAACCCTTGAATGAACATTTTGTCCCTTTCGATATTTTATTTTTGCATTCATGTAGAAAACATTCAAATATGATAAAATTAAGGGTTAGATTAGGAAAATTTTGGGCTAAATCTCGCAACTAACTTAGATTAGGTTGAAAGGGTACCTTAGGTTTGAGTTAATCGAACCTTTGCCTTCCCTTTCTTCAACCGTGACTCCTGAATCCATTTTCTCTTGTTTTTCAAAGACCTGGAGTTGTCGAAAAGGGTTTTATTTTATTTTATTTAAATACACTTTTTGGGTGACTTGGTACACCAAAACTCAATACCAAGTGGCGACTCTTTTTTAAAAAAAAAAAACCCTTTTTGACTAAATTTTGGATCCAAATCGTCGCATTTTTCAAAGTCCCATTCTAGGTCCTTTTTCATTTATTATTAATAAATCACATTCTTTATAAACACTTTCTTTTCCATCGCGAAAAATGGGGCGTGACATATGCTGTCCAAACAGTTATTTGGAATAAATAGCTACCAACCAAATGGTTATTTGCTATTTTGAACTTGCACAAAAGTGTACAAATAATTATAGGGAAAAAGCATGAATCCAAACACTTTCTCTGTCAATTCTCAAAATTTTAATAAACCGGCCACTTTGCTTCTCAACATACACTTTAAAACTCTTAAAAATATCACAAACATTGGATTTTTTCTTTATAAAATATACCCAAGTTTTCTTGCTAAAATTATCAATGAAGGTAATAAAATATTACTACTACAATTGGAAGGCATATTAACTGAACATAAGTCCAAATGTATTAGTTCCAATGATTGACCAGCCCTCCAAACCTTGCCTTTAGAAAAAGAATCTCTGTGTTTCTTTCTCAAAATGAAAGATACATAGGAAAAAAATCAATAGAAGGCGGCCTATATACCATATTCTTCCTAGCAAGAAACTCAAATTTCAAAAATTCAAGTGATCCAAATGCATGTGTCACAAGTAAATATCATCAATACGACAGAACTTAAGCAAGGTAAACTATGACAATTAAATGATATGGGTCATAAACAACTGGTGTTCATGAATACCTTTACTATTAGTCCCAGATGATCATCACTAATAGTACCAATGCCATATTTAAACCATAAATAATATTCCTTTTCGAAAAGCTGCCCAAAACTTAGCAAATTATGATAAAGGTTCAACGCATAGAAAACATCAGAGGAAAAATTAGATTTACCATTCTTCAAAGTAATTATAAATTTTCCCTTCCCAAGCATAGGCACTCTTTCATTATTACCAAATGTAACCAATGATCTAAAAGACTCAACGAAATTAGCAAATATATTTTTATCACCACACATATGATTATTGCATCTAGAATTTAAAACTCAATTTTTCTCTTTATTTTCTTCCATCCCTAAGTCAGAAAATAAAATGATTACATCTTTTTCGCCATTATTCTCTACCATATTAGCATGTCCGCCTCTATTGTTAGAATTGTACTAACACTCATTTTTATAATGATCAATTTTTTTCCATTTATGGCACTGAATATTATATCTGCAAGAATTATTATTATTTTCTAGCTCACTATTAGGATTATTGTTACCTCTCTGTTGGTAAAAATTACCTTGGTCTCGACCTCTGAAATTGCCTCTGCTATGGCCTCGTTCTCTTCCTCTAAAGTTTTAATTTCATTGATTTGATGCTCTGTCTTTTTTCTTGGATTCATTTATCTACACTTGCAATGGCTTCTCCATGGTTTTTTTTTTCTGCATCATCTTCTAGCTGCCCATCAATTCTCTCTTATGAAGAATCAACGAAGCCTGCAGTTCTTCAATGGTCATAATTGATAGATCTTTTGTCTCCTAAATCACAGCCACCATACAATCGAATTTCATGGGTAAATTATTGAGAGTTTTTTCTATTAGCACCTCATCGCTGAGATCATAACCAATGAGCTCCATCTCATTTTTTATGTCAATCAACCTGGAAAACTATGATTCAATGGTTGCTAATTTTTCCATGGTGATCAACTCAAATTTCCTCTTCAACATCAGCAAATTATTTTTCTAAACTCTGTCAACTCCTTTGTATGTTTTCTCCAAAATATCCCATGCCTATTTTGCAGTCTTGGCATTAGCATTTTTACAAAAAATTGAAGCATCAATTGCCTGGTGGATTTGAGACAATATCATACTTCCTTTCATCTTGACGTTTGCATCTTCATCTATAGCAATTTCTTATTGAACAAATTAAAGCAAATTACATGCATCAAGATAGGTTTCCATCTGAGTTTTCCCCGTGAGTTTTGGTACTACGCAAGTGATATTAGTTGGCATAATTGATGTAGTTGGCACAAACATGTCTTCTAATAAACCTAACTTTGGATACCAAGATGTAGGCCCCCAAAATAATATTTAATCAAACAACTCAATATAAGCCGCAAGGCTTTCTCGATTTTGTGAATGAAACTACAAAAGACGAATTACTTCTCGAGACCAAAAGACAAACGAAGAAACGGAACTAGGGGGCCTCTTTATTATTTGAATGTTTTCTCTCACACTTTTACATGCAAATTGGAGAGGTCTTTATATAGGCCTTCCACTGACAAAAACTACTAAAAATAAGCTAGTAATCCAAAACTAAAACTAAATAACAAAACACTAGTTTCCTAAACTAATAAACTAATCCTAAAAAGACTTTGGTTTATATTCCTACATCTATGGACTGTAATATCTTTTGAACTTGAAGAATGAAGAGCACAACTTGATAATAAAATATCCATATTATTAGTTAGGTTTACAAGTCATTTTACGCTAGGCAATGGGAAAAATAAATTTATTTTACACTAGGTGATATATAAGTAGAAAATTTTGGTAGATCTTTTTAGGCACACATTTAAATAGAGAGAAAGTCGTGTGGAAAAATGAAGTGCAAGAAAGTGAGGTATAGGAAAAAGAACATCTTTTTCCCGAACATATTTGGTTATCAAGAAAAAAATTCTGCGAGAAAATAGGGAGTTTGTGATAGGTAGTGATAGTTATTAAAGTTTTTGTGTCTAATCAACCATCTTTCTTCAAAATTTTGCAATTTTTGTAGGACACAAAATGCAAGAAAATGAAGAAAATTATAGAAAAAATTTATAAATTTCCTGCTAAACAAACATACACAAAAGAAATAATAACTAATTTTGCCTCATGCTTTTCTGTGCAAACAAACACCAACTTAAAAGAAAATTGAAAAAGGCAATTCACTTCTAGCTGAAATAAATAAATCTTGAATGAAAAACCTCTATCCAAAATGTGAATCTAATAATGCCCTTCTAAGGGATGAAAAAGATTTTAGCCTATCCTTATTTGTAAGTGATCTAACAAATTAACGAAAAATATTTTTTTCTAAAAAAGAAATCCAATTATTAAAAACAGCTCTTTGGAAACTAAAAATTGGGGCTTAAAAGCAACAAGATATAGTTTGTCTAAGATAAAATTTTTTTTGGATCAAGTGTAGTTTAATTTGATATTGAAGTTTCGTGTTTATGGTCACCAGAATGAACACTAATATTTTTTCTAACAAAGAAATTCAACTCACGATTTTCTTAAGGTTTTAACTAATGCTTGTTGCAAAGAGCAACTTTATTTTCTTCCTTGCCCTTTTCTTTTTATCTATTTGGAATGTTATTTGTTGTCTAAAAAGTTTGTCCAAATGAAATAAATAAAGGTACTATTTTATTATTGCAATCAATATGGCAAAATTTATTGCTATCTATTCCATATCTAAATTTACATCAAAATTTTACCATGTTGGTTTATATAAAGTCAGCACTATATTGTCTTTCCTCCATCTCTATTCGAAAATACCTATATAGTTGTGCAAAACTCGATCTAAGGATACTACCAGTTCATCCCTTTTCTTTTGATTTTTTTTTCAGCAAGTGAAGTGTCAAATTTTTGAAAATGGAAAGGGAAAAGAGAGTTTTGAACCAAGAAATATATGCTCGAAGGTCCTAACCTTAAATACAAGACCAAGGACTTCTCAGCCAATTGTTCAACAAATTGTTCATATACTCTAATGCATTGTACCAAAATCAAGATCCAGACTTCTTTAACATTCTCAAAGCAGGAGCTTATGATCAAAAATCATATTAGAGGTTATTACTTGCACTCCCTTTAATCTTATTAGTCACAGGATAATTGCCAACTTAATAAGTTAGACTCATCACCTGTCAAATCCTCTCCCTATTCTCGCCTAACAAGGCTACCCTTTTCTTTGCATCTTGCTCTAGACCAATATACTTGTCCAATAACTCATCAAAATCATTAGGTTAAGTAGAAGCTAACTTGCCTTGAATCCTAATTCCCGCTAAAACAAATCATCTTCAAAGGCTGTCTTTCATGGTATATGAGGCATAGTCCTATTGTGTCAAACCAATCAGACTAGTAACAATTAGACTTTGTAAAAACCAGACAAGTAAAAAGGGGAAAATACCAGTTTTCATCCCCAAACTTTGGATTATGGATACATTTCATCCCTCAACTTTTGGGCACAACACATTTGGTGTCTGAATTAACAATTTTTTATCAATGTCATCGTCAAATGGCAATTTGGCCAATTTTTAATGGAACTGGTCACATGAAAATCACATGATCGTTAAGTAAATGTCCTTGTCCGAAACAAAATCAGGTGAAAGTGTGGTTGTCTGCACTTTCCCTTTTTCTTTCACTTCGGCAACTTCCTCTGCAAATTTCCAAGACTAAGCTTTGTCTGCAAATTTCTCCGAGAGTAAACCCCCTCTTCCAAATCAAATTCTACCAAGAAATTGAGAAGAAACTAGCATAAGGCAACACCTAGCTTTGTGGCTGCATTTCCCTAAAATGAGATCAAGAAGTTTTGAGTCGCCATCATCATCAACATCAAACAGCAACACTCAACTCTATGGCTGTGGATTGCAGCCAAAAATGGCAACATATTGGCGGGATGATAATCTTGAGAGACGGTTCTATGGTTGTTCGAGATGACTTGTAAGAAAATTTTTATTTTTGTTACTATTTCAACTCATATTAAATTGTAATTGTGCTTTGCTGATGTTTCTAAATGAAATTATGGGCCTGTTTGGAACCTGGATTTTTTGAGAATTTGTCTAAAACTTTACTGTAGTGCACTGTAGAAGTTTTTGAAAAAATTTTGTAAAAGTTTTTATAAGGTGAAAAATTTTTTGTAGAAGTTTTTATAAGATAAAAAATTTTGTTAAAGTTTTTGTAAGGTGAATTTTTTTTCCTTTTCTTTTTTTTTTCTTTCTTTTTTTCCTTTTTCTTTTCTTTCCTCTCTTTTTTCTTCTTCTTCTTCCTTCCCCTTCCCGCCACCCCTCTGACCTCCCTTTCCCCTTCTCCTCTCCTCTGCATTTCCCCCCCGCCTCCTTCCCCCGCCAGCCCCTCTGCCCCTTCCCCCTCCCCTCTGCACGCTGCCCCTCTGCCCCTTCCCCCTCCCCTCTGTACGCCACCCCCTCCCCCCGCCAGCCCTTCCCCAGCTGCCGCGCCCCCCTGCCCCTTGCCCCTCACCTCTGCACGCCCCGCGCCCCCCCGCCTCCTTCCCCCGCCAGCCCCATTCCCCCGCCAGCCCCTCTGCCCCTTCCCCCTCCCCTCTGTACGCCACCCCCTCCCCCCGCCAGCCCTTCCCCAGCTGCCGCGCCCCCCCTGCCCCTTGCCCCTCACCTCTGCACGCCCCGCGCCCCCCCGCCAGCCCCATTCCCCCGCCAGCCCCTCTGCCCCTTCCCCCTCCCCTCTGTACGCCACCCCCTCCCCTCTGCACGCCACCCCCTCTACCCCTTCTCCCTCCCCTCTGCACGTCACCCCCTCTGCCCCGCCACCCCCTTCCCTATTCCCCTGTTCCCTTGTTCGCTCGGTTCTTAATCATTTGGAGGTCAGCACCTGCGGAGTAGCGGACCTCGCTCCATCAACGAGAAAGCCTTCTCCGCTGTAACAATTGAACGGGACGGCGATGATGATGAAGACGACGTCGTCTGGGCCTCTGGGGAGGCTTTCATATTAAGCATCATCTGGAATTTTGGAAATTTGATGCACAATTTGATTTTTTTTTCCCGCCTAGAGGTTTGCAGAGAATTGCAGGATTGAGTTGAGGTGCTTATGACTTGTGAGAGAGAGCAGAGTTAAAGGAGCAAAGGAACGGCTAAGATTTTGGAAAAAAGCTTTTTGTGTATTATTTTAAAGTGTGTAGGTAAAAAATTTTGATAAGTTTTTTGGGGTTCCTGTAGCAAAAGTTGTTAAAAAACTAGTAGCTAAAAAACTTGGCCAAAAACTTCACTTCCAAACAAGCCCTATATTTGTAGAGACCTGACATATGTAAATATTTTGAATGGCATGATGAACCAATTTGTATAAGAGGAAAGATGATTATACTGGATTTGGTAAGAAGGATGAATCGGATGGAAGAAACAATTGCAAAATGCCGTAGAAGGGAAAAATATTTTGATTGGCATCATCATACTATTGGCTATGCTACTGATTATGTCTATTATTATAAAAAAAAAATTGGACATGCAATGGAGTGAAAGTTAGTGCTAAGCTTGGAGTGAGTTATTGAATTGGAGCTGCTAAATCTAGTTCATTTTGGTTTTTGTATTATTTTTTATTGGAATAGTAGCAGTAGAACTAGCATTGGCTGGTTCTTGCAAATGGTGGCATGTATTGACTTACCTAGTGAGAATGTAGGATTTAAGTCTTGATTGGTAAATGTATCCTATGTATCTCTCTTGTTTATGTGGAACGTTGAGGTTCTATGTACCTCTTTTGTTTATGTAGCCTTAGTTTGGTAATTTGATTGTTCTTTTGCTTGTTTAGACTGCGAATAATTTGTTAACAAGACTAGTTTGAAGATAGAGAAATGTATCAATAACCTGAATCTGGACAAGACAAATTTTTGCAAATAATGATTTCCATTAATAAAGTCCCAAAAACATTGTGTTCACATTGTTTCACTAATTTTGGGGACCATAAACAAAAGGTGACCACCACCAAAATAAGATGTCTGCATAAAAAAAGGACAATTCCTGCTGTGAACTTCAGTCCATAATCTACATCATAATAAAAGAACCATCTAAGGCATCTACTATGAACATTTATTGTAGTTTGTTTTTCCCCTTCATTCTTGAAGAACCGGCAACTCGTTTGGTAGCAGCAGTAGCAGCAACTTCCATGTGGATAGATTTGGCCTTGACAGGCATCTGCATATTCTCTTTTTCTTTTCTTGAATGTAGTGTTGGCTGTATTTCACTTGAGATCTTTTTAGACCGAAAACTTCATACAAATTAGGAGAAGTTAGTGCAGAACTAGTAACAGCAACATCTTCCGAATGATTAGTCTCCTACACCATCCAAATAAATAATTAGAAAAGACTATGGCTGCGTTTGGTTCCACTGTGTTTACCAAAAACAATTTTTGTAGTCAATATACAAACGATGGTCAACAGGTTGTATTTAAAATGCTACAGTCCTGCTCTATCCATACGGTACCGTTTAGCAGCCGAAAATGTAAACAAGTATCTTTCTTGTACTTCCCGTTCCTCCAATCACCTCACCTAAAACTTTCCCTTCTTCACTGTCCTCGTCACTACAGCAACAACCGAGGTACATAAATCGGACACAAATCACCTCCAGTTAAGAGCTCATGTGCTTCTAATCCGTGGATGTTCGGTGGCGCGCAGCTAGAACAAGTTGGAACCTAGCTTCTCCAAGAGCATTTGCAGCTTATCGACGGCTCCGCAAACCTGTGAAGAAGGAGCTGAGTATCCGCCCAGGACCACGAACGAGAAGCGGCAGGAGCCACTATCAGAAGTACCGTACTAGCATAATCAGCTTGGTAATCAGCTTGGAAGTGGCATTTCGATCGCGATTCTACTTGCTCAGCGAAGGAGAGTGAAGTTTCCGCCGCTGCTCAGCTATTGCGTCGTTGAGGTTGGTTGAACTGTTCACTTAATTGGGCCCTAATTCATACGAATTAGCGCTACAGTACTTTGAAAAATTTTGAAACCGGCATTTTTTAAAGCCTCTGAACTACCATTGTGCTGATAGTATATGGTAGAGATAGAGGCTTCGTTTAATCTCCCCAACTCTGCGGTGGCGGAGTAGTGATTTTCTTAAGTTCCGATTTGGAACTGATTTTTGCAATTCACACTGGCATCTTCACCATTTATTTGCTTACAATTCTCTTCCCTGCATATGTGATGAGTATGGCCCAATTAGTTAGGACACAGGGGACGTATACCACCATATTGTCAAATATTTAGCATTGCTGCACTTGCCCATTTCTGGCGTGCATAGGAGATATTTTAGCAGCAGCTTATGGTATATATTCATCGTGTTAACTGGGTGAATATCGTTGCTTTTTTGTGTATTAGATAGTTGATAAATTTGTGAGCTGTTAGCTTAAATTGATCCGTATATTAATGCCAGCTATCTGTGAATAGGGTATTTGTTCCTATACTTTTATTTTGGATAAGAAATTTGATCAGTTGGTTATACATATTAAGCACCACTGCTATTTTTCTTGAGTTATTGCAATTGGATTACTGAAATTATATGCCCCCTGTGATATTTGGGCCAAGCTGGTGTTATACCGATTATTTGTTGCTGCTGTTGTTGTTGTTGTACTTGAGCCACTGCTTTTCTTAATTAGTGAAGTTTTATTGGGTGGGCTCACGAAATTTTAATTAGTCCTACGCAGCGGTTGCAAATCCAAACCTTTTAGCTGTGACTCGTTTCGTTTTGAATGCAACATAAGCTGGCCTTATTCGAAACTTTGCTCTAGTTCTTATGTGAAGCTGTTTTGGATCTGTGAGAGTTTTTTCCCATAATATGATAACCTGACCTGAACTTCGATTTCTATTTTGGAACTGTTTTATTTGCTTGGTACATTAAAATGGATGATATTTTGTGAACATTTTATGTGTAAAGCCTGCTAATAGCATTTTAAAAAGTACCTTGTACATATTTTTAGGATTGTGATGCCCCTTGTGACTCGGAGTGCTTTGAAGGGTAAGGAGCAACTATTGTGACAATTAATTATTAAAATTTCTGATCCGAAACATCTGTAGTGCTCGGCTTTTTAACATCCTTATTTACAGCTTTGCAAACGACTAGGGGTGCTAATAGTTGTTCTTTATATTCGGCTACTGGAGAAAACGATTTGCGTCTTTGTATAACAAACTACTTCAAGGTGAGTTATAACTGACTAGGTGAAAAATTTCTGTGAACGTGTCCCAATATTCCCTTAGAATGTATCTAATTTCCCGTTTAAGGCCACCCTAAGCCTGTTTTCTGGTTTTGACTTTTCTAAAGAAAACAAAGATGCCCAAACCAAAAGCAAATAAGGAACGTAACGCTTTCACGCCGAAGATGGAAACTGCCATTGCACATCAGCTTCTGAAAATGCATAGGAATGGGGAAATATCATCACAGACCATCGGGAGCCACGTTGTCCCTCAGATTACTAGGATGCTCACTGAGACTTTCGGGGTTTCATTCCCCAGCGACAGTATTCGGTCGAAGTACTATGCGCTTCAGAACTTAACTAGGCTTTACATTTCGTTCAAGAAGCGTGGCACTGGTATGGGCTGGGACTCAACCAACTTCACCTTCATGATGGATGATGAGCCATGGAGTCATCTACTTCAGGTATAATTAGTCCTATCCTTTAGCTTATAAGCTGTTATCGTTATATATTTTCTTTTATAAGCTTGGTTTACAGAATTTTGGTAGGTTTTTTGACCATTATTAGTTGTATGTATTGTTCAGCTGTGAATTTGCCTTATTTATTTGTAAAAGTTGTTTGTTCCTAACAGTTGTTGTGTTAAATTGTTAATTGGGCTTTTGCTTATTTCTAAAACCTGTTTTATTCTTCTGTAGGTCAACCAGGGATACAATAGATTTAGGAACCGCTCTTGTCTGGTCTTCCATTTGCTTGAAGAAGTCTTCATGAATCAGGGGGCTACTGGGGATTTTAGCGCCGGCTTTGAAGTATCGCCCCTCAATTCAGGCGATGAATTGGAAATGGAGCACGCTGCGAGACATGGTAGGGGCAAGGGGGTTGTGGATGTCAATTCATCAGACGAAGGAAATGCCGTTCATGTGACCCGGAAAGGGAAAGAGAAGGTTAAGAAGGGCAAAGGAAAGCGCAAATCGGAGGACATGTCAACTGAGTCATTCTTTGCGCCGTCCTCCCCCCAATTCCAGAAATACGTCCGAGTTTTAGACAGCATTGAGACACGATTGAGCGGTAAAATGAGCTCTGGGATCTCTGGTTTGATCTCTTCTCCTGCTAAGAGTAAAAAGCCTTCAGTTGATGAAGACGAGGAGCTGGAGGCTGCCTTGGCCACTTTGAGCAGTCTGAAATTGGACCCAACTGTGCACTTCCAGATGGCCGATCTGCTAAGGAATCGGCATGAGCGTCTTATTTGGTTCTTATGCGTGGACAACGAGGACCGCCTTGCCTTCGTGAGACATCGGGGCTTCCTCCCCCCCCTTAGCACCTCGTTCTGTCCAGCCCGTGACTATTGCGGCAACCCTCGTCTTAGTTTTCCCCATGCCTTAAAATTTCATCTGTTGGTTTGGATTTATGTACTTGGAGTTGACATTGGCCTGTGTTATTCATTTCTGTACTGTACCGTGGACCTAATTTTGTTTTTTTTTTCTGTTGATTTATTTGGTTGCGTTTATAAATGTTGGTTGAAGTAGTTTACTATATATTATTTGTTGGGCAATGGTGCAAGGATTTTGATTTTGTGTGACAGGAGTTGCCGCTACATTTTTTTGTGAGCCGATGGTCAGCTTTGTTTGTATATTTTTTAACATTTGGATCTGGTTCAGGTTATTTCTGAATACCTTCTGCATATTCAGGGACCATCGTGTGCTAAATAATTTAAGTGTGCTTCTCAATATTGGTTGCAGTAGTGCTTCTCAATATTGGTTGTTAGGAAATAGTGCAATGGCGTATATATTGGGGAGCCATGTTCCTAAATTAATTTTATTGGCATCATTTAATATTGTTACTTTGTTCAATTCTGTTCTCACATTTGGACCGGGGCCTGTTATCATTTTTTCCTTGTGCCATTCAGGGAATGTTTACATAATTTACTTATGCTGAGGATAGCAATATTGGCTGATGTTGTTTACTAAATATCAATTGTGGCTCCGTAAAAGTGCAATGGCTAATATTTTGTGTCTCGTAGTTGCCATACATTTTTTGGTTAGGTGTTTCCTGGTATTAATTATTCAGTTATTTTCTCAAATAGCTGGGTTAATGTCTGCTAATTTAAACTCCTTTATGTACCTGGCTTATGCCTGCTAATTTATTTGTCCTGCGATTATAAGTATTGGTTGAAGTAGTTTACTACATATTAATTGTTAGGAAAAAGTGCAATGACTATTTTGTGTATTTGGAGTTGCCATATTTTGGAGTTGAAATTGGAATTTGTTTAGTTATTTTCTCAAAAGGTAACGGGACCCGGGCCTGTTTTATGTACTTTATTTGTTTGAAATAGTTTACTCACAATTAATTATTGAGGAAAAAGGCAATGGCTATTATTTATTGTGTAGTTGGAGTTGCCATATTAATTTTTGGGCAGTTGGATTTAGTAGACATCGTGACTTTGACACTGTTATTTTGGTGTCTTTATATATATTGAGGATATTCATTTGTAATGATTAGTGAGTGTTTATTGTAATGGGTTGAACTTATTTACTTGTTAGGATATGTACTTCTTCTACTTGTGAGTGTTTGTAATAATTGGTTGAAACTATTCATTTAGTCACTAATATTAATTGGTTGGCACCTAAATTTAGGATATTGCACTTGTTTGCATAACAGGGTTGAACTTATATTTTCCCGATATTGACGATATTTCTATTAAATTATTTGTGAGTGTTTATAAATATTGGTTGAACTTATTTGCTATACATGTTACGATATTTACTTATTCAACTTGTGAGTCTTTATATGAAATGGTTGAACTTGTTTAATTATTTCACTTGTATTGTAATTGGGTCAACCCTAATTTAATTATTTCACCTGTGTACATAACAGTAGACATTTTTATTTTTTTTGCATTATATTGACGACATTCCCCAAATGTGCCTGTGAGTGTTTATAATTATTGAGCGAACTTATATTCCATTTACTTGTTAGGAGATTTACTTATTGCACTTGTGACTCTTTGTAATAAATGGTTGAACTTGTTTAATTATTTCACTTGTAATGTAATTGGAAGAACTTAGATTAAGAATATTTCACTTGTTGGCATAGGGTTTTGCCTATTTTTTCCTGTATATTGAGGACACTTTTCCCTAATTTATTTGTGAGTGTTTATAATAATTGGGTGAACTTCACTTGTTAGGATATTTACTTATTGAGCTTGTGCGTGTTTATAGCAATTTGGTTTGTCTTGTTTACTTATTTCACTTGTATTATAATTGTTCTCACAACTTGTATTGAGAATATTTCACGTGTTTACATAATAGGGTTGTGAGTGTTTATTTTTTTCTTCATATTGAGGATATTGTTATTAATTTATTTGTGAGTGTTTATAATAATGGGTTGAACTTATTTAGTTAAATTTGTTGGGGATTTCACCAATTGGTTATATTGGTTTACGTGGAGGTGGCTTTAAATGAGGTTGTGAGTTAACATACGAGGGATTATGTGCTTATTTCCTCTTTGAGTATTCATAGTTACACCGTTTTTGCATTATATTGAGGATATCAACCTAATGTCTTTGTGTTATTACACATATATAATGCTTGGATGTTTGTTTCTTTATAATTATTTCTTGGAATGTGTATCAATTGAGGTTATTATTTCTTGGTTGACCACTATTCCACTTATACTATTCTGGTGCTTAATGTTCTTCAATCACTTGGTCAGTTTCAGAGTTCAAAGTTGTTGCCCAAGGAAGATGGACAACGACGGGCACATTCAAGGAGGTCAACTGGATGACGAGGTAGATGATGAGGAGCTCGACAACATCCTTATGTACGTCGTATTATTGGGTTTCATGTTCTATTTCCAGGATACACATCAGCAGGTCCCAAGAAGACGAAGAGTACGAGATAGCGCGCTTTCGGGGAGAGATTATGTGCTTGAGATTATTAACGGACATGAAGACCGAATTATTCAGAATATGCACTTGGATGTTCCTCAATTCCTTCTGCTATGCGATTTATTAGTTAATCGGGGTTACTGGCATGCATATCCTTCTCAAAGAGTGGGGGTACATGAATCCGTTGCTTTAACCCTAATGTCTCTGAGCCATGATGAGCGGCACCGGGTGCTAGCCGAGCGGTTCCAGCACTCAACGGAGACGATTGATCGACACGTTCGTTGTGTCTTACGAGCTTTGGTTTGGCTGGGTCGTGATCTCGTTAGGCCAAGAAACGTCGATGACACGTATCCAAGGATCTTGAACAATGGTTTGCTCATGCCGTGGTTCCGGGTATGTATGTCATTTTTAGTTGGACATGCACTTTTCTGGTTTCTAGGTGCATTTGGAACTTATATTAAAACTTATTTCACTTCTATAGGATTGTGTGGGAGCTTTAGATGGGACCCACGTATCCGCTTGGTGCAGAGCAGAGGTAAGAGAGAGGTTCAGAATCGGCATGGCGACTTATCCCAAAATATACTTGCTGCCTGCGATCATGATATGCGGTTTGTCTTTGTTCGGGTCGGTTGGGAGGGTAGTGCTCATGATGCCAGAATTCTCCAAGAGACCTTGCTTGATCCGGGCTCAGGATTTCTAATGCCACCGCAAGGTAATTTAATTGATATGCTTTTTTTGAATATGTCCGGCAACAAATTACTTTTATAATACAAGGTAGTAGGAAATAGTCTCAAATGTATTTGACAGACCTTTGAGCATTTGTTTCCGTAATAAATGAATAGGGGCCTTACATAAAACCTATGTCGTTAAATCAACAGGGAAATATTATGCAGTAGATGTTGCCTACAGAAATATGCCGGGGTTTATGGCTCCGTTTAGGGGTGCACGGGGCACACCTCATGAGCGAGTAGCTAAAGCGCTGTTCAATAGGCGACATGCATCGGTTAGGAATATTATTGAGCGTACATTTGGAGTTCTTAAGAAGCGCTTTCCATTACTCAAAGGTCCAATGCAGAACTACCTGATAGCAACGCAAAATCATATTGTACGCTCTTGACCCAGTAGTATCATATTGTGCCTTGTACGCTCTTGACCCAGCAAAATCATATTGTGCTTGCATGTTGTGCTCTTCACAATTTTATGCGTGATTATGTGCCGAATGACAAGTACTTCAATGAAGAACCGATAAATGGTGCCTTTGTAGATGCACACATAGCAGGGGAACAAGTGCAGATGGGTCAATCTATCGATATGTCGCAGCAGGGCATAGATAACTGGAACGAAGATCAGCGAGCAATGGCGGCGCACATGTATTTGAATGCTAATAACTAGACTCCAGTGCTTGGCCTCGGACCAATAGTGTGTTAAATCAGCTTCCAGTTTGTACTTAATGTTCAATTCATGTTCCTGGTGAATGAGGGATTACTTTTAATTTGGCTCCAGTTAATTGTGTTATTGCTTGTCCAGGATTTGCACATCTGTATTATATTTGCGGGCTCATACTTTGCTCTACAACCTCAGTAAGTATTCAGTTTGCCGGTTTAGTTCTTGTTTTTGTGAATGGTGGCGTACAAATAAGTCATGACCCAGTTAAGTTCTAGGCACATTTTTTACAGTGCAAAATTTGATTGAAACTTTGCCAACTACTTTAGGAAATTGCGGGAGGGGACATAATTTAATGTCCATTATTTTGCAATGACCCGAACGTATTGGCCGTATACCACCATTTGGACCCTTCGATCCCCTGTTTTGGGGGTGTTACACATAAACTAGTTTTTGAAATACAATAAAAATTTTTAAAAAGTACTCTAAAAGATAATCTAAAAATTAGTTTTATTTTTTTTAAATTTTAAAAAATATCTCAAAATATATTCTAAAAACTTTTCTATATTTAAATATTTAAAAATATTTTCTAAAAATATTCCAAAATATGCTCTAAAAACTCTGTTACAGTAAAGTTTTTCAAAAACACCCCTAAAAAACAGCTAATCCAAACAGAACTGTTTTTCAAAAACAGCTCAATCCAAACGCTGTGTTTTTCAAAAAATAAGAGTTTTTCAAAAACAACAATCCAAACGACAATGAGTGTTTTTAAAAAACTGCTACAATATTGTTTTTCAAAAACACCTCCAAAAACAGGGAATCCAAATGCAGCCTATGATAAACTTTGTTGCTGTGGTGAACATGTACCACACTCACAGTTGAATTTGCAAACTTTGTTGTATCATGCATTGACCCATCTTGAACTCTACCTTTTGCATGTGGTCTTTTCTGCAAAAGAAAGAAAAACAACCCGCAGTGACTTCATTTTTGTAAACTATTGAATAGAAGGAGAGAAAATGAAACTGTAACATAATAACAATTGTAATAAAAGGCTTACTGGTATTTTGGCAGACTTATTATGTGGATTCTTGTCAAATATTTTAGAGAGTACATGTAACCAGAACCTCAGTGCAATTAGCTTCATTGTAGTCTCCACTGTCAACTTCATCAGATCTTGCATTGTAGGCAGCTTCATTGCTCTGTATACTAGATCCCGAGGCATTGTTTTCAGCCTTTTTAAGCTTACAGATCTCACATTGTGACCTTTTTGCAAACAATATTTGCATCTTATTACCTGCCCCACTCTACTCATTTTGTTCATCTTTTTTTCCTTTGCTTGTTGTTCCTCATCAGCAGTCATTCTCTTTTATTTTTTTGGTCTTCCAGCTACTTTATCATATAAAGGGGGTTTTGGACTATCAATATCAGTTTTCTCCCAATTTCTTTCCCCATTCATTGGATAAATTGCTCCTTCGTAACATTTTAGGTATGTCTCAACTGTATACCAGCTGGATACATATAACATGAGATCCTTTTTAGCTAACCAAAGTGCAGCGATTGCATGAGGACAAGGAATTCCTATCAGCTCCCATCTCGTACATGAATAAGTGTGCTCTTTAATGTTCACAGCATAATGGTCACCATATGGATATAAAACTTCATACAAGTCATCATTCGACTTGAAAGGAAAACATTGTGTTACCTTATCTATTCTTTTTTGTACTCTCTCAATGATTCTAGGACAATACATATAGTCTTTCCATTTCTGTCTAGCAATGTCTCTATTCTGCTGCATTCTTTGTATCATATACAGCCTTAGCAATTCCATCGTTTCAATGATTGGCTTCTATCTAGCATCCAAAATTTTACTGTTGAAACATTCACAAATATTATTCAATAGGACATCACATTTCGAATAGGTGCTAAAGTGAGCTCTACTCCATTGAGATGGTGGTTTATCATCAAACCACTTGGCAACATCCAAGTAAATTGTTGCCATGTCTTCCATTTTGCTAACAAATTCTGCTAGTGTAGTTGCCTTTGCAGCAGCCCACAAATGCTCTCCTTAGAGCTTCCCCTTTGAACCCAGAAGTAGAAAAGTTGCTGTGTAAGTGCCTTACACAAAACCTATGAGCTGCATTTGGAAAAACATGATCACAAGCCTGAATTAGCCCCTTTTGCTTGTCACTCATGACAGTCTATTCATAATCTCTCTCAATTTTCAAATCCTTTTTATGTAACTTGAAGAACCATGTCCAAGATACCTTGTTTTCACCCTCAACTGCAGCATATGCAATTGAAAAAATGCTATTATTAACATTTAGTCCAATAGCAATCAATAGAACCCACCCAACTGTTCCTTTCAAAAATGTGCCATCTATCCCAATTAAGGGCCTACACCCAACTAAAAAGCCTTGTTTTACTCCATGAAAACACATGTAAAGTCTTTGAAACCTTTGCTGTCCTTTTGAAGTGCCATCCACAGTCTTTAATATGATAGAGCTACCAGAATTAGATTTCTGAATTTCATGCATGTACGCTCCTAACTTGTTGTATTGGTCACTTTCACTACCATGATTAATGTCCATACCCTTTTTTCTAGCCCTATATGTTTGTTTTTTTTATGAAGGAGCATTTGTTATCCTTCATCATTGTTTTTCTAAAATGCTCTACATCTACCTTAGGATTGGATCTAAACTCCTCACAGTACTTTCTACCAACCCATCCAAAATTTACAAGTGGATTTTGATAGGTAAAGCCACATTTGTGAATGTCCTCAAATGTCCTAATTTGCACACTTCTTTCTCCACCCAATTTTCTAGCATGGATCTGTCAATTACAGCCTTCACTTCTGCATTTTGCCCTTAATCTAACCAAATCCTGCTTTACAAATTTACAAGGCCTACCCTGTCTTATATTGTACTTTATAATAGCTAACTTGCACTCTTTGATGGTACTAAAAAACATCTTTAATTCCAATTTTGGATTATCCATGTCCTTGGAATTGAACACAACACACCTATTACTACAATTTTCATCATCAGACCTATGCACACTCTCAAAATCTGATTCAGAATTAGGGGCTACATCATTATCTTCAGATTGAGCCAAATTAGCTTCAACCTGTCCTTGTTTTGCCGAATTAGTTTGCAATTCGTTATAGTGTTCTACACCCAACCATTCAGCATTTTTATCTATGTTATCATTGAAATCAGCATCATTTTTATCTATGTTATCATTGAAATCAGCATCATTTTCTTCACTTTGATTATAATCAGAATCTACTACTGAGAAGAAAGATTCACTGGATGAATCAGAATAATTGTTATCATTCCCTCCCCTTTCATGGTCATGATTTGCAGTTATAGCTTTATCATTAGCAGGACTTTCTTCATTCTCATCAACCTCATAAGGATCATAGCCAAGTTAGTGAACCAGAATTTCATGGAATGAGATTTCAAGGTACAAGATAATTTCTCTAATTGAACCAGTAGTCCTCTGAATATATCCATGCAATTCTCTACTATTGTCTATCCTTTTAAACTTATTATTCTCCCAACCATAGTACACTTTGTGACCAAAGACATCAGCATCTTCAATCAATCTATCCACTTTAAAAATACTCAAACCTATACTCTCAACGTAATCAAGGACACATACATCTTCACCCTTATAATGTGATTGAGAAGTGTAAAAAATCAACCCTCCACAATGACATCTTAGTGTAATCAGTGAGCTACTTTGTTATGATAATTAAAAAAAAAAGGCATATATCAAATACTGAATAAGCAACTAAACCATTACTTTCATATTTTAACAGAATCGAATAAACTCATACTTTTTATTATAAGTGTAACAATCCAAAAGGGACCACAAGTTTATTATTCAAACATATATGTTCTAACCATTAAAAAATTAATCTTTTCAAACAATGTGGACCAATATTAACAATATTACACCCACAAAACAGACATCAAGGGCCCCTATGTATCATATTAAAAAAAAAGGTCAAACTTTGTAGCTGGACCCATACATATATGTTCAAACCATTAAAATAATTAATCTTTTCAAACAATGTGGACCAAACATTAACAAGATTACACCCACAAAACAGACATCAAGGGCCCCTATGTATCATATTCAAAAAAAAGGTCAAACTTTGTAGCTGGACCCAATGTTAACAATAAAACAACGCAAACAGACATGAAGGACCACATCTACATAGAATGCCAAAAAAAGTTCAAACTTTTCATTATTAACACTTTAATTAACAAATTATTAAACCCCAGACAATTTACCATAATTTGGGAGTGCACGATCATTCAATTCTTTGTTTCGCATTGACATTTTCCTGTCCACTTTCTTAGTTAATCACAGCAGGTCAGCTTCTTTGACCTTCAAAAATTTCACAGAATGCAATTTTGAAGGGCAAGGGAAAGGGAAAAGGGTGAGAAGAAATATAAGCGCAAGAGAAAGAAAAAGTTCAGATTAGGTTTCGGACAAGAAAAGCGAAGACAATCGCATTTTCACCTAATTCACCTAATTTTGTTTCGAACAAGGACATTTATTTAACAGTCATATGATTTTCATGTGATCAGTTCCGTTAAAAATTGGCTAAATTGCCGTTTGAAAATAACATTGATAAAAAATTATTAATTCAGACACTAAATGTGTCGTGCCCAAAAGTTGAGGGATAAAATATGTCCAGAACCCAAAGTTTGGGGATGAAAACTGACATTTTCCCAAAATGAATCAGACTAGTAAAAACCAGGTACCAGTTAGCCTACCGATTTGGGAGCTAGGGTTTGCTTTGAATGCATTGATGAAAAATCTGTGATATCACATTACAGGGTTCAAAGAGGGTCTCTTTTCGAAGTCACAACTTTACAGTGCTGAATGTACCTTATACAAGAGAACATAAATGAAAATAATATATTTCTTCACAAAGTACTCCTTTCACGTGATTATTTGATGAATAACTGCATCTAGTCTTATTTCCTTTGGTTGAAACGTAGCGCACCTAAACTTGACTTCTGATTTTATGGGAATCAGCTGATTCGAAGATTACTTTCATATACTCTTCACCTGAGGATGAAATTGCAGATATCACATGCATGGTTCCAAATACCGCATTTTCACTGAGGTGAAAATTTGCTGGCGGAGAAATTCACAGCATTCTTGAAAGACAAAAAAGAACCTTATGTTATTAAAGTGGTTCTTTGTCAACTTCCAGTATAGCCCCTGTATGATTAAATCCGCATGAAACTTGCCATGCTCTCACTTTATTGCAAAAGTCAATCGCCTTAGGTTCAATGTAGTCAATGTCATCCCCTTGCCCCTGCAGAGAAAAACAACTGAATAAATATGATGATCATACAGGTACTTGTAGAAAGCAAGAATTTAGAGAACAGGTGCTGCAGTAATACAACTTATAAAACCCCAGAGTAAGGCACTTAAAATCTCTAATGAGATTTTCCAGATTTAAAAGAAAGTTTGCAGCATCACGTTGAGTAATGAAATTTGTGTCGAGCCAATCATCATTTTCTACACAAATCAAATAGCCAACCAGGCAAAAGTGATTATTAAAAATCTCTTGTAAAAATTCGAACATCATGTTCAAACACGTATTATGTTCATCTCATTATACAAGAATGCCTGAACACCATGAGCTGATATAATATGAACAGAAGCACTGAAAACAAAATGAACGAATGAATTTTTTTAGACAACCTAAATTATAAGCAGAGAAGTTCCAAATTTCAAATTGGCTACTGCACTCAACAATATGCAACAGTGTTATCATCCATATCTTTTCAAGTTCTTGTTTAATGAAAAATAATCAAATTTACCACATGATTTTTGTACAATTACACAAGGAATCTTGTCCCCCACCTCGTAAAAGTTGAAACTCCATTATGTTTTGTAAGAATCATGGCTCAGACATGTAATTAGTTTTCCAAGTTAAGAAGGATTTCTGCCTTGTTTCTTCTTGCAGTCTTTGCAACCAATTTTTTAAGAAGGAAAAAAACCATTGTCAAGTACAAGAAAAATAGATAAAAAAAATAAGCCAAACGGTCAAAAACTAATTCATTCGACATTGAAATGCGAAGTCTCAAGGCCTCCTGCTTCGCCTTAAAAAAAAAAAAAAGAGAACTAAAAAAATGGCTATACCTTGTAAAATTTAAAAGTAAAATGAGACCTCTGCGTGATTTGCAATGTTTGTTTAGGCCAGACAAGTCAGGCTTTTATTCTATCTGTTTTCATAAAAGTGTCAAAGGTCAGGTTTATATCCTCCTCCAAGCTACATCATGTTCGAGTTACCAATAAACAGGTTGGCTTCCATGACAAAATTCCCACAATAACAAACGGTTCTTCCCCTAATAAAGACCTTAAAAGTACAAGATGAACAGCTAGCAAATACTTTCTTTTTCCTATTTTGCCAATATCAGCTACTGCAGCACAGAAGTATGGAAGATATCATACTCTAATCGTTTAGCAACTCATGGACATTTCAGGACCGCCACCCCTTAGATTTCCCCCGAGCCACTCCCCAATGAGCATTACCAAATCACAGACACAAATAAGCCTTTGGTCCAACAAGACTAGTTAGGACGGCAACAGACGGAGGGGATGAAAAGGAAGGCAACAGATGGAGGGAGTGAAAAGGAATGCAACTGACGGAGTGGTAAAAAGATGGCAAAGAGGAGCAAACTAGACTGAGGGTAAAATATACCAGTGTGGTACATGAGGTTCACAAGAACATTAACAATCTAAGCTATGTAGTTTCTTGAGAAAAGAGTTAGGTCTGATTTCCTGTCTAAAGCACATCACAAATCTGATTCAAAAGTTAAAAGAGCAGCATATGTTGAAATCAATACAAGGATGAAACGCGTGTGTTATAGACCTTTTTATGCTGATTATCTAGTTACCTGAAAGGTCTATATGACAAAAGTTAATATTGGAAACATAGCACAATTCACGAGGCAAGAGAGGAAGAAATTCTCTGTAACTCTACAACCCTTATAGTGTGAGGATTTCAGAGATTATAAAATGGTTCTACCTACTTCTTTCAACTTTTCTTTCTCGCAAATCCCCAGGCAGAGAAAAACTAGAAAATCTTTTCCAACTAAAGCAGATAGGCAACTAGAAAGATAAATACATTGGACACAATAGTTTAAGAATAGGTACAGACCAGTTGGCCACCAGAAGAATGTCCATCTTCAGAAAAAGTTCCATGTGAACCACCCCAGCCCCAGGTGTACATATTGCCCCCTGCAATGCAGATTACCCCCTGGTTAGTTAGTAAAAGAGAAACTAAAAAAAAAAAAAAGTTAAGCTTTAGTAGTATATTCTACCATAAAAGCAATACATATAAATTACCTAATCTGAAAATGAGAAATGAGCGTATAAAAATTAATTTGAAAAGCAGCTAGAAGGATCAATCTAAAACTCAGACTAGACAATGCACCCGAAAAAAGGGAAAAAAAAAAAAAAAAAGGCTGTAGGGAAAACCAAGAAAAGGCTCACTAGTACACCTATATGTATACATGTGCATATGCTACAAAGAAAACGCACCTAACAAAAAATGGAAAAAAAAGAGACTTGGCTGAATTGCAAGTCTGGAGCAGAAACTAATCTAAAATAATGTTGGAGGTTACTGCAAGAAGCAATTTATGGAAAGTGCAGGAAGGGGAAGTGCAGGAAGGGAAAGAACAAAAGAAGCAAGAATAAAGGAAATACAAATTGGCAGAGAGGAGACAGCGAAGCATGGCCTAGTTGATAAGATAATTCACCTGTAACCGAGAGGTCACAGGTTCAAGCCATCATGGGGTAAGTGGGAAACCACTATTGATCCTCTTTTTTGAAAGCAAAAAAAAAGGCAGAGAGGCAATAGAAAAATAGGTTCAGCAGATGATGTCACTCGACACGCTTATTCAGCATGTCTTGAGAGAGCTCACCAGAATATCTTTTCAAGCTCTAGTTGGTCTAACTAGTAATATAGAAGATTCTTCCGTTTCCAGTTTTGACATGACTTGTCTCTTTCATTTTCTTTCAGCTTTTCAGTATTTCTACTAGACCAACAAGATTTTCCCTCCTCTTCCTTTTATTCTTTGCGTTTATGCCTATTAAGGCAACACCATGATTTCAAATCTATTTGGAGACCTGCAATTTTGCCATACTATGCTGTGAAAATATTCCATTTTCCCTGGCAATCTCTTCAAGCATTTTTTTTAGTAGCATGAGACCGACCAAAATGTTGACGGTTCATTAGAAATGAGCTTCAATAACTTGTCCACAATGGCATTGTCTATATAAGGCGAAGCCGAGGGATTCAACATGCCAAAACTAAAGAAAGTATTCAAAGAATAGAAAGCATGTACAGGAAGTAGAATTAATACTCCCCAAGAAACTGCCTTTGGCTACTATATTGCCTGCAAAAGGTCATGATAATGAAAATCTCATGCAATTTTAAAGCAGAATATTTAAATGAGGCGGAGAATCTCTGGATATAACTATGATGGTACATAAAATTGCTTCGGACTTTCAAATTGCAGAACAATTTATCTATAGAAACAGTAAAAATGTCTAAGGCTTCACATTTAATGTCCTTACCACAAATTGCTGCAGTGTGCTTCCAACCGCAGGACACCTAATAACACATAAATTTAGAATCATAAAGAAAAGTCAAATGATAAATCCTTAAAAGCTCAAGTTAAAGCCAGCAGCCAATACAAACACCAGCTTGCATATGCTGCTCCAGGTGGCATTATCAGCAGTCAGAATGGTGGTATGATAGCAGGATTTTACAAATTTATGGGACAAAAGAAACTTGGAAGCTGAGGGTTTAGCTCAATCAGGTGGAGTTTGCATATATATTCAGCAGAACCAGTCCCAGGTGCTTGGGGGTTGTACATCAAAATCCTATGAAACACATTAATGGCTGTTCCAATCTACTGCAGTAAATTCGTATTCAATTTAACAAATCAGGTTTCTTATTCAAGGGAGAAGTTTCTATTTCAAACATATTTTCAGAAGCCACTCAAACTTATTTTCCAGCTAATGAAGGATGTCACTGTAAACACGATATCCAACATCCCATATCTATGCAATTAAAGAGGTTCATCAAATTGCAGAATTTAGATATGCCTATATCAAGCGTTTATAATTGATATTACAGAAAATCGGATTTGTATGTCCCTTTCCATTCCTGTAATTACTTTACCAACTTAATAAACCCCAGGGCTAAAAACAACACCACTCCAAGGTGGTTTTGATTTAAAACAAAATAAATAAAACTTAAAAATTGGGAAACAATATGTTTGCCAGGGTCATACATGTCACATTTTAAATCATCTTCTTTGTTACCTCATGTTCCCTAATCAGAAGAAGGTTGTTTTACCAAAAGCAAAATTAATGGCCAGGAAATATTTTCACCTAATATTAAACTCTCTGCAGGAAAATTTAAGAGAAGAATCGCTACTTGACTAATTTGGTAATTTGTGTTACAAACCTTACAAACAGGATGCCTCACAAATGGACCTTTAACTCTTTCAGGTGAATGAACAACATCAGTTGATCTGGAACAAACAATTTAGGTTTCAGTTAATTATCCAATAGTTCTGTGATTAGCTCACAGAGAAGTCAATAAGAAACAAAAACATTCACTCATTGGCTAAACTTTTAGATCTAAGTTCATTAACAAGGAAGATACCCAATACCAAGACAGCCATTGTCATTTGAGCCCCATGTGTACAGCTCCCCACCACCTATGAAATAGAAGAAAATTCCAGATTAAAGGACAATTTACAGAATCTCCAAAACGAGAAACAACAGAAATCACACTTCATATCATAACAACCAAGAGATATAACTGTAATAGTATCTTATGTAAAGCCATGCTAACAAGCAGACAATTGAATTTACATCAAATGGATTAGGGAAATTCTATCTGGCATTTTACTTCATCTTTGGTATTTATGTTATTTGAAAAATTTTAATAATTCAGCCGATCAGCCAAGTAAGTTGAAACCAATTAGGAAGATTACATTTGGTATTTGCTTAATTCTTGGTGTACAACTCCAGCAAAGATTCATGGACAAGGAGAAAGGGTGGCTCTCAAACTGAACAAAACCAAGTGGCAATTGAGTAGCAGACCATATCTTTATTAACTATTTTGGAACTCCCCTGAAAAACGATGCCAGAATTTGTACCTTCAACACCCCCCCCCCCCCCAAAAAAAACAAATGACTTTGACTTGTACAGACGAAGATTCCTGAATTGGAACAGCCTACAGAGGATGGAAGTTACATGGGGAATTGTCGATTGAGATGTATGAACTGAAACCCAAGACAGTGCTCTCAAACCATGGAAAAGATCATGAGCATCCAGCTTAAAACCAGTTGGCACTAAGTGGAAAGGCTCAAGATCTCCATTTAACTCATTGAAAGTCCTAGAGAAATTAATATAGGACTTTGTCCATGGCAGGGGGTCACATTTTTAATTAAAAAAAGGAGCTTTAAGAGGAAATGGAGTTTGGAGTATGTCTTACTATGTAATTTACATAGTCTGGTAAGGTTCAGTTGACATATTATTGATTACCAGAACAGTATCACACGCAACTCACTGGCCTCTTACTGCTAGTCAGCCAGGTAACGTCTTATGACTTCCGACAGCTAGAAGCACTTGTAAAGCTTCTGTAATGAGCTCCGCTGAGCATAGGACCATTGAGGAAAGGTAGAGAAAAGATATACATATAAAAAGGTCTTTCCAGTTCACTAGCCTGGTTCACTAAAATGCTCATGTAAGATACTAATACAACATTGAACTTTAATAAAATGAAGGCTAATGATTTTGGAACTCCAAAATAAGTTTCAGGCACTCCACTGCTATCTTTCCATTAGTCTAAATGACTAAAAACCAACATGACGTCTAAATATTATGACATCCTCTTCTGTATATGTAAACATTTTATTGATGGTTTATTCATGAAATGTCTTCAAATACATTTTGAAGCAGCATACATCATAATTCTTAAACTTTTCCTGAGGTATAAAAATGTAAAAATTGAACAAAAATAAAAAGGAAAGTACTTTTTTGGTAATAAAGTTCATATATTCTAAAGAAGATATATTTGCTATCCTGCAAAGTAATTTTTGTTCAAAAAGGGTCATAGAAAGTACATAAAAACTTTCTAAATTTTATTAGTTTATATTCAAGAATGTATGCTCTTTTACAATCTCAATCCAAAAAGGTTACTTTAAAATTATTTTGTTCAATATCTATGTATTTTTTGCATTTAAGTTGTTAAAAAATATAAAACTTGTGTCCGCATCAATTTGGTTAATATATGTATGTATGTGAGAGAGAGAGAGAGAGAGCTCTGAAGCTAATTTTGGCGTGCCAACATCGTTTGCTAAAAATAAAAGACTTCGCACGGTTTTAGTTCTGTCAATAAGGTAATGCAAAAGACACACCTATCTTGCAAACTCTCAAACATCACCAGTCTCACCCGCATTGCCAAAGCAGGCTTTCGGGATAAACCCAAGAAAGACAGAAAAAATTTTCAACGACTTCAAGATTCAGCAAAGATGGGATTAACTCTGATAGGTAACAGCCAAATTTCAAGTATCTAAGTTTGGGGAATGTTCAACAAGGGCCAGTTTTCACAATATCCAAGTAGAAGGGAAAAGAAGGTCCCTGAATAGCAAAAATCCATGTTTGTGGATATATCAACAGAATTTAATGATCCAAAAGCAAATAATCATTGACGACAAGAAACTAGCCAGCTAAGAGTAACTCAGTCACAAGTATACCAGATCAACCAGATAATACGAAGATGATTTGACAAATTTCAGTAAAATTTACTGGCACTGACAAACACTATTCTTCAGCAAACAAGGACTACTTGGTCCATGTTACTGCCTTAGATGCTTGCGAAAATGTTACTGATATCATGGCATTGGGACAGGGTATATCACATAAAATGAATAACAGTCCTATATTTCTTCAGAAAATCAGGGCAAATACTCAAAAGAAAAGTCCTTCCCAATTATGCCCTAGTAAAACAGCATTTATCGTATTATTGCTCATGACAAGAAATATATAATTGCAAGAATATGGAAATGAGAGACTACTTGTAATGATACAAGTGTGATGACCACCACAAGCAACCTCTTCAGATGGTGGCATTTTGCTCATAAGAGATGGAACTGTAACACTCTTTCCTTCTTCAAAGCCCTGTATTTTTGTAAAAAAGTAGCCACATATTAGAGACATATCACTAGTGAAAATGCAGCTTTTGTTCACGAAAAAAATAAAGGAAGCAAAAGATATTCGACAATTTTCTTGTGGCAATCCACATCCTACCATCTTCGCCTTTGCTCTTTCACCAAAAATATATACAAAGCCATTTTCTGCAATACCCCAGAAATGAAAAAGCTGTCCAAAAAAAGCTCAATTCCAATCTTCAAAGAATATGATCATTAACCATCTCCAAAAGGTCAATAGTTTACCATCAATGCAGGCAGAATGCAAAATCCCAGCAGCAACACTTTTAACCTATATATTCTCAAGAAACAGAGTGACAAGGATCAAAGAATTAATACCTTGACCAACTCACAGTGAACGTGATCTTGAGAAACTAAACAGACACTTGTACAAAATCAGACATATACACTACCTTCACTCCCTCCAGATCCTTAATCAGTCGTGGAGTGAATTCACTGCATAAAAGAAAACCCAATATAATCAAGATAATAGCTTCTCCTGCTGCAGCCAATCTCAAAATTCTTCAAGGGTGAAAGCATATTTTAACGAGGCATATTGAGGAATAGCAATACATAACAGTACTACGTAATGAAGATGTATGAAACTTTCAGGTGGTGGATCTGCTAATCACATGATATTTTGACAAAAATGTTTATAGCTTGAAGAGGTTTTTCTTATTCTGTCATATCTCACCTTTCACATGTCATTCCCTTCTACTCAAATCTACAGGGCACCACACTCAGAAATCAAAATACACAATTGTAAATCAGAGGTTAATTGCATTAAACCCCCAGTACTTGGGTCAAAATTTTACTTGCGCCCTAAATCTTTTAATCAATACTTTGTGCACTTGGACTAGCCCTGTTAATACTTTTTAACATTTGACCATACGTACAGTATGTTGTGGGCGAATTTGCCCTTCAATGTTTTTCCGCACATTTTCCTTATTCTGTCTTTTTTTTCCCCAACCCTGCTTTTCCTCTTTAGTAGTTTATTTTTTTTTTCCCTTACAAACAAATTTCCTCCCAGAGAACTTAGCATAACCGCACAACTACAACCCAATACCAGAGTCAACTTATCAAGGACAATGACTTGCACTATTCACCTTCTATGAATGAAAGCACATCAATCGACACCAATCCTCCTTTACATGAAACTCAAAACATAGTCTAAAGATGAAGAAAAACAAACCAAAAGCATGTAAAGTCAACTAACTGTATATGTAATGCCACACAAATCAGTATTTTTATACCAAAGCAAGAAAGGAAAAAAAAGTAAAATATGAAGAAAAAATTAAACCAAAAAAGCATCAAAATGAGTGACGTAAGGTTGTCCAAACATACCAAAGTAAGGGTAAAATGCTAAATAGGACAAATAAATTTGTTGTAAGATGTCAAATAGCAATAACAGATTAGTTAAAATGGGCAAAGTGCTGATAAAAATATTTCAGGGGGTAAAGTGAAAGTCGGAGCAAATTAAAAGGATCTACAGTAATTCACCTTAAAGCACATTCAAATTACAAACAAGAGTGAAACTTGCCTAAAAAAGGTTCAACCTTACAATCAAAATTGAGCCCCAAAAACACTGAAATGAGGCGAATGTGAACATATAGGCATAGCTATGAACCATTATTGAGATCAATTATCCCCAAAACCTACATTTTGTTTCTACTTAAAAGTAAAAAGCCATCTCAAAAGACAATCATGTAAGAGAGAAAAAAAAAGAATGAATAACAGTTCAAACTTCCAAGAACGTTATACAGAAAATTCATTCTGTGAACAAAAAAAGCATGCTTAACCACATAAAAGAACCTGTTACTTTTTCGAAATCCCAATATGCTGGATCCATGACCATGTCCAAGTTTTCCAGATGCTCCTCCACCCCAACTCAAGGCCTCCCCTTTATCTAGACATTAACAGCAAACCAGCGGTCAGTAAACGCATAGAATCGTGACAAGAAAGACGAAGAAAAAAAAAATGCTTTGCTATTAAAGACTGCCAGTGTTTGCATAATACTGCATTTGCAACACACTTGAAATACAGATATAAACCTGTAACAGCAACTGAGTGCTCAGAACCCAAAGAGGCAATCTTAATGGAAACTCCATTCAAGCATTCCACTTTACTGGGAAGAGTAACTAGCTTTGCTGCCTCTGCAGTTAACAGAGAATTTCAGAAATCATTTCCATTTTTTTAATGCATAGTAGATGCCTAAATACAAAGCCAGATATTAAAAACTACAAGAACAACTACAGACAGTGAAGATACTAAGCCTAACAACAGATGGTGATGATAAACTACATTGTTAACAGATTATAAATGGCCAGCCAAAGCGGATTTTGAAAAAAATCATTGAAAAGCAATGTTAACATGTACTTGGACCACACACAAAATTGTGCAGAAACTTCCCTGCATCATAAATTAAGGAATTAAAAGTTGCTGTCAGACTGTGCACAAACAAATTTGGAAACAAAAAAGAAGAACCTAAGTATCTTAAAGGAAAATCAGCCATTAAGTTCCATATTTATGTATCATCATTTTTCAAGACACAGGAAAGGAAAATTAGAGGTTTACATCGGAGAAATTCTTATGCAAAAAGAAGCCCAAAATGCTTAAGAGGTTTGGGAAATAAAAAAAGGAGGAAGGAAAAGGGGGAAAATGTTAAGATATAACAAACAATGGATTGACAGATACACATTACATCCTTACGTCATCCTTTCACAAAATCAAGCCAGTATAATGTTCAGATGAGATTGCAGCACTTCAGTAATAAAACAAAAAGGCAACAGAATGTAGAGGTGAGCTAAATTATTACTTTTCCCAAGCCCAAGTTGTCCATCTGAGTTCTTCCCCCACATATAAAGCTCGCCATCCACTACAAGACAAGGATAGATATCAGGAGACAGGCATTAACAGTAAAGTCCAGAATGCTAAAGAAACATTGGCTTGGAAAGGTGAAACATACAGGTTAAGTAGTAATATAGGTTGTAAACTTCCAAATCCAAAAATGAACCAGTTCTTCAAGAACCCACCATATTCGACTTTCCAAAACTGACTCTAACAACAATTCTACTAGAATTACCAACAAATAATCACAATACAAGTCGATGTACAGAATTTTTGACATGCAAGGTTAATCTTACTATGTTGAGGTACATTTAATTGATGATCCTCACTAATATTTAGGATAAGAATCTTACTGGTCAGTGGTTAATTACGTTTTCATTTTATTTTCCCATCATTTATTGCTCCTTTTCTCCCTTTATTCAGATGATTTTTGTTGCTGCAGAGGATATGTAGAGATATAGAATTTCATCACTTCAAGAACCAATTTTATTTAAGCTTGCTAAAACTTGGACATCTGGTTTCTTCGAGTAAATTGTTTTGAAGTACTGTTCTTTTGACATTCGATGTCTTGGCTATGAAAGAGCAAGTAATGACTTGCTCAAAATCTCAGTGAGCAACTAGTTGCTACTCAGGAAAATGATGGAGGCTATTGTGAGTATGATTTTGGACTTAACAATTGCTTCCTATCAGCTAGGGTTCAGTTAACTGAGAAAACACTGCGGAGGATAAACAAATGTTAAGGACACGATCTCCAGAGACGCATATATCACCATTTGCACCACAAAAAGAAAGTCAAAAAATGAAGGGCTGCAAGTTTAAAAGAATATTTCAGTTAATCAACATTTTCCTGTAACAATGTTTCAGTTATATTCCTCTTTCACAACTAAAAAGCAGAGCAGCCTGGTGTATGAAGCATATGAGAAGCTGATGTCCCATAAAAAGATTAGTAAAGCATGAAGATTAAGTTTATCCAATTCCACCAACAAGAACAGAAAATAAACTGTAAGTAAACAGAACAATTGGAACCACATATACCAGTAGTATAATTGAAACCATCACCAAATCTCAGTGAAAAGGAAAATCAACATTATGTAGCACAGCTACAGAACATGGCATCTAAAAAGGTCCAAATCTAAAACCTGTAATTGCAGAAGAGTGATGATAACCGGCTGAAATTTTTACAACTTCTTTAGGAATTCCAGTGACAATAAGTGGCTCCTGCAAATGAACAAGCTGAACTTAAAAGGCAGAATTTACAACCATGTCATTTTGTCCTAACAGAGCAAATGCGCTAAATATATTGAACAAGGAACAGCCAAAATGAAAGTCAGATACCAACAACAACATTCTACATGAAATATAAGCAAAAGTAGCCATAATCAAGGGTCTAGATAATAACTCATTTATCCATCATGCGGAATATCATTTCTCTGAACACTTACAACAAAAGGACCTATAGCCTAGATAAGGGTCATAAATGAAACCAGTGTCCATGAAATGCAATATTATTGACTGAGTCACAAAGTCAAATCAAACATTCTAATTATACCCCCTGAAAAGAATGCAATACTTCAATAGCATGACCATGACATCAACATGGAGAAACAAAATACGACACTCCACATAGTACGTTAACGAAACCCTAGCAGCCAGGCCAAATACTGGATAGAGTAGCTCATCATAAGTATGAGGACTGAGACATGAAGCTTCATATTCATAACCATCAGCCAATTTAGGAAAGCCTAGAGAATTTAGCAGTGGCAGTGGTTAATCCAAGCACCAAAGATTCATTAATTTAATTTACAAAATAAAGAGCAATAAGTACACCTACAAAGGTTGGATTATACAAGCTCATGCTAAAATCAGTGAACATGCAAGGTGTGTAAATTCAAATATCTTTAGACAACCCAGGTTCATGGGTTTTCCAAGAAATGCAGGACATCAATTTTGAAAATAATAGGGGAGATGGTGGCGATATAGAAACTGCACTTTTCGTCATTGGCATGGCATCCTCCTTGTAACTTTGTAATGAATGTGAAGTAAGTGAAGAACCAAAAACAAAAACTGGATAGCCAATATTGCTACCCTCCATGGAAATTTTTCAATCAAAAGTTCATAAAAATTCAAAACCATTGCAATATATTCTGTCTTCATATTTTATCCATTTTATAAAATAGTAAATTGTCATATGAAAATATACCTTTCCATCTCACAAAATAAGTAGAAAATTTGTAAAACTAATGATCTTGGTAACTAGGCTCTTGATTGTACAAAATTTACCAGTTTACAGCAAGAGGAATTAATGAAAAGGAAATACAAAAGATGATATTTGAAAAACATCAAAAAGTTCACCACTTCTCCTCTTACACAATCCCTCCAGAATCAAACTTCACAAAGATAAGCTAAAGCACTCGTCTCAGCATGTTGAACAATATTCAAAAACTCCAGACATGGACAAAAACCACCACATCATCCAACTTTTTTCTAGAACACATTATAGCCACTGTTTTCTCAAAACCCACTGGACAAGGCATCAAATGCCATTATCAAATGGCAGTGCGCCATCATCATCTCCATGAGCCAACAAGTAACATCAAACTTAACAAAGTTATACCAAAGTCATCCTCTCAACATGGTCAACAATATTCAAGAACACCAAAAATGGATGAAAACCATGAATCATAACTCAAAATATGTGCAACTGATGTCAAGCTAATTCTTGGGAATTGTTGAGCAAAATACCAAATGCTAAACAATTACTTAGAGCCAGTAGGATTTAAAAGTATCCAATATTAACTTAAACAAGAGATCATGAACAACCAACTCTCCACATTAGTTAGCCAATAACAGGGTGACCCCATAATAAGGAAATTACTAGGCCATTGGTATCTCGTATTCAACCAACAAACTTGTATTTATTTTCAGTAAAACCTTGATCCCCTAGAGACAAGTATATTCAATACTAACATCTCCATGAAAAATTTCAAACTGCGACAATGTCCACCATCAAATTTTCATCTTTCCTGAACTGGAAAGTTTTGAAAAGAAAAACTTTGAACTCAACCAAGTTTTCAGTCTTTGTAACATTTTAACAGCAGAAATAGTAAGTAATTGCAAATCCAACGTATAGCAATTATAAATAACAGTTGACAAATTAAGGAAAATTAAGTACCCAGCAATATGCACCTATCAACGTAACAAACAAAATGGAGTGCTAAATCAAGGCACTATCGTGATTCGTTACAGAAATTACATCCAAACAAAATTCAAAACCAAAGTGTGCAAGCAATTAAATCAAGCAGAACCCACAAACAATTAATCCAGTAAAAGTAAATAACAAGGCAATCATATTTCCAAAACCCCGAGTAACATCACAAACTGACCAAAACTGACAAGAAAACAAACCCACAGCTCTAACTAACTAAACCGAGAAGACCAGAAAACATGACAATAAGGTTGAGAGTGCATACAGTAGCATAACTTCTATCATCCGAAATTCCTAGCTGCCCAAAATCATTCAAACCAGTGGCATAGACACGGCCATTTTCTGCAAAGGAGAATCAGGGAATCACCCATCAGAAATGCATCAAAACCTGGCCACATCAACTACAATAAAAATGATGAAAAATCGAGACATTTTGCGATCCCATCAACTCAAGAAAATTATCAACAACCTGTTAGAAAAAGGGTATGAGCTCCACCACAGGCAATTTCGCGGAGGCTCTGATCATAAAAAGCAGAAGAATTCAAAATCCTTGGCTTCCATTGGGACTCCAAATTTCCCAATCCCAGTCTCCCATAATCTCCATTTCCCCACAGTGCCGCAACCTTCTTTCCACCGTCGATGACAGAAGAAATCCATCTCCCTAATCTGAACCCTTCATTTCCAATTCTCCCAACTGTAGTTGCCGATACTGATACTGAAGTCATCAATTTCTTCCCGGAAACTCTGGAAGTTGTAACCGCCATTAGATTCCAATTCCAAGAAAATTTAACTTAAAAAAAGTCGACGAAAATTCAAAGTACGGCAGACACCAGTCTGACACAATCGAAAATTTTATTTGTTATTTAATAGAAGCTCCCTTTTTAGCTATAGGATCACCATAGTCTCAATCTTGACCATTCATTCAAGGTTTAATTGTTTACAAGCACCTTTATTGGTTTAAATTTGTCGTAAATTTTTACTTTTGCAATCAAAATCCACATGTGATGTTTAGTAGACAATGGGAGAAGTTGACGATTTTGACATGGAATACGCTAAACAAGACAAGGCGGATCAACTCCAATAGAAATAAAGATTTTTTCTCTTGAAATGAAGGTCTCCTGTGTCATCCTCCAGAATCGGAGTACAATCGAATCCAAATCATGTAGTGCATTACTCAAACCTTAGCTCGAGTTAAAAACTCAGACTCGATTTTGTTTTGCCTTATTCAAGCAAATCCCTTTTGTCATCCGTCAACATTGGAGAGTTGAGATCGAGTAGTGCATTATTCAACCTCAACTCGAGTTAGAAAATTTGTCTCAAGTCGGTTTTGTTTTGTCTTATTCGAGCTTAATTCAATTTCATTCAAGTTCAATCAAGACTAATCAAGTTTAATAAATATAAATTTATATTTTATATAATTTTAAACCAGAAATATCTAAATAAATCTTATATACACTAATAGCATATGGTGTCATAATTAGATCAATGTCACAGAAGTAAAATTTACACTTGAAATTCAAATTCAGCAATGTGGTGTTCATTTAAACATAACAGTGTTACACTAGTTGAGATTCGTTGTGCCACGCATAATCGGTAGGGGTGGGCAAAAAAATCCGCGATCCGAAAACCCGAAAACCCGATTCGATCCGATCCGAAAAATAGGATATCCGATCCGATTTTTCTTAACCGTGTAGATGCGGGTCGGGTACACATAAAAACGGATACGGATACGAATACGGATCAGAAAAATAAAAATCTGCAGGTACCCAACCCACAGGGTGTATTATATAAATATTAAAAAATTAGGAATCATTTTATAATTTTATAATTTTTAATCCTAAGTATAAGTGAAGTGGCTCACAACATCATATTTTAATCCCGTATGATCCGTCTCTCCTCGTCTTGTTTGAAGAAAACGAATATTCTTGATGAAACCTAAACCAAATGAACAAAACGAAAAAATATTTGTAAAACTCTATCATAAAAATTGGTTATCCCTTTCATCCTTTTCGTTTTTATTCTACCTCCATCAATCTTTCCTGCAAATTTTTCTTCAATTCAATCAAAGATTTGTGTTTGGAGCTCAAAATTTCTATTAGCTAGATAATTAAAACGTTTGTGTCTTTCATTTAATTATTTATTTGATTTATTTTATTGCAATTATGTCTTCTAAATTTGTTTCTTTTATTTTAGTGAAAGAAATTTATTTTTCTTTTTCATCAGTTTTAATGCCATAAAGTCTATTCCAAAGATATAAGAGAGTTAGGGAAGATTTTTCAAGCTTATTTTGATTATACTTTTTCCAAAAATTATCAGCTCTATTCAATTCTTTTCCGGACTTGATTTCACAGTTGACTCATTTGTGATGTAGTCTTGTACCATAATATCCTTAAAGAAGTTGGGAAAGTTGCCAAATACTTATTATCTTTATGTTTGTTATGTTGTAAAAGGATAAAATGTGTGAGAATAGTGATGTACTCAAAATTATCATGAAATTTCGTATTGTCTATTAGATATTATAATTTTAACATGTACTAAATTTACGAAATCGGTTTGATTATTGGATGAAATTTGTGAGAATGGTGATGTATTGACTTTAATTATAATATCTTTACCAATATTAATTGGAAAACATTTTTTTATTGAGAAACATGTTAATATTAAGTGAAAAGTAATTTTTTTATTGAAAATTTGCCCGAAAACATTAGGAGCGGGTTAGGGTTACAAAATGACTGATTCGATATATTAGGATCGGGTCAGCCAAATCATGTTAGGAGCAGGTACCCAACTCATACTCACCCCTAATAAACGGTGCCTATCCGAAAGCATTTAATTAAAATCATATTTTTGAAAAATACAATAAATTGTTTTTGACCTTTCACTTTTACATTTAGCGTACAAATAGTTTTATAATTTTGGAGTTGATAATGTAGTCAGTGTTTAAAAGTAGGGGTGGGCAAAAAAATCCGCCGATCCGAAAACCCGATGAACCCGATCCGATTCGATCCGAAAAATAGAATACCCGATCCGATTTTTCTTAGCGGGGCAGATGAGGGTCGGGTACCCGAAAAATCGGGTACGGATACGGATCAGAAAAATAAAAACCCGCGGGTACCCGACCCGCAGGGTATATTTTATAAATATTAAAAAGGTAGGGATCATTTTATAATTTTGTAATTTTTAACCCTAAGTGCAAGTGAAGTGGCTCGCAGCCTCATATTCTAATCCTATATGATCTACTCTTCTCATTTTTTTTTGAAGAAAGTGAATATTCTCGGTGAAACATGAACAAAATGAAAAAAAAAATTTGTGAAACTCTGTTATAAAAATTGTTCACCCCTTTCATCTTTTTTATTTTTATTCTACCTCCATCGATCTTTCCTGCAAATCTTGCATCAATTCAATCAAAGATTTTTGTTTGGAGTCTCAATTTTCTGTTAGCTAGATAATTAAAATATTTGTGTCATTCATTTGCAATTATATCTCTTAAATTTGTCTCTTTTATTTAGTGTAAGAAATTTATTTTTCTTTTTCATCACCTTAATACCATAAGGTCTATTCCAAAGATGTAAAGAAGTTGGGGAAGATTTTTAACATTATTTTGGTTATATTTTTTTCAAAAATAATTAGTTCTATTCAATTCTTTTCCGAACTTGATTTCACAATTGACTTATTTGAGATGCGGTCTTGTACCATAATATCCTTGGGGAAGTTACCAAATACTTATTATCCTTGTGTTTGTTGTGTTGTAGAAGTATGAAATGTGTGAAAATGGTGATGTACTCAAAATTATTATGAAACTTCGTTTTGTCCATTAGATATTCTAATATGTACTAAATTTATGAGATCGATTTGATTATTGGATGAAATGTGTGAAAATGGTGATGTATGGACTTTAATTACAATATCTCTACCAATATTAATTGGAAAAACATATTTTTTTTATTGAAAAACATGTTGATATTAAGTAGAAAAGAAATTTTTTTTATTGAAAAATAGTTTTTTTTAGGGGCGGGTACCCTATGACCCGCCCCTTTTTTTCGGGTACCCGAAAATATTAGGAGCGGATTAGGATCGCAAAATAACTGATCCGATATATTAGGGTCGGGTCAGCCAAATCATGTTAGGGGCGGGTACCCGACCCGTGCCCACCCCTATTTAAAAGTAAAAGAACAATGTGTATATCTTTTCATAAATATTTTATTTCTGTTAGTTTTTAGTAGTCAAAAGGAAAAATGTGCATGGTTGTTTAAAAAATATAACCATTTACTTAATTTATGAAGAACCACTTATTGATTGTTAAGCTAGGTATTTTTATAGTATAAAACTATTCAATTATACAATGAATTTTTTTCTGTTCAGTTGGAATAGTATATTCTTTTTTGTTGTATGAGGTTTTACTATTGGATTATATTGCAAAGAAATGAAATAATCAAAAGTTATATTTTTAATAGATTAATGTAATTACATGAAAAAAAAAAAGATAAAATCATCGTACTAATTTTTTATTATTTTTTCTGTACCTATATATAGATAATTATTAAATTGCGAGTAAAATACAAATTTATAAATTTGCTTTATCCTAAAGTTTTATAAGCTGGTGAAGAAAAACTTTCCATTTCTTGCAAGTGTTTTGGAATATATATGATAGCATGAAATAAATTATCTTTAATATAGGATCTCTTCTGTGATTATAAAGATTTTCCAGTTTTTTTTTTGGAATAATATCAAAAACCTCCTTGAGATTTCTCTTAATATCACTTACCACTTCTAAGGTTGTCAAAACATTATTTAGCTCCATTACTTTTGTTATTTGTGTAACAAAATTTTTAAAAATCCTAAACTACTCTTTTGCTCATTTTGCTAAATAAAAAGGCTCATCAACCACTTTGTTTATCCCAAGAAAAACCACAACGTAAAAAATAGTCTCTAGTAGTATCACGACATCACAAAACTATAATCCATAAAAAAATATAAATCTGAAAAATAGAAAGGTATTTATAAAGAAATACATTAGTAACAATTTAATTTTACATGTTCAAAACTGATTTCTTGTCAAGTCTAAAGTGATTAGGCTTTGTGGATTTTGTATCACCTTTAAGACCCAAAGAGTATTGTTGTTGTTGTAATAGAGTCCATTGGATCATTAATTAAAATCATATAATTGAAAAATACAATGAATTGTTTTTGAGCTTTCACTTTTACATTTAGCATACAAATAGTTTTATAATTTTGGAGTCGATAATGTAGTTAGTGTTTAAAAGTAAAAAGAACAATGTGTATATCTTTTGATAAATATTTTATTTCTATTAGTTTTTAGTAGTCAAAAGGAAAAATGTGCATGGCTGTTTAAAAAATATAACCATTTACTTAATTTATGAAGAACCACTTATTGATTGTTAAGCTAGGTATTTTTATAGTATAAAACTATTCAATTATTCAATGAATTTTTTTTGTTCAGTTGGAATAGTATATTCTTTTTTTGTTGTATGAGGTTTTACTATTGGATTATATTGTGAAGAAATGAAATAATCAGAAGTTATATTTTTAACAGATTAATGTAATTACATGAAGAAAAAAGATAAAATCATCAAACTAATTTTTTATTATTTTTTCTATACCTATATATAGATGGGTAGTTGCAGAATTATTAAATTTCGAGTAAAATACAAATTTATAAATTTGCTTTGTTCTAAAGTTTTATAAGCTGGTGAAGAAAAACTTTCCATTTCTTGCTAGTGTTTTTGAATATATATGATAGCAGAAAATAAATTATCTTTAATATAGGATCTCTTCTGTGATTATAAAGATTTTCCAGTTTTTTTTGGAATAATATCAAAAACCTCCTTGAGATTTCTCTTAATATCGCTTACCACTTCTAAGGTTGTCAAAACATCATTTAGCTCCATTACTTTTGTTATTTGTGTAACAAAATTTTCAAAAATCCTAAACTACTCTTTTGCTCATTTTGCTAAATAAAAAAGCTCATCAACCACTTTGTTTATCCCAAGAAAAACCACAACGTAAAAAATAGTCTCTAGTAGTATCACCACGTCACAAAACTATAATCCATAAAAAAAATATAAATCTGAAAAATAGAAAGGTATTTATAAAGAAATACATTAGTAACAATTTAATTTTACATGTTCAAAACTGATTTCTTGTCAAGTCTAAAGTGATTGGGCTTTGTGGATTTAGTATTACCTTTAAGACCCAAAGAGTATTGTTGTTGTTGTAATAGAGTCCATTGAATCATTAATTAGTTGAATTACTAATTCTCTATCATTAGATTATCTACCTTTAAAACAACGATTGTGCAAACAATGATTTTAAAACATTCAAGAATCAACCTTTATTAGCTGATTCCTCTACCAATGTGCATAGTTCATGTGTGCAGCCCTCACACCTCTCATGGAGAGAAATGTGGTGAATTCTCTCAAGACCATTCCTTTATCCTTTTCACTCCAAAGAGTATTGTTGTTGTTGTAATAGAGTCCATTGGATCATTAATTATTTGAATTAGGTTTGTTTAGATAGAGTATTATTTGAAATATTATTTGGAATAATTACTATAGCACTTTTTGTGATGTGATGTATGTGAGATAAAAAGATAGTTGGGAATATAAAAAGGTGGGTAGGAAAATGTGTTTATGATACAAGCGAAATATTATTTGAGATAATAGTGCTATCCAAACACTACATACTAATTCTCTATCATTAGATTATCTACCATTAAAACAACGATTGTGCAAACAATGATTTTAAAACATTCAAGAATCAACCTTTATTAGCTGATTCTTCTACCAATGTGCATAGTTCATGTGTGCAGCCCTCGCACCTGCCATAGAGAGAAATGTGGTGAATTCTCTCAAGACCATTCATTTGTCCTTTTCACTCCATCTAAGTTTGTATTTTCTCTACTCCATTGTCTATTCTATTTGCTACTTCTTTGGCAGTTCGGTTCATTATCTATTTTCTGGTCCCATTTTCGGTGTGCCACCGATGATGAAGAATTGGTCCTGCAGTAGCATGAATTTTAACGGTTAAATAATTTTTCAATTCAATCTCTGACTCCTACTAGGTTCCAAATACGTGACCTAAGTTGTAAAAACATGACAAACATGAATTTTCAATTTGACATAATGATGTTGAACTTATTAAAGGCATAAACACCTAAACCCTAACCCCAAACATCAATAACTGAAGTCAGTAACTGAAGGCAATACTTCAAAAACCAATAGAATATCAGGAAAAAAAGAAAAAAGAAGAAGAAAATGCTACTATTACCTTTAAGACCCAAAGAGTATTGTTGTTGTTGTAATATAGTCCATTGGATCATTAATTTAATTTGTTTGGATAGGGTATTATTTGAAATATTATTTGGAATAATTACTATAACACTTTTTGTGATGTGATGTATGTGAAATAAAAAGGTAGTTGGGAATATAAAAATGTGGGTTGGAAAATGTGTTTATAATGCAAGCGAAATATTATTTGAGATAATAGTGCTATCCAAACACTACATACTAATTCTCTATCATTAGATTATCTACCTTTAAAACGACGATTGTGCAAACAATGATTTTAAAACATTCAAGCATCAACCTTTATTAGCTGATTCCTCTACCAATGCGCATAGTTCATGTATGCAGCCCTCGCACCTGCCATGGAGAGAAATGTAGTGAATTCTCTCAAGACCATTCATTTGTCCTTTTCACTCCATCTAAGTTTGTCTTTTTCTCTACTCCATTGTTTATTCTATTTTCTACTTCTTTGGCAGTTCGGTTCATTATCTATTTTCTGGTCCCATTTTCGGTGTGCCACCGATGATGAAGAATTGGTCCTGCAGTAGCCTGAATTTTAACGAATAAATCATTTTTCAATTCAATCTCTGACTCCTACTAGGTTCCAAATACGTAACCTAAGTTGTAAAAACATGACAAACATGAATTTTCAATTTGACATAATGATGTTGAGCTTATTAAAGCCATAAACACCTAAACCCTAACCCCAAACATCAATAACTGCAGTCAGTAACTGAAGGCAATTCTTCAAAAACCAGTAGAATATCAGGGAAAAAAGAAAAAAGAAGAAGAAAATGCTACTATATACACAAAAAAAATCTACAAGTCACAATAAAATTTAGGACTTGTAAGTGATCAATTTTCTTTCAAAAGCATATATATCACTTGTTCATTTGATTTTTATAATCATAAGTAATAGCCTTAATGCTACATGCATAAAGTTCATACATGAATAGGTAGCAATAAGCATCTTCATTGCATTCAAATAAAAAAAACATAAGTTAAGAAAATTTATTGGAATCAAAGGCAAAGTTAAGCTATATGTGATTAATTACAAAATTGCACACTAAAGAATCTTCAATCTTCAGTCTCATTATCATCACACTTACTTTTTTATCAAGATATAAAAATAATTAAATCAAAATCAACTATAATCCAATGATGAAATTGCCAAAACTATTCCGATTTGTTAGAAGTTAGAATAAAAATTTTATATTAACTTTTTTGCATTCCTGATAGGTGCCATTTAACATTTGGAGATAGATATTCGTTAAAGATTCAACAATAAGTTACAGTTGTTCAGAGAAACTTAGAAAATAAAGTAAAGTGCTTCTTCTAAAATATTTCCAAGAAAAAAAAGGTGAAAAATGGTTACAGTCCATGTTAAGGGAAAAAAAATATAATTCAGAAAAGTAGTACTGCCTTTGGTTGGGCTCACATGTTTCTCACCTCAAAGGATCGAATACAGAAGCAAATTTTGTATCTATTTCAAATTGAAAATTTTGTATAATTGTTAAAAGTGAAAAATCAAATTTAAAAAATGTACTGAGTTGAATGTTCAATTGATGATGTTATGAAATAGAAAATAATCCAACTCCTTTCGGAAATCTCATCGATTATAACTTGCACAAAACCTGCAATTGAGGAGGAAAAAAATATATCCAGTATATTCATGGCCAAAATTTGTAGCAATCATAAGGAAAATACAAATACATGTATCCCCAATTTATTGAAAAAAAAAAAAAGAAATTTGCATCAATTTCTATGATGGCTGAAGAAATTGCACGCTAACTAGAGCTACTTTTTTTGTCCGTTAATAAGAACTACTTTTTTTTCCATTAAGAGCTAGACCTACCATTTGAAGACATTCTATGATGCCTAGAGCAAAATACATCCAAGCAAAGTATTTTCTAGTTAGAAAAAAATTATAGAAAGAATTTCACTAGGGAGATAGAGGCTTATACATGACAAAAATTAGGCAAAGAAGGTGAGTTGCAATGGTTGCAATTCCCGCACTAATCCATTTCTCACTTTCAAGCAAGTAGTGGTTCAAACTAAAACAACAACTAATAATTAAAGAATTTTAAAAAAATAGAGAGAGAAAAAAATTCGGTATTGTCGTCTCAAAATCATAATAACATCAACTCGGTCCGCCTCCTGACGATGCTCGTACCCTCCACCATCCTTGTTCGGGGACAAACCTTAGCCTTCAGATCCCATAGGCAACTGCTCCCGAAGTGATGAAAATACCGTCTCCCGTGCAACCATTCGATCCCGCTGATTATGAGTTTGTATCACATTTGGGAATGGCATTTCGGGTAGTGTTGATAGGGTGAGGAACAAACATACTTGTCATGCATATGCGAGGAAGAGGATAAGCATTTCGGTTGGTACGGCGGATGAATGCGAGAAATAACACTCTTTGATTTTGAGAGAGATGGCAACTGTAGCTCAGTTTGATCATCCTAACCCTATGAAATTGGTTTCCAGTTGGGCTAGCGTAACCGAGATTCAAATGATGTTTGAGCTGATGGATGGATCTTTGAAAGATTTTTACACTGATGAAAAGAATGTGATCGCACACATTGCGCAACAAATATTGATGGGTTTGAGTTATCTACGGGACAAGAGAATTGTCCACAGATACTTGAAGCTAGCGAACGTATTGAGAAATAATGACGACAATGTTAAGATTGCAGATTTTGGTTTGAGTAGGAGTTTGGACATCGGCAACATGCAATTCATTTTGACAGTCCTCGGCACTATTCAATATTGTAGTCCCGAAATGTTGCAACATCAACTGCGAAAAATCGACTGACTAGACAAGAGTGACGTTTGGAGTTTGGGGATCTTATTGCTGGAAATTTATATGGGGCATTTCCTTTTTCCCCGAATTGATAAGCTTCAGACTTACAACGAGATTATTAATGACTTCATTGTTCCTGAGTTGCCCAATTCTACCTCACAGTTCCGGGATTTTGTTCAGCGATGTTTGATTAGGGATATAGACTCCAGGGCATCTGTTGATGATCTATTGGGTCACAATTTCTTGCATATATTTCATTAGGATGTGGCTCTTTTTTGGTGGTTGTTTTGTTAACAAGTCAGCTTTGCCAGTTAGTCCCCTGTGCTGTTGTCTAGTGATTGTTCTTTTAAGAAGTTAGCCTTCTTTGGGATTAGTGTTAGTTGTTTTTTACAAGTTACTCTTTTGTTGATGCTACTTACTTTAATGTTGATTGTAGAGTCATTTGATTCTCTTACTAGGAGCTTGTTTTATAGACATCTGATGTTGAAAGTTTGCTTTAATAGAAAAAAAATCAACTCATCTATGAAAATAAATAAATAAAAGAATCAACTTATAGAGCAATTTGGTAGCAATCAAACATAAGAACGTAACAAAAGAAAACAATTTTATTGATTATATAAAAATAGCAAAAAGGAAAAATCAAAAAAGGGAAAAATATCCCAACAAATCTGATTCCTCAAGCATGCAAATAAAAGAGTCAAACATAAAATATATGTCAATTACTTCTTTAACGTCAAAATAAGAAGCAAGAAGACAGAGAGCTTACCGAAACAAAAGCGCTAAAAAGAACCAAGTGACCAGAAGGCTCAAATAATTGGGCATTCTCTCTTATATATAAGAAAATTTTGATTTAGAAAAGTAAACATCACATTATGATGAATTTTTGGAAAAAAAGTTGGATGCCCGAGACAATCGAGACATAAAGTCATTCATGACCATGTTGGTTCGGTAGACAAAGATGGGTTTAGGTAGAGAAAACATGTGGAAATAGAAAGCTACACTATTCCAGTCCCTACCTAAACTTGAATTGTCTCCCCCGTAGACAATGATTTAGGACATCTCCTACCCTTTATGTTGTAGCCCACTTGCATTTTCATCCATTCCCATCCATAATAAGGGAACAACATTTAAGCAGCAAAACAAACGCAAGCTTCTCCTTCCTACAGTCACGTGGCAGCATGAAAAGCAATTACAGTAACAAGCAACTAGTAACAAGCAACTTGTTCTTATATTATAGTTAGATATATATATGCGTGTGTATGTATGTGTGTGTGTGTGAAACTTGATTGAGTTCAATTAAACTCGATGGCTTTTTAAACTTCACAAATTAGGTTTGAACTTGATTCATCAAGTAGCTCGAACTACTCGAACTCGGCATTTCAAATTCATTCAGTTATAACATAATTTTGGCCAATTTCGGTAGTGTTTTGCATGACAACAAAAATTTTACTAGTATCTTATTAGTCATTAGATCCCTATAGCCTCAATCTTGATTGTTTATTCATGTATGAAAGACTTAATGAAGATTGATTCTCATATCAAGTGTTGTGCTAAAAGCTTCACGAACTAATCCCGTTTCTTCTCAATTCCTAAGTTCATGAGAAATTTGTAACCCCCTCATTTACACTCAATAAATAATGAAATCGAGTCTCCAAATTTTTCCATGTTCTTTTTGTATTATCTTATTGATAAGTTTATCTTAGTGATAAGCTTGCATTTCTTTCTTATCTATCAAAAGCTTATGAAACCATGTTAATGATGTAGCCTTTCAAGTCATCAATTATAAGACCAAATAATTCATCTTTATCTGTTCTACTAGGTGACTTATTCCTATTTTAACTCAATTTTATTAGTGCTTAATTTATTCCTTTACCATCAATATCACAATGGAGATTAGTCACAAGATGGACCATCAATGTTCATATACAAATATGATAATCACCTCCCATTATTAATTAGTTTTAGCAATTAAGTCATATGAATTTGATTGCTACTAATGTCTTCTAAAAACCTTGTTGATATTTCTACTAGTTTAGGTTTTTTAGTACTATATGTACGACTAATTTGGTCACTACCTCGGCTATTTGATACCGAAGTGATTGCCCCGACTCTTCATTTTTTTTAAAAAAATCATTTTCATCGTCCCGAGATAAAGAATCATCTCGGCTAGTCGACCCAATCTCGCTCTTACCTTGAACACGATTAAGGACCCCAACATACAACATTTTGGCCAAAGAAATGACTAGTGGTTGACAGATTAATGTAATTGCTCACCGCTCTAATGGTCAGGAATATGTCTGAACCAGGCCATAACTTGTCATTTGACCATTAACCAGGTGTAGGTGTCACATCCTGTCCATTGAATTCTCCCTTATAAATGCTCCTCATCATTTGCAAGTCAGGTACACAGAAGAATCAACCTAACTACTCTTACCATTAACCTCCAACCTATAACTGACTTTAGTATCGAAATGAAATAGGAGAATGCCACGCCCTATTTTTAAAATAAAAGAGAAAATCTCAAATTTTGGTGTCTACAGTGAGCAAGACCCCGGCCATTTTTGCATTTTGACAGGTGAGATCATGCTGTTGACTCGGCTCGTATGTCCAGAAATCACCTCATCAATTGGCATTGTTTGTGGAAATGATAGTTACGTCAATAGGATACTTATACGTTCCCGAAGTTATCGGGTTCCATGAACTGAGTCCAAAACTGATGTCGAGGTCCAACAAGAAATTGATCAAAATCTCGAAGAATCTCGAAAAAATCTTCAACCCATGAATGAAGAGGACCTCACGAAGATGGCAGAGTTCGTGGTTGAAAACTCTAACATTTTTGAAGAGTTAGGGTTCTTCAAGAGAAAGAGAAAGAAGAAGGCCGAATCCTCAGAACGACAATCGGCTACCTCTTCCGAAATAGTATTCTGAATTTGGAAAGTAACGTTTAAATTTACCAAAGTAGAATATAATCAGATGCTGCAGAATTTTTAACTGTAACAATAGTAATATATTTCGTAAGAAATCCAAAAGAAGAGTTAAAATGCGAATAAAACATTTTTAACAAACTTAAGATGCCCAACTCTGTCAGACTTTAAGTGGTACAAAAATATGTTTTTAACAAATTTATTAAGGAGACCAGATTGTAATGCTTCATTTTGGAAAGAAAGATTTATTACAGAATTATCAAGTTTATTCTCACAAAGGATAATGGATAACTTTCAAAAAGAAATGGGAATAGATGTTATTTCATTTGAAAATATTACTTTTGGACAATTATTTGTTTTTGTAAAAAAAGAAGGTTTAGTATTATGTTCAGAATTAAAACTTCAAATTAAGTATGGTTCTAAAACAAAGGAAATAGGATCATTTTGTGAAGCATTTGGTATAAAAAGAATCAAGTTACCATCAGCATATTGATTCAATAATGGAATGGATTGATATTCTTCTTGGATAGATATTGTCTCTTCATGAGTTTTAACTGATAAAGCTGTTTTGAAATCTAAAGGGCCTATTCGAAGTGGAAGCTTCTTAAAGCCAAATCAATTTTGAATCTTCATTGATATCGTTGAATAAAAGTACGTACAAGAAAATTTAAAAACTGAGAAAGAAGGGGTTTATAAAGAGATTTTTAAGATGACTTCAAACTCAATACCCTTCTTCTATTTTTGAATCATATTTATAGAGTCTTCTATCTTTAAATTTCATCTTCATTTGATTGTCGACTCTTTCATTTGAATTTCATTTGCTGACACCTTATCTTCTTCTGATTGGTGGCTTTTGAGATTCTTATCCTTATGTTGAAATTGACATCTTGAAATTGGCCAACATCTTTATCAAAAGTCTGTCAGGTTTTGAGCACAAGGACCACCAAAAGGATCAAAGGTAGATTCCGATGATAATCAAACTGACTCATCTTTTTTGTCTTCTTCTTTTTTGTCTTGATTTTACAAATAATTCAAATATTCTTTGAGTATCTCCGGATTTTGCATCATCTTCTTCATTAAGAAATCATTTGCAATTGTTTCTGATGTTGAGCTGCTTGTTTTTTCTTTTTCTTTCTTCTGTGGAGTTGTTGGGGTATTAATTCTTTTTGTAGTCTGCGGATTTGGATTTATCCATTTGAGCTTTTCTCTTGTTTCTAAAAATCTTAAAACATTTTTTTAATCGCAGAACTCTTGATTGAATCATATCCACCATTTGATCTTAAATTCTCTTACTAATGACATTGGAAGTGGTTTTTCTAGTTCTTGATGAACTTTGAAACTCCAGTAAAAAATCCATGGTACTTTGAATTTCATGTGAAATATTATTGGTCTTGTATATTTTTTCCCCCTCGCTTTTTTGAGATATGTTTGGAATCCCATCAGAACATTTGGAGGTAGAATTTCTTTTTGAGGACCAAACCATTGCCACCAATGATTGAACCAAATTGGGAATTCTCTAATACAGCTTTCTTTAAATGTAAAAAATCATGAATGATTGAATGATCTATACAAAAAAGCACGATACCATGCCATCCATCTGGAATGAATCTGACTGAGAAGGATTTTCTTGAATAAAGAGAAGTCCATTTATTAGGAGAACAAACTTTCTTTATAATGCATTTTGAATAGCTAATTATATCTGGATTTTTTTTATCTGGAATAGGGAAAATCTTAACAAATTGAGTATCAGTGAGAATCAATTCATAATAATCCAAATTTTTTGATGGATCATCTAGCTACCAGAAATATTTTGAAGGGAAAAGTTTTTACGTAAAAGAATTAAGTGCATTGTAAAGAGATATTTCTTGGAATTTGGTTAAAATAATATGTTGAGTAAATGGTTTCGTGAAATAAGAATTTTCATTGAATTTTTCTAGGGTTCTTGGAATTTGTTGAATTAGTCTTATTTGAGAAGAAGTAGGAATACGAGCAGCTTGATTGTAAGTCAATGCTGGAAAGTCTTGCAATAGTTGAAATCTATTTTGAGTTACAGGAGTAAGACTCATCTTATAGTCTTGAGGAGTCTTTGGTTTAGAACTTCCTGATTTTGAATCCATAATCCTGCAAAATTAACAAATAATACAACTCAATTTTTGTTTCTTCTCTCTGATTTCTTCATTGTGTCCTTTTATCAACTCATCATTTTCTCCATTAATTCTTGTTGCCCATTCTCTTTGTAATATAGTATAATCAATCATTCTTCTTTTTGCAAAGCATCTTTCTCTAATGTTAACAATAGCTCTTGAATGTCTCATTTTCACTTCATTATATTTAGGAATATCATAAACTTCGATTCTCTTAAATTTTTCTCCTTAAACCACATAATGCTTCTTTTAAAGTAGGAGTCATAATAAATTTTGGATTTAATTGTGAAGATAAAGGCCTGTAATACATTCTATAGATTACAGCAAAATTCTTTGTATGTTTCTCAAATTCATCACCTTATAAATGAATATCTAATATGACTGAATTCAAAACATGTGGATATGTTAAATCTACTAAAAAGTTCTACTGAAAAGTTTGGAGCACATTTAAAGTAAATTGGTCCATTACATACATTTGTTTGAATCATAAATAAAAGTAACCTTCGTCCAAATGAGAGACTATCTTTATCTATTCTCAACCCCTCGTCTCACCAAGGTCTGAAGAGACTCTCAATCTATATTTTATCTCGGTTAAAGAGGCGATTAGTGTTGTGCTAGTGCAGGAGGGTGGCATCCAATAACCTGTTTATTATGTCAGCCAAGTCCTCTGTGGGCCTGAAAGCGGATACCCGCAGATAAAAAAATTAGTATTATACCTAATTCATGCAACTCGGCGATTGAAGCCTTATTTCCTGACTCACCTCGTTTGCGTTCAAACTAATCAACCAATCCATCAGACTCTAACCAAATCTGAAGCCTCAGGACGCTTGATAAAATGAACGATTGAATAAGAAGAATACAACCTGATTTACGAACCTAGAACGACAATCAAGGGACAGGTTTAAACTGACCTCTTAGCCAAGTTTACCCCTGCCGTAAATCGAGACGTCACTAAAAAGGCCTGAATGCCCTTGACTTGAGCCCTTTATGTAGACGGCTCTTTCAATAACAAAGGCAAAGGAACTGGATTGCTTCTCGTTGGGTCAAGCGGAGAGGAGTGTTCATATACTCTCCGTTTTAGTTTTTCTGCCTCTAATAATGAGGCTGAATATGACACGTTGATCATTGGTTTGCATTTAGCACGGAAACTGGAAGCTCGTTAAATTCAAGTATACAGTGATTCTCAATTGATGGTCAAACAAGTTCTAGACGAATACAAAACTAAAGAAGATACCATGCAGAAGTATCTCTCGCAAGTTTAGAAACTAGCCAATCTTTTGAATCATTTACAAGTCACTGCATACCTTGTTCCTAAAACAAGTGGGCAGATGCTTTCTCCAAGTTGGCTTTTATCTCATTCTCTCCGTTGAATAAAACAATCCCAATTGAGATTCTAATCGAGCCTGGTTATTTAGAAAAGAAAGTATATCCAATACATTCAATGAAAACCTAGATGGATCCTATCATCAAGTTTCTTGATCAAGAAATTCTTTTTGATGACCGATCTGAGGCAAGAAGAGTCTAGTGTAGATCAATTGGGTATACGTTACACGATGGATCACTGTACAAAAAATCTTACCTCAAACCATAGATAAGGTGTATTCTTGTTGAATAAGGGGAGCAGGTACTTAACAACATCCATAAAGGACTGTGAAACTCATGTCGGAGTTCAGATGTTGGCTAAAAAGACCCTATTACTCGGATATTTTTTGACAACTATCTAACAAAATTCTCAAATTCTTGTAATAAACTGCCTTTCTTGTCAATTTCACGCTCCTAAACACCACCGTCCTACCAATCCCATGATTTCTATCACATCTCTTTCGCCCTTTGAGCAGTGGGGAATAAACTTAATCAACCACTTTTTTTTCGGATATCAGGTAACTACACCTATTTGATAGCGACAATTGATTAATTCACCAAATGGGTGGAGATCGAGCCGTTGAGCAGTATTACGGATCAGACCATCCAGAAGTTCTTTCAAAAGAACATAGTATATAGATTTGGAGTGCCGAAAGTTGTCATCTTAAATAACAGGAAGCAATTTGCCGACAACCTATTTAAAAATTGGTGCAAAAATTTTGGTATCAAATAACACTTTATCTCGGCAGGTTATTCTCAATCTAATAGATAAGTCGAGAATTTCAACAAAACTCTCCTACATAATCTTAAGACACGGCTTCACCGAGTCGAAATGGCTTGGGCGGACGAGTTGTCCAACGTTCTCTGGACCTATTGAACTACTCCAAAGTCGGTAATCCAAAAACACCATTCTCCTTAACTTATGGATCTCACTCCAAATCCTCGAATGACTGTTTATGTAGTTGAGATAAATGACGAAGAACTGCAAGCGGACTTGGATTTATTGGAAGAAAAAAGGGAAGCCGCGGCAATGAGACTCACTTTGTATAAAATATCCTGATTCATTATTATAATGCTCGGGTTAAAAAATTCGCTTTAAACCAGTCGATTTAGTCTTGAAAAAGAACTCAGTTAGCTGATTCGAATCCAAGGAAAAACTAATTCCTAAATGAAAAGGATTCTACCATGTCATCGAATCTATCCTTGGTAACTATTATAAATTAACCTACTGAGATGGTACCCTTGCGTTTCGGACTTGACATGATAAAATCTTAAATTGTATCATCCGTAATGTTATGATGGTAGATTTATTTTCAAAATAATACTTACTATTGTTATCAAAAATAAAGAGAGATGGGGGGGTTGAAGCAGACAAGATAAATATGATCAAGAATAAGAACTGATTCAATAATAAAGAAAGCAATGTTATGTTATAAATAGTATAATGGAACAATAGACTACACAAGTCGTATTCAAGTACAAAAGTCCGAATTCAGGAACACTTCTAAGTATCTTTTGTTTCGTTCCCATCATTACCCCTAACTGTCTTGGCGTCCCCTACGAGCTCGGTATCTTCTTGGCCCTCTTCGTCTCCCTCAAATTCGGGCTCCTGAATTTCAAATTCGATCAGCCACTGATTGAATTCTCGATCAGGTTTCGCTCCTCTTCGATGCCTGTAGTCATGTAGTCATATAACTACTTAGCATCCTTGTTGTAACTGTCCTTGGTTTTGAATATGTTAAGATCTTCTCAAAACAGTAAGGGACCGACCTCATTTATAGTTGAGGTATAATCGAACATAAAACTCAGCAGAGTCAATTCACCAAGATCCTTGTTGAATTTCTTAGATTTAAGAAAGGTCTCCACTGTCGAGGTCCTTGTCTTCTTGAGAGCCTCCTTATGGAACAATTCCTTTCGGTGCCTTTGTTTTTATTCTTCCTCAAGGACTGTCTTATAGGAGTTCGCCTCGACAACGACCTGATCCCATTTTTATCAGGTATGATTCTCCTCGTGATTGGCCACCACCAACCTTTTTTTCCCAAGAGGGGATATCTTCTCATGAAACTCCGCCGTGGACTGATGTGTCTCGAGCAGGTAGTCATAGTGTCTGGTTATTTAGGGAGTGAAAGTTAACGTCAATGCCTAAATAATGGCTAAATGGTCCACCAATTTGGAAGGTGGTAGCTCCTTGGTGTATTCCACATTCCATGGCAAGAATGAATGCACCAGTAACTTCCGAGACAGCTCCAAATTTTGATATCGATCATTCACGTTGATGTCCCAATCCAAACAGTGGTGCTCATTAGGATGTCTTATCTCGTCAATAGTAGGATGCGATGCCATCGAATATCTATTCCACAGAAACGCTCCCATTATAACTGAAGGAGGGGGTATAGTGACTTGCCCCTTCCGTGCATTGTCGAGGCCACTGTAACACCTTGGATAGTCACACCTCATGAAATATTGTGAATATCTGAACTTCATTTCTCAACTATGATCACAGGAGGTTGAAGAGGCATGAAATCATGAGTTGAGCCGTCTACTAGAAGACAGAGGGTAGCCCAGCTATCTTTTTTCTTCTTTCGCGCTCTTGATGTCTCAACTGAGGTCTTACACTTCTATCTCTTAACTACTGTTCTGGTCATCGAAATAATAAGGTCGGATACCTTTACCACTACACAGAAGATATGCATTATTATTTAATCAAACAAAAAAGATACAAAAGCGATGAAATGAATATTATAATTTTTCTTAAATTTAGAGAGAAGTAAGGGCTTTTTTGGGGTTGAAGAGAGTTCAGCTGATTTTTTTCATCGACTAAAACCACTTTCGAGTAAAACAAACTGTAGATCCTGAAATCCAACCCTTTAATCTTTTGGAAGTTTTGCTTATCGACAAATTCTGGGGATGGATCGATTGGGGTATTATGTGGCTTCCACTAAAAGCCCTTAGAAAAGTTTTTGATTGGGACAAAATCAAAATTATTCTTCAAGCCCTTTATTGAAGTCGGGGAGTCCACCACTAACTTTGGCATATTTTTGTTTCAGATCCCATAGTAAAACCACCCCATTTTATTTCCACTATTCTTGATAGTATAAAATCGTCGAAAGAGTAGCCTCCTGTTTCCAGCACAGCATCTCAGATCTGACGAGAATTTCGATGGAATTAGGGACAAGTTGAGTTATCCGAATTTTCCAGTATCGGAGGTTATCTTAGAGAAACCTCATCATCGGCATCCTTAGACCGGCCTCCATCTAGTTAGCATACACTATCACTTGCGACCTTGGTCGAACAATTGCTAATTGGTCTGTCTTGGCCCAATTAATGCTGTAGCCTCGACAGAAAGGATGTTTTCGCAGCAGATCTTTCCCACTAAGTTCCCCAATTGTGCTCTTGAAGAGAAGAAACTCGCCAAACTCTATTTGATCGAGGTTGGGTGGATTTACAGGAACTACTACCCCTTCATCTCGGGGAACTTCTGAGCCAAAAGTATTGACATATAATATCTCCGATTTAGTAGATTCGGATCCCTAGGAACTATTGCCTTCTCGCTAGCTGCTTCAATTAAATCCCCCGAGGTCTCTCCTTCAGAATTGGACGATCTCTTTTCCTTTGATGGTCGGCCTCCCTACTTCCTCGAAATCCGATCTAACCATTTCCTTATGCATCCAAGTTACCCTAGCTACGTATCTTATTTAAAGAGGGAGAGGTGACTTACTGTCTTCTTATCTCTGAGTTACAAGATCGAAAGAAGGCTGTTTTGACAATTCAGATGGGCATCTCGGATTTGCTATTATGGTTTTCATTAGCGGTGAAAATGAATTGTAAAAATCTCCTATTTATAGGGGGGATGAAAGGTAAAAAGGCAGACATTTCGAATTTTAAAACACCCGCCTTCCTTTCTCTTCATTAATGTGCACCGATTCATCTAACGTCCCTTCAGAACATATTCCATCAGTTACCTTCGACTGACATTTGGCCTCTCATCGTTTAGCATCGCAACATGTGTCCCTCATTCACCGTATAACTCAACCTCGAGAAGGGAGTCGTTTAAGCCTCCCGTCCCCGAGGTTGGGGGGCTTATTGTGGTCACCACCTCTACTATTTGATACCGAGGTGATTGTCTTGACTCTTTATTTTCTTCAAGGACCGTCTTCATTGTCTCAAAATGAATGATCGCCTCGACTGCTTAACCCAACTTCGCTCATACCTTGAGCACTGTTATGGACCCCAACATACAATGTTTTGGCAGAAGAGACGACTAGTGGTTGACAGGTTGATATGACTGCTTACCGCCCTAGTGGTCAGGATTATGTTTAAACCCACCGCCATAACATGTCATCTAGCCATTAGCTAAGTGTAGGTGTCGCATCCTGTCCTTTGAATTCTCCCTTATAAATACTCCTCATCATCTGCAAGTTAAGTACACAGAACAATCCACCTAACTATTCATACCATTAACCCCCGATCTATAATTGACTTTAGCATCAAAGTGAGATTGGGGAACAAGACCTCAGCCACTCTTGCATTTTGGCATGTGAGCTCATGCTGTCAACATGGCTCGTCCGCTTAGAAATCACCTTGTCAACTAACAAGTAAATAGTTAAGTTACTTTAATTTTTGTATTTCTGGAAAACTAAACATTGATTTAATAAGCATACTAATTTTGCAATCATAAAAAAGAATGTACAAATACACTAAAAATTCAAAGAAGAAAAATTTGAGGTGTCATAATTATTATTTAATTGGGCTCTCACATTGCCTGTGATTGTCCAAGTATATTCTAAGTTGTTGTAAGGAAATTGTTTGAGTAAATGATAAACAAGGAGACATATTTTCTTAAAATCAACCACTAACAATAATTGCTAATTGTTAAAATAATTATGTTGAAATTAACAAAAATTAATTTTGAATTTTGCTCCAAGTGCCCATCTTTCAGCATTAAATATAAGATTAATTTAATACTTAATAGAAAGCAAATTGATATGAAATTTGGGAATTCCTCTTCAAAATTTTTCCCCATCCAAATTGAATCGAGTTGGTGAAAATTTTAAATTATGCCCTTTCATTTTCTTGTAACTTTTCATTGTTGAATTTCATATCACTATAATGTTAGTACATAACTAACTATTTCCAACGTGCTTATCCAACACACTTATCAGGAACGGGCTGCACTAGAGCTATTAGCTACATCAATTCATCGTATGATATATACATACATATAATATGCACACACACACACATTATATATATACACACACACACACATATGTATGTATAATGTCCAACTTCTATATGATAGGTTGTTAAGTTGGATGAATCTACGTTCTACAAAGTAAATGTGCAAAAAAAATTTTTTGTTTATATTTTTTGGTGAATTTCATTCTTCTTCTCTTTTGGTAACATTTAATTACCGCTCCTTTTCACTTTATTATTTATAGTAAATTTCAATCAATTATCAATTACCTACCTTATATGCATTTATATTAATTATGACTTTATTTTTTCCAATAAACTCATAACTTTCCTTTTTAATTTCCTATTCGTCTTGATCAATCCAATCATATATTACTATTTTTCCTATCTTATATTACTATACCTTTATGTTCTCCAAGTTCCAACGAATATATTACTCTCTTGCTCTTTATATGTTTGTGCTAATTATACCTTTTCTCTTATTTAATCAATTAGTCAATCAATCAATCAACTCATGGTTTTAATTCTCTTTTTCAATCACAAGGTTCTTTCTTTTATCTGTGATTACAGAACTTTACAATTGGTCACTTTTTTTTTACTATTTTTCTACTCCTATTATTTGATTTAGTTATTAATTCAATCCCATTATGTCCTGTTATTGATGATAAGGTCATTAGGAAATTTATTATATTTTATTTGATATTTCTCTATCTTACATATGTTCTTTTTACAAGATATCTACATATTTTAGAGTTAAATTTTTGTAAAACAAATTTATAAACTTAGATCTTGTTCATTAGCTAACTTTTGAGATTTATCTTATTGGTTTCAGGATTTTTTTGTAGATGTATAAGTATTCATGAAATCTTAAGCAAATTGTTCAAACTTATATTCAACTTGGTTTCATGCAAATATGCCAATGAAATATTAGGTTGTTGCTGAAACCTTGCACTTGTAATCTGTGTATGATTCTGACTTTAAGATTTACGAGTCTTAAGCTAAAGGTTTTCAATGTAACTAGATAAGTTCTAGATGAAAATTTTCTTTCGAGAAATATTTGTAACTTAATATTCTTTCACTTCAAAATTATTTTTAAAATATTCAACAAAGGATAGTGATTGAAATTAATAAATTAATCAAAAATCAGTAATATGAAAAACTTTTGTAGATTAGATTTTAGTTTGCTTGAAACTAATTTGATATTATTCACGATTGTTTTGTACAAACTAATGTTCCATCTTTTTAGATATTTGTTGGAATTGCATATTTTTATAGTACAATCTTTTGGTATGAACCTAACTAATTAAAATCTATTTTAAACCTCAGCATTCAAGACAAGGAAAATATTACCTTCAATTTCATAAGAATGATTCTGATTAACTATTAAAGGTGATTAGAGTACTTGTTTTAAAATCATTTTCCCAACTTGAGTACTACAAATTTAATTGAACTTCTCTAAAAGATTTTAAAAGAAAAGTAGCAAAATCTTTTTTTTTTTTGGAATAGCAAAATCTTTATTTTACCAACTCAAAATTATTCTTTGTTTTTGAAATATTATCAATATGTATTTATACCAAATTTTAATGCTTTGTCACTTAAAGATTTTTTTTTCTACTATTATCTATGATTTACGTTTTAATATATTACTTCATTGACAATTGGAAAAAATTTCTTGGAAAATTAATTTACAGAAATTTTTTGACAATTTAATAACCTTAAATCGATCTTAAAGCTAGTGGATACTTTAGATGTGTTTGGTTAGCATAACTTCAAAAAAAAAATCAAATATTTTACATCATAACTACAATTTTCGGCCACTTTTGTAACTCACATATATCATATCATAAAAAGTGTTACAATGTTATTTCTAAATATTTTTTTTCCAAATAATCACATATCGAAACACACCGTTCGTTTTTTAGAAAAGATGGATGATCAAAACCATTAGATTAAGAAAATAATATAATTTTTAGCACAAATTCATTCTAATTGATGTGTAAACTTGTTCCTTGGTGAATTTTGTTTGGTTGTCAGTTTGAGATGAGTCTTGGTCTTTAAGTTTTGCAACTTGTCTTTTGGATTATTTGCACACATTTGTGTTTGTGCACTCTTAGTATAATGATAGGATTTATGTTTTTCATTGGTTATTCTGTATATTAGTTGTGATTCTCGCGAACCCAATATTAAGTTTGGGGAGGTTGTGAACCCAAATTAATATTTGGGGAGATTGTGAATCCAAAGTAGATTTGGGGAGGTTAGACTCTCGTCGAGTGTTAGCATGGCCCCGCCCAGAAAGTGACGGACTAATGGAGGATCTAAATCAATGTTGACCTATGTATCCCTAAGCAAAGTTAATAGGTTGAGCAAGTCATGCATGCAAATTTGTCAAGAAAAGTAAGGACGATATTTTGCCCTCAATGGTAAAAGTTATTTACCTCCGTTTATATAGTTATGATTGGATAGTTGCTGAATTTTTTAATTTATTTGAATTTCCATAGAATTCGTAAATATCTTTTTATTATATGTACAAATTTTGTTTAAAGAAAATGACTTATTTATAATTTTTTTAAAAAAAAATTAACTGCAAATGCGCACACGATTCTAATTGGGCTTATTAGCTCACACCTTATTTTTAAAATTTTTTAAGATGGTTGAAGTTCACTAATTTGATCTGATTAGCCAAACGTTCAAGGAGTAGTTCAAATGTATAGTTATCCGAAAAAAATGTCAAGTTATTGATTTTGTTCCGAAATTATTTATTGATATATGTCAATAATAAAAAATTTTGGTTATTAGCTCAAATTGAGTAGTTATAGTTTGTTGGGGAATATGATTCGTCTAAGAAATTTAGACTCTTAAATGTAAATCAGTAGGGTTTTAGTTTTCAAACCCTTGGTGAGAACCAAGCAGGCAGCTAATTTGCCCTTTTATTATTAGGTTGACTTGGGTCATAACAATAATAAACTATAGACATGGTCACGTGTTCATCTAATGCATCATTTAGCTTAAATCATTGCTCGCGCTGGGTTGGTCTACTGGTAGAAGTAACCTCCTTAAATGAGTTTCACGGGGATTCGATTCCGGATAGCAACCCAGTTGTTATCTTCTTCAGCATCGGTCGGGTCCGCTCTGCTGGAGCGCTGTGGGATTAGTCGGGTATAGACCCGGATACCCACAGTGATGAAAAAAAAATTTAGCTTAAATCATTAATACTTCACATTATTATTTGTCAGATATCAAAACCATAAAGTCTTCAATAGTAGAGCTAGAAGTAAATGTAAATTGACTTGAAAGTAAAATTGCATGTTAAAAGATAGATTAAAAGTAACATAGTCCAGAAGGCCTTGATCTACTAGCTGAAATTGAGACTAGGGTTGCCATTAGGTTTTAGCCTTTTAGGGTTATTAAGACCAATGGTCTCATGCAACAATTATTGTTTTCAACCCATATATCTAGTAGTTGGTTTTTTATTTTCCATGTTTTTAATGCTATATATGGTCGATGTATAAGTAAAATGCGTCAGCTATGTGTCTTTTGTTTTTTTTAAGGATTATTTTAGAAACCTATCTTGAGGTTTCTGACATGTCACTCAGCACTTTTGAACTTTGAAAATATCAAGTTTTCCTTTTCTAATTTTTTGAAAGCTGTCAGCCCATTTCAAAATATATTATCAAAAATCTAATTTTTGGATGGAGAAGACATTTTCATTCCAAAAATGCACTTTGTTGTCCTCTATTGTTTTCTTCAAAATTGAAAGTATATTAATAAAAGCTTGAAAATAAAGACAAACTATGCAAATGTGTAATTCTAATAGAACACAATATAGTAGTAGGTATTTTAAGGTACAAACAATTTATTTTAAAGATTATATTTAAGGTTTTTCGAGCCAAAAAAGATTATTGTGTTATTACAAAGTGATTTTGGTCAATTTAGAATTTTTTTTCAAATTTTTAGAATTTTTGGAATTTCTTATTTTTTTTTTATCTAGATTGATGGCTCAAAAACTAGGAAAAAGAACAAAATGTTTAAAATTATGTCTACAAACTCATTTGAGGTGTTCTCAAAGACTAAGAAGTTATTTTTTATTGGAAATTATTTTCATATGAATTCAAGGATTTATAAATTGTGTACAAGTTTTCTAAAGTTTCTAATTTTTGTTTAGATCTTTTTTTTTTTTTTTTTTTAGGTGTGTCCCGCAGGGAGTGGACCCCGCAGACTATTCACCACCCTCAGCAACTTGCTGGCAGCAAGGTTCGAACCAGGGACCTGAGGCTCCATCTTCAGCAATCTCAACCATCAGACCAAGCCCCTGAGGGCTCTAATTTTTGTTTAGATCAATGGATTGAAAACTAATAAAAGATAAAATTCTCAATTGTATTTGTAAAAACTTATTTCAGGTGCTTTTCAAGGTGCAAAATGTTAGTTTCATCATGGTAAACTTTTTCAGGTGACTTTTATGACTTCTTGAAATTGTTTAGAATTTCTAAATTTTATTATATTTCTAGTGCATATTGATGACATGGAAACTATTAAAAGGTTCCCCAACCTTGTTAACTTCTTATAATTCTTATTTAAAAAACCATATCAACCAAGTTTTTAAAAATTAGGGAATTAGCTTGGTTTGTTATGAAAATAAAAGGGTTCACAAGAAAATGGCAAGATTGGAATGAAAACATACTCTTTATCCAAAAAAAAGTTTTTAATAATATATTTAGGAATTTTTTAACAATGTTATCAAAAAAGTTAAAATAAAAAAGGTAAGTGATAATTTTTAAAATTAAGAGGTGCTAAGTGATATGATAATAAAAACTCAAGGGAGGTTTCTGAAATTATCCGAAATAAAAGTCACAAAACATTTTTTTAACTAAACTACAAAACAGTTATACCTTCAAAAAAGCCCTATTATTTTTGTATGCAGGCTTGTTTTGGACCTTTTAATGTAGAACAATAATGTACATCACCGGTTTATCACCGCCTATGACCTATGCAGAGTGATGACATGGAACAAGGTTTACTTTCCCATTTTTAACGAATAATGATATGGCAATAATTATGTAGAATATATATCAAATTAACAAAATTCTATACGGTCGTTCCGATGGGTGCCATTCCAGTACTCATTAACAAATCTAAATTTCATTTTAACTTACCATACATATACATATACTGATAATTATTATCGTTTTTTGCATTTATATATTTTTTCTATTTAATATTGCCTATTCTTTCTTGTATTTATTTATTTTTTCTAATTAATTTTATATCTCAAAAATATAACACACGAAATATATCTTGACGAATGCCTTATTGTTAGACAGACCGATTTTATAATGCATAATTATTCTTTTCAAGCTTACCTTATATAATATCTATACAAAATCAATTAAGGTTTGATATTTGTAAGTTTTCAAACTAATAACTAGATGTCAATTTGGAATGTTTCTATCTTGTCTAATCATTGTTGTTAGTATACTTGAATGATTAGCTCTTATGCTACTAAATTAGTGCAAGATGAGGAATACTATAGTAAAGTTCAGCATGAGTCTTCACTCAAGTTTGTATAGTTTGTTTTTTATATTAATAATATTTTTAACGGTTCCGTAAAAAAAAAAATAGTATACTCTAGAGCTAATCATTGTTACTTTCTGCCAAGGACCAAACAGAACACGTACAATTAACTAAGGACCAAATTTACTAATGAGCTAATCATTGTTATTTTGTCACTTTTTTTACAACTTGGAAATGAATTACAAGACTTGTCGAGTCTACTTGAATTAAAGATGCTTGTGGAGTTGCTTCAAAAAAAAGATGCTCATGGAGTTGGTGTGAATTCATGGACGAAAAAGGTGGCATTGACTGTGAATAAACGCAAAGCTAATTGGAGTAGTTTTTATACTCTGGAAATGCTTTCCATATGTGTATTAGATAACTTGATAAAAATTGAAAATTACTCAAATACAAATTTTTCTAAATTAAAAAATATATAAATTCAATTTCATAATACAAATTTGTTTCCTTGAACTCATTAAATAGGCACTTTATTCTCCTATTTAATATTTTAAGGCAAAAGAACCCTTACTATTTGATTTTGTTTCTTTTGTAGTCACCCTTGTTTATCTTTTCCACTACTTTCTTTTATATTTTATTTTTCCATTTTTTTACTATTTTCTTTTCTTTTTACTTCTTTTATACCACTATTTTGTTTCACTTTCCTATTGGTATTACTAATTCCATGCTTATTATAATATTGTAATTATCTTTTATTCATGATTTCATTCTTGTTTTAGTTATTGACATTATTAGAAAACAAATATATGTTTGTCTTAATCAAAAAGTGTATATCATTAGCAATTTTATTATTTAAAAATATATTAGCAAACTAGAACTTTAAATTACTTAATATTTAAAAGTATATTCCAAAAAATAAGGTAACTAATATTTTTATTTAATTTTTTATGTGTAGTTGATTAATTACTATGACATTACAATGTGAATTTGTTACTGTTGTTAAAAATTAATTTGTTCTAAATATGGCTTCGTGTATTAAGGGGAAGCATAATACTTTTTTTTCGTCAAAAAATTTAGAGAGTGCAGTAGGGCACTTGTCTCATCTACTCTAACCCCATAGAAACCCAATTGGACTGCCCTTGCCGCGTAAAAAATTTTTAAAAAAATTTGCTGATAGTTTTCTTTCCCCCAATTTGGCTCTCTTTCTCTTCCATGGTTTTTTTTTTTTCAACCACTCATCTCTAGCTTCGTACCTTGTGCCGAAGAAAAGATTATCGATATTGTTCTTGTTTTTCTTAATATATATATATATATATATATATATATATATATATATATATATATATATATATATATGTTCATGAGAATGAGGCTTGTTTCGGAAAGCACAAAAAATCTGGATTTGTTTGGATAGATTATAATTTGCAAAGATATTTTGATTTTATCGTAAACATTTTGTCTCAATTATCTTTGTTTGGATAGATTATTCTTTGCAAAGATATTTTGATTTTATCGTAAGCATTTTGTCTCAATTATCTTTTTATATTCCCAACAACTACTTCTATATCTTACATACATCATCGTAAAAAGTGAAACAGTATTTTTTAGTAAATAATTTTCCTAGATAACCTTTTATCCATAATTTTGATAAATAAAACATTCTTGTTGTTTTGAACTCCTAAATAGTGTTTTGATAGCAAAAATATCTCAAATAAAATTTCGTTTGTATCATAAATATATTTTTTAACCCACTTTTTTATATTTTCAATCACCTTTTTATCTCACATACATCACATCACAAAAAGTGTTACAGTAATTATTTCAAATAATATTCTATCCTTTGTTTGGATAAAATATTATTTGAAATATTATTTGGAATAATTACTGTAGCACTTTTTGTGACGTGATGTATGTGAGATAAAAAGGTAATTGAGAATATAAAAAGATGAGTTGGAAAATGTGTTTATGATGCAAGTGAAATATTATTTGAGATATTATTATTGGTACACAATTTTCCCAAATAACCTTTTATCCATAATTTTGATAAATAAAATGCTCTTTTTGTTTTGAACTCCATAAAGAACACATGAATAAAAAAAAAAAAAAAAAAAAGGCCGAAACTGACAGATCTGGATTGTACATAGTGCCTTGCACTAGGCTTGTGCCCACCGAACGCCGCCTCCCTTAGCCCGATCCCCAACTCTCAGCCTATCATTTGGGCTTAATTGCAAGGTGCTTAACTTTTGTTTGCCATCTTCCTTCCCCTATCCGACTGTCTTCTCCTCTCCTCTGTGCGTGGGTGTTGTTTCTGCCTAGTCTTTCATTCCTTGCCTGCTAAAGAGTAGAAACAAATCATTCTTTGAGTGTGGGGTGTTTTCGCGTAATTGTAGTAGTAATAGGGCATGCTGAATGAAGATGATGGCTCTGAAACTCAATCCTCCTACAACCCACGCGTTTTCCTCCAAGGTGAAGCCACCTTATCAGTTTTTCCTCTTCCTATCTCAAGTGTAGTTTTATTTATTTTTTATTATTATTTTAACTTTCCAGCCCTTTCCACACCCTTCTTACCTCCAACTGACAAAGTCAGGAATCGAATCTGAACCTGGCAGTGGAGAAAACTCTAAAAGCTGTCCCATTTTCACTGGGCTAAGTGTAGTTTTACTTAAATTGCTTTGCTTTGTTATTTTCTTTTTCTCTGCATTTCCTTCTCTAAATTCTGAAGGATAAAATGGGCTCTTCCAAAGTCCTATACTTTTTTCTTTGGTGGTTTAGTGTAATCTATGTCAAATTTGAGATACATGGCACCATGTGCAGTAGCTTTTCCTTTTCTTTTGCCTTCTTGGTTAATTTATAGGAACTTGATAAGAAATGTATGATGAGAGTAATGCCAGCTGATTACTGCACAGACTGTAAATGTTGGGATAGCTTGGTGGAATTGTTTCAATGTATTGTCTGTGATTTGTGATACTTTGTTCGAGTTCTGATTGGTTAATTAGGATTTTGTTCAGCTGCTAAGAGATCACCTTTTAGTCTTCCTTGACCATTTTTCCCCCCGGGGGGGGGGGGGGGACAAAAAGCTTTTGGCCCCCATTTTGTGCAGTTCCTATGACAAGAGATTGCACTGAAATCCCACATCCCTAAATGACAAAACTTATGTATGTTCTCCTTGTGTTGGAAAAGCACAGCTTTTTTATGTTTGGCAGTAAATAACAGTTTTAATTGGTGATGCTCACATGAGTAAGATGACAGAACTTTTGGTTTTACATTAATCTTTCTCCTTGCTTGTTCCATCATTAGTAATGTATTAATTCAAATAAAAGAAGCGGCTCTGGAACATCTTGTTCCTATACCTCTAGCGTAGTCCATTTGACATATAAATGTGGCTTTTGGCTATGATATCCTACACGTTACATAGGGATTTTTATCATGCAGACGGATGGAAAATTACATTGTAAGTGTCAAGCCAAAAGGGATATGTAAATTTACCCAGCCCCAAATGTTGTGTGCAATGAATATGAGTGCTGGAGATTCAGGAGAGTCTGCAAAGCTGAAATTTGATATGTTATTGACAAGGGTAAACAACTCTGAGATGGTTCTCTGCAACCTGTCAAGAGTTTCCCTCATGATAGAGCATTTGACGGTTTCATTGAGCTCATTCTTTACACTACCTTATCAGTTATCAAATACTTGTCTATGCCTGCATTTGCAGTTTCTTTCATTTGCAAATTGCCCTAGTTTGCCCTTGGGAAGAAACTATATTTTGTTTTTCTTCCATTTCTTGTTGGTGCTGCTGTTGCTGGATCTTGAGAACAGTAGCACTGGAGTCATCTCCATCTCTTAAGGTAATTCTTTTAGGATCCTGCTAGGTTGCTATTCTTGAAAAGTGTACCTGGGATCGCCGGAGATAATCATGTTTGTTACTTGTTTCTTTCTTGACAAGTCCGCTAAGTAACAATTTGCCAATGAAAAAAGCGCAAATTTGTATGGCACTTGAGGAACAATGTAGCTTTGGCAGTTGGGGCCTTTATAATCACAGTAATGTTAAAGTATGACTACTCCCAAATTTCAAGGGTAAAGTGTAATTATCCCTTTCCTTTGGTATCGTTGGAGTAGATGACTATTGATTACTTGCAGGAAAGTGTAATATTATGTAGTAATATATTTTTTGTGTGTGTGTGTATATATATACTTCTGAGATAAGTTATATTTGCAGGATGATAGGAAATGTGCAACAGTTAGAAACCTTTGCATCAGGGCTTCAGTGGCTTCGTCAGCACCACCACAAAGTTTGCAGGTTGCAGAAAATAAAGCTCACAACAAGTCAGACAAATTCCGAATAGGTGTGCTTGGAGCTAGTGGTTATACTGGTTCTGAGGTATGCCAAAATTCATCTACAACCTTTTGTGTGTGTGTGTGTGTGTGGGGGGGGGGATGGTGGTGTTATGGGGAAAGAGTGTGGGTGGCTATATATTGGGGTAAATGGTTTCTGGGTTTATCCTTATGGTTTGGATGAAATGATGAATTACTAGTGGAGATGAAGATTGGAGGCCATTAATGACTTTTGGGAGAAAGGATGTTAATAATGAAATGAGGTTGGCTAGTTATCAATGTTTCCTACTCAATACTCCGCTTCATAAATAGCTGGATGTTGAGAATGTGCAATGTTCGGTTTTTCCCCTTCTTGATGATGTTGCTGGATAGGACAATGTTGCCTGCTTTTCTATGGTTACATAGCTTTCTATTGGTTCTTTTGTTCATTTTATGGATGTTTTGGAAGATAAACATGCATTATTGTTTTCTAAACTGGCAGATTGTCAGACTCCTTGCAAATCATCCACACTTTAAAATCACACTAATGACTGCGGACAGGAAAGCTGGTCAACCAATCGGATCAGTTTTTCCTCATTTGGTTACACAGGCATGTATTTTTATGATTTCCCAATCTGTCTTTTCTTGTGCTCTTTTATAGCCCGTTTATTGTGCGTCATAGCCTTTAAATGACAAATCTGAAGTAAGCAAAATATTAATAAACTTTTGTAGGATTTGCCAGATATGGTTGCTGTTAAAGATGCCGACTTTTCCAGTGTTGATGCAGTATTTTGTTGCTTGCCGCATGGAACCACTCAGGTCTCTACATTCTTGTCCATCTCATACAATCACACTTGACACTATCTATGCTTTGGATGCAATGTACTTATTGGGGTTAACATCCGATATCTTTTCAAATTTTACCAATCGAAGAATTAAGATGCTGCTTGATGAGCTCCTAGGGGTGTGCTCATGTTTGGCTGATTACTTTTTTTGCCAGGAAATCATTAAAGGTCTTCCAATCAGTTTAAAAGTTGTTGATCTCTCTGCGGTACATTAACTGGTGAATTCGTAGCAGTTTTGCAGTTCTGCTATACTTCTAGTGGTTTATTATTACCCATTTCTGCATGATGATTGTGCAGGACTTTAGGCTACGAGATATTGGTGAATATGAGGAATGGTATGGTCAGCCTCACCAGGCACCAGAGTTGCAGGTTGGATTTTTCTTTCTTGTTATGTCAACTTCTAAGAGAACTTCTGCACGTAAGTATTCAATGACATGTATTACTCTGTGAAGCTTGTAAGAATCAGGAGTGCAATATTTTCACTGCTTTGATTTCTTGGTCAAGTTCCATGTAGCGTTTCCTGACACTAAGTCTATTTCTAACATCATTATAAGTGTTTAAAGTACAAGTTTAGATGTGAAAGACTACTGTTGCCTGGATGCAGAAAAACGCTGTATATGGTTTGACTGAGATTTCTAGGAAAGAAATTCAAGGTGCACGCCTAGTTGCTAATCCTGGATGCTACCCGACTTCTATTCAGCTTCCTCTTATTCCATTGTTAAAGGTTGGTTTGTGCTCGGAGCATTTTATTTCGTATTGTGTTTCCATTTACAATTTATTGCCATATTTCAAGAATCAAAGAGCTAAAGTTTTCAAAGCAAAACGTATAAGAATAAAGCATGCCTAAACTTTTCTTACTGTGATGAATGGACTGTGCTGCATAGAATATATGTCTGTCTGTCTATCTAGGCAATCTAAGCTTTGAAAATTGTGGTTAGCAGAACATCACTGACTATTCTTGACTAACGGTCTGAAGATCAAATGCTGTATTTTTATTCTAGATTATTAGAAATGGAAAGCTGAATAGCCAATTTTCTATAGCTATGGCCTTCATAACTCGCATAACATAATTTCTGTTAGTGCTCATATCACTGACTATTCTTGACTAACGGTCTGAAGATCAAATGCAGTATTTTTTTTTCTTCTAGATTATTAGAAATGGAAAGCTGAATAGTCAATTTTCTATAGATATGGTCTTCATAACTTGCATTAACATAATTTCTGTTAATGCTCATATATGCTTTTTTTTTTTTCCTTTTGTGTATAGGCTGAATATTTCCCGTTCATGCTTAATTAGTACTGAAGAAGATCTTCTCTTAAATTGCCTGAGTTAAGAGCGCGACAACTTGGCTTTTAACTTTCACATGTTTTTCTGCAGTTTCCTACTTCTAGTATTGTTCTTTGTTGCAGGCAGGTCTCATTGAAGTCAAAAATATTATTATTGATGCAAAATCGGGTGTTAGCGGAGCTGGTTTGAACTGTTTTCACTGCCTTTTGTGGATTCGTACTCTATTCTACTTAAAGAGTAGTTCTTTAAATTCTGATACCTGGCTTGCCATGTAGGACGTGGCGCAAAGGAGGCAAATTTGTACACTGAAGTAGCAGAAGGAGTACATTCTTATGGCATCACCAGGCATCGGCATGGTGAGCTAGGATTCATGGTAAAACAATTTTGTTGGTGATACACGATTTGGTGCCTTTTATTCATGCCATAAGTAGGAAGTTTTATGTAAGGATACATAGACTTGACATCGAGATCAATGACATGGTTCCTATTGTTCATTTCCAGTTCCAGAGATTGAACAAGGATTATCAGATGCCTCAAACTCAAAAGTGACTGTTAGCTTTACTCCACATTTAATGCCAATGGTAACCATTTTGTAGTACTGTGTGTCCTTTACTTGCTATCTTTTTCCATTGACAACTATGTTTTGGCATTACTGTTGTATCTTACAGAGCCGGGGTATGCAATCGACCATGTATGTGGAAATGGCTCCTGGAGTGTCTACAATGGATTTGTACCAGCACTTAAAGAGCTTCTATGAGGTACTTCATTCTATGATTGGAATTCCTAGGGTATAGCATTTGACCAACATGGTCCCTAAACCCTTCTTCCTTAACTGCCTTCTTCCTGACTACCAAAAACTAGAAAAGAACGTATAAAAATATCTTAGCAATCATTGTGAGTGGCAATGGGCTTGCAACTGGCTTGAAGGACTGAGAACATTTTTTTACTCAAAATTAAGCCTTTTGTTGTACTGTGGGCTGTATGGGTGTAATCTGCCACACAGAGCCAACAGTAAAGTCCAGGTGATTAAATTGCCACAGATTGTTCATTCTTGGCATTTGTATGGGCATAGATTAGGTTGGGGAATGTGGACATTCCTTGTGTATGGAGGTTTTTAAAGATTTCCTTTAAAACACACGCAAATGGCACACAATTTTCATTGTGCTCACTAGAAGAATATCTTTTAGCCGTTTTTGTCCTTTCCTGTAAAGAATGGTTTGTATCGATAAGGCATCCATTTCCAATTTCCAGGATGAAGAATTTGTAATTTTGCTGAAGAAAAACGAAGTTCCTCATACTCGACATGTCAGGGGATCCAACTACTGCCTTCTGAATGTATTCCCAGACCGAATTCCAGGACGAGCAATAATTGTATCTGTGGTAAGTGTTTTAATTCTTGCCCCCCCTTTCCCTTCATGATTTTTGTTCATCCGTTGATGCTACTTTGACTGGAGGCCATCTGCTGCAATTATTTTCATTGGTTTTTAATCAAAATGCCCTGTTACAGATTGATAATCTTGTAAAAGGAGCTTCTGGTCAGGCCCTGCAGAACCTTAATTTGATGATGGGAATTCCTGAGAACACTGGGCTCCTTTACCAGCCTCTGTTCCCTTGAATTGTTTTTCCATTTGATTTTGATGATGAAGAATATATAAAGTTGTAATTCATATACTGTTCATGTCAAAGGCAGCATGGATTTCATAGTGTATGATCAGCCGAACTTTTCAATCTAAGTTGGACATCAAAACTAGAGTTTGTTAACGGGTTGGATCGTTCATGAATAATGCTCGACGGTCGACTCGACTTGTATTAGATCAAATTTTGGTTTAACTTATGTTCAAGTGTATGCCAAATATTAGATCAAACGGACACAATGACTGGATCCAACAATGTTAAACGACTGCACCTGCCCATACTTTTGACACAAACCAATATAATTGACGTAAGGGAGGGGCTTGGACCTGCCTTGCCGTAGAAATTTTTTGCGATATCTGAATCTGGACGCATTATATCTGCCCCATGAAAACCTAGTAGGATCATTTGTAAAAGCTAAAGCATGTGGAACATACAATCATCTACAAAAAAGGCCTATCCTGATTAAAGAAAGTGACAGAACCAGCTTCGACTTTACCAACAAAAAAGCAAGAAGGCAAAGTAGCCGTAGTAACCGGTGGAGCCAGCAGAATTGGGGAAGCAACAACGGCACATCTTTCTGGTGAAAATGCTGTGAAGGCTGTTGTAGTTGCTGATATCCAAGATGACAAAGGCCGACTCGTCACTGAATCCATATGTTCACACCGGTGTAGCAATTTCTATTGTGATGTTAGTGATGCAAAACAAGTCGAGCCCTTGGTGGAGTGGACAGTCCAAACCTACGGCCAGCTTGATATCATGTTTAGTAACGCTGGCATAGCAAGTCCCTCTGATTAGACCATACTTAACCTCAGTATCTCACAATTCAATCGTTTGTTTGATATCAATGCTCGTGGGATGGCTGCCTGCGTAAAGCACGCTGCACGAGTAATGGTGGAGCAAGCGGTGAAGGGGAACATTGTTTGTACAACAAGTGTGGCAGCCAGCAGAGGAGTTACTTGGACTGATTATATAATGGCTAAGCATGCAGTTCTTGGACTTGTCGGGTTCGCAAGTCAGCAGCTATGGGTTCATGGAATTAGAGTAAACAGCGTTTCCACTTCTCGCATTGCAAAGCCATTGACATCTAATTGTGTGCTGAGGACAAGTGAAAAGGATGTTGAGAATGTATACGGGCTGCTTACTAGCTTGAAGGGAGTTGTCTTGACAGTAGACTTTGCAGAAGCAGTGCTGTTGCATTCATCACTGGTCTTGATTTGTCCGTGGAGGAGGATTGTTTAGTCTCCCTGGTTCAAACAATCGATTGATTCTGTTTGCAAATGAAGTTGATGTCATGATCTGTATTGGGATCTAAATATATCTTGTGATCGGTATTTCAGAAAACCTTCTTTGTATCAGCCATAGTTTTGGTATTATTTTATTAATAGTTTATCATTATTTTTTGGTTTCAAAATATTAAAAAAATGTGTATTCGGTATTTTTAATCATTTATTAACATCATGGTGAAATGAAATCCTACTTTAAGCAAAATATGAGTCCTCTCATGTGGCAGAGGGTTTTCCTCTCTCTTGGGAAGAGAATTGGTCCCCATTGATGGGAGTTCCAATTTTTTTTTTAAAACCAGCCAAAAGCTTTCAAATTTTAGCAAAATGAACGAACTTCCAAATACTAAAGTGCCCGGTAAATCCATTCATCAGATGTAAGAGCCTGAATTCCATAAATTGTTAGAAGTCAATGAGGTAGACAAAGTTAACGTAGAGAGAGTTAAGGAGGAACTTGGTAGTCATACACCATGAAGGGACCTACAAGAAAGCATTAAATATGCTCAAATCTTGGTAGGAATCCACAAACAGATTGATTCTAGAGAAAGGTGCTGAGGTGAGTAAGTTTATAGTTTTATAATCACTTGTTGCCTTCTCTCCAACCTTCCTTTCTTCCTCTCACATTTTTTTTTTCTTTTCTTTAACTGTTTGTCTGTTTGAGTGATTTTTTACCTAGAGAATATATATGCTTTTAGTTTTTCTTCCTAGATCTAGCTAAATTAGTAGTATTCTAGGTAGTAAGGTATACCACAATTACCACTCAGTAGACAACATGGTAGAAGAATTAGAAGAAATAATGCAGAAATTTGCACTTTCAAACAAGGAGAAATGTGGTACTCAACTGGATTTAGGAGATGTGAACGATGGCATTTTAAAATGTCAGGCAAGCCTTAATGGGAAAATATGAGGTGAGAAAAGTAGTCAACTACAAAGGGTGAATAACTTTGCCACAGTGGCTTGTAGCTACCCAAAGGGATTGAAAGTTACAGAATTGGGACCAAATTTATTTTAGTTCACCATACTAGATGAACAAGAGAAGGAGAGAATATTAGTAGGAGGTCCTTGGGTGATTAGACAACCAAATCCTAGTCTTTAGAGAGTGGGAAGCAGGTATAGAAGAAAATGAAACAGCTTTTAATTTGGCTCCTTTGTGGGTGCAAATTTGGAATCTCGCAACATGTTGGATATCAAAACCAGCAGGGAAGAAAATTGGAGCAATTTTTAATGAGGTGAGGCAGGTTATAATACTACAAACAGCTGGAAAAAAAAGGAAAGCATATGAAGATTCTGGTGTTGGCAGACATCAGCCAACCTTTGTTGAGAGGGACTACTGTGTAGATGAATAGAGTGACCAAATGGGTATCCTTTAAATATGTGAAATATCCAAACTTCAACTATAGTTGTGGAATAGTAGGACACAGTGAGAGAAATTGTAAGGATCCTATAGTTGTGAAGAAGGTCAAAACTAGAACCAATATGGTTCTTGGCTAAGGGCTATGAGTGGTAAAGGATCTCCACAAAAAGAAAGTAGTCAAAAACTTTGGACTCCTTGTAGACATGTATAGGGAGTGAAGGATGAGGAACTGATTAGATGAGAGGATTTGAATAACCAATCAAAATAATTAGAGACTAGGCAAGTATATGGGAATAGTAGCAGGACAAACCAGATATTACGAAAGGTCCAGAATCAAGCAATAGAAGGTGAAACTCCTCCATTGGTGAATGGTAAGGAGAATGAGAGGCAACAAATAGAACATATGAAGGGAGACACAAAGGGAAAGGGGAAGGAGAAGGAGAATGCCAGAACACGGGTGGCAAGATCTAGAGAAGGAAGAACAATTGAGACATTCAAGGTACAAAAAGCAGAATCCATACAAATGTAGGGGTCACAGGAAATTAAGGAAGAGCAAGTGAGAGAAGAGGGGAATAACAATATCAAGATAGGAGTGGAAGGAACAGGTGGAAAGGAAGATGTGGTAAGAAATGAGGTTTTAATCACAATGGACATTGATAAGAAAGAGAACCAGGATAGCATTAACAAAGAAGGGAAGAAAGAATGGCTCAAAGTTCAAAAAGAGAAAGAACACTAAAGGATCTCAATGGAATCAAGAGGAAATTACAACTCATGGATGATCTCAATGGAATCAAGAGGAAATTCCAACTCATGGATGAAATTATGACAGAAGTTGAGGGGCAAGACGCTCAAGTTAAGAAAAGCAAGAGAAACATAAACATGAAGGAATGTAGTGAGATACAAGAGGGGGAATGGACTAGCCCTTATTGGTCCCTAAAGAATCAATAAGAGCTGTGGTATGGATGTCAAGGTGTAGGGAGCCCCTTGATAATTTCCCACCTGAAGGAAGTGAATGAGATCCACTCCCCAAATGTTATCTTCTTGAGTGAAACTAAAAATAAAGCCAAATATATGGAGAAAGTTAAGAGGATTTTGAATTTTGATAACTGCTTTGTGATGAAGGCCATGAACAGATCTGAAGGAATGACCTTGATGTGGAAAATAAAACCAGAATTAAGGAAATATATCACTCAACATTCACAATTGAAGCATTGATTAAAGATGAAGAAATGAAAAATGAGTAGTGCATTATTGGTATTTATGCAAGATGTGCTAATCAAATTAAAAGGAACCAGTGGAAAGTGATCAAAAGAAGAAAAGAATAATGGGGTAGAAATGGATAATCATAGGGATTTTAATGATTTGTGCTCTAATGAGGAGAAGTAGGATGGAAGAGTCAGAGAAAAGTAGAGCTTTAATGATTTTGACAATTTATCCATGATAATCGTTTGGTAGACATTATTTATGAAGATAATCCATGGACTTGGTTTAATTATTGAGAGAATGGGGAAATAAAGCAAAGACTGGATGGAGGTTAAGTAGTGGAGAATGGACCACCTTGTTTGAGAAGCCAAAAGCACATATATGCAAAGCATGGCTTTTGATCATAGTATGCTGATATTGCAAACAACCCTAGTGGTTCTCTTTTGACAAAAAATGGACACAAAGAGAAGAAGTATGGGAAATTATCAAAATGTCTTGGGATGAGAGAGTTGTGGGGTCTAGAATGTTCAGACTAATAAGGAAGACCGAGACATGCAGAGTTGCACTGTTAAGATGGAGGAATAATTAATGCATATAAGAAGGAGGAGCAGTATTGGGGCCAAAAGGCAAGACCGAATTGCCTTAAAGAAGGAGAAAAGAATATGAAATATTTTTATGCAGTTGTGAAAGGGAAAAGAAAGGAGAACAAAATAGGGAATATACAAAAGGAAGATGGCTTCCAGACAACTAATGAGAATAAGATAGTTACTGAAGAGAAATTACAAAGTACTACCAACAGTTATTCACTTCTACAAGCCATGTTAGTCTAGATGTGATACTAGATGGTATTTCTGAAACAATTACTTCTTAGATTAATGAAAATTTAACTAGACTTGTGGAAGAAAATGAAATAAAATTTGCTATATTCTCTATGAATCCCAACAAGGCCCCAGGGCCTAATGGGATGGGTTCTCTCTTTTTTCAAAAATACTGGAGTTTAATCAAAGAGGATATGGTAAAAGCTAGTAAAAGTTTTTTTCATTCTGGCCACATGCTTAAAGCATTGAATCATACTACCATCTCCCTTATTCCCAAAATTGGCATCCCTACTGATCTAAAACACTATGAACCTATGAGCCTATGTAATGTGCTTTATAAAGTCATTTCTAAAGTTGTAACAAATAGGATCAAACCTATGCTTGAATGTTGCATTAGTAAGAATCAATTAGCCTTCATCCCAAACATACAAATTTTGGATAACATTATTATCTCCCATGAGTGCATGCATTTCCTTAAAAACAAAAGACAAGGTAAGAATGGTCATATAACTATCAAACTTGATATGTGCAATGCATATGACAGGGTGGAGTGGGGCTATTTGAAAGTAATGATGGAAAAGATGGGGTTTAATGAGACTTGGGTGAACTAGATCATGAATTGTATCAATTCTATTTCATCTCTTTTAACATTTATGGAGAAACAAAGGAATATCTTAACCATTCCAGAGGATTAAGGCAAGGTGATCCTCTATCACCTTACCTTTTTTGCTATCCTCTGAAGGGTTCTTTAATCTGTTAAGGAAAGCAACTGATCAAGGACAGATAAGTGGTCTAAGGATAAGTAGAAACGGGTCAGCAGTTACTCATCTTTTCTTTACTAATGATGCACTTATCTTCTGCAAAGCAAACAAGAAGGAAACAAGGAAATTGATGGGAATACTACACCAATATGAGCAGAAGTCTAGTCAAATGATCAATTTGAAAAAGTATCAATCTTCTTTAGCAAGAATGCTAAGGAAGATATCAAAGAGGAAATTTGTGCAATCATGAGAGATGTTCAACCAATCAAGCAAGGTAAATACCTAGGTCTTCCCATGGTGGTTACAAGGACCAAAGAACAGGTGTTTGGATTTATAAGAGACAACATCAAGAATAGGCTGAACAACTAGAAAAACAGACTTCGCAGTACAATAAGGAAAGAAGTGATGCTAAAGGCCGTCACTATGGCAATGCCAACACTTGCAATGTCATGTTTCAAGCTAATAGCAAAATTATGCAAAAAAATTGTAAGGCTAATAGCAAACTACCGGTAGGGAAAAATAGGAGGGAGGAACAAAATACACTGGTGTTTCTAGACTAAAATATAAAAAGAAAGGAAGATTGGAGGACTTGGATTCAAAAATCTTCAATGTTTTAATAAAGCTCTTCTTGGAAAGCAAGTTTGGAGATTGATTCGATACCCAAATTCGTTGGTTAGCAAGATTATGAAAGCAAAATACTTCCCCAAGAACTATTCTTGATTGTAAAGTCCCAAAAAATTCATCTTGGTTCTGGCAAAGTATCATGATAGCAAGGGACATTGTCAAGAAAGGAACAATGAAGAGAGTAGGTATAGGCAAGATCATCAATAGCAGGAAAGACAATTGGATCCCTAGCAATCCAAATGGAAGGCCAACTACTATGAGACCAGTGGATTGGGAAAAGCAAAAAGTGGGGGAGCTGATCACCAATTCAATAGGGTTGATGTTGAGAATATTCTAAAGATTCCAATTAGTACTTCAAGAAGGACAAACAAACACCATTGGATGCACAATAGGAAAGGGGAGTTCACTGTGAAATCATGCTATAGAGGTCCGTTGAAGAAAGAGGAGGAGAAGCAACAAGAAGGAACAGAGGAGGCAGGAACAAGCTTTGATGATTCCAATGCATAGATTTGGAAGGCTGTATGGGGACTGAACACAAAGCACAAAATCAAGATCTTTATTTGGAAGTATATCACAGATACATTGCCAGAAAGAGAGGTAATATTCAAGAGAATAAAGCAAGGATCTCTAATTTGTGCAAGATGTGGAGAGCAATTGGAAACAGTAGAACATACACTGTTTCACTACCATCAAGCCAAGTAGACATAGCAACTAGCACCAATTCAGTAGGATGGAGTTCAGAACCAAACTGACTATTTCAGGAAATGGTGGGTATCAATAGCTTAAGCAAGAAGGAGAAGGGATGGCCAAAAACACTTGGCCCTGACTGCTAACATCCTGTGGCAAATTGGAAGGACATAAATGACATAGAATTCAATGGCAAGCAAAAAGAAGGAATTAGAATAATTCAACGAGCAAGTAGTAAACGGATGCATGGAGTAAGAAGAAATTGTTAAAAAGAAGGAAAATAGAAGCACAATAGAAACAAGGGGAAGGAGGAAGGAAATAGTAAAGTGGAGAAGGAAGGAAATAGTGAAGGGGATAATACTGAACTCCAGGTAGCTACTGAAAACAACAAAAAGGCACATAAGTTGAGAATAGGAATTGTAGCTAAGCAGAATTGAGATCAAATTCTAGCAGAATGCTAGTGGAGAGAAGCTCAAAACTAAAAGCAAAAATGAGGGTGAAGCAATAAGATTAGCTCTGATTAAATTAAGAGAGTAGCAGTCGCAGCCGGTTAGAATTATATGTGAAAAAAGGCAACTCATTGCTTTGATAAGTGCAAGAACAAGGAAAGACATCCAAATGTCTACATTGGAGGTAGATATCAATGCATTAACTAGTTTGTTTCAATTGTACTACTTTTTGTGTAGGAATTTTTGATAATATGGATCTATGTAATAGATTCAATTCAAATGCATTAGGTATATTTAGAGATAAGGAGAGAATTTTTGCTACTCCTTAAATGTCAAGGTACACTTTTGTAAAGATGATTGAACCGTTGCTCAAATACTATAAAATTTAGTTAATTCAATAAAATCCTCTATCATTTAAAAAAAAAAAATCCTGCTTTGAAAAATTACGAGGCAATGAAAAGATATATATTAAACATTACACCAATTCATTCAATCATGGTGGTGAGAAATGTTGAAAAGAAACTCCAAAATTTCATATTGGTTTATTTTCTATTGACCATTAGATTAATCTTTATTTCATGCTCAAAGATGGGAACTTGGGGCACTCTGGGTCTTGGGCCTTCAAAATCTAAAATTAATATTTATGATTAGGTTTTTCTAATAGGTGCCTATAGGGCACCCATTAATATACCTAACATTCATCTAAAGTTCTAAACTATCATGTATATACACATATTAACAATTATTACATTCTTTTGTATTTCTATATTTTTCCTATTTAATCTTATCTACCCGCTTTTATATTTATATACTTTCCTTAATTAATCTTACATTTTCAAAAATATGATAATTGAAATATATTTTAATGACTGTACTATATGCACCTGCTAGACAGACCCTTTATGACTTTAACATAAATATTTTAACTATTAGTAATTATTGATAGGGGTTAATTCTAAGGAGATACATCTTTTATTATAAATGGCAAGGTCCTTGTCAATTTAAATGTATCTATGATACTAATTCATTAAAGGCCTTTCGGAGTATTATAAATAAAAGGATTCAAAGAACATTCAATGACTTTTCACTCTTCTTCTCTTCTTGATCAAATGAAGTTCTATGAAATCATTCCAATTAGAGATCTTGAATTCAAATTCCCGTGCCCTCTTACCAATTTCTTAAGTTCCATACTGTCTATTGCTGAAAAAAAAAAGTAAGATACGATTCTTATCCCATTGGTTATCTTTAGTATTTGGCATGTGCATTATCATGAAATATTCTTTTTGTAATGGACTAAAGTCACATGTTTATAGCTTCAATCCATACCCTAATACATTAATGACTTGTACCACGAGCATTGATAACTTGTGTTATTAGTGTTAAAAGTTACATCAGATTTGGATTTAGGATATAGAGGTATGAATTTAGTATCACCCTTTTTTTTAATTGTGATTAGTTATGATCAGTGCAAGATATAAATAATTCATCGATGATGTTTTTACATATTATTCATATTTACGTCATGAAACTATTGCATTCCAACTATTTAATTCCCATTTTAGTCTTTAAAGACTTATATATGTTAATTTATTACAATGTGATAATATTCATTATATAATATAATGATAAAAAAAATAAAATAATAGGTATTCTTTGGGGTAGTATTTAAATTTTCTCATGAATATGATTATAAAACTATTCATATTCATTTTCAATTCAAGATGAAAAAAAATGCAGCAACATATTTTTACACAAATATTTTATTACTTTTTTTTTATCAAATTTAATAGATTTACTATGTAATGATTAAATTTACACTAATCAAAGTTACCATATATAGATAAAAAGATTAATTCAATTTATTAAAAAAAGATAGAAGTTGTTAGAAAAAAGATTACTTTTAAGTAAAATTGATTAGAAGAGAGTTAGATGAAAAATAGGTAAATTCCAAGTATTCATTGACCCATTAATTCTCTTCAATTAAATGTGCCACTTGCGCATGCACATGCATACATACATACATATATATATATATATATATATAAGTGTGTACACGCACGCACGCACACGTGCACACACACACACATATATAAATATTATATACACACAATATATGTGTATGTGTGTGTATATAATTCAAGAATTCAAGAATCAAATTTCAATATCCATTTCCAAAACTATTTTACTAATTTTTAAAAATTGGATATAAATTAGTTTTTTTAAAATTCGGTTTTACCAATATCTGATATCCGACCTAGGCTAGTTATTCGGTTTTTTTTTCCTGAAAGTTGAACACCCCTATTTTCAAACATGATTTTCTTCTTATCTTTCTTTCATCCACATGTCCTAATCTAATTGAAAGTAATTATTAGTTTTTGATTTGATGGAAAAAAAGTAAGGGTTAAAAAAATTTGGCCAAACCTAAGGTAGGTAAAATGCAAGCAACACTTCTATATATATAATATCAAATTATCGAGAAACTCACCTAACTTTTGAAATGATAAGTTTTTGCTACTCAACTTTTAAGAACATGAAGTTATTCGCTCAACTCCTAAACATGTATATTTTGAGTCATTCGATCTATTTCACCATCAAGTTGTCACATCTAAGAATTCTCATAAATCATGGAACATAAGCGAGATTCAGATGTAGATTTGACAGTGAAAACAAATAGAAGGACCCAAAACATGTTTGGAAGTTGAATTAATAACTTCCAAAAATATGCATGTTTGGAAGTTGAATTAATGACCCAAAAATATGCATGTTTGGAAGTTGAATTAATAACTTCTTACTCTTAAAATTTTTTTTTCCACTAGCAGCAACTTCTAACCTAGCCTAGCCTACTCCTACTCCTAAGGGGGGGGGGACTTACTTTTTTAAGGGAAGCGACTCTAGGGAATGGGCCAATTGAGTCGGGGGAATCTGATGGGGATTTAACCACCATCTGACCAGACGGGTGCACCACTCACCCGCATGGATTTAGAACACTCCTCATATTGAGGCACATTGATGAGAGGCAAGGTTTGAACCATTGACCTCTCACCCCACTATATACAGTAGTGGCCAACTCCTTTATTGGGAATGGCCAAAACATATCATTTCAAAAGTTTGATACATAACCGGATGATTTGCTCCATTTACAAATATTCTCCTGCAAGCGCTCATTTAGTCATTTTGACCAAATGGTATTGGTTTCTTTGTACAGCAAGCACTAAAAAGCCCGAACGCCTTTTGTTTCTAAGTTAGGCCCAACATCAAGACCCTAGCCCAAATTTGGATCCGAAAGCAAAAAACCCTTCTCCCTCGTTCGTCTGAAAATGCAGAAGAAACGAACAGCTCTCCAAAATAGTTTGTTTGGATAGGAAGAATTTGTGTGATTTGGATTGCAAATTTGTTTTGTATGATTTGTAATATGTGAAGATGTTTTGTTTTGGATGTTTGTAATTTGAATTGTGGCAGTCCGGAGGGAGTACAATTTAGTGCGTAATTATGAAATTGTCAGGAATGAAACAGATTTCACTTCCTTAGTCAAATTTTGGAGTGCGGTCCCACTACAGGAGAGAGATGGATTCTTGAATGCTTTTGGCACTTCACCAGAGTGGTGTGTATGGGCCAATTATATGAAATTGACCGGGTCCCACAGTTTCAATTCACTTTACGAACGTGACAGGACAATCCACGGCAATTGGCAGCTGATGAATTGGCACCTGATGAATTTTTGTTGAGCTACTTTGCAGTGGTCAAATTTAACAATTCGGTTTCTGGGGGAAACCCATCAAATTTACAAAGGACGATATATACTATGAGTAACATGAAAAATCGGCCAGGTGCAGAGGATTTCCACGTTCGGGCAAGTCTGTCCACCATCTATGGAGGAGAATGCTGGAATTCTCTAGTATGCGCGGCCCATGCCACACCCTGATGATTTCGGTTTTTTTTTTGTTTGCAATCACCTATAATTCGCGGGACGGCTTAAAGCATGAGTTAAACAATTGACGCGTTGTTTTATTTAATTTGTAACTATTAAACAATTTTAAAAGAATTAGGAAAGGTGTCTGAGTCGAGGAAAATTTGCCCTAAGTTTTACAGCAACGCTTGTCTAGAGACCGACATATAAAACTCTTTACTTGCTGATACAAATAGCAAACGACATGCAACAACTATATTTGGCACATACGGGATATAGAATTACAAATATAGAATTACAACGACAGACAACAACCATATTTGGCATCACAAGATATATAGTTGGGCATGACAAATTATTAAAGGTACACTTATTACTGTAGGAGCCTCTAGCGAATATCAAATCATGGGTTCAACTGTTTCATGCACGTTGTCGTCTATTTCTATAGGCATTGAACATATGCGTCGCCAGTGTGTCTCTCATGGCAATCCATTGCTCAACAACTTCAGGCGGAGAATGCAATGGCTGTATCTCGGGATAAGGAGGAATTGCACCATGAATATCTAGATCTCCCTCCTCCGCGTCAGCAAAGTACATATCATTCGGCTGTTGATCCCTAATGAAGTTATGCACGGCACAACAAGCAATAACTACATTTATCTGTGTTGTCATCATGTAGTTCGGAACGGCTCCCCTTAAAATGGCAAATCTCCTTTTTAGGACACCGAAACTACGCTCTATGACATTCCGTAGTGCAAAGTGCCGGTAATTAAACAGCTCTTTCGCAGTTGCAAATCTCCCCCTCCTGCGACCACTAACATTAGCTTAGCGTCCCCTATATGGTGGTAAGAAATCGGGCAAGTTTCGATACGCGGAGTCAACCAAATAATATTTTCCTAAGTCAATTATGAGATACGACCGAATTAGTTTTGACCATTTCTAACTTTCGGATCATTCGTACAATTTATTGAATATCGGTACGATTTGATAAACAATTTGAAGTGTCCATTTACGCCAGATTTTTCAATTGAAAAAGGCAAAACAAATATACTTGCTAAGCCAAATTTAAGACAGCAATTTAAGAGATCCAATATATATATCATTCGGTCTGCTAAGGATTGGGATAAAAATATGCAATTGCTTTCCAAATTTACGTGAAGGGAGGGATTACTTGTATTACCTGTAGGAGGCATGGGGAAGTGATTTGGGCCGGTCAAAGCCCCATCTAAGACTCGGGCATCATGTGCACTTCTTTCCCAACCGGCATACACGTACACAAATCGCATATCATGGTCGCACACAACCAAAATATTTTGCGATTGTACACCGTGTCGATTAGTGTATGCCACTTGCTGTTCTCTTGGGGCATAAGCAGGTATATGTGTCTCATCAATAGCTCCAACGCAGTCCTGAAATTATAAATTATTAAAATGGACATATTGTGGTGATTCATTGAAATGGATCTGCATTAAAATGTCATTAAAAAAAAACACTCCAGTGGCATACTCTTCGTCCATGTCACACCCAAAATTTCTGACAGAAGACTTATCTCTACTGCAGCGTCAAAACAAATCTACCCAATTTGTTTTTGACATCAAGAATCCCCCAAACGTTGAACAAAAGATTTCCTGTATCACTTTTTTGTTTTCTTTTCTGGCCAAAGTTCATCAAACGCATGGGAATAGGTGAAAGGGCTAAAGAAGAAAAAAGTTCAGGTTCAAAGAGGGACAAGTGAGAAAGCTATGAGGATGCATAAGAGGAAAAAGAAGGGTATACAGTGTGAAAAATTGGCATTTAGTTCTATTACGTGTGGAAAAAAAAGGCATTTAACACTGTCAAGAAGGCTATAGAGACAATTCATGAAGTATATTCATAGAGTAAAAAATAAGGCATATACTTGGATAGAGAAGTAAAGTCATCAAAAAGGGTAATAGCTATGGTTGAGTGTAATTAGGATAATAGGGCCAACTAGTAGCCCCCATTTGGTTTTAAAATGATGTGCTCATCCTCCTAGTGTTGTTAGACAAAATTTCAAGCCAAAAATTCCACAACCAGGCGAAAACAAGAAAAGATATGGCATTTCCTTATTTTGTTAATTATTTGATGACCTAAAATATTAAGGACAGAATTACATATCCAACCAATAACAAGTAGAAATTCTTAACAACAACATTAGGTGGTTCCCTTGACGTAAATTAAAATATTCATGTCTATTTATAAGCTATGAACATGAATAAATAAAATAGTTGGGAGATTAGAATGTCACCATACTTGAAAAAAAGAATTTTATATATAGAGGACAAAGCATTTGGAACAAAGGATTTTTTGAATCAACGAGATAGGATTTTGAATGTCACCGTACTTCAAACCAAGGATAAAACCTCGTGTCATTAAGAATTTTCGGATGAATTTCATCCTGCCATCTTGGAGTAATTGCGAATTGCGCGAAGGTGCATAGGCCCCGAATGACTTCGTGAATATTTCGATGCACTGTCTCCGTCGAATGGTTAAATCGATCAGCAATCATACGCATTCTCATGTTGTGGCTCATCATGACCAATGTCATCGCAAGTGCCTCCTCTATTGTAACCCTTTTCTGATAATTTTGGGGAACAAATCCGCATTCGGCCAAAAGTTGGCACAACCTCATGAAAGAATCAACGTTTAGCCTTGTTGCATCTATGATCCGGGTATGGTGGCCTGACAGTACTTCCTCAACCCAGTGTCGTCCTGACAGCGCAGACGTCCTGCATGGCACCTTCTGGATTGGACCTCCGTATGGTTCTGCATTTGGTCCAAATAGCAGCGCAGCACCCGCAGCAAACAGAACATCCTCTTCGTCCGAAGACGAGCTGGTCCCCTGCTCATCCCCGAATTCGCTCATTTGGAACCTTTCCCACCAAATATGTTGCCAGGAACAAGTGCTTAGCCCAAATAGAGGATGCTATATGAGAGCTGTGTGAGGTCTGAATTATCACATGCTCTCTTTCCTTTTTGTTATTCTTAAGTTCCTTTTAAAGGCATAGCATATTATCGGACTATGGTCTTTTTTGCATGGGGTCCAATGGCCTAACATCACGTGAATAATTGTCTGCAATTATTTCACCGTGTCGATAAGTCATCTTTGGATGCCAAAAAAATGACCTGTAGGCAGCTTTTGCCAGGCACAAATTGACGTGCGTTCTGGGAGTATCTACTTTCTTGCTCCTCCCTTTTGGACTTTTGTGTAGATGGTGGCCTTGCATAATGAATATGGTAACGTTTGAGTATGTGCAGAGCTTCTCTACATATGCTTGACTCATATGTTGAAGATCTTTTCATTTATATGAAAAATCGAGTAAAAAAAAATAACACATGACTTCATTTGCTTTTGTTACAAATCACTCGTGCTTCATTTGCTATTTTCTCCTGCGTACCAAGTCCTGACATTTCAAGAGTTTTTTTTTCCAACCAGGATAGGAACGAAATCTCGTGGCATCTATATTTGGCAGTAGAAGAGTAGTATATGAAAATTGGCAAAGAATGTAACCGGCAATTGAGTAACCATAATTCCTTCCTTTGCCAGAGGCATGATATGTATATATGTATTTGACTTCTCTACATATGCGAACCAAGTATATATATGTCAGACGGCAAGTCCGGCAAGCTCTCGTGTTTTACTCCTGTACATAGCAATCAATCTGCAACTACTAGCTACTTATTAAATGTTTAATACAAGAGTAACGATAATATATATAACTCCAAGCCAAAGTTTTAAACGAAACAGTTCCAATTCATTCCACCGGGAAAATGGCAACTCAACATCGACAAATTATACAAACTAAATAATATTTGGCAGTAGATAGAAAATCAATTGCATTGGTACCAAAAGTCCCAAACAAATCTTTTTTCAATGGTGATTAGAGTCAAATGAAATAGCGCAATTTCATTCCAGTTTACTCAGTCGAAAGTAAGCTAAGCCGAAGGGACACAAGCAAGGCCAAGTGTAGTCTACTTTCCATCGGGTCCCTTAGGAAGGGCACTCTGTAGAGTCTCCAACCAAAACTCTTGCATCTCGCGACTGAGACTCAGGAAAGTCTTCCGCCACTTGTCATCTTGGAGTGCCAAAACTACAGCCAGCTTCACCCCTTTGTCCAGCTCTTTGAACGATTCCACGACCTGGGCTGCCATTTCCGGTCCAAATTTCTCCTTTTCAGATTTTCGGCGACTCCTGATATGCAGCTTAGATTTCGCTAGGGTGGATAGCGAGTTGGCACACTCGACGAATGGATCAGACGTAGTTCTACTTGACTTGCTTCCCTGGGATGCACTCGGGCCCGAGCTCGTTATCCCTTGGCTGCTTGAACCTCGCTTCACTCCAGCAATTGGAGCATCTTCATCGAAACCAGTCCCCTGCCTGGCATTGTACATTTCATCTCCCAGGGGCGATGAGAAAACCTGCCCAGAACTTTGCCCAACTCGTTTGCGTGGATTGTAAATTGAAGGCGGTACTGAAGATGCTTAAGCTTGACTCCCTGTGGCGGTTTTTGCTTCAAAGACCTCGTGCAGGATTGCGTATTTGTCGACGCATTGGCCGGATCTAAAGTATCCATAATCCTTGTTCTCCTGAATCAAAGACAAAACAAGGACTGAGAAACAAGAGTATACAAATCTGATGTAAACTGGTTTTTTTAAACTAGAGAGGACAACAGGTACATTTCAAGAGTAGTATATGTTTCCTTAATCAACTAATAGATAGAATTTGAGTTCGACAAAAATCCTTTTTTGGAACAGAATTGTAGACAAAATCACAATAATCCAGCCTTAACATATGATATGCACGCATGCAGCTACACTGTCCAGAAGTAAGTTTCGCCACTTTTAAGAATACTATTATAGATTAGGTGACGAATACTCAGAAAAAAATGCATGGTCACGACTTCTTTTGAGCACAATTCGAAGATGAATCTGTCGTGACTTTATTCTTTTACAGCCTATTATGGAATATGCAGTCTAACATACATCGATACGCGAAAAAATATGTCATGGACAGGTAACCGAATAGTGAATGATGGCAAAAAGAATTGGCCAAAGTTTTTAGTTCTGCTTTGGAACTGAATTTTACGTCGAAAGGAAAAAATACCAGGCACAAATTGTTCCATTGAGAGGGTTCTCCCAAGAAGCACCTCCTATTCTCGTCCCAACCAATACCAGTTTCGGAAGTTTGTCACAGACCCTTTAACTTGACAAAGCAGCGCCAAATCTTCTTCAACCGTGCGAGTTTAGAATGGTACACTGTCCATGCATATTGCTTCCCCCAGGTGGCATTCAAGTGCGCAGCAAGCTTCATCCAATTGGCCTCTGATGCAACGTTTGGATTTCACTCCCCACTCCGTTTCCACTCGACGAATGTCATACAGAAATGAATCTCCATATTTTCATCCCAATGGGCCTTTGCCGTGGTGTGGTCTCGTGGCATCTGAAAAAAGGAAACCAAATGGATTGCTAAGCATTAATAACAATCTGGTTGAAGGAAGAACAATTGACAGATTACAAGATCATGGCAATTCATCCTGTTTATCAAAGCCACTGCAGCAAAGCAAGTGCAAAGCTAGAGTACGAATTTCAATGCCCACCGAAACAGAAATACGGTTTATCCAGTGAGACGATCTCTATAAATTTGAACCCATTATAATTCATAGACATGTTTTAAATATGGGACAAAGTGATAAGAATATTAAGGCTTAAAAAAGCTGGTGTACAAGTACTCATACAAACTATATTATACGGTAACAATTATAGAGATCATGGTCGCATACACCAAATAGCAATACTTATCCATGGACTCGGGAATGGTTCGAGATAAAATCTAGTCTGCCTAAGAATATAAGAGCGCAGGTAATTAGCTTTTACTACTCAAAAATTTTTATTTGGGATTGATGAATGGACTGATTTGAGAACAACGGCCAGTTAACTTGGATAGAGTCCAAACTTACTCTGAAATAGTTGATAAGGGACTGGATGTAGTCGTTCGAGTCTGTGACGGAGTGGACGGATGAAGCTTCAGAAAGACGGGGTGGAGTAGTAGGGCCGGACAGTGATCTCCTCCGCTTGTTGGGCATTTACTGGTGCTATACTTCGGTCAAAAGGTCATGGCACGTATGGACCTCAGACTAGATCATAAACCACCTGAGGAATATTTATTGCAGCAGGCAGATATGCTTTTGTTACATGTGGAGGTAATATCCGAGAATGTCAAATTATTATAAAGAAAGGATCGGGAACTACTACTGGGTTTCAAATATTTCCCTATGCATCCATTCGATATTTTGGATCAGTTGGGAAACTATTTTGTCGCTTTGTAATTATTAATATGGCCGGCAATAGAAGGCAAAGTCTTCAAAACGTTAAATGGATATAGTTGAGTGGATTACATAGAAGGCAATAGAAGGCAATAAGGGGTTGAGTGTGAAATATTGGGATATAGTTGTAACCATCAAGTGTGATAAATGGATTACATCAACAACAAAGGCATGAAGAAGCATGACAGATGAACATTAGGGCAGCTATAACCGAGGAATATTCTAACCTCTTCACTACTCTTTATTGAATTCATCATAAAACCAGATGAGACCGAAGGAAATGAAAGACAAAAGACAACCGGGGAAGTTTAGGGTAAATGAGAATCGCATAATAAAAGTTGTACCAGCAGCTTCAACCAAAAAGTAACGAGCACGGCAGAATCAAATATGCTCACTGGTACTTCTAGGTGATCGGGGAATTAATTTTAAAATATGAAATTTTAACATGATTAGTAGATCCTATATCCGGATCTGAATTATATAAAGGGAACCTATTTGACAACATCTATGAAATCGTAAGTCGTAATTTTCTAGACTATTAGTACGGATACCAGCAATAGCACCAACATTTTTAGCATTTTGAAGATCGTATGAATGGCCTGATATAAATTAAAGAAAAAAGGGCCCCAGATTAAGAAGAAAACTGAATTGGGATGGCTTCCAAATTGTCTCTTTTCTGTGAATATTTGGGAATGTCCGAATATATGCGTAAAGGAAAAAATTTTGAAGGGCGGGTGAATGTATATTGGGCAAACGAGGGAGGGGCTTTGGGATAGAGACCTACAAAATACACACTTAAGAATCCCGGCCAAATCATGAAATTGAGTCGCACAACCATATTACCAATCTCAGACAGGAAATGATAATATCAAAATTATACCTGCCAAATCTGATTTTAACTTTATACAAATCTGGCCTTTAGATTTTCCGCAAAAGATTTCTGGATTTCTGATTTCTGCGTTCGGTATCCACAACGCCGTCTGCGCCTATGGCTTTTAAAAACCCAGACGATCTCCTTCTTCGTTCAAACCCTTTAGAACAAACCAAGCGCTTAATCAACCCACTGTGACAGCCAACCGATTTCTGCAAATATATTTCTTCGGTACTTGGTCGCACAAGCAAGTTAGGCAATTTAAGATTTTGGGGTGAAATGCTTCTGCAGGAGGAGAGAGCTGCATAGAGTAGTTTTGGGGGAGAAAAGAGTTAAACGAAGGTTTTGCAGGTCGTTTTATTAGAAAGACCAACGAACGGATCACGGGGCAGACAAAGCATGGGTGTCTGGCCCTTGATGGGATATTAAATTCGCATTTCTGACCATTTCACGTGAATGAAAGAATTTCTCTTCCTTTAAAAACTTTTGTGGGGTCAACCAACGCCGCTAACCAAAACTTGTAGTCTGAGGTGTCCAAACAAGAATTTCAAAAATTAACTTGCTGTAGTAAATTCCGCTAACCAAAATTACTATCCAAACAGATTTAGAACACTCATCCACATGGATTTAGAACACTCCTCATATTGAGGCACATTAATAGGAGGCAAGATTTGAACCCTTGACCTCCCACCCCACTATATACAGTGGTGGCCAACTCCTTTATTGGGAATGGCCAAACCATATCATTTCAAAAGTTTGATACATAACCGGATGATTTGCTCCATTTACAAACATTCTCCTGCAAGCGCTCATTTAGTCATTTTGACCAAATGGTATTGGTTTCTTGGTACAGCAAGCACTAAAAAGCCCGAACGCCTTTTGTTTCTAAGTTAGGCCCAACATCAAGACCCCAGCCCAAATTTGGATCCGAAAGCAAAAAACCCTTCTCCCTCTTTCGTCTGAAAATGCAGAAGAAACCAACAGCTCTCCAAAATCTCTTTGATTCTCTCTGAAATATTTTACCAACGAATCAAATGTATTTTTCTTGTACTTAATATATGTACTCAAATATACAACTGCATAATTAAAATTATTAAAAGTCTCAGGAAGCAAGAAAAATTGCATAGAATTCAAAAATGGCTCCAAAGCAGAAGCAGATGAAGCCGACGCCGGCAGCGGCGACTCCGACAATCGCGATAGAGGATCTTTTCACATCTCTTGATCGCCACATCCAGCGGTCTGAGTTTAATCAAGCCATCAAAGTTGCAGATCAAGGTGCAATTTTTTCTCCTTTTTTCCTTTGTTGGTTATGCAATGCTGATATTTATGGAACATTTCGAACTTCGATCTGTTTATCATTTTTTTAACTTTTGATGCAGTGCTATCGGTTGCACCTAGTGACGAGGATGCTTTGCGATGTAAAGTTGTGGCGTTGATAAAAAATGATAAGATCGATCAAGCCTTGACGACAATTCAGGAATCTGCCAAGAAGTTTCCTGTGGATTTTAGCTTTTTAAAGGTAATTTATTTGCATTATCCAGTTTGTCTAAATTTTCCAGTGACTTCAGCTTCTTTTAGTGGGTGGAGTTGACATAGCTCCCAGTACGATTTATTTGTTGTATGTATTTGTATTGCATTTGTTTCGATCAATCTAAAATAATTTCTTTGCTCTTATGTCCCATCGATCTAATTACTAGACTTTTCATGAATTTCAATCTGAACTTGGTATCTATTGAAAGAAAAGCATAAAATCAATCCAGGAAAAAGGATGTGGGCTACATTTTAATAAAATCATTAGCAAACATTCCGAAGAAGTAATTGATTGAACCAGAAACAGGAGCTCCACAGGCACTTCTCGAATTTCTAAAAGGAATAGTAAACTTCACCAATTTTTATGGCCTCAACCATAATATAAAATGGAAGTTGATAAAGTATAATTCAAGTTCTTAAAATTATAAAACAAGTGGTGAATATGCAATATGTGACTTGCCTGAGGGAGATTCCTCTTATGTGTGGTATCTCCTTAGACAACCAGTCCACTATGTCTATGCCACTTTTCATAGAAAGTGTGTATACACGTAACAAAACGACTTCTTTTCTTTTCAAAGAGGGATTAAAAAAATGTGACTTAATTAATTAGTGAGAAGATGAAATGATGCAAATGTTTAGTTCTATGTTTTGGAAGGTTCATATATAAGAATTGGATTCAGGAGCTACTTTTGAATTGATGCAGGGTATTGGCCTTGCTTAAGGTTTTTTTTCCTCAGTTAATTAGATATTTTGCTTCATTTGCTCTTCTGTTTTGGATGGGGTAAGTTTGATGCTGTTAGTCTTGATATTCAATGTCATTCTATATATAACGGATTTTAATTTCTTTCTGTTGAGTCCTGAAGAGATGTCATTCTATATACAGTGGATTCTAATTTTTTGCTGTTGAGTCCTGAATAGTTATATGCTGAACTGCAGTTAACTGGAAAAGTTGGTCTTTAACTCTTTACTGTTCAAAAAACATAACTTGCCAATGTTGGCTTACTGTTAATTTTATTTAACCTGACGGTTTTAAACTTCTTAACAATTTACTGGAGTGGCTGACTATGCTTATTACGTTACTTGTAACTTCTGGAAACGTTTAAACAACTTTGTTTTACCTGTAGAACAGAAGAAATAGATGACAATTTCTGATTGGCTAGATTAACTTCCATCTCAATTTTTTCGGAGGAAGAGGGAAACTTGATGGAAGATCAGACAGTTTGTCGCGGGTCCAAGTTTACTTAGATTGACTGCATTTAGGATGATAATGTCCTGTCTGTCTTCCTAAACTTTGTTGGCTTCATATTTACATTTTTAATATGGATAACGCATATTAGTAAAGACCACCTTGTGTGTCTTGCATGAGCTAATGACGCGAGTCTGCATAAGTCAATATTTGGTGGTTGTTACATTCAGCATTGACATGTAGTTTTAGGTAGCTTTGGTTAGATGGGGAGGGGGTTATTGGCCGGAGTATAAACCTTTTCTCTTCCCCCTTTGGAGAATAACTTGTAGGATGATATACTTTGAGGTTAACTCATAATGTCAGAGTTTTTACTTAGATACTCTGTCAGCCCGATAGATAATTTGATACCTTCATTTCCGGTCCAACCTGAAACAATATTGTGAGTGCGTGAATAAACATGCCAATCATGTTACATGCCTGCACAGGGCAATCCTACAGTTTCTGGAAAGCAGCTCTAGATATTGGTGCCACTGACTTTTTTCTTTATGAGAACATTTCAACTCATAGCAGTTAATATGAGGGTAGAATTGATAATTTTGCACAATCAGTATGATAATTTAATGAGATTGAAGGAGTAAAAATTGTTAAAACATTACAAGAAATACAGATGGTAATACTGTCTGCAAACTGAGTATATTTCTTGGCTTTTCCTTCATTTGGAAATTTTAAATTTGATCCTTCATATGTTTGTCACTTGGCTGAGCTGTACAAGTAACTGTTTGTTCTTCTTTCTCTTGTCCTTCTATGTCTGTTCAGGATTATATCCCATATTTAATTGACAAAAGCATTGCTTATAAGCTGTATATTATTGCATAGATTCTCTTATAACAATTCTAACAAGATTTCACTGTTGTATTTCCTCCTAACGGCTAACAGCCAAGTGATTTATCTCCTTTTAATTCTCAGGAATAGTTTTTTGCACTTGGTTCTTATAGATTATCTGAGCATGGGATGTTCTTTGTGAACATCATTTTTTCTAAAGTGGCAACTTTCCATTGAAATTTTTATGTTTTTAGATATTTCAAGATTTTGTGGGTTCCACTGAACCGGGTTGAATGTCTCTTGGATTTGCCTAATGTACTGAGAGCTTCAGTGAGTTGAGGCTGCACCTTTGCATCGGGAAATTAGAAAGATTGTCAGTAGGGCTTTTTTTTTCTATCTGGTTTATGTTGATTAGATAAACAAGTGATTCAATTGATGCACTAGGTAGAATTTAGCCATTTGAAAGTGATTTCATATCTAGAGTAAGTAATTATAATCAAGTTTCCGAGTCACATCAAGGCCCTCCATGTTCATTAGTTTTTAACTCCTGGAGTGTTGTAACAGAGATGCGGGTTGGGAAGCTGGTAAAATCTCTATGATCTGGCAAGAAAAGGAAATACATAGAACCATTTTAAGCAAGTCAAGCCAATTTTAGGTGGATACATCTGCAAGTTCAAACCAATGAGTACAGTTAATTGTAGAAATAGTGTTTTGCGTTAAACTTTGGGCCTTTATTATTCTTCCCTTTCTATGTCCGATTACTATTGTAGCTGTCAAAATTTGCCTACATGTTTCCTTTACTTCAGACTTTTGCCATCTTTGGTTCTGGCTGGGGGAGGCATAAAACTTTAGAATAGAGAAGCAGGTACACGATGTTGTTAACTAGGTACCATTTTAAAGATAGATGTTTGGTTGATGAAGAATTATTTAAGATAATTGTGGGCTCAGTTAAACTGGGGATATTCTGCTTTCCTGGAAAGAGAGGATGCTAAATATGTAAAAGGGACTGAGTCAATGCTGTAAATTACAATGAATTTTGTGTAATGCTTCACCTTTTTGCTTTTAGGTCTTGTTTTTCTGGTAGTACATCTTTGATAAATCTTTTGTGTAGTTATTTTTAGTATGTGGATGGACGATGATATCTTTTTCCTTGTTCAGATGGCATTATTAGCCCCCCCCTTTTTTTTTTTTTCTAAATTTTCAATATTCCTCTGAAGGTAGATATTGCCCTTTTTTACTGATCCTTTTTTTTTTGGCTTCTTCTCTTTGGAAAGGCATACTGCTTGTATAGGCAAAATAAGCTGGAGGAAGCATTGGAGTCCTTGAAAGGACTGGAAGGGAGTACTGAGACTATGCTGTTAGAATCTCAGATTTTATATCGTCTGGGGAAAGTTGATGCTTGTGTGGATGTTTATCAGAAGCTCCTTAAGTCCAAAATTCAGTCATTAGAAATAAATGTTATAGCGGGTTTGGTTTCTGCTGGTCAAGCTAATGAAGTGGAAGGAGTGATGGACTCACTCAGAGTTAAAGCAACTAGCAGTTTTGAGTTGGCATATAACACAGCTTGCTCATTGATTGAAAGAGGCAAGTATAAGGATGCAGAGCAACTCCTGTTATCAGCTAGAAGGTCATGTCACTTTCTCAATTCTGAAGCTCATTTTCTCAATTAGACAATAGAGAGGGAAGTTGCTTCCATGAGTCTATATTTTCTTTCAATATTTTATGCCTTTAGAAGCTAGTTATTTATTGTCAGTGTGTTTGTGGATCAAAATCTGCTTTGACCTAAGTGGTAAAATGAAGATCTAGAGCTTAAGCAGGATTGTCTATCCCCTTTTATTAGTTATGATATCTTGTATTTTATGTCCCAAATTATTTGTCATGGTTTAGAAGGGACATAGATATAGACAAATATTCTAATTTTGTCCTTCATACAATTCCAAAAGGAACATTAGACTCAGTTTCCAAAAAAATGAAACAAACCATTTTCACGTTTAAAATTCCAAGAGCAACAAACAGTATCTGAATTTAGATTGAGGGGGAATCACAGAAAAATTATGTTGCTAGCCGGTCAAATAAGAAGTGTGTAAAGTAGTGTGCTAAATTAACCATGACAAATGAAAAGGAAAGGAGGGATTAGTAATGTTTATATTTTTCAAGCCAGACTAAAATATTCATATGTTAGTCTGCCACTTGTTAAGCAAATTCGCAATACCATTATCAAGTTTTCCACACGAGTGATGAAGAGACTGTAGCAGAGACCATGAAACATTGTAAAATCTAGTTCTTTTTATGCATTTAAGAAAGTAAACTACCTTGCTTTTTGTGTTTGCACTGTCTTGATGGTTATGATTGCAATAATCTTTTTCTTTTTTGTGGATTTATTGATGCTTGTTTGGTATGGATGGATAGTTTTGCTGTAATGATTTCTATGGATTGAGTGTAAAGATGCCAAAGTTTGCTCTAAATTCATTTCGTCTGCAAAGAGATGACAAGATTTTGCTAATCATGGTTTCTATGGGTTTACCTTTTTACTTGAGACTTCTTAATGGGTGGACATTTTGTTTAAAATTGTCTACGGTAGGAAATCACAAGGCTGTATATTGATTTTTTTGTAACTGAGCCTTTTCTTCTTTGTAATTGTTTCTAAACAGATTAGATGAGATTTTGCTAATCATCCTTTCTAGTGGTTTATCATTTCACTTCAAAGACTTTTTAAGGGTCTGTCTATTTTAGGAAACAGTTTGCTGTATCTGTAATTATTTAAACTTTTATGTGTTAATGTTGCCAAAATAGTTCCTGATGTGTTCATGAAATTCTTTTGTTCGCAAAAGTAAAATTGAATTAGATGCTGACTTAGATTTGGTGACTTTTCAGGCTAAAAAAAGCATACTGATTTATTTGACTTCTAGATCAGGACTATAAGTCAGAAATCTGTCTTTTTTATTATTCATACATGCAGGACTCTTGAAAATTTTGGCCAAACTGCTACCCCCAAAATGTTTAAATAGGCTAAAATCAGAAATATTGTGAAAACGTATAACACCAATTTAGCAATTTCCCCTTTTGTACGCTTGCTTCTACCAAATTTTTTATCTGGTGTTGTTTTTTATTGCCTTGTATGTGTTGATTAAGATTTTGTCTTTCTTTCTTTATTTCTTTTCATAAGAGGTATCCTTTTGAAGAAGCAAGTTCACTTGAATTGGTTACCTTTCCTATATTATCACCTACATAGCTGCTCTATAATTTGTTAGCCGTCGGAGGCTGTATAGGAGCTACAGTTGCAATATAATTGATAGTATCTATTATGTTCTTGGAATACTTTTATTGTTGAGACTTCGTTGGCATCGTTGTTTCTAGCGATCCATTTTCTTGAGAAGGTTTTTTGTTCCTTGAATTCCCTTTATTGCAGTTGCTTCTACAAAGTTGTCTCATTTCTGCTTGTACTGGCTTGTAGGCTAGTGCAAATAGCTTAACTTATGCTGTAAATATTTTGGTGAACAAATGAAGACACAACTCATTATATGGCATAATTCTGTTACAGTAAAATTTGTTTTAGGTTCACTGTTCTAGCATCCATTACTTGAAATTAGGGTTATGTGGAGTCAGAAGGTTTACTATGTGGCTGAATTTGATAGTATAGAGCAAGGTTAGCTATACACCAAGTATTGCTTGTGTTTGTTGTAATTTATGTTGCAGGGAAGGGATAGAATATGCTGAGCTCTACTGTACCTTTTGCCTGCATTGATTCTTGCATAGTCATTTAAGTCTTATCTTCCTTATCTTGTACCAGCATGCTGTGGCTTTGTGTAGCTTTCACTTCATTTTTCATCTGATATCGTGTTTACTTTAAGTACTTTGGGTTCCACTAAATTTGTCCATTCATTTTCGCAGAATTGGGCAAGAAACTCTAATGGATGAGAACTTTGCTGATGATGAGATAGAAAATGAGTTAGCACCTATAGCTGTTCAATTAGCATATGTTCAGCAAGTAAGATGATTTCTAGAGAAGTATTTGATTTTTCTGTGGTAGAGACATCTATTAAGGTAACTCGGTATTCTCCAACAGATGCTAGGAAACACACAAGACGCGCTTGTATCTTATACTGATATTATCAAAAGAAACCTGGCAGATGAATCATCGCTTGCTGTGGCAATAAACAATCTTATTGCTTTGAAGGGTCCTAAAGATGTGTCTGATGGACTGAGAAAACTTGATAGGCTAATTGAGAAAGGTGATGGAACACAAAGCTATAAGCTTACTCATGGACTTGACCTAAAGCTCTCAACAATGCAAAGAGAGGCATTATACACTAACCGTATGCTGCTACTGCTTCATTCTAATAAGTTGGATCAGGTAACATGTTTAGGAACTTGCATTGATCAGATTCTTGTTAACAGCATAATGAATTACACGTGTTGTTCATTTAATGGTTCCCGGATCATCTGTATAACACATATTAGTTGAAAAACTGCAGGCTCGTGAACTAGTTACTGCGCTGCCTGGCATGTTTCCTCTCAGTGTAATGCCTGTTCTTCTTCAAGCTGCTGTGCATGTGAGAGAAAATAAGGCAGGCAAAGCTGAGGAAATACTGGGGCAGTTCGCAGAAAAGTTCCCTGAGAAGTCCAAGGTTATCCTGCTTGCAAGGGCACAGATTGCAGCTGCTGCGGGTCACCCCCAAGTTGCTGCTGAGTCTTTGGCAAAAATAGCTGATATCCAGCACATGCCTGCCACTGTGGCCACGATCGTGTCTCTCAAAGAACGAGCTGGAGATATTGATGGTGCTGAGGCAGTGTTTGATTCCTCAATTAGATGGTGGTCAAATGCCATGACTGAAGACAACAAGCTTGATATCATCATGCAAGAGGCTGCTGCTTTTAAGCTTAGGCATGGGAGGAAAGAAGAGGCAGCACGCCTCTACGAGGAATTGGTCAAAAGCCATGGGAGTGTGGGAGCTTTGGTTGGCTTAGTCCAAACTGTTGCCCATGTTGATATTGAAAAAGCGGAAACTTATGAAAAGCAGCTTAAACCGCTACCTGGATTAAAGGCAGTTGATGTGGATGGCTTAGAAAAAACTTCTGGAGCTAAGCCCGTTGAGAGCGGTCCCACTGCAGGTATAGCTGAAGCATATGATGCCAAAACCAAGGAGAAAACGAAGAAGAAGAGGAAGAGAAAGCCGAAGTACCCAAAAGGTTTCGACCCGGCAAATCCAGGTCCTCCCCCAGATCCTGAAAGGTGGCTACCTAAGAGGGAAAGATCGAGTTACAGACCCAAAAGAAAGGACAAGCGAGCTGCTCAGATTAGAGGTTCTCAGGGTGCAGTGGCTAAGGAGACAGCCACAAATGTCAATTCAAAATCAACCCAAACTTCTAGTTCCAAAGGATCTTCGCAGAATGCTAATGCTGAGCAATCTAAACCCTCGTCCAAGTCATCGAGGAGGAAGTCGCGTAACTAATTGGATCAACAGCTGCTGTTTCTTAGTTTTCGGGAGACTGGAAAAGTTTCCTGATTTTGTAGTCTATATGAATTATGGTCAAAGATTTTTTTTTCCTGGCTGGATCATCAGCCTCTGCAACCTAGGAATTCATCAGGTCATTCACCAGCTGTTGATCTGCACTGGGCAGTTAAAATTTGCTGCCAGGGCACTTTTTATGTTACCTTTTAATGATTTTTGTTTTATATTTTTTTTTGAGCTTCTTTTTCTAAGGACTTGACTGCTGAAGAGATTCAATTCCCTCGTTTCCCAGTAATTGGTTCTTCTTTTCAACTGTGAGCAAAAGGGTAGACATATTCATTTGTCAATGAATCAAATTCATTTTATACTATAAAGGAACAACCTTATAATCAACATTAATTTTTCGTAAGCCAATAACAAATTAATTTTCCAAACAACCATCTGTGCTGAGTTGGATAGTTCCTCTATTAAGTTAACTTATTTAGTTCCAATTTCTTTATTTACTTTCTTTTTCTGTCGTTGGGTTAAACAAAGCAATCTCAAATCACCTTCATCATGTATCTCTCTTAGTTTGGATTAAAATCTTCACCATTAGTTGGTTGAATTCAATTTAATAGCATCTTTTACTTTCTTCCTTAAATAAAATGACATTAATATTTTATGGTCTTCCAATGACAATTTCTTTGTTAATAGTTCATTAGAATACATTATAATACTACACAGGTGTTTAACTTTTGACCAACTTAATAAGTAACTAAGCCTAGTAATCTAAAACTTATTTAGATTAACTATACTAGAAACCACTATTTTGTTTGTGGAGGAAAGCAAATCGAGTGCAAGTAGAAGAACATTTTAATGCACATCACCCTAATATTGCTAGTTTTCGAGGAGAAGAGCTTTGCCCTATCATGAACACATTTGTTCATAAATTATTGACACTATTAAATGTTTTCAGTAATTAGAGTCTACTATGAGAGCTTATCAAATAAATCATTTTGAGCTTCGAATAGATAAAATGTAACTATGATAAAAGTTCAATGGGTTTAGTGCATTTAACCCTAATTTAAAATTCCTCAATTAACCTCTCGTTTCCTCAACTTTCAAAATTAGGCAAGTAGTTTAAGACCTCACATTTATACAACTTTTGTTAAGCCACCAAAGAAGAGACCATAAATGCGACCAATTTTAATTACAAAAGAAAACTCTTAATCACAAAAGAAATGTACTATGATACGGTTATAAGCACTAAATAAATGAATCTATTTAGAACTTTATAACTTGACCATAAATGCGACCAATTTTAACTTGTCTATAGAAGACGGGTATACAAAATGCTAAGAAAGTTGGAATAAAAGATATCGATAATTGTTCTCCTTTGATTAAATTAGACTAATACCTATATTGGTAGAATTTTTATAGTACTTTAACTCTCCTTGCAATATTTCCAAATTTAAACCCTAGGCTATAAACTCAATTTTTTTTTTTGTGAGAAAATTTAATTTTTCATCCACAAGAGACTTGGTTGGAGGTATTTCCTTGTTTACATGTAATATCTAAACTAGATGTCTGTTTACTTAAATGAATAACACGAAAATAAGTCATAAACGCTTATAACCTGACCTTCTTGTGGCCTGAGTGCTACTCTTCAAAACAGAAAAATCAACCTGTCAATAACTTCCTTTCTCCCACAATTTGGCATGTGCCACCACCACTTAATATGTGTCAAGAACCAATGACGTGTGTTATAATTTTGTTTGTCCAATGCTGACTCATCACTTTTCTTGACCATATGAATAGCCTTTCCTCTTTTATTTTAAACATTAATACTGAAAAATCATCCACACAATTCTGTAAGAAATGTGAGGAGAGTAAGCAAACAAGTGGAGAACTGAAGCAACAACATCTAGAAAGCAAGAAGGACAAGGAGATACCAAATAGAGGTAAGTTTCGAGACAAGAACATGCTAAATTATGCTGTGTAAATATTGCATTCATATTACTACTATATGACTACTTGCATATTACACATTGAGTGTACAGTTTTAGATCTACATCCATAATAGTAGATATGCTAGTCTCATGTTAAAATCAGATCAAGTAAAATTAATAATTGTTACTCTTAAATGGTTAAAAACTACTATAAAGCATGCTTTTATTTTGTTTAAATGCTATATTGTCGTTTAAGATGAATATGCTAAATTGTCATTTACTTGACCAGCATATTCTTGTTACCATAAATCTTACTGTGTACTTTATCGCACTATAAAGCGACTGAATGAATCGGCTTGTAACAACTCCAAGAAACTGTTGAACTTGTGTTTTTGACAAATCTTTTTCAAGAAAATTTGTAATTGATTGTCCAACATGCTGCTCAGGAGTACATTTTCCTTCAGAAATTGAATTTCTTGTTTTCCCAAAATCATTTTCTTTTCAGAAATCATGATACCATATTGCTTAACAATATTATGAAAATCAATAAGCAATTGGATGTGTTCTTCTCAAGTGTTACTGAAAAGAAAAATGTCATCAATATACACCAGTGCAGTGTGAAGAATAGGCTGGAAAATTTTTATCATGGCCTTTTAAAAAAGTGAAGGTGCCGTCTTTAGGCTAAAGGGCGTCACTTTCCACTGGAAGTGATAATTTGGAATGCAAAAATCAGTTTTATGCCTATCTTCTGGATGTATTTCCAACTATCAAAATCCAGATTTAAGATTTTCTTTTGAAAACTATTTTGCTTTTGAAATCTGGGCAAATAATGTAAATCTGTTGGGAATTGAAAATTTGTCATCCAGAAGAAAGATGTTTAAAGGCAGATAATTAATTACCAGTCTCATCTTACCTGTTACCTGTTCAGATCTTTTGTTGACATAGAAACCTTGGCATGCCCACTGGGAATCAGATCTTTCAATAAGACCAAATTTCAAAAGTTCAACACATTCTTGCTCAGCTATTTTAGAATCTTCAAGATTCATTCCTGAATGACTAGCTTTTGTGGGATTTACATCCTCATTCTTTTTAAAAGGAAATCGGATATAAAAATCAGAATTTTCCCACAATGGATGGTCACATTTTTGTAAGAACTCTTGATGATTTGAGGCACAAGATTCTTTAATGATTTGATCTTGAAATTCTTTGAGTTGTTCTTCAAGAGAGAGTACCTCATCCTGGATCATGTACAACTTTGGGATTTCTATGAAATTTTTAAAAAACTTTTTGGACATAATTCCATAAGGCATAACAAGATATTGATTTGTTCTGCAAAGATCAAAACCAAGAATGAGATCCTTTCCAGTAAAATTTGCTCCTAAAAACTTTGCTTTGACTTGACAATCTGGAAGAAACTTAATGGTGATAGGATCTTTGGGGAAAAATCCACTTTTCATCCTCAAACTTTGTGACGAATACACATTTGGTTCCCAAACTTTTCGTCAGAATACATTGAGTACATGAATTAACGATTTTTTGCCACATTTAGTCAAAAAACGGGAATTTACTCAATTTGGACGGTGAAGACCACGTGGCTGTTAACAAATGTCCAAATATCAATTTATAGCCAACACAAGTCAGACACAAGTCCACACTTGACTCTCTCTCTAACCCACTGCTTTTCCTCTCCAAGTTTCCCCTTTGCCCACCGAGTTAATGAAGTGAAAAGTTGCTTGAGATTAGCAGAGTTAATGGAGTTATTCAACAAAGTTTTTCCAATCCAGTATATGTAATATAAATTAAATAATTCAGAGTAAAATGCTCATAAATAGCTATTACTTTGTTCGTGTAATAGAGGAAACCCATAAAGAACTGATATGTTATGGGCAATTTTTTTTTTACTTTCACTTATTTAATTTGTGTTAAATACAAAACCTACTAGTTTTCTTTTCGTAAAAATATTAGTATATCACTTTTTAAATTTTACTTACAAACATTTATGTATTTAACATAAATTATATGATTCAGATTAAAATGCCTATAAATAACTAGTACTTTATTCATATAATAGAAGAAACTCGTAAAGAGCTAGTAAAAAATGGGTATTTCTTTTTTTACTTTCACGTATTTAATTTATGTTAAATATAAAATCTACTAGTTTTGTTTTCGTAATAATATTAGTGTAACACTTTTTGAATTTCACTTATCAACGTTTATGTATTTAATATAAATTAAATGATTCAAAGTAAAATGCTCATAAATAACTAGTACTTTATTCAAAAAATGGAAGAAACTCATAAAGAACTGGTATGTTATGGACAATTTTTTTTACTTTCAAATATTTCATTTATATTAAATACAAAACATGCTAGTTTTTTTTTCGTAAAAATATTTGTGTAACGGCTTTTGAATTTTATTTGCAAATATTTATGTATTTAACATAAATTAAATGATTCAGAATAAAATGCCCATAAAAACCTGGTACTTGGTTCATGTAATAGAGAAAAATCATAAAGAGTTGGTACTTTAGGGGATATTTCTTTTTTAAAAAATATTTAATTTATGTTAAATAGATAACCTACTAGTTTTTTTCGTAAGAAATTACTGTAACACTTTTTGAATTTTACTTAAAAATATTTATATATTTATTATAAATTGAATGTTTGAGAGTAAAATGTCCACAAAAGCTAGTATTTTGAATAGGTAATGTCCATTAAGTAAGAACTTAAAATAATACCAAAATGGACAACTTGTTCAAGGAATTGTGTAATGTCCACAAAAAGCTGACTTGTGTTGGTTATAAATTGATATTTGAACATTTGTTAACGGCCACGTGGTTTTCACCGTCCAAATTGAGTAAATTCCCATTTTTTTGACTAAATGTGACAAAAAATCGTTAATTCATACACTCAATGTGTTCTGACAAAAAGTTTAGGGACCAAATGTGTCTTGGTCACAAAGTTTGAGGATGAAAAGTGGATTTTTCCCGGATCTTTGGTTATAAACTTTGTTTGAAAAAGCTCACCATTAGCTACTCTAAAATAATGAATTTCATGAATCCAACATTCATCAGGTAGAATTTTTTTTTTCATGATTGACAAGGATGCATCTGAATCAAAAAAAGCAATTACAGGAATTGATTTGCAGTACTTATCCAAAAGAATATGAACAAGGGTCTGAGGATAAGTTTTCCCTAGTACTTCTTTACTATTGGGGGAAATAGTAAAGATTTCATCAGGAACTTGCAAAGCCAAAAGAGTATGGTCAGTTTCATTTTCTTGCTCAGAAAATTCACATTCTAAATCAGAAACTGAAATTTAAATTCATTCTTAATTTCTGAAATTAATTTTACTCCCTTTTGATTTTGAGGACATTGTTTTGCAAAATATCCTGGCTTTCCACGGATGTAACATCTATTGCCTTTTCTTTCTCTGAACTTCTTTTCCTTCCTTTTAAAATATTTCCATCTTTTGCGGAAGGTTTTCTTGGGATAACTTTTATTGAAGCTTCTGAATCTTTTGAATTTTTTCCTTCTTTTGTGTGGAGCACAAGCTTGACATTTCCCTTTTGTAATCAATTTTGACTTTTTACAAGATTGATCTAAGCAAACATCTCCTTTTATATATTCTCTGATAACTTTTCTTTTATTGCAAAGATCATTCAGAGATAAGAGAACTGCCTGCTTAATTTGTCCTGTAGACAAATTTTAGATGGATCCATATTTATTATGGATGTACATTTCAGCTCCATCAGTAAGAGATTTTGGAATTGAGCTTACAAAAGTTTGTTTAAGATAAATATCTGCACCAAGAGCAAAAAATAGTTTAGTCGTCTTCTTGAAATGTTTATTAATATCTCTACTATCATAAGAGAAACATTTCATTTAAAAGATTTCTTTTCTCTTTGTCTCCTTGCTCTCCTTTACATCTCTTATGAACTTCAAGTGCAGTATATTGATGTTTTCAAAAAAGTCTTGACGGGTCAAGAAATACATCTTATCTTGATCACCAAGGCTTGCCCACCAATCTTTAAGAATTCCTGAAAAATGAGCAGTAAAGTCAAACAAAATTTCAAAATGAGATTATTCAGTAATATTTTGCACAATCATCGAGGCATGAAAATACTAAAATCTTGCTTCCCATTTTTCAGATGGGATATCATCAATAGTAAAAGTTTGAACTCCCTTTGATTTTGGAAAAGTGGTCCATTGAGTTCTAGAAGCATTTGATGTTTCTCCTTCACCATCTTCCTCATCATCAAGATGTACAACTTTAGCTTCAGTAGCCATATTTATGATCGAAATTTCTTCTTCTTCAGAAGATGTCACTTCCTCAGATGATTCTAAGATTTGATTTTCATTTGATTCAGATTCTGAATTTGTTGTATTAGAATTTTCTGAGTTATGTGTCATCTGGTCATAAATAGAAGGGCAAAAAACCTGGGCGGCCATTAAACTTTTCTCAACATCATGTTTTGACCATCGAACTATTTTTTGTCAATTATTGACCACTAAACAACTTAATCAGTCCACCCGTGCCCATTTCGTCGGTAATGGCTGTTAATTTCTGAAATTAGCATTACACGCGGCAAATCACAGGGGCAATTTTGTCCGTCAATCCACTGACCGTTCCCTTACATTAGTACATCAACTGAAAAGAAAAAAAGAGCGGTAGAAACAAGCCAATCAAACAAACTGAAGTTCTCAAAATCGTTGTAGGAAGATCGAAGAGAAGGGTTTTGAAGATCGAAGAGAAGGGAAAATCGTGGTGAATCTATGGAGTGGATCATCAGGAGAAGAGACGTCGACATTGATCCATATGAAATTTACGGTAAGTTATTTTTCGGAGAAAATCATGTGAATGAACTGAAACTATACTTTAAACTAAATTTAATGGGTGTATTACTCAAGTTTGTGTCTGAAATTGAAGGTGCTTATTTGTGGGTTGTGAATATGTAGCAGCATTATGGGGTTTAAATGTTAGGGTTTTCATCCAACTGCCGGTTGTAAAAGTGGAATATTTTGAAATAAACAAGTTTTTTTTTCAGCCTTGTTTTTTCAAATGAAGTGATTCCTTTTTTTTTTCCCATTTCATTGCAGTGCCTAATTCTGAACTATTCAGTATTAGAATGTTTCATGGTGGTAGATTTAGTGGGCGTCAGTATAAAACATACGTTGGTGGTGAAATAGATTATGTTGATGCATGTGATGCGGAGAGAATGTCTGTCCATGAGATAAATGAGATGGTTCAGGATTTAGGACATAATGGTACAATGCTTTACTATTACTTAGAACCTGGGAGTGATTTGAATAAGGGATTAAGAGAGTTACAAGGAGATGCAGATATAGTGGCAATGTGCAAATGGGCGTACGAGCACAAACTGATAGATGTTTATTGTGACCATAGGCCTTTACATGAAATTCTTGACATCCAGTCACATTCCCCACTGTTAGGTAGTAAGAAAAAAACAGGGGTTGTAATTGAAGAAATTGATGAACATGGTAGTGTAGTTGTAGATGAACATGGCAGTGGAGTTGTAGAACTTGATAAACAATTGGTGGTTAGAAAAAACCTGTTTGGTAGCTCTTTTGTTAGTACAAATATGACTGCCCCTGGAGCAGCAATGGGAGGTACAAGTAGAGGTGAAGGTGTAAGAGTAAGTGTTGTCATTGAGGGAGAAGCTAGTGGGACTGGTGTAAAGAGTAGGAGTCAAGGAGATAAAACTGATGTGAATGCAAGGGCAGGTGAAGAAGATAATAAAGATGACAGCAGCTCAGAAGGGGAGCATTTCACTGATGACGAAGAGTTTTACAAAGATGATCAAATGCTTGGGAGTGAGAAACCAACTCCCACAGTTGAAATATCCCCTCCTGTTATGAGGAGAACTACTGAATCTATACTCCATGAGAGCCAAGATGTAAATGGCTTGGAAAGTGGTACACATGGAGATGGTCAACATGATGTCCAAGCTGAAAAACAATCACAGGCAACTGAAGGATCATCTGGTGGCAGTAAGAGAGCAAAGAAAAAGTATCCTAGAAAAACAACAAGAGGAAAAAGAAAGAGATCAGCAAGAAGGGAGAAGACATCATCAGCACAGGCTGTTAATAACACATCATCACAGGAAGCTACTGAGGAAATGGAAGAAGCTGCTGATGAAGATGTGTTGCATGACAACATGATGGAGGATGACCTGCATAGCATTGATGGTTCTTCTGATGAAGATGATGAAGTGCAGAAGGGAATCAAATATGTTGACTTCAATGCTGAAAAGGACATGAGAAATCCACATTTCCAGGTTGGGATGCGATTTGCATCATCAGCTGAGTTTAAGGCCGCAATGCAGAATTATTCTATTGCTAATGGTAAACCTGTTTGGTACTACACTAATGAGGAATTGAGAGTAAGAGTAAGGTGCAAGGATCCATGCAACTAGGAGTGTTATGCTTCTCAAGAGAAAGCAATTGGGCCGAATGATTTGGTGATTAAGACCCTTTATGATGTACACTCAAACTGCAGTCATGCCTGGAAAAATAAAATGATGACTGCTAAATGGGTTGCTGAGAGATATGAGGACAAAATTAGGGCCAATATGAACATTCCAGTCCATGCTTTAAGGCAGACAGTGCATGAGGAGTACAAGATACAAATATCGAAAACAATAGCCAGAAATGCTAGAGGTATAGCTGTTGACAGAATCAAAGGTTGTGCAGTCGAACAGTATAAGCATATATGGGAATATTGTGAGGAGATTAAGAAGACTCATACTAATTCTACCATGGTGGTCGAGTTCACTCCATTTAGAGATCCAGGTTCGAATCCTAGGTTCATGAGACTATACTGTTGTTTAGGTGCACTAAAAGAAGGATTCAAAATGTGTAGACCTGTGATTGGACTTGATGGCTGCCATATAAAAGGGCCTTACCCTGGTCAACTGTTATCAGCAGTGGCAGTTGATCCCAACAATGGTTGGTGGCCTATTGCTTGGGCCATAGTGGAGAAGGAAGCTACAATACAGTGGAAATGGTTCTTACAACTTCTCCAAGCAGATCTGGAAATAGATAATCAGTGTCACTACACTTTCATCTCTGATCAACAAAAGGTATGGATCTTATTATCCAACATTTGATGTGAGACTTGTGGCTGCTTGAACCAATAATTCATTTGTTTTTGTGCAGGGATTGGACAGAGCATTATCCGAGGTGCTACCCAACTCTGAGCATAGATATTGTGTGCAGCATATGTATCAAAATTTCAAGAAGAAACATCCTGGAAAGGCACTTAAAGGGATGCTGTGGGCGATAGCTAGGAGCAGCACAATTGAGATGTACAAGAAAGCTGTTGAGGACTTGAAAGAGTATGACAATGAAGCATACAAGTGGGTGGAGAAGGCTCCTCATCCGATGCATTGGTGTAAGGCTTACTTTTCTCCTCACACTAAATGTGACATGATTGTCAATAATCTGTGCGAATCTTTCAATTCACATATACTAGAGGCCAGGGATAAACCAATTATATCTTGCTTGGAGAATATTAGAGAACTGATGATGGAAAGAATTCAAAAAAGAAAGGCTGCCATGACTAGATATCCACACTCAACTGGTCCTCTGATTAGAAAAATTGTTGAGGACAGAATTGAAGAATCTTTCCAGTGGTTCCCACAGTTCAATGGGATTGATGGTTATCAGGTAAAGGGTCCAAGAAATTCCCAGTTTGCTGTGAATTTGAGAATGAAGAGTTGCACTTGTCGAATCTGGGAATTATCTGGTTTACCTTGTACCCATGCCATTACAGCAATAAAGCAAACTGAGGATGATCCACATGAAATGATTGTGGAATATTACTACAAGAGCTTATTTTTACAGATTTATAATAATGTCTTACAACCCATCAGCAGCCAAGTACTGTGGCCTGAGTCCAGCATGCTTCAACTTGATCCTCCAATTCCCACTGTCCAGCCTGGGAGGCCAAAAAAGGCAAGGAGAAGAGATGAGACAGAAGGGAAGAACCATGGAAGAAAACTTAGAAAAAATGTCACTATGCATTGCAGAAAATGTGGTAAAACAGGGCACAATGCTGCAACATGCAAAGAGGTGACTGAGCACCAACAATCTGGCCAGCCAAAGAAGAAAAAACATGTGAGTATACATACAGTTCAATGTATTTCAAATGTCATATAGTATACATACATATAGTCTCTAATCAACTGGCATTTGTATAAGGTTTCTAGAAGAAAACAGCAAGCAAAAGTAGTCCAGTCACAAGGTATAGAGACCCAAGGGCTACAGCAACAGGAAACTCCATTAGCTAGCCAACCAAGCCAACCAATCGCATCTGCAACTCAGCAATCAGATCTAATGTCCCAACACCCAACTCCACCACTTCAACAGCCAATACCAGTAGTTCAGCAACCAGATCCAGCAGCTACAAGTTCTAGATCTGGCATGAAATTCAACAGAAATGGTAAACGGCCCTTGACTGATGCTGACAAAGGGATGATTAATGCTAATTATGCCTACTTGGGAAAGGAACCACCCTTCAAGGTTGGTAGGTGGAGAGGTAGAAGAGGTGCAAATGCTGGTAGATCTAGATCTAGATCTACAAGAGGCAGAAGTGCAGGTGCAAGTTAGATGGAATTGGATACAGTTTTAGATGTGATCCGAGATGTTGATGATGGTGACTGATATGTACATAAGTCTTTTGACTTATAATAGTTTATTTAAGTTGATGGGATCCACTTCATGTTGATAGTGGACGGCTTTTGTTTTGTTATGGTGGATGCCTTTTGTTTTTCATCCACTATCTTTTTGCTTATTCAACAGAAAGCTGTGTATTTTTGCAAATTGGAAACTTTTCTAGTTGGTTTTATCTAATGGAAATGGTCCTTTTGTCTTAATTTTCTGTGTTATAATGCCGCATTCATCAGAAACTACAAAAAACTTGCATCCATTCATTCAGTAAAAAGTAACACAATTACAGTAGGGATTCCATTACATAAGAAAGCAAACCAATGAAAAAATCACTACAAAATACAACATGGGAATCTTTGGTCTGCTATTGCTACGGACACTACCACCAAAAGCTGTCTCCACTCAACCTTACTACTCTCATTTCATCACAATCACCCAACAACATTAACTATCCCTTGATGGCCAACATATGGTCACTCTTAATAACAGTCTTCAGATAGCAGCAAAAACAATACAGCAATAGAAATGCCCATGTACCGAGAAGAGCTCTTTTGAGATAGTGCTCTCTGGTCTTGTACTTTTTCACTTCACCCTCCAATTTTGCAACTTTAAGTTCCAATTTTTGAGCTTTATTTTCCCATCTTCTTGCTGAAGTTTCTAATTCCTCCATATTACTTTCCATTCTATTCATTCTTCGCAGCAAACCAGGAATCACTTGAGTTGATTTTTCGCACATTGTTGGATCATACCATTCCCAAAAACCACATCCCTCATCCTGCAATTTACATTTTCCAAGACTAAATCCTCTTGTTATAACATTTCCATTACAAATCTAACATCTTACCTCTCTAAGATCTTACCTCTCCTAAAGTGCAGACCACAAATCTTCTTGCTGGGTTCCAATTTGTCCATGAGGTCTTCACCATTGCTGTTAATCCGCAGGAGCATCTAGGTATGGGTTTAGGAGAGCGTCTCGACATTCTTTGGCTTCTTCAATTTCTGACACAGGATTTAGGGCTGGAAATTGAGTCCCAATTGTTTCCTCCACAAGACCAGACACTTCAGTTTGTTTGATTGGCTTGTTTCTACCGCTCTTTTTTTCTTTTCAGTTGATGTATTAATGTAAGGGAACGGTCAGTGGATTGACGGACAAAATTGCCCCTGTGGTTTGCCGCGTGTAATGCTAATTTCAGAAATTAACAGCCATTACCGACGAAATGGGCACGGGTGGACTGATTAAGTTGTTTAGTGGTCAATAATTGACAAAAAATAGTTCGATGGTCAAAACATGATGTTGAGAAAAGTTTAATGGCCGCCCAAGTTTTTTGCCCTAAATAGAAATGTATGGTACTGACTCATCATGCAATTCTTGGAGCATAGATGATAAAGGATTGTCATAGACTTTTATAGTCTTTCCTGCTTCCTTTTCCTGCTCAAGAGAAAATATAGGGTTAGTATGTATTTTAGTATACATCAATGAACTTTCTGGTTCTTGAACAGCTTCCTTTTCCTTTCTTTTTCACCCTTCTTCCTTTCTCTTTCTTCATCCTTTTGTTTTTGCTTATTCTTACGATATTCTCGTAATACTTTAACAATATCAAAAGCAGGAGGAGTCTGCTCTTGTTGACTAGGAAAGAAGACAGAAGGATTTGGTGTAGCTACACCACCAAAGTAAAAAGGAGTAGGCCAATTTTTGATAGAAGTAGTATCAAATCCTGGACTTACCTTGGGTGCGGTTGGTTCAAATAGTCAAACATCAAATTTAGGGACCTCACCTGTAGTTTTGAGAGTTTCAATTTGATTTTTAATAAAGCGAGTTTTCTTTTCCTGATTCAAAACAAAGTTAGCTAAAGATGAAGAATGTGAAAGCAATTCATATTTCAAATTTTCTAGCGTTTTTTCAAGAACTTCAATCATATGAGATACCTAAGAGTTTTGAGTTTTAACAGCAGTATCAACATGATCAATTTTCCCTTTTACCTCAGTCACATTCTTATGGATGGAATTAAGAGCAGTATTCTGAACTAAGGAGTTTTCAGTTTGCCAATTCATAATTTCTTCAATAGGACTGGATCTAACAGTTTCTCTTGTTGGGAGAACTGTAGGATGAGCATTCTAAACTATTGGCACATGTCTAGAACCATTTTTGATAAAAGGTTCTAGTTTGGGGAAATCTTCTTCATTAAACATGAAAACTTGTTGAAGTGATTCCTCAGGTTTTTGGTACAGGCATCTTGATGGCTGTACGGATTAAATGGGTTTTTGAACTGGTTTCCATATTTCTTTTCTTTTTGATTTCATTTTTCAAGATAGCCAAACACTTCTGATGGTATGGATGGAGTTTCTGCTTGGGAGTCTGTGATTCCTTGGAAATCTAAGATGACGGAATTTGATATCCGTCAAAGTCACTTCTTTTTGACATGAAGTTGTCAGTATTAAGGTCTTGTGGTTCAAGATCTGATTTACAGAGTCTTTTCTCACATGACTTTGTCTTTTTCTTCTCTTTTGAAAGTAATGGATAATTATCACTAAAATGATGTTCCCACCAACAGTCATCACACTTAGTACATACATAAAAATAAATATGTCCAAAAATAAGATTCTGAAAATGATATACTAGTTCACTTTCCTTAGTGAAATGAGCAATAATATCTTGGGCAAAATCTTTTTCTCAGTTTTCATCATATCTTTCAAGAACTATTTCTTTTTCAGTTGGTGTCTCCATGTAAACCTGTGCAAGCATCATAGTAGGATAAGATTTTTTTTTTTTAATTTGGCTTTAAATGGAAATGATTAAAAGTAATTGAAATTCTCCCTTCTTGTGTCTGAGAGATTTTTGAGTTTCAAAACTCAATAGGTTCATTTGCTTGAGAATGCAGGGACTCATAATCAGTAATCCAATTATCTGGCAATAATTGAATTAATTCTGATTTTAAAATTTGTCTTGGCATATGGGTGCAAGAGACTGAATTCTTCTAATTAATACGAATAAAAAGAGCATCTTCTTCACCAGGAATTGTGAGATCCAGAGTATGATTTTGGACACGATAAACCATTTGATAGTGGAGGATTGCAACAATAGCATCTGTCACTTAGTCTGCTCTTATGATTTGTACCTGGACAGAGACATGAAAATTGGGTAAAAGAGTCACAAAAATAATTCCAACATTTAGAGTAGTTTCTACGATTGCTATACAAGTATGCTGGTATTTTGTGAATCTGGTGTCAAGCAAGGCTATGCGAGCCACCATTGGTAGCCCCTTTCTACCATGAAAGGATAAAGAGAATCTAATTGTACCAAAGTGAATATGAGTAAATCCCTATTGCTTCCATTGAGAAAAAAATTTTGGAGGAATATAGAGTGTAATGAACTGTTCTTTTTAGTAGCAAGGATAGGATGTTGATCCACTTTTGAAACCTGAATATATTCTTTTACGCCCTTGAAATGGTGCTTGATCAAAGATTTGATAGTCCTGATAGGTGAGAATTGTTTGTTTATCAAATGCAGTATATGAATTAATAACAGACAAAGAGATAAGATTAACCAACTCTAGTTCAACGACACTTCATACAAATAATCTAATTTATTACTATTAGTTCTATTTAATACAAGTTCACTGGAAGTAGAAGCACTCATTTTAGAAGTAGAAGAACTCATATTTTTAATTTATTAAAATCTTTCTCACTATTTATCTTATAAATACGATACTATGTAAGATATATATATACACGCCTTCTAACTATCTGGTATGATTTAATATGCAAATAATCTAGTAAATTAAAAATTTTTAACTCAAATAGTCTAATATAATCTATACATTCTTGCTTATTATAATATTCAAACATAAAATATGGAGAATCTCTACAAATATCATTAAAGACATAATTATACCAATCTCCTGAATATGGATCAAAGTGATGCCATAAACCTAATAAAAAGTATAGAAAGAAATTTTAAGAATAAAATTTTTTCTTTATATTTGACTCTGATACCAAATTCAGATAGCCAACTCTAAATTTTGAAAGTATTCTCAAACACAACAGCTTCTCTTTTTTGGGCTTTCAAAAGTTCAAGGGAATTTTATCACAAGATCAGAGTGATTACTTTCATAAGGATCTCGGCCTTTCTAAAGAGAAAATAAGAAGTTTAAGCTGCCATAACCTTGAGAAATTGCTAGAAATTTTATTGGGTTTTCTCAATCTTTTCTTCGATGATCTTCCTAAATGGTAAGAGTCATCTATTTATACAAACTAAAGTGATCTTTCAGATACTTGACCTTTCAGAAATCATATAGTAAAATGACTCTCGGTGAAAGGTAATAGACAACCTTCCAAGGACTCAAAAAATAAACAACCTTTCAGAAAAATAAAAGACAAATGACCCTTTAGAAAAGTAAAGGTTACAGACAACCTTTATTGTTGGAACCTATTATTGTCTAACTATTCCAAATCCACTGGTAGTCTTCATCAGGGGTATCCGAGGAAGTGGTATCAGGATCAGTGATGTACAACTCAATATGATACTCATGTGCTTCTCGATTTTTCCTTTTATTCAACTGTTTTTTTTTTCTTCTGATCTTGTTTATGAACATAAAAAGATGAATATGGTCCAGCTTCTTATTGGCTTGTCTCATATGGATCCTGAAAATCTTGCATTACAGTGTTATGCATTTTATCTTGATATTGTTTCTTGGCCATTTTAACTTTAGTCCAATGAAGATGACTAGTTTCTTAGTTCCATGAACCATAATGTCTTTTGGCCAAATCTCAGGTGAAATGTATCTATTTTTCTAAAATATATATCTGTGAACTTCCTCATATTCATATTCAAGATCTAAAATAGTATGAGACATTTCTTTATAAATGACCACACTTAGAAGGGACTGAAACTGGTTGTTTATCAGATGACAAGCTCTATGAAAATGAAAAATAACACATTTTGGATTGGTTGAAAATAATTTAAACCAAAATGTTAATGGTCGAAACCATTACAGGAAAACTTGGATGCTTAGATTTAATGGTTGATTGAAGAATGGACTCTAAAATTCCATTAAATATGATATTAATGGTATAGACATCAAAAATACTATAACAGTGGTTTTGAAAAATTATAAGGGTTGGCTATGCATATTTGACAGAATGGATATTGGCTAATTGCTTTGAATATTGCAAAAAAAAAAAAAAAAAGTCGAAACAATGTTGCTCTGACAATATGGCAGTATAAAACTATACCTACCAGGTTGAGTCAGCCCGGTAGGCAAAAAAATTCTTTTTTTTTTAAAGGTTTGGCTGCCGGACTGACTTGCCCGGCAGCCACTCAATCAGTCCGGTAGCCACTGAAAATTTGTTAAGAAAAGCTGCAGGCCGTCAGACAGCCTGCAGCTTAACTTTTTTTTTTTCTAAAAACTTGCAGCTTGTTTTTTTAAAAAATAAAAATAAAAACTTATGCTATCGGGCTTCAAGCCCGGTTGCCTTTGCGGTTAATTCTTTTTTTTTTTTTAAGTTCAAACGTAAGAAAAAGGTCAAGATAAATTTGCTAAATCAATTATTTTTATCCCTAAAAAAAGTTTTTAGATAAAAAAATCTCATTCAATTTACAAGAAGATGCATTTCCCAAATGTTTGCAAAATAATCGTTGAAATTATTATGTATAAGATTTGGTTTTATATTTTTTATAAAATCTACAAAAAATTAATATTTACTTAAATAAAATATACAAATAAATTATTATTTGGCAGTGGGTTGTTATAAGAATAAAGGTAAAAATAAATATAATAATGAGTAGTTAAGTATAAAAGTAATTTTTAATGTAAACTATAATTTTATAAATATAAAATTATTGTGCAATATAAAAATGAAAAGGCAAACAATAGAAAAGAAGAAAATTTTGATAATGTGAAATGGTGAAATGATGAAATTTAAAAGTAATGATACTCGTTCAAATAATAGAAGTTTAAAATAATGCTAAATAGCATATTGAAATGTGAAAACTCAAAGATCTCATGTTCAGAATTCATGCACAATAAATGCACATGCAAATTATAGATTAGACACAAAATTATATCAACAATTTATTTTATCCAAACACATATTGAAATCCTTGAATTAGATCGTTCAAGTCAATTAAGAGTCTGGCTAATAGATCTTCATGGCACAAAATGGTAGACTCTGTTGCTTTTGTTATCAGAAAATATGACAAATAAATAATTTGATAATTTACACAATAAAGATACATCAAATAAATTGATCCTCATACGACAAGATCAGCCAAAGCAAAACTTGCATTATTCCATCCGGGGAAAAAAAAGAAACGAAAAGGAAAGGAGCAAGTGAACCCCATTGACCAAAAAGAGATTCCCTTGCAGCTTTTTGGGCTAATGGTGCAGGCGAACCCCAATTAAAGCCTACAAAAGTTTTTAATTAAAAAAAAAGAAATTTAAGTTGGCTGCTGGCCTGCAATTTAAAAAAAAATTAAGTTGCAGGCTGTCAGCCAACTAAATATTGTTAAGTACTTTTAAGTACTATTATATTTATTTTTACCGTTATTTTTATAACAACCCACTGCCAAATAATATTTTATTTGTATATTTTATTTAAATATATATCAATTTTCTATATATTTTATAAAAAAATATAAAACCAAATCTTATACATAATAATTTCAACGATTATTTTTCAAACATTTAGGAAATGCATCTTCTTGTAAATTGAATGAGATTTTTTTTTTATCTAAAAACTTTTTTTAGAGATAAAAATAATTGATTTAGCAAATTTATCTTAGCCTTTTTCTTATGTTTAAACTTAAAAAAAAATTAACTACAAAGGCAACCAGGCTTCAAGGCCGATAGCATAAGTTTTTAATTTTTTTAAAAAAAAGAGTAAGCTACAAGCTCGGCAGCCTGCATGTTTTAAAAAAAAAGGGTTAAGCTGCAGGCTGTCTGACAGCCTACAGCTTTTCTTAACAAATTTTCAGTGGCTGCCGGGCAAGTTAGCCCTGCAGCCAAACCTTTAAAAAAAAAAAAAAAAGGAATTCTCGTCTACCAGGTTGAGTCAGCCTGGTAGGCATAGTTTTATACTGTCAAATTGTCAGAACAACATTGTTCCAATTATTTTTTTTGGCAATAATCAGAGCAATTAGCCATGAATATTCAGGATTTGTACCAAAGAAATTTAAGATTGATCCGCCATATGAACTAAAGACTTCTAGTTCATACTGATTTCAAATTTTTTCAAGATCTTCTTTTCCAATAGATAAGGTATTTCATGAATATCTGGGAGTTCTAAACAGACAGGTGTAAACATGAAACAAGTTGATATTTCCTATGGGTGAGTGGAAAATTTTGGCTCAGTTGATTCTTTTCTCGAGAAGAAATCTGCTACAACATTTTTTTTCCCTTTAATGTTTTTATATCAAAGGAATATTGAAAAAATCAGGCTGGCCAACGGAGTAGTTGATGATGAGGGATGATTTTTTGTTTAAAGTGCAGCATCTTAGGAAGTGATCCCATATCTATTTCAACCAAGAAATGATGAGAAAGAAAGAGAATTTTTTAATTCCATTTCTTACTGTAAGTATCTCCTTGAAAGTGGAATGCTAATGTTGCTCTGAAGCTTTGAACTTTCCACTTGCAAATCCACATCAATGCCTTTGTCCCTGTTTATCTTCTTCAAGTAAGATTGCTCCCCAATATTTATCACTAGGATCAATCTGTAAGATCTTCTTTCCATCAGAGGGAATGTGTTAGGACCGGCCCAAGAATAGACAAACTAAAGTTAGCACAAATTAGGCGGTATAACCGACCATATAAAAATTAGACGGTAGACACCAACCATATAATAATTAGACGGTAAAACTGGCCATATAAAAGGGTTATGATAACCCAATAAAGACAAATAATAAAGCAAATAAAAAGACACAGAAGATTTACGTGGTTCGGTCAAATTGATCTACGTCTACGGGCGAGAGATGAGCAATATTTCTACTATGAAGAAGAAATACAAAAGCCGTAGGAAAGTGATTCCTAAGCCAATAAGGCACTTATACAAGGTTTAGGAAATTTTCTAAACACAAAACAAGAGAGTCTTAAATATTTGACTAAATGGGTTAGATGACTCAAGAAGCTAATAGCCCATATAACTCTCTTGAGTGGTGCAATCAATTCCTTCATAAGGCTCCCTTATTTATAGGAAACCAAAGGAATTCCTTCATAAGGCTCCCTTATTTATAGGAAACCAAAGAAAGAATTCCTTTGGCTTCTACCGATGTGAGACGAAGCACCAAAAGCATTTGGTCAACAAATGCGGCTTCAACAAATCTCCACCTTGATGAGTCCCCAACATCGAGAGATTATAAACTTGCTCCACCTTCTCCATATAAGCCCCAAATAGCCTTGGCCGAAGTCTCCGTTGCTACCTCACACAATACCTCATCGGAGAGATTTAAGATTATGCTGAATCTGGCCTTTTTATCCATATCGGCGAAATCCGCATCCTTTACATCTTCTGGCATTTTCTCAATTCCTTGAATTATCAAGTCAACTTCGTCTTGAACAAGAATGGCCTCCATCTTGAGCTGCCACATGCCGAAGTTGACATTTCTGTCGAATTTTTCGACAACCGTCTTTGTTATCGTCATTGTTGTCACAAAATCTATAACTTGAAGTTTGTCTCAAAAAACTGGTCAAAATATGCAAGTCTCGTGAGTGGGTCCCACAGGGTGAGCGGGCCCCACCCGATGAACGAACCCCACAAGGTGAGCGGGCCCCATTTGTTGAAGCCGCATTTGTTGACCAAATGCTTTTGGTGTTTCATCCCACATCGATAGAAGCCAAAGGAATTCTTCCTTTGGTTTCCTATAAATAAGGTGCCTTATAAAGGAATCGATTGCACCACTCAAGAGAATTATATGTAGGGGTGTATTCGAGTCGAGTCGAGCTCGAGTATAATATAATTATACTCGAGTATAATATAATTATACTCGAGCTCGATCGAATCGGAGAATCACAGCTCGAGCTCGATCGAGTCCTTAAAAAGCTCGAGCTCGACTCGATAAGGGTACTCACCCGTAATTTCTCAAAATTTATTTACCTATATTAGTAATTTTATATATAATTTTTTTTAATTTTTTTATGTGATACTCGATAGAGCTCGTTGAGCTCTCGAGTATTAAATTTCTGAGTTCGAGCTCGACTCGATAGCTCTAACGAGCAGCTTGAGATCGAGCTCGAGCTTCTGATCAAGTACATATCGAGCTCGAGTCCAGTAGATTGACTCAACTCCACCCCTAGTTATATGGGCTATTAGTTTCTTGAGTCATCTAACCCATTTAGTCAAATATTTAAAACTCTCTTGTTTTGTGTTTAGGAATATTTCCTAAACCTTGTATAAGTGCCTTATTGATTTATGAACCACTTTCCTATGGTTTTGAATTTCTTTTTCATAATAGAAATATTGCTCCTCCCTCACCCGTGGACGTAGATCAATTTGATCGAATCATGTAAATCTTCTGTGTCTTTTTATTTGCTTTATTATTTGTCTTTATTGGGTTGTCATAACCCTTTTATATGGTCGGTTTTACCGCCTAATTATTATATGATTGATGTCTACCGCCTAATCTTTATATGGTCGGTTATACCGCCTAATTTGTGTTAACTTTAGTTTGTCTATTCCTGGGCCGATCCTAACAGAATGTACAAGATTGGAAGACGAAAAAATTCTTTCTTAAGATTTTGGATTGATCGGGTTTGAGATGAACCCCATAGGATGGTTTTTTCTAAAGCATTTTAGTCAAGGGACTGATATGCTTGGCTGTCTTTGGAATGAATTCTCGGACATAATTAACAACTCTAAGAAACTGTTGAACTTGTATTTTTGACAAATCTTTTTTAGGAAAATTTGTAATTGATTGTCCAACATGCTGCTCAGTAGTACATTTTCCTTCAGAAATTTTCATTCCAAGAAATTGAATTTCTTGTTTTTCCAAAATCATTTTCTTTTTAGAAATCATGATACCATATTGTTTAACAATATTATGAAAATCATTACGCAATTGAATGTGTTCTTCCCAAGTGTTACTGAAAAGAAGAATGTCATCAATATACACCAATGCAATGTGAAGAATAGGCTGAAAAATTTTTATCATGGCCTTTTGAAAAAGTGAAGGTGCCGTCTTTAGGCCACAGGGCATCACTTTTCACTGGAAAAAGAAGATCTTAAAAGAATCCGAAACCAATATGAACTAAAAGTATTTAGTTCATATGACGGATCAATCTTAAGTTCCTTTGGTAAAAATCATGAATACCCATTCTGTCAAATTTTCATAGCCAACTCATGATTTTTCAAAACCACTATTATGGTATTTTTGGTGTCTATGCCATCAATATCATATTTTAATGAAATTTCAGAGTTCATTCTTCAATCAACCATTAAATCCAAACCTCCAAGTTTTCCTGCAATTGTTTCAACCATAAACATTTTGGTCTGGATTATTTTCAACCAACTCAAAATATGTTATTTTCCATTTTCATAGATCTTATCATCTGATAAACAACCAGTTTTAATCCCTTTCAAGTGTGGTCCATTTATAAAAAAATATCTCATACTATTTTAGACCTTAAATATGAATATGAAGAAATTCAGAGATATATATTCTAGGAAAACGATGCACTCCACCTGAGATTTGGCCAGGACATTATGGTCCTTGAAACTATGAAACTAGTCATCCTTATTGGACTAAAGTTAAAAAGACCAAGAAACAATATCAAGATAAAATGCATGACACTATAATGCAAGATTCTCAGGATCCATATGAGATAAGTCAAATAGAAGTTGGACCCTCTTCATCTTCTTATATTCATAAAACAAGATCAAAAGAAAAAAAAAACAATTGAATAAAACGAAAAATCGAGAAGCACATGAGTTGAGCTGTACAATATCACTGATCCTGACACCACTCCTTCGAATACCCCTGATGAAAACTACCAGTGGATTTGGGATGTTTAGACAATAATAGGTTCCAATAATAAGGGTTGTCTGTAACTTTATCCGTAACATTTACTTTTCTAAAAGGTCATTTGTCTTTTATTTTTCTGAAAGGTTGTTTGTCTTTTGAGTTCTTGAAAGGTTGTCTATTACTTTTCACCAATAGTAATTTTACTATTTGATTTCTAAAAGGTCAAGTGTCCAAAAGATCACTTTAATTTGTATAAATAGATGACTCTTACCATTTTGAAGGATCATCGAAGAAAAGATTGAGAAACCCAATAAAATTTCTAACAATTTCCCAAAGTTATGGCGGTTTAAACTTCTTATTTTCCCTTTAAGAAGACCGAGATCCTTATGAAGGTAATCACTCTGATCTTGTGATAAAAGTCCCTTAAACTTTTAAAAGTTCAAGAGAGAGAGGCTATTGTGTTCGAGAATACCTTTAAAGTTTAGAGTTGGCTACACTGAGTTTGATATCAGAGCCATACCTAAAAGGAAAATTTCTCATCCAAATTTTCATTCTTAAAATTTCTTTCTTTACTTTTTATGGGTTCATGGTACCACTTTGATCCATATTCAGGAAATTAATATAATTATGTCTTTAATGATGTTTGTAGAGATTCTCCATATTTTATGTTTGAATATTATAATAAACAAAAATGTATAGATTACATTAGACTACTTAAGTTAGAAAGTTTTAATTCACTAGATTATTTGCATCCTAAATCATACCAGATAGTTAGAAGACAGGTATATATATATGTTATGGTATCGTATTTATAAGATAAATGGTGAGAAAGATTTTAATAAATTAAAAATATGAGTTCTTTTACTTCTAAAATGAGTTATTCTACTTCTGGTAAACTTGTATTAAATAGAACTAATAGTAATAAATTAGATTATTTGTATGAAGTGTCTGTTGAATCAGAGATGGTTAATCCTACCTCTTTGTCTGTTATTAATCTATATACTGCATTTGGCAAACAACAATTCTCACCTATCAGGGCTATCAAATCCCTGATCAAACACTATCCCAAGAGTATAAAAGAATATATTTAGACTTCAAAAGTGAGTCAACATTCTATCCTTGTTACTAAGAAGGAATAGTTCATTACTCTCTAAATTCCTCCAGAATTTCCTTCTCAACGGAAACAACAAGGATTTACTCATATCCATTTTGGTGCAATTAGATTCTTTTTATCCTTTCATGGTAGAAAGGAGCTACCAATGGTGGCTCGCATAGCCTTGCTTGATACCAGATTCACAAAATACCAGCATACTTGTATAGCAATCGTAGAAACTACTCTAAATGTTGGAACTGTTTTTGTGACTCTTTTTCCCAATTTTAACATGTCTCTACCAGATCCCCATTTGCTTGATGCTCTTAAAGTCCAGGTACAAATCATAGGAGCAGGCCAGATGACAGATGCTATTGCTGCAACCCTCCACTATCAGATGGTTTATCGTGTCCAAAATCATATTCTACATCTCACAATTCCTGGTGGAGAAGATGCTCTTTTTAGCCGTATTAATGAGAAGAATTCAGCCTCTTACACCCTTATGCCAAGACAAATTTCAAAATCAGAATTAATTCAATTGTTACCAGACAATTGGATTACTGATTATGAGTCCCTGCATTCTCAAGCAAATGAACCTATTGAGTTTTGAAACTCAAAAATCTCTCAGACACAAGAAGGGAGAATTTCAATTACTTTCGATCATTCCCATTTAAAACCATCAAAAAAATCTTATCCTACTATAATGCTTGCACAGGTTTCCATGGAGACACTAACTAAAAAAGAAATATCTCTTGAAAGATATGATGAAAACTGAGAAAAAGGTTTTGCTCAAGATATTATTGCTCATTTTACTAAGGAAAGTGAACCAGTATATCATTTTCAAGATCCTATTTCTGGACATATTTATTTTGATATATGTACTAAGTGTGATGACTTTTGGTGGGAACATCATTTTGATGATGATTATTCATTACCTTCAAAAGGGAAAAAAAAGACAAAGTCATGTGAGGAAAGACCCTGTGAACCAAATCTTGAACCACAGGACCCTGATATTGACAACTTCATGTCAGAAAAAAATGACTTTGATGGATATCAAATTCCGTCCTCTTGGATTCCTAAAAAATCACAAACTCCCAAGCAGAAACTCCATCCATACTATCAGAAGTGTTTGGCGATCTTGAAAAAGGAAGTCAAGAAAGAAAAGAAAGTATGGAAACCATTTACAAAATGTGTATTTTATCACCTTCATGCTAGTGGCTAGGCTAGTGATATGTCTTAATCCACTGAGCAACCAATGAGCTATGTTGAATGTCATATTGTCTACATTGGTTCATAACCTACCAATTGGGCAGGAGTTTGTACATTTATTGGGTCAAAAGTGATGGGCATTTTTTAAATGGATTAATGTACTAAACCTCCTTGAGACTTTTGCCTTCAGTTGCACTTTAACTTCCCTAAACTCATTAAATAGGTACTTTACTTTCCTGCTTGATGTTTTAGAATAAAAGTGCCCTTACTATATTATTTTAATTTTCTCCTTATTTATTCATCCTTTATTTTTCTTTTTTGATATTTTATTTTTCTTTTTATTTTTTCACTTCTCGAATGTCACTATTTTTTTTTTTACTTTCCTATTAGTATTATTGATTGTATGCTTATTATAACATTTTAGTATTCTTTTATTTACAATTTCGTTCTCGTTTTAATTTACATATGTATTCACTAATAGGAAATTCATGATTTTATACTATATAACTATCATAGTCAAAAGCATGGATAACTAGGGATAGCAATTTCTAGCACGACCTGAAAACAGGACACGAAACTAATATGAAATTAATGGGTTTGGATTGAGATTTCGCGAGTTCGGATCAGAATCGGGTTGAACTCAATGAACCCGAAAAGAAAACGGGTCGAATTCGGATCAACCCGTAGATGATCCAATATGACCCGATAACCCGTTTACAAATTAAAAATTATTTAATAAACATAAAAATTATTTTATCTAATTAAACTAAGTTATTCTTTTTTTCCAAAGACATTAATCACTTAATCCTAAATAAATTTATTTAACTTGTGTGACATTGAAATTATTATATTTAGACAAATAATGTATTATATTATTTTTTACTTTTATACTATTTTAATTTATTTTATATTTAATTTGGGATAAAACACTTTTACGGTATTTTAATTTATTTTAAATTTGATTTGGGATTATTTATTTAAAATTTTATTACTTAGTTATGTAATTAGTCTGGTGTGAAATTGATTTTATTAGAAATTACAGTGATAAATTAATAAATTAAAATTAAGTTTCAGATAGACCCGCCAACCCGAAATTTTCGGGTTCCGGTCAGATACCCTGACCTGTTTCGGAATGACGGGTCAGATTCGGATCAACGGATTTCTATTATACCCGGATCTCAACCCGACCCGCCAACTCAATTTGGACCCAATTACCACCCCTAAACCAGCAATTTAACAATTTAAACAAATATTAGCAAACCAGAATTTTTGATTAGTTAATATTTAAAAGTATATACCAAATGAACAACGTAACTAACATTCTTCTTTCTATTTTTATTTTGAATAGTTGATTAAATATTATGTGACTACCATTTGCTTCTTTGTTAGTTTTCCTTAAGGAGAATATATTTTTAACATTTAAGATATAGCATACACAACTCACTATAGACTAGCTTTTGTATTTCGGATTAAAGAAACTATAAATTCATAAGAGATGGAGAATGGTCCTAAAATCTCATATTCGACTTCCAAACTCTTTGTTTTCATTTTTTCTTGTAAGGTGTAGATTCTCCTCTTAAAAAAAATAAATTAAAGAGTTTGAGAGTGAAACTAGACCGATTAGACCCGTTTATATTCATTTTGTTCGAAAGATCGGATATCTGATCTCACTTTCGGCCCAGGTGGTGAAAGCGCCAATTCAGACGGTTTAGGTAAGTGACAGGGGATGAGTAATGACTGATGACCTCGTTTGCGTCTGCTTCTCCTTGTCAAGTCTAGCGAGTCCATGAGAAGTGGAAATCTATGTACATGGCTGGGTTAAAACCTAAAAGCTATAAAGGGTCCATCTGCCCAAAGTTTATTTAAAGACAAAACATAAACAATGGCTGTGAAATATCTTCACCTGTAACTGTAAGCAAAAGCCAGGATTTAGTGATTCAAGCCTTTTACACTAGAAAGCGAATTGAGGAATGTGCCATGTATACTAATCTCTCAGCACTAACAACATCCTTCTTCCTCACAAACTGGACAGAATGATTTACAAAGTAAGCATGCATCAGACAAGGATTTTCCATTTAAAGACACCAGCAGATCATAATTGAAGAAATAGAGTTAAAGGGAAAAAAGGTAAAGAAAGAACTTCCAGTGAGAACCAAAGGTACTTCTAAGCTTCTGCAAATTGCATTGCCTGGGCAAAAAGAAAAGTGGGTAAGGGAAGTTCATGGGAGGGGTGAGTTTTGTAATGTTACTGGGAAAAAATTGCAAAACTTCCACTGAGCAGGTGAGGTCCTATGGTCAGTTGGATGCAACTCGGTCTATCAATATGGTCATCGATAGCAACCTTCAATAAGATTAATGTCGAATTCTCCATCATTAGTCTCTCAGTTTACATGCCTTGGATTATTTCAGAAGAGGACACAATCAAAAGCTGCCACCATCCCAACAAAGTACCCAGCGAAAGCTCCATAGCTCACAAAAATTGGCCAGTCTTACAAACAACTTCAAATCATATCAGTGTCAGGGTACAAAGCATAACAAACTGAACAACAAGCTGCAAACCAAGGCTGAACGACATCCAACATTCAGAATCTAATTGCCGAGCTCAAACATACATGGTCAACTACATTTACCAAAACCATTGCAACTAACCTGTCCTAGGAGATTATACTTGGAACAGTAGATCAACACATCACTACATCGCGGAATTATCAGAACCACATCAGGACTACTATGTAAACCCTCATCATCTCTCTGGTGCTTTTCAAGGCACAATTTCACCTGCAAGGTGTAACATTTGTACTAGGACAATGTTAATATGGCGTCTTTACATGAAAAGGCAAAGTGAACAAGTATATCAGAGCCAACACAACAATCTAAGCATGAAAGCTAAGCATCAATTGTTGAATTGTTAACTCAGAACCCTGACTATATCATACAGCTGCATTAACATATCAAGTTCCATACTTTGTTTCAATTTAGAGAATGTAACAAGAGAACATCATTTCAAAGATTTTTTGGCCATGTGATGGTAGACCTCAGGTAACTCTTGAAGTTGTCAGTTGTTTCTGAGTTACTCTTACTACTAAGTTCTTGATGAAACCAACTGTTCATGTACACAGTAAGAAAGAAAAAAGAGAATTGAAACCTGCCACCTTTTGCCAACTTCATTCGGCTACAGTTTCAAACGTTACAAACTTCAATATGTATCCAGAAAAGAATAACTGTTTCAAGTTTCGCTCTGCAACCAATACTTGAATTTTACTGGACAATTTTAAAATTCTTTGGAAAAAAGGCTGTACTAGATCGAGTTTTGTCATTAAAGTGGTAAAAAATCACATAGAGTATCCAGATGAATTATGTAGATAAAAGGAATGCATAACTCATCTAAGTCTCAAATGACCAGGATTAGATAGGAAGGTAAGCCTACCTGCCATGGTCTTTCCCAGCCAAGTGGCATTGGCTAAGTGCGCCAAACCAAGCTCCAATGACAGCTCCATGAGCAGGTAGACAGATCATGTACTCTACAGGTCCACTTGGCCTAACAAAAAGTTATGAAGAATTGCAGAAGTCGAATAACATGAGTATTACTTGTCAATGCTAGAACAACAAAAAGGGAATGAAGTCAGGAAAATTTAAAAAAAAAAAAAACCAACAAAATCACATTATTCTCATACGCTTACTTTGTGTGAGCAAATATCCAGTGCCAGGAAGCCCAAGGAGAACCAAACACAGAAGCCGCTGGGACACACTGTCAACAGCAGAAGTTTTCCGGACCAGGAAATGACTGATTAAGATCTTTATTGCACAGAGGAAAATTTGATGGTTATCTATGATTACTTACAAAATAAAGCAAATTTTACATCAAGTAACTAATTTCCAGCACAGATTTCCCACCTAGTCCATTTGATCCAGGGGTTCACTGAAGCATGAGAGGCAGAATGGCAAATGAGACGTCATATGAAATACTAACAGTAAGCACTGACATCAGAAGAGACCAGCAGAGGTCCTGTTGAAGTTCCTGTAATTAACCACAGAATAAAACCTCAGATCCAGGACACGATAAAAACTGAAAATTATCTCAATTTGTTCCACAAAATAGTTGTGAAGTGTCAAAATAACTCCTGAACTATAATGTCCCAAAAAAAAAAGAAGAACTCCATTTCACTTTTGCTACTAAGGATGTGTATTATTCTGCACGTCTATTTGATCATAGTAATGGCTACTATTATTCAGCCATTTCAGTGACAAGATAGTCTACGATTTGCTATACTCCGTAACCTGGAAGAGCTGTGCTGTACCATGGGATAGACTAGAACAGAGACCATTTTGTCCAACCTGAAATTTAACCTCTAGTTCTCAAAATCATCATAAATAGACTGGAAATAACCAGATAAGTCACATACTGAATCATGGGTGCTCCCAATGCTATAGCTCCAAGTGCATTCACTACCTCCCCTATAAATTTGCCTTCAAAAACCAACATACCTAGAATCCAATACAATGAAAAAGACAAAAAAAAAAAATGTTAAGCAAGCATTGGCAGACGAACATTCAGCTATAAAGCTATTATACCACTAGTGCAGGCAAAGTATTGAAACAGAAGATAGAAAGTTGTGTAAGAATGAGTCCTCAAGTAACATCCTTGTTCTGTATTCAAAAAACCACCATCTTTTTACAGGTACAGGTGCTAAACTGTGCTAACGCAAGTCTTTTCAACCTGCAAATTACTACTAAAAGATACTTCTCAAAGCCTTCAACTTTATCTTTTACTTGTACATCATTAACCTTCAAAAACCCAAATCACTTCATAAATTTTTCAAAAATAACAAGAAATAAAAATAAAGAGCACAGAGCAATTAAAGATTGCAACTTTTGAAATCCCACCCATATAACCAAAAAGTTTAAGTGATAAAAGTTAATTAAATTATATATTTAAATAAAAAAAAAAAGCAATGAACGACTAACCCTCAGGTAGTGCTAATAAACCTCGTACGACAGCTTTCAAGTACTGTCAATTACACATATTAAAACCTCGTTTAATATGTTAAAAAGAAGAGATTAACATGTAAAATCCACCAACAAAAAAAAAAAGAAATTAACCAGAAAAGGAAATGGGATTAGTTGGAATTACAAAGCATTGATTTGGACGATTTCGAAAGAGACAGTACAGCAGAATCACGACTGGATCTTCAATAACCTTCAAAAAAACAAACCAAAAATTAAGAGAGAGAGAGAGAGAGAGAGAGAGAGAAGAGTCAATGTTTTGAAGAAACCTTCAAAGGGGTAATTTCAGACACCTCCGCTGAGGTTTCTAACAATTTCACCAGCCTTCCCTAAAGTTTGTAAAATTCATAAACTTCCCTGAGATGAATAGTAAAGAGATGAATTATTCATTCCCTAAAATTCATAAATCATAGCAAACATCATCATGCTAAAAGAGAGGAATAGTCTGTTTTATTAAATCCTGTAATCATTAGTATTATTTTATTGTTTATTTATGTTATCTAATTTATTAAATATGAATTTTTTAAATGGTAAAATATGTATATTAATTATTTCTAATTTTTAATTATTTTTATGCTTTTACTACTACAACTTATATACGTGTATAAGCGTTATTTATAAAATAAAAGTTTCACTTCCATCCTTAAAGTACTTTCTTAATGTTACTTTTTTTAATTGAACCAATTTTGTTATCAAAATTTTAATCTTACGAGAGGTTTGTATAATTTTACAAACTTTAGAAAAATCTAGTAAAATTATAAAAATTTTAGGGGAGGTTTATGAAATTATCCCACCTTCAAAAATCAAACCAATAATTAAAAGAGAGAGACAGCGTCAATGTTCCCAAGAAACAGAAGAACTAACAGGAAAGAGAGGTCAAACATTATCCCCAAAGGAATCATGTTAGTAAATTGGTTCCGTCAAAATTCGACTCCAGTTCGAGGCCCAACACACCTAACGTTAACCTAGAAGCCACTGCGTTTTATATATATATTTATATATATATATGTATATATATATATGTATGTATGTATATAATATTCCTAATATTTTATAATATATTAATTAAAAATAATTATTTTATTCATTCTTTAAAAAATAAAATTAATATTTTTTTATTTTTTTAAAATCAAGAAGACTTGAGATCGAGTTCAACTCAACTCGAATTTGAAGTCAAGCTCGAACTCAATCTTTATATTGAGAATTCATCAAGTTTGAGCTCGAGTTCGAATTTGATAAAATTAAATCAAGACTCAATTTAATTAAACCCAAAATTCCACTCAACTCATCTTGTTTGCAAATTTGCCATTACATTGTTAGTTAGCCTTCAATTTGAATGGTTGACCAAACCCTCAAATTCTCAAACTCATGACTTAATCCACGACTGCTAATAAGTAATAAGGGAACTCGAATGGAAGTTTCGGCCAAAATGAAGTACATTGAATAATACTACTATTCTCATCAAATCCTTGAAATTGTCCTAAGTTGAAGTTGAAAAAGATGGATAAACGTGGCAATACCTCTATGCCCTTTTTTTTTCCGATTAGAAAATCAACTACATTGTCGAGCAAAGCCTTCCAAGAAAAAGAATATAAAAATGAACACAATGCTTATCACCACCTTGAGATATTTTAGACATAGATTAGATCACATCCATCACTCTTTCACCTTTTCTTTGCGAGCAAATTATCCAGTTGGCCACTAAACTTTTTCAATCATTGAGTTTTGATCACTTAACTATTAAAAGTCTGGTTTTAGCCATTAAAATGTATAAAGTTGAGACTTGAGGTCATTTTGTTAAATTTAATTGTTAAGTTCTCTAATGCGTCTGTTGACGTGATTTTCAAGACAAAAAAAAGAGGTCAATTTGGAAAGTTCAACATACATCTTTTGGATGGCAGAGGGGGGCAACAACCCGTTCCCAAAAACTCCCAACCTCCCTGCCCCAAATTACACTGCCTCAATCGATGGAATCTCCCCATGGCTCAAAGACTCAGCAAGTGGGTGGCAGAGATTCAAGAGAAGGAAAAAATAAAAAGGCCAAAGAAGACGAGAAGGCTTTCATATCTTATGCAACGGGTGGTGGTGCTGAAATTTGGAGTGGAGAGGAGAGGTGAGGGAGGTAACCAGAATGAAAGGTAGACTCGAGGGAGGAGATGGCTATGGATGGTCGAAGTTAAGCACAGGTCCTTCGATTGCTTTAATCAAATATTCCCGATCTGCTATTGAAGCTGTACAGAGTAGTATCAAAAGATAAAAGGAATACAGGGTTGTTTGTTTGCATTGAAATGAAATCATCGGCAGCAGCGTAATTGCAGAGAGGGGCAACAACCCATTCCCAAGAACTCCCAATCTTCATGCCCTAAATTACACTGGCCTCAATCCAAGGATCTTCACTACTCCCCCAAGGGATTAGCAATTTAGGGTTCAGTCCAGAAAACCCCCTATGGGGAAATGAAATTTGCTGGCACGGCTCTTGGTGGCGTTGAGTTTGGTCCTACTACTTCCTCTAATCCAAGCTGAGCTTCTTCCATTTTCTTCTCTCTTGTAGTTTTTCTGATACTCTGCCTTTTTTAGGTTTATACAATAAGAAGAAGAAGATGCATATTGAACTTCCTAAATTAACCCTTTCTTTTGTCTTGGAAATTGCGCTGACAGACAGACCGGCGAACTTAACGACTAAAGCTAACAAAATAGCCTTGAGTCTTAAGTTTATACATTTTAGTGGCCAAAACCAAACTTTTAATAGTTGAGTGACCAAAACTCGACGATTGAAAAAGTTTAATGACTAACCGGGTAATTTGCTCTTTCTTTGCCATAGATCCAACACAACACACCCATTTAACCACAACAAATCAAGAGATCCAGCACATACCATAGCATCTTAAGATAGTTCTAATTCTAAATTTCTATCTTTCTAGCAGCAAAGACAGGCACATATAACGTTTGGACTTTTGAAACATCAAAATATACATTAATTAAGATAACAGAAATTAATCCTTCTTAATGACGTTTTCACGTGAACAATTTTAAGCTAACCATGATGTTAGTATTATATCACCAATAACACTTAGATAAATAAGGGATTTTTCACCAAAAAAATCTCTACGTCTTTCGTGAACACATTTTTCAATCAACTTTTTACCTTACATATATCAAATCGTTACAGTACGTTCTCTACAATAATTTCAGAAAATTACAATCCAAACATGACATTAGGTTAATCATATAGCCAGACATTCACATCCCAGCAATCTCAAAAACAAATAATAGAAAAACCCAACAAAAGATTCCATGGATCTGCTCGGAACTTTAACAAATTCATCAAATATCTAAAAGCACATGCAGTTTCCTAATTGCTACTGCGTTTTGACCTGTAAAGCCGTATAAGTAAGACCGCGTTTGAGCCTTCTCTGACCGAAAAGACACGAAAAAAAAAGGGGGGTTGACACTTGACCGTTATTCCAGTTAACACATTAGAGTACTATACTTTGTATGCCTTAGAAGAAACGCGGCTCTTGTATTCTTTAAGAAATAAATCCACCACGCATATTGGCAAGCCCACCCCGCAAGTTGTTGTCCAAAACCCTAATTGTCTGTGATTTCCTTTCATTACTATACATAATTAATTCAAGAAAAAATTGCAACAAAGTAAGCCCTGTCCAAAAAAAAACATATATATATATATATGGTATTGATATTGGTTTATTTCCCCTCCTGATAAATACCCCTGAAAATTAATCCCAGCACCTGAAGGATTTGGGCAGTTGCAAAATTTTGTGCATTCTGCATTAGCCCTTTTCGTTTCTTCACTTTGTACATCAAGGAAACAAAAGCAATCCTCAGAAGCAATTGAAACAGAGAAGAAAGGAGAAGAATATTGTTGAGTGAAGCAAACGAATGGAGGAAAGAAATACTACTAACAAAGAAGAAGAAGGTTGAAGGAAATCTTGCGCAGCAGAGGATCATCATGTTGGAGAACAAATATGGAGATGGGGTGGCATGGAAAAGAGGTGCAATGCTAGGGAAAGGAAGCTTTGGGTCTGTCTATTTAGCAACTTTGAAGAAGCCCAGATCAAAATATAGTTGTTTGCCATCGGTTATGGCTGTGAAATCAGCTGAGGTTTCTGTTTCAGGTTCAATTCAGAAAGAACGCGAAGTTTTGAGTAATGTCAAAGGTTGTCCTAACATAATTCAATGCTTTGGTGAAGAGACTACCACGGGGGTGAATGGTGTCATGGTTTTTAATTTGTTGCTCGAATATGGCTCAGGTGGAACCCTAGCCGAAAAGATCAAGAAATCAGGGGGCAACGGATTGCCTGAATTTGAGGTAAGGTGTTATACTAGGTCTATCCTCAAAGGGTTGAATTTCATTCATGAGATTGGTTATGTTCATTGTGATTTGAAGCCTGAGAATATTTTGCTTGTGCCCAACAATGCTGGAGGTGGGAGGGCTGGATTCAGGGCAAAGATAGGTGATTTTGGGTTGGCTAAAAGGGTTAAACAGTGTAAGAAGAGGAAATTAGAGCCTTACTGGAGGGGAACGCCTACTTATTTGTCACCTGAGGTTGTGGGAGATGGTGTACAAGAGCAACCTAGCGATATTTGGGCTCTCGGATGTATTGTCTTAGAGATGTTGACGGGAAAACCTCCATGGGATGCAAAAGAGGAGCAGAATGCTGAGGATATTCTGAAAAGGATCAAGAATGAATTGCCTCAGATTCCTAGTGAATTGTCTAAGGAGGCAAAGGATTTTCTGAAAGGCTGTTTTGTGAAGAAGGCCATGTATAGGTTGACAGCTGAGATGTTGCTGAATCATGCGTTTATGGAAGGATTGGTTGATGGTGATGATGATGTTGAAGAAATTATTGAGGTTGAAGATATTAATGGGATTGAGTCTATACTGGTAGTATCTGAAACTGATGATGATGAGGTCATTTGTGGCTATGTCTCTGATGAGTGGAGCTTTGCATCAGAAGATTGTTCAATATCTTATTGGTCTGAAGGAGATGAAGGGGAGATTGAGGATGAAATTGTATCTCAAATCAGTGAAGAGCAGAAACTGGGTTTAGAACAAAGTAACGGCGTAATAAGCTCCACTGAAGAGGCTGGACTTGATCATGCTACTGAAGCATCATTGCAAATTCCCTTACCGATCCCGCCAAGCACTACACAGCAATATCCAGTTAGTTTTAGGATTCCTGCCGGAGTCTAGGAACATTATGGATTGATACAGAGTCCAATTTTGTAGCTAGTGTTCTTTCTGATTATTTTTAGTCAGTACTTGCTGTATCAATTACCGACATACTAAAATATATTGAATTAATTCTTTTTCAAATTCCTTGCCATCAATGTACGGTACAAGTTTCAATTACACTCCATTATCATAATAGTCATGTCCAGAAGAAATTTCAGATCACAGCGGTTTGGCCGGTGATATGATCATACTTTGCCCTTGTGGAACTTTTGGAACTCCTTTTACTGGCTCACAGTCATTGGCTTCATTATACCTTGTTCATGTATATCTGAAGTTTTGTCATAAATAAGTTGCATTTGCTTTAACTTGTGTTAAAAATGCATCGGGAAGAAATTGAGGTTTCTTACGCATCTTCTTGTAGTTAAGAGTTTTTCCATCAAAGTTTAAAATCTTCAAATCCTGCCTTCAGCTTATTAGAAAAAGAATTGCTGGCATGGGTGTTGAGGCGAGTTTGCATAGAGGAGTTATTACACGAAAGTCAGAAACCTGATGTGTCCTGGTATACAAAACTCTTCTAGTCCATGGCAATAGGCTAAATATTGAGATCCTTATTAACTGGTCTATAGCAGCTGCAATTGCGCTAGTAATCATACTTAGTTGGACTTTCTTTATCAGCTAACCGTCTACACTGGACATTCTAGCTTCTTTAATCTGGTCAAAACTTCAACTTGATCTACCAATATGTATGTTTGTTGTATGATCCCAACGGTTTAGGAAACTTAGGTGAGTTAAGACTTTTCATTACTTAAAAACAAGCTTCCGTCAAGACAGAGACCTCAGTGTAAGGGAATCTACAAATTTTCATGATTGTTCCAGAATAATCTTAGTCTCTACAAGTTACAAGAGATCGGCAGACATCACGAACGCCTGCTTTCAAGTACTGTCATAGTCCTTGTGATATACTCCCCTTACTTCATTCATCTGTACTTGGTTACCTTTGCCCACCACCATCTATTGCCTTCTGCGAGTTTCCTGTTCCCTCCCATGCATGGAGTGCAAATATGTAATGGATTTCATGAGTAATAGCACCAGTTACATATTATTAGATTGACTAACTATATGATGACATTGCATTTGCATAGCATGATAAGATTCTGGATCTTGACATCCGTGGCTTCAAAGTTCTGTGAGATGCTAAATACACCTATATGCATCAGAATATGGCAAGCCAAACTAATGCTCTTGACATAGGCAGATTAGAGTGAAGTATCATTTTCCATTCTGCTTGAGAGTTAAAATGTTCCTACATTCTCAATGTTTGTCCTAAGATGGAAACAGCACTAGGTTTCTGACCCTTGTGACTTGTTAGAAGATACTGTTGTTGATTGTAAGTTTTATGTGGGAACCCGATAACTGAATGTTTCCCTTTGTTTAAATTAAGTATAGCTTTCCATAGATGCTGCCTAGAAATCACTCTGCTGCATTAGTAATATGTAATGCAAAATCTTGACCTAGGAAGCTTGCTCATAATAAGTTTCATCTCTTGCTCTAGTACGTATACGTTATCATGACACAACTAGAAATGACTGAACATAGGAGTAAAATCATTCTTTAACAATTCTGGCGATCATTGTTTTCTTTTGCTTTTTTGGTCCCTTCCTTTTTCTTTCGTTCTCTTTCAGATTTTGGGACATCCATTTCGAAATTTATGATTCTAGCTGAAGAGAATGTGAGGTGAAAACTATGATCAACCTGTTCTTTTGCAACAGTTGAACCAATATTCTAGCTTTCTGCACTTCCATTAGTCTTCTATGACTTCTGTCAGGCCGGAGGTGGCCAAACTGGCCATAGTACTAACCCACCCTCTTCTTGTTTTGCAGAGATGGACAACTTTTTTCTTAAGAATAATATTTGCACAAATAGCATACCGCAATTGTCCAAATGGTTAGTGTTTTCAGACTATATTGTTTCCATGAATGTAACCATGTCTACAAGTACAAGTAATTTCCTCTCAAGGAAAATGTCATGTATGCAGCAATATATTCTGTTAACTCTCGAAGTTAATACCCTATTTGTTTCCAAAAAAATCAGCGGGATTCACCAGAACCATACTCTAATTACGTCTCCTGGCTTATCATAATCTCTTCAGTAAGTGTACATCCCCAAGTACCTAAAATCTATGAGGACAATCTTCAACAATTTTAGGCTAGAAAAGTCAATACTGGGCTTGAAAGCAATCAGAATCTCACCCTGGGCTTCTTCGTTATAGTGGCATGATAAAGTGGACCCCTTTTCTGACACTGACCCTTTAAAGTGAACTACACCATATATTTCCACGGCCCAGGAAATCTAGCTGTTTATCCTCAGCAGCATGAATGACTTTCTCGACTCCTGGAATATCTCTATTTGTATTTCGTGTTCAATGTGTTTTCAAAGTAGAATTAATGTATAGGTTTATATGGATAAACATCTATTGATGTATACTAAAGATCCGTATATAGATTTACCCAAGTACAATTACTTAGTATTACATCGTACCACGAGCTGTGGATCGGAATGAAGTTAAGAGTGGGGTTTTATTCATTAGTGCGTTTGATAAAAACTGAAGTATGAAAATTAAAATCTGAAATCTGAAATTTAAATTTATTAAATTATTAAATTGTTAAGTACTAAATTTGATATATTTGATTGTATTTTATATTAAATCATAAGTAAATAGTTCATCACTTATTTCTATGAACAAATTAAACCTATAGAATTCATGCCACTTAACTAATTTAAATGTTCAATCAAATACGTCTAAATATGTTAAGATTTGAATATACTAAATTTAAGTACTGAATTGAATTATCAAACAGGGACTAAGCTGGACTTCAAGTGGATTAAATAATACAAATTGCTCTGGAACAACTATGCTACTGGGATTTTCTAGTTTTCACATAATTATGGTGGCTCTGAGAATACATGTTCTTTAATTTTTTTTTCCGGCCTTTTAGGCCCGTGGTTAAATTATGTCCCAGATTAGGATGTTGCTATAGAAAGTTATACAGTATTACCACTTGCATCACAAACTGGTCACGTACTTTTCAATCGGATGAAACATTTGTAATCCCTGATTTGGATGTGTCCATCAATAAAAAAGTTTTGTCTTTTAGTCTTTATAGACTATGGCTAGGAGGCCCCACATGAATGGGCTGGTGGTTGGCGCCTCTTCCTCGGGACCGTCAGGTCCTGGGATTGAACCTCCGCAGCAACATCGGCTTTTCCGTGCATCTAACGTGCTAGATCTGGTTGGGGCGTTGAGCCGGGCCGAAGTGGGATTAGTCGGGCCGCCTTTACGGACTTGACCCGGACACCCACTCCGTTGACAAAAAAAAAAAAAGACTATGGCTAGGATTTTTGACCTAGATCATCAGGTCATTCACCTGTTGCTGATGTGAACTGGGCATTTGCCGGGGCACTTCTCATGTTTTCTTTTAAACACTTGACCACCGGAGAGGTCCAATTCCCTTCTTTTAGGGGTGAGTATAAATCGGTGCGAACAGGTTTACCGATCGATTATGAAATGAATTTGGTAATTTGAAACCTGTAAGGTGGAATTTGGTACGAAATTAGTGTGAATTGAATTCATTAAATTCGACTATGGTGCAGAATTGATAATTAGATTCTCAATTTGGTAACAACCGATCTTGAATTCAAATGAGATAAAACGGGATAGGATATCATTTTACCACATTCGTTTACTGGATTAATTTACCACATTATATGTTATATAGATAAAGGCTATAATAGTAGATATTAGATAGTATTATCATATACCTATTCTCAGTTTTAATTCTTTTTTAATAGTAGATATTAAATAGTATTATCAAAAATTCTCAATTTTAATTCTTTTTAATTTTTTTAGCAATATAAGTTAGAAAAAAAGCATGACAATGGTGAGAATGAAAATCTAAGTTACATTTAGAGTCAAATAATTATTTTTCATATTAAAAAGAAAGACCCGAACAAGCAATCTTTATGACAATTAGTACAATTTATTAGTGAAAAGTTAAAAATGTTAAATGATTTAGTTGTCTCAGACTAAAAATGACATAGTTATAAGAAGATGGATTAGTTTAGACATTTGATTTTCTAATGGCAAAGATTCTTAAAGTTGCCATTTGAAAATGTAGCGTGTATATGTTAAACTCCATAAAGTTGGTTACAGATGAGGATGCAATATCTTGGCAAGGTATTAAGGTCAACCTCTCATGATTTTTATCGTGGTACACAATATTGGAGTGTAGAACAAGCATTTCTACACATTCATTTGGCTTATTAATTTTGTGATCATAGTTTGTACATGTAGTAAAAAGATAAAAATTAGTGGCTGAAAATCTTATTCATAAGTTGTGCAAGAATGATTCAATACTTCGTTTTAGTCGGTGAATAAATCTCTATTTTCTAAAAATCAAAAGTGACACTCTTGGTTGAAAATAGTAAAAGAATTGACTTTAACTTGTAAATTGGCTTCTCTCTCTCACACTCTCGTGCTCTCACTAATATTCAAAAACACAAGTCACAATTAATATACAATTTTAGCAATCTTTTGGGTGATTAATAGTTACAATTTACCATTTTTAGTTTAGTTAGGCCTTTTAGTTGATGCAGAATGTTCTTTTTTTGTCAGGCATTTCTCTTTGAAGCTAAATTTTATAAAAGAAAGTAATAAAACTACATAGAAAAAATATAAAGGAAAAATCTCTACTTCAATGAAAAGTTGTAAGATATTTTAATAATATATTAATGAAAGAAATGTATGATTTTATTAAATATGTGAATATTGGAGGAAATGGTTGACCTTTTATGGAAATGCGATTTGAAAGTAATAAAATAATATATGATAACTTTTAATTGTAAATGACAAATTTATCCAAAAGAGATTTGATAAATTATATGGTGACCAAATAGTTGAGCAAAATATAACCACAAATGTCAGTGACAAACTATTTAAAATAAAAAAAAGGGTACATGGACAAATAAAATTAACTTTGTAAAAACAATTTTCTATCAAACATTTTTCATAGTTTGTATCACAAAAATAAAAATTAGAAAGTATTTGAACTTCTTCCAAACTAAAATTTAAAAAAAAATTCTCAAAACACATTAGTCAAAATGTAACTTAAAAAAAATTTCTAAAGAGTCGAAGTAAAATATCTATGAATCTAAATAAATATTTTTAATTGTATAGTTGATACATTTTTGTTAATATCTTCTATAACAAGCTAAAGCCAATAATTGTAAATCTTCAGTGCGTATAGTGTACACCAGACCAGTCAGATATGTATAAGGAATGTGAATTTCTTTTATTTATAACCTCTTTCATGTAGAAAAATATCTTTATTGAATTAGATTGATTTTATGAGTACTAAGTGACTAAATTATAAAATATTAAAACATTATGACTATGTTAGTTATCAAATGGCATTGCTTAAGATCTATTTTAGTATCTTAAGAGTGAGGATTAAACTAACAGTTAGTTGATAAAAAAAATTTTAAAAAATTGGAAGTCGGTAACTAAAATATGAAAAATTATGCTATATGATAGAAAATGTAACTTTCCAAGACATTATCTTCAACATTTATTGGCCATAAAAGAGTAAAAACACTAAAGAAAATCATTGATAAGTATAAAAAAAAGGCAAAAAATAAAAAATAGTAGTGTTGTCTTTATGCAACTAAAATAAAAAATTGAAAAATAAATGAGTCTTTAAAACATATATGCTTTCATGCCAACTATTTCAATATGACAATTAAAGATGAGACAGCAAATTTAAGGTTTACTGCTAGACTTATGTTATATTAGATATCTTAATGTTTTATCCTTTTGAATTTTTTTCGACAACTTTATTTAGATAATAAGAATACAAGGCCAATTTTATTTCACATGGAGTTCAAAGTTCCATGGATTTTTTACTGGAGTTTCAAAATTCATCAAGAATTAGAAAAATCACTTTCAATGTCACTAGTCAGAGAATTCAAGATCAAATGGTGGATAGGATTCAACCAAGAATTCTGTGATCAAAAGAATGTTTTGAGATTTTTAGAAACAGGAGAAAAGTTCAAATGGATAAATCCAAATCAGCAGTAAAAGAAGTTAGTACCCCAACAACTCTACAAAAAAAAAAAAAAAAAGAAAAAGAAAAATCAAACAGCTCAGCCTCAGAGACAATTGCAAATGATTTCTTAATGCAGAAGATGATGCAGAATCCGGAGATGCTTAAAGAATATTTGAATTATTTGCAGAAGCAAGACAACAAAGAAGAAGACAAAAAAGATAAGTCAATTAGGTCATCGTCAGAATGTACTTTTGATCCTTTCGATGGTCCTTGTGCTCAAGACTCGGTAGACTTTTGATAAAGTTGTCGGCCAAATTTCAAAAGCAACCAATCAGAAGAAGATAAGGTGTCGGCAGAAAAAAAGCAAATGAAATTCAAATAAAAGTATCGGCAATCAATGAAGATGAAATTCGAAAGCAAAAAACTCTATAAATAGCATTCAAAACCCAATGTAGAGGCATCGAGTATTTTAGCTGTTCTATGAAACTCTCTGAAAACCTCTTACTTCTAATTTCTAAATCTTTCTGTTATCATATTTCAATATTTAAAAGATTTGAAGTTTGATTTCATCTCAAAGGCTCTACAATTTAAAGCTTCCGTTTCAAAGGTTACTCTGACTTTCTGTAAGTTCTTTATTATGCTCATTCTTTTTATATTTATTAGCTTTATTATATACCAGGGTTGGTTCTGGCATTTTTTGAGATAAGTCTGAAATCTCATTAAAACGTTTGGAGGTAGAATTTCTTTTTGAGGTCCAAACCATTGCCACCAATGATTAAACCAAATTGGGAATTCTCTGTTGCAAGTTTCTTTGAATGTGAAGAACCATGAATGATTGAAAGATCTATACAAAAAAACACGATACCATGCCATTTTGTAATCTTGATAAGTGAATCCATTTGGAATAAACCTAACTGAGAAGGATTTCTTTGAATAAAGAGAAGTCCATTCATTAGGAGAACAAACTTTCTTTATAATGCATTTTGAATGGCTGATTATTTCTGGGTTCTTTTTATCTAGAATAGGAAAAATTTCTAAAGATTGAGTATTTGTGAGAATTAATTCATAATAATCTAAATTTTTGGATGGGTCATCTGGTTGGCAAAAGCATTTTGAAGGGAAAAGTCTTTGAGTAAAGGAATTGAGTGTATTATAAAGAAGTACTTCTTGAAATCTAGTTAAAGTAATGTATTGAGTAAAGGGTTTGGTGAAATAGGGATTTTCATTAGTTTTCTCCGGGGTTCTTGGAATTTGTTGAATTGGTCTTATTTGAGAAAAAGTTTGAGAACGAGCAATTTGACTATAAGTCAATGCTGAAAAATCTTGTAATAATTGAAATCTATTTTGAGTTACAGGAGTAAGACTCATCTCATAATCTTGAGGAGTTTTAGGTCTAGAACTTCCTGCTTTTGAATCCATAATCCTGCAAAATTTAACAAATAATACAACTTAATTTTTGTTTTTTCTCTCTGATCTCATAATTATATCCTTCTATTGACTCATCATCTTCTTCATGGACTCTTTTAGCCCATTCTCTTTATAATATTGTAAGATCAATCATTCTCTTTTTTGCAAAACATCGTTTTCTAATACTAATAATAGCTTTTAAAGGTCTCATCTTCACTTCATCATATTTTGGAATATCATAGACTTCAATTCTCTTAATTTTTTCTCCTTAAACTACATAATGTATTGTATCTCTTGAAATAATATGAAGATATTTTTTCGTATTATTTTTATCATTGTATCTTTTTCGGATTGCCTTGAGCAATTGCTTACTTTGCTCCATTTCCCTGTAGAAACTCTCTTGTCAAAAAATCATGAAGAGAATTATTTTCTCCTTTGATAAATTCTATTTCAAAATCAAATACTGATAAAATTGCTTGCCATCTAGCAAAAATTTGTTTTGAAACTATATTTTGAACATCTTTTTGTAAAACTTCTTTTGCCGATTTACAGTCTATTCTAAGTAAAATTTTTTTGTTGTACAAATCATTTTGAAATTTTGATATACATAATACTATAGATAAAATCTCCTTTTTAATAATAGAATAATTCTTTTGTGGATCAGACCATGTTCCTAAATGAAATCTAACTAATTTTTCTTTTAAATCAACTAATCTTTGTTTTAAAATTCCTCCATATCCTAATTCTGATGCATCGGTTTCTACTATCATAAAAGCTTTGGAATGAGGAAGACATAAATATGGTAATGATTCAATTTTTTCTTTAAGATATCTAACCTTTTGAGTATGTTCTTCAGACCATGGCTTAGGATTTTTCTTTAATCTATTAAATAATATGGAACATTCTTATCTTAATTTAGGAAAGAAATCTGCAATATAATTTAAACATCCTAAAAATCTTTGCAATTGATTTTTCTCTTTTATTTCATCTAGAAATTTATTTGCAAATTCTAAAGCTATATTTATTGGCTTTATTGTTCCTTTATCTATATCATGTCCTAAAAATCTTATTTTAGTTTGGAATAATTTCATTTTAGATGCGGATACTACCAATCCATTTTTCTTAACTACCTTCAAAAATATATTTAGATGTTTAAAATGTTGCTCTAAATATTCTGAAAATATTAACACATCATCAATATAGACTATACTAAATGAACTATAAGGGTTGAATATATCATTTATTATATTTTGAAATTCTGAAGGTGCATTTTTTAATCCAAATGGCATTACTTTCCACTCATAATGGCTAAAAGGTGTTGTGAATGCTGTCTTATATCTATCTTCAGGAGCTATTATTATTTGCAAATTTCCTGATTTTAAATCAAATTTTGAAAATATCTTTGCATTATATAACCTATTTAATAAATCCTTTTTATTTGGAATTGGATATCTAATCCATTGTAAAACTTTATTTAATGGTTTATAATTAATATCTAATCTTGGAACTTCTCTTTCTTTTTCAGCTTGATTCATAACATAAAAAACTGTACAACTCCAAGATGATTTTGAAGTGTTATTAATCCTTTATCCATTAATGTTTTTATTTATTTCTTACAAAATTCTAGTAATTCAGTATTCATTTGTTTAGGTCTAGCTTTTGTTGGAATATTTTTCTCATCAAAATCCTTTTCATAAGGTAAATTTATCATATGTTATTTTTTATCCCAAAAGGTATTCGGAATGTCTGCACAAACTTCTTTTTTAATTAAATCTTCTAATTCTAAAATTCTTTTTTGCATTTTTATTTCTTTTAATTGTTCTTCAATTTTTAAATAAAATTTTTCTTCCTTTATGTAATTTATATGTTGTTTAATTCTAGTAATAGTATTTATTGTTTTATAAATAGAGGATGATTGTAATATTTGTAATTCCTTTTATCTAATTGGAGTTAAAAATTTAAAAGTAATAGTTTTTCCCATAATATTAGTAGAGACTCCTTCATATCCTACTGAAAAAGGATATATTTGAATTAAAAAGGGTGTTTCTAATATTATATCATTACTTATATTTTTTACAATTAAAAAATTATGTCTAAGATAGTAATTGTTATTACATATTGATCCTTTTGTAAATTTATATTTTACTTGTAAATTTTCTCCATTTGCTGCCATTAATGTTTCATTTGTTCTTTCACAGTATTTTGTGGGAATTATTTCTTCTTTTATACAGCTTGAATTTGCTCCACAATCCAATAAAGCTACACATGTTTCTTTAAAATCTTCTACTATTATTGTGACTAAAGCATACCACTTTTGAAATGTCATTTTTTCTATTATATTTAGATATTGTTGTTCATTTATTGGTTTTACTGGAATAATTATTTCTTTTGTAGTTAATGTTTTTGAAGTAGAAGGTTGATCTTTTTTATTTTCTATTAATGTCATTTTGGCTTCTATTTCTAAATCTTTAGTTTTTAATTCTATAATTTCTTGTTGTAATTGTTTCACTTGAGCCTTTAAATTATTAATTTATGTTTGAAGATCTTTAGTAGTTTCTTTTTTCGTACTATTTATATTAGCATATTTATCTATTAATTTTGAAATACTAAATGGTTCAATTATTTTTGGCATCTTATCTTCTTGTATGATTAAACTCTTTAATCTTTTTAAATATTCTTTTTTACGGACTCTTTCAGGAAGTCAACTCTGCTTCTAATACGTGTATTCGACTCCTTGTGAGGTAACCCGAAACATGTTGATATATCTTCCTCAGCTTGTGTCAAATGCCTCCTCCAAAGAAGTGGCCTTTATGTCCTTTGCCTCCTGCTTCTTTGGATTTGGCACCATTGTCATTGGTGTCAGTGTGTTTCTCGGCGATGGTGGTGGACTCTGGAATGGGCTTGTTGAGAGTCATAGATTTGTTGGGAGTCTTGGTGAAGTATAAGTAGTTGGTCTATCTGCATCAACCTCTAATAATGTTGTTTCTTCTTTTAAAGTTGTAGTCATAATGAATTTTGGATTTAATTGTGAAGATAAAGGTCTATAATACATTCTGGAAATTGCAGTAAAATTTTTTGTATGTTTTTCAAATTCATTACTTTGTAAATGAATATCTAATATTACTGAATTCAAAATATGTGGATCAGTTAAATCTACAGAAAAATTTGGAGCACAATTAAAGTAAATTGGTCCATTACATACATTTGTTTGAATCATAGATAAAAGTGAAGTTTTATATCTTTTAAGTCTTGTGTCTCTTAAAACTAAATATATAGGAGCATCTACTCCTAGATGGAATAAAGGTTTTACTGCAGCCTGAATTAATCCTATATGAATATATCTATATCCTTTACTAAGATACTTTGAATTGTATTATGATTTAATAATGAAATGGATTGATATTCTTCTTAAAGAAAATCATTGATAAGTATAAAAAAAAGGCAAAAAATAAAAAATAGTAGTGTTGTCTTTATGCAACTAAAATAAAAAATTGAAGAATAAATGAGTCTTTAAAACACATATGCTTTCATGCCAACTATTTCAATATGACAATTAAAGATGAGACAACAAATTTAAGGTTTACTGCTAGACTTATGTTATATTAGATATCTTAATGTTTTATCCTTTTGAATTTTTTTCGACAACTTTATTTAGATAATAAGAATCATAGTTGTTACTCTTAGGATTTTGTACATATCTTTCATAAATTCTATTGAACCGAGTCCATATTGCAATAAAAATTAAAGCTAAATAATATTGAAATTTGTAAGTTACATGAGTTTCTATTAGTTATATATTTTAAAGCAAAGAATACCGTTTTCAATGATGATACAAAGTAAAAAACTCATAATGTAAAAAATAAAAGTTATCTCATAATGTTATATTAAATATTCTTAAAAAAAAGCTTGTTAATTTTGAAAAGGAAATCACTTCATATGTTGCACAATAAAGTAGACAACAAACTAAAGAATGGATGAAGAAAGAAAGTCTTTAAAGCTTGTACACCATACAACTCTTTTCTATTTTTACCAATTTTGTTATTAGTTGTATAAGAATTTGTAGAATTTTTTTCAATCTTTTTGTTTAGAATTTAAAATTTGATGGTGTAATATATAATTTTCAACTTAATCAATTGAATATCTTTGCAAAGCCATAGTCATGGTTTTGCACTTGATAGTGGATTCTTTTCTTTTTTGATTTGCTCTAAGAACTATAAAATAGGACCAATTCAACTTTAAACATCAATAGATTCATTGACATTTGATTTTTCTTGCATCTAATGACATTAATTTTGATTTAAGTTCAATATCATAAATTTAAGCAACATTATTCATTTCATACACGTGCGAAGCACATGCATTTTGCTAGTTAACATATAAAATATAGAATTCACAGTTTACTATGGATTAACTTTTGTGTTTTAGGTTAAAGAAACTTTAAACTCATAAATGGGAAAAGATTCCAAGATCTCATATTTGATTTTCAAACTCTTATTTTTAAAATATTTTTCCTCTAAGGTTTTGATTCTCCTTTTTAAAAAAAAATTAAAGACTTTGAGAGTAGAACCAAACTTGATTAGACCATTTACGATCCTCATTTTGTCCCAAAAAAGTATGATTGATTCTAGGAGTGATAGTAATGCAAACTTTGAGTTAGAATATAGAATATAGAGTGCTGCAAAGAGTGAAAAAGAATTCTATCAAGTTTGAAAAAGAATATTTGTTAGTTATTTTTACTATTTTATTTTTTTCTCTAAAAGTTCCTTGTCTACAACTTAGATAAAAAGATTTGATCTAATAAAAGGTAGGGTTTTTTCAATTCAAGTAAGGATTTTCTAAGTCACTAATAATAAAATTGTCTTTTTCTCATATTAAAATTATTTCTTAATTTATTTGGGCATGTTCCAATTGAAAAGATCAATTTTCTCCTAAATAATTTGATACTTAGACGAGTACTTTCTAACAAAGAATAGACATAAGAACCTTCCAAATTAATCTATAACTTCAACACATGATGTTGGGCTTGGGTTTATCCCACAAAACCCAAGCCCAACACATGAAATAAGATAAAATGATTAATAGAAGAATCTTTAGATAAGTTTTGTTATTAGATCATTGGGATAATTTTAAAAACCTCCTCTAAGGTTTCTGACTGTTTCACTACCATCCCCTGAGGTTTTCTAAATATCATTAACCTCCTTAAAACTATGTTCTTGTAATAAATTAGCCCAATTCAAAATAACCAATAATAAAAAAATGATTTCAAGAGTGAGAAGAATATTTCATATCAAAAGTACCTCTTAAATTATTACTAGTTGGTTAACTTAAAATCAAAAGGAAATATTAGTTAAAAAAAGAAAATAAAGACTAAACTTTAGCATGAGTATAATAGAATTTAATAACAATGACCATTATTCATAGAACTACATAAAATGACAAAATCAAAGTATTGGAGAGGAAAACTTGTTAATTTGGAATCAAGATTTACCGGTAAAATTTTTAAACTCTTAGTATCAAAATTTGAAAGATTTTGAACAGGAATTGAACAAGACATAGTTTGGCCTTTTCAAGAAAAAAAATCACAATAAATGGTTGATGATAAAAAAATATTGAATATGCTAAAATGTGTTACATTTTTTAAATTATTTCTTTAACTTATGGGGTTCATTATTTCACATGATTCACAAGAAATTTCCATCATTTGTAATTTAAAAAAAAAACTCTCAAGCAATGTTTGGATTAATACAAAGGATATGATTTTAATGGCAAAGCAAATAAATCAAAGTAGAAAAAAAATTTTCTAACCATCTTGTTTGGTTTACATATACAAAGAAAAGAAAAAAAAACACCAAATATTTTGGAAAAGAAAGGAAAGAATAAATTATGTGCAATTACATTTTATCCACAACTTAATAAAATCTAATTGTAAACATATTTTCATAGTTGACCCTCTTTTTGTGTATTTTCAAATTCATCTTGTTATTCTTATGAAAAATTTATGAAATAATAATATTTCAATAGGGATTTTAATCTTTTTTAGGAGAAAGAAATTACAAAAACTACTACAATGCAGCAGGAATTGAACAAGAAAGTTTGGCCTTTTCAAGAAAAAAATATCACAATAAATGGCTAATGATTAAAAAAAATATAGATTATAAAAAATTATGTTATGCATTTTAAATTATTTCTTTAACTTACAGGGTTCATTATTTGACATGATTAACAAGAAATTTCCATCATTTGTAATTAAAAAAAAAACTCTCAAGCAGCATTTGTATTAATAAAAAGGATATGATTTTAATGGCAAAGCAAATAAATCAAAGTAGAAAAAAAATTTTCATACCATCTTGTTTGGATTATGTATACAAAGAAAAGAACAGAAACGCCAAATATTTTGGAAAAGAAAGGAAAGAATAGATTATGTGCAATTATATTTTACTCTTCAATAGTGAAATTTTTGTAAATCCAAGAATAATTTTCGTAGGGTATGCTTGGTCTACATCTATTTTCATCCAAAATAGTATGATGATGAGTTTGATAGCATGCTCCTTGGTAAATTTGGGGCTTTTGCTAAATATTATAGTTTCTACATATTTACACCCATCTTGGGAGGATAAAGAATTGACTGCATATGTTAATTTTCTCCCAAATTGGTCTATTTGCTATGGATCAGAAAATACTAATGGATATACAAATACATAATCTAAGAGATTCTGTGGGGCGACTTTGATTTTTTGTCCTCTAATGTTTAATTTTGATGGCTGATATACACCTAGGTACAAAGACACTCTACAAATGCTATACATTAAATGACATTTATAATTTTCTTTTTCTAAAGGAATTACTTGACATAAAGGATTAGTTCTAAGACAAGCACTGAAATTCCCATAATATGACTCTCAAGTGAACAACATTCTCTGCGGATGAAATTCGAATTTTTGGATATCTTGTAAAAATTCTTGAATTGTGATCATCTTTTTAATTTCACTATTTTGAGATTTAGAGATGATCATTTTTTGGATTTCATAAGGAAGTAGTGCCAAGGTTTTGTTGTCGGAAGAAGAAAAATCAGGGATTCTTCTAAAAATTTTTTGCTCTTTTTATAGGAATTCTTAGTATCACGATCCAGTGAAAAAGATGATTTTTTGCCTTTAGCCAGTGGGGCTAAAAGATTTTTCAGTTTTTCTATTAGTTGTTCTTTTTCTTCATTAATTCCTATATTTTTTTCTACATGCATATACTGCTTCTTGAAAATTGTAAAAACCTTTATACCAAAACTTTTGAAAAATTTCTATTTGTTGCAAAACTTTTATCCATTGATGATATATTCTTGGATGATATTTTCGGAATACAACATAATAGGAAAGTTTTTCTGTTGGAGTTTTTGTTCCATTTTTGAAAAATAATGTGTTAATGCATTTAAAACTTTTAATCCTTTTGAAGCATCTCCTCTAGCATTCCATATATTATCAAGCAAGCATTGCTAACTATCGTCTAATGCTACATTTGTTAAAAATGATTTAAAGTTGAGATTAGTTTCTTTGATAATTTGGGAAGTGAGATTAGATCAAAAGTCAAGTCTTGCCTTCCATCTGCAAAATCACAACAAAAAAAAATAGCACTTTTCTAGATAGATAATCTGCCAAGCTATTATCTTTACCTTTTATGTGATCAAATCTCACCTAATAACCGTTTCCTGTTATCGTATTTACAAAATTCTGCTGTCTTTTACTACTTAATTTTTTATTAATAGTTTTATTATAAAATTTTACTATCACTTCGTAGTCAGTTTTAACTATAAATGGTTTATTTAGGAATAATCTAAAGGTATTAGGAGGGGAAAGCACTATACATCTCCCCTTCCCACCCCTATTTGCATTCCTAGCAAAAACATGAAGAAAAACTCATACTTTCGCATCAATTTTCAGCCATTTGATGAATTTATTGTTGAGTTTTCTAGCCTTTTTTTCCCCAAAATTGACCTCCTAGCAGAAATGCTTGCTTTTGTTATTATTGATTGTTTTGTAAGTTTGAAAGAATCAAGAAGAAGTACAACAAAGTAAACATCCGGTGCCTAAGGAATGGGTACGTGGTAGGCTGCAAAGGTGCAAGCATTGCGATATGAACATGCAGTGGTGGAGCTTGCAGGCAGAGAAAGAGACTTGTTTAAGCTAGAAAAAGAGCTACTCTGCCTTAAGGTGAAGAAATTGGAAGGGAAGAATAAAGGAGAAAACTTTCTCCGAGATAAGATTTTAGTGATGTCAGATCATGTTGCTGCTGTAAGGTCTGAAGTTGAAGCTTTGCGAGAAGCTTTTTCTGTCACTGAGGCAGAGACAAAGGAAGCTTTTACAAATGCTCCTGTCTTCAGGTCTCGAGTGTTGACTAATATACTGGATGTCATGTGTATGTTCTATTCGGCAAAATTGTTGGGTAGAACCTATGTGTGTCGCCTGGGTTCGATAGACTTGGTATTGGCTGATTTTGTGGTTGATGTATTTTCCAAGAAGTTCGATGCGAGGCTTCAGAATCCAGGTCTTTATGAGATTTACTGCGATGGATTTGAAGTAAAAGCCGATGCCATACCTTGTAGCAGTTGGGCGACATATAAATACTTCCCCACCGCTGCAACTAAGCCAAAAACTGATTCTCAGCCAAGAAGCACAGGGATTGGTAGGCAGGAGGTTGGGTCACGACATATTCGGTTTACTGATGAGGACGAACCAAGTTGCTCTACATTGCCTAGAGGAACTGGAACACACACATGCTTTAATGATGAGGATGACGCAAACGAAAAGCTGCAGTGAAAGTTTACAATTCTTGCTTCAATAGTTCTGTAAATGGATGCTTCAATAGTTTTGTAAATTGAATTTGTTTAAACAACTGGAGAGTTAGGGATTATGAACCTTGAGTGCGTGGGGAATACTAGAGAATGTGAAGCTTCAAATATGAAGGACAAAAAGTACCTCCATTCTTTGAAAAAAAAAATCTAAAGGTATTAAAGCATTAAGAACTTCTAAAATTTTATAATCTAGACTACCCAATCCTGATTCTTTATATTTTTCAAATACTTATCTACAAATTTTTCTTCACTTTTACGGCTATATTTATTGGATTTAGCTAATAATATTGCTCCCCAACTTATTTTTCACTAGCATCTATTTCTATTATTATATAGTCGCTTTTTTCATTTATACTAACAATGCTTAATGCTTCATTCACTATCATTACTATCAATGTTTATCACATCTATCATGTCATCTAATTCATCTAGAATTTTTACTCTCTCTAAATTTTTATTATATATATATTAAGGGATTTATTTGCTAAATGATTAGGTTGTCTACAAATATAGTAATTACATTTTTTATTACTAGATTTTTTAACATATCTATTGGATTTTCTACCCTTTGGTAACTTTTATTTTTTCTTATAAATTTTGTCTTTATATATTTCTTTCTAATATATTAATCATATTTATCAAGTCTTTCTAATTTTCTATAATACTTTTTTCTCCTTCTTTCTTCTCTATACTATTGTAGAGTATATACATAACTTTTTTACAAAATCCATAACTTAACTTTTTAAGTGGTTTTTGCGGATCTATTTCTAGACATTTCTCTAAAATAATTCATTGTAAACATTACTCGTAGACCTACTCCTAGATTTTGTCAATAATTTCTTTCTTTCCATTTCTTTTCTATTTCTCTTTCTAGATTTTCAGACAATTTTTTATGGTATCCATCTGCTATATCTTCATCAAATTCTCTTTTTGTTTTTTGAAGCTAAATTTAAATAGTTTTGATTAAATTCTTTTATATATTTATAGCTTCCTAAAGTTTTTTTTTAAAGCATCAATTATCCTGAGTTGTAATCCACTATCAAGTATCACAATAGGATCATGTCATAAAATTTGGCTTAACAAACAACTTTTCCCAAGCTAATGGAAGATAGCGTTTATGAATACCTGCTAACCCAAAGGATCCAAGTCATTTCCTTGAGCCTAGGCCACAAGAGTGATGGCGGTATTAGATTCACTCATCTCAGAACAACCAAAAGATCTTCCACCACCATCTTTTCTTCTTACTTTCCATCTCGTCAACCTTCTTGTTGACCCGTTCAATCTTATCCTTCAGTTCTTTAATCCCTCCTTTCAACTCCTTCACATCACCACCTATCTATTTTACGGACTCTTTCAGGGAACTCAACTCTGCTTCTAATACGTGGATTCGTCTCCTTGTGAGGTAATCCGAAACATGTTGATATATCTTCCTCAGCTTGTGTTTAATGCCTCCTAGAAAGAAGTTGCCTTTATGTCCTCTGCCTCTTGCTTTTTCGGATTTGGCACCATTGTTATTGGTGTCAGTGTACTTCTCGGTGGTGGTGGTGGACTCTGGAATGGGCTTGCTGAGAGTCTTAGGTTTGTTGGGACTCTTGGTGGAGTATAAGTAGTAAGTCTATCTACATCAACCTATAATAATGTTGTTTCTTCTTTTAAAGTTTGAGTCAAAATGAATTTTAGATTTAATTGTGAAGACAAAGGTCTATAATACATTCTGTAAATTATAGAAAAATTCTTTGTATGTTTTTCAAATTCATCACCTTGTAAATGAATATCTAATATTACTGAGTTCAAAACATGTGGATCAGTTAAATCTACTGAAATATTTGGAGAACAATTAAAGTAAATTGGTCCATTACATACATTTGTTTGAATCATAGATAAAAGTGAAGTTTTATATCTTTTAAGTCTTATGTCTCTTAAAGCTAAATATATAGGAGCATCTACTCCTAGATGGAATAAAGGTTTTACTGCAACCTGAATTAATCATATATGAATATTTCTATATTCTTTACTAAGATACTTTTGAATTGTATTATGATTTAATAATGAAATGGATTGATATTCTTCTTAAAGAAAATCATTGATAAGTATAAAAAAAAGGCAAAAAATAAAAAATAGTAGTGTTGTCTTTATGCAACTAAAATAAAAAATTGAAAAATAAATGAGTCTTTAAAACACATATGCTTTCATGCCAACTATTTCAATATAACAATTAAAGATGAGACAGCAAATTTAAGGTTTACTGCTAGACTTATGTTATATTAGATATCTTAATGTTTTATCCTTTTGAATTTTTTTCGACAACTTTATTTAGATAATAAGAATCATGGTTGTTACTCTTAGGATTTTGTACTTATCTTTCATAAATTCTATTGAACAGAGTCCATATTGCAATAAAAGTTAAAGCTAAATAATATTGAAATTTGTAAGTTACATGAGTTTCTATTAGTTATATATTTTAAATCAAAGAACACCGTTTTCAATGATGATACAAAGTAAAAAACTCATAATGTAAAAAATAAAAGTTATCTCATAATGTTATATTAAATATTCTTAAAAAAAAAAGAAACAACTTTTTTTTTTGTTAATTTTGAGAAGGAAATCACTTCATATGTTGCACAATAAAGTAGATAACAAACTAAAGAATGGATGAAGAAAGAAAGTCTATAAAGCTTGTACACCATACAACTCTTTATTATTTTTACCAATTTTGTTATTAGTTGTATAAGAATTTGTAGAATTTTTTTCAATCTTTTTGTTTAGAATTTAAAATTTGATGGTGTAATATATAATTTTCAACTTAATCAATTTAAAATCTTTGCAAAGCCATAGTCATGGTTTTGCACTTGATAGTGGATTCTTTTCTTTTTTGATTTGCTCTAAGAACTATAAAATAGGACCAATTCAACTTTAAACATCAATAGATTCATTGACATTTGATTTTTCTTGCATCTAATGACATTAATTTTGATTTAAGTTCAATATCATAAATTTAAGCAACATTATTCATTTCATACACATGCGAAGCACATGCATTTTGCTAGTTAACATATAAAATATAGAATTCACAGTTTACTATGGATTAACTTTTGTGTTTTAGGTTAAAGAAACTTTAAACTCATAAATGGGAAAAGATTCCAAGATCTCATATTTGATTTTCAAACTCTTATTTTTAAAATAATTTTCTTCTAAGGTTTTGATTCTCCTCTTTAAAAAAAAATTAAAGACTTTGAGAGTAGAACCAAACTTGATTAGACCATTTACGATCCTCATTTTGTCCCAAAAAAGTATGATTGATTCTAGGAGTGATAGTAATGCAAACTTTGAGTTAGAATATAGAATATAGAGTGCTGCAAAGAGTGAAGAAGAATTCTATCAAGTTTAAAAAAGAATATTTGTTAGTTATTTTTACTATTTTATTTTTCTCTCTAAAAGTTCCTTGTTTACAACTTAGATAAAAAGATTTGATCTAATAAAAGGTAGGGTTTTTTCAATTCAAGTAAGGATTTTCTAAGTCACTAATAATAAAATTGTCTTTTTCTCATATTAAAATTATTTCTTAATTTATTTGGGCATGTTCCAATTGAAAAGGTCAATTTTCTCCTAATTAATTTGATACTTAGACGAGTACTTTCTAACAAAGAATAGACATAAAAACCTTCCAAATTAATCTATAACTTCAACACATGATGTTGGGCTTGGGTTTATCCCACAAAACCCAAGCCCAACACATGAAATAAGATAAAATGATTAATAGAAGAATCTTTAGATAAGTTTTTGTTATTAGATCATTGGGATAATTTTAAAAACCTCCCCTGAGGTTTCTGACTGTTTCACTACCCTCCTCTTAGGTTTTCTAAATATCATTAACCTCCCTTAAAACTATGTTCTTGTAATAAATTAGCCCAATTCAAAATAACCAATAATAAAAAAATGATTTCAATAGTGAGAAGAATATTTCATATCAAAAGTACCTCTTAAATTATTACTAGTTGGTTAACTTAAAATAAAAAAGAAATATTAGTTAAAAATAGAAAATAAAGACTAAACTTAGCATGAGTATAATAGAATTTAGTAACAATGACCATTTTTCATAGAACTACATAAAATGGCAAAATCAAAGTATTGGAGAGGAAAACTTGTTAGTTTGGAATCAAGATTTACCGCTAAAATTTCTAAACTCTTAGTATCAGCTTCCTAAAGTTCATTATTGTAGTTGAACTATTGCAATATCTTGCAAATTTGTATTTTTTGCTTTACTCGAATTAAATTCTACTAAAATTATTTTGATTTTTCTAATAAAATTTATAAGATTATGTCCTAAAACTTTTAATTTTTCTAATTCATCTAGTCATTTTTGCTAATATAATAAATATAAATTCAATGCAGTTTGTCCTAATAACATTTCCAAATAACTACACATATCATTTGTTTGAATATGATAGTTGTGTCAATTTCTTATTGCATCTGCTTCCCATTTATCAATAACTTTAGGTCAAAGTTGAGAATTCCAACTTGCTAAATTTAACATTGTCCCATTATTAACTGACGCGGGTAAATAACTAACACTGTCTAGTGGCTGTCTTTTTCCATGGATTTTATATTTATATTCATGTCTATTAAAAGGTTTTCATGCATTTAATGTTTGTCTGCCTCTTAAATCATATGTCTCAGTCCTGTTATGCTAATCAAGTACTAGGTTGTTTATTACTGGTTGTCCCACTTTATGGTGGTGCATTGGTACTACGACCTCTTTAGTTATAGTTCTTTCTATTAATGAAAACTTCTCTATTTGATTTAAAAATCAAAATCGTATCTATTTTTTCATTCTATTATATCTTCTATATATTGTGTTTTATATTCTATATCTAAAGTTTCTACAGCTTTTGTTTTATTACCATTGTATTGTATCCTTAATTCATCATACCTATTATATAATATTCTATTCATATCTAAATATGTGAATTCTTTTTTGCTATTCATCATAATGATTTATGTTTCTTCTAAATCGTTGTCATCTTGTTTGCTAGAACCACATCTTGCTTCATATCTATAGCTTCCAAACCTAATATTTAGATTGCTATTTGAATTTTTGTTCATCATATTTTCTTCAAGAACTAATATATTACCTTCAATAATTGTTTTTATTTTCCATTCTGATTTTGCATATATTTCAGTAGAAAACTTTTTGGCAAGTATAGCTTTTATTTCTTTGCTACCTAGTATTTTAATCATCTGGTATTCTTCTTGTTTGTAATTAGTTTTACTATTTTGACTAAACCTATTTAAAACTCCTACATATATTAATAAATTATTTTCTCCTTGTTTCATATTATAACCTCTACTTTTAATTCCTATCTTTATGTTTTTAAAGAAATTTTTGCTTTCTACTAAATAGTTTGGAGTAAAATACACCAATCCACCTTTATTATTCATATCTAAGTCTATAGTTCCTACCAAAGCTTGTTGTATATCCGTAAAACGATTATCATAGAGAGTGACTAATATTTTAACTCCTAAATTTTCTCCACGCAATTCTTGAATTTATCGTACAATCATTCATATATGGAATTGTCTATATTTTTGAATGATTATTTGCCTATTAGTTTCTTCTTCTATTACATCTAACTTAACCATTTAAGACTCGTGGGTGTAAGAGACGAATCTTTCACTGTAATGTTGATATAATATAGATTTACTTAAAATATTTCCTTTTTGGCATATCTAAGATGGTTTTATTAATTCTACTTTATTATGTCTAAAATGTTCTATTTGGGTTTCATTTTGACTCTACTACTCATTACCCTAGTTATCCAGTTCATATTGACTTTACCTTGAGAAAAAATGAGTTTAGGATGTTCCATAATTATAGTGCTGTTTACTAATTGGTCTTTTAAAATTTTGATTATTTTCCTTGTCTTTATTTCCTAAACTAATATTCTTAAATTGGCTTATTAAACTATTTATGTCTTCTTTAAACTTACTATTTTATCCTAACTTATTTTCTAATTGTTGTACCCTTGTTTCAAGATTATTTAATTTTTCACAAAATTATAATAGTGTTAAAAATTGTATATTGGATTGATTAGTTTGTACTTGCTCTCTCTTACTTATGCCTTGATATTTACTAAGACTTTCCGGATCTTTGTTATATTTTTTAACTTTTTTTAATGCTTCTATATATTCTAAATTATTCATTCACCATATGTAATTTTTCTAATTTCTTCTAATTTTTCATTCAATTTTATTTGCAAATTTTCTAATTTCTATACTTGTCTATGGACCTAACAAATTTGTTTATCTACTTGTTGCAGGGAATTTTTTTATTTTAGATTCTAATGTTTTAGGTGTTTGAAGTTCTATTTCAATCAAGTATGTACTACAGGGTTTAAAATCTAAATTATTTATTTTAATATTTATTTGATTACCTTGTTCTTTTATATAATCTAGTCTCTTCTTTAACCCTTTTATTAACTGGTTGTTTTTCTTACTAAAGCCTATGATTACTCTAACAATATTTAGCCTTTTATCAAATTCTTCTTTTTAATTGTTTAGAAAATTTATAATTAGATCTATCAGTGTTAGAATTACAATCTATTCAAAAATTATCAATTAACAATTTTCTTTTATTACACACACTTCATTCTAATCCTTAGCACCTTAGCAATTGAAATTCTAATTGTTGTCTAACTAATTTTCTTTTATTATATTTTTTTCATAGACTAACTAATTCTAATTGTTGTCTAACTAACCTTATTTTATCTTTTTTTTTTCTTTCTTCTTAACAAGTTCACTAAAGTATTTAAAGTTGCTAATTTGATCAAAATATTTATACTTTTAATTTCATCTTTTAGCTGTTGCATTATTATTGTATATGTACTAGATAAGAGGCTCTGATACCAGGGAGTAAGACATTTCTGGCAAAATTTTTTATTTTATAAGTACCAGTATTGTCGCTCATAGGTATTTGACACTTTGTTAGACTTTGGGCCTGTTTGGATTACGGTAGTTTATTGAAAAATACTTTTTTAATAGAACTTTTAATAAAAGTGCTTAATATGTGCTTATGCACTTTTAAATATATTGTTTGGAGACATAATTCAATAAGTATTTATTGTATTGGATTATGTGTAATTTGAAAAATTTTAAATGCATTTATCTCTTTATTTAGTTGATAATATAGGATAAAATGATTAAATTTAATATTTTATTTTTTAAATGACAAAAGTTACTCTAAAAGCACCAAATTTGAGTTTTTGCTAAAAGTGCTTTTAACACCAAAACTTTCACTCCTAAATTTATGGAATGATGTTCCCCAAACGTCTCAAAAGTACTTTTAACGTCTAAAGTGCTTTTTTACCAAAAGCACTGCAACCCCAAACGGGGCCTTAATAGTTATGATCTAGGATTATTTAGGTAATTTACTAACTTGATTGTCTTTTATTCATAATTCCATAGAAAGGTCAACTCAGAGTCTCTCACGAAACTATTTATGGTCAACTAAGTTGACCTTTCAATCCCATTGGCTAAAGGCAAAAGATCATCTTCTCCACTAGATCATGATATAGAGAATTCCTTTAAAAAGAAAGAAAAATTCCCAGAAGAATAACCGTTCTGAAGATAGACCAATTTGGGAGAAAATTAGCATATGGAGTTAATTCTTTATTCACCCAAGACAAGTGTAAATAGAAGTCACAATATTTAGCAAAGATTTCAAATTTATTCAAGAAGCATATTGGCTAGTTCAACATCATACTATTCTTGACGAACATAGAAACAGGTCAAGCATACCCTTCAAAAATTATTTTTGGATTGCAAAAATTTCACTGTAGAAGAGCAAATGGACCATTGGAGAGCACGACAAGAGCAAATGGACCATTGGAGAGCACGACAACTAGCTTATGATAGAATTGAAGAAAAATGAAACTCATTCTCAGTAGCCTCCGATTGTCCTAAAAGATGACTTTCAAAAAATCTACTGTGAATGAAAATTTTCTGATATAAATATTTTACAAAGAACCCAACTCGAAAAATTGGTGGAATTTCACATAAAGGAAATTTATCAAGAAATTCAAGATCCATACATGGATGAAGACTACGATGACGAGGAAGGATTAGCAAACAGCATTGGTGACGAAAGGGATGATTAATGTAGAAAACATGCTTGAAGTTTTTTTTTAAAAAAATTCAACCAATAATGTATTTTGGCCATTCGAATAATAGACTAGTTGTGACAGTCCCACCTCACCCTAAGGCGAACCAGAGGGTTCGGCGGACCGCTTGCCCAACTCTCGCCGGGACTCGAAGGCAAAAGCAAATAAAAGCTATTCACACGGCAAAAGAGTACTATTCGCATTATATACATCGGCAAAAGAGTTCTATTTACATCCCCAAAAGTGACTACCCATACCATTACATCCTTATGATTATGACCCAAAATCAAAGAGTAGACCCTAAGAAGGGTCTTTACATGGATTACTATAATAGGGAAAAACATATTAACTATTCGGTGATTACAAACAAAACCCAACTATAATAGTGATGGTGTCAAAATTTCCCCGCGTCGGCCCCTGTTAAGGAAAACAAAAGAAAAGGGGGTAAGCTAGAATCTTAGTGACTAATCAGGGTAAAAATGTAATTTTTACATGTCAACATTTGCACAGTGAGAGCAAAGCAAAAGCAGAAAAGTAACATCACATGGTAAGGATACGAGTGGCTCCCAAGCCAACTCATTTGTCGAGTTTGATCACTGGTTGACCCTTGAGATCCTGAGCCACACAACTCGCTTCTCTTAAAGGATCCCCCATAGAGAGACCATGAGCCTCAACTTAAGTCACGAGCAATAAATGCTCTAAAATATTTTTCAAACAATAAATGCTCTAAAACCGTAGTTCAAGCAATAAATGCTCTGGTTCAAGCAATAAATGCTCTCAAATTGCGTCACAAGCAATAAATGCTCCGCAAATGTTTCACAAGCAATAAATGCTCCATAACAATTCACAAATCATATTTCACAGGTATCAATAGCAACTAATGGGGTTTAGATCGAATGCGATAAAATACACTCTCGCCTAAGTGCCCATTTTTCATAGTAAACTCATATTAGTATTGAGTTACACACAAACCCTGATTACTCACCTAAAGAGCAAGTATAACAAGAGAAAGTATGGAAATGAATTCAAGTCGCCAACTAGTGGGCCCCACCGGCTCCGTCTAACTCACCACCGTCTTGACACCCCGAGAAAGGTAGTAGCTTAGGTTTTTTTCTTCCAAAACAACTCCACCAAGTCCTTGAAACACCCTTAGCAAATCACTTTTATGGAAAAATTCAAGATTTAATCGATTGGTTTGCAAGATCCAAGCAAGAAATGAAAGATATAAGTTGAAGGTTTTCTTTCTTTTCCTCCCTAAGAGGTTCGGCCCTCTCTCTCTTTATTTCTTTCTTATTTTTGTTGTTTTACAACTTAGTTCCTCTTGAATATTCTAGATATAAGCTTAGTCATAAGCCTAGTCAACACATGAGAAGATATTTTCTTATCACCCAATCATATAAAAGTTTCCATTTTGCTCCTTTAACCCTTACACTTCAACTTACCCTTTTATTCCACTCTTGCCCTTGAACATTTGAACTCCTTACAATTTACTCCATAGGACTTAAACTTAATCTAGTCCAATCTCATTAACCTTACTTAGTTTCTCTATTAAGCACTTCCCTATCTTAATCACCTATATTTAAACATACTTTATTCTACATCAAAGCAATTAAACAACAACCTTTTGTCATAAGCAAAAAATTAGGGTTTTTTTTTTAATTCTAAAAGCAAAATCACATGTAAAGAATTACCATCATCCTAAAAATCAAATTTTATAACAAAATTTAGCACTAATAATCCTTATTCAAAATTAAGGACGAATCGGGATCTCACACTAGTCATTCACCAATCATTAGTAGAATTAGGAGATATAAACATAATGCATGCATGGCCTATGAGTTCAAGAAGACCGCAAAGTTTCCAATTGATCTTTGGCAAGAAGCAGCAATTAAATGGCTTGACCTCCACTTCAACAGGAGAAATATCAAAGCATCCATATTTCAATTTCAAAGACATTGCATTAGCCCTTACAAACTGATTTTTGACTCAACTTGCAATACAGAACCTTATCAGGAACAGGAAGAAACAATAATTTAAGAAAGTAACAGGAACAATGTGTATCTATAGAAGGATCCAAAACTGAGGATAGAAAAGCAAGCCCTAGGAGAGAATAAGAGATTGAGAGGAAAAAAAGGCTGCAATTGTTGCCACCAACAAGGCTCGCACCACTAAAACATCATCAGCTCAACATCAGGCCAATGAGGAGAGGAGATGATGGAAACAATTTAAGATCCAACAATTAGAAGTTGAAGATCCTCTTACTATTTTATATAGGCCAATTTAAGGCACTTCTCAAATTGTAGAAACCCCCAATATTCTAGTAACAGTATTTGCATCTTAGTTATAATTTTTCATAAATTTTCAGTAGAAGTCTGCATCATCTGAGAATTGTAAGTCTATTCTTTTATCATATATTTTTATATTTGTAATTGTATGTTATCCATTTGATAAAATATGGAATGATGTAATAACAAAAAATTGTTCAAAAATTGTTCTATTAATTAGTTTATTTTATTTCATATGCTGAAATTATAGATTAATTTTGGAAGGCTCCTGAGTCTATACTATGTCTGAAACTACCTGTCTAAGTATCAAATTTATTTATAGGTAAAAAAGGACCTTTTGAGTTGCAACATGCACAAAGAAAATAAAAAATAATTTTAGCATGAGAAAAAGATAAATTTGTTATTAGTGACTAGGAAATCCTTACTTGAATCAAAACTATAGGCGAGGAACTTTAAAAAAAAATAGAAATAACAAATCTAATAGTAATATTCTTTGTTAAATTTGATAGAATTCTTTTTTCACTAACACTAGTACTCTAAATATTCTATGAATTAATCTTATATACACTGTCAGTATATATACTATTACCATTAGATATATGACACATGTGCAAACTTTAAATTTAAAATTTAAAATTTACTGATGTGTCATCTATCTAACCATGATTGTGTATATATTGACAGTGTATGTGAAATTTACGGGAAAATGGCCAAATTCATCCCTGAACCTTTTCCTAGTGCTGATTTAGTCCCTAATTTTTATTTCTGACAATTTGATACGTAAACTTATATTGCGGCTCTAATTAAGGACCTCCGCAACAGCGCCACCATAGAACATCGATTTAGTTCCTGATAGACCGAACAAACAAGGGTATTTTGGTATTTTTGGATTATTTTCTTCCTCCACCACCAAACTCCATGGCCTGCCACCCACCTTTCCCTTGGGACATGAGAAGCGAAGTGCAGTAGTAGTAAAATTTTCTTTTGAAGGACAATTGCCCGAGGAAATGATACATTTTTATGACATTTCAGGAAATCTAACAATGAGAAAAATAACTGGAAGTATACTATGGATAACAAATCCCAATGTTCAACGAACTGAGGAGAAAAGCCAAAGACTTCTAATATTGAACTTGGGTCTTTCAAAATGTTCTTATGCAGTCACCTTTTTAATTATTTGAATTGCAAGATCAACTTTTGGAATAGAAATCTTATCCTATGGAGTGAGTTCGAATGGAAAGCTTTTTTCTCTTCCTTTAATCTAGGATTTTTGCAAGATTTGGTTTTGAAAGTTTTTTTCTCTTCCTTTAATTTGGGAACTTTAGCTTTTTATCTTTTGGACTTTTCTTTGATGGAACGAGATCAAGAGATGCAGCATTAGTAAGGGGATAGGAAGAGAGCAATAGACAAAAAGGAAAGGGAATAGGAGGGGGTGGTGGCGGTGGCAGAGAGGAGAGTGGTGACGATGGTAGAGATAGGGGAGAGGTAAGATAGAGGAAGAGGAAAGAAATTAAAATAAAAAAATTTAAAAATACCTCAAAAAAGTTTTAAATATTAAAATACCCCAAAAACTAATGATTTTTTATTTACTTGGTTTTATTAACATCTATATTTGAAGTTCTCAAAATACCCCTATTTAGCTATTCAATTAGAGGTTCGAGTACTTTTACGTGGTGGCGTTGCCTCGAAAGTTCTTAATTAGAACCGCAACATATATTCACCTATCAAATTGGCAAGAAATAAAAATTAGCGACTAAATTAGCACTAGTAAAAAGTTTAGAGGCGAATTTGATCATTTTCCCAAAATTTACTCATATTCTATGGACGACTCTATTGTCTAGTATCAACACTGTACCAGTGGTGTGGAAATTAATAAAATATAGAAGAGTAAAACTTGTCAACTAATACAGCCAAAAACTGAGCAATAGGCCACCGGGTTAAGAGGTAAAAAAAGAGTACTCGCTGTTCAATAAAATAAAGTGCACCTCGGGTATATCAAGAGCACTTGAGCTGTAATTGAGCGGTTCTTTTTGACAAACTCCAGAGACTTCAGCAGATGAAATATATCAATAACACTCTGTGTGGGCATTATCAAGAATGAACAAAACAAAACATATCACAGTTCGGAGTGAATTTTTTGGTACAATAGAAATCTTGATATGGGTAAATGTTTTATATTTTTTGCAAAAAAATTCATTATACTTTACTTTGTTCTGTTAACTGGGATACTTCAAATTAAAGCAGCAAATACAAAGTAGCCGTAATATATTGTATTTTTGCCAAATTCTTTTTTGTTCATTTTTTGATTACATATATTAATATTATATTTTAAAAAATATAGATTTAATGAGCTGGATCAACTCAATTTTCTCAACTTCCAATACGATTAGGGGTGGCAATCGGGTCCAAATCGGGGTGACGGGTCGAGTTGAGACCCGAGTGTAACAGAAAACCCGCTGACCTGAACCTGACCCACCAAACTGAAACAGGTCAAGATACTTGACACAAACTCGAAAATTTTTGATTGGTGGGGTGACCCAAAATGACCCGAAACTTAATTTTAATTTATTAATTTATCATTGTAATTTCTAATAAACCAATTTCGCACAAAACTAATTACATAATCAAGTAATAAAAATTTAAATAAATAATCCCAAACCAAATCTAAAATAAATCAAACATCGTAAAGGTGTTTTATCCCAAACCAAATATAAATTAAATTAAAACAGTATAAAAGTAAAAAAATAATATAATACATTATTTGTACAAATATAATAACTTTAACTTCACACAAGTTAAATAAATTCATTTAGGATTAAGTGATTAATGCCTTTGGAAAAAAAAAACTTAGTTTAGTTAGATAAAATAATTTTTATGTTTATTAAATTATTATTAATTCACAAACGGGTTATCGAGTCATATCGGATTGCAAGGCTCTATTTTTTTTATTCATTTTTTGATTAATGTATTAATATTGAATTTACAAAAAGTACATAGATTTAATAACAAGGCTCCATAACATATAGGATTGCAAAATGAGCTGAATTGGCTCAATTTTCACAACTTCCAGTACGATCTTGACCTCCACCAGCTTTCATTCTAAAGCTCAAGTTCAATATTAATCTCGAGCTTCAGCTTGAGAAAAATAACAACGAGTGATCATTATTTTATTTGTTTAAAAAAAAGACATTTATAACATAAATAAATAGTCATTACAAGTAATAGAAGTAAATAACTTCAAATTATCATATGATCAAATGGAGCAAACGAACTCTACATGAAATGAGAGACGAATAATCTTGTTGTGTAGCATTTGGTAGGTAGTGTCATGTTAGATGTTTGGTTTAACCAAAAAAAAAAAAAGGAGTAAATTAGTCCAAAAAATTAAGTGTAATTGTCACACCGAAATTAGTCCAATACATAAATCATGTGCAATTTTCCCAAAAATGTTATTTATTTCTTTAATATGGGTAAATGCGTAAATAGCAGCGGTTTGTTAACTGTATGACCATACCGGTCAAAAATCATAGTGTATGATTAATTTAAACAAATTAGTCCCAAACTTAATTTTTTATTAGTTATGGTAAATAAAGCCAAAATTCTGCAATTTTATTAATATCTAGTTAACATAGATTATACGATTGTTTGAATAAATTATTATATAGAAGGTATTGCATTAATGTTTGTAGATTGTAATAAAAGTAATATAAGACTGCACAAAGAGTCATTTATAAAAGAAGAATAAAATAGCAATTTATACCATCAATTTGTTAAAATATATTCATCCAATGGAGCAAATGAACTCTGCATGAAATGAGAGGCAGTTACTCATCTTTGGATGAGTAATCTTGTTATCCAGCGTTTGGTTGGTTTTGCATTAAACGTTTAGTTTAACAAATAAACATCAATATTTATTCTGTCAATAATAGCATGGGAAGGAATTACTTACTTGAGGATTGCAAAATTGCTTTTTGGTACAATGCAAATCTTGACAACGATCTTGAGCTCTATCAACTTTCATTTTAAAACTCGAGTTCAACATTAATCTATGATAGTTTGAGCCTAGTTGAGCTCGAGAAAAATAATACTAGCAAGTGATCATTATTCTATTTGTTAAAAAAAATAGTTATTTACTTCTATTATTTTAATATGGGTGACTATTCATTTATAATAGTCGTTTATAACAAGTAATAGAAGTAAATAACTTCAAATTATCATATGATCCAATGGAGCAAACGAACTCTCCGTGAAATGAGAGACGATTACTCATCTTTGGATGAGTAATCCTGTTGTCCAGCGTTTGGTTGGCAGTGTTAAGTTAGATGTTTGATTTAGCCAAAAAAAAAAACTAGGAGTAAATTAGTCCAAAAAATTAATTTTAATTGTCATCCCTAAATTACTCCAATACATAAATTTTGTACAAATTGGGATGGGTTTTTTGCCCAAAAATGTTAATTATTTCTTTAATATGGGTAAATGCGTAAACAGTAGCGGTTTGCTAATTGTATGACCATATCGGTCCAATATTATGGTGTATGATTAATTTAGACAAATTAGTCCAAAAATTAATTATTTATTAGCTATCATAAATAAAGCCAAAATGTTGCAATTTTATTAATATGCAACAAACATAGTTAACTACATATTAATTATGCAATCTTGTATTAATGTTTGTAGATTGTAATTAAAGTAATATAAGACCATATTGGATTGATGAAATGGACGGAATCCAATCGTGTACAATTCATTAGGGGAAAAATTGGCGCAAATGCACAGGATGGAATTCTATTTCAAACAAGGAAAGTTTTCACAATTGCCACACTTTCACTTCCCGTCAACATGCCGATGTGTGGTGGGAACTGTGAATTTGAGGGACAATAGTTAATCTCCTATAGGCTTGTGCTTGGTGCGGCCTTCGTTTTCAACGCCGATACCACCATCCCCATACTCAAAGTCTATGTATTAGACAAAATTGTAAAAGTCAATGCCATTAATCTCCTGTAGACTTGTACTTTATCCGAAAACAAGCTTCGCAATTTGTTCTAAAGTCGGGTTTTGCCTCCCTCTGTCTATTTTGAAGATTTTTCCATTTTGGATTGCGCTCTCCTTCACACGAGCACACCTATTTTCTGCATTTCAAAATCTCACTATCAAACATCTTGAAATCACTTTTGCGGATGCTAAACCCTATTGCTCTTGCGTATGTGTTATAAAATAGCTCGACATGTGACTCGGACGGAAATGTCATTTTCATCACTTCATCACTCTCAATGCCATCCACACAAAATTGATCCAAGGCAATATCAATTGCAGTGTTCTCGACATTTTCTTCGCCCCTAGTCTCTCTACTGCCATTTTCTTCCACATCTACATATGGGTCTTCTGGACATTCATTTAAATTTAACATTGATTGTCTTCCACACATGCCTCCGCTATCTTCCATTTTTATTCTATAAAACAAAAGATTGACGTTATTATATACCATTCATGTACTGCCAAAATTGGTAATCAATACTCACATCCTTTTTATTACATTTCATTCCCATGTAACCACACTTATATGAATTCAATAGTATAAACACGCCACTTTTAAACTTCACTTCTTCCACAAAATTCATAATTAAATTAATTATACAAAAGAATGTAATACATGTCATTCCTTAATTTTTTTCCTTTCAAAAAAAAATTAATTAAATCTTTAAACTTAGTCCTACCAAAGAAAAAACAGTGGAGTAGCAGAAAAAAAACATTGAATAATTTACGACTCCAGAATCAGTAATAGGATTTAAAGTCTTAAAAGAGGCTTTTATGTTAATTATCCACCATTTTCTCCCACTACCTTACTTACAATAAAAGTCATAAGTGGACAAAAACAGTTTACTATTTGATTTGGACACAAACTCATTCACAATTTGGTTGGTTAATTTCTTCCAATGCTTTCTCCCTGATAATTTATTCCGATTCTTTCTTCCAAATTTACAAACATGAAAACTATGTCCTTACATAGTTTTTATTGTCTATCACATTCTTCTATTAATATTTTAAATTATTATTATGACATCAAATCCATGTCCTTAACGGAACCAATAGCCAAATAGTGACCCAAAACTTAGTGAAAATAATTAAACAAAAAATTAGTTGCATAAAAATTGACTATTTTGTACTTCGTAAAAATTAATCAAACAAAGAGATGCATATCCCACCGCATAATGCAAGACCCACAGATAACATTTTCCTCTAACATTAGTGATTTATCTAATTATTTAAAAAACATAAACGTGGTCTTTATCAAAATTTAATAAATATTACTTACCTTCTTTTCAATTTTGGGAGGTTTTCTTTGTTGATTTTCCACCTACTTTTCTTCCATATACATTGTGATGGATCCTTGCCATTCTTGAACAATTTATAGTATAGGTTCAAAGTAATGCTATTTATTATTCTCAACAACCATTTTAATTCATTAAATTTTTAATAACTCATTTCCAAACGCTTGAGTGGCTGTTGGTGAAAGCATTAAATGCAACTTGGACAGCAAACTTGGAACTAATCCTCGGACAATCTAGTTGCGGTACAACTAAATTGAATTTTGTCTGATACAAATTCATTGGGAAGACCATAAATTTTTATGACGTGGATGGTAGAATACAAGAGTATGCTCTTTTGTTTCTTTAAGCCTGTCCCCACTTCTCTCATTTTTTAATACACATGTTCCCGGTTATGCATCTACAACAATCGGTCATGACCCAAGGCAGAAATAGGACATTTTATATGAACACTTATTTTCATCGATCATTGCAATTATCATTTGTTGAGGCGTCACTCCCACATTAGACAATAACTAGGAGGAGAACACCGCGCGATGCGCGGTGAAAATTTTCATGTTTGCCCAGTTATGCATCATACATAATTAAATTTCAAGTTTGCCCAATTATTTAGGTTTTTCTAGTTATACAAAGTACATAATGGTTGCAAATTATATTAAGCTAAATCATAAATATTGTATTCATCCATTCAAAATTAGATAAAGCTGTATCGTATTTATCCATTCAAAAGTTTCTAAAGCAATTAGCAAAAGTAATTTTCGATGATACTGTAACCGTGAAGTGCATCCATGTTAGCAGACTTAAGAAAATGGACTCTCATCTAGAAAGAAAACGAATAGTATAATTGTAAGTTACAGGACCTGTTGGATTTCTTTCTCCACCAGATTTTCCCATTAGAAAGCAGTATCAGTACAATATTCTTAATGTTCCAATAGGTATAAATTATAAAAATACAAAAAAGCTATGAAATGCCCTTTTTCTCTCAACTACTAACACCCATGAAGACTCCTTTTTTTAATGTAAACAGTAAGAGATACAAGACTCAAACACAATTGGGAGTGGAGAGCTGCATATGCTTCCGGTCTGTGATAAGATAAACAAGTCATTATCTCAAGTTTAGAACCTTATTGACATAGCAAATGAGATATGATAAAGCAAATGAAATAGAAATATAATGGAAATATTTTGGGCGCATGATAACAGCAAAGAAAGGTATTAATACCTTTCAAAATGGCATTTGAGGCCAAAATATTCATCCACCGACCCAACAAATTTTATCACTTTAGTCTTGTTTTCCTACAACAATTGAAACTTATTCAGAACTGTTTTTGAATCTTGGAATTAAAATCACCAAAAGACGAAACAAGTTCAATTTCTTTGGAATTCATACAAGGTAGAGACATCAAGAAAGGAATATAGGAACTTGTAGAATAGAAAACTTGCAATAATATTTTTTGAACTAATTTTGACTATTTAACTAACATAAAGTAAGAACTCACCAAGGAGGCTTCATACTCTTGTTTCATCAAATGTAATAAAACATCTCTACACTCAAAAGTCACCAAGCAGATACACAACTATTTATTTGGCTGAGTTAGACTAAGTATAAAAATTGTGTATCTCATGTTTAAAGGTTTGAAACTGCACACTTGTCAAATGGATTTAAACCAAATTTTGCATTCCCACTTGTGCCCTCAAAAAAGGACAAGATATTAGTCGGCCAATATTCTGCATCTTTTTGTCATTACTTATGAGTTGTATGTAAGTTTTTAATCGAATTCGAGAAAAGAAGAAAGACAAAAAAAAAAAATTTTGTATAATACATACTGTATAAAAAAATCAATAAAAAGAAATGACAACTTCTTTAGTGCTACAATTTAAATCTGTTTCACCTTTTTGAAAAATACATTTTTTAAACCATTTCAGCCATTTTATTAGTTAAACAACTTCCTAAATTGTCAAGTCCTTGTGCTCCAATGAAACAGCAAAAGTGGCACGCCACTTAAGTTCCCAATTTATATTAAATCTACCATAGGAATTTTCTCGTCCTAATTTTTGTGCTTATCTTAGTAGCCAAATTTTTAAAGTCAATGATTAAGAAACTTATTTACATAGCACACCAAACATCTTACTAAAGCAAGCAGCACATTGTGGGCATAATCAAACTTATGTAGGCATAATCAAACTTATTGATACAAAACTAAGAAAACAAGAAGCCAAGAATTTAATTTCACTTACTTGAGTTATAAAATGCTATCCAAAAGTGTGAAATAGCTGGCTACCTATCTCTCATAGTAGACCGCGTATACATAAACCGTTGCACCTTTGTCTTGGGCACAATTTTCTTACTTCTATTTTGAAAAGCAAAAAAGAAATTTAGAACCAAGTTTTTACCATAGCCACGATGCACAGGTATTCAAAGATTCAAAAGTCAAAAGAATTAGCTTTCTGGATGATGCTCTCTGTGTCTTGCTTAGGAACCTTATATACGCTTCAATAAAACAAATTTAATTGCAGCAAGAAGTACAATTATTAACATGCATATCTTAAGTCATAACTATTTTCTTCTTTGTCAGGAAGAAATTACCTTATTTCTATGTGCTTTGGTAGCCATCTACCATGAGGAAAAAATGATCAAAAGGGTCAAAACCAAAAAGGATGTCCCATGATAGCTTAAACAAATAAAAGCTAGAGCAAGAACAAAACCAAGAAAATGATTTGAGAAATCACCAAACAACAGAATCATGATGGGAACAAGAGGAGATTCATCAAAAAGAGCTGAGAAAGAGTATTCATCGCCAAGATATCATCAATATACATTATATTTAGTCATACTTACACAAAATCAATAAGATTCCAACATCAGTACAATATGTCTTGTTTTACAACTAAACATTCACCAAGGGATAAAATGCAAAGATAATCTGGTCGCAACCAATTGTTTTTTATTTTGTATTGCTAGCAAAAAAAGTCAGATATTCCCCTATATATGAAGTTTCACTTGGAGGTTAATCTTTTAATTCCTACAATCCATTTTCAAATTTCAAGGAATGCTTCAATATGATGCAAAAAATACGAGAGAGAGACAAACATAAAAAATAAAAATGAAATAGGTAATCTACTAACTTTAAATCTAGAGGAAATAGGATAACCTTCCCAAACAATCATCCTCCACTTTTTTCAAAACCAATAAATAGGGCAAAGCAAGAAAAAAATTACAATAAACTACTAAGGAGGAAGAGGGGGGAATGAAGAGAACACAAAAACATTAAAACACACATTCATGGTTGAATGGAGAAAAGCAGCCTCCTTTTTCCTTGTTCCTTTATCTAGAAATAATATAGAACAAACAAATGCAGAAAAAATCAAATTAATTAGGAAAAAGAAAAGACAAAATCAAATTAGATTAACTTTTTTCCAGGGGAAAAAACAGAGAGTCTAAATAATGTGCACTTTGAGAAAAGAATTTCTCCAATCCTTTGTTGCATATCTTAATATCTTGTAATAAACATTTGGAACATATTAGAGCATAAAAGATAATTATAATTAATATGTTAGACCACCAAATCTAGCATAGGGTGTGTGAAACTACAATATGAAACAAAACAATAGCAACAAAGCCTGAGGATTAGCAGGAAGCAAAGAACTTGTGTTTGCCAAACCATAAATAGGCATTAAGCACTAAACTTTGGAATGCATTTCCAAAGTTTCACATCCAAATTGATTAAGAAACCAAAATTAAGGAAAAAGCCAACTAAAAAAACCAGAAAAAGGTAAAGAAAAAACAAATCCGGATTTTTTCATCAAAGAAAACTATCAAATTCCACATATGATGAATTTCAACCATCTAAACCTCTTCTTTCTTTTGGGTGGTTCTGCTTAACCAGCAATGCAAAACATAAAGGACCAAGATTGGAACCTAAAATATTAAAATCTCAAAAAAAAAAAGTCAACATATATAATGCAAATACATGTTAAATACAAATACTAAAGCAAATCATATGATTTTTTCCCAAACAAAATTTGCTTGTTTGAAGCAAATCATGTCCACATCACGCCTGTGCTACCATACGTTGTGCTATAGCCATAATAAATCTTGGTGAATATATCAACATGAGTAAATGTTTTTTACACCCTGCAGTCTTCAAGGCAATAAAAAAACCCTGATTCCTAAAGCAAAAATATTTTCCCAAGCAACAGTAATATGTCGAGATCTAAAGACACTAAGCCAAGTATAGCTGAGCAAAACTTCTCTAGCAAAACTGCTGGATTGAGCAAATATGCAGCCATAATTTCCTAATCTTATACTTGTTAATGGTCTCAAAATACATGCTAGGAATAAACTCACCACATGTAATAATCTTTTATACACACACATACACATACTTCACCATTGTTCTATAATAATCTGGACTAAACATTTCAATCTTTTGTCCAAGTCAAAACATCATATGCAAAAAATAGATAGACACACAGACCAGGCATTTTTGTAATAACTGATTATCTAGGTCTGATATTTCAAGTAAACGTCTTTTTGTTCCTAATACAAGAAACACACATGGAACAAATTGTTATCCGGTGATTAGCAAATGAAAGATAATGAGCAATTATACCTTAGCAGCATCTTCCAAGGATTTGTGGTAGAGTTCACTAGTTAAATTCTGCAAAATGAGAATCAAGAACCACCAAAATAATTCAGCAGAATGCAGTGTTTTATCACCAAATGACATATACCTTAGGCAGCATCTAGTTGAAGTTCATACAGAGTTGCTCTGTCAATTGACAAATCTTTAACATGTCTTCTATACTTGTTCTTTTCCATGTTAAGACTCCTCTCACTCCACTGCCAATTAGTCTCGCTCTAACTTATTTTGTCTAACCTGTTAACATATTAATTAGTCATAGAATAATCCTTTAATTGCTAAAAATGCCATACACAATATAAACCCAGAAGGAAAACCCGTCTAAAATAAGTTGCATGATAAAAGGTAGGAAGGCTACTATTATCAAACTGTTCACTAATGAATTAAAGGAGTGAATTTCAAATTATTAGAGACAACTTTCACATATCAGTCTATAATTGAGCATAGACATTTCTGATTCATGACATTTGTTCAAAATCTGGTATTTTGATAAAATAGAAGGTTGAAGGGAAAAACTCATCAGAAGACTGCACCTATATAATATTCAACCTCACACTTTTTCTTTTGTCTAAACAAATAAACCAATCAAAATATTATGGGTAAAAACCCTGCACCATGACAAAGATTACACATTCGCACTCATGGGAAAAAAATCTTAAATAGAGTAGCGATTTACCTACATATAACCATTTATAGAATAGCAATGAAGCAGGTCGACAATCTTCTTGGAGCAAGATATGTGAATAAGGCATAGGCAAGACAAACTGTAGACATATTTCTATTATTTCGACCCATAACATCAGAAGGCATTAGGGAAAAAATTTCTCAAATTTCTTACATGTGTTTTGATGCTTCATAGCCATGGGAAAAATCGAGATATGCATGTGGCAAGAAAAACAAGAATAAGTCAGTAATAGAAAAGAAAGGTTGCAACAAAGCACATTTAACCATATAGAACCTGTTTTTAATAAGGGATCAACAAAAACTTACAAAATTTGAAAAAAATGTTGGAGGAAATTTGTAATATTTCACCTGCAAGATCAGAAATTTATGTATATTAGACAAATAAAAAATTAAAAAAAATAAAGGGCTAAATAAGTTTTGGCAGGGAGGGAAGAACTTTAAAACAAAAAGCCTCTCTAAGAAGATGAGAGAGGCTGGAAGATGAAGAAAACCATCTTGCTCGTTGTTGTTCTCAGAGAGAGGCTGGAAGATGAAGAAGAAGAGAGAGAGTTGTTCTAAGAGGTTTAGAGAGTGACGGTCGATGAACAAGAGGGAAAGATGAGACTTTTGATGCATCGAGCCCAACCCCCTGTCAAATCCCACCAGAAAAAACTGTTACAGAGAGAGGAAGTCTACCCACCACATGTTTATTCAGAAAAGTGAAAAAAAAATGGGACAACGAGACTAAAGGGAAGCGTTTTTCTCAAGGTGGAGCAAGGTAGATTAATTAACTAACAACTAATTGCAACAAATTGGTAATTAATTGTGATTTGTTAGGCAACAAAAAAGTAACAATATTAATTAATTAATTATCAATTAATTGTTAAAAAGGACAACCAAATGTGATTTGATTGGCAACCAAAAAAAAGAGGTTAAATTTTGGCTAATAACTACACATAATTGATAATTAAATGCGATTTGTTGGGTAACCAAAATAATATTAATAATTATAAAAGGCTAATAATTAAATGTGATTTGTCAGGCAATAAAATTGTGAAATTATTACTTAATTAATTAAAAATTAATTTCAAAAAATTGATAATTAAACTTGATTTGTTGGGCAACCCAAAATAAAAGAGAACACTTTTTATAAAATTTGGAAAAAAATTGTAATTAAATGTGTTTTTTGGGGCAAACACAAAAAAGAAGCCAAAATTTTTGTTAATAATTGCAAAAAAGTTATTAATTAAATGTGATTTGTTAGGTAAAAAAATAACGCTATTAATTAGTTATTAACAATGAATTGTAAAATTTTGGTAATTAAATGTGATTTATTGGGTAACCGAAAAATGGAACCCAAATAAAAAGTAAATAAATAAATAATTATAACAAATAATAGTGGGGAATCTATAATTAAACATGGTGTGTGGCGTGACCAAATAATAAATGACACTAATGGAAGGGCACCACATTGTTGATTGTTTACGTAGAATTAATACTAAATAAAGATTATCGTGGAAATTTGATAATAATAATTGAATGTCTTCCCCTCTCATTCCAAAAAAAAACAAAAATAAAGAGCACCAATTTTTTTCAATGAGATTAGCTAGGTTGTCGTTGGAAAAAAATCAAATAAAGAGTAAATTTTTCACAATTGGAGCATAACAAAAGCAATTACAAAAAAGATAACATAATAATAATTAATACAATTAGAACATAACATAAGCAATTATTACAATAAATAAAAAATAATAATTAATAATTATGATTTATTTGGCAACCAAAAAAAACGTTGATAATTGTGAATAATTGGGATACCAATTTTTTGTTAACACAATTTATTGTTGGGAAAGGGAAAAAAAGGCTAAATTTTAGCACAATCCTGCATGCAATTAGAAAACTACCGCCTCCTATCCAATCAAAACTCGCCACATCACTATTTTCATGTACAATTGGAAGGACTACCACCAATTGACGAATCAAAGGACGACAACTCATCAAATTGGAATCAATTGGAGGACTACCACCAATTGACCAATGGGAGAGTGCCACGTCAGCAATTGAGTTCAATTTGAGGGAATGGCATTCACACATTTACTATATATGTTAATTTTTCAATGAGATTAGCTAGGTTGTCGTTGGAAAAAAATCAAATAAAGAGTAAATTTTTCACAATTGGAGCATAACAAAAGCAATTACAAAAAAGATAACATAATAATAATTAATACAATTAGAACATAACATAAGCAATTATTACAATAAATAAAAAATAATAATTAATAATTATGATTTATTTGGCAACCAAAAAAAACGTTGATAATTGTGAATAATTGGGATACCAATTTTTTGTTAACACAATTTATTGTTGGGAAAGGGAAAAAAAGGCTAAATTTTAGCACAATCCTGCATGCAATTAGGAAACTACCGCCTCCTATCCAATCAAAACTCGTCACATCACTATTTTCATGTACAATTGGAAGGACTACCACCAATTGACGAATCAAAGGACGACAACTCATCAAATTGGAATCAATTGGAGGACTACCACCAATTGATAATGGGAGAGTGCCACGTCAGCAATTGAGTTCAATTTGAGGGAATGGCATTCACACATTTACTATATATGTTAATGAATACTACACGTGTAGTATTTCTCTCAATACTAGATTGCAGATGGATCCCATATTCTATACTCAAACTTGCATCGCTATCACCTTTCGGGTCCCATTTTCAGCCCAAGTGAAGTCGGGTGCCAATTAGAACCCGTGTGGGTTGACTAAGATTTGGAATTACCCGAAAATGGGTAAAACCGTTTTCTATTTCAATTTTCAAATGAACAAACGAAAAGGGAGGGATTATTTCAGTTGGAAAAAAAAAAAAAAAACACTTTTTAGCCTTTTACCTATCTCAGTACCTCTACTTCCCAGTCTCCATTGTGCTCCCGCCGCCCGACGGCGCCGTTGAACTGCTCTTCGCCGGTAAAATGGAGGCAGTGGTAGTGGATGCCGGCTCTAAGCTCCTCAAAGCCGGCTTTGCAATTCCTGATCAGGCTCCTTCCATGGTATGCTGATAATTCTTTTCCCACTTTCATTGTCGCCTCTCTCTTTCCATTAATCCGACAAAAATATGATAGAAAGTAACTGGGGGAAAAAACCGTGCGTTTTTTTCTCGGTCTGCATAGTTCTTCAATCTTTAGCTGAAAAGTTCTCATTTTTGGATAAATTTTTATTGTTATGTCGAAATGAGGAGTGAGGATTCCAAAAATTAGGGCTATGTTCATTCCGAGTAACTTAAGTAATTCATGTTTAAGTTGAATTTTTTATGTAGCTTTTTCTAGTGAAGAATCATGTTTGAAGTCTACCGTTCTTGCAAATTGATGCGGCAAGCTATAGGAAACTTGGGGGTTTTAATCCGGTTGTTATTGAACCTCAGTTGCATTCTTGGGTAAGCTTTGTTGGGAAAACATTATGTGCAGATTAGTAAAAATAAGTTGGAAACCGAAATCTCAGGCCTTTAAGACTTTATCTGCAAGTCAGTTCAATTTGAGCTGAAATTTTCTTGTTATGTCAACAATACTGATGTGAACATGTAAAATACAGCTACAAACAGAAGGGGGGAAAATCCTCCTACTTAATTCCAAGTGGAGCAAAATATTTCATGAATTTTGAGCTGGTTATTATCTAGATAACTTCTTCCGACTAAAACGGTATCATGTGTCCAAGGTTGAAACCATTCGCCCACTCTAAAAATGGAAAAAGCCCAGAAAGTCGTTTGAAATATGTTTTGTTTTGTTGTTTGATGATCACAGATGTTATAGGTGTTATCTTTTTGAGGCTTTCTAGTCCTTTGGTTTATTCTTTAGTGTTTGGAAGGATGGTGTTTAACGTGATTTAAATGAATGCTTTAGATAATTCCGACACAAATGAAACGGATGCCTATAGATGCTTCATTAGATGATCCTTCCTTGGTTGAAGATATAACGGTGGATCCAATTGTCCGAGGTTTTGTTAAAGATTGGGATGCCATGGAAGATTTATTGCACCATGTTCTTTATACTGGCCTTGGGTGGGAAATGGGCAACGAAGGCCAAATTTTATTCACAGATCCACTTTGCACTCCCAAGGTCTGATCCTTTCTCCCTCTCTCTCTCTCTCTCTCTATATATATATATATATATATATATATATATATCTTTTTATATAAAAACATATAGATTTTAGCACCTTGACATACATATCTTTAGTGTAATGTGAAAGGAAAAAATGTATCTTTATTTTGAAAAGCTACCAAGAACTTGCTGTATGTGTGTATTAAATTCTAATTCATTCAAACTGGAAATATATGGCATATGTACATTCATACTCATTCTCATTCACATATGACTAGAGACTAGAAGAAAAAAATGATGGAAGTGATTTTTTTCATGGTTTTGGCTTCATATTTGGGTACACCATTGTGTTTCTTAGTCAGTGGTTGATCTTGTGCTGCAGAGTAGTGCTGTCTGATGATTCCCTCGTGAGATTGTTTCATTTCTATAGATTATGTCCAATGCTTTTAGTGATTCAGGATGGGTAGCCTATCATGAAGTATGTTGTAGTCATGATGTCTACTTTTCAACTTCGAACTATTAAAAGCTTTGACATCTATGTTTATGTGAGTAGATAAATGTTTTTAAAAAACAAGGTACTTTCATAAGGCCAGGTCTTTGGTAATTTTACGTGCCATTGCACTGTGGCTATGTTGGGAACTTTTTATGTTTGAACTGTTAAATAATTGTTGTCCATGTCTATGTGATGAGTTAAATGTTCTGAAAGCTAAGAGAGGTGATTTCATAAGGCCCACTGATATGTAAGTTATGTTGCATTATGCTGAGGCTGGGTTAAGAAGTTGCTAAAATTTTCTTAGATACCAAGAACTACTTTGTAGATACTTATGTTTCATGAAGTGTACAAAATCATGTATCATTCATTCCTTATTCAACGTTTAACATGCCTATAACGGTTTGATGGTTTCAGGCTGTTAGGGAGCAGTTGGTGCAATTGATGTTTGAAACATTTAACATCTCTGGCTTTTATGCTTCTGAGCAAGCAGTGTTATCGCTTTATGCAGTAGGGCGCATCTCAGGCTGCACGGTTGATATTGGTCATGGGAAGATTGGTATGTTAATTAACTGCCCTTTAGTATGTAAACCTTGCTGCTTTTGATTTTCTCATAAACTCAAACTAAGTTTAAAAAAAGATAATGCAAAAGTACCTTTAGAGGAAACACTCCCTAAACTCAGAACTGGGATTTTTGCTATTTACATCAACTGAATCTTATTTCATCAAATGGTTGTGAGGCTGAATTACCAATCTAAAGATTCACATGGTTATTACGTACTACTAGGAACATTTCTTGACATATAAGAATAGTCCTTGAGCACCTGTTGCATGCGGATTTAGTTTTCCTCTCAAGTGGAATGCCAATTCTAAGCTGACTCAAAGTCTTAACCCCCTTCATACTTTGAGATCATCTCTTTACCTACCCCTACACAATTGTGTTCTGATGAATCAAATTTCTTGGTATATTTCTTATTCTTTTTTTCATGAACTTTTGAATACAATTTTTGTTCCTTATCTAATGCGTGACTTTGTTTTTAATATATTTATTAGTACATCTGATGCAATACAGAGTGATATGAGGCTTCTGGAGTTTGTCATGATGCCCTTGTAGTGATTGCATCTTTTAGGATCATTTAGTTTTCACATGATTACAGCTTTACCATTTCAGTGCTGCTTATATTAGCATGTGTTGCCTCGATTTGTGTCTGAAGTTTGTGTTTCACAACTAGTGTATTGTTAGTGTCTCTAGTCCATGCTATTCGTGGGTTAGCTGGAGTTTTGCAACGTACAAGTCCATTGGTGGAAAATCATGGTGATTTTATTTGGTTTTAATAGTCATCATGTGATGTCTTTTGGTCCTCAAGCCTTGTCACTTCATATATGGATTTCAATAGCTCTGTTCTGTACAGGATTTTTTGATTGTAGTGTTTAAGTATGTTTTGTTGGTTTGACTGATCTTTTGAAGGGTTGAAGCAATGATATAGAAATTGTGTAGTTACCTAACAAGTTTCAAATCATTCCCTTTTTTGTGAATTTTATAGTGGAGAGGGTTCTCACTTTAGTGATTCATTTTTTGTTAGGGGAATTATTTTGAACGAATTTTCATCTGTGGTGGTGTATAAAGTTGATGTACCAGACAGAGTACATTGTTGTTTGAAAAGCATGTATTAAGATGTATGTAAAGAAAACTACATGACAATAATTTTTAAAGGATTCTATGTGTGTGGCATAAAGGCCTAGGTTGAAACTTGACCATGGCCTGCCTTAAAATAGCTTCTGCAATGTATGCTATAGTTACAAGAGGCACAGAGTATCAATAGAAAACCTTGAATATGGGCCTGATTTAGCCCAGGGTTTCATCTAATAAACTGACAACTCTAAAAATAAGCAGCCAAGTATCAATAGAGAACCTTGAAGATGGGCCTGATTTAGCAGAGATTTTCATCTAATGTAAACTGAAAAAGGCCAAAAATAAGCTGCCAAGTCTTACTTTAAAATGAGAAAACGTAACTGGACTTCATATTCTCTTGCCAAGTAAATTTATTAGAAAACCAAGTAACATTAAAATTCTACGCTACACTGGGAAGAAATTTGTGAAATCTTGAAGCAAAAACATTACTATTACTGTAAGCTGTATCCATAATACTAAGCCATAAGAGATTTTTTTTTCTCCCTGCTGCAGCTTCATCACAACCAAATCTATGTACCTTTCTCATTCAGAGTATGATCATGAGCAATTATATGTGCTCCTAGCTCTTGGAAACTTCTCTATAAGTATTAATTTTGCATGACAAATCCAGTTCTGAGACCAACATTTGTAACCGCCTTTTTATTAAATTAAAATTTTTTTTTTCTAATTTCATGTGTAAAACCTTCTACACTATATCGTCTCACCACCCATTTGTCTTAAAAATTGTAGGACAATTTTAGTAGTGCCATTTTATTCATTTTGCTTTCCATTAAGTGTTGATATACTTTAATTACGATTTCAATGTTGGGAACAATTGTTGTAACTTTGCTGTTAAAATATATATTGTCCTGAACGGATATGGCTTAGCAGTACAAGTCAATAGGATCAAACCCAGAATGTCCGAGGTTCAACTTCTGCTGCTTGGAGTCATGTGGTGGCTGTTGTGGGCTTGGTTAATTCATCCCAGTTGCGTAGAAAAGGGTGGTTGGACAGATAAAATTGGAAGGGCATATTGTTCTGCCAAATTATTAACAAATGGTGATAATTGAAATTAGTCATTTCCTGATATTTGACATCTGAACAGAGGGTGTTTTGGTTACTTCCACCTACAAATAAAAGAGGTAAAGGCTATTTACAGCTTTTAAGAGTAATCTAGTAAGGCAACATACAATGACGCAAAAGGAAATGTAAAACCTGTTCTAGAGCACCTCTGGATTGCTGCCCCCTTTCCTGTATCTCCTCTATCTGCGATAGTGTCTTAGTCCCTGTTTAATAATTCAATTCAACACTTAAACTCAATGTATTCAAATCTTAATTTGTTCAGACGCATTTGATAATAAAAAATTGAACATCTGGATTAATTAAGTGGCACTGAATTTTCTGGGCAAGCTATTCATTTATTACTGAATGTGATATGCATTCAAATGTATTTGATTTAATACTAAACATTTTTAAAACTTAATGGATTCAGGCTTCAGATTTCAGATTTCAGTTTTCAGACTTCAGTTTTGTCAAACGCACCCTTAGTCCAAATTATGTCTCTGTTTGCATAATTACTGCTGAAGTGTATGTCTAGATTGGAAATAAGAGTTTGAAGGAAAGGAAATTTATATAGATATATGGTTTCTCCAACAGTTTAAGAGTGTTGGTGGGTTTTGCATGAAAGGATACTGGGCTTGACGAGTTCCATGAGTGAGGTGGAGGGAGGACTTCTAGATGGCAGGGGAAAGTTATGGGTTCTTCCGGCATGACACCAATCAACAAAAACATAAAAAAAATAAAATCTAAAGCTAGTTCAACAGTGCCTCCTGATTGTCATGTATCAATACAGTCTTGTTTCTCTGTCTCCTCAATCCACTGCACTTCTGTCGTTTAAATTTTCTAGTGTTCTCGATTATAACCACTCACTACCAAGGTGCATTTATTGATTGAAAATAAAAGTTTGGACAAAATGGTACTGGAGATTATATGGGTCTTTTGATCTGTTGCTATGGGCTCTGTTGATTTTATGTTTTCTCAAATGATTGTAAGGGTGTTGGTGGATTTAGAGCAAGGGATATTAGGCTTGACAAGTACTGAAATGAGGTGGATAGGAGGGTGTGAAGATGGCTGGAGAGAGCTGGGGGTGATTTGGGATTTGGGTGTTCAGTTATCATGGTCTATCAATTTAGGCCCATTTCTCTGTCTCCTCGAGCCACTATAATTTTGTGGCTTAAATGTTCAAGTGGCTGCATCGTAACCACTACCAAAGTGCATTTCTAGATTGGAAATAAGATTGCAGACAAAAGGATACTGGAAATTCTGTATAGTTTTTGGTCTTCTACAGTCAATATTTGCTTGCTTTTTGTTGTCATGGGCTCCGTTCATTTAATGGTTTCTTAGACAGTTCTAATGGTGTTGTTGAATTCATAGAAAGGGTTATTGGACTTGGTCAGTTCTGAAAGGAGAAAAGGGGGGGGGGGGGTTGGGTTTGGTTGTGAAGATGGCATGAGAGAATTTTGGGTGGCTTTGGGATGTAGGAAATTTTTTATTGATGGAGGCTCTTGCTTTCAGCTTCAGTGTAGCTGTAGAATGTTTCTTCAACTATATGGACTTTTTACTCATCTTTCAAATGACAAATTCATTTGCTTCATTAGATTATGATGATTTCCTTCTCAACTATACTTGATCAGAACAATGTCGTACCATTATATTTTCTATTCAAATTAATTGTATAGCCTTATTGAGACACTCAAAATAATTGATTACTCTTTTATTTTGTATTGTATCTTGTAACATTTTATAGAAGTAACTTTCATTTTTGGACAATTTTATTTTCCTTGTTTTCCATGTTAAACTTATCTGCTGCAGTGTAGTTATGTCATCTGTTAAGTAATACATTAAATTTGCAGATATCGCACCAGTTATTGAAGGTGCCGTTCAGCACATAGCTTCAAGAAGATTTGAATTAGGGGGCTTGGATTTAACAAAGCTGCTAGTACAGGAACTTGCCAAATCTAATCCACAGGTGAAGCTCAGTTTGTCTGATGCTGAGAAAATAAAGGAGCAATATGCATGTTGTGCTGAGGATGATGTTAATTATGAGAAGATCCAGGTGTCATGCCCTGTGGAGCAGCATACTTTGCCCGATGGACAGGTTTAGACTATTACAGTTTAATTGGTAATGCAGCAAAATTGAAAGTTCAGACTATAACAGTTTAAATGGTAATGCAGCAAAATTGAAAGTTCTAGCACAATTATTCCGATGGTTTTATGTGCAGCAGAATTCACCCATCTAGTAGTGGTTATTAACCATCTGCACTTTATTAACCAATATCAAACAAGCTGATAAGTTCTTATTCTGATGTAAAATTTAAGAATCAATCTTCCAAGTTGGAAATTCAGCATTCATAATAGCTATAAATTATTCATTAATAACTGATATTTGGACAAAACTTTGCCTCCACTTGTGCCTAAGAATGCAACTTTATTCATGTGACCTATTTGCCATTCCTGAGGCCATAAAGCGAGGTGAGTGCTTATGCGAGTGAAAGCTGAGGATGGTTGAGATATGAAGAAGCTAGTTTTAAGCAGTTGTTTTAATTTTAGAACCTGAACTGAATCTCTGAGGCCAGGACTGTCCTAGAGTTAATCTGGAGAGTTGGTAGAGAATCATAAGTGCTAGTAGAAAATAAGTACTAGATGTCTTTGCCAGTACTGGAATAAGTGTACTATGGGGTTCTTACCTCATGTTATGCTGAGGCCCACCATGCGCTCATGGGACCCCCCTGGAGTTAGGTTATACATGGACAGAATGGATATGCTTCTTCAGTTTTTACTCAAAGAAATTAAAGGGAAATGAGAATATAGCTCCCTTTTGTGGCGCATGTGCTGATTGGGTGACTGTCTTCCATCGCCAGCTGTGAATTTTGTTTCATTGGCATCAAGTTGCCAATATTCACCAAAATCAAGCCTGTTGAACCTGGGTTTTGGTGGTTGATCAGTTAATCTGAATGCAGTAAAGCTACTGGTTGATCTACAAAGGTACTAGGGGAGCTACGCATGATATGTTTTAGAATAGTTTACTCAAATAGGAGAATATGATTTTGTGGATATCTGGGAGGATTGAATGCTGTGTGTTTTTGATGCCACGGATAGGATGTAAATTTTGTTGCTCATGGGTCCTTAGCTGCTCGTGTGCACTTTCTTATCTAACTTGAGTGGTTTCTGATGCTTGCATAGGCTTCTTGGTTGACTTTTTCTTCCTGGAATTTGAGTTCCTAGTGTGGATAACGAGCAATAATGAGCAAAATTTCATAAAAGAACAGTTCAATTTGAAAGACTTAAAAACCAAAACCTAGTATTGATATCAGAATTCAATATGTAACATATGAAATTAATTGAAAATGAAAATATGAAAGAAATTATTCACTTCTTTTGGTCCACTCGAATCAAAATTTGAACTAACCACTTGGCAGGAGTTACCGGGTTGGGGTGGTCGTGGTGAGAGGTACACAAAGGTGGAGGTTAGAGTTCTTTTGTGGGGAGCATGTTTCAACTGATGGGTGGGGGTGCAGAGTGTGGCTGACTAGGGTGATTTGAGGTTAATTACAAGAAACCAAAGTTTGGGGGCTTATTTATGCATCAGGCTGCAATCATCAAAAGAGAATAGGGATCTTGTCCGGAATAAGTCGTAAATAGTTGTTTCCACAACAGAAGTTGGGGAAGATAGATGGAGTCAGTCTCCACCATTTAATTGCACTTGATCTGTGTGTTGCCACTTTGTCCATTTCCACACCACTATTTGGCCAAATATGTGCAAGCCTGCTGTGCAAAGGCTCTTGTGTGACTCTTTGCACTAAAATCTTGCTGATATTATATGCATATCTATGATTAAAAACTCATTTTATTTGTATATATATACTTATTAGGCATGTTCTCATGAACTTTTTCAAATGGATACTTAAGCTGTTTCTGATAGCAGAGGTTGTAATTCAGTCACGTTTAGGGGTATAACCTGACAACTTCTTTGTAAACATCAAAACATTTGGGTTATTCTTATTATTGCTCGCTTGTCCCTTTGTTTCAGGTGATTATGATCGGAAAAGAAAGATACACCATTGGAGAGGCTTTATTTCAGCCATCAGTTATGGGTTTAGAGGCTCATGGTATTGTAGAGCAGCTTGTTCGTAGTATATCAACTGTTTCCTCTGAAAACCATCGACAACTTCTAGAAAATACTGTGCTTTGTGGTGGCACTGCTTCTATGACTGGTGAGTTCTCTCATCAGTTCATAATTGAATCAGAACAGGCAACCTTATGAAGATTTCCCTTAATTTGATATGTTCGTCATTTCTGGATCATATTCTTGTGATCTGTGTGCTCTTGTGGTTATGTTGAAGTAGGTATCAAATTGTTTCCTGCACTTCTTTAAACTTTTTAGTGTTCTTTTGGCCGTAGAAAGCTGTCTGTTCAGCTTATTTACTTTCTTTCCTGATAATGCCTTATATTGTTTCTTTCAAATGCAACCTTGGAAATTTAATAATACTGTGGACTGCCAATACATTAATTTTGCAGGAAGAATGATGCTACATTTCTATATTGCTCTGTGGCCTCATCTTGTGCTCATCTATGTCTTCTAATTCTTTCTTTACATTTTGCATTTTGTTGGTACCTTTTTGTGTGGTGTTGGGTAGACCATATTTTTTTAGGATTGAAGAAATAAAACTTGCATTATTGCAAATCAAATGGATCACAGAGCAAATGGTCTTTTTTGGTCAGTACGGAGATAAATTGGACATTTTGAAAGAGCAGCTTAAAGATGGGTTAAGCGAAAAAGGATGAAGATATTGTACTACACCAGCCCATTGGTTATTATGAAATGTGGAATTTTAAGTTTTTGGAACTCCACCTCAGCCTTAAAACTATATGCCGTTTCACCGCTAATCCCCACTTTCCAGTATGTATCCTAAATAAGTAATACAAGATAATTTGCTTTTCCTTTTCTATCAAAATAACACATTTAGAGATTGGTTTTGGGTCATTTGATAAGCAGTCGTGAGAAACTAATTTCAAGATGACTACATCATCTAATTAATGTTAAGATGCTGAGTACTTTACACCACCATAACAGGTAAATATAGGGTAGAGATGAGCACCACTTAGATTTTACTGTTTCTTGCTTAGTTTAATGCCATGGGAGATCTATGGTTTGACTGTCAAACAAGTGATGAGAATAGTAGCCATATAAGTTTTGAGGTATAACGTGGAAGTCTTTTGCTTGAGTATTTGCAGCTTGTCTCGTATGTAGTGGATAAGCTTGGTTCATGATTATTGCCACTCACATTTAGAAATCTGAATGGACACTTAAAAAAAGTGCCTTACTTGTTACCTAACATTGTCAGCGGAAATCACTAAGAGATTTGACTCCAAATTTTGGTGCTTGATTTTACAGGCTTTGAGGACAGGTTTCAGAAAGAAGCAAGTCTCTGCTCATCAGCTATTCGTCCTTCTCTGGTGAAGGTGATGTTGTTTCACAGTTATTTCAGCTCCTTTTGCCTTTGCTGCATTTGAAATTTCTTGTATTGGAATTCTGCAATAATATATTCTTTTCCTGCCCTACAGTTCTTTGGTTCTCTGTTCTGTTTGCTAAACTTTTCCCTTATCACTCCATTTCCTAAAATTTTTCCACAAAATGAACTTGAGAAATTTCATTTTTCTTTTTGAAAAATAATCTGTTCCTTATGTTTGCTAAAGAAGGTATTGGTTTGACCATTTCATGAGCCTACCTTATGGAAGCTTTGTGGAACCAGAAACTTGCGAAGTTGTGGTTGAGTTAGAAAGCTTTGAACTTTTTTGAGAGTTGTGGTTCTGGCAATTAAAACCAGAAATTTCTTCTGATTCTTCAATCATTACAGCCACCAGAATATATGCCAGAGAACTTGATCACATATTCAGCATGGGTAGGGGGAGCCATACTCGCCAAAGTTGTTTTCCCACAGAATCAACATATAACCAAGGCAGATTATGACGAGAATGGGCCTGCAGTTGTTCATCGCAAATGCTTTTGAGGAATGAGTTTCTAAATTTTCAGTTGGTTGTAAATTCCACTTCTATTCCACCTGATGTTTATTTTTGCAAAGTGGTTTCTTGGACAGCAACCACAGTTCACCGGGTACGTGTTGTATTCTACCTGCTGTTTACTGTACATGCAGTAATGGTGACGCTTAGAAGATTCTGACTTCTAGCTACCTGCTCTTTATGTTAACCCTCCTGATAACTCCCAATGGTAAGATTTAAGATTTGTGGCTTTGTCCCACTGGCGGATCAATTATCTGTTATAGCTTAGATGTTAAACAGAGATGATAGTTTAGACAGAGATGATAGGAGGAGAATGAGGGGTTGGGTGTTGGGTCTTTGCTGCTAGATTGGGATGAGTATGCTGGTCCTATGCTTCTGTCCACTTTTTTAAGTTTGGTGATGAGTATTATGGTCAAAAAGTATTTTGGAGTTGAATACCATCTAATTTTTCTTTTCTGACCCACAATTTTTATTCTGTCAACTTATCGAAGGGCTGTTCAAATGATTTCCCTTTTTCTGCCAAGAATAATAAAGCCTCCTTCCATTCGTACAAGGCGTAAAAGGAAATTGGCAAACCTTTATATCTGCAGACTTCTCTTTGTATGTTGTTGCTAAGGTTTTTTTTTTTTTTTTTTAAAAAAGTCAAAACTAGTAAAGTTTTACCTTGCATTTGTGCTCTCAAAATTTTGAAGATTTTCTTTCTACTCTAGTTTTGCACGACTATCCCCCTATTCCCGCTCCACAACCCCTCTTCAACCCCACCTCCCCAAAAAAAAAAAAAAGAAAAGGAAAAGAAGTTCCCATTATCCATTCCGAAGAATTAAAATAGTACTAAAAACAAAGAACTTTATTGACTTCCACGATAATTAAACTAGGATTAGAATATCATGACATAATAATTCAACTTTTTTATATAATAAACTTGGGCCACATATTATAAGTTTATACATATATGTGTTGTGTACGCACACATGTATATATGCATGTGTGTGTGTTTATAAATGGTACACAAAATTATAGATAAATATTTCAATGGTTGTTTTAATCTTTCTAGAATTATAAAGAATTTCAGGTTCAATTATTTCCTATTGCTACGTTCAGGGTTAGATTCTTGGGCTTGGGGTGGTAGGGGTGGGATGTTAAAAAAAGAAAAAAAAAAGAAGGAATTTCCGGTTCAAAAATCCAAGGAGGTTTTAATCTAGTGTTGAGATCCTAAGAATTAGAGATCTTGAGTTCAAACACTTCTATCCTTTCTCCGCTTCTTAAGTCCCATCCGGCTGAAAAAAAAAATTAAAAAAATTCTAATGTTCAAACAATGATACGATTCATATTTTTGTGCACCGGACAACTGTAGTTTTTGGAAAAGCGCATTCAAATAAAATCATTCGTTCTTCTTTTACATGGCAAAAGTTTAAAGATTCTTCTTTTGCTTTTAGATGATAGTTAAATTTTCATTTTGGATGTCTTCATATTTGAAGTAAGCAATACATGCATAAATTTAGGGATGCAATGTAGACGAAGAAAGCAATCAAAAGAAATTTCAAGGGGAACAAATGCATGACAAAGCTCAAGACTTCAGCTTTTGCTATTAGATGACAGTAGGTATAATAGACCACCGAGGTAGGTACTAAATGAGACTTTCTTCCACTTTCTTTCTGTACTACGCCACAGCAGGGGATTCTATGCATCAGCAAGTTTTTCTTTAGGGATTGGCCAGAGTTTGGGGGGCGTTCGCGCAACTTCAACTCAACATGGCTCCGCCCAGCTTAGATGCTTAGAACAATAGTTTGACCTATGTCTTATTCTCAGACGCCACGACCTCACCATATCTTTTATAGTACTTGGTCCCTTATCATTAGAGGTGTCAAAATGGGTGACTTGGGCGGGTTTGTGTTGGGTAAAATAGGTAATGGGTATAAGTGAGTCAACTCATTTATACCCATTTAATTAGATGGGTATAAATGGGTAAGTCAAAAAATGAATTGGGTAACCCAATTACCCATTTATAACTCATTTATTTTAACTTTTTGCAAACTTATTTAAATTCATTTTTGTAAACTAAGTTATCAATTTATACCACTCTTTGTACCCATCATTAGTTTTAAATATTTACTTATAATGTTCAATAAACTTAATTACCAATTTTTTTCATTTATACTCTATATCACAAAATTACCTACTATTTAATAATTGAATAATACGAATATAAAATTTTGAATTAAGTACTATAAAAATTAATATAAAAACTTAATCCAAAAATTTTGAACCCCTAACATTTTTTTCATATATAAATTTAAAATTTCATTTTATAAAGATAAGAAAATAGACTAAAATTTATCATAAATTGGTAATGCTAAAAAATGAGCAAATTAACAAACTAAGAAAAAATAAAATAATAAGATAAAACCAACAAATAATAATAATAATAATAATGTTAACATCATGACAAAATGAAAAACTTGATAAAAAAAAGGTAGGGGAAAAGAAGAGACTTGGGGGGAAGAGAATTTTAAATGGGTTAATTGGGTTTGTTTACCCAATAATACCCATTTAATAAATGGGTATTATTGGGTAATCCATTTATATCCATATACAAAAATTTAAGATACCCATACCCATCTATTCATGGGTGGGTATGGGTAAATCTAGTTAAGTGGGTTGATTTACCACCTCTACTTATCATGAGGGCTCCGTGGCTCAAAGGAATTCCCTTTTTCCCTCTTTTCTTTCTAGCAGCAAATCCGGGGTACACGGAGAGGAGATGTCTGCCCTAAATTTTATTGATAACAAATGAGCTCTTTAAATTTTATTAATAATAAATGATAGCACTGCCCTTATACAGATTTACAAAATGAATACAAGAAATTTTATTCTATTTAACATGTAAAGAGATTTGTTCTACATTTCTACTCCCAATCTAAGTCAACATACTTTACCTAACACGTAAAAGATTTATGGGTCCTTTTGCTTGCTCAAAGCAAGTAATGTTGCCCTTGAAGCTCCTCATTGTGTAAGAATATTCACAAAAGGAATTGAGCTATACAATAGAATGCGTCATCTGAATGTGCCTATGCAAAAGAGTAAACAATTTAAGTTAATTAAGTACAACTAATTTTCTTGAACCTTGAGGGTAGAGGTGTCAAAATAGGTGACTTGGACGGGTTTGGATTGGGTAAAATGGGTAATGGATATAAATGAGTTAACCTATTTATACCCATTTAATTAGATGGGTATAAATGGGTAAGTCAAAAAATGAATTGGGTAACCCAATTACCCATTTATAACCCATTTATTTTAACTTTTTGTAAACTCATTTAAATTCATTTTTGCAAACTAAGTTATCAATTTATACCGCTCTTTATACTCATCATTAGTTTTAAATATTTACTTATAATTCTCAATAAGCCTAATTACCAATTTTTTTCCATTGATACTTTATGTCATAGAATTACATATTATTTAATGATTGAATAATAAGAATATAAAAATTTGAACTAAGTACTATAAAAGTTAATAGAAAAACTTAATCCAAAAATTTTGAACCCCTAATATTTTTTCATATATAAATTTAAAATTTCATTATAGAAAGATAAGAAAAGAGGCTAAAACTTATCATAAATTGGTAATGTTGAAAAATGAGCAAGTTAACAAACTAAGAGAAAATAAAATAATAAGATAAACCAACAAATAATAATAATAATGAAACAAAAGTAGTTAACATCATGACAAAATGAAAAATCTGAAAAAAAAAAAAATTGGTGGGGGAAGAGAATTTTAAATGGGTTAATTGGGTTTGATGAGTTACCCAATAATACCCATTTAATAAATGGGTATTATTGGGTAATCCATTTATACCCATATACAAAAATTTAAGATACCCATACTTGAGGGGTACGAGTAAATTTAGTTAAATGGGTTGATTTGCCACCTATACTTGAGGGTAAGCATAGTTTTAACGCTTTGAATTTAAAAAACATACATACCTTGCTCCTCAACTTGGCAATGTTTGTGCTGTTGACACTAATAAAACATGTAGAAAACTTATATGCCAGAAATGCAGCCATTTATGTGAGAACTTAATTATTGCTGCACCTACAAGATATGGTTAGTTTTTTTTTTTCCCCAAACCAAATTTCTCTTCCATTCTATTAATATGAGGTACTACTCAATTCTCTAATCCTAATTCTTTCTAGTGAAAATAGCAAAAAAAAAAAAAAAAGTTTAGTGACCAAATGATTAAATCTTAAATAATTGAGTAACCTTTTCTACCATTTTCTCTTCTTTCCATATTGTGAGGTATTATACTACTTGAAAATATCATGTGCAAACAATATAGATTTCTTATTATAATTTTTTTGAACACTATTTAACTTCTATTAAATCTTTTAAACATTTGACATATTTGGCTTAATATTGTTTAGATAGAGAAACAAGGCAAGATGCCCTGCATGCATGTTTAAGAGATTTTATATTTTAAAATGCATGGCGGCATGTTATGTCCTATTTTTGAGGCAGATTTGGATGAGATCATTGCCCACCTATGTACGTATTAGGGAATTACTTCATCATATTGGCTTTATCAAATCTTGGACAGCTGACTTATGATGTAAAACGAAAAAAAAATAATAATTCAGCTGGAAAAAAAAGAAGAAAGGAAGAAATTTTCCAGACACAAAGAAAAGGAATTTGGACAAGAAAAGGGGAGATATTCGAAGTAGGAAGTCCCTATGGTTCGTTGACTTGGACGAAGCAAGAACGAAAAAGAAACATAGTCTTAAAGGGATTGGAGTTTAAGCTATTTTTCTTTTTACAAAATTCAGAAAAAATGTGAGAAAATGAGAGAAGGTGACGGCTGAGTCCAAGGAGACTTCGAATTTGGTCTTTATTAGCATTCAAGATCTTCCTCGGCTAGGTAGGAGTAGTGTCGATTTGGTCTTCCTTCGATTAGAAAATTTTCACTATCTTTGTAATAGGTTTATTCATATGTTCTAGTTTATTACCTTATGTTCTTTTTAATTATTCATATACTATTGAAGGTAAAGTATAATTAATGTCCCTCTCCATTTTTGTAATTCTTTTATTATTAATAAAATTTGAGTTGGCATCCCACCCTAATGCGCGGAATTCGCCAAAAAATATGTTTAGATAGAGAAATATGAATATAATAATGAAACATAATCCGAGTTTAAGACGTAAACCATAATAAATAATTATAATACAAGATAGCACTCATCATTTTGAGTTTAGATATTTTCTTATAGGTATAAGCATTGCCTAAGATATGACAATAAATGCAAATAATGAACTTATACAAGACTACAACAGAGAGTTTACAATTTTTAGCTAAAAGATATGCAATTTGCCAGGAAATAGTTGATGTATAGCCACAAAATTTTACATTATCTTCTAACTGTATACACCTATAATATTTGATTTATTGTTTTACTCAAATTTTTGAGTCACTCTTAATCTCATTTTATGAATGTAGTTTGTTTATTTTTTCATAAATTTGACAAAAAATTTTAATTTTAATTTTAATTTTTTTTTGTAAATTCGAAGGGCAAACAAATAAAATGGACTGATAATGAGCTACCTTAAGGAAGTTCTAAAATCAAGCGGCTCTAACAATTCAAAGTCCAAATATTGATGTTACCTTCCAAATTAAAAATGACAAGAAAATAATGGTAAAAAGATACTAGTGATTTACTCAAGTGATGTGAAATGGACTTATTACTTCTCAATAAGGTCTCAAAATTAAGGAAAATTGATCATGTAAAAGAGAAGTACAAATAGATTGAAACCAAGTTGCCAATTAAATGGATGCAACTGAAGAGGACCGGCCATTCAAAGTTGAATCAATAAAGATTTTGGATGATGTGCAAATGTTCAGCTATTTGAACCAAATTAAGAAAATCGTGTCAGTTTATTACTAGTTGTCAAATGCAGTAAATAATAATAATAATAATAAAGCTTGACTGTTTGAATGGCCTAAAAACTAGTTTTTTTTTTTTTTTTTTTGTTGCCTGCCATGGTATCCAGGGCTTTGCTCTGACTAATCCGTTGGTCGATTCAGGTCGCACACCTGGCTGTGATGGGTGAATCTTCCAACAAGGGTAGCTGCGTATGCCAGATTTCGAACCTGAGACCTGCTTCAGCGGAACCAAGCTGCTTACCACTTGGCCCAACCCGGTTGGTTAAAAACTAGTTTTCAATGGCTAGTTTTCTAACAGTTAGATATTTAACTGAATTTTGGAAAAAAAAAATTTCAAACTATGAAGTCACTATTCATCTATTTTGAATAGTAAATTGTGTTGATCATATTGAACATACAAGTATAAAAAAATAGTAAGAGAGGTAGTGTATTTGAATGGTAACATGGTACATTTTAGTGTTAATTTTTTTTTTTTCACATGGATCATTTGTAGATTGAAATTTGTTATACTATAATATGGTTTCTTAAGTGTCAACAAAAATCTAGATTCAATTGAAAAAAAGTATTCATAAGAGTGTGGACGGGCCTATTTATACAAGGTTTATCAATCGTATAAGGGTCGCTATCCTGCCTCTTGAGAGAGACGTTTTGCGAAGAGACACCAAGCATGAAGAAACTTAGGAAGTGAGCATAGTCACTAATTAAGAAAGGTGGTCAAACCACTATAAATTGACACTTTGCACAGTTCTTTTTTTTTTTTTTAATCATATAGTTATCATGGATTATTTAGTTGCTTATTTTGTGAAGTATTCATTTGTGAATTTCTTTAGAATCAATCAACATAGGGTTGCCTTAGAGCCAAGACAACATTTTCCCATATTTTTCTGAATTTCCTTTTTTAGTCACACAAAATACAACTCCAAATCTAATCTTCCATCATTGATCAAATTCCATTTGTCCTAGTAAGCCAACCTAGAGAGGGTTGAATAAGTTGATATGCTTTAAGTAACAGGTTTGGGGATTTTTGGACCTTAGCAAAAATCTAGTAAGATAATGCAATTTAAGAACTCCAACCCAAATTGCTTTCAAAATATATGAGTTATCAAATAAAGTTAGAGTTTGCATAAGGAAAGTAATTGTAGTGCTTAAAATAAATAAGCAATATAAAATTCATTGGTAATAAAAATAAGGGTTAACTGCATTTTGCACCTTCAAACTATTACCTAATTGTAGTGTGCACCTTCAAACTCTTCTTTATACAAGTAGTAGATCTCATAGGATATATGACAGTGAAACTAATATAAGGGCGCATGATATGATGATCAAATTCATTAGATTGGTCCATATAGAGAAATTCTCTTAAATGGCAATGAATTATTCTCTAAGTGAAGGCGGTGTAAGTGATCCTTAGATTTAATATTGTTATAGTATCTTGTCTATAGATTATTATGCTTTGACTCTATTTGATTGCTTCCCATAAATGAGATGCTCAAATCATTAGTGATTAGATATAGTATAGAGCATGGAATGATATTAAATTATCTATAAGAATACACTATCTCTTATGATAGAGGAATTATCTTGTTATTGGCCATTTGTAGAAGTTTAGCTCAAGAAATTTTAGCACTAAGTGGAAAGGTATTAGAAGGGTGTTTCGAAGTAACTCTTTATTAGAGTTATATTTTAAGATTCATACTTGAGTAGACTCGATCTTCAAAGACTCAATGACTCAGATTATACTGCACCTCTCTCCAAGTGGTGTGGCACAATCTGGGCCATTGGGTTTATGAAAATTAGGTCTACCCAAGTTTTGGCCATGTTTTAGTACAAGAAAATATTATTAATCTAATTGGAGTAGGCACATATTTTATCCTCTAAGATTAATATGAAATTAGTATGGTGAGGGATATTAATTATACCAAAAACATTCATTGAAAGCCGAAGTAATCTATTTGATGATGTTCATCACTTGAGAAGTCATGGTGTATTGTTAGATAGCAATCTTAATCTATAAGAATAAGTTGATTGATTAGTTAAATCAATAATAAATTGAAGGAATATTAATTTATCTAATTCAAAACAATCTTAATTGTTATGAGACTTATACTTATTGTCAACGAGTATGAGAATCGAATGAATCACATATATTAAGGGTTTCATTAGCAAGATGAAAAAAATAAGGGCAATGAGAACCCCCCCCCTACCCCACCCCCGTCACCCAATAGTTCTTCTCATCCCATGTCTATTCCCTGGCTGTCCTCAGTCCCTCACCCCATCTCGTCCCTCTCCCTGCCTCATTACCCCTACGGGTATCCTCGTTTTGCCGTACTACTATTTTTATTTTTATATTTGATTATATATATATATATATATATATATATATGTATACACACACACACATACATACATACATATAATACTAATAATGAATTTAATAATCATTCTTTTGAATTTTTAGCAAAAAATTTTACGTGAAATATAGGTTAAAAATTATTTTTATTTTGTGAATCCGTTCTCTAGATTTGATATTACATAAAATCAAAGTCATTTACTATTTTTTTTTAATAAACTACATTTCATAACAAAAGATAAAGTAAACTAATGTAACAAGTTTATCATTAAACCACAAAAAATTAACAAGCAAGATTACATTATTTTATCATAAGAAAATATCACATTATCAATTTCATATTGCATGTATATAATTGTATTATATAATGTATAATATATATAATTGTATGATGCATTAAAAAAATTAAGTAGGAGACGAAGTAGGGGAGCCCACCCTCCGCTTTGTTTAAAAAAAGGGGAGAAAAGCTCTTCCTGTCCCACCTTGCATTTTTCCTCGCCTCGCGGGCTTCAAATAACTTTGAATGATAAGTAATAATTTATATTTTAATTTATGAGACAAATTAAAATTGACGGACCTATGGAATAAATAAGATTAAATCTTTTAAAACGAGAGTTGTATTAGAAGATGAAAACTAAATCTTTTTGGAAAACACTTGCCTTTTTTTTTTTTTTTTTAATAATTAGAGAATTTAATTTGCCTATAAATACTATCATAGATTAAATTAGCAAGAAATAACACCAATTCAAGTTGTGTGAGATTCTAGAGAAAATCTAGAATTTTAATTTGTCTAGATTCTATCAACTTGTGTGGTAAGTTCCTAGTGAAAGCTTGCACTTATCTAGTTTGAGCAATTCTAATCTAAAAGGTATCTTGCTAAGGAGCTCATATGGATCATTATTAAAGGCTAAAAGCATGGATAGTTTCAAGTAAATGCAACGATGCATCACGTAGCAACAAGAAGAAGATCGTTATCTTGTTTGAACGCAATTTTCTTAACTAACTCCTCATCTTGTGGAACCAATCAAAGGAATATCTATTTCTAGGAATCAAAATTTAAATTTTTTTCCTGTGCATGTATGCTTGATTCCTTACACAAAAAACCTTTTGTAAGATCCAAAATATGTAGTGTATTGGCTCTAAATAAATACCCCTAGAATCTTTTGGTATGATTTGGGTGATTTGTAGCTTAAAAAAAAAAAAATAAAGACATGAAATAGACTTCAATAAATTGATCAAGCCAAAGTAATCCATTGTGAATTATTTTGATTGATGAATCCACTTTAAATTAGAGGATATTGTGCTATAAATTTAATTTAAGGCCCCCTAGCATTGGCCTAATTTTTGTAAGTCCAAAAATCTTCTGAATAAGTTTTCCACCTATGCGATTTTCATAATAGAAGAGATATTTTTTCATAAACTTACGCTTGTGCTTGTTTGGTGAGATCGTTGTAAATGACTGAAGTATGCTGTTTACAATAAGTAGAATATTTAGTTAGAACTGCTCCCATATAAGGAATGAGATATTATAATGTAGAAAATTACAACGGTGTATCCTGTTGCTCCATTTTCATGGAAAGTAGTTACAAATCACGCCACAAAAACTGCTTTTTTTTTTATTTTTTTAATAAATAGCTACATAAACACATATTATATTTGACCTGATTGATTGAATAATATATATTTGTCGCTATTACTGTTTTACCGATTTGTCTGTGCCCAATAATTAATTTTCATTGCCCCGCCCCATCGGAATGATTAAATTGGTACCAATACTCATAAAGCCCAATTTGAAGAAGCTCAACCACTGGGCCAACGACTCTGTGGCCACCAGGGAGTAGGCTTGTCAACGGACCAGATTCGAGTCGGAAATCATTATTCTAGACCCGTACACTATATCAGATCCGGATCCGACCCGTTTACCCGACGGGATCTTTACTCTATGTTTTGGATCCGGGTCTACCCGAAAAAAAAAACAAAATTTATAATTCCTAACAAAAATGAGAAAAAAACATATATTTATAAACTAATTTCTAATTAATACAAAAAAAATCAAATAAGAAAAGAAATCAAATTAACCTTACTCAAATATATCACCATAATCAAATTATATTGATTAGGATCCGGGTCCAATTATATTGATTACTCAAATACATCATCCTAATCAAATTATATTAATAAATATATATATATTTTAAATTATTAATCCATTTATATCCGGATTCGGGTCCAATACGAGTCGGAATACTATATTCCGTACCCGACCCTTTTTTTTGGTAAAAACGGATTCGGATCCGGGTCCGGGTAACGGAATTAAATCCCTACTCATACCCGGATAAATTTGACGGATCCGGTTCGGGTCCGGGTCTAGACTCGGACCGTTGACAGCCCTGCCAGGGAGGGATTTAAGTCCCTTCTTGGGCTGTAGGTAAGGGTTCAAACCTTTCCTGCATCAAAAAAAATCTAAGAGTTGTGCCAGAGCACTTCCTTGGTCTAGTTGAATCTGTATACTCACTAGCCCCCTACGACAGCTTCCTTAGGCTTCCCCTCCCCCCTAGATTAGGGTAGAGTAAGTTATACAAATGTATCGTTGCTGACAAAAAAAAAAAAAAAAAAAAGAAGAAGCTCAAAGATATTTCAAAAAAAAAAAAAGAAGAAGCTCATATACGAAATGCCACGAAATAATATTGATTGTTCAAAACTCTGTGGACACGAAGAAGAAACATGCTATCCCCGCTCAGAACAAGATAGATTAATTAACCTAACCTTAATTAAATAAAAGAAATTAAAATTTTATTGTCGACACTTGTACAATAAAAACTGGACTCTCGCTTGTTTTCGACAAAAGAGTCGAGCAGTTGCCTAAAGAACAGTGAGAATCAATTGTAAGAACCAAAGATGCATCAAGTGGACTAGTGGAGCGCGAAAGTGGAACTTTTATCATTTTTTTTAAACCTCAAACTCAATTGTTTTCGTTTTTCAAGAACTCATACGCTAAAATTGACCATTTGGAAAAACTCACACAAGGACTTTAAGTATGGTGAATATGAGTTGTAGGAAGTAGTGATCTCAAAATGATTAATGTGAGTCCCAAATTGAAAATTGTAGTCGTGTTTGAGTGCAAATAAATTGAATCGAGTCGAGATTTGACTTAATTAAGTCGAATCTTAACTTAATTTTATGCAACTCGAACTTGAACTTAAACTCGAACTCGATGACATCTTGATGTAAATTTCGAGCTCGACTCAAATTCGAGTCGAGTTTGAGCTTAAAAAAAATAATAAAATAATTTTATTTTTAAAAAATAAATAAAATAATAAATTTTCTTAACAAATAATAATAAAATATTAAGAATATATATGTAATTGTACTATTAAATATAACATAAAAAAAAAAAAAATATATATATATATATATATAATCGGGACGACTTGCTAGTTAACGAGTAGAGTATTTTTAAACTTGACCCCGAGTTCGAGTTTGACTTGGTTAACTCAAACTCGAGTTGTTTTGGATGACAGCAAAGATGTAACGAGACAAAAAAGAGATAAAAGTTGTAGCAAAGAAGTCAATTTCCCGAAAAACAAAAAGGACTTGCATCAATTTTCAAAAGTCAATTTCCTAAAAATATCGACTTTGACATCAAATTATTAAAAGATAACCCAATTGAATGTGCAGCAATATTCATCGAATTAACCTGGTCTCCATAGCAATTGTACATCTTCTTCCCTGATGCAGATAAACCAAATTTTATTTCTCGGTCAGTTGGGATGTTTCGGAGTGCACCTTTTAGCACCTGTACACAATTATCACAAACAAAATGTACTCCTGTACAATAACCCCAAAGAAGGGAGAAAAATAGAAAAAAAAAAAAAACCAAATCTGCATGAAAAATGACTTCAGAAGAGCTAGCACCACCAATGAGTAAATATTATATATAATAGCCACATTAAACCGTACATCTTTCTTGATGTATCCAAATAATAGGTAGGACCATAAACTCAAACATTCTGGAGCTACAAAGATAGTCAAGAAATCATTAGCACCGCATAAATACATTCCTCCTAGAGCAATTCTCAAATTCAGTGCTCAAAACCATATTTGAGCAGCTGATTCACAACAAAGATTTGACATTATTTTCTTCATTGGAATTTCATAGCACAAATAATGAGTAGGAATAGCACAATTATTGATGCCTCGCAACCTCATTACTTAACCAATACCATGATACAACATTTTAAACCAATACCATAATACAACAAATTTTTTTTTTTTAATTGCTTTCACTTTTCAGAGTTGGAATTACATAGCTACAATAGTCACACAAAGATGTACAAGTATGATTCTTACAATAAATACAGGGTAAGTTTTTATCAAATGCTGAGCTTCGGGCGGAAATCCGAGTCTACAAATGCTTTAGTGAATTCATCAGGACAAGCCATCCGGATGCGTTCAGGTGTCGCTGGATTGTCTAGAGGAAACCAGTCACTACAACCTACTTCTGCTCTTGCTGAAACTATAGCATCTTTTATAGCAAAAAGGACTGCTGAGGCAAGAAAGAATGGAGGTTCCCCCACAGCTTTAGATGAATGGATGGCCTTAGCATTTGGAGCACCCTTATATAGCATACAAGAAAAGAGGTAAGCAAATGAAACAGCATTAAAGAGAGAAATATTTCCCCAAGAAAAACTTTGCGCAAAGATATAATCTCTAGACAGAATTCACCTTGACAAAGAACATAGTTACCTGGAAAATGCACATAATACTGTTTACTTTAGTCTACACTACAGACTGCTTATAAATCAGGGAAATGCAACATTTTAGCTGCTTCACTTTACCAGCTCTTATATTTCCAGGTTCCCAAATTTCCTTTTTAGACTTGCTCCTAGGAAATTAGCTGAACTAAATTCTCTTTCACCAAAATCTAGCAATTTCTGTTTAGAAGCTAAGAATATTGCTTCTGGAACAAGAAGACAGAGAATTGAAAGTTGTATAATAAATATGTTCAAAGTTTTCCATACTTCTGATTAGCATCCGGTGCAGCTATTATTAGAGAAATAGTGCTCACCCATAGCATAGAGCTTCACCTCTCCTTAAGAAAATTGATTTAGTTTGCACAAGAAAATGCATTGCTAATGCTCGATTCTGTTCGGCCAAATTAAGATATATTTTGTTGCAAGCACGAAAGTCAATTAGGTACCAACAGATTGCGTGACAATATGTACCACATTCAACTTGTGAACACTCTTTTTTAAGTAGATTGAAATGTAAAATGGATAACGGAATTTATTGTTTCCACCTTTACCAAAAACAGAATGTAAGAATTAAAATCATCCAAACCAAAACCAAAAAAGCAACCAAAAAGGAAAATAAACCATTTTAGAGCCTATGCACAAGCCAAGAAACAAGTATTGATAAGGTTTACCTAACTTTCTAAGGACCTTATATGCTCTTATTAATGATAAAATATTGCCTTCTATGACCATACCGCTATTCAATGACACATTTTTTAACCATAACCCTGCAAAGACTCTACATAAATTTCAATGTAGGTGTGCATGCTGCTACTACGTAAAAGGATGTTATTCGAATTCCAACTAATTGCTGACATATATCATGATAAAAAATCACATTCATCAACTAAAGTGAGTTCAATAAGTGGTAAATATCAATTACTAAATCAGATTATCATCGAACCGACAATATTAGGAATTTGACATCCATCAAATGCATCTTACAAGCGTACAACAATAGATATCAAAAAGATAGTAGCATGATTACCTTCAAAAGAGAAATGTTGAATTTAAGGGGCACATCATTGACAGAGGGAATTTTGTAATTTCCAGGACCACAAGTGTATAAGAAGCCAGCTGGAATCCACCTGTGTGCAGGATCTCCCCATTTCAACTCTTCCAATGCTGCCCATCCAAGACCTTGTATGAATGCTCCTTCAATCTGCATGCTCATATCCAAAATCAGATATTATTTCTTCATGAACGCAAGGAGAGATAGTTTTAGAGATCTTAAGGGAACTAAGGTCATCAGTTTATTTGTCATATAATATTCAGTTGGATACAGGGAATTATTCAGGGATCTCACATTCACCTCTCTTTCACGGATTTTGTTCTTCTTGTACAATCATTATCACTGCTGTCTCAGATCTATATTACAATATCATTATGCACCAAAACTCTCATGGACAGTTAAAAGTCTCAGGTTCTCAGGTAAAAGCTTAATAGCTAACCCTTCACTGGTGCTAGTCTTATACTAAGCTTCTAAAAAGCAATTAACTACAGAAAATCAACTGTCAACAAATAGATCCCTCTCTGGATGAACATCATAATGAATCAAACACAAGTTTACTTCTCGGATTTCAGTGTGGCCCTGGCAAGAGTATGCTAGGGAAATGTATGTTAAAATGTGGATAAAATCAGAACAATGGGAAAAAGGCAGTTCATAAATGTAACGGCAAGCACTCCAAGGATTGATCACGGGATGCCATCCTCCCTTAGGCCCAAGGAAGAAGGAACTTTACACTATTAACTGGAGATTGCAAATATTTGTGGCCACCTCTCAACCCGAATATAACCATAGGCACATACTCTTCCTATTTGTCAAAATGGCTGACTAGTGAACCTAGCTCATCTAATAAGCACTTTGTGTCAATATGCACCACAAAATTACCAAAACCTTGACCAAATTTCTCAATTGAATATACATCAACTTGAACTGCATCAAGTTGGCCAAAGCATCTGAGGCATCCTGAAAATCATTGAAAATTCCACATAAACACAATAATTTGTTAAAAAGATAATTCCTGTAGAAGTATTTGGGAGAACACTAGTTGATTTAAAGTGGCTGACTGCTCCCCTATCAATTAGTTAGATTTACAATTACAGCGATTCTTATATTCTAGTAGCAATGCACTCTAAGTTGAAGGCTGTGCATCATAAGCTCCTTTATTTTGCCCACTAGCTACAGCACCCAAACTGCAATGGCCATGATGCGGAACCCCCCATATTCGCATCTGCTACTTAACCCATTGATGGATATATAAATGCGTTCCTGATTTCCATAATTGACGTAGGAGTTATATTTTACTCTCAACCCCAACAGCAAATATATATCCAAATTGGTCGACACACTATACATGGGTTGTACTGCTTGAGCAATTTCTCTCAAACAAAATCAAAGCCATATCCACAGGCTATTCTTCGTCATTGACAATTCTTGTCTTCTCTTCCATCTAACATACTTCCAAGTCATGAACTCCAATTAAAGATTAACATACAATATTCAAGAAGTTAACAATGAAACAGGAAGACGAATATATTTGTTTTGTCAACAAGAGAAAAATATCTACAAACAGCCAAGCCTTGAACAAGAGATAATTGCTATTTTGTCACATATTGGACAATGGACATTCAGCTTGAGACAATGAAATGTTGAGGCAGTACTGTGAATATTTTAATGACCAAGCATGTCAAAAGTGTGAATGGCATATAAAAGGCAATGCCAAAAAAGACAACAGCAGACGGAATTTTTCTCTTTTGTATAGAACTGATTCCTCCTAAAATTGGTCTAATCTCTGTCAAAATATGATGATGCATCAATTATGAATGAGCTAAAAGTCACATTATAGTGGAACAGCCAATAAAATTTACTAGAAAAGCTGCATATAACATAAGCAACAGCATGAAGCTCATTCAAACCAAAAGCACAGAAAGCAGGTAGAATTCATTAAACCAAAGTCCAATTGACTTGGGGCCTGATCTCAACTGATTCAGATTTTTGTGAAAGCTGATTTTTAGAAGCCAAAATCAGAAACCAAAAAGCAGTTATCTTTTAGCTTCTGCTTGTCCTTTGTCAGATTATAGAAAGCCAAAATCTTTAAAAAACATGTTAAGAACATTACATTATTGATTTTGTAAAATCAGAAGCCAAAAGCAGGTCCAAAAAATCAGTTGAGAACAGGCCCTCATGAGTGAAATATATGAATTTAAATTTCTATTACAGTTCAAAAACATATTCCATGCACTATAGGAAGAAACATTTAAGCAACAGGTAGTTGCTTTAGACTTCCATTCGAGGTTTGGAAAAATGTGGTTTAGATAGACTGCAAGACATAAAGCTCAAAGAAGCAAAGTCTAAACCATCTTTTTTTTTTTTGGCCATGAACCTTGGCAGAATGGCAATGTTTGCAGCTTAAAATTATCATAGGTTGAAAGCTTTGAATTGATGTTTATTTAATCCCCATAGTTAGATTTTGAGATGTTAAAGGTGTTTGTTTTTATTTGTTTATTTATTTTTTTGTATTCAGATCCAGACAATTATTCAACTTTCATGAATTAACTGTTTCCACTTTAAGCGATTCTGGTGAGCCTATCTACAATATCTCTTTACAAACACCACCAAAAGAATAAGAATTAGTACACATACTGAGACACATCAGTGTGGATTTGACACAAAAACATTGGTACCAAGAACAGAAGCTATGACATACCACCATCTGATCACGATTACTCTCTGCAGTTAAAAGTGCACAAAAATCTAGCATTGGATGCAATAAAATATAATAGAGGGGTTGATGAGGGAATAACCTGCCCAACATCAATTGCAGGATTGAGGGAAAACCCCAAATCCAAGGTAACGTCTGCTTTTGTAGTGTGGAAATCTCCTGTCAACGTGTCAATTTCAACTTCAGCAAAAGCAGCTCCATAGGTGAAGTACCTGAATGGAATCCCTTGACCAGTTTTCCAATCAAAGCCAATATCAGGTGTAATAAAAAACCCATGGGCAGACAAGTCAATTCTCTCCATGTAGCAGGCATTTGCAAGCTGATAAAAATTCAGCCCACATAAAGTCAGTCACATATAATATTAGCTGCTCAGTGAAACAAAAACAGTGTTAAAATTCTCATTTTCCCCTTTTTATCCAGCTCCAAAAAGCAGGCAGAAAAGCTAAAGTCACAACCCGAGGAGAAAACCCAAAATCCTCTTAAAGATGGAACTAAAATTACAACTCAAAAAACTTTCTTATTCGAATTCACATGCTGCAATCCAATATGAACATGAAATATATTGCAGCATATTGAAGCAAACTTATATTGGGAAACTATCTCAAAAAGTAAAACAGTGCAGAAAATCCAGACCGAAGCACATTATGGCCTTAGATATGCGCAATACTAATAATATCAGAAAAAAAAACAAAGATCTCTCCAGGTTGTATGTATAAGTGGTAAAATAAAGAGCAGACATAAAACAACTTTTCCTCTGCTATAAACTGCTGAAAATTTTTTTCACAGAATAATGATACTCTATCAGTTCACAGTGCGCCTAGCACTGAAAACTTAAAAAACTGAGAATTAGGACACTCATAACCTTCTTCCTCTGTTGCCCCAGTGCTATTCCACCCCCTTCCTGTTCTGACAATATAACCATTCGCCTAAACCCACTCAGCCTAATGCTGGCAATCCTACTTCTTCTCTCTGCCCCTGCGGCCCTCCCCCAAATTTCTCTGGAGACCTTACTTTCAACTGCAGTCTGCATTGCCTTCTAATTTCTTCACCCACCCCCATTCAGCAATTGTTTCTCGGATCTACTACCCTCCCCTCCTGCTTCTGTCTTTCTTTTCTTTTACTGCTCCTCACCGGTGTGGTACTGATGCTTTGGAATGTTGATAATTGTTGGTTTGGTGGCCATGGTGGTGGGTTGTTGGTGGTGGTGGTCGTTGATGCGATGGCTGTCATCGAAGGTGACAAAGAAGACCAAATAGGGGTGGAAGAGGAAATAGAAAATAAGAAAGGAACACTTTTTTTCTTTGAGCCTCTTATATAGGATAACAACCCTTTTTTTCATATATGCCTTTGATGCTTAGATTTTCTGTGCACATCAGGTTCGTATAGATGACCAAAGGCCTGCAAACAGGAGCTGTTAATGAATATGGACCTTCCAGCAACTGCACATGAGCTCTTTTTTTATGAGGCAAAGTATAAGGAAAATCACTACACATCGAACTTCTTCTGTTTTCCCCTCTGTACATAAGCAGAGAAGTATATCGCATCTGTTAAGAGAATATAAGTATTCTTGTAGATAATAAATTAGTAAGGGTATTCTTGTAAATAGTTTGTTAGATTTGTACTCCTATAAATACTAGTTGATCACTCATAATACGGTGACTAGATGTTTTTCTCTCAAAATACCTGTTAACATGGTATCAGAGCAAAAATCCTAGGGTTAGGGTTAAACATCTAGTCAAAAGTACTGTTCAGCGCACTGTTCATCCCGACACTGTTCACGCGTACTGTTCACGGCGCAGTACTGTTCACGCGTTACTGTTCACGGCGCAGCACTGTTTACGGCTTACTGTTCACACGTCACTGTCATCTCGAGTTTTGACCCTGTCTTTGATTTGACGTGCTATTCGTCATGGTTGAAAGGTTTGTTAATGCGATTACCACTGATCAAATTGAATCGAGTTTTTCAGTACATGGGTCCCAGAAGACTGTTACTATATCTGAGGAAGATTATGTTAAATTCCTACAGTACCAGGTTACAAATCACGCATCTCTTCCCTTTGCTTCTTTAGCACAAAAAGGTAATGACTCATGGATTATTGATTCCGGGGCTACTGATCATATGTCAGGTACCTCTAAAATTTTTTCTAATTTTCAAGAGTTTACTCCCTTTCCTCATGTTATTTTAGCTGATGGATCTACCACTAAAGTTAAAGGACTAGGCACTATAGAAATTAATCCATCACTTCCGCTGTCTTCTGTTCTTTACGTACCCAATTTGCCCTTTAATCTAATGTCTGTTAGTAAGCTCACTAAATTTTTACAGTGTACAGTTACATTTTCTCCTGATTCTGTTGTCATTTAGGATTTGAAGACAAAGAGGACGATTGGTGGAGGGCATGAGCATAATGGTCTTTACTTTCTCAACTTCAATGGTCCGATAGCATGTCCTGCTACTGTTTCTTCTCTTGAAATTCACTGTCGTTTAGGTCATCCGTCTTTACAAAATTTGAAAAAGTTGGTTCCTACTTTGAGTCAATTATCTTCGTTAGAATGTGAGTCTTGTCAGTTAGGAAAGCATCATCGTGTTTCTTTTGCTCCTAGAGTCAATAAACGGGTTTCTAAACCCTTTTTGTTAGTTCATTCTGATGTTTGGGATCCTAGTCAAGTCACTTCAAAGTTAGGTTTTAAATATTTTGTAGTCTTTATTGATGATTTTTCCAGAGTTACATGGCTTTATTTAATGAAAAATCGTTCAGAATTATATTCCATTTTTTGTGCATTTTTTACAGAAATAAAGAATCAATTTGGTGTGCCTGTACGTATACTTCGCAATGATAATGCGAAAGAATATTTTTTCACTCCTTTTAATATCTTTATGACTAAGTCTGGTATTATTCATCAGTCCTCTTGTCCTCACACTCCACAACAGAATGGAGTTGCTGAAAGAAAAATTGGACATTTAATCGAAATTGCTTGAACACTGTTGTTGCACATGAATGTGCCCAAACAATTTTGGAGTGATGCAGTTCTAACTGCATGTTATTTAATTAATCGCATGCCATCTAATATTCTTGGAGATCAATTACCTCACTCTATTCTTTTTCCTCATGAACCTGTGTTTAAATTGCCTCCTCGTATTTTTAGATGTGTGTGTTTTGTTCACCAGCTTGCTCCCGGGGTAGATAAATTAGATTCTCGTGCTATTAAGTGTATTTTCTTAGGATACGCACGAGCGCAAAAAGGGTATAGATGTTATAGTCCAGTTTTAAATCGATTTTTTACTTGTGCTGATGTTACTTTCTTTGAATCCACTCCATATTTTATCAAACAAAGTATGTCTTGTGAGTTAGACCAATGTCCCTCTTTTTCCTCTCCTGTTTTACCAGTCCCTTCCCTTTTATTACCTGAGTTATCTAGTCCACCAGATTCCATAGCTCGATTATCTCGTCCTCATTTTCAAGTTTACTCTCGTCGTTCCATGGTTGAGAAAGTTCCTGATATGCCACGCACTTCACCAATTAACTCTCAATCTTCAAATCCAGTTAGGACGCCCTCCTCTGAGTTAGATCTTCCTATTGCTTTACGCAAAGGTAAGAGACATTGTACTTCCCATCCTATTTCTAATTTTGTTTCTTATTCTCGTCTCTCTATGTCATATTCTTCTTTTGTTGCTTCCCTTGATTCTATCTCCATTCCTAAGTCTATTACCTATACTCTTAATCACCCTGGTTGGAGATTAGCTATGCAAGAAGAGATGTCTGCTTTGGAACAAAATGGTACTTGGGATCTTGTCCCTCGTCCTTCAGGTAAGCCTGTTGTTGGTTGTAAATGGGTGTACACTATAAAAGTGCAGCCTAATGGTTCTATTGATAGATTGAAGGCTCGTCTGGTAGCTAGAGGATTTACTCAGGTGTATGGAGTAGACTACTTAGAAACATTTTCTCCTGTTGCAAAGATTACCTCTGTTCGTCTTCTTATCTCTTTGGCAGCAACTTATAATTGGCCATTGCATCAGTTGGATGTGAAAAATGCATTTCTGCATGGAGATTTGGAAGAAGAGGTGTATATGGAACAACCTCCTGGATTTGTTGTTCAGGGGGAGAATCCGAGGTTGGTTTGTCGTTTGAAAAACCCTTATATGGATTGAAACAGTCTCCGAGGGCTTGGTTTGGCCGGTTTAGTAGTGTTGTCATGGAGTTCGGTCTGACAAAATGTGAAGTAGATCACTCTGTATTTTATCGGCATTCTAATGCGGGTAAAATTTTGTTAGTTGTTTATGTGGATGACATTGTGATTACAGGTGATGATGTTGTGGGGATCCAGAAACTTAAATCCAATCTGCAGGCAAACTTTCAGACAAAGGATTTAGGTCATCTACAATATTTTCTGGGTATTGAGGTAGGTTGGTCTAAATATGGGATTTATTTATGTCAAAGAAAATATGTACTCGATATGTTGAGTGAAGTTGGGATATTAGGTTGCCGACCTGTGGATACTCCTATGGATCCCAATGTGAAATTAGCAGGAGATCAAGGTGCATTACTTGATGATCCTAAGCAATATCGAAGACTTATGGGTAAATTAAATTATCTCACTGTAACGAGACCTGACATTTCGTTTGTAGTGAGTGTTGTGAGTCAATTTCTTGATACCCCTCGTACTAGTCATTGGGATGCTGTTATACGGATTCTCAGGTATCTTAAGAATGCTCCTGGAAAAGGGTTGATTTATCAAAATCATGGACACACTGATATTGAAGGATATAGTGATGCAGATTGGACTGGTTCTGCCTCAAATCGAAGATCGACTACAAGATATTGTGTGTTTGTTGGTGGTAATTTAGTGTCGTGGAAGAGTAAGAAGCAAACAGTTGTATCCAGATCAAGTGCAGAATCTGAATACCGCGCTATGCCTCACACTGTGTGTGAGTTGGTTTGGTTGAAGAACATGTTACTGGAACTTGGGTTTGAGCATAAACAGCCTATGAATTTAGTGTGCGATAATCAGGCGCCTGTTCATATTGCGTCTAATCCAGTGTTTCATGAAAGGACAAAACATATTGAAGTTGATTGTCATTTCATTCGAGAGAAATTGCTTGACGGGGTCATCAAGACATCTCATGTACCGTCTGTAGATCAATTGGCTGATGTGTTTACCAAGAGTTTAGGGGGCTCTAGGGTGAAATACATTTGTAACAAGTTAGGTGCTTATGATATATATGCTCCAACTTGAGGGGAAGTGTTAAGAGAATATAAGTATTCTTGTAGATAATAAATTAGTAAGGGTATTCTTGTAAATAGTTTGTTAGGTTTGTACTCCTATAAATACTAGTTGGTCACTCATAATACGGGAACTAGATGCTTTTCTCCCAAAATACCTGTTAACAGCATCAAAATATAAAACGGCATATTGTATTCTGGGCATTCGTCTCTTAATGGGGAAACTTCAACAAGATTTATCATTTGAGTCTCCTAACATTGGAGAGCCAGAGAGAATAAGATGAGCACCAGCAATTTTTGATTGACAGACAGAAATTTAACGAGGCACTAGCAAATTAAAATTTCTGGAAGGGTATCTAAGTCTCACCACAACCACTCTTTTTGTACCACTAGGGGTGCTTATGGACCTGAATCAGTTAGTGTGGAACATTTTCTTTTCCCAGGAGTTCTGCTTTATTTTGAAGATTCAGACTAATAACTGCTCTTACACTATTTGGGTTGCTTGTCATCCAAAAATTGTATATGAAACTGTTATGAAAGTCTATTTGGCATAAAATTTCTTTTCCACCAGTAATGATATATGAAAGTCTTTGAAACTGTTTAGACATGAGTTTGTTTGGATAGGAGTTTATTTGAATGATTTATTTGAGATAATTACTGTAGCACTTTTTATGATGTGATGTATGTGAGATAAATAGGTGATTGAAATTTGTGAAGCAAATTATTTTTTTTCAAATCATCTGAATCCAAACACACTTAATGTTCCGCCAGTAATGGTATATGAAAGGCTTTGAAACTGTTTAGATATGATCTTATTTGCCAAAATATTTTTTGCTTGCATCATAAACACGTTTTTCAAACACCTTTTTATCTTCCCAACCATCTTTTTATCTCACATACATCACATTACAAGAAGTGCTAGAGTGCTATTTCAAATAATTTTTCCAAACAATTTCCTATCCAAACATGCTCTTTATCTTTTTGTTATAAAGAATATTATGACCCACCGAACAGAGATCAGCAAGCAGAATAAGCCAAATACAATGAAAGCAGAGTGCACAAATAAAAATGTTTCATAGTGTAGCAAGTACCTCAGCAAAAGAGCTATAGTTACGTGTTGATGCAATGGGCTTCATCCTAACATTTATTTGTTCACAAGCATCCAGAACTGCAGCACCATACATATCAGAACTTGCAGAAGCTGCTGTTGGAGTTGCATTTGGAACCTAGTAATATATAGCCATCAATGAAATCAGCAATCAGATTCAACAATACATGCACATGCCAAAGTGAAACAAAAGAAACTGGATAAGTTCAATCAGTCTAAAGAACTGATGATACAAAATTATAATTCAACCCAATGAACATGACTTCCTATTGGCTTTGATGTCAATCAATTTTGAGCCTTAAGACTAATATATAACATGTCTACAGCAGCTGCAAATGGAGATGAAAATGGATATCTGCTGGCAATTCATAAGTTCAATCTCCAGTTTTGTTTTCATTGTAACCTAAGTTCTTCAAGGCCCAAGTCCAAGAGTTTTGTCTTTTGGGGCCCAGGCTCATAGTTTAGTTGCTCGATCAATCTTAATACTTCCAGCTTTTCTTTTGCAAGACCAGTCTTCTAGCCAAATGCTTAGGAGTAAAGCACTTTTATTTAAACGGCAAACTGAAGTACACAGGAAATTACTTCATTGTGATGTAAAATCAACTAGTAGCTGCATACAATATACACCACCTCTACAACAGGAGATAAAAATCAGTGAAGAAGGAACTTTTGGCAGAAATGAAACATTGGTTTCCATATTTTGTATGATACCAGTCTCTTATGAGGGACTCATTACGTTTACCAAAAGTCATTCCCAAGGTTACCTAGATTCTGAGCTGTTCCAGAACGAGGAATAATTGGGTATCATAGAATTCTACGCAATCTAAATGCAGAAGGCTGGGCGTAAGGTTCTTTGGGTACTTAGAAGTGACAAAGTTCAATACTCATGAAATGGTTCTCTAGATCATATCAGAAAAATCACTTTTGATGCAATTTTCTAGATAAACTATTCAAAAAATCAACATTTAGATAAATAATTATGTGAAATTGTCTGATAAGGCACTAAAAAAAAAAAGCATGTATTCTAGGAGCATAACTTGACTCCAACTTTCGAACTCCAAAAGTGGAATTCCAAGTCGTCAATAATACTTATTAGAATTGCACTTATCAAATTCAAAGTTCATCAGGACTCAAGCAATTAATGGTAACACAGTAGTAAAACCTAGATGTGATTCCTACATTTCTTTTATTCCGTTTCTATTTATTTTTAAGTCGGATTTGGTCTTCAAACTCATTAAGAAAAACTGCATCATTTTTTATATCATGGCTATCATAAAAGCAGATAAAACAAAACTTAAACAAATAGATTTGGACTTGTCTCAACTTTTGAGACAACATAATGTTTTGGAGCAAGGAAACATATTAGTTATTGATTATGTGCTTAAGTTTCTTGAGCTGTTTGTTCAACATTCAGTTGTTGCAAGTCCTCAAAAAACAATTAATACATAAAAAGCTGGTCTGTAGCATGAAATTATGAAGCAGTTGCAGGAAAAGAAGCTTTTATCAACTAAAGGATGCTTTTTGAGCAAAGCTGTCAAGGTAAATCAGTACTTGAGTCATGGAACGTTGGAAATGAAGAAATTCAAGTAAAAAAAAAGAGCACTTAATGGACTTCATACTGAATAACCCAATCCAACTACAGCTATTTTAAGGTTATCCACACAAATAAAAACATTAGTTATGCCAGAATGAGATGTATGGATGTCCTTGGCCACAGCCCAGGGAAGCTGATGTTACATTAAGAACAACAAAGCCATCATGTTATACTAGGACAACCAAGCCATCTTACGAGGCTGAAGAAATCCAAACCTTAAATTCATCCTTGCCAGAGCAGGAAGAAATCAACCATGCTTTTAAAGATGGATCAGAGAAGCATGATAAACTTTTGATGCTTCAAGAATCCTCATCATTCATTTAACAAGAGCTGGAAAAACAGGATCTGATACTAATACTGCCACTAGAGTCAGAAAATCAGGTATATCTGTTGCTGATGTTGAATCTAAAGCTCCAACAAGGGTAATCCAGTTCTCAGCAATTTCTAATGAGATAGTTGAAGTTTGTGAAGCTTCAGCAAAACTGTTCTTCAGCAATTTACACAGAATATTATCATATAATCTCAAGACACTGCTCTTCATGAAAACTCAGTGAAGATTATACTTGAATGAAAGATCTTCTGATGAAAGTAGAGGTTGAAAAAGCAACTTTTGAAGGCAATACAGTAAGGGAAAACCTAAAAGATGCCATTGCAAAATCAAGCAATATTAATTTGGTGTTGTTCATTGACTTTTGGAATGAGATCTAAAGAAGTCCCTATTATTTGTTCCAACTACTCACTTTTTCATTGAAGTCTTGGGAAAAGATTGAGAAGCCAGATTTCAATGACCCTATCTTGGTGATAGAAGCACAGACCACTCATATCCAAGATGTCCATAATCAGATGCAACAGACAGGTAAAGATCATTAATTGTGATACTCCCGCACTATAGATGTTGACTTCAAGTATTCACCAAACAGGGGAGAACAATGCAGAATTAGGAAACCATGTTGGAATTTTCATTGGATGTAAGCTTTTTAGTACTCAGACCATAAGCACTACTAAGGCCCAAAGCCAAGAGTTCTATCATTTTTGGGGACCACAAACATAGTTTATTTGTTCAATTTTGCTACTTAAGCTTTGTTTTGTCAGTAGCTCCATATAAGACATGTTTTTGAAGTTTACTGACTGAACAAATTGGAGGCAGAAGTAGTGTTGCTTCAATCTTGATTGCCAGACTTGAAGTTAACAACCAAATAAAGACCACTGTCAATTCAAATTAGTCAAACACCTTGGTAAGAACTGGAGGCAACAGTAAATCAATATGGCAACAGTTCTTTAAAAGCATATGAGAGTATCCAAATGTAGAAGTAATTAGTATGGCAATACCTTGTCAGTACTCGTCTCTGAGATGAACACTGAACTCAGAGGAATATTAAAGGAAGAAGCTGCAATTTGAGCAACCTTTGTATGCAACCCTTGCCCCATTTCAACGCCCCCATGCGTTACTAAAACAGTTCCGTCAGTATAGACTTGAACAAGGGCACCAGCCTGTAGCCATTTAGGAGAACCTCATATCAAGTACTCATGTAGTATTTTTTCAGAAAGAAAATCATTTTGAAATAAGCTGAACCAAGGCAACTCCAGTTACACGACAGACCCAAAAAAATTGACAACAAAAGATCTCATTTCCAGTTCAAAGTTTCAGAAGAAACAGGAATGATTGTGCTAAAGAAAAAACATCTAAGGTGTCCCAGAATCAAATTCTTTTATATGATTATACAGCCTTCAAGCCCTTCTCAGAATTCTTAGATAAAGGTGCAAGGCAGCTCCATATGAGCCTGTTCTCAACTGATTCTGATTTTTGTAAAAGCTGACATTTGAAAGGACAAAATCAGAATCCAAAATGCAGGTATCTTGTAGCTTCTACTTTTGGCTTTTTTTTAGCTTTACAAAAGCCAAAGGTTGATAGAAAAAGCAACTGAGAACATCACATAACTGATATTGTAAAATCAGAAGCTAAAAGCAGGTTCAAAAAATCAGTTGAGAACAGGCCCTATAAGTCTGGACAATAACGTTCACTTTTAGCAGCAAATAACAAGGAGAAATAAGACTGCTAATAAGGCCACAATTAAATTATCTGGACAGAAGGCTGGTCTGCATGTCCGATTGTAAATACTAAGAAGGCTGCAACCAGATTAAAGTCCAATGCAACACCAACCTGGTTCATAAACTTTGTAGTGAAAGAAATGCCAAACTTCGTAGGAATTAGAGCAATTCCACGTTTCTTCCATCGATTATTACTATTGAACTGATCAACTTCTTTGCGAGCGTTATAAAGATCACAAGATGTCTTCAACTCATTCCAGATACGGTCCAAGGTGAAGTGCTCTATCTTTTGTCCATAATGCAATACTGATCCTTCTCTCTGAAAATTTATTTCCTAAAAGAAGAAAAAATAGACACACGTAAGTTTTGTATGACGTTCAATACGTAGAAAAGTTCATTGATAAATGCCTTTCCATTCCCAATAATGACATCTTCACTCAAAGCTGCAATAATCATTACTAAGCATCTAAATTCGTGAAATCGGAAGGTATACCCTGATTTCTTCTGGGCTTTTCTTCAATTCCATAGCAATTCTCTGAACCCAGTTTTCAGTAATCAGCATGCCTTGTGGGCCACCAAATCCTCTGAAAGCCGTGTTACTAGGAAAATTAGTATAGCAGACCCTTCCATTAATTCTGACATTTGGTATCTCATAGACATTGTCTGAATGGAACATAGCACGCTCAAGTATAGCAAGTGACAGATCAAGTGAATTTCCACCATTATTGTATATTTCAAGATCCAATGCGAGGACCTTCCCATTGTTTGTAAAGCCAACCTACACCATATTATTCCAGGAAAATAAGAAGAAAAAATGAAGTTAACTCAGTCAAAAAAATAAAAAAGAAATAAAAGAAAACTGTAATAAAAAGTTTATCAATTACATCCAAAAGAATTTGGTTTGATATACGTCTCCTTTGAGAAAGAATTACATGAACTCAGGATAGAGTTCCAAAATGAGACAAGAAGGAACTAGGCACCACTTTGGCCTACTTCATTGACACATTCATCATCCACCAAATAATCCACAATGTACCATATAGTCCAACAAAATTTTTTCAGACATTGGAGGAGACCTCATTTCTCTGTAATTTATCACCCATACTTCTTTTGATAAGACTCAATTGATGACGTATTAAGAGTTTTCTACCCAAATTTCGGAAAATTTTATAGTGATCAGTGGTGAAGAAATGGAGAGTAATCAACAGCACCATCTCACTGAACAATCTAGGTCATTTATGAAAGTTTAAACTCAATTATTCACTCCTTGCTCAGTGTTTATATTAGTCATAGTCAAATCTAAAGATACCTTATAAATGTACGGACTCTTCAAATGTTTTGAAATTCCAATTTAATGGATAAGTCCCACTTATCACCACAATAGTGTTCTTATTAGACTTTCTTATTAAGTCAAAAGCTCTACAGTCTCATCTTCTATAAATTTCCAGTAGAACTACATTCCATGATCAAAAGAAGAAAAAGATGCAAACAAGAAAGATTTCTCTGACATCATGGTAATCCTTGGACCCCATATACTGGTGAGTTAATATAAAATCGAAATACAAAAACTTTATGGCATAGAATGAAGCTTGTGGTTGATTCTGAAAGATAATTAGTACCTTATACTTTCCAAGAAAGCTGTGCCGCTGACCAGTAATCATCATGTCAATGTCACGGTCCAAAGTAAGTTTTACTGGCCGATTTAACAAATAGGATGCAATTGCAGCACTAGCAGCAAGGAAAGCTGATCTTGTTTCTTTTCCACCAAACCCACCACCAATTCTCTTTGTCTTGCAAACAACTTTTGACATTGGAAGTCCAAGAACGTGAGACACATACTTCTGGTGCTTTTGTGGAGCCTAAAAATGAAAATTTTATGTCACAACTATCTGCCAGAAAGAGCACTGACAAACAAATTTTATGAAAATACAAAACAAATTTAGAGAGAGAGAGAGTGCTATAGTCATTAAACTTTGCTTTCCATCATTTAAAGGCTTTCTTTACCAATTTCCTCCTGTGTTTTTATACTCCAAAAATTTTCTGCCTAAAAATGGTCACAGAAACAAAAATGAGGTGATTTTATTAGTCCCATTAGAGAATGAACAAGACTTCTCTGATGGTTACTGCAATGGTCGTTCAATTGTACAAGTGTCATCTTTCTCCTACATGCTTTTCATCTCAACTACTTTACCTTCATATATAAAGCAGAGGGAAGCAGAACAGGAATGATATTTGAGTGCACAAGAACATCGGTAAGTCAATTTTCTTTTATATGAGCATCATGCAAGCCAAAACGAGCCAATCACAGTACACTCCCAAACATACATATTCATCACTTTTCAACATCCTCCCCATCACATAACCAAATGAGCTGTTGTAAAGGTGTAGAACTGTCATCTTCCAAAACCACCAGCCAAGAGCAAAACAAAATGCAAGTTGCAACTAACTTTATAATGTATCTGTGGCTTTCCAAAGTGTATCGTAATGGTATGATATAATCACCAAACATTATCATTTGTTAATGAAGTGCACTGCATTGAAGAACCAACTAAATACATTCCAAGTACTTAAATCCCTTGCATATGCAAGAAATTTACAACCTGTTATGTTATGCTTTTATTAGTCCCATTAGAGAACGAACGAGACTTCTCTGATGGTTACTGCAATGGTCGTTCAATTGTACAAGTGTCATCTTTCTCCTACATGCTTTTCATCTCAACTACTTTACCTTCATATATAAAGCAGAGTGAAGCAGAACAGGAATGATATTTGAATGCACAAGAACATCGGTAAGTCAATTTTCTTTTATATGAGCATCATGCAAGCCAAAACGAGCCAATCACAGTACACTCCCAAACATACATATTCATCACTTTCACTTTTCAACATCCTCCCCATCACATAACCAAATGAGCTGCTGTAAAGGTGTAGAACTGCCATCTTCCAAACCACCAGCCAAGAGCAAAACAAAATGCAAGTTGCAACAAACTTTATAACGTATCTGCGGCTTTCCAAAGTGTATCGTAATGGAATGATATAATCACCAAACATTGTCATTTGTTAATGAAGTGCACTGCATTGAAGAACCAACTAAATGCATTCCAAGTACTTAAATCCCTTGCATATGCAAGAAATTTACAACCAGTTATGTTATGATACCCCAGAAATACACTGGACAAGTTCATTTCCATTAATAACTAAAGCCTGTGTCCTCAACAATGTCTCCTTTTCTTGTCTACCATGCAGTCGCGTTAGTAAATGCAAACCCCACACCATCTGAAGGACAACTACATTCACTTCAATAATTTACTATTGGAGAAACAAGAGTTAACAATTAAGGGGGAATGGTACATTCTGCTTCTAAAAGTGATAAAAGCAGAAGAACAAGACATTGAAGCAGTAGGCAATTTGCAAGGTAGGGCTGAAATAAGCAGAAAGCAAGGCGGTTGCCCATTTTTAGATCCATCAAAAATAAATAAATCACACAACTGGAGCAGGTGAGAGACACATGACACCATAGATTGTTAACAGAAAGATCACAATCATCATCTTGATTTATCAGAAGCTCCAAGTTCTACCCCACTCTGAAGCAATATCACATTTTCTACTTTGTTTTAACTGACAAGATAATGAATGGAGAAATAGTTTATAAACTGACACTAAAGCAAAGGCTGTAGAGATTAGAGAACACACATCCATGTGCTTCATTCAAGGCATAACAAGCAATGATACCTTTATCTGATTATGATGATGAAATGATAAAACTCAACAAGATCACTGCTTATACTGAGACCAGGAAAAAAATGACTGCAATGTCAGTTCATTAAAAGTGGGAAAGACAAAGAAGAAGAACAGAACAAAATAACAGATCTTTGGACTCGTGAAATCTTGTTATTGCCACGTTCTGCCAACTTTACATCTATGAACTCTAAAAAGACAGAATCATATGTGGCCTTGGAAAAATCTTCTCGATAATTTAGCATCAGTGAGGCATGGGACTCGAAAATCCAGCACAATAATTTCATTAAAGCTGGGAAAGAAGAAGAAGAACGGAATACAAAAAAAAAAAGATTATCTTTGGACTTGTGAAATCTTGTTATTGCCACATTCTGCCAACTTTATATTAATGAACTCTAAAAAGCCAGAATCATATGTGGTCTTGGCAAAATCTTCTCGATACTTTATCGCCAGTATGAGGCATGCGACTCCCAAAACCAGCACAATAATGATAAAGCTAGATAAGAATTTTAATGTTTATGTTACAGGAACAAGGAGACAGAGAGGCTACTTTGATTTCATTCAAGTGAAAAGAAAAGATCTTGGTGAAATCTTGCTATTGGCACATTCTGGTCAGTTTGCATGTATTAACTCTAAAATGCAAAAATTACATGTACTTTCTGCAGGATCGTCTATCTACTTTAGTGCCCGTATAAAGAATGGGATTCTTAAATCCAGCACTAGTATGCTTGTTAAAATTCTGCAAGTGCTTGCATGAAGCCATAGACAGGAGGGAGAGGTGGCAGGGGGGCGAAGAAACCACTTCTTTGTGTCCATTATTGAAAATCTTCCATGCTGTTCTTACACAAATAATTAACACATTCAAACATTGTGTTCCTCTAATTTTGCGGGTTTCCATTTGTTTTTCTCACTCAAAAAAATTCTTCAAAGTGTCTAAAAAAACTATCTGCAGCTATTAATCTTTCCTTTGGATTGGCGCATACAATAAATGTTACTATACACAAACATCTACTGGCATACGAAATTCAGATGCATACGAAGTTAGATGTTAACAGCTAAATTGTTCAAAATGTATTCATGCACCTTTATGCAGGTAGGGCTCTTCATCATTCTCATTCTCATTATAGAAAACCGTCAACAACAAAAGTTACCTAACTAATCCATGTATCATTCTCAACTGTAATGATGTTGTGTGAAAACAACATTAGATATTAAAAGTCACAAAAGAACCCCCAAAGGAACTCCACTAATGAAATATAGATGAAGAAAAAAATCAAAGCATTTGTACCTTGATGCCTTCCTTCCTCAGCTATTGCAGAGGAATTTATAGATACTAACTAGTGTTTAGAATCTATACTCATATAGAACTTGGAAATTAAGGTAAGATCATATAAAGGAGGTGAGAGTTTTGTACTTGGGTGGATGAGACCATATGAACCTCGTTGCCATTATCCACTGTCCATACTAAGCTGCTATTCGGCTCCAAGTAGAAATGTTCCTGACCACCGACCTGGACTTCCCCTTCCATGATTTTATCACACTGATCTGATTGAAAACACAGATCTACATCACCTTTCCTCAAACACTTTTCTGTATTAGGATGGAAACTGTTACAGTGAATGGCATCTTTCATAGATAAAATAGCTGGCAGTTCATCATACTCAATATGAACCCTTCTTGCAGCATTTTTTGCATTTTCATGTGTATCAGCAACAACTACTCCTATTACCTGAAGTGATAAGAACACAATTGAGACACTAGCAAATATACCAAAATTAATTTTGAGACTGGCATCCTTTTGAGTCCATAACTCAATTAACATATTTTTAAAAGGTGCAAATAACAGATGAATGATCACGAGTTTGTAATTTATGATAACAAGTATCTGGAGTTCTTTGCATATTCATAGCAAGACTTCCCAAGCTAGTTATGAGACCTCAATTAATAATCTTCTTCAATTTTTTCATCAGGTTTCTTGAACAAATACATCTGCATATTCTTCACCTGGACAGGTATCTTTGTTAAAAGGTTTTAATAGTTATCACCTGTTCATATTTTTCCAGCTAATAATGGTCTATCTTCACCTTTATTCAGTATTGCTGTGATTGTTCTAGTTATTTACAGCTAGTAAAATTCAGGGATTTGCATTGCTCAGTCTAACCAAGGTACAAAGGCTTGACTCTGCTTTGGGTATGTCTCCAAAAGCACTTAGTGACTTAGGCAAGAAGTGTCAGAGTTTATCGTGCATTAATGAAACTCTAACTGTGCAACAACTTGTAGATTTGTCAGTGACGTGACCATTCAGATATTTTAACAAGAGTCCAACTATTTGGTAAAACACAATTATGTCTCGCTGATTACCAAAACTTTAATCCATCTACAACAGAAAAAAGAAACTTCAAAACATAATATCTACCTGACCAACACAAGTGACAAATTCCGAGGCAAAAAGTTCCTCATCTGCAATGACAGGCCCAATATTATTGTTACCAGGAATATCTTTAGCAAAAAAGATTCCAGCAAACCCAGGTGAAGACTTGGCTCCAGAATCGTCAATAGACAGTATACGTGCATGAGGCTTTTTACTTAGCACCAAAGCAGCATACAAACTGTTGGGAGGCACTGGGGTATCATCAGTATATTCTGCCTCTCCTGAAACCTGTAAACAATTAAAGTATCACCTAAGACCTCAGAATATTCATTTCTTCAAAAATCCCATACTCAAGCATAAGAATCTAACCTAACTACCGCCAAAAATTTCTAATTAGTTCAAAACATCAAAATAGAGCAAATATAAGCAAGTATTGCCAAAAAGGAACTGCAGTGGATTCACATAATTCAAATGACTGAGGCAAAACTTTTAACAGCAAAGAAATGAAACAACCAAACAAATCAAGAAGATTCTTTGTGCTTGCAGATAGAAAACATGACATTATGCATGAAACAATTAAACCAGTGTACACTGGTGTAGCAACCAAAACCCCATGCCCTAAAGGAAGCCTCTGCTTGTGTAGCATATGGCACTTCAGTAAAGACAACAGGTATCAGGGACGGATAGAGCTAGATAAACTATGTGAACCATCCCAACTAAACTTTACATGATCGCATGAGGTAATAAAACTAGCTAGACAATTGCTCTCTTTACAGGGTATGGCACAAAATGTTTAAGTCACAATTTGTCCATTTAGCTGGCTCTTTCTCTAACATGCATGCAGAGGAATAAATACAAAAGAGCTGTTAAAAATCATAGTTACTGTTATCGAGCATTTCCCTTCATATCAAACTTACACAAATTCAAAATTGTGTGGACAGTAATTTTTGTGATTTGTCATCTACAACTTTAACAAGTTCATTACTTCATAGAGGTTCATATGACACCAACAAGCTCATGGCAGTTGAAATCCATGTTAATAGAAAAACATATGTCACAATCTACAAGACAAAAGATTAAATGCCTTTAAAACAAAAGACAGATTAAAGATTAACTAAAATCAGGAGTATGAAAAAGAAAGTTATGCTGTCATATCAAAAGCAGAGTACAGATAGTTATTCCATTCACCAAGTGTTAACACCAGTGATGAACGAAAGCTAAAGAGCAGACAGCAACAACAAAATTAGCTGTTCCATGTGTTCACATGGTCAAATTAGCTGAAACCTGTAAATTTGAAGCATCGAATTATATGCTGAAGTAAAGAAAGCCAAACAACATGAAAACCAACAAATGCTAGCATCTAATCGCAAACCAATAATAAGGCTAACAAATTCTGTCAATGACCTAGTAATATATTATGCAACTTTGTCTTCTCACAAAGATATCGGACTTGACCATAGTTGCTGATACAATATATAGCTCTTGTTTGATGCATGATTCTTTTTTTTTTTTTGGTAAGTGAGAGGTCTTGAACCCAAGACCTCTTCCTTACAACCCCTCCCACCTTACTGCCCACCCCAACCATCCCCCCCTGATGCATGAAATTTGGCAACTGTCTATCAGGCAAGTAGTAAATGCAAGAAATTAACAATTAAAACATCAACCATCCGATTTCTCCTCTACTCTTACTTTTTGCTTTCCTTTTTTTAATTTTTTTTGGTGCAGGTTGAGAAAATTCTTGCCTGAAGTTTCGAGGAAAGATGGACTTCAGGAGACCCTACAGCAGTTCCATGTTTTGTTATGTCAAAGTCCTGACTTCCAGTTACAGATGTTCGATGAAATGGTTGTATGGCTGAGAGATGGGATGATGGAATGCCTGAAGGACAGGATGTTTGTCCATCAATGTGGTGACATACCCACAAGAAAAATTTGAAGAAGAAACTAAGTGTTAAAGATTTTCTGAACTCAACCATTCCGCCAGGAGCATTTTCTTTCAACACAATGTCCTCCTGTAGAACTTCCAAAGCATCCTGCATTAGCTCCTTGCTCCAAGTCTTTCCAATCAGAAATAGTTTTGTTTTATATGCAAAAAGGGGAACAGGAGCTACACCACCATAAACAATTGAAGCATCAGAAATTACCCACTTTGTATCCCTCTGTTCAAAAAGAACCCTCATTCCAGCATTAACAATTGCAATATCATCATCCCTCCGGTGAGCTTGCTTAAATTCCTTGACAAACTCATATTGCTTATTCCAAGGTAAAAACACTGAGTGCAGGATTTCACTACTAGCCATATCCACCTTGCGATAACCTAGGAAAAACTTTTCAGCCAGGCATGTTCTAATGTTCCCTTTGCCATCAATGATGCAGAACTTTGCTCCTGCAGCCATCCAAAGAGGATTCAAGTCTGATATTGGACTGGCAGTACAGATATTTCCACCAATAGATGCAGCATTCCTTATTTGTGTTCCGGCAAACCATTTGATCTGCTCAATGAGAGCTCTACATGATGAAGTCTCATAGAGAGGACGCTTGCCTGAAACAGTTTGCAGTACTTTCATGAGCTCTGAAAGTTTAACAGCAGCACCTATTTCCATACCTTCATCATTGAGACTCAACTGGTTAAGTTCAGGGATGTGTGCAATATATATCAAAGCCCGATATTCCATCCTTTTGAGCCTCATTTCAATACCTACCTCAGTGTTACCTACAACTAATTTTGCATCTGGATGTCTTGCTTTTAGGTCTAATACATGCTGAAGCTTCAAAGGCCTATACCAATTCAGGCCATTTAGTCCAGTTAGACATAAATAAGTTAGTTTTCTCAATAAAAGCTCAGGGGGGAATATAAGCTCTTTGTTGGTGAATATCGTTCCATCAGTATCACTATAGGAGACTGGACTATAATCATCAACAGAGCACCTATCTGTTTTTAGCTTCTCATCTTCATTTCCTGGTTTCAACCCACAAGAACATGGCTTTCCAGTTGAAGGGCATATAAACTGACCACTATGGCCTTCCAAGGCTCCATTAACATATAAGCTGTCATTAGTCTTGGCAAACACTCGAAATGCATCAACAATGGGTCTATAACCTGTACATCGACAAAGATTTCCAGCAAGGCTTTCTTCAATCTGCTCTAGTGTTGGTGGTTCTTGAGACGACCGTAGCAATGCGTAAATGGACATAATGAAACCAGGAGTGCAAAATCCACACTGTGAGCCATGAGAACATGCTAAGGATTCCTGCAAAATAATCAAAGAAGAAACAACACCAAATTCACAATCAAGTAAAGCATCCAAGGGTTTCTGACTTATAATTGACCTCCAAATAATCAATACCACGTCAAACCAAAAGGTGTTAATGGAAACCTACCACTCTCATATCTCAAATTACTGATCCTGTCACCTCTGGAATTACTGATCCATTTTTCCTTTTCTTTTTCTTTATGGTTGCACAAGTATACTTAAAAAAAGTTTGTCTCCATTATAGTTCAATAATTCTCTAGACAAGAAAAAAAAAAATCACACGCATGACTGGTTGCAAATCATGCATGCATAAATTAGGCAACCAACCTGGACAGGATGTAGGCCACGCCTGCAATTCCCAACACCCTCCACTGTTATTACATGCATCCCTTCAACAGAATATAGAGGAGCCAGACACGCATTAATTGCTTGGTGCCTAGAAATTTAATGAGGATCAAAAACAATGATGTCAGATGATGTCAATCTATGAAACATTTGCATCAAATGAATTTAAATTATTAGCTAGTCCAACAAGAGAAATAAGATTAAATAACAAATAGAGCACCACACATCGTAACACACAAATCATGTAGAAAATAAATTCATAGTGGGAAAAGGCGGACAAAAAAGTTGAAGCAAAACCTTGTAAATAGGGTGTAACCCAAGAGTTCTAATGGAAAACGAATATAATGAATTTCATGTGATTTCATGCACAGGCAATGCCCTAGGCCTCTGTACTTATATTTTGCTTTTAGAAGTTAAACTGTTTTCACAGGTATGAAATGCATATTCAACCAAAAGAAATACAATTCTTGCAGCTCATCACACACCGCTATTTATTTTTTGGCTTATCACAAAAATTATAACATAATCCACATAAAAAAATCAAATGTTGGAAAAGAGCATAATCAATTCCTTGCTTGTAAGGTATGTGTAAAAGCCATACACGGTTACAAAGAGAGAATATAACATTATGGAAAGATATGGTCGTATCACATTTAAGTCATGAATTTCTGCTCCTATCTAACAAGCCACACATCAGCAAAGGTAGAATTATGAGGAATAGAATCTGTATACAACTACCACAGGATGATAGCATTTCTTCTGAATGAGACACTGACAGAAACGTGAAAAGAATAAGTAATGTATTGGTCAATGACCAAACTCTGGGTTTTTATGCAAATTCATGAAAAACCTTAATCAGGAGCTAATCTTGCTTGAAACCTGAAATTCAATGAGATGGACTCAAAGAAGAAGAAAATAGTAATTTAAACGTCAAAAGATAATGAATGAAATACATGCTAAACATGAATATGAATAGAAATCAGCTATATGATGGGATCCTTTGATTCAATAAAATCCTTCCTCCATGTCATCATATCCAGAGCATATGAAAGTTTTCTAGATGTAATTTAATTTCTTGAAGCTCTCCACAAATCAAGAATACAAGAGAACTATCTCTCAAGCTAATAGAGTTTTGATAACCTCGTGTTAGGCTGCATACATAATTTTAGTTGCTCTAGAGTCATATCACTCGCAAAGTATCTCACTGAACTCTTGCTCTTCTATTTACATTGAAGTGGAAATATGAGTAATCATTGGGTAAAGAGGAAGAAAATCCTATAATGTGAGAATAACCAGAAAATATCGCAGACTGGTGGAGAATGCCAATCTATTTTGTACGGTCATGTTGTGGACTGCATTTACATCTGATGTCAAATGGAAGTTCGACAAACGAGTGAGAAAAAAGTGTTTGTTTTTTTTTGTTTTGTTTGGGGGGGGGGGGGGGGGGGGGCGCTGCTCTGATCCATGATCACAATATGTGGTTTTTTGGCAAATCCATGGAACTCGTTTTGTTTCAAACCTCAATCTCTATGAAATGAACCCAAAGAAGAAGAAAACAGTCACTTAAATGGCAAAAGACACCGAACCAAAATATAAGCTACACCCAAATAGTTATAAAAGTCATTAAATCTTTGTATTCCTAATTTAATGCCTTGCTTATCCTTATCTCCTAGTCAAAACTTATAGTAGAATTTCTTCTGGTGACAAGTTGGAAGTCCAAAAAGTGGAACATGAAATACATGATGTCCACTCAAGGAGGGCTTGCACAAAATTGATGGAACCTAAGCATGAAATATTGATGATCAAATAGCACATTTTTTCCTCAGAGGGTGAAGGGGAAATCATTCATGCAACACCGTGCACCAAACCCCCAAAAGAGCAATATACCTTTCAAGACAATTTTTTTGCCAAAAACATTTTATGGGGTGAAGCACAAAGTCAAACTCTATTTGATGCTTAAAGCTTAAAATAACAATGCTAGTTGCTCATGCTTACACTGTAAAACAATAGCAGATTTTAAAATATGTCAGGTTGCTTTACAAACATCACATGGTACACTGCTAAGAATTTCAGAAATAAGGACACAACCAGTCAAGGACCACAGTCAATCACATCTAGTATACATTAATAGACACTCATGTAACACATGCATGGTAAACTTACTCATTACTGAATTTTGTGAACAAGGTTTAAACATTTATGTCTTACTATACATGAGGAGGAGGTTGTACGAAATGCATTATCCTTTTACATTTTAACAATCATAGAAAAGCTTACATGTTAACATTTGGATGGAAAAAATATATTTTGCATTACACAATCATCAATGAAAGTAACTAGCAGTATTTTATATGTAGCTACAGTTTTAGCACCTGACTTGGAAATGCCTTTGCCTACCATCATGCAGTCCACTTGAGCTTTTGTTGTTAGAGAGTAATTCATAGTCAGTACTACTTAATTATCTACAATTCCAAAATGGTAAAGTGTCTATAATTAATAGTTGAAATTAAAACTCTATTAAGAAAAATATTATCGCAAACTTGTGCCAGATTGTAATATGTAGCTGCTCACGAAATAGTTCAGATGAAAATCAAATATTTGTGCTTGAATTTTGACTTAGAAACTTAAGCTCAGTCATGTATCAAAGACGCATCCGGAGCCATCCTTTAGCGTTCATCACACATTCAAGGTGATCACAAAAAACAAGCAGAAACGTTTACATTACTTTTCTTTCCGTATCTATCTCAATTTAGTAGCTTAAGCGAACATCAAGCAATGAAAAGGAGAAAAACAAAGCAAGAAGAGTCTCTGGAACAATATCTACACTGTCAGCAAGTGCCCAGAGCGGGTATGTGGTCTTTTTGTGGGAGAGAGAGAGAGAGAGAGACTCACACACATTTCTTTTTGTTTTGATCAAAAAAAGAAACCATGACAGTGCATGCCCCACAACCACCTTCACCGCATCCTAGCTTGGTACCAGTCAAACCTATACCTAGATTACCATTCAGAAAGCAAGACAGATATAATAGTTAGTTATAAGAAACACCCAAAATGTTTAAGTACAGACAAAATTTAAAGGAGATAGGGAGCTGGGAAGTCGCATTGCATAAAGTCTAATAAAAACACAAAAAACCAAGCAACTTCAACCCTTGCACCCAAATCCATGTTACTGTAAGTGTTTAGGAATGACCAGGTCCTATATCAAGAAATTAGAGTTTTTTTAATTACAGAAATGTTAGCATAAGTTCACGATCTGTGCATCTTAACAACCATAATGATGTCTAACAAAGAACACAAAACAGCCTACCTCAGGTCTTTACCAAGTTATGAGCAGAAATACCTAAACAATGACAAAGAGAATCAAGCACGTGAAAGAATGATGGAGATAAATTTAAAAAAGCTAAATAACCTGAATGTGTCACATTTGTTAAATGTTCCTAAAATGAACTTCGTCCTCTATAAAATGTTTAAGAGTGTATAATGAAATACAAGTAGTCAACATATCACTATATTGAGCTGACCAATATCCCAAGATCCAAAAACGTACTAATAGTCTAGCAAGGAAAGAATAATCAAATGTCCAGATACATGATAACGCATCTCGAATAGTAAGTATTCCTTGTCGATCTGAGACATTTATCATTCATAGATATGACTTGCTTTATTCCATTCCCAAGGTCTATGTATACTAGCAGAGAAGCACCCCTTTTTGGCAGGGAAAATTAGCATAAACGAGAAAGAAACTCTAAGACAAGAATACTTGCTCAGTGGTTGCCTCTCCATTAGTCAGTATATGATGTTATCTAAGCCAAAGAGAACTATAAACATTATCAACTTATTTCCATTTCCTTAATGTTCATCAGAACAAAACCCTTGGGTACATCCAGCAAGAAAATGGACATCTTCAAGCAACAAAATTACCACAGCAAAAAATAATTAAAAAAACAAACACGATTGCTTAATACAACAGCCAACAATACATCTATCAACCTCTGGTGACAGCTTAACAATACAGGACTTCCTGTCATCCCAAACTGGCTAACTATATCTCATGTTACATACCCACCTTATTTAATTATCTTCTTCCTATTGTCATATCTAATCCACCTTTTTTTTTTATAATTTTCTCCATTATGAACACATTTGGAATCAGAAGAAATTAGGATCTTGGACATTCATAATCCACAAAGAAACTAAAATTCAATCAGTAAGTATGAGCATAATTGAATGGCCATATTTAAACAATTTCAGAATTAAGCCACAGTATCAGACACACAAAACCATTGCTTCACCAGTGAATTCCTACTCAATCAGTCAACATAAGCAATTCTCGCAGCCATCTTTTGTCAACTTGAAACTATACTTTTTGCTTGAGAAAACTTTCAAGAACTAAACTACAGTAGCAGACACACAAGACCATTGTTTCACCTGTGCCCAGCCATCTTATCGCCTACTTAAAAACTACTCTCCTTGCTTAAGAAACTTCCAGCAAGTCAAAATTTAAATTCTAAAGAATTTTTCAATTTGGGCATGGCCTCAAACCTTTTTCCCATAATTACCATTATCTTACCCATGATTCAAATTACTCATCATAATCCCCTATGAATGATGGAACACAATAGCAGACAATACATATTTATTGTTGATAGAATTTAAACTTATGAGCATTTTAAACGGAAAAATAAACCAAAGAAAAAATCAACAACAACAACAACGAATCAAGCAAGGAAGATTTCCCATAAATTAGCCTTCCAAATTACCTCTGAGATACTCAAGAAGAGTCAAATGAGCCAATCCATCAGGCAAAACTCGACGGACACCATTAACATATAAGATTGCTTCCTTTGACTCCTCTACTTCCATCCTCACCATTTCAGTGTCCTCCAAAGACCCCATTTAGTCTCTGTGCACAAGACTCTTTTGAGTACGATCAAATTGGAAATTTTCTGCCGCTATATCTGTACTGTACTGTATCGGTCGAAATAATTAGCCAGATGAGAAATTCTACAAGTCGAAGACGACAACAAACGGAACTTCCTGTTTTGGAGGAATCACAGCCACACAAGTTTTCAAGAAGCCAGACAGATGTCTAAATATTAAGCACATGTTGTCAAGGTGAATGTAACCGGAGAGACTCTTTGAGATTCGTCATAAAGCAGACTGTAATGAAGTCAGTAGCTTAAGAAGGAGAAGGCGTGGTACGTAGATAAAAGGGAAGGCGTGGAAATGGTGGAACGGAGTCAAGCAAAGACGTGGACTGACAGAGTCAACAATTAGCAATACATAGAGGAGGAAAGGCCTGAGGTCCAGGAAAGGAAAGACGTGGGAACAAAGAGCGAAGGCGTGACCAAGAAATCACGCCTTTGCTGGCCTTTGCTGGGTTCATGCTATTCTTGCAGTAACTGAGGACTAGACGGGCTTGAAGATTCCCTTTACACGTGTTAATCACTCATTCGTGATTGGAAGAAGTTAGTTAGAGTAGTTTACTATAAATATTACGATCATGTAATCGTTAGGGAGCCTTTTGTCAAGATTTGTTTCTGCAATCAGAGAGAAAATATTCCCTCTGCCTGTCTTTTCCCTCAAGTTTCTTGCATTCTTTTTTCCCCTTCTCCTCTTTCCCGCCAAATCTGATTCTGTATCCAAATTTGAAGTTCATCAATAAAATTGGTGTTGTTCGTTTAATTCATATTCCATTTGAGTGTTAGCAAAAGTTCTGATTACTTCAATATCTCCATTCCCAGTTGCGTTGTTGGTTCTGTACTACAACAGTGGTATCAGAGCTGTGTTCACGAGCCATAGGGATGACAAAGAATTAGGATGAAACACTGAGAAGAGAGGTAGTAGAATTGGGTAGTGTGGTCAGAACCTTCACTAACAAGAATGAGGGAATGGAGCAAGCCATCAGATCAATGGAATACAGGCAGGATGCTACTGAAAAGCTACTGAAGGGAATTGATCAAAAGTACGAAGGAATGATGAACATGATGGCTCAGCTAATGTCTAAAGTGAATGATCGGGGAAAGGAGTTGGAAGGTAGCAGCAGCTCAAAGGAGATAGCTCAACCAGAGAGATCTAGATTGGATTCACAGAAGGAAAGGGCTGGAAGAAGAGAATTCAGGAACATCAACAAGTTACCTAAAATGGATCTCCCAATCTTTGATGGGGATAACCCTAGGGAGTGGATCAGGAAGGCCAGCAAATATTTCAAAATTCATGAAATAGCAGATGATATGAAGTCAGAAGTGGCAGAACTCTATTTTAGGGATAGAGCAGATATCTGGTTCCATGGAGTCTTCCATGGAAAGGAAGTAATACCTTGGGAAGAGCTGACTACTGCTTTGTGCATTAGATTTGGGGAAGGGAAACCCGAGGAGGCCATAGAGGAGTTCAACAAGCTAACACAAACTGGATTAGTAGCTGAGTACCTGAAGAAATTCAAAATGCTAAAGGCCCTGGTAATGCCATCCCTACCTCATTTGTCAGATTCCTATTATAAAGCATGCTTCATGAGAGGATTGAAAGAGGAAATTGTCAATATGGTGAAAATATCTAAATCTGAATCCTTAGCTGATGCCATTGAGATAGCTAAATTGCAAGAGAAGAACTTAAAAGCTATACAGAGAATACACAAATCTGTTCCTGCTAGCTTTAGTGGCCAGAAGAGTCAATCGAGGGCACCTTCCCAACCTAGATGGAACCAGGGCAGCCCCAAGCACCCCCTTAGGACTCATAATCAGAACTTTTCCAACCAAAACCAGTTCAAAAGGATCTCCCCTGAAGAATTTAACCTGAGGAGGGAAAAAGAACTGTGCTATAAATGTGCTAAGCCCTATACTATGAGACATGTATACAAACAGTCCCATGTTCACTACTTATTGGCTGATAGAGAGGAGAATGCAGAAGGAAACAAAGAGCAGGAGGATGAGGTATATTGTGACTGTATTAATGGGAACCGGCAGACGAACACATAGAGGTGTCAGTACATGCATTGGCTGGGGGGGTAGGGCACAAAACCATAAAGTTGAGAGGCATAATCAAGGGAAGACAGGTTATTGCACTAATAGACAGTGGCAGTACCCACTGTTTCCTGGATGAACAATTGGCAAAGGAGTTGAAACTTGGTACCAAGGGGCCTATTTTGATAGTGAATGTGGCAAATGGGGACAAGGTGGATTCTAAGGGATTAGATAGACCCCTGCAATGGGAAATGCAAGGTCACCAATTCCAACATGCCTTCAATACTCTGAAGTTAGGAGGCTGTGACATGATCCTTGGAGTAGACTAGTTGGCCAAACACAGTCCCATAGAGTTCAATTTCAAGGAGCTCAGCATGAGAGTTCACCAAGGGAAGCAGGAAATAATACTAAAAGGAGGGGATAACAGTACTAGATTAAAGAAACTCAAAGGAAACAGACTGGAGAGGTGGCTGAAGAAACAGGCATATGGGGTGGTAGCACAGCTAGTGGCAGTAGAGGAGGTGGATGATCCAGAACAGACTCCAGCTGAAATCATTCAAGTGCTTGATCAGTACAAAGATGTCTTTGAGGAATCCAAGGGAATGCCTCCAACTAGAAGTCATGACCACCACATTGTCTTGAAAGAGGGGGCCAAGCCTTTCCAAATAAGGCCATATAGATGCCCCTACATTCAGAAGGCAGAAATTGAGAGACTGGTAAAAGAAATGCTGGAAATAGGCATCATTCAGCCCAGCAGCAGTCCCTTTGCCTCACCAGTATTGTTGGTTAAGAAAAAGGATGGATCATGGAGGTTCTGTGTGGATTACAGGCACTTGAACGAGTTAACAGTGAAGAACAAATTCCCTATGCCCCTAATTGAAGAACTAATAGATGAGCTACATGGAGCTAGGTACTTCACCAAGATTGACTTGAGAGCTGGATACTTCCAAATCAGGGTCAAGGTGGAGGACATTCCAAAAACAGCTCTCAGAACTCACCAAGGGCTCTATGAGTTCAAAGTCATGCCATTTGGCTTGACCAATGCACCAGTGACCTTTCAAAGCTTGATGAACCAAGTCTTCCAAGAACAGATGAGGAAGCATGTACTGGTGTTCTTTAACGATATCCTGGTTTACAGCCCAACAATGGAGATGCATGTGAAGCATGTGACTGAGGTAATGGACATTCTGAGAAAGCAACAATTATATGCCAAGATAAGCATATGCACTTTTGCACAGCAGCAGGTGGAGTACTTGAGCCACATAATATCAGCAGAAGGAGTTCAAGCTGATTCTAAGAAGATAGAGTGCATGGAGAATTGGCCAAAACCAACTAATATCAAACAACTGAGGGGATTTCGTTGACAGGCTGCTACAGAAGATTTGTCAAAGGTTATGGGGCCATAGCAAGACCCCTGACCAACCTGCTGAAGAATGACAGATTTCTTTGGAATGAAGACTCAGAAAAGGCTTTTCAGGAGCTAAAAAGGGCCATGTGCAATACCCCTGTACTAGCAGTACCTGACTTCGCTCAACCCTTCACCATTGAGACAGATGCCTGCTATACTGGCATAGGAGCTGTGCTGATACAGAACAAGAGACCTATTTCCTACCTTAGCCAGGCCTTGGGACAGAAGAATATGGGGCTATCGATTTATGAGAAAGAGTTACTAGCATTGGTAATTGCTGTGACCAGATGGAGACATTACTTGGAGGGGCACCACTTCATCATACATACTGACCACCAAAGTTTAAAGTATCTGCTGGAGCAGAGGATCACTACTCCTCTCCAACAGAAGTGGCTCACCAAGCTGCTTGGACTGAGCTACGAAATTCACTACAAAAAGGGGAAGGACAATGTGGCTGCTGATGCACTTTCTAGATAGGGTAGAGAGGAATTAGGGGAGTGCACAACCATATCCTGTGTAGTACCTACTTGGATCAGGGAGGTGATTGATAGTTATGAAGGGGATGAGTGGGTCCAGGAGTTCATATCACAGGTGCTGCTGACTCCCACACAAGTACCTGATTACACATACTACACATACCAGGATGGTATACTCAGGTACAAGAAGAGGTTAGTAGTAGGAAGTCAAGGTGGCATCAGAGGAAAGATCATCACTGCACTGCATGATTCCCAAATAGGTGGACACTCAGGCATTCAAGCCAGTTACTTGAGAGAAAAACAACTATTCTATTGGCCAGGAATGTACAAGGAGATCAGGAGGATGGTTCTGGAATGTGACACCTGCAAGAAATGTAAGGATGAGCATGTAGCGTACCCAGGCTTACTACAACCATTACCTACACCCCAACATTCATGGAGTCATGTCACCATGGATTTCATTGAGGGTCTGCGACAATCTGAAGGGAAAAACACCATCATGGTGGTGGTGGATAGGTTTACCAAATATGCTCATTTCATCAGTATATCACATTCATTTGATGCCCCAAAAATAGCTAGACTTTTCATCGATCATGTTAGTAAACTACATGGGATCCCTCAGAGCATGCTGTCTGACAGGGATAGGCTATTTGTTAGTCAATTTTGTGGAGAGTTATTCAGTATGCTGGGAGCTAAACTGAACTACAGCACAGCCTATCACCCTCAAACTGATGGCCAGACCAAGAGAGTAAACCAAGTGCTGGAAATGTACCTCAGGTGCCTGACGCATTCAGAACCAAATGGAACCAGTGGTTATCTATGGCGGAGTGGTGGTACAACACCTCATACCACACTGCCATTCAGATGACTCCATTTGAAGCATTATACGGCCTTTCCCCTCCTCAGCTAGCTCTGGGACCCTACCTGCAATCCAGAGTAGCTGCTGTTGGCGAGTACGTCCAAGAAAGGCAGCAAATAGACAACATCCTGAAGCAGAATTTGAAGCAAGCGCAGGAAAGGATGAAGAGATATGCTGATGAAAAGAGAAGTGAAAGGGAGTTCAATGAAGGTGATTGGGTGTACCTACGGTTGCAACCGTATAGACAAAGCTCAAAATCCTTGAGGGGAAACACCAAACTCTCAACAAAGTATTTTGGTTCCTACAAGATTGAGGAAAGAATTGGGAATGTCGCTTACAGACTGAATCTGCCAGCCGCTTCAAAGGTCCACCCCGTTTTTCATGTATCCCTGCTCAAGAAGAAGATAGGGGATAAGATCACACCTACACTACAATTGCCAGAAACAAATGAAAAGGGGCACTGGAGGGTGGAGCCAGTAGCAATACTGGGTAGGAGGCTAGTAAAGAAATGAAATGCTGCTGCAACCCAATGGTTAATCCACTGGTGAGGCACAGATCCTGCGGAAGCCACATGGGAGGATGCTGAGGAGATTAGAAAACAGTTCCCCACCTTCCAATCTTGGGGACAAGATTTGCTGCAAGGGGGGGTATTGTAATGAAGTCAGTAGCTTAAGAAAGAGAAGGCGTGGTACGTAGATAAAAGGGAAGGCGTGGAAATAGTGGAACGGAGTCAAGCAAAGACGTGGACTGACAGAGTCAACAATTAGCAATACATAGAGGAGGAAAGGCGTGAGGTCCAGGAAAGGAAAGACGTGGGAACAAAGAGCGAAGGCGTGACCAAGAAATCACGCCTTTGCTGGGTTCATGCTGTTCTTGCGGTAACTGGGGACCAGACGGGCCTGAAGATTCCCTTTACACGTGTTAATCACTCATTCGTGATTGGAAGAAGTTAGTTAGAGTAGTTTACTATAAATATTACGATCATGTAATCGTTAGGGAGCCTTTTGTCAAGATTTGTTTATGCAATCAGAGATAAAATATTCCCTCTGCCTGTCTTTTCCCTCAAGTTTCCTGCATTCTTTTTTCTCCTTCTCCTCTTTCCCGCCAAATCTGATTCTGTATCCAAATTTGAAGTTCATCAATAAAATTGGTGTTGTTCGTTTAATTCATATTCCATTTGAGTGTTAACAAAAGTTCTGATTACTTCAATATCTCCATTCCCAGTTGCGTTGTTGGTTCTGTACCACAACACAGACAGAGATGCCCGGACAAGAAGAAAAAAAATAGTTATTTTATTTTGGACTCACAACTCTTTTGCAATTTCAATTTAACCTCAGTGTAATTTGCTTTAAAACAGAATTGTTCGAAGGAAAATGTTATTTGCACTTTTACTATTTATTTTGTTATATATTCTAATAAATAAAAATTACACGATTAGAATGATAGTGGAGCATAATTAACAAAAAAGGGAGTGCAAATATCATTTTTCTTTCTAAATTTTTGAATTGGGTCGGGGTGGTTTAGTGGTTAATCATTTAGCCCCTTCACATTTAATTGTGGTTAGGCCATGGCCTAGCTTTAGGCTAAAACATGGCTAGAATTAGAAGATTTTGGTTAAAATAGATTTGTTTTGTGAGGGACGTAAAATTAGTATTTTAAATGTCAAGGGTGTAAATTTTCTTTTGGTAAAATATGAGGAATGTTTGTGTAATTTTTCATTCTTTTATTACAACAAACTCCTTCAGTTATTTTCATGATTGCTTTGCTTCCTTATTTTCATGATTATTGATTAACCAACAAAGGTAAGCGATTCTTGTTTTGGATGTAGGAACTTTATGACTAAATATGTCAATGGGTACGATCTGGTTTGATCCCTTTAATCCAAATCCAAACCCATTTAATTTAGTTAGATCTAGATCCAAATCTAGACCCTTTTGGGTCTGAAAAAGTAAGTCTATACCCAGACCCTTATGAATTTGAGTATCCAATGAGCATCCATGGGTATTTTCTGAACATACTAAAGTAAAAATGTATTTAAAATATATAGAGTTCATAAATAATATAAATACCATCCAATTTTTGTTTTCAAATAATAAAATTAACATTCGACAAGTTGAATGCAATATTGTGAACTCAAAAAAAGAATTATTATTGACTACTTCTATATATTTTCAAAGATTCAACTTCATCCATTCCAATATTTCATTTGTTTGCCTTTACCTTTTCTCATTTTCTTGAAAAAGTTTGTACTAATTGCAATGACAACTAGGATTAGTTTTTAAAAAAGAAAACAACCATAACATATATAAATATTTAATCTTATTAAAAAAATGTAATTTTGTACCTTTGTTCTGATTTAAACCTCAATATTGGTAGATGTCTCGCAATCTAACACTAAAATAGTGAATGGCATAAAAGTCAATTGACTAAGGACTGATGGTAAATAAATAATAGAATAAGAAGCTTTACAAACACTTATTCATTTTTTATTTGATTCAATCTAATCATTAATAGTCACTAATGTTTCAACCATATCTAAAAGCAATTTGGCACGAGTCTCATCAATCACCCAACTACTAACACTAAATGCAGATTCTGATGCCATAAAATCTTACTATATTCGATCCAATAGCCACAAAATATTAGATTATTTTATAAATTTACTAATATATATTATTTAATTGAATATATATCGGATGGAGTAAAATCTGGTATAGGTTTAGATTTGAATATGGATTCTAGAAAACCAAACCCTACCTAGACACACGATTCTCTCACTGGGTCTGGATTTGAGAAATTAAATCCAAACCCTACTCAAATATAGTGGGTCTGGATTGAATTTGGGTAAAACCCGATCCATTGACATGCCTATTTATGACACATTGTATTTATTTGTTATATAGGTACATAAATGTCAGATTTGGCTAATTTTAGATACTAATTTTTGAGTAAAAATAAATTATGGTACTTGTACATTTTCTTTCAAGAATATTTAAGTGATTTGCACAATAGAATTTTGGGTAAAAAACAAAAAAAACCCCTGTGGTAAACCTAATATACAGAAAAGCCCCCCATGATTTCAAAATATACAACACGACCCCTCATACTTTGAACTAAATTGTAAAGGTGACGAAATCCGTTAAACTTAACGGAAATGGACGAAATGATCAAAATGCCCTAATATAATTAAGCAAAAGACATATCAAAAAAATTATTTGTTTTATTCTCTAAATAGAGATAGAATTGAGGGTTAAGGGATAGAATAGGTATATTTGATAAAAATTAGGTATAAAATTTTTTTTTAGATTCCAATAAGTCATTTCTGTTAAATTTAACGGATTCTGTCACCTTTATAATTTAGTTCAAAGCATGAGGTGTCGTATTATATATTTTGCAACTATAAGGGATTTTTCTGTGTATTAGACTTACCACATGGGGCTTTTTTATTTTTTACCCTAGAATTTTTATACGTCATTTGGGAGTTGTCTTCTTGAAATTAAAATAAGAGTAATGTAGCTATTACTTAATTAGTTATAAAAAAAAAGTTAGACAAAGTTTTAAGAATTAATTACTAATGGGAACTAATGTTAGTAACATAGTGAGTATGATTTAAGTACTAAAGATTGGATAAATATAAGACAAGTCTTGATAAGTTTCTTTTGTAATTGATATGCTACACATTAAGAAGGTTTCGATAATTAAGTGATAAGAAAGAATGAGTTCTAGAATATTTAATTGATGATCAGTTGAGTTAATAAGCAAAATGATTGGTTCACTTCATAATAAACATAGAAGAGTCATCTATAAGGACTAGTGTGCAGCTACGTAGGTATTTGTTCATTGGTTTATCTACGAATGATATTCAATAGTCACTCGTTAAGATGTGCTTCAAGTGTTAAAATATTGAAAAAAATAAAATTAATTAGAAAAAAGTATATAAATGAAAAAGAGGTTAATAAGTATTAGTGTATACATAAACATGGTAGGTTGACTGTGATTTAATGTGTCAAGAGTATTTATTGAACACTATTAGAAAAACCCTTTGATCTTTCTTGTGACTGATAACTTAAAAGTTCAGCATCAAAAGGGCTTTAAACTAAGTGACCAGTTGGCTAGGCTTATAGAAGGTTTTTTCCTAGTGAATTGATGATAAACTTATCAATAAAACAAGAAGGAACTTTTGGAAAGCTTGAGAATTGTATCTGATATGCTTAATGACTGCAAATAATTAAGGGAGTTGCAAATCACTCTATTAAGTGCATGAAGATTGGTACTACCATATAAAGGTGCATGCGAGTGATTTAACCTTCATGAGAGAAAGCAAAAGCAAGTTTAGGAAAGAGAAAAAGAGGGTGCTGTATGTTCGTGGCTCATGGAATAGGAATTTGAATATAAAGGAGAGAATCATGCATTTTTGTTTGTTCTATATTTTTTAGCATGTTATGAAATTATAGAAATAGGACTCTAGATTTGATCATTTCCAAGTTTTCTTATGGAAGTTTCTAGCTTGCTAGACTCTAACTTGCTTACGTTCCAATTGCACGTGTATGTAATTGTAGATCTAAACTTATATGATCAAGTTTTTTCTTTTTAATTTTTGTTTAGCGGGGGAAGGAAGGAATGTAAAAAGAAGGGAGGAGAACAGAGATCTTTACTCATTTGGATTACTAATTTTAGAAAATTTTATAGAAAAATGTACTGTAGCAATTTGATATATGTAAAGTAAAAAGATGATCTAAAAATATGTTCACGAAAAGCATAATAATTTTTCTACAGAAAATCACGGGCCTGTTTGGAACCTAATTTTTTGGGAGTTTGTCTAAAACTTTACTGTAGTGCACTGTAGAAATTTTTGAAAAAATTTTGTAGAAATTTTTTGTAAGGAGAAAAATTTTGTAGAAGTTTTTGTAGGGTTAAAAACTTTTTTCTCTTTTCTTTTTTTTTTCTTTCTTTTTCTCTTTCTCTTTTCTTTCTTCTTCTTCTTCTTCTTCTTCTTCCCCCTTCCCCGTTACCTCTGCCTCTAGCAGTGCCACCTCCCGCCACCCCCTGCTTTGTTTCTCCCCATCTGCCCCGCCACCCCCTCCGCCCACCTTCCCCCTCCCCCCGCCATCCCCTCACCACGCTTCCCCCTGCTTTCCGCCATCCCCTCTTCCCCCGCCACCCCCTCCCCCCGCCTTCCCCCTGCTTTGCTTCTCCCCCTCCCCCCGCCACCCCCTTACCCAGCTTCCCTCTGCCCTCCCCTCTGCCCTTCCTCTGCCACCCCCTCCCCCGCAACTTCCAAACAAGCTCACCTTCCCCCTCTACCCCCGCCACCCTCACTGCCCCGCCACCCCCTCGCCACCTTCCCCCTCCCCCCGTCACTCCTTTGGCCCCTTCCCCCTCCCCTATTCCCCTTTCCGTTTACCACCCTCGAATCCCGCCACCCGTCAATTTTTTTTTTGGGCAAATCCCCCCTCTCCCTCTGTCCTCCCCTTTCCCCACCACCCTTACCCTCCCTCGATGCGATCTAGTCTCGCGACCAGATCGGCCAGAGGGGAAGGGGAAGGGTGGTGGGGGAGGAGGGGGGAGACGCAAAGAGAAAAAAAAAACTTGCGAGGGAAGAGGGAAAAAGGAAAAAAAAAAAGGGGAGAGAGAAAAAGGAAAAAAAAAATCGGCACCGGAAAAGGTGATCAACACCGGAACCGGCGGCGGAGGTGGTGGCCAGTGACGGAGGTAGTAGTGGGGGAGAAAGAAGATGAAAAGGGGAAGGGAGTTTTTTTTTATGTTTTGGATATTTTAAGTGTGTAGGTTAAAAAATTTTGATAAGTTTTTGGGATTCCTGTAACACAAGTTGTTAAAAAACTAGTATAATAAAAACTTGGTAAAAACTTGGACTTCCAAACAAGCCCCACAATCCAAACAGGCTAGCTAATCTAAATATTGAGACCTCAACCTTATCAAGTGTTAGCTTAGGCCTTGAGAAAGGAGTGGACTGATGGATAATCCAAATCTACCTTGGCGTGTATACCCCTACGCAAAGTTAGCAGGTTCGTTTTGATTATTTTGGGTATTTTGAGAGAATCTGGAATTATTCTGCGCTGCCTTAAGCCTATTGGTGTATTGAGTTTGAACAAGTCATGTACACAAATTTGTCAAGGAGAGATAAGGATAGCACATCAATTTATTTGGCTCAATTTATCTGATTTAAGTTTGGATTATTGTGGAGCTTTTTTTTTTTGTTTAAATTTGAGTAAATATCATGAAAACTCTTGTAGTACTTGTGACGGCCCCACCTCCCCCTAGGGCGTACCCCAGGGTTCGGCGGATCGCCTGCCCATCTCTCGCTGGGACTTAGTCGATCACTTCAGTTCTCAATTAAAATCGAAAAAAAAACCACAAGAATAACTAGGCAACGATCCAAAACTTAAAGCGGAACTTATATACATTGCCATCCCAAAAGAGAGTATAAACATCGAATATACAAAGGTTCTCAATTCACCAAGCAACCAGCCCGTGCCAAGCACTAGGACGAGAACCATTACAAAAAAAAAAAAAAAAAAAAAAACAAGAGCTAGACCAAGCTAGTTTATATGGGCTCTCGTCCTTGCTCACCTTTCCCTGCTAAGGAAAACAAAACTAAAAGGGTGAGTTAAAAGTTCAGTGAGATTCTATACACAAAAACAAGTAATTAATCAGGGACATTAATCATGTAATAACAAATAATCCAGAAAACATGTCCAATATAAAGCAATGATAATACATTCATTAAAAGGATACAGGCTCACAAGAAGCAATTCGTTCGTTCGTTCCCTATTCATTCCCTTATTCCTCCAATTATTAAAAAAATGCATCTTTGTAAGTAAAACCCCTCGTTTTTTACGTTCATTTGTTCATTCTCATTCACCTCCTCCTGGACGTTGGCTAGGCTTTCCCCCCCATCCGGACGTTGGCCGGACTCCACCTGATAACAAGGTAATATTCGAGTATACCAAATGTTCACCCAGATCACCATATCGCCCGACCGAATCCGCTTCTGGTTCGAGTCGATCGGTAACAAGGGCAAGGGCCCAGTTCAGCCAAAAGGCTTACATTCATGCGCAACTAATATTTCAACATTCAATCACCGAAAATTTTATATTTATTTAGGTCGAGTGCGATAAAGTACACACTCACCTAGCAAAAGTTCATTTTAGAAATCATATAAAACAATTAACATTTAATCAAATATTCACAAATAATCATATAGTCACAACAATCCACATAGTCATAGAAACAAAACGTATATAGAACACTCACCTATTTAAGCAAAATAATGTCCAAAGTATCCTCCCGGATAACACTCTCAATCGCCAAGAAACCCTAATAATAGCCAAGAGAAAATATTACAGTTAAACCCCTCCAAAGTTTAAGTGAATCAAAGAAAATTCGAATAACTACTGGTACAAAGTATAAGTATAGTTTTGGAAGTGAAAAGAATACATTTAAATCAAAGGCTATGAGTAAAATATTTGTAAAACTTATGTTTGCTCGTAAAACTTTGAAATCTCCATTTAAGTCGAAGCGACAAAGAAAACGTACTCCGAGCAATCATTATTTTATTCCTCCAGGGTATAAGTTCGGTCAAGTCCTTACTTATATACCTCGGTAAAGAAGATGCAAATATCCTAGATGGTTCAAGTAATATTCACTCTTAACCCTTACTCAAGTTGCAAGTATAGTTCTCTAATTCTCGAGCGTAAATTTGGGCAGCATGCCCTTTGTGTTTACCTAATTTTCCAGCCATTTTGGCTTCATTATTTTTTTCATTCAAACCCAAAGGTACACACACAACAATCTAACTTCAATAGCCGTCCAATAGGCTCAAGACAATATAAGGACAAAATTCAAATTAATAACAAGTGCGGAAATGAGCCTTAGCAAAAAACAGATTTGATAGGGTTTTACGGAAAGGACACATTCGAGGCTACGCTTATCAGATCGAAGTGCAACTTATACCGTTTCGAACATAAGACATATGGCTACAATGTTCATGAAGATCACTTAGTCCAATTTCCAGTGTAACCTAGGCAATTTCCCACCTTACAGAACCAAAATCCAACTAGTCGGCTAATCAACCGTACTACATTGAAATGGTCATATTTCAGGCTACCAAAGTCCGTTTAAGGTGTTCTTGGATGCGTTGAAAAGCTAAGACAGAGTACGAAAACTTTCATGTTTTGGTAAATGGCTAAATCAGCACGGATCATAGGGAACAGATGCAGTCAACTAGATGAACTGCCTAAAACGGATCACTGGAAATATCCTAGGGCAGCGAGGGTATTTTGGTCTTTTCACAGGTTACATTGTTCCGATTGAGTTGAAATTTTGTAGGCACCTATAAAATATCATTCTCTACAACTTTCATGTTTTATACTAAGCCTAATTCGGCCTCTAATATGATGCAATAAAACCGGACAGAACAAGGCTGAAATTTTCTAGAAATCTGGAAATTTTGGGATTCAATGAAACTTTCTTCATTTCTTGCCTCAATCCACCACCACAACCTCCTATATAAGCTTAGATACAACATATATCATCCATATAACAAGTATAGGCAGAAATCATCAAACCCTAACTTCCATATATCACCTTAAAATCGTCACAACAACTTGTATCACAACTAATCTAACCAAAACATAAATTATATAACATCTTAATCAAAAATAAAAGAACCAAAGCCATGGGTTAGACCTTATACCTCAACAAAAGAAGCTTGCAAGAGTAATACTTCACTTCCTCTTGAAATTTTTGGTTCTCCTAGCTTCCCAAGTTCATAACTCACAAGTTAATCGGTTTAGAATCTTGTTTCTTTCACTCAAATGGTGCAAATCAAGATGAAAGAAGGTTGTTTCTCTTGCTCTCTCTCTCTCCCTTGCTCAGCCAAAAACCAGAAAGAAATGAAGGAAATTAAGCTGAAATGAAGGATAAAAGGCAAGAAAAAAAATTAATCAAAGAGCTATAGGGTGGTGACACTTGTCACCACCAAAGCCATACAAATTTTTCTCCCTTTCCCTTGCATTTTTGGCCACAAATTTCAGCCATGTGGATGAGTATGAGGGGAGATATTTTGCAAAAATATCAAGGGTATGTGGTGGTAAGGAAATGGTGGTCCAGTGGTGGGTTCAATTGGTAGTGATCGATACCCGTCGGTATAAGCCGATTTTTCTTAAATCGCATATACTAGGGTTTTTACCTTCTAATCACTAACTTATTATTATCACTTCTAATCACACACTTAATATCATCTAAAACTCACTTTTAATCCCCAAATTTGATCCACACTTCGTACCGGATAGTTACACTACGGATACACGTGAAAACCCTAACTTGCTCCAAGTTGAAAACGAAAAGTGAAACCCTACTTTCTAGGTTCATTTGAACTCATTGTGGAATGATTGGGTAGTAGGGCTATAATAAATGAATAATCCCCAAATAAAATGCATTTTTAAGAAAAATGTAAGGAATTTTACAATTCCAGTAATTAAAATTAGGGTTTCAATTAAAATATGAGGGATCTAAGAAAACCGGTTGGTCACAAGTAAATTAGGGTTTTTGATTAAATTTTTAGCGTTTCTAGTCTTTTAAAACAAAATAAGGTTTTAAATCAAACCCATAGAAATACACTTTAGTATTTTCTTTACAAACAACCTCCTTATTTTCGGGGTATCACAGTACTTGTACATATTTAATTCAAATAAATGACTTGTTATTGAATAGAAAATAATAATTTGAAACTACAAGTGCACACATGATTCTCATTGGATTTATTTGTTCACACATTATTTTTCTTTTCTTTTTAAAGAAAATAACAATTTCAGATGTACAGATGACTGAGTTCAACTGATTCAATTTGGTTTGCCCAGCGTCCAGAAAGTTGTTAGAAGCTATAATTAACTGACTAAAAATGTCAAAATTTTGTGTTTTTATTTTGTGTTAGTAATCAAGTTCTTGTTTTGGAAATGTATTCCTAGGTTTGATTTTAGAAATAAATTTAAGATTTCTAAGGTGTCAATTTTAAGATTTTAGTTTTACAACCATGGTGAGAACCTGTAAGTGGCCAATTTATCTCTTATTCTCCAAGGTCGGGTTGAGTCGTTGCAAGTTTGATCCTAATTATCCTCCTGAGCCAGATGTTTGTTTACTAAAATTTTTAGTTTTAAAATTACAATTTGTTAAATGGCTATGGATTCATGTTAACAAAATTTATTAATGAGGTGGCACTATATATGAGACATTGGTGTAAAAATAGTTTACACAATTTGATATAAGAAAGATTTATTCTTATTATATATTGCAAGAATACAATTGTATTAGATTTTAGTAATCATTATAACTTAATTAAAATAGATATTCATTCTCCGGTACAAGAGAATGAATAATACAATAAAGATTTGAAATTGTTTTTAATTTACTAATCATAATGTTATCAAGCATGAAGTTCCAACCATGTCAAAAAAAAAATCAACATTAATTTTGTTTTTTGGTAAGTGTTGGTTCAGTCTTTGGTAAATCTTCTTCTTTTTTAATACTTATTTTAGTTTTTCTACTTTTAGTACACGAGAAAGAAAAAGGAAATTAGAAATAATCCAAATATTTTCATATGTATACATCACCCATCAAAATTATTCCTAAAAGTTGCATGATATTTGTACAAGTGTGTCGAAATGGGTAGATACGGGTTCACAACTTTTTGACCTAAATTATATCAATATTTTACGGATATTGGTCCCAATAAAAACACAGCCAAACGAATGAGAAGGTAACATGCAAGAAACAAAGGAAATGAGAAGGGTTTTTGTTGAGAGAAGTGTTTTTTTTTTGAGACAAGTGTTGAATGGAAGTTGAATAAAACACACTTATATGAGCATGATACTACAAGAAAAGTGAATACGTACTAGATAAGTATGCGAATAAAGAAGATAACAACAAAATTAAAAAGAATAATGAACGATAGATAGGCATTGTTTCCTATAGAAATATATAAAATAATAAATTTTACATTTATCTTGATATTAGAATGTGCATTCAAAAAAATTCTAGGTGTGAGAAAATGTAGAATTGCGTATATTTTATAAACTATATGATGAGAACCCAATTTTGGCAACAGGATATACTAAAAAAAACTAAAATCTTAAATTGGTAACAATAATAATGAGATCAAAATGGAGAATATAAACCAATATTTGGTCAAGAAAATTTATATGAACAAAGTTATTAATTGGAAATATTGAGAGTAATCACTTAAATATGTAAACAAAACGGAAAAAGCAAAAGTGGCTTTAAATAGAATATAGCATGATGCATGCTAAACAATGTAAACTTAGTGAAGTATAACATTGGTATTATTTCATACATTACATGGAGTATTGAGCGACCATATAATAAAGTTATTAGAAATAATGTGATTTAGGTGATTAATGAATGTGAGTTTATAGAACAATTCTTAATTAATATCTATTAATAGGAAAATGTAATGCTTTAATAATTTTGCAACTTAACATGCATAATGTAACAAATGCAACTTTTTGGTTATAAAACATTTAGCACACGTGCACTGTTTTTGGCATGCATGAAAAGCAAGTAGATGTCAAATACTTATGCAACACTTTTGTACTCCTACATATTCTTATCCTCAAATAATTTATCAATATGCACAAACAAATAGATATAGTAATAGCTTTGTAGAAAACAAACATATATTTTACGAAAATACAGCAATATATTTGTGCCCTATTTCTTACAAAATTAAGAAAAATTTTCTTCGAAAATGTTCTTAGGCCATTACCAAAAGATTGCATAGTAAGAAAAGTTTTCGTGCCAACTTTCTTCGAAGGTTTTTCTTAAAAAAAATTAGATGTTATAAACACATTAAAAGATTGCATTATAAGGAAAGTGTGGGATATAGAGCTTTCGTAGTATAGATTGGGACTTGGTGGAGGTCGTAATAGAAAATAGAAAAAAAAAAATGAGTAGAAAGGAGGGCCAAGAAAATCAATCCCAACTAGTTTTCTCTACGGAATTTTCTCAAACGCTCAATACGAATGTTGGGACGGTATTTACCACTTATAGCCACGTAGGAATCTGCATCTATATGTATTGCAGGGAGGTTTTAGTGGAGGCCCCGTGGATGGCTTCCAATAAAAATAGGGAGATTTTAGGGCCACAATAAAAATACTCAAAAAATAGGGGCCAAATTGCAAATCATTTCTGATTTCACCAGAAAAATGGCATTGGGCTGTATCTATTTTTATTTCTTTTGGGCCATAAACCCGTCGGTCCAAGGCAAAAATAACCGGATTATTTCTGTTAAAAAATGGATCAGCCTACTTATTTTAATAAACTAAATCTGACAAAAATGATGGGTTTGAATATCTAAAACCCATGCACAAACCCAACATGAAATCAAATTCTTTAGTTCACAAACATATTTCATTAAACATTTACAATCCAAATGGATCTAACAGAACAAAACAAAACGAAACAAAAATACTAGGAGCATAAATGGAGAGAAAATCATTAAGAAATTTTCGGCAGGTCGATCTGCCAAAATTTGAAAAAATTCTTGCTAATATGGTTGGAATTTTGCCGGAATCCATTTTTACAGGCTTTTAAAGCCGAATTTCAACATAAACGAGTTTTCTACAATCTTGTGAACCAATTTAGATATCAAACAAATGCTTTAACATCATAAATCATGAGGAAAAGTGAGATCTAATGTTCATGGACTTGGAACTATCAAATGGTCCATTTAAATCTCACATAAACTTTAAAACCTTAAAGAAAAAGGGTTAGAGATTACCTCTGATGATTGAGGACTTGAACTAATGTGGAGAAACTCGAGAAAAACACTCTGAAACACTGAAAATGAAGCAACAGGTTGCAGTAGCAGAGGTTCAAGTGCTGACGAAGCTGAAATTTCAAGCTTGAATTTGAGATGTTTAATGATATTTTTTCAGGAAGTTTGCAAAACAAAAGTTGTTCCCCTACAACTAGAGATAGTGCAGAAAAAATAATCTCCTCAAAATAAAGTCGGAATTGGTTGGAATCAGGTGACGAACAGGGCTGTTCGGTCAACCCTGGCTCAGTTTTTTGCAGAAAAATTTTCAAGGAGCGAAGTTTGGGCTGTGATTTGATGAATTTCTGATGGTTTTTTAACAAAACACTTCAACATGAAAGTTATTCCCCTCTGTCTGACGAAAATCAGCTAATATTGATTGCAAAGCTAATATTGATTAATTAATACCTCTCTAAATTAATTGAATTTATACGATCCCACTGTTATTAATTTATGGAGGTTTTACTGTATAAGCAAGTATTGATCAGGCTCTTGATAATTGAATGATAGTACAATGAAAATGTAACCATTTGAAAGAAATGACAGCACCTTGATAGATTTAAGTTTTTTGACTCAATTAGATTGGGCTCGATATATCTTCGTCACCATCAAGCAAAACCTTGAAATCCTCGGATGCATCAACTAGCAGTGGAGTTGGACTAGGATCACCATATGATGTATCGAGATTAATATCACCCTGGGATTTGATGGCTTGGATATCATCATCTCTATTGGTGCAACATTGACAACTTATCGGCAGCATTCATTTGAAACTGATCAATAATCGGCATGATGACTGATGATCATGCACCTACCGATATGTACAAAGACATGCTGATATGTGCAGGTATGAAAGCAAGAAAGCAAGCCAATTACGCTAGCAAATCTAGTCGGAGCCAATGGTTCATCAATAATCACCATGGAGATCATCGACCGTATCACAAGGAGCTCATCAATTATGATAGATGAAGGTCACATAAGATATTGATTGGTAACTTGTTTTCGAAAATCGCTAGTCAGGAGGAATGTACACCTTTAAACTATAGTATTGGAACATTGGAATTTAATAGGTAAGAAAGACAATAAAAATTAAAAGAAAGCATTTGCTAAAATTCCTAAAAGCACTTTATATACTGATTTTTATAATTGCAGTGACTAACGACAAGAATTCAAAACCTGCGTGTACAAGACATACAAGCCAACATAAAGTGTTTTTTTTTTTTGTGAAATTTTATAGAAATTTAGGAACACATTTTTTAATATATTTAATTTAATTCACATAGCATTTCATTTTAAAAACCCTACCTGTAACTACTTTAAAACACAAGGGACCAAATTATTCGACACTTCAAATATTGGACTAAAAATACAAATTCAAAAGTGCTTTTGACTAGCACCACATTAATTGTTCTAAATATATTTAAAATCAGAAATTCTAAAGAATAGGTTTGTTTTGACTAGAACATTAGAAATCAATTTAGCAAATAGGCCAAACATTCAGGACCAAAACTATATTTTTTACTAAAATCAACACCGTCTTCTATGTTAGTATACGAGTACTTTTGAACTTGCTATTGCAAGTTTAGTCTCCATCCCATTGCACCAATCAGCATATCCGTTACCAAGTAGGCAAAGTCGTTTTTCAAAGAAGTCGACAAATTATTTTTTTTTAAGCTATCCCTTTAAAACAAATGCTAACATATTGGTAGTTTATAACTCTATTTAAATTACCTAACACTAAATTCATATGCCTCCATGGGATGTTGCTTTTATACCAGATGATTTGACCAATGACACTCATCATTTTATTAATAAAGTTATTAGGGCACTTCAATTTTTCACTCGTCTTAAACTACGTTTGCACCACTTGTTACCAAATTGAATTTATTTTTCACGTGGTATACTTATAGTATGGAATTCAGTAACGAGTGCCTATCAATCTATTTTACATACATTTTAGAAACTTGTTATCAAATTGAATTTATTTTTCACGTGGTATACTTATAGTATGGAATTCAGTAACGAGTGTCTATCAATCTATTTTACAAACATTTTAGAAACTATAAATACTTTACCAATCTGGGGTATACATGTAACTCTAGAGAAAAATAGGATATAGTATCATAATATTTCCAAAATATTTCATTTCGTAGGAGATTTGGCCTAATTAAGAGAGAGCTTCAAAAAACTTTGTTTATGTACAATCTAAGAATCGTAATGTGTTCCTATCCATTTAGCTGCAAACGAGAGGGAGAGAATCCAGGTTAAGTCTCTTGGTTTATCTCTAATGATCAATTTGGTTTGGGTATAAAGATTGAGAATTTGAGAGCTTAAATGAGATACCTTTTAAATAAAGGTTGGTGAGAGTATTTGTAGAGAAAAAGTAATAAACAGTGATTGATAAACTACTTGCTCTGAAATTCTGACAAAGCACGTGATTCAAGGCATATTCCAATCAATCTTTTCTTTGAGAAAGCTGAGGGAATAGCTCGGTCACTACCTTTGTTTTGAAAATCGGATCGGACTGATCGGTTCGACCAGTTAAATTGCAAATCGATAAGTCTCCGGTCCAGTTCAATGCTAAAGCCGAGATTGACAAAAAAACCTGTGAACCGGTAAAAACCCAATCAAACCGTGACCCGTGATTTTCTGTATCTTTCCAAAATAACCCCACTAAAGGACATAAAAGGCATAGTTGTAAACCCTAAAGTCACTTTCCTAAAGTTCAGCCGTCAACTTCTCTTTTTCTCCTTTCTAGTTTTCTCTCTTTTCTCTAACTTTATTCCGATTTCTTTTTACTATTTCAAATTTACACAGTTTCCATGGCTTCTCCTCAAGACTATAACCTTTTATCTCCTTTCTCTAGTTTGCAATCTCCATGACTCCATAGAAACCAAACCTTCTCAATCTCCTTTTTCTTTTTACGGTTTTTATTTTTATATTTCTTGTGTGCTAATTAATATGCTGTGATTATTCTCTTTTTTTTTCACGGTTTTGGGTTGCCACATCATGACATGGTTTTTCTTAATTTTGGCTGAGGTTAACGTTTTTCCATCAACTCTCTGATTTTGCTCTTTTTTTTCAAATTCATTTTTTATTTATTGAATTTTTTTATTTTCCTGATTTATGTCGGAAGGCAATAAGATTTGATATGAGGTTGACACTACTTTCTTCATTTATTTTGTTGAAATTAGCTTTTTTTGGGGCTGAAGCTATCTTTTTTTTTTTTTGGCTGAAATTGTCTTTGTGCACACAATGAAACAATTATGGGATTGAACTCTTCCTTGCACAGTAGCTCATTTGATATTTTTTTTTCCAACAAACGCATCTGACATTTTTATGGAAGTGTTAAAACATTGGACGAAAGGATGCAAAGCAAAATATTGGGCCTTTGTTGTTTGAAGCCAGGCTGAACAAGTGGACAAATCATCTTCTTGTTTTTTGTCTTGATCCTAATACTTGGCTCTAACGGCTCATGGGTCCTAGAACATTACAGAAGATGCTGTGAAAGGAGGGAAGATTCATAGATTGGTAAAAAAAGGTGAGTAGGTTAGGGAAAAAAAAAGGAAGTGAAGCATGTTTCCATTTTCTACTATTGGTGGCAAGATTTTTTTTGGGAGTTGTAATCATGTTCAGGGTTAGATATGAATACATCAGATTAGCTTTGTACCATGGATTTATCATTTATGTGCTTTTTTAAAAAAAAAAAATTTTTCTTTCATTTCTTTTCATTTTTCCTCTACTTCTCTCTTGTTTAATACTCCGGCACTTGTGGGATGTATTTTCTCAAGGATATTTATGTTCTTTTAATAGAATACCATATTATTCAGATTTTTAATTTTTAAAAATTAATTAAAAAAAATTGAATCGGTGAATCGGCTGGTTGAACCAATTGAATCGAAAAACCGCAAACCGAAAGCTTAGCGGTTCGAGTTTCAAAACACTGGTCGCTACCCGAGGTCCTTCTTGGGTCTAGTGTTCTCGGGCATGTGTACTTAACAGTTTAATTTGATGCAATTTTTTTTTTTCTTAAAGTGTTGCTAGAAAGTACCAAACCAAATTGCAAAATATCCATGCGACTATCCTGGTAGCTCACATGCATTTCTCATCTTCTTCTCTCTTTCCTTTCTATCCTTTGGTTTGTTTCTGCATGCAAACCACCCCCTCCACCAATTCACCAAACGCAGCACCACTACAATCACCGTGGAGTAGAAAAGTCAGGAAATGGTAGTAGGGAAAGGGTGCTTAGGAAAGGCCTAAAATTCAGGGCAGAAAAACGGTGGAAGATGGTGAATTGGGGGTGGGGATGGGAAGAAAGTTAAAAATGGCAACCCAAACTCCAGAAAATGGCAATCTTGAAGTAGCAGTCAGTTAAAATAGGAACATGGCCAATGATGGAAACTCGGGTTGCTTCTTCTCAAACGTTATTTCGGAAAGACAGAATTCTGAATGGTACTAATTAAGAAAATGCACTCAAAGAATTTGCTTGGATAAAAACCCAGCATTAAATTGATGTACAAATATTCTTCTCAAAAGAAGTCCATCCATAAAGAAAGCACATTATCTTCTGTCCCCAGTTTTACGATTTTAACGTGCTCATTTAGTTATGTTTTGCATTGAAGGATATTCTTTTGCCTAATGAATAATGCTCACAAATCTGAGATCATTGAGGATGTTTATGAGACTACATTTCATAACGTTAGTTTTCAGTTTAGTTTGTGTAGAATTAGTTAAATCATGCCTACAAGTTGACAAATAAAATATTTGATACACAAGTCTATGGTAACATATCCAAAAACTGCCTCTAAAAAACAACTCAAAAACTCTCAAATACAACTCACCATCCTCATTTGCCCAATTTTATCAATAACTGACAAGCAATTATTGTGAATAGCAGTTCTCATTTATATATATTCTGTCACTCTATGATGATAACTCCAGTGTACAAGACAAAAGTTATAGAACCTGTAGCCAATCAGCACAGATTAAGGCACCCTTCTTGTTAGATCTGCCATTCCCTCTTCCCCTGTACATAATTACATCTATTTTATTGAAAGGGAATCCAGGGCTTTACCGCCAATCAATACAAGTAGGAATGGTTATGTTCTATACCTGTCACAGTGGCTGTTGAATCATAGGGAAATGTCTTGAAGGAATACCAAAACCATTATTCACCAAGATTGTGCAGACAGAACCTCTCAAATTGTGACTGACTTCACACAGAGTTCTCAACCCTGAGAGAGCTGATCGACACTTTGCAGTGTTTCTCATTCACAGTTTCAGGTCTTTAACCATGACTTCTTGGATCTGCCACTTGATGTACCTTCCTGGATCCAGCACTTGAATACTGCCCAACAACACGAGCATGAGGTATAGATGCTTCACCGCGAGCAAGGGCATTCACATTCTCCAGAAGGTATTGCCTTGGAAGCCGCCCTACAATATTACCCTCCTCATTCCCGTTGTTATCAAGAAACGAAAAATGAGGAATGCCCTCAACGCCAAATTCATCAAGCTCTTGTTCCCACTTTGTGTTATCAACATTCAACATGACAAAGTTTACGCGATCCCTGAATCAATAAGTGAAAAATAGTTAAAATAGACCATAACAGCACAAGCGCCTTCAATTTTTAACAAATTATGCATCTCTTGCTAAATGTTGAAAGCATAGCTAAAATAGTTGCATTCAGAAATACAATAATTGTATGGTACATTCTTAAACAAGTACATGCAGACATATACACGAATATCAATAACATTTAGGAACTGAAAATAGCCGAAGTGCATATATACTTGTACTGCTGCTCAATTTTGTAGATGTCGGGAGCTAATTCCCGACATACTTCACACCAATCTGCATAAAACTCGACAACAGTGGGCTTCCCATTTGAAAGTGCCTGCATCAGAGATATGGAAAGAATATTAAACATCCTCATGCAAGTTTAAGCATAGCTATATTGCAAGGGCAGACTCTGAAGCACGTTTTCAAGGCTAAAGTCAACATACTGTAAGGGGCCAATTTTAGATATCCTTGAACAACTTCCGAAACAAAAGCTATATATAGATGAATGTATAAAAATAAAAATAAAAAGGGAAATTTGCCAATTTGATCCCTAAACATTTACACTAAAACCAATTTCGTCCTTTATGGTTTTTTTTTTAACCAATTTAGTCCGTGAACATTTTTCCATATCCAATGTAGGACTTTTGCAGTGGCACCACTAAATTTTACTTTTTTTGCGTGATTGGTGAAGGGCATATGTGTCTCGTTGGGTCATATTCCATATTAAACTGCTCGAATTGACAAAAAAACGCAATTAACTCTCAAAACATTTGGGGAAAATGGAGAGCATCTACTCACATTGGCCTGAGGGCATGCAAAAAATGAATCAGGTTCTACTTCTTCTTATTCCTCAGGCTCCAACTCAGATACAGATTATTATACTTAATGCTGAGCTTCAAAAGGTAAGGAAAAGTGATAATAAAAAATGTGAAGATTCAGAACCTGAAGATGCCATCTTAAACGATAGACTGACCTCTACCAGTGAAATTAAGAAGTGTGAGCTCATTAGTATCTCTTAATGAAGTACGACAATCAAGTTGTATTTTTAAGGATCTAAGGGTTCAAGAAGAACAGTCTCAAAGCATGAGACAAAAGTTACTTGATGAATGTGCACAGTTAAAGGAAAAATTGCATGAGAAAGAAGAGGAGATAGTGTCTATCACCAAGAAACTCCAAGCTTTTGGGGACCAAAAATTGTTTAAGGAGCTAGGAGGCAGGTAACAAGTCTGAAGCATGAGCTGAAAACAGTGACTTTGCAGAAAAAGGCCTTTGAAGAGACAGTTAAGACCAGGTCTAATGAAACTAAATAGATGAGGAAGGAAAAATCAAGTCTACAAGTTTGGATGAAAGAACTTGAATCACCTCAAAAGAGAAAGAATCACAAACTTCTTCTCTTCTTGAGAAATTTGAAGAAGACAAGAAGCAGTCACTGTCCAAATTTGAGGACTTGAAGGCATGAGTCAGTGATCTTCAGCTGGAAGTGGACAATTTGTGCTCTCAGAAGTGCATATGCATGCAATGAAAGAAAGATCTGATCGAGTCAGTAGTCTAGTAAAACAGGTAGAGTTTCTGCAACAGCAATTTCATTTCATCAGCAGCCAAAAGTCTGAGTTGGAGTCACAACTCAAAAATAAATCTCAAGAAGCATCACAATGCTGTATTCAAATAGAAAAGACTAAGATAAATTAACAGACCAGGCCTTAAATGGACAAGAGATAACAGAAGGCAAGGCCTGTCTAAAAGTGAAGGTCGAAGAGTTGGAGCAGGAGATATGTGCAATATCGAATCTTAATATTGAATTGGAGGATCAGATAATTAGCATAACGAGTGAATCATATCATCTAAAAGTTGACAATGAGAATCTCCACAGAAGAATTTTTGTGTTGGAGACAACTGTGAAAGAGAGTAAATAAGCTATCTGCTCTTCAAAAGCAAATTGAGGCTCAGGAAAATGAGATGTCTAATCAGATTAGATCATTTGAGCAGCTTAATAAGGAATGTGACCTGACGAGACAAATATGCCCCTTCACTGGTTGTGCAAAAGATGTAAAATGTGGTGACACCGCAGCAGAAGTCCTACATTGGATAATGAAAAAGAAACCGGGACTAAATTGGTTAAAAAAACCATAACTGATGATGTTGGTATTAGTGTAAAGGTTCAGAGACCAAATTTGCCGAATTTCCATAAAAAAAAAAAAAAATTACAGGGACCACTGTGTTCCCAACACCCCCAAGCACCTATCATCTATGCCCTTTCAATTAACATATTTGCTAACACTATTCTCCCGATAAAAAACTTAGAATATCCACTATAAATAAGTATGACTTCAAGAAAAAAAAACTTTGTACCTCATTAATCAGCTGTAAATTGTAATAAGCTAGATATCTATAAGAACAAAGATTATGACATAAATCCTAATTACAAGTTGCAAAAAGAAGAAGGATCCATACGACAGCCTTTTTGTCAGACCATAGTGGCAAAGATAGTTGAATTGGTAAAACAAAAGAAGTTTGAACAAAGAAATAGCACTGATCCAAAAAGCAACAGCTGACAGATACACAATTACTAGTAGTTTGCTTTCGTAACACAACATCTTACTCTGCACCCACGATTAAGCACTAATATATGGTGTAAACATCCAAGAATTCGTACACAAAAGCAAGAGGAATAACCAATGATAGGCTCACAAGTTCGTCCAAAATACAAATTAACCTAAACATGGCAAATCAACTAGCAAGTACAATGTAATAATAGGTGCAGAAGAAGCAAACCTCTTCATAAGGTAAAGCCAAAGCAGAAAGGTCCTTCAATGAAACGCCAAAATCCAATCTTGAAGCCAAGAAAAGTCCAACTGCTGCAAGAATGGAAGCCACTGCTATCCGCTTGTTAACACTTTTGGTTGGATACTCTGGAAATCCAACCTCAACCTCAACCTTCACCTCATCGGAGGAGGAAGCTGCCTTTTCAGTGGCATTACCATCATTTTCAGGTACAGGCTGTACATCAAGTTTTTCCTGAACTAATATAATCAAGAATTATACAAAAAATAATTGACCTTTTAATATGACAACCAAATTCCAACTAGTGAGAGGATTCCATCTATATACCGTTGTGGCAGAGGAAGAATCAGTGGGATTGGGGCCGGTTTGGCAGCATACAATCTTTAGATACGTGGGATTTTTAAGTTTAATTCGTGGACGGATGATGGGTTTAAGGAAGTGGGAGGGTAGGTGAGCTCGATTGGGGAATGGCGGGAGTCTGCGGAGACCGAGGGAGGTTGAGGTTGAAATCACGAGCGCCATTGAAGATAGGGCGGGGGCTGGAGGTGCTTCAATGTTAAACACTTGTTTATGGTGCAGCGAAGTCAAAGTGTGATTGTACAAATAGGGATGGCGACGGGTCGGTAGGCAAGGGTGGGGGTGGGGACAAAATATTCCCCCGCCTTAAAATGGGGCGGGCGATGGGCCCGTGAAAAAAAAATATATATATATATATATATATATATACATCACTCAAATAGGGATGGCAACGGGTGGGCATCCGTCCCGCGGGGATAAAAATGGGGCGGGGGATGGAGTGGGGCGGAGGCGGGAGCGGGGACAAAATATTCCCCCCAGCATTAAAATGGGGCGGGGATGTCCCCCGCCAAAATATATATATATATATATATACATACATACATACACACATAAAACAATCCTAAATTTCCTAAAACTGCTCCTTTACATCATTTGTCGATTGCCGCACAATCTGGACCTTTCACCCTCTTTCTTCTGTGTTCTTCTTCACGTTTTGCTTTCATCCACTCTTGAATCATTTTTAGGTTTGCTCCCTTATCATTCTTATCTTGATAGATTAATGAAGCACACTTGGTGAATAAATGATTGCATCTGTGTCAATCCCTTTGCCGTAGTGCTTAAAGCTTAAGATTCCATTTTTGTCAATTCCTTTAGATGTCTCTTTTCTTTGCCGTGGGTTGTGGTACTTAAAACCTACTTTTGTTTTTCTAATACTTCACGTTTAGGTTGCTGGAGATTAAGAACTACCAATTGTAGTTTTGCTATTTGATTTTTCAGCTGATTTCCATCTTCTCACAAAATCATCCTGTTGTTTCTGGTCTTTTCCTTTGACTTGGGTTGGTTCATTTTGGGCATTTTTTTTATGGGTAGATTGAGAACTCTAGCTGATGGAGTTTGATTTATTGTGCTATTTACTTTTTTGTGATCAGTCCATTTATTGTGCTATTTGCTTTTTTGTCTTTGTAGATTTCTTATCACAGTGAACCAGTCCGAAAATGTAATTGCATCTAAACAGGGGAATAATTCATCAACTTCACAATCAATGAATGTTGAATCAATTTACTTGACAAATGCAATAGAAGAAGATGAATATGAAATTGAAGGAGGAAAAAGAAAATTAAAATTGAAAGTTTGGGCACATTTTGATAGAGAGAAAGGTGACGATGACATTTTTTATGGTGTATGCAAGTATTGTAAAAAGAAATACAAGACAGGTAGCACTCATGGAACCAGTACATTGCATGATCATTACAGAAGGTGTGCTAAAAGGCCTAAACAAGATATTAGGCAAATATTACTTCGAAGTGGTAGTAAAAAGAATGATAGCAAACAAGAATTGCACAATTATGTGTTCGATCAACAACAATCACGTCATGAATGTCAAAGTTGCTTTATCAAGTGAGTTATCACATCTCGAGATTGATGAAGAGCAAATGTTCTGCAGTTGTTGAGTTATATTAATGAAGAAAAAAGTTGGATTTATTATTGAGTGTTTTTAGTTTGTTGAATTTTGAGTTATTAAATCCTTTTAGATAGCCATGGATATAATTTATTATGGACGGGTCATATTTAGCTAATTAGTTCAGGAGACCTGTGAATGCTATTACTTAATGGGAAAAGCTCTATATTGCTGTAAAGCTATGCTAGGGCTTTGGATATGAATCTCTGGCATCTTATGTACTAATACTCATTTTACGGCAATTAAATTGTTTAAGATTTTAGTATTATATAAAAAAAAGAGTTAATCTGACATGGAAACCGGGAACTGTGGGGGAAACGGGGCGGGGACCGGGGGGAGTTATTTGACAACGGGGCGGGGGTTGGGGGAAGGATCCCCCGCCCCACCCCCGCCCCATTGCCATCCCTAGGTACAAAGTTCAGATTCATGCGATGAGATTGACACAAAGTGAAATTGGCATGGACGGCTTTTTCCTGGAAGCGTGGGGGCTTTATCATTTCTCCAATAAATTATCAATTTAGTCCCTAAACTTTTACACTTAAGGCAATTTAGTCTTTTAACTTTGTTTAGCATATAAGTTATGAATTAATCGTCTATACACTGAAATTAAATACATAATATATAATCCGAATTTAAATTTGAAACTCAAATTTTGCATATGTGTTGTATATTCAATCGTGATAGTGTACACTGTCAGTGTATATAAGATTTATTCATAATTTATTCCTTCAATTTAAGTTTTCTATCCAATAATTTAGTCCGTCATAGGCAGAACTAGAAAATTTTCTTTGAAAGGGCGAACTCCAATTCAACTAAAACTTAAGTATATAATTTGAAATAGTTCTAAATTTTGCAAAGGTAAAAGTTTAAATCTACACAAAATTTTTTTGAAAATCTTAAGGCTTGTTTGGATAGCCATTTTCCACCGAAAAATGGCCTTGTTTTCCGTGAATACATTTCCCTATCACCTTTTTACCTCACATACATCAAATCGTTACAATAATTTTTCAAAGAAAAATCCATGGAAAATGCAATCCAAACACAACCTTAACTTTTTAACAGCAAAAAACTTAGAACATATTTGGATTGCTATATTTTGAATTTTTCGTAGAAAAATGTATCGTAGCGATGAGATAAAAAGGTGATTAAAAGATATGTTAACAAAATATAAAAAATTTTTGTACAGAAAATTGCAATCCAAACAAGGCCTTAAATTTTCAAACTTGGGAGGGGGAAGGCCTTCCTGATGACATGGATCGCACTCTATCCGCATGCAACTGTGCCGGTCAATCCCTGGCCTGTCAGTCATGTACTACTGTGCATAGTATCTCAGCAGGAAAAACAGAACCATTAGTTGACCCACACCTCAATTCCCCAAGCAAGTAGGGGTGCGCATTGTGTGAGGACCCGTAATTTTCTTAATTTCTAGGTTTTAATTTCTTTTAATTATACGTTTTTCCACCTTTTCTTTATTCGAAAAATTGTGCAAATAAATTTTATGAGTAAATATAGCTTTTAAATGATTTTTCTAGTATCGGTTAGTTTTTGAGAAATTAAGAGCGTATATTGGACGTGGGACCCACTAGTGCAGAAAATTCGGAAAATTTCGGCCAACTAGGTTAAGTTTTGTATACTGGGTTTAATTTATCAGGTGTTAAGAGATAATTAAAGGATGCCTAGATGGACTATCATTGGAGAGACAAAAGGATAGAATTGCATTAAAAAGGGTGACAAGTGTCACCTTCCTATTCAACCTTGACTTTGACCATTATTTCTTACCTTTACTAATACTCAATTTTGACCCAAAAAGCACCTAAATTTCTGCAAGCTTGGCCGACCCTCTCTCTCTCAAGAAAGAAAGAAAACTCTTCAAGTTTTAGCTCCAATCTTGCTCAAGTTGAACCATCCAACCATTTGATCTTGCAATTACTCCATAAAACCCCTCCACTTAGTGATTGTGAAGTGATTGGTGAAGTTATTTGGAAAGCTAAGAGGACTAGTAGCTCTCTCTCTCTTGTTTCTAAGGTGAGTTGTGAAGAACCACCCTCCTCCCTTAATTGATGCTTAAATCATGATTAGTGGTGGTATGGGATGCAATATTATAGATTATTTCTTGATTTGTGGTTGAAGTGATGAAGTTTTATTATTTTTGGGGATTTTTCTGTTTTAATATGAACATGATTGTGTGGCTATCTATGATGATTGGAAATGGTATATAATGACTCTAGAAAGTGGAAAAAGTGATTAATTGCAACCAATTTCTGGTTTGGAAGAAATTTCAGAAAATTAGGGTTCTTGAGGGAGCATTCTGTCCGAATTTTTAGCTCCTAGTTAGAGGCTGAATTGGCCTTAGCTTAAAATATGAAAGTTGTAGGGAATGACATTTTAGAGGTGCCTACAAAATTTCAGGTCAATCGGAGTAGTGTAGAATGAGAAAAGTTGAAATTACCCTTACTGTCCTGGCTTTATCCGAATGTAAGAATTGCGCCTATAATTGGTTGTTTTGGCTGGAATTGCTTCCGAATTGGTTGTTAAGCCCTTCTGATGAAATTTAGCCCTGTTTCTTAGCTTTCAACTGGTTTTGGAATTTCTGGATTTGGACTTGGAGAGCCTGAGTTATGATGTTTCCGCTAGAATGCGTTTTGGTGAATCTGTTTTACGTTTTTGATGTAGTATCTTGCATTTATGACTTTGTTACACTCAAAACTGGACAAAGTTGTCTTCTGAAACATTGTAGCCCTATCTCTTAGTTTCGAAATGGTGGGTCTTGCACCCTCATCCAATAATTGTAGTGAAATTGGTGCCATTACCGCAAAATGAGGTCAAAAACTGTTTTTTTTTCAGGGTTAAAGCTAATTCCATTTCCGGATTTTTCTGATTTCCTCTAATGCTTATATATGCTTATGGAACCCTATTGTGATCGTGTTAGCATTGGTTTATGACTTGTAATCGAGTCTTCTTGTGCTTATTGGAATATTCTATGGCTTGACTTTTATTTCCGGTCATTTTCCTAACTAACTTTTGTACTTGGATAACCTTGAGCCTATTGAACGGCTGTGGTGATGAATGTATATTGAGTATGACTTTGGGAGTTGATTGAGGAAAATAATGAAGCCGTGATGGCTGGAAAAGTAAGAAATCTAGGGGAAGTGCTGTCCAATTTTTCTAGGCCGATTGGTTCCTTTAAGTTTGAATTGGCTTGTGATAGAAAGGAAGGGCTTTTGGGTTGTTGAACCTAGGTCTTCATGTTACCTTTTTGTTCCCAAAAATCATGTTTTGTATCCTTGCATTAGTAATTATTTGGCGAGGCATACGACTAGTAGTCGAGCCTCACATGTGCATTTTGTTTACTCGATTCTGGATGTGAAACCTTCAATTGGTTTACTTTGATTATTTTAGGGTTTCTTGGCGATTAAAGCCAATCCGAAGTGAACTTTTGAGGTATTTGTACTTGAACCGGTGAGTGTACCACTCCCCTCCATTGCTGTTTAACTTGATTTCTGCTCTGCAATCTGTTTAATTTGTTCGAGACGAGTGTGTACTTTATCACACTCGTTCTCTTGTCTGTTCATATGCCAATTTTGGTGTCAATTTGAATCTGTATCTGTATCTGTTCAGACGTCGTTTGGAAACTTGTAACCAACGACCTTTCAGTGACCTATGAGTTCAAATCCTGTGGCTAAGTTATTCGAGTCGAGCCGGCAAGGGCCTGGACGATTAGATAACGAACCACGGTAGTCTGTTTTGGGATCTTTGGGTATTGAGACCCTTGATTCCGGTATACTCGAGTATTACCATTTCTGTTTCTGTTGAGGTGAGCGGGCCCGGTAAAGGAGTGTTTGGTGGATGGAATTTGGTGTAAAGTGGGGTCTACGGACGTGTTGGTTCTATATACGTTGACGGAGAGTCAACCGGCTTGGATCAAGTACTGCGCTGGAAAGCTGGCTCCTGAGAGCCACCTGTATCCTTCCTATTTGAGTTCTTGTGTTTACCTGTCTTACTTTATAGCGAGCATGTGTATCTGATTTGTATAACGTGAAATGCCTGATTTTTTCTGCTACATGTTTGGTACCTCATTGGGCGTAAGCTCACCCCCTCCTCGTTGTCTTTATTTTCCTTACAGGAATCTCTTTTGGAAATCATGATTTTGAGAAGCGAGTTGAGCTAGTTAGATAATCTTTTGTTCTTTTGTATAGCTCCTCGAGAGTGAGCAAACTCCAAATGTATTTCATTTCACTGGTTCCACTTGTATTGTAAACCTAGCGACATGTATATATGAAAGTGTTTTCCCCATGTGATTTTGGTAAGTTACTTGTAAGCTTGGCGGTCTTCAATCGTTCAATTCTTTTGGGTCCTATCTCGCGTAATATCGGATTTGTGTAATTCAACTCCGTAGTCCTGGCGAGAGTTGGGCAGGCAGTCCGCTGAACCCTTTGGTTCGCCTTAGGGTGAGGTGGGGCTGTCACACATTGAATTTGAATCCGGTAATTTGGAAGTTTGAATTCGGAATTTTGACATAGGAATTACTGACCGATTTAGATTTTGAATTCAGTAGTTTCGATTGCGATTTCAATTCCAAATTCAATTCGGAATTCGGAAACCTTTTTTCCCTTTTTTTTCTTTTTTGTTAGATGTATTGTTATATAATATAAATTTTATATTGCATGTATTATAAAAAAATATTATTATATATAAATATATATTAATATACATATTATAAAACGAAATTGAAATAAAAAATATTATTATATATATAAATAAATAAATATTAATATATATATTATAAAACGAAATTGAAATCGAAAATTCCAATTTCGATTTCCGATTTCGAATTATGAATTCAAAATTAGAATTTCTGATTTCAAAAACTCCATTACCGAATTTGAACCAAATTCGCATAATTCGAAATCGAAAATTTCGATTTCAGTACCGAATTCCAAATTATCGATTTCAAAAATTCCGAATTCAATTCAAATTCGATCGGTAAATCAAAATTTTTCAATTTTGCACACTCCTACAAGCAAGTGGTAAGTCATAGAGACTTACCTAAGGCATGGAGGCTACAACAAACATTGCTAGAAGTATGTGGCAAGCCCTAGAGGCTTTCCAAACGTTCTAGGTTGTTCAAAAGTCTTGTGGAGTAGCCTAGAGCTTTGCCGATCTTAATAAAATTTGTGCTAGTCATAAAAATTTTATAAGAAAAGACAATTCCAAATCTGAGGGCCAATAGTTGACCACCAGAAAACTAGTGAACAGAATATTATGTTGAACTAGATTTTTCCTTTTGGATTTACTTCCTTGAAAAATCAGTACTTGAAACCTCCCTTATATTGTGCAAACTTTTACATGTTCTAATCTGAAACTTCAACCCAGTAAAAGGGGGGTAAAAAAGGAAGAACATGAGAAAAAGGATTAAAGAAGACATCAAGAACAACATAAACAGTGGATACTGGCCTCACATAAAGATGGTAAGTACTAACACTTTTAGCACTGCTTTTATGCCCTCTCCTTTTTATGCTAGTTTCCTTTTGATCAGCAGGATCATCCTCTAAAATAAACAAAGTCAAAAGTATGCCAACAAATGAGACCAAAATAGGTACCCAAAGACAAAAGAAAGATGTAAAGCATCAATATATCCTAGATGACGATTTCAGTGAAAGCATCTATCAATGTGATTAGATGAATAAGAAAAATTACAGATGACTGGCTTCAAGGCTTCAAAAGATACATAACTTTAACCACGAAGGCTTCTAGTTTTATTCAATGAAAATCTATTACATCTCCAAAGTATCTACCTTCAACATGGTCTCAGAACCATTACTAATTGTTAAATCTGGGCTAGGGTGCATTTGATAAAACTGAAGTTTGAAAACTAAAGTCTAAAATATGAAATTTGAATCCATTAAGCTATTGAATTGTTAAGTATTAAATCTAATATAATTCAGTGCATATCACATTTAGTGATAAAGTAAATAGTTTATCACTTAATTTTGAAAGCAAGTTTTGCCTAGAAAATTCAGTGCCACTTAATTAATTCAGATGTTCAATTTTTTGTTATCAAATGGTTTGAATATGTTAAGATCTGATTCCATTAAATTTAAGTGTTGATTTGTCCGTTTGGTTCAACTTAAAAAGTTATGTAATGCACAACAAACTATAATAACACTTACCTAAATGGTCATGTAAAAATTGGGAATTAGTCCCCTTAAGAACGCAAATCTCTTCTTCAATACTTCATAGGTTCGTTCAATGACATTTCTAAACTTTGAGTAGTGCATATTAAATGACTTTCTTTTTGGGCCCGCTCGACCTACATTCTTGTATAGAGATAGAAAATCTGGGAACATTCTTGTATGAAATATCAACAAGGTAGTACTTGCCTAAAACGTGGACAGCTTGAGATTAATGATAATACTCTGTGTCCCTACCATCAAATTAGGATTATATAAAATAACGACCTAAAGATAACATATCACTTTTGAGTAGCATTGGAAAATCAGATGGGTGCAATAGAGCATTCTCCAATACTTGTGCATCATGTACACTTCCCTCCTACCTAACATATATGTGTGTGTGTGTGTGTGAAGCGCATGTCAAAGTCACAAACAACCAAAAGATTTTGCGAAGTACTGTGTTGATTAATGTAGGCATTTATTGTCTCAGTGGGAGACACATTGGAATATGGATGCCATCAATTGCTCTTATAGTATACTACAGTACTTACAAATGATTGTTAATCTTTAAACAGTTGAAAAAAATGCTATTTACAACCAAGTACAACTTTTTGCTATTTACTATAGTAGCTTGTACTTATCTTGAACCATGGGAAGTATTTTGTAGAGGTTCCAATTCATGGATGTACTTGATCATAGACACATTGGTGAATTATTCTTACTGCAAACATGCAAAATCCTCTTTAGAACTTCCCTAACATACTGGTTAATTGTCTTGGTGGACCTGTTGAACTGCTTTGTCAATACTCATTGTTGTGCACTGTGACTAACTATTACCAAAACCATGGCCAGTTCCTTCTCAATCTTAACACGCTTTTGATAGTTCTGAGGGACGTAGTTATTTTACTTAAGTATATCACATAAGAGAAGGAAATTGTCAACAGCAATACAACAATTCTCCATTATACATTTGTAGTAACCGTTGATCAATTCTTCTACCTATTAGCAGTCTGTTAATGATCGGTCATGATGAGGAATTTTTAACTTTGGTCCTCCATATCTTTTCAAATCTGGATGTCATAGTATCAACTTTGTTTCTAGTGCAACAATCAAATCCCCTTCGTTATCATTAGATGTCCATGTTTCACTTGACCTCTTGATGCCACTATTGTAGTCGTTCCAATCCATTGCCTTTCCATTAGTCAAGGAGACTTTGGTAACGAGGAGAGTCAGGTTCAATTATAAACTTCAAGTTAATTGAATTGACATGTTTTGCATGGCCTTAGTTAAACCTCCACCGGGGTGTGCAATTAACTAGAGTGTATTCGACTACAAAGATGGAATGTGTGACAATTTCAAACACTTGCAAAATGGCCATCTGAAAAGCATATAAAGGGCTTGGGAGGTGAACCAACTATTGTACATTATGTATAATACAAAAAAAAAGGTATACAAGTGGTGAACTAACTGTTCTACAGTTTATGCATTCTTCAAATAGGAAGATTGGATACAGTGCATCGAATCAGCTTTGGAGCTATCAATAAATAGAGATACATATTGCATACTACATCATTCCAATTAAAGATGTAATAACTCTCATCCAGTAGTTGATAAAAATGGTCACTTCATCTTTAACAAAGCCGTGACCCTACGAAAAGTTTTTGAATCTTCAATGGATTGGGACTTGAGGCATCTTGACATGTTCCCCCCACCAGGTGAAGTTCATGTTTGATATTAGTAGTAATTGGATGATGTGTCCAATTCACAGTTAGTATACAAATAAATAGTGGCATGTGTATGTCAGGCAAAAAATAATAATAATAAGACATCGGACAACTTAAAATTTTATAAGATTTTCCACTTGATGAGCCTGCTCGTGCTTCTTTTTTGGTCTTTTTCTTTTTTCATAAGTCGTTCACTCTTATTGAAATGTACTTGTAGACACCAAAAAAAATGGCTAATTCGTTCATTTGTATTTTATTTTTTAGTTATTTCATTTTATTATTGTTGATATCTTTCATTTAAAAAAAGTGAAAAAGAAAGAAAAATGAAAAAAAATGAACAAGTTATTTAAACAAAATCATTTTTTGTTTACTTGATTTTGTAGGAAAAAGTTTAAAAAGAAAAGAAGGAAAAAAAGAAAATGAAAAATGCAGTTTTGCAAAAAAAAAAAAATCCACGTGTGCACACATGCTTCATCTTCATGCTTCATACAAGAAGCAACGCACTAGTACAGATGTGCAGCTGGAAATTTTGATCAAATTTCACTTGATTTTTTTGCTCCAAGCCTTAACAGTATAAGGCCAGATCACCCCTTAATCCTTATCAAGAAACATCTAGGAATAAAATTGATCCAATGGCTCCAAATGAGCCACAAAAACCTGGCTCCATCTCCACCTTTGTTCTTAGGGAGCAATTAGGGTAAGTAAAGAAAGGGAGAGCAGTGGAAAACAGAGACAAGGGAGAAAACAAAGAGAAAGGCAGAGAAAAAGAAGAAAAGAGAGAGAGTTTCCGAAAATTTTCTTTTGAGCTAGGGTTAAGCATCCTGCTCACTTCTTGATCAAAATCCAATTCCAACGTTAGTCGTTTAGATGTTTTCTTCAGTTTGCATTTCTTAGTTTTAGCACACTCTCATCCCCTCTATAAGAAGGAATATTATACCATGAATTTTAGTCTCCCGTCCCCATTATATTGCATTCCTCTCTTTTAGATCATATATATTTATCTAATATTATAATTTTTCGTTTTTCAATTCTTATCTTTCGCATTTTTCGTGACCTCTTCATGGAATCACTATTGGACGTCACAATTAATGTGATTTGCACCAACTAAATTTTGAAGAGGCATTCCAGCCATTTCGATATCTCTAGGTCTAGATTCGCATCCATATAGAAACATCATAATATGATAAATTTTATAGGTTAGATTAGAAAAATTTTCGACTAAATTTCGCAACTAGTTTTCACTAAGTTGAAAAGGTACTTTAGATTTGAACCTATCAAATCTTTGCATTCCCTTTCTTCAACCGTGACTCCCGAACTCTTTTCTCTTGTTTTCAAAGACATGGAATCGTTTAAAATAGGTTTTATTTTTTTATTTATTTAAAAATATATTTTGGATGACTTGGTATACATAAATTAAATACCAAGTGGCGACTCTTATAATAGTCTGAAATCCTTTTTTAGACTATTATTTTGGGCCAAAACCATCGGATATTTGAAGTCCCATTTTAGACCCTTTTTTCTTTATTGATTTTCTAAAATCAAAAAAAATATTTTTAAACACCTAAATTTATTTTTCAAAAAATGGGGTGTAACAGTTGGCGACTCCACTAGGGCTTTTCTAGTGAATTCAACCATTTGGTTTAGTTGATTTTTTTTCTTTTTCTAACCTTTTTACATATCACATTGGGATGTTTTAAATTGCATTTTTTCTTTTTCTTTTACCTTTTTTAGGATTTTCTGTATTTTACACACATAATCGCCTCCCGCTCTCCATATATGTGATGAATAACTTGTTTATTTTCATTTATATTATCGCATTTTTGCATTTGGGGCGAGGGAGTGTCACCCTAGAGTCTTTATGCATGCTCAATAATAATCCCTTTTGTAGACACCAAATTTTTGTCAAATTTTGTGTTTTCTCGAATATTTTCTATTTAATAAGCAATTTATTTTCTTGCATTTTTTTAAGTATATTTTGTCTCATTTTTGTAGATTTATTTAAAAAAAAAACAACTAAATCCATTTGACAAAGATCCCTTGGTTCCCTCCTTATTCTCGGGGGACAGACAAAAGGAACGGCGATTTTGGGGGCTCAAAAAGACAGAAAAATGACTCCCTCAATTCACTCTCTCGAGACACACACACACGAGGGAAAAATCAGACAAGCAAAGAAAGAAAAAAACTAACTCCACTCTAACTCTTCACTGGGGCTCTCTCTCTCACAACAGAAGACAAAAAACACTCCACTCTTTCTCGACGAAAAAAAACTCTCGGCTCTCTCCCTCAAAAGGGCAAGAAAAGAAAAAAAGAGAACAAAAAACACTCCAAGCCAATACATCTCTCGGACTTTTCTTTGTTCCCAACAGACAAAGCCATAAAAGAAGCAAGGGAATTAGCGGTCAGACCATTGGAATTCAGGAATCTCGCCACAAAGCTCAACCAAGTGATTGCAATATCTTAGAGGTATTTTTTTTCTTTTTTTTTTCAGTTTTGTTTTTCACATTAAATTCATATTTAGTTGCTTATTTTCTCCTGCTTTTGCTACTTTGCATTGTTGTTGTGGTATTGCTGAAATTTGGGAAATGGCATGAACCAGATAAAGGAAAAGAAAATGTTTCTTGTGAATGCATGTTAATTGTTTGAAAAAATACCAAAAAGAATTCTAGGGGCTGTTTTGCTTTATTTTGTCCATTTTATGTTGTTTTCTTGTCAAAATAAAATCATATTTGTATTGTAGGAGATGTAAGAGTGTTGTGGTATAATTTTTATGATTTTTGGTGAAGGGTATGTTGTTTTGAAAAATCAAAACTGGACTGATTTCTTGTCATTTTGGCCACTTTCGAGTCCTTTTTTGTTAAAACTAAGCCCAAAAATAGAACCTACGTGAAAAATCGAGTGAAAGGGTGTATTTTGAGGATTTTTGGTGACCGGAGAGTTCACCGGCGGTGGCAGTCGGCGGCGGCGGCGCCACCGGCGACCACCATGGCCGCCAGCTGAAGCTGAAGCTTCAGCTTGCCTGGGAAGAAGAAGAGACGGATCGAACGGGGAAGAAAGAAAAGAAAGAAGAAGAAGAGAAAAAAAAAGAAAAGAAAAGAAAGAAAATGGTTTGGGCTAATGTTTTTTCTTCGGTTGGGCCAGGAGTTAGTTTTGGTTGGGTTTCGGAAATGGGCTTTGGTTTATTTTTTCCTTTGGGTTTCGGATGGGTTAGGAGGCTGGAGCCCATGTATTTCTGGGTCGGGTTTGAGTGATAAAATGACGGGCTGGCCTGCTCGTTTTTCTGGATTTTGGGTTGGGCTTAGGTAGTATCCGGCCCAAATAAATAAAAACAACGGCCCGATGGCCTTTCTTCTCCCAAATCAGAAACCAAAATTTGCACTTTGGCCCCTGATCTTTGGAGTATTTTCACTACGGCCCATAATATTTTAGATTCCTTTGATCTAGGTCCTTAAATTAATTGCACTTTAGTCCCTGAATTTTATCTTTTATTTAATTTTGACATCTGAACTTTGAAAAATATAATTTTTATCCCCAAAAGTTTTTTTAATTTTTGCAATTCGGTCCCTGATGAATTTTGAGTCTCTTTATTATGATTGTTTCTTTTCTTTAATAGCTAATTATGCTACTTTTGAATATACTTAATTTGGAATTTTTAGATTTACTTAAATTTCTTTACGTCTGATATATTAGTGTGAATTTAGTACTTGTATTATTATTTTCTTTTTCAATTAAATTGGTGCCATGATCCTTTTGTTCATTATGAGTATAAATAGGATAATTTGACTCCATTTAGTCACCACTTCAAACGGGAGGTACCCCTATTTTATTATTTCAATGTCAATTACGTGCTCATATGTGCTCCTATTTGTTCCTATGTGTTTATATATTTTTATATGCTTTATTTATTTGATTTAAATATTCATTCAAATTTTCTTATATATGTTTTAGTTAATTTTTATAATGATTCGAAAGGCATTTAAATACCTCAAAATGTAATAGATAGGATACTTAGATTTGTTTTATTATATTTTTCCCTTCTAGATTGTAGTTAGGCGCTCCCCGATGTAATAGATAGGTTGCGTGTTTATGTGGCTTATGTGTTATGTGTTTTATTCGCTTTTCTTAGGATTTTGGCATCTAGATATTATGTTTACGTGTTATGTGCTTCGTGCTCTTATGTGTTTATTTGTTTTAATTTATGTTTTATTTGTTTCACTATGAATTGTTAATGCATGACGTCACCACACTAGTCCAACGCTAGTTGTGGTTTCTCCCTCCGCTTACTTGCTAGTCCAACGCTAGTAAGGATTTTTAGAAATGGGTTAGTCCAACGCTAGACCCTTTAGGTCATCTTGCGCTAGATTCATCTTTGTATGTTATTCACTACATTTTCATGCATATTTTCATTTTTAGGATCTTTTCTCATTTGCATGATATTTCCTATTATATTATCCCCTACCCGCTATAGGTGCTAATCATGTCATTTAGAATTGCATCTCATTTAAGTTAGTTCATTTGCTTGTTCATGTTAGGGTAATTATTTTTCAAACATAGGAAATGGGTGATTATAACTTTCTAGTTTAAATACCCTATTAATCCATGTATAAGAAAATTATGTCACGAGTTTTTTCGCCTCCCGTACCCTTTATGTTGCATTCCCTTTTTCTTTGATCACTTATATATATATGTATATAATTTATTTTATTTTATTTTCTTTTTTTATCATTTGCATCCTCGTGACACCTTCAAGAATTCATTTTGGCCTTCGCAATAAACGTGATTGGTTCAATTAAACCCTTGAATGAACATTTTGTCCCTTTCGATATTTTATTTTTGCATTCATGTAGAAAACATTCAAATATGATAAAATTAAGGGTTAGATTTGGAAAATTTTGGGCTAAACCTCGCAACTAGCTTAGACTAGATTGAAAGGGTGCCTTAGGTTTGAGTTAATCGAACCTTTGCCTTCCCTTTCTCCAACCGTGACTCCCGAATCTATTTTCTCTTGTTTTTCAAAGATCTGGAGTTGTCGAAAAGGGTTTTATTTTATTTTATTTAAATACACTTTTTGGGTGACTTGGTACACCAAAACTCAATACCAAGTGGTGACTCCTCTTTTTTTTTTTAAAAACCCTTTTTGACTAAATTTTGGATCCAAATCGTCGCATTTTTCAAAGTCCCATTCTAGGTCTTTTTTCATTTATTATTAATAAATCACATTCTTTTATAAAGCTTTTTTTTATTTTTCATCACGAAAAATGGGGCGCGACAACTTGGCGACTCCACTGGGGAACGTAAGAGAGTCCAAACACTTGGTTTAGTCGTCTTTTCTCGTTTTAACCCTTATATTTATCATATTTGGATGTTTTAGGTTGCATTTTTCTCTTTTAGGATATTTTGCATTTCACCCTCGTATTCGTTTATCGTTCCTCGTATATGTGATGAATGATTTATTTATTTACTTTTATTTATTTACTTATATGTATCGCGCTTTGCATTTGGGGGTGGGGAATATTACCCTAGAGTCTCGCATTGGTTCTCGATCCCTCCCCTCCAAACCAAGCACTGGCATACGTGCATACGTTTTATTTTTTATCCCTTATTTATTTTTCTTTTAGTGGCTTGTCACGCCACTCTTCCCTGTTAGGATTAGGCGACCCACTTGGACGTGTGATCGCGACACGACGTGTGCGTAGCATGATCCGAGGGGTCACTCAATCTTCCATTTTAAACTTTGGGTTGATAGCCTTTAGCTTTTAGTCGAAAATTGAGAATTTTTGATAGATTCACTTGGACATGTGGCCGTGGTACGACGTTCGCGTAGCAATGTCTGGGGAATCGCTCGAGCCACCGACAAAGAACCTTGGGGTTGATGACCTTTGGTTTCCAAGTCTGAAGGCCCGGGGACCTAAAACCTATCGAGTTTAGATGCATTAGTAAGCCAATACCTCATGCATCCATGATAGTTTACCTAAGGTAGAGTCTGTCTTACCCTATTAGGAACACTATTCACGAGGGGAGGGATCCAATCCCTCTTTTTTTTATTGTTTTATCTCTGTGTATTACTTTGCTACAATGTGTTATGTGAATTTATCTGATTGAACTAACTTTTCTTGATTTTTGTCTCCACTACATTCACAAACTTTAGAAATAAGAGTCCTGACGTGGTATTCGTTAAGGCAGACCACCCTTTGTAAATAGCACGTTTAAATTTTGGTTTATTGCATTAATACTATGTATATATATATGCATGTCATTCTAGGCCTACCCCGGCATCTAAATAGGGTACCCTTAGACCATGTTTCAATTATCGTATTGCATATTTATGCGTTTAATAAACCGACATCATGCATTAACCCTAGAGGGAATGTCATTTAGGGGATCCCATTTTAGGAATATACTAGCCTTGTTTTCCCTGGGTAACTAACCCTCTATGGGATATTCATGTTTAAATTCTTGTAAAACTGGAGAAGTGAGGCCTGTATGTAAGGTATTTAATCGAGATTACATGCTTTAGATGGACAGACCTCAACAAATCAGTCAGCTGTTGACAGTTCCAATGGAGGTTCGAAGATGGCCAGGGCTTCTTTCATTTAGTGAGATCAATCAGGTTGCCTCCTACCTTGGACCAATTGGGGATTTCAAAGACATTGAATCAGATGGGTATTTGGTAGAAGCTTTAATTCAATTGTGGGATTCCGATGGTTCAACATTTCGAATAGGAAATAAGGAGTTGACTCCGACCATTGAAGAGGTAGCCGGTCTTCTGAATTTGCCAGTAAAGGGTACAACAGTGATATTTCCGATTGCTTCTGGCAAGATTGAATTCTGTCATTTTGCTGGATTAAAAGAGTCTGTAGTGCAAGGATCAGATCAGAGCATAGATGTAAAATTTTTGTTTGACAGATTCGCAATGAAAGATGAGTTTGATAAGTATTCGAATGATTTTTCATTTACATCTAAGGTAACATGGGAATGTAAGAGGCCGCTGGTGTATGGACTTGTGATGGCGGGGATTTATTTGTTTTCTAGAAAAGATAAGAAAATTGGTTTCAAAATCACTAAACTCCTGTCTGACTTGTTTTTTGGAATTAAGGATCGACAAGCCTCTATAGTACCGACTGTGTTAGCTGACATTTTTGTTGCGTGTACCAACTGCCAAAGGGGGTCAAAGTTCTTTTATGGATCAAATCGAATTTTGCATATATGGGCCATGGAACATTTTCGAAGACAGTTGCCTGCTCTTGATGGTCTGCCATTGATTGGGTATAATTGGATCTCTACCCATCATAAGAGAGTTGACCAAAGTAATTTGTCAAGAAGTGCATCGGAATGGCTGGACTTTTTGAGGGTATTGTTAGATCAAAAGATTAGATGGGTACTAGACTGGACCGACTGTTTTAACCCTGTTCTGCGCGCCAAGTCATCAGATTTGATACCGTTATTGGGAACTCAAGGCATCATGGCATACACTCCGAAAAGGTTTCTCAGACAGTTAGGACGCATTCAAGGAGTACCACTCACACCTGACTTGACCGATTTCACCATCAGTTTTGGCAAGGGGATCTGTCCAGACAAAATTCCGATGAAAGTATCAATTGTCGAACCTTGGGAAACGCTGTCCGATGATGAGGATATCGCTTATGTTCCGCAACTTAAACAGATGGCTTTGGTTACCCCTCAATACGAGGAGTGGCTCAGAGAATCTGGTGCTGGGCGACCATTGATGGAACAGTCCGAGGAAGTCAAGAAACTAATGGCAATCATTGAGGTGAAAGACATAGAAAATGCACAATTAAGGCAATCTGTGGAAGTGAATAAGGGTCTAGCAGAGAAGAATAAAAGACTGTGTGAAGAAATGCAAGAAAGACACCAGGAATTGAAGAGAAAGTGTGGCAAGTTGTATGATCAAACTGAACGCATGCAGAATCCCTATTCCAGAGAGCCAAAAGATGCTGTGATAGATAAATTGAAAAAGTTTAATGATCTTGTACGAAATCAACTTCGAGAAATGATGTAGATGATGTATGATATTTTGAAATCCATCAATGAAATGATCCTTATCTGTTGCAAAGTTATTTTTCGAAACACAGGTTTGATAAACAGGTCTCATTTCGAAGGTGTTGCATCATGTTAGGCCTACCCTTGGCAGAAAAGGGCTCCCCCATAGGACATGCATCCAAATTATTTAGATATCTACTAACTCATGTTTCTTTTCTTTTCTTTCTTTTTTTCTTTTTCTTGAATAAATCACAGCAATTTGACAGAAAATCCAACCCTAAATGAGTTTCTTTTCTCCACTATCAGGTATTTTTCACAATTGCTACCCAAAGAAGCCCCATCATCACCAGGTCCCGAAGTAGAGCCTTGAGATAGTCTGTAAACATGAGTTCAGCGCCTGAAGCTTCGGAAAGATCTGCTATGGCTACATCACCGGACTTCACAGTATTGGGAGCTCAGTTAAGTGAGGTACTTGCCAAGTTCAATGAGTTAAGTGCTGAAATGGCCGCACAAAGGCGTGTAATTGATCAGCTGGTCGCCAGCAACAATGGTGGTGGTGTCCCAAACGACCAAGAATCTATCGATAATCACCCACCTGCACAAGACTATCAACCACCCCACACATCCAATACCCAAACACCTTTCTTTCTTCCTTTCGCTAACCCTGTTGAAAATACCTTTGCCCGATTAAATTCAGACTTTTCCTATATGCATTCGAATTATGTATTGGTGAACCCAACCAGTAGTCAAATCCCTCAAACTCATCCACAAACCAATCTGAACATTCCTCCCAACCCTCAGGGACGGCACCACCACCTTCCGAGCCTTTTGTACTGGATACGGCATCTCAAGGGAAGGCGGCAATGGAAGAACAACATACACCCGTTGATAAAGATCTGTTAAGAAGGTTGGATCGATTCGATGACTTTATGAAAAAGAATCAAGGGTTGAGCAGGCATGGTGGTTTAGATTACGATGAATTGTGTCTTTTTCCGGATATTCAACTACCGTTGGGATTCAAAACCCCTAAATTCAGCAAGTATGATGGAACTGGAAATCCAAAAACGCACCTCAAGATGTTTGCCAACAAGTTAGGTAAGCCTGTGGATGATGAGAATTTGCCTATGCGTCTATTTCCGGAAAGTTTAGAGGGAGATGCTCTAGATTGGTATTCAAATTTGAAGTCTGGAGAAGTCAAGACCTGGTTGGATCTATCAACTGCTTTTGTGAAATAGTATGAATTTAACTGTGAGTTGGCACCAACACGAACCACGCTAGAGGGTACGAAAAGAAAGCCGTCGGAAGATCACAAGACCTACGCAAAATGGTGGAGAAAGTTAGCTGCCAAAGTGGAGCCTCCTATGACTGAGGAGGAGATTGTTCACACTTTCATCAAGGCTCACGATCCACCCTATTTTGAAGAGATCTTTCGCATGACTGGAAGTCCATTTGCTGCTATCATTAACAAATTGGAGGAGTATGATGAATTTGTAAAAGCAGGAAAGTGTTTCTGCATTAAAGTTGCAATTGGATGCTCTACAAAATCAAAACAACAATGGGAAAAAGCCCCAATTCAAGAAGAAAGAAGGTGATACTGCTTTTATATGGGATCAAGGCCCGTCTTTCAGACCCAGAAACCATCCCACCTATTCTTTTCCGTACCCGTATTACACCAATCATCAACCAGTCTACCACACCACTACCCAATTCCATCATTCTCGACCAAATCATTTGAATACCTCGCCCTTACCTCCAACTCCACAACCTATTTTTCAAAATCACTCTCGTCCCATTTACCATTCCAGACCAACCCTGCAAAACAATAACCCTCCTCAAAATCCTTTGCAAACCAGTGGAATTCAAATTCAGAAGCAATTTCGAGCCTTTACCAACTTGGACCGACCTATTGATCAGTTGTATGAGCAATTAAAAGCAGCTGGAAAAATTGGCACTGTTCATCCCAAAATCTATCCCAGAGGTCCTCCTGCCGGTTATGATCCGCATGCAATCTGTGCTTATCATTCTGGAAGTCCAGGTCATACCACTGGCAATTGTTGGGCTTTAAAACATAAAATTCAGGGCATGATTGACTTTGGAGACATTCTTCTTAGAAGAAAGGGAGAACAAGGACCGAATGTTAGTAAGAATCCTTTACCTGAGCATGGGAGCACTGTAGGGGTTATCATCGCGGATGAAGATTTTGTCGACCCCAGTCAGTACATTATAGATGAAACCGAAGTGTTTGGCGTGATAAAGACTGACCATGCAGAGATAAGGAAAATGTTGTCTGTTGAAGAGTCCATAACTAAGGATAATGCTGAGGAAAAGTTAAAATCTTTTGTGTTTGAAAAAGAGAAACCGTTTATGATAGAAGGAGGGCCTTCCGAGGCTGACAATTCTGAAGTTCCTTTTATTTTGGATTTACTCTCTTTTGAATGGGATATATCAGAGCCTGCCATTCTCGAATTTCCAGAGCAAATGCCTGTCAATAACTTGCAAGAGGTACCGTGGAACTACGAGGAGTCTAGTCTGTTAATTGGAGACAAATATTGTTTGAAGGAGGAGGTATCTAATATTACTAGGCCTGGAAAATTTATGGGAAACCCCGAAATCGATGTTCAAACCAAGGCCAAGATTAAATCCCTGACGCCCAAGTCTCTTGTCTCTGAAAAGGAAGCTGTGGATTTTCTAAAGATGCTGAAGAGAAGCGAGTACAAAATAGTGGAGCAGTTGGATGGGATGCCTGCTCAGATCTCTTTTTTGAATCTTCTCTTGACCTCTGAATCACACAGAGAAGCATTGCTCAAAATCTTGAATGAAGCCCATGTCCCTAAAGATATTCCTGTGGATAAGTTTTCTAACATTGTGGGTAATGTACTTGCCGCTAATCATATCGCCTTCTCCGATGATGATCTGACTGCAGAAGGAATTGGACATAACAGAGCCTTATATATATCAGTTCGCTGCAATGGAAAGATGCTGCCGAGGGTTTTGGTGGATAATGGGTCGGCACTGAATATCTATCCATGAAACACTCTCACTAAACTTGGATTTCTTGATGTTAAACTCCGTCAGTCCGCAACCGTAGTTAGGGGGTTCGATGGTTCAAGAAGGGAATCCATGGGTGAAACAGAGTTGGTATTAGAGATAGGCCCTGCTCAATTTCAAGTTACTTGCCAAGTAATGGACTTCTCCAGTGTTTACAACATTTTACTTGGAAGACCTTGGATACATGCTTCCAATTCAGTGTCATCTTCTCTGCATCAAATGCTGAGGTTTATTGTGAATGATCAGCTCATTACTGTGTTTGCTGAGGATGACTGTACCATGATCGTTGATGCAAAGTTTAAGGGTGAAAACAGAAAAAGGACTCCAATATCGTCTCATCACGTTGCTGACATCGTCTCTGTGGGATGGGCATCCAGGGATAAGTTGCTGACTCAATCAGATTTGCCAGAGGCCAGTATTATGATGGCGAGAGAGATGATCCGAGGCGGATATGAAATAGGAAGAGGTCTTGGGCGAGAATTGCAAGGAATTTTGGAGCCGATAGAGATCCCGACGCAAAAGGATACATTTGGACTGGGATTTCATCCAACTGCTAAGGACAGAAGGGAAATGCAAGCTCGAAAACAAGCTGAAAAGAAGGGCAAGCAAACTGCCTTAAATATCCCTCCGTTATACCACACTTTTCCTCATCTATCAGAGGTAATTATGCCAGAAACGAAGAATCCTATGGAGGAGATTGAAGTGGATCTGTCTCAGCTATTTGTCGGGGTTACTTGTGAGGAGGGGCCATCAGAGAATGCAGAATTTTTGCCAATTACCGAAGGAGCTATTCAGAATTGGACTGCTGATTATCTTCCCTCTCGAAGGGAATTTCGGTAAATTTAAGGGGATTGTCTTTTGTCTAGATCACATCCAGATAGGACAGTAGTCTGGATCTTTTGTTAAAAGAAATTGATTTCATCTTTTAAACCTTTATTCTTGTTTCAGTTAATATAACTTGCTTTGTTCAAGAAAATTGCTGAAACGAAAATAAAGGTTTGGGTTAAATATGTCTTTAAATAGCAATCATGGCTGTATATTCATCTTTTTGTGAAGTCTCGATGCATTTTGAATTTAATGAAATTAAAGACTTCTCCAGTATTTGCTATTTATTTATTACTTATGTTCTATTCTATTTTCAGATGACCACAAATACAATCCTTTGACCCCTTGGATGTCACCATTTTGGAATTCGATGGCTGCAATCTCGATATCTTTCATGAATTTGAAATCATGCAATCTGAAATTCCAAGCGAGAGCGATACTGATGAAGAATTTGAGTCTATTTCAAGGGATTTAAAACAGTATGAAGAGAAACCCAAACCCAACTTAGAAGAAACAGAAATCATCAATATTGGCACTAAGACGGAGGTTAAAGAAGTTAAAGTCAGCATTCATTTGAATAGGAAACAAAAGGAGGAAATGATTGAATTCTTAATGTTTTTTCAAGATGTGTTCGCATGGTCATACGATGATATGTCAAGGATCTCTACAGACATAGTGGTTCACAAGTTGCCAACCGATCCAAATTTTTTACCTGTAAAGCAGAAGCCACGTAAATTCAAACCAGAAATGAGTCTCAAAATAAAGGAACAAATTGTGAAGCAGCTCAATGCTAAGATAATCATGGTGTCTCATTATCCCATCTGGTTATCGAATCCTATGCCAGTGCCTAAGAAATCTGGGGAGGTGCGAGTATGTGTTGATTACAGAGATCTGAATAAGGCCAGTCCGAAAGACGATTTTTCTTTGCCAAACATTCATATTCTTTTGGACAATACTGCTGGACACGAAATTGAATCTTTTGGTGATTGTTTTGTTGGGTATCATCAAATTTTGATGGCAGAAGAAGACAGAGAGAAAATCTCTTTTATCACCCCATGGGGAACCTTTTGTTATAGAGTGATGCCTTTCGGGTTGAAGAACGTTGGAGCCACCTATCAGAGGACCATGACTACCCTGTTCCATGACATGATTCACAAAGAGATGGAGGTCTATGTGGATGATATCATAATTAAATCCAAGAATGTTGAGGACCATTTGGTTGATTTAAAGAAGCTGTTTCAAAGATTGAGGAAGTATAATTTGAAGTTGAACCCTGCGAAATGTGCTTTTGGAGCTCCGGCTGTTAAGTTATTGGGTTTTATTGTGAGCAAAAAGGGTATAGAGATAGATCCTGCGAAAATAAAAGCAATTCGAGATATGCCCATTCCGAAAAGTCAAAAAGATGTGAAAAGTTTTCTTGAAAAGATCAATTTCATTGGTCGATTCATTGCACAGTTATCCTCTACCTGTGAGCCTTTATTCAAATTGTTGAAAAAGAATGCGCCAATGGATTGGAATGAAGATTGTCAGCAGGCTTTTGATAAGATCAAGAATTATTTGTTAAATCCTCCGGTCTTAGTGCCACCTCAGCCAGGGAGACCTCTGATTATGTATTTGTCTGTTCTTGATGAAGCTGTCGGATGCGTTCTGGGACAGCATGATGAGTCTGGAAGAAAGGAGCAAGCCATCTACTATCTGAGTAAGAAATTTACAGCATATGAGGCCAACTATTCTTTCCTCGAGAGAAGTTATTGTGCTTTAGCATGGGCAGCTCAGAAGTTGAGATATTATTTGCTCGGTTATACCACTTACTTGATTTCCCGTTCTGATCCTCTAAAATACCTATTGGAAAAGTCGATGCCCACGGGACGTATGGCTAAGTGGCAAATGATCCTTTCCGAGTTCGATATTGTCTTCACAACACAAAAGGCAGTCAAGGGTCAAGCCATAGCAGATCATTTGGCAGAAAATCCAAGAGATGATGATTACCAGCCGTTGCATACCTACTTTCCTGATGAAGAAATTCTGTTCGTTGGAGCAGTTGAGGACATGAGTGAGCAGTATCCTGGATGGAGGTTATTTTTCGATGGAGCGTCAAACTCTTTTGGAGCTGGAATTGGAGCAGTTTTAGTGTCGCCTGAAGGGAAACATTATCCTGCTACCGCGAAATACAGTTTCCTTGTACCAACAACATGGCTGAGTATGAAGCTTGTATTTTTGGATTGAAAATGGCATTGGACATGGAGATCAAGGACCTGATAGCATTCAGTGATTCTGATTTACTTGTGCACCAGACGCTTAAACAGTGGGTAACTCGGGATTCAAAAATTATGTTGTATCATTGTAACTTGCTTAGTTTGGCCAGCAAATTCAGGAATTTGGAACTCAGACATATTCCCCGCACTCGTAATGCCTTTGCTGATGCTTTAGCTACTCTGTCTTCGATGATCCAACATCCAGATGAGCTGATGATTGAACCTATACAGATCCAACTTTAGAATAGGCCAGCGCATTGTCTGGTTACAGAAAGGGTCACGGATGGTCGCTCCTGGTACAAGGATATTAAGGAATTCATGAAAACGGGATCCTACCCTCCTGATACTGATTCTGTTGCAAAAAATTTCTTACGCAGAATGTCATCAAGATTCTTCTTGAATGGAGAAGTGCTATACAAGAAAACATCTGATTTGGGTCTTCTGAGATGCATCAATGAAGAGGAAGCCGATTATATGATGAAAGAAGTGCATAGTGGGGTTTGTGGGCCACACATGAATGGGCATCTACTAGCTAAGAAGATCATGAGAACAGGATATTTTTGGCTTACTATGGAGCATGACTGTGTAGATTTCGTTAGAAAGTGTGTTAAGTGTCAAATGCATGGTGATGTTATACGTGCTCCTCCTACAGAATTGCATAGTATGACTGCTCCATGGCCATGTTCGATTTGGGGAATGGATGTGATCGGAACTATTGATCCTCCTGCTTCAAATGGGCATCGATTCATTTTAGTGGCAATTGAATATTTCACCAAGTAGGTTGAGGCCGCGTCCTATAAGCATGTTACTAAGAAAGTGGTGTCGGATTTCTTGAGAAATAATATCATCTGTCGTTTTGGGGTACCAGAGACGCTGATCACTGATAATGCCAAAAACCTCAACAATGATATGGTGGATGGATTATGTGAACAGTTCAAGATCAGACATCCAAATTCTGCTATTTATAGGCCTCAAATGAATGGAGCCGTTGAAGCTGCAAATAAAAATTTGAAAAAGATTATCCGTAAGATGACTGAAGCACACCGGGATTGGCATGAGAAGTTGCCCTATGTACTAATTGCATACAGAACTACCATCAGAACTTCTACTGGTGCAACTCCCTACTCTTTTATGTATGGAATGGAAGTAGTACTACCTGCAGAAGTTGAAATTCCTTCCTTGCGCATTCTGATGGAAGCTCAGATAGAAGAAGCTGAATGGATCAGAGAACGTCAAGAGCAGTTGTCTCTGATTGATGAAAAGAGGTTGAATGCCGTGTGTCATGGACAATGTTATCAGCAACGAATGGCTCGGGGTTACAACAAAAAAGTCAAGCCCCGCTTATTTGAAGTTGGAGATAAGGTTTTGAAACGGATTCTTCCAATGCAAGATGAGGCTAAAGGGAAGTTTGCTCCCAATTGGCAAGGACCATTCATTATTAAAAAAGTGCTATCCGGAGGAGCGCTTATTCTTATAGAAATGGACGGTCAAGTTTTTTCCCAACCAATCAATGCAGACATGTGCAAAAAGTTTTTTATTTGAAAAAAAAAAATTCTGCAAGAGGCGGATTTCAGGCATATTTTCTCTCATTTTTTCATTTCGATATTCTATCCCTAATTTTTCTTCTTTCCTTTTGACTTTTCATAACCATTTTCTTTTTCGCTTGGCTGTCCTTTAAGATCACTAACCCCATACTGGGGCAATTTGTTTCCAAAAAAAAAATAAAAGAAAATAGAGATTCTGTCAGAATTAAACTGGGGCAAATTTTTATCTCTCTCTCACCCTAGATTGGGGTAAGTTTTGAAAGAATGCTATCTCAAAGGATTGCAAACTCATCATATGATCCGCTGTCAAGCCTTTCAAGCCTTAACCTTTCCTTTGCTACTCTATCCGATCCTAATCGCAAGAACCAAAATTGCCAAATTTCATCTTTTGCAGTATTTGAAAAAAAAATTTTTTTAATCAACTAGCAAATGATGTTAATACAAACTTTTCTGAAACATATTAGAGAAGATTGTCTCACTGATGCTACTCATTATCAAAGTATGACTGCATTGATATAGTTGGGGTTAAAATTGCCTTGTCTATGTCTCTAGGTGAAAACCTGAAAGGGCACCTTCTAAAAAAAAAAACAAAAACAAAAACAAAAACAAAAAAAACAAAAACAAAAAAAAGAGAGAAAAAAAAAATGAAAATGGTGGGGGTAACCTTAGTGAAAACCCGAAAGGGCGCTGAGGTAGGGGTTTGGAATACAAGAGGATTAACAACAAAGAAGAAGATGCTGAGGTCTGAAAGCTGGTGACTATGTTGATTTGGGTCTCTTTCATACTGTTGTTCTTTTGCCGACAATGAATTCCAAAATGGATGACGTCGAAGGGGTCAGTTGGAGCATTTTTCCTCATCAAAGGCCGTCCTCTAAATATGAACCCAACTTTTGATCATGGGACCTATATTCAAAAAATAAAAATAAAAATCACTAATTTTGTTTTACTATTCTATTTGCTATTTCATTTGTTTATTGTGTATCATTGTTTATTTCATATTAGCATTATTGCATGATGAATACTACCTTTTGCAATTGTTTATGTTCCCCATTTACTGAGTCTCATTCAAAAGACAATCCCTTATAATTTATCCCAAAGGGGTCCTGAGATTGAGGATCTTATGGTAACAAAGTCTGGATGACTGACATTTGACGGTTACAAAGATTCCGAAGAGGTTGTCGACCGGACCTAAAGAAGCAGTTTGGCGATATTGAAACTCATGTTTACATGGCTCTCAAGGCAAAGGGATCACATGGTGGTGGCAATCTTTTCATCATAGTCGCTTCTTTTCTTTTTTTTCCCTTTTACAGGAAAGATTATGTGACAGACTACTGGCTTAGTTGAGCATGATTCACACTGGGGCAAATGGCAAGTTTCGATGTACATTCCCAAAGAAAGAAACAGAAGTCATTATTCCCTTTCTTTTAAAGTTAAAAAAAAAAAATCATCAATCAAGAAAGTTGTAAGTCCACCAAGTAAGTTTGTCTTGATTTATTACTACTTGAGCAACATGCATTTTAATCTTTCAGTTTGATGGTATTGAACTTGCATTTTCATTTCTTTCAGTGTTTAATTGGGTTTGGGTCAATCCCACCAATCTGTTTAAAAAAAAAAATCAAATCAGAATATCATATTTAAATTTCTGTTGGTGAGTCTCAGCGTCCACCACACACCCTTCTATCTCCCCTTCTTGACAAATTTAATTTTCTGCTGGAGCGTAATCGCGTCCCTCCGCGCATTTTTTTCAAAAATACAAATTTAATTTCCTGTTGGTGAGTCTCAGCGTCCACCGCGCACCCTTCTATCCCCCTTCTTGACAAGTTAAATTCCTGTTGGTGAGTCTTAGCGTCCACCGCGCACCCTTCTATCCCCCTTCTTGGAGCGTAATCGCGTCCCTCCGCGTATCTTTTTCAAAAAAACAAGTTAAATTCCTGTTGGTGAGTCTCAACGTCCACCGCGCACCCTTCTATCCCCCTTCTTGACAAGTTAAATTCCTGTTGGTGAGTCTCAACGTCCACCGCGCACACTTCTATCCCCCTTCTTGGAGCGTAATCGCGTCCCTCCGCGCATCTTTTTCAAAAATACAAATTTAATTTTCTGTTGGTGAGTCTCAGCGTCCACCGCGCACCCTTCTATCCCCCTTCTTGACAAGTTAAATTCCTGTTGGTGAGTCTCAGCGTCCACCGCGCTCCCTTCTATCCCCCTTCTTGGAGCGTAACCGCGTCCCTCCGCGTATCTTTTTCTAGTTATGATAAATTACTTTTCTTGACTGTTTTAATTAATAATTGTGCTTTCTCATTCATTTTGTGTTTCATGTTTAGAAGTTCTAAGAAACTCAAACTTTTTCAACTTTGCAAAGATCGCAGTTGGTCAATGCACTTGTTTCATTGTGGTTCACTTGCATTCGAACTACGTTTGACCTGATTCCCATGGTGGGATACGTAGGCAACTCTACATGAGTTCGGTCACATGTTTTACAATTTCATTACATCTTTTGTTCACTAATTTCAGCCAAGTGTTGCTTTTCTTTATTTTAGCTCAGGTGCGGCTAGAAGAGACAGGTAAGCAATTTGGTGTCTACGTCTTTGTCTTGAGTTTCTTTGAAACTCTTGACAAAGAGGGGCAAGCTGTAGAAATCAAATTTTTGTCAAATTTTGTGTTTTCTCGAATATTTTCTATTTAATGAGCAATTTATTTTCTTGTATTTTTTTAAGTATATTTTGTCTCATTTTTGTAGATTTATTTAAAAAAAAAACAACTAAATCCATTTGGCAAAGATCTCTTGGTTCCCTCCTTATTCTCGGGGGACAGACAAAAGAAACGGCGCTTTTAGGGGCTCAAAAGACAGAAAAACGACTCCCTCAATTCACTCTCTCGAGACACACACACATGAGGGAAAAATCAGACAAGCAAAGAAAGAAAAAAACTAACTCCACTCTGACTCTTCACTGGGGCTCTCTCTCTCACAACAGAAGACAAAAAACACTCCACTCTTTCTCGACGAAAAAAAACTCTCGGCTCTCTCCCTCAAAAGGGCAAGAAAAGAAAAAAAGAGAGCAAAAAACACTCCAAGCCAATACATCTCTCGGACTTTTCTTTGTTCCCAACAGACAAAGCCATAAAAGAAGCAAGGGAATTAGCGGTCAGACCATTGGAATTCAGGAATCTCGCCACAAAGCTCAACCAAGTGATTGCAATATCTTAGAGGTATTTTTTTTTCTTTTTTTTTCAGTTTTGTTTTTCACATTAAATTCATATTTAGTTGCTTATTTTCTCCTGCTTTTGCTACTTTGCATTGTTGTTGTGGTATTGTTGAAATTTGGAAAATGGCATGAACCAGATAAAGGAAAAGGAAATGTTTCTTGTGAATGCATGTTAATTGTTTGAAAAAATACCAAAAAGAATTCTAGGGGCTGTTTTTCTTTATTTTGTCCATTTTATGTTGTTTTCTTGTCAAAATAAAATCATATTTGTATTGTAGGAGATGTAAGAGTGTTGTGGTATAATTTTTATGATTTTTGGTGAAGGGTATGTTGTTTTGAAAAATCAAAACTGGACTGATTTCTTGTCATTTTGGCCACTTTCGAGTCCTTTTTTGTTAAAACTAAGCCCAAAAATAGAACCTACGTGAAAAATCGAGTGAAAGGGTGTATTTTGAGGATTTTTGGTGACCGGAGAGTTCACCGGCGGTGGCAGTCGGCGGCGGCGGCGCCACCGGCGACCACCATGGCCGCCAGCTGAAGCTGAAGCTTCAGCTTGCCTGGGAAGAAGAAGAGACGGATCGAACGGGGAAGAAAGAAAAGAAAGAAGAAGAAGAGAAAAAAAAGAAAAGAAAAGAAAGAAAATGGTTTGGGCTAATGTTTTTTCTTCGGTTGGGCCAGGAGTTAGTTTTGGTTGGGTTTCGGAAATGGGCTTTGGTTTATTTTTTCCTTTGGGTTTCGGATGGGCTAGGAGGCTGGAGCCCATGTATTTTTGGGTCGGGTTTGAGTGATAAAATGACGGGCTGGCCTGCTCGTTTCTCTGGATTTTCGGTTGGGCTTAGGTAGTATCCGGCCCAAATAAATAAAAACAACGACCCGATGGCCTTTCTTCTCCCAAATCAGAAACCAAAATTTGCACTTTGGCCCCTGATCTTTGGAGTATTTTCACTACGGCCCATAATATTTTAGATTCCTTTGATCTAGGCCCTTAAATTAATTGCACTTTAGTCTCTGAATTTTATCTTTTGTTTAATTTTGACATCTGAACTTTGAAAAATATAATTTTTATCCCCAAAAGTTTTTTTAATTTTTGCAATTCGGTCCCTGATGAATTTTGACTCTCTTTATTATGATTGTTTCTTTTCTTTAATAGCTAATTATGCTACTTTTGAATATACTTAATTTGGAATTTTTAGATTTACTTAAATTTCTTTACGTCTGATATATTAGTGTGAATTTAGTACTTGTATTATTATTTTCTTTTTCAATTAAATTGGTGCCATGATCCTTTTGTTCATTGTGAGTATAAATTGGATAATTTGACTCCATTTAGTCACCACTTCAAACGGGAGGTACCCCTATTTTATTATTTTAATGTCAATTACGTGCTCTTATGTGCTCCTATTTGTTCCTATGTGTTTATATATTTTTATATGCTTTATTTATTTGATTTAAATATTCATTCAAATTTTCTTATATATGTTTTAGTTAATTTTTATAATAATTTGAAAGGCATTTAAATACCTCAAAATGTAATAGATAGGATAATTAGATTTGTTTTATTATATTTTTCCCTTCTAGATTGTAGTTAGGCGCTCCCCGATGTAATAGATAGGTTGCGTGTTTATGTGGCTTATGTGTTATGTGTTTTATTCGCTTTTCTTAGGATTTTGGCATCTAGATATTATGTTTACGTGTTATGTGCTTCGTGCTCTTATGTGTTTATTTGTTTTAATTTATGTTTTATTTGTTTCACTATAAATTGTTAATGCATGACGTCACCACACTAGTCCAACGCTAGTTGTGGTTTCTCCCTCCGCTTACTTGCTAGTCCAACGCTAGTAAGGATTTTTAGAAATGGGTTAGTCCAACGCTAGACCCTTTAGGTCATCTTGCGCTAGATTCATCTTTGTATGCTATTCACTACATTTTCATGCATATTTTCATTTTTAGGATCTTTTCTCATTTGCATGATATTCCCTATTATATTATCCCCTATTCGCTATAGGTGCTAATCATGTCATTTAGAATTGCATCTCATTTAAGCTAGTTCATTTGCTTGTTCATGTTAGGGTAATTATTTTTCAAACATGGGAAATGGGTGATTATAACTTTCTAGTTTAAATACCCTATTAATCCATGTATAAGAAAATTATGTCACGAGTTTTTTCGCCTCCCGTACCCTTTATGTTGCATTCCCTTTTTTTTTGATCACTTATATATATGTATATAATTTAATTTAATTTATTTTATTTTCTTTTCTTTTCTTTTTTTATCATTTGCATTCTCGTGACACCTTCAAGGATTCATTTTGGCCTTCGCAATAAACGTGATTGGTTCAATTAAACCCTTGAATGAACATTTTGTCCCTTTCGATATTTTATTTTTGCATTCATGTAGAAAACATTCAAATATGATAAAATTAAGGGTTTGATTTGGAAAATTTTGGGCTAAACCTCGCAACTAGCTTAGACTAGGTTGAAAGGGTACCTTAGGTTTGAGTTAATCGAACCTTTGCCTTCCCTTTCTCCAACCGTGACTCCCGAATCCATTTTCTCTTGTTTTTCAAAGACCTGGAGTTGTCGAAAAGGGTTTTATTTTATTTTATTTAAATACACTTTTTGGGTGACTTGGTACACCAAAACTCAATACCAAGTGGCGACTCCTCTTTTTTTTTTTTTTAAAAAACCCTTTTTGACTAAATTTTGGACCCAAATCGTCGCATTTTTCAAAGTCCCATTCTAGGTCCTTTTTCATTTATTATTAATAAATCACATTCTTTTATAAAGCCTTTTTTATTTTTCATCACGAAAAATGGGGTGCGACACATTCTTTCAAAGGAGCACTTCATACGTGTATACGCAATTTCTTTTAATTCTTTTTTATTTTCTTTTAGTGGTTGTCACGTCATCTCTCCCTATTAGGATTATGATCGATCCACTTGGACATATGACTGTAGCACGACGTGCGCATAGCAATATTTGAGAGATCATTCGAACCATCGACTGAAAGCCTAGGGATTGATGACCCTTCGTCTTTTAGTCTGAAGGTTTGGGAGTCTGAAAACTTATCGAGTTTAGATGTATTAGTGAGTCCAACCTCATGCATCCATATTAGAAATTACTTAGAATAGAGTCAACTTTACCTAATTAGGAACACTAGACACGAGAGGAGGGATTCTATCCCTTTTTCGTTACTTTATATTTTTGTATCATTTTATTGATCTAACGTGTTATGTGTTGAACTAACCTTTCTTTACTTTCTCTTCTTTTACATTCACAAACTTTATAAAATAAGAATTCTGACATGGTATTCTTTTAAGAACCCACCTTAGTAGAGAGATTCTTACACGTTTGAATTACAAGTTATTGCATTTTAATACTTTAATATTACACTTTATTTTTAGGCCTATTCTGGCATATAAAAAGGGTTCCTTTAGGTCATATTTAATTCCCGTTATTGCATATTTACTCATTTTAATAAATTGGCATCATGTATCAACCTTAGAGAGAATATCATTTAGGGAATTCCACTTCAAGAATATGCCAACTTTTTCTACCCTGAGTATCTAACCCGTTATAGGATTTTCATATTTAAATTTTCATTAAAACTAGAGGGTTGGGGCCTGTAGGTAAAGTATTTGACCCAAACTTTATGTTTCAGATGGACAGTTCTCGATGAATCAAATAGTTGCTGGTAGTCCCGATTGAGATTCATAGGTGGCCCATACTCCTTTCACCTAATGAAATCCATCAAGTAGCATCTCATTTAGGACAAATTGGAGATTTCAAGGACATTGAATCGGATGGTTATTTGGTAGAGGTCTTGGTACAATTATGGGACCCTAGTTGCACGGCATTTAGGATAGGAAACTGAGAAATGTGTGACAGCCCCACCTCCCCCTAAAGCGAACCAAAGGGTTCGGCGGACCGCCTGTCCAGCTCTCGCCGGGACTCACTCATTCACTACAGTCCTCAAATGAATTACAATATAAATCTCAAATATACATCAAATGCTCCCAAAATTTACATATCAAAAGCGAAGCGGAAACTAATCAATTGCATTATCAACTAAAACCTCAAGAGATCAAAGCAATACAACTTTCCCGAATAAGACTAAGGTCCTCAGTTCTCACATAAGTATAAGTACAATCGCAGTCTCAAATATTACACAAGGCAGAACTAAAACTTCAACGGTACAAGCGATGAGCCAACCATTCACATGAATACGTACTACAAGCCCTTCCTTTGCCTCGAGCCCTGTGGAGGGGAAATAAAATAGTTTTGAGGTGAGCTAGAAGTTTAGCGAGTCACCGGTAAAATCAGTAATCAAATCAATTTCACAATAGTTCATTTCACTGATGTCATGATTCAGTAATCAAATGTACGTTTATCGCTCGCGTGAGCCTGTGAAATCATTGTACTTAAATAACCAATGCTCAAATAGATTAATTAACAATGAAACAGTGATAGGGAGCCCGTTGGTGCTCCAAATGAACAGTAAACAGTGGTGGAGACGTTGGTTCTAAGCACAAGACTTCCTAGGAACTCATTGAAACCAAATCATGTCATGAACTCACATGCAAGCACACATGCTATGCAATCGCGTAAATAATGCAAGAAATGGTTTATAAGTAGCTTTAGAAATAGTTTGGGGTTACTCACCAACCACGGCTCATGATCCATCATAGACGGTTCATCGATCAAGTCCAAGCCCTTTAACTCAAGCTCAAAGCAACCAAACGCTCTCAAAGATCGGACATCATTTTTCCTTAATTCCTTTATTTGTCAACCTACAACCAAATACCAATTCTCATAGCAATTAACCACAATCACACATATGGTTCATAAGCAATACAATACATTCAATTGGAACCACAAGCCCCCTTCAATCAAAGCCAATTAGGAGCTTAATAACCAATCCATAAGAAAGCCCCCAAATTAAACCCTAAAACCAGACCACACAAGCCAGAAATTTTCTGCAAACAATCGTATCCAACGTATACAAGTTCCATTTTATACCACAACAAGCTATCATTCCAAGACCAATGAACCATAATCATATAAAATCAGAAAAATCCCCAATAAATCAGAAATTGGTCCAACTCGACTTAAAATCATAAAATCATCTACAATACAACATATTTAACTACTATAAACCACTAATATGCCAGTATTAAGAACCAAGAGGGAATTCCTTAGCAACTTACCTCCTAACTCAAGAAAGATGATGACTTAGAGCTTCCCTTCCAAATATCAATCCATCAAAAGCTTTAAATCCCATTAGTACACGCTTGTATGGAGTATATTCCAAAACCATCAGTGAAATCTCAAGATTTGGACAAGAAAGTAAAATTAGAAATGAAGAATTTTCCTCTCTTATTTCTCTCCCAACCAGCCGGCCAAGCAAGGAGCAAAAAGTGAAGATATTTCAGCCAAAACCAAGATAAGAAGGAAGAAAATCAGCTGGTCAAAATTGATGGCCGACATGCCAAGTCACAATCCGGCCGGATTCTTGGCCGGATTCGAGGCAGTGGCAAAAGTCATTTTTTTCAAAACTCCAAGGCAATCTGGCCAGGTATCCGGCCAGAAATTGGCCGGATTTCCGGCCGAATTCTCCAAAAACAAAGCGAACCAGAATTTTTTTTTTCTTTTCTTCTTCCGAGCGTCATAAAATGACTGTAACAATTGAAGAGGTAGTCAGTCTTCTCAACTTGTCGGTGCGTGGCACTGTAGTAATATTCCCATTTGCGTCCGGTAAAGTTGAGTTTTGTCATTTCACTGGATTAAAAGAATCTGTAGTTAAGGGTCTGATCAAAGTATAGATGTGAAATTCATGTTTGACCGGTTTGCATTAAAAGATGAATTTGAGAGGCATTTCGAAGATTTTTCGTTTATGTCTAAGGCAATGTGGGAGCGAAAGAAACCGTGGGTATATAGACTTGTCATGGCGGAAATTTACCTCTTTCCGCGAAGAGAAAAGAGGATCGCCTTCAAGATCACTAAGCTCATGTTTGACCTCTTTCTTAAGATTAAGAACCGACCATACTATATAATACCGATCATTTTAGCCGATATATTTGTCGCTTGTACCAGTTGCCAGAAGGGAGCGAAATTTTTCCATGGTCCAAATTTGATTCTGCACATGTGAGTTATGGAGTATTTTAGGAGAAAACTACCTGTTTTGGATAGCTTACCATTGATTGGGTATAATTGGATAGCAATCCATCACTAGATGATTGATAGGAATAATTTGCCGAGAAGTGCGTCAGAATACGTGGATTTCTTGAAAATGTTGGATCAAAAGATTAGATGGATTTTGGATTGGATCGATTGCTTCAAACCTATTCTATGTGCCAAGTCATCAGAATTTATCCCATTGCTAAGAACTCAAGACATTATGGCTTACGCGTCAAAAATATTTCTTAGACAGTTAGAACGAGTTCAAGGGTTGCCATCTACACCGGATATAACTGAATTCACTGTTAGTTTCGACAAGAGAATCTATCCGAGTGAAATTACGATGAAGATACCGATTATTGAAGCTCGGGAAACATTGTCCGACGATGAGCGCATTGCCTACATTTCAGAACTCAAGAAAAATGTTTTGGTCACCCTGCAATACGAGGATTAGCTTAGAGATTTTGGTATAAAAGAACGGAAGAAGGGTAATTTGATGAGCTCAAGAGGTTGATGGCTATTATCGAGACAAAAAATAGGGAGAATCTACAATTGAAAAAGTCCGTCAAAACTAATAAAGAGTTGGCAGAAAAAAGTAGAAGATCATGCAAATAAATGTGAGAAAAGCATCAAGAGTTGAAGAGAAAATATGGAGAATTATATGATCAAGCGGAACACATGAGCAATCCTTACTCTAGAGAATCAAAAGATGCTGTAATAGATAGGTTGAAGAGAATTAATAAATTTGTACGAAACCGTCTTCGAGAAATGATATAAATATTATGCAAATTCGGCAATACAATGACTTTTCTCTTTCGTGCAATATCGTTTATCGCGCCCCATTTTTTGGAAAATAACTTTAATTTTTTTTAGGTGTTAGAAAAAATGAATTTTTTGATTAATTTTTTATTTAAAATTTAGTTTTTTATTTTAGAGGATAAATAAAAAAAAGGGTCTAAAATGCGACTTAAAAAATGCGACGATTTTACCCCAAAATAATAGTCTAAAGAGGATTTTTAAGAAAAAATAGGAGTCGCCACTTGATATCGAATTTAGATGTACTAAGTCATCTAAAAATATATTTTTAATAAAAAAATAGATAAAACTCTTTTTAGACGACTTCAGATTTTTGAAAAATAAGAGAAAAGAGTTCGGGAGTCGCGATTGAAGAAAGGGAAGGCAAAATTTTAATAGAATCAAATCTAAGACATCCTTTCAATCTAACCAAGGCTAGTTGCGAGATTTAGTCGAAAATTTTCTTAATCTAACCTATAAAATTTATCACATTTGGATATTTCTACATAGATACATATCTAGACCTAAAAGATATCGAGAGGATCGAAATATCTTTTTAAAATTTAATTGGTGCAAATCACATTAATTGTGATGCCCAAAGTGATTCTTAGAAGAGGTCATGAAAAATACAAAATGGGACTAAAAAATAAATGATAATATATAAATAAATATACATGACCTAAAAAGAGGAGGCAACATAATGGGTACGGGATGCTAAAATTCGTGAGTCAAATTTTCCTTCTTATAAAGGAAAAAAGAACGTGCTAACATTAATAAACGATATTCGTTCATTTTTCATATTTGAAAGGTGACTTTTCTAATCTAATTAAACAAATGAACTAACCTATATCTAATTTTCTAAATGAAATACAAGTCGAAATGTCATGTTTTCCGCTCATAGGGATAAGAGAGATAATATATACCGGAAATATCATACAAGATGAGAAAATATTCTAAAAATGAAAAATATGTATGGAATGCGATGAATGTCATGCAAAAAGTATGAATCTAGTGTAAAAACTACCTAAAGGATCTAGTATCGGACTAACTCATTTCTATAAGTTTTCACTAGTGTTGAATTAGTGAAAAATCGGGAAGAATGACCACAACTAGCGTTAGACTAGTATGGTGACGTCCAGTGACGGAGCCGGGATTTTTTTTTTTGGCCAAAATTTTTTTCTAATAAAATTATCTTAATAAATTATGTTCAAAATAATTTTCTTCTATTTAAATATATGCCATCTAAAAATATCAAATATAAAATTTAATTATAAAGGTATGTCTATTCATAAATCTGCGGTACAGTCATAAAAAAAATTAACAAAAAAGATAACATTTAATTAAATATCTTATAATATCACAAACCATCCAATTTACACATTATGAGAAGATGCTCTCCAATATGTCACCTATGCAATATATATATATATATATATATATATAACGATGTAATATAAATGTAACTATTTTCAATTAAAAAAAAAAGATAAAAGTTATGTTAACATACTTTGAAATTTCAACATCTTTTCTTAGAAGTAAATTGAGTTCTATGCTCTTTTATAGAACTAAATTCATCTATGATTGAATCACTGCTAAAATTTTCAACAACTTCTTTTTCTATATACACAGTTAGACAAATTATTCAAGAAATTATCTTTCATCTTGTTTTGGAGTTTTGTCTTGATTATTTTCATAATTGAAAATGCCCGCTCTGTAGTTGCAGTTGATACAGGAAGAGTAAGAACAAGTTTAATCAATCTATCAATAAGAGAATATATCACTGATTTTCTTGTCTTCACCAAGCCTTGATATAACTCATTAATACCAGATAATTCTTGCAATTCAGGATGATTTGGAATGTCGAGCTCAAAATGTTGAAGTTTTATTCTTAGACGTACTAGTTCTTGTTCCATAAAATCATTTGGATAGAACTTCTCTGCAAGTTTACAAATATCATCAATCTTGAACAGCATAAATCCATTTCTAGGTTCTAAAGTAGTGATCAAAACAAGCAATTCCACGGTATGATCATTAAACCAGCTATGTAACTCTTGCAATTGATAATCAATTGTTGCAAGAAATATATCCACTCGATAATAATGCTCCACACTATCTCATCATGATGACTTCGAGATCTACCACGTCTTGCAATATATTGAGCATTCATATATGGGATATCAATTGGATGTTGCTCACAAAATAATTTAACTTTCACCAAGAAATCATTCCATCCCGAATCTCGAAAATTCTTCAGTAGCTTTGTTGTACTTAAGACAAGATGCATTGCATTTAAAATATCTTGAGATTTACGTTGCAATGCTATACAAAAAAGATGAGTAATTTTCATAATGTCTTTCATAAGATGCAAAGTGAAAACAAACTTAAAGAATAGCAACTGATTCAAAGTAAAATTTGCATCTCCACGTTGAGAGTATGAACCTCCATCTACTGCAATGTTACTTAAAACCACACAAGTAGCATTGAACATTTTTAATAAACTAGAAATAGAATCCAAATGAGAACCGCAACGAGTATCTCCAGCTCATTTTAAAGTGTCAATTTGATTAAGCCCCCTTTCAGTTTCAAGTTCACCATTAGCAATCTTAGTAGCAACTTCAATTGCTTGAGCCTCCTTTAATTCATCATTACGTTTGCTAGATGCAATAACAATGTTGATAATGAAAACTAAATTGGAGAAGAATTGATGAACAGAAGCTACTTCTCTAGAAGTTGCAACTAAAGCAAGTTGAAAGTTATGAGCCAAACAATGAATGTAATAGGCATATGGACATTCATGGCAAATTAAAGCTTGCAAGCCATTCCATTCAAAGATGACTAATTCATATATATATATATATATATATATATATATGTATATATATCAACTCTCATAATATAAACTAAAATTGTAAAAATTTAGGGGGAGCTAATTTTATTTTACATACATATTTACATATTATGAATTAAAATTCTCAAAACTCATGGCTCCCCTCTGCCTCCCCTTGGCTCTATCATTGGTGACGTCATGCATTTGTCATAACTAAATAAATCATATAAAATATAATTAAAACAAGTAAACACATAATGCACATAGAACACATAACACATAGGCATAATTTCTATATGTAAAATTCTAGTGAAAACGAATAAACACGTAAACAAACAAGCATGCAAGCACATAAGCAAATAAACGCAAATAAAAATCTAACTGTTATATTTGGAGTCCTAATTACAATCTAAAGGGGAAAATTTTTAAAAATAATAATAACCTAACTACTACATTTATTTAGCTAATTATATTTTTGGCAAAAATTAAAACCTATATATTGCATAATCGAGTTAAATGCATATCTTGAACACCTATCTATTACAATTTGGTATTTAAATATCTCACAAATAATCATCAAATTTAAATAAAATAAATGAAATTTAAAATGAATGAAATGAGTAATTAAAGGAAAAAGTCCTCAAAGCATGCAATTATACATAAAAAAAAATGCATAGGAGCACATAAGAGGATTTAAAATAATAAAAGAAGATACCTCCCTTGAAATGGTGATTAAATGAGATGACATTTGTCCTATTTATACTCCAAAGTCAACAAAACAGTCAAAGCACCTATTTAATTAGAGAAAAAAGTCCCAATGGCCCTTCAATTAATAGTCGAGTGAATTTTTGGCCCTTCAACAATTAAAACTAAATTTTTGACACTCAATCTATCAAAAGTGTTAAATATTAGGCCTTCTATCAATTTAATCAGTTAAGGATGACGGAAAACAACATCACATGCACTCCACAAGGTATTAGCAGGGGCATTCTTGTCCACCCATGAGAATTCATCGAGTAAAAGGCAGGCAAAAAAACCTAATTGAAGGATCATTTTATAGCCCTTTTCTTTACTCCCACATCATCTTCAATAACAATCAAGAAGGCTTCATTTTACTCTGCTGCTGCTGCTACTGCAAGCCACATGGAAGACTTCATCGGCAGAGGACCTCTCTCTCTCTCTCTCAAATACAAAAGGAAGGAAAAAAGGAAAGCCAATATATAAAAGAAAGGAATTTAATTCGACTGCTGTAAGTTACAAGAAGGACTTCATCTCCCTACTAACCCCTCATCTTTCTCTCTCAAATACTAAAGGAAGGAAAAGGGGTAAACCAAAATACAAAAGGAAGGAATTTAATTAGGAAAGATAGTCATGTAAGTGGAAGGATTGTTAGTTACTGTCCCAAGATAGTTAAAGCCCATGGGTCTTGAATTTAGTTAGTGAGATTTTTTTTATTTGAAAACGGAAGAATTGGTGTTATCATATTTTCCCAAAACTCCATATGTATCTACAATCCTCCATGGCAAAACTTTTGGATTTCTTGGAAATGCTCTTCTCTGTAAACTAAATTATACGACTATTTATAATTTAAAAATAGCAGGGATTGGAAGTGAGATAAGCCCAGCATTTTGGAAGAGGGATTCAAAAAGGTATGTTGCATCTTTGTATTGGATTGCTGTATCTTTGTATTTGATTCCTTCTTCCCTTCTTTTTCTCTATGTGTGTGTGTGTTTTTTTTTTCTGATTTGTGTCATTTTCTAACAATTCTGATTTTATACTTGATATTGTTGACTATTTCTTTTTTTTTTTTAAAGCTAATTTTAGGCAAATTTGAGTTGTTTACTACTTTACTGGCTATTTTATTACCTGATTCTAGCATTGCCACACTTATGGATGGAGCTACTGATGGAGCTGCAACCATCATGGAGGAGAAGATAGAGGTCAGCGAGGTCATTGAGGACATGCCTAACAATGCTAGAATGCCCCTGATAATTCTTGCGAGCAGACAAGAATACCCTTGTTAATTCCTTGTGGATTGCACGTGATGTTGTTTCTGCTCATCCTTAACCACTGGAATTGACGGAAGGCACAACATTTGGCATTTTTGATAGATTAGAGGTCAAAAGTTTACTTTTAATTGTTGAAGGGCCAAAAGTTTACCTGACTAATAGTTGAAGGGCTATTGAGACTTTTTTCCCATTTAATTAACAAATAATGATAAAGAAGTGAAAATAAATATGAAATCTATCAATTAAAGCATTTAAATGAAGTATAATTAATAATTAAAGAAGATAAATAACTTATATTTAAGAAATCAAAACTATTAGGGATCTAATTGTAAAACTTGAGAAAGTTTTTGGGATCAAATTATAATTATTATAAGAATCAGGAGTCAAAATCAAAGAAAAATAAAGTTTAGGGATCAAATTTTAATTAAATTAGGGATCTAATTGAAAAAAATTCAAAATTTTTAGGACCATAGTAAAGATACTCGGAAATTCAAGGACTGGAATGCAATTTCCATTATCATATCTCTTGATACAACAGGCCACTTGGGCCATTTTATTTTCTATTTTAGGCCGAAGCATCCCAAGCCCAGCGAAGGTCTAAAAAAATATACAGGCCAACCTATCACTTTTGATCAAACAAATTCGCTCAAAAAAGGTGAGGTTTAACTCCTCAAGCTCATGCCAAAACCCATAAAAAGAAAGCAAAACCCATTTCCTAAACCCAAGCAAACCAACTCTAAACCCAAAACCTAAATTTTCTTATAAAACCCAACAAGATATTAAATTAAATAAAAAATTTAAACCCTAATCATGCCCTAAAACCCAGAAATAGTCTACCCAAAACCCCACTTAAAATATGCAAAAGAAGATTAAAACCTAAAAGCGATGAAATTGATTATATTTTTTCCAGATTTTGGCCCATAGTAGAATTATGTAAGGGGTTAAAACACAATTTCCAAAAATCACATGCATCTTCTTCGTAGTTTTCTTCTACAGTAACCCAGAAAAGCTTATTTAGCACACGAAAACCAGCCATGAACTCAAGCAAAGCTCATGGATTCATCAGCTAAAATCCAACAAGAACCTCTACTCAACAAGAAAACAACACAACACGAGATCAATGGCTCAAAATCCCCCCTCCTCAGATTTGTAAGTAGAAAGAAAAGTAGACAACCTTCATTCATGGGTTCCAAACAAAGGCCCAAAACATAGCTTTGATCATGAGCTGCAAAACTTGCAAAGATAACAAGGACAAACATTCATAGTTGATGGCTTTCACATTAACTTGCCAGTTTCATCATCCTCTTAGTAAGAGGCATCATATCCAACGATAAACATACAGCAAGCACAAAACTCATGAAACAATAATAAAAAAAATTGCTATTTAACGAGTTTATTTTTTTTCCTGTGGATTGTACAAGCAAAGGAAAGGGTTAAGACTTACCTAAAGAGGTGGAACCCAAAGGAGTGACCAGAGATTGCTTCTATGGAATTTTACAAATTTGCAAATGTATCAGTCAAACGGATTCGTGACTTTAGGGGGCAAATTCGAAGGCTTTCTCAACGTTTTTTGCAAAAAATTTCTGAACAAAACTCCTTCCCCCAACTCCCTAGTTTGCGCATAAGCTGATAGCTCCTTAGATGAAGCCCAATCGAAAGAGAAAGACCCTTTGTAAGTAGGCTGGATAATCAGCCTTATTCTCCAAAAATTTCTGCAAAAAATTTTCTTCCTTTTTCTCTCTTTTCTTCCATTTTCTTCCCTTTTTTTTTCTCTTTTCTTTCTATGTTCTCCTTTTCCGTCGCCTCCACTCTTTTTTTTCATTAGAGCTGCGTTATTATGCATTTATATGGAATCAAAATCCCAAAAACTAGAACAAGGATTAGGATTTAGTTTTTTAGAAAGAACATAAGGTGTTATTTTTTAAACCCTTTGATCAATTGATTAGCTGTCCAAAGATAAGATTTGGGAAGGGGTGAGCTGTTTTTCTGTACTAATATTACTTGGTGCAAACAGGTGAAGGAAAAAATGTACCAATTTGCATGTACCTGCTTTTGGTTTTTTGTTGGAAGTTTGGTGAAGAAGACACGCATGTGCATGAAGCTTCAGTTTTTTTTTTTTTACAAAAATCTGATTTTTCCTTCTTCCTTTATTTCTTTTCTTTCCTTTTCTTTTCCGATTTTTCTAAAAAATGGTTTGAAGTGATTTTTTTAAGAAATAGAAATGAAACAAAATAAACTAAAATTAATAAATTTTTAAAAAATAAACTAAAAATGAACAAAAATAGGAATAAAATGAAGTAAAATAAATGGTAAAATTTTGGTGTTTACAATTTGCCTCTATTTGTTTGAATTTCACAGAAATTTGAGAAAAAAACGTAGACACAAAATTATTCACTTTTCTGACTCAGCTACAAATGAAACAACTAACAAAACCTAATCAATCAAAAAATCTAAATTTAGAAAATAAAAAGTTGGTGGGATAAAACTCAAACCTAACAAAATAACAGTTGGTGGGATAAAACTCAAATCCAACAAAATAAACGGTTGGTGGGATAAAACTCAAACCCAATCGAAATAACGGTTGATGGAATGAAACTCAAATCCAAAGATAACGGTTGGTGGAATAAAATTCAAATCCAACAAAATAAAAGTTGGTGGAATAAAATTCAAACCCAATAAAATAAAGGATTTGTAGGATAAAATTCAAATTCAACAAAATAAACGGTTGGTGGAATAATATCCAACCCCAATACGGCTGGTAAAATAAAATCCAAATCCAATAAAATAATAAGTTGGTGGGATAAAATCCAAACCCAACACAATAAATGATTGGTGGGATAAAATTCAAATCCAACAAAATAAAGATTAGCGAGGCAAAACTCAAATCCAACAAAATAACAATTGATGGGATAAAAGCCAAACCCAACAAATTAAATGGTTAGTGGGATAAAATCCAAATCCAACAAAATAAATAATTAATGGGATAAAATCCAAACCCAACACGATTGGTAAAATAAAATTCAAACCCAATGAAATAATAAGTTGGTGGGATAAAATTCAAATGCAACAAAATAAAGATTGATAGGATAAAATGCAAATCCAACAAAATAATGGTTGATAGGATAAAACTTAAATCCAACAAAATAAACGGTTGGTGGGGTAAAACCTAAATCCAAAGAAATAACAGATTTGTGGGATAAAACCCAAATCCAATGAAATAACATGTTGGTGGGATAAAATTCAAATCCAATAAAATAAAAATTGGTGAGATAAAATCCAAACCCAACAAATAAAGGTTGATGGGATAAAATTCAAATTCAACATGGTTGGTAAGATAAAACTCAAAACTAACAAAATAACAGTTGGTGAGATAAAATTCAAACCCAATAAAATAAAGATTTGTGAGATAAAATTCAAACCCAATAAAATAAAGATTGGTGGGATAAAATTCAAATCTAATAAAAAGGTTGTGATCAATTGGCTAGTATTCCAACCGCATGTTCCATGCTACTTGTTATTCAAATATGAATTGTTGCTTGAATTGACTTATTATTGTATATGCGAGTATGTACTTTATCGCAGTCGATCTAATTTGACTGAACTTTTGATATCCTATTTACAAGTGAACTATTTGTAAGTGAACTGATATACGTGTGCATGACTTGAAATTCGGTTGAAAATGTTATCTCATCGACTATACTCACTACTTGGGATCTCAAACCTCACTGCCTAGTTGGTTGAATCAAGTCAGCAAGGGTTTGGTTGAGGAGATTGACGAGCTATAGGTATTGTATACTATTTATTCCACTGAATACTGATTCTCCACTAATTACTGTTATTCCATTGGAATTGGTATACTTAAGTATTACCACCACTGTTACTGTTTGATATCCCGATAGGGAGATTGAACGATGGACGGAAATTGGAGTAAAGCGATGATCTACAGACATTATTACTATGTTTCAAAGATTGATGGAGTGTCAACAGACTCGAAAAACGCTGTTGCTTGACTGGCTGCAAGTGAAATACTATACGAGACTAAGTACTACGTCTAAAATCTGGCAGGAACTACCGTATTAGCTGTATCAACATTTGAATCTTGAGTGCTCTGCCTAGATCTTGGTCGGAGCAACCGTATCAGTACTGGATCCTTTTTTTACTGATGTTAAATTGTTTATTTGAATATGTGAACTGTTAATGATTTCACTTATTGTTTCTTACTTTCTTCATTTTAAGATTTTTGAGATATGTGATTGAATCTTGTCAATTTGACTGCATATATTTTTGGAATCTCATTGGACTTTTAACTCATTCTATTATTTGTTTTCCTTAACGGGATGCAGGAATGAGAGAGACAAGAATAATAATGGTTTGTAATAGAATATCTTGAGTTTGTATTTGGCCGACACTGTAGTATGGTACTAATTGTTTAATCTCTTCTCCTTTGGATTGTACTTTGACTTGAATATTTGGACTATTTGTGGCATATAAATATTATATTAATGAATTTTAGTGTTATTGATTTGAAAATGTTAGTGAGTGAATCCTAGCGAGAATTGAATAGGCAGTCCACCAAACCCTTGGGTATGCTTTAGGGGGAGGTGGGGTCGTCAGACGTGGTATCAGATCTCTTGATGAGTTCATGCCAGGAGAGGATTCGCAGACTATGGGGATTAACTTGTTAAGTGTGAATTGCTTATTATGTTAGGAAAAAATAGATAGGTATGTCGAGTAGGAATTTAAAAGTTGGTTGATTTGTACTTGGGAGCATACAGTTTGAGACGTGAATTCTCCTAGTTTCGGATTCTTATACTTGAGTACTGAATAATTCTCCTGATGGAATACTTATGAATTAGGAAGAATATAGTTTATTATATTATGATGTGAATAGAAATCACTGTGATAACTCGAGAAAATCTTGAATAAACTTAGCCATTATTACCTTATTTCATCATTTGAAATATTATAAATAACAATAATTGGTCAAATTAAATGACAAAATTTAATTGTTCTATAAATTGAGGAGTTAGCAATATCCTAGAATAGTGTAGGAAAACATATATATATTTAACAAGAAGAATTTATTCTAAATATTAGTTACACGAATCAAATAAACATCCGATATGCATATTACCGTTTGTGACCTTTGAATATATTGAATAGTGGAATAAGTGATACGTCTAGTTGAATTTCTTTAAGATCAAATGTAATAAAATCTACTGGATAGATGTATTTAGAAAGTTTTCAAGGTAAATGCAAAATTGGAACAAACGGAAAATTTTGAGTCAAAGTGTGAGGCAATAAAATTTCGGGTTCATGGCAACCAAATAAACTAAGATGAAAATACCAAACTAACCACCGAATTTCAGATTAAATACCATGCAACCAAGACCCAATCATTAGAAATTTATCAAACAAATTGGGTGCTTGAGGAATTAAAACCAATTAGAGGTCAACTAACTAGCTATTAGACCAAACGGTGGAGAGGAAATAAATGGAATTTGGCTGCTGACTTGGGACGGTGGGTAGCTCTCATCTGGACAGCTGCCCCGAAGGAATCTGCTGAGTATGCAGTGACCGAATGAGGTGAACATTGGATTGATCAGCACCGAATGAAGAAGCTTGAGTGGTCGGTGGAGTGAAGGAAATATGTTCAAATGCTCTTCTTACCAACCAAGCATTGGAAACCAAACCGAGAGAGAGAGTTTCGGTCATAACCATTCATTCCAAAACACCACCGGGTGAGAAACATTTGTGGTTTTCACTGCTTCCAGTCTGCACCCGAGAGAGTGAGTGGGAGAGAGAGACACTGGTTCGCTTCACTTCTTCAGCTAGTAACCTCAATACCGCGAGCCAAGCCTGGAAAAAAAAGGGAGAGAGAGCTGGTGCAAGAATTAGAGAGACCGAAGCTGCAACTATTAAAAACGTAACAGAAAAGGGTAAGACTCTTGTAACCTCCCTTTCATTCCCTGAATACAACCGCATATTGGAATTTAGCAAAGAAAATGAGTTCCTAGCTAAGGTAGAGTTCCGTTTTGAGGAGGATATTGTCGGACAGCAATGAAGGAACCAAGAGTTGTTGTTGCAGCCATAAACTTGATAAACTTTCTGTAATAACCCCTTAATCATCTAGTACACTTGATTATACTTGAATAATCATTGTGGTATGCTGGATTTTACTTACGAAAGAAAAGAAGAGTGCAGCTGAAGGGAGAACCTGTTTAGGGAGGTTATCCGCTGAAATCTTTTCAGCTCTATCCGAGAGAAAAAAAAAACTGATCATGCGGTTATTAATCGAATGCATGAAGTAATTTTCTACTAGAGGCTCAAACTATATGTTCTCACCTTGTCTTACCTGAGAACCTGGAGTGGTGTTGATAACTTGAGTGAAAATTCTGCTTAGCTGACCGAGAGAAGAACTAGGAAAATTTCCAGGTTTCCTTATAGATTTTTGGGTTCCAAACACCTACGTTGAGACTTAATCCATGGTATAATATTCTAATCTTAGCATGCATGTTAGATTCAAGTATATAATGAAGTAATGAATGGAGAAATTCTTGCTTAAAAACTGATTGCTGTCCAAAATCCATCATGTCCGAAGGAAGAAACAAGTTCTCATCAGCTTTTCCTTTGAAGTTTTAACTGCTCAAGTGTTTTATATGATATTAAAATTTGGTGTTCTGTACAAGGCTCATTTGTAGTTTAATAAACGTGGTTAACATGTCTAGTTGGGATAAAAAAAAACTTGGAAGGAGGAACTTGAGTGAAACGGCAAACATTGGACTGATATATACATAGCTAAGGGATTGCTTAAAAGCTGTAATAATTAAGACTGATTTATGTGCATAGTTTGCACAAAACATTGGTTACAATTAAATGTTTCTTATCCTAATTCATATTAGATTAAATGTAAGTTAAGTAGTTGGTGATTTAATCAATTGGAAAATGAAGTTATAGGATGAAAACTTGAAGTATTATTGCTGAATTTATGTAGATGGGTTGTATAGCAATGAGTTAAAACTTATTTGATGTTTTAGAAACTCTAAGGTAATTTGTTATGGCTGTATACATGAAATGGCTCCTAATTACTTAAATTGGTTTCTAATTACTTAATATTGTCTTCACAAATATTTTAAAGACTATAAAATTTGAGAGGCTAGTGTAGTGAAATAAAATTTAAAGTGCACACAACTTAAGCCTTGGCTAGTTAAAAGGAGAACCAATGGAGTGTTTCTAAGCTTGTATCTTAGGATTTTGAGTGAAAAATAAGTTACAGTTAATTTAAATACCTATAAGATTATAACCTTAGAACCTATGTATAATTCCTGGTTTAAATGATAAAATTAATAAGTTTCAAAATAAAATGTAGGATAAATAGTAAAAAAAGAATATATTTGTATTTCAAGGTTAAACTTGATTTTAATAGTTTAAATAATAAAGTAAGAATGATAAATGAGCATCTACAGATTATATATTTACCTTGAAATTATTAACTTGTCCCAGGAAATAACTGTGAGTCAGGAAACAAACTCGAGGCTCAAGAGTAAATTATTTGGATAATTGGTGAGTGTTTTCCGAATTTACGTGTCAAACTGCTTATGTGTACCTAAGTGCAATTATATGGCGAATGTGCTTATTATGAAATATTGCTAAGTGATTCATTGTGAAGTGTTTTCAATTGTCCCTCGCCTTCTAAGTCGAGGGTACACTTTATTGCACTCGGCTTAGTTGAGTTTGAAGGTTGATAATTGATCAAGTGATATTGTAAGTGTGCATGACTGTAAGCTGTGTGTGTACTTTATCACACCGGCTGAATTGGGCCCCAAAACCCTCTGTTCAACGGACTATTCGAGCCAGCAAAGGGCTTGGTCGGGTAGGACGATAGCTTTGGGTAAGTATTTCGATATACTCAAGTATTACCACGGAGTAGCAGATTACTGATATTGATATGGCCATCTATGTGAGGGAAGTGTTTATTGTTTTGGAGGTTATAAGAAGGAGTTCGGTGGAGTGTGTAGTGCATTGAAGTGGCTCTAATGCGAGCACCGTATCCTTTTAAAGTGATTGTACAGTGAAATGTGCACTACTTGCTTAATTGTACTGATTTGAGTGCTTATTGACTGTTGCTTGCATGGAAACCTCACGGGCATAAGCTCACCCTTTTAGTTTTATTTTCCTTATAGGGGTTGAAGTTTGAAGGATGATCGGGTAGCATTAAAGTGTTTTGAGTGGTCTAGTGTTATATATTGATGATAAGACTTGCATTTTGTATCCATTCACGGATAGATTTCTATTTCACACTAGTTGGTGATGTACTTAAGTATGAATGTTTGGACGAGTCACTTTTGTAATTTGTAGTAGATAAAACTTTTGTCTTACTAAAAAGTATTAAGAGTGGATGTTTGGATGATTAATGAGAATTGTTATCTCTGAAGTTAATGTGAGTGAGTGAGTCCTGGCGAGAGCCAGGCAGGCGATCCGCTAACGTCTAGGGTATGCCCTAGGAGAAGGTGGGGTCGTCATAATCACGATTGAATTTGAAAAAGTAGAATCGATTGAGGAGATTGGATATATGAATGTAGTTATACATTAGTCGAATAAATGTTTGGCTAGAGTTTTAATAAATGATGGTTAGATTTGAACTTTGATGGTGGTCATGAACATTTAAGGTGCTAGCACTTTAGATCTGGTTAAGTTTTCCTAAGAATGTATGAATTTGTTATGTGTTTACTTGATTTTGATACAGTCTAACTTAAACTAAATATGTATTTATTTTGTAATATTAAATGAATGCACTTTGGCTTTTGATTGACTATCCTTGCTTATATGATCACTTGATTTCTATCTTTCTATAAATATATATATATACACTTGGATTTGTGTTAAAAATAAAAACTAGGCAAATGACATTGGGGCGTTCACATAGGTTTAGACAACCCCGAAATTAAGGAAGAGTGATTGGAAATCTGTAGCTGACCAAATTAGGAACCCAGGGCCGAGATAGGAGACCAAGTAGTGATGGCCATAAATTGGATGACATATTTTTTAGAATATTTAATACCCCAACAAGGCCAAGGGACTGGACTTGCAAATCAACTTAGAGGCCAAGATACGGGAGAGGTTAGGGTTCTAGAGAGTGTTTAAAATAATAATAGAAAAAGAAGATGTTTTTCGCCTAAGTTTTCTGGAAGTCCTAACCTCAAAGTAGTTGAATCTTGGTTAGCAAATATGGTCCCTATCTTTGATGTTTTAGGGTACCTAGAGGAAAGGTAAGTGACTTTTGTGGTATTTCAGTTTGGAGGAGCGATTTGTTCATGGTGAAACATGCATGACACTTTCGTGTTAGTGATTAGTACTTTAGTAGAAGTTTAAGATTGTACATTATCTGAGATTGAGAATTTTGGATTATGTATGGAGATTCTGAAGAAAAGGGTTTGGGTTCTAATCTTATATGCAAACTTTTGATGAAATTTGGATGATTGCTTTGATTGAAGATTGTAAAAGGCACTGTTGGGGGAAGCAGTCATAGTTTCTTCTTGAACATGACTGTTTAAGATGAGGGTATAGTGGAGACTTTTAAAATCAAGCAAAGGGGAGTGATTTGTAAGGAGTATGACTTAGTGCTTTGTTATGTACATAAGTGATAATAGCAACCATTTTGGCAAGTATCAAGAATAGAAGTAAGTGTCATAGTATCTTGAGATATTGCTTATTTGTGTTTAAATTTCTCGTTTATTTAGTTTAAAAATAGTTAAGAGTAGTTTTTCTGTGAGGACTTGCAAATTCCTTATATTTTTCTTTAAAATTTCCTTTTATTTGGAAATTATTTGGAACTTAGTACTTTATAATGGCCCTACTACCCAATCACCCCACAATAAGTGTAAATGAATATAGAAGTAAGGGTTTCGTTGTTCGTTTTCAAGTTAGAGCGAATTAGGGTTTTCACGTTTTTCCGTAATGTGACTATTCAGTATGGAGTGAGGATCAAATTTGGTAGGTAAGAGTGACTTTTGGATGAGGAAATATTATATGATTAGAAGTGATAATAATAAGTTAGTGATTAGAAGTTAAAAACCCTAGTATACGCGATTTAAGAAAAATCGGCTCAAACCGATAGGTATCGATCACTACCGATTGAACACACCACTTGATTATCACTTCCCTACATGTCCTTGATATTGTTGCAAAATATCTCCCTTATCCTCAGCCCTTATAGCCGAAATATTTGACCCAAAATGCAAGGAAAAGAAAACAAAATTTTAGTTGGTTTTGGTGGTGACAAGTGTTGGCCACCTATGGTTCCTTGACCAAGCCAATGTCTTACCTTCTTATCTTTCATTTGAGTTCATTCTTCACCATTTTTTTTTGTTTTGGCTGAGAGCAAGGAGAGACAAAAGAGTGAAGAGAGTTTTCAATTTTCAACCTTGAATCCAACCTTTTGAGTGCAAACAAGAAAAACTAAACCGATTAATCACTAGTTTGGAAGCTTGGGAAGTTTGAGGAAAAAAAAATTTCAAGGAGAAGTGGAGGATCCTTCTTGCAAGCTCTTGTATTGAGGTATAATGGCTGATCAACCTTTCTTTCTCCATTAATCATGATTAAGTTGGGTATTAAGGTTAGAATTGTGCTTGTGATGCTTGTTTCAAATGGTTTTGATGATTGGAGTGATGAATTTTGAGTTAGGATTTTGATTGATTCACTTATATTTCTTGTGGGTTAGGTGTTATATGATGTATATATATGGTATATAATCTTATAAAGGAGAAAGTAGTGGTAGTTGTAAGGTAAAAATGCGACTTATAGTTTGAATATAGCAAAATTCCAGATTTCTGGAAATTGTAGCTTCAGTTCTGCCTGATTCTAGTTCACTATGTTAAAGGCCGAATTAGGCTTAGGCTAAAATATGAAAGTTATAGAGAATAATGTTTTATAATTGCCTACAAAATTTCAGCTCAATCGGAGTAACGTAGCCTATGAAAAGACCTAAATATCCTGACTGCCTAGGTGAATCCAGCGATCAGTTTTGAATATTTCACCAATCTAGTCGTGTCTTTTTACCATGATATGTACTGAACTAATATTTAGCCAAAACATGAAAGTTGTAGTATTATGTCTTAGCTTTCTAACGCCACTGAAAACGCCTTAATTGGATTTTGGTAGCCTGAGTTATTGTCATTTACACATAATGTGGTTAACTGACCTGTTTGTGAGATTCTGGTTCTGTAATTTAAAATTTTGACCTAGATACACTACGAACTGGACTAAGTGATCTTCATCAAAGTTGTAACTCTCTGTCTTAGCTTCGAAACGGTATAAATTGCACCTCAATCCGATAAGCGTAGTCTCGATTGTGTCCATTACGCAAAATAACATCAAATCTATCTTTTGTTTCTTGACGCAAACTTCATTTCCGCACATGTTCCTAGCTTGATTTTGTACTTGTATGACTTTGAGCCTATGGAATGGCTACTGAAATGAGATGATTTTGTGTGTGACTTTGGGATTGATTGAGGAAAACAATGAAGTCATAAATGACTGGAAAATAGGTAAATACATAGGGCGTGCTGTCCAAATTTACGTTCGAGGGCTAAACAGCTATACTTGCGACTCGAGTAAGGCTTGAGAGCGAATATCACATGAACCATCTAGGATATTTGCATCTTCTTTTATCGAGGTATATAAGTGAGAATTTAGCCGAAACTTGTACCCTTGGAAAAATGAACTTAACGACTAATAGAAATACGTTTTCTTTATCACTTTGACTCAAATGGAGATTTTAAAGTTTTACGAGTGAGTATAAGTTTTACAAATATTTTACTTATGTCTTTTGGTTTAAATGTACTTTTTTCACTGCCAAAATCATATTTATACTTTGTACTAGTACGTATTCGAATTTTCTTTGAATCACTTAAATCTTTGATAGTTGAAGTATAATGTATTCTTTTAATTATATTAGAGTTCATCGGTAACTGATGGTATTATCTGGAAGGATATTTTGGATATTATTTTGCGTAAATAAGTGAGTGTTCCTTGTTTGTTATATTTTCATTGACTATATGGCTTGTTCTTGACTATATGATTACATGTTCCATGTTATCAATGACTGTTAAAACGAATTTTACTAGGTGAGTGTATACTTTATCGCACTCAACCTAAATAAATGTGAAATTTTCAATGATTAAATGCTAGTTGCGCATGAATGTAAGCCGTTTGGCTGAACTGGGCCCTTGCCCTTTGTTACTTGTCGACTCGAGCCAGAAGCGGATTCGGTCGAGCGATTTGGTGACCTTGAGTGAAAGTTTGGTATACTCGAGTATTACCTTGTAGTCTGGTGGAGCCTGGCCAACGTCTAGGAGGGGTGAATGAAATGAATGAACGAATGTCAATGCAAATGAGGGGTTTTACTTACAAAAATACATTTTCAAATGATTGGAGAAATAAGGGGATGAAAGGAGAATGAATGAACGAATGAATGAATGGCTCCTTGTGAGCACGTATCCTTTTAATGAATATGTTATTAACACTTTCTATTGTAAATGTTTCTTGAGTTATTGGTTATCTATGGTTAATGCATTGGCTTTATTGTTTGATTATGTGTTTGGAACCTCACTGAGCTTATAGCTCATCCCTTTAGTTTTGTTTTCCTTAACAGGGGACGCGAGCAAGGACGAGAGCTCTGTATAGACTAGTTTAGTCTAGTTCTTTTGATTCTTTTGTAATAGTTTTCGCCCTAACACTTGGCAAGGGTTGGATGTATGAGGAATTGGGAACCTTTGTATATTTGAATTTTGTACTTCCTTTGGAGATAGGAATGAATATAAGTTTATGTTTTCAGTTTGGGGTCGGTATTCGTTTGTTTTGTAAATTTTATCTTCAATTCCTTGAGGTGAATGACTGAGCCCTGGTGAGAGTTGGATAGGCGGTCCGCCGAAACCTTTGGTTCGCCTTAGGGGGAAGTGGAGCTGTCACATTTTCATGGATTATTTGGAAGCAAAAGAACTTAAGAGTTATATAGTTAGAGTTTCAATTTGTGATTCGCTACTCAATTATATACTATGATTTGTCTGGCAGGTTGTTATTTGAGATTAAGTGATTCAATGATATGAAAAATTTGGAAGATATACATGAAGAAATAGAGGTTCTTCGAAAAAAGGTAGAGTTCCAAAAGAAATTGGCTAAAAACTAGGAAGGACAATGGAAACAAGAGTATACGGAGAAAATGGAGTTACTGAGCAAGAATATGAAAATAAAAAATATAATATATACGAAGGGATACTAGAGGAGTTGCAAAATAAGTTCGACTTGGTGCATTCTGCTATTCGAGTTGTATCTCAAGACATTTTCAGCAACCAAATTAAAAGTGGTAAAGGAAGCTTCCACATTATCAAAGGGAAATGCAAAAATATTAATGGAGATAAACATGCCATGAAGGAAAGAAAGAATGGATATTTTAAGAAGAAATTTGTAACCGTTAAGTGTGAAATTTATGACAAAATCTCATACTAGAATATGTGAGTTGAAAATTAGTGCCTTGTAGATGCTGCAACTTTGGACGTCAAGTGAGAGACTGCCCGAAATAAATGACTTAAGCTGTGGAAAATCTGTTATTTTAGTCGAAGTTAGCCCTTCATGATGTTTTATCTGAAAACGTTATATTTGTTGGCCTATATATAGCGAAAGTTTTATGTAGTAAGTTGGATTCCAGTTATAAATCTTGAACTTGAAATCTGATATTTGCATTAGTAATATGAAATGCCTATGTTCGATTGACATTAAATTCCTATCCATAAGTCAATTGCTGCAATTTAGTTTCGGATTTAGGAGAATTATTTATTTGTGATTAGTAAGGAAGAAATTTTGATGAGAAAGGGTAATATGTGTATAGTTTGGATAAGTCGGAGGAAATCCTGTAGAAGAGAGAACTTGAGTTTATTTTGCGAGCAAAGGGTGAGAATTTTGAGCACGAAATTCTTTTAAGGGGGAAAGAATGAGAAGATTCGAAAATTATTTTATATTTTCTCTTATTTTTGAAAAAAAATTAATTTATATTTTCTTTTATCTTAATTTACTGCCTTAATTTCATGGTGACTTTAATGGTTGAGTCAAGATTTCTATCTTTTCCCTTTTATAATTTGGTGCATGTTAAATTTCGTAGTGCATTAAACTGGTGTGACTGACTAGTGAGATGTAACAAATTTGGTGGACGAGAATGGATGTGGTATTAGAGAAATTATGTGATTAGAAGTGCTAAAAGTAAATTAGAGAAACACAAGATAGATTGGTTGTTAGAGACACGAGAGAGACAAAGAGATAGATTTGAGTTACTTTCTTGACAAGTGGCAATCATCCATCTAACTTTGGATCAAGGCTTTGACTAAAACTAGTCAAATATTTATTTTGGATTAAGCTTCTATTTCACCAAAAAAACCTTTCTTTTCTTCACCCATTTAGCTGAAATTATAGAGAGAAAAGAGAGAAAGAAACCTTCAAATTTTACCTCGAAATCTTGCTTGATTTTGTGGAAAAAAGACTTGTTGGTAATAGGGAGAATTACAAGCATTTATTGGAATACATGCATCATAAAATCACAAAGCTATAGCCATGTCAGTATCATGCCATCTCTCTTTACTTTGCATACAAGACTTGATACTCGGTTGAGAATGATCAAGAGATTTACCTGCCATATAAGATTCAATGCCATGTGTTTTTTTTCCCCTTATTCCCACTCACATTAGTTTGAGTTGCCTTTATTTTTCGTTAAAGAATTTCTTGAACATCATCAGCTTCAAATCCTACTACACTTCGGCCAAATGGATTTCCAATTTCAAATATTCTTTTTTTCTCTTTTGCTTTTTGAACATTTTCATTCAATGAATCTTCCATTATCTGTTGAACATCATTTGGCACATTTTGCATGGAGCAACATTACCCTTAACTTTTGCAAGATGATGTTTCATTCGATTAATACCTCCCCCTCTAAAAGTACCATTGCACTATTGACATATCAAAATTTTTCTACCTTGCGAATCTTGTCCTTCTATAACATGTCTCCAAGTCATATCAGTTTTTTGTCTATAATTTTCAGAACTTGACTTTGATGCCGATCCTTCATTTGTTGGTGTGGATTGTGAATCAGTACCTTCCATTGTCCTTCATTAGAAAGAACATTGAAAATATTAAATAATTTTAAAAACCCCTATAAATAAAAATCTACAGCAATTATTACACATGAAAATACATTGCAAAGTTGAAATACACATAGCTATCATGATCTGTACAAAAAAAAAATAATCAGCATGAAATATTCTATATTCTTAACATATTATTTGATTTATTTTATTAACTCGTCATCAGGAGAAGGATATTAAAAATCAAACTCATGAGTTCGAATCACCTAAACAGCTCACACAAAAGCTATAGTAAAAATACAGCTGAAAATCTGGATAATTAATTTGCTACAATGGTTTCAGTGCTCCAAACTCCAGTCATCCCTTAAATAAGGATTAACAATGAACATTCAAGAGAAGACTTTACTGACAATGAAAAGAAAAATAGGCAACCATTTTGCAAAAGAAAACAACCTTTAAAATCAACTTGAACCCCTGTAAATGACAGACCTACCAATTTCAATTCTACTTTCTATTTGAGCATTTGGAAGTTGGAACATAGGTAAGAACATTAGAACCAGCATAACAAACTTCAAGGTAATTCAATAATTAGCAAATTATATTTATTTTGTTGATGCACAAGATAGTAAGAGGCCGACATCCAGTTTTATACACAAAATTTAGCTCAAACCTTAAAAAATATAACACAACTAAGAGATATCCAGTTTTATGCAACAATAGTAGAAAGAAGAAACAAATGGAACTTAAAATTACCACAAGACTTAGTTAGCAAACTTTCTAAGTCAACAATATAACAAAAGTACCCATAGAAAAACATCATTCAGATTAATGTTATCCAAACACAACAATGAGTAGTCTTCTCAAAAGTGGCTACCTTCAAGCCATTACTAATTCTCATCCTTAGATTATGCAAAAACCCATGCCAACCATTAACATTTTGTAACTGCAGCTTTCTTACCCACTTCAAACAATTTGAACCAAAATGTCGTAAAAGATGAAAAAACTCAAAATGATGATTTGCAATCCTGCATCTTTTACTGATTAACGCTCATAACTAAAACTTTTCGACAATTCGTCACTCCAAAAAACAACATTTCCTTTTTCTTTTCAATCTTTGAATTTATCCATATCTACTTTAGATGACAACTTGCAAACTTTTTTTTTCTCTAGTACATAATGTAGCACAAACATAAATTGCAAGAAGAAAGTTAAAGCAACAGTATGTGCCACTTGAATCATATCTCAAACTAATCAAATATTCATCCAATCCACTAGAGAGTCGATCAGGGATTCTCGCTTGGCCATTTCTAAGGTTACTTTTCCCTTGGCCCTTATAAAACTTCTTCAATCTTTAAACCAACAATGTATCGAATTAACATCTGATTCAAACTAATTGTGAAATAGGAAACAAATTGAATAGGACAGAGAACAAAAATACAAGTGGCTATATCTATAGTTAGCGAAAGTAAAGTAGGCGGCTTTCTCATTCAATTCACAATTTCCCCAAAATACAAGTGGTAGGAGTAGTTAATAACTATATGAAGAATAATTCTGTTGTGATCCACACCCATTCATATCTTTCACCGACTGTTACTCTCTGTCTCACTCTCCTGATTCTCTTTTTCCTTTCTCCAGATTCTCTAATAAGGACATATTATTCACATCCTTAATATCCAAATCCCAAATGCCCAGCATAATGAATCAACAAAATACTGAAATTCCAGTCACAGATCAACTTTAGCATAACGAATCAGCAACAATAGCCTTCAGATTGTAAAAATTACCAGATTTAGCTTCAGTTCACCCGCGTGTTAATTACTTGATTGTCTTGAAATTTGAAGAAACTGGTGGTGTTGCTGTGGTGGAGGCTAGAGATTGAAGGATAGATGACTATCAGAAATCATGATTAGGAAACGATCGATGAATTTCAAGAGATGGCGGTGGAGGTTTTTAGCTTTAAGTTATCGGCGCTGAAGAAGAAAGGAAGAAAATCTACGAGAAGAGAAGCAGAGTAGCGGCTGACCCAAGTTTTGTCAATTTGTTCAATTTTTTTAGTCATTTTTTAGCTTTTTTGGTTGGTTAGTCAACTGTCAAATTGTCAAACTTTGACTGAAAAAAGGCCAAAAAAGAAAAAAAAAATTGAGGTTAATCAAAATTTTCGGTTCACCGGTCAAACTCGGTCTATGACAGGGTTTGACCGATTTTATAACATTCGAGTTTTTTAACTAACTTGGACCGGATGCCTGGCCAGTTCCTGATTAGATCGACCGGTCCGGTTTGAGTCTGAAAACACAGAAAAGTTGTACTTGCTTGTAAATAGTATTTTGACAAGTGTTTAACGATCATTTGTAAGTATTGTAGGATACTATAGTAGCAATTGATGGCACCCATATTCTAGTGTGTCCCCTACCGGGACAACAAATGGCCTGCATTAATCGACATGGTACTTAGTCGCAAAATCTTTTAGCTGTTTGTGACTTCGACATTCACTTCACACACACACACACATATATGTTGGTAGAAGGAAAGTGTACACGATGCACAAGTGTTAGAGGATGCTCTATTGTACCCATCTGATTTTCTAATGCTACTCGGAGGTGGTATGTTATCTTTAACTCATTATTTTATATAATCCTAATTTGATGGTAAAGATTTAGAGTATTATCACCAATGCCAAGCCGTCTACGTTTTAAGCAAGTAGTATCTTGTCGATACTACATACAAGAATGTTTCCAAATTTTCTATCTCCATACAAGAATGTAGGCTGAGCGGGCTTGAAAAAGAAGTTATTTAATATGCGTTACTCAGAGTTTAGAAATGTCATTGAATGAACCTATGGAGTATTGAAGAAGAGATTTGCGTTCTTAAGGGGACCAATTCCCAATTTTTACATGATCATTTAAGTAAGTGTTGTTATAACTTGTCGTGCATTACACAACTTTATTAGGCTGAACCAATCGGCCAACTCCCACTTTCATTTCTATGAGCAAGAGAATGTTGGATTGGAGCATGATATGGAGGTGCCACAATGCCAAATGCTTCTTGAGCTGAGGTTGCAACATGGAAAGCAAGGTAGGACTCAATTGAGGAGTGAAATGTATGGAGCGCAGCGTTGAAGAAGGTGCTAACAAATCAAAAATAGGAGTTGTACGGATCAACCGATATTGTAGTTTGTTCCTTTTGTTAATTGTTTGTGGTTCTTAAATAGGGTACAATGTGTGTCGAAGAATTTTTTCTTAATAGGAATAATAGCCAATTAGGTTTGTATGTGGCTAGGGTGTGCATTATGGCATTTTTCATTTATCTATGGCTTAGTGATTTTCCCAATCATTTTTGTAGGTTGGCCGTTTGTCTTGGTATGCATGATAGTACTCCTATCGTCAATATATCAGTCAACTTAATTATATAGTTGATTGGGTTCCAAGTGTCGACAAGGGATTAAATAATCATTTATGCTGTCCAAACAATATTTGGAATAATCATTTATGTTGACCAAGTGGTTATTTGGTGCTTTGAGTTTGCACAAAAGTTAACAAATAATTATAAGGAAAAATGCACCAATCGTAACATTCTCTAAATCATGTTAAAATGGGAAAATGACCAAATTCGTCCCTAAACATTTTTTCTAGTGCTAATTTGGTCCCTAACATTTATTTCTATCCAATTTGATACATGAATTTAAATTGCAGTTCCAATTAAGCATCTCCACGGCAGCACCACCACTTAAAAGCACTTGAACTTCTAATTTAATAGCTAAATAGGGGTATTTTGGGACCTTCAAGTATGGATGGTACTAAAACCAAGTAAATCAGAAAAAAAATCATTAGTTTTTGTGGTTTTTTAATATTTAACACTTTTTTAAGGTGCTTTTAAAATTTTTATCTTAATTTCTTTCCCCTTCCCCTACCTACCTCTCTCCCTTCCCGCTACCCTCACCATTCCCCTCCTTGCCATGGTCATCACCCTCTCCTATCCCCTTTCCTTTTTATCTACTATTTTCCTCCAATCCCTTTGCTAACATTGCATCTCTTGATCTCTTCCTATTAAAGAAAAGTCTAGCAGATAAAAAGCCAAAAATCCTATATTTAAGGAAAGGAGGATAGCTCAAATATGGCTGGTCAGTTGGACACATATCAAAAAGACTTGGTACAATTGCATAAGTGATACAAAAAGGATTAAAACTAGTGATACCAAAAGGATTAAAACTAGTCAGAGAGGTGAGCTTTTGGGAAGTAAAAGATCAGAGACCTAGCAAGAAAAGGAAGTTTCTGAAATTCCATAACCATGTAATTTTTCTCGCATATGCAGAAATTTAAGAACCCTTTTTCTTAAATATTGCAAAATACTTTCAAGAACTTAAGGTAAAATAGAAACCAAAATCAAATCTTTGAAAAGATGGGGTTAGACTCGATCATGAAAACAAGAACATACATAGCACAACCCATATCCTCTGCAAAAATTATAGATGGCTATTGCACAATTAATAGATGGAGGTCTAGCCGCCTTTGCCTTTGCATTCCATTCCAAAAACCATATCTTGCATTCAAATGATTAAAAAGATGACTGAATAAAAGCATTTTGAAAGACCCAAGTTCCATTATAAGTCTCTAGCTTTTCTATTCAGTTTGTTAAACTCTTTCTCAATCTCAATGCCTTGGGATTTCTTATCCATAGTATACTTCCAATTATCTTTGTCATCGTTGGGTTTCCTGAATGTCATCAAGATATATCATTTCCTCGGACAATTGTCCTTCAAAAGAAAATTTTACAACTATTGCACTTTGCTTCTCATGTCCTATAGCACTAGGAGGTATAAAACGCGCGATGCGCGTAGGTGACTAAAGATAATATGCCCTGCCAAATATGCGAATTAAGGGAGTGATTGAATTTTGGTGCATTCTTCTTTTATCCAACATTGCATGCAAGTTCTTTTTTTTTTTTTTTTTTTTTTGTATATCAGTATGAATATGCATGGCAGTTGATAGAGGGAAAAATATCACTGAGCTATATAGATTAAGGTTGATAATCCAAAAGTCCATTAAACTTCAAGGCAATGCAAAGACTTCAAATCCATTGCATTACATGAATTTGGCAACGATGATGATAATGTACCTGGCTGCTGCACTGGATAGTAAAATCACAAACTATATAGCGAGGTATTCTCTACATATTCAGAAAACCTAATAACTTGCAGGTTGAAGCTTTGTAAGTTGATGCTATATCTTTTTAGATTCATCACCCGTGGCTTCTGATGCTTCAGCTGTGGCTTTGTCTCTCCCAGTTTCTTCATAAGTTCAGCTACAAGAGCGACATGCCCAAGGCAATCAGTAGTTCCACGTCCCCGTAGTTTATCCTCATCAATGCTCAGCAAAAAAGGATCAAAATTCTGAGGCATAGATATTGTCTTAGACTCTAAATACAAAACACTCGAATACTGAGGAGACAAAAATTTATACCCAGGTCAAAGAGCAGAACTCAAACTTAGTTTGTTTCCAACCCCTCTATTTACTTCCTTGAAACCTTGGAAAAAGATAATTACAAAGACAGGTTCTAGCTAAATTCCATAATCATGCCCTCGAATTAAGAAATAGCTGGTTAAATCGCACTTTAAATATAAGTTACGAGTTGAAGTAATTTTGTTTTGATGGAATACAATATTTGCAACAACAGAATGAGATACCCATTAGTTAGTAAGGTTAATGAACTCATTACCCCAAATCATAGCACGGGCCTCATAAAACAATACAGAGAGCCAAAAATTTTCATTAAGGTACCAATTTAGGACTCAAGATTTAATTTTCTTATAGTGAACATCCTTAGACTACAAATCAGTAGCTACCGTAAAATAAGACTTGCATACATTCAATATCTACCAAAAATTAACTAAGTTCCATAGCTCGTCATTGCATAACTACAATTTCCATACGAGGTTCAAATTCCTGGGGAAAATGGATATGTTTGTAGCATTGTACATGCAACAGTGAGATCTAACCATAATAACAATGAAAAGATTTAGAAAAATATTGCCAGTGTATAAAAACACAAAAAAGTCTCCAACTTTAAACCTTGCACTATCAAATTTAAACTTCCAATCAAAGAAACCCCTTTCATCATCAATTAAAACAAATTTTTTTTTTCAGAATAGAGAGAGAGTTGCAAACTTAAAGTAAGAAAACCCAATTAACATATACCATTTTCTTTTGTCCTCATTCTGGCAAACTCACAACACAAAACAAATTTACGATCAGTTCCAGTCAAACACAAGACAAAACCAATCATCAGAATGTAAGAAAAATGCCAAAATGTAAAATCAGATTAGAAATAAATTACTCAAAAAAGCTAAAAGTTCAAAATTTGTTACCCAGTCAGAAGGGTTGGTAGTAACAACATCCATATGCATTCCAACAAAGGAAAGAATTTTATTGGGCTCAGTTCCGGGAGGAGCTTTGCTTCATTTACAAAACCACCCCTTGAATTGCTGGACACCATGCAATTCCATTTCTTGAAATATTGCAAAAGCTTTCTCCCAGTCATCTGCATACGGAAATTCCACAAGACATTTAGTTTGAGCTTCTTAATATCAGTAATTTTAAGCCAGCATATATGAAATAGTTTGAGATAGGATTTTACCAGCAACACTAAATGCATGTAGCATAGCAGTATATGTGACAACATCAGGATGAAAACCGGCCATCTTCATCATGGAAAACATTGATTCTGCTCCAGTAAGTTGACCCTGAGAGAGAGAGAGAGAGAGATTTAAGTATGGAAGAATCTAATTACAGGGACAGTAGTCACAAATCGATAGTCCTTGCCTGTTTACTCTAGGCACATATAGCAGATGAATACACCTCTTGTGATAATGGAACTTTGAGGGCCAACATTTCATTGAGAAATTCAAGTGCATTAGAGAACTTTGACATCTTACAGCAACCACTTATCAACACATTGTAAGTGACAAAATCAGGTTTAACATTATGTTTCCTCATCGACCCATATACCATTATTGCTCTATCAAAGTCCCCAAAATTCATGTAACTTCCAATTTGCAGAATTATATGCAACCGTGTTCAATTTAATGTGCCGCAACTCAGCAGCTCGCAATATGGATTCAATCTTCACTTTTCGCTTTGAAAATATAGGCTAATCCACAAAAGCTCGAACAAGGGAAATAAAAAAAATGGAAAAAACATCAGAACAAAGAAGGTGGTACCTTAAAAAAGACAATGGAACCAAATTCAGGGGAGAAAAGTTCCTCTGGTACGCACCTCACAGTGGGTTCAGCAACCAGTTGTCGGAGTTCAAGAATGCGATTCTAATGGCCGCGATTCTCACCTACAAAAACAGAGCAAGCGGGGAAAGATGATTCTGCGCTACCAACTCTATCTTAGATGGAGCATAAGAGTCCAGAAATTAAAAATCATTCCAGCTGCAACCCAAAAAAAATGAAAAAAAATTCAATGCAATGAAGGTTTATGGAACCCCAAAAGGTAAAAAAATAGCTGGGAAAATAACACAAAAAAAAACAAAAACCATAAAAGAGAACAACGGAGGCAATACCTTAAAAAAGCCGAACAAAAACAACCGGTGGAAGATACTTCTATGCTACCAACCCGCAAGAATTCTAGCCGCAGCAAAGGTTAAAAAAGAGCAAATGGCGGGAGTACTGCCAAACCACAACCATTCCAGCTTAAAATCGATGAAGAAACAACCGGGAAAAATAGCACAAAAAATCCATAAAAAAAAGAAAACAATGGAGGCAATACCTTTAGAAGAACGAACAAAAAAAGAAAGCGCCTCGCAGAAGATACCTCTATACCACCAAACCGCAAAAATTCCATCCACAGCAAAACGAAAAGGAAAAAAAAAAGAGGGAACGACGGAAACCATTACGGCTTAAAATCGATGAAGAAACAACCGGGAAAAATAGCACAAAAAATCCATAAAAAAAGAAAACAATGGAGGCAATACATTTAGAAGGACGAACAAAAAAGAACGCGCCTCGCAGAAGATACCCCTATACCACCAAACCGCAAAAATATCATCCACAGCAAAAGGAAAAGGAAAAAAAGAGGGAACGACGGAAACTATCAATGTTGAAGAGGAAAGAATGGCTCTAGTCGAAAGAAAAAGTCCATTAATCGTCCAGCTCCATCGAGTACAAAAAAAAAAAAAAACATGACTCAGCAAAAACAGTACAACCACAGCAGAGCAGAGCTGGAGTGGAGTGGAGAGCAGAGCTGGAGTGCAGCGGAGAAAAAAAACAAGAGCGGTAAATTTGTACAGCTGTCCGTTGAGTAGAATGACTCAGCAGAACCAGGTCTTAAATTCTGGCACGTGAGTACTACGAGGGCCGACGAAACAAAATGAGCCTCAGGGCTGACGAAACAAAATGAGCCTCAGGGCCGACGAAAAGAGCCTCAGACCAAAACCACCCCTTTGCTCTTATTCTATATATGTTGAAAATGGTAGAAGGGAAAGGTGGGTGGCGGCCAATGGAGTTTGGTGGTAGAGGAAGAAGATAACTCAAAATTACCAAAACACCCTTATTTATTTAGTCTATTGGAAACTAAATCAATTTTGTGTGGTGGCGACGCCGTGGAGGTCCTTTACTGGAATCGCAACATAAGTTCACGTAGCAAATTGACCAGAAACTAGCAGATGTTCACCATGCTTGCGCATGGTGGAAAATCATAATTATGCCCAACCCAGTTTTGGCTAATAGTTATGAATATTATATATGAAAAAAACTACATAATATTGTTTTAAGTATGTTAATGTGTTAATCTTTTAAAAACTAAGTCATCAATAAGAACAATATTTTTTGTTACAGGATATTTAATAGGGTTAATCCACAATTGAATAATAGCTGGACACCGGTCAATTTTGATATTCACAGAAAAGAAATTAATTTGTTGTATTTGACTTATTATTTAGTAAAACAAATGTATCATAAAAGCTAAGAAATGGATAATTAGACTTTCACTGCTACTGGTTAAAACTTATCTATTTATCTTTAAAATACAAGACTAACATTACAAGAATTACCATCCACATGAAAATAATCTCTATAACAATTGAGCTTCTGACTGCCAACACGATGTAGGTTATCATTTTTCCAATTATCTCGCTGCCTTGCCTCTTCTTGAATAGCAACATCAGCATCAGCCTCCTCTTCACCACGGCTCAAGTTCTCCTTAGGACCTTAGCCAATGTGACAGTAGTCAATTTCAATAATAATCAACAACCAAAATGTGAACAACATTTTTCAGTAAAACCTCTTGCACATATTTTCACCTAAAAAGGAATCAAACCAAGATAGGTAAGATGAGTAAAAATAAGTTTCAAAAACAAAAGAAGAGCTATTTTTTGGATGGATGCAATGAAGTATGAAAATTTTTAGATAGTGCCTACAAAGTAAAAGAGAAATATAATAATGATGAAGCAATATGATCCATTTCCAGTTAATGATACATAATTTATAGTCTGTAAAAAAATGACAATGTTATTACTACTCCTACTCATTGTTTGAGACATCTCACAGATTGCCTTTTGTGAGCCAAGAGTTGTATACAAAACTACATAGTAGATAACCACGAAAAAGAAAAAAAAAATACAAAATCAAATCAGCCGAAAATCCAGAGAAAAAAATAGCAGGAAAAAACTTTAAAATCAAATGACTTTTCCCACTTTCAAAATTTCTAGATAATCTTTTCACAAGTGACCATTTGTTCTTGATCATTCGAAAGAGCTAGGGAGTAAAACCCCCTGAAGTAAAGCCAACTAAAATGCATTGAATATTTACCATGCTCAAGAACAAACTCAAGGAATAGAGTAACTTTCTGCTACATTGCACAAAAGCCAAAATTTACAGCCTTAAAGCACCACATAAAATTGAGAAATCCCTCAAATTTAAAGAAAGATGGCTAACTATTTTCTTTAGCGATCAAAGAAAATATATAAAAAGTACTTTTCAGTTCCATAAAACTTACTATTCATCCACTGAGGAATGTTAGTAATCCATGACAAAATCTTCAAACGTGAAACTACAACACTGGAAAAAAAAACTAATAACAAATCTAAAAGGAAAAAAAGGTGCCAAGAAAACAGGAGCTCCAACAGCGAGACATTTGCATGTTATTCTTGCTGAAGAAAAAATATTGGTTGAAAAGGTAAAGGTATTACCTTTTAAACTTGAATTCCATCATTGATACATAAGAATAGGGTAGAAATTCACGTGAGAAGAAATTATCTAAAATTTGTCAATAATGGTCTGAGATGCTATGTGCCAATGAAATATTAGGAAGAAAGGACATATAAAACATATTGCAAGAGAGTAAGTAATTAGGGCATAATGGAAAGAAAAAATTTTGCATTTCTTATTTACTTGTCAAACAATAAAATTATTTGTTCATCTTGAATTTTACCATTGGAAATTAAAAATAGTAAAAAACTCGTGTGAGAAGAACCTTTCTAATTTTTCCCGTTTTTCCTTTTAGACCTCCTAAAATTTTTCATTAATGTTTTGAAATGCTCTAAGCTAAGGAGAAAGTAGAAGAAAGGAAAAAATAGATAAAATATACGCAATAAAATAAGAAATGAGAGCATACAAACCTTACCTTTTAATAAATTCTCTAACGTAAATTGCAAACTTTAAATAAACAATAAGGGGACACATATTTCTGAAAAAAAAGTTCCAACAAAACCCACAAAAAATGAAATCTGTCAACGAAATTGTTTATGAACGTAAAAAATCTAGATATGATGGGTACCTATATCAGATTTTCCACATCTTAGAAGAGGGACGAAGGTTCTTGCTCCTGCGTTTGGAGAGACTGAATCAAAACAAAGAAGGAAAATGTTACAGAAAAAAAAGAAAAAAGAAAACAAGGACATTAAACATAGGCAAAAGGGGTGAAAGTTTACCATGATTACATTTGGGGAAAAAATGATTCAGATGACTGAGATGAATCAAACATCTTCCCCCTTCATCCTTGTTTCCCCTTTACTGTTATTTGAAGAGAGACCTTGAGAGGAATCCGCCATTAACAAAGAAGTGAGGAGGAATGGGTGAGACAAAGGTGTCACCTGCGTTTTTTCTATTCTGTTCTGGCAGGCAAACGAAGAGCAGGGGAAAAAATTTTGAGAAGTGAGACTTTGAGAGAGTTTCTGAGAGGAGGGAGGTGAAACATTTGAGAAGTGTTATTTGGCACATTGGACAGAGAGTCCCAGCAGACGCATGCTTGCTTTTTTATGCTTTTCATACAGACATGCTAAACCCTTTTAGTTCCAAGACAACAAAAGAAGAGCCTTTCTATTAATCTCTTTTGGATTCCAACACACAAAAGAATATTCATCAAAACAAAAAAATTCTCACACAAGACCACGTGCAATGCACATGGAGGACGACCATGCTTTGGCAGCCCCTTCCCGGTTTATATACATTCTTTAAATACTAGGAGGCAAGAACCGCGCGTCGCGCGGTAGGGATGAAATTGTGAACGCCCAGCTCAGTATGATGAGCTGGAATATGAAAAAGGAGAAAAATGGAGCTAACAAGGAATTTGTAAAACAAGGGTTGAAGCAGTAAAAGAGGAAAGCATTGAAAGATCAAGAAAATGGTTCATATCATTGCCGAACATAAGCTCCATAGTGGACCTGTCCAATTCAACTGTCGAAACCACTTAAACACAAAATGTCATGCCCAGATTTCAATGCATGACTCTTTAATAATTTTTCAAATTAAGAATTTTTATTTTTCTTTCAAAATTTTTTTCTATGTCTATTACATCTAAACTATTAATTTTGTAATCAATTATTCTTATTTAGTAGTAAGAGGTAAACAATAACAAACTTTAAAAAAATTATAAATTAATTTTAATATTGTCATTCCATCAAATATTTATCTTTTTTTATCATACGCCTTTGTTAGCTTCCATTTTGATTTTGAGTGTCATGAATAGGTGGTATAGGATTGCAGTATTTTTTAAGTCCTAACATTTTTTTGTATTTTATTTAGGCCTATTATGAAAAGTATTTAAATGCTAGTTATTGGCCTGTAAGATTTAAGCTTAAATTTATATTTTTCAAATTATTGTATTTGTATGTATTTGATCATGACTGCGGCACTGTCCTAGCATACTCAATATCTTCTAATGTAACATAGTTACTGTATAAAAGGTTACGCCTGTGTTACTATGGTACCAACTTATCATACTTTTATTAATAAAAATATTTTGAGGACTAATGTTAAGAAGAGGAATAATCAGAACGAGGGAAATAATTTACATTTTGTTCTTTTCGGAGATTTTTATCGAGCAACAAGGTGTTTAGACGAGAAATTGCAACTACCAAGATTAAATGACAAGCAAACTTCTATGCAAAATATTATCTCATCAACAAATAAGATTAGAATAATGAAATGATAGAAAACGAGTTTTAAAAATTATTTATCATCATAAGGAGCATCAATCAAGTGGTTCCCGGCTCCCTTCGTTCCATACTTTATTTTTGGTTCTTTTTCTTTTTTTGTTGTTTGAGAAGGGGGGGAGGGTTTCAGTTAGAGGCAAAAGCCTAGTTACATAGGAATATTACACCCATCTAAAAAAGCCTGAAGAGCTAATTTTTCTGCTTTGATGGTTTATTGAAATGCTTAAGATTGCAACCATCACACTGGATAAAAAAAATGCACCATCCAAAATGCTATTCAGGCCTGTAACCAAAGTTAGCATCAACTTTATTGCTAAACATCAAAGGCTAATAAGTACATTCCATTGGAACATCTATTATCAAAGCTGAACATCAAACTGAGGTAACCGAAGTACATTCATTATTAAAGCTTGATAAGTCCATTGTCAAAGCTTGAAGCGATAAACAACAGCAGCAACTTGCTGAACATTAAATTTGCAGCGGGGTAAATCATCAGACGGAAAATGCAAAGTGCCATGGATACAACTTCTCTATCCCTTTTTGATCGAACACCAGCAAACTGAGGTAAGGTGCATGAGGCTCTTTCCAAGGAAGCCGGTGATAGACGAGTTCTGAGCCAGCTCTGCGAAACATTGGTTTTCGATCTTAATTGACAACCCAAATACAATACATCACAATAAGCACGACAAAATGGCAGTTTGGTGGGGAAAAAATAAAACCTGAGGATTGTGTTGGGATCCGTGACAACAGCACCATCAACCTTAATCTGCAGCCAAAAATAGCACTCAACTTACAGCAAAACCCAGCCAGCCATGTAGTCGGGAAATTTTCAGAATTTGGACAATGGTACCGAGAAGAATCAAAACCTGTTTGTTCTTTATTCTCTACAACCAACTGCTCAATTATCAGTACATTAAGAAATCTCAAAATCTTAACACAAAACTGCAGCTTATTCGGCAATTAGTGTCAGCCAAAAAGGGATATAGGGGAACGAAAAAATTAAAGAAAAATAAATAATTCTTTTGAAGGAAAAGAGAGAGGTAATCAAAAGTTGTATCCATGTGCCAATGATTCATAGTTCCTCACTAATGCTCGACTGGATACATATATAAGCATTTCAAGATGTAAAATCAACAAGGCCATAAGTCAAGCTAACAAGTCATTTTACAAGTTCCAAATAAATTGCAGTTCCTTGGCATCAGATAAACAAAGAGAACAGGAAAAGAGAGAAATCTAGAGTCGTAATTAATTACTTCTTAAACAGCTGAATGACACAATCTAGTGGGTGAACCTGTTTATGTTGAGGGCGTTGGCTCCTCCTTCAGGCTGAGCAAGCAGTTCAAGGCTTTGTAATGGAGGACCCAAATTTTCATCCTCTCTCCCTTGCACTTTTACGGTAACAATATGACCACAAAATCTTATGATAACAAACCCTAGAGTGGCAATGTCCTGCAATTAAAAGTTTTATAGATTCATTTAACTGAACTGGAGCAAATGAACAAGAAAAGGTCAAGATCTTCATTCAAAGGCATTGTTAATGATATCCTTAGTATTCTCTTACATGGGCAGCAGTATTTTCATCAGCTGTGATCCCCTTCAGTAGGTTCCTTTCAATTAACTTTTCTGTGTCTACATCAGTGGCCTGAGCCCCATCAATCTCAGTATCTACTTTGCAGCTAGCATCTAAAACATCTTTTGTGACAGATACACATAAATCTCCTACTCTCTCTGTACAACTTGTCTGAGTGCTTACAGCGGAACGAGCTAATTCTGGCATTCGCATTACAAACTGGACAGCGGAAATAGCTCTACAAATGGCAACATCTACAAACAAGCAATGAAGAAGGAAAGCTTTTCTGTCTCGAATCTACCTCTCCATTGCTATCTTGCATGGCATAGAAGCAAGAAATGAAAATTCATTAGCATAAGGTAGTAAATCACTTTTGCCATCTCTGCCAAGACCGCCTCCATTTCCTCCCCACCTTTCATCCTCAGTGGGAAGAGGTGGAAAAATAGAAGGTGATAATGCCACTACAGGGGGAATAAGCCATGTGTTAGCTCTGAAGCCATATGGGAGATTTCCAAACTGCAATACCAGAAATTACAATAGAATTGTGAGGCAAAACGAATCTGGATGAAAAAGAAGATTTGTCATGGTACCAAGCAATAAACAGGAGCAGAAAAAGCTCGACAAGGAATAACAAAAATGGACAGATTTCTACACCTTGTTACACTCTGCAAAAGCTTTCATTACATCGTTATAGGCCTGAAAAAAAAAATAAAGTTCTCTGAGGTTTGCAGGAATATCGTTAATCAGCCAAATGGAGGACTTTGGAAGCATCTGAAGCAGCAGCAAGTATATCTCACACAACAAACGACAAAAGAAAATGTACCCAACTTCTTGTCAGAATAAGGTAGATCTGGCAGACTTTAAACAGTAGTAAGACTTTTAAAGACTTAAACTTGATCACGTCAATTATGACACAGAACTAACTAAAACTATGATGGAAACTCAAAGCATCAGATTACCTATCTTGTCAAGATCTCTACTTCCTCTATAGCAAGGAAGAACATATAGACAAAAAAATGTAAAATGATATAACATAATCACAACATTACTCAAGAAAATAAAGCTTCTATGGTTTCTCTGCTAAATGACAAGACTACGATGCTTATTGGGCATTTTGAGCACTGTACGTTGAACAAGAGTGAACATTGTCATCGTGGAGCGGAAGACATTTCAAATTCTTAGTTAAGAAACAAATAACTGATACAGTCTTTTTTTATTGTTTCCATCCCACACATCGACATAACCATCACAACCTCAAGTAGCAAATGTACCATAGCTACAAATTAAAATCAGTTTTGAGACAGATTTTGGCAAAAAGCTAAAGGTATTCAATCAATAGATAATTGTAATAGATCCAACTCAATCATTCAACATATAATAAATCAAGAAAAGATAGGTCCACCAGTAATGATTATTGGCATTGATTTTCCTTTTTAACAAAACCTGAAAAACACATAAAGGCCAAAGTTGCCAACTTCCAAAGAATAACTGCTAAACAATAATCTCTTCGTTGTGGATAAATGTATATGCAGCACTTACATAAGATGAAATGCAATTTAATTCACGAAGTAGACAATGTCCCTTCCAGCTCCAGGTTTCCAATGACATTCAAACACATACCTACACATATACACATATAAACCCTCATGTAGTAGACAATTATCAAGGTCTGCCTATTTCATTCTCATTCAATTCTTGACATGAAAGAACTTCATTTTGCTAGAAGGTATATCCAGTCACATTTAGAAGCTGCTTTGATTGAATAACAGAACATGTTCATCAACTATATCAATTCATGTTGATACACTTAGTCTCAGGTTGGTACACTTAGGCGCAGGGAGTACATCATAAGTCAGCATAGAGTAAAAAAATGTATAGTTCTTTCAACCTTTTCTCCTTTTTTTTTTTTTTTGCTTTAACTGTTTCCTTTCTCTGTTTCCTCTAAGCAAGGACGGTTTGTCTGTCATTGTTATAATAATCCTTTTCTTATGATGACAGTAATTAGAAAAAGAAAAAAGAAATAAGTAATGAGCTTGTAGATCTACATTGGGAAAATGTTAACTAATTCTGCAAATTAAAAGAAAACCAGATAAAAAATATATTTGGAGAAAAATCTTACAAGCAATAATTTGAACTTCGACTTGCCATCACAGTAGCCATCTCCGCATTGTACATCTTGTTGTTGCTGAAAATTGCCTCAATCTACTCAAGGCATGACAAAATAATCAGGAAACAATATTTATAAAAGCAATTAATTTTTAGTATATTACAAATAACAAATAAAAAAAATCCAATTAGATATAATCTGAAACGAGTTGTAGTCAACATATCTTTAACTTTTTCTTCAACATTTCACAGAAGCAAATACTTCAAAAAATGCCGACCAAGTTTGAATTATATACCCTACACAAGCAGTGAGAGATGCCGATGATGGCGACGAGCTTGCGGCGGATTTGAAAGCCCTTCCAATGGCTGAGAGGGGATCTGGCGAGAATGAAGTTGAAATGGAGGGAGGCGGAAGGGAAATCCTAGGGCTGGTGGGAGAAGGGAAACCCATAATGCTAGGTGTAGAATAGAAGGAGCCGATAAAGGAGAGGGAGACGGTGTGGCGGTGGAGGAGGAGGAGGAGTGAACGGATGCAAAAGCGAAAAAAGGAAAAAACGGAAAAAAAAAAACAGAAGAAGAAACGGTAAAAAAAGCGGAGGGTGACGAAGGGGGGAATCCTATATTAGGGACAATGGTGGTTATTGTCGGTAGTTCTGTGTTTGAGGGGTTTGAGGAGTGGCGGCTGAGGAGAATAAAACCGTCTTCTGTTCAAGAAAGAGAGACAAAAAGAATGAAATAAATAAAAGAAAAGAGAGAATGGAAGAAACGGCGGAGCTAACCCTAGTTCAAACAATTTTTTTGTTGTGTGTAGAAAGACATGGCCGAACTTCTGGCTATGAAGAAGTAGAAAGCTCACCGGAAAGGAATTTTATGTTGAGAAGTAGAAAAAGTACAATGGAGGAGGAGGAGCGCACCTCACCGAAAAGGAAGAGGCAGAAAAGGCACAATGGAGGAGGAGGAGGAGGAGCCGCGAACGGACGGCAGCTGATCTGGACTACTGCAACACAAAGAAAGCGAGAGACAGAGGATGCATGACCGCTACGCAGCTCGAAATGGGAATCAAAGAACAAAAAGCAAAAATATCAGTTTCAGGTTACAACTCACAGAGGAATCTCACAGTGAATCATGCACTTCACTGGAAGTAAGAAGAAGAGAAAAAGAAAACCTACAACGGAGGAAAAGGAGGAGAACCAAACGGCTACCACTGCAACCCAGAGACCGCGAGAGACCGAGGATCAACACTCCTTGCGTGGTAAGAAGAGAAACAGAGCAACATCGTCCAGAAGAAGAGAGAGAGATGTTAGGTGAAAGAAGAGGCATTGGATACTGCCGAATAGAGAAACAAGTCTATCAATGCGGCAGACGATGCAGCAGGAGGCACATGGGTTACTGCCAGAAGAAAGAGAAGAGGCCAACGGAGCTGAACCCGTCGCGCTATGCGCGAACAACACAATGCCGCTAACCCACATGCGTGGCACGTGAGAGGACGACGAAAACCTCCAGGTCACCACACCCCTTCGGCTCTTTATCTACTTATGTTGATCAAACAATTTTTTTGTTGTGTGTAGAAAGACATGGCCGAACTTCTGGCTATGAAGAAGTAGAAAGCTCACCGGAAAGGAATTTTATGTTGAGAAGTAGAAAAAGTACAATGGAGGAGGAGGAACGCACCTCACCGAAAAGGAAGAGGCAGAAAAGGCACAATGGAGGAGGAGGAGGAGGAGCCGCGAACGGACGGCAGCTGATCTGGACTACTGCAACACAAAGAAAGCGAGAGACAGAGGATGCATGACCGCTACGCAGCTCGAAATGGGAATCAAAGAACAAAAAGCAAAAATATCAGTTTCAGGTTACAACTCACAGAGGAATCTCACAGTGAATCATGCACTTCACTGGAAGTAAGAAGAAGAGAAAAAGAAAACCTACAACGGCGGAAAAGGAGGAGAACCAAACGGCTACCACTGCAACCCAGAGACCGCGAGAGACCGAGGATCAACGCTCTTTGCGTGGTAAGAAGAGAAACAGAGCAACATCGTCCAGAAGAAGAGAGAGAGAAGTTAGGTGAAAGAAGAGGCATTGGATACTGCCGGATAGAGAAACAAGTCTATCAATGCGGCAGACGATGCAGCAGGAGGCACATGGGTTACTGCCAGAAGAAAGAGAAGAGGCCAACGGAGCTGAACCCGTCGCGCTATGCGCGAACAACACAATGCCGCTAACCCACATGCGTGGCACGTGAGAGGACGACGAAAACCTCCAGGTCACCACAGTCCTTCGGCTCTTTATCTACTTATGTTGAAAAGTTAGAAATCAAATAAAAGTTCGAAATCAAATCAGCACTAGTAAAAAAGTATAGGGACAAATTTAGCCATTTTCTCCGCTAAAATAAAGTTAAAGGATTAAATTGGATTAAGTGTAAAAGTTTAGGGACTAGATCGGTGATTTTTCCCGCGAAATGATAAACATGATAAACTCACAGGCTCGTCCATACCAAATTCCCTCTCTCTCAATCTCACCATAATCATGTCCTATTCAGAGCTCTGCGCTTCAATTTCTCTTTCTAAAGCGAAATCCCTTTCTCCAGGCCCACCATTTTCATCGAATTCTTCATCTCCGACTACTTCTGTCTTTCTCCACTCTCCCTTTTCGTTTCCTCTCCCCACCGCCATCTCCAGCCACCACCACCTCCACCACCGGCCTTTTTGCCGCACCGGCAACCGCCCGAACCTTTTCTGCAGGGACTCACAGGTCTCCGGCCCCAAAGATTTCGAAGAAGAGGATAATAAGTTGTCGGATGAGTCTGACGTTGACGACGAGAGCTTCAATGTTGAATCAATGGAAGTCGAAGCCAAATTCGCTGTTAAAGAATTCTCCGACGCTTTGTCTCGTCAATTGACCATAGGTTTTTTTTTTCATTTTTTCCTTCATTGTTGGTTTTATTCTTCTTGTTTTTGTTTTTGGTTTGGATGAGAGAAGAGGAGGGAAAAGAAAAAAATAGTGATGAAGAGCACCAAAATTTGTGTTTAGATTGAAGGATAATGCATTTTCGAAGTTACTAATTTTAGTTTCTAATAAAGCGCAAAAGAAGACGATGAGCTCTGTTTGGGGATTAAATGAGCCTTAATACGACGTGAATGCTGCTGGATAAAAGCCGGCCTTTCTTTTTGGTTTGGAATTCAATATGTTAAATCTAAGAGTAGCATTATGTAATTTACGAATTTCACGGGATTTACTACATCTTGAATAAAAGGTAAAATTTGTTGTTGTTGTTGTTGTTGTTATTATTTAGATAATAAAATAAATAAAAATGAAACATCAGTTCTACAGAAAATTGTTTCAAATATTCTGTATCTTATGCAGAGCAAGAAGAGTTGAAATAGAAGTGGGAAATTTTTTATTCTGTTATAGGATTTCGCTGGTTGGTTTTATGGTTTATTTTTAGTATTTCACACAAAGAGTATAGTTTGTGAATTTTCTATAAATAGTTAACTAGCTTTTACTTGATGCAGTTTAAGTCCTTTTATGTGGCAAAGTGGCTAACCAAATGGAAGACCTGATTAGTTTCTGCATTTACTTAGGATTTTCATCTCTTATGTTCTGCTTTCTCATTCTTCACTTAGGATTTTCATCTCTTATATTCTGCTCTCTCATTCCCTCACACCCCCTCCTCGTTTCTTCCCCTTTTCTAATCCCTATTATTGTTTGTTAGCTTTATGTTCATTTAGGCAATATTTTTGGTTTTAATCTAGTTTGAGTTAAATAGATGGTTCAAGTGGTGTTGTTTCCGTTTTGCTTTTCATTTTCCTCTAGTTCTGACTGCCAAAAAACATTAAAACAAAGCATTGGGTAGGGAAACGTATCTGGTCGGCTCGGGTGAAATCTGTGCTCAATTATTTGCAAAATCTCAACCTTATATTACATGTATTGATTTCTTTAGGGCTACTATGATTCAGTTTAAAGGTTGGATGGAGAAAGTACATGGTTGTTGTCTGCATTTTTTCCTGCTGTTCTGCAGTTGTTTCTTTCAAAAGTAGAGTTTAAAGGATAAATTTTTACTATGGATTAGGGTTGCACTACAGATGGTTCTTTTTGACTCCTTAACTTTGGCTATAGGAAAGTATCCTGACTTTCCACTTCAATGGACGGGGCGACAGTGGATGGAGAAAAGAACACTTCCCTGCTGTTTCTCATTTTCTTATCAGTTTCTCCAAGAACTATAGTGGAGAAAACAGTTACTACCTTTTTTTAAGAACGTGTTTCATTGAAGCTGACTAGAGAACGATAAAATTCAATTTTACCTAATTGTTTCTTGCTCTTTAGGACTGCAATGAGGAAATACAGCTCTGATATAGAAAATAGGACTAGTTACAAACAGAAATGATTCTAAGGTCTTGTTTGATAACCCAATTCAACACTTAAACTTAATGGAATCAGATCTTAACATATTCAGACCATTTGATAATAAAAAATTGAACATTTAAATTAATTAAGTGGCACTGAATTTTCTAGGCAAAATTTGCTCCCAAAATTAAGTTATAAGCTATTTACTTATCATTTAATGTGATATGCATTGAAATGTATTAGATTTAATACTTGACAATTCAATAACTTAATGGATTCAGACTTCAGATTTCAGACTTCAGTTTTCAAACTTCAGTTTTATTAAATGTACGCCAGGCCAGATTTAACAATTAGTAATGGTTCTGAGACCATGCTGAAGCTAGACACTTTGGAGATGTAATGGATTCAGATTGAATAAAACTTGAAGCCTTCCTGGTTAAAGTTATATATCTTTTGAAGCCTTGAAGCTGGTCATCTGTAATTTTTCTCATTCATCTAATCACATTGATAGATGCTTTTGCTGAAATCGTCATCCAGGATATACTGATGCTTTACGTCTTTCTTTTGTCTTTGGGTACCTATTTTGGTCTCATTTGTTGACGTACCTTTGACTTTGTTTATTTCAGAGGATGATCCTGTTGATCAAAAGGAAACTAGCATAAAGAGGAGAAAGCATAAAAGCAGTGCTAAAAATGTTAGTATTTACCATCTTTATGTGAGACTAGTATCCCCGGTTTATGTTGTTCTTGATGTCTTCTTTAATCCTTTTTCTCACGTTCTTCCTTTTTTTTTTACCCCCCTTTTACTGGGTTGAAGTTTCAGATTGAAAACATGTAAAAGTTTGCACAATATAAGGGAGGTTTCGAGTACTGATTTTTCAAGAAGTAAATCCAAAAGGAAAAATCTAATTCACCACAATATTCTGTTCAGTAGTTTTCTTGTGGTCAACTGATGGCACTCAGATCAGGAATTGTCTTTTCTTCTCATAAAATTCTGTTTCAATTTTAGTAGTAGATTGGACTTCAAGTGATTTTGATGGCTTCTAAATCACAGGATTATTGGAAAGAGAATTGCTAATATTTTTTACAAAAAGATAGATTGAGCATATATACTGATATAGGGTTGCACAAGTTGATTTTGGAACAATTTGATACTTATATAATTTTGAAGTTGTAGAGAAGCAGTGTTGTTTGGCATGTGTAGCTTACAATATTTTGCAGTCAGTTGTGTAGCTTTATAGGCTGGAAATCTTCTGATCATTTTCTATAAGTGGAAAGAAATCTTAACCCGGATAAAAGAACGAAACATATTAAGGTGAGCAGTGGCATCGTAAATGGATTACTAAAAGTTAAAGTGAATAGATTGTAGCAAAGAAGTTCAGAGAACAGTTGTGTTCTGTCCAATGGACCATTGTGAATTTTTGTCATAGTTTAGTGTCAGTTTATGGTGAAATATTTGAATGCTGAGATTTAGGGATGGGCTGCTGACTCCAATAAATTTGGTGAAGATTATGTTTATTTTTCATCTTTTCCATTACTTGATAGCTGTTACTGACTGAAATTGAACATTGATTGCTTTCCTTTCAATTTTTTGATCTAATTAAACCAATTGCATCTGCAGATCCCTGATCATCTGCTTCCCAGGGTTACGATTGTTGGAAGGCCAAATGTTGGTAAATCAGCTTTGTTTAACCGCCTTGTGGGGGTATACCATCATCCTTGTATCATATTGCTAAGTCTACTGGTTCACTGGAAACAGAATTTAAAGCTGCTATTACTTGACTGTGAATGCTTCTGCGTATGGAGTTTGAGCAGTTCTTTCTTCTCATTTTAAAAATTGCATTCTATGTGGTTAATTAGTATTTTCTTCAGGGAAACAAGGCCATTGTGGTGGATGAACCCGGGGTTACTAGGGATCGTTTGTATGGTAGATCCTTTTGGGGAGATTATGAATTTTTGGTCATAGATACAGGAGGCGTGGTTACCATTTCCAAGTTGCACGATGATGTTATGGAAGAATTGGCTATCTCAACGACCATTGGTATGGAAGGCATACCACTTGCCTCTAGGGAGGCTGCTGTCGCCAGGATGCCGTCAATGATTGAGAAACAAGCCACTTTTGCTGTGGAGGAATCATCTGTCATCATATTTCTTGTTGATGGCCAGGTATAGTCCAAAATTCTGGTTTTCATAATTGATATAGTAGGTAATTTGCTTTTCTTCTTTTGTGCTTCTTTCTGTCAAAGAAATTGTATTTGTAAATGAAGCGGATTTGAACAACATGCTTGCTGAAACTATTTCTGAATGGTGGTCTGGAGGACAATAGTTGGTTTATATTGTTAAGCAAGCAACCCTTGTTTGTTTGTGGGCAGACAAAGTAATAAACTCTCAACAGGCAGGTCTCACTGCTGCTGATGTTGAAATAGGAGATTGGTTACGAAAGAAGTTCTCGCACAAGCATATTATTCTTGCAGTGAACAAGTGTGAATCTCCAAGAAAAGGTAGCATGCAAGCATCAGAGTTTTGGTCTTTAGGGTGAGTGTCACCTTCCTTGCTTAGAGTTTGCGGAATTGAAGCACATATACCTACTTTTACTTTTATGGAGTCAGTTTTATTCTGATTTAATGTGTAGGAAATGGTAAAAAAGGCTAGTTTATTTTCAGCTTTCTCTAAAAGCTTTGTGTGAAGAGTGGCAACATATCTCCCCAAAAATGGAGCCTTTTATCATTGCAACTAAAAATGAATTCAGAGCAAATGCAAGTAACTGTTTCAATTTTCCAGGAGCAAATTTTGACCATCACATAATCCATTTTGCTTTTTGAAGGCAACCAGTCCTTAGATGAGTCATATAAACTCCTTTTCTCATTTTTGAACTCCAGTGGTTCTGAAAAAATTGTCTGCTTTATGTCTGCATACTTGGTATACTTCAGTTCTGAAATATTTTGGCAATTGAAAAAGATTTGAGAAACAAAAATTATAGTCATGTAAAGGGCTTTTTCTTCGCAATGGATGTCATCAGGTCTGTGTTTCAGTTGCTTGATACGAAACAAAAATGCCAATCCATTGATACCATCCCTAACCAACTTGCCTTTGTTAAGTTTTCTACCAGAAGGGATTTAAAAGCCCTCCCTTGGCTGTCCGCCCTGTGTCCAAGATCCCACTCTTCCAATTAAAATTCCTGAGGAGGTGCACTAGTGAACCCTTCTGGTCTAGATGTATTCTCACCCTCTAGCCCCTTCTCGTTAGAGTAAGAGAGCATAGAAATAGTGTAGATGTTGTCTTATTGGTTTCTTTTTTTTGGAGGGGGGGGGGGTTGGGGGGAACTAGCCTTGTCATATAGAGTCTAAATTCCTGGATAAGTAAAAGAGTTAGCATGCTCTGTTATGGTTTTGCTTCTTGATATCTGATGTTTGCATAGAAATCTATATTTGTTATCTGCTATTTCCAGTTCAACTGAGGTTTTTTCAAACTTTTGTTGCCTTGTATATATCCTTTTTCTGCTACTTCTGTGTTAGCATCTGTTGTTAAGGACTTGAATATGGTGTATGGTCTGATTTATTATTCATTTAATCTGTTTTGCATGGATGATAGCACTGATCTGGTTGATTTACTAGGTTTTCGCCACTTCCTATATCTGCTATATCAGGTACTGGGACCGGAGAACTTCTTGATTTTATTTGCTCAGGATTAGAGAAAATTGAGGTACCCTTTTAGTAGTATCAGAAAGTTGTTGCACCGTCTCTTTCATTGGCTAACGTGCTTTGTATTGCATATGATGCCATAATTGTTTTTTTCTCATTATATGTTTGTTTCATTGTTAAGAATCAAATATGTTGGAAATGATGTGAGTTAATCACATGTTGCACAAATGTTATTTTATTACCTTGAGATGGGCTTAGTTTATCTGTCCTCTTTTTCTTTTTCTTGGAAAGCTTGGTGGCTTTTTTCGTCATTTGATTTTATAGAGAAAAAATTGGTTACTTTGACTTTGATTCTCATTTTTTCATGGTAAATTATGATATTTTGCAAGTTGATTTGTTTTTGTGGGACTGGTGTAAAATAGATTGAATAATAGATATAAATTGAGTCAAATTATAATGAACAATGAAGAATTTTATCTAGAGAATTTTTTGTTGAAGGTTTTTTGTTTAGAGTGGACAAAGGACTGCTGTTTTCAGATATTTTCAACTGAAAGCAGTTCTGTGTATAGTTTGGGTGGTAAATATTTTTTTTCTTTAATTTACATGGGAAGTTATCAAGTAAAGCTTTTGAAAAGTAGGGTTCTGTAGTGACAGTTCTGTCATTGCATGGGTTGCTATTTATTGTCTTTGCCAGCTGGACTTCTCGGATTTAAAGACTGAATCTAATTTTAAATAAATGGAAACTGAATAAAAGGGAATCTGGCAATTACGTCTAGGGACTACTAGGAGTCACGGCAAGGAATTGCGCCTTCATGGTGTTGTGCATAATCTGAAATGTAAATTTTATTTCTGCTAAAAGTTTTCTTTGACAATAAGTGACATCGCCGTTTGTAATGGAGATCGACATTATGGCCACTGGTTGATTTTAGTTCACTAGGAAGAAATCTGCTTAGTGCATCAGCTTGGCTATTTAAACAAATGAGCCTAAATCCTAAGCATTTGACCAGAGTCCTTAGGAAATAACAACAAAAAAAGAGCTGGAAGTGGATGAGTCATACAAGTAACTCAAAAGCTAGTGTAGCTTGAAATAGCTAAAATTGAGCAAGCAGCTTCTTTTGAGCTGGAGTTTGGTAGTGCTTTAGGTGTGAGAATTAAAGAGTTAAGTTTCAGTAAAACTTCAAATAAAGTCTTCAGATTCTGCATCATTCTCCTCTAATTGGAGAAACTTGGCTTCAATTTTTGAAGTGTGTAAGTATAAAATCCAGTGCTCTTTAAATTGAACAAGTAGCTATTTTTGGACTTGAGCTTTAGTAGTGCCTTAGATCCGAGAACAATCTAAAGTTCTGTCATGGATGGCTGAACAATGTTTAATATCTTTTTATCACTAAATATATGAAAAATAATTGGAATAGTTGGTTGATCTTGTGATGTCACTTCACAGGACTATGCTGATGTTGAAGGGAAAGAAGATTTTGTTCCTGCAATTGCAATTGTTGGCCGACCAAATGTTGGTAAAAGTAGTATTTTGAATGCCTTAGTCAGAGAGGACAGAACAATTGTTAGCCCAGTAAGTGGAACAACACGTGATGCTATTGATACGGAGTTCACTGGACCTGATGGCCAGGTTTGTCAGCTTGACATATTGCAATGTAGGATTAGCTAAATTGATTTTCAGATGAAAAATGTGCTAGTACAAAGCTTAAACATTATGCTGGATACTTGTTTCTTTCAGGGTTGATATTTGAGAGATCTTCTATTCCAAGATAATTTCAGATTTTTTTTTCTCCATACATGCACAAAATAGTCAGTTACATGGATTACGATAGCTTTCCTGTCTGTCTTTTATATGCACTGCTTGCCCCTAATTATTCCTATACTGGTAATGAGTACAAGTTTTGATTCCAAAATAGTTTTTTCCATCTGTCATTGGTTGGAATTGCTTTGATGGCCTATGTTTGCCACCTGGAGCATGTCTGATCCTGAATCAATCATCAATTACATTTAGTAGAAACAGAAAAAGAAAATGTTGAAATTTGGGAATCTTCTTTCCTCACATTGAGGCAATTATTTATTGTCTTCCTCGTCTTTCTTCATGAAAGCAGAAGTTCTTTTAGGATGAGTGCAAAGAAAAATAAATGCCTTCCTTGCAAGACAAATGCCAAGTTCAATATTTGTCATGGTTTGCTGATGGTTGATAGTTAGCTTGCTTTTCTCTCTGGCATTAGATTTTCAACCACTTTGTGAAATTCAGGATCTACTTGCTTCAGTGAGCACCATCTACCTTAGAACTTTTAGTGTTGTTAGTCAACATAATTCAAATTTGTGAAGGAAATTGGTCTTATTTTTTCCCTCAATATTATCTTCAGTACTTTATTTTTGGAGCTTACAGTTGCACTTCAAATTTTCCCAAATGATCTAATTACTTCGAAAATTTGCTGCGTTAGAAATCCTTGAGAAAGTAGATTATTGTACTGTTCTTTCTTGTGTTTTTCTTGTCAGTGGAGGAGATTTATAGTTTCCCATTTTCTCTAGAAATTTCGGCTGATTGACACGGCTGGTATAAGGAGAAGGGTAGCTGTAGCTTCATCGGGCAGCACCACAGAGGCTTTATCAGTTAATCGAGCATTCCGTGCCATTCGTCGTTCTGATGTTGTGGCTATTGTGATTGAAGCCATGGCTTGTATTACGGAACAGGTAGATTACGATACATTTCAGGGTTTTTATTGGTTTTGGTGATGGTGCGTTGGTTTGAGAGAGCAGATAGATGCAACTTTGATAATTAGCTTTCCTGTTTCCGCCACTGTTCAAAGCTATTCTGTATTGGAATATTATAATGAGTTGGTTTGAATGGTCTCCTACTGGTCCAATTTTACCATTGTTACCATTAACAGTCTTTTAGGTCAATTAGACAAATACTAAAATTACTGACATACGAAGTCACACAATACTTAACTTCTTAGAAAGAAGAGTAACTAATACGTTCAAAGTCCAAAGTCCAAAGTCCAAAAGATATTCTCAAGTGCACTGTTGTCTTCACCATCAAAAGGTTCAATTCCTAACGAAGGGCCTAAGAATTGATGGCAGGATCCTTTTCTTATCCATTATCCCTTGTTATGAGGGGGTTCAACCAAAAACCAAAATCAGCAATCTAAGGCAGGAATTAGTCCACTAGGTTCTTATACTAGTTAATTTTTCATTTTGTGTCAGCAGTCACTTTTATTTTCTTATTATGAGAAGAAAGAGAAACGAAGTGATTAGTTGATTGTTATGGTAATGGTGGTCAGTCTTAAAAAAATTGTGAAATGTTTCAAGAAGCAATGAATTCATCTTTTTCTCCTGCTTTTCACCATCAAATAGATGCAACTCTATTAAACAGCACAAGTTACCTAATTGAACATTCAAAGAAACTTTTCCTTCGTTGGGTGATCAGTATAGCACTTTAACACATAAAATAGTTCTTATATTCATCCTAATCTTATGCATTAGTAGGTCACATAATGCCCCTATAGCCACAGACCAATTGTTTCTTTTTGAAGCTCACCTCAGTACTCAGTTTCCCATAAATGGATTAAATGGTCTTGGAGCTTAAACCTCCCAAGTATTGCTGTGTTTTGCTGCTAATTTTGTTTACTGGAATTGATTGAATTTTCGTTGACAATTTGGTTTGTTAACTGGATAGTTTGGAGAGCTCTAAGTTGGAAAATATATGTGACTAAAATTTGAGAATTAGAAGGCCGGCAGAAATTAGGGAAGAAGCAGAAGAGGGAGGAGACAGGAGGGGGAGAACCTAGGCGTCACACCTAACAGAAAAAGAAAGTCTCCCGAAAACTTTCTTCTGGAGATTCCCATCTTCCTAAAGCTATTACCACAGATATTTATAGAGGAAAGACATCTTAGGAATATAGCAAATGACTATTACCTAACAATGGTTATCTATTCCACTTTTTCGCAATTTCTCCAACATTAAATTGGTTGCTTGTATTTGTTTTTACTTGAATAAATAATGCTGACCTCCCCTCTAGTTTCTACAGAAGACATAAGACAGCCCCTCCAGATTGTGAAATAACAAGGACCTTCCCTGCATATGTTTTGCATCCAACATTATTGATGTAAAATATATTAAGACAAGTTTACCTTCACCATGTTCACGTCTTCTTCCCATGTTGCCAGGAACCCAATAAAGAAAAATAGGTGCTGATCGTCAAATTAAATGCAATAAATTTTTATTTGTTTTTTCAATTCCATAAAGGTGGCAAATTATGTTATAGTGTCAAAAGAAGAACAAATGCAATTATACTTCCATCAAATAAGGAAACACCACAGATTTCTTTATTCTATGTGAATAGCACTTCGGAAAAACCCCTGTAGCTGGTTGTAGAACAAGCTGGTCAAACTGAAAATAAATGAAAATATCAAAAATTGAAATGTGAGTTATGCTGATTATTGAAGTTTGTATATAGTTCACAACAATAGCTTGACGTTCGAATGTTGCATCAACCTTAAGATTCCTTCAGATTAATTACATCTAAAGCAAATTGAATTGAGATGTTTGAATTTGGTTTTTATTGGGTGGAGTAGTGGCAGACGGATAGAGTTGAGAATGGGATTGGCATGTGTGTGTTATGGAGGCTGGGGTTGTGCTATTATATCACTTGTCTAAAAGTAAAATTTTGCAATAAACATTAAAATTGTAAATTTAAAGGCATTTTTTTTGGAAAATTTTTTGTATATGTGACTACACTTGTTATATGCCGTTCATTTGTTAACCATATTCGACGTTTTTTATTTATATGACAAATAAGAGCGGAGGTTCCTGTTATTTTCTCAATCTAGAGGAGAGGCCTCTGCCTTTTCTAAAACAAGAGGGGAGGTTAGTGTAATTTACTGTTTCTATCTTTATGGAGTTGTGTTTTCCTTTCAATGGTCAACATCTTGTTCTCATGGGTGACTGGCTTTTGACTATATAAGCTTAACTGCTTGTTTTGTTAAATATCAATGTAAGTATATTGGACTCGCTGACTTTGAGATTCATGAACTGTAAAAAACCTTTTTGAAACAGAAAACAGTTTATTGTGTGAATTTTTTAGGATTACAAGATCGCTGAAAGGATAGAGAGAGAAGGGAAGGGTTGCCTGATTGTTGTGAACAAGTGGGACACAATTCCGAACAAAAATCAGCAAACTGCAACTTATTATGAGCAAGATGTAAGAGATAAGCTCCGTCTTCTCAGCTGGGCACCTATCGTGTACTGTACTGCAATAGCTGGGCATAGTGTTGACAAGTATGATCTTGAGCTATCTTGATGAGAGTTTCTTGACTCCTGTATATCTTTGGGAACTTCATGAACAAGTTTGAATTAAAGTTACAGAATTATCACTTGATAAATAGTTGAAAGCTTGGAACTTGGAAAATACTTGTGCTATTCAACGTTATTAAAATCGGATGTATGTAGATTGGTTTTATAAAGGTAAACTGAATTATCATTATTTTTCACTGGACTCTATGTCTGATTCTAAACAACTTCATGATTAGCAAATGATTTAACTGGAATCATGACAATCTGCCACATAAGAGGACTCTTACAGATCTTGCACCTGTGCTCGTTTGTCATATTTGTCTCTGAATTTTAGAGTATGTCTCTATTGATATGTGTTGAGGTGAATGAGATGAAATCAAAAAAATTTTGGAACCTGAGGTGTATATGAGTTTCTTTGCAGACTACAGTTTGTAGAGCATTACAAGATGCACTTGTTTGTGCTTGCTGAGTACTATAATCTGCTTTTGAATTATTAAAATTACTCCACAAGCTTCCCGGGCTTGATTATGGCATTCTGATTTGGTATCCTGTTTGAGGGACAAGAGTTTGTTTTGTTCTTCAATTTTGCTTTCTATTGCAGGGTATTTTTACTGAAGTCAGTCCCTTCAACCAATTGATTGCTCCTTTCTCATCCATCTTGAATATTTCATCTTTCTTTCTTTCCTTTTAACTGCAGAAGAGCTTTTTAGGTAGTTCGATAATAGTAATTAAGTGAGATAATCAATAATTTGACTTATTTATTTACTGTTAAAATTTTGTTACATGTAAAGATACAAAAGTGAAACCTCTGAAGGGAACTGCACGGAAAAAAGTACTAATCGACTAAACTGGTTTCCATCTTTTTAAAAATTTGATTAGTTTCTGCATCTAAATGGTTGGACTTGTTTCAGAATCATTGATGCTGCTGGTATGGTTGAGAAAGAGCGAAAGAGAAGGTTAACTACAGCAACACTAAATCAATTGGTGCAGGAAGCAGTTGTTTTCAAACCACCTCCAAGGACTAGAGGTGGCAAGAGAGGACGTGTTTATTATTGCACACAGGTACTTGCACCAAAACAGATTTTATAAGTTGGTTTTCTAAAACTGTCATTTTTGAATCTAAATGTGTTGATGTCGAGCTTTGCTAGAAGTTTGAAGTCTCTAAACTCTGAAGTTCATCAGGAATTCCATATGAAAAAAGGGAAAGATTTGGACTTGAGTTGTAGAATGTTTGGAATTGCAGTTGAATCATTTTGTATCCTTTGTTTCAGGGGTTTAACTTAGCATAGATAAGGTTTATTTGACACGACAAAGTACATCGGAATGTTTTAAGACAGTAGAATTGCTTAAGTTTTTTATGTAACATGGCTAGAGAAAGACTCTACTGCAAGGGATTCGTCATATGATTTGGTATATTTCATTAGCCTTTATTGTGTTGGACGCATTAATGAAGTGGAAAATGCATGTGATTTGTTAAGGCTGCCTAGAAATTCACCAGTAATTTGAAGCTAAACAATTTGACCAATTTTATTTGCATTAACCCAATCTATCAAACTTATGTAGCTATGTTGATCTTATTCACAGGCAGCAGTTAGACCACCTACATTTGTCTTCTTTGTAAATGATGCAAAGCTATTTCCGGAGACATATCGCCGTTACATGGAAAAGCAGCTGAGATCAAGTGCAGGATTTTCAGGCACTCCAGTTCGGCTTTTATGGAGAAGCAGAAGAAAAATGGAAAAAGATGATAGTAAGCATACATATATCTGGTTATTTATTTATTTATTTATTTTTCTGTCTCATGAATTTTCCGTAAGTTTCCTTTTCTATATATATATATTTTGCATTTCAAGATACACTTGACAGATTGCTTATTTTGGTTTAACCTGGGAAGGAGGTTGAAAGGAATATTAGATTTCAGGCAAGAATGTCCTATTCTCTTTATGCCTGGGGTGGTCTGGAGGGAAGTGTTTGACCTGATATTAAAATGGAAGTATATCTTTTCTTAGCGCATTCCATTAGCTGATTTTTTGCTTGAAGGAAATGGAATTCCCAAAAAATTAACAAATAAATAAAATAAAATAAAATGAGAACGGGCCCTTGGGAACATGTTCTGCACAGGCATGCTGTTTGAAACACCTGTCGTGGTTTGTTTTTATGATTTGCTTCCTGAGGTCACAGATGCCCACCTCTTTGTATTTTGGACTTCAGACAGTTAGCAGACTGAATTGACCAAATTCATTTTTATTCCAGGGAGGCCAGCTGCAACAAATTTTGCCCAAGAGAACTACATTTCTGTTGATAGAAGGTTGGCTGTAGCTTAGCTGAACTTGCAGTAGCTGTAATTTGGAAAGAACAGAATTATATCTAAGTTTTGACTGGATTCACATTTAGCATAGGAGATCCAGTAAAAAAAAGTCCTACTTTAGAAGTTTCAACATGAGAGTCCGACATAAAAAGAGTCCATTGTACTGAATTGTGTTGTTTAATTTAGTTGTCACTAGTCTACAATCTTGAACTCTCTGATGAAGAGATGTAGAGGACCTGATTTTGATTACAAGCTGGACAAGGAGTTGAGGACATTCTGCTATGTGTCGACTTTTGCAGGGATACATGTTCAAATGTATTTATGAAGCCCTACCATGTGAAGATGAGTCAAGATCTCTATGTTTTTTTTCAGCAAATTATACTGTTCTTTTGTTTATTTCACAAATGGTTCTCATTTAATTTGGATGGCATATGGGTTTTTCATATAAAATGTAGATTTGTGTCTTGCTTGTTGAATTTGGAATCGATCTAGTTTGATTGGGTTAGGCATTCAAGCCTGATAAATTATTTTGGGTGAGAGTCAATTTAGGTAACTTTCAGCTTGTATCATGTAACGGAGTAGAGCAACCTACAATTAAGTAATTGGTTCTGTTCTGATTTATTAGCTCTGCCCATACATCATCAGTGTTTCGGGGAGCCAATGTTTTTCCATCAAATGGGGAGTCTGGTTGTACAGTGTCCGAGAAAGCTCAACCAGCGAGGCTGGAGGCTTCATCTGGGCTCCGAGTATTCATTTATGAGCTTTCTTGCCCTCTATGCTATTATGCAACTAAATGATCATTTGGGAATGTAGTTTTCCCACTAACAAAAGAAAAGAAAGAACCAAAATTCAGCTTTGACTAACAAATGCATTTGAGTCAGTTATAGCCAATTGAGCTTGAGACTTAAAAGACGTAAACCTTAAATGTAAGAGAGCAGTAACGGGTCTGAATGTACTTCTACACGAAAGCAAAAGCATCACATTTCAAATAGGTTTTTAAGCTCCATCAAATATCAGGGGGAAAAAAAGAGAAAAAAAAATCGCCCCTAAAGGCAGAAAGTTGATGTAATGCTGCTAGAGCTGTTAATCGGGCTGAGTATTGGGTTGCTGAGCTTAACTCGAGCCAAGCTCGTGCTCGGTCGACTAAGCGGACGAGTTTTGAAATATGCTCGGACTCGACTCGCCAAATGGACATGTGGCTCGAACTCGAGCTCGTGCAAATTAACTCCAATAAAAACTTATAATTTTTAATTTTTATATTTTTGAATTATAAAATGACATATATAACCTTTCTTATCAAGCCTAATCGAGCTACTCGGATAACAAACGAGTAGAGCTTATTCGGCTTGTTAATTAAACGAGCAGAGTTCGAGCTCAACTCGTTTACTACACTTAACGAGCCGAACTCGAGCCTTATCAAGTCAAGTTTTATCGAGTTTTCAAGCTGCTCGTTTCATTTAACAGCTCTAAATGTAAATGTTGCTGATGTTCTCTCTCTTTTCCGTGGTCTGTATGATTAGGTTGGGGGTCACTTGATTGACAAAATTTTGATTATAGGATGCAAAGTTTGATAATTTGGTGAGTTTTAACTATTTTGTGGATTTTTGAGGTATTAATTTCGTAAAGAAGAGAACTACTCTTTGGAGCTTTATTTTGCTAGGAGTTTGTTGTTAATGGATAGATTGTAGGGCCATATTCACTGGTTCCATGCAGATTTTGTTAGTCTATGCAATGATCAAAGTGACTTTTGTGTTAGTTGCTTGCTTAGCGAGCTTATGTCCGGTTGAGCATATACCGTTTACATGACCAAAAGCTGAGGAAGTATGGAAATTTTCACCCATTAGATGAGATGGGATGGCCTTTACGAGAAAAGATGGAATCTGTTGGAATGGTGGGAAGGTGTGATGTGTGCCAGACACAGAAAAGGAGCAGAACATATTGCACTAACAGTGAACATTATGTGGGCAATCTGGAAGGAAAGAAATAGTTGTCAATTCAATAATGAGAGGACCTTTTATGGTTACTGTTCAGATAGCTTGGAAAGAGAGGGATGAGTTTGACAGCTTGGTAATTAAAAAATGAAATTCAAAACACAGATGCAAGGAGAATGGAAGGGAGAAGGCAAGAGGGAGTAAGTGTGGACAGGGATACGGTACTCATTTCTTGCTTGAAATCTAATATTCTTCATTACTCCTTCCTAGGTTAAACCAAAATAAGCAATCTGTCAAATAATCTTGAAATGCACAACAGAAAAACACAGCAGAAAAGAAATCTTGCATAAAATTCATGAGACAGAGAAACAAATAAATAGTTTGACAGATATATATATATATATATATATACACACACTCACTATCATCGTTTTCCATTTTTCTTCTGCTTCTCCATAAATGCCGAACAGGATTGCTTGCAAATCCTACACTGGATCTCAGTTGCTTTTCCATGTCACTGAGGTATGCCTCTGGAAATGGCTTTGCATCATTTACAAAGAAGACAAATGTAGGTGTTCTAACTGCTGCCTCTGGGTATAAGATCAACGAACATGGTCACATAAGTTTGATAGATGTGGTGACTGTGAACTAAAATTGGTCAAATTGTGTAGCTCCAAATTCGTGGCGAATATGTAGGAAGCCTTAACAAATCACATGCATTTTCTGCTTCCTTTATGGGCCCATCACAATAAAGGCTAACGAAATATGACATATGACAAATCCCTTGCAATTCTCTAGCCATGTTTCATAAAAAAACTAGAGCAATTCTACTGTCTCAAAACATTTCGATGCACTTTGTCATGTCAAAGAAACCTTATCTATGCCAAACATGGTTCAAAGACTCGGCCGAGCCGTCATCGGATCAAGGCTTTTCGGTCCGATATCGGGACGAGATGATTCCGAAATAATGAATCGCCGAAAACTCGGTTGAGACGTCTCCCAAACCGATAGAAATGGCCGAGCCGCCCTGAATTATTCCGAATCAACTTGAATTTTTATTATTTTTGCTAATTTTTTATTTATCATATATTTTTACAAATTTTAAAATATTAAAAATTTCAAAAATTTGCGTCTCATGGAGACCACGACCGATATGCGACACCAATGTGGGACAGTCCGAGCCACGACCACGATTTTGAACCATGATGCCAAGTCAAACCCCTGAAACAAAGCATGCAAAATGATTCAACTGCAATTCCAAACATTCTATAACTGGAATGTCCAAATCTTACCCTTTTTCCGTGAATTTCGGAGTTTAGAGACTTGCAATAGCTGCATCAAACTGACTGAATAGTGGCATATGCAAACTTCTAGAAAAGCTAAACATCAACACATTTAGATTGAAAAATGACAGTTTGAGAAAACCAACTTATAAAATCTTTTTCTGGTGCAAGTACCTGTGTGCAGTAATAAACACGTCCTCTCTTGCCACCTCTAGTCCTTGGAGGTGGTTTGAAAGCAAGTGCTTCCTGCACCAGCTGATTTATTGTTGCCGTAGTTAACCTTCTCTTTCGCTCTTTCTCAACCATACCAGCAGCAGCAATGATTCTGGAACAAGTCCAACCATTTAGATGTAGAAACTAATCAAATTTTTAAAAAGATGAAAAACAGTTTAGTCGATTAGTGTATATTTTTCCTTCCCCCGTGCCAACTTTTTTCTATGCATTTCCCTGCAGAGGTTTGACTTTTGTGTCTTTCCGTGTAACAATTTTAACAGTGAATAAATAAGTCAAAGTATTGCTCATCTCACTTCATTACTTTTAGCGAACTACCTGAAAAGCTCTTCAGCAGTTAAAAAGAACGAAAGAGAGATGAGCAATTGAATTGGTTGAAGTCACTATAAAATACTCTTCAATAGAGCAAAATTGAAAAGCAAAACAAACTCATTGCCCCTCACTTAAACAGGATATCAAATCAGAATGCGCCAATCATGACCGAGAAGCATGTGGAGCAATTTTAATAATTCAAAAGCAGTTTATAGTGCTCAGCAAACACAAACAAATTCACCTTGTAATGCTGTACGAACTGTAGTCTGCAAAGAAACCCATAAAAACCTCGGGTTCCAATTTTTTTTTTTTTTTAATTTCATTTGATTCGCCTTAACACAAATCAATAGTGACTTATTCTAAATTTCTTATACAAATATAACACACAAGCACCGGTCTAAAATCTGTAAAGAGTCCTCTTATGTGGCATCTCATTCAGTACCTCAACACAAATCAATAGTGACATACTCTAAATTTCCTTGACAAATATGACACGCCGGTGTAAAATCTGTAAGTCCTCTTATGTGGCAGATTGTTATGATTCCAGTTAAATCATTAGCTAAGCATGAAGTTGTTTGGATTTTGATGTCTTCTGTTTGAAAAAAATATTACAGTATTCTTTATTTGGCACTAAATGGGATTCCAATTCTTTTTTGTTTGATCGACTAAATGCAACCATTAATAGCAATTATTTGGATAAAAAAGTGCAAGAAGGTGCTTTCCCATCTAATGCTAATCATCTAGTAAGTGAACTAAAGCATCCTACTGGTTTTCTAAAGGCAAAATATCACGACTTGGGTCAAAGGGCTAGTCTAAGTAATTTTTGGACCGAAATCCACCAATTTAAAATGGTTAACCCAAGTTATTCAAACCCAAGCTTATAAGTCATTCCTTTTCTCTTTCATCTATTCATTTCCAATCCACTTGGTTGTGCTTTGAACTCTGGAGGTGGCCCCTGCAAAAAACCATGTGAGGTTCGCAATTTGTAGTTCAAGGCATGTTACGGAGAGCACAAGGCATGTTTTTCTCAATTTGAACCATACTTCAGGAATTAAAATAATTTCTTCTTTTTTTATTTTTCTTTCAATTTATCTAATTTTTAATATTCATTTTTAAGATTTAAAATAATTATTGATTCAAAACTATTTATGGAAGCAAATATATGGTTTTTATAAAATAATAAGCAAAAAATTTTTTCTATTTTTTGGATTGCTTCAAGGTTAATAAAATAAAAATATGTTCTTTTTTTAATGCAACATGGCCTCAATAAGGGCATTTTCGGCATTAAGGGGGTTTTTGTTAAATGTTTAATCATTCAAAGGGTGAGACCGTTATTTGGACAAATTATAGGGATTAATTGGTAATATGATTAAACCTTAGGGGAGGTAAATGTAAATAACCCTTAAAAATATTGGTCAAATATTTGTACTCTAGGTCATTGAATTCATTGTGCATTGTTGTGTGAATTGCTCGATATTGTTGATCAAATCCTTTTGTGTGCCACATAAAATATTGTCAAGCGCATATGTTATCCAGCCTGAGATTGGTTGCTTGGTTTATATTGTTCTTAGGAGATACTATCGTTGTTTACAAAATGAATGCTACACTTTCTATTTACAATGAATATTCCTTAAAAAGAAAAAAAAATAAAAACCATAACATGTTCATACTTTTGTGCTCTCAATCAATTCAAGATATTCAATTGGTTAATGATATTGCCAGATTAGGTATTTATGCGAGAACAATTTTTAGTGAAGAACAATTTTATCCCTCTAGTCAAAGTCATTAATTCAGTTGAAAGAATTTTTGGATCCATACCAAACCTCCCCCATCTAGGTTTCCCATAAAGTGTCTCAGATCTCATCGTTTGGTGTTCATAATCTTTTACCATTCAAGTCAACCGATTTCAACATACGTGCTTTATCAAAAATCCTATTTTCTCAAATTCGATGTCCTTTCTTTAACTAATCACAAATGCTTCATCAAAGCACTTGTGGCTTCCAGTTTTCATAAACACTCTCTTATCTCTGATTATCTCTACGCTAGGAAATTAACTGCCACCTCCACCATGGCTGCCACTACCATATTTAGTTTGGGACAGAATCCTAAATTAATCAGTTATTGCCTAAGCCATTAAAGTGATTATTTCTTAGTATAGTCAAAGGGGATGTGCTATTCAAAGTCATTATGAAAAGAGAGAAAACAACATTTTCTCAATTCAAAATAGTAAGAAATAGGGAAAAGAATTCACTTTTATGTAGAGAAATTTTGTTGGGTTTTATGGATATTTGAATCATTGATAGTTCAAGGGTTGGATTTTCTTTCTTCATTTTTGTTCTTTCCTTTGCCAAACTTCAAAAGAATACGAAGTTTTACAATAGCCAATAAACTTGATAGTTAGTACATTCAATCTATCCTGAAATTGGGATGGAGCTAGTACTGTGAGTTTGTGACAGAGAGATAGGGTTCAATTAAGATAAAGGAAGAGGCCAGATTGAAGATAAAAATCAATTTTTGAGAGGTTTGAAATTTAAAGAGGCGATTGATATGGGCTCTAGAACAACTTCGCTAAATTGATGACTTTGACTGAAAATGGGCAAAGTTGTTGTTGAGTTAAAAAATTACTCTAGCAGCTAATATTTGGTCTAGCAATATCACTAACCATGCAATTTAGGCTTGGGTTTTGTGCTTGTTAAGCCAGTTGACAATGTTAAAGATACAAAAAGAAATAAGTAGTTTTCATGTAAATTTTAAGTTTTCAAATTGTAGGATTAACTTAAAACGCATATGCTAAAAATCACATAGATCACAGGTCATCCCTCGGTCATCAAATCAGATGCTTTATAAGAATAAGATAAACATTATGTATTTTCAAAATCTATTATGTTCAGTTAGGTAAATAAATTTATAATTAAAATTATGCATCACTTTTTGACTTTTAGTCTTGGATTGGAGATTGATTTCTTTCTAGTTAGACACAAAGATTTATTTAAATAGATAGATTGACTTCTTGCTCGTTTTCTATTGAGTATTGACAACAAGAAATTTTGGAAGCATTTGGTCATATAATACTTGACCATCTATTTTGCCTTCCTCTTTTACGTCCAAGTGATTTCTACTGAAGGCTTATTAACTTGGTTTTTGGCTTTATGAGTAAGATCCTGGTCTATTTTTCCTTTTCTTTGTTTTGTAAATGTCCTTGAAAAATTACTTACATTTTTCTTCAATAGTAATGAATATTACAATGAACAGAAATAGGTAAGAAACAAGAAAGCAAGCCTTTACACAAAAATTGCACAGAGAATTTTAAGACGCATAGTTATCATTGGATTTTCATCGCTTTTCGGCTATATTTAATCTTTTCTTTGATGTCCACGAACATAGTTCAATTATCAAATTAAGAAAATAGACTTCTAATGCATAAGGGAATAACCATCCATAAAAGTTTGATATCTATACTACTCTCAATTTTCATGCAAAAATCAATGTTAAATAACTCTTTAGTTGCCCAATTTACTTATCAGAAAGAGTTCAGAAAGTACATATTTTAAAAAATTTTGAATATGAAATCTAATAACATCATAGGACATCAATATGGAAACCTTTCAGATACAGAGCTATTTGCAAAGCCTGAGCGATATAAAGAAAATTCTGCAACTAGGAAGTTAGATATCCAAACTACTCTCAAATGCACAACCATTTATCTTGAAAACCTTTAGAAAGCTAGCAAATATGATAAATTGAGGAATATTATAATGGGACCTAACGTGACCTAATAAACTGTTAATGTATAGATAAAAACCCTGTAATACACTTTGTAAATGCAAGATAAATTTATCTATCCTTTCTTGGAGCCAACAAATCCATATTAGGGAATCAATGTGTATTTGAAATTTGAGTACATTACCTTCCTTCTTGTGGATTGTCCAACTGTTTTCCCTTACTTGTCAGACTTTATGAATTTACTACTTTATAAAGAAAATTGAGTTTCTATTACTAGATTTGCTCACTGAAAGTTTTGTCAAGAACACATTGATAAACTTTTCTTCCACGACTCAATTTTTCATAGTAAAAATAATAGGCAAAGAATGAGCGTAAGAGATACAATATCAAATCTTAGGTAGGAAAGAGGAATAGTAACATATTTAACAAGTACTAAAGAGCATATAATGAATGATGAAATATGAAATCAAACATTTGAGATTCATTTTGATATCCACATTTACATCAACTAAAGAAGAGATGAAGTTCTCTTTTCCTCTATTATTTAATGCTGGAAGGAGGGCTCTCCATTAGGTCCCTTTGCTTCATTTCAAAGTTCAATTAGTTTGTCTTTTCTATCAATAATTGGTGGTTCTAAATTGTTTAGATTAATAAAACTTTATCAACTTTTTTGCCCTTTTCTTTTTATATTCGAACCAATTGCTACTAGAGATTTATTAGCCTAATTCTTGACTTCACGAGCAAGATTTTTTTTGTCATTTTTCTTGTTATTGTGTTCATTGTTGGCTCTAGCAAAAATTAGTAACACATTTGTTTAATACTTATAAATATCTCAATGAATCAATAAATTAAAAATGTTTTACTCGGTAATTGCACAAGATTTATATAACACAATATCATAATTATAGTTTTTACCACCTTAATTTGGGTTTATTTAGGCACTGTTTGATAATTCAATTCAGCACTTAAACCTAATGGATTCAGATCTTAACATATTTAGATCATTTGATAACCAAAAATTGAACATCTGAATTAATTAAGTAGCACTGAATTTCTAGACAAAACTTGCTTCCAAAATTAAATAATAAGCTATTCACTTTTCATTGAATGTGATATGCATTCAAATGTATTAGATTTAATGCTTAACAATTCAATAATTTAATGGATTCAGGTTTCAAATTTCAGACTTCAGTTTTCAAATTTCAGTTTTATCAAATGCACCCTTAATATTTCTTTATGTCTAAGAATAGAGTATATTATTAAACTTAAAGAGTATAATTTTGAATAGCCTATAGGGAGTAACACCCACATATGTTCTCGTTCAATTTTCATATTCCAATAAATGTTTCATAACTTTCTATCTACCTAATTTACCTAGTAGAAAGAGTTCAAAAAATATATTCTAGAAAGAAATTTAATATTAATTCAATCACATAACGATGCATGCACATAACACCCTTTAAAATAAGAGATATTCACAAAATAGGAGTGATATGACAAAAAATTTGTATATTAGGAAAGTTTCATATGCAAACTACTCTCAAATGTACAATTATTTAAGGTAAAACTATTGTGAAGCCATCGTGCATAATAAACAAAAAAATGTTATAATAGGATCTAATATGACTTGATAAACTATTACTGTAAACTTGTAAAGAGAAAACCCTTTAATGCAAGTGACATCTATCCATCTAATGTAGGAGTTAACAAATTTATATTAGAAAAATCATAATCTAATTGAAATTTGAAAACATTATTTTGTTACTTTAGGTGTGGTCTATTGTGTTTTCCTACACTACAAATCAAGTTTTTTGTGTTGAATTTGTTGACCAAATGTTTCATCAAGAAGCTCATTGTAAACTTTTTCCTATGGATAACTTTTATTGATTAAAATGAAAGGCAATGCAAGAATAAATCATCGAGACATAATACCAGATGTTGAACAAGACAGAGCTATTAGTAACATTTTAGATAGGCAAAACATAATTGTGAAACCCGCGATTTTTGGCCCCTATTTTATTATGGCATTATTGTAATTTTTCCAATTAATTAAAAAGATAAAGTTTTATGTAAAAAGAAATAATAAAATAAAGTAACGGTAGGATGGGCTAAGGGGTTCTATTAAACAAAAAAAAAAAAAAAACTTTGGCCCAAGCCACCTACTAGTAAGTAGTGCTAGGTTGAGGATTTTATTAAAACCCTAGACAGAAAAAATAACCCTAGCCTTACCTTCTTTCGTCTGCCTCCCTAGAGTAAGAGCCGTCAGAGAGGAGAGAAGGAGGAGCAGGCGACACCGTCAATCGATCTGACGACTAGGCATCTAAACCTGTAAGTTTCGAGTTTACACAAGAAAACTTCTCTTTTAAGATTTGATAGTGGTATTAGTTGTTCTAGTAATTATATGAACATCTATTGTTGCTATATAGGTATATATGTTTTGATAAGATTCGTATTTGGGTTAATAGAAATAGGGGGGTTGATTTTAATCTGAGATTATAGGGTGATTGAATCTGTTTAAGAAAAAAAAAAAAAAAAGAGAAAGGGAAGAGCATGGTTGACGTTGCAGAAGCAATGCCACACCCAGTTCTTCGGCCAACCCAAGACTGAAAAAAAAAAAAAAAAAAAAAAGATTAGGAGGATGTCGTCAGCACTTGCTGGCGACAATGAATAAAACCCATGGTTGGCCGAAAGGCCAACCATTGGAAGCAGAGAGTCGCCAGCAAGTCTGGCGACCATGGTTAGTCAAAGATGGTTGGCCTTTTGGCCAACCATGGGCCCCATCCGGAATATAAAAAAAATAATAATAATACTAATAATAATGATAACAATAAACAAAAAATAAATAAATAGAAAGGGAGGCAATTTAAACTTGGACCGGACTATAGTATAAAAATTTAGTAAATATTTAATAAATAAATTTTAAATATAACTAGTCCATTTTTATAGTTTATCATGGGTATTAAGATTCAGGATCCAATTTAAAATAATTGTTAGAATTGAGGTATTGGTCATGTAAAACTTATATTTAATTAATTACATATAAGATATTTAAAGAAAAATCTAGGATATCTTAATTTAGCCTTATGAGGTTAACGTAGATGAGGTGAGACAAATTTTAAATTGTTAAATGAAACGTTTAAAATAATAATAATAATAGTAGTAAATAATAATGCTGACGATAACACTAATATTAATAATAATCATAATCATAATAATAATAGTAAATAATAATTAACAATCAGTAATAGTAAGGACAATCACAATATGGACATGGAGGAAGTGAATTGAGGATATAGATGGAGATAAAAATATAGATACGAGTGGAATAAACTAAAACAATTATAGTAAATCAATATGTATAAGCGTATGAGTACTTGTATGTACAAATAATAATAATACCTACACACGCATAAAAGTAGAGATAAAAAAAAGGGAAAGGTAATAGTAACTAGTGAGCATATATATATATAAGTGGTAATAAAAAATGAATTAACGCCGACGGGGACGATACTAATAATAGTGAATAATTATAAATTATAAATAAATATAGTAAGATAGTAGTCAAGATAGTAAATAAATTATTTTCTTCTAAATTAGGAAACCTTACAAAAGGTACACTTTCCAAATTAAGAAACTTTCTAAAAATAGAAACTTTTCAAATTAGGAAACTTTCCAAAAATAGAAATCGTCCGATTTGAGGGGAATGCTATTAGGGTCCATTTAATGGTCTAGGTATGAATCTTATGCTTATAGGAAGTAGCAACTAATTAGGGAGCCTATGCGTTTGATAGGTGCAATACAAGGACCTAAGGTAGTTCCACTCGAGCAGCTAAACAGAGGTAGGTGGTACTTACCTTTCTGAGATTTCAAATGTGCAAAATGAAATTCTTATTTTCAATCCCATTTAGTTGTGTTGACTCGAAAGGTGTTTGATTAAATGTTTTACTTGGATATTTATGAAAGCTATATTTTACTACACAAAAATGGACCATGTGACTTATTTGAAATGTTCTGATATGTTCTTATATACAAAATGAGATGGATCTATTATGAAAGCAAAGAATTATGTATGTGATATATGAAATGAATTTTGACAAGTAAAGCTCAGAGCAGTCATGGAATAGACGGTAGGGGTTATAGTCCTGTCTAATCGCCATGGTAGCCTGGTATAAAGTCCAGCCGATTGGTAAGGTCATGGTAGCCTGGTATAGAGTCCGGCCGATTGACAAAGCCATGGTAGCCTGGTATGAAGTCCGGTTGATTGGCAAGGTCATGGTAGCCTGGTATAAAGTCCGGCCAATTGACCCAAGAATGAAATGAGATCAATTGATAGTCATGAAATCTATTGGTCGTCCACCTAGAAGGGGTCTAATTTCTAGACTAAGTACTCAGTAGCCGGTCATTGCATGTACTTGTTATGAGCTGATCTGATGGAATGATTTATGAACTGGGTTGAATGAGACTTATGAACTGACATGAGTTGATTTACGAATGGATATGAAGAGATTTGTGACTTGAAATGAAATGATTTATGACTTTACGGTTTCTCATGTACAACTATCAATAAGATGCTTTAAAATTTCTTGTCCTTCTTTACTGCTAAATTCTTTATAAATAACGTTACTTTCAAAATCACGGATGTGAATGATATGCAAATGATTTGAGTTGTACTTATATACTTATGTATCTATAAAATTAAGAGTGTATGGTCCAACAGAGGGGTAAATATTGCCTACTGAGCGACACGTCGCTCAACCCACTTCTTACCATTTTTGCAGATTCTGAAGAGTATGAATTGGTTTACGTAGAAGACCCTGAGGATGACTTTTATTAGTTTTAATTGAATAGAAGTTGGCAGACTAGCTACTTCTAGTTGTTAGTCATGTTTATTCTTGTTTCCGCTGTTTCAATTGGAGAATAAATGTACGAACGTCTTGAATATTTGTGGACGTCCGTGTATATGTAATTCGAACCGCACTTTATTTGTTTAAATTATTTAGTATTGCCAAGTTTAATTAGTTAATGTAGCCTTGTATTCCTGAGTGGGACTTGGGGGTACGGCGGATGTCATGTGGCGGGCACGTGCGGGCTCGGGGCGTGACAATAATAGACATGATGGATGATAGAATTCAGGTATTCATGAGTAGTTTGTTATATCAATTGAAGAAGGATAGATTTATCTTTCTTCTTGTAATCAATGCCTCAACGGAAATCTTTAATTCTTGTTGGTTGATTTGACAACTCAAATTAGGTTTCTCCTTTCCTTTACTATGGACAATTGGAGGTTTTTTAATAACTTTCTCCAATAATATATGATCAGCTTTTTACCATTCCCTTTTAATTCTGAAACAACTACTAGAGGTATATTTGTTTCACTCCTAGTTTCATGGGTTTTGATGATTATCCCTATTTTTTCTTTTCTTCTATTCATTAGTTTGCTCTTTTAAAGCTTGCTAACTTTTTCTTTATAATTAACGATTATCATAATTAATTAAAACCAAATGTAAAAGCAAGTTTTCTATTCAAAAACTGCACGGATAAATTGATAATATGTTGTCATCACTAGATTTTAACCCTTTTTAAGTTAAATTTAATTTTTTTCTTCAATATTTAAGAACATTGTTCAATTTTCAATTACAAAAGTAAATTTTTAGATGGTGCATAAGGAATAACCATCCACAAAAATTTAAACAATTACGAATGTGTTACGGCACTCTACTTGCCTAATTTACCAATGGAAATTGTTCAAAAAATAACTTAATAAGAAGAAAATCCAATATCAATGTAATAATATTAGGGCATTCATAAAGAAACCTTTGTAATAACAAACTATCTATGAAGTAAAAGCGATATAAAGAAAGTGTATACAACCTCGGAAGTTTGATAGCAGACCACTCTCAAATGCACAATAAATTAAATTCAAAATTTTTAGAAAGCTGGCAAACATGTCAAACTAAGGAGTGTTATAATGACACCTAGCACAACCTGATAAACTATCAATGCATTAAGCAAGTTCTATATTTTACTTTTCGAATGAAGAGAAATCTATTTAGCCAATCTAGTAGTCAACATATCTATATTAGGAAAATCAATATGCAGTATATTAACCCTACTTGAGGTGGGCTCGAATGGGTTTCCCATTTTAGATGAGTAATTAAGCTTTTAATGACAAATCTATAGACCAAACATTTTCCGAGAAACTCATTATAGAGTTCTTCATTCATGGCCACTTTCTAGATGTAATGGAAAGCAATATAAGAATAAACAGTTAAGATATAATACTAAATATTTGACATGACTAAGTTGCAAGTAACATCCCGAGCAGTTGTAAAATGATACATATGTTTAATGATGAAATCAAGTTGCCGAGAGTAGTTTGTTTTGGATTTTCATTTGTACCAACTAAAGAAGAGATAGATTTCTCTTTTCTCTTCATGGTTAATGGTTTGGCGGAATGCTCCCCTCAAGTCCCACTGTTTCGTTTCATGGTGCAATTAGTTTTTATTGGAATGGGATGATAAATGTAGATACAATAAAACTTTATAAATTAATACTCCATAAATTACTAATCTCTATTAAATAATAAAATTTTTCAATCTTGACTTGGACTAATGAGCTCAATTAATAATTTTAATAAAATAATGAGATAATAATATTTCTAAAAACCTTACACAAGTCTTTGGTCCCATTCATATCATAAATTAATAGTTTATTAAAATTAATTATCATATTTTCCTAAAATGTGAGTCTATTATTGCTTGTTTTTTCGAAAATCCATTGTTTATAAGTAGAACCACAAAAAAGATATAAGAAGCTATCAAAATTATTGTTTTTGTATTGTGATGATTGGCTCTACCATTTTGTTTAATAAAATCATCAAATTGTTTATAAGTAGTCTAACCATTTGGATCAACAATGTTATTCTCCTTCTCTTACGATGAATACTCACTATATGCTCCGCCTAAATTCCTACTAAAGTGTTTTTCAGCTTCTATCTAAATTTCACAAGAGTTTATTTTTTGGCACAATAAAAATTTTCAAAAGAAATAATCAAAATACAGCGATTAGAAGTGCAATAAACATACAAATAAACTAAAATGATTGGAAAAATTATATCTACTTTTGCTGCCTAGTCAATATGATCTTGAAAACTATATCTAGTTTTGCCTGCTAATACATCTAGATGACCATCAATTAACATATCTTTATATTAGCAGTGCACTTATCACTTGGAAAATGAAAACAATTAACCAAGAGGAACTCACTTTGTACATATTGAATTGGAAAAGGTATATGATCTTAGTATCACTTCAAAATTGAAAATGAATAATTAAAGGGAACCCACTTTGAAAATATTGAACAAAATAAGGCCTTTGATCTTCTTCATATGAAATGAATTAGTGAATCTTGAAGTAGTATATTTAGCCAATATAATTCATTATCAGATTGTGATAATCATATCATGAGCAAAAGCCAGCACAATTTACGGTAAAAATATTTTATTTTATTTTTGCATGTTATTCTTCACTTATGAGCACTTGATTTATCTACCCAAAAAATGTGTTTATTATAGGCCTATCACTAGCAATGCAATCAACTTATATTATCATTTATAATCCACTAGTTCTAGTAGCCAACATTCTAAAATACTGTTATATTGTTGTATCCATTATGTAAAAATAGTGCTTGGATAGTTTTCGTAATTAAACATAGAAAATATAATTATCTTACAATTCGTTTCTAATTTTACAAGCTCAAAGCAAGTAGAGCTTATGCTAAAAGAATCATGTCTGAAAGATTATATGACAAGGATTATCAACAAGTTGAGTTGTCAGTGCAGTCATTTGTGCAAAAAATTGGCTATGTTGAGAGTTTCATGCAAACAATATGTTATACACTTTGTCAGCATTGCTTCTAATTCATATGCACTAGAAGTTGAACTACAGATGTGTGTGTTAGCTTAAAAAATAGAGACGATCATTTTAGGTAAAAGCTGATATTCTCATCTCAAACACGAACCAAAGTTTATGTATTATGACCTGTCCAACACCTAATTGCAATCATGAGATGGAGTTTTGACAATAAGTGCCACCACTATAACATCACAACTGTTAAAGTAGTTCCTAGGTAAGAAATAAAATATAGTGTAATTTTCATGTTATATTACAATCCTTGTACAATAATAGACCTAACAATATATGTATATTTATATACATATAGGCTAAAATTGACATTGAGATATTTGATCAGACTAGTCTCATTATAGTATTAGTGAGTGACAGATATACTACCACTATTTTAGGAACAACAATAGAAGAAGTCCTTAATGTTGAGAACCAGGTAACTGAACTTTCACTTGTGAAGTTTACTTTCAAGATCCTTCAGAAAGTAATATGTTTAATGTGCAATATAAAGCAGGATTAGGGATTGAACATTAAAGAAATAAATCAAAAACTACAAAAGAAGCATTACTACGTGCACTTAGACCATATTCTTGTCATGCTAGATCAAATTGGGTCACTAAATACTATGTTATAGCTTGTACTCTTTGTCCCAAGGAAACGCTACAATTGTCTGGAACTTTAGTAGATACTGAACTTTTGGACTTCACGCCAAGAGAATCATCAGCATCAAAGAATCTTACATTAGTTGCAGGTGAAGAACAAGCCAGGATGACCTTTAGTTAGGAACAAAGAGGAGTCTGTTCATGCAATTTTAAAATGAAGCAAAGGAAATGAAACCAGGGACTTCCCAAGATAAGTAACGATTTTGCCATATGATTGTACATCTAGAGTAAGTATTACTTTTTTGATATATTTTAAGATGCAAATTTGGCTATCTTTGGGTGACTGAAAACAAGGAGTTGATTAGCTTCTTTAGTTAACTTGTTTTGCCAATGACATGTATGATTATTCTACTTTAGTATCATGCATAGAGCTTGAAATCTAACTGTTATAGAACTTTGGACTTGGCATGTGTCCTTAACCACTATGTCAATGCAAATGTTGAGCAAAGAGCTATGTTATTAAATGTAAGATCTTTTCATGTTATGGTGTTTCACAACTATACTGTACAAAACTGTATTTGGTGTGGAATAATGAACGAGCATCAAACGCTCAAAGACATCACTATCTTACTCTTTAATTTGGAAATTAAAAACCACTGATCATCTCATTTTGTGAAATTCTTGAACTAATACACTAGAATATTAATAAAGAACAAACTATTTTATACATAACTATCTTCTACTAGAGAATAAACAAATGATGCGATTTACTGCATTTTAACTTCTAAATTTCAATATCACTAGCCCATTAAATTCATATCAAGTATTAATTCAAGGAAAAAATTAACTTCCCACAACTTATCTATAACTACACAAACATTAATTTCTATAATAATCTATTAAGTATATAGAGTCAAGAGATACACCAACAATTTCAATGCATTACACCCATTAGAATTAGAAGTTATTATGAATGGAAAAAAGATTGTGTTTAATTTTCTTAGAAAGCCTAGCATTATCGCAGTGCAAACTGACACCATGCATAATGAGAAACAAAGCCATCTGTTCAGCACATCAGCTTGTACCATTATGCATGTAAGATGCTTATCTATAACTTACAATTGCTATATGTCTTTTTTTCATGCCAACTTCACAGTGGATAAAAAATATGCCAACTAATTCTGGCATAATCTTCCCATACCTTACACATACATCTTCCTATTAATATATGATGATCTTTCGATTTTCATTGCAACAAAATCATTTGCCTGAACACTCACAACTCTTTACCAACAAATTACACTGGTAAGAGATGCTTTTCAACAAGTTCATGCTTAATCTCTTTTTATATTTCTCGTATTCACAGTTATATTATGTTTCCATATTATGCAATTAAATTCTTAATGGCACATGAATATACACCAATTGCTAGAATAAATAGCTAGATTAATGGTTGGATAGCAAGAGTGGTAATCATTAAAAAAAAATGCAATAAGACACACTTAATAGACAAATGATTTATATCAATGCCTCTTGTTAGTCGATTATTTAGTAAATAATATTTTGTAATTAGAATACTAAAACTCTACTTCTAACCTTCTATTCAATAAACTAGCTGATATTTCTTTTATGAACTGAAATAATTCAAGATATAATTCACACATATGACATTGAAGCATTAAATGAATTTGTTAAACTCCATCCTACATCTTATATTATAAATGTGGTTATTCAACTTTATTTTGAAGTAGCATGCAAATTGGTTCCATTCCACATAAATGACTCTCACAAGAAACACTATCATTTATCCTGCTCAAGCAATGCACACAATTATTATACACGACTTTTACCATTTTGTTCCGTTTGCTAATTTTCAACTCATTACGATTGATTCACATCCTAGACAAGTATTGTTAAAAAAATACATACTTTTATCTTTGATTAAATTTTTTCTATTCATTAAATTTATCAAATTATTGATATCTTCTACTTTATATAGCTATATTAGGTATACTAGTCCAAGCAGGACCGATCCACTTATTTGAGCAACAAGATGGGCAAATACGTACTCAAGACTTTGTCATAATTAATCAAGAGTATATAACAAGTAGTTTCGCTTTTAAACCAAAGCAAAAATCTTCGATACAAAATCTCACTAGTAATTAACGATCTTTTTAAATATAGATTAACACCAATTATTTTTTCTATATCCAAGGTTTACATTTACAATGAAGCCATACAAGTGCTACATCTTCTTTCCCAACATCTAATTATCATAATTTGTAGGCCAAGACGTCTAAATTTGCAAGATGCAATATTTCAAACCTATTCTATAAATATTTTATATTTTTCATGCATTTAATATTTTTTAAAAAATTGTAAATAGCATATTAATTTGATCACATGAATTTTAATAGCGATTCAATTGACAACCATCATCATATGTAATCCAAATCTTCACCAAGCATATGAATTATGTGTTTAGCATGACAGAACATTTAGAAATGGAAACAATTGATTGTCAAGCCAGAAGAATCTAGTCTACTACTTCTATAAACTTTATCAAATAATAGTTCCCAATTATTCGTATTAATTATAGTGAATATCCTTATCATGTATTTTTTATGTAGTTGTTACTATTCCTCCAATTATAGCAAAAATAATACAAGCTAATAGTGTACTCTCTATATATTAGCTTTCCATGAAACTAGATTCTTTGGATATATCCACCACAATTTTCATGTAATCCAATTTTAGGAAATACAAACTATCTACTACCAAAACTTAAAAAATTAAAATTGGTATTATGCATTTTAATTTAACGATAATTAACCTTCGCTTATATTGAGTTTTATATGCACATTTACCGTAAAATTGGATATGATACCAAAGATTATTGTTATCCTAAAAAACATATGGCAACAATTTCTAAAATTATAGATTGCTTCCATTTTTTTTCTAGTTATTGCATATAATTTTGCTCTTCGTGCACGAAAGATTTTATAACAATCATCAATCACATATGTTAAGGTATAGTTTTTCAAACAAAAGTAAAAAAGAAGAATCCTATTCAAAATAATGAGTAAACATTTATGCAAATCTTCTAATTAGAAAATCATTTAGATAAATAATAGTTGAATATAATGAACAACTGCATATCACTGTCTTCTTTCTTGGCTACGCTAGGGTCTCCTAGTGTTGTGTTAGGGTTTCATTGTGGGCTATGGCTGCCCTTCAACCCTTGGTTGAGGGGCAAGCTTCTTCTCCTAACAGCAAAAGGTCTTTTTCCCAGCTCTTCAGACAACTAGCCGCCTCTCCTATTTAGGTTCGGCCTACAATAACATACAAAGGGGAGGCTGCTAATGTGTTTTCCAAAGAGGATGCAGATAGATTGGTAGCTCCTTTTTGTTTAGCCTTGGTGGGTAAATTTTCACATGGTCGGCCGGCGTTGGAGGAGATTAGAAAATTTTTCTCTTATCTCAATCTGCATGACCAGATTTCTGTTGGGTTAATAGACTATAGATAGGTTCTGCTTAAATGTTCTATTGAAGCCGACTTTAATCGAATTTGGATGCGAGGAATTTGGTAGCTAGGCATGTATCCTATGCGGGTGTTTGTTTGGACTAGAGATTTTCATGTGCATAGGGATTTTTCATTGGTTCCGGTTTGGGTATCGTTGCCAATGCTTCCGATCCACTTTCATGACAAGCACTCTTTGTTTTCAATCTTATCTCCAGTTGGAAAACCTCTGTTTTTGGATTTGGCCACTGCGGCAGGTACGAGACCAAGCGCAGTCAGGGCATGTGTCGAAATTGACTTATTGAAGCCAATTTGTGGACAGGTGTGGGTAACAGTTGAAGGAGAAAATGGTTTCTGGCAGAAAATAGTGATTGATGAGTTACCTAAGTATTGTTCGAATTGTTGGCGGTTGGGACATTCGATAGAGGAGTGCATGAAGAACAACGTAGAAGTTGGGACCTTTAAATCACAGAACCAGAAGCAGGTGGTATAGAATGTTGTGTAGGCTGAAACTCCTAATCCATAACCTGTTTATCATGTCGTGCAAAATGCCAGCGCGAAGGTCGTGGAAACTACAGAAAAGCCTGCGACGGAAGCCAATTTGGCTATATGACCTTCAGTGATCGGAGGGGATGGGTTGCAGGATAAGCCAACCTCGGTTATGCCTATAAGGGATTCAGAGACTCTGGTCTTGATCAAACTTGGATCACAAAGGGTTAGGACAGAGGCCTCAACATATGGTGAGAATGGTCAGGTAGTAACAATGAGGCAATGTGTTCTAGAAGTTGGGGTAATTAATGACAGTGAAAGTGAGTGGCTGATTAATGCTTCAGCAGGGAATATGGTTGCGCCTTCTGTGTCACACGCGGTAGATATTCTAGTAGCGTTGTAGGCTGATTAAGAGGGAATGGGCACTAGTATTGATGATGTCGGTCCAGCAGAATTGCCTTCTGTCGCAGGGAATTTATCTCTGAGGGCTGGGATTAGTCAAAAGGTTCAGCTTGATTCGTCTTTGCAAGTATTGAACATTGATCAAGTGGAGGTCTTTGACCATGGTGTAAAACAAGTGAAGGCAAAAGGTTTACAGCGACATTTCCATCGGACAGGCAGCTTCAGTCTTCCTCAACAGTCTCACATAATTCCTTTCAACTCTTATCCCATGATTAATGGACTATTTTGGAACATTAGAGGGGTTTCTAGGCCTCCTAGCCTAAGAAGATTAATCAAGTTAATACGCTTGCATTGTCACTATATGCGAGCCAAAGTTGGATGTCCGTAACTTGAATCCATTAGGCTGCATATATCGTTTGACACAGTGGCTGTTAACACATCGAGTGACCTGTGGGTATTTTACAGCTCCCTTTTTGTATGTTCAATCGTAGGAAATTCATCCCAACATATCTCACTATAGGTTTAGTAACCCTTTAATGCCCGGCCCTTTAGTTTTTTCTTTTGTTCATGCTAAATGCTCACAAGAGGAACGAAGGGAATTGTGGCAGGCATTGGTTGCTAATAAACCACACTCACTATCTTGGTGTGTGTGTGGTAACTTCAATATGATCATGGCATCTCAGGAAAAATGAGGAGGGCGACCATTTAGTAGTTCAAAGAGCTTGGAGATTAATCTTTTATGGAGGAGGTTGGGGTTTTTGATGCTGGATTTTTAGGCTTCAACTTCATATGGTGCAACAATCGAAGAGGAAGAGAGAATATGGAAATGATTGGATAGACTAGTAATTAATGGAGAGTGCTCGATGATGACATCATCCATTTCGGTGACCCATTTGGCAAGACACCCGTTTGACCATGCGCCATTAAAGATTTCTTTTGTGACATGATTGGATAACAAGTCGCGACTATTCCGTTTCTTGAACGTTTAGACCTCCAAACAATCTCTCTTGGACATGATTCGAAGTGTTTGGTAGTTGGAGGTCGGTGGATCCCCTTTACCAATTTCTACGCGAAGGGCAATTCAGGAATGGAATAAGCAATCATTTGGAAATGTGTTTGCTATTGTTCGAGGGGTGGAGGCATTGGTACTTAGGGTAGGAATACAGGTAGAGAATGATGGCTCGGAGGGAGCTCAACTTGAGCTGAATAAAGCTCAAGTGGAGTTGCGTCAAGCACTGCTAATTGAGTACTAGTTTTGGAGACAAAAACCTCGAGTCAAATGGCTGCGTCATGGTGATTTGCAACTCGAAGTTCTTTAATGCAACGGTGAAGCCGCGGAGGGGGCAAGAGGTCATTCATAGAGTAAAGGATATGAATGGCATCTGGGTGGAGGACGATGAGAGAATTGCTAATGAAGCCATAATATACTTTTCGAATTTGTTTTCAGAGCTGGTTGGCACAACTTCAGAGATGTTGCATCTCATTCTGAATCTTATCAAGGGGAAAGAGAATGTAGGCTTGGAGGCGTGCTCTTCAATGGAGGAGGTGAAACGAGTAGTTGTCGAGATGGATGGGGATAGTGCGGTGGACCTAGATGGTTTTACAGGTAAGCTTTTTACTTTTGCGTGGGATATTGTGACTCAAGATGTATATAGTGGGGTATTGAGCTTTTTTTGTGGGGCAAAGCTATCTCGTTTTATGACATCTATATCTATTGTATTGATTCCAAAGGTTTCGAATCCTCAGAACTTCTCTCAGTTTCACTCGATTAGTCTATGTACCTTTTTTAATAAAGTTCTATCTAAAATCTTGGCTAATAGAGTAGCAACTATTTTGTCGAAAATTGTGTCCCCAGCAGTCCAATTTCGTTAAGGGTTACAATATAATAGAGAATTATTTGCTCGCTTTTGAGATTATGTTGGGCATGGGGAAAAAGGCTAGAGAAGGCAATGTAGCATTTAAGTTGAACTTGTGAAAAGCTTATGATCGGGTCTCATAGGTATTCATTGTCAATGTTTTACGTAAATTTGGGTTTGGGGAACGGTTCATCGACATGGTATGGCACTTGGTGTCAAATGTTTGGTTTTCAGTCATAATTAATGGCGCATCACATGGTTTCTTTAAATCTAGCAGAGGTCTGCGTCAGAGTGATCTGTATCTCCTGCATTGTTTGTTATTGGGACCGAGGTTTTGTCGACAAGCCTTAATAGTCTTATTTCACAACCTGATTTATGAGATTCAAAGTTCCAAGGGGGTGTCTGCCGTTACTTACCTGGCTTTTGCTGATGATGTGATTATTTTTGCAAATGGGTCTTCAATTGCCTTAAAGAAAATCAAGCAAATGTTAGAGTGTTATCAGAAAGTATTTAGGTAATTGATTAATGCTCAAAAGTGTGGATATCTAATGCACCTTTCCATATCACTAGCTCGCTGAAAGGTGGTAGAACGCATAGTTGGTTTTTCTAAACAGACCTTTCTAGTCCGATACTTAGGGTTTCCTTTGTATCAGGGGAGAAGCAAGCTCTCTTACTTTGGGGAGGTGTGTCAAGCCATTATGGGAAATACTATCTTGGAAGTCAAAGTTTCTCTCTCTCAAGGGAAGCATGATTCTAATCAAGCATGTGCTGTCATCTATTCCAATTCACCTTTTATCAGCTGCAGTGGTGCTAGTCTCCATATTTAAAAGTATCGAAAAGGTCTACTCAAACATTTTGTGGGGATCTGCAGATGAGGCCTCCAAACTTCACTGGATTCATTGGTCCCAGTTGTGTTACTCGTTTGAGGAAGGGGGAGTTGGTTTTCGGAAGCTTAGGGATGTTTATACGGCTTTTTCTTGTAAGCTATGGTGGGCTTTTCGAACAGGTTTGTCCTTTTGGTCAGTATTTATGCGATCAAAGTATTGTAGTGGGATTTATTCTTGCCAAGCTAAAATTAATCCCTATGTTTCGGCAACCTGGCGATGGATAGCTAGTGTTAGTCGACAGGTTGAATTATCCATGTTGTAGCTGATCCATGAAGGGAAGTGCAGTTTTTGGTACGATAACTGGTTGGAAAATGAAGCTCTGTATCTAAAAGTTCCTGTGAGGCTAAATTTGTCCTTTGTGGATTTCATGATGAATAGGAAGTGAGATGTTCAGCGATTAACTCAAGAACTACCTCCAGATGTTATATCCTCTGTGTTGCAATTGCCAGTCCCCGAAGATGGATGAGAGGATGAGATAGTCTGGATGCTGACGAAGTTGGGTAAGTTCACCTTATCTTTGGCATATCACGTGGTCAAGTAGGCTTGCAATAGTTCTTTAGTGCTTTCTCAACTATGGCAATCACGAATCCCATTAAAAGTATCTTTCTTCATGTTATGGCTATTGAAGAAAAGGCTGCCTTTGGATGATGGTTTGTGCGAGATGGGGTTCTAGTTATCTTCCAAGTGTTTTTGTTGTGGAATAGATGAGGAGGAGTCCATTGAACATGTATTTTTTACTGGAAAGGTTGCATTGGAGGTCTGGAGCTTTTTCAATGGCATTTGTAGTGTTGCTCCTTCAACTCCTAACCTAAGAGCATGCTTGGTGAGTTTGGGAGTGCCATCTATCAAGAGATTTAAGATGGATTAGGGCTCGAAGTGGAAGGACTTGGTCCTGTGTTATGGAATTTTTTCCTTTTATGTTGTAAATTTGGTTGTTCTATGAATAAATTTTGGGGTGGCGTCCGTCCCCGAACTCGGGGTTAGCCAACAAAAAAAAAAACCACCTGTACACATGACAAGTTAAAAAAAATTAAAACCTGCACTTAACCAAAAATTATGGTTTGCATTCATGAATCTAGCTCTATAAAGGCACAACAACTTTAGCTAACTTTGATACTCATGCCTAACGGATTTCATTATTAACAAACCAAAATTCCGATGACTCCTTCGTCCCCACAATCAATCATTGCTATCATCTAACATTGTCTTATACCAAAGTCACAATTTATGCACTTTAGGAATATCCAAATCAAACATAATCATTGTCCTTCTTTGAGTAGCAAGAGAAATTTCTATAAGAAATATTTTTTTAGATTCATAGAATAAGTAATAAAAAATATATAAGTTTTCTAAACAAACACATAATGATTTACCATTAACATTTTTGATCTTAGGTCTACAAATCATAAGAACTAGTCAAAGATAAAAAATTGTCAAAAAGATGCATTGTCTCATAGTCAAAATAATCTTCTCTCGTCAAAAAAAAAATAGGGCCTCATTCTACAATAAACAAAGATATCTTTTGTTAATCAAACTAAGCATAATAATAAACAAAGATATCTTTCATTAATCAAACTAAGCATAAAATTTTTGTTGGAAAACAAAAATTATACACTTGTAAATACACTCTTCATTGAAAATAATGAATTCTCAGACACGCATGTTATGTTCTTAAACAAAGATATGATGTTTTCTAGCTTTGATATGAATTTCCTAGGTTCAATATGCGATTTTCCAATGTTGGTTGAAATTTTCAGCTTTAGGATTTAAAATTCCAGCTTTGATGTAGTTTACTTGGAGCTTTTTATATGTCAAAGTTTGATAGTTTTTGAAGCCTAGAATATGTACCACATAGGCCTTATAATGTGTTATCTTGATTGACTATGAATTTGCCATGGAATTAGGGTTGAATATTGAATGGTTAACTTAAAAAATTGAAGGACATATTACTAGATTTTTCTCCTTGTTGGTTAAGTGAGCGAGAGTAAAAGTTAAGATATAATTGAGAATGATTTGAACTTACTTTGCTTGAAGTTGCTTTACACATAAGTTGAAAGTTTAGTTAGAGAAACTTGAGGACAAGTTATTGAACATGTTACTTGATTGGATGATCGAGTGAGAGAACTTGAGTTTCCATTTTGCATGATGATTTTTGGCATACTTTTGTCTAAATTACTTGCCAAGACTTTGATTTTTACATGTGAATGGGTTTTGAGCTAAACCAAGAGGTTTAAGTAAAAGGAAATGAGTTTTCTCCAAATTGTTTTCTAGTCAGACCTTTCCAACTTGCACTTTGAAAATCTTGTCCCATTTTCTTCACAAATCTTGGCTATATTTGAGATGTCCTTTCTCCACATTATATTTGTAACCTTGATCTATCATGCATGAGGTTTTTCCTAGATTTGAACAAGAAAAATGTTGTACTTTCGACAAGCTATATAGGGGTTAAACCTGCAATTGCTTTGTTTGCTAAGAGAAGTTTCGCCGCTCATAGTTTTGCACTTATATTGGCATGAAGTGGCTAGATTCTTGATATATTATATCATCACAAGAATTGAGCATATCCAAGAGGACGAATCTGGGGTTTGAAGTGAAACGATTGTGATTCATTGGTGAGTGTTCATTGCATGTTTGTGCAATAAATGACTATGTTGAATGTTAGTAAATGATTGTTTGAATGTTAAATGCTTTCCAATGATTGTTAAATAGATTTTCAATGGGCGAATGTGTATTTTATCACACTCGACCTAAGTGAATGTGAATTTTCAATAATTAAATGATTGAATATTACTTGTGCATAAATGTAAGCCATGTATACTGTATCGCATTGGCTGAATTGGGCCCTTGCCCTTCATTGTCAATCGAATCGAGTCAGAAGCAGACTCGGTTGGGAGGCTGGTGACTCTGAGCCATTGTTTTGGTATACTCGAGTATGACCACGAAATCGGGTGGAGTACTGGTCAGTGAATGAAATGCAAAGACTGAATGATTGACTGAATGAAATGATCACTGTAGGAGTTTTTATTTTCAAATGTCAGAGGTATAAAGAAGGAATGGACGGAGGCTGAATGCCTGAATGGTTCCAAATGAGCACATAGCCTTTTACTGAGTGTGCTATTTTACTAGAATGCTCCAAATGTTTTCCTCGAATTGTTGTTGTTAAATGTAATATGTCCATGATTTGCTATTTGAATGCTTGTTTGGAAACCTCACTCGACTTTTAACTCATCCCATTAGTTTGTTTTCCTTACAAGAGTTGAGATCCGGAGCAGATAAGTTTGAACTAGCGTGTAATGATCCCCTTGCACATGTATTTTTTGGCAGACAGATTGTATATTGGTATTTAGTGGTGTATCTTATGTTTTACTATTGGATTGTAATTAAGTTTGAAATTTGATTGAATTGTAGAACTCAAATGTTATTTTGGAGGTTTGAATGGATATCTTGAGAATTTATTGGAGTGAATGTAGTGAGTTCTGACGAGAGTTGGACAGGCAGTCTGCCAAACCTTTGGGTACACCCTAGAGGGAGGAGAGGGGTCATCATAATTTATTTAGATCCAACTACAACTAATCAAGTTTATTTGTTGTTGCACTTTGCCAGCCGAAAAAGGGGTTTAAAAAGTTTGAGTTGGACTTTAAGACCTACTTTACTTTTCTATTCTTTACAACCACTTAGTTTTCCATTCTTGAGAATTTCAAACATTTGCTAACAATCTATAGGTAATAACGTATTACTTCAGTAAAAATTGAGGTTTATCATTTAAGAGAATTTTGATGTCTAAAATCCCTCTGCCTAAGGTATGTTAATATCACTGAAGAGGTTCTTTATTGGTTGAAAGTTTTTTTTCATAAGAATCATATGAACTATTGAATTTAAAATTAGTTGGCTTTGTTTGAGATATTTTAAGATAATAAATTACTTTAAGTTGAAGTCATCGGAGATATTTGCAACAAATTTTGAGTCTCTTTTTTATTGATAATCCAATATGGATGTTCCTTTCCACAACACTGATTCTAGTCTTTTGGAAGTAATAATTGGATCTAGGATAAAAACTTTTAAACAAATATAGCACAAGCAAAGTCTATTTGGTTCAACTTTCATGCAATGATCAATGTATCATAACTTTCTATTGCCCAATTTGCCTTGTAGAAAGAGCTTAAAAATTTAATCCTCCTAGGATCCACATCTTCAAGCAATTATATTCTAACTTGTCTTTACTTTCATTTACTTTCTTGCAACTACTTGTATGGTTGATTTTACCACCTAATGGCTAGTTTTACATTATTTGCTTATAACTTTTATAACCAGTTGTACTGCCTAAACTAACTTCTAACTCTTATGGCTGGTTGTTCCGCCTAAGCTAACTTTTATGGCCGATTTACCGCCTAGTTAACTTTCTTTGCTTTTACTTCCTTAAACTTTGATTATCTAGATAATAAAGCTAGTAATTAAACACAAGTGATTGCCAAACTCTAAGATTCAGATCGACTCCTATTATCCCTATACTCAAGAAACGAACCGTATGCTTGCGGAAATAGGGTAATAAGGTTTTAAAACTTGTACTGTAGTAAAAATCCCTATCAGTTGTCAAGTCTATTTTATTCCTTTTATATCACCAAAGGGGATAAGTGTAATTTTTTGAACCTTAAGAAAGGTGGCTGTAATTGTCAGAAATCCCAAGAGAGGTTTATGAAATTATCCGTATTGTTAATGAAGAAAAACATTTGTTTTTCCATGCATATCTAATGAATACAAGAAGTGAAAAATAGTGATGAATAGCCAAGAATTAAACTAATAAATCGGAGGAGCGATGCGTTGGGTGGTTCAGGGAAAAGGAATGTAAATGAGAAATCTCGGATTCAAACCCTCTCACTTACACTTAAAAAAAATGGATAAACCTCTAGTAGTAGCAACTATGGACACAGAAGGGAAGACAAAGAAGTTTATCAAGTATGATTAGACTAATTAGTTTTAAAACCTTTAGTTGTTGATAGAAAAGACAGCAAAAGTAATTGAACCATCCAAACAAAATATGAGTTAAAGGCATGAACTACTTGGAGAAAAGAAGGCCCTCTATCTCTTCTTTACTTTGAATAAATGGAACATCAAAGCAAATTATTCCCTTAATTACTCCATGTCATGCCTTGTGTCTCAAAACGGGAAAGTATGAGTATGAATTGATAGATCATATCTTGGATATTAGAGTAAGTTAAACGATTAGATTTCGTGGTTTATACTCAAAACTTATTGGGCTAGCCCATGACACAATTGTTACAAGTACTCATTGCATGGGTAAGACTAGACTAATGATATGAAACCATAACTATGTCAACAGTTGCAAGAGGTAAATGCTATACTCGTACAAGTGCTACATTGATCTAAGAGCAGGAAGAGTCCAACAAAATTTATTGGACCATTGAGATTAGGAATAGATTGGGCTTGATCTTTGCCAAGACACAAGGCCTTACACGGTGGAGTAAATTTTACCATGGTTTAGATTCCAAAAGTTTAGGGCTAGCTCAAAATTTAGGGGGTTATGCTCTCTACTGCCTAATTCCATCATCTATCATATCTACTCTTTTTTTCCTAATCATAGTGTTGCTTGTGCTTCTGTCCTATCTAAGATTTGGTATTCAACTCATTCATTTATTTTTACATTTCCTTTAATTTTATCAATGAAAAGTGAGTCTTGGAAGTACAATTAGATAATGAGGTTTTCGATGAAATATTTGTCAATGGATTCAGTAGTAAAAACTTTTGATTTGATAAATTGGAATGGTTGAAAGTTATGAGATATTGATTTTTCTTAGAAGGGGAGGAGTTGGTTTTGAAAAGTGAAGTGGCAAAAGAGGTCTTGAGGCCAAAACCTAGAATTCCTTGGCCAGTATTGAGATATTGGACTGTTCTCAACTGATTCTAATTTTGTAAAAATTGATTTTGTAAAATGAGAAAATAGAAAGACCATAAAATGTTTTCTTATCTTTAACTAGTTTAGTCATTACATTAAACTCTAAGGGGTAAATTTATCTACATGAAAAAGTAGGCTAGAATTAGAATTTAAAAGCAACTCAAGACTTGCTTTTGATTTTTGGCTTCTTTGAACCCCAAAAAAATCAAAAATTAGTTTTTCAAAATTAGTTGAGAACACAACAAAATAACTTTTTGAAAATCAAAAGCTAAATTTAGGCTTACAAAATCAGTTGAGAACAAGGTCATTGATTGTTGCATGAAAGTTGAAGTAAACTTTATTTGGATGGTTATTTGAGTATGCACTATCTTAAAAGTCTATTTTGGTAGTTTGATAATTAAAATATGTTCCCCAACATTTAAGAAAAGGTTGAATATTGCCTTAAAAGTGCTGAACATTTAACAGTGGTAATATGTTATAAATTTTTCTGTGCAAATTGTGTGTAGAAATTCTTTTTGCACGTTTCTTATCTCTTACAAGAAAATTATGAGTAGCTTTTTTAGCAACACCTAATAAATTTAAGAAAACAAATAGTAATAAGGATCTTGCTTATAAAGCCAAAAATGATATTAATTACATACGTCTAGCAGTAGCTACTTTGGATATAAATGTGAAGGACAAACATGTTGATCGAATAGTATTAGATCATGTTGTTCCAAAATTCCAATTTATAGAAAAAAGGAATGAACAAATGAATTGAGCCATCAAGTGAAACAATGAGCCATGGAGGTCAGCCTTATGCTAAGCTACTAACTACTTGGTGAAAAAACGAATTCTATCTCTAAATTAGCTGGTGTGTATCAAACTTTGAAATAAACTACGCCCTACTATCTGATTCCATTATCCACCATATATACTCCTTTTTTCCTATTGAGATATTTGCTCATACCTACATTATATCCATGTCTTGGCCACTTATTCTTATGTTGTCTTCCATTCATCGACAAAAGGTGGGTCAAAGAAGAAAAACATGATAATGAGACTTCTTGACGAAATATTTGATGAATAGATTCAACACTATAAACTTAATAACCACTTAAAGATAGGGACATTTATTCGACAACACCTCAAATAGGAGGGTAATTTACTTTAATTTGAACTATAAATTGATTTCTTTAATATAAATTTGTTGCCTCCTACATTAGATAGATAGATATTTCTTGCATTAGACAAGTATATTGAACTTGCTCTTTGCATTGACATTTTATTAGATTGTGTTAGGGAACATTCCTCCATTTTTTGTGCTTACCAGATTCCTAAAATTTTGAGCTAAGATGGTACGACAATTAAGAGTTGTTTGGATACCAAACTTCATTGGCTGTAGAAATGTTCTTTATATCATTTCTTAAGGATAGCTTATTATTCGAATGGTATCTATGTGGATGCATTGTGATGTCATCAAGTTGCTATTGAATTTTATTTCAATGATGTCTTTTTTCACTCTTTATGTTAGGCAAATTGGGCATGTGGAAAGTTACGAAAGTTTGATTTTTGCATAAAAATTGAATCAAGGATATATGTGGATAGTTATTCCACTATGCACTATTTGAAAATTTATCTTTGTAGTTTAATAATTGAATTATGTTCACGGGTATAAGGAACAAATTAAACAAACTCCAAAAATGGTGAAAATGTGATGATGACTATGTGTTACTAATTTTTTTGTGTGATTCTTATGTATAACCTTTGTTACTTGTATATTACCTTTCCCTTTAATCAATTGTGATATTCATTCTTATTAAAGGAAAACATTAGTGCTTTTCTTCAAAAACAACTAATGAACACAATAAATGAAAAAAAAAAGGTCAAGGATCTACTAATGAACCCAAGAATTTTGCTAACAAACTTGCCGATGGAAAAGGAAATTACAAATTACTCAAAACATAAAATGAAATAATGGGACATAAAAGTGAACCCTCAGAGAAATGAGATATCTATCTCTTATGTAGTTCGTGCAAATGAAAAATCAAAGTAAATTCTTCATGCCTACCTTGTTCCATTATCTATCATATGTATTTATTTCTACCTACCTAATATGTTGCTCCTTCCTCTATCATGTCCAACAGTTAGTATTGTAGTTCGGCCATTTATCCTTATATGCCTTCCATTTCTTTTTCACTGTCCAACAACTTGTGAGATTTAATATTAGAGAGAGCTATCATTCATCAAACTTTGGGGATTCTATCTTATAAAGATCTTGTTTATAAAGTCATGTGAATCAACATTGCCGGCTAAATGTTTGGATAGTTTTAAATAGAAGGACTTCCCACAACTTACTACAAACTTCATGAAAAAATGCACCAAAATTCAAGGAATTCTTCATGAAGTTTCTCTTATATCACATGAAATTACTTAAAGGCGATCAACTTATAGGAAATAAAATGCCAAACTTTTACTGCACATGCACGTTTATTTTCTTACAAAACTGCAATAATGATCTTGCAAATGAAGGTAAATCAAGCTTATTTACCTCTAGTTGTAATTGCTTTGGGCATAAAAGTGAGGGGCAAAAGAGTTGATAAAGTGCTGTTAGATCAAGTAGTTCCAAACCTCCAATTGTTGAGAAAATGGAAAGGAAAAACTCCAAAACCTTAGTTTTTGGAGAGAAAGGAAATTCAAAACAAAACAGTTCCAAAACCTCAAGTTTTTTAGAGAAATAGAAAGGAAAAACTAATCAGACTAACCAATGATATAATGGGATCTCAAAGTGAGTCGTCTATTGCTCCATTAACTATTATGAGTAAACAAAATTCTATTTTTGCTTTAGTTGGTACAAATGCAATCTCAAAGCAAGCTACTTTCAACCTTACTCGATTCGATTGTCCATCATATGTCTTTTTATAAAAATGCCCAAGATGTTATTGGTACCTCTATGTTGTCCAAGACTTGGTATTGTATCTTTGATGTTTATTCTTACATTGCCTTCCATTTCATTTACAAAAAACAGCCATGGAAAACGAATTTGGTGATGAGTTTCTTGTTGAAATGTTTCACAAGCATATTTGATGTTGAAAAGTCGATTTTTAGTCTATGGTTCAAAAGTTCATTCGACGGCATATCAAGTAAGAGGCTAATACATTCAAGTTTCAATTGCATATTGGATTTTCTAATATAGATTTTTGGCTCCCAAGTTAGACAGATATATTTTTCTAGCATATAGAGAAGTATATTATGAGCTTGCACTTTACACTTACAGTTTATCAAGTAGTGCTAGATGATTAATACATTCCTTAGTTTGCTATGCTTGCTAAGTTCCAAAAATCTTTTTCTTTAAATAGTTGTACATTTGAGAGTAGTTTGGGCATCAAACTTTCTTGAATATAGAGGCTTTCTTTACATGACTTGGTTTTGTGGATGGCATTTTATTCCAAATGTTTCTATGTAATGCTCTTTGATGTGATCAAATCAATATCTAATTTGCTTTCAACAATAAATTTTTTAAAATGATACGTTCATTGTTGCGTGAAATTTGAACTAAATTTATCTAAATAATTATCCCACTATGTATTTTTTAAAAATCTATTTTGGTATTTTGATAACTAAGCTTTTTTTCTAGACAATAATCAAAGGTTCAATATAGCCTAAAAGTACTAGAAATATAATGATAAATACATTTTATGACTTTTCTCATGCTATATTTGTGTAGAAGTTATTACCCCCGACCCAATTGTTACTTCCAAAAGGTTAGAACGAACACTTTCGAAAGGAAACATCCATATTGGATTGTTATTAAATAAGAGACTCTATATTTGATGCAGATATCTCCCAAGGCTTCAACTTAAAGTAAGTTATTATCTTATAATGTCTCAAAAAAAGGCCATTAATTTTAGATTCAATGGTTCATATGATCCTTCTAAAGAAAAACTTTGAACCAGAAAAGAAACAACAGAGAACCTCTTCAGTTATATCAACATACCTCAGACAGAGAGATCTTAGACATCAAAATTCCCTTAAATGATGAACCCCAATTTTTACTAAAGTAATGCATAGTCAGCTATATATTGTTAACAAACGTTTGAAATTCTCAAGAATAGCAAACTACATGGTTGTGAAGTATAGAAAAGTAAAGCAGGTCTTAATATCCAACTCAAAATTTTGAACCTTTTTTTCGGCTGGCAAAGTGCAACAGCAAATAAACTTGATTCCATTCAGTGGATAAGAACGTGGTGAAAGAGTTGGGAAGAGATGATGATGAAGGTGACTTTGGGTTGAAGTACCCATTCTTGAGCCAATCATTTGATATGGACATTTGTGGGAGTTTCTTGAGAGAGAATATTAGTTTGACTGGGGATGCCAAGGCAAAGGATTTGGAGGGCAAGTTGAAGAAATTGCACGAAACTGAAGTAGAAGTTTTATTGATGAAGATGGATTTGATGAAGGAGCACACTAAATTGGTATTGGAAGGTATGAGGAAGTAATTAGTGCTTGGTAGGTTATATGTTTGGGTTGTAAGGCATCATCTTTTGGGTTTCAGGTTATTTAGACTGGAAATTTCATGATGCATATTCTTAATCTGGCTATGAAAACCTTTTGGTGCCAAATTTGCAATCACAGTGGTTTTGCAAAACCAGCCAAATTGGACTGGTCACTGGTCAATGGCTACTATAGTGGGTGGAATGATAGCCAGCCAACTAGTCTTACACGTGAAATATGGAGGAGCTCGCAGTGGTGGTGGTTGGTCATGAAAAATGGAAAATTTCCTTGGCTCCTTGTGGTAGTTTTTGGTGGAGCAGAGATGGCTAGTGAAAGCTAGTTGAGTAGAAAAGGTCATGGCAATGGATGGAGGTGGCTACGACCGGCGGTTCAATGGTGGTGTAGACTGTGGTTGTGGGCTGTGGTTTGGGGTTGGGAGGAAAATATGAACTAATTTTCCCTGAAGTGAAGTCAAAGAGCAAAACATAACCCTAAATCCTATTCCTATATTTATTTTCTTAAAATTATGAAATGACATATATGCCCATTCTCCTTGAGTCCAAATGAGCTGCTCGAATAAAATATAAATCGAGCTGGCTCGGCTCATTAATTATTCGAGTATATTTTCAATTTGAACTCGACTTGTTTATTGAAATTAATGAGCTGAGTTTGAGCCTTATCGAGCCGACTCTATTTGAGCTTTCGAGCTACTCATTTCATTTAATAGAATTAATTCCAAATATGAGTCAATGCAAAACAAAACACTTGTCTTTCATGCACAATATAACAAGCCACCTTATTTAGTAGATAGCAAATAAATGTTCTCATTGATAATTTGAAAGCACTTGTCCTATCATACACCATATTTACTATGTTACTACTCATGCACAAACCAATTCCATAGTGCAATAACTGACTTGAGCCTTAATACGATGCGTGAACTAAATCCTATTATTGATAAAATATTAAAATGAATTAAAACCAGAGATAACAAAACAAGGGTAAAATCTTCTGCACAAAAATAGCACAAAAGGAAATTTATATCACATAATTATCATTAGAATATAAACACTTATAAGCATTTAGCCTTTTGTTTAATGTTTGAGAATATAGTTCAATTATTAAATTACCAAAATAGAGTTTAAATGGTGCATAAGGAAATAAAAATTTCACATGATTTTGTTTCACTTTTACACAACAATCACTATTTCGCTCGAAAAAGATCATTGTTTAACACTAGCTGGCTACTAGAACTTTAATTTTTTTCCCTACGATCAAGACGATAATTGATAATATGGCACTTTAGGAGGGTTATGAAAATACTTCCATACTATTAATCTATATGCAATAGGGTTAGTAATATTTCAGTTTCACTTTGTGGCCATTATCATCACGGTGCTGCTAATCAAGTTTATTCATTTTTTTTAAATAAATTTTGATAACCAAACTTTAACCAAAATGAACCAACTGTATATTTCCAATTACTAGGTTCAAAAGAACTTATAAACCCAATTTAACAAAATTGGCACCAAAAGGTTTTCATAGCTAGACTAAGAATATGCATCATGAAATTTCCAGTCTAAATAACCTGAAACCCAAAAGATAATGCCTTACAACCCGAATATATAACCTACCAAGCACTAATTACTTCTTCTTCATACTTTCCAAAACCAATTTAGTGTGCTCCTTCATCAAATCCATTTCATCGATAAAACCTCTACTTCAGCTTCGTGCAATTTCTTTCACTTGCCCTCCAAATCCTTTGCCTTGGCATCCCCAATCAAACTCATATTCTCTCTCAAGAAACTCCCATCAACGTCCATATCAAATGATTATCTCAAGAATGGATACTTCAACCCAAAATCACCTTCATCATCATCTCTTCCCAACTCTTTCACCATGTTCTTATCCACTGAACGGAATCAAGTTTATTTGTTGTTGCACTTTGCCAGCAGAAAAAAGGGTCAAAATTTTGAGTTGGATATTAAGACTTGCTTTACTTTTCTATTCTTTACAACCATGTAATTTTCCATTCTTGAGAATTTCAAACATTTGTTAACAATATATAGGTGACTACACATTACTTTAGTAAAAATTGGGATTCATCATTTAATGGAATTTTGATATCTAAGATCCCTCTATTTGAAATATGTTGTTATAACTAAAGAGGTTCTCAATTGTTTCTTTGCTGGTTCAAAGTTCTTCTTTAGAAGGATCATATGAACTATTGAATCTAACATTAATGGTTTTTGTTTGAGACATTGTAAGATAATAAATTACTTTAAGTTGAAGTCTTGGGAATTATCTACAGCAAATATAGAGTCTCTTATTTATCAACAATCCAATATGGATGTTTCCTTTCTAAAGTATTCGTTCTAACCTTTTGGAAGGAACAATTGGGGTAGGGGTGAAAACTTCCACACAAACATAGCACGAGAAAAGTTATAACACATAGTTATGATTATATTTCTACTACTTTTAGGCTATATTGAACCGTTGATTATTGTCTAAAAAAAAGTTTAATTATCAAAATACCACAATAGATTTTATAAAATACATAGAGGAACAATTATCCAGATAAATTTAGTTCAACTTTCATGCAACGATAATGTATCATTTTAAAAAATTTATTCTTGAAAGCAAATTAGATATTGATTTGATCACATCAAAGAGCATCTACATAGAAACATTTTGAATAAAATGTTATCCACAAAATCAAGTCATATAAAGAAAGCCCCAATAGTCGGGAAAGTTTGATATCCAAATTACTCTCAAATGTACAACTATTTAAAGAAATTTTTTTTTGTAACTTAGCAAGTATGACAAACTAAGAAATGTTTTAATCACCTAGCACTACTTGATAAATTCTCGGTGTAAAGTGCAAGCTCATAATATACTTCTCTATAGCTAGAAAATTTAACTATCTAACTTGAAAGCCAAAAATCTGTATTAGAAAATCCAATATGTAGTTGAAAAATGTATTAGCCTCCTACTTGATATGCCATTGAATGGATTTTTGAACCTTAAACTAAAAATCGAGTTTATACCATCAAATACGCTTGTGAAACATTTCAACAAGAAACTCATCACCAAATTCTTTTTCCGTGGCTGTTTTTTGTAAATTAAATGGAACTCAATGTAAGAATAAACAACCAAGATACAATACCAAGTCTTGGACAATATAGAGGTACCAATAAAATATTGGGCATTTTAAAAAAAAAGACTAAATATAATGGATGATCGAATCAAGTAAGGTTGAAAGTAGCTTGCTTTGATGTTGCATTTATACCAACTAAAGCAAAAATAGAATTTTGTTTACTCATAATGGTTAATGGAAGGATAGATGACTCACTTTGAGATCGCATTATGTCATTGGATAGTCTGATTAGTTTTTCCTTTCCATTTCTCTAAAAACTAGAGGTTTTGGAACTGTTTTGCTTTGAATTTCCATTCTCTCGAAAAACTAGAGGTTTTGGAGTTTTTCCTTTCCATTTTCTCAACAATTGGAGGTTTTGGAGCTGCTTGATCTAATAGTACTTTATCAACTTTTTTGCCTCTCCCTTTTGTGCCCAAAGCAATTACAGCTTGAGGTAAATTAGCTTGAATTTTACCTTCATTTGCAAGATCATTATTGTAATTTTTGTAAGAAAATGAACGTGCATGTGCAGTGAAAGTTTGACATTTCATTTACTATAAGTTCATCTCCTTTAATTAATTTCATGTAATATAAGAGAAATTTCTTCAAGAATTCCTTGAATTTTGGTGCATTTTTTCATGAAATTTGTAGTAAGTTGTGGGAAGCCCTATTTAAAGCTATCCAAACATTTAGTCACTAATGGTGATTCACATGAGTTTGACAAGATCTTTATAGGATAGAATCCCCAAGTTTGATGAATGATAGCTCTCTATAATGTTAACTCTCACAAGATGTTGGGCATTGAAGAAGAAATGGAAGGCATATAAGGATAAATGGCCGAACTACAATACTAACTCTTGGTCAAGATAGGGGAACGAGCAACATATTGGGTAGGTAGAAATGAACATATGATAGATAATGGAACAAGGTAGACATGAACAATTTACTTTGATTTTTCATTTGCACGAACTACATAAGAATCACACAAAAAAATCAATAACATAGTAATCATCAGATTTTCACCATTTTTAGAGCTTGTTTAACCTTTTCCTTAATAACTGTGAACATAATTTAATTATTAAACTACAAAAACAAATTCTCAAATTGCGCATAGAGGAATAACTATCCACATATATCCTTGATTCAATTTTTATGCAAAAATCAAAGTTTTGTAACTTTCCACATGCCCAATTCACCTAACAAAAAGAATAAAAAAAAAGACATCGTTGAAATAAAATTCAATAGTAACTTGATGACATTACAATGCATCCACATAGATACCATTCGAATAATGAGCTATTCTTAAAAAAAAATGATATAAAGAACATTTCTACAGCCAGTGAAGTTTGATATCTGAACAACTCGTAATTGCAGTACCATTTTAGCTCAAAATTTTAGGAAGCTAGTAAGCACAAAAAATGGAAGAATGCTCCCGAACACAATCTAATAAAATATCAATGCAAAGAGCTAGTTCAATATACTTGTTCAAAGCAATAAATATCTATCTATCTAATGTAGGAGGCAACAAATGGACATTAAAGAAATCAATATATACTTCAAATTAGAGTTCATTAACCTCCCATTTGAGGTGTTATTGAATACATTCCCTATCTTTAACAGATTATTAAGTTTATAGCGTTGAATTTATTCATCAAATATTTCATCAAGAAAATCATTATCAAGTTTTTCTTCTTTGACCCAACTTTTTGTCGATGAATGGAAGACAACATGAATAAGTGGCCAAGATATGGATAGGATGTAGGTACAAGCAAACATCTCAATAGGAAACAAATAGTATATATGATGGATGATGGAATCAAGTAGCCGGGGGTAGTTTGCTTCAATGTTTGATACACAGCTAATTTAAAGATATATTTCTTTTTTCTCCTAGTAGTTAATAGCTTAGCAGAAGGCTCAATTCATTTGTTCATTCCTAATTCTATAAATTGGAATTTTGGAACTACATGATCTAATACTATTCGATCAACTTTTTTTGTTTTTAAAATAACACGTTCTTTTTAGGGCAAATTATATTTTACCCCCTCGTAGTTTAGCATTTTTTTTACATAACCCCCCTATGTTTCAAAAACTATACATAACTCCCTCATAATTTGGATTAAAGTGTCAAAGTGACGGAAATAGTCATCGTAATGGAACTTCTAGAAATGTCATAATTACCCTTATAAATACATGACACACTAATCCCGTATGATTTTTATATTTTACTATATAACCCCCTTATGGTTTAATACTTTACCATATAACCCCCTTATGGTTTTCAAAATATACACATAACCCCCCTTGGTTAATAAATAATTTTCAACTTTATATAAGGGTATTGTTGACATTTTAGGTGACTCCATTACGAATGATCATTCCCGTCACTTTGACACTTTAATCCAAACCATGAGGGGGTTATATATAGTTTTTAAAATCATAGGGGGTTATGTAAAAAAATGCTAAACCACAGGGGGTTAAGTGGAATTTGCCCTTCTTTTTATTCCATCAATCTTAAATACATACAGTGCCTTTTCATCTAACAAGTGCCCTCGCCCAAAGCTAGACATAACCATAACGAACCGAGGGACACTCCCTAGCATCAAGAGCGAACAAACCCCTAACAAACCTTGGGAGACAATGATGAGCCTCCAATACTTGACTACCCTGAATATTTAATCCCGCTAAGCTATCTGCCACTCTATTAGCTTCCCGAAATACATGAGTTATTGAAGCCGATAATTTTTGCAGCAGCCACCGAACCCTTCTTATGATGTTAAGCATAGACCACCTCCCCATGCTCCCTGCCTTCACCAAGTGTAGTAATGCCAAAGAATCTACTTCCACCGTAATGCCTTGCAACTCCCTATGAAAGCAAATGACTAGCCTTTCCATCAAAGCTATGCCCTCTGTCAATACTACGTCCATCTCTCCAAATTCCCTATAAAATACAAACACAACCTTACCTTCCGGGCACTGCAGCACTCCTCCTCCTCCTCTCGCCCTCCCATTAACTACACGCGCATCCGTATTCAACTTAAAGCCCCACCACGGCGGCCTTCTCCACGACACTGCTCTCACCCTGACCTTTCTCTTTATAACCTAACTAAACCGCGCCCAAAAACAGTCCATGTCACCTCAAAATGTGCCCTTGTGAATTTCTTGGCCTGTCCTAACCTCGATCAACTTGTTTGTCCTTCATATTTATATCCAAAGTAGCTACTGCAAGATGTATGTAATTACTAATTAGCTTCATTTTTTACTTTATAAGCAAGATCCTTATTACTATTTTTTCTTAAATTTATTAGTTATTGCTAGAATAAGCTACTAATAATTTTCTTGTAAGAGCTAAGAAACATGCAAAAAGAATTTCTACACAGAATTCGCATAGAAAAATTTATAACATATTACCATTATTAACTATTCAACACTTTTACGGCAATATTCAACCTTTTCTTAAATGTTGGGAAACATATTTTAATTATCAAACTACCAAAATAGAGTTCAAGATAGTGCACACTCGAATAGCCATCCACATAAAGTTTACTTCAACTTTCATGCAACAATCAATGGCCTTGTTCTCAACTGATTTTGAGCCTAATTTTAGCTTTTGATTTTCACAAGGTGATTTTGTTGTGTTCTCAACTAACTTTGAAAAACTAATTTTAGATTTTTTGGGGTTCAAGGAAGCCAAAAATCAAAAGCAAGTCTTGAGGTGCTTTTAAATTATAATTCTTGCCTACTTTTCATGTAGACAAATTTACCTCTTAGAGTTTAATATAAATACTAAACTAGCTAAAGATAAGAAAACATTTTATGGTCTTTCTATTTTCTTCCTATTCTCAACTCACTTCCAAATGCATCTATGTGTCCCTTATTCTTCTCATCCACTATTTAATTTTCATAAAAAAGTAATTTATCATATTAAAAAATTATTTAATAGCAAAAAAGGTCATGTATGTAGCATATGAGGGTAATAATGAGTTATTCTAAAAAATCTAATTTTCTAGAATCAATTTTACAAAATCAACTTTTACAAAATTATTCAGATGGTTGTTAATGAAATTGACAAGGCTCCCCTTGAAAAATTAGATTTAAATGTTTATTTGGAAGAAGGCAGGTATGTTTGTAATGCAAATACAAATCTTCATGTCTTGGATTGGTGAAAAGGGGAAGATGGAGATTCCCCATATTGTCAAGGATGGAAAGTGATGTACTTGCTATTTTAGTTACAATTGTGGCATTCAAATCTACTTTCAGTGCTGGTGGTAGAATAATCGATGATCAACATGTTTCTATGTCGATTGAAATGGAGCAAATGTTATTTTGTTGCAATGATTGGATCTGCAGTTTTCATGGGTTAAAAAACAAGTCATGTGTAAGTAAAATATATCTTCTATTTGCAAATTTATTTTGGTGCCTCATTTTACCTTGTTAGAAGTTGGAACTTTCTTGTTTTTGTTTTGTAGGAACCACTTGATGTTGCCAAATCATCTACCATTAAAGAAATTGATCTTTCTAACATGTGATTTCTATTTTCATGGGTTAAAAAACAAGTCATGTGTAAGTAGAATATATCTTCTATTTGCAAATTTATTTTGGTGCCTCATTTTACCTTGTTAGAAGTTGGAACTTTCTTGTTTTTGTTTTGTAGGAACCACTTGATGTTGTCAAATCATCTACCATTAAAGAAATTGATATTTCTAACATGTGAATTCTATTTTCTGGAGCATGTTGACGTGCGCAGGGTCTACATATACAATAAACTCATCCACAATCAAGTTTTACATTTATAATTCCTACATACTCCACACGCGATTTATCACAAGTGTACGAATCGTGAGACAGTATAGGGTATTAAGCATCGATCCCACAGAGAAGATTTTCAATTACCGGTGTTTTTCAAACTCTTTTATTAGTTAGACTATCACAAAAGCAAGAAATTAAGTCTACACTATAAAAGTGATAGAAATACACTAGAAAACTCCAAGAGGTATGGAATTCCTTACTACTCTTGCAAATGAAGTTACCGGTTAAGTGAATGCTATTATCTTGGCTAGTTATGGCGTAATTTTCTAATGTATGTGAAACCTACTTTCATAGTGAATCAACTATACTTATAGTTAAACCATACCTACTCTCGTGGTTATGAATTAACTACAAACTCATTTCTTCTATGAAATTACATGAAACAAGTCATTAAAGCCACAAAAGTGCTTCTCTACTCTCGTGAGTGAACTCCCTAGGTTTATCACTTCCTTGAACTAGTGTTAAGTTTCAATTTTTCATTGCAAACTTAACACCTTTAGATAATCACAACTAATAGCCGGATAATCATGATTAGATAAGCAAAAGTGATAAATAACTTGCTCAAAATAATATCATTAAATAACCAAGTAAATATCACTAACAAGATATAGCAAGTACATCCATACTCTAGGCATAAATTTTAGCAAAACATGAAAACAAACACCAAACTTGTATTATACTTAAACATGAAATCAAATATAAAAGAGAAAGTGATAGGAGATAAGTCACCCTTGTCACATGAGTTTCAAACTCTCCATCTTTGCTATTCAAATCATCATCCAAATCTAACTACAACTATAAGAAGGAAAAACTACACTAACTATACAATACTGCCTTAACTAATGATGTGAGACCCTGTAAATTTTCTCATTTTCTAGGTTTTATTCTATTTAATGGCATGTTTTTCTGCATTTTCTTTATTAGAAAAATTTTCTCAATAATTTTTATGAGTAAATATAGTTTTTAGATGATTTTTCTAGTATCGGTTAGTTTTTGAGAAATTAAAAGCATATACCGGACGTGGGACCCGCTAGTGCGGAAAGTTCGGAAAAATTCGGCTAGTTAGGTTAAGTTTTAGATACCGGGTTTACGTTAACAGGTGTTAAGAGATAACTAGAAATTACTAAATGGATTAGTGTGAGAGGGACAAAAGGATAGCCATGCATTAATGGTGGTGACATGTGTCACTTGGTGATTAATTCTTACATTTTGACCACTATTCACCATTTTACCAAATAAACCAAAAATTGACCAAAAACTATCTTCATTTCAAGCTCCTTGTGGCCGGCCATCTTCAAGGAAAAAAAAGGAAAACCTCTCCAAATTTCTTGCTCCAATCTTGCTCAATCCAACAAACCAACCGATTAATCTTGAAATTTCTCCATAAAAATCCTTAATTGAGTGGTTGTGAGGTGATTAGTAAAGTGGTTTGGAAGATTAAGGTGCTAAGTTGCTCTTTTTCTTGGGTTGTTAAGGTGAGTAGCGAAGGGACCTCTCTTTCTTCTCAATAATGCTTAATTAGTGACTTATATGAGATGAAGTGATGGATTTAGGTTTGTTTCACGACTTTTGGTAGAAATTGGTGAAGTTTTGTATTTATTCATGATTTTTCTGTTTTAATATGATTAATATTGTGTGGCCATGGATGATGGTTGGGAATGGTTTAGAATGAAGTTATAGTGCGTAAATTGTGGCTATTTGCGGAAAATTTCCGCTTTCAAAGGAAATTTCGGAATTAGGGTTCCAAGTAACCCCATTCTACCCGGTACTGTTTCCCATAGTTAAAGGCCGAATTAGCCTTAGGTTAAAACATGAAAATTGTAGAAAATGATGTTTTATAGTTGCTTGCAAAATTTCAGGCCAATCGGAGCAACGTATCCTGTGAAAAGACTGAAATACCCTTGTTGCCCTGTTTCTGTCCGAAACTGAAAATCAGCTTTGGTAATTGGTTAATTTGATTGGGAATACTACTGATTTGGTTGTTGATGTCTTCTTAAGAAATATAGCCTGGTATCTTAGCTTTCAGATGGTTTTAGAATCACTTGAATTGGATTTTGGTAGCCTGAATTATGATTATTTAACCAGAATGCAGTTCGTTAACCTGTTTATGCGGTTCTGGTTTGGTACATTGAACTTTTGACCTAGTTGCACTACAAACTGGACTGAGTGGCCTTCTTCAACATTGTAGCTCTTTCTGTGAACTTCGAAACAGTGTAACTTGCACCTCAATCCGATAAATTTAGCTACTGTTGTGCCCGTTCCGCACAGTAACGTCAAAACTGTCTTTTGGTTTCCAACGTAAATTTCATTTCCGCACATGTTCCAGGTTGATTTTGCATTTATATGTTCTATTTGGCCTTACTTTAGCAGTATGCGAGTTTGGTTTATGACTCGTATTCGAGTCTTATTGTGTTTATTTGAATGTTTTAGGGCGTGTCGGTGACACAAGGCATTCGTCGGGCGGAATTTTGTGATAACTTCCTTTGCTTGAGTGATGAGTGTACTACTCACATTATTGATACTTCTTGGCTTGTTATACTTGAGATTTATGATTGGAATATTTGTGTTTACTGATGATACTGGTGAGATGAGGGTGTACTTTACCACTCTCGTACTCTAGGGTTTAATTGACTGTTTACTGTATTGCTTGAAGTGACTTGATTATACTTGAACTGTGTCGTTTGGACGTGTCTCCAACGACTTATACTGTTGAATCTGAACTCAACCATATTGGTGATCAATTGAATCGAACCAGTTAGGGTTTGGTCGAGGAAATTGATAAACCAAGGGGACTGTTATAAGGAATCATTGAGTATGAGACTCTTGGTTCTGGTATACTCGAATATTACCATTACTGAACTGGTTGGAGTTCGGGCCCGGTAGGGGTATGAGAGGTGGATGGAAATTGGAGAAAGTGGAGTCTACGGTAATTGTTACTCCTTAAACATTGATGGAGGGTCAATGGGGCGAGATCAAGAACGGAGAAGCAAGGAAAATGGTTCTTGAGAGCCGTCTGTATCCTTTTAATAATTTTACTATTACATGGTGTTAGTCGCTTCACCTATGGAATGTATTTGGATTGAATGGCTTGGTGCTTATTTGAACTTTATTACTTGGGTGATGGTACCTCATTGGGCGAAAACTCACTTTGTTATATTTGTTTTCCTTACAGGAAATGAATAACTTTTGAAGACTGTATTTTGAGACCGAGTTGAGCTAGTTTACATATTCTTTTGTATAGCTCCTCGATGGAGTATAAACCTCAAATGTATTTTGATCAAACAAGTTCTTTTAAGTCGTAGATGTGCAAACATGTATATATAAAAGTGCTTGGACATGTTCATGTGTTTTTTTTTTGGCTTGTACACGTTTGGTTTCATGGTTCATGTGGTTTTTTGATGTTGGGATGAATTTTGTATAGACTTAGGCCGGATTAGTGACGTGGCCGTCACTGTTAACGTTCGACTTCGGATTCTGTTTTTTTATTTTGTGATTTTTGCATCGTTTAAACGCACTTTTATTTTTCGGAACGTTTTAGATTGTTTTTAAATGTCTCATTAGTCCTGGCGAGAGTTGGACAGGCAGTCCGCTAACCCCTTTGGTACGCCTTAGGGAAAGGTGGGGCTGTCACAGGTGGTATCAGAGTTTAGATTAGAAATGACCTAGGCAAGTTTGAGTTTTGTTCCTTAGGACCTGTGAGAAAAGTGTAGGGTACCGTTAGGTGTGATTATGTTTACTTTGTCTAAGGTATGAAACCTTTCACTATATTTGTAAGATCATGACTGGTATGAATGACGAGGGTGGAGGGGTGCCACCACGGAGACGCCCGCGCGTCATTGACTACCAGGAGAGGCCAGGAGGTCCGATCCGGCTGTGGTATACTGCTAGTCGGACCCGTCGCTGTAGGCGATGCCAGAGCCACTCTTACGCCGACCATGTGGTTGTGGCGGTGCTTGACGAGCGGAGGCGAATTAGACGAGCTGCCGCTAGGGACCACACGGAGTTGCTTAGACTGAGAGGCATCCTGAGGATGCAAGCTGACCAGATAGGGGAGTTCCGAGAGAATATAGCTATGGAGCAGGAGCGAACTGATGCTCTTAGAGAGCAGTTGCAGGGGGTGAACATCCGCCTTACTAATGTTGTCCAGGAGGTGAGAGATCGTTCTGGAGGCATTATTAATGAGTGCGAGGCGCTAATCTAGGGTGTGATTGGCGCTAACGCACAAGCGGAGGCACTTAGAGACGACGCACCTAGTGAGGGGAGTACCCCTAGTTCTAGCCATGGGGGAGAGTCTGTAGCCTCCATAGGAAATTAGACTAGAACTTTTGAACTACTTTTGATTCCAAAAAAGGAAATAGTTAGAAAAGACTTTTGGTTAGCCGTTTTGTACGTTGGGACTAGCTATGTATATATGTATATTACTTTTGTTGATGCCGTTCCCTTATGGACTGTCTTTGTTTGTACTTGATTGACTGTTAATATGTGACTTGTTTGGCTTTGTTTTGGAATATATATATACTTTATTGTGAAAGGTTTTGGTTCCTTTCTCACATGTATCGTTAATTAATATATACTTACGTTCACTTCAATCGATTAGACTTCATGGAAGGGACACGTAGGGATCGGGAACGTGGACGCGGGAGTAGGCAACCCACGTCGGCAAGGAGCGCTGGAGAAATTTCATCTGGACCTAACCCTGAACCGAGGGTTGATCCCAACGTTCAAATAGCTGCCGCCATGCGGCAAATGACCAACCTGCTGGCACAAGTGGTGCAGCAATAGGGCCAAAACCCGAACCCTAATCCTGAAAACCCTGGCAATCACGTCGAGAGCGACGATAGGGCTCTTGAGAGATTTCAGAAGTTCTCCCCACCGAAATTCATTGGGGGGCCCGACTCGAATGTCGTCGAAAGGTAGCTCGAGAAAATGGTAGATATTTTTGCCGCCTTGCACTATACCGAGGAGAGGCAGGTAACCTTTGCCGTCTTTCAACTGGAAGGGGCAGCCCGTTCATGATGGAGCTTTATTCGACAAAAATGGGAACGTGAACAAACGCCTCGAACTTGGGTGAATTTCATGCGCGAGTTCAACACTAAATTCTTCCCTCTGCTAGTTCAGGAACGGAAGGAAGATGAATTTATTCGGTTTCATCAGGGAACCCTGTCCGTAGCGAAGTACGAGAGTCAGTTCACCCGTTTATCCAAATTTGCTCCCGAACTAATCATGACCGAGCAACGGCAGGTAAGACGCTTTATCCAGGGTTTGAACGTGAAAATTCAGAAGGATCTCACAGCAACCCAAATTAACGCTTTTAGTGAGGCCGTAGAGAAGGCTCAATGGGTGGAAAGTGCTAGGTTACAAGTAAGAAACCTCCAGACGAAGAAGCGTGGGTTTCCTGGAAGCAGTTCAGGAAAGGGAGATAAGAGTGCCCCTCCCAAGTTCGGACGGGGAACCGGAGGGGGAAGGCAGTCGGGCGTTGGTAGAGGGGTTCAGTCAAGGGGTGGCCCAGTTGGGAGAGGCCAGGTAAGACGGTTCCAGAGGGATTCAGGTTCGGCCTCCCGTGGACCCTGTGGATATTGCGAAAAGGCGAACCACACAGAAGACAACTGCTAGAAAAAGGAAGGGAAGTGTCTGCGTTGCGGAAGCACAAGCCACCAGCTTGCCACCTGCCCAGTCCTAAAGAAAGACGGAAAGACCGCCCAACCAACGCTAAAGACCAATGCGGGACCAGCTAAGAAAGATGGGACGAAACCTAAGGTCGCGGCTCGCATATACTCGTTAGAGCCCCAACAGGTCCCAAATTCCTTTGAGGTCTTAGAAGGTACGATCCCTGTATTTCACCGCTTTGCAAAGGTTTTAGTAGATCCTGGTGCCACTCATTCCTTTGTTAACCCTAATTTCATGTGTGGCATTGATATAAAACCTGCTAATTTACCTTACGATCTAGAAGTTAGTACGCCTACGGGGAATCATCGTTTGGTTACTAGTCTGGTTTATAGGGATTGTGAGGTTTGGGTAAGAGGGAGGAGGTTGTTAGGGGACTTGATTAGCCTGTCCATCAAGGAGTATGATGTGATTCTAGACATGGACTGGTTAGTCAGGTATAATGCCCAATTGGACTGTAAAAAGAAGGTGGTGGAGTTCTGCATTCTTGGGGAGGCGACCCTAATGTTAGATATAAGGGGAAGGTTAGCCTCATCCGCCCTAATCTCAGGCATTCGAGTTAGGAAACTGCAAAATAGAGGGGCTCAAGGATTTTTAACTTTTCTAATTAACACCCCCACAGCTAAGTTGAAGGTGGAGGACGTACCCATAGTAAAGGAATACCCGAATGTATTTCCTGATGAGTTAGTATCTTTACCTCCGGAGAGAGAAGTAGAATTCAAGATCGACTTGTTATCGGGAATCTCGCCTATCTCAAAAATCCCGTATCGAATGGCTCCCGCAGAACTCAAGGAGCTAAAGTTGCAATTACAAGATCTTTTGGAGCGATGGTTCATTCAAGAGAGTGGGTCTCCTTGGAGAGCCCCTGTGCTGTTTGTAAAGAAAAAAGACGGCAGTTTGACGATGTGTATTGATTATCGGGGTCTGAACAATGTTACGGTTAAGAATAGGTATCCATTGCCCCATATTGACGAGTTGTTCGACCAGCTGCAAGGAGCGGTGGTCTTTTCGAAACTGGACCTCCGCCAAGGGTATTACCAATTATTGATTAGAAAAAAGGATATTCCAAAAACTGCTTTCAATTCGAGATACGGGCATTATGAATTCGCGGTTATGCCTTTCGGACTGACCAATGCCCCTGCCACCTTCATGGACTTAATGCATAGGATTTTCAAACCCTACTTGGATCGATTCGTCGTGGTCTTCATCGACAACATTCTGGTCTATTCCAAGACGCATGAGGAGCACGAGCAGCACTTGAGAACCGTCCTGCAAACCCTAAGGGAACATCAATTGTACGCTAAGTTTAGCAAGTGCGAGTTCTGGCTGGAGAAAATTTCCTTTCTAAGGCATGTAATTTCACAAGAGGGCATCTCGGTTGATCCGGCGAAAGTAGAGGCCGTGACTAATTGGAAGAGACCAGAAAACCCCACCGAGATTCGCAGCTTTCTAGGTTTAGTGGGGTATTACCGGCGTTTCATCAAAGATTTTTCCAAGTTGGCCGGTTCTTTAACCGACTTGACGAAGAAGCATGGTCGATTTGTATGGAATGCCAAATGTGACGCGAGTTTTAAGGAGTTAAAGAAAAGATTGACTACGGCGCCAGTTTTAGTCCTGCCTAACGGAGCAGACGGATTTGCCGTTTATACCGATGCGTCGCGGGAAAGTTTAGGGTATGTGCTGATGCAGAATCGAAATGTGATATCTTTTACCTCTAGGAAATTAAAATCCCACGAGCAGAGCTACCCAACCCATGACCTGGAGCTAACCACGATTGTTTTCGCTCTAAAAAAATGGAGGCATTACCTATATGGAGTAACGTTCGAGGTGTACTCAGACCATAAAAGCCTTAGGTATTTTTTCTCCCAAAAGGAACTGAATATGAAACAGCAGCGGTGGATAGAATTTTTAGAGAATTACGACTGCACCATTAACTACCATCCGAGAAAAACGAACGTGGTGGTCGATACCTTAAGTCGCAAGGCTCGGGTAGCAGGGCTGATGATCAAAGAGTGGGATTTGTTGGAATCCGTTTGCGAGTGAAAACCCTGCCTTGAGAGTCATAAGATGATTTTCGGTAATATCAGGGTAACCTCCACCCTACTGGAGCGGATTAAAGAAGCTCAAAAGAAGGATTCAATGGTGCGAAAATGGGGAGAGAATGTGGAAAAAGAGGAAACGACTGATTTCAACCTTAGTCTTGAAGATATTTTAAAATACCGGAACCGAATAGTGGTGCCGAAAGATGAAACGTTGAAAATGGAGATCTTAGAGGAGACTCATCGATCCAAGTATACAATCCATCCGAGTAGCAGCAAGATGTATCAGAACCTGAAAGGAGCCTATTGGTGGGATAATATGAAAAAAGAAATCGCTCTGTATGTGCAGAAATGTCTCATTTGTCAACAAGTTAAGGTGGAGCACCAAAAACTATCAGGTTTACTACAACCCCTTGAGATACCCGAATGGAAGTGGGAGAACATCACCATGGACTTCGTTTCAGGATTACCGCGAACGCAAAGAGAGCATGATGCCGTGTGGGTGATCGTCGATCGATTAACCAAATCGGCTCACTTCCTGCCAGTAAACATGAAGTATACCATGGACAAATTGGCTCAAGTGTACATGGACGAGGTTGTGAGGTTACATGGCGTTCCAGTGAGTATCGTTTCCGATCGAGATCCACGCTTTATATCCCGATTTTGGCAGAAGTTCCAAGAGACTATGGGGATTAAACTCAATCTAAACACCACCTATCACCCACAGACGGATGGCCAATCGGAGCGGACAATCTAAACTCTCGAAGATATGTTAAGAACCTGCATTCTGGATTTTGGAGGTAACTAGGGTCAATACATGACCTTAGTGGAATTTGCGTACAATAATAGCTACCATTCGTCGATTCAAATGGCTCCATACGAGGCACTATATGGACGAAAATGCCGGTCACTGATCTGTTGGGACGAAATTGGCGAGAGGAAGGAACTAGATCCAGCAACTATTCCATAGATGGAAGAAACTCGGGAAAATGTTAAATTGATACGGCAACGACTCCAAACAGCTCAAAACCGACAAAAGAGCTACGCGGATAATCGAAGAAAAGATTTGGAGTTCGAAATTGGAGACCATATGTTTCTTAAAGTCACACCGTTACGGAGTGTCACGGCAGGTAGAGGAAAGAAGCTCCAACCGAGATTTGTTGGACCTTACAAGATTCTCCAAAGGGTTGGTAAGGTAGCGTATCGCTTGGAACTACCGTCCAATCTCTCTCAAATTCACGATGTCTTTCACATCTCGATACTTAAGAAGTACTATCCCGACCCATCCTATATCTTACAGTCAGAGGAACTCGAGATAGATGAATCGCTCACTTACGAAGAAAAACCCGTACAGTTACTTGATCGAAAAGTTAAAAAGCTATGAAACAAACAGATTCCTTTGGTGAAAATATTATGGAGAAACCATGGTGTGTAGGAGGATACTTGGGAGGTGGAAGAAGAGATGCAAAAGAAATACACTGAACTTTTCGTGAGTTAAGGTGAGAAATTTTCAAGGATGAAATTCTTTAAAGGGGGAGAGGGTATGAGACCCCGTAAATTTTCTCATTTTCTAGATTTTATTCTATTTAATGGCATGTTTTTCTGTATTTTCTTTATTAGGAAAATTTTCTCGATAATTTTTATGAGTAAATATAGTTTTTAGATGATTTTTCTAGTATCGGTTAGTTTTTGAGAAATTAAGAGCGTATACCGGACGTGGGACCCGCTAGTGCGGAAAGTTCGAAAAAATTCGGCCAGTTAGCTTAAGTTTTAGATACTGGATTTACTTTAGCAGGTGTTAAGAGATAACTAAAGGTTACTAAATGGATTAGTGTGAGAGGGACAAAAGGATAGCCATGCATTAATGGTGGTGACAAGTGTCACTTGGTGATTAATTCTTACATTTTGACTACTATTCACCATTTTACCAAATAAACCAAAAATTGACCAAAAACTATCTTCATTTCAAGCTCCTTGTGGCCGGCCATCTTCAAGGAAAAAGAAAGGAAAATCTCTCCAAATTTCTTGTTCCAATCTTGCTCAATCCAACAAACCAATCGATTAATCTTGAAATTTCTCCATAAAAACCCTTAATTGAGTGGTGGTGAGGTGATTAGTGAAGTGATTTGGAAGATTAAGGTGCTAAGTTGCTCCTTTTCTTGGGTTGTTAAGGTGAGCAGCTAAGGGACCTCTCTTTCTTTTCAATAATGCTTAATTAGTGACTTATGTGAGATGAAGTGATGGATTTAGGTGTTGTTTCATGACTTATGGTAGAAATTGGTGAAGTTTTATATTTATTCATGATTTTTCTGTTTTAATATGATTAATATTGTGTGGCCATGGATGATGGTTGGGAATGGTTTAGAATGAAGCTATAGTGCGTAAATTGTGGCTATTTGCGGAAAATTTCCGCTTTGAAAGGAAATTTCGGAATTAGGGTTCCAAGTAACCCCATTCTGCCCGATACTGTTTCCCATAGTTAGAGGCCAAATTATCCCTAGGTTAAAACATGAAAGTTGTAGATAATGATGTTTTATAGTTACCTACAAAATTTCAGGGTAATCGGAGCAACGTAGCCTATGAAAAGACTGAAATACCCCTACTACCCTGTTTCTGTCCGAAATTGAAAATCAACTTTGGTAATTGGTTAATTTGATTAGGAATACTACTGATTTGGTTGTTGATGTCTTCTTAAGAAATATAACCTGATATCTTAGCTTTCAGATGGCTTTGGAATCACTTGAATTGGACTTTGGTAGCATGCATTATGATTATTTAACTAGAATGCGGTTCGTTAACCTGTTTATGCGGTTCTGGTTTGGTACATTGAACTTTTGGCCTAGTTGCACTACAAACTGGACTAAGTGGCCTTCTTCAACATTGTAGCCCTTTCTGTTAGCTTCGAAACGGTGTAACTTTCACCCCAATCCGATAAGTGTAGCTACTGTTGTACCATTCCGCACAGTAACGTCAAAACTGTCTTTTGGTTTCCAACCTAAATTTCATTTCCGCACATGTCCTAGGTTGATTTTGCATTTATATGTTCTATTTGGCCTTACTTTAGTAGTATGCAAGTTTGGTTTATGACTCGTATTCGAGTCTTATTGTGTTTATTTGAATGTTTTAGGGTGTGTCGGTGACGCAAGGCATTCGTCGGGCGGAATTTTGTGATAACTTCTTTTGCTTGAGTGGTGAGTGTACTACTCACATTATTCATACTTCTTGGCTTGTTATGCTTGAGATTTATGATTGGAATGTTTGTGTTTACTAATGATACTGGTGAGACGAGGGTGTACTTTACCACTCTCGTACTCTTGGGTTTAATTGATTGTTTACTGTATTGCTTGAAGTGACTTGATTATACTTGAACTGTGTCATTTGGACGTGTCTCCAACGGCTTATACTGTTGAATCTGAGCTCAACCCTATTGGTGGTCAATTGAATTGAGTCAGTTAGGGCTTAGTCGAAGAAATTGATAAACCAAGGGGACTGTTATAAGGAATTATTGAGTATGAGACTCTTGGTTCCGGTATACTCGAGTATTACCATTACTGAACTGGTTGGAGTTCGGGCCCGGTAGGGGTATGAGAGGTGGATGAAAATTGGAGAAAATAGAGTCTACAGTAATTGTTACTCCTTAAACGTTGACGGAGGGTCAACGGGGCGAGATCAAGAACGGCAAGTAAGGAAAAGGGCTCTTGAGAGCCGTCTGTACCCTTTTAATAATTTTACTATTACATGGTGTTAGTCGCTTCACCTATGGAATGTATTTGGATTGAGTGGCTTGGTGCTTATTTGAACTTTATTACTTGGGTGATGGTATCTCATTGGGTGAAAGCTCGCTTTGTTATATTTGTTTTCCTTACAGGAAATGAATAACTTTTGAAAACTGTATTTTGAGGCCGAATTGAGCTAGTTTACATATTCTTTTGTATAGCTCCTCGATGGGGTATAAACCTCAAATGTATTTTGATCAAACAAGTTCCTTTAAGTTGTAGATGTGCAAACATGTATATATAAAAGTGCTTGGACATGTTCATGTGTTTTTTTTTGGCTTGTACATGTTTGGTTTTATGGTTCATGTGGTTTGTTGATGTTGGGATGAATTTTGTACAGACTCCGGCCGGATTGGTGACGTGGCCGTCACTGTTCACGTTTGGCTTCGAATTCTATTTTTTTTATTTTGTGATTTTTACATCGTTTAAGCGTGCTTTTATTTTCGGAACATTTTAGATTGTTTTTAAATATCTCGTTAGTCCTGACGAGAATTGGGCAGGCAGTCCGCTAACCCCTTTGGTATACCTTAGGGGAAGGTGGGACTGTCACAAATGAACTAAGAAAAACTAGTGAAAGACTGCATTTTTGTGGAGTGTTTCTCTAGCCTTCCAAAGTTAGGAAAATACTCTCCAAAGGCCTCTATTTATAAAAGAATTCAAGAGTCAAATGAGTTGTTAAAGTTGTCATTTTTTGACTCTTGAACTCCTATGAGTTGTCTATCCAACTTTCCAACATTTTCTTAATCAGATACAACTAGAAATGATTGCTGGAATTGAGTTGAAAAAGTTATGTGAAATCAAAGCAAGTTGATAAGCAAGTTGCAGAAATAGGTGAGAATACATGACTAGAGAATACGAGGCTACAACCCACGTATTGCCAAATCGCGTATTCAATTATGTGCATTTGATCTCACATCAACTGCTATTTTCTCAATGATTGAGGCCGAACTAACTCTTGTGCAAAACATGCAAGTTGTATCCCTTTGAGTTAACTTTCCAACACCTCAAGAATCATCCAATTTGGAGCTCTGTGGACCGAGATATGATCAAAATACCAAAGACTGGTCAGAGCTCTATTTCAGCTTTCGACAACAGAGTTTGCGCTTCTATTTCGACTTTTTGACAAAGAAAACAACTGAACTGGATTTCGATGTCTCATACCAAATGTATATATATCTTTTGGTATAAAATTCATCTCAATCTAATGATTGTAACTCAAGATATTGCCAAAATACTAAAATGTGTCAAAACTATGAAACTTGCTTCCTTTGTTCTTGATTGCATTTCTTCTTTTGCATTTCATATCTTCTTTTTATCACTTTAAATCATTATCAATCATCCAATTATCTTCTCAAAAACATGAATTTTTCACCATTAAAATCCATAGAAATACAATTTTTGTCACTTAAACCATAAAATGCATATTTTCACTAGAATCTTGGTTAATTACCTAAAAACATGACTAAAACACACCAAAACTAAATAATAAAACACACTTAAAACACGTAAAATATACTCTTGTCAAATACCCCCACACTTGAACCATTGCTTGTTCTCAAACAATAAGAAATACAAACCAACAATGATCCAACATTTTGAAAATAAACATATGTGCACCATCAACTTCATTTCCTCGAAACAAGGCAAATGACTATTATGCAATCATTCATTAATCCTCAAGTACTCATAATACCAAGTAAAGGAGAGCCAATTATACCCTAATTATGTTAGTTCAACTCAATTTCTCATCTTCACCTAATGTCACAAGTAAGTAACTCATATGGTTAATAAAAATGCTATCTAATCCCATGATAATCTTCTTATTCAACTTAAAGAGAGATTTATTCATATAATATAGCTAATTATATACTTTAAGTTGTGAAAGTGCGTTTTGACGCGAAGATCAATATTTTTAGATGAAGATCGCCAGTTACTTAACACATCACATTCTCAAGTTGCGTTGCATACTCTTAATTCAAGTACCGTTTTATGCGAAAATCGACATTTGTAGATGAAGACTCCTGGTTACTAAGTACAAAAACCATTGGAGTAGAACAACTCTTATTCTCTTTTTTTTCTTCACTTTTCATTTATTTTCTTTCTTTTTTTTCAACTTTTTTTCTTTCTTCCTTTTCTTTTTTTTTTTCAAAGTAAATCCCTCAAAAGCATAATCATCAAAAGAGTATTGCAACTATTCACCATATTTATCACTTAACTTATAAAATCCAGTAAAGAGAAGAAATTTCATCAAATTTGAAACATATAGGCATAATTTTCTCCACTTTGCAAGATATACTTTCCTATAAATATACAAATTATAATCAAATAATAGTCATTTCCAAGTCAATTGAGAAAAGAAGGTTTCAAGTCACATATATTTATCTCAAAAGTAGAATGAATTTGAGTTACTAATGGTATGGAACTTGTTATCCCTTGGATAAAATCGAAAAAATTTGAAACTTTTGGGGCATTTTTACAATTTTGCAACCAACAAGTCAATCACATACAATGCATATAATCTCAATCCTCCCTCCCCCCCACGCTTAACATGCACATTGTCCTCAATGTGTAAAAAGGGAAACCAAGATGAAGAAAGTAATACTCCACTATGTAGCGATTGAAATGCGTCAAAGCATGAAGTTCACATTGTCCGTTTATCTCCACAACTTCATTAGTTCCATTTGTATCCATTAGTGATATGAATCTAAAAATGGAAAAAGGAGAAACAAATGTGATAGCAAAGGTATTAACAAACATATAACGGCGATTCATAACTCCTATGCTTTTGTGGTGGTGATGTACCTATAGAAAATACACAACAAGCTACTCAAGGTACAACGAAAAGAAGAAAAAAATGAACAAGGAACCTGAATTATTCTTTAAAAATAACCCTAAAACGTAACTGCAGAAAACACGAGCTTGAAGTCGCGTTTTGGACATGCGTTTTCTCTTTAATTTTGCATAATACAATACGCGACTTCAACGAATACGCGACTTTGAGTCGTGTATTGAAGTCACGTTTTCTTTGTTGTTGGTGCAGAATTGAATACGCGGTGCATAAATATGAGACTTTAAGTCATGTATTTCTGAGCTCGCGTTTTCTTCATGCTGCAATTTTTCTGCAGAAACTTTAAAAATTGTGCTTTTACCCCAATTACTTCAAATGCATCTTAGATCATTCGTTTACCAAAATATTCAATGCACGCACATGTAAAACGATCAAAACATGCATTTTAACCCCTTCTAACGAATCAAAAACAACATTTACTCAAATCGAGGGGTTGAGTTCCTTGATCGAATTTCGTATTTTTCATTTCATTTGGTCACTTTTGCCTCTATTTCCAATACCTACAAATGAAAAACAATAAAATAATTCAAACACATAATTTAAACATAAGATCACACAAAATTAACATAAAGTACTAAAACATTAGGTTGCCTTCCAACAAGCGCTTTTGTTTATAGTTGTTGGCTCGACTATTTTGCCTCATTTTTCAAGGAGGTTTAGTTAATGAATAATCCACCATTTTTGGACGTGGTGGATCATTACAAGGTGGCTTAATAGTAGAAACCACATATTCTAATGATTTGAGAGATGAAAGTGACTTACCTATCTCAAGTGAATCGTAGATATTACCTTGAATATGCATCACTTGAGAACTCACCAAAGAAACGTCCGCTTGGCTTTCTTGAGAAATAATACCTTTAAAACCTATACTCTCAACACATTCCTCAAGAGAGGTGAAAAATGAGTCATTAAGGCTCACCTCTTTAGGTTCAAAGTTAGCTCTAAAGGTATTATCACCATGTGAAACAGATAATTTCTCATTGAAACACAATTGAGATTTGTCATTTTCATCAAAATGTAATCCAAGTTCACTTGCAACATGCTCACCATTCATGTTAGGATCATTTTGTATATGATTTAAAAGAAATAACTTCACACAATGCATGTAATTGGTCTTGTATTTTACCAAAATGAGAAGTTAATTTATCTAACCTTTCCTCAACCCTATCAAAACGGTCGGAGGTTGCATTTGCTAGCTTTTTTATAGCTAATTCCCAAGATCGCTTAGAATCGTTAGCTAATGGTTCACTTTTTAATTCCGAAGGTGAAGGTGCATTAACTAACCTTTCTATTGCCAATTCTCAAGATGGTTTAGATTCAAATTGGACACATTCGGGTTGGTAATCATAAAAATATGGAGAAGCATTATAAGAACATTGATTATCCAAACCATAAGCATAAGAATTGTCCCAATTAGCACCATATTGATCAAAACAAGAATTGTAATGCCCCCTAATTCATCACAATAATCTACATTTTGTGCTTGTCTACATGTATAAGTTCCATGATAACCTCCACACAAGTCACAAATCATATGATTAGAATTAAAACCATTAACATTCCTCTTTTGCTCAAGCATATTCATAATGGTGTCCATTTGAATTTTTAACGTTATAATATCAAGTTTAGCCTTTAAACACCTTAAACCATCTTCAAATGACATACCTTCGGTAATTTCTTGGTTACCTCTAACAAAGGAGCTTTGCATGTAGTAACCATTCATTGCCGATCTTCTTTCTCTCATGCATTGTCTCCTCATGTTTTCTACTCTTCTTGATATCCCTAAATATGTCTTCAAAATAACTCAAAACATGTTTAGTCAAGAAGAATAGATGACTCGACACATATAAAACATGCAAATAAAGACTCAAAAGGCCACTAAAAATAACAATTAAGACACTAGACACAACAAGCACAAGAAAAATAAGTAAAAAATATCTAAATTAATAAAGTTGTTCCGAGCACCAATATTGATAAATTTTCCCCGACAATGACGCCAAAAACTTGACGTGCACAGGATATACATATACAATAAACTCATCCACAATCAAATTTTACATTTATAATTCCTAAATACCCCACACGCGATTTATCGCATATATACGAATCGTGAGCGAGAATAGGATATTAAGGGTCGATCCCACAAAGAAGATTTTGAAGTACTAAAACATTAGGGTATTCTGAAATTTGTGATTTGTGAAGTTGGACTTGGTCAAATTTTTAGTTATCTAGCATTTTCTTATATAGTTATTTGGCTGGACTTTGTGTCTTCGTTGACTTGAAAAGAATTTGATCAAATGTGTTGACTATTGCCTTGGATGGAATTTGTAATTTGCGAGGCATTTTGTTTTGTGAAAATGTGAATTTGCAAGTTTAACTTTGGTATTGCTTTGGGTGTTTGTTATTGGCTTATTCCTTGTGAAGTCAAATATGACATATTTTTTTATGGAATTAATTTGTGATTGTGAATGGCAACTTAGCAAGTCTGGTATTTTTTTGGATAGGGTGGGGCATTTGTTTGATTAAATCTGTGTGATTGAATTGTGGCATTTGTATGAATATTGCCAAAATTATTGCAGTTGTTTGACAAGAATTTTGAGTTTAAACTTGAGCTCAAGTTCAAACTGGAGCTCAAGTTCAACCTCGAGTCACATATCCCATTTATCAAGTCGATTTTGAGCACACTTCAAGGCTCATCCACTTAGTTGAGCAAGTTTAAACTTGGCTCGATAGATGCATGAGTTGAGTTTGAGATTCCAAAAATCGACTCGACTCGACTCAAATTAATAGCACTATTTGGGATGTCAATTGTTTTCGATTGTTGGAGTTATGTATAGTTGTCCTGTGTAGCAGCGAGGAATGCAATTTTTTGGTTTTAGGTTTATGCATGTATAACTAATGGGTATAAGTTTTAGTGATTTTAGAGTAAAACATTAATAGATTTGATAATTATTATTATTATTCTTTTGCTAGTTGAGTCGTCTTCTAAATTTGTATTTTTACGCCTTTGCTTTTTTCTTGTTTTTCCGAAAAGTAAAAGTTTTCTAGGTCAAAAGATGATAAATCGCTATGTGTTCATCAATGGATTTAGTGGTCGAATGAAGCAATGGATTTCTCGCTTGGTTGTTGTAGAACAAAGTGTTTTTTAGTGTTCTTTAGATGGTCAGAGTTTATATGAATAGGTTGTGTTTACTGATAATTTGGTAAGAAAATTTTAGTTATAACAAGAAATGCTATTTTATACATGTATGTGTGTGTATATATACATATGTATACCCATGTGTGTTTGTGTATATATGTATGTATTTATGTGTGTATATTAATTGACTATCTTTTACATGTTGGTTGTAAGGTGAGACTGTTCAAGGAATATTATTCAGATTATCCCAATTCTCTCATCAAACTAGTTGAATTGCACTCAACTTATTATGTTATGAATGCGGATATTTGGCGAGTAACTGATCCAAAGTTGCAAATTAGACCAGTTCCATATGAATTAATATTGATATGAAATACTTTTATTCCAGCATGCTCGGAGCATCCATCCATTTATAATTTTCAATTTTTATCACTTTATTCATTTTGGTGATCCAGAGCCACTTATGGGTGTTGCAAATTTAAGAATAAGTATGATTTCATAGTTTCTACTTTAGTTATCATTGTGTTTATGACTTATAATTATTTTTTATAAAAGTTTTTTTATTGTGCATTTTTGTGCAACTGTACTTGGTTTGGTTATTCAGGCTTTTCCTACTCGAATATTAATGATTGGATAACCTACCATGTGTATCCAAGAATTCATTATTATCCATAAAGAGTATGTTTGCAAGTGTATAATTGTTGTTTTCCCACAAAAATTTTATGCTTAGTTTGATTAACGAAAGATACCTTTGTTTCTTTTAGAATGAGGCCCCTCTTCTTCTTTTTTTTTGACGTGGCAAAACTTATACAGAAAAGGATAAAGAAGTTGATAAAGTATTATTAGTCTAAACAATTCAAAACCAATGGTTATCAATAGAAAAGAAATAGTGATAGGTTGTATTTTTGTCATAAATTCATCATTGTTTTCCCTTTAATTTCAACCAAATATTGCATTAATTACTGGATTCTACTCATATTTGATGTTTAGTTATGATTGTAGGGATTTGGAGCAAAAAAGAATTAAAGATGTAATTTTTATTGAATTTTTATGTAATCAACAGGATCGCATCAAAATTTAATTCTACAAGTCCGCGAACTCGGGAGTTAGCGCGTGATTTCTAAACTTCTAGTCTTGAATTGGAGACGTGGAAGAGACTATTTATCAAGTGAATAGTTTCCTATTCTTACTAGCAGACTAATCTATTCTATCTATTAGGAGTTTGGTTTGTTTCAGGAATTGTAAGTTTCGATAGGAATAATAAAAGCTTCTAAGATATTAGATAGTAACTTTTCTTTTCTCCTTTATCGGGAGAAACAAAAAAAAACGTCTTTTCTTTTCTTATTCATCGCAATTGAAGAATGGCCGCAGGGATTAATCCAAATATTTTGTGCGTGGCTTTTTTCATGATGATGAACTTTCTCGTTCTAGTCAAGAAACAATAGATAATTTGGTTCATCTAAAATTATGATATTGAATTAATTATATTTATTTTTTTATTTACTGATATTCGTATGTTCTCTGATTTAATTTCTTATAATTATTATATTATTTGAATATCAAGAGCCTCATATTGAATTTAATCTAACAACCTAAAACCAGTTAGAGCAATTAAATCCTTAATTGTTTTATTGCTTTAAATTAGTGATGACTGAAATGATTGGATTTGTATCAGGGGAACATACGGGCTAATTTTAAATAATCCTCGTTGCATGTTATTTGGTTAGAATAGGGTTTCTCTAATTCTTAAGGCAATTGGAAAATTGAATTCTACGATCGTACTTAGGATTATTTTTTTATTAGGAAAGTGATTAATGGTCGTACCTTGATCACCGATACAGTAAGAAAAAGTTGATTGTCATCGCTTGTTTAGCAGTTATAACTTGTTTATTAGTGAATAAATGAAATTATCATTACATCGATGATCAATTGAGTGAATTATCTCCAAAGTTATTTCTTGGCTAGAGTTTATTTATTCTTGATTCAATTTTAATAAATTGTCATTCAATTTTTATGAATTTATTTTATTTGAGTTATTTGATTATTTTCGATTTTATAAACACCCTCCTTTCTTTGGGTTCTTCCTACTTATCTTATATACAAAATTTGTATTTTTCTCGAGTAGGTATTTATTATTATACAAGCTCGACACCTGTCAAATAGTCAAACTAATTGAACAATCAAATGAAGCAAAGGGACCTAATGGTGAGCCCTCTTTCTAGCCATTAAACAATCGAGGAAAAGAAAATTTTATCACTTATTTAGTTGATTCAAATATGTGGATATCAAACTGAATCTCAGATGTTTGATTTCATCATTTATATGCTCTGTAATACCTGCCTTATATGTTACTAATTCCTCTTACATTCATTCTTTGCATTCCATTTTTACTATGAAAAAATGAGTCATAGAAAAAAGGTTTATCAATGAGCCTCTCGACAAAACGTTTGATCATCAAATTTAGCAATAGAAACTCAATTTTCTTTATAAAGTAGTAAAATTCATAAAATCGAAAAAGGTAGGGAAAACTGTTGGACAGCTCCGCAAGGAATATAATGTACTCAAATTTCAAGTACATATTTGATTCCCTAATATGGATTTGTTCGCTTCAAGATAGGATTGATAAATTTTAGGGCAAATTACACTTTATCCCCTGTGGTTTAGTATTTTTCTACATAACCCTACTATAGTTTCAAAAGCTATATATAACCCTCTTATGATTTCAATTAAAGTGTCAAAGTAACGGAAATAGTCATTCGTAACGGAAGTTTTAAAAATATCGAAATTTATAAATACATAACACACTAACCCCGTATGATTTTGTATTTTACCATATAACTACCTTATGGTTTAATGCTTTACCATATAACTCCCTTGTAATTTTCAAAATATATACATAACCCCTCTTGGTTAATAAATAATTTTTAACTTTACATAAGGGTATTTTTGATATTTTAGGTGACTCTGCTATGAATGATTATTTCCATTTGACACTTTAATCCAAGTCATGAGGGGGTTATGTATAACTTTTGAAACTATATGTGGGTTATGTAAAAAATACTAAACCATAGGGGGATCAAGTATAATTTGCCCTAAATTTTATCTTGCATTTGCAAAGAATATTACAGAGTTTTCTCTATGCTTTGGCAATTTATCAGGTCATGTTAGGTCCATTGATAATATTCCTCAATTTATCATGTTTGTCGCTTCCTAAAGATTTCAAGGCAAGTGGTTGTGCATTTGAGAGTAGTAGTGATATTTAACTTCCTAGTTGCAGAGTTTTTTTTTTTTTAAATATCTCATGTTTTGCAAATTGCTCTTTATTTGAAAGGTGTTAATATTGTTGTACTTTTTAATATTCAATTTGTTTTTAAATATGTACTTTTTGAACTCTTTCCACTTGGAAATTGGGCAACTAAAAATTTATTTAACATTGACTATTGTATAAAAATTGAGAGTAGTGTAGATATTAAACTTATATGTATAGTCATTCCCCTATGAACTAAAATTCTAATTTCATAGTTTGATAATTGAATTGTGTCCGTAGACGTTGGAGGAAAAAATTAAGTATAGCCTAAAAGTGATAAGATTCCAGTGATGACTATCCGTTATAAAATTCTGTGTGCAATTTTTGTGTAGAGGCTTGCTTTCTTGTTTCTTACTTACTTTTGTTCATTGCGATATTCATTAGAAGAAAAATGTTAGTACAACCCCATAACCAAAAAGTAAATGAAGAAGAAGACTTTTACGCTTTGCCAAACCCCATTGTGCCTTCATAGAGAGCACAGAGGAAAAGCATTCAATATAAAAATGGCTCAAGATGCTCCTAGATCTGAATCAACTCACCGGAAATCTGCCCTCCTAAAACACCAAGTTCAATTAGCAAGGAGAAAGGATTCTGATCGCTATGAAATTGTCCCTATCCCGGATCCTTCATCATTTGAGAAAGGCTTTTTTGCTGTGATCCGGGCATTTTAGTTGCTGGCACAAAAGAATGATGGACTAATATTAGTTGGCGTGGCTGGTCCTTCTGGAGCCGGAAAAACTGTATTCACTGAGAAAATAGTCAAAGTACTCAATTTTATTTTATGCCAAGTGTTGTTGTCATCTCAATAGGCAATCATAATGATCATTGTTGACCGTAACTTCAATGATCCATGCTTGACTGACTATGAGACATTGTTAAAGAATATCCAAGATCTTAAAGCAAGGAAGCAGGTTGAGGTTCCGATTTATGATTTCAAATCCAACTCCCGCATTGGATATAGGACACTTGAAGTTCCAAACTGTCGCATTGTGATAATTGAGGGCGTTTGCGTTTATGCTTCAAGTGAGAAATTGCGGCCTTTGTTGGATCTTTTAGTATCTGTCACAAGGGGAGTTCATTTTGACCTTGTAAAACAAATACTACGGGGACATTCAATGAGTAGGACAAGAGCCTGAAGAAATAATCCACCGAAAATCTGAGACAGTGTATCCAATGTATAAAGCTTTTATTGAGCTTGATCTCTAGACTGCACATATTAAAATCATTAACAAGTTCAATCCTTTCACTGGATTCCAGTGTCCTACTTATATTCTTAAGCTATCAAGGGGTTTGACAAGCCAATCATAAGTAAGGATGCGAAATAAAGATGGGAAGTACAATCTTATGTTAAGAGTGGGTCACAGATCCTCCATTTGTAAATATCTCCTAGAATAACTTTTGAAGTTAGCGTGCAGCTTCTTGGTGGTTTGATGGCCTTGGGATACACACTAGCAGCTATACTTGAGAGAAGCAGTAATGAGAAGGTCTATGTGAAAATTGATTGGCTGGAGCAGTTCAACCATCAATACGTTCAGGTGCAAGGAAGAGATCGGGCTATTGTAAAAAGTGTTGAAGAGCGGTTGGGACCATGGTTCATAGACTCGGCCGAGTTTGAGACAACTCCGTCTCGAGTCCTTCCTATACGATATTGGGACGATACGATTATGAGATACTTGACTCGCCGAGACATCACCGTAAAGAGTTGAAACGGCCAATTCACACCGAATCACTCCGAGTCATCCTGAATCAATTCGAATTTTTATTATTTTTGCTATTTTTTAAATTATTTTTATTTATCATATTTTTTTTACAATTTTTAGAATATTAAATATTTCAAAAATTCACGTCTCGCCGAGACCGCGACCGATATGTCGAGACCGATGTAAAACGGTCCTGGCCGCGACCATGACTTTGAATCATGAGTTGGGACAGGAAGGTCCATATGCCCCATGCACCATGTGGATGGGGCATTTGTAATATCATACACACCTATATTAAACAAATGGAACTGGAAAAGCTTGTGAATGAAGTTATGGCTTTGCCAGATGATTTGAAGACAAAGCTTAGCAAAGATGGGTATAAATACTAAGACGGGTACGTCTCATATCTACTTTAAATGCTCGGATGGATGATTTCACATCTCAGGTTGAAGAATTTAGCTCCAAGTTAACCAGCAGACTATCATTTCCACCTTCACAAAATTTGGTTTCGCAAGCTGAAACCTGCAACGACTTTGCACCAACTTCGCACTTTATTTCTGGCTTAGAGAATGGCTCCTTAACTAGAGGTATAATGCCGAGTTCCTCATCTTCCTTCCTTTCGGGGAAGGATGCTCCACTGTTGGAAGCGAAATCCAACACAGCCAGGGGGCAGCTACAAATCATGCATCAATTGGACAATCTTAGCAGTCTTAATCATGAGAATTTGGAAGAAAGAGCCCATCCAAGCAGTATAAACAAGAGCAGTGAGATGGCTTATGTTGATCCAGCTGGAGCCTCTCTCATTTTGACATTTGCAATAGGTGGCTTGGGAATTTTGTTCTTCAAGGGTTATGCACCCCCAAATTGATTCCTTCCCCAACAGTGCTTTATGTAGATCTTAACGTCTATAGAGCTTGAGTTACTGCCTTCTTTCTAAAGAAGAAGAAGAAGAAGAAGAAGAATAATGTTAGTAATTTTTCAAGGACATTTACAGAAAGAAGGAAAGGAAAAACAGACGAGGGTCTTACTTGTAAAGCTAAAAAAACAAGGCAATAAATTTCAATAGAAGTCACTTTGGGACGTAAAAAGGGAAGACAAAGGAGTTGACCAAGTATTATAAGACCAAACGCTTCCAAAACATGTTTTCAATAGAAAACGAATAGGCAAACTAATTGAAAAATGAGGGAATGGGACCTAAAGATCCCTCGGCAAGTAAAAATTGCAAGACAAAAACAAAAAGAAATCTATCTCATCTTTAATTGTTTCAAATGGAACGACTAAGCTGACTATTACACATACATGCATTAAAAAATTACACTAGAAAACATCTGTATCTCCCTCAGAGTGTTTCGCTATCTAGTATGGTGCTTATCAAAATAGATGAGTATCATTTTTCAATCCTAATTAATTCAATAGTTTATTTAAAAAACCTACTATGATTAGATCACTAGTAATTGCTTAAATTAGATCTTATCTACTTAATTTTTATTTTGCATTCAATTAATTATACCATTTTTTCCTTTTAATTAAACTAGAATAGGTCACGTGCATTACACGTGATTATAATATCATAAAACATAATATTTCTTACACACTAAAATTTATTTGCGAAATTTTTTTAATAAATTTAACATTTTCATAATTTCTATTTGCATTTTTATTTCATTTTTCATCTTCTTTAATTAATTGTACTTCAAACCATTATTTTAAAAGAAAACAAGGTTTACAAAATATTATATCTAAAAATTCATATAAATTCTTGAGAAAATTTTTAATAAATGAGGACATATTTGGTCTCTTTCAATTTAAAATAATGATTTGAAGGACAATTAATTAAAGAAGATGAAAAAATAATATTAAAAAATAAAGATTTGACAATATATGAAATGATTTGACAAAAAACATCAACATTTTGAATGGTATGTACAATATCAACATTTCTAGTTACTTCTTTTAATTTTTTCCATGACAAACAAACTATGATAATACCACTGAAATTTTTTGATTTTTAATTAGATATGCAAAAAAAATTTTAATTTTCTTTTGGAATTGGATGACCTAAAGTTGGACACTAAGAAAAAATTAATTATTTGCTAACCATTGGAGTAGGATTTCTTAGAGTTCTCTCCGATATCAGGTTTAGGGTTCAAATTCTGTACTTCGGGATGAAAAGGGTGTAGGGAGGGGTAAGAGGGTAAAAAATAAAATAGAAAATACTTGTTTACATAAATATCAGTTGCATGCTCTACCATTATTATTTTCAATATTAATTAAATTGAATTTGTCAATATTTTGATGAAATTTCCCATATGAAGTTATATACAACTTTTTTAAAAAAAATAAAGAGACGTATATTCTTTGAAATTGAACTCTTGGTATTATTTTGTGTATTATTTCTGTTAACAATGGAGTACAAATGATCAACCACATATAAATTTTTTCTATCTAATTATTCAATTTTTGAGAATTCAAATTTCATTGGTAGAGTAATTGAGTTTTTCTTTTGTTTTCTTCTATTTTTTATCTTACTAGACAGAATCTGATATAAAGCGCAAATGATAAAGATATTTTTATCCTAAGAGCACCTTTTTTTGGTATTAGTAGTAATATTTTTGACGATTTGAAAATTTAATTAAGCTACGACTAATTAAAATTTTTTAATAAAAAACTAAAAATAGAATGGAAAGAGACACATTGGTTTGGAGTGTTATATTTTGTTTATTGTCTTCATAATTTAAATTTAATTAAGGTTACAATTTTTCCTAACTACTACAATTATTACTATTATTAGAATACAATAAATTTAATTATCAGGAGAAGGGTATTTTGAACAAATAGAAAACTAAGATCACATCCTACTTAGTTTCTAATGCCTTTTAAGTTTATCCTACAATTTGAAAAACTTAAATTTTATATGAAAACTAATTACTCCTTTTTGTATCTTTAACATTGTCAACTAGCTTAACAAGCACTAAATCCAAGCCTAAATTGAATGTCTAGCTATATTATCAAAGCAAATATTAGCTACTAGAGTAATTTATTAATTCAAGGTGGACAACTTTGTCCACTTTCAATTAAAGTTAGTAATTTAGCAAAGGTGCTCTAGAGCCCCATCAATCACCCCTTAAAGTTCAAATCTCCTAAAAATTGATTTTTATCTTTAATTAGGTCTTTTCCTCTATCTTAATTGAACCCTATCTCCCTATCACAAACTTAGAATGCTAGCTCCATCTCAAATTCAAGATAGATTGAATTACTAAATTGAGTTTGCTAACTATGTATGAAGTTTATTGGCTATTGCAAAGCTTCATATTCTTTTGAATTTTGCCAAAGGAAAAAGCAAAAATGAAGAAAGAAAATTTAGCCCTTGATCTATCAACAATCCAAATATCCATAAAACCCAACAAAATTTCTCTATATAAAAGTGAATTCTTTTCTCTATTTCTCACTATATTTTTCTATTTTAAATTGAAAAAATGTTGCTTTCTCTCTTTTCACGATGACTTGGAATAGCACATCCTATTTGCCTAGAATCAGATATAAATACTTTAATTTCTTAAGCAGTAACATATTAGTTTAGAATTCTATCCCAATTGTTAGGACAAAAAAAACTATAAAAGTGGCTGCAAAACTAAAAAGAAAAAGGTTTCAAATCATGATTACAAATCACTTTCCTTAAAGCTTTTATTCATCCACTATAATTTGTAAAAAATTAAGACTATCTCTAAAATAAGATGAAGTTTGGCTGCAAAACTATGCACTAAGTTATTACAACCCCAAGAACAAAGAAAAGAATAGCAGTGTTTTTCTAGAGTTTGTGGACCTTCTTTGTTTGCGGTCAAAAAACCACAAATTGATCCATATAAATAAGGTTTCATGTCTACTAAACAATTATTAACCATTAGAAACATGTCTGGAGTTGTATCTCTTCAAATAATGGTTGAAACCTGAAATGTTGCGAATGAAACACAGAAACCTACTTCTAGAATTCTATCCGAATTTTCAATATTTGAAAATATTCTAACAATCCCCTACCGTTTTCAACATATTGAAGGTTTCTATGGATCATTGAAAATTTCTAATAATCTATGCATAAATAATGGTACCTTTCGATTGAACCACCATCTTAGTGTTAATTGATTATAACTTGTTATTGCTACTTGGTAGACAAGCTTTGAACCAAAAGTATAAGCAACAAGCCACATAAATTAACACATACAAATTCATTTCTCTTCAATTTGTATATTCGATTGATACATTAGGTCTTATATCCTTATACTTTCATGAACGTATTCAAAGTTAAGTCCTAAACTTCGTAAATGCCACCAATCCAACATTCATATAGGCAAGCTCTTAATGCCCCTACCATTTGTAGCATTTTACAAGACTTGTTAAGAACTGTAAGTTCAACCTTCCAATTTCAAGCGGAAAAAATCACACTATGCATTCTAGGATGTTTTGTAGTGTTCAAACCACTATCAATGTATTTTTACTCATTGAATTCAAGCCTAGTTGTTATAACTAGTATTGAATTGAGGTTCCATTAGTAGTGATTCATGGATTCGATTTCAACTTCATTCCTTTAGATGTTCTAACCATTACTTCCTTTGTTAATCTTTTGGTTTAACGATCAATCAGGTTCATTTTTTATCTTACAAAATCTATGGTTATCACACCATTCGTGATCAAATCTCTTACTAAACTATGCATTAATCCTACAGGTCTAGATTTGCTATTGTACACTTGTCTATAAACTTTAGCAAGTAAAGCAGCACAATGTATGAAAATTGGTGAAATTACCTTTGGCCACATTGGTATCTCTATAGCAAATTTCGTAACCAATCGGCTTCTTTACTAGCTGAAGTCAAAGCTATAAATTCAGCTACCATGGTGGAGTCAGTTATGCATGTTTGCTTCTTGAATGCTCAAGAAATCACTCTTCCACCTAACATAAAGACCCAACCGCTCGTTAAAGAATGATCATCTTTATTGTCGTCCAACTAGCATTCGAATAACCTTCCAATACTGAAGGATAGCCACTATAGCAAATGCCATAATCTTTGTTATGTTTTAGATACCTCAAGACTCTAGCACCAATGCTGTTTGCTTGGATTGATTGTGTATCTACTTAACACGCCTATAGCAATAGCGATATCTGGCCTTGTACATGTCATTGTATATATCAAGCATCCAATCACTTTGGCGTAATCCAATTGAGACACAGGATCACAAACATTTTAACAAATTCAATTTTTGGATTAATGGGAATTAAGACAGGTTTACAATCTTGATAATGCAATGGCTTAGAATCTTCTCAATGTAATGAGATTGTGAAAGAAAAATTTGTATGTAATAAGATTGTGAAAGAAAAATTTGTCCTTACTCTCTCATAATTCTTAATCCTAACATAACATCGACCACCCCCATATCCTTCATTTCAAACTTACATGTTAGCAACTTTTTGGTCTCACTGACTTGTTCTAAGTCAATACCAAAGATTAACATATCGTCCACATACAAGAAAATAATGATTCCTTTACTACTCGTATACTTGTTATATATACATTTGTCCAATTCATTAATCTTGAACCCACTAGCAAGTATTACTTAGTCAAATATTTGGTTCCATTGTTTTGGAACTTGTTTTAATCTGTACAAGAACTTTACAACTCTACATACTTTGTGCTCTTGCTCAGGTACTACAAACCCTTTAGGTTGTTTCTGTACACTTCTTCATCCAATTCACCATTAAGAAATCCTGTCTTGACATCCATTTGGTTGATTACTCATTTTTGAATTGAAGCTATCGCAAGTAGCACCCTTATGGTAGCTATTCTAGCTACTGGCGAGTAAGTATCAAAATAATCAATGTCATGTTTTTGAGTAAACCCCTTGGCAACTAATCTAGCCTTAAACTTTTCTATGGTTCCATCCACCTTCAATTTCTTCTTGAAAATCCATTTGCAATCAATTGGTTTGGAACCCGGTAGTAAATCCACTAACTCCCAAGTTTTATTGACCATAATTGAGTCCATCTCATCATTTATAGCCTCTTTCCAAAATGAAGCATCATGTGACTTCATTGCTTTATCAAATGTTTTAGAATTGGCTTCGATATTAAAGCAATAAGTAATACTATTACTTATTTCATACCTTGTCCCTTCTACAAGGTAAGTAACAAATTCTAAGCCAAAAGACTTCATATTTGTAGCTCTTTTGCTCCTTCTTGGTTCAATGATTTTTTTTTCATCATTTAAGCTATCTTTAGGTGATTCATTACGGTTTAGCACATTGTCAATTTCTTTAGACATAGGGATGAATTTTTGCTCATCAAAAATAGCATCTCCTGATTCAATGATTGTGTTAATTGATATTGAATCATTAGACTCTATTACTATGAATCTATAGGCCTTGCTTTTTTATACATATCCTAGGAAAATGCACTCAACGCCTCTTTTATCTAATTTCCTTTTTTTAGATTCAAGAACTTTGACAATGGCTCTACAACCCCAAACTCTCAAATATCTGAGATTCGGCTTTCGTTTGTACCAAAGTTCACAAGGAGTTATAGTGCTCCTTTTATTTGGAACTCTATTTAATATGTAACAAGCTGTAAGTACAGCTTCTCTCCAAAACCTTGACTTAAACTAGAATTTGATAGCATTGCATTCACCATTTCCATAACTACTCTATTTGTTCTTTCAACCACACCATTTTGTTAGGGTGTGTATAGAGCGGTGACTTCATGCTTAATACCATTGGACTCGAAAAATTTCTTTTGATAATACTCAGCACCACGGTCGGTTGTTAAACATTTAATTAAATTGCCACATAAAAATTCTACTTTTGTTTTGTATATCTTAAACATATGTCTAACTACATCTTTTGAATGTAACAAATATACAAAACAAAATCTAGTGCAATCATCAATAAAGGTGACAAAATACTTGTTTCCTCCTAAACATACAGTACCATGCAAATCACAAATATCAATGTGAATAAGATCTAATTTGTTTGTTTTCCTTTCAATCTTTCGAAAATGGCTTTCTAGTTATTTGTTAACATGCATGTTTTACATTTACCATCCTCCTTTTGGAAACATTTAGGCATGAAATCAAGTTCGATCATATCATGTATCCTCCTATAATTAACATGTCCGAACCTATTATGCCACAAAGTGGTAGTAGACTCAAGCACATAAGCAAAAGAAATATTCTTATTCAACTTATTAATAGGCATTACATTTAGTTTGAACATGCCATTACATATATAGCACTTGCCTACAAACATACCACCCCTGAAGAGTACAAACTTATCAACCCCAAATACAAGTTTAAATCCAAAATATTCATCAAACTACCTAAAACGAGATTCGATCTTTCTCACTTTTGGAACAAACAGTACATTTGTAAGAGTTACAACATGTTTAGATGTAAACTTTAAATCTACTTTCTCAACCCCTTTAATAGGAGTAGTCACTATATTGCCCATGTATACAATGGGTTGTTCATCATCACTTCTTTCAAAGACTTGAAAAAGTCCTTGTTCTTACATATATGGTAGGTAGAACCAAAATCAATCCACTAAGAAAATTTTTCCTCAACCATATTTAGTTCAGAAATCATAGTCACGACACTCTTTACTTATTTGTTTGAAAAATCGGGGTTTTCCATCTTCTTTTTGTTTTTTTTTTTTTGAGAAGCTTGCATTCATATTTGAAATGCCCTTCAGGTAGAACAAAAATCAGTCCACCAAGAAAAATTTTCCTCAACTATGTTAACTTCAAAAATCATAACCACAAGACTCTTTACTTCATTGTTCGAAGAATTGGGATTCTCTATGTTCTTCTTTTTTGAGAAGCTTGCATTCATATTTGTAATGCCCTTCAGGTAGAACTAGAATCAATCCACCAAGAAAAATTTTCCTCAACTATGTTGACTTCAAAAATCATAACCACAAGACTCTTTACTTCATTGTTTGAAGAATTGGGATTCTCCATCTTCTTCTTTTTGAGAAGCTTGCATTCATATTTGTAAAGCCCTTTCTTCTTCCAATGATAGTATTTCCCCTTTTTCTTCCTTTTCTTGTTGTTGTTGGATTGATTCTTCGGTTGATTGGATTTGTTGTTACCCTTGGACTTGCTTGTTTGTCCCTCTTCAACCATGTTCACTTTGGAAGTAGGATCTTTGTTCTCCTACATTCTAAACTCTTCCCCAACACAAAAAAAAAATGTTACCAAAACTTTCAATAGTGGTTTCTTCCTTTTTGTGTTTGAGATCTCTCTTGAAATCGTTCCAAGCGGATGCTAGTTTGTGAATTATGAAACTAACAACAATTGTTTCATCCATGAGCATATTGTGTTGAGAAAGATGATTAAACATCTTTTCAAGTTCAGCAAATTGATTCATAACATGCCTCTTGTCTATCATTTTATAATTAAAGAAACTACAGACAAGAAATTTTTTACTTGTTGCATCCTCCCTCATGTACCTTGTTTCTAACTTGTCCCAAAGTTTCTTGGTTATTGTCACCGAATGATAGACATCAAAAAGCTCGTTTCTCATTTTATTGAGAATGTGTCCCCTACAGATCTTATCATCCATGTCCCATTTTTGCCTATTGTGGATGTCATCCAACATCTCTTCTTCATCATTTGTTGCAAGGCTTAGAGTAGTTAGAACGTACACCACTTTGAGGGCCACAAGAAGGAAATGCACTTGCTTCTTTCAATAAATGAAATTGAATTCATCGAAACGGTCAAGTTTAACAATATTGGAAGCCAAATCTTTTATAGTGCCTGCCATTTCAAAGGAAGAATAAAGCCTTAATATTGTTACAAAAGCAACAAAGAGAATACTATAATATGGCTGCAAAACTGACAAGAAAAAGGCTTCACATCGTGATTACAAATCACTTTCCTTAACCCTTTATTCGTTCACTATAATGTGCAAAAGATTAAGGATGAATATCCTTTAAGATAAAGATGAAATTTGGTTCCAAAACTCTGCACTAAGTTGTTACAACCCCCAGAACAAAGAAGAGAAATGCAATATTTTTCTAGAGTTTGTAGATCTTTTTTGTTTACAACCAAAAGATCACAAATTGGCCCATATAAATAAGGTTTCATATCTCCTAAACAGTTATTAATCGTTAGAAATATGTATGGAGTAGTATTTCTTCAAATGACGGTTGGAACCCGTTACGAATGAAACGGAGAACGCTACTTCTAGAATTTTGTCCAGATTTTCAATATTTGAACATATTCTAACAACCTAAATGTGGTAGTGGCAGCCATGGTAGAGGTGGCATTTAAGTTATTAGTGTACAGATAATCGAGATAAGAGAGTTTTTGTGAAAACTGGAAGCAAGTGCTTCAAACAACCCTTGTTTGTGCTCCTTTATCTTTCCAATCCGCTCTCGCTGGAGGGGAATCTATTTCAGCAAGTTCCATCGGGTGACTCGCTTGAAGCTGGGGTGCGTCTGGTGGTCTTGTACATAAGAGAAAGGCAACGCTTACTTTTAGTGCCTTTTTCATCGAACAAGAAATATCCTAAAGGAGGAAAGGTAATATCGGTATCTGAGAAGAACGTATCTCCAGAGTATTAAGGTTCTTTGTTGCCTCTTGATTTTTGTTTTCCGTTCAATATTTATTTCTGTGATTTCTTTCCTGAAATTTTCTCCCGCTTGCATCTAAAATTCTAAGCAAATATCTGTTTAATTTTTCCCGAAATTTCTGTTCAAGTTTCCTATCTTGTTAAAAGTGTTGCTGCACGTTTACATTTGGAGGAGTTCATGTGCACTTCTGTTGGTAGTTCATCAAAATTTTATGCCTGTACTCGTCTCCAAGGAAATGCATGGCCTTGCTTTAGCTAAAAAAGAGATTGTCAGTGACAGTGTTTATTGCAAAATCATAATGTTAGATGTTCTTCAAAAAAGATCCTTTTACACTGATGTTGAATTTTATAAGCCCCTGGAAAAATGGAAAGTTAAGAAAGTTATTTTGACAATGACATCACTGTTATTTGAGATATTTAGGAGGGAAAATCATTCAAAACGTCCCTCACATTTTGTAAAATAACTTTTTTCGTTCCTCACTTTTAAAAGTGTAATTTTATGTCCCTTACATATTTACATCAGTCAAATTTAGTCCCTAACTAGGTTTCCGATTATTTTTTGGCCGGAATCCATCACGTGCAAGGCACGTGATCATTTTTTAAGGATAAATTGGTCAAATTATATTTTACATAATCTAATCTATAGTCCTCCGCATTTTATAAAACAAATTTTTTTGTCCCTCACATTTTATAAAATGATTTTTTCATCCCTCACATTTCACAAAATGAATTTCTCCATCCCTCACATTTCAAAAAATGAATATTTCCATCCCTCACTAATTATGTGTGTAAGGGAAACCCTAAAAAAAAATATATGTGTGTGAATACATTTTGTTTAAACACATATATATGTCTATTTGATTTTACTTAATAATACGAATAGTATAAATATATGTATGTGTCTATTTGATTTCACTTAACAATATGAATACTATATATTATACGTGATCATTTGATTTCATCTGGTATTAGCTAGTAAAAAATCTTACATTCATTGTTAAGTTGGCCAATAAAGTTATTTTCGGTCAAAATACAATAAAAATATGGAAATTAAGGTTCTATTGGTAAATATTAGTCATAATCATACAAAAAAAGAAGATAGCCCACAAGTTGGGTCCAATTACATACATGCGTTTATACTATTATTATTAAGCAAAATCAAATAGACATATACATGTGTTTAAATAGACATATACACGTGTTTAAAAAAAATGTATCCACACACATAATTAGTGAGAAATGAAAAATTCATTTTTTGAAATGTGAGGGTTGAAAAAAATTATTTTATAAAATGTAAGGGACGAAAAAATTTATTTTATAAAATGTGAGGGACGAAAAAATTTATTTTATAAAATATGGAGGACTATAGATCAGATTATGTAAAATATAATTTAACAAATTCACCCTTTAAAAATGATCATGTGCCTTGCACATGATGAATTCCGGCTAAAAAATGATCGAAAACCTAGTTAGGGACTAAATTTGACCGATGTGAATATGTAAGGGACATAAAATTATACTTTTAAAAGTGAGGGACGAAAAAAGTTATTTTACAAAATGTGAGGGATGTTTTGGACGATTTTCCCTATTTAGGAGCATTGGTTATCCTTTTATACAAATTTTCTTGCTAGAACGTGGTCTCCTATGGTTTTTGGCATGCTTCTTTGGTATTCTATGGATTTTATCTATACTTGGAGATTTAAGCGAGAAAGAGTGGCTTTAACCTGTACTGGCATTTTGCCTTTATATTAACAAGATGCTAACTTAGGATTCACTTTTGTTTTTATCTTTGTTGACTATGGAAGATTTATGTAACCTCTTAAGGACAGAACAAGTACATAGGATGTCTAATAACCTTCTATATAAGAAAGGTATATTCTTCTAATTCTCCTGTAATAACTATTTTAGGTGACTTTATTTTTCCAAATGAAATCCACTTTTTCCCCCATTTTGTACTTGACTCAGCAAAAAGAGAAATCAAATTCTGATTTAATTCTGTGTAATATTTTTGCACTCTGTGCTATGCAAAGCTTCTTTACTTGCTATCCTTACAGCCTAAAGCAATATGCATGTGACGAAAGCGATATTTCTGCTCCGAAGAAGGTTGATGTATCTGCTTTGCATTTCATTGTTCAATTGTTCTGCTGTGAACACAAGCCAAGTTATATGTTTCAGACTGATTGTGCCTTTTTCTTCCTAATTTTTCGTATCCCAGGACATTTTACATAAATTTATAGACCAAACCCAGCATATTTCAGATGACATTACATAAATTTTCTTTTGCAGTGAACTTTCTGGTGAGTTCAACCAAGGAAAAAAAAAACATGAAAGCATTCTGGAGAGGACGGGATAAGAAACATTACACAAATTTTCTTGTGAGCCAAGTTTTGACAACCCCAAATTTGGCTCATAAATTATACGAATTTTCAAGTTTTGGACTTTTGAGCTTAAGGTTCAAGCTCAACTCACACTATTATATGAATTTTGAATTTAAATCACCCTTGATCATTGCTCATAATGAAATACATAATTATATATAATATATATTTTATATTTATGAATTAATATAAATTGATATATAAATTATTAACATTTTATGTCATAATATGTATAATTATAAATTATAGATATTATTAAATATTTTTTTATATATTTAATTATACTCATATATGATATGGGCCTTTATTCAGCTTGAGTGGCATGCCCCAAGCTCGGCTTGCATATAGTTTGGCCCTAATATTTAGACCCAACATCTGCTGAATCGAATTAAAGATTAAGTTTAGTATGCTTTTTTCAGACCGAACGAATTGAATTCGAGTTAGCTCGACCCCATTAACAACCCTAGTATTCATCAGTTTTAGACTTTAGGTAAGGTAACAATTATGTTTTGGTTTTTTCATCTTTTGTGCATTCCTTATTGTTGCACATTTTATTTCAATTCATAGTACTTGACTTTGGTCTTAAGGGTTAAAGGTTCACTTGTGAATTTTCTATCTTGCTCTTTTATTTGCCTAACTAAAATGATGTTATATTTTTGCTGCCTATGCTTTTTTATGTCATTGATTTGAAACCTTTTTAATAAAAATTTAACTTGTGGATAAACAAATGCTACAAATGTGTATTAGACATGGGAGGGGTTGTTTTCTAAAGTTACCTTTTGTTTTATGCTTTAGTTTGCCACTGTGTCGCAATTTCATACTGCTAGATGTCAAGGTTTCTTTTTTCATTTGATTCTGGTCTCTCCAAACATTGATTCTTACTTATTTAATAAGACATGGTGCGGGATTGCAGACTTGTATGGCTTGTCCTCTATTGAAATAACTCATCTATTTGACTCTCGCAATCTCACATAATGGTTTTTAGCTTGTAGAAGAGACTTAATTGTATGTATTTTGTTAATATTGGTTAGAGCATGATCATGCCGTGTTGTATATCACTGCCAGAAAGAATTTTGATTGAAAGCCACTTGATGTTTTATACTATATTACACATGATTTTATTTTCTTTTCAAACAAAGAGGAAAAATCATAAAGAAATAAAAAAGCACCAACTTTTTTACCTATTCTGTAAATTTCTTTCGTCACAAACAGTCCTAGCTATTTTCATTTTCCCAGAATTAATTTTCGTCCTATCAAAGAAGTCCCTGGTATGGATAATAAATCAAGGTGACGTTATAAGAAAATTCAGCAGGCTAGTGATTGCGGGTGAGAGGACAAGGAAAACAAAATATCCTTGGTATAAGATTGGAAGATACGGTAATGACGTCAATCTTGGCGGCTTCAGCAAATAAAAAATTCTTAAAAATAAGGATTTTTCTAACGATTGTCTAATGGGTACTCATCAACGCATTTCAATTCCATCTAATCTGCCATTTGTGTATGTGTATTAACAAATATTACCCTTTCTTACATTTATACACTTTCTCTAATTAATATTACTTTTTTAAAAATCCAACATCTGATGTACATTTTAACGAGTGTTTAATGGGTATCTATTAGACAAATCTTAAAAATAAAAAGAGAAACTGTTAATCTTACATACTATTAAATTAAAAGTTGTAGAAGAATAAAGAACAGTCATCCTCAAGTGATTTCTTAGTCCTTTTGAATAGTATTACATCATTAATAACCCATAAAATCTTAAACCTACAATTTGACTAGTATATTCAAAAGACCATAAATCTATGAAATTAGAAAAAAATTGATTGTATAATTCGTAATTAGGAAAAAACTAAACTACAAATTATAATATCCATGGAATTTTTAAAAAATCACATATTAAGTGATAATTAATAGGAGGTAAGATTGGAATTTTTGACCTCCCACGCCACAAATGCACTTAAAGACATTGATAGCAGCCAACAACCCAATAAGCCGTTGGCAAAAGGCAAGAGTATAATTTCCACAAGTAACAATTGGTGGGGGTGGCCAATTGACAAATAGTGATTGGATTACCTGCATGGGAAGAAGATGGAATATTCCAAGTACATGTTCAATATATATCATATTCCAATTACGTGTTCAATATGCATACATATATATATATATATTAGACAAAGTAATACTGTCGTGCTCTCAAAGTCAATGATGAAATTAAGCTTCACATTACGTAATTGACAATCATTGGACAGTGGCTCACTGCGTAGCCCCGCCCCCTTCTTCTTCTCGGGGTCAAACTTCATGGCAAGCAACGACCGACATGTGACTTGCAGGAACAAATAGAAATGTCCTTCTAATAGAAAAGTCCTGTTCTGACTACGGAAAAATAGAACTGTCCTCCTGATAGAAAAGTCGTGTTCTGACTCGCAATCTCCAACATATAGATAATTAAGCGCATGGCAAGTAACTAACAGGCTCAAATCAGAAGAATTACTGTTGATCCTCTTTAAAAATACAGTATATAATAAGAAATAAATGGGAAGAGCGATTCGAAATCCTATATATATATATAATATTATGCGACTACAATTCCTTGGAACATAAGAATAACCATTTTAAATGCAGATAGCTGAATTGAGCATGGAAGTTGTCTGGGTATACACAGTGATTTCATCTTTTCTTATTTTTCTTAGTTTAAGGTTCCTTTCAAAGCGGCTCCGAAACCTCCCACCAAGTCCAATACCAGCTTTTCCAATAATAGGTCATCTCTACCTCCTGAAACCGCCTCTCTACAGAACCTTCTACAAAATCTCCCAAAAATACGGCCCCATAATTTCCCTTCAATTCGGGAGCCGCCTAGTAGTGGTGGTATCATCTCCTTCGGCGGTGGAGGAATGCTTCACCAAGAACGATGTGATCCTCGCCAACCGGCCTCGCTTTGTTGTAGGAAAGTATTTTGGTTACAACTACACCAACATGACCAGTTCCCCATATGGTGAGCATTGGCCGAATCTTCGCCGTCTGGGTTCGGTGGAAATATTTTCGGCCAGTCGTTTGAACATGTTCTTGTCCGTCAGGAAAGATGAAATCAGACGGTTGCTTGTGAAACTGGCTCAGAAGTCTCGCCACGATTTTGCTAAGGTTGAAATGAAGTCGAGATTATCTGAGCTTTCTTTGAACATTATTATGAGGATGGTGGCCGGAAAGAGATATTTCGGCGAGGAAGAAGATAACTACGAAGCAACGCAGTTTCGGGGGCTTATCAAAGAGGTATTTAAACGTGGTGGTGCATCAAATCCTGGAGATTTCCTACCGCTGTTTAGATGGATCGATTATGGAAACTTCGAGAAAAACTCGATGAAGCTCTTCACCAAATTTGACTCGTTCTTGGTGGGCTTACTTGAAGAGCATCGCCGCAACAAGAATAGTAATACGATGATCGATCATCTGCTTTCTTTGCAGGAATCGCAGCCAGAATACTATACGGACCAAATCATCAAAGGGATTATACTGGTAAGTATATTCTTTCCCTATTAGTCATTATTAACCGTTGAATTGGAATGAGCATTCAATTGAACCACTAGTATATTATTCGTAGGTCATGCTTACGGCTGGAACAGACACTTCATCAGTGACTATAGAATGGGCATTGTCTCTTTTACTCAACCATCCCGAGGTGCTAGAGAAAGCTCGAGCTGAATTGGATGCTCAAGTAGGGACTGATCGATTGATCGAGGAACATGATCTATCCAATCTTCCTTACCTTCATAACATCATTTCAGAAACACTTCGATTGTACCCCCCAACACCAATGTTAGTGCCACATGAGTCGTCCGATGACTGTAAAATTGGGGGATACAATATTCCGCGAGGCACAATTTTGCTAGTTAATGCATGGGCAGTTCACAGGGACCCAAACGTTTGGGATGATCCAATAAGCTTCAAACCAGATAGATTTGACGGCTTGCAAGTTGAGCCATCACAGCTGATTCCATTTGGGATGGGAAGGAGATCTTGCCCTGGTTCTGGCCTAGCACGGCGGGTGGTAGGTTTGGCCTTAGGATCTCTAATTCAGAGTTTTGATTGGAAAAGAATTAGTGATGATGAGATTGATCTGGCTGAAGGGACATGAGTGTCCATGCCAAAAGCCAAGCCACTAGAAGCCATGTGCAGAGCTCGTGACATGGTTATAAACAGGATTGTTTAATCAACGATTAGTTTGTGTTGTTTGATTGAGTTTATCCGTGTTTTCTACAAGTAAATTAATGTGCATTGTTGAATTCAGGAATAAAAGTTAACTTGTCTGAGAAAGTATGACGGAAATTAAACCAGGTTATTTTCTTGTTTAGTTTCCTAATTCTTTTTGCATCTTATTTGTTTAGTTTCCATATTAGATTAGGAAATCTCAAGTCAGTTTCCAAATAAGTTTTGGTTTACAATTATATTTGTTTTAGGAAACTTTAGAGTCTATAAATACTACCAGTCTAGTAGGTTATTTATTGAAGAGTTGAGTTGAGTCTAGAGAATAGGTTTGATAGAAAATCTCATAGTTGAGATTTGTGGGTTGTCATGAGCGAAAGGCTATGACTTAATATTTGTTATTGTTGATATTTGAGTTTTGGATTAATAAAATTATTGAAGATTTATTGTGTATTTGTTCTCCTCCTCTTCCCACATTTTTTTTTATGTGTTAGAATTGCTTCCGCTGTCTGCACACATTTTTGTGTGCCAACAAGGTATGACATAAATTATGATTATCTATTATCTCTGAAGCAGCAAACGTTAACTTACCAGGATGTCTACCATCTCGTGATTTAGTTCTGCATTAAGAGTTTTGTAGTTTAATCTAGCGCCCATTGCTGAAACCATTTAAGTGACAATTAATAGTTCCTGCTATTTATCAACTCAAGTAGAGTTAACATCTGGAGGTGAAAAAGACACTAATCATCTTGTACGCAGACCACCTTTTTAACTTCGAATGTAAAAGTTAAAGATTACAAAAATAGGATCCGTCAAATCCTCATGAGTAGGAAGATCCACCATATATTGTCCAGGAATCAACATTCAGAGTCTCTTATGTTGGTTTGCCTTCAACAGAAAGTGAAGAAAGCTCCTATTTACCCAATAAAGAAGTTTATGTTCCAAACTTCCATCATCCTTGTCAGTTGTCAATGTAACAGAAGCATTCCTTGCTCGTGGTTCTGCTTCTCAAACAACAGAAGATGCATTATCTAAAGCTTTACCGTTACTTCATGGGAACATGTTGAAGAGCTCAAACTTGCTGAGTTACACCTAGTAATATTTATATTTACAATACTAATCGAGTGAGTGAGAAGAGGAGATCTTGAGGAAAATTTCTGAAACAGTTGTGAACATGGTTCACCATATCGGCTGATATCGATACGTATCGGACGGGTCATAACTGGAACGGAGGGGACAAGTATGATACCGATCTCCGAATCGCGGATATGGACGGCTTACTCTGACTCGGCCGATATTGGACGATTCGAATCCGTGATACATAATATCGGTCGATATATCCGAGTCAACTCGGAGTCGACTCGGATATTTTTTTAAATTGTACCTTTTTTAGTATTTTCTAATTTTAGTAATTTTTTCAAAATTTTTGGAAACTTTCATGTGTTATAATGTGCGTATCGCCCGATATTCAACCAATATGCCACGACGAATGTGAAACAACTGAGACAACGACGCGACCGCAACCCACGATGGCGAACCATGGTTGTGAAGGAGCAACAAATAATTAAGCAATACTCTATAGTATGCGCTCCCATAGGCCTAGATATGGCATATTTGATTTTTATGTATTCTTGTATAATATACTACATCTTAATGACGAACCAAGCTGAAGAGATATTTTCTTTTGCCAATATCATGCCTAATTTCTCTTCCTACAAGCTAATAAAAAACAACTACATGATTCTTTCTTTCATTTGACTTAGAAAGGACAAATAACAAAATGACTGACATGCAATTGGTTTGTTGAGAAATCGCAAATTACATGAACGATGTGAAATATCAGTAATGCATTTTCTTCTTTTGTTGTTCAATACTAGGAGGCACAAAACGCGCTGCGCGCGTTGGGATAAACAGAAAATATGCCCACTTAGACATATGGATTCATGGAACAAAAATGTTTGTCAATTAATAATTTGTGTACAGAGCTAAATATAAATATACATGAATAAGTAGGAGGCAAAATTGTTTCACGAAAATAGGAATCCAAATCAGCTATCTTATCTTGAGCTTCAAATCCATAAGCTTCATTTCAAAATTTACTCTATGGTCAACCATAGAGTTAACCCACATAGAGTCTATTTGACCTGAATCCTGATACATGATCCATATCAAAATTTACACCAAATTTCCCTTTATTCATATAGCAGTTGTATCCATGAAATCCTCCTTGCAACCGGGAGAAGAACAAAGAGGCCCGTTTCTTTGACGTTGACATGAAAATGAAGTCATCAATAAACCTTAAAAGCGGATATTTGCAGTGGTACATGACAGCTTTGTTCTCATGGTGGATTGCTGCAGACGAAGCATCACGTGTATCTTGGTTGCCAAATGAATGTGTGGGAAGCTCCACAAACTTTCTCCAGATTTGTATCCAAAAACTTGTTCCTACTTTTTAACATCTCTTATGACAAATCCAAAAGAAATCAAACAAAACTCCAGAAAAGATAAAACATCAAAAAGCAGCAAACAATCACAGCCAGATATTTAGCATAAGGGAAAGAACAAAGCATACAAGGAAAAAAGATGAAAAAATTAGCATTAAGACCATTGCATAGCAGCATTAGTAAAGCAAGGATCCAAGAAACACATAAAGGAGTAGGGGGGAAAGGCAATTCTCTAAGATTCCAACTCCGTAAAAAAATTACCTACCATCGAACAAGCGAAAAATTTAGGTAAAGCAAACCAGCAAACAACTGCAACCTTGAATTTTGGGCCATGGTACAATTTAAGAATTCAAGAGGGCTAACAAGAGTCAGTCAAGCCAATTTAGCCAACATACCGCTTTAGAACGTTGATGGCTTCTATTGTACCCAACATGCCAACTACCCCATCATATTTCCCAGAATATGGTATTGCATCAGTGCGAGAACCTGTTGAAACTGAAACTGGAGCAAGCTCAGTTTTGGAACCAGTCCTACAAAAAACCAAATGACGATTTGGGTTAAGTACATGTATAACAAGCAGAAGAGAATGAACAATGGATTATTACAAAAGAATTTTTCAATCAGATTAAATTTTTCCTACATTAACATCCAACGTCATTCTGCGAAATTGAGAATAATTCTTCTTAAACCACCAGTTAACCCTATAAATATGAAGTTTGGAGTTGATGATACTTAAAGTTCAAAATTTGGAACTTAACATCAACAATGTAATTTCAATTATACAACTTTTGAAGGGATTTCATCTTTTATTGCTTGAAATATTCTCAGTGCCAATTATTCTTTCTTATGGACCATAATTCACCAAATATCTCTCAAATAATCTTTTTAAATAGTTCAAAAGTAGTCAATCACTTTTCGAATTTTCAGTACCTTCTCTTTAAAAAAAAATTGCACAAAGAAAACAAATGGAAACAAATATTTCTTTCAATGTTAAAAATGGCAAAACTATGCATCACTTCCAGAGAATTAGACCTCTTAAATATCCTCAAGGCCATTTATAACCTGGCAATAGATAGAGAATGTAAAGCCAAATTGCTATGCACCATGAACCAATTTTTTTTTTGAATCGGTGAACCAAATTTTTAAGGCAGTCGGCTGCATATATTACCTTATCAGCAATTACAACTTTGTCTGGAATTTCTAATTTGGTTCCAGGTTTTGCAGTTATTGTCACTTTCCCCTTAAAACAAGGGGAAAAAAAAGAAAAGAAAAAATTAATGCATATGCCATATGGACACTAAATAAGAAATAACAAACCACTGTACAACCACAAATTGCCACATCACAAGAAAATCTTCAAGGAACAGATACATCCATAAAGCTTCAGAAACAGGGTAACAGGGAAACAGAGTAATAGGGAGACAAGTAGTTAGTTTGTATTACCTTCAGGGTGATACCAGATCCAAACCACCATCACCACTCATCTTTAGGCTGTTTAGTTCAACAATACTGGGAATAGACTTGATACGACTGAAGAAGTTGCCTACCTAAAAAAGTGAAAAAACAATTAGCTATATAAACAATTCAACCTGTGGAGAAAGATAGGGGGCTAAACTCTCAACCTTCTTAAATTCAGGTCCCAATTCATAGTTGGGTTAGTTGGATTTTTCCTAGCCTCGTTGCAGACCACATAGCCGTCATCAGACAAAGTGTACAGGTCGGACTGTAAAGGTTAAATGCATGAATAAATAGCAATTCATATAGTATTCAAAACAGAATTCAATAGCATGATCAAAGAACTGATTGGGGGTGGGGGCTGAAAGTAAATGATTTTACTTCTTACCTTTGGTTGTTGGTAGAGAGGAGACTGAATGTGAAATGCCATATTGATAAACCTAAATGGAAAGAAATGGAAAATAAAGATGTTTAAATGAATATCAAGAGATAAGGTTAATGTACCCTTATTGTAGCGCCAGTAGCAGTTTCAAGTTGAAGAACTTTCACCCCATCTACTTCCTATTAATCAGACAAAATTAAATAGAAGAACAAATACATTGGCAAAATGCAGAACAGATAGTTAAGAAATAGAACCTTTGGATTTGGAATAATCTCCATCTTCAGTGCACTTTTTTGTACAAGTCTTTTGATTGCTTTCAAGTTCACCCATCTGTATGATAGTAGAAATATATCATTCCATTGCATTTTCCATGAAGGAAGCATTGCCCACAGTGCTTGAAGCAAATAATATTTTAGCTTCAAATGAGAAGCATAACACTTACAAGTTATTGGGATTGAAAATTTTGAACTTCTCTATCAACTTGAATTCATTCACCTGTAAAAAAAGAGGAGCAGCATAATCCTTTAATATCAAAATGATGCCTATGAAATTGTGTAACCCAAGAAAAAGATGTTACATCAAGAATGGGCTAATTCTGGATACCCTTGTTTAGTTGCCTAAATAGGTCGATGAATCTAACTCCACATTAAGTAAACAACCATACTGATTAACCTAACTGGTTATATGTAACGTGCTTATACCCCTACATACATCAATCCTGGGACCTTCTTATGTAGAAATAGTTATTTAAAGAAACAATGTTTAAATTGCACAAGATTGCATGCAGTATGCCAACAGTTAAAAGCATTTCGCTAAAAGGTAAAGAAACCAGAAGAAATTGAATCTCACATGTTCATCAGGAACTTGAGCTATTTCTAGAAGCTGCAACAGAAGATAGAAAATGAATTAATAGCAACTATTAAGCATGAAAATAGAAAACATTCCAGTGCATCATTGAATATATCCATTTATCTCATGGCATGGTTTAAACCATTTAGCAAAATACAAGTAAGAAAAATACCATGTAAACAATATAGCATGTTTATCAATCTTGTCAAAATTTTACAAATATACCAAGTTTGAGTAGCTATTCCAATTTTCTCATAAGTACAATTTTAAATGTTCAAGTATGTATTAACCTACAAAAGAGTGAATATGGCAGGTAATTGTCCCTTTTATCTTTTGTAGAGTATACTTGCCGGTTTTAGTTTGGAGTGGCCAAGAACTTTCATCAAATCCCCGAGAAAGCACTTTCTGCAGCTGAACCCTAATAGATCAACAATAATAGGAAAACAATAATAAATCATCTAAAAGTATAGAATACAGGGAAAACAAAAGGCAGAAAGTTAAAGAAGACATTATTCTAAATGCAATGGCTGGTTCGATATTGAAAAAGAAGTAAATTTGCATCACTAATCGGAGGCAGAAGCCATACTAACACAAATAATGGTCATCTTTAGATGGATTTTATCGGACAAAAAACCAACAGAAAATTTCAGGGCAGAAAAATCAAAACAAACAACCATGAAACAAGCAAAAAGAACAGCTGATAATTACAAAAAGTAGCAACACCACAATAGTTCAAACATGGAAGGAAAAAAAATGGAGAGAAATGACAAAATAATGAAGGCAGTACCTTAAAGGACTTAAGATTCTTCAATGCTAGTAGCTATCACCACTATTAAAAACACCAAACCATCCATTCACCATACTATGCCACTTATATGCCCCCAACCCCACCTTTCCCCTTTTCCTGAAACGAATATTGACCCCTATACCTAGAATAAGCAAGTTTGAGCCTAAGCTCTATCCTTGAGGCTTCATTAGTTCTGCATTTTATTTTTCCTTATAAATGGCATTATTGTAAAGAAAGAGCAATCAACATAAAAGTTAGTTTAAGTAGAAAAAACCCAATTAACTTACTAAACAAAACTTACACAGTCATCATGCCTTCCTTAAGAAAATTTATGTAGTTTGTAAATTTCAGTAAACATGTAAATTTAACTTAAAAATGCATGCAATAACTAAACCGCAAACAATTGACAAGATAATGAACAAGAATGCCTGAAATGATACCATGAAGATGATCTTCCAATGATCCCAAGGGCATGAACTAATAGACAAGTAGCCTCTGGTCCCTATTAGCACAGTAACCAATTAAATTTACAAGGTTAGAATGATATAAAAGACTGAACATAAGAACATCAACCAAAAATTCCCGGTTACCTTAAAGTCTATTTCTATCCAATTGCTTAACTGCAACAACCTGTCCATTCCAGTAATCCAATTAATTAGCAATAATAAACTTGAAAAGCAACCAGAAAAATTTTGGTAGAGGCATTTCTAATAAAATCAATATTGCCATTCTAAAAAAATTTCAGGAAAATTCAGAAAAAAATCCTATGAAATGAAATAATTAGGAAAAAAATTAGAGAAAATCGCACATACCTCACTCTACTACTTTAGCTTGAAGATCTGGGATTGAAGATTTTCTTTCAGATCATCTCTAAGAGGGCCACCACAGATCTACACTCTAGCTGCATTCCAGAAAAAACAAGACAAAACATCGACGCAACCAAATAGAAGAGAGAAAAATAATCACTAATTAACGGAAAGTAACGGAAGAACCGAGGTAGTACCTGAAACAATAGAGAGGAAGCAGCAGTCAATGCTTCACTTTCGGTTATATATTTGACCGAAAAATAAAAGTCAACAAATCAAAAGTAATCCCAGCCAAGACAAAGTCGGCAGTCTCTCAGCCAAGGAACGAAAATAAAAGACGATTGTGGAAAAGGTTAGGTATCGTTTACAGGGTTTGAAGCTTCAAATGTTAAATGAAAACACGGAACAAATAGGCAGTTGGCACGAGTAGTGGAGGCCTATGCTTTGTTCCTTCATCTAGCTGTAAGCTTGGGCCGGATGGACGGGTGGAGTGCTGTGGATAGAAAAGAAAAGCCTAGGGACCAGCAGAAAGTGGCAACTGGTAGCTTTTAAATTCTGTGACGTCCGGAGCTGGGAGACATGACAAATTGGTCGTAGTAGCCGGTGTGGCGAGTTGAGTGGGGAATTGGGGACGGCAGGCAGGCGCAATAAACATGAGAATAAAGAAAAAAAATAAAAAAATTGAAGTAATATTCAAGAATAAAATCAAAGAGTTGGAAGGAAAGGAAAAGGAGAGATAATAAAGATTTTGAGAGCAAGAGGAAGAGGTAAAGATCTGATCAAGGACTGTTGGGATGGGTTTAGCTTCTGAGGATAAAGGTGAGGCGAAGGAGAGAAGGGAAGAAGAGAGAAAGCGGCGGTGGCGGCGGCGAGGAAATTTAAGAAAACCCTAGAGAGGAAGTATTTGGCGCATCGCGCGGAAAAAAAAAGGCTTGTGACTCACATGTGCGGCACGTGAGAGGACGACGAAAACCATTCCAGGTCATCAGAGGCCTTCGGCTCTTTATCTACTTATGTTGAAAATTTGTATATTTACCTCATGGTAGCTATCATCTTTGCATGCTTGATAGCTACAGCACTGCAGCTAGACTGGCAATGATGAACAACGAGATGGGTCCTCATTTTCGTTGTCAATTGTAGATCAAGAAACCTTTTCGACAACTTAAATACAACTTGGATTAGTTTTCCAAATTTCTTACTGGCTTCCCAAAATAGAAGTTTCTCCGGTCTTTAATCGTGCTTAGATCATGAATGATGATCATTCTGATTAATGGTCAAGCGATGAAAATCTTGTCACTGCTTACGTAATTTAATTTGGTCCAATGAGTGGTACAGTTAGAAGACTAATAGGACCCGTTTCACCATACACGTGGATATGGCATGTGTGCTGAGGTCAACCTAAGATTGAATTTTTCTGGTTCGCATGGCAGGGTGGAGAGTTCAAGAATGTGACAAGAAGTTTTGGTTACATGTGGGGATGGCGGTTTTCTATTGGACTGTATTTCAAACGCCTTTACAATATTTAAAATATCTATGGAATTTGTTTCTAAGCATCGGTAATTTAAGCTCATTGCAAAAAATCCTAGACGACTGTCAAATTTTTGAATTATTCTTGTATTGAGAATCTGATTTCTTTTTCCTAACATACTCTTATATTCTCTTAAAATTCAGGCATAGAGAAAAATAGTTTTTGGGACTTTGAAGTAGAGGAAATGCTTAGAAATTTATCCATTGTCTTTCATGTTATCTTTTTTTTTTCTTTTGGGTTATGGCTAAATCTTATTTTTATATTTGTAATTGTATCACTAATTTTATCAATTACTTTCTTAGTTGAATTTGCAATCCATTCAAATAATTTCTTCTCTCCATTTCTCAAGCAGGGTGCTAGGAAAAGGTTTAAGAAACTACTTTGAAACTCAAATTGCCTTTCGTATAATTTAGAAGTTATTTTTTTCTCAATATTAGATCTTATATTTACTACTATGTTGTGATTTTTGCTACTAAGGCTTGTATTTTGACTGTGAAGAAAATGTTTTGTTTTAGCGTCACTTATGGTGTATTGATTTTCTTTTATCTACTTGGTTGAATTCTTATCAAGTATCATATAGTGACCCCTATCAATTAATTTTGGATTAATACCACTTTGTCCCCCCAAACTTTGGACGATTATCCACTTTAGTCTCTAAATTTCAAAATGAGACACTTAAGTCCCTAAACTTATAAATACTTCCCACTTAAGGGAAATTGTTAACAAATCCTGAATGCCGTTGGTGGTTGAAGTGTCCCATTTTATAAGGGTTTAGGGATTTAAGTGTCCCATTTTATAAATTTAGGGACTTAAGTGGAAGGTATTTATAAGTTTAGGAACTTAAGTGTCCCATTTTAAAGTTTAGGGAGTGAAGTGAATAATTATTCAAAGTTTGGGGGGACAAAGTGGAATTAACCCATTAATTTTTGGCATTTTGTAGCATGGTCAATGATGAAAAGATGGCTTGAAAAAAGGGTATGGCCTGTCGATATGACTTGCGCTAGAACAGCATATGATGATCTTTGCGTAGTAAGCGGTATTGTTTAAATATGATGGTGGTTTAAAATTAGGAGTATAGTTTGTGCTCTTTACGCTGTCTTAGATTATTGTTCTTGTCAGGTACTTGAAATATCATCTTAACTTTTTTCAACAAAGCATGGCAATGAATTCTAGTGCCTTGGCCGTGGTTTAACCAAAACTGTGAGCTTGATATTTGAGCGGGAGTTTATTGACTTTCCATATGCCCTCTATTGGCGGATTTGTGTTACAGAACATCACTTTCCCTTCTCTATAAATGTATTTAGCAATTAGTCCTTATTTATGTGAGCAATCACTTGCTACACAATCTACATCAGCTTTTATGATGATTTAAGCAGCAATTTGTACTTTCAATTCAACTACCTAATCCAATTCAAATGTAGCTTCCCACGTATTTTCGGATGTATGTTTAACTTAAATTGTAAGATAAGTTATTTCCTTTTCACAACTGCTGACCTGATAATTTAAAATTAAGGGTGGTAATTGGGGTGGGTGTCCACGGGCGGGGAACCCCCCCCCCCCCCCCCAAAAGTGAAATTATACCTGAACTTTTGGAGGTGCAGTGAAAGAAGGAATTTACCTTGGAACCCTTCGGAATTAAATATCCTTCATAGTTGAAGTTCGCAACGGATCTTCTGTCCCACATCCTGTACCACTCTCTATCCCACTTTTTATTATATTACTATTTCTCATTCATAAACATCATGTTTTAGTTCTTTTTTGCTTCCTTATGATCCAATAACAATTAATTAAGTAATAAATAAATACAACACCTTGAAAAAAGCAATATATAATAGAAAATTAAAAATACAGCAGAAAATTCATAAAAAATCTCATTTTTTATGCATTTTGATTTTTTGAGTTTGCTAAATTTTGTGTATTACTCAATTAATAGTTATTGGATCATAAGGAAGCAAAAAAGAACTAAAACATGATGTTTATGAATGAGAAATAGCAATATAATAAAAAGTGGGACAGAGAGTGATACAGGGTGTGGGACAGAAGATCCGTTGCGTGGTTGAAGTCGGTGTTAGTCTCTCTGAAACTCCCAGACCCTGGTGAAATTCTCAACACTTCACAAGCAACAGCCCAAGAGTACTTCATCTTCCGTATGTCCTCCCAAGTAAGTTTATCATGCGGCTCCTTTGCATCAACAATTTCGTTTTGTCCTTTACGTAGCATATGCAAGTTTATTACGACAAAAAACCATGCCAAATTTCAGACGAACTTTAATATTGAAATTGCAAACAAAAAAAAAAGGTGTTTGTTGAGTTCTAAAAATTCAAATAACCAATTCTAATGTTATCCGAACAACTTCCCAGATGACCAGGGCAATACACTTTCTTATAACCTGCATAATCTAAGGGTTCTTGGCCTAATCAAGTTTAATTTCCTACATGAGCATCATTCAACATCTTACATTTTGTAACTGGTCATCATATTCGCATATATAGGCTGCACAGTCATATATATTGAAGAGCTTGTCTAACGGGTGCCTCTGACCACTTTTAAAATATGCTTAAAGCGTTAGATTTTTTAAAAGGTAAGATTCACTAGAAAAGATGTATAAATGAAAGGATGATAATAATTGTTAACATACGTATGTACATGAATTGATAGGTTAGGTAGAATTTAGATTTGTTAAATGAATGTCCAATGCGCATCTATTAGAAAATCCTTATCCTGAATATAAACTTTTAACAGTTAAGCTAGTTTAGCCTTCAGGAATTGCCGAAATTATTACCAAGCTTACCTTTATGGACAGCCGCGTACACATCTGGAAACTCTGCAAGATACTTCATGATGCTAGTGATCGTGCTTTGCATAGTTGAGTAGCTTCCCAGCAATAAAAATGCCAAATTGCTTGCAATGTCCTTGTCGAAAAATGACTGACCATTTTCATCTGTTGCCAGGATCAAATGCCACATGAAGTCCGTCACTGAAGATGAATCATGTCCTGAAAGATCAATCCTTCTTTGCCTGATTGTTTCCTCAATCTCTTTCTGAATATGCCTGGCCGCTTTGATGGCACGATTCAGAGCCGTTCCTGGCAGGTTTATGGGTATTGATCGCAAACCGTTGTCTATGTCCCGCATATCCTTTTGAAGTTTCTTAATTTTTCTTGGATCATTGATGCCCAAGATTATATTACAGGACAAATTGAACCAGTATATCGCTGCAGCATCACTAAGGCTCACTTGTTTGCAGTTTCAATGTGCCTGCAAATGATTTTTGGTTGCCTCATCCATGAATCCAATGTATTCTCGACGCACATCTATCTTTAGAATCGATCGAAGAAGTTACGCAGTGTGTTTGAGTCCTCACTGGAAGGCTTCTCCATCTTGGGAAATATTTTCTTTATTGTACTCCGCCGCCAAACTTGGACCAACCTCTTCTCGTTCGAGAACAGAAACTTGGTCCCTTCGGCACCAGAAAAGATCACCACGGTCTCTCCAATCAATGAAGTCTTGAAAATGGGGGACGAATACTTATTCCACCTTTCTGTTAGAAACTCATATGTGAGACCTTGTCGACGTTTGGAAATGTACTCAAAAGTCTCTCCAATTAGAGGCCAAGCCATGGTACCTGGCAAAGGCTTTGGTTCTCCAACCCCAACAAAGTTGGTTGTTACATTGTTGGACTTGTTTCTCAGGGTAAGCTTGTGTAGCAGATATGCGGCCGGAATTAGGGACAGAAGAAGAAACATCAACGGTAATAATTCCATCAGCAACTTGGTGGAATTGGGGCTTTTCGTTTGGGTATAATTTGGGCGCTGAAGATTAGATTAGACAAAGAAAAGCAGAATGAAGAAAGCTACCACGCTGTAGGGATCTTGAGTTTCCAGTTGCACGCTTCGGTGCTTATATAATAGTTGTTGAATCCTGTTCGCGCTTAATTGAAAATAGAAACAATGCTTCTTGACCCCATCAACAAGTTCTGCCGAAATCTTGGAGAATATTCACTGGGCTAGAGACATACAACCAAGAATACGCGAACGCAAGAGACATACAACCAAGAATACAAGAATGCAGTATTAGGTTTCTGGATTCACGTTTGGAGGATTCGCGTATCCAAACGTGAATCCAGAAACCTAATGTTGCATGAATATGCGAATCCATAAACCTAATTCTGCATTCACGTATTCTTTTTGTTTTTACAAAGGTGAACCGCCTTTGAAGTTAGCGCACAAAAAATGAAAAAAAAAAAAAAAAATCCAAAGCGAAGGTGCATGGTAAAATCGTAAATGCGAAAACAAAAAACCAATCATGAATAAAATAGTCAGAATGCTACCAGCAGCAAAAGTCATTTCTTGGAGTTTAGACCAAATTCTTTTCACAATCGCATTCAGGACAGACACTTTTTTCCCCCTGCTCTGTGTTTGAATTTTCTAATGAGTATGCTATTTCTTGAAACTTCAATGGCATTTGGGGGTCCTGGGGTTAGTCAGATAAGTAATATTCAGCCATGTTCTAAGTTAAAAATTTGAGGTTATGATGTCTATGAAATCTCTAACTGGACCAAACAATTGGAAAGAAAAAATGTTTAAAACAATAAAAATTTAATATCAAGATTTAGTATAGTAAAAAGCCTGAACAGGAAAGACAAAAATGAACATACCTGACATTAGGATAAAAAAAAATTCCAAAGAAGACATTTTGCCTGTAAAAAACATAAAGTCAAAATGTCTAAAAAAGTAAAAACAACAAAAAGCAGGATCACTAAAAAGTGGATGGATACTTGGATAATCACCATTAAATTAAGCCAAAGTGATGATTTGGACCCGTCAGATCAATATCACATAATAGTTAATCCTTTTTATTTTTTTTTCTTCTTCTATTTGTGATTCTCTATTTCGTCTTTTAGTAAGCAAACATTTCGTTCATTTTTAGGCAGTGTGCAGTGACATTTCATAGGAACTGTGAATTTAGACTACGTATTTGTATTTATTTGCATATTGTTCATATATCGCAAATCTATAGTTTTCAAGATGACATAGGCATTACAATATTGTTAATAATAATTAATGATGTACCAGGATTTGTTTACGTTAACTTTATAGTTTTTTTTTTTTTAAGAACAAGGAACCAATGGAGCAGTTTTTTTTTTATAATTACACTGTTAATTTTGAGCTCCATCATATAACAGATAAAAATTTGGATACACCACCAAATAATTGACTATGTTAATATACAAGTATCTAATCACTTTTACTAATGAGGTCTTGGTCTTAGCTGCCGAGATGTCAAGATTTAGAAGTCTTAGTCCTAATCCTCCTGCTCCCTGCCTATTTTTTAAATTTCAATTCTTCCTTGCTAGAAAAAAAATGGTATTTAATCACTTTTTTTCAATATATGTCAACAATAACAATTAAACAGTACATAGTTTTTTTTTTTAAGGCCAATTATAGACCCAAATCGGATATAAAAAATATGAAATCTAAATCCAAGGGCTATTCCAGCAGGCTTGTCAATTGAGTCGTATGATTGTACTTCACAAAGCCCAGATAAAACAAATACTAAAATTAGAACGTTGCTAATAGGTCCATCTAGATTCTGAACTGGCGAAATTGCGGGGCTTAGAATAGGAAACTGTTGACCTTGGTCCGTAGCTTTTGATGTTTACAAAACAATGGATAATTCTAATATCTCTTCAAGAAATATTTTTAGTTGTGAAGCAAATCAGATTTAAAAATCAAGTGCATTTGAAATGGACAAAGACTGTTGAAAGTTGTCGGACGCTTGGATCGGACGTCCGATAATCATTGCGCAATTTCGGACGCATGAAAAACTCCACCACCGGATGTCCGAAGGAAATAAGACATTCTCCCTGGATCACTGATCTCGATCGGACGCAAGCATCGGACGTCCGATAGGATCCTTCAAAGTCGACGATGCCATCGGACGCTGAATATGTCTCCACCGGACATCCGACAGAAACAAAATGATTTCTCAAATCTCGTTGTTTGCTGTCAGACGCACAAAGAGCTTGCACCGGACGTCCGATAGAATTGAAGAAAATTTCTCAAACTCACTGCCTACTGTCGGACGTAAAAAACAGGAGTACCGGATGTCTGATACTCCAACGGCTAGTTGACTCTTCAACTACTTTCTATCCGTTAGAAGCATTAATGTGGCACTTTCTTGGTCCTATATAAATAGTGGTTAGTCAGATACTTCAAACAACTTTTTCACACTGAAGATACAAAAGATCTAGAGTGATTTTAGTGAGAAACTACTCTTCAAGGAAGATTTATAGTCTTAGTGGTGTGAGGTTTATTATAAACTTTTCATTTGTGAGTGAATACTTCATAAGTGTAATTCTGCGAGGGTTGTCCTGAGGGATAGTAAAACGTCCTAACTTGACCGAGTGGAGTTCAGGGCAAGGAGGAGGTGAACCTTCCTTTGTACACAAGAGTGATTGTAATTCATCAACTTGAAGAAACTTGTTTGAATTAATCTACAAGCTCAAGAGGAGATAGGTAGTTAATTGGTTTGCAATTCTTTCCTTTTTATTTACTTATTGTTACATTTGTGATGTTTACATTGTTTATGTCTTCCACTTGGTTGTCTTCGATCCTTACAGAAACATACCAACCCAATTTGCGTGCCCTTAGTGCATGACATACATGACAACAAAAACTAGCCGAAATAGAACTTTACAATTTGTTTCCCCAGAACAAAGAGATCCCATATGTTAGAAGGACAATATATCCAGATTTAAACTGGAAGCTGTCATGCAACAAATGTCATCTCTGATGTCTTGCAGCAAATGACATCAGGGATGACATCATGTATGTCCAAGTTTTCTTCAAAGTTCCACCGGCAGCAGCTGTACCTAACTTCTGCCTATTCAAACAAATAAGCAGCTTTCCCTCATTTCTATTTGTTCAAACCATCCAACACAAACTAAGAAAAGAAAAACGCGTTCATTTCTCCTATAAATAGAGAGGCATTATATCATTAGAGAGGATCCCTTCAATCCCTTGCAATCTTGAATTCATTCTCTCTCTGTAATTCTTTAAAAAGTTCTTCTAAAAAACTTATTACTCAGATACTCATTCGAGAAAATACAAAATTCTCCATTCCTTCCATTTATTGTCTTTAGTCTTATAACATTACTTCTAATTTTCTTCAATTTTATAATACGTTATCAGCACGAGACTCTACCATATTTTCTACCATATTAGAGTCAAAATTTACCACCTTCTTTCATATTAAATCGGAGCATATAGTCTTATCAATTTGTCCAAACCCGCTCCACAATTCTCATAAGAATTTGGATTACACCACTGGGCAATTAGTGACAAGGCCAGATTCTAAAGGTTATCTAGATTTGCTCCAAGAACTGGATCTGCAATCTGTTCGTGAATCTTAAGGTACCATTATTTAATTATAACTCATTTAATTTTATCATGGCAAATCTCACAAAACAGGAATTTGTACAACTTGATATTTCTGAAAAAAATTATTTATCATGGGCAATGGATGTTGAGATACATCTTGAGTCCAAAGGACTTGGAAAAACTATTGTCCAGAATAATGATGCCACAAGTCAAAACCGTGCCAAAGCCATGATATTCCTCCGCCATCACCTTGATGAAAGCTTGAAAACGGAATATCTGACAGTCAAAAATCCACTAGATCTATGGATAAGTTTAAAAGAAAGATTCGATCCCTGAAGTTGGTCGTACTTCCAAAAGCCAGGTATGATTGGCTATACTTACGGCTACAAGATTTTAAATCTGTCCTTGAATATAATTCAGCCATGTTCAGAATAACCTCTCGGTTAAAATTATGTGGAGAAAATGTAACTGATGAGGATATGTTGGAAAAGACATTTTCCACATTTCATGTCTCGAATGTGGTTCTGCAACAGCAGTATCGAGCACAAGGTTTCAAAAAATATTCTGAATTGATTACATGTCTTTTACTGACTGAACAAAATAATGAATTATTATTGAAAAATCATGAGTCCCGACCAACTGGTACTAGTCCATTCCCTGAAGTGAATGTGACTCAATCTTCAAATTCCAGACATAGCCGTGGCAAAGGTCGCGGACATAGCCGTGGTAGAGGTCGTGGACGTAGTCATGGTAGATATATACCTTACCACAATAATAATAACCATGACATGAGACAGAATATCCCCCAGAAGAGGGACAATAACAACAACAATAAAAAATATAAAGAAAAGAAAAATTATGAAGAAAAGTGCTACTGATGTGGCATAGGAGGGCATTGGTCCCGTACCTATCGTATGGCGGATCACCTTGTTGAACTTTTTCAAGCATCATTGAAAGTAGGGATGTAATCGAGCCAAGTCAAACTCGAGTATTTCTATACTCGAGCTCGACTCGACTCATATATACCTAGACTCGAACTCGACCGAGTACAAAAAATCGATACTCGAATCTTGACTCGAGGAACTCGCTTTAAGCTCGAGACTCGACTCGATAAGGTTCGACCTTTAGTCAAACCTTATCAAGTCGAGTCTAATCAAGTTTTTTAACTCGACTCGAATGTAAATTCCGTAAAGCTTATACCCATAATGGTCATTTTATAATTATAATACATATATATTATTTAAATTATAAATATATTATTTAAATATCCCGACTCGACGAGTAGCTCGACAAGTCTCAAGTCTCAAAATATTGGCTCGAAACTCAACTCGAATGACAATCGAATAGCTCGAACTCGGTCAAACCGAGTTCAAACTAAGCCGTTGACCGAGCTACTCGCGAGCTACTCGATTACGACTCGACTCACGTACATCCCTAATTGAAAGGGAAGAATAAAGGTATTGAGACCAATTTTATTGATCAAGGAACATCTACCATTGATCAAGATAATGATTGTAATGATGATGTGGATATGACATCCCTTGATATGGCTGATTTTATTGTGTATCCTGAAGATACAAAATGATAAAGGTGTCAAATGCCCAATATGTACTTTTATTATTTCTGCATCTTTTAATGAAAGTTACTTTTGTATTATGATATTTGTGCATTTTATTAATATCTACTTTTATTTGTGATATTCTTCCTGAAGAAGAAATGAATGCCAAATATTTGGGATTAAATAATGATGATATTTGTCTCATTGATAGTGCTACTACACTTACTGTACTTAAAAATGAGAAATATTTTTCTCATTTAGAAATGAGAGAGACAAATGTTAATATAATTAGTGGAAGTGCAAAATTGATAGTAGGCTCCGGAAGAGCCACTATTTTTCTTCTTAAAGGGAATAAAATTATTATAAATAATGCATTACTCTCTCCCAAATCTCGAAAAAACTTGATAAGTTTTAAAGATATTCGTCGAAATGGATATCATATCGAGACAATGAATGAGACAAATGATGAATATCTATTGATTACAAATACCATTTTTGGGAAGAATGTGTATTAGAAAAGTTGCCTTCTCTCTTTTCTGGTTTGTATTATGCCAAAATAAGTGCAACTGAAGTCAATCATCTAGAAGACCAAAAGTCTTCTAATCTAAATGATTTTATGATTTGGCATGATCGTCTCGGGCATCCTGGATCTATAATGATGAGACGAATCATTACAAATTCACATGGTCATTCATTGAAAAATCAAAAGGTCTGAAAGTCAAATGAATTCTCATGTGCTGCTTGCTCTCAAGGGAAATTAATTATTAGACCATCACCAACTAAAGTTGGTACTGAATCCCCTACATTTCTAGAACGAATTCAGGGTGATATATGTGAGCTAGTAGATCCACCATGTGGACCATTTACATATTTTATGGTACTAATTGATGCATCAACTAGATGGTCACATGTATGTTTATTATCTTCTCGCAACCTGGCGTTTGCAAAATTGCTTGCTCAGATAATTAAATTGTGAGCACAATTCCCTGATTATCTAATCAAAAGAATTCGTCTAAATAATGCTGTTGAATATTCATCACATGCTTTTTATGATTATTGCATGTCTATTGGGATAATTGTGGAATATCCTGTAACTTATGTTCACACGCAAAATGGTCTAACTGAATCATTTATTAAACAGCTACAATGAATTGCTAGATCATTATTGATGAGGTCTAAACTCCCAACATCTGCTTGGGGGCATGTTATATTACATGCAGCAACACTTGTGAGAATCAGGCCGACTAGTTATCATACCTATTCTCCCCTACAATTAACATTTGGCTATGAACCCAATATCTCTCATTTGAGAATTTTTGGGTGAGCGATCTATGTTCTAATTGCACCGCCCCAACGTACTAAAATGGGCCCCCAAAGAAGATTGGGGATATATGTCGGGTATGAATTACCTTCCATTATTAAATATATTGAACCCTTGACAGGTGATTTTTTTGCTGCGAGATTCGTAGATTGTCATTTTGATGAATCAAATTTTTTGGTATTAGGGGGAGGAAAAGATCAACCAAGAAAGGAAATCACTTGAAAAATTTCCTTAGATTTCCTTGATCCTTATACAAAAGATTGTGAACAAGAAGTTCAAAGAATTATACATTTGCAACAAATTGCAAATCAATTGCTAGATGCATTTAATGACTTCAGAAGAGTTATTAAATCGCATATTCCTGCAGAAAACGTTCCGGTGAAAATTGATGTCCCGGAAGGGCAAATTGCAAGTGCTAATGAATCTTAAGCATGCCTGAAGCGTGGAAGACCTCTTGGTTCCAAAGATAAAAATTTTTGAAAGAAAAGAGGATTAAATAATGAAAGTCAAAATATTGTTAGTGACAAAATTTAACCTCCTGAAGAAGTTGAAAAGTCGCTCCGGAAGAGCCGATTCCAAAAGAACAAACTAAAATTATTGAAAATTCAGTAAATTTTGTCACTACAAATAAGAGTTGGAACCGGAAAGAGGTAATTATAAATAATGCTTTCGCATATAATGTAGCACTTGATGTTATGAATGAAAATGAGGATCATGAACCTAGATCGATTGATGAATGTTGGCGTAGACATGATTGGCCAAAATGGAAAGATGCGATCTAATGTGAATTGGATTCACTAGCTAAAAAAAAAGTTTTTGAATCTATAGTCCAAACACCTGAAGGTGTTAAACCAGTAGGATATAAATGGGTATTTATCAGGAAAAGGGATGAAAAGAATGAAATCGTGCGATATAAAGCACGACTTGTAGCCCAAGGATTTTTACAAAGACCTGGAATTGATTATGACGAAATACTCTCCAGTAATGGACGGAATTACATTTAGATATCTTATAAGTCTGGCAGTATATGAAAAACTTGATATGCGTCTAAAGGACGTAGTCACTGCTTATCTATATGGAACATTGGAAAATGATATCTATATGAAAATCTCTGAAGGATTTAACATGCCTGAAGCACGTAAATTCAAGTCCAGAGAAACTTATTCCATCAAATTACAAAGGTCTTTGTATGGACTTAAGCAATCTGGACATATGTGGTATAACCACCTTAGTGAGTGTTTACACAAGGAAGGTTATATCAATGACTCAATATGTCCATGTGTTTTTATAAAGAAAGATGGGTCCAATTTTGTAATTATTGTTGTCTATGTTGATGACCTTAATTTAATTAGAACTCCTGAAAAGCTCCAAAAGGCAGTAGAATATCTGAAGAAAGAATTTGAGGTCAAAGATTTTGGCAAAACTAAATTCTGCCTTGGTTTGCAAATTGAACATCTGGAAGATGGAATTTTTATTCATCAAACTACTTATACCCAAAAGGTATTAAAGCGGTTTTATATAGATATAGCACATCGCTTAAGTACTCCAATGGTCGTTCGGTCACTTGATCCTGTCAAGGATCCCTTTAGACCAAAAGATGAAGATAAAGAAATATTTGGTCCTGAAATACCATATCTCAGCGCTATTGGTGCACTAATGTATCTTGCTAATTGTACAAGACCAGACATTTCATTTGCTGTAAATCTATTAGCAAGGTTCAGCTCATGTCCTACAAGGCGACATTGGAATGGAATTAAACATATTCTTCGCTATCTCCAAGGAACAGTTGATCTTGGTCTATTTTATTCAAAGACATCTCGACCTGAATTGCTTGGTTATGCTGATACTGGGTATTTATCTGACCCACATAAAGCAAGATCACAGACAGGTTATCTGTTCACAGGCGGTAACACATCTATCTCATGAAGATCTACAAAGTAATCAATAGTTGCTACTTCTTCAAATCATGCTGAAATACTAGCAATTCATGACGCAAGTCGAGAATGTGTATGGTTAAGATCAATGATCCATTACATTCGAAAGAATTGTGAGTTATTACCTGAGAACAAAAATATTCTGACGATATTATATGAAGACAATGCTGCATGTATAGCACAATTAAAAGGAAGATATATCAAAGGAGATAGGACGAAATATATTTCACCAAAATTCTTCTTTACTCATGAGTTACAAAAGAATGGTGAAATTGATGTGCAACAAATTCGATCAGATGATAATCTGGCAGATTTATTTACCAAGGCATTACCTACAACTTTTGAGAAGTTGGTGAGAAAGATTGGAATGCATTGATTGGCTGACCTCAAGTAATGTCCAAATCAGGGGGAGAAATTAATACACAAGAATAGTGTACTCTTTTTCCTTCACTAAGATTTTTATTCCACTGGATTTTTCCTTAGTAAGATTTTAACGAGGCATATTCTTCGTGTACACTTGACATCCAAGGGGGGGTGTCATGCAACAATGTCATCTCTGATGTCTTGCAGCAAATGACATCAGGGATAATATCATGGATGTCCAAGTTTTCTTCTAAGTTTCACCGATAGCAGCTATACCTGACTTCTACCTATTCAAACAAATAAGCAGTTTTCCCTCATTTCTATTTGTTCAAACCATCCAGCATAAACTAAGAAAAGAAAAACGCGTTCATTTCTCCTATAAATAGAGGGGCACTATATCATTAGAGAGGATCCCTTCAATCCCTTGCAACCTTGAATTCATTCTCTCTCTGTAATTCTCTAAAAAGTTCTTCTAGGAAACTTATTACTCAGATGCTCATTCGAGAAAATACAAAATTCTCCATTCCTTCCATTTATTGTCTTTAGACTTATAACATTACTTCTAATTTTCTTCAATTTTATAATAGAAGTAGAATTTGTTGTCATAAATCGTCCTATATTGTTGTATTTTTTGAGTGCTTTAATTATCTTGAATGCTTTTCCATATTTTAGAAGATAGTTATTCTGTACTGGTAAGTTTGATTCTTCACACTGTGCATGTATCTGGGTTTATTTGTTTTTAGTCGATTTTATGATGATTTACAATAAAATAATAAGAAGGTCTAAGTTTCAAAAGTTTTTTTTTTTTTTTTGGTCTCAAGAGTACATGGAACTAATAGGAAATTTCTAATCGAAAAAAAATGCATTTGCAAAAAAAAATCTCACTAGGTTGCAAATCTCTCCAAATTAATCCCTCTTCATGTGACAGAGGTGGCCTCAGTTGATGTACTTCAAAGAAGGCCTGCGTGTTATCTGGTAATGCTACTTTTTAATGAATGAATTTAAGCACTGTGGAACAACACAGGGAAAGCACTTCCATAGAAATGTGAAGAGTTTGTAACATTTCACAAGGTATTATGTAATAGACGTACAGCAATAACGTGAATTATATTTGTGTATATATAATAGACACTACCAGTAGTGGAACTTAATCGGTCAATTAGCTTTAATCTATATTCTAGAATTCATATCGAGCAAATCGGTAATATTAAATCCAATATCTACAAACTTTAACACCCAACGTGCAACACACTTAAAGATGGCAACAGGGCAGGGTTGGGGCGGGGGTAGTGCTTACAAATTCCCCCTGCCCCTGCTCCCCTCGCCGTGCCCCGCAAGTGTTCCCGTGGAGTTAATAAAAATTTGTTTTATAATTTTATTATAGTTAAATTTTAGTAAATAATCAAGTACTAAAATATCAACACATCACTAAATTATTATTTATTGTAATTTCATAATTGAAACTTATAAAAATAATCAAACAAAAGTTATTTGAATACAATCCAACATGATGAAATAAATATAATTAAAGTAGTCAAGTTTTCGCTTTTGGCGTAAATACAATCACTAATTCATTATTGTGCTTGTACTTTTTTTTTGAGAAAAAAATATTATTGTATTAAGTGTAATTAGGAATTTAATATAAATGTATTAATAAATTTAGTATAACTAATTAATAATTTCTATTAGTAGTCATATATAATTATTAGTATAATTGATAATATCAATTATATTACATATACTAATATATATTATATAATACATATAACTAATAATATCATTATCATAAGTTTGTAACTAATTAAATTAAATATTATATATATAATTATATACATATATATTTATATTTTTTTTTTCAAGCGGATGGTGAGGTGAGGGAAGGGGCAGGGGTACACTCCCCCTCGCCCCGTTTCTAAACGGGAGAAAAAATTTCCCCTGCCCCCGCTCCACTAGCCCCTGCAGGGTGGGTACCCGTGGCCACCCGTCCCCATTACCATCCTTAAACATACGTTCTCCTATACCTGGAGCAAAGAAGGGTAACTAATTGAGGTAGGTAAACCATTTGTAGGGTAAGGTATTAATCAGACTACTTTTAGGTGAGAAATTTAGAAAAATCCTAATGTGGGGAAAAAAAATGAGTCCATCCCTGCCTTTCAGTTAACAGCCAAACACCCTTGATACATGGGCTAATGGCGGAGATGACGTCTTGGGTTGAGGCGTCGAATCATGAGTGATTAGTGCATTTGTCAATGCACATCTGAAGTAGGGCAGTTGTAAAATTGGAAGAATGCTCTTACCATATGGCAGCAAATTGAGTAGAAATCAACTTCAAATAACTCCTAAAAGAGAGTGTCTAGTAAAGACGTAGACTAGCAAAATTTGAAATAAACCAGTGCAGTGACTTGGTTGATTGCAAAAAGAGAGAGAGAGAAAACAACAGCGTCTCTCACTTTGAGAGAAAATTTCTCTCTGTCCTAGAGAGAGAAAATCCCCCTTGTGGGTGGGTTCTTGTTTAGGAAAGTTCAACTCTCTAGGATTTGGCGCCAATTTTAAAAGCTTTCTATTCCCGGAAACTAACAAATTCCTTCCATTACTCCTGATCACGTAGTGGATGTTTGCTCGAGATAGCTTTTGTTATTGTTTGATCTGCTGCGATGAGATGTGGTCTAATTGCATCTAATCGATCAGCTCCTGCGTTTCGATTATCGATTTGTTCGCATTGTCTTCTTTCTACTCTGATCTTTTTGTTTTCTCTGTGTGTGACAGTATTAGCTGGTGCTGGGAGCTAATAAGGAAGCATCGAAGGACTCGGACGGACTCTGGCTTTGTGCTGGATTGGTAGCTACTGGAATTCTCAAGTGTATGGTCTGTGGAAGGAGGAATGGACAGTATCGAGGAGGTTTTAAGGAAGTTTAAGCTATCAGAGGAAGAAAGAGATGGAGTATGTTTGGAGGAGGAGGAGATGGCGCAAGGCGTCAGGGAGTGCGAACTGAGTCTGATTGGGAAAGTCTGGGGGGATAAACTAGCAAATATTGGAGGTATTAGGAGTTTTGTAGGGGTTATGTGGCCTCAGGTGAGGAATCTGAGAGTGGTGGAGATTGGTCGCAATCTGTTTCAATTCCTGTTTGAAAAGGAGAAGGACATGGATCTGGTTTTGAATAAGAGACCGTGGATCTATGATGGTCAACCTCTGATCCTATTGCGGTGGAGAGCTGGCCTGGAAGACGATGGAGAGGCCTTGAGTAAAACTTTGATATGGATTCAGCTCTGGAATATTCCGATCCATTGGATCACCAAGGAGGTTGGCAGGAAGGTTGGAAGTATTTTTGCAAGGGTGGAGGATGTGATAATTCCCCAGGGAGGGGGAAAGATGGTAAACATCTAAAAATCCTTGCTGAAATTGATCTGACAGTTCCTTTACCAAGGGGAATTATGGTTAAGAGTAATGGAATGGTGAAGTGGATTGAATTTAAGTATGAAAAATGCCTTGACTTCTGCTTTTGTTGTGGTAGAGTTGGGCATAATGAGAGAAGCTGTGGGAGGAAAGGATTGGATAAGGAGAGAGAACCTCAGTATGGGAATTGGCTGAGGACTAGCTATCCTAGAAGTCCTAACTGGAAGAGTAGGAACGGGAATGACCATAGGGAGGATGTAAGGGAGGAATCCCAATTTCAGCCTAAGAGAGAGGATAGGACTAAGGATAATCAGCTGCTGTTGACTTATACAGCAGCATTTCATGAGAGGGAGGGTGTGGGATCTAACAGTAGGGGAGGGGGGAGCAATAAGGGTCAGATGGGGGGAAGGGAACCTCTGATTGAGCAGATTAGTGGGAAGGATGGGGGTTTTGAAGGTGAGGTGGGAAGGAAATGGAGAGGAGGCTGGGGGAGGAAGGTGATGGCAAGCTAGGAAGAGGGGGTAGTGGTGGTCAGGGTGGGTTAAGGGTGGAAAAGGACCAAAAGCTGCATCAGGGGGTGAGCTAGGGTGAGGGGTCAGTGGGAGAAATCACTAATTTTATGTGGATTGATGGGGTGAGGAATGAGAGCAGAGTGCTGGGGGAGGGGAAGGAGGGTAGAAGATGTAAGAGGGTGATGGAGGACAGGGAGAAGCTGGGAAAGCAGGGGGGAAGAGGAAAAGAATGCATAAGGCAAACAAAACATGGAAAAGGCTGGTTCTGGAAGTCAGTAGGAGAAGACCTCTGGTTGTAGTCAATGAGGTGGAGGGGAGGGAGCGAGAGAGGGAAAAGGAAGATAGAAACAATGGAATGGGAGGATGGGGGGAACAGGAGGGGAAGGAAAATATGAAGAAAATAAAGGCAGATGGAGGGAGTTGTGAGGGGATGGACATAGCTGAGGGGTTGGAGCCCACCCTTATTGGGGCTCCAAGTGTTAAATGAGAGCTATGGTGTGGAACTGTCGAGGTGTGGGGAGCCCCTTGACAGTTCCCCAGTTGAGGGAGGTCATAAGACTCCACTCTCCATCTTTGGTTTTTTTGTCAGAAACAAAAAAGAAAAAAAGCGTCCTGAACAGTGTTAAGCAATGGATTAAGTTTGATAATGTGTTTGTGGTCGATCCAGTAGGACTGGCTGGAGGATTGGCAGTACTATGGAAACAGGAATTGAAGGTGAAAAATGTGCTTTTTACCAGTTTCACTATAGAATTACTGATTGATGATTGTGAGATTGGTGCTGAGTGGTGGTGTATTTGTGTCTATGCGAGTACAAATGCTAGTGTTAGGAGGGAGCAGTGGAAGGTATTGGAAAGAAGAAGTTGCATTTGGGGGGAGTCCTGGGCAATTCTGGGGGACTTGAATGATATCACTTCAAATGCTGAAAAGTGGGGAGGCAGGGAAAGAGCTGATGCGAGTTTTCATGACTTTACTTCTTTTATCAATAGTAATGAACTGGTAGATATTGGCTTTGAAGGTGTCCCTTGGACCTGGTGTAACAATTGGAAAAGTGAGGGGGAGGTGAAGGAAAGGATTGATAGGATTCTGGGAAATACAGGGTGGATTAGGAGGTTTGAGAAGGCAAAGTGCACTCACATAGAGACTGAGGCTTCTGATCATTGTATTCTGCTGCTGGATACTAAGCCTGAACGGAGAAGGTGGAAAAGGAGGTTCATGTTTGATAGGAGGTGGTTACAACACAGTGATATAGAAGAGGTTGTAGGAGGTGCTTGGGAGAGGCAGCAAGGGGGTTCAAGGATGTACATGGTTCAATCCAAGATTAGAAGAGTCAGAATGGATATGCTTGGTTGGATTAAGCAGAAGTGCTGTAATTCAAAAATTCTGATTCAAAAGGTAAAACAGGAGATCCAAGAGGTTAAGGAGAGTAGAGGTGATGGTTACAGAATTAAGTTAGCAAGTTTGAAAAGGAAGCTGGCAGAGGCTTATAAGCAGGAGGAGATATATTGGAGCCAAAAGGCTAGGGTGAAGTGGTTACAAGAAGGGGACAAAAATACGAATTATTTCCATGCTAAGGTGGTGGGGAGGAGAAGGATGAATAGGATTAGTGTGCTGAAAAACAGTAGTGGTGTGTGGTGCAAGGACGAAGAGGAAACTTGTCAGGAGATAGTTGATTATTTTCAGCACATTTATACTTCTGAGAGGCCTGAGGAGTTTTCTGAGATCTTAGAGGGAATTCCACAGACCATCACTGATGAGATGAACATGAAGCTCACCAGGAAGGTCACAGAGCAGGAGATCAGTCAGGCAGTATTTTCGATGCATCCTAATAAGTCTCCTGGACCAGATGGTATGTCACCAGTTTTCTTTCAAAAGTTCTGGCCAATTTTAAAAGTTGATATCATTTGTGCTGTTAATAGCTTCTTTGATTCTGGTTTTATCCTAAAATCTATTAATGAGACCCTTATTAGTCTTATCCCCAAAACTGAATTACCTAGCACTATAGCAGATCTTAGACCTATAAGTCTGTGTAATGTGTTGTACAAAATTATCTCTAAAGTAATCACCAATAGGTTCAAGCATGTCCTGAACTACTGTATTAGCTGTCCTCAGTCTGCCTTTGTTCCTGGGAGGCAGATTTTGGATAATGTTCTTATAGCTCATGAGGTTATTCATTTTCTCAAAAATAAGAGGACAGGGAGGGATGGGTATATGGCGATCAAAATTGATATGGCTAAGGCCTATGATAGAGTCGAATGGGATTTTTTGGCCAAAGTCATGTTGAGAATGGGGTTCTGTCCGAAGTGGATTCAGTGGGTGATGCAGTGTGTCTCTAGTGTCACTTATGCAATAAATTTTAATGGGAAAAAGAGAGGTTTTATTAGGCCAACCAGAGGTTTGAGGCAGGGTGATCCTTTGTCTCCTTATCTCTTTTTGATATGTGTTGAAGGTTTTTCTTCACTGTTGAAGCAAGCAGTTGTGCAGGGGAAGCTGACTGGGATTAGGATTGCAAAGGAAGCTCCTAGGCTGTCTCACCTATTTTTTGCAGACGATGCTTTGATCTTCTGCAAAGCAACTGCTATGGAAGCTGGGCAGCTAAGGAGAATATTAGAGGTATACAGGGAGGCTTCGGGACAACTGATCAATATGGAGAAATCTTCTTTATTTTTTAGCAGGAATGTGGTGCATAGACATAAGGCAGGAGTATTGAGGGAACTGCAAGGGATGAAGCAGGCTCAACAAAGTAGGTATTTAGGGCTGCCTTTGGTTATTGGAAGGTCCAAAAGGCAGACCTTTGATTTTGTTAAACAGAAAACTTTAGGTAGGTTGGAAGGGTGGAAAGAGAAGCTTTTGAGCCAGGCTGGGAAGGAGGTGCTGCTCAAGTCAGTTATCATGGCATTACCTATCTATGTAATGTCATGTTGTGTACTTCCAAAGGACTTGTGTAGGCAAATTAGCTCTGGGATGGCAAAGTTTTGGTGGGGTGAAAAGGAAAAGAAGCACAGAATCCACTGGTTGAGCTGGGGAAGGTTGGCTGATGGGAAGGAAGAAGGAGGTCTAGGATTTAGGGAGTTGCATGAGTTTAATTTGGCTTTGCTGGCAAAACAACTATGGAGGATTTTAACTAGGCCCAACTTGTTGATGAGTAAGGTTATGAGAGCAAGATACTTTAAGGGAATTTCAATATGGGCAATGAAGAGTCAGAGTACGGATTCTTGGTATTGGAGGAGTTTACTGAAAGCAAGGGAGTTACTGGAGGAGGGAATAAAGAAAAGGGTTGGGGATGGAAAATCAATTGATATTTGGAAAGATAGGTGGTTGCCAAATTCTGGGAATGGGAAAATAAAAACTCAAAGGGCTGAAGGGGTGGCTGTCCAGTGGGTGAGTGAGCTCATAAAAGATGGGAAGTGGGACAGGGAGCTAATTGCAGAAGTTTTTGAAGAAAATGAAGGGAAGGATATAGTGAGGATACCTCTGAGTGTATGTAGTATGAAAGATAGGATATATTGGAGTAAGTCTAGTACGGGTGAATATACAGTAAAGTCAGGTTATAGGTTGGCAAAATGCATGAGGAAGGAAGTGGCTGGTGACAAGAGCATTGCTGAGTCAAGCAGCAGTAGGAAGTGTTCAGCTCAGAGCTGGAGTTTTTTGTGGGGAATGAATTTGAAGCAAAAGTTGAAGCACTTCATCTGGAAATGCTTACAAAATATCCTGCCAGTGAATGCAAGTATAAGGGCAAGGTGTGCTAAGGGGGATCATATGTGCAGTTGTTGTGGGGAGCATCCAGAGACTGTTGAACATCTGCTGTTTTTCTGTGATCATGCGAAGGCGATTTGGGAGATGGCACCAGTAAGCTGGGAGGGGTTGGTAATTCACAGAAATAAGTTCTGGCACTGGTGGGAGGAATTGAAAGATGCAGTGTATAAGGAGCAGGGACAGGAGCGGATTGCAGTGACAATAAATTTGTTATGGCAGATATGGAAGTCTAGGAATGCAAGGCAGTTTGAAGCTAAGGCTAGGGACCCTATGACAGTTGTCCAAAAAGCTGTTGGGGAATGGAGGGAGTATCAGGATGCTCAGGTGAAGGAGGGGGAACCAGTTAGTGGTAATAGGGTGGGGAAGGAGGAGTTGAGTGAATGGAAAGAACCTAGGGAGGCTTGGGTCAAGATAAATTCAGATGCTGCTGTCCATCAGAATAAGGATAAAGCAGGTTGGGGATTGGTTGCGAGGTCTTGGCAGAAGGAGCTGGTGGGAGTTTGGGCAGTACCAGGCGTAAGTTGTTCGAATCCAAAAGTGGAGGAGGCTTTGGCTCTAAGAGCAGCCATGCTAGTGGCCAAATGTCAAGGGAGAAGGGTAGAGTTTGAGACAGACCGTAAGCAAGTTATTGACAAGATAAATAGTGGTGAAAATGATGTAGAAATTGCAACTGTGCTCTCAGACATAGAAAAGCTGAAGCTCAGTTTTTATGAATGTTGTTTTTCCTTCACTAGAAGGAGAAGCAACTCTGTTAGTCATCAAGTAGCTAAATTTGCTACAAATTTGAAAGAAACTGCTGAATGGAAGTCTGACTTCCCAGTTTGGTTGCTTGAGTTGGTGCAAGCAGATTGTAGGGGCAGTTGCCCCAAAAATTGTAAGTTGAGTTAGTCTATAAATGAAATGTTGCCGTTTTGATAAAAAAAAAAAAAAAAGACTTGGTTGATTGCTTGACAACCTAAAAACTTGCGTTAGCTTTCTTCCTAATTAGTATTTCAAGCATTGTGATAATTGGTTTGCCTTTCGGGTCTTTGACGAATTAATTAAATGATTCGCATATATATATATATATATATATATATATATATATATATATATATATATATATATATTGCGACAAATTATGTAACACTTAGATCACTTCATGTATTTATTGCTCTAGTCAAATCAACTACTGATTTCTGCGAAAATAGTTTGGTCACTTTGCAGAATCATTCGAGACGTACATAGTTGATTCAAGTACAAATTGAGCTATCCAACTCAAAGAAGATTAGAAAGGAGATAAAAATGAAATAAAGGGATTGGAGGCTTGTGTGGAGATCTTCCTAACGAAGATATCGGTGAATAAGATAATAGTCTTGTTTTTTTTGTGTTTGTTTTGAAATGAAATAAAGTGAATCCCAAAAAAATGCAATAAAAACAACTTTTTTTAAAAAATGGTAAAAAAACTTGTTATCAACTTTTTTTTAAAATGAAAAAAAAAACTTGTTATCAAACAGAAAGGAAAAAAGGAAACAAACAAAAAGGAGAAAGACGGAGCGATGTCGTATTGAGTCGTGCTTGGCTTTGGCGTGCAAGCCGGCTTAAAGGCAGTTCAAAATTGGGAATTGAAATATTGAATTTTGAGGGAAAGACAGAAGCCAACAGCAGAAGCAAGATATTCCTCTTAAAGTCTCGAGCGAAATTTGTCAAACGAGAAGACAAATGGGGAAGGGGATCGGAGCACAAAATCTAGGAGCAGACGCGATCCAGCTATCAGATCAGTTGGAGCGGCACTGCTTAGCTCCTGATGGTTCTCTCATTTCCAAATCCACTCACTACGATCTCCAACTCGTACTTTCTCTTCTCTCTCTCTCTCGGACAATATTACCTTCTTCCTTTCTCTATTTTATCACAAAATGAATTTGAGGTAAGAATTTAGTGTAAATGTGGATTGGATGCAGGCGAGGGAGGAAATGTGCAAAGAACGACAGCGTTATTTGGAAGCCTTGGTATTCTCTCTACTGAGAATCTTCCTTTTTTTTTTTTTTGGGTTTGTTTGTTGCAGTTAGTTTTGTTTTCTTTTTTCTTTTTGACACATTTAATTGATACCATCTGTGTTAATACAACCGTAGGCAATTTACATCGAGGCAATTGCAATGGTGGAAGAGTATCAGCAGGCGGTTTCAGTGGCTAATTTTGGGGGCATTCGCGATGTTCAGGGTCTTTACTCCCAGCTTGGCTTGAAGAATCCTCCTGAGGTTTTCTGATTCTTTTTCCTATATTTAACAGCAATTGTTGGGAGTATTTCTGTAAAATTTTCTAAGTAGTATATTTGTCTGCAAGATGGGAATGCGAAACTACTTTAGCTAAGCGTGCTGCCATTGTCAGTTTTCTGTGCCATGTAAGCTCCATATAAATGCATTTTATTGGCATCACTAGAGCTGATATGTATCAAAGTCTCATGATGAAGTCATTCCCGAGCATCTGTTAATTATGTAGTTATATAAAGCAGTCTGTTGACCTGAGTAAAGGTAATATAGGTTGCATTTGAGATCTCGCTCTTTCTGTGTATCTATCTTGTTCCCTGTCATTGAGCAGGATTTATCGATTTGAGCCCTGTAAAATGGACCCCACTTCCACAGACTTTTAATTGAAATAAATGTTTTACTTGAGGACATGTTAAAAATTGCACTGTGATATACATATTTCAGGTTTACGAGGCTCTTGAGCAGCGAATGGTTGTGGCAGAAGCTGCTCAGAAGCTGAGGCTTCCCCTGATATCCAAGGATGGCGAAATACATGAGGAAGAAATTGAAAAATGGAGTATAATGTCAAGAAGCTCCCTTGATAGTACCTGTACCAGTGTCACAATTAGCTCAAGCTCAAATTCAACTAATTATACAAATATATCAGCACTTGGCACCTCTGCTCCTGCCAGCACTATGATCTCAGGGGTTGTCGCTGATGCAACAGAACCTGAAGTTGGTGGTGCTCCTAATCGATACCTCGGAATCACTCCTGCTTATTTGTGGCAAACTCAACTTCAGCAACTTCCATTACCTATGGTATGACATCAGATGCCTTTATCACATGGGACAGAGATTTCTTTACTGATAATTTGTGCAGTTAGAGAATGTCTTGTATGCTTGATCTGAAAACAACCTTTTGCTCTTTGGTTCCTTTGTATGACACATGATTAAGTGGAAGTTCTATTTCTGATATGTGAATCTTTTGTTAGTTGGAGCTACTTTGGAAGAATAAAATGTTGAACCAATGAACTAAAGACCTATTCTGTTATGCAACTGTAGGATATGGCAGAATACCAGATGTCACTTGCCCGTGAGATTGACAGTCGACTAGACATTAAGTCTGATAAGTTAATACATGCTATGGTTACAGGTGACATCGGTAAGTCAAGATATTTGTAATTGTTTCGATATTGTCCTAAAATATCCCTGCTTGTGGATGTCGATTGGTTGCCTGGTCACTATTGTCCTTGAGCATTTGCTACTAGTGGCAAGTTCATTGACCTGTGGAAAAGCTACCAAGTTCATAGGCTAAAAGTTCTGATTATTGGTTGTTACACTCTTAAACTAACTTGATACTGACTGGACATCTGGGTGCCTGCGTTAATTCAAAATTTTGATAACTATGAAGCAATGAATAATGAATAGGGAAAATGATCATTTTACTATATCGATTTTCTAGCCATGCTCATGTTATTTTTGCTGAACTACTGAGTATGACTTGCTTCAAATAGTTGCGTTCGCTCAACGCCCAATAGTAAACTTTTTCATACTTGAAGATTTTGGTCATTTTAAGTTTTGTTACAATGCTTGCTTGTAAACACTTCAAAGATGTAAAGTTCCTTTATCTTTGCAGATTCACCAACCAGTGGTCCAAATTCAACTGCTAGGCTCCCAGAAAGGTCTGAGCCTTGATCTAATTTTTTTTTCCGCACCTTAATTACAAAGTTTCTGTTTTTATGGGTATCTATGTTATCAAGTTAAAATGCTTCTTATGCACTGAGGCTGCTAGTTGATTCATTCTGATGTAAAGTGCCACATCAAGTGTTGATAATTCAATGGACTCCCATAGTTTTGGCTGCATTTGCCAAATTTTCTTGTATCTTTCAGTGATCTTTTGCCGGTTCTTGTCAATGTGATTCCATTTAAACATGGATAAAATATTACTACCAGTCTCAGACTCTGATGACACTTCTTAATGATTATTTAAATGCTCAAGAGGTTGTGCAAATGTTACTGTTTTGGCATTATGTTGAAGTGAAAAACAATCCACTGAAACATGTATGCCGGAATCTTCAATTTTAGAGAAAATTCTAGTAATGTGACCAAAGATTCAGGTTTTACCTCCTTTCCCGCCTTCCCACACCATTGCAGACCAAACAATAGTAATAATAACGTTAAAATACACATAATTGTGCCTTTTTTCCGCTTAATCAGAATTCCCCAAGTAATTACAGGGTCCAGCAGGATTATTTTGGATAGTCTGTATAACTTCTCTTGAATTAAGTATGTATGCATATCATTTTTAGGTCCTATTTTACACTAATATTAAATCATTAGTGCATAAATGTGATTAAGCAATAGATTGGCTTTTAACTTTAACAGGATAAAGTTGATTATTGAGGAGATTGAGAGAGAAGAAACAGCATGGAGGGAGGATCTATATTCATCTGACAGAAAGTTTGCAGAATATTACAATGTATAGTCTTCTTGGCATCCTAAGTCCCTGCATTTTTTCTCTTCTATTTTTCTTATTGAACTTCTGGATTTACATGCATTTGCAGATTGATATATAATACTTTCCATAGTTCGTTATAATTAGCACTTAAAGGTCATTCTTTCCATTCAAGGTTTTGGAGCAGATACTAGGTGTGCTAATCAAGCTTGTTAAAGAAATTAAGTTGCAGCATCAACATAAATATGTAAGTTTACTTCCCTACAGTGTTGTATTCTTGAAGCTACAGGTTACAACTTGATTTTGGAAATAATGTTACTTCATTCTCTGCTGTTTCCTAGTAGTTTTGTCCTTAAATGTAACTGCAAGCACAACTTCTTGATTTTTTGGTTATTCCTCACCAGATATTTAAGCTCATCATTTGCATCTAAATTGATAGGATGAACTGCACAAAACTTGGCTTTGCAAAAGGTGTGAGACCATGAATGCCAAATTGAGGTTTGCCTCACTTCGTGCTTTTTCCTGTGATTGGACAATTTTATTTCTGTATAAATTGTACATTCTGAAATTTTGGTGTCAAGGATGCTCCGACTTGTCATCATCTGATACATTTTCAGTGAATTTTGACTACATTCTACAACCTGGATATATCACTTAGAACAGTCAAAAACAAACTTCTTTTTTCTTTTTCAGGGCCCCCCGGGGGTGGGGGGGGGGTTGTTGAGTAGTCAGAAACAAACTTGATCTTACTATTTTAGGTTTTGAGTCGAAATTTCTTCCCCATATTTCATCTTCTGGATTTTTCTCCTTTTGCTAGCAATGTGGATCAATGGTGCTTTAAAAATACAGTTTGTTAAACTATCTGTATCTAATTCCCTCTCTTCATTTTTTTTTGGTTGGTCTTTCTTAAATGTAGGTTTTGCAATTGGATTTGTTCTTTGTTGCTTATCAGATTTAACCTCTCTCCTTTGTGATGCTTAAAATGTGGTGAAGGTCCATTGCTTTCTTTTCTTTTCATGACCTATATTTAGAAAGTAAATCAGGAATACTCTTTCTGGGGGCAAATAACGCAACTTGACATCCGCACGCCTTCACTAGATGAACAAAGATAGTGCATGAATGGGTTAGCGTGGTACCTTTCATGTGTGATGATGGGGCTTTCTGATAACTAAATGGCTTCCCCAACTTGAGTTGTTTTGAGACAGATGGTCTACTGCTGTTTGCCTATAGGAGGAATATAATATTCTTACGTAAATGTTGTTCTCAGAGTTCTAGAACACGTCCTGTTGTATGACACCTATACTCCAGAAACAATTGGAGCACTTCACAAGATAAGGTAAACAAAGTCAACTTTATCAGTGAATATTCTGCTGATGCCGCGGGATTAACATTTCTCTTTCTTTGCTTTCATTTTGGTTCAGGAAATATCTGGTTGATTCTACAGATGAAGCATCACTTGCATATAATAAAGCGGTATAATTCATTCGTATATTCTGTTTTTCAAGTTGGGGTTGTAGAATATGTGCTTTTGTGTGCCAGTCTATGCCACTGATATTGCTTGTATAGCCATTTAAGTTTATGCTTAGCTTCTTGCTTTGTCAAATAGTTCATGATACTATAAGATTTCCGCGAATCATGTCTTTGAGTTCGAGTGGAGTAAGGAAGATACGTTTTAGGATTATTGTTCAGGTTGCTCAGACGATCTTACGCTGGACTATCTTGTATTCTTAATGCTTTCAGGTTACACGCCTTCGTGAATATCAAGGCGTTGATCCACACTTCGATTCCATAGCCAGACAATATCATGAGATAGTCAAGGCAAGTGGGAATTAAACAGAATATATCATGGAAATTGTTTTTGTCTAGTTGTTCGTTAACTCTTAAATTGGAATGTCCTGTTGCAGAAATTGGAAAATTTGCGTTGGACCATTCACCAAGTGGAGATGGACCTTAACCGAAGCATCTGACCTATTACCTCCTGGATTCAGAGCTTATCGTATGTCTTCTGTCTTGTATTACTATAACCAATAATAGAGTAAATATCCATTATATTTTGTTTTTGCACAATTCGCGAGTGGGAAATGAATATTTTCTCTTCCATAGGCAAGCATTTGTTGTGTATAATAACCAATAAATGCTCTACCGATCTGTCTTTCATAGTCCCAGTGAAGGCATCCATTCTAAGAGGTTTTTTCCAAGTTTCGAGTGCTGCGGTATACTATGCTATAACGGGGTTGTGGACCAGTGATGACCTCATACGTGACATTAATTCGGCCTTGTCTGGATTGTATTTTTTTTTTATTTTTTTTGTAAAAAAAAAATTATTATAACGATTTGTGATGTGTAAGATAAAAAGGTAATTGAAAAATGTGTTTACCGAAATGTAATAATTTTTCTTGGAAAATTGCTGTCCAAAAAATGCAAGTGCCTGTAGGATTTAAACAAAAATTGCTGTTCAAACAAAGCAAGTGTTTGTGGCTGGGTAAAATGAGTGGTGGGAATCCAGAGGGGTTGTGCCGTTGTGGGAGTGGAACTAGACTAGAACTGGCGTTGGTGAGTAGAACTTTAAGTCTTCCTCTATGTTATTCTGCTCTTTCTTTTTTTCTTTCTTTGTTTTTTTTTTTTTTTGTCTTTTTGGTTTTATGTATTTCTTCCTCTATTTGTTTTGTTTTTCTCTTTCTTTTTCCTTTTACCAACAAAGATATAAATTGGGAAGGCTTTTTTTTTTTGCTTTCTTTTTGCGGAAGAAGCATATAGTTTTTTCTTTATTAATATTCTTCTTTTTTTTCTGTACATTTTTTGTTTCCTTTGACTCCCACTTTCTTCTCCATTTCTTCCATTGAAACTTGGCTAGTTGTCAGTGCATTTGGGTGAAGGATTATTTTGTCATTCTCCAGAATCTAACGGTAAAATAAAGATGACATTGGTGATGAGGGGTGAATGTAATTTGGCCTAATCTCAAGGGTTGATTGGTAATTTGGTGAAACCTCAAGGGAGTTAAATTTAATTAACCTAATATCTAATTGGGTATGTTACAAAAGTTTAACTATTTATATTCTAGCCCTACAGTATTTTAGCAATGGTTTGGAGCCAAAAAAAATTATAGCGTAACGGATCTTCTGTCTCACTCCTGCTCCATTATCTATCCCACTTTTTATAATATTATTATTTCATATTTATAAACATCATATTTTAATTCTTTCTTGTTTTCTTACTATCAAATAACTAGTAACACAGTAAAAAATAAAGGATTTTTCTAATGGGTATACATTGGACATCCGTTAATATATTTATATTCCATCTAACCTATCATGTATATACACAAACTAACAATTACTACCTTTCCTTGTATTTATACAACTTCCTAATTAATTCCCGTACATTTATATACTTTTCCTAATTAATCTTATATTTCTAGAAATCTAGTACTTATATATTTTAACGAGTGTCCATTGGGCACCCCGTTAGACAGACTCAAAAATAAATATAAGAGTTTCAAATATATATATATATATAATAGAAAATTACAAAATATAGCAGAACATTCATAAAAAAAGTCTCATTTTTATGTATATTTTAAATTTTTTAATTTGTTAAATTTGTGTATTACTCAGTTATAGTTGTTGAACCTAAGGAAACAAAAAAGAATTAAAGTATGATATTTATGAAAAAGAAATATGTACTATAATAAAAAGTGGGATAGAGAGTGAAAAAAGAAGTGGACAGAAGATCCGTTGCGCTGAGACCTCTTAAACTCCCCTTTTGGCTATGTTGATCTTCTGCAAGCTCCTAATTATCTTCATCAACTCTTTACTCTATCAAAGCTGCCATCTTTGGTCTACGTTCTCTCACCTCAGTATGAGAACTCCCAAAAATATTTCTTTAACAATCTCCATATATTAGTAAAAGAGAATATAATTTGTAATTACTCACATTCATTTCTTCCCGCTACTAAAAACTCTCAAGTACCTCGCTAGTTTTGTAATTATTTTCTTGTTGCTACTCCTTGTAATTCAACCCATGATGTATTTTATTTTTCTCAGTAATCATCCTCAATTACTTCTTTTGTTTGTTATGAATTGTTTGTTCAGTTAATCTGTGGACTATCTATGTACACACCACCAAAAAACGAAATGGAAACCACAGTAGATTTGCAGATTAAAAAAAATTAGTCTAGAAAAATGGAAATTAATTGCGAGTGAAAGAACAATTCAAAAGAAGTTTTACGGTTTAAGTGACAAAATTCACATATACATGAAAGTTATACACCGAATAATTGTCAGATTATATAATTGGACAGAACTGGAATCCCAGGAAGCCAAGTTCCATGGAGAGAACATAACACAAAACAAAAGCAATCATGAATAAAATAGTTTCGACTGTTACTGGGACCAAGTTCTTTTCACAACGGCGCCTTCGATCAAGCAGCTCTGTATTAAAAGTGGACATGCTATTTCATCAAATTTCAATCTGAACTAGGGGTCCTGGGGCTAGCCAGATAATGTTTAAGCAAGATTTCTTTGATTAATAAAGTCATGATTTATAACTTTTAATTTTTTGCTAATCATCCTTAGTTAGTTTTTCGTTTTTTTTTTCAAAAATTAGAGATAGTGATCGTCTATAAATTGTCTAAGAACACCAGAAAATCAGAAAGAAATAATTTTTAAAACAATAAAGAATTCTATATAATGGATTACTATAGTGAAAAACTTAAACTGGAAAAGAAAAGTGAAAAAAAAAGGAACCGCCCTCGCATTAGCATACAAAATAACAATTCCAAACAAGCCATGTTTCACAGCCAAAAAAAAAAAAAAAAAAGCCAAAACATAAAAAAGAAAAAAGAAAAAAGAAAAAGCTCAATCACTAAAGAGTTGATGATGGATACTTAGACAATTAACATGCAAGAAGTAAAGAAAAGTGATAACTTGAACCAGTCATATTCAATACAATAGGTATTCCTTTTTATTCTATATGTGTTTTTCTAATTTGTAACATTTCGTTCATTAAATTTTAGGCAGTACGAGTATTTATAGAAACTGAACTTAGATTACTTGCTGGTATTTATTTGCAAATTCTTTATATGTTGAAAATCCATAGATTTTGTGATGGCAATGACACAGGAATTTTAATTTTATTAATAATTGCTAATGATATACCTGAATTTGTTAATTATTTGCTTGTATCATAAACATATTTTCCAACACTTCTTTTTATCTTTTCAATCACCTTTTTATCTTACATACATCACATCACAAAAAGTGTTACAGTAATTATTCCAAATAATATTTCAAATAAACTCCTATCCAAACTGTAAATAATTTCTCTTTGTATAAACACTTCTGAACAAATGATTTAATTTGAATACTGTCATATAAAAATATAAAAAAAATTGGGTACACATCCAAGTAATTTGCAAATATTCAATTGGGTTAGAAAAGGAATTATATCTTTAAATAGAACAAAACTGCTGCATATATATATACATATATATATTATTATATATATATATTTCAATTGGCTCTGATACCAGACGGGACGAGGGGTTATATAAATATATATATATATATATATGTATATATATTTGGATATTTGGAGTCCAACAAGTTCAATGGGCCTTGAAAATGTTTCCGAACATTTACTGCTGCATTATATCTCAAAACCACTTCCCAACAACCAGCTATGAAACTAAATTAGTCAATCAGGACAAGTAGCAAAATGTAACTTTGTTGATCCCTTATAAGAATAAAATCTATTGCTTCTAAAACTTAAAAAAGAGTAGACAACTCAAAGCGACAAAATCGTAACAAGAAAATATTTGGACGCAAATCTTATCGAAACAAACAAATGACAGCAAAACAGGTAAAAAGAATAGGGCAAATTATCCAATTGGCCATTTAACTCTTTGTTTAGGTAAAATTAAGCCCCTCATCTATTTTTTTCTGACTTTAAGCCCTTGAACTTGTAAAACTGGTAAAACGTGGCCCTTTTAGCCAGTTTCTCCGGTTTTGCAACCGGAGAACCAATTCACACGAATGCAACTTTAGTTCTTCAAAGGGCATTTTTGTCCGCATATTGTAAACAAAAAGCGCACAACTCCTCCCTCCCTCCATTTTTCTATCCCAACCCTACTTCACAGCAACAATGGAGTGGCAAGAGAAAAGGTTTCCTACATTTTGCTTACCCATTTTCATTTTCCCTTAAGGATCTTTGCGGAGGGAGAAGAGCAAGAGAGAATCAGCACTGTCGGCTTTGGGTATCATCGACATTGAAGCAACAAGGAGTGACAAATCAGGCCGGAAAATCATCGACATTGAAGCAAGAGAGCAGTCTGAAAGGAAAAAAAAGGGGGAGAAGGTAAAAGCTTTGTGAAGGGAAGGAAAAAATGCACAAATATCGCGGCCCTCTGCTTCCTACTTGTCGTTGCGGTAAAGTCACGAAGATGATTACTTCTTGGACTGATAGAAATCCAGGAAGAAGGTACGCCGTTTGCTCAGAAGAAATTGGTGGCTGCGGGTATTGGAATTGGATTGACGACGAGATGTGCCGTCGTTCTATTGAGGTGATACCAGGCCTTCTAAGGAGGATCAATGCAACAGAAAAGCAAAAAGACGAATTTGAAACTGCAGCCGAGAGATCCGAGGCAAAAGCTGCCAAGTTGAAGGCAAAATTGAGAGAAACAGAGAAGCAGCTGCGGTGGCAAAAATGGTTGAACAAAAAGGTGGATCTTTACCCAAATAAGCATAGTTGAGATTAATAAAACCTTTGTCTGCTTCTGTCAGTGGCCTTTTTGATGTACTTCTCTTGTTCCTATGAACTGCTGGCCTTGAGGTGGATTGTTGGGACTGAGGTTGATGTGTTGGCTGCTGCTGAGAAGGCTGGAACTGAGGTTGATGTGTTGGCTGCTGTTGAGAAGGCTGGGACTGAGGTTGCTGTGTTGGTGGCTGCTGAGAAGGCTGTGACTGATTTCTTTGTCCCTGATTCTTGCTTACCTACAAATTAAAGAAAGCATTTCAGATCTCAAAAAAAGGTCACAAACAGGCTGAAAGTTATAATGAAATGCAAACGCACACGTCGTCTTTTTGTTGGTGCTTCATGCTGCTGCTGTTGAGAAGGTTGTCCAGTAGGTGCTGGTTGTTGAGAAGGTTGCTGTTCAGTAGATGACTTAGGAGGATTCTTGCAAGTTTTAGCATTATGTCCAATCCCTCCACACTTTCTACAGTGGATTACAACCCTCTTTCGTAACCTTTTGCCATGATCTTTTCCTTCTGTAACATCTCTCTTTCTAGCTTTCTTTGGCCTACCAGGTTGAGTGACACTTGCTGGTGGATCCAACTCCAGCATGTCTGACTGTGACCACTGAATATCTCCATTAATAGGCTGCAACACATTATCATAGATGGTAAAAAATACCTCCCTATGATAGCAATTAGCCAACATTTTGTAGGGATCCTTGTGACGCCCCGAAAAAAATGAGTTTGAGAACCCGGAAATTTTCTAATTTTCTAGGGTTTATTTTTTTAACGCCCGCCTTTTCTACATTTTCTTTATTAGAAAAATTTCCCAAATAAAGTTTATGAGCAAAGATAGTTTTAAAATGATTTTTCTGGTATCGGTTAGTTTTAAGAAAAACGGCGCGAACCGGCGGGTCCCGCGCACTACCGGTTGAACGCACTACTTGATCACCACTTTCTTGCCATACAAGTTTATCACTAATGGAGCAAAATATCCCCCCCTCATACTTATCCACATGGCTGAAATTTGTGGCCAAAAATGTAAGGGAGAGAGAGAAAAATTTGTATGGTTTTGGTGGTGACAAGTGTCACCACCCTATGGCTCTTTGATTAATTTTTTTCCTTGTTCTTTTATCCTTCATTTTAGCTCATTTTTCTTCATTTCTTTCTGTTTTGGTCGAGCTCAAGAGAGAGAGAAAGGGAGAGCAAGAAAAACAACCATTTCATCTTGAGTTTGCACCAACCAAGTGAGGAAATCAAATTCTAAACCGATTAAAGAGTGAGTTGTGATCTTGGGAAGCTAGGGGAACTAAACATTTCCAAAGGAGGTGAAGTATCACTCTTCCAAGCTTTGTCTTTGAGGTATGAAATCTGATCATGGTCTTTGATCTTGTGAATCTTGTGTAAATTAGCTTGGCAACTCAAATTTGGTGGTGAATCATGGATGCAATCATGTTTTGGGGGTTTTTTCCTTGTGGTATTATGAACTAGGGTTTGCTGATTTCTGCCCAAACTTGCTATATGGTTACTATATGTTGAATATAAGATTATACAAGGGGCTTTGGTAGTGATTGGAACAAGGAATTGAAGAAAGTTCAATTGAAACCAAAAGATTTCAGATTTCTGGAAATTTTCATCCTATTCTGCCCGTTTTTGTTGCACCATGTTAGAGGCCGAATTGGCCTTGGCTTAAAACATGAAAGTTGTAGGGAATGACATTTTAGAGGTTCCTGTAAAATTTCAGGTCAATCGGAGCAGTGTATCTTGTGAAAAGACGGAATTACCCTTGCTGCCCTGGTTTACCCAGAATTGGAGAATTGCGACTGTAATTGGTGAATTAGGTCTGGAATGCTTCCGAATTAGTTGTTTAGGTCTTCTGATGAAATGTAACCCTGTTTCTAAGCTTTCGGGTGGCTTTGGAATTTCTGGATTTGGACTTGTGTAGGCTGAGTTATGATGTTTATGCCGGAATGCGTTTTGTAAACCTGTTTTTGTGATTCTGGTGTGGTATCTTGCATTTTTGACCTGGTTACACTCGAAACTGGGTTGAGTGACCTTCTACAATATTGTAACCCTATCTCTTAGCTTCGAAACGGTGGGTCTTGCACCTTCATCCGACAATCATAGCGCCTTTGGTACCATTACCGCAAAATGACGTCAAAACTGTTTTTCTGGTTTTGAGCTTAAGTTTCATTTCCGGATTTTTTCCCCCCTAGCTTGACTTGCACTAGTACTACTTGGAGCTTGCTGAATGACTATGGATGAACTTGTTGTTGTGTGTGTACCTTTGGGACTGGCTGAGGAAATAATGAAGCCATGATGGCTGGAAAAGTTAGCAAATGTAGGGGAAGTGCTGTCCGAACTTTTAAAGGATTTGTTTGCATTGAGTTTGTGATCTAAGACTTGGGTTTGAGCAAGGCAATGATACATGATGGATGATTTCTGAGCCATTGAGGTGAGTGATCTCAAACTATTTCTGAAGTTCTTTATGAACCGTTTCCTGCATTATTTACTTTTAAACTGTTTCCAAAAGTTACTTTTGAACTGTTTTCTTGCATATCATGCGTACTTGCATATGAGTGTCCCTTGGTTGTTGTAATTCTTGACTTATTGGCTTGTCATTATTAATTGAAAATGTGTTAAGTACTTTCGATGATTGTTAAAACGAGTTTTCTAGGCGAGTGTGTACTTTATCGCACTCGACCTAAATAAATATGAATTTTCAATGATTAATGATTAAATGCTAGTTGCGCATGATGTAAGCCTTTTGGCTGAACTGGCCACTGCCCTTCGTTACCGATCGACTCGAGCCAGAAGCGGACTCGGTCGGGCGATATGGTGACCCTGGGTGAATTTGGTATACTCGAGTATTACCTTGTAGTCCGGCTACGTCCGGATGGGTGGAGTCCGGCCAACGTCCGGATGGGTGGAGTCCGGTCAACGTCCGGAAAAGGGGATGAACGAATAAAAAGATGAACGAGGGTTTATTTATAAAAATGAAATTTTTAAATAATTGGAGGAATAAGGGGAAATGTCAGGGGAACGAACAAATGAATAGCTCCATGTGAGCGGTATCCTTTTAATGAATATGTTACTATCGCTTTCCATTGTAAATGTTTCTTGAATTATTGATTATTGATGGTTAATGTGTTGGCTTTGTTATGAAATTTCATGTTCGGAACCTTATTGAGATTTTAGCTCATTGAGCTTTGTGGAATTACCATGTGGTGTCATTTTCTGCTTTTGTTTTACTCTCACTGTGCAAATGTTGACCTGTAACAAAATTACATTTTTACCCCCGGTTACTTATTGAACTTCTAAAACATTACAATGATTTCACTGGCTCACGAGAGCAAAAATACGTACATCTGATTTCTGAACCATGACATCAATGAAATGAATTTTTGTGAAAACTATTTAATTACTGATTTTACTGGTTACTCACTGGGCTTTTAGCTCACCCCAAAAATGTTTTATTTCCCCCCCCACAGGGCTCAAGGCGAAGGAAGGGCTTGTTGTGCTTATTCACGTGACTGGATGGCTTATATCGTGTACAGTTTAATTTTGGATCTATTTTATGTACGAGTTGGTCTTGTATAAATATTTGAAATTGATATGGATGTAAGTATACATTCCACGATTGGAATCGGTTTCCGCTGCATTTGTGACATGTAATTATTGGAGACTTGGATGTATGTTTGTGGACCATGTGATGTATATTTGAGATTTATATTGTAATTCATTTGAGGAGTGTAGTGATCGACTGAGTCCCGGCGAGAGTTGGGCAGGCGGCCCGCCGAACCCTCTGGTTCGCCTTAGGGGGAGGTGGGGTCGTCACAGTTGGTATCAGAGCTTAGGCTTCAGATCTCGATAGTGTATCCTAGGCTTGAAGTTTAGGATGCCGGACTGTGGGTTTGGTTTGAAATATTAGTGATTCTTGCGGGATGTCTCGACTTGATTAGTACAAGTGGAATGTCGAGGACGACATTCTTTTAAGGAGGGGAGATTGTGACGCCCCGAAAAAAATGAGTTTGAGAACCCGGAAATTTTCTAATTTTCTAGGGTTTATTTTTTTAACGCCCGCCTTTTCTACATTTTCTTTATTAGAAAAATTTCCCAAATAAAGTTTATGAGCAAAGATAGTTTTAAAATGATTTTTCTGGTATCGGTTAGTTTTAAGAAAAACGGCGCGAACCGGCGGGTCCCGCGCACTACCGGTTGAACGCACTACTTGATCACCACTTTCTTGCCATACAAGTTTATCACTAATGGAGCAAAATATCCCCCCCTCATACTTATCCACATGGCTGAAATTTGTGGCAAAAAATGTAAGGGAGAGAGAGAAAAATTTGTATGGTTTTGGTGGTGACAAGTGTCACCACCCTATGGCTCTTTGATTAATTTTTTTCCTTGTTCTTTTATCCTTCATTTTAGCTCATTTTTCTTCATTTCTTTCTGTTTTGGTCGAGCTCAAGAGAGAGAGAAAGGGAGAGCAAGAAAAACAACCATTTCGTCTTGAGTTTGCACCAACCAAGTGAGGAAATCAAATTCTAAACCGATTAAAGAGTGAGTTGTGATCTTGGGAAGCTAGGGGAACTAAACATTTCCAAAGGAGGTGAAGTATCACTCTTCCAAGCTTTGTCTTTGAGGTATGAAATCTGATCATGGTCTTTGATCTTGTGAATCTTGTGTAAATTAGCTTGGCAACTCAAATTTGGTGGTGAATCATGGATGCAATCATGTTTTGGGGGTTTTTTCCTTGTGGTATTATGAACTAGGGTTTGCTGATTTCTGCCCAAACTTGCTATATGGTTACTATATGTTGAATATAAGATTATACAAGGGGCTTTGGTAGTGATTGGAACAAGGAATTGAAGAAAGTTCAATTGAAACCAAAAGATTTCAGATTTCTGGAAATTTTCATCCTATTCTGCCCGTTTTTGTTGCACCATGTTAGAGGCCGAATTGGCCTTGGCTTAAAACATGAAAGTTGTAGGGAATGACATTTTAGAGGTTCCTGTAAAATTTCAGGTCAATCGGAGCAGTGTATCTTGTGAAAAGACGGAATTACCCTTGCTGCCCTGGTTTACCCAGAATTGGAGAATTGCGACTGTAATTGGTGAATTAGGTCTGGAATGCTTCCGAATTAGTTGTTTAGGTCTTCTGATGAAATGTAACCCTGTTTCTAAGCTTTCGGGTGGCTTTGGAATTTCTGGATTTGGACTTGTGTAGGCTGAGTTATGATGTTTATGCCGGAATGCGTTTTGTAAACCTGTTTTTGTGATTCTGGTGTGGTATCTTGCATTTTTGACCTGGTTACACTCGAAACTGGGTTGAGTGACCTTCTACAATATTGTAACCCTATCTCTTAGCTTCGAAACGGTGGGTCTTGCACCTTCATCCGACAATCATAGCGCCTTTGGTACCATTACCGCAAAATGACGTCAAAACTGTTTTTCTGGTTTTGAGCTTAAGTTTCATTTCCGGATTTTTTCCCCCCTAGCTTGACTTGCACTAGTACTACTTGGAGCTTGCTGAATGACTATGGATGAACTTGTTGTTGTGTGTGTACCTTTGGGACTGGCTGAGGAAATAATGAAGCCATGATGGCTGGAAAAGTTAGCAAATGTAGGGGAAGTGCTGTCCGAACTTTTAAAGGATTTGTTTGCATTGAGTTTGTGATCTAAGACTTGGGTTTGAGCAAGGCAATGATACATGATGGATGATTTCTGAGCCATTGAGGTGAGTGATCTCAAACTATTTCTGAAGTTCTTTATGAACCGTTTCCTGCATTATTTACTTTTAAACTGTTTCCAAAAGTTACTTTTGAACTGTTTTCTTGCATATCATGCGTACTTGCATATGAGTGTCCCTTGGTTGTTGTAATTCTTGACTTATTGGCTTGTCATTATTAATTGAAAATGTGTTAAGTACTTTCGATGATTGTTAAAACGAGTTTTCTAGGCGAGTGTGTACTTTATCGCACTCGACCTAAATAAATATGAATTTTCAATGATTAATGATTAAATGCTAGTTGCGCATGATGTAAGCCTTTTGGCTGAACTGGCCACTGCCCTTCGTTACCGATCGACTCGAGCCAGAAGCGGACTCGGTCGGGCGATATGGTGACCCTGGGTGAATTTGGTATACTCGAGTATTACCTTGTAGTCCGGCTACGTCCGGATGGGTGGAGTCCGGCCAACGTCCGGATGGGTGGAGTCCGGTCAACGTCCGGAAAAGGGGATGAACGAATAAAAAGATGAACGAGGGTTTATTTATAAAAATGAAATTTTTAAATAATTGGAGGAATAAGGGGAAATGTCAGGGGAACGAACAAATGAATAGCTCCATGTGAGCGGTATCCTTTTAATGAATATGTTACTATCGCTTTCCATTGTAAATGTTTCTTGAATTATTGATTATTGATGGTTAATGTGTTGGCTTTGTTATGAAATTTCATGTTCGGAACCTTATTGAGATTTTAGCTCATTGAGCTTTGTGGAATTACCATGTGGTGTCATTTTCTGCTTTTGTTTTACTCTCACTGTGCAAATGTTGACCTGTAACAAAATTACATTTTTACCCCCGGTTACTTATTGAACTTCTAAAACATTACAATGATTTCACTGGCTCACGAGAGCAAAAATACGTACATCTGATTTCTGAACCATGACATCAATGAAATGAATTTTTGTGAAAACTATTTAATTACTGATTTTACTGGTTACTCACTGGGCTTTTAGCTCACCCCAAAAATGTTTTATTTCCCCCCCCACAGGGCTCAAGGCGAAGGAAGGGCTTGTTGTGCTTATTCACGTGACTGGATGGCTTATATCGTGTACAGTTTAATTTTGGATCTATTTTATGTACGAGTTGGTCTTGTATAAATATTTGAAATTGATATGGATGTAAGTATACATTCCACGATTGGAATCGGTTTCCGCTGCATTTGTGACATGTAATTATTGGAGACTTGGATGTATGTTTGTGGACCATGTGATGTATATTTGAGATTTATATTGTAATTCATTTGAGGAGTGTAGTGATCGACTGAGTCCCGGCGAGAGTTGGGCAGGCGGCCCGCCGAACCCTCTGGTTCGCCTTAGGGGGAGGTGGGGTCGTCACAGTTGGTATCAGAGCTTAGGCTTCAGATCTCGATAGTGTATCCTAGGCTTGAAGTTTAGGATGCCGGACTGTGGGTTTGGTTTGAAATATTAGTGATTCTTGCGGGATGTCTCGACTTGATTAGTACAAGTGGAATGTCGAGGACGACATTCTTTTAAGGAGGGGAGATTGTGACGCCCCGAAAAAAATGAGTTTGAGAACCCGGAAATTTTCTAATTTTCTAGGGTTTATTTTTTTAACGCCCGCCTTTTCTACATTTTCTTTATTAGAAAAATTTCCCAAATAAAGTTTATGAGCAAAGATAGTTTTAAAATGATTTTTCTGGTATCGGTTAGTTTTAAGAAAAACGGCGCGAACCGGCGGGTCCCGCGCACTACCGGTTGAACGCACTACTTGATCACCACTTTCTTGCCATACAAGTTTATCACTAATGGAGCAAAATATCCCCCCCTCATACTTATCCACATGGCTGAAATTTGTGGCAAAAAATGTAAGGGAGAGAGAGAAAAATTTGTATGGTTTTGGTGGTGACAAGTGTCACCACCCTATGGCTCTTTGATTAATTTTTTTCCTTGTTCTTTTATCCTTCATTTTAGCTCATTTTTCTTCATTTCTTTCTGTTTTGGTCGAGCTCAAGAGAGAGAGAAAGGGAGAGCAAGAAAAACAACCATTTCGTCTTGAGTTTGCACCAACCAAGTGAGGAAATCAAATTCTAAACCGATTAAAGAGTGAGTTGTGATCTTGGGAAGCTAGGGGAACTAAACATTTCCAAAGGAGGTGAAGTATCACTCTTCCAAGCTTTGTCTTTGAGGTATGAAATCTGATCATGGTCTTTGATCTTGTGAATCTTGTGTAAATTAGCTTGGCAACTCAAATTTGGTGGTGAATCATGGATGCAATCATGTTTTGGGGGTTTTTTCCTTGTGGTATTATGAACTAGGGTTTGCTGATTTCTGCCCAAACTTGCTATATGGTTACTATATGTTGAATATAAGATTATACAAGGGGCTTTGGTAGTGATTGGAACAAGGAATTGAAGAAAGTTCAATTGAAACCAAAAGATTTCAGATTTCTGGAAATTTTCATCCTATTCTGCCCGTTTTTGTTGCACCATGTTAGAGGCCGAATTGGCCTTGGCTTAAAACATGAAAGTTGTAGGGAATGACATTTTAGAGGTTCCTGTAAAATTTCAGGTCAATCGGAGCAGTGTATCTTGTGAAAAGACGGAATTACCCTTGCTGCCCTGGTTTACCCAGAATTGGAGAATTGCGACTGTAATTGGTGAATTAGGTCTGGAATGCTTCCGAATTAGTTGTTTAGGTCTTCTGATGAAATGTAACCCTGTTTCTAAGCTTTCGGGTGGCTTTGGAATTTCTGGATTTGGACTTGTGTAGGCTGAGTTATGATGTTTATGCCGGAATGCGTTTTGTAAACCTGTTTTTGTGATTCTGGTGTGGTATCTTGCATTTTTGACCTGGTTACACTCGAAACTGGGTTGAGTGACCTTCTACAATATTGTAACCCTATCTCTTAGCTTCGAAACGGTGGGTCTTGCACCTTCATCCGACAATCATAGCGCCTTTGGTACCATTACCGCAAAATGACGTCAAAACTGTTTTTCTGGTTTTGAGCTTAAGTTTCATTTCCGGATTTTTTCCCCCCTAGCTTGACTTGCACTAGTACTACTTGGAGCTTGCTGAATGACTATGGATGAACTTGTTGTTGTGTGTGTACCTTTGGGACTGGCTGAGGAAATAATGAAGCCATGATGGCTGGAAAAGTTAGCAAATGTAGGGGAAGTGCTGTCCGAACTTTTAAAGGATTTGTTTGCATTGAGTTTGTGATCTAAGACTTGGGTTTGAGCAAGGCAATGATACATGATGGATGATTTCTGAGCCATTGAGGTGAGTGATCTCAAACTATTTCTGAAGTTCTTTATGAACCGTTTCCTGCATTATTTACTTTTAAACTGTTTCCAAAAGTTACTTTTGAACTGTTTTCTTGCATATCATGCGTACTTGCATATGAGTGTCCCTTGGTTGTTGTAATTCTTGACTTATTGGCTTGTCATTATTAATTGAAAATGTGTTAAGTACTTTCGATGATTGTTAAAACGAGTTTTCTAGGCGAGTGTGTACTTTATCGCACTCGACCTAAATAAATATGAATTTTCAATGATTAATGATTAAATGCTAGTTGCGCATGATGTAAGCCTTTTGGCTGAACTGGCCACTGCCCTTCGTTACCGATCGACTCGAGCCAGAAGCGGACTCGGTCGGGCGATATGGTGACCCTGGGTGAATTTGGTATACTCGAGTATTACCTTGTAGTCCGGCTACGTCCGGATGGGTGGAGTCCGGCCAACGTCCGGATGGGTGGAGTCCGGTCAACGTCCGGAAAAGGGGATGAACGAATAAAAAGATGAACGAGGGTTTATTTATAAAAATGAAATTTTTAAATAATTGGAGGAATAAGGGGAAATGTCAGGGGAACGAACAAATGAATAGCTCCATGTGAGCGGTATCCTTTTAATGAATATGTTACTATCGCTTTCCATTGTAAATGTTTCTTGAATTATTGATTATTGATGGTTAATGTGTTGGCTTTGTTATGAAATTTCATGTTCGGAACCTTATTGAGATTTTAGCTCATTGAGCTTTGTGGAATTACCATGTGGTGTCATTTTCTGCTTTTGTTTTACTCTCACTGTGCAAATGTTGACCTGTAACAAAATTACATTTTTACCCCCGGTTACTTATTGAACTTCTAAAACATTACAATGATTTCACTGGCTCACGAGAGCAAAAATACGTACATCTGATTTCTGAACCATGACATCAATGAAATGAATTTTTGTGAAAACTATTTAATTACTGATTTTACTGGTTACTCACTGGGCTTTTAGCTCACCCCAAAAATGTTTTATTTCCCCCCCCACAGGGCTCAAGGCGAAGGAAGGGCTTGTTGTGCTTATTCACGTGACTGGATGGCTTATATCGTGTACAGTTTAATTTTGGATCTATTTTATGTACGAGTTGGTCTTGTATAAATATTTGAAATTGATATGGATGTAAGTATACATTCCACGATTGGAATCGGTTTCCGCTGCATTTGTGACATGTAATTATTGGAGACTTGGATGTATGTTTGTGGACCATGTGATGTATATTTGAGATTTATATTGTAATTCATTTGAGGAGTGTAGTGATCGACTGAGTCCCGGCGAGAGTTGGGCAGGCGGCCCGCCGAACCCTCTGGTTCGCCTTAGGGGGAGGTGGGGTCGTCACAGTTGGTATCAGAGCTTAGGCTTCAGATCTCGATAGTGTATCCTAGGCTTGAAGTTTAGGATGCCGGACTGTGGGTTTGGTTTGAAATATTAGTGATTCTTGCGGGATGTCTCGACTTGATTAGTACAAGTGGAATGTCGAGGACGACATTCTTTTAAGGAGGGGAGATTGTGACGCCCCGAAAAAAATGAGTTTGAGAACCCGGAAATTTTCTAATTTTCTAGGGTTTATTTTTTTAACGCCCGCCTTTTCTACATTTTCTTTATTAGAAAAATTTCCCAAATAAAGTTTATGAGCAAAGATAGTTTTAAAATGATTTTTCTGGTATCGGTTAGTTTTAAGAAAAACGGCGCGAACCGGCGGGTCCCGCGCACTACCGGTTGAACGCACTACTTGATCACCACTTTCTTGCCATACAAGTTTATCACTAATGGAGCAAAATATCCCCCCCTCATACTTATCCACATGGCTGAAATTTGTGGCAAAAAATGTAAGGGAGAGAGAGAAAAATTTGTATGGTTTTGGTGGTGACAAGTGTCACCACCCTATGGCTCTTTGATTAATTTTTTTCCTTGTTCTTTTATCCTTCATTTTAGCTCATTTTTCTTCATTTCTTTCTGTTTTGGTCGAGCTCAAGAGAGAGAGAAAGGGAGAGCAAGAAAAACAACCATTTCGTCTTGAGTTTGCACCAACCAAGTGAGGAAATCAAATTCTAAACCGATTAAAGAGTGAGTTGTGATCTTGGGAAGCTAGGGGAACTAAACATTTCCAAAGGAGGTGAAGTATCACTCTTCCAAGCTTTGTCTTTGAGGTATGAAATCTGATCATGGTCTTTGATCTTGTGAATCTTGTGTAAATTAGCTTGGCAACTCAAATTTGGTGGTGAATCATGGATGCAATCATGTTTTGGGGGTTTTTTCCTTGTGGTATTATGAACTAGGGTTTGCTGATTTCTGCCCAAACTTGCTATATGGTTACTATATGTTGAATATAAGATTATACAAGGGGCTTTGGTAGTGATTGGAACAAGGAATTGAAGAAAGTTCAATTGAAACCAAAAGATTTCAGATTTCTGGAAATTTTCATCCTATTCTGCCCGTTTTTGTTGCACCATGTTAGAGGCCGAATTGGCCTTGGCTTAAAACATGAAAGTTGTAGGGAATGACATTTTAGAGGTTCCTGTAAAATTTCAGGTCAATCGGAGCAGTGTATCTTGTGAAAAGACGGAATTACCCTTGCTGCCCTGGTTTACCCAGAATTGGAGAATTGCGACTGTAATTGGTGAATTAGGTCTGGAATGCTTCCGAATTAGTTGTTTAGGTCTTCTGATGAAATGTAACCCTGTTTCTAAGCTTTCGGGTGGCTTTGGAATTTCTGGATTTGGACTTGTGTAGGCTGAGTTATGATGTTTATGCCGGAATGCGTTTTGTAAACCTGTTTTTGTGATTCTGGTGTGGTATCTTGCATTTTTGACCTGGTTACACTCGAAACTGGGTTGAGTGACCTTCTACAATATTGTAACCCTATCTCTTAGCTTCGAAACGGTGGGTCTTGCACCTTCATCCGACAATCATAGCGCCTTTGGTACCATTACCGCAAAATGACGTCAAAACTGTTTTTCTGGTTTTGAGCTTAAGTTTCATTTCCGGATTTTTTCCCCCCTAGCTTGACTTGCACTAGTACTACTTGGAGCTTGCTGAATGACTATGGATGAACTTGTTGTTGTGTGTGTACCTTTGGGACTGGCTGAGGAAATAATGAAGCCATGATGGCTGGAAAAGTTAGCAAATGTAGGGGAAGTGCTGTCCGAACTTTTAAAGGATTTGTTTGCATTGAGTTTGTGATCTAAGACTTGGGTTTGAGCAAGGCAATGATACATGATGGATGATTTCTGAGCCATTGAGGTGAGTGATCTCAAACTATTTCTGAAGTTCTTTATGAACCGTTTCCTGCATTATTTACTTTTAAACTGTTTCCAAAAGTTACTTTTGAACTGTTTTCTTGCATATCATGCGTACTTGCATATGAGTGTCCCTTGGTTGTTGTAATTCTTGACTTATTGGCTTGTCATTATTAATTGAAAATGTGTTAAGTACTTTCGATGATTGTTAAAACGAGTTTTCTAGGCGAGTGTGTACTTTATCGCACTCGACCTAAATAAATATGAATTTTCAATGATTAATGATTAAATGCTAGTTGCGCATGATGTAAGCCTTTTGGCTGAACTGGCCACTGCCCTTCGTTACCGATCGACTCGAGCCAGAAGCGGACTCGGTCGGGCGATATGGTGACCCTGGGTGAATTTGGTATACTCGAGTATTACCTTGTAGTCCGGCTACGTCCGGATGGGTGGAGTCCGGCCAACGTCCGGATGGGTGGAGTCCGGTCAACGTCCGGAAAAGGGGATGAACGAATAAAAAGATGAACGAGGGTTTATTTATAAAAATGAAATTTTTAAATAATTGGAGGAATAAGGGGAAATGTCAGGGGAACGAACAAATGAATAGCTCCATGTGAGCGGTATCCTTTTAATGAATATGTTACTATCGCTTTCCATTGTAAATGTTTCTTGAATTATTGATTATTGATGGTTAATGTGTTGGCTTTGTTATGAAATTTCATGTTCGGAACCTTATTGAGATTTTAGCTCATTGAGCTTTGTGGAATTACCATGTGGTGTCATTTTCTGCTTTTGTTTTACTCTCACTGTGCAAATGTTGACCTGTAACAAAATTACATTTTTACCCCCGGTTACTTATTGAACTTCTAAAACATTACAATGATTTCACTGGCTCACGAGAGCAAAAATACGTACATCTGATTTCTGAACCATGACATCAATGAAATGAATTTTTGTGAAAACTATTTAATTACTGATTTTACTGGTTACTCACTGGGCTTTTAGCTCACCCCAAAAATGTTTTATTTCCCCCCCCCACAGGGCTCAAGGCGAAGGAAGGGCTTGTTGTGCTTATTCACGTGACTGGATGGCTTATATCGTGTACAGTTTAATTTTGGATCTATTTTATGTACGAGTTGGTCTTGTATAAATATTTGAAATTGATATGGATGTAAGTATACATTCCACGATTGGAATCGGTTTCCGCTGCATTTGTGACATGTAATTATTGGAGACTTGGATGTATGTTTGTGGACCATGTGATGTATATTTGAGATTTATATTGTAATTCATTTGAGGAGTGTAGTGATCGACTGAGTCCCGGCGAGAGTTGGGCAGGCGGCCCGCCGAACCCTCTGGTTCGCCTTAGGGGGAGGTGGGGTCGTCACAGTTGGTATCAGAGCTTAGGCTTCAGATCTCGATAGTGTATCCTAGGCTTGAAGTTTAGGATGCCGGACTGTGGGTTTGGTTTGAAATATTAGTGATTCTTGCGGGATGTCTCGACTTGATTAGTACAAGTGGAATGTCGAGGACGACATTCTTTTAAGGAGGGGAGATTGTGACGCCCCGAAAAAAATGAGTTTGAGAACCCGGAAATTTTCTAATTTTCTAGGGTTTATTTTTTTAACGCCCGCCTTTTCTACATTTTCTTTATTAGAAAAATTTCCCAAATAAAGTTTATGAGCAAAGATAGTTTTAAAATGATTTTTCTGGTATCGGTTAGTTTTAAGAAAAACGGCGCGAACCGGCGGGTCCCGCGCACTACCGGTTGAACGCACTACTTGATCACCACTTTCTTGCCATACAAGTTTATCACTAATGGAGCAAAATATCCCCCCCTCATACTTATCCACATGGCTGAAATTTGTGGCAAAAAATGTAAGGGAGAGAGAGAAAAATTTGTATGGTTTTGGTGGTGACAAGTGTCACCACCCTATGGCTCTTTGATTAATTTTTTTCCTTGTTCTTTTATCCTTCATTTTAGCTCATTTTTCTTCATTTCTTTCTGTTTTGGTCGAGCTCAAGAGAGAGAGAAAGGGAGAGCAAGAAAAACAACCATTTCGTCTTGAGTTTGCACCAACCAAGTGAGGAAATCAAATTCTAAACCGATTAAAGAGTGAGTTGTGATCTTGGGAAGCTAGGGGAACTAAACATTTCCAAAGGAGGTGAAGTATCACTCTTCCAAGCTTTGTCTTTGAGGTATGAAATCTGATCATGGTCTTTGATCTTGTGAATCTTGTGTAAATTAGCTTGGCAACTCAAATTTGGTGGTGAATCATGGATGCAATCATGTTTTGGGGGTTTTTTCCTTGTGGTATTATGAACTAGGGTTTGCTGATTTCTGCCCAAACTTGCTATATGGTTACTATATGTTGAATATAAGATTATACAAGGGGCTTTGGTAGTGATTGGAACAAGGAATTGAAGAAAGTTCAATTGAAACCAAAAGATTTCAGATTTCTGGAAATTTTCATCCTATTCTGCCCGTTTTTGTTGCACCATGTTAGAGGCCGAATTGGCCTTGGCTTAAAACATGAAAGTTGTAGGGAATGACATTTTAGAGGTTCCTGTAAAATTTCAGGTCAATCGGAGCAGTGTATCTTGTGAAAAGACGGAATTACCCTTGCTGCCCTGGTTTACCCAGAATTGGAGAATTGCGACTGTAATTGGTGAATTAGGTCTGGAATGCTTCCGAATTAGTTGTTTAGGTCTTCTGATGAAATGTAACCCTGTTTCTAAGCTTTCGGGTGGCTTTGGAATTTCTGGATTTGGACTTGTGTAGGCTGAGTTATGATGTTTATGCCGGAATGCGTTTTGTAAACCTGTTTTTGTGATTCTGGTGTGGTATCTTGCATTTTTGACCTGGTTACACTCGAAACTGGGTTGAGTGACCTTCTACAATATTGTAACCCTATCTCTTAGCTTCGAAACGGTGGGTCTTGCACCTTCATCCGACAATCATAGCGCCTTTGGTACCATTACCGCAAAATGACGTCAAAACTGTTTTTCTGGTTTTGAGCTTAAGTTTCATTTCCGGATTTTTTCCCCCCTAGCTTGACTTGCACTAGTACTACTTGGAGCTTGCTGAATGACTATGGATGAACTTGTTGTTGTGTGTGTACCTTTGGGACTGGCTGAGGAAATAATGAAGCCATGATGGCTGGAAAAGTTAGCAAATGTAGGGGAAGTGCTGTCCGAACTTTTAAAGGATTTGTTTGCATTGAGTTTGTGATCTAAGACTTGGGTTTGAGCAAGGCAATGATACATGATGGATGATTTCTGAGCCATTGAGGTGAGTGATCTCAAACTATTTCTGAAGTTCTTTATGAACCGTTTCCTGCATTATTTACTTTTAAACTGTTTCCAAAAGTTACTTTTGAACTGTTTTCTTGCATATCATGCGTACTTGCATATGAGTGTCCCTTGGTTGTTGTAATTCTTGACTTATTGGCTTGTCATTATTAATTGAAAATGTGTTAAGTACTTTCGATGATTGTTAAAACGAGTTTTCTAGGCGAGTGTGTACTTTATCGCACTCGACCTAAATAAATATGAATTTTCAATGATTAATGATTAAATGCTAGTTGCGCATGATGTAAGCCTTTTGGCTGAACTGGCCACTGCCCTTCGTTACCGATCGACTCGAGCCAGAAGCGGACTCGGTCGGGCGATATGGTGACCCTGGGTGAATTTGGTATACTCGAGTATTACCTTGTAGTCCGGCTACGTCCGGATGGGTGGAGTCCGGCCAACGTCCGGATGGGTGGAGTCCGGTCAACGTCCGGAAAAGGGGATGAACGAATAAAAAGATGAACGAGGGTTTATTTATAAAAATGAAATTTTTAAATAATTGGAGGAATAAGGGGAAATGTCAGGGGAACGAACAAATGAATAGCTCCATGTGAGCGGTATCCTTTTAATGAATATGTTACTATCGCTTTCCATTGTAAATGTTTCTTGAATTATTGATTATTGATGGTTAATGTGTTGGCTTTGTTATGAAATTTCATGTTCGGAACCTTATTGAGATTTTAGCTCATTGAGCTTTGTGGAATTACCATGTGGTGTCATTTTCTGCTTTTGTTTTACTCTCACTGTGCAAATGTTGACCTGTAACAAAATTACATTTTTACCCCCGGTTACTTATTGAACTTCTAAAACATTACAATGATTTCACTGGCTCACGAGAGCAAAAATACGTACATCTGATTTCTGAACCATGACATCAATGAAATGAATTTTTGTGAAAACTATTTAATTACTGATTTTACTGGTTACTCACTGGGCTTTTAGCTCACCCCAAAAATGTTTTATTTCCCCCCCCACAGGGCTCAAGGCGAAGGAAGGGCTTGTTGTGCTTATTCACGTGACTGGATGGCTTATATCGTGTACAGTTTAATTTTGGATCTATTTTATGTACGAGTTGGTCTTGTATAAATATTTGAAATTGATATGGATGTAAGTATACATTCCACGATTGGAATCGGTTTCCGCTGCATTTGTGACATGTAATTATTGGAGACTTGGATGTATGTTTGTGGACCATGTGATGTATATTTGAGATTTATATTGTAATTCATTTGAGGAGTGTAGTGATCGACTGAGTCCCGGCGAGAGTTGGGCAGGCGGCCCGCCGAACCCTCTGGTTCGCCTTAGGGGGAGGTGGGGTCGTCACAGTTGGTATCAGAGCTTAGGCTTCAGATCTCGATAGTGTATCCTAGGCTTGAAGTTTAGGATGCCGGACTGTGGGTTTGGTTTGAAATATTAGTGATTCTTGCGGGATGTCTCGACTTGATTAGTACAAGTGGAATGTCGAGGACGACATTCTTTTAAGGAGGGGAGATTGTGACGCCCCGAAAAAAATGAGTTTGAGAACCCGGAAATTTTCTAATTTTCTAGGGTTTATTTTTTTAACGCCCGCCTTTTCTACATTTTCTTTATTAGAAAAATTTCCCAAATAAAGTTTATGAGCAAAGATAGTTTTAAAATGATTTTTCTGGTATCGGTTAGTTTTAAGAAAAACGGCGCGAACCGGCGGGTCCCGCGCACTACCGGTTGAACGCACTACTTGATCACCACTTTCTTGCCATACAAGTTTATCACTAATGGAGCAAAATATCCCCCCCTCATACTTATCCACATGGCTGAAATTTGTGGCAAAAAATGTAAGGGAGAGAGAGAAAAATTTGTATGGTTTTGGTGGTGACAAGTGTCACCACCCTATGGCTCTTTGATTAATTTTTTTCCTTGTTCTTTTATCCTTCATTTTAGCTCATTTTTCTTCATTTCTTTCTGTTTTGGTCGAGCTCAAGAGAGAGAGAAAGGGAGAGCAAGAAAAACAACCATTTCGTCTTGAGTTTGCACCAACCAAGTGAGGAAATCAAATTCTAAACCGATTAAAGAGTGAGTTGTGATCTTGGGAAGCTAGGGGAACTAAACATTTCCAAAGGAGGTGAAGTATCACTCTTCCAAGCTTTGTCTTTGAGGTATGAAATCTGATCATGGTCTTTGATCTTGTGAATCTTGTGTAAATTAGCTTGGCAACTCAAATTTGGTGGTGAATCATGGATGCAATCATGTTTTGGGGGTTTTTTCCTTGTGGTATTATGAACTAGGGTTTGCTGATTTCTGCCCAAACTTGCTATATGGTTACTATATGTTGAATATAAGATTATACAAGGGGCTTTGGTAGTGATTGGAACAAGGAATTGAAGAAAGTTCAATTGAAACCAAAAGATTTCAGATTTCTGGAAATTTTCATCCTATTCTGCCCGTTTTTGTTGCACCATGTTAGAGGCCGAATTGGCCTTGGCTTAAAACATGAAAGTTGTAGGGAATGACATTTTAGAGGTTCCTGTAAAATTTCAGGTCAATCGGAGCAGTGTATCTTGTGAAAAGACGGAATTACCCTTGCTGCCCTGGTTTACCCAGAATTGGAGAATTGCGACTGTAATTGGTGAATTAGGTCTGGAATGCTTCCGAATTAGTTGTTTAGGTCTTCTGATGAAATGTAACCCTGTTTCTAAGCTTTCGGGTGGCTTTGGAATTTCTGGATTTGGACTTGTGTAGGCTGAGTTATGATGTTTATGCCGGAATGCGTTTTGTAAACCTGTTTTTGTGATTCTGGTGTGGTATCTTGCATTTTTGACCTGGTTACACTCGAAACTGGGTTGAGTGACCTTCTACAATATTGTAACCCTATCTCTTAGCTTCGAAACGGTGGGTCTTGCACCTTCATCCGACAATCATAGCGCCTTTGGTACCATTACCGCAAAATGACGTCAAAACTGTTTTTCTGGTTTTGAGCTTAAGTTTCATTTCCGGATTTTTTCCCCCCTAGCTTGACTTGCACTAGTACTACTTGGAGCTTGCTGAATGACTATGGATGAACTTGTTGTTGTGTGTGTACCTTTGGGACTGGCTGAGGAAATAATGAAGCCATGATGGCTGGAAAAGTTAGCAAATGTAGGGGAAGTGCTGTCCGAACTTTTAAAGGATTTGTTTGCATTGAGTTTGTGATCTAAGACTTGGGTTTGAGCAAGGCAATGATACATGATGGATGATTTCTGAGCCATTGAGGTGAGTGACCTCAAACTATTTCTGAAGTTCTTTATGAACCGTTTCCTGCATTATTTACTTTTAAACTGTTTCCAAAAGTTACTTTTGAACTGTTTTCTTGCATATCATGCGTACTTGCATATGAGTGTCCCTTGGTTGTTGTAATTCTTGACTTATTGGCTTGTCATTATTAATTGAAAATGTGTTAAGTACTTTCGATGATTGTTAAAACGAGTTTTCTAGGCGAGTGTGTACTTTATCGCACTCGACCTAAATAAATATGAATTTTCAATGATTAATGATTAAATGCTAGTTGCGCATGATGTAAGCCTTTTGGCTGAACTGGCCACTGCCCTTCGTTACCGATCGACTCGAGCCAGAAGCGGACTCGGTCGGGCGATATGGTGACCCTGGGTGAATTTGGTATACTCGAGTATTACCTTGTAGTCCGGCTACGTCCGGATGGGTGGAGTCCGGCCAACGTCCGGATGGGTGGAGTCCGGTCAACGTCCGGAAAAGGGGATGAACGAATAAAAAGATGAACGAGGGTTTATTTATAAAAATGAAATTTTTAAATAATTGGAGGAATAAGGGGAAATGTCAGGGGAACGAACAAATGAATAGCTCCATGTGAGCGGTATCCTTTTAATGAATATGTTACTATCGCTTTTTGATATTTATATTGTAATTCATTTGAGGAGTGTAGTGATCGACTGAGTCCCGGCGAGAGTTGGGCAGGCGGCTCGCCGAACCCTCTGGTTCGTCTTAGGGGGAGGTGGGGTCGTCACAATCCTTTTTAGCTCTATGTAGAGCAGCAATTGCATGGGAACATGGAATGCCACTCAAGGCCCACAGATTGCAGGTGCACTCATTTTTGTCAAGGTCAACAGCAAATTGGGCTCCCCGTGGCCCTTTTGCTTGATAACCTGAGCTTGAATTCCATGTTATTTCCCATTGTGCTGCATGTTTGACCCTTTCTTCCACAATCGATCTAATGAGTGGTCCACCATCTAACTTGTATTTTTCCATTGCTGCCCTTCTCTTTTGGATCCTTTCCATGAGGTATTCCCTAATAGCCTCCATCATAGAAATAATAGGCTGGTCCCTAGCCTCTAAAATATGGGCATTAAATGATTCACACAGGTTATTAACCAACATATCACATTGTGTATGTTTGGAAAAAAAGGCCTTACACCAATGTTGAGGGTGTGGTCCCTTCTTCACCCATGCATGTGCTTCTTGGTCATAGGTTTCAAGGTCATCCAAGGCTTGGTTGAAATGTTCCACTGTTGTGGTGCTTGCTATATGCCACAATCGATCCTTTAAACCTAATCCTGGATGTTTCTTTTTGAAATTCCTATACATGTGTTGAACACAGTATCTGTGTTCAGAATTTGGTAGAACCTCTGCGAGTGCTCTGTCTAGTCCCTACAAAAAATATCACAACAGGTATAAGTTAGATATACCAGCCAAGTGGTTAGTTTGAGGGCAGCAAGTATGCTATATTAAAAGTTGAGGGGCTTGTTTTTACCTACACTAAAAGTTGAGGGGCTTGTTTTTACCTACATTAAAAGTTCAGGGGCTTAAAATCTGCTATAAAACCATAGAATAAAAGTTTTAGATCTCTCATTAAGCTTTTACCTTCTACTGGTCGGACATGAAAATATAATGTCCCTGGTTCTGTATTTCCAGGTCGCCACTCAAGAGGGTTAGGAACCATCTCCATTGCTCCGTGGCCTCTTTTTCAACAGCTGCCCATGCAACTGGCCAAAAGCCGTTGTTGGGATCCACTGCAATAGCTGTCAACAGCTGGCCTGGGTACCTACCTTTAATATGACATCCATCCAAACACAAAATAGGTCTGCACCCATCTTTAAAGCCTTTCTTCAGTGGGCCAAGGCAGCAGTACATCCTCATGAACCTTGGATTACATCCAGGTTCTCTAAATGGAGTGAACATAACCTCCATTGTACTGCCAGGATGAGTCCTTTTAATTTCTTCACAATATTGCCATATTTTCTTGTATTGTGACTCAGCTGACCCCTTGATCTTCTCTATAGCTAGTGTCTTCGCCTTAGCTGCAACATGCTTAGATACTTCTGCCTGGTAGTCTTCATGGACTGTTTGCCTTAATTCTCTTGTTGGCAGATTGTTATTTGATCTTATCCTCTCTACATACCTGTCAGACAGCCACTTGGCTGTAATATTCTTATTTTTCCATGCATGGCTGCATGTTTCATGGACATCATGCAGACTCTTTACTACCAAGTCCTTTGTGCCCAGAGCCTTTTCTATTGAAGCAAATACAAACCATTTACATGGTTCCCTGCACTTGGCCCTCACCCTGGTGGGCTCATTTTTACTAGTCCAAACAGGTTTACCCATCCTAATCCCATACTCGGTCACAGCAGATTTGAATTGTGCTCTTGACTCAAACTTCATCCCAATCTCGAATTTGGGATCCCTGAGGAATTTCTCTAGGACAAAGTCCTTGTATCTCCCTTTGAATTCATCATCTGAAGAGTCATTGTCACTGCTCAGGTGATCAGGGATGTAATCTTGTTGGAGTGAATCTATATCCTCTGGTGCCTGGCTAGTTTGTTCTGCTGATCTGGTTCTCTTTCTCCTAACTTGTTTCTTTCTCGCACCTTGCTGTTGTGTTTCCAGGTCAGTTTCTGTTTGCCTTCCACAAACATTCTCCTGTTCTGAATATTGCGTCTGGTCAGTTGTTTCATCTCTCTGCTGTTGCTGTGAAGTTTCACCACAACCATCAGCATTCGAATTCAAAATGTGCAGCATAATCTCTTCACCACCATAGTCATTGGCACCACTGAATCTATCATTTTCTTCCTCTACTTGTGATTCAGATTCATCATCTATGTTTTCACCCTCTGTTTCATGTTCACCTTGCTGTTCACCACCATAGTCAGCTTCATGTTCACCCTCAGCTTCATGTTCACCTTCGTGTTCACCACCACCATAGTCAGCTTCATGAACACCCTCTTCTGTCCCAACATTACTAGCTGCATGAGTGCTTTTTGCTGTTTTTGCACCCCCTACCTTTTCAACCGTATCTACACCTTCCACTGGCCTAACATTACTATCCCTTTGACTGTTTTTTGTTCTTTTTTCACCCCCTACATTCCCAACCATACAATCCCTTCTACTACTCTTCCCAGTACCTACATATCTAGTTATGCATTCTTCCTCATCTACTTCCTCTATGACAACTCCAGTTTTCTTTTTCCCCTTGTCTGGTGACTCTATTATTACAGCATTTTTCAATTCTTCAATTTCTGGGTCTGTCAGATGATGGCAATACACTTCCATCACCTTGAATTTATATGCCCAGTCACAGAATGTCCTAACATGGGTATCAGTAGACAATTCTCTCAAACCAGTCCTCATGTCTGCAACTGGTTCAAGGTAATAGTATAAAATGGTTGCATTACGATGACCAACTTTTCCAACCATTTTATTCAACTCATGCATTGACATACGTTCAGCATCACACATATCTATGTAGGCCACTTCTCCATTCTCATAACTGACATAATTTTCTCAATTTATTCTTCCCCCATGGTGTAATCTTATGCTAAATATTTCACATTCTGGATCTGCATATCAATATGAATATATTGTTTCAATACAAGTTGGGCTACAACAAATGCAGATAAATATACTATTCAAATTCAAATATAATTAATTAAAATTTCAATTTCTTTTTCACATGCTTTTTATCAAGGGGAAACCCTAATGTAATGCTTAAATCGAAGTTAAACAATACAAAAGTTCCAACTTTTAATGAAATGCTAATTATTCATCAATCCCTACACTTTTTGAACATCTAAACAACAAACTTTGGTGCCCATCACCATACCCCCACATCTAGGACCACTGGCACGTCACTTTCAGTAACCCCCACCACCAAAATTTTACTCTTTTCACCCATCTGACCACTAAATATGCTACCTATTTCACATTTAAAGGTTCCAACAAATATACATACCATAAGTGAGGACAGGATCAAAGTATTCATTTTCTGGCCTGATTTGCCACCCCTCCATTGTTGCTTCAATGTCGATGATACCCAAACCCGACAAGTAGGAATTAACTCTCTTGCTCTTCTCCCTCCGCAAAGATCCTCAAGAGAAGATGAAAATGGAGAAGATGAAAATGGGTAAGGCTGTTGCTGTGAAGTTTGCAGTTGGGTTGGGTTAGGAAAATGGAGGGAAGGTGGAGGAGTTGTGCGCTTTTTGTTTACAATATGCGGACAAAAATGCCCTTTGAAGAACTAAAGTTGCATTCGTGTGAATTGGTTCTCCGGTTGCAAAACCGGAGAAACTGGATAAAAGGGCCACGTTTTACCAGTTTTACAAGTTCAAGGGCTTAAAGTCAGAAAAAAATAGATGAGAGGCTTAATTTTGCCTAAACAAAGAGTTAAAGGGCCAATTGGATAATTTGCCCAAAAGAATAACAATATTCTTTGGCCCATTTTGAGTGAATTCAATAGCAATGCTTGCTAGACGCTCTCAAGTGAGGAATTGTCCGGTTCTGTCTAACTTCTGTACGTGTTATGATTTTTAGTACATAACTACATTATTTTATTTTTTTGGGTGTCCCGCAGGAAATGGACCCCGCAGACTATTTCCCACCCTCTATAACTACATTAATTGTTGTACATAATATATGTGAAAAAATTTTCATATACATCAGCTTTTCCACTAGTACAACACTATGATATTACTATACACCAAATAATATAACAAGTACAATAATCATATCAAACCAAATGAAAATACAAACGCACTGGCCTCCTACCCAAGCGATAACTTGTTTAGATTTTAGGCTTCATATCTATATTATTTATTGAGATGTACTAATGTAAGAAATACTGAAAAAAAAGATGATGAATGACGTATGATGACAAAAGAAAATCAATTTGAGTATTGCATATGGCAGATAGTTTAAAATTAAACTCATAAATCAAGCCTGCCTACATATTTGCAAGCATTTAGGGCATCAAAGAACTATAGAACAAAATTGCACCAACATTATTGTACCCATCTATAGAATAATTAGATAGATCCTTTTCAAACAAATCAATAATTAGAAGTCAATTTACATTTTACGAAAAAGTGTCAATGTAGTCAAATATCAACTAGAAATCGCAAGCACACGAACGTACGTAATAAAGTATGAATCACCGTTCACCAATCTTCTCAGAATCTTCAACACTTGCATAATGAAATATAAAAGGACCACCTAATGGGTTTGGACCAAATTGACAATCTTGCTTGATAGCTATCGCTTCTATGAATTGTCACCTTGTGAAATTGGCTCAATCTCAAAGAATAACCAGCATCAATTACATCACAAGGCAACGACGTGACTCACGAGTCATGAAATTTTTCTTTTGAGAAATTAAAAGGAACCATCCAACAGGTTTGGACCAAATTGTCTATCTTCCAGGATTCGCGCCTAGTGAATTTGGAATATTAAATTCTGTTGTTTAACAGCCAATCGTGTAGCACATTTTCTCCCATGTCTAGTACAATAATTGAGGTGACATAATCAGCCGAAAGTAATTTTACTCTACCCAATTATTATTTTTTTAATGTAAGTGAAAGGTCTCGAACCCAAAATCTTTTGTTTACATTCCCTTCTCTCATACCATTCAACCCATCTCTCACTTCAATTATTAAATTCAATTAAAATTATTTTTCTGTCTTTAATTTCAAAAGTGAACTCGTAATTTACATTGGTGAGTGCCTTAGTTGATTTCCATATTTGTTTGGCCATAAAGTGAGAAAATTAAGAAGCAGAGGAAGAAACTGGAAAAACGATTGGAAGAATGATTCATTCGAGGTCAAAACTCTGATAAGTTTCTAAAGATAAGCTACAATGCTTTATTTGATGAATCATATCATAAATTAAGATTGAGCTTTCCTGATCACTCCAAGCATCAATCTATGCAAAATGCAAGTTAAATATTCTTTGAGCCAAAAAATAATAATAAGAGACATTTTGAGATGATTATTCAGATGTACTTCTAGAAATTTTAGATTGATTGGTAACCGATTATTTTACTAAGTCGAACTAGAAAATATATTGAGAAGGTCATTGGTAACTAATGATAAACCTTTTCAATAATTAACTCTCAACTGATTGTTCCCTTATTGTCGTATGTAGAGCTTATCTAATTGCATCAAAAAATGGAATTTGGATATTAACTGAATGGAATTATGACCTTAAGGTTTGTATCACTTGTTTAGAAAAAAGTTTAGCACTATGTTATCATTTTTACAGTAAAATCTTATGCAAGATTTTCCTGTTTTAAAGATACTTTATTTTCATGCAATTGGAGGAATTTCAGCACAGAACGAGAAATGAGAGAGAACAGTTTCTAGGAAATGGGAACAAAAGTTCAAGCCGGCTGCAGTGATAAAAGGACAGCAATCATGCAACTTTTGAACTTCCCACGAAAACATTGGACCTATAAGTAGAGGCTCTCCTTAGGCTAGATTAGGAGAGCCTCCTTAGGCTCCCCCTCCCCCTAGATTAGGATATAGTAGGTTATACAAATGTATCGTTGCTGACAAAAAAAAAAAAAAAAAAGTAGAGGCTCTTTGTTTTTTGCTGAACGCACTCAAAACTTCTCATGAATCTTGAGAGAAACCATTAATTCGTAAAAAAAAAAAGAAAAAAAAAACAATCTCTAACTATCGAGTCTATTAGCTGGTAACAATATGATCAAATTTACTCCATTCATTGTGTATTGGTTTGTTTTTTTTTTGACAGGTAAGATTGATCTTAGTTTCGACGCAAGAGCATATTCAAATGTAAGCTACTTTGAGAGCGAGCGAAAAACTCTCCTCGAATTTAAGAAAGACCTAGTTGACAAATCAAGGCTCTGTTTGGATTCAGCATTTTTTGAAAAACAATTTTTTCATCTACAATGCTACAGTAATACACAAACAAAACAACTCTAAAAACACCATATCCAAACGATATATAAAAAACAACTCTAAATATACAAAAAAATTTGGAATTTTTGATTTCAAATTATGCGAATTTGGTTCGAATTCGGTAATCGAGTTTTTGAAATCGGAAATAGAAATCAGATTTTTCGATTTCAATTTCGCTTTATATTACATATATTAATATTTATTTATATATATATAATATTTTTATTTCAATTTTGTTTTATAATATATATATTTCAATTATGTATATTATATTATATATATAAATTATATTAATATTAATATTAATATGTATATTTCAATTATGTATATTAATATGTATATTATATATATTATATCAATTGAAATAAATAAATAAATAAATATATATTTATATATTAATATTAATATTTTGTTTAAAAAATATATATATTTACATAAATATATAAATGTATTTATTTATATATATTTATATAAATTTATAAATATATTTATTTCAATTTTGTTTTATAATATGTATATTAATATATATTAATATACATATTTCAATTTGTATATTTCAACTATGTATATTATATTATATATATAAATTATAGTAATATTAATATGTTTATTTCAATTATGTATATTATATATATTATATCAATTGAAATAAATATTATATATTTATATATTTATATTAATATTTTGTTTAAAATATATTTATATTTATATAATTATATAATATATTTATTTATATATTTATATAAATATATTTATTTCAATTTTGTTTTATAATATGTATATTTCAATTATGTATATTATATTATATATATAAATTATATAAATATTAATATGTATAATTCAATTATATATATTAATATGTATATTATATATATTATATCAATTGAAATAAATATATATATATATTTATATATAAATATAAATATTTTGTTTAAAATATATTTATATATTTATAAATATATTTATATATGTATTTATATAAATATATAAATATATATTTCAATTTTGTTTTATAATATGTATATTAATAATATATTAATATATACATTATATTTATAAATTATATTTATATTAAATATATATTAATATACATATTATAGAACAAAATAGAAATAATAAAATATTATATATAAAAATAAATAAATACTAATATATAGAAACAGAGCCAATATATATTTTAAAAAAATCTCAAAAAAATTGTAAATTATAAAAATACTCAAAAATATATTTTAAAAATACCTCTAAAAACAATCGAAAAAACTTATATAGTAAAAGTTTTTCATATATACAGTTACAGTAAAGTTTTTAAAAAATACTTCCAAAAATAGCTATTCCAAACAGAGCGAAAGCATCCTGGACTGGAGAAGATTATTGTTCATAGAAAGGAATTGGTTGCAGCAAGAACACTCAGTATGTGGTGAAACTTGATCTACGTAATAACGCTGCTTTTGATCTTGATCGATTGATCTATGGGGACACGCAAAATTATATCTCTATCCTGTGTAAATCTTGCTTGGGAGGCTAGATAAGTCCTTCATTAATGAATCTGCAGCATTTGCATTAATTGGATTTAAGCTCCAATTATTTTGCAAGAATTCGGATCCCAACATTTATAGGATCCTTGAAAATTTTGAGATATCTCAACCTTTCTAGTGCAGGTTTCAATGGGACAATTCCTCCCCAATTAGGAAATCTCTCAGCCTTAGGCTATCTCGATCTTGGTAATAAATTAGAAGGTTTTAGTGCTTGGACAAGTGGTTATTATTTGTCGACAAAGAATCTCTGGTGGACCACTAGTCTTTCTTCCTTGAAACATTTAGACCTCTCTGGAGTGGACCTAGGAGAGGCTCGAGACTGGTTACAAGCACTTAACAAGTTTCGTTGCTTATCCTCATTAACTTTAGAATCTTGTGGTATTTGTTCCTTTCCTCATATTGGACACCCTAATTTCACATCTCTTACTACACTTGACCTCCAGGAAGTTTGTCTGTGCAATTTGTGTGTTACTTCTTACTTTAAATCCTTGTGATTTTAATATTATATATTAAAAAATGATAATAACTATTATGAGAACAAACTAATAAATACAAGTAAAGCAAAATATTCTCCTCATTGCTAGATTTAGGGTTCAAATCCTAAATTTGACAGTTATGGGTAGAAAGGATATGACAAGAGACAGGAGGGTTTAAAAAAAAGTAAAAAAAATAGTAACAAGGATCTTGTTTGTAAACACAAGAATGAATTTAACACATCTCCAATAGTAGACATATAAGAGAAAGACAAACAAATCGACCAAATTTCATAGGACAAATGGATCTAGATTCTTTAATTGTTTACTAAAAATAGAAGAATAAATATTATATATAGTGACAGTGTATATAGTATCACTGTTGGATGTATGAAATGAATGCAAATTAGGTGTCATACATTCAACGGTAAGTGTATATACTGCCAGTGTATGGAAGATTAACTCAAAAGAGAAATGACCAATTAATTAAACCTTCAAATAAAGTAATTTAAGATGAACACAAGGCTTTTACGTATTGAGCCATTATCTAGGACAAAGGAGGAATCCATTATTTCTTTAGTAGGAATAAAAGAAAAATCAAATTAATTACAGGTTACTTTATATATGCATTTTTCCTTGCTTGATTAAGAGTTTGACTACTTGTTGTTTCTGCTTTTCGTTTAGTATAAGTTTTAAAATTTTCTCCTATATTGTTAACATTTGATTTCTACAAAACCTTCCACTTTTGTGTCACATAATTTAATCAAATCTCAAATCTATCTATTTAAAGAAGAAATCTTTATACCAGTAAGACAAAAGACAAACTTTTAGTGCCAAAACTAAACTTGAATTATATGATGCATAACAGTTTTAAAATTTTATTTTTTTTCGAATAGACACAGAAGATTGAAGAAATTGATATAGCTTTCTTAGTCTTTTTGAACATCTAATATCATGTAACTCTTGCAAATTTTGCGATATATAGAATGCTAATGAGGTATAATAGTAAAAACTTTTAATTCAAAAGTTAGGTTCTATAACTTAAATTTGTTTTCTCAGTAATCATATAATAGATGTGTAACACATGTACAAAATGCAAGTACTTCAAATGAATCTAAATTGAAAATCTTGAATTGACTAAAAATAAAATAGTTTGACCATATTAGGGACTTTTTCCTTTTTTTTTGAAAAGCGATCATTTCATTTATTAGAAGTAGAAAGCATGCATTCAAAGTTGAAATAAGGATAATATCCAAAACAATTTACACTCCATAATGAAATCTAACTTAGGTAACATATGCATTTGACAATTAAATTCCATATACAGCAAGCATGAATAATCTGATTGCTAAATATTAAACGATTCAAATGATTGCCATGTAGAACAAATTAATAACCAATATACAAAAAATCTTGTTCTACGTCTTTGAGTTTATTGCAAAAATAACTCTCCTTCGAAAACATATACCTAAAGTAACTTAATTTTAAAATTTTTTAACTTTATGATCCTTTTTTTGCCACATAGGCTGCATATGTGCCAAGATGGAAATAGGGGCATGTTTTATTTCTCTTTTGTGATAGCCCCACCTTTCCTTAGGGCATACTCCAAAGGTTAGCGGACTGTTTGCTCAACTCTCGTCAGGACTACTAAACCAAAATTTCCAGAAAGTACTAAACACACAATTTAACTTTCATTCATCAACCCAAAACTACATACATTGGAGTCGCTAACGATTCGAACTTAAAGTATAAGCCAGAGTATCCAACCTTATACAAATACATATGAAATTTACTAATACAGAGGAGTTTAAACAAAACAAAACTAAAACTAACTCAACTCTTTCCCCAAAATCACGCTTCCAAACTAGATATGATCCAGAGCCCCCCCCCCTAACTCTAGTCCACGAAGATCTCACATACGAAAGTTATTCAAAATTTCAAGTTGTGCCGTACATTTGGTCTTGTTGAGCAAGGACTTATTTGTCATTTTAGTTGCTATTTATTTATTTCTTTCTTGTTAAATAAATTCGGCCAAAATAGCCTTCTAGTTGGCCGAACAATAGCCCAAACAAATCCTAGTCTAGCTGAGTTTTTGCTTAGGTATTTTTAATTCAAGTGAATCCAATTCACTTTAGGTCTAGTTTAAATGAATCCAATTCACTTTAGATTGTCAAGTGTATGGCTATATATAGCCAAGGCAAAAGACCTTCCAAATCAGTTTTCCAATCAATAAAATTGTGAGATTTCACTTTTCTCTTTACAAGAGAGTTTCTTTGAATATTTGAGAATCTTTCTCAAGTTATTCAAGTGAACTTATCAATCAAGTAACTCTTTCGTTGTGGCGTTCCTCTAACTATAGTTTGGTTCGCTAATTCGTTAAGTAGTGAGTTGAGATAGTATCAATAGTGTTCGCTACTTCGGGTATTAGATTGGGTCAAATTTTCTCTTAAATCGGTTCTACTATTTCGAGATTAGATTCTCCATGAAACTTAGATGGAGCGAACTTCAAGAATTATTCTATTTTCACACCTCTCTTGATTCTTATGTTGACCTATTGATTAGAGCGAACTTCAAGATTATTGAGTGTCAACCAACCGTGTTAGGACATCCATCGTATGGTCAATAGCAGTAACTACGTGATTGTTTTCCTTCATTTCTAGGGTTTCGGTTCAGTCTAACAGTCGTTCCCTAATCATCCCCTTGAGCTTGGGGTTGCTTAACCCCTCGCCCTCAGCCCCTTTTCACTTCTTTGGCCTCTCATAAATTTAACATTCACAAAAGCATGACATAAAATGAGTGTGCATAAATGAAGCCTGAAAAGCGACACTTTGATCATGCAAAAATGAAAATAAAAGGGAAGATACCGGAATAGTCGCAGATGTGTACAACCTAATTATCGATTTGGAATCACAAAGTAATAAAATCAAGCGTCTCATGATTAACGTTCAATTGCTTCACGAGATAGTAAACATAGTCAAGCAAAACACGAAATGCAATGGCCTTTGAATAAGCATCACCCCGACTACTTTGACAAAACCATTAAAGTAGACTAAGTCACTAGCTTAGTGATTAGTGGAGTCAGGAGTCTTTGCTATTTCAGTAGGATCATTTTCATTTCCTGTACTAGGAGTTTTAATCTCATGTCCCTTATTAAGTATCTTGTTATTCTCCACTTGTTCAACCAAGGTAACACACCTAGCCATCGACTTATCTGTCTGGTGTCTAATTTCAGGTACTACCCTAGTGCGTCAGTTCTTAGCTTTTTAAAGCTTCTCACAATGAGCCTTTGTCTTCCTCGCTCCTCAAGTACCTCAGTCTCCACTTCAGAATTCTAGTAGTCTGGGCATCTATAATTGTCCTCAGTTCTCGATTATCCTCTCGAACTATCCCTATTTCCTCGGATAGCCATCTCCAGTCATTGACCCCCGTATCATTCCGTTATTTGGGTACAAGTAAGCCCTTTGGAAATCACATAAAGTTCTAGTTCGGCGAGTTGGGTTATACCTTCCACGAACTCCCCTAAGCCCTTCACGACCATGGTCACTATAATGCTTCCCCGAGATGGTTCAATACCATCATTACCTTCCGTCATTTGCAATTAAAATTAAAACTTAAATGGGTCCAAGAATACTAAATAAACTGTATTTGGTCATCTCGTACTATTCCACATATCTTTTACAAGATCGAGACTCCCGATTGTCCATTAATTCAAATCTAGATTCCAATTTTCATTCCCACAAGCAGTCACTTAACTTTTCAACCAGTTCCACAGTCCAGCATCCTAAACTTCAAGTTTAGGATACACTACAGAGATCTGAAGCCTAAACTCTGATACCAACTGTGATGCCCTCACTTCTCCCTAAGGTGAACCAAAGGGTATCTGCGGGACATCTGCCCAACTCTCGCTAGGTCCCAGTACAAATTCCGATCAAATTTAATACAATACTAGCCATCACAACCAGATAAAGTAAGAAAAGGAATCGCTTCCACAATTAACAATCAAACTTACATCACGAGTTCCAAAATACAACGGTTATCCAATTCTTACATCAAATTTCCAAATATACAACAGCCAAAAACTAGTCAATTCTATTGAAAATCCTATTACAAAAGTACATCAAAAGGGTTCCTCCGAGTCTCATTCCGTGCCCATCCCTATTAAGGAAAAACAAATCTACGGGGTGAGCAATAGTTCGTGAGGCCAAGAACACACATGCAAGCACATTGTTCAAGTAGCAATCTCATTCAATAATGAAAACAATAACACTCGAATAATTAATAATTCGAGTGAAAATTTAAACAGAAACAATTCAAGGATATGGTAGCTCTCAGGAGTTAAGTTTCACTTGCTTTGCCAGATTTCAATCGTATACCTTCCTGTGATGACACTCCGTCAACCGGGTTGGTATTTCTAATCCGTAGAACTCCACTTATTTCTCATGTCTGTCCACTGTACTCCGCACCGGGTCGGCACGACATTTATAAGGCGATACTCAACGAGTGTGCCAAGCAAGATCTCTCCAATAGATCAAACTTATCATGTGATTCTCATGATTCACCGAGATTCCCGACCAAACTCATGCCGGCTCGAGTTCCAAGGTCGGCTTATGAGTTTGGGCATCCCTCATGTTCATTTGAGAGTCGAAGAGATTCACTCCAGCGACGTATGCAGTCATAGCATACTATTTCATGTTATTCAAGCATTTGATATATCCAAACATTTGACATATTTTCAAGCATTTGATATATTTCAACATTTCAAGCATGAGTTATTCATTTCAAAGGAAAACGAGTGCAATAAAGTACACACTCGACTCCATTTTCGAAATCTCAAGTCATGGATAACAGATAAGCATGTGTCACATTCACAGAATTTCAACTAATCATACACTTGACACTCACCAAGTAAACAACTTGAAATTCAGGCGTTCACCGTGGGATCCTCTTGAAGGTTCTCGTGCGAGCTTGAGCAATTAATAGTGAACTATCATGTATAAACCCTAATTATCACGAATGATTGTACACTTGTAGAACCTAAGAAAATTTCACGAAAGCGAGTCTAAATTACTAGCGAATCAAGACTCAAAAATAGGATTTTTAAAGCACAAGAGAAATCGAGGTTTCATCTTCGAAGTCAAGTATAAAACGTTCAAGTGATATTGAGGGGAAAAGCAGAATTCGAAAAACTCCATTTCCTTAAGTTTCGATAATTTCAGTTTTGATACGAGACCTTTGAAAAATCGTATCTCACTCTTTGCAAGTCCAACATTCGAAAACTTGAAACCGTTGGAAACTTCTTCCAAAGTACTAAAAGTTCCTAGAATGCACTTTCCCAGAATTCCCAATGGAAAGCATTCAAAAATTGGCTCAAATTTACTGTTTTAGGCTTGCAAGACAGTTTTGAGGTTGGTTTCGGTAAAATTCACAAAATTTGAACTAGCCTCTTAGACTTGAAACTCAATTAGAGTTGCAACCAAAGTTTAAACAAAACAAGCGGAACAAGAATCGGAGTTTTGAGCACCAAGATATGGCGGCTCAAAATTGCTAAAAAATTGAGACGGTTAGGCGAATTTTCAGGTTCAATTTACAAACTTTGGGACTTTGTTTGAGCATCAAAATGAACTCGGAATGGCACCAAATTTGGCAGCATTATACTACCATATGAGGGCTATTCCTCTATCAATTTTCATGGAAAAATACACACGGAAAGTTGGTTAACTAGATCACCAAAGTTTTCAAATTTTCAAGGCAAATCTGCATTGTACATGAGTTTTCCGTTTTCAAAACGTTTGGCCAACAAAAATGTCTCAAACATGGTCACTTTGTATAGGTAATGTCTAAGAAATATCCAAAATGCATTTGGTAGATGATTAACACCAAGAATTTCGATACAACAAGTCCCAAGTCAAGATTTAGACGTTTACTAGCCAAAAGAAGGTTTCAAATCATTGAGTCAGTTTCGGATTTCGGCCACAACTCACTCAATTCAATTTGTAATCGAGCGTGGTCAGTGGCGTTGAAAACTAGATTCATAAAGCTACAATTTCTTAGAAGAAATCATTTTCAAAATCTATCCACAGCCAGCTCATATTTGAGCATCAATTCGCTGCTCAAAACAAAGCTCCCAGTGTAGACATGAAACATGACAGTCATGTTCAAACCATTGGTATGGACTACTCAGGTGGAATCCGAATGTGCATTTTATACGTTGGAAATCTGGGAATGTTTAGTTTCCAGTGCCCCAAACAGAACTTGATTTCGACATCGGAGCAAAAAGTTATAGCTGTTTGAAAAACACTACTAGAGCAGTTACGAGAAAAATTCCAGTTTTGCTAGACTTCCGAAATCACAACATTTGGCCAACCAAATCACGAAATTTTTTTATGAAACTTCGTACACAACCTATATTACACATATACATCAGAAACAAGTCATTAGAACCACTAAAAATCACACTAAAGGTCACGGGAAAGACAGGGGCAGAAATGAAAAAATTTCCCTCTTCACATCCTTTGAGTTTCCACCAACAACACAACATTATTCCACTAGATTAAGCACTAAACCAACATTAATAGCATCATAACTCATCAAATCAGTCCATCCAACCATAGTGGGAGTTCATAGAGCCCACACATCAACTTTTCAACATAAATAAAGCTACCCACATGCATGCATGAGTTTATATGTGCAATAGAACTTCCATAAATCAAGATTTTCAAGGTTGATCATCACTTACTTTTGTTGGTGACTTGAAGCAGAAATTTCGGTCCAAAGATGGTCAAGAAAAGCCGTGGAAATGAAACTCTTTTGGTAGCTTAAGATGATCACCAAGTACTTAGTAAAGTGTGGTTAAATTTTGGTGTGATTTGGTGGAGATTTGATGAAGAAATGAAGAAGAAATTGGAAGAGCTTTTTGGTTCTTTTTCTTCTTGATGGCCGGCTGTTTGGAGCAAGAGAGAGAGGGGGTTTTGATCTGAAATGAAGCTTCCAAGAGAAGCTTTAATGTGTGGCTACGATTCGTTCAAAAGTCAATCCTCTCCCTGCACGCGCACGCGCGCGTTTCGTGCTCGATTTCTCTCGAATTTGTTTCACTAATGCACTAAACCTTTAATGCACTTGTATTCATACTATTATTATTTTAAAAATATATGCAAGCCATAGTTCCATGCATTTGGGTCTAAAAAGGTCAGAATAAAATATTCGGAGCAAACGGGCAATTAAATATTTAAATAAGCTTGAAGTAGGGATTTAAGATAAGAAAATTTGCAAGTCCTCACATGAGTCGAGTATTACTTTCTCAAATTTCCAACAAATTTGTATCAGCGCATTTTTCGGAAAACTACCGACGCGCGAGCGGTATACACTTACTTAGAACTCATTCACCTTTAATTTCTCAATTACTTTTTTTTAATCTACTATTGATCATTTTTAATTCCCCAAGATAAATGCATTCTCGAATAGAATATCACCTTGAAATACATGTACTCATTATTCCTCACTTAAACGAACCTCCAAAAATTAATTTTGCTAACGGGACGTTTTAGAAACATAAGAGAGGCATTATTCATTACAAATGGATTTAAAATTGTTAAAATAAATTATTCGAAGAAATCGGGAGAATAAATAATCAAATAAGTCAGTAATATAAGATAAAAGTACGAAAATTTTTGGATCCTCACAGTCGTGGTATTGGGGGTGCGACGAAGGGCGATGCGATGATGGTTGGAACGATGGCGGGTGGGAGAAGGTAAGCGATGCAGAAGAGGGTGGCCGGCAATGTACGAGTAGAGACTATATAGATGTTGGTAGTCGTCTTGGCATTGGGGGTGCAAGAAAGAGTGATAGGATGATGGTTGGAACGATTCCGACATTCTATTTTACTTTTTTAGAAGTAATTTTCACCATATGGGAAATAGGAGAATTTAATTCTTACACTTTTCTTTATTTTATTTTATTTTCTTAGATTGAAAAATCCAGAGAAATATGCCCTAAATGAGATATATTCTTTGCATTGGTAAAAATTTCCATATTAAAAAGTGACTTTGCCAAAGATTTTATTCCTCTGCAGAAGAAGTATGTCTACAAAGTTTTGGAAAACGCAAAAAATAAAGCATAAAATCCTAAAATCTTTTTTAAAAAATGGGGTAACACATAGGAATCTCCTATTGAAAAGACCAAATCCGCGGATCTCATATATGCATCAAAATTATCCCCTTTCTTATTTCGTTCTATATCCAATCGCATACCATGCCTTACCCTATCGCTGTTGCCAATGCTCCAATTATGATAATATTTAGTGGAATGACAATAACACTAGATTCAGGAAACTTTAGGCTAGCAAATTCTAGAGAACACGGAAGAGAATATTGCACGAAGTGAAAATAAGCAGAGACTATATGGATGGTGGTGGTTGCCGTGGTATTGGGGGTGCGACGAAGGGTGATGAGAAGATGGTTGGAACGATGGCGGGTGGGAGAAGGTAAGCGACGCAGAAGAGGGTGGCTGGCATTGTACGAGAAGAGACTATATAGATAGTGGTCATCGTCGTGGCATTGGGGGTGCAAGAAAGAATGATATGATGATGGTTGGAATGATGCCGGCATTCTATTTTACTTTTTTAGAAGTAATCTTACCATATTGGAAAAATGAGCATTTAATTTTTATAATTTTATTTATTTTCTTTTATTTTATCTTTCATTATTTTTTTTATTTTGAAATGATCGAATGGGTCGGGAGATCGTTATCCCATGGTTTTACCAAGGGAATTCATGAAATTAGTTAGCGATGGTAATTTCAAACACGACCTGATAATACTATTCGAATATAATTCGAAATTAATAGATTTTAACATGGTCTACATTTTAGTGGGTTATTATTGGGTCATCCTATTAGTGCCACGAATGTAAACAAGTTGGATTGGATCAACTCAGGTTGACATGCTAATCTGACAAAACGCTTAATTTAAGATAAAAATTAAACATTACCAAGGACATTTTCAGTATTTAGTAAAAACCAGAAACAATCAAATTTGGCTTGAAGATTTTAACTAGAATTTTCTCCATTACCTATGAATATACCTTCTACACATTTTTCGACAATCTATTATTTCATATGTATCATATACTAAAAAGTGTTAATGTAATTTGCCTCCTAAAATTATATAAAAAAATACGATCCAACCAACCTTTTAGAAATACAGTCCGATAGTATCATATATGATAAGATATAAAAGTCCACATCTTTCTAACTATATCCTAAGTGTATTTTCATTGCTTATTGTGGATGAGAATTTTTCTTTGGTAACAATTTGGAGGTTTATGGATTCCACACCTTTTCAAACTTGCGGAGAATCGTCTAGATTTTGGGATTTATGGAATACATGGTTTCCTTCAACAATTGGATTCGACCACCTCGTTAAAAGTTCTAAGGTAAAAGAACCAATCTTCAATGCCTAAACAGCGTTGAGCAAACTATGAAAGATTAAAACAACAAAGGATAAAAGAAGAATAAAAAATAAAATTTGATTTGTATTATAAATTTTTTTTCTCACCATACCGGTTTAAACAATCAAAGCACTCTATAGATTAAAAAATTCGGAAGAATATGCCCTAAATGAGATATGTACTTTGCAATTGTAAAAATTTTCATATTAAAAAATGACTTTGACAAAGATTTTTTTACTCGGTATAAGAAGTATGTCTGCAAAATTTTGAAAAACAAAAAAACTAAAGCATAAAATCCTGAAAAGTTTTTAAAAAAATGTAGTAACACATAGGAGTGTCATATTCAAAAGCTCAACCTCACGGAGCTCATATATGCATCAATATTATCACCCTTTTTTATCTCGTTCTATCTCCAATCGCATTCCATGTCATGCCCTATCACTGTTGCCAATGTTCCAATTATGATAATTTTCAGTGGAATGACAATAATACTAGATTCAAGAAATTTTAAACTAGCAAATCCTAGAGAATATGGAAGAAAATATTGTAGAACCTGGAAATAAGCAGAGACTATATAGACGGTGGTAGTCGTCGTGGTATTGGAGGTGCGACGAAGGGCAATGCGATGATGGTTGGAACGATGGCGGGTGGGAGAAGGTAAACGACGCAGAAGAGGGTGGTCGGCAATGTACGAGAAGAGACTATATAGATGTTGGTGGTCGTCTTGGCATTGGGGATTCAAGAAAGAGTGATAGGATGATGGTTGGAACGATTCCGACATTCTATTTTACTTTTTTAGAAGTAATTTTCACCATATGGGAAATAGGAGAATTTAATTCTTATAATTTTCTTTATTTTATTTTATTTTCTTAGATTGAAAAATCCAGAGAAATATGCCCCAAATGAGATATATTCTTTGCATTGGTAAAAATTTCCATATTAAAAAGTGACTTTGCCAAATATTTTATTCCTCTGCAGAAGAAGTATGTCTACAAAGTTTAGGAAAATACAAAATATAAAGCATGAAATCCTAAAATCTTGTTTAAAAAATGTGGTAACACATAGGAATCTTCTATTGAAAAGATCAACTCCACGGATCTCATATATGCATTAAAATTATCTCTTTTCTTATCTCGTTCTATATCCAATCGCATACCATGCCTTACCCTATCGTTGTTGCCAATGCTCCAATTATGATAATCTTTAGTGGAATGATAATAACACTAGATTCAGGAAACTTTAGGCTAGCAAATCCTAGAGAACACGGAAGAGAATATTGCACAAAGTGGAAATAAGCAGAGACTATACGGACGGTGATGGTTGCCGTGGTATTGGGGGTGCGACGAAGGGCGATGAGAAGATGGTTGGAACGATGGCGGGTGGGAGAAGGTAAGCGACGCAGAAGAGGGTGGCTGGCATTGTACGAGAAGAGATTATATAGATGGTGGTCGTCGTCGTGGCATTGGGGGTGCAAGAAAGAATGATAGGATGATGATAACGAGCAAAAGTTTATGCATTCTTCTGCCAAGGAGTCTTGAGCAACCGAACCTTCAGACCTACTTTTATTTCGAACATAAGATTTTAATGTTCCTGAGTGCCTAAAGTATCATCATTGCAAATTCACCGATTAGTTCCATAAATCAAAGAAAGAAAAAAAATGTAATAAAAATTTAAGGCATAATGAGAATTACAAGCAGTACCTTTCAACAAGATACGTCTAACGATAATGCACTGGGCCACCTAACTTCATTTCAGTTGTCAAATGAATAGTTAAATGCACTACGACATCGAAGAATATTGGTGGAAAGCATTTCTCGAGTTCGCATATGAGATGCAACCATCTTTTATATGTTTTTTCTCACGCCATCTCATATGAGATGCAATTTTAGAAGACATAAATAGTCTTTGTAACCTAGCTTTTAAAGGAAAATGCTACAACACTTTTTGAGAAATTTTTCTTTTTTCATTAGTTGGATCATTTTCCGAGACATCCCACCTAAACTCATTACATGTTTCGCATAAAATTCTTTTTTCAGTACTACCATAATAAAGAGAACAATTATTAGGACATGCATCTATCTTTTCATAACTCAGCCCCAATGTATTAATCAATTTCTCAACCTTATAGTAAGAAGAAGCAAGTTAGTCATGACCTCCAGAAATGCTTCTCTCAACAGCTCAAGAAGCATATTAAAAATCTTGTTACTCAGCTTACCAAGGCATTTTAGGCGAAACAAACAAATAATAGAAGACAACTTCAAGAAATTTTTGCAAATATTGTCCAAATCTGTTGAGAGTCATCAATCAATTTGTAAAATTTTTTAGTCTCTAAAACAGGAATGTCCCCTTCTCTATTCAAGTCATTTGTTCCATGTTGTATCCCAAATATATCATGGACCAAGTCTTGCATGTCATCAGTCCCATTTGAAATCCCATCCAGAATTCGATATGGATTCATTGTAGTTTGAAAGTTCTTCATGTGCTATCCAATTATTATAACCCTTAATAAATCCTACCACTTTCAAATGATCATATGCTTCCATTTCAGTCACACAAACACCTATGCCGCAATCTTTGCAAGATCACAAAATCATTCCGTCACAATTTGATCTAAAAAATGCAAAGTCTAGAAACATTTTAAATCTTGACTCGTACTTTTCACTTGTTCTTGGAAAATCCTTCCAACTTTTATCCATACTTTTAATATAAATAAATGTCCTCCAACAAGCTTCCAACAGCATGAAAATGACAACTACACGTTAGGACTAGCCTGGCACTGCATTGTAGGGATCAGTTTTAGTTCTTTTGTGACACATTTAGTCGGTGGCTTCAAGTACTTCTCAAGGGATTAGAAACTATATATCCTTTTGTTCAAAACTACTGTACAAAGAGAGAGCTGATTTTGTTCAATTTTCAAGTTCATTTGGGAGACAAAAAAGTTGCAGGTAAGGGTAATTATAAAAGAAATGATAATGGAAGAGGATTGGTTAAGCAAGAAGAGAGCATGGCCTAAAGATGACTTCACTGACATGATTTTGAAATGGTCCCTTCATGACATTTTTAATGAGCATATATACAAAGATCAAGTTAGAAGTGGGGAGGATACATAGGATCAAAAGATTCACAGGTGCATAGTAGTGAGAAATATAGCATAAGATTTCATGCAGCAATCCTTTTATAGTTCTATAGTTGATTCTTCTTTGAGTTGTTGGAATGTTGATCCTTAAATGGCACAGCCAAGGTAATCAATCTTAAGGCCATAAAGTTAAGCTTCTCTGTTCTAACAATATTGCCCGGCAGAAATTAGTCTCTGGACACATCTTTTTTTCATACATTTTCTAAGGTTTGAAAAATGAGGAACTCTTGTCTTAAAGGTGAAGGCATTGATGAGAGCACTCCGTCAACTAAGTTTAAGGTCAAGATACCAGAAGACATGCCATTCAAGGGTGAGAAGCAGGATTGGCTTTATATGGTTTACTTGACAAATATTATGATTGACTAAACATGTTATTTTTCTTTCACGCATAATACACTCTCATATATGCTATCACCCAAAGTACGCATTTTTATCGAAAAAACGAAAAATAGGGGGGACTTGACATTTTATAGAATAGGTTATGGGCAATAAATCTATAACAAAATAGTCACATGAATCAAGTAGACAACCAAGAGGAATAAAGTTGAACAACAAGTGCACTCAAATCATAAACTATTACTACATGCATTTCAATCTCAAACGGACGGGACTAATCTCAAATGTAATCAATTTAGGACAACCTTTGAAACTTAACCCTCATAATTCAACACAATACAATACACAGCTTTAAGAGTAGCTAATAATGTCCAATAAAATCTCAGAAAAAAAAAGAGAACAACTTAAAGAATAGACAGGTTCTTTACAGTGACATTTAGCAAAAACATTATCTAACTGCTCACAAAATAAAAAACCTTTACCATGAAATTACATACCTTCAATGGCAAAGCAAGGATAGTTTGTTTGTAGGAAGATTCAGTAGAAAAAAACTCCAAATGTTTTGACTAAGAAAAAATTTGCCGAGAATAGCTTATTGCGGAGAGAGTGTTTCTTGTGAGGGAGATGAGAAGAAACAAAATTTGACTAAGGTTTTTGGCCAGCATATTGAAAGTTTTGAGTATTTCATGGCAAATGAATCTTCCGCCAATTGAATACGATGTCATTTTGTTTCTTTTTTTTTGTGTATCTCACACTTTCTCAAGTGTTATGATAGGTAGTCTAAAGGCACATTATTATTCTTATATCAGATAAAATAAAAAAATAGAGTATATATTATTAAATTGATAACAGGTGTCATGATAGAAGTGCTATAATGACACAAACCATCAAATGTTCTTATAAGCATGTTAGGAAAGATCATTTTTGTTGTAGTGACTGGAGTTTCAAATGATTTGAAGTTAGAAGCATGTAAAGGTTTGGTGAACTTCAAAATTGAAGTAGAATTGATTAGAGCTAAATAAAAATTGTTATGAAATTTAAGGAAACAGAATCATTTGGTCTCTTCTATCAATATGCTTGGTTCACCAACGTGTCATTACCTATATCTATATAATAAATAGAATCGTAACAAATACACGAGGAAAATATAGCAGTATGGTAACTTTAATATGATAACTTGAAGACCAGGTACTGTCATTTTAATTCAAATTGATACTGATATGTTAAGAATATATTAATTTATAGAAATCATTACTTGCTTGGCTTGATGGACATGCTGTTTAGTATCACATTCCAATATTATGTTGGTGACAAGCGCAGGGTATACATATAACAATTAGCTCATTACACAGTCAAGTTTTACATTTATAAAATCCTAAATACCCTACATGTGATTTTTCACATGTATATGAGTCATTTATTAAGAATAGGTGTATTAGGTATCAATCCCACAGGAAAAATTGTCAATTACCGATGTTTTTCGAATTGCTTTATTATTTAGACTATCACATGTACAAGAATTAAAATCTACACTATAAAAATAACAAAAATATAGTGGAAAACTCCTAGAGGCATGGAATTCCTCACTACTCTTGTAAATGAAATTACTAGTTAAATGAATGCTATTATCTTGGTTAGTTATGACGTAATTTCCTAATGTATGTGAAACCTACTCTCGTAGTGAATCAATTATACTTGTAACTAAACCATACCTACTCTCGTGATTATGAAATTAATTACAAACTCATTTTTTCTATGAAATTACATGAACAAAGCACTAAAGCCACAAAGGTACACCTCTACTCTCATGAGTGTTCTCCCTAGATTTATCATTTCCTTGAACTGGCATTAAATTTCAGCTCTCATTGCAAATTTAACACCTTAAAATTATCACAATTAATGGCCAGTTAATCATGATTAGATAAGCAAAAGTGATAAATAATTTGCTCAAAATAATTGTTGGCATGTCAAACCAACAAAAATAAAAGTTCCTACTCTAAAAATATGAATTCGAGTGTAGTGGTGAGTATGGTCGTATCCACAGGGATTGGGTGATTTATTTCTTTGTGAAGATAATAAATAAAAAGGGGGATTATGAGAAATTAACTAAATAGCTTACTTGAATAAAAATAAAGACAATAGCACAAAATTAAATAAAAATAAATCAAGAAAAGACAACACTCTAGTCAAAGGTCTAATTTTTACTTTGGTTCATTTAAATGATCATCGATGCAAAGGTGAGATCACTTATTCATAAATAAACTAGTTATAGTTGTCAACAAGTTCTGACAACTTGCCTCTCCTTACTATTTTGATAACCACAACACGCTCTGTGGCTATTTCTCTTGCCAAGTAAGCAACTCTAAACAAGCTCTTAGGATTTAACCTATTGACAGCATTAATAATTAGAGAAACTACCAATTCCAACCAACAAACACACAAGTTCGGTTCATTTAAGTTAGATTATATATTCTCCTAACATAAATTCGAAAGTCTCTTTTACAATCAAATTATATCACTCGTCACAAATACTAAAACCATCAAACAATTACGGATTTGATATTTTAGATAACAATAGAATATTTCGACAATTAAATATTGATCAGATATTTAACTGTAGAAAATAATCATAATCATGAATAAGCAGAGAATATATAAATACTCATAAATAAATGAAGCAAACAAATCAAATTAGATCTCATAGTATTGTCAAACCAAAGCTTCAATTATCGTTCCACTAAAAAAGAAACTAGTCGCTCCTCTTGGTGGATTTGCGGCCACAAAATACTAGGATTTATTGTAGAGAAAAAGAGGAAAAAGGAATCCAAGATGCCCTTCTAAGGCTTATGCCCCTCCTTTTATAAGGTTTTTCTCCTCTATCCTTCTTAACTTCCTACCAAAAGTCAACTATCCAATTAAAACATATCAATTGATTTTCAAAGTAAAATACATCAAGTCATAAGCAATTAGGATCTCCAATTCCATGACTAATGTGGAAAACCATGAAACGTAACGGACTTCTTGATCACATGGCAGATAGATCTCGTGTCCTGCGAACTCTTGACTTCCTTGTAGAATAAGACACAGTCACGCTTAACAGAATGGAGTCTTCTGGACATCAATCTTTCAAAGCATCAATTTGCGTTTGACAAAGCGAGGGCATGTCTTATAACAAGACGTCGTTTGGTAATTCGACTTTTAATGCACCTTTTACTCCATTCTCACAGATAATTCTTAAAAACAACACCAAAAATCAAATATGAGTGAAATTTATTTAGTAACACCATATTTTAGCAAAATAAAGGGGAAAATATTCACCAATTATATGCACAATTAGCCACTTAACAGTAATATCATAAAATAACCAAGTAAACATCACTAACAAGTTATAGAAAGTTCATCCATAACTATAAGCATAAACATTAGCAAAACATGAAAACAAACATCAAACTTGTATTATAGTTAAACATGAAATCAAACACAAAAGAGAAAGTGATAGGAGAGAAGTCAACCTTATCACATGAGTTTCAAACTCTCCATCTTTGCTCTTCAAATCTTCATCCAAATCTAACTACAAATACAAGATGCATAAACTACACTTAACTATACTAATCTACCCTAACTAATAAACTAAAGAAATTCTAGTGAAGACTACATTTTGGTGGAGTCTCTCTAGCCTTCCAAAGTTGTGAAAATATTCTTCAAGGCTACTATTTATAGAGAGATTCAAGCTACAAATGGGTTATTTCTAGTTGTTATTTTCTTGAAACTCTCAAAGGTTGGTTCTCCAACTTTTCACATTCTTTTTGGTCAGATATAGCCGAAATTGCTTGTTGGAATTGAACTGAAAAGTTGTGTGAACAAAAAACAAGTTGTGGAACACGTTTCAGCTGAAAATAATGAATACGCAACCTCAAAAATGCGACCTTAGGTCACATATTGTATCCCACGTATTGCCTTTTGTAGGTTTGCTTAATTCTGAACAGATTTCATCCTTGCTCTATTTTTTGTTCAAATTCAACTGATATTTTCTTGATTATGGAAGATAACCTAGCTTTTGTGTAAAGTATAAAATTGTAGCCTTTTAAGTTAGCTTTCCAATGCATCAAGAATCATCCAATTTGGACCTCTGTGGATCGAGAAATGACCAAAATACCTTCGACTAGTTAGAACCCTATTATAGCTTTTGACAATGAAAATGCACTTTGGTGTTTTGACATTTTGAGAAGGAAAAAAACTAAAATGGACTTTGATATCTTCACACTAAATGTAGATCTATCTTTTAGATTCAAAATGGTATAAGAATCATCTCAATCCAATACTTGTAATTCAAGATATTGCCGAAATACCACAAGATGTCAAAGCTATCTATTTTGCATTTCATCCTTTGAGTATTTTGCGCTTCATGTCTTCTTTAAATTACTTCAAATCATCAATAATCATCCAATTATCTTCTCAATTCACTCCAATTGATGATTGAATCATCAAACCTACAAAAATATGAAGTTTTCACTATTAAAATCCATAAAAATATAATTTTTCATACTTAAGCCACAAGATACATATTTTCACTAGAATCCTTGTTAATTAGTTATAAAACTAAATAAAACACACCAAAACTAACTAATAAAACACACTTAAAACATGTAAAATACACACTTATCAAACTCCCCCACATTCGAACCATTGCATGTCCTCAAACAATTAACAAATACTAACCAACAATGATCCAAAGTTTTTAAAATAAACATGTGTGCACAATTCAATTTCATTTTCTCAAAATAAGATAAATAACCATTATACAATCATGCAACTAAGTTCAAGTACTCATAATATCAAGTAAAGGAGGGTCAATTATACCATGATTTTAACTAGTTCAACTCAATTTCTCATCCTTATCCAATTTCACAAGCAAATAAAACCTATTGTCAATAAAATATTTTCTAAACCCATGATCATCTTCTTATTCGAACTTAGAGAGGGATTTATTTATATAATATATCTAAATATATACTCAAGTTGTGAAAATGTCTTTTTACGTGAAATCGACATTTTTAGATGAAATTTCCGGTAATTCAACACTTCACATACTCAAATTACCTTGCATGCTCTTAATTCAAATACCGTTTTATGCGAAAGTCAACATTTATAGATGAAAACTCCAAGTTACTAAGTACAAGAACCATTGGAGTAGAATAATTTTTATTCGCTTTTCTTTTCTTCTTTTTTTCTTCTCCCTTTCAAAGTAAAGATAATAAACATTCTCTCAAAAGAATAATCATCAGAAGTGTATTTGCATTCATTGATCATATTTATCACTTAACTATGTAAAATCAAATAAAGAGAAGAAATTTCATCAAACATGCAAAATGTAGGCATAATTTCTCTACTTTTCAGAATATATTTTTCTATAAATGCACAAATTATAATCACATAATAGTCATTTTCAAAGTAAATGAGGAAAGAAGTTTTTAAATCACATATATTTATCTCAAAAGTAGAAGGAATTTGAATTACTAATGGTATTGAACTTGTTACCCATGGATAAAATAGAAAAAATTTGAAATATTTTGGGGCAAATTTATAAATTTGAAAGAGATTTTGAAAAAGGTTTGACAGAGTTTTCCCTTATAACTGGACTAAATTCCCTGCCAACAAATCCAAATTTGAACAAATTAAAACACAAGAAATATTTTCAATATCAAGTCCAAATCATTTCAGGCACAAGTCAATCACATACAATGCATATAATCTCAATTCTTCCCCCCTCCCTCCCCTCCCACACTTAAAATGCACATTGTCCTTAATGTATAAAAAGGAAAATCAAGATAAAGAAAAGAATACTCCCATATCGACGTGATTGACGTGTGCAAATATGAAACTTCACAATCTATTGTCCGTGTATTTTCAAAACTTGATGAGTTTCATTGGATAACTATTAGTGATATAAATCTAAGAAGTGAAAATGAAAAACAAAGGTGATAACAAAGGCATCAATAAACATGTAACTGCGATCTGCAACTCTACGCTTTTGTGATAGTGATGTACCTATAGAAAATACACAACAAGCTACTCAAAGTATAAGGAAATACATATGGAAAGGAAGAAGAAGAGAATGAACAAGGAACCTACATTTTTCTTTAAAAAGAACCCTAAAAACGCGACTGCAGAAAAAATCAAATTTGAGGTCGTATTTTAAACCTCTCGTTTTCTGCTTAATTTTTACAAAGAGAAAAATGCAATTTTGGTACCTAAACTTTGACGTACGAGCGATTTTAGTCCCCAAATTTTGGACGAAAACAAATTTGGTACCCGAACTTTCAAATTTTGAGCACATTAAGTACACTTGACGATTTTTTTCCAAATTGTTACCGGAAAAAGCCATGTAACAGTCACGTGTCCGGCCAAAATGGAATTCAAAAAGGCCAAAAATACAGTTTTGGTACCTAAATTTTGACACACGAGCGGTTTTAATCCCCAAATTTTTGACGAAAACAAATTTGGTACCCGAACTTTCAAATTTTAAACACATTAAGTACCCTTGATGATTTTTTCCCAAATTATTATAAAAAAAAAACCATATGACAGTCACGTGTCCGGCCACACTTGTATAAAAAAAAAGGCCTAAAAAATGTCAAATGCCATTCTAATACTAAGTATTAAATTTAAGGACTAATAACGTAATAAAGAAAAAATTCAATGACTAAATAACATCACATGAGTCAACAAAACCCAAGAACCGATACAAATGAGCTCCAATTCCAGACAAATTTTGTGACTTAATTCTTAGATTAATGTACTGGAATTGGAGCTCATTTGTATCGGTTCTTGGGTTTTGTTGACTCATGTGATGTTATTTAGTTCTTGAATTTTTTCTTTATTACGCTATTAGTCCTTAAATTTAATACTTAGTATTATAATGGCATTTGACATTTTTTGGCCTTTTTTTTGTACAATTATGGCTGGACACGTGACTGTCATATGGCTTTTTTTTATAACAATTTGGAAAAAATCGTCAAAGATACTTAATGTGCTCAAAATTTGAAAGTTTGGATACCAAATTTGTTTTTGTCCAAAATTTGGGGACAAAAATCGCTCGTGCGTCAAAGTTTAGGTACCAAAACTGCATTTTGACCTTTTTTATTCCATTTTGGCCAAACACGTAACAGTCACATGGCTGTTTCCGGTAACAATTTGGAAAAAAATCATCAAGAGTACTTAATGTGCTCAAAATTTGAAAGTTCGGGTACCAAATTTGTTTTCGTCCAAAATTTGGGGACTAAAACCGCTCGTGCATCAAAGTTTAGGTACCAAAACTGCATTTTTCTCTTTTACAAAACAGCATACACAACTTCAGGAATATGTGACCTGAAGTAGCGTATTTAATGCCGCATTTTTTGTTGGAAATTCGCCGAAGACAATACGAGACTTGTAGTCCCAGTTTTATGGGCGCCGCATTTTCTTCAGCAAATTTTGCAGAAATGTTAACTTTCCAAAATTATATATGGTATCCCAATTATTCAAAATGCATTCTAGATAATTCTTTTGTTAAAATATTCAATGCACGAATATGTAAAAGGATCAAAACATGCATTTTAATCCTCTTTAACAAATTAAAAACAACTTTTATTCAAATCGAGAGGTGGAGTTCCTTGATCGAATTTCGTCTTTTTCACCTCATTTGATTACTTTGACTTCTATTTCTCAAACCTATAAAAGATGATTCAAACACATAATTTAAATATAAAATCACATAAAATTAACATAAATAACAAAAAGGGAAAATCGTTCAAAACGTCCTTCACATTTTGTAAAACGTCCCTTACAAATTCACGTTGGTCAAATTTAGTCCCTATCTAGGTTTCCGACTAGTTTTTGACCAGAATTCATCGCATGACTTGCATGTGATCATTTTTTAGGGGCAAAATTATCAAATCAAAATTTACATAATCCATCTATAGTCCCTTACATTTCACAAAATGAATCGTTTCGTCCCTTACATTTCACAAAATAAATTTTTTCGTCCCTCAGATTTCTCAAAATGAATTTTTTTATCTCTCATTGACCACGTGTATGAATAGTTTTTATTTTTTTTAAATGCATGAATATATCTATTTGATTTTATGTAAACAGTACAAATAATATATAATATATCTCTATTTGATTTCACCTAAACAGATCAATATGTACATGGTTTTAAATCTAATAATTTTGTTTTAAACCTATATATATATGTGTGTGATTTCAGCATGTGAATCTATTCAATATTTGTAACCTTTTCTATTTTAGTAATAATTCATTTATTGAGTTGTTTAATAAGAGTATCTAATTAATTGGTGTTAATTCGAATTCTATAGTCATGCTAACAAATTACAATATAAATCTGAAATTTTTACTCGCTACTGTTAAGTCCAACAATTGAATTTCTTACCTTATGATTATTTTAAAATTTGAAAGTGTCAATTACTTATTTCTTTTTGTGATACTTTTCCTTTGTTTATTTTTTCTGTCTAAATTTAATTCGATATAAATACTTGATAATGTTTAGAATTAAATGTCTTCTTTGTTTTCAATTTTCGAGTAAAAGGAATGAACATGAGTGAAAAACTAACAATTTTTTTAAACCCCTATATATATCTATTTTAATTTCACATAAATAGTATGTTTAAGCGAAAATTAAATAGAGATATATTACATGCTATTTGTATTGTCCATGTGAGATCAAATAGATATATAAATTAGCTTTAAAAAAAGTTATTCATACACATGAACAATGAGAAATGAAAAAATTTATTTTGTAAAATATAAGGGATGAAAAAATTCATTTTTGTGAAATGTAAGGGACAAAACAATTCATTTTGTCAAATGTGAGAGACTATGGATTGAATTATGTAAATTTTGATTTGATAATTTTGCTCTTAAAAAATGATCACGTGCAAGGCACGTGGTGGATTCCGACAAAAAACTAGTCGGAAACCTAGATAAGGACCGAATTTAATTAATATGAATTTGTAAGGGACATAAAAGTACACTTTTAAAAGTAAGGGACGAAAAAAGTCATTTTGTAAAATGTGAGGGGCTTTTTGAACGATTTTCCCTAACAAAAACGTTGGGTTGGCTCTTATTTTCTGCATTTCCTTAAATGGGTCGAAGCCCCTCCCCCTATGGGAGGGGGTGGTGGCCCTGATTGGTGCAACAAGCATATCAAAGTCGTAATGAATATTGGTACTCCAGCATTTCTTGGTGTTCCCAAGGCTGTCGGCAACTTATTGTGTGCGGAGAGCAAAGATGTCGCATTTCTCAGGTTGGTGTTCTTGCACCCATCCAAGACAATAAACTCAAATTGGTATTTTAAAATAGATATGACGTTATTAAATATAAGCTTCTTTTATTCTTTGCCGTTGGGACACGTAATAAGTATACAAAATATAAAAGGTTGACCATTTTCAAATTTTAAACATTATCATTTATCTAAATTCAAGAAATTTTAGTAAAGAAATCATGAGTTGATGTCTTTTGATCCATGCACCATTAGTTCCATGAACTCAACTCAAGGCGTGCAAGGGCAGTGAAGCTGCTCCAGGTGCCTCCTACTACAGATGCATAGTAGCACTTGATGTGGTTTAGCCAAAAAACTTTCAGGCTCAGCTTTAGAAACTGGACAGCTGCTTCATCTTTTTATCTATCTATCCAGCTGAGAATAAACGGTGCAAAAAACAAATTGCTCAAAGGTTCTCCTCTTCTTCCCTCTCGTCTTTATTTATTTATTTATTTTGGTCAAAATCCTCCTCTTCTTCTATCTATGTATGTGATGAGCAAGTAGTAGAGACAAATCTTAAATCCTTTTAGGTTTTGAATCTGAACATTTTGATATTCTTCTTTCATTAAATATTCTGTTCGTGTTGTTTTCTCCTTTTACTTATCTGATTTGAACTTGACCATTTTTTTGTGATTGTAGGTGGGATAAGTTGGTAAATTTCATGTTTTATTATGTGAATTCTGATTTTCCCTTTTTTATAAATTAGGTTTTGGTTGTAATTTTCCAGGTTTTTGGTATATGAATCCTTTCTTTTTCCTGCTTCACAACCAAAAAACATGAAAGGAAAACATCCTACGTTGCTCACTTAGTGTTATTTGGGCAGAAATTCTTTCATGAAAGGAAACTGGTGAACAATCCTGTGGAAAATGATGCTATGCCTTCGTTTCCTCAAACCACAGACACAGAGACTAATAAGGACCCTAAACAACTGTTTCCAGAAATTAATCAGAATAAACCAACACAAGGACAAAAGGTGAATGTCAAAAGCGCAGCTGTGAATAATGTTGGAGCCTGTTTAGAGCAGACTCCAGAGGAGCAACACTCCATTTGTTCTGTTCCTGCTTTTCTATTGGATGGAAAGATTACGACTCCTGTCGTCGACCATCATCCACCTATGACACAGCAATCAAATAACGAAAGCTTATTGAGAAGAGAGCTTGAGTTCTTAACTTGCAGCCTTCTAAACTCATCCAAAAACGTCACTTTACTGAAGAATGAGTTGAAGAGACTCAAAGCTAAGATGGAGCATGATGCTCTTGTAAACACTACCCTTGAGGCTTGAACTCAACTCAACAAAAGGCAAAAAAAAATAAAAGCAAAAGAGTTGATATGCCCAAACGATTTTCGTACTTTTCATGCACGAACGTCTAACCATTGGATCCAATTTGGTCAATTTCATATTTGGAGCTAGTATTTTGAACCTAACTTCAAACTAATTTTCTTTTTACTTTCAAATTCGACTATACACTTGATGATACATGATACAAGGTCTTTTTCTTTGTCTCTCTTTTTTTTTTTTTCAGTTCCTTTCAATGGTTGAAGAAGACAACGTAAAAAGATTGAATCAAAACATAATTCCAAATACAAATGGATCAATGATGAATATGTTGAACGGTAATTGAGCTAGAATAATGATGTTTATTTAACTAAAAATGTCATATTCTTTAGAAGTTGGGAAATTTGTTTCACAAGGGGGGATAAGAAAGTAATGATTTTTGTATCAAGAGTTTCATGTTCTTATGTATTTAAAAAACCCTTTGAATCTACGACATTGATGACTTAATCTTTGTTACTTCTTTCAATGAAACATAATTCCGAAAACATACGTATTCTATATCAGTTATAAAATGAATATGCTGCCATGTCCTTGTACATTTTTAGAAAACGATATATCTATACTTACATAAAGGGACTAAAAAATGATATATAGGCGGAATGAAAGTGCATTGATACCAGGATCTGCAGAAGGACTGAAACTACATTGATATATCCTTATCCTTATACTATATAAGATTGAGTTTTGGTCAAAGAATAGGTTGAATTGCAACCGCATAGGTGGGGGTTTTCTGGAAATGTGAAATATTGTGTATTAGTTTAAAAGTTTTAGGTACAAGTTAAGGAAGCATGTATTTGGATATGTTTATTGAAATGACCCATTTTAATACATTTAAAGTTGTCATTGATGAATCATCTGTGTATTGATGGAATGTGTAATTAGTGTGCAACCATTTTTACATTTTGTACAAACCATATATGCTTGTGTGTTTGTGTAATTACCGGAATTTCTCTTAACTACCAATAATTCCCTTTTTCAGCCGCAGATAACCATTTGAAATATTGCTTTATCTTAAAAGTTTGAATGGCAATCGGATTTAGGAAATGAGCCAACGATTTTTCTATCAATGGTAGGAACCCATTTCTCTATCGTTTATAATCTGCATTTATGAGCCACAAATGTTGGTCAATTTATTCCCTTTCAGCCTCAGAAGTTAAGTTTTCACTTTTTGTCTTTGTCTACAAAGATTTGCCTCATCGTTTTCTCTTCCATCCAAGCACAACTCTGAAATTACCTATTATTTCATCATTAATTACACCCAATTCAATTGCCGAACCGTTGGTATGTTAATGCCTAAACGGTTGGTGTAATTATCGAAATTTCCCTTAACTACCAATAATTCCCTTTTTCAACCGCAGATAACCGTTTGAAATGTTGTTTTGTCTTAAAAGTTTGAATGGCAATCGGATTTAGGAAATGAACCAACGATTTCTCTATCAATGGTAGGAACCCATTTCTCTATCATTTATAATCTGCATTTATGAGCCACAAATATTGGTCAATTTATCCCCTTTTAGCCTCAGGAGTTAAGTTTTCCCTTTTTGTCTTTGTCTACAACAATTTGCCTCATCGTTTTCTCTTCCATACGAGCACAACTCTGAAATTACCTATTATTTCGTCATTAATTACACCCAATTCAATTGCCGAACCATTGGTATGTTAATGCCTAAACGGTTGATTATCAGTTTCTCCCTGTTCAAGAATTGGAATAATTCTACCTGATTTCATACTAATCAGCTCAGAATGCTCTTCAGTCCCAGCTACTCCTGGTGGTTCAACGTGTGGTTAGATTTCACCCCCCCAATTTTTCAGTTCCGCCTTTAATTTTGTCGGTGTGTTCTTAGTACCTACAATTAGCGACTCTTATCACATTGCCTAATTGCAAGATAGCATTTTTCGCGTTGCATAACCTCAATTAGTCTGGGTTGATTATAATCTTATAGGTTTGGAGCAACAGTAAGAAAGAGCTCTCGGTGGGGATTCTGGAATAAGCTTAACTTTCTGTGTTGCTATGTTTTTCTGCATTATTAACGACCTTCAATTTGACATAATTTTATTGTAATACTATGTGAATTAATTGATTATATCGTTTATCTTTTCATACTAAATTTTATTTCTTCTCACAATGTACTATTATTTGTTCAACAAAAAAATCTCATTCCCCATAGGCACCAAACACCCGCGCAATGCACAGGCACTCCCCTCTAGTATATATATATGTGTGCACGCAGCGTAAAGAGAGATACATAGATGAATTTGAGAAGAATCAATGGCTGTGGTTAATTGAGATTTTGAACATAGGCAACCTTTTTATGCCTACTTTTGAAAAACATGAACACCAATTATATATAAGTTTGTGGATCTTGAACATTTTTGGAATATTTGTAATTTGATAGGTAGGGTTTGATACCTTCTTATGTTGTAAATTAGTGATCTGCTAAGCTTTTATCTAATGTCATTTGATCAACACTATATATATTGTCTCTAATTACATATTTTCTTTTATTTAATTTGATACTCTGGTGCATAACTGTAGTCTGTGACGCCCCCACTTCTCCTTAAGGCGAACCAAAGGGTATCCGCGGGACGCCTGCCCAAGTCTCGCCAGGACTCAAGTAATTTACGTTCAGCTTATAACGGTACTAGACATCACACCCAGATAATATAAATGCAATTAGTGGAGAAGCGTTTAAGCTAAACAATATTTAACAATTACCAAATCCATATAACGGGTTTCCAAATACATCCCAAATATACAATAGCCAAAATGTCTAGTCAATGAAATTGGAACCCTATTACAAAAGTCTACAAAAGTACTCAAAAATAGAAATTTCTTCCAAATCTCATTCCAAGCCCAAACCTGTTAAGGAAAATAAATCTATAGGGTGAGCAAAACGCTCGTGAGGCCAAAAACACACATGCAAGCACATTATTCAAATAACAATCCCAAATTGACAAGTCGAGCAATAATATATCTATGATTAATAAGTTACGAGGAAAGTAACCGTAAACAATTCAAGGATACTGGAGATCTCAGGAGCTATGTTCCACTTGCACGATCAATAAACTCCACGAGTTAACACTCTGTCAATCGGGTAGATTTAGTCCGTAGAACTCCACTTAACTTGTTCCCTTTCACCTTACATACCCCTGTTTCGGGCCCGCCTGTCATTTGTTTAAGGCAATACTACTCGAGTATGCCAAGCAAAATCTCTCACTAGATCAAGCTTTTTCAATTTTTCCCATGATTTACCAAGGAGCCTGACCAAACCCATACCGGCTCGAGTCCAAGGTTCGCCAATGAAATGTGGGCGTCCCCCAAGCATGCTCGAGTGTCGAGAAAATTCACTGCAACAATATATGCAGCCATAGCATACTATTTCAAGTCAAGCAAGCAAGTAACATGTGCAAGTAATTGAGACATTCGAGTATTTTAAGTGCGAGTCATTTATTTCAAGCGAGAACGGGTGCGATAAAGTAAACCCCCATCTCGAATTTTAAAATCTCAAGTATCAATAACAAGTAAACATGTATCTGGTTCACAGTAGTTCAAGTAACACACACTTGACACTCGCCAAGTAAAACGAGAAGAAAAGGGCACTCGAAATTCAAGCGTCCGCCGTGGGATCCTCTTAAAGTTCCTCTTGGGTGCCTGAACAATTAACAATAGACTATTACTAATAGTCCCCAAACAATGAGGAGAGTTGCACACTAACAAGGTCTAGAAAGTATCTCGAAAATCGAGTTTAAATTCCTTTGAAAATCGAGATCGGGTTCCCCCTTTTTTTTATCGAAACTCGAACGAGTTATAAGACTCGAGTAAAAATGGATTTACTATCCTTAAAATCATTGGATGGGAACGAGTACGTACGAATAATTCTTGAAACGAACGACTGAAGTCGAAAGTGGACTGGCCATGTCACAATCCGGCCGGAATCTGGCCGGATATCCGGCCGGATTGGAGGCAGTAGCCATCCTCAATTTTTTCAAATCCCAACAGCAATCTGACCGATTATCTGGCCAGAAACTGGCCGGATTCCAACCAAATGCTTCCCGCGCGGATTTCATTTCAAATGTTCAGAATTTTTGATTTTTGGTACAATTTTGAAAAATCATAACTCACTCTTCGACTGTCAAAAATTGGTAAATTTGGTACCGTTGGAAACGACTTTTAATGTACTAAAAATTCTTAGAAATAACCATTCCACAAATCTAAGCGGAAGGTATTCAAATTTGAGTTTGAAGATGATAACTTGCGTTATCAAGGTAGGTTCAAGTTGGTTTTTGGCCAACTTTGGAAATTCGGCAAAATTCACTCGATTTGAACTAACCTCTAAATTTTGGATCCCTATTAGAGTTGCATGCCAAGTTTATAATGGAACAAGTGAAATGAAGATTGAAGTTTTGGGCACCAAGATATGGTGACCCAAAATTACCAAAATTTCCTTGTTAAAGAAGGGTTTTTCAAATAGGATTCTTGAACTTTGGGAGTTTATTTGAACATCGAAACGGTTTCGGAATAATACCAAATTTGGTATGATTATACTACTATATAAGAGCTATCCCTCTACCAAATTTCATTAATAGATATGTACGGAAGGTAGGTGAACTAAATCACCAAGATTTCAAAATTTCCAAGGCAAGTTGCCTTGTGAATTCCGTTTCGCCGTTTTTAAGACGTTTGGCCTAAACGGTACCTCGAACATGGTCCATTTACATAAAAATATCTAAGAGGTGTTCAAGACAACATTTGGGGTGATTAACACCAAGAAATTTTGAGTACAAGTCCCAAATCAAGATTAGCTAAGGATTTAGTTCAAAAGGAGAAATCCTCTCTTTGAGTCAGTTTCAAACTTTGGCCACAACTCACTTAATTCAACTTAGAATTGACCGTGGTTGGTGGCGTTGGAAAATAATTTCATCGAACTATAATTTCTTAAAAGAAACCATTTTCAAAATCCATTCACAACTAGCTCATTTTTGAGCATCAAATCACAGTTCATAATCTGCCTTCCAGTTGTGAACGAAACAGGACAGTGATTTCCAAACGAATGGTGTGGCTCACTCAAGTGGAATTAGAACGTGAATTTTATACCAATGGAAATTTGGGAATGTCTAATTTCCAGTGTAATAAACAGCACTCGATTTCGACATCGGAGTAAAGAGTTATGGCTGAAACAAGATGACTGCCTGGGCCAATACGGGAAAATTTTCCAGATTTCTAAACTTTGGTAATCACTTCATATGACCAACCAGATCATGTTATTTTTCCATGAAACTTTTTACACAATCAGTATAATATATAAACAACATATATAAGCCATTAGAACCTCAAAATTTGGCATCAAAGTGCTCGAACAAGATAGGGGCAAAATGGTCACTTTTGGTCATTGCACCATCTTATACCAAGGGTCTGAATTGTCCTTTCAGACTGTCCATCGGCCTGAGAATGATAAGTAGTACTAAAGTTCAATTTAATCCCTAAAGCTTCTTGCATTTTTTGCCAGAATTTCGAAACAAATTTTGGATCTCTATCCGACACGATACTGACAGGGATTCCATGTAACCTAATGATCTCATCCAAATACAACTTAACCAACTTCTCTAATGGGTACTTCATGTTAATCGGCAGAAAATGAGCCAATTTGGTCAATCTATCCACTATCACCCAAATCGCATCATGACTTCTCTGTGTTCTTGGTAATCCCGATACAAAATCTATGATGATATTCTCCCATTTCCACTCAGGTATTTCTAGAGGTTGCAAAAGTCCCGATAGTTTCTGATGTTCGGCTTTAATCTGTTGACAAATTAAGCATGTTTAGACAAATTGAGCAATCTCCTTTTTCATGTTCTCCCACCAATACAGACTCTTTAAGTCTTGGTACATTTTATTCCCTCCTAGATGTACCGTAAACTTTGATCGGTGTGCCTCTTCTAAAATTTCCTTTTTAACCCCTTCATTTTTGTGGCACAACTACCCGATTTTGAAATCTCAATATACCATTCGATTCCAAATTAAAGTCCGACTTGTCCCCCTTTTTAACCTTTTCCGACCACTCTGCACTTCAATGTCCTTTCCTTGAGATTCCTTGATACGTTCCATCAAATTGGAATTCAATACAATATTCCCCAAAATTACTTTCCTCGGTTCCAATCGAGGATTCCAATAACTAACTTCTTCCAACAATTGGAATTCCTTAATCATCAATCCAGCCATCTGTACTTGACGACTCAAAGTATCAGCTACTACATTAACTTTCCCTGGATGGTACTTAATCGTACAGTCATAGTCTTCTAGAAATTTCATCCATCTACGTTGCGTCAAATTCAGTTCTTTCTGTGAAAATAAGTACTTAAGGCTTTTGTGATCAGTAAGGACTTCAAACGTTACTCCATACAAGTAATGTATCCATTTCTTTAAAGCAAATATTACCGCTGCCAATTCCAAGTCATGGATCAGGAAATTTCCCTTATGCGGTTTCAATTTTCTAGAGGCATATGCTATCATCTTGTCATTCTGCATCAAAACACACCCCAAACCTTTCTTAGATGCATCTGTGTAAACCACAAAACTATCATTCCCATTGGGTAGAACTAATACTGGGGTTTTGGTTAAGCGTCTTTTCAATTCCTGGAAACTCTCTTCGCACTTAGAACTCCAAATAAACTTTCCACTTTTCTTAGTTAGCTCGGTCATTGGTCCAGCACTTCTAGAAAAATTCTTGATAAATCTCCGGTAATACCCTGCCAATCCAATAAAACTCCGAATCTCGGTAGGGTTTTTCGGTCGTTTCCATTTCGAAACAGCTTCAATTTAGTTGGACCCACTTTAATCCCATTCTTAGAAATTATGTGTCCTAAGAAAGACACTTCTTTTAACCAGAACTCACACTTGCTAAACTTAGCATATAATTGATGTTCCCTCAAAGTTTGCAAAACAATTCTCAAATGGTTCTCATGGTCCTTCATATTTTTAGAATACACCAATATGTCATCAATAAAGACCACCACAAATTGATCTAGATACGGTTTAAAGATCCTATGCATTAAATCTATGAAAGCAGCAGGTGCATTCGTTAATCCAAATGGCATCACAGCAAATTCAAAATGTCCATATCTCGAGTTAAAAGCAGTCTTGGGTATGTCCTTCTCCAAAATCCTCAACTGATAATAACCCTGTCTCAAATCCAACTTCGAGCCCTTTGCAATTGGTCAAATAATTCATCAATGTGGGGTAAAGGGTACTTATTCTTAATAGTGACCTCATTCAAGCCTCTATAGTCTATACATAGGTTCAAACTCCCGTCCTTTTTCTTAACGAACAAAACTGGGGCTCCCCACGGAGAATCACTCTCTTTTATAAAACCCCTTTCCAGCAAGTCTTACAGTTGCAATTTCAATTCTTTCAATTCTGCTGGAGCCATCCGATATAGCGTCTTAGAGATAGGTGTCACTCCCGAAGTTCCATCAATTTTAAAAGCTATTTCCCGTTTTGGAGGTAGAGACTCTAATTTCTCGGAAAAAACATCTGAAAAGTCTTTCACTACAGGCATGTCCTCCAAATTCACCTTATCATTAGGGTGTTAATAAGAAAAGCCAAATTCCCTTGAGCTCCTTTACTTAATAATTTTCTGGACCGAATTCCTGAAATAAGTGCAGATGAAACCAATTTACCCCTTACATCCAACTTCAGGGTTGCCTCCTCTGGAATACATAATTCTACAATTTTCGTCCTACAATTCAATTGGCCATTAGAGCGAGCTAGCCAATCTATTCCTAAAATCACATCATATCCCTTAATTGCTAAACCTACCAGGTCGGCCAATAGTTTTCGTTCCCCAACACAGACTTCACAATCTCTATATACCAGGTTAGCAATTAAACTTTGATCTTCAGTGGGTGTTTTAACTTCCAAGTCATACAGTAACTTAATTGGTTTCAAGTCTATCCCACTCATAAAGTTATGATTTACAAAAGAATGTGTTGCACCCGGATCAATTAAAACCCTAATTAAACGATGAAAGATTGGAATGGTACCTTCAACCACTTCAGTCGCCTTAAGAATTTGCTGATAGTCCAAGGCATAAACTCTAGCCGGCACTTTCGGTCGACTTCCTCTAGCATTGGTCTGCTTAGATGTTGACTTTTCTGGCCTCTGAGTGTTACTTCCCATTTTTGGTACTTTCGGACAATTCGCGACTTGATGTTCGGCACTACCACAAAACAAGCACTTCCCCGACTTTCTCCAGCAGTCATTCTCGGAATGATTGAGTTTTTCACAATATCCACAAGTAACCTGAGAGGTCACTGCCGAACCAGTAGAAGGCGCACCCCTAACTTGAGTTAGGCCACCACAACCTCCTCTAGACAGAGCTCCCCTAAAAGCTCCAACAATCCTTGTTCCTCCCGCTCCTCTTCCCATTTTGGAAGGTTGTGTACTCTTACCAACCTGCCCTGATGCAGAGCCAGAAAAATATCTCTTTCTATTGTGAAAGTCTCTCACCTGCAATCTTGCACTCTCAACCCTTTGTGTCTTCTCTAAAGTTTCAGTAAATGTAGAAATTTGGGCTGCGGTCAAACCCTCTTGAATTTCCACATTGAGCCCTTGTACAAATCGCCTTATCCTCTTTCGTTTATTAGTTACCAATTCAGGGGCGTACTTTGAAAGTTTAGTAAATTTTTCCTCATACTCCGCTATACTAAAGGTTCCTTGTTTCAATTTGATAAATTCATTCTCCCTCTTCTCCTGGATTAAGGGTGGAAGGAACTTTTCATTAAACTCCATCGTAAAATTCTCCCAAGTCCAAGAGGTTTGAACTCTTTCCCATTTTCCTTTCACCATGTCCCACCAAACACAAGCTACTCCCTCAAACGGGAAGGCTGCAAAATTCACTCGCCTATCCTCAATATAGTCTAAAGCAGTGAATATATTGGTCATCATTTCTAACCAATTCTCCGCTACCTCAGGATCAGGTTCGCCAAGGAACTTAAGCGAGTTAAATTTCAAGAACCTCTCTACGGCTCTATCCTTACCCCTATCATGTCCCCCAGTTTGGTTAAACAGTTCAGGACCTTGTCTATCAGCTAAACGTTCTAGGATATCAGTCATCCTGTTAATAGCAGTAGTCACTTGATTACCTTCAACATTTTCCTGACCCTGGATCGGTCCAGTTGCCAATCCCTGGTCATTCCCCTGAGGTTGGGCCTGTCTAGTCTCTCGCCTACGGTTTCGGCCCTTTTTTAGTCCATCCATAACCTAGGCGTGCCTAGTGCAAGGAATAAGTCAATTATGCGGTGCAAGGTATAAAGCAGGAACAAACCAAGAAAATATTGAAAATAATAATAATTTACATTCAATAACATGTCAAGTTCATACAATTAGCAAGTTATGGGGAAAATCACAAAAATATAGCACACAGGTGCCACAAAGTACTTTTAGTCACAGAAGACTAAAGTGAAACAAGTGCCTCAAAAATAAGCCACACAGTCATGCAAAATACAATGGTCTCAGCACTTAGCGTCACCCCAGTTAATTCTAACTACACTAGTCAAAAGAGTCAAAAGAGAGGTCAAACTGCCTAAACCTAGTCCGCAGTAGGACTATCAGGAGGAACCTCCTCCTTAGGATCCTCCTCCGGATCCTCCTCCTCCTCAGAGTTCTGAGCTACACCCATCGCCTCATCCACTAGCCTAGTGGCATCAGCTAAGATTCCAGAAACCCTATCACGAACCTCCTCCCTCAACCTAGTAAGCTGATCCCCAGTGCTCCGAAACTCCTCATTAATAATAGCAGATGTAGCTACTTCGCCCTCTATCACCTCCTCGAACTCGGCGATCCTCTTGCCCTGAGCGCTAACCTTCTGTCTAAATTCGTCCACTTCAGCCTGTAAGTCCAAGTTGGCATTCACCAACTGACGACGCTCATCGTCCAAGGCCAGTACAACGTGGTTTGGGTAAGCAAAGGTCGCCCTACAAGCACATCGGGGGTATCGAGTAGCAGGCGAGTAGCGTACACGAGCTCCCCCACCTAAAGCTCGGTAGTAGATAGGCTTAGGAGGCACTACATGACCATTCCCATGGTCATTCCCATTAGCTGCCGGAACTCTATTTCCGTTTTCCATTCCTACAAAATAATAGCACTTTTCGGGTTAGAAATTAAATCACTATCTAGTTTGGATGTCTTTTATGCATGCCTAACCCAATCACTTGTATGCTCCAAATACCCCCTAAGGTGCAACTTAATTATCCGGTCTCAAGTCTTAAGGGTAGAGTATCTAATATGTCTCCCATATAGATCTCTAACCTAGCGCTCTGATACCAACTGTGACGCCCCCACTTCTCCTTAAGGCAAACCAAAGGGTATCCGCGGGACGCCTGCCCAACTCTCGCCAGGACTCAAGTAATTTACGTTCAACTTATAACGGTACTAGACATCACACCCAGATAATATAAATGCAATTAGTGCGGAAGCGTTTAAACTTAACAATATTTAATAATTACCAAATCCATATAACGAATTTCCAAATACATCCCAAATATACAATAGCCATAATGTCTAGTCAATAAAATTGGAATCCTATTACAAAAGTCCACAAAAGTACTCAAAAATAGAAATTTCTTCCAAATCTCATTCCAAGCCCAAATCTGTTAAGGAAAATAAATCTATAGGGTGAGCAAAACGCTCGTGAGGTCAAGAACACACATGCAAGTACATTGTTCAAATAACAATCCCAAATTGACAAGTCGAGCAATAATATATTCATGATTAATAATTTAGGAGAAATGTAACCATAAACAATTCAAAGATACTGGAGCTCTCAGGAGCTATGTTCCACTTGCACGATCAATAACTTCCACAAATTGACACTCAATCAATCAGGTAGGTTTAGTCCGTAGAACTCCACTTAACCTGTCCCGTTTCACCTTACATACCCCTGTTTCGGGCCTGCCTGTCATTTGTTTAAGGCAATACTACTCGAGTATGCCAAGCAAAATCTCTCACTCGATCAAGCTTTTCAATTTTTCTCATGGTTTACCAAGGAACCCGACCAAGCCCATGTCGGCTCGAGTCCAAGGTTCGCCAATGAGATGTGGGCGTCCCCCAAGCATGCTCGAGTGTCGAGAAAATTCACTCCAACAACATATGCATCCATAGCATACTATTTCAAGTCAAGCAAGCAAGTAACATGTGCAAGTAATTGAGACATTCGAGTATTTTAAGTGCGAGTCATTTATTTCAAGCGAGAACGGGTGCGATAAAGTAAACCCCCATCTCGAATTTTAAATTCTCAAGTATCAATAACAAGTAAACATGTATCTGGTTCACAGTAGTTCAAGTAACACACTTCACATTCACCAAGTAAAACGAGAAGAAAAGGGTACTCGAAGTTCAAGTGTCCGCCGTGGGATCCTCTTGAAGTTCCTCTTGAGTGCCTGAGCAATTAACAATAGACTATTACTAACAGTCCCCAAACAATAAGGAGAGTTGCACACTAACACGGTCTAGAAAGTATCTCGAAAATCGAGTTTAAGTTCCTTTGAAAATCGAGATCGGGTTCCCCCCCTTTTTTTTAATCGAAACTCGAACGAGTTATAAGACTCGAGTAAAAATGGATTTACTATCTTTAAAATCATTGGATGGGAACGAGTACGTGCGAATAATTCTCAAAACGAACGACAGAAGTCGAAAATGGACTGGCCACGTCACAATCCGGGCCGGATTCTTGGCCGGATTGGAGGCAGTAGCCATCCTCAAATTTTCAAATCCCAACAGCAATCTGGCCGATTATCCAGCCAGAAACTAGCCGGATTCAAGGCCGGATTCCAGTAAAATGCTTCTCGTGCGGATTTCATTTCAAATGTTCAGAATTTTTGATTTTTGGTACAATTTTTGAAAAATCATAACTCATTCTTCGATTGTAAAAAATTGATAAATTTGGTACCGTTGGAAACATCTTTTAATGTACTAAAAATTCTTAGAAAGAACCATTCCAGAAATCTAAGCGGAAGGTATTCAAATTTGAGCTTGAAGATGATAACTTGCGTTATCAAGGTAGGTTCAAGTTGGTTTTTGGCCAACTTTGGAAATTCGGCAAAATTCACTCAATTTGAACTAGCCTCTGAAATTTGGATCTCTATTAGAGTTGTATGCCAAGTTTATAATGGAACAAGTGAAATGAAGATTGAAGTTTTGGGCACCAAGATATGGTGACCCAAAGTTACCAAAATTTTCTTGTTAAAGAAGGGTTTTCCAAATAGGATTCTTGAACTTTGGGAGTTTATTTGAACATCAAAACGGTTCGGAATAATACCAAATTTGGTATGATTATACTACCATATAAGGGCTATCCCTCTACCAAATTTCACGAATAGATATGCACGGAAGGTTGGTGAACTAAATCACCAAGATTTCAAAATTTCCAAGGCAAGTTGCCTTGTGAATTCCGTTTCGCCGTTTTTAAGACGTTTGGCCTAAACGGTACCTCGAACATGGTCCATTTACATAGAAATATCTAAGAGGTGTTTAAGACAACATTTGGGGTGATCAACACCCAGAATTTTCGAGTATAAGTCCCAAACCAAGATTAGCTAAGGATTTAGTTCAAAAGGAGAAATCCTCTCTTTGAGTCAGTTTCAAACTTTGGCCACAACTCACTCAATTCAACTTAGAATTGAGCGTTGTTGGTGGCATTGGAAAATAATTTCATCAAGCTATAATTTCTTAGAAGAAACCATTTTCAAAATCCATTCACAACTAGCTCATTTTTGAGCATCCAATCACAGTTCATAATCTGCCTTCCAGTTATGAGCGAAACAGGACAGTGATTTTCAAATGAATGGTGTGGCTCACTCAAGTGGAACCAGAACGTGAATTTTATACCAATGGAAATCTGGGAATGTCTAATTTCCAGTGCAACAAATGGCACTCGATTTTGACATCGGAGTAAAGAGTTATGGCCGAAACAAGATGACTGCCTGGGCCAATACGGGAAAATTTTCCAGATTTCTAAACTTTGGAAATCACTTCATTTGACCAACCAAATTATGTTATTTTTCCATGAAACTTTTTACAAAATCATTATAACATATAAACAACATATATAAGCCATTATAACCTCAAAATTTGGCATTAAAGTGCTCGAACAAGATAGGGGTAAAATGGTCACTTTTGGTCATTGCACCATCTTTGAGTTTCTAACATTGACCCAACATTATACCACTAATTTAAGCACTAAACCAACATAATTATCATCATCAACCACCAAATCAGTCCATCAACCAAAGTGGGAGTTCATAGAGCCCACACAACCATTTTTCCATCATAAACAAACCACCCACATGCATACAAGAGCTTAAAGGTGTACTAGAACTTCCATAAATCAAAACTAGAAGGTTTGATCATTACTTACTTTGGTTGATGAGCTAAGCAGAAATTTCGGTCCTCTCTTGGTCCAAGAAAATCGTGGAAAGCTCTCTTCTTTTGTAGCTAGATGAACTCTCCAAGTGTTAAGCTAAGTATGGTTAAATTTTGGTGGCATTTGGTGGTGTTTTTGTTGAAGAAATGAGGATGAAAAATGAAGAACTTGGGTGTTGTTTTTGCAGCTTGATGGCCGGCTTGTGAGGAAGAGAGAGAGAGAGTTGATAAAAAATGTAACTTCCTTGAGAAGCTTCAATGTGTGGCCCAAGTGGGTGCAAAAGTCAACTCTCCTCGTTTTGTGCTCGATTTCTCTCGAGTTTATTTCACTAGTGCACTAAACCTCCAATACACTTATATTCATATGAATATTATTCGCTCTTAATTGTCCCAAAATAATGGTCTAAAGTCTCTCAATTAAATCGCACGTGTGAAAATGCGTATCTCCACTTTAAGCGCGATAGAGTGAAACTTTCAAGAGATTCTTATAACGATCGTACCACTAACTATCACTTGAGTATTTAAACTTGAAATTACCTATTTTAGGACCATAGTACATGTCTCCAATTTTTCGAACTTATTGCACTCCCAATTGACTAAAGTTTACAGACACGTTTTTACTATTTACATTAATCGAGCTTTCAAAAATTAATTTTTGAAACGAGTCACTTTAAAAATATAATGAAGTCATAATTCCATGTATTTAAGTCTAATAAGGTTAGAAAATAATAATCGGAGCAAATATTAGGATAAATAATTAAATGAGTAAAAATAGGAGTCGAAAAATAATAATTTTTACGAGTCCTCACATAGTCGGATGTATGTAGATCAAATTTGGACAAGTTGAAGTTGTTGACTATTGAACTTATGTGACTTAACATTTATGTCGGATCAATAAGTATACAAATTTGTGAATTTATTCTGCAGTCCAAATACATAAATACTTTTTCGGTATTTAGTATGACTATGCAGGTAGAATTTATCAATCATAACGAGATAATTGTGCATAACTTCGAACTATAAACAACCATCTAAATATACACAAGATTACATTAAATTGATAATTTTTTCTCTCTTTTTTTATTAATTGCAATAAAAATTTTATACTAAAAAATTATTACAACAAGAAACATGCAAGGGACATACTACACAATACTAGTTGATAAAAAAAGAAAACCTTTCAAATCAGTGAGCATACTTTTTCATCATATTGCAACATTTGTATCTCATATAAAATAGTCATACTCGATATAGATTGATCGTTTATAGTAAATACAAATTGTAATAATTTGAAAATCCTCAAAGACACATTAATTTAATTTGACAATATGGAGGAAATTTGACAAAGTTGTTTTCTCTGATGAGGTTTTTCTAATTCTGTATTACGTCTGTCTACATAATGTATTTTGCAACAATTTCAAATCCTCAGAGGTAGATTGATTTAATTCGATGATATGAGCGGAAAGTTGACAAAAAAAAATTTCTGATGAGGTGTTTCTAATTATGTATTACATTTGTCTAATGTAATTTGCAACAATTTCAAATCCTAAAAGTGTGACAAGATTTTAAAGCATTATTTTGAGGAGCAATTGAATGAAACAAGACGTGCTGAATTATTTTCACATTTTTCAGTTAGCTCTCTAATCAAAGTTGAAATTAAGAAAGAATTCGTCAAAATGCCAAAAGGTTGTTCCACTGGAGACAAACTGCAAATTGGTCAGATGTATTTGCATGCTGATTAGAAACCATGAAGGTACGCGCCCATATCTTCTTTCTCATCTAGCAATATTACTGCATAACACATCTTTATACTCATAGTTTTCGTATTTGCTAATTTCTTGGATTTTTCTACGCCTTTTGCCTGCAAACCAAACCCAAATTCCCAAATAAATGCTGAGGTTGTTGAAACTTTTATTTGTGTTATTGTTAAATTTGCTTTTCAAATGGAGTCAATCATTTAATGGCCTAGAGTTAAGGAATTTGCTGTACGTTGGAGTCTTTCAGTTTTGATTTAGTCAACAGATTTAGTGGCTTATTGGTCTAGTCTTTAGGAGTAGTTGGATTATGGAGAAGGTGCCAGATATGGGACCTGATCTTTAGGGGTTTCAGTTGTGCATTTTGCCTATTTAAAGGCTCCAAAGGTTCTGAGTAAAGTATAACTTTGGCCACAGTACTATTGTTATTTTTTCTGCAAATCTCTTATCAGAGGTATGTAGAATAGGGACAGCAATCAAGACAAATTTCCCTTGTAATTATCTCCCTAATCCAATTATAGCCATTTAATGCGGATCCAAAATTTATGCTTGGAATGATACAAGTGAGTTTACCTAAGGCAAAGGAGGTTTTGATCTAGTGGTTAAAGTTGAGATTTTAGAGTTTTGGTAATCCTGAAACCTAATTTCCCTTTGTAGACAAAGAAAATTTATTTAGTTTATTTAGTCAAGATTAAATAAATTGAGTTGATCTTGATTAAATTAAATTAAATTTGATAGAAGTCCATTATGTTTTGGACTGGCAAATTGGGCCAATATTATATGGGCTATTAAATCAAATTAAATCCATAATGTCCGCTTAAGTTGGAGTGAATTAATTGATTTATTAATTCACAATGGACTATATGGGTTGGCCCATTATTTAAGCCCAACTTAAATGAATTTCTTGAGTAACAAGCGATCCAAAATGCAGGAAGATTCTGAGGGTTTTCTTGAAGACTTAGCCTACATATTTTGGCTATAAATAGAGGTCTTCCCCCAAGGCAGAAAGAAGAAAAATTCCTAACATTCGGAGAAACTCTGTCAAATTCCCTCAAGAGCTTTTTTCCTCAAATCCAAGTCCAAGTCAAGTCAAACAAATCCTCCTGCTGTCGGTGTTGGAGACTCGAAGTTCCAAGTGTTTGACGCCATCATCAAATCAATCGTTTTCTACGCCGAAATTGTAGGAAACACCCTTTCGATTGGAGAACAAGTCTTTTCGGCCCTTCAATTGAAGCTATTCGAAGAAAAGAATCAGGGGATTAATTTCTTTGATTCAAGAATTTTCAGAGATTGTAACCCGCTTATTATTTGATTTAATCAATTTGATATTTGTACAAGTTTTCTTGTCTTTTATTTCAGGCAACAAAATTTGTGCTTACAAATTTCTGGCACGCCCAGTGGGACCATCTCTGCCTCTCATCTCTTTTCTTCCAACAACTTACCAGTCTCAAAATTCAATAGAGTTCAAGAAGGTGAACTTTTCTCTCGAAGGTTTAGTTGCTGATGTCTCAACCACTCAAGAGACGCAGTATACTGCACCTCTGACAAGGAGTAAGGCCAAGAAGTTAGCAGAGAAGGCCAAGGCGAACGTTTTGACTGAAGAAGCAAACCTCAAGATGCTTCCCAATAAGAAAGGAACCCATGATGAATCTATTGATAGCCCAAGTGATTCGGCTGCCTCTGTGGTGATGCCCGTCATGATGACTAACACCACTACTGTGGAAGATCAGATCTCGAATCTAGTCAAAATTGTCGAAGGGCTAGTAGTGCATGCTCAAAGTCAAGATGCTAAAATAGTCAAACTAATGGCTATGGTGGAAAATATAGGTGAAAGTAGCCTTAGTATGTCCAAACAGAAATCCAAAGTGTCAGATGAAGGTGACTCATCATCAAGGGAGAAGGAGAAAGAGGATGCGAAGTCACAAGCCACGAAGGAATTTTCAATCTCCCCTGATGGCACTATTCATGTTGATAATCTGAAGGAGTTTATCGAGGGCACAATCAAGGACAAGATTTGTGGAGGTACCAAGTCATATAATGGTTACATCAAACCTTACACCGCTAGAGTGGAAAGTTTGAAAATGCCTGTGGGGTATCAACCTCCAAAATTTCAACAATTTGATGGCAAGGGCAACCCTAAGCAACATATAGCACACTTCGTGGAAACTTGTAACAATGCGGGCACTGATGGTGACTTACTCGTTAAGCAGTTTGTTCGCTCGCTGAAGAGTAATGCCTTTGATTGGTACACGGATCTGGAGTCTGGAACCATTGACAGTTGGAAGCAGCTAGAGCATGAATTCCTTAGTCGCTTCTATAGCACAAAGAGAACTGTCAGCATGACTGAACTCTCTAATACACGTCAATGGAAGAGTGAACCTGTCATTGATTTTATCGACCGTTGGAGGAATCTAAGCTTAAATTGCAAAGATCGTATTTCTGAATCTTCTGCGATCGAGATGTGCATTCAAGGTATGCACTGGGGACTTAGATACATCTTACAAGGTGTACAACCAGAAACATTTGATGAATTGTCCACAAAAGCCCATAAGTTGGAGATTAATCTTGATGGACAAGAACCGCCAGTTCCTGACCCTCACAAGGCCAAAGAGAGACAAGAAGTGAGGAAAGGGGGCAAGCCACCATTTAAAAATGAAAAGAAGGAGGCTATGGCTACGAGTGTAATGCCCTTTAAGGTTGTTCCCAAAACTGCCAGGAGAGAAGACAACAAGATCAATGCACATCAAGAACAAGGAAAGAGGAAACCAACTCTCAAGGAGATGCAGGATAAGGAATACCCTTTTCTTGATTCTGATGTCTCTGGTATGTTTGATGATCTGTTAAGTATAAACTTGATCACGCTTCCTGAGATGAAGCGACCCGATGAGGCAAGGAATACTGACGATCCAAATTACTGTAAGTATCACCGATTGGTCGGGCATCCCATTCAAAAATGCTTTGTCTTCAAAGACAAAGTAATGGAGTTGGCAAACAAGGAAAAATTCTCCTTGAAGAAGACAAGGCGAGTGTGAATCAAACGTCCATTGGTTCCCTGCAGTCCATGGAGGATAAAAGGGTCACGGTGCCTGTATTGCCAATAATTCAATTTGGATCACTTGATCCTATAGAAATCAAACAAGAAGGTACTCATTCAACTCTTCAGGAACATGTATATGAAGATGAAAAGGCGCTACAGCCTGATGTGGATGATGAAGGGTGGACTCTAGTCACGCGAAAAATGAGGCGAAAGTCTTATCCATCCAGTAAGGCGAGCAAGGTCTTAACAAGAAGTATGGTGACCTGGAAGAAAAAAGAGAAGGACGTGAAGAAAACTAATGATTGTCGTAATCTTCAAGGAGGTCGAATCTTCAAGCAAAAGTCGCGAACTCCTATCACTTTAAAAGAATTTTGCCAAAAGAATTCTTTGATGTTGATGTGGTCGCAAGTCACACAACGCGAGTAGATCATATCGAGGAACAAAAAGATAATGCTCGCGAATCTCTCTGTGAGATGGCCCGTGCGTCCATTAGCAATGAAGAAGGTCGTGTGCCTACCAGCAATGAAAAGGTGAATGTCACAAGTATCACTTTTACTAGTGAAGACTTGTTGCTTGGGTCAACACCGCATAACCGTCCTTTGTTTGTGACTGGTTATGCAAAGGAGCAAAAAGTGAATAGAATGTTGATAGATGGAGGTTCCGCAGTCAATATTCTCCCTTTAAAAACTCTGAAGGAGTTTGGTATCCCGGTTGATGAACTCTCCAATAGCCGACTGATGATTCAAGGCTTCAATCAAGGAGGGCAAAGAGCTCTTGGATCACTAAATTTGGAGATAGTCATTGATGACATGACGTCCAGAGCACTGTTGTATGTGATAGATGCTAAAACAACATACAATGTATTGTTGGGGAGGCCCTGGATTCATGAAAATGGAGTTGTACCTTCAACTCTTCATCAATGCTTCAAGTACTGTCAAAACGGGGTGACAAGAAGTGTGAAAGCTGATGATAATCCTTTCACTGAGGCGGAAGCATATATCGCAGATGCCAAATTTTACATCAAAAGGCACATTGCGAAAGATAAAACTGAACAACCTCTATTTGGGGATAAAATCCAGAACCCCGAATCTCCAAATGCAAAAGGGGAGAAAGTGATGACTTCGAAATCAAAAGAGGAAATTCATGAAGAAACTGATGTTTCATTGCCAAACAATGAATCAGTTGTCTTTCGCTGCCCTCCCAAATCAAGAGTGGAACATGGACAGTCACCTGCAATTCAGCATGAAACTCTAAAAGATTTGACTCTTCCGATAGCTCATCTTGATACAAGAAGGGCGTCATCTTCTCAACTTAAAAGGTCTAACTTTTTAAGCAAAAAATCTGAAGTTGAACAAGACACCATACCAAAGTCAAGAACTAAAGAAGGTTTTGATCCTATCGCTTATAAGCTTCTCGCTAAGGTTGGATACGATCTCAAAGAATCTGCGGTGTTAAATGTTTCATCCCATCAATCTACCAGTGACATGATTCATGGGTTGAATCCTACCCAAAAGATGTTGAAGGAAAAGGGATACGCCGTTGAAAATCCCAAATTTGGCCTTGGCTACTCCTCTCCTACACCAATCCGCATCAAGATCAATAGAGTTAGTAGCCAATATATTGCTGTAGAGGATGAGTCTTCTCAAATAGTTGGTAAATCTCAAGTTTTTCATGAAAAGGAGAATAAAATTCCACGGGTATCAGTCTTTAAGAGATTAGGGCCACAAAAAAGATAAAAATCTCAAAACTCTCATAAGAGTAAAGGAAAAATGGCAAAGTCATTGCAAAATCTTGAAGAACCTTCTGATTGTCCTCATAAATTTGGTAGCATCATTCCTACGAGAATGAGAAGATGTACAGACCTTGTAATAAAGTGTGGGACTGAATTGAGGGTCAAGGAGCATACCGTGGTGTACACAAGACCAAAAGAGGATGATGAAGAGAGTGTTGCTTCATGCAATCATATAACCATAATTGACGGTGACTCGCCTGAAGAAGATGATGATGCTGAAGACGCTCCACCTGAATTGGAGGAAGGTGTTAAGGCTACGGTGGATTATCTAAAGGAGATCAATCTTGGTACTTCAGAGGACCCGCGTCCAATATACATAAGTGCTTCATTGAGTCCTGACGAAGAGAAGGCATATATTGAATTCTTGCAGGAATATCAAGATGTTTTTGCATGGACTTATAAAGAAATGCCGGGTTTAGATCAAAAGTGGTCGTCCACCATTTGGCTGTTAAAAAGGGAGTTCGACCTGTGAAACAAGCACAACGGCGATTTAGACCTGATTTGATTCCGTTGATCGAAATGGAAGTCAATAAACTCATTGAAGCCGGGTTTATTCGTGAAGTTAAATATCCCACATGGATTTCGAGTATCGTGCCTGTGCGAAAGAAAAATGGACAAATCCGCATCTGCGTCGATTTCAGGGATGTTAACAATGCTTGTCCCAAAGATGACTTTCCTTTACCGATAACTGAACTCATGATTGATGCAACTACTGGGCATGAAGTTCTGTTATTTATGGATGGCTCTTCTGGATATAATCAAATTCGATTGGCACCGGAGGATGAGGAGCTCACTGCATTTCGTACTCCTAAGGGTATTTATTGTTATAAAGTGATGCCCTTTGGTCTCAAAAATGCTGGTGCCACATATCAAAGAGCAATGCAAAGTATCTTTGATGACATGCTTCATAAGAATATCGAGTGTTATGTGGACGATTTAGTTGTGAAATCAAAGAAAATGAGTAATCACTTGGAGGATTTGAGACAAGTTTTCGATCGGTTGAGAAGGTATCAACTCAAAATGAACCCTCTCAAGTGTGCATTTGGAGTCACGTCGGGAAAATTTCTTGGTTTTGTGGTTCGCCATCGAGGCATTGAAATTGATCAGGCCAAAATTGATGCTATATTGAAGATGCCTGAACCTCGTGACATTCATGAATTGAAAAGTCTTCAAAGGCGATTAGCTTCTCTGAGGAGATTTATCTCAAATTTAGCTGGAAGGTGTCAACCATTTAGTCGCTTGATGAAGAAAGATGTGCCGTTTCAATGGGATGAGACATGTAGTAATGCATTCAATAGCATTAAGTCTTATCTTATGAAAGCACCTGTGTTGGCTGCACCTATTCATGGAAAGCCATTACTCCTTTATATTGCTGCCCAAGAACGGTCAGTGGGGGCATTGCTCGCTCAAGAAAATAATGAAGGAAAGGAGGTTGCACTTTATTATTTAAGCAGAATGATGACCCCCAACGAACTGAATTACTCGCCAATTGAAAAGTTGTATTTAGCCCTTATTTTTGCAATACAGAAGTTAAAGCACTACCTTCAAGCGCATACTGTGAGGCTCATTTCCAAGGCGAATCTTATAAAATATGTGATGAGCAGGCCAGTGCTGTCTGACCGTCTAGCTAGATGGTATCTTCAACTACAACAGTTTGAGATTATTTATGTGCCTCAGAAAGCTGTGAAAGGACAAGTTCTGGCAGATTTTCTTGCTGATCACCCTATACCTGCTGAATGGGAACTAAGTGATGACCTACCAGATGAGGATGTACTCCTTATTGAGATTCGTCCACCATGGAAGATGTATTTTGATGGTGCGGCTCATCGTCATGGAGTTGGAGCAGGGATTTTATTCATAACTCCTGATGGAGGGATATTGCTATACTCCTTTACTCTAAATCAACACTGTTCAAACAATGTCGCTGAGTACCAAGCGCTCATACTCGGACTTGAAATAGCTGTTGACATGGAACAGTTGGACATTCAAATCTATGGTGATTCTCTATTGGTGGTCAACCAACTCTTGGGGAGTTATGAAGTCAAAAAGTCCGAGTTAATTCCGTTTCACAAATATGCAACGCGACTTATGAAGCGGCTTGGAGGTGCAAGTATTAAGCATGTTCCTAGAAGGGAAAATAAGCAAGCTGATGCATTAGCTGTGCTAGCCTCTTCACTTGCAATGCCGGATCATGAGATACAAGTTCGTGTATGCCAAAAGTGGGTAGTCCCATCATTAATTGATGATGAATGTATTGAAGGAGACGACGCTCATGTGGTCTCAACCTATGAAATTGACAAAGAAGATTGGAGACAACCCCTCGTTGATTATCTCAAGTATCAAAAATTACCTGAGGAGCAACGTAGAAGAACTGACATCCGTCGTCGTGCCCCTCGTTTTATCTTATACAAGGACACACTGTACCGAAGATCATTTGAAGGTGTACTGTTGCGCTGTCTGGGCGAAGACGAGGCATATCGAGCGATGCACGAGGCACATTCTGGAATATGTGGAGCTCACCAGTCCGGTCCCAAGTTGCATTTTCGGATTAAAAGGATGGGCTACTATTGGCCTACTATGGTCAAAGATTGCATAGAATATGCTCAAAGATGTCAAGCTTGCCAGTTTCATGCAAATTACATTCATCAACCACCTGAGCCGTTACACCCGACTGTTGCTTCTTGGCCTTTTGATGCGTGGGGTCTTGATGTTGTGGGGCCATTACCAAAGTCGTCCGGTCAACACTTATATATATTGGCTGCGACCGACTACTTTTCTAAGTGGGCTGAAGCCATACCGCTCAAGCAAGTTAGAAAGGAAGATGTGGTGAATTTTATTCGTGTGAATATTATTTACCGTTATGGAGTTCCCCGATACATTATCACTGATAATGGAAAATCCTTCTCCAATGGCTTGATGGATAAGTTATGTGAGAAATTTAATCTCAAACAACGCAAGTCCTCCATGTATAACGCCCCCGCCAATGGTCTCGCGGAGGCATTCAACAAAACTTTATGTAACTTGTTGAAGAAAGTAGTGGCAAAGTCAAAGAAGGATTGGCACGAAAGGATAGGCGAAACTCTCTGGGCCTATCGCACCACATACCGAACTCCGACGCAAGCCACGCCATATGCCTTGGTCTATGGTGTAGAAGCTGTTCTGCCCCTTGAGCAACAAATTCCTTCTTTGAGAATTGCTATCCAAGAAGGGCTCACGGAGGAAGAAAATGTTCGTCTGCGCCTTGAAGAATTGGAAGCTTTGGATGAAAAGAGATTGGAGGCACAACAAAATCTGGAGTGCTATCAAGCCCGTCTCTCTAGAGCTTTTAATAAGAAAGTTCGACGTCGCTCCTTTCAAGTCGGGGACATGGTACTTGCCGTTCGAAGGCCAATAGTTATGACTCATCGCACTAAAGACAAATTCGTCTCTAAATGGGATAGGCCGTACATTGTTCGAGTAGTCTACACGAATGGTGCGTACAAATTGGTGGACAAAGATGGCGTGAAAGTTAGTCCTATAAATGGAAAATTCGTGAAGCTATACATGCCATAAAAAAAAATGAAGCACTCCATGACGCATGAGTCTAAACTGCATGTTGCTCCAGACCCGCATGAGCTAAAACTGTGGATAACAACCACCAATAGTGTAGCACGTGGTTAAATTGCTGAAACACTCCACCAAATCTAAGGTGGTAAACAAAAGGATGCTTCTGACCCGCAAGAGTTTAAACTGTGAACGGTAGGAACTACGTGTGACTTGATTCCCTTTTGGGATACGTAGGCAGCTTAGAGGATAATTTCTAAGTTCAGTTACAACCTTATAAAACTAAAGTCTTTGTCCGGATGATTCTTTTGATAAAAAAGAACATTCATCTTTAAGACAATTCGAATTATTTTGTGACATATACTTGAAAGTGTATTATTCAGATTACCAAATTATTTGGATAATTATCTTTTCAAGTGTGATCAAAATTATGCAAAGATAGAATTGTTCGTACTACGGTTGATAGCCTAAAATGGTGGCTATTGAAAAAGCAAGTAAAAACGAGGACGTCTGCAAGAATGTGATAAAAAAAAGTTTCATTATGAAGTGCTTGTACTCATAGCTGCACGCTTTGAGTAATTAACAAGAGATGAAATTTGAAACAAAATAAAAGATGGCAACTATTCCTAGAATTCAAATGACGACAGCTCCTTTCGGTTGTTTTCAAGTAATGCTTGCATCTTGTCCAAAGTTTGACTCTCCTCAGCAAGTAGGGGCGGGGAATTCTCAATCTTTCGAACTTCGTTTTGTAAGTCGACCATCACGCCTTGCACTCGGGTAAGATCATCTTGTTCTTCTCTTAACAGTGAAAGCGTCTCCTTCCTGTGAGTATCCAAGAACTCAAGTCGCTTCCTCAACTCTACTTCCTCGCGATCAATCTCCTTAAGCTTCAACATGTGTGTTGAGATCTTCTCCGCCTGTTGTTTCTCCTTACTCTGAGCGTCTCTAAGATGTTGGGTGGCCGTAGAAAGCAACTCATCATATGATTCAGTTGGAATTTTATTTGAGAGAGAAGATTTCACTGCAACGTAACGAGCTGCATTTGCAAAGAAAGCCTTTAAAAGGCCTTGCAAATTTGAGATATCCGTGGCATTGAAGCTTTGCATTTCCTCCATGATCTCATTGGCTTTCATTTCAAGAGCTGGCATGCGCTCCAAGGCTGTTTGAGATATCATCACCCTCAAGTTATTCTACAACATTTGGATGTAGTCTCGACGGCATGTTGAGATCACATTTTGGGGGCAAAATTCAGATACTCGAGGTGCCCTTGGCCAAGATGGTGGATCAAAAACTTTGAGTTTCCTTTTGGACGGTGGAGTCATATGCTCCGCCTTCTGTGCCATGATTTGCTGAGTCACATTTTCATCATCTATTGCCTTTTTGGAATTCTCACTAGCACCCTTTTGTTGGGTAGAACCGACCACTTGTTTGGCCAAAAGTTCAAATGCAGTAGGTCCCTCAACTGATACTTGGCTTGGTTCTCCATCATCAATGAAAATCAAGTCTTGATCATCCAACTGTAGGGAAAAATGTTGTGAGACAAAGCATGAATATGAAATTAACAAGCAAATTTCAAATGCTAGATTAAAGAAGGCAAAGAGGGTCCTTACAATATTGGCACGGCTTATACCGGGCACGGATATATCTGGAATGTCTTTAAAAAGTTCTTTAGGATCTAAACCAATGTCATCCAAGGGGAGAGTCATTACCTTGGACTTCTTGCGCTTCCAATGTTGGTCCGTACTGGTGGATTGCTCATCCTCCTCATTAAAAGGTTCGCTCCTCTTCTTCTCATGTGAATTGCAAGAATCGTGATCAACAGTTTCCACAATGTTTGAAGAAAGATGAAATGAAGTACCCTTCGAAAATCCTTCATTAGGAGTAAGGTCTTCAGGGGAAATAGTCTTGTTGTTTGAACTCGTCAAAATCTCCTTCTCGCTTCTCATAGTCTTTTGCTTCATCTCAAGACTATTGCCAACCTTGGAAGCATTGTTCAGATTTGCAAGTTCCTTCCCTTTCGACTTCTTCTGCTCCCCATTTGATTGGACACTCTTAATCAAAGCATCACGCCCTTTGAGAAGATGATCATCATGCACCATAGCCCACCATGTCCGAAAGCCCGAAGATGCGTGTTTGCTAGCATTCAAAGGATAGCTAGGAAAAAGTACCCTTGACTCTGTTTTACTGCGAATGGCAGTGCGCCAGAGTATTCGACTCAAGTCATAATTTGTGGAACGAACATCTGCCCCGAGTTCTTGGGGAGGAACTTGATAAAATCCGAATTGCCGCGCGAATCTGTATGAACTGTATGGCTCAACAAGGAAATCCCCTTCAGCATGCGAAACTAAGTAATTTGAACAGGCGCTTACAAAATAACTTAGTTCGAGATTCGCTAATTTGCCATTGTCAATAAAAAGTTCATTGCGGTTCTTCACAAGAGAAGTGTTTCCCCAAGTTGCTTTATCTCCCTGATGAATGAGGTCGCGAGCACTACTTTCATCAAAATATCGTGCACCACCCTCTCCAGAAAAGTTGGTCATTGTGGGTCCAGGCATGGTATTGGGAGTCGAATAATGGGTGGAGAAATAACTCGCTAATCAAGCATATACATAGTGCACCGGAAAAGCCGCGCGTGCACACCCTGGGGTAGTTGAGTTTGAAATTTTATCAAGCCCACGGTATATGTTTAGCAGGACAGGAACAGCAAGGCAAGTCTTACGACCGGCAGCCATCATACTAGCCATTTTAAAAGTAGATGGTCTAATATAATGGAGGTCCTCATCAGATAAAGCAAAGACACAGAGCCAGCAAGATATAAATGCTGCAAGATAGGTCTCTTCCCGCAAGTGAAGTTTAACTCCGATGGTGTCAAATACGCCATTGTCTTGACTTGAAAATTTGCGTGGTTGTCCAATTTCGCCATCCGGATTTTGGGTCGCTTGAGCACGAGATGCCCTCTTTATCCTTCTCTGCTTTGGCTTTGAGTACCTGCTTTTGCCTTTAAACCAGAATTTAATCCATTGGGCAGCAGAAACTCCAGCCTTGTTGGATTCTCCATGTTGAAGATGATGTAAGGCTGCGAACAAATACTCACAACTTTGTGGAATATGCCTTAATTTCTTTTCATTTACTCCAGTCAACTCCTCCGCGCATGGAATTACCTCTTCATAGATACCCCCGATGATTGGAAGTCCTCCTAACTTGTGCAAGTCCCAAAGTGAGAGAGACAATTCCCCGACAGATGTATGCAAGGTATTAGTATCCGAATACCACGCCTCGCAGAATGCCCTAAGTACATGGGGATTCCTGTCATATGTGAAAAGTGAAGCATATAAGGCGTCAAACAAATAATTTTCACGGAGCACTTGTTTGCTTCTGCCGAGGATATCCTCCAACCACTCCCAGTAATTCTCGATGTAACCAAATGCACCATTGAGTCTCAAGGAACGACCCCAGTGTGCATCTCCGTCTATGATCCGCCTGCCAAGGGTCTGAAAGGGAGTTGTCCTTGGCTCCTTACTGTGAATAAGGGATCTCAGGGAGTGGACTTTCGTGCCGTCATCCTGAGAAAGTTCAAGTGACCAGTCTTCAATTCTGGGTACTGGTGAGAAGGCCACTTACCAGAGTAAGTTCCTTGTATGGGGGGATGCACCAATAATTTCGTTCCTTTGTCACCGGAGTCACCATCATTGTCAGCGATAAGGAGATACTTCTCGTTTGAAGATATGACTTCCTTGAATACCACCATTGTATCAAGACTAACCTGCAACAAAAGCAAGGAAAAAAAGGAAAGTTTGGTTAAAATGACATGGTCGAAAACAGTAAAAGGCTTCTTGAATTTTGGGGAATTTTCATTGAATTAGGTAATCGTGTCTCCTTCATGTACTCCTCAAGCCATAATAGGCTTTCGTGGGAGTTTACGGTTGCACCTTCTTCAAATTTTGGCTGCGCCATCTCCTTCATGTACTCCTCAAGCTATAATAGGCTTTCGTGGGAGTTTGCGGTTGCACCTTCTTCAAATTTTGGCTGCGCCATCTCCTTCATGTACTCCTCAAGCCATAATAGGCTTTCGTGGGAGTTTGCGGTTGCGCCTTCTTCAAATTTTGGCTGCGCCATCTCCTTCATGTACTCCTCAAGCCATAATAGGCTTTCGTGGGAGTTTGCGGTTGCGCCTTCTTCAAATTTTGGCTGCGCCATCTCCTTTGTACTCCTCAAGCCATAATATGGCTCTCGTGGGAGTTTGCGGTTGCGCCTTCTTCAAATTTTGGTCGCGCCATCTCCTTCACGTACTCCTCAAGCCATAATATGGCTCTCGTGGGAGTTTGCGGTTGCGCCTTCTTCAAATTTTGGTCGCGCCATCTCCTTCACGTACTCCTCAAGCCATAATATGGCTCTCGTGGGAGTTTGCGGTTGCGCCTTCTTCAAATTGAGTGTCCACCATGCATGTTGTAACGAGGGATCCTTCCTTCGTGGCAAAAAAAAAAAAAAAAAAAGTGGCATTGACAAGAAATAAAAGCCATAAGGTATGTGAATTACCTTAGCTTTTTGAACTCCAAGAGCTATGGTCCTAAAATTGTGGACACAATTGAAACGTCAATTTGCTCCAGTAAGAAGTGTCAATGTCAGCTGCAACTTGAAAAAAAAAATATCCATCAAACAAACAAAATTTTGCCTTGCTGCGGAAAAAGTGACATTCAAAAGAAAGTCGTGATGCATGGCATGTGTGGTGAGCACTTCGTGTTCGCTACTAGTTAAATCAACATGGAATTATATTAAAATAAGAGGGGACCATGAACTTGACATGGTTCGGCATGTTGTGGTTTGAAAAAAAAAGGGAAAGATGTTTTGCATGTACAACGACGTAGAAAGCTTGAGCAGTCTCGGGATTGAGACACTTATTAACCAAATAATGGCATGAAGTAACCATCTGGCAAGCGGCCTTACCTTATGGTATTGGTGAAAACAATGTGAATATGCAGCAAGGTGGGTTTTATTATGTTCAAATTGACGGGTCCAGCAAGGTTTATCGCCTAAAGAAGAAAAAAAAAAAAACTTTGGACCTCCAGAAATTATGGATACAGGTGGCTATGCCATTGTAAAGTGATTCATTGGCCTGATTCGATAAACAACTAGAATGCAAGATCATACCGTGCAAATTTCGAGGATATTCAAGGTTCGGGAAAGACTTGAATCACAATAAAAACAAGAGCTTTCATACAATCCTATGATGAGTAAGGCCTTGTCCAACAGTGATCACCAAAGGAATTTGACAAAGTCATGTAACATGCAAGTAACTTAAGAATCTCTTCTCGGAATCACGGGCATTTAACACCAAGTTGTCAGGAGGATTGAAATCGAGTTGTTACCTGCGTATGTTTGATTTGTTCCTTCTCTTCTTGGAATTCAAGGAGTTCAGCAGTAAAAGGTGCGCAAGAATCAAATTTGCAGCAGTGACATGCAATATGTCTATTGAGATAAAACGAAAATCTTAGATCCATTGATACCATGTGGTGAAAAACATAGCCCATTTAGCAAGCATCACGCGAGTGTTAATTAAAAAAAAAAACTTGAGATCAAGACTCAAAGAAGACTCGACGGTTACCTCGGTGATGTAAAGAATTTTTCTGGCTTGCTCTCTCCCCACAATGCTGCGGTTTGCTTAGCTGCGCTTGAAGCCGTAAGGGATCTTATTGGTTTCTTTTATAGAGCTCAAACCGTGCAATAAAAAAAAAAAGGAAATCAAAGCCCACTCGGAAGTTGCAGGAATTGAGTATTACGACATTGGTTTCCAAAAGTCATTTAGTTGATAGTTTCCAGTTGTCCACAAGTTGATTTTAGCAGTTGTCGGTGTGCTTCCATGGTGCTTGATTGGATGTTCATTCTAGGCGGTGGACTTATTTTGATTGGTACATGGTCTTAGAAATAAGTAAAAGCCAGAAGAAAAGAAGTCACCTACCTTCTACGTCGTCCAACAATTGGTTTTGGCAATTGCTAATTCATTGCAAGTGCTCAATTTGGTACCTGCCGAATTGATGCATCATGATAAAAGAATGGAAATGATTGAAAGTAGTATGTTTCTAATTTCGATGGAATCAACCGCGAATCAAATGGAAAGTGGTCTCATGACTTCTAAAAAAAAAAATGAAGCCACAGGCATTATGGTTCTATGTCCAAATCAACTTGGTTCAGTTGCGGAGGCCGACTATAGCAGCGTCCTGGACCTGAATTTGGAAGCTATTAACTTTAAACAACTATTGTGAGGAGAATTGAGAAGTTCCCGATTCAATTTGGGGAGCTTGCTATATCCGGCATTAAGTGTCAATGTTTGATGTGGTTCCTAATCTTTGCATCTTGTTTCGGTTGTCTAAGGTGTAAGCTCCATGATAATTATTGAATGGGAAGTTTCCACCGAATGATTTGGTGGCCATGTCTAATTGTTGTAGACGTCTAAGCGGTGCCGGTCGTAGGAAAATTTCCAAGTGCAACAGAAGCAGTGATACCCAATCGGATGTTTCCATCTTTTGCTTCAACATATTGCCGAATGTCATAAGCAATTACGTGATTTTGGGAAAGTAGAGCAATTCATGATTGATTGAGCAATTTTCTATAAACTGGATGACCAGTTTCACGCAGCCTTGGGAGATATAAAGTTCAATGGGCCATATTTTGGGCGATGGAATTGGTTTTGACAATTCCCAAGTGCAGGTCCGAGGCTAATTGCAATTGAAGCAGCAAATTCATTGTGATTGTATAGGGAATGATCCTATGTATTGCACCTCGCCATAGACCTCATATGACACATGGACCGTAGGGACTTTTGATCATAAATATGATCTTAAATTGCATGTATTCATCCCAGCTCAAATTGGCAAATGAATTGGCTTCCTTTTATTAAAAAAAAAAAAAATCAATTACTTCAAGTCTCAATTACAATCCTTGACAAGCAAGCTTCAATTGAGTCTTGAAGTGGGGGCATTTGTAGACAAAGAAAATTTATTTAGTTTATTTAGTCAAGATTAAATAAATTGAGTTGATCTTGATTAAATTAAATTAAATTTGATAGAAGTCCATTATGTTTTGGACCGGCAAATTGGGCCAATATTATATGGGTTATTAAATCAAATTAAATCCATAATGTCCGCTTAAGTTGGAGTGAATTAATTGATTTATTAATTCACAATGGACTATATGGGTTGGCCCATTATTTAAGCCCAACTTAAATGGATTTCTTGAGTAACAAGCGATCCAAAATGCAGGAAGATTCTGAGGGTTTTCTTGAAGACTTAGCCTACATATTTTGGCTATAAATAGAGGTCTTCCCCCAAGGCAGAAAGAAGAAAAATTCCTAACATTCGGAGAAACTCTGTCAAATTCCCTCAAGAGCTTTCTTCCTCAAATCCAAGTCCAAGTCAAGTCAAACAAATCCTCCTGCTGTCGGTGTTGGAGACTCGAAGTTCCAAGTGTTTGACGCCATCATCAAATCAATCGTTTTCTACGCCGAAATTGTAGGAAACACCCTTTCGATTGGAGAACAAGTCTTTTCGGCCCTTCAATTGAAGCTATTCGAAGAAAAGAATCAGGGGATTAATTTCTTTGATTCAAGAATTTTCAGAGATTGTAACCCGCTTATTATTTGATTTAATCAATTTGATATTTGTGCAAGTTTTCTTGTCTTTTATTTCAGGCAACAAAATTTGTGCTTACACCCTTCTCTTTCCTTACCTCTTAAATCCCATCCCTTCCCTCCTAGAACTTTGTTTAAAAAAAAAACCATATAGAGCAAAATACTGTTTGCAATAGAAACAAGATAAGATTTTAGAAAAATTATATGGTGCATATGACAATATCATTTTTGCTTTAACGCGCATTTAGAAGAGATTCTCAGTCAAAAGTATGTTTAAGCTATTTTTTGCACTTTTCATGCACAAACACGAAACGCAAAACCCACAAAAACTCTCAAATCTGGCACGACTAGAATTTAATTAAGTTGGATTCAGATGCGAAACAAACAACTATTAAAATCAAGTATATAATAAGTTGATGACAAACAAGCAATAAATATGAAATAAACAACAAGAAGATTTAACATGGTTCAACTACCCACATCTGCAATGAGAAACCTGTTGAATAAATCTATATAAGAATATAACTTGAATCCAAATCTAACTCTTACATAACTTCTCACACCTCCCAAGAACACTCTCTCGCTCCATATGTACAAGGTTACATGTTACCCTTTATATGCCACTTTGTAATATGCCAACCCTATCTATTCATAAGCCATGTTACTTGGCCAACATCCAAATAATAACAGAAAATAATGGTTAATTTCTAAACTTATACAAAATAGGAAATAATTTTCAATTTCTAAACTCATACAAATAGGAAATTTCTTGGTTACTATTTCAAGTAACTAAAATGATAAGGGAACTAGTTATTTCCATACAAAATAAAGAACCTACCCAAAAGAAATTAAACTAATTTCTTAAAAATTTCCTCCTAGGATATTTTTTTTTAGTTACTATTTGCGTTTAACTATCAAATAATATGGTACCGAACTGCACATTCAAATCAATACAGTTTTGACACCAAATTGATTTAATCGACAAATAAATATATGTAGTTACCTCGAGTTCAACTTTTAGTTGAATCACAAGAAGGTTCCTTAATTCATTATCTATTTTTTGCAGAATTTCTTCTCATCACCACTTGTAATTTGGAATCTTCTTCTCTATTTGTAATCATTAAGACAACCAAATGCTAAAATCACCATATTTCTTCCTATTCTCAAGGCTGTCTCATCATGTGTGATTTTCAAAATTCCACCTATAATGTAAAACTCATAGCCATCAAATTCTTCTAGTGCATGGAAGTTAGATTCTTTCATTCCTTTAGGACATGTGCTACATCATCCAAATAACAAATATCACTAAAATTTAAAATCCACTCGAATGAAGTATCAATCATTGGAGTTGTGAAAGTGTCTCCATTGATTCACGTTCAAAATCGACATTGAACTTCACCTTTTTCTTGATCCTTGAATTACCTACCTAAATTCACTTATTTGAGGCAAGGATGTCACCAATTATATTATTAAATTGGTAATGGCCACCAACTCATTTGATCTCAGTAGTGAACTACGAACCAACCACGAACCTCACTTTGATACCAGTTTGTTAGGATTCAAATGCGAAATAAACAACGATTAAGACATCAAATACACAATAATTTAATGACATACAAGCCACAAACATGAAAATAAACAACATAAAAGATTTAATGTGATCTGACTTCATCATTTAACTTACATCTACGAAAAGAGACCCGTTTTTTGTGAGAGAATAAACCTATACAAGACTACAATTTGAATCCAAAACCAACCTTTATATAATTTTTTCCACCTTCCAAGAATCCTCTCTCTCACTCCATGTACAAGGTTACATATCACAAGGTTACATGTCACTTCTGTGGGCCACTTTATGACATGCCAACTCCCACCTATATATTAGCCACATTAATTGGCCAACACCTAAGTAATAACAGGAAATAACTAGTAATTCCTAACTAATTTGGAAATAATTTCTAATTCCTAAACTTATATAAATGAGAAATTTCTTGACTACTATTTCAAGTAACTAAAATAATGAGGAAATTAGTTATTTCTATATAAAATAAGGAACATTTCTAAAAGAAATTAAGCCAATTTCCAAATAGATGATTTAACTATCAAGATCTACACTCCAACGACTAGGTATTTTAACGATGCAATTCCTCATTCTTATTCTTTACAACCACTAGTGGAACTAAGAACTAAGCCTTTTTTTTTTGTTGGGGAGGGGGGAACTATAAAATTGTATACTTCAAAGGAGTTGTATTGCAATTTTTGCAAAAAGCTTATGGGGAGAAGCTAATTTGGTCCAAGGTATAAGTGAAAATATTAACTATTTTAATTGGATATAAAAGAATTTCTACAATTTTGGAGGGGCAAGATCTAAATTTTACAAGGATATATACGAAAATTTCAAATTTTTTGAAGGTATATAAAAGAATTTATAAAATATTAGGGGCTAGCTGCCCCTCTCTCCCCCCCCCCCCCCAAACCAACCCCAAACTTCCGCCAGCACTATATCAATTGATTACAAATGTTTGAATTCACCTTAACTTTTCTCATGTATGATATGGAGTTTGTTCGTGCATTCTCTTATCTATGTACACCTATTTGAAGTCCAAAGATACATCGAAGAATGTTTAGAGAGAAATTAAGACTTTTCCAATAATGGTATTATTATTTTGGATCATACTTTTGCCCCTTATGCTGAAGTTTAATTTTAAAAGATTGATATTACTAGGTCTTTAATAGACGTTTTGGCACTTTTTTTGGTTCAACTTTTAACTCCTAGATTTCATTAAATTACATAGAAATTGAGCAGTATGATGTCAATGGGAAATATTTCGGGTAGGTTATTTGCACTGTGTTTGGATTTTTTTAATATAGTTTCTAATCGCAATGATACCTGAGTTTCTCATAAGCTCCAATGTATTCTATAATGAGTAAAATTCCATAGATATATTGAATTGTTTTCTGGATTAATAGGATAACTTATCATTTTTCCAACCATCTTTTAGTGCAACGTTCAGATCCTTTGATATGAAAGGCTTGAGGTTTAAATTCATCTACATATTGAAATCAATTATAAGGATATTGGTGTGTCATGAATTGGATGCAATGTTGAAGATATCTGAAATGCCCAGGTGTTCGTTAACAAGCGGCTGACTAGATTGGCAATGTTCATTTTCAGCCAATTACATGTCTTTTGGCAGATTCTTGGGTTAATAAATTACATCAAGAAAGATTATTGTTTAACAAAATGAGATGTTTCCAAATTTTTTCGTGAATAAATGTGCAATATTTACCACATATATAAGTGAGCAGGCTTCATACAATAGTATGGATTTCATTGCTACGTGCATGCAACGTGCCAAAATTTTTATATATAAAAAAAAAGAATAAGAATAAAACCCTGAAAATTGAAGTGAGCCCATTTAGATTGCAAATTTTTGAAGTTTTTGTGAAAAAATCTACTGTACCAATGGGATGTATGTGAGTTAAAAGGGCGATTGAAAAATGTATTGAATGAATTTTTCTAAGAAAATCGCAATCCAAAGAAGGCTAAAATTAATTTATTTGGTGGATCAGGTGCCTAAAAAATTAATTTTTTTTTCTATTTTGTTTTCTTGCTGGTTGTTAATTAAATTGCAGGTGAACAAATAAAGGAGAAGTTGATCTATATATTATCCATGCGTAAATAAGTTTGATTGGGTTAGGGAACATCAACTGTTTGAACTTGAGGATGTTTAAACATATGTGCTAAATTGCTAAGATTTGACTGATGCTGAATCATTTGGCAAGCAGTTTAGTGCAGGTTTTTCAGTTGAGACGAGTCTCGGAATCTATTGCCTGGCATATTTGTCAAATTGGTCGGACAAGTTATTGTTCTCTGTGTTTTCTCATGATATTTGATAAGTGCATATTTTACATGTTTTTGTTGTGTTTTATTAATTAGTTTTGGTGTGTTTTAATTACTTTTATAGGTAATTAACTAAATTTCTAGTGAAAATATACATTTTGTGGCTTAAGTGGTAAAAATTGCATTTCTATAGATTTTAATAGTGAAAATTTTATGTTTTTGTAGGTTTAATGATTCAATCATCAAATAGAGTGAATTAAGAACATAGTTGGATAATTATTGATGATTTGAAATAGTTTAAAGAAGACATGAAGTGCCAAGACGAAATGCAAGTAAGAACAAAAGAAAGGAAGTTTCACAGATTTGACACCTTATGGTATTTCGACTATATCTTGAGTTACAGTAATCGGATTGAGATGATTCTCCCACCATTTTGAAACTAGGAGATATATTTACATTTCATATGGGACATCAAACTCCAATTTAGTTGTTTTCCTAGTCAAAAAGTCGAAATACAGAAATGCAATTTCATTGTCGAAAGCTGAAACAGAGTTTTGATTAGTTGAGAGTATTTTGATCATTTCTTAGTTCACAGAGCTCCAAATTGGATGTTTCTTGATACATTGGAAAGCTAAATCAAAGGATACAACTTTTATGTTTTACACAAGAGCTATTTCAACCTCTATCATTGAGAAAATATCAGTTGAAATTGGACCAAAAATAGAGTAAGGATGAATTCTATCCAGAAAATGCAAACCTGCGAAGCAATACATGGGGTGCAATACACAACTCAGGGTCGCGTTTTCAAGGTTGCGTATTCATCATTTTCAATTGCAACTTGTTCTTTGTTCACAGAACTTTCTAACTCAATTCTAACAAGCAAATTCGGCTGTATATGACCAAGAAAAGTGTGGAAATTTGGAGAACAACTCTTGATAAGTTCAAAAGCCAACTTTGCCAACCAAAAAACAACTCACCTTGAACTTGAATTCTCTGTAAATAGCAGCATTTGGGAAACATTTTCACAACTTTGGAAGGTTAGAAAAACTCCAAAAAAATGTGTAGTCTTTGCTAGTTTTTCTTAATTTATTAGTATAACATAATTAGAGTAGTTTATCCTTCTTGTAGTTGTAGTTAGATTTGGATGAAAATTGGAAGAACAAAGATAGAGAGTTAGAGCTCATGTAACAAGGGTGACTTCTCTCCTAGTACTTTCTCTTTTGTATTTGATTTCATGTTTAGCTATAATACAAGTTTGGTGTTTGTTTCCATGTTTAGTTAAAGTTTATGCCTAGAGTTATAGATGAACTTTGAACTTTCTATATCTTGTTAGTGATGTTTACTTGGTTATTTGATGATATTATTTTGAGCAAGTTATTTATTACTTGTGTTTATCTAATCACAATTAATCGGTCATTAATTGTGATAATCTTAAAGTGTTAAGTTTGCAATGAGAATTGGAATTTAATACTAGTTCGAGGAAGTAATAAACCTAGAGAGTATACTCACGAGAGGAGAGGTGCACTTATGTAGTTTTAGTGACTTGTTTCATGTAATTTTATAGAAAAAATGAACTTGTAGTTAATTTCATAACCACGAGAGTGGATATGATTTAACTACAAGTAAGTTGATTCACTACGAAAGTAGGTTTCATATACATTAGAAAATCATGTCATAACTAATCAAGATAATAGTATTCACTTAACTAATAACTTTACTTGCAAGAGTAGTAAGGAATTTCATATATTTAGGAGTTTTCTATTGTTATTTTTATTACTTTTATCTCATGTTAATAGTGTCGATTCAATTTCTTACATATGTCATAGTCAAAATAATAAAGGAATTCAAAAATCACCGGTAATTGAAAATCTTCCTTCTAAAATCGACACCTAATATCCCCTATGCTCAATAAACAACTCATATACTTGCGCAAAATTGTGCGTGGGATATTTAAGATTTTATAAATGTAAAATTTGATATGAATGAGCTAATTGATATATATATATATATATATATATATATATATATGTATATACCCTACGCTCGTCAATATTTTAAATTTATATTTGATTTTACTCCAAAACAGTTTTTTTCTGCCAATCAATTTTTTAGTCTAATGAGAGGTTCTTTTCAATAGATTCATTTGGTTTGTTATAGCTATATTTTAGATGCGTCAAATTTAGTTTTGGTGAGAGGGTACGTGAAATTTCGAGGCACATATTTGCGTGCACAATATTGAAGGCTCATGCACTATACTAACTTGCAAGGGATTGGAACTAGGGATGGCAATGGGGCGGGGGATCCTTCCCCCGTCCCCTGCCCCATCCCCCGCCTCGACTTCCCCCACCCCGCATCCCCGCGGGGTTAAAAAAATTTATTATATAATTTATTATAATTAAATTTGAACAAATAATCAAGTACTAAAATATCAATATATCACCAAATTATTATTCATCGTAACTTTACAATTGAAACTCATAAAAATAATTAAACAAAAGTTATTTGAATACAATCTAATATGATAAAAAGTATAACTAAAATAATCAAATTTTCACTTTTGATACAAATACAATTACTAAATTGTTATTGTGTTTTTTTGGAAAAAAATGTTATTGTATTAAGTGTAGTTAGGAATTTAATATAAATATATTAATAAATTTAGTATAAATAATTAATAATTTTTATTAATAAACATGTATAATTATTAATGAAACACTGTTTGTGGCTAGGCTTAATTATGAGACAACTGAACGCGGAATCAAAAGGGTGTTTGAGGCAAGCGGGTAGGTATTAAAGAGCACCGAGAGTGTGCTCTGGTTATTGGCTTTTGGTTTGGTAAGAAATTCACCATAATGGTGAATTGCAAATCCCTCACCTCTTCGGGTCACCCATCACCGACCCTTAGTCACTTCCCTCACTGCTCCCCAAACAATAGGAAAAATAATAGGGGAACAAAAGAAAAGAAGCAAATACAGGAAAGTTAAATATGTGAAAAGGAAATAAAAGCATAAAGGATAATTGACAACACTTTATACCTGCCTCCTATTATATATATATTTATTTATTTATTTATTTATTTTTTATTTATTTTTTTTTAATTTTAAACGGGGGGCGGGGCAGGGGAATATACCCCCGTCCCCCGCCCCGTTTCTAAACGGGGGAAAAATTTTTCCCCCCACCCCCGCCACCCGCCCCATTGCCATCCCTAATTGGAACGTGTGAATAAGTGAATTAGTGGGCATGGTTGTTTTGATACTCCTACTATGACTTAAGTTTGACAACTAATATATTGCCCCATAAAATCCTCATTAATTTTTCATGAATCAAACTGCATGCAACAGATCCTTCAAAAAAAAAAAAAAAACTGCATGCAACAAAGCAATTCAAACTTGTTGATATTTGGAAATAGTTATGGATCCAAGATTTTAGTTTAACGGGAACAAATCATCAAAGGTATAATAGCAAAAAAAAAAAATTTATATTAAACAAAGCGCACTGAAAGTTCAATATATGATGATTTGAAGTAAGATGTTTTTAATAATGAAAACGAAGTATAAATCAAAATGTGAAAAATTAGACTTTGTACCATTATATGTACTAACAACTTGGCATTCAATACTAAGCTCTCAATTTATATGATAGTTAAATTTTTGTTCGCTTGTCTTCAATGGCCGATGTACATAGTATAGCGTTATTTTAATTGCTATTTTAAGTTATAGTAATCAAGGAAGCTAAAAATTGGTTTGTTATAATCTCTTATTTTTTCTAACTTCTTTCTATCTCTCCTTCTCTTCTTTGAGAGCATTCCTCTTTGGAAGAGAGGTGGTCTCCCTCCCATAGATTTTCATTTTATTTTTTTAATAAAGTCTCTCCTAAATTTTCTTAGTGAGAGTTTTCTATTTCTCTAGGGGATTTCTAGTGAGAATTTTCTATTTAGTTTTCTTAGTGAGAGTTTTCTATTTCTCTTAGAGGTTCCTAATGAGAATTTTCTATTTTTCCTAAGGATTACTAGTGAAAATTTGCTATTTTTTATGTTATTGTTAGGTTCGAATTTATTTCAGATCGAATTGAGTTTATTTGGATAAGAGTTTATTTGAATGATTTATTTGAGATATTTACTGTAGCACTTTTTGTGATGTGATGTATGTGAAATAAAAAGGTGATTAAGAAAATAAAAAGGAGATTGGGATTTGTGAGGCAAAAAAATTTTTTTTTTTCCAAATTCTCTCTATCCAAACAAACTCGTTGTTAGTTCTAGAATTTTTTTTGCACCTTGAATCTGTCTCGATAGATCTCACCACTATTATTGGAGTTTAAAGCTATGCATGGCTGTTGATTAGTATTTAGTAAAGCTGGCGATTGCAATATGCACATGTACATAAGAGAGTTGTAGTGATTTATCTTGTTAGAAGACAATTTAGAAATTTGCTCTAATATTTTTCTGATTTGTTCAAAAATTTTTTAGAGAATTAAATCGTGTGTTGGAGGATTTCCAACAATTTGAAATTTGCCTTTTATTTAAAAAAAAAAAAAGAATTGATTTGTTATAGGATGCTTGCTTAAAAGAAAAATTAATGTTTCCTTAATTATTAGTTGAATGTAACGTTAATTGTATGATAAGGTATACATTAACGGTATACTTTTGTAAGAAAACTAATGATTAGATTACTGTAAGAGACTTTTATTTTTAAAAAAATTAAAGAAAATAAATAAAACAACTGCTAATTTGTGTTTTGCTCTCAACCTTTCCCTAATTTAGAAAAGTGCCTCACCACAATTCAGTTAATTGTTTAATGGAGTTGTTTCCTGTGATAATTTTGACCACAAGTCAAGTACAATTGAACATAATAGGAGAGAAGGGTATCTTGAAAATAACGAAAAAAACTAGAATTTGAAGGTCAACTAAGACCAAACATACTGCTAAGTGTTTTGGATGGGATTTCTTATTAATTGCTACCGTAATCCAAATACTCATAACCTCAACAAAAGAACAAAATTTCTCAAATCTTCATTCCCTAAATGAAATTTGGAGATACCTATTGGAAGAATTTGCAGTGGGATTGGACTCCATTAATGCGATATAAACCTCATATTATATTTTTCTTGGTTCTTTAACTATTAAGGACAAATAACTTATCCGTTTGGCAAGTGAGTTTTTTGGGTGTTTGTCTAAAATTTTACTGTAACTTACTGTAAAAGTTTTTAAAAATATTTTTGAAGTGTGCTTTTTTTTTAATATTTTGAAGTGTATAGTTTAAAAACTTTGAAAAGTTTTTTGAGGTTACTGTAGTTAAAGTTTTTAAAAAAACTTGTAGCAGATAAACTTGGCAAAAAAATTGGCTGCCAAACAAAGGTGTTTACTTCCCAAGTAACTGCAAGATATTTTGGCCTTTAAGTAAATTGAAACCTCATATAGTAGTTTATTGATTTTAATTTCTTAATTAAGTCAAACCACCAATAACCAATGAATTCACAAAATCATTTCTTGAAAAAAATTGGTTTTATTACCTCATGTATCACATATACAAATGAGACATCAAGAAACTGCCTTAAAAAGACATGAAGATTGATATACCTAACCGAAAACACTCTATAATCTTATAACGGTGTAAGACTACAATAAAGAATATATTTTCCTTTGATTTTAAAAGTTAATAAAAGTTAATAATTGCGAGATCATGCTCGAATGAAAAGGACAAAACATGCATCACATACATAAAACTACCTTTACTATATATCATTGTAAGTCAATATAATATACTTATAGTCTCACTAATCTAATCACAATTAAGAACTTATATTTAATTAGATTGATGAAGATACAAAAGTGAAATTCAATAATTTAGTATATCTATTATGTGAACATCTAGTGACTTGCAATAATTAAGATGTTAATTATCACGTATAGGCTGTTTTAAACTGGCAATTCATTCAGCTAGTTCATTAAGTTCAATTTGGTTGAGTTTGTGGGTTAAATATATAGGTGGCAAATCAACCCACTTAACTAAATTTACCCATACCCGTCCATGAATAGATGGGTATGGGTATCTTAAATTTTTGTATATGGGTATAAATGGGTTACCCAATAATACCCATTTATTAAATGGGTATTATTGGGTAACCCATTTAAAATTCTCTTCCCTCAAATCTCTTCTCTTCCCCCACCCATTTTTTTTTTCAAATTTTTCATTTTGTCATATGTTAACTACTTTTGTTTCATTATTATTATTATTTGTTGATTTTATCTTATTATTTTATTTTCTCTTAGTTTGTTAACTTGCTCATTTTTTAGCATTACCAATTTATGATAAATTTTAGCCTCTTTTTTTTATCTTTCTAAAATGAAACTTTAAATTTATATATGAAAAAAATGTTTGGGGTTCCAAATTTTTGGATTAAGTTTTTATATTAACTTTTATGTATTTAGTTCAAATTTTTTTATTCTTATTATTCAATTACTAAATAATATGTAATTTTGCGACATAGAGTATAAATGAAAAAAAAATTGGTAATTAGGCTTATTGAACATTATAAGTAAATATTTAAAACTAATAATGGGTACAAAGAGCGGTATAAATTGATAACTTAGTTTGCAAAAATGAATTTAAATGAGTTTACAAAAAATTAAAATAAATGAGTTATAAATAGATAATTGAGTTACCCAATTCATTTTTTGACTTACCCATTTATACCCATCTAATTAAATAGGTATAAATGGATTGACTCACTTATATCCATTACCCATTTTACCCAACCCAAACCCGCCAAGTCACCCATTTTGACACCTCTTAAATATGACATTATTAAAAGTTTGGTAAAGTTAAGTTAAAATCTTGAATTGGCCCACCATGGACACATTGTGCCTGCACGTGCGTTATATGTTGTTATACTCTATGGGTTTCTTGATTTTAATTATATGATAAATAAGAAAAGTTCCAAATTGTACATGGTTTGTTTGGATTGAATCTCACTATTCTTAAGATTTTTAGTTGGAGGTGTACAATAAAAAAAAATTGTATAAAATAATAAAAAGAAAAATGAATAAATTGAAATAATAATTCTTAGCTCCACGTGTAGTTATTAAACCAAACCTGGCAAGGAACCCAGCAAAAAGATTGAGTCAATGGATCATTGGTTCAATCAGTTGAACCGTAGGTCGCTAAAATAATATTTAGAAATATAAAATAGTAACTTTAGTATACATAAAATATATAATAAAGTGTTTTTGGATTTCAAATGTGTTTTTCATATAGATATATTATATATTATATAACATTTATATTATAATAATAATTTTTATATTCATGAATTCGGTGAAATCAGAATTTTTTGAATTCCGAATTGAATTCGGAATGAATTCAAATTTGGAATTGGTGAATTCGAATTCGGTCAAAATTCTGATACCAAAATTTCGATTTCAAAGTTCCGAATTACCTATTTCGATTTCGATTCATAACCGTAGTGACACAAATGTAAATAGGGTGGGATGGGTCAACCCATGGGTTGGCATGCTACCCCAATAAAGTATTGATGTTGTAATAATTAAACTTCGTAGAGGTCATTTTGAGTAATTCATAAAAACTAACAATGATCAAATTTGGCTTAGAAATTTTAAAAGAGTAATAAGTTTTTGATATCTTATTACATATGGAGTTATTAGACTTTGTTTCTATTAAATACTCATGTTTTGTAACTTATTTTATAATTGGAAAACTTCACTATAGACATATGTTTTTGAATATTTTTGAAAACTCTAAATTTTGTGTGTACTATGTATTTCAGTATTAAACTTTATTTTTTTTTGAACATTTGGACTTTGTTTCATGATTTGAAAAATTTATTGTGTATTTAAAAAAATAATATTAAATAGATTACATGACTAAATGGGTAAAAATATATGATTAAGACATTAGAGTTTTTCCAAGATAGGTTAATGGGTTAATCTTGTAAAACAGCAAGTCATGTCACAAGAGTTTTAACCGTATAAAATATTTAATAGGCTATGTGGATTGGGTTAGATCAACTTGTTAACAACCAAACGATACAAATGCTTGACGGGCTAAGTTAGGATTGAAATTTTCCAACACAAATACAATAATGACATGACACGATTGCCTCCTAGTTCTACATTTAGGGAAAATCGTTCAAAATGCCCTTCATAGTTTGTAAAATAACTTTGTCCATCCCTTATTTTTAAAAATATAATTATACGTCCCTTACAAATTTACATTTGTCAAATTTAGTTTTTACCTAAGTTTTTGACTAGGTTTTTGCCAAAATCCACCATGTCTCTTGCACGTGATCATTTTTGAAGGGTAAAATTATCAAATCAAAATTTACATAACCTGATCCATAGTCTCACATATTTTACAAAATGAATTGTTTCATCCTTCACATTTCACAAATTGAATTTATTTGTCCCTCACAATTTACAAAATAAATTTTTTCATCCATAATTGATCATGTACACAAATAGTTTTTTTTAAATCCATGTATATATTTATTTAATTTCACCTTAATAGTACAAATAGTATATAATATATCTCTATTTGATTTTGTCTGGTGTTTATATTGAATTAAATTTGGACAGAAAAAATAAACAAAGGAAAAGTATGATAAAAAAAAATTAAGTGATTTGCACTTTCAAATTTTAAAACAATCACAAGACAAGTAACTCAACTGTTGGTCTTAAAGGTGGTGAGTAGAAATTTTAAATTTAAATTGCAATTTGTTAGCATGACTATAAAATTCGAATTAGGATTCATTAATTAGATGACCTTATCATACAATTCAATAAATGAATTATTACTAAATAAGAAAAGACTACAAATATTGGATAGGTTCACACGGTGAAATTAAATAAATATATATGTGTTTAAAACAAAATTGTTAGTTTAAACCCATGTATATATTTATTAAATAGCATATGTATAACTATAATTACCTTGTTTAGGTGAAATCAAATAGAGACATATTACATGTTATTCATATTATTCAGGAGAAATCAAACAGATATATACATGGGTTTTAAAAAAAATATTTGTACACATAGTCAATGAGGGATAAAAAAATTCATTTTGTGAAATGTGAGGGATGAAAAAAAATTAATTTATAAAATGTGAGAAACGAAACAATTCATTTTGTGACATATGAAGGACTATGGATTAGAATATATAAAATTTGATTTGATAATTTTGCCCCTAAAAATGATTAAATGCTAGGCATGTGATGAATTTTGACAAAAATCTAGTCGAAAATTTATGTAGGGACCAAATTTGACAATATAAATTTATAAGGAATATAAAATTACACTTTTAAAAGTGAGGGACGAAAAAATCATTTTACAAAATATGAGAATGTTTTAAATGATTTTCCCCCACATTTATGTTTTAACACCAAAATATTTGTTGACTAAAATAAGAAAGGATTCTTCGTTCTTCCATTAGACAACTTGTAATTGAAGTCCTAAACCTTCACGTATTACTGATTATACAAGGAAAATGGAACTCGTTACAAAATAATGGCATGAAAGAAGGAAAAAATAAAAGAACAAATGGTAGAAAAGTAAAAAGGGAATGAGTCAATGATAGGGTGTTAATTGTTGAGTATTTTATTATTAATTTTCCCTTTGTCCTTGCCAAATATTGTTTTAATTATTAATATTTACTTATATGTGGTATCTGGACTTAATTTCAGGGAATGGAGCAGAAAACTATAAAAAAGGAGGTATTTTCTAGAGAAAATAGAGACTTCTAAATACTCCACGGACCTGGCCCACATTGCTGAGAAGAACCGGACTTTCATTCCGCTTTTTTGCTGACTAAGAGTTCTCCTACCAAGAGAAAACGTAATACAAGGAATTTGGCAGAGCTTTCTTTTGAGTACTTGGACTCTCAATTTCGGCGGGGACCACGGATAAGAAGCATGAGTCATTTTGAACTCTTTAACATATCTAGTCTATGCGGGAATGGGGAACTTTTCAATTGGGTTGTGATTGCTGATGTGGCATCCTTCCATTGGTCGAATTGGTGGTCGTCCGCTTCGTGTGAATTCGCTCGCGTGAATAGGTTGTCCGTCGATTGGTTCTTTTCTTTTGTTGCTTGCCTGGACGTCTGGCTTGGAAGTGTGCAGCTCAATTCTGGTCCCACGTGCCTTTGGTTGGCTTTGCTTTGTTTCTTTTCTTTTCTTTTGTTTGTTTTTTTTCTTTTGCTCGGACGCTTGGCAATCCCTTTGCCTTTTGTTTACCCGTGCGAATTTGCAATTCATGACCGTCCATTCCCATGCGTGAATTCTTTTGTTTTTGGTCTGCCCAGCCGTTTAGCAATCCTTTAGGATTTTGTTTCTTTTTTTTTTTCCCTCAGACGTTTAGCACTTCTTTTTTTTTTATTAATTGTTCGTTGTCTGATCAATAATTCCATTCTTAATTACCGAATAACACATAACATTTAACTTGCAAACTCTTACAATTATTAACATTTTTTTAGTTTCTAAATAAATCACAATTAATTATCAAATTCTTGTAATTGACATGTACTAATTATTAACACATATTATCAAATTTAAGAGGGGAAAGCATTCACATATTATTATCAAATTTCCATTATAGCTTTATTTAGTATTGATTCTACGTAAACAATCAACAACGTAGTGCGCTTCCGCTGGTGTCATTTATCGTTTGTTCAAGCCATGCACTACATTTAATTTTTGATTCTCCGCTATTAATTGTTATAACTATTTATTCATCTATTTCATTTGGATCCCTTTTTTTTACCCAATCAATCACATTTAATTACCAATTCTTTGTGATTCATTGTTAATAACTAATTAAATGATGTCATTTTAAATTGTTATTTTTTTGCCCAAAAAACCACATTTAGTTCATAATTTTTTCGTAGTTATAGCTTTATTTGGTATTGATTGTACATAAATAATTATCGATTCTCTGCTTCTAATTGTTATAACTATTTATTCATCTATTTTATTTGGATTCCTTTTTTTACCCAATCAATCATGTTTAATTGCCAATTCTTTGTGATTCATTGCTAATAACTAATTAAATGATGTCGTTTTAAGTTGTTACTTTTTTTACCCAACAGATCGCATTTAGTTCATAGTTTTTTTCGCAATTATTAACAAAAAACATTCTTCTTGGCTGTTCCCCAAATCGGATTTAGTTACCTCTGTTTTTCCAGATTTTATTAAGATAATGTTCTCCTTTATCTTGGGTTGCCCAACAAATCAAGTCTAATTATCAATTTTTAAAATTTTTTTTTAAATTGGGTCCGAAAATTTTTACCCAACAAGTCGCATTTAATTACCAGCCCTGGGTAGTTGTTAGCCACAATTTAGCCTCTTTTTTGGGGGTTGCCGATCGAGTCATATTGGCTGCCCTTTTTTACAATTGATTGCTAGCTAATTAATTAATATTGTTACTCAATTAGTTACTTTGTTATTCATTGTTAGTTAATTAATATGTCTACGTTGCTCTGTCTTGAGAAGAGCGCTTCTCATTACTCTTGTCTTCTTTGCTTTTGGCGGGCTTAATAGTTAATTGTTTTATAATTACCTAATTTTACAAACTAACACCCTTAATTACCAGGTCTTTGCAACGGACAAATTTTGTTTGTTTAGTTTAGCTACATCGTTTCTCGATTTCTTCATCCGCCGCTCACATTTCCCGTCATTAGCCTCCAGCCTCTTTTTGTTGACAGCTGATTGTACCTGAGCTGAACAATACCTGACTGGTTTTTATTATATTGTCCATCCTTTCTGCCTCCATTTACGCTTCCTCATAAGAACCTTGTAGTTTTTTTTGTCCTTTGCCTGGGGTCATGTCTGTAAATCTACAAGCTGCCGTCGCCTCTTCTCGTTGTCGCCCATCAGCTCTGTTGTTCCCGTCGATTGACATTGTTTTCAGTTTTGCATTTGTACAATGGTTATAGAGTTTTTCCGCTTTTCCCCAGCAGATTTTCTGCTGCCTACCATCATGAACAGTGGTAATTGTGCATCTACTCCTTTCTTTTGCCTTTTCTATTACTCTTGTTTCTTTGCTGGAGAGAAATAGCTATCTCATAAACACTGTTCTTCGTTTTCTTTGGGTATTTTGAACCTTCCTTTTCCTCATTTATTTATTGTCTTGGTTCCAATTTGCGCTGTGTTGTTGTTACTGTTTCTTGGTGAGCATGTTGATTTTTTACCGCTTGCTTTCTTTTGTTTTCCCCCTAATTGTTCAAACACTTTCCCGTTGTTGTCATACTGCTTTGTTTTAAATTTCTTCCTTGCTTCTCTACTTTGCTGTGCGCTGGTTCGTCCATTTTTTCTTTTTCCCTGCCCCTACTAAATTTTCATCACCGAATCAGCTCCTCTTTTTTTACTGCTCATTTTTTCCCACCTTGCCTTACTGCCTTTTACTTGCTTGTGGTTTCTTTGATAGCTTCTGCTGTTATCCGTTTCTGTGGGATTGGACCTCTTTGTACAAGCAGGTTAGTTACTCTCATTTTGTTCTCTTCTTGTTTTCCTCTTTTATCTGTATTTTATCCTTTAATTCGTACCTTTTCGATGTGCATTTTCTAATGCATCGTTAGCTAGCTTATACGTTCTATGTACATGTTATTTTATTTAGTAATGCTGTTACGTTGCCAGTGACAAAATACTTTTTTCCTGCACTATAATTACCTGCCTGGCTTTTTTGCTCTTATTAAATATGTGTTGTTTGCTCAGTTGTTGGACTATCGACTCATGAACAGTGGTAATTGTGCATGTACTGTTTTCTTTTCCCTATTCTATTGCTCTTGCTTCTTTGCTTGGAAGAAAGAGCTACCTCATAAGCAGTATTTTTCATTTTCTTTAGCTCTTTTAAACTTTATTTTCCCTATGTATTGCCTTGGTTTTAATTTACACTGGTGTTGTTGTCACTGCTTCCTGGTGAGCATGCTGATTTTTACAATTTGCTTTCTTTTGTTCTTTCCTCTACTTGTTCAAATATTTAAGCATTGCTGTCATGCTGCTTTGTTTGTAATTTCTTCCTTGCTTCTCTACTTTGTTGTGTGCTGGATCGACCATTTTTACTTTTCCCCTGTCCCTGCTAAATTTTTATTGCCAAATCAGCTCTTTTTTTTGCCGCTCTTTTTCCCCCCACCTTTTCTTATTGCCTCTTACTTGCTCGTGGTTTCTTTGATAGCTTCTACTGTTATTCGCTTCTGCGGTGTTGGATCTCTTTATACAAGCAAGTTAGTTATTCTCATTTTGTTCTCGTTTTTTTTAACTCTTTCCTCTGCATTTTATCCTTTAATTTGTACCTTTTTGCCATGCATTTTTTGATGCATCATTAGCTGCATGCTGCTCTAATTTTACATTTTTTTATCCTTTATGTGACTTTTTTAACCTTTTGTGATCTCTATCCATTCTATGTCCATGCTATTCTATTTTCCTGGTGTTGTTCCATTGATGGTAACAAAATGCCTATTTCCTGCACTATAGTTACCTGCCTGACTTTTTTGTTCTTGTTACATTTTTGTTGTTTACTCAGTTGTTGACTATTTACTCCTTTACCTCTCTGCTTTTTTTTTTGCTCGCTCTGTTTTCTGTCATTTTTGGTTTACGTTTTTTTTTTTGCTGAGTTAGATCTTCCTTTCCTTATATAGCCCTTTGGCATTTTTAGAACTCTTAGTGAAACTCAAATGGATAGAAATGCCGCTCACCGCAAAAAGTATGCAGAAATGCCACCATTGAAAAAAAAAACAACTTCTGCAACGACGAAGAGAAAACAGATCTGCCAAGAAAAAAGATGCACATTTACTGCCACGTATTCGCAAGGTTCCTCTGGGTTATATAGAATCAGGTGTTTGTTTCCCTGATTCGCTTCCTGAAAAATTCGATGGTGCGAATGACCCTTCTATGCATAGTGAAATCTTAGGAAGCAAAGCATTGAAGAGCGATCATGACAATGCTGTTATTGAGACATTGCAATATATGTCCTCTCGCGAGTCTGCTTCTTTTGTTCCTCGTGTTTATTTTGCTTCTACTACTCAAATAGCAAACGACATGTCGAATGCAAGTGTTCTTGCAGGTATAGTTGGTGATGTCCTTCTTCCTTCTTATTCAGTGGGTGTTTTTTTAAATCACCTTCACTCCCCTACCTACTGGTTCCTGTGTTAGCATTTCAATTCTTTGTAAATGGGTGCATCTTCGTTTGCAATCTGCAGAGTCTCCGCTTGCTGCTAAGGCTGATCTTACGAACTGCAAAGGAAAATTCCTTCCAGAAAAAAAAAATTTTGACCCTTTCTTCTCCTTCTGTTGAATCTGATTTCTGCCTGCCTAGGAGAAAAATTAGTAACTCTGTGCCTGTGGCGTTACATGAACGACCAAGCAATTGCTTTGCTCGTTCTCGTAGCGTTATCCAAGATGTTAACTCTGCCAAAGAGGATTTGCTTATGAACAGTCTTTTTGAAAATTCAATAGAATACTGCTCTTCTGACCATGTTTCTGTGAACTCTGAAAAAAATTATCCCCTCAGAACTACTGTTCATGCGGATCCATTTCTACAACAAAAAAATTCATTTGTTGAGAAGCAAACTTTTATGCTTAGATCTGCTTGCTCTGTTCCTGTGATGTCCATTGACAGGACCATCGGTTCTTCTCATCTTTTTGAAAACGTTATTAACTATTCTCCTTTGGCCAAAGTTTATATACAATCTGGTCAACCGCAGTTTCCTTCTGCATATGAGCAACAAAAACTTCATTTTGAAAAAAATGTATCATCCTCTGAGAACCCAGCTTTTGAACTAGCTTCTGCATCTGGAGGTATATTTTTTAGCCAACAGCTGTTTCCAATGCAATCTTACTGACTATTCTTTTCTTCCTACCACATCCTAATTATGTTCATTGAAACGACACTATCCTATTTTGGTTAGCTTATTTCTTTATACGATTGCAGAAACCACCTCTGTTCAGGTCAGCTGCCTTACCGATTCTATTGAAAAAAATGATTCTGCCGTGACTGCAACAGAAAATGCACAATTTTCTACCTTCTCATCTAAAACACAGCCTTTTACTCGGGAACGTTCTTCTCGTCGTCGTGTGAGGAAGCAGACTCCGGGTTAACATTTTATTTCTCAATAACTATTTAGATGCCATTGCTATATAGCCTAATAGAGGCACAACTTAGTCCGCTTCTCACCCGTAGTTTTAAAATAAATGCAGCTGCACCTAAAAGGGGAAGGCAGCAACGCATTTTTCCAATCACTGAAATCCCGCAAGAAGCTTTGATTCTTCCAGACGCTCCTGATTGTGAGCACTGTGGAGCCAAGAGGTTCCATTTAGAACCTCCTAACTTTTGCTGCTCTGGAGGAGAGATTTCTATTGTGGCTCCATCTATGCCTTATGATCTTAAACGCCTATTCATCGAAAATGATGAGGAAAGCGCTCATTTTAGAAATAATGTTAGGACCTATAATAACAACTTGGGCTTCACATCCTTCGCTGCAAGATATGATCCAGAGCTGACCAAGAACACAAAAGGTGTTTACACTTTCCGGGTTCAAGGTCAGGTCTACCATTTTCTTAATAGTTTACTACAGTCAAGCGAAAAACCTTCTGGAATTCAGTTTTACTTTTTTGATTCTGATGAAGAATTAGCAAAAAGGGTTGGAAGTTCTGATAAGTTGCATGGAAGCATTTTAAAATTACTTATGCGTATCCTGTCGAACAATCCTTATGCCAAATTCTTTAAGAATCTCAGAAATGTCCCAAACATTGACAACTATAGGATTGTTTTGAACTGCTATCCTAGTTTGGACCAGCGCGTCTATAACCTACCTACAGCCTCTCAAGTTGCTGCCATCTGGACTGAGGATGATGATGAATCAGCGGATAGGAATGTCCATATTCAAGTTTATACTCACTCTAATACCAGCCATAGAATTAAGCATTACTATGGCTGTTATGATCCTTTACAATACCCTATTCTCTTTCCTCAAGGTGAATGTGGATGGCACCATGGTGTTAAGAAACTTCACAAGAGGAAGAGAAATGCAGATTCTTGTGAGGCTGATTTCAGCATTGATCCTTCCACTGTTGATGATCCTTCACTTTTACTAGATTTGGAACGTAGAGGCAAGTGTTTTTCTTGCTGTCTTTGACTATTAGAAGCAAGCATCATAAACTGTATCGACATTAGTTTGACCTTTTTAATTTGTTCTTTATAGCTGTTGACCATGGAAAGAGTGAAGAGGACACTGTATCGGCAAGAGAGTATTATTGTTATAGGTTTCAAATAAGGGAGAACGATGAGTCGATGTTGCTCCACTGTCTCAGACTTCTACAACAATTTTCAGTTGATTCCTATGTGAAGATAGAAACTTCTAGGCTGGACTTTCATAGACACCGACAAAATGTGGTTAGATCGGAAATTCTTCAAGAGGTATTGGACAGTGTCTCTCTAGGCCAGGCTGAAGGTTCTAAAGTTGGACGTAGGATAGTGCTACCTGCTTCTTTTATTGGTGGTCCTAGGAACATGAGGCGCCGCTATCTTGATGCAATGGCACTCGTACAAAAGTACGAAAAATCAGACATTTTCCTTACCATGACCTGCAATCCGGCATGGAAAGAAATTCAGTGCAACCTGAAGTATCATGAAAAGCCTCAGGATAGGCCTGATCTTTTAGCTAGAATTTTTAGAGCTAAATTCGAAATGTTTAAGCATGAACTCTTGAATAGATAGATTTTTGGTGAAATAGCAGCCTGCGTGTATGTCATTGAATTTCAAAAGCGGGGATTTTCACATGCTCATTTGTTACTCATTTTAAAGCCTCAATTTAAGTTGCTCAATCCGGAATCTTATGACAAGGTAGTCTGCGCTGAATTACCTGATCAGCTTCAATATCCTCACCTCTATTCTCTTGTTGTAAAACATATGCTCTACGGTCCCTGTGGCAATATGGATAAAAGTTGCCCTTGTATGAAAGATGGTTCTTGCAAGAGTCACTATCCAAAAATTTCTGCCCCCATACAACCCATGGTGAAGATAGCTATCCATATTATAGAAGAATGGGTGATGGCAAGAAAGTGAAAGTTCGCAGATTCACTCTTGATAACAGGTGGGTTGTGCCTTACAATCCCTATCTCCTTGCTTTGTTCGATTGTCACATGAACGTGGAGATTTGTTCTACCATTAAATTGGTCAAGTACTTGTATAAATATGTGTTCAAGGGGCATGATCTGGTTTGCTTTAGAATTATGACAGATGATAGTCCTACTGATACTGATGAGATTAAAGAATTCCAAAAGGGTCGATACATCTCGCCTCCGGAAGCATTTTGGCGCATCTATGAGTTCCGTTTAAACGAGATGACCCCATCTGTTTATACTCTCCAGGTTCATCTTCCAAATCAGCAGCTTGTTTCTTTCTCGAAGAACTCGGACTTGCTACAATTGTTAGCTAAAGTAGATTTTTCTAAAACCATGCTGACTGAGTTCTTCAAAATGAATGCGACCAACGCAGCTGCTGAGAGTCTCAAATGTTTTTATAAAGATTTTCCTCAGCATTTCGTTTGGTCTTCTAAGTATAGACACTGGACAGAAAGAAAGCGTCGAAAGGTGATAGGTAGACTCGTCAGTGTTAATCCACGAGAGGAAGAAAGGTACTATCTGAGGCTGCTCTTAAATCATATTCCAGCACCGATATCATTCGATGATCTCTTGACTGTTAATGCTAAAAAAATGAACTCGTTTAGAGAGGCTGCTTTGGCACTTGGGTTGCTGCAATCTGATACGTACATAGAAGAAACGCTTGAGGAAGCTGCTGCATTTCAAATGCCATCTTCACTCAGATTATTATTTGCAACTCTTCTTGTCTATTGTTCTCCAACTGATCCAACGATGTTATGGAGAAAATTTGAATTGGACTTTACTAGAGATTATGAACGGCATAAACAATATCATGCCTACTCTCCCGCTCAAATTAGGGGATTGGTTCTAGCTGATATTAACAAATCCCTTCATCAGATGGGTACATCCATTGCTGCCTATCAGTTGCCATTAGATGACCTTGTTAGTGTGGATCATGTTCATTTGACAAAGGAGATAGAAGCTGAAAAAAACATAGACATACCGCCGGAAGATCTATTGATGTCTTTGAGACTAAATGCCCAGCAAAAGTATGCTTATGACACCATCTTACAGGCATGCTTTGCTTCCCAAGGGCATTCATTTTTTATTGATGGTCCTGGTGGTATCGGCAAAACCTTTTTATACCGGTCGCTGCTTGCTACTTTGAGGTCACAAGGTTATATAGCCATTGCAGTAGCAACCTCTGGAATTGCAGCGTCTATCCTGCCTGGAGGAAGAACTGAACACTCAAGGTTCAAGATACCTCTTGACTTCTCAAAGAACAGAACCTGCCAGCTTAGCAAACAAGGCAGTGTTGCAAGGTTGCTCTCGGAGTCAAAACTGATCTTGTGGGATGAGGCTTCCATGGCAAAACGAGAAACTATTGAGGCATTTGATGATTTGCTTAGAGATGTCATGGAATCTGAACTGCCTTTTGGGGGTAAGGTTGTTGTGTTTGGTGGGGATTTTCGTCAGACGCTGCCTGTTATTAAGCAAGCAACAAAGGAAATCCTTTTGCAGTCGTGTTTTCTCAATTCTCCATTGTGGTATAAACTTCATAAACTGAAGTTGATAGAAAACATGCGAGCTATATTAGATCCTCAGTTCTCCGAATTCTTGTTAAGAGTTGGCGAAGGGCGTGAACTTGTGGACTTCAACGGTGAAATAACTTTGCCTAGAGATTTAGTCATTCCTTATTACGATAAAGAAGAGTCCTTAAACAGGTTACATTACTTAAAAAATTCTGGTCTATCTATCTACTCTTTAGTATATACAGCTTCTAATTAAACTTCTTTATTAACAGGTTACTACAATCCATATTCCCAGATTTAACTCTCTATTCCCTGGATCCATATAGGATGATTAACAGGTGTATTCTTACCCCTAAAAATAGCTCGGTTGATGAGCTAAATGATATACTAATTAAAAGGTTCCCTGGAGAGCTTCACACTTTCATTAGCTCTGACAAAACTGTTGACCAGCGGCACCAGGGGGATTATGAAGATTTTCTTAATTCTCAGAATCCAAAAGGCCTTCCTCCTCACAGGTTAATGTTAAAAGAACATTGACCGATCATACTAATAAGGAATCTAAATCCTGTTGAAGGCCTGTGGAATGGCACAAGGCTTATATGTAGAGAGCTTGGCCGGCATACTATCTCCGCTGAAATTGTCTTCGGTCAGCATAAAGGAAAGAGGGTTCTCATTCCAAAGATACCCTTACAAACTCCCGACAACCAAAAGAATTCTATTGCATTTATAAGAACTCAGTTTCCTATTCGACTCTGTTTTGCACTGACCATTAATAAATCTCAGGGAAAAACTCTCGATTACGTTGGCATTTACTTGAGAGAACCTGTCTTTTCTCATGGACAGTTATATGTAGCCTTGTCCAGAGTTAGAACTTCAACTGAGCTGAAAATACTTATTGTACCAGGAACTTTTGATAGTATAAAAATGGACTGCAAAACTAGAAATGTTGTGTTCGGTGAAATTTTTGAATTGAGCCAGCAGTAGAGTTTTCTTATAGCCAGGTATACTTGTACCAGTCCATGCTGTGTTTACTTATTGCTAAAGTCTTGTGTATACCCAAGCTTGTACATTATAATCATTTTTCCTTTTTTTACAGGAATGTCTAACCTCTTGCCAATTGGAGAAATCGTGCCTGATATGAAAAACTGGTCCTGTGTGATCACGGTCCAAGAAAAGCAACAGGTCACAGATTCGTTGGGAACACCAACCAAAAAGCAAAAGTTTGTCTTCTATGATTCAGAGGTTACATTTTTAAACCTGAAATGGCCATTAATAATTTGAACTCTTTCTTTGTTTGTCCATCATAATTCTTATGTGTACTTTTTTTTTGCTTTCTGATAGGGCTCTAAAGTTGAAGGGATAATCTTCAATGCTGATATTCCAAGGATGAGTCCTATGTTGCAGGTTTATAAAAGATATAAGATTTCAAATGCTGATGTGAGGACTATTCCGCCAAAGTTTCAAAGTGCTGGATTAATCAAACAGTGGGTGATCACTTCAAAAACTGTCATTGAAGAGGTTGATGGCAATGAAGACATTATGCCTGTTAAATTTGCGTTCACTGACTTTGCTGATTTAGCTGAATACATGGATGATAGAAACAAGTCCGTTGGTGAGTATGTAAACAGTCTATCATTCATATTTTTGTCACACAATCGTTCTTATCTCAGCCTGTCTTCTTTCCCCTTGCAGATGTGCTCGGAGTGGTGATTAGTTCATTGGCCATGAAGACAATCACTAGAAACTCCGGACAGTCAAATGTTCAGAAATTTGTCCTCCTAAATGAAGAGTACGCAATCTTTTTATCATTGTTCACGCTCTTTTACTGGCCTTATCGCATTTTTCCTATAACTTTGAAACATTTTTGTCCTGTCTTTTATGCCAACGTTAGGTCTCAAACTGTCCTGCTATCCTTATGGGATGATTTTCTGAACAATGAAGGCCGGATTCTGTTGAATAACATGCACAGCTATCCTGTTATCATTGGTTGAAGACTGAAAGTTAACAACTACAATGGTCTGTTAACATGCTTTTTTTTTTGTATTACAGCCTTTATTTGTATATCAAGGTTCTCAGACATAGCTCAGCGTTCATTCTGTTGTTTATTCGGCAGGTGTTTCTCTCTCAACCTGGTTCGATTCTGCATTGCTTGTTGATCCACCAATACAGGATGCGAGACAGCTCAAGAATTGGTGCAATGGCATTAACTAACATTTTTTTTGTGCACCTCGGTGTCACTTATATCGTTCTTCCCCATATTTCACTTACATCATCTTTTTCCTTGTAGGGCAATGAGAAATGCTAAGTCAATTGCAGGAATCATTGATGCAAAAAGTTACATTAAATACAATCCTGCACTTTCTTTAAAGAGAGACCAGAAAACTACTCTAATTTGCAATGTTACCGCATCACAGAAGGTGATCAGATGATATTCTGTTATGTTATTTTACAGCTTCGTACCTATTCAGATTTCCATCTAATAAATGTCTTTCTTTTTAGACTGCCTGGGTCAAGGCAAAACTCTCTTTTGAACAGATCTTCCAGAAATATTGGTATATGAGCTGTGCAAAGTGTTATCGAGCTACTGCAGCGGACTATGGAATGGAGTTTACTTGTAATTCGTGCAAAGAGAAGGGCCCTGCTATGCCTAGGTCCTATATTACTACATCATTAACTTTAATTTAGCTGCTTAATTCCTCTTAATATTAATGTTATACAGTGTATCGCCTAAGCACTTGTATACTTATATTTTAGGTGCCGCTTTGACGTTGATTTGATCGATGACAGTGGAGTTATACCTGCTTCTATCTTTGGAGATCTAGCAGAAAAAATTCTCACCTTCACTGCCCTTGAAGCAATGGACCACTTTAATCAGGTTATTTTAATCGGTCAGATTTAATAATAAGTGCAGTATTTCCTTCTCACTCTTATATCTTTTGTGCTTCATCCAGAATCTTGAGCTGCCACTTCAGTTTGTCCACGAACAGCTTAAAACAAAGACATTTCTGGTTCACATTAAACCAGTCCAAACACAGCTCGCTGATGCCAGACAGCGGTATACGATTTTATATTGCTCTGAACTTGAACCAAAAAATGAGTCATGCTCAACTAACACATGAACCAGAATCTGTCTCTCTTTCATGTGACCAGCAGGCTGAAAATGAGCAGCTATTGACAGCAGGTTCGTGAATATACCTGGAGTAGTGATACATCCCTATGTTTTCTTTCAATGAACTATTAACTTAATTGAATGTTGCACTCACAGGACATGGTGGTTCTAGCTCGAAAGTGCGTCTTTGCCTCAGTCAAAAGTTTGATGAAACAGAAACTGTCAGCACCAATGACTTTGATAGTCCACATGCTGACTCCAAGAAGAAAGCAAAATTAGGCTAAATTGTTGTCACTGCCTTTTGCATTGCTTGAGCATTAATATTTTTTGGGGTTCTGTAATCTGCACTCCTATGCTTAGACCGATTGTTAACGTTTTTTTGCAAATACTGCTCGTCCATTCACAATTCCCTGGATTTTGTGCATGGTTACCTACTAAACTTCTTTTTGTCATGCCCATTGAACTTTGATTAAGGCACCTGTATCAGAGTTCTTGCCAGGCTTTCAAAGATTAGCTGAAATCCTACAACGTTGGTGAGCATAAGGATTTTCACAGATATCTTTGGATTCCTGACGATGAACTCCCTTTGTGTAAAACTGATAGCTTTATAAGCTATACAATATAGGCTTCCTTTCCATCTGTTTATAGTTTTTTAAAATTACAATTGCTGCTATCAATTTCTAACATGTTGGACTATCTGCTCCTGCTACATATTTAGTTCCTGCTACTTATATGTTGGACTATCTGCTCTACTTAGCATGTTGAGTACACGTTGAATTATAATTTTTCCTTCAAACCATTAAAGCATTGCAGATGCATTACTTTCCATGCTATCAATTGACAACTCCCACTTCATATTTTGCAGAACTAGCAGCTTTATAATCTATATAATTTGGGATTCATTTCCGTTTCTTTATATTTTGTCCAGTGGAGTTATTATTATGCATTTGCAGCCTCCAGCTTTGTACGAATGCATTTATTGCGAATGGCAACATTTTTTACAAATAAAACTTATATATTCAGGTCCATTAAAGCATTACAGGCCATTAAAGCATTGCAGGGTGAATTATGATCTTGCCTTCAGGCCATTAGAGCATTACAAATGCATCCTTATCACATGCAGTCGGTTGACAACTCACACTTAAATGTTTCACATTGAATTGTCTTTTCTATTCATTGGTCCTTACCTTCCTCTGCAACTAATTCAATTGTGATAGGAAAAGACTTGCACTTAGCATTAACAGTAATGAACAGTATACTCTTTTTACATTGATCCTTTCTTTATATATATGCTCTTTGCCGTTTACAAAATCATCCATAACAACTCTTAACCATACATTTGCACTACTGCTTTTTCTGCCTAAGAACTTGTCAGCAGGTGAGTTGCTCTACAATGTATTTGTAATCCTTATCATATGATATAGCCTTGTACTCGCATGTTCTATTAGTAGACCACTTGTCTGATTTTCCAGCATCAAATTTCCTCCTGATAGTTCAATGGCAGAAAGAATCTTAACATCTCCAACAAATTTTCAGCCGACAAATAGCTGCTTATCAGCTTGCTGTTTTCTAATAAAATGCATCCACAGAGGACAGGTTAACTTTTACCTTCTTCACTTACATTGTAGCATTTAGTGTTAAATAGCATGGTATTCTTTGACAATATTTTCCTACTGCATTTCTTGAAGGTATTACCTGCTCAGTTTGAATCATTATTTCATCAACACCACAGCAATAGAATTATTCTGAGGTTTGGACTGCGGCAATGGCCTATCACAGTCACGGCTGGGATGCTTTTTGTGAACACAATATTGTCAAAAGGCATGACACGCTATTACTTCGACATAGCGGGAATCTGATATTCGATGTCATTCACTTTTGTGAACTACAGAAACAAGTTCTTTTGCCTTGGACCGTTCCCCTGCCAGACCTGTTGCACATGAATGCTGTTGCATCAAGAGATAAACATACCATTGTATCTATCTCGCATCCTCATCTATATCATATATTATTTTTAATGTAATACATAGTCACTAATTACAGATGATATCCAAATAGCCGCTGGACAACAAGAAGTTGCTTCCTCACTAAGGCCAAATTTCTGTCAAGATCTATCTGATTCGGTTTGCTTTTATCAAGTCTTTAACTCGGCGACTCCAAACAGTTTGGTAAGCTATTCTATGCTTACCTGCATTTTCTTTTTCATCTCAACTTTCTCACAAGCAATTGTCTTTTCTTTCTGTATATCTTCTAATCTACACCTCTTGATGATAGAAAATTCCACACTTTATTGATCACTTCATCAATGGTATCAAGACTCCCACGTTACTTATCAACACTGGACACAGAAGTACTCAAGTTGGTGTAAAGCATAAACGCCTTCACCGAAACTGGAGAGATTTCGTTCTTCAACATGAATTGCAGCACAATGAAACTCTTGTCTTTATTCCGGAATCTGAAAATATATTCACAGTTTTGATCTTTGATGATACTGGAGTTGAGAAACTTTTTCCTTGGTTTCACACATTCAATGTTTATTCGGATGCTTAATAAATTTACCTGAACCATGCAGTGTAATTTACCCATCAATTGAATACATTACTGGTAGTTTTCACTCCTTCCTAACTAAATAATCTACATTACTTCTTCTTTGAATTAACTAATTTTACAAAATTTATTATTCAGCTGGGCATTACTGGGCATCATTACATTCACCCCCCGCGCATCGCGCGGTGATCCCCTCCTAGTTAACATATATAGTAAATGTGTGAATGCCAATCCCTCCAATTGAACCCAATTGCTGACGTGGCACGTTGTGATTGGCCGATTGATGGTCGCCCCCCAAGCAATTGAGATGAGGACAAAATTGAGATTTCGCCTCCTCATTGGATTGATAGGGTTGTTGAGAATTCATTTACGCCGCTCACTGTATCTCTTCTTCTCCGAGCCATTTTCTCTCTTGCCTCTCTGGTTCCTTTCTCTCCTCCATTCTTTCCATGGATTTCCTGAGAAAATAAATAGAATAACGGCACACAGTTTCTATTCTCTCTTTCTTCTTCATTTTTCCCCTCTTCCCCTCTTTTAAAGATTATTCAAAAAAATGACATTTAAAACCCACATTTTTATTCTCTCTGTTTTTTTCCGTTTTGTCTCCTTCTTATCCTGAAATAGGAGAACCTTGAAGATTTGGTCGATCTTGTTTGCTCAACTGCTCACGTTTGATTTTTCTTTTTCCGTTTCTGATTTTTATCCATCCCTTTTCCTCATAAACTTATGATTTTTCCCTCTTTCTGCGCAGAAAAGTTTATATTTTCTCTCAGTTATTTTTCTCTTTATTTGTATATAATTACCTTGGAGATCTTTCTTATCTGATTTATTTTCTCTCCGCTGATCTCGCCATTTTTTAGTTTTAAAATTTTCTTTATTTTGACTGATTTTTTTCATGTTTGTTTCAGGGTGCAAGTTTAAGGCTTGCATGTTATTATCTGGTATCCTCAATCTCTACAAAACCCGCCAAGTAAAAAATCTCACATGATGTTTATTTTTCTCGTGACTTTTTTGACTATGATTATTTTGTTCTTATGGAATTTTTGTGTGATTATCTCAGGTAAAAACACACAAGGAAGGCCACTGAAGGAGGAATTACAGTTAGTTTCTTGCCCTTTCATTTTTTTTGGTTATTTGGTTGTGATAATATGGTGTTTTTTTTTTACTTGTTTCTTTCTTCAACTATAATATGAGAAAATCCAATATTGTTCATGCTGGTCTCGACTATGTTAATCTGTTTAGTGTAAATCCAAGGTTTTTTCTTCTTCGTTTTTTCCCCCTAATAAATTTGCTCTTGCCAGCATTGCTTATTCTAAGTCTTTCTTAGATGAACGAAGAAAAGATAATGGATGCTACTTTTCTTCAATAAGCCTTGACGATATGTTTTAATTTCCCTTTTTTTTGTGAACAGATTTTTTTTCATTGTAACTTATTGTAACTTTCTGCTCTCTTTATCCTGTTATTGGTCTTTACAAAAGTGAAGGGTGAAAATTTGTGACAGCATCCTATTTCCTCTAGATCCAAAGTTATTTTCTTTTACTTGTTTTACTTGCTCCGTTTTTATTGTTTTGAGTTCTCTGTTTGAGAATCATACATTGCCAGAACCTAAAGCTCAATTTCTTTTTTTGCAGAATTCAACTCAGACATGTTATTGCTTATACATTTGTTGTTTGGCTTGTAGCTTTACTTGTTCCCTTTTTCTAGAGATATGTCTTGTTTTTGTTTTTTTAGTTTTTGTTTATTTGTCAACCTTATTGATAATTTACTTTTCTTTTTGTTTATCAACTCAGTAGTGGCAAAGAGAGTAAATTAAGTTGTTTTCCTAGGTAATTTGTAGTTTGCCTTTTGTTGGAACTTTATTTTGGTTGGCAATGTCAACCTAGCCAGTTAAAAAACAGCTTAAAAATTTGGGAATAATGTATGAAAAATTTGTATAGCAGATTCAAGGCTGTATGAATGTCTTGCTGATAAGAGCTGGTAGCTTGTGGCTTTCGGTAAAGCCAGGACTTCTGAAATTGCATGTCATATTTCCTTTGAAAGTCTCTCAATAAAATTTTAAAATATGGGGATTAAAAGGAATAGGAGGGGCAGGGATGAGGGGTAATGAACAAGGTTGTCTTCTAGAATGCCTATGCTCTGATTTTCTACATTTTCTGCTTGCCCCTACACTATGTGACAAGGTTGAAGTCTTGATGTCACTGCCTACAGAGTGTTGTAGGACATCAATAACTAGGTTGTTTCGACGATGGCGGGTAATGATCAAGGTTGTTTTCATGAATGCCTGTGCTGCTATACTTCATTGTGAAACTTTGTTTCTTTTTGTTTTCCCCCTTTGTGCTTGTGTGTGTGTGTTGTAGGTAGGGGTGAGGAGTAGGTTTTGTTGTTCCATTTTTTAAGTAAATACACCTTCACCTACTAGCTTGAACAACCACAAATCCTGCCATCAATTGCCAATTATGAGGAGAAAACAGAAAAGCTACAATGTGGATTCTCTCTGTATAAAATACAATTCACTATTTTATGAATGCCATATGCTGGTAATGTGTTCCTACCCAGATTACATTGATTCAAACTCATTAAGTTTAACAAGTTTAGGGATTTATGCATCATGAGGAACGACTTTTGTCATATGTAGGAAGACAAACTTATTTTGTATTGATGCTTAGTTGATTTGTGTTAAATGAATTGCTTATTGTAATGAATATGCTTGCAATATTATAAAGCCACATCTTGAAGTCTATTGATGTCCTACACTGTGTAGGGAGTGACCAATTGTTATTGCTTAACAGGTCCCATAAGTTCGTATTTGCATAATTCTTGACATGTTTCTCTTTTTTGGGTGGCAAAGGAGGCTTCGTTCTTTATTCTGCAATGCATGATACTGATTCCGTTGAATGGAAGATTACCTATTATGTTCTTCTTGATTAGTTCTCAGTCTTTTCCATGGATTTCATATTTTAGGATTTCCATCAGCTTCTTGATGAAAAACTTGAACTATCATTAAAGTTGAGAGACTTAACTATTCACTAGGTACAAGAAGGATTTCAAGAATTCTTCAGAAAGCTCAATGAGTGATTCCTTTTTCTTTCAGGCAAGAGTAAGTCAGGTAGCCAAGATCTAAGTTTGACGCAGGGAGTGCGAGGAGAAAAGGTCCTTCCTGGGATTGTTCTTCTGTTAGCTCAACTATCTCTTTTCATTGGGCGAAGTGCTATCCCAAGAATTACCAAGGTCACTTTCTGTTCTGTGTTTTTATTGTGTTTGTTTCTGCATTCTACTAGAGAATATGTAATATCCATTAGATTTTGAAAACTTTCTAAAAAATCCTATCTTTAACGGTGTCAGGAAATAGCTTCTTCCTTTTCTTCTGGTGGTGCTCGGGGTTATGAGTATGGCCCTGCTTTCATCCCTGTAGTGATTTGTCGCACCTTCCGGGTAGCTGGGGAGAAGTGCTTGGACCATGTATGGATTTTTGGATCATCTTTTGCACTACTTATTCTTGCTCAAAAACTTTCACTTTCTATGTGCAAAATTGTTACATTTGTGTAGTGAAATTTGGAGGGCTATTAGCCTAGCTCACTAGATTCGAGACTCAAAATCTATCTCATATTATTATTTCAAAGAAGCCAAATTTCTTGTTCTCATTCAAAACTTCAATTTCTACATGCAAAAACTCTACTTTTCACATTTGTCTAGTGAATTTTGGAGGGCTATTACCCTAGCTCACTAGATTATGGACACAATCAGATCCTTTGAAGCCATATCTTGCCTAAGAGAATGGAAGATGGAAGTGGAATCCTTGCTTGAAGTAAATATAAATTTCTGAATCTGATGTAAAAAGTAGCCATTGAGTACTTTATTTTTTTCTTTCAGTATGTAAGGTTAAGAACTCAAAAGATATCAGTTCTGTTGCGGACAAGGTTTACAACACCAAACTGGGTTAAGGTTAGTTAATTCCGTAAAATTTTTGCAGTGAATAGTTCAAAATATATACCCTTCATAAGTTTAGCTAATGTTTTGAGCTTCTCCTTTTATGATAGCACAAGGAGCCAAGAGAGGTTCATATGTTTGTTGATCTGCTGCTTCAAGAGGTAATTTCTTTCATTTTCTAACATGATCTTTCTGTTGTAAACTCTGATTCTTAACATATAAATGTTTTCTTAAGCTGTGATCAATTTCTGACCTCTTGCAATGTGCATATTTTTTATGAGGGAGAAATGAGAATATAAGATGTTGGAGCTGTCAGAGTGCGTGTGCGTGAGTGTGTGTTTAGCACAAAAGTTCAAGTCTGAGAAAGTTATTAACTTTCTTCATCTCATTCTTTCGTTGTCATTTTGATAATCAAGGAACTTACTTTCTTCATTAATCTTGCTATTAGTTCGAAGCCATAAGAGGCGAAGTAAAGCAGATTTTACCTCCAGAACTTAGCCGTAAACATCGTCGTACAGACAGTAACGGGAGCACCACCACTTCTCGCAGCACTCCTTTGAGAAACGACAGAATGAACCGGTCAAATACCCAAAGGGCCACGAGCCAGCTACTGGAATCCCATCTAGCAAAATTGTTTAAACAAAAAATGGAGATATTTACGAAAATTGAATTCACACAGGTTTGGTAGGAGTGCTTGTTGCTAGGTAATTTACACTATTCCCCCTGGTAATATAGCTATTTTTTAGTTCTTTGTAATGATGATGATCCTTGAAGGACATCAAAGACATCAATAAATCAAATTTTCTGACTTTTTGATGGTTTATTAGAGGATGTAGTTTTATATTGCCAACTTCAATGGCATTTTTTCGTGAAATTTTCTTGTTTGATTGGATGAATATTCTGTCACTGTCTTGAACTTTACTTTTTTATTTCATTCGATAAAACAATAGTTTGAACTCTAAAGCCATCTTTTTATTACAAAATAAGATGGGTAATTGATATCCTTTTAGTAAATGTTGCAAAGATCTTACTTTTTATAATTAATATTTTAATTTGAATAACAGGATGTTTCCGGGCAAGCCTGAAAATTACGCCGCGCATCGTCGCGGTGTTCTCGTCCTAGTGGAAAAGAAACGTACAAAGGCTTGTGAAATGGAATTGGACTTTGAATTGGTGCGGGGACCACTAGAGATAGCATTAGACTTTCTTTTGGCTTTAAAAAGGGAGAAACGTACAGAGGGTTAGTAGTTTTTTAGTTTTTAGAGACAATTTAGTTTTCTTTCTTTTCCTTATTGCGTTTTCTTTGGTTCGTATGTACGCCAGAAGTATTGTGACAATCTTGCGTGGGTTCTCCTCAATAGGGATGAATTAAATCCCTTCGTCTAGTCGAGGAACAACGGAGGACTTGGTTCTACTAAATTTGTGAGATCGAATTAGTTTTTATTTATTTTCATTATTCACTGGTATTCGTCTATCTTCTGCTTTATGTTCATATGATTGTTTTATTGTTCGATTATCCAGGGCCCGGATTCTAGATTAATTCAATAACCTGAAATCAATTAGGGTAGTTAAATCCGTAATTGTTTAATTATTCTAAACTGGTAGCAACTGGCATGATTGGATTTGTGTCAGGGAGATAGATAGGCTAACTTAAAGAGACTCTCGTAGCGTGTTGATTGGTTAGAATTAGGCTCTTCTAATCATTCATGCAATTAGGGAATTGAACTTCTATGGTCGTACTTAGGGTTGTTTCATTATTAGAGAAATAGTCAACGGTCATACATTGGCTATCGACAAATTGAGGAAGAGTTGGTTGTTTATCGCGTGTATGACAACTATAACTAATTTATCAGATAGTAACTGGAATAATCCTTGCATCTGTGATCGAATTAAGTGAACCATCTCCGAAATTGTTTCTTGGCTAGAGTTCGTCCATTATTATTTTTATTGTGATAATTAGTTATTTGAGTTGTAGTTATTTTATTTTATTCCAAGTAATTTATTTACTCTCATTTTCAAAAACCCCCCATACTTCGGACTCTAGAAGAAATAAATTATCCCCAGTCCCTGTGGATTCGATCCTGCTTATCACTATCTACAGAAATTATATTTTATTTAAACAAGTATTTATTATTGCACAGGTTTGACACCCTACCAATTTTTGGCGCCGTTGCCGGGGACTGGTGCCAGATTAATTTGTTTCTTTTTGAGCTCATCTTGTTTTTATTTTTTTTATTTATTTTTCTCTTATTTTTTTTATATAGTTTATGGCTTCTAACACTCCGTATTTTGGTGATAGACTGGATTTTATTTCCAGGGAAGACAATGAGGCTTGTTTTTTTTGCTAAGTTTGCATATTCAGAGGCACTAAACTCTATTAGAGAAAGAATGGCTGCTGCAACCTGTAACATTTGTTATGCCAGGGATCATTCAATCGGTATGTGCCCCAAATATTAAGATAATCTGAGTGTCCCACTCAATAATTATGGAGATTTTTCACCCTGGTCTCAAATATGGTATAACCCTAATCCAAACGGGTATGATCAAGGATGGTGGGATAACTCCAGTTATAATTATACAACAGGGCCAATGAATTTTCAGCAGTATGAGTCTCAAGAATCATCATCTATGTCAGGTATGTCTCTTGAAGAAATAGTTGAATCAATAGCTACTAATACATATCAATTCCAACAGGAGACACAAATGAGAAATGGGATGATGAAAGATGCAATGAGTAATCTGGCAGATCAAATATGTCTATTGACATCCAGAATAAATCGATTGGCTTCTCAAATTGAAGAATTGCCCTCGAAAATCATTGTTGATTTTGAAGAAAATGAGAGTGCAATTTGCTTGAATAGTGATGAGGAGATGCAAGAGTGTCAAAATGAGAGATCTATAGATGCAGTTGAAAAAGAAGCCGAAAAGAAAGAAATGGAACCCCAACCGCAACCCATTCGAGTGAAAGAATCCAGTGAAGAATCATCAAATGTGGTGACACCACCTCCATTCCCTAACCCGCATTTTCTTAACTCTTACTCTATGATTTCTGTTAATGAGATTGATTTTGTTATACCGGAAGTTTTTGAGTCTCATAGCAGAAATAAGTTAAGAGTAGCTATGGTCAAATATCTTGAACCGTTGAGTGCTCTTGATGGAGGAGTGGATGAAGAATTGAGATCACTGCTTGATTATTTGGCGCCATCTACTAGTCCAAGGAAAACCGTAGCTCGTGTGCCCCAGAACTACTCTATTTACGAGGGCTATCAGGACTATATAGAGGATGAAACACTGAAACGAGCCACAAGATTTTATCCTCCCTGAGCAAACATGATAATGTCTAGCCAAAGACGTTAAAAAAAAGCGCTTTTTGGGAGGCAACCCAAATATTGATTTTATTGTTTTTCGTTGTTAAATTCTTTAATTATGTTGTTTCTTATTTAGGTTGTGGTCGGTCTTAATGTTTTCCTCCACTGTTGTCAGGACAGCAATCTTGGCGTGCCCATGCGGTGTTTGTGACTCCTGAGGTCAGTGGACGTTTGTCAATTTTGGCATGCCCACGCGGTGTTTATAACTCCTGAGATCAGTGGACGTTTACCAATATTGGCGTGCCCACGCGGTGTTTGACGACCCAAAAACTAAAAAAAAAATCAAAAATTCAAAATAAAAACATTTTCCGTTTTACACCTATAGTTTTGGTTCTCACAATTCGAATTTTGAAATTTGAGTGTGCAAAAAAAAATTTCCCAAAAAAAAAAAACTATTTTTTTTCCTTCTTCTTTCTTTCTTTCTTTCTTTTCTTTCTGTTTTCTTCCGCACTTCCCTTTCCCTTCTCACGCCGCACCCAGAGCACGCCGCCCCACCTCCCTTAGCTTTCCCATCGCTTGTCCACCTCCACCACTCGCGACGCACAGCTCAGCGCCGCCGTTGGTAGCCCAACCTCCCTGGTGTCAGGTTTTTCTTATTAATTTTGTGGTCCCTGATTCTGATTTCTTGATGTTGATGGGATTTTGATGCTTGCGATTTCACTGAGTAAATTTGATTGAATTGCATCTGTGTTACTGGAGCCAGTGCATTGGGTGGTGTCCTGCAACTGATTTGCCTAGTCTAATATAACTGTCATTTGTTTAGGCTCTTGGAGTACTGTCTGGTGTTGTTTGTATCTCTTAGTGGATTCGATTCGCTTTTTGATTTAATTTGCCCCTGTGCATTTACCAGTGGTACTAGCGATGGTAGTTGTTTAACATTTGTTTATCCTGTGTTATTAGTTGCCCAATTGATCGAGTTGTGACTACTGGATATTCGTGATTGAGTCGTTTCTGTCCAACCTATGATTGAGTTGTTTTGGATAAAGCAGGAGGTGATTTGAGCATTTCTTGGGTTAATTGCTGATTTTGGCAGGTTGAATTGGGTAATTGACTGTCCAAGTGGAGGCGGTTGTTACGATTGTGGGTCCCATTATGTCTAATTTGCTGTGATTTGTGTCCAATTGTGGGTAATTTGCTTGTTCAATTGAGAGGTGCCTATAACGCTTAAATTTGCTTATTGAAGTTAGTTGCCTCTGGTTGCCTTGTTTAGGAGCATTTTATCCTTTTGGTTTCCTTTACTAAGCTCTTGGAAGCACGTGTTGCACTTTGGACTGCATTGATTTTGAAATTGACTAGTTTGGGACCACAAGTGCTTATTGATTGCCATTGCTATAAGTGTTGGGGTATTTGTATGTCCTCTGGGTGGTTGAATTGTGCATTTTATTCGTTGGGTTGACTTTAAAATTGTTATTGCTTTGAATTTTCGGCTTCCATTATTTGTTGGCAATTGTAGTCTCTTGTTGCTTAGAGTGATATCTAGAGTCCATGGTGAAGCCACGAATGGCACTAGCTCCAGATGCGAGTTGATCCACAATTTCCACTTGAACCGCCCCTATTTTGATGACTCTAGGGAAGTATCGTCGCCCCTCTCCTTCCTTCTGCTTTTACATTATCACATTGAGGGCAATGTGTCATTTAGGTGTGGGGGGGAGATCAGTTTGGGTGCTAGTATTTTTAGTTTTTAGGTTCTAGAGGTTTTTCCTTTGTTTTAGTTTGATATTTATCTCCTTTTCGTTTATTTTCTTTTCTCTTTTTTATTTTCTAGTGGTCAGTTCTTATTTGAATACCAAGTTTGATGTTGGATTTTTGTCTCTAATTTTGATATTGCCGAGTTTTAGTAATAAAAAAGTATCAAGTTAATGGGGTTGAGTTCAGGAACATCTCTTTGGTGAATATCAATAATTGCTTAACTTTTCTAATTTTTGGTTAACTTTTCTAGGCACAGGAAATGATTATTGGCATTTTTCATGTGAATTGGTCCAGTTATTAATTTTAGTTCTCCATGTTTGGAAATTTGAGGCTGGCTGCTGTTATTTTTATGTTATTTTTAGTTATTGTGCTATATGATTGTAAATAAGAGGTGACTGTACTCCGGTAGTTATTACTACTGAATAACCGGGCTCCTCCATCTATCAAATGTTGGACTTCGCGTCGAAAGGCTCTAATGGCTAGAAACTAAGTCTTTTGTTATTATTGAAAAAGAAAAAAAATAGCAAAAAAAAAAGAGAGAAAAATAGAAAAGCGTGATAAAAAAAATAAAGATTGTGTTAATATGTGCATAAGTCAGCTTGCCGGTTTGTGATCTTAATGTCAAGATTTTGGTTAATAGTTGGACCATTTGCTGATAAATGTGAGCAACCATTCCTTTTTCTTAGATTAGTTTGCTTTAAATTGGAGGAGTTGGTGGTTAGGAGGCCAACCGAGGTGGTTTTTTTTTTACCTTAACTTGTAATGCTTGATATATGTTTTTCGGGGTATCTTGGCAATACGGTAGTTGGAGCGATAGTCATTGTCAAAATTTTGGTATTCAAATGTTGTTCTCAGGCTTGAGGACAAGCATGATTCAGGTGTGGGGGGAATTGATAGGGTGTTAATTGTTGAGTATTTTATTATTAATTTTCCCTTTGTCCTTGCCAAATATTGTTTTAATTATTAATATTTACTTATATTTGGTATCTGAACTTAATTTCAGGGAATGGAGCAGAAAACTACAAAAAAGGAGGTATTTTCTGGAGAAAATAGAGACTTCTAAATACTCCACGGACCTGGCCCACATTGCTGAGAAGAACCGGACTTTCATTCCCCTTTTTTGCTGACTAAGAGTCCTCCTACCAAGAGAAAACGTAATACAAGGAATTTGGCAGAGCTTTCTTTTGAGTACTTGGACTTACACCATTTCTAGGTAGTTTTTTATTAAGAAAAGAAACTATTTACATCCACAAATTCTCAGATACTAAAAGTAGTTTTAATATCTGGTTTTCTTCATGCAGGCCCATTTGCCATAACGTGTGGACTTGCAAATTTTACTCTGCCCTGCTTTTTATTTTTTTAAACCTTTGTTAAATTTTACATAACCACTTACTTTCAAGAATCTCCTTTGCCAAAACCATTGCCATTACCCTTTAGTTTTTCTTTTAACTCGAAAAACCCTTTTGTGACGACCCCACTTCTCCCAAGGGCGAATCCGAGAGTATCAGCAGGCCGCCTGCCTAACTCGCGCCAGGACTCGAAAACTTAAAACAATAAAACTAGATAAATCAAAAGAGTACTATATACAATATATACAATCTCAAAAGAGTTCTAATTACATTCTCCAAAATAGATATTCAGTTTACTACATCCCCACGAATTAGTCACCGAATATATAAGTAGACCCGATAGAGGGTTCTTATACAGGCCATCAAAATATGAAAAATTACTTAAACGTCTATCTAAGACAAGCACACCCAACTATACTAATGTATGTGCCAAACTTTCCCCGTGTCGGCCCCTGCTAAGGAAAACAAAAGAAAAGGGGTAAGCAATATGTTTAGTAAGTAAACAGGGGCAAAAACATAAATTTCACGTAACCACATTTACACAGTAGGAGTAAAGCAAAAGCAGAAAAATAACATCACATGATAAGGATACAGGTGGTTCCAAACCCAAATCATTTGCCATGCGTGACCTCCTGCTGACAATCCGTCGACCACAAATAATGGTCCGTAGAACTCCACTTGTTCTCCCACCGTACACCTTATCACCCTCTCTGGCCGGACACCTTACAAACTTACTCGAGCGAACGAAATTGAGCTTGGTTCACAAGCTCGGGTCACAAACTTGGTCCACATACTCGGTGAATCGGATTCACAAATTTGGTGACCTCAAACCAGGTTGGACTGACTTCGACCAAACCCTAACCGGCTCGAATAGTCCATCTAGATCTTGAGATCGGGCCCCAAACTCACAAACTTCACAAGCTTCACAAAATTTCTCAAAAGTCACCCCGAGCCACAAGCTCAAGGGGTTTAGTTCCAAAATGATTCATATACATATGCCATGTACAAATATGTGTGCAAACTAGGGTTTAGGTTGAGTGCGATAAAGTACACCCTCGCCTAGGTATCCTTTTCATACATATCTAAATACACAAGCAACTAACACATAAGAGCGGCCTGAATACTTACTCAACGAACAAAAGGGCAAAAGTACGAAATTTGTGCCGCAAAGAGTAACTGGTAGGCCCCACCGGCTCCACCTAACTCACCACCGTCTGAAATAGAAGATTGTGTCACATAATATCACAAACGGCTACCAACATACCTAAAACAAGCAAAACGGCAAAATTGGCACATGCGAGTGCGGAAACGGCATACGGAAATGGGAATGGTGGCCTAATCGCTTTGCCGTCAAAAACTGTTTTGAACCTAAGCGAAGCTACGAGTGTCGGATCAAGGTATATGAGGTACCGTCGCGAAGCTAAGAGGAAGGGCTACAATTTTGATGAAGACACCTGAAATCGGATCTGAATAGAAATAGGTCGAAAGTATGGAGAACAGTGCCAGAAATTCGCACTTTAGAGTGACAGACAGGGTATGTTTGCTGGACCATAACTCGCAGCTCACAAATCCAAATCAAGAAATTCCAAAGGCATTAGAAAGTAAGACATAAGGTTAAAACTTTGATATTTTGACCAAGACCTGAATCCACTCAGAACAGAACGCAAATTGAGTGTCAAAGTATCCGTCAGAACTGTCCAAATTCAAAGGCAGTTCTGACGATTGATCTTGTTTTGATCATAACGGGAGTTACGGAACTCGGATTTCGACCCACTTTATACAGTTTCAAAACTAAAACCAAGATCTACATTTCTTATGAAAGAGTCAACACCCAAATCATACGTTATCAAAATGGAAAAAGCACGGTCAGAGGCTAATTTCAAAACACAACATAAACCAGAGTAGGGTTTTCTTCTTAGCCTTAAAACCCTAATTTTACCGCATCGAATAATGAATAACCCTATTATCAAACTTAAGAACTGACTGGGGCCTCACAACCTCCCCCGCTTAGAGCAATTTCGTCCTCGAAATTAATTCTTTTGTTCAAAGCGTATCTTCAAAGCCGGTCGATGGGTCAGTCACCTCATGTTGACCCATTGCATATACTCTTGCTGGCCCTGTTGGTCGAGTTCCCCCTACGTTTGTCGGTTTTGTTGTGGTCCCTTCAGTCGGTGACTTAAGTCCTTCCTTCTTCATTTTAGGGCACCGGGCAATCAAATGTTCGGTGCTACCACATTTGAAGCATTTCCGTACCGAACTATTCTTCCAACAATTTTCATCGGTGTGATTGCCCCCGCAAAAACCACAAGTCGGCTTCATGCCAGCATTTGACCCTTCACGCTGGGCACTCTTCTGGGCTCTTGCCCTACCTAATCTCGCCCAAAGTTATTCAGGGTTCTTGCGGGTCGTGGACCGTCTGTGCCTTTACTCGTCTTAGCAGGTGGCTAGTTCCGCGAGTTCTGTCCAACCACGGAATCATTCGAGTTGGGTTGCCTTCTTTTCCGATCATGAAAGGCTTTTACTTGTCCTCTGGAAGTCTCAATCCGCTGTGCTTTTTCTAGGGCCTGACTAAACGTGTCCAGCTGTGCAGCCGCCAGTGCTTCCTGGATCTCCACATTCAAGCTTTGGGTAAAGCGGCGAATTCGCTTTTGCTCCGTTAGCACCAGCTCTGGGACAAAACGAGAGAGTTTTCTAAACTGAATTTCGTACTCCGCCACACTAGATGCCCCTTGACGCAGGCGGATAAAATCATCTTCACGTTTCTCTTGCATAATAGGCGGCAAGTATTTCTCATTAAATTCTCGAGTAAAATTGACCCATGTCCAGGGGGTCTGTTCGCGCTCCCACTTGGCTTTAATCACGTTCCACCAGGCTCGGGCGGCCCCTTCAAACTGAAAAACAGCAAAAGATATCTGCCGTTCCTCCGAATACCTAAGCACGGCAAATATATCTAGCATACGGTCCATCCAACCCTCTGCTAGATCAGAATTAAGTCTACCTATAAAGTTAGGAGGTGCAAACTTTTGGAACCGTTCTAAAATACGGTCCTCTCCCTCATGATTACCCGGATTATGTCCAGGATTCCCAGTACTGCTCCCCTGGCCCGGTTGATTTGCCATTCGCTCTAGTAGATCGGCCATCTGCTGGATGGCTGTAGCTATTTGATCCGGCCCATTTTCATTATTTCCTTCAGAGTCTCGACCTTGTTCTTTATCTCTACTTTGACCACTGGAGTCCATTAAAGTACAAGTCTATAAATCAGAACATTACGTATACTTATCATCCAGACTATGAGCAAACGTAGGGACACAAAACTTATGCACAAAAGGCACACAAAAGATAAGTTCAAAATGATACCCAAATATATACATATATTTACAAAGCCACACCAAAAGATTTACAAATTACCCGACCTCCAGTCGGTACAAAACCCAGTATACACATGAGCACGGGCTCCAAAAATCTAGTCAGTCAACCGAATGACAAAAGAAAGTAGCCATGCCAGTTCTAACAAAAGTAATCCATCAGCTAGACAAAAAGTACAAAAACGACCCTAAACGCCTCCCCTAGGACCCAGGTTCCCAACGGAATCTAACGTGTCCACCTCGTCCATCATCTCTGGACCGGTGGCTCGTAGCGGTGCCTCCACAGCCATATCTAGTAGGACCTCGCAGTCGAATGTCATGCTCCGGGCCCTCTCCTTCAGCTGCCTCTTCATAGCGAAGAGGTGCTGGTGTGTGTCATGAAACTGACGGCGTAAAGCGTCCGTCCTCTCTATCTCATCTCGAAGACCCTGCTCCAAATCCCTAATGCGCAACGCATGCTCATGGCCAACCTCTCTAGCCTCCTCTAGTTGTCTAATCAGGCTGCGTCGCTCGTCGTCCACTGTCAGGACGACCTCGTCAGGGTAACCGTACGTGTATCAACACCCACAAGGTCGGTGCGACACCTGACCAAAAGGGGAGTATAAAATGTATGGCTCTCCCGGTCTCTGCCGATAACGGATCGCCCGCTCACGCAGCACTCGATCCTCTGGGCCCCTCGCACTAGGAGGTCTCGGTCCTGGTCCCACGCCACTGGGTCCCGCACCACTAGAACTGGCTGGATACATACCTATAAAATATTAATTCATCAGTTCACCGGCATTTCAGTTTAAAATATATCATTCAATTTAAAAAAATCAAATATGCCTAGTGCTTATCGCGTATATCCCACTTGCCCAAGTTCTCTAACCTAAGCGCTCTGATACCACCTGTGACGACCCTACTTCTCTCAAGGGCGAACCCGAGGGTATCAGCGGGCCGCCTGCCTAACTCGCGCCAGAACTCGAAAACTTAAAGCAATAAAACTAGATAAATCGAAAGAGCACTAAATACAATATATACAATCCCAAAAGAGTTCTAATTACATTCTCCAAAATAGATATTCAGTTTACTACATCCCCACGAGTTAGTCACCGAATATATAAGTAGACCCGATAGAGGGTTCTTATACAGGCCATCAAAATAAGAAAAACGACTTAAACGTCTATCTAAGACAAGCACACCCAACTATACTAATGTATGTGCCAAACTTTCCCCGCGTCGGGCCCTGCTAAAGAAAACAAAAGAAAATAGGCAAGCTATATGCTTAGTAAGTAAACAAGGGCAAAAGCATAAATTTCACGTAACCACATTTACACAGTAGGAGTAAAGTAAAAGCAGAAAAATAACATCACATAATAAGGATACAGGTGGTTCCAAAGCCAAATCATTTGCCATGCGTGACCTCCTGCCGACACTCCGTCGACCACAAATAATGGTCCGTAGAACTCCACTTGTACTCCCACCGTACACCTTATCACCCTCTCTGGCTAGACACCTCACAAACTTGCTCGAGCGAACGAAATTGAGCTTGGTTCACAAGCTCGGGTCACAAATTTAGTCCACATACTCGGTGAATCGGATTCACAAACTTGGTGACCTCAAACCAGGTTGGACTGACTTCGACCAAACCCTAACCGGCTCGAATAGTCCATCTAGGTCTTGAAATCGGGCCCCAAACTCACAAACTTCACAAGTTTCACAAAATTTCTCAAAAGTCACCCCGAGCCACAAGCTCAAGGGGTTTAGTTCCAAAATGATTCATATACATATGCCATGTACAAATATGTGTGCAAACTAGAGTTTAGGTCGAGTGCGATAAAGTACACCATCGCCTAGGTACCCTTTTCATACATATCGAAATACATAAGCAACTAACACATAAGAGCGGCCTGAATACTTACTCAACGAACAAAAGGGCAAAAGTACGAAATTTGTGCCGCGAAGAATAACTAGTAGGCCCCACCGGCTCCACCTAATTCACCACCGTCTGAAATAGAAGATTGTGTCACATAATATCACAAACGGCTACCAACATACCTAAAACAAGCAAAACGGCAAAATTGGCACATGCGAGTGCGGAAACGGCATACGGAAATGGGAATGGTGGCCTAATCGCTTTGCCGTCAAAAACTGTTTTGAACCTAAGCGAAGCTACGAGTGTTGGATCAAGGTACATGAGGTACCGTCGCGAAACTAAGAGGAAGGGCTACAATTTTGATGAAGACACCTCAAATCGGATCTGAACAGAAATAGGTCGAAAGTATGGAGAACAGTGCTAGAAATTCGCACTTTAGAGTGACGGACAGGGTATGTTTGCTGGACCATAACTCCCAGCTCACAAATCCAAATCAAGAAATTCCAAAGGCATTAGAAAGTAAAACATAAGGCTAAAACTTTGATATTTTGACCAAGACCTGAATCCACTCAGAACAGAACGCAAATTGAGTGTCAAAGTATCCGTCAGAACTGTCCAGATTCAAAGGCAGTTCTGATGATCGATCTTGTTTTGATCATAACGGGAGCTACGGAACTTGGATTTCAACCCACTTTATACCGTTTCGAAGCTAAAACCAAGATCTACATTTCTTATGAAGGAGTCAACACCCAGATCATACATTATCAAAACAGAAAAAGCACGGTCAGAGGCTAATTTTAAAACGCAACATAAACTAATGCTCAAAACAGGCCTGAGCGTTATATCTATAACTCAGGATACACTAATCCGTTTAATCTGAAATTTTGCAGGCACACTAAGAACATATGAGGCTACAACTTTCATGTTTTGAGAAACTTCTGAATCCATAAGTAACATCAAGAAAAATGAAGCCAAAGTTCAGATGTTGAACTGCCCTGGTTTTCCAGATTTGCCGGTTTTGCGCGCCGCAACTGTACAGTCCGTTTCTATGGTTCTTATACCAGATTTCTAACCAAATTCCTACCAAATAGCCATACATATATCAGCCTATTAGTGGTCCGAAATTCTCTCCTTATTTTACCACAAAATCGCCAAACACTAACTAAAGTCCCTATCCTCACTTCATTTGTACTAATGAACTTGATCTAACGTCCAACTAACCAAACCCTAACCAACTAAACTCTAGCCAAGCTAAACTAACCTAATGGAGTCTAGGGTTCCATGATTAAAATCTGATTTTACCAAAATCTAACCAAACAAGAACAATTAATACATCACAAATCTATTTACAAGCCAATTTCTCAATCAAAACAACTAAGGAAAGCATTAAAGCAAGAAGCCCTAATTCTTTTCTTTTTTTTTTTTACCGAATTTCCAACAGCCACAAAGCAATAAAATTAACCATGAAACTACTCCATAATCATCTTACAATCCATAAAAATGTATAATCACAATAAGAGCATCACTTCCATAGCTTCAAGATTTAAAACCCAAAAGTTTAACTTTCAAGTAAGAGGATATACCTTCAAATAGGCTTTGTAGATGATTAAACTTCAATAATCAAGCACCCAAGTGGTTACTCCAAGATCCAAACTCAAGATGGAAGCTAAAAATTGAAGATTTTTGAAGAAATTTTCTCACCTTCTCTTGCTCTCTCTCTCGGCTCTACCTCTCTCTCTTTCTCTCCAAGTTTTGTCTTATTTTGTCTTGTGATTATCCTACAATTCCTAAGGTAATAAATAGTCAAAGACATTAGTAGATATTTATTAGGCTAACCAATCACATAAAAGTGCTTTATTTGTTGTTTTAACCCTTGCACTTCAACTTAGATTTTATTCTACTCTTGCCCTCAAACATTTGATAATTCTTCAATTAACTCCATAGGTCATAACTTAATCTAGTCTAAAACATGTAATCACACTTAATTACTTCACTAATCACTTTCCAATCTTAATCACCTATACTTAGATATACTTTTCCCATAAATAAAACAATTAAACAACAACCTTTATAACATTGGCAAAATTAGGGTTTTTTTTTTTAAACCCAACTTAAGCTTTCTAATAAATCATAACACTAAAGGTTTACTAATCTAGGGTTTGCTAACCATTTCAAACTTGCTAAACCTTTGTAAACTAAAACGAATCCTATATTTACTTGTGCCAAAACATACTAGAATACAGAACATGAACTATAGCTCGAACCTACGAATAATACATAAACTAGGGTTTAATCATAAGCAAAGTTAGGGTTTTCAATCTTAACCGAGAGTAGGGTTTTCTTCTTAGCCCTAAAACCCTAATCTTACCGCATCGAATAATGAATAACCCTATTATCAAACTTAAGAACTGACTGGGGCCTCACACCTTTCCTTTTTGTGTAATTCCTACTAAAATAGAAATACAGAGAAGCTAATACCTAGTCAGTAGTTACTAGTTAACATATCTAGCATATGCGGGAATGCAAGAAGTTTCAATTGAGTTTCAACAGCTGATGTGGCGCATTCTCATTCACCAATTGATGGTAGTCCTCCTGCAATTGATTGAGTTGGTGAATTGAATTGAGGACAAAAATGAGATTTCACCTCCTTATCTACCTATCCCAATTACTAGACCCATGTAGCAGTGACCAGAAACCTCGCAACATCTTCTCCTCCAAATCCCAGAGGGCCGCCGTCTGCTTCTCTCGCCGATCCCTTCTCGCTCTCCCAAACAAAGAGTACGGTTGAAAGAATTGAATCCAAAAACAAGGAAGTTTGAAGAATCTAACTCGACACTTCAGGTTCTTTATTGCCTCTTAAATTTATTTCCTTTCAATATTTCTTGATTTTTTTCCTCAACGTTTTCTCTTAGTTACCATCTAACTATGCCTGATTTTCTATCCATGCTTTTTTAGGAGACAGAGGCTGTCAAGAGAAGATCATTACCAAGAAAAATTGTATGTCATTTTGCTTCTTTGAGTTTCATTCTTCCAGATCTCGGGTTTTCACTATTATTTTTTATTTTTTGCACGCATTTTTAATAGTTCTCATGTTACTTATTTGTCCCTTTTTCTGGCCTTCTACGACACCTATACAAACTTATGTGATTTTCTATTATGTATGGGAAAATTGCTTGGTGTATTTTTTGGTTGTTTTGGATTCATAGTCTGTTCAAATTTTAGCACAATATTTTTGGCTAAAAACTTGGTGATTATTTTTGTGTAACATTTTATAACCTTTTTTTTCTCATTTGTTTCCATTTTGCATATGAAAAACTTATTTTTCCTCCTATTCATTGTTGTCCACTTTTTGGGGTGAATTTTATAGGGGTAATGGTTCGTTTAGTGCCAGTGAGTCTAAGCTTTGGACTTTTAGCATAGTTCAGCTTTGGACAGGTAATCTGTTACACTTTATTTAGAAAAATATCTTAGTCAAGCTTGTATACTAATAATTAGTAGCTATCTCTGTCGATTAAGTTACTGTTGATTATGAGAAAATGATTAAGTTACTGTTGATTATTAAAGAATGGCGGTAGGTTTTTGGAGCTTGTAAAAATTTTACTCAGGTGTGTCTTATTTTGAGTATTTTTGACACCCTCATCTTCAAATGTTTTGATTTTAAATGATAAAACAGTTTTTTGCCAATTTTGTTGCAGGAGAGGGTATTTGATGACAATCCCGATTTTCATGTCCTTTAGAATTGCCATCAGCACATATCTCGTTGCTGATCTTTTTGTATAAATTAGAGAAGTCTGTTACTTTCTCTTGTACTTAATTGTGTTTTGGTACATTTCAATGTCAAGTTAATAAGTTCGTTTTGTGCTTTCTTTTTTTGAATATTTGGCTTATGTTTGAGGTACTATTGAGGTAGATTTAGCCCGAAGTTGAGAGTTTTGGTCCCTTTTGTAATTTATCCCTCATTCTTCAACTGGTGGATTATGTTTATTAGATTTAGTGACCCATGGTTTCTTTTCTTTTTTCAATTAATAAGACCTTTGTTCATTAAATCTTTTGCATCTCAGGAAAGTATTGTTGTGTGACCGATTTTTTGTTCATCTGATTTTGCATTTTTATGTTATTGTCCTTGCATGAAGAAAGATGACAACACCTACTTTCATTCTTTTTTGTTCTCTAAGGATATATACATTTGAAGTTTTTTTTTTCTTTTTTGGCTAATAATAACGTTGTTCTTTTGATTTCTATCTCTCAGCTCTCAAATCCTTTGAATTCTTTCTTTTTGTCTTGCTATTGCTTTTGTATGAAGAAGATGAATTTATCAGGGTTTATCTGAAATAAAAGATGAACATTTTTCAGTAAATAGATTCGTCGAAAAAAAACATAGGATATTCAAAATACTGTTTGGGTAATAATTTGAGTTAGTAATCAAGGTGCTCATACCTGATTACCACAATTTCTTTATTTGGACCCACTGGAAGCCCCACATGTTCCTTTTGACTTTGTCCATTACTGAATAAAGTACATAAGACTTTCATTCAAAGCACATGGTACTGTCATGTTGGACATTCTTAGGAAGTTAAAACCTAAATGAGAAACACACTTGGCTTGAATGACTTAGTAATTGTTAAAGGCTTTTACTTTAAGGTACTTTCTCATGGTCAATTTCCTTCTATAGATATGACTAATTACATTGAGTGTGATCTGGATGTAAAACTTTGAAAAAACATTCAGGTGTTTAGTGCTTCAATCCTATTGTTTTACTTCCTTTTGTGATCTCACATAGGCTATGCTAGATTTCATGGTGTAACATAAGAATTATAACTGTCTTTATTTTCTACTAAATTACATATGTTTGTTACAGGCTGAGATATTAATATTTGCACCATCGTAGAAAAGGATTGTGAAATTTGTTTTCTCAAGGTGAATTTTATTTAGGGGCTTTTTTTCTGAACAGAAAAATGTTAATTTGTTTAGTGCAGATCCAAGGTTTTTTCTTCCTTTTTTTTCTAATAAGTGTTGTTTATTCTAAGTCTTTGTTAGATGAAGAAAAAAAAATAAAAAAGATTGCTTTTCTTCATTAAGCCTTGACGGTATGTTTTAATGCCCTTTTTTTGTGTGGACAGATTTCTTCTTTTTTTTTCGTGTGAACAGATTTCTCTCCCTGCAGTTACTGTAACTTTCAGCCCTCTTTATCCTGTTATTAGTCTTTGGAAAAGTGAAGATGAAAATTTGTGATGGGATCCTATTTCCTTTAGATCCAAATTTATTTTCTTTTACTGTCTTGCTTTACTTATTCCATTATTACTGTTTAGAGTTTTTCTTTTGGGAATCATACACAACCAGCACCTAAAATTCAATTTCTTCTTTGCAGAATTCAACTTGGCCATATTATTCATTGTACATTTGCTGTTCAACTTGTAATTTTGCTCATTCCTTTTGTCTAGAGATGCTAGCCTTGTTTTTGTTTTTTAGATTTTGGTTATTTGTCAATCTTATTGATGGGTTGTAAGATTTACTTTTCTTTTGTTTTATGAACTCAATATTGACAAGGAAAAAAAATTAGTTAGTTTTCTTAGGCAATTTGTAGTTTGCCTTTTGTTTAAATTATTTCGGTTGGTAATGCCAACCTGGTCAGTTACTAGTGCCACTGGTAATGAAGATATTTTTTAAGCTTATCTTTGTGATGGCGATGATTCTTAAGCTTACCAGTGCCACTGGGGATGTAGTTTGATTTTGCCAACTTCAATGACATTCCTTCATGAAGTTTTCATGTTAGACTGGATGTATATTTTGTCAATGTAGTGAACTTACTTTTTTGTTCCATTTGATAAAACAATAGTTTGAACTAAGACACCTTTTGTCACAAAAAAAATGGGTATAATTGATGTTGTTTTGCTCATGTCTTTGCATAAATCTTGCTTGTCTTTTTGTCCTTTTGCCAAGAGTATGGCTCTTTCATTAAATTTTTGTTGATTTGTACCAAGGGGATTGGCTTGAGTTATCATATTTTGGTTCGATTGAAAATAATAATAAAAATGGATCTACCATGCTATTGCGGTTGTGGACCTTACTACTATTATTGTGCTTAGATTATGTATAATTTGATTCTCTAATGCTTAATCTCAATAAAATTTTTGTTATTTAATTAATCTTACTTAGTTTTTATTTTTGGGGTGCTCTTACCTCTCCTTTTTTAGTCTATAAGATTTTATGTTTATTTTTTGTGATGCTAAGAGTTGCTGGCACAAAAATTAAATGGCATATGTGTTGAGAAGATTTTGAGTATGAGATAATGGTTTGTTTATCTTATCATAGACAAGAAAGCATATACAATTCTCCTGTCTTTATTGCTTTGAGTCCTATGTGTCTTGCTATTCTGCAACCATTACTATATTTTACAATTATATAGATTTTTGGCCCAACATATTTTCGTGTTGTTCATAAATTCCTGTTGAATTTGTTCATGAGCAAGACATTTTTGGTGTACATAGAAAATGTAAGGCAGCATTATGCGGTGATATATTATTTTCAAATGGTGATATATTATTTTCAAACTAATGACATTGTCATTGCTGTCCAATTAGTCTCAAAACAAAAAATAACTCGTCAGCAACTAGGCTGAAATTGTGTTTTCTCTTCATGCTTAATAAAATTACAAAAAATAACTACAAAGATTTGGGTGCACCTTTATGTAGTTTTTTATATTTAATAGCTCAATTTGAATAATTGGACGTTTCTGGGCAAGCTTGAAAGGATGCGCGGTGTTCTCCTATTAGTAATGGTCTACGACCAAGTAGGGGTAAGCAGATTCGGTTCGTACCGAATTCATAACCGATTTTAAATTCAATTCGGTAATTTGAAATCGGGTATTTGGTAATTCGGTACCAATTCGGTGCATACCGAATTCACCAAATTCTAATATGGTATAAAATAGATAATGAGATTATGAATTTGGTAATAATCGATTTCGAATTCAAAATTCGGTAATTGAAATCGGGTACAAAACTGCATTCGAATACCAAATTGATATATAAAATTATATAATATATAGATAAATGCTATTTAGTATTAGTATATACTACTAATACTTTATTATATTAAATAGGTAAATGCTATTAATAATAATTAGTATATGGTATTATCATCATATCATGTACTTATAATACTAATAATATATAATAATGTACAATATATTTATATTATTTTAGTATTTATTAATTGTTATATGACTACAATAATGCATAGTAATACATTACAATATAAGATAACTATAATACTTATTATTTTATACATGAGTAACATACTAACATGACTAGAATTAGATAATAATTAATACATATATGCATAATACTAAATATTAAACAATAAACATAATTAGTAATTAGAATTTAGATATTGGTAATTTGATACATCATTCATGTTTGAATTATTGAATATTTGAATGCGTAATCTATAACTTGCAAGTATTAGTGTACTCTAAATTTATATTACATACTTACTAATCTTAAGGCTTTAAGTATAGATAAGACAACTAAGCAGTGTAAGTAAATGTATATGAATTGCAAATCAATGTATTAGTGTATTGACTTTCACAATAACATATGTAAATAAATAAGTTTAATTTTGATTTGAAATAAATTATAAGTTTGTAACTAACATAACTTATCACTAATCATTGTAATTTGTAAGTTTGTAACTAATATTACTTATTATTAATCATTGTAAATTATAAATTTATAAATTATTACTAATCATTGTATAGTCTAAGGTTTATTTTAGTTTAAATTAATCACTTTTTACGTGTTCCTTAAATCATAAACTAAGAATTGTAGGTATAAGTGATCGAATAAGTTAAAATTCATATTATCTATTTACTAATCTTAAAGCTTTAAGTATAGACAAAATAACTAAACAGTGTAAATGAATGCATGTGAGTTGCAAATCAAGTAAATAAGTTTTATTTTGATTTGAAATAAATTATAAGTTTGTAACTAATGTAACTTATCACTAATCATTGATTCATTGTAATTTATAAGTTTGTAACTAATATTACTTATTATTAATCATTGTAAATTATAAATTCATTGTAACTACTAACTAAATTAGTTTAAATTAATCACTTTTTATGTGTTTCTTAAATCGTAGACCAAGGATTTTAGGTATAAGTGATCAAATAAATGTCAATTAAACCACAAAATGATTTGAACATAAGTAATGTGTTCAATTATGAATAAATTTGGAGATCAAATCAGTAATAATTTTTAAATCATTGAGGAGCATAATGAATGTATTATAATTTAGGAGCCCCAATTTATAAATTAAAAATTACAAAATCACTTCATTTGGGAAAAGCCGGATTTCATCTTCAACTGATGAAAAGTGAGAAAACAACCGTTGCAAATTTGCAATATTGCATAGTGCCGTGACTGCCGTCACCTAGGGCTTTCACAGCACTAACACTCCCAAGTCCCAAGTCCCAATTCCCAAATCGAAGCTGCTCTCCTCCGCCTCTCCGGCCTCCGCCAGTCCGCCGCGCTCTACGTCTCCTGTCGGCTGTGTCCTGCCGTGCTGGTTCATCGCTGCCGAGTGTCGAAGACGAAGCACCAAGATCTCACTGGTTCATCGCTGGTTCATCACTGCTCATCTCTGGCTCGCTTAGGTAAGTGCTCCTCTGTTTTTGGCTCTGTGTCTCTGGCATTAAAATGGGCCAAGATCGACTAGGAAATTTGTTATCCTGAATTGATAAGGGGATGAAATCTGAGCTTCCAATTGCAAACTCTAACTGTTGTAGTAGTTTAGATTAGGTGTGATATAACATAAGCTTTGTATTTTATACACAAGAAAGCTCTCTCCAGTTGTGCAGCCATTAAAAGCTAAGGCCTTGGGGAAAAATTCCACCTTTTACCCGTTAGAAAAATTAAAAAGGAAAAAACTTGCTAAAATGAAAATTTTACCTCCTTGTCCGTGGAGATTCTCAATCTCTGGTGCACATCTAGTGAAAGTACGGCTCCAGAAGTTGTACCTAGGATTCTGGATATGAATTTTCTTCAATGTGTAAAAGAAGAAACATCTATGTATAAATAAGCAGAAAGGTCACCTTAATAAGCTCAATAAAAGTAATCAGCTCCTGAATAAGTAATGAAAAGCATTGGAGCAAGTCTAGAACATATCGAAGAGAGCAATTTAGCTTTTATAACTACAAACCAGTAGAAGGCCTACATATGTCTAGCTTCTTTACATATTTTCAGTCTAATATTTGTAGCTTTCTCATGGCTTGCGGGGGTTGGTAGTTGCTGAACTATAAAGATTGGTATTATATATTCTCTTAATTTGCTTCAGGGTTTTTTTTAACATAATAGATTAATTCAGTTAGACCGAATTCATTACTGTTTTCGAATTTGAAATCGGGTACCGCATGAATTCGGTAATGCCCAATTCGAAATTGAAAACGGTTTAGATTTCTATAGGTGCAATAACCGAAAAAATCGAATTCAGCGCACCGATTAACCGCATTTGCACCGAATGCTCACCCCTACGACCAAGTAAAAGTCCAAGGCCCAAGGGCCCAGGCAATAAGAAATTAGGAAAAGATTAGGATTAGGAAAAGATTAGGATTAGGAAACATGGCGGTTCAAATCATAAATATAGGTCTGGATCTTGATATAGCGGATCTCACTTGTACGAGGCCACCCTATTAACTTTCCCTCTCTCCTCGCCGCTAGGTGAAGAGACAGTTCTCCTAGCTGAGCCGCAACGCAGCATCTTCCGGCGGCAGCCAACGGCGAGGATATACTTCTCTACCTCTTTTTCCGGTGAGGTTTACTTTATCTCTCTTCTCGCTTTTTATTTATTTATTTACTTTTAATCTCACAAATTTCAATCTCTTGTATGTATCTGTGTTTTTTGGCTATAATTCTTAGAATATATTGTGCATTTTTATTTTTACGTTTGTCTACAATTTTTTAAACTTTTTCTTCAAAGCTTTGTGCTGGATTTACTAGTATACAATTACTGCTAATTAATTTTTGGTAGTTTTCTTGCTGGACTTTGGGTTTAGGGTTTTGCGTAGGGAGCATAGCAGGAAATAGCAATAGCAATGAGTCGTAGCTTAGGAATACCGGTGAAGCTTCTACACGAAGCCACAGGACACATCGTGACCGTAGAGCTGAAGAGCGGAGAGCTCTACAGAGGCAGCATGGTTGAATGCGAAGACAATTGGAATTGCCAGCTCGAGAACATCACTTTCACAGCTAAGGTACTCTCGTTCCAATGTTATTCTGCCCTTCATTAAGAATTGTGAAAGTGCTTTTCTGTTTCAGGTTTCTTTATGCTGCTTTCGAGCTTCTTAATGACCTTTTTCTTTCACTTTGATTCCAATGCATGATGGGCGGAAGCCTACGATGATTTTCTGTGGCAGGAAAATTGAAAATATGGGATGTTAGTAAATTAGAACTGAAATCTATTCACTCTTTAAGGAGGTAACATGGGTTGGGTGGTGAATGCTATTCAGAACACGAGGACAGTCAGTTGTATTTGTGCTCATAAATGATGTATATAGGTTTTCCTAGTAAGAATTTCATGTTTGTGGCATAAGTATTTTAAAACTATTATTGGCAATATGTTCTCATATAACAGAATTCTATCCAACTAAATTCCTAGTCGTGTATTTGCTTTTTTAAAATTAAAATTCTTTGATCTTACATGCAAAACCGTTCTTTAATGTGTATTTTTTTTTGTTGTGGGTAAGGTCTTTAATATGTGTTTTTATTGTAGAATTAAGCATCTTATTTTATAACGTGTCCTTTAGGTGTCAAATGCACGTCTCAGATTTTACAACAAATTAAGTGTCTTCTGCACACATGCTTTAGAGTTCACAGTGTGTCGGACTAGTTGGGGTTGGGGTTGTAAGGAACTTTTTGACTTGTGGATGCTCATTTATCGTACTTATTTTAACTGACAGCTGGTTTTAAGAGTATTCCCTTGACAATTTCATTGAATTTGGACCTGTCATTTTTGACATTCATGAGCAATTATTTCCAGTGCCATATAATTTCTTCTACACCAATGGCTACAGAATATAAGATCTCTTTTTGAATTGTTGATAGATTCTGAACGGTCTCTTATCCTTTCATGGATCTTTGAAGCACTGATATGATTTACATCTTTAGCCGCCTCAATCCTGATATTTTCTTTTTTAAACCTCTGAACTGAAGCAAATTAGCTTCAAGACTTAGTTGTTTTTGACTGCCTATTAGAGAGAGTTTCATTGGATTAAGATGTTATGTTGTGCCCTTTTGGCGTTTTTTAGTCTTGTGGAAGACTAATTTTGGTCTGTATCTTTACAGGATGGCAAGGTATCACAACTGGAGCATGTTTTCATTCGAGGAAGCAAAGTCAGGTACAGAAAGTGTAATATAAAATGTTTTCTGATTCTCTCAAGTGCTTTCTGAGTTCTGATCACGGGTAAAACAAATTTTTATCAGGTTTATGGTGATTCCAGATATGCTTAAGAATGCTCCAATGTTCAAACGTCTAGAAGCTAGAATCAAGGTGCTTTCCCAGTTTGCCCATGTGTATTAGAGTGTATTTGTGACCATCACAGCTTTGCTAACGCTTTTTATATTATCTTTTGAAGGGCAAGGGTTCAGCACTTGGCGTTGGACGGGGACGTGCTGTTGCCATGAGAGCCAGGGTAAGATCTATTTCGTGACTTTTGCATCTTATACTCCAAGATCATTTATTTAAATCTAAAAGTTAGGAATGACACTCCATATCCGTACTGTAAGCTCTGAAATGCATTATGATCTCTTGTCAAGAAAAGGCAATGCTGGATGGCCACTCTAGAACTGGGATTTAACAAATACTGTGAAACAAAGAGAATGTAGTTTTACGGAGCATGTAAAATGATTAGTTTGGAGAAATAGATAGTTACAAATTAAGTTTTGTGGAGTGAAGTTTGCCTGACTGTGCCATCCGTGTATGCAGGCTCAGGCTGCTGGTCGTGGAGCTCCACCTGGTAGGGGCGTTGTGCCACCTGTAAGGAGGTGATCATTCCAGAATATGATTGTAATCTTAAGAGCGTCAAAGCTCGTATATTATGCAAGGGAGATCATCAAAGCCATGTTCTGCTGCCCAGTTTGGTATAGGATAATATTCGGCCTTTGAGACCTTAAAAATTATGTACGCTTTTGAACTTGACTAGTGCTCATTTAGAGACGTGGATGGTTTTTCAATTTACGCTTCCGTTTTAGCTGATTCTAAAATTTGATGCAAACCAAATCGATTGGCTGTTTGTTAGTAATGTAGCGAAAGAAGTCAACATGGGAAGTCGTATTCCGCTGTAACGTGGAAATAGCAAATTGCCTCCATTCGTAATTACTTGTGCGGATGCAATAGCGAGCAATGCAATAAGCTTTTTGAAAAGGATGGATCCAGAGTTTGAATGATTATCAGGATTGCAAGGCCAGGGAGGAGAGGTTGGTTTTTGGTGGTGAAACGCAGTTGATAATCCCGACTTGCGTGTACCTTTTCATTAATCGCTGCCCTTGCTGCTACAGAAACACTTTTTACTGCCTTCTGGTTGGAAGATCCAAAACTTTGTGGTTATATTGAATGAGCGGTCATTAGGCAGATTATTTGTGCCTCTGACAAATTGAACTACCTTTGAAGGAGACATTAAATTATGCTAATTGGAACCCGAGCCAAGTCATGGCTTTTCGAATGAAATGGAGCAATTCTAACTCAGATGTTTTTCGGCCCAGTGTGCACCAAAAAAGACATTATTGCTTGAAATCCTCCATTATTGAGAAATCTTTCTTCTTTCGTCTATTGATTGAACACTATGACGAGGTATAGCCTGGATTGTACAATTCCTTGTCCGTCTATTTAGGCATGGTCATGGTTCCATTTGGAATCGGGAACCGGATTGGAATCGGACTGTTTGGAATCGGATCAGAACCGGAACTAGAACCATGGAACCAGAACCGTGGCAGAACCTTGGATAAAGGTTTTGATTCTGGTTCTCTAAAAAATAGAACCAGAACCAGAACTGTTAAAAATAATTAATATAGGTAGTGAGATAATTCAAAAAAATTAGTTGTGTTTAATAGGTTTTAAGAAAGTTTAAATTTTATAGACTTTCTATATATTTTACTAATTATTTAATTATTTCTATTCGTCTAATATCTATCATTATAATTTGTAAGTATTAAATTATTACTTAAAAATTTTTTTTTTACTTATTTGCTATCAAAAAATGGCAAGTTTTGATGGTAGTAGCTCATCTTCAAAATCAAGCAAGCAAAAAAATTATTTTTTGCAATATTTCTTCAAATGAAATCTTCAACATTGATGATTGTCCAACTCAAGAAAGTCAACACATGACAACCATTTGATAGTGTAATGTATTTTTTAATTTGACAATGTAATGTACTTTTCATAAATTTGTATTGTCTATTTATTACTTCTTACTTTGTAGAATAATAATAAAATTAAAATATGATCGTTATTTTGTATTTACTTTTGTACATTCTATTTGAAATTTTAAATATATTGTTATATTCGTATTAAAATTGGTAAGGATAAAGAATTAAATAAAATTGTAGGGTACCATACGGAGCCAGAACCAGAACCATAAGGAACCGAAATCAGAACTATGCGGTTCTGGAACTAGAACCAGAACCATCTTATATGGTGCGGTACTGGTTCTACCTCTTTGAAAAATCAGAACTGGCGGTTTTGGAACCGTGGCCATGCCTACGTCTATTGATGCTCAATCTTGTATCTGTATGCAGCAGGATGATTGATTTTCTAAGTCCATTTGCTCGATCCACACCACCCCACCAACCACTCCCCCCCCCCAAAAAAGAAGAAAATTCCTTATATGGTCAACTTCTTTTGTTATTCTACTATAATACCGTAGTACCCTTTCTTTCTTGTGTAACAATGAACACAAAGCTAGTCGCCACAAACCAATCCTAATGTTCCCCCAACCAATTCTAAGATTGAAATTCACACATCTGTCATTCCCACTTCTTTATTGCAAAATCGCAAAAGACGTTAGTTAATAGTACTAGTATTATTCTCCAGATTGTGTGGTGTCGATGAAAAGCCCGACGATGAAGACAGAATTGTGTATACATTACTAATACAAATCTTCCTAATACAAGTAGTCATGCTATGAATTAGATGCAACAGAACTCCCCTACACCCTAAATCAAATCCTATCCATCCCAAGTGTTTGATTCACAGTTCACAAACAAGAAAGGGACACTGCCCAGCCCACAGAAAGGGACTGTCAAAATTCATCTGTATCAGAGGCGGCTGAGCTGGAACATATAACAGTACACCATTAGTCCATCTAACTCACAAAAAACCAACCAAACGTTTGGTATAATTTTAGTTTAGTCTTCAAGCACAACAAAAGTGTTCTCCGAATTGAAGTTCTTGGGCAGTAGCGATCAATGGCTTTGGCTCTCCAAAGTGCGCATTAGTACAACAGAGCTTGTTTAGACACCCATGGTTTTTTTTAAAAAAAAAAAATTTTGATTGATGTAAAGTAAATGTAGATCCTTCCTTGTCTTGAATTTCATTTGTCCACAAATTTCAAGTAAATTCCTTTAAGAGTAGGACCAAAGAAATAATTCCTGTGCTTGGATAGGGGATTGTTTTGGCACAATATTTTTTAAAAATATATTATAATACTTTTTTTATGTACAAAATGTGCTTAAAATGCAATCAAAATAATTTTACAAATAAACCACTATTCAAACAGTTTTTGTTTTTGAACAAAAATTCGTCTAGACTATTAACATTATTGTCTTGAATTTGCTAAGCCCCCCTCTAGAGTACCTAGACCGAACTACATCACAAACAGGAAACAACTAGAAAAGATCACATAAATATATTGGAATCACAGTTGTTCTCAATGTTGATACTCACTTTACTTATTCAAGCAAAACCCAGAAAAATTAGATGCCTACAATCAAAGTAATCAAGCCACATTTAGTTTTGGCCTACAAAAAAAAGTACAGTAAATGTTAACTGTTGGTATAAAAAAAACAGGAACTAAATCGAAAAGACCAATTTGGTGTTGCTTCCTCATCAGTTTCCTTGAGTTGGTTATGCTAATCATCATTGGCTTTAAACTGTCCAAAAATGGTTGATTTCTAGGAACCATGAAGTTACTAAGCACAGTTGTTCTCGTCCTTGTTAAGTTGTGAGGAGAAGGTATATAAGACCTTTCAAATATTCAACTATTTCAGATCCTCCAAGCTTTGAGCTCCCATACACTCTATCGACAAAAGTAATTGGAACCTGTGAAGACAAAAAATCGATTTCAAATATCTCCATTAACACAATAAAACACAAGGAGGAGATGCAAACCAACGAAAGAGCCAAAACTAAGAAGAAATAGTTCATCAGAGATCTTAAAACCAAATGACTAAATCTCATGTGTAGTTAGAAGCTATAGATATTTGCCAAGAAGAAGATGATAATCAACCCATTAAAACTAACAGACCAAATGATAAGCAACAAGAGATCAAGTACCTCAGCAATGTTGTAACCTTTTCGTGTAGTACGAACAATCATCTCCATCTGAAAAACATATCCTTTACTCACGCATGAGCCTATAACATCTTCAAGCACGGATTTCCTATAAAGCCTTTAGGCAAAATAACAGTTGTTAGCTAAGGAAGTGGAAGCTTAGGCAGAAGCAACTACAGCATTTGGTATATTGGTTTACCGGAAAGATCCAGTTAGGTCTGATACACCAGGCCAAAGGAGTGTCTGTGCAAGGACATTTGCTCCCCTGCTTGTCAATTTGCGCATCAGATTCCAACCATGCACGCCACCTCCTTTGACATATCGTGTTCCAGTAACTATATCTGCACCCGTCTCCATCTGCTTCCTAAACATCAAAACATATTCAGCTACTATACTTCTAAAACTTGGTAAAATTAAATAAAATTCTAATACTTGAGTTGAAAGGTTCTTACTTGATGAAGTTTGGAAGATATTTTGGCTGTAAAGCAAGAAAAAGAGATGCATTAGATAACAAGTGAAGCAACATATAAGCTAAATGAACACCAATAATAGTTCCACTGATATATAGGCTAAATGAACATCAATAATAGTTCGAGCGGAAGCGAAAAAACAAATAAAACACATGCCTGCAGAAAACCTCAAACACTCACACATTTAATCCAAAAGCGATGCAATACAAAAACTAAGAATTGACCCATGTAGTCTCACTGTGCTCAAAGGCCCTAATTCAACAAAATAACTTTCTGTTAGAACTCAGTTTTCCAGTTTGTTAAACACTGCCGCATATTATCTTCTCAACTTATCAAACTTACACCCAAGGTAAAAGACCAGTATCAAAGCAGCTAAAACTATTATGATTACTAAATGCACTGTAAAAGAGACAGCTCACCAAAAGTTTATTAGAAATGGAAATACACTTCAGATCTCCCAATCATTTCGTAATCTTCCACCAACCTCAAGCTCAACCCCAGAATAAGCTGCTTTCCCCCCTTGTTCACACCAAATCCTAAGAAAGCGAGGACAAAATGTGTTTCTTTTTTTTCCCCTCCCTTCCTCTTTTTCTTTTTGGAGGCACAAAAATTGGGGTGAGGACTATCTTTTTTTTTCTTTTTTTTGGTGGCGGCCTTTTTGGGTTTTTTTTTTTTTTTGTGGGTTTGTGGTTGGTGTTTGGAGAGTGGGGGGGGGGGGGGGGGGGGGGGCGGGTTTTATAGAGCGTCCTCCTCATCATTCTAGTGAGTAGGAGTGCACTTACATGGTGAGATAAATCAGCATCCATAATGACCACAAAATTCCCTGAGGCATGCTTCAGGCCATGGATGTAAGCCGTACCTGAAACTTAACTAAATTAATGATCCCTTTTGCTAGTTCAAAAACTTAAACCAAGGCCGGCCAAAGAGATACCTAAACCAAGCTTCGTAGGTCTAGCCCTCAACGGCTGGATTAGTAGATAGCCTTACATAAGTAGACCTTTCAAAGAGATAAGCATAGGCAAAGCATCAACAACATTGCGAATTAATACTAAAGAGGACTTACAATGCGATCCTCTCCATAGACAGATTGCAGTTGTTTAACAATATCCTGAGTCCCATCTGGACTTCCATCATCCACAACAATAATCTCAAAATTGACATTCCTAGCCAGGTAAGGACCAATTGTCAGATACAAGTATAGATCATGAAGAGAATGTTGTTTGTCATTGTTTTAGTGTACTGTTTTTCACATCTTTAAGTAATATCTATCATCTAATGTCAAACCAAAACCTATGAAGCACAATCTCAAATAGTTAATTTCGTACAACAATTTGGTCCATGTTATTCACATATTCAGTTGCAAGTCCAAAGCTTCACCTTCTTACACCTAATGGTTCCCACACCCACTCATAACTATAGAGCTGAATATGCTCACGGCTAATCATCTAGAAGTTTGAGTGGACAAACAAGCAAACTTTTTCACAGCAAATCAGTTTTAATCAGCTTATCCTGGGCATATGTATAAGAAAAACTACACTTTGTTACCAATTACCAGTCATGATTGAGAGAAAAAAGTATCCATACAAAATATGTGCTACTGTGTGCATTGCTTATCAATTTTCAAACAATTCTGAAGCTAAGATTTTGATACTTCGCATGATATCTAAATCAAATACCCAGAAACACTTCTTTCCAAATTGTAAGTCAATCACACACACAAAAGCACAAATAATAATAATAATAATAATAATAATAATGCTATAATAATAGAAAGACTAATAATAATAATAAAAGCAAAGAACTGTTCCTGTGTAACATGGAGATAATTATTTCAGCAGTTCATAGATGATTCTGATGACCAAGTAATAAGCTGTAAGATCAACAAAAACACTTCATTCAAATAAACATAAATAAACCTTTTGATGCATGCAACAAAAAGATTTAGAACGTGAAATGAAAAATTCACAGAAGATAAGTGTAAAAGCCAAAAGTGCAATGAAAGAAGCCACTAGACAAACAAAGCAGAGGCAATGGAACATGCATCATCTGTTTTATACATATATTCACAGAAAAGGAAAAGGAGAACATGCATCATCATGGATAACTTGGTAACGAGAGAGAGAGAGAGAGAGAGAGAGAGAGAGAGAGAAAGAGAGGGTACGGGAGATGCTTGAAGATGAGATAAACAAGGAGAGCAATGTTGAGGCGCTCATTGTAGGTGGGGATGATTATACTATACTTATTGCTATTCTCCTTTTGCTCATTGCCCATATTCTTTCTGCATCAAAATCCCTCCAACCCCTAGAAAGCGCAAATTTTTATTGAACTGGGTTAGAGAGAGAGACGGAAGGCAAAAACAAAAACACTTACAGCTAATGCAAGTTGTAGGTAACAACTGTTAGTATTTCAATTCAAACTAAAGTTCCATCCTATTAGTTTTGGTTGTTTGTGATAATTCAACCCTCTAATACGTTAAAGAGTTATACCCAACAATCCACTTGTCTCAGACTGAGCTGGAAAAGATGGAGCTCATGTGTTCTTCTCAGCAGCTTACTCCACTTAGGTACTTGATCCCATCAACCAAATTGGATAGCAAAACAATTTTGGTACAGCTTTAAAAGGCATATTTTTCTACCGCATAAGATTTTCATTTAGCTCATTCTTCTACTTGTCAAATTATGCCTCTTCAATTCCCTTTTGTGTCAGCTGAATTTCCAAAAGCAGTATAACTATCCTAATTCCTTATCAGTGAGCAATAGCTCTAACAAATTCTTAAAATTTGACGGAATAACACGACCGATCTGATTAAAAAAAATCTTCTTTTAGTATAATATGAAGGAAGCCCATCTTTTCAAGTTCAATTTCGATTAGTTCAAGTAAATTACATATTTCATGCTCAGTAAGAGCAGTAAAATATCGCTGATGTCCAAGAATATATCCAAAACTTTTCGATACGGGTTGGTAGCTGCTGTAACTACGTGAGACTGTTCGAAGGAATAGCTCTAACATAAGGTACCCAAAATGTATAAAACAGTCAATAACGATTACACAAAGATTCCCATACAAATTCAGCTCTCCATCTAAACTAACTGAAGAAGCGTAATGAAAAGCTAGGAAATTCAATCAGTTTAACAACTTGAACTGAAAATCAGAAACGATCTAATCTTAAAGACGGCAACTTTATATGGTTTGGAAGCTTGAATTATGCGCAAATGGCCGAGACTTTGAGAAGACAATTATGTTATCCAAATAATAAAATAGGCTGATACAAAAGAGAAGAATAAATACAACCTAGAAAGAAAGTAATAATCGAAAATAACAATAATAACAATCCGAGGCTTGTGAACACAATTTCCTTAAAACAGATTCGCCCCCTCCAGGTAGAGTGCTTGAGGTTGAGTAGGCGTCTGTCTCCCAGGATACAACGGATTAAAGGTGAATATGTCAGCACCAAACGTTCTTCACCCCAGCGAACTCGAACTAGAGCAATATGGAACACTATAAAAGATGCAGATGCAAGAAGGAAAAAGAGAGAGAGTGTACTTGCTTTTGAAACAACAGGAGATATTTATAGATGCTAGCTTAGGGTGACTGTTCGAAATTGGCAACAAGAGTTAAATTCCAGATAATTATCTTCACGTTTATGAAAGGACCACATTCATGTACATACATGTATCTCAATAAGATAACCCCAAAGGAATCCTATCCAAAATTATGTATCAATAATTAATACACATGAATCCTATCCGAAATCATGTATCAATAATTAATATACATGAATGAAAGATAATTATCCTGAATTCTTTCAAGAGTGCCATTATGAGAACAATTTTCTCATTCACTCTACAATGAATATAGCCATTTTTCCAACAATCCCCCACATGAATGGAAAATTTGTTTTGATTTGACTCTACAGTAGTGTTCCACGACTGAAACCTGCATAAGATAGGTTGGTGTTACCCATTGAATCTTCTCTTGTGAAATACACTTACTTTACTAGCAATCCAGTAGACATGATGTCTTTGAACTGTCTCGCTTTTTAGTGTAAATGAACCATATATTTCACACATGAATCATGCTCCATTAGTTCAGTTCTCATAGTTATGTTCGTTTTGGCCATGAACATCAACCTGGTTCAGCAAGAGTTTTTAAGAATTGAGCCCTAAACAATTCTCTTTTGAAGCGGCCCCACTTCACTCTCACATAGGTGATTTACTTAAGTCTTCAGTAATAAATTACTTTACTTAAGAATCATTAAAGCACACATTGTGCTATCCTTAATTCTCCTTTGCGTCATTGTTTCATAACGGAATGGGTTTAGGGGTATCCCCCCACAATGACTACGCTAAGTCCTTATAATTAGGTTGTCCCTTTGAACCTAGATCTTGGGATCTCCAGTCAGCTAGGTTGGGTTTCCTTTATAACACTTAGCCTTCCATGGGCTTTAGTCCCATTCCCTTTGCCATTTTTGCAACCAACTCTCTATTCAATCCTTTAGTTAGCGGATCCGCTATGTTATCCTTTGATTTCACATAATCAATAGAGATAACTCCTGTTGAGAGTAGTTGTCTAATGGTATTATGCCTACGACGTATATGTCTAGACTTACCATTATATATGTTATTCTGTGCTCTTCCAATTGCTGATTGACTATCACAGTGAATACAAATTGGTGGCACAGGTTTCTCCCATTTTGGAATGTCTTCAAGGAAATGGTGGAGCCATTCAGCTTCTTCTCCACATTTGTCCAAGGCAATGAACTCAGATTCCATTGTAGATCTAGCTACAATAGTTTGTTTAGAAGACTTCCAAGATACTGCCCCACTGGCAAGTGTGAACACATATCCACTTGTGGATTTTGAATCCTTTATATCAGATATCCAATTTGCATCTGCATACCCTTCTAAAACAGCAGGGTATCTAGTGTAATGCAGTCCATAGTTCCGAGTGTACCGTAGGTATTTAAGTACCCTTAAAATTGCTTTCCAATGATCAGCACTCGGATTGCTTGTAAATCTGCTCAATTTGCTTACTGCATATGCAATGTCAGGTCTAGTACAACTCATTAAGTACATTAGACTGCCAATGATTCTTGAGTATTCTACTTGAGAAATACTCTCTCCTCTATTCTTAGATAGATGGAAACAATTGTCTAATGGAGTTTTTGCAATTCCAGAATCTTCCTTATTGAATTTTTCTAGAATCTTGTCCACATAATGAGTTTGACTCAAGACCAATCCATCTGATATTCTTGTAATTTTAACTCCTAAAATTACATCAGCAAGCCCCATATCTTTCATGTCAAATTTTGAATTCAACATATCCTTGGTAGACTTGACCATTTTGTCATTACTACCAACAATAAGTATATCATCTACATAAAGACATAAGATGACATAGCCATTGTCTGTTTCTTTAGTGTAGACACATTTGTCACACTCATTTATTCTGTATCCATTAGTTATCATTGCATTGTCGAACTTTTCATGCCATTTCTTTGGCGCTTGTTTTAGTCCATACAATGATTTGACTAATTTACAAACTTTATTTCTTGCTCCCGGAGTTATGAAACCCTCAGGTTGCTCCATATAGACTTCTTCATCTAAATCACCATTTAAGAAGGCCGTCTTTACATCCATTTGATGTATCTCCAGATTTCTCAATGCAGCGATAGCAAGTATCATTCTGATAGAATTTATTCTCGTAACAGGAGAATAAGTATCAAAATAATCCAAACCTTCTTGTTGCTTGTATCCTTTGATTACAAGTCTGGCTTTGTACTTATCGACAGAGCCATCAGGTTTCATTTTCCTTTTAAAGATCCATTTGGACCCTAAAGGTTTACAACCAGGAGGAAGATCCACTAACTCCCATGTATGATTCTGTAAAATAGAATCAACCTCACTTTTTATTGCTTCTTTCCACAAAAATCCTTCAGAAGAACTTACAGCTTCTGTATAGGTTTGTGGTTCCTTTTCTAATAGAAAAGTTGTAAAATCATCTCCAAATGATTTTTCCACTCTAGCCCTTTTGCTACGTCTCGGTTCATCTTGTTGAAACAAGTCATGATCATGTTTTTCTTGATTCATAACTCCATGTGTTCGTTTTGATGAACTTGATGCACCAATCAATTTACAAGGAAACACATCTTCAAAGAATGAAGCATTCCTTGATTCCATTATCGTATTTTTGTGTATATCCGAAATTTCTGAATTATACACAAGAAATCGATAAGCAGTACTATTATGTGCATAGCCTATAAAGATACAATCCACAGTTCTAGGACCTATCTTTATTCTCTTTGGTGCTGGAATAGCCACTTTTGCAAGACACCCCCACACTTTCAAGTATTTGTAGGATGGTCTCCTACCTTTCCATAACTCATAAGGAGTTTTATCTTGTTTTTTCCGGGGTACCCTATTTAAAAGGTAATTGCTTGACAAAATAGCTTCACCCCACATATTTTGAGGTAATTCTGAACTTATTAACATCGCATTCATCATTTCCTTTAGTGTGCGATTTTTCCGTTCAGCAACACCATTCGATTGTGGTGAGTAAGGTGCAGTTACTTCATGAACAATTCCATATTTTGCACAGTCATCACCAATAGGTGTTTCATATTCACCACCTCTATCACTTCTTAACCTTTTAATTCTCTGGTTAAGTTGATTTTCAACTTCATTCTTGTAGAGAATGAATTTTTCCAAGGCTTCATCTTTACTTTTGAGCAAATACACATAACAGTATTTTGTGCAATCATCAATGAAAGTGATAAAATATTTATTACCACCTCTTGTTTGAACAAATTTCAAATCACAGACATCTGTGTGAATCAATTCAAGGGGTTCGGTGTTTCTTTCAATTGTTTGAAACGATGACCTTGTTAATTTTGCTTCTACGCAAATCTCACATTTATGGTTTGAATTGATGTGAAAGGAAGGAATATGATCCAAGTTAATTAGCCTACGCAAAGTATCATAATTAACATGACCTAGTCTACCATGCCATAAATTGGAAGACTCAAGCAAATAAGCAGAAGACTTATTCTTATTATTCACAATAGTCATTACATTCAATTTGAACAACCCATCGGTTGTATATCCTTTCCCTACATACATCCCAGATTTGGATAATATAACTTTATCCGATTCAAAAACCATGCGAAAGCCATGCTTGTTCAGCAACGATCCAGAAACAAGGTTCTTGCGGATTTCTGGCACATACAGAACATCGTTCAAAGTCAATGTTTTGCCAGAAGTCATCTTTAGTAACAGCTTCCCTTGACCTTCAATAGCAGATGAGGCAGAGTTCCCCATGAACATTTTTTCTCCTTCAATTTTTTCGAAGGTAGTAAACAAGTCTTTGTTTGTGCAAACATGTCTTGTAGCTCCAGTGTCAATCCACCATTCTTTCGGATTTGACCCTATCATATTTACTTCAGAAACCATAGCAGTCAGGTTCATGTTTTCCATGTCTCCCTCGATTCCATCAAGCAAATTTGTTTCATGCTTCTTCTTCTTTGGAAGCTTACATTCAGTGGACTTGTGACCTTTTTTGTCACAATTGAAGCACTTACCTTGGAATTTCTGCTTAGAGATTTTCCCTTTTGCCCCAAGATTTCGAGTTGGCTTTTTGCCTTTGGAGTTTTGCCCTTGCTTATACTCCACAATATTTGCTTTAGCATCAAGAAAAGTTGTTGCCTTGCAATCAGAACCCCTGTTGTCTTCTTCAATTCGAAGTCTAACGATAAGGTCCTCCATACTCATCTCTTTGCGCTTGTGCTTGAGATAGTTCTTGAAATCCTTCCATCCAGGAGGTAGCTTCTCAATAACAGCAGCTACTTGAAAGGTTTCACTCAAAATCATGCCTTCTGCTAGAATCTCATGCAAGATAATCTGAATTTCTTGCACTTGACTGATAACAGTTTTGGAATCCACCATTTTATAGTCTAGAAATTTTCCAACGATAAATTTCTTTGCTCCGGCATCTTCGGTTTTATATTTCCGATCTAAGGATTCCCACAGTGCCTTCGCCGTCTTGTGTATTTGATACACGTTATACAGCGAGTCATGCAAGCAGTTCATGACATAATTTCGACAAAGGAAGTCGGAGTGCTTCCAAGCATCAATAGCACTGACAGCTTGTGCATCAGTTAAGCCTTCAGGCAGCTTTGGAGCATCCTCACTTAAGAATCTCGAGAGATTCAATGTTGTCAAATAGAACAACATCTTTTGTTGCCATATCTTGAAGTTCAGGCCATAGAACTTCTCAGGTTTCTCACTATGGTTGGTAGACACCATAGGAGTAATCTTACCTTCAGGTTGTTTCACAATTGAGCCAGAGGCAGCGGCATCAGAAGTAGAAATATTGGTGTCTCTTCCTGTATTGTCAGCCATTGAGAACCGAATCTGTTTTAAGACTGTTATCCAAATAGTAAAATAGGCTGATACAAAAGAGAAGAATAAATACAACCTAGAAAGAAAGTAATAATCGAAAATAACAATAATAACAATCCGAGGCTTGTGAACACAATTTCCTTAAAACAGATTCGCCCCCTCCAGGTAGAGTGCTTGAGGTTGAGTAGGCGTCTGTCTCCCAGGATACAACGGATTAAAGGTGAATATGTCAGCACCAAACGTTCTTCACCCCAGCGAACTCGAACTAGAGCAATATGGAACACTATAAAAGATGCAGATGCAAGAAGGAAAAAGAGAGAGAGCGCACTTGCTTTTGAAACAACAGGAGATATTTATAGATGCTAGCTTAGGGTGACTGTTCGAAATTGGCAACAAGAGTTAAATTCCAGATAATTATCTTCACGTTTATGAAAGGATCACATTCATGTACATACATGTATCTCAATAAGATAACCCCAAAGGAATCCTATCCAAAATTATGTATCAATAATTAATACACATGAATCCTATCCGAAATCATGTATCAATAATTAATATACATGAATGAAAGATAATTATCCTGAATTCTTTCAAGAGTGCCATTATGAGAACAATTTTCTCATTCACTCTACAATGAATATAGCCATTTTTCCAACAAATTATTGGGTTTAGGGCTTCGAATTGGGAGTTTGATAATATTAACGAGAGAAGTTCTCTCTTCTTTCGTCTCTTTCAAAAAACCGAGAAAGCAACTATTGATGAACGAGTGATAGCCTCGTGGGAATATAAAAGTCAATCCTTTGTTACCCGTGTTAATTAATGAACTGGGCGGGTTATTTGGGCCTGGTTTTATCCATTTGGATATGAGTTTGACCCTTGAGGCTAACCTAGTGGTCATTGACAATCTGCGTTAGAAGCTTGCTATGCTTGTATGTAAGTAGTATAGTCCAATGCGGATTCTCCATCTCCTCCCATCATCCCTTGTAAAGTTTTAGATTAACGTTTAATGTACATATATTTTTATATGATCTAACTTAAATTTACACCACATTATTTGTATTCACATTTGAAATCTTTTATATGTATCATAAATGTAGACCTCCTTGTATATGAAACGGTAATCCAAAAACTGTTTACTTCATTTATGTGCTAGTATTTCATAACATATTCATTTCTTGAAGGTAATTGCTCTAGTGTTTTTCGAATAATCAACGATGACAACAATAAAGAAGCAGACTACTCACAAAGAGTGACAGAGATCAAAACATCGATGATGATCAATTCATCCAAATAATTTCAAAGAAGTTCAAAACTAAAATTACACTATGCTGTTAAGCTTTAGCTACACTGGCAACACCAGGATCGCCACAGCACTAAAGTGAGAAAAATTTGAACCCCAGTTACTGAAATATGGTCCACAGATCAATCTTCACCAAATCTTCTTAGAACATAAAAAGCTAATCAATTTCTATAGCTCAATGGTTAAATTAACACAACCCTGACAGAAAAATCCCAACTTTAGCAGAGAAATACAACGGCATTACAAGAAATGAATCCTCAATAATCTAAGACTTACAAAATGGTCAATCCTCTCTTAATTAACCCCTAATGCCTCAGGTGGCCCAAATCTTTTGTGGCATTACGCGAATCACAACTATTACAGGAAACAAGAAAAGGAAATTAAAAAAATAAAACCCAATTTACCAAAAGATTAAAAGGGCCAGTATCACGGGCAAACGACAATTATAAATTAATTAAAAAAAACTCAGAGAGAGAGAGAGAGAGAGAGATCAAATAAAAAGCCAGAGGAGTATAGCACCTTCGATTTAGAGGGAAATGGGAGAGGTCGGAAAATGTTTAGAGAGAGGAGAGATGAGGAGCGCAACGGATCTTCTGTCCCACACCCTGTGCCACTCTCTGTCCCACTTTTTATTATATTGCTATTTCTCATTCATAAACATCATGTTTTAGTTCTTTTTTGCTTCCTTATGATCCAATAACTATTAATTGAGTAATACGCAAAATTTAACAAACTCAAAAAATCAAAATACATAAAAAATGAGATTTTTTATGAATTTTCTGCTGTATTTTTTAATTTTCTATTATATATTATTTTTTTGAAGGTGTTGTATTTATTTTTTACTTAATTAATAGTTATTGGATCATAAGAAAACGAAAAAGAACTAAAACATGATGTTTATGAATGAAAAATAGCAATATAATAAAAAGTGGGACAGAGAGTGGCACAGGGTGTGGGACAGAAGATCCGTTGCGGATGAGGAGGGTGGTGGTGGACGATGATGACGTTGGTCCAACACGCGTTGTCTGAAGAAAGGTTTTAAGGTGACAAGGAATTAAGGGAGAGGCCCAACGAACGCAGGGTTTGTTGGCGGTATTACTTCTCCACTTTACTCTTTAGTCTTTTCTGTGTTTCGGAAAATTTTTACGCTACTATAATTGCTTTGATTAAAATAATGGTACAAGGCTATTTCTTTTTGACCCCTAGAAGTTTGCTAATTTCTAAAAACAGTATACTATTTCACTGTAATAATTTATTAAACACGTACAAATTATTGTGCTTGTGATACTTAACACGTTGAACTCCAATTCATAAGTTTTCCTCTCTCCACATCTAATTGATAGACTGTATTGTAAACCAACTCTCTTGATTTTGGTGAAATTTTGCATGATCAAGTGATTACATCAACTAATACTACTGAATCTAGCATCTTATTTCTATTAATCAAGTGTAGGTTGTAGCATTCCTGTACAACATTTGAGTGATACAAAATGGGTCAAATGAACTTGATATTGGAGAAATTTTTGGTTTTTCATCCATGACGATGGGCTAATTAAAATTGTAATAGCCTCGTGGGAATATAAAAGTCAATCCTTTGTTACCCGTGTTAATTAATGAACTGGGCGGGTTATTTGGGGCTGGTTTTTATCCATTTGGATATGAGTTTGACCCTTGAGGCTAACCTAATGGTCATTGACAATCTGCGTTAGAAGCTTGCTATGCTTGTATGTAAGTAGTATAGTCCAATGCGGATTCTTCATCTCCTCCCATCATCCCTTGTAAAGTTTTAGATTAACGTTTAATGTACATATATTTTTATATGATCTAACTTAAATTTACACCACATTATCTGTATTCACATTTGAAATCTTTTATATGTATCATAAATGTAGACCTCCTTGTATATGAAACGGTAATCCAAAATTTGTTTACTTCATTTATGTGCTAGTATTACATAACATATTCATTTCTTGAAGGTAATTGCTCAAGTGTTTTTCGAATAATCAACGATGACAACAATAAAGAAGCAGACTACTCACAAAGAGTGATAGAGATCAATACATCGATGATGATCAATTCATCCAAATAATTTCAAAGAAGTTCAAAACTAGCAGTAAAACAATACAAATGCAACAAAATTTAAAGTAAAAAACTCTAACACCTTCAGAATACTATGAATGTGGAGTATGTCGAAACCATTTAAAAGTTTGTAAAATTTTCAATCAGTTAAATTTGAGAAGTGTATATCCTCTTTATCATGTACTTTTTGGAATTTTTTAATAAATAGGTCAGAGTTTATGTCCAACCTTACACCGTTTCTAGGTAATTTTTTATTAAAAAAAAGAAAACTATTTACTTTCACAAATTCTCATAAACTAAAAGTAGTTTTAATATCTTGTTATCTTTTCTTCATGCGGGCCTATTTGCCATAACACGTGGACTTGCAAAATTTACTTTGTCCTGCTTTTTATTTTTTTTAAAATCCTTGTTAAATTTTGCATAACCTCTTATTTTCAAGCCAAAACCATTGCCATTACCCTTTAGTTTTTTTTTCTCCAACTCAAAAAGCCTTTTCCTTTTTGTGTTATTCCTACTAAAGTAAAAATATAGAGAAGCTAATACCTAGTTAGTAGTAACTACTAACTAGTAACTAGTAATGGTCTCTAACCAAGTAAAAGTCCAAGGCCCAAGGCCCCAGGCAATAAAAAGTTAGGAAAAGATTAGGAAGCATGGGCGGGTCAAATAGCGGATCTCACTTGTACGCAGCCACAGTATTAACTTTCCCTATCCTCGCCGCTAGGTGAAGACACAGTTCTCCTAGCTGAACCACAACGCAGCATCTTCCGGTGGCAGCCAACGGCGAGGATATACTTCTCTACCTCTTTATCCAGTAACGTTACTTTATTTTATCTCTCTCTTCTCGCCTTTTATTTATTTATTTACTTTTAATCTCACAAATTTCAATCTCTTGTATGCATCTTTGCTTTTTTTTTTTTTTTGCTATAATTCTTAGAATTGATTGTACACTTTTATTTTTACGTTTGTACTCTTGTATGCATCTTTGTTTTTTTTTTTTTGCTATAATTCTTAGAATTGATTGTACACTTTTATTTTTACGTTTGTCTACGATTTTTTAAATTTTTTTTCTAAGCATTGTGCTGGATTTACTGGTATATAGTTACTGCTAATTAATTTTTAGTAGTTTTCTTGCTGGACTTTGGGTTTAGGGTTTTACGTAAGGAGCATAGCAGGAAATAGCAATAGCAATGAGTCGTAGCTTAGGTATATCGGTGAAGCTTCTACACGAAGCCACAGGACACATCGTGACCGTAGAGTTGAAGAACGGAGAGCTCTACAGAGGCAGCATGGTTGAATGCGAAGACAATTGGAATTGCCAGCTCAAGAACATCACTTTCACGGCTAAGGTACTCTCGTTCCAATGTTATTCTGCCCTTCATTAAGAATTGTGAAAGTGCTTTTCTGTTTCCGGTGTCTTTATGCTGCTTTTGAGCTTCGTAATGCCTTTTTCTTTCACTTTGATTCCAATGCATGATGGGCGGAAGCCTACGATGATTTTCTGTGGCAGGAAAATTGAAACTATGGGATGTTAGTAAATTGGAACTGAAATCTATTCACTCTTTAAGGGGGTAACATGGGTTGGGTGGTGAATGCTATTCAGAACACGGGGACAGTCAGTTGTATTTGTGCTCAAAAATGATTTATATAGGTTTTCCTAGTAAGAATTTCATGTTTGTGGCAAAAGTATTTTAAAACTATTATTGGCAATATGTTCTCATATAACAAAATTCTATCCAACTGAATTCCAGGTCGTGTATTTTCTTTTTTTAAATTCTTTGATCTTACATGCAAAACCGTTCTTTAATATGTGTTTTTTTTGTTGTGGGTTAGGTCTTTAATATGTGTTTTTATTGCAGATTTATGCATCTTATTTTATGACGTGTCCTTTAGGTGTCAGATGCACGTCTCAGATTTTACAACAAATTAAGTGTCTTCTGCACACATGCTTTAGAGTTCACAGAGTGTCAGGACTACTTGGGGTTGAGGTTGTAAGGAACTTTTTGACCTGTGGATGCTCATTTATCATACTTATTTTAACTGACAGCTGGTTTTAAGAGTATTCCTCCCTTGATAATTTCATTAAAATTGGACCTGTCATTTTTGACATTCATAAGCAATTATTTCCAGTGCCATATAATTTCTTCTACATCAATGGCTACAAAATGTAAGATCTCTTTTTGAATTGTTGATAGCTTATGAACAATCTCTTATCCTTTCATGGATCTTTGAAGCACTGATATAATTTACATCTTCAGCCGCCTCAATCCTGATATCTTCTTTTTTGAACCTCTGAACTGAAGCAAATTAGCTTCAAGACTTCAATTGTTTTTGACTGCCTATTCCAGATATGGAGTTGGGTAAAATTTCATGCGATTCAGTAAACAGAATATAAATTCCATCGTTGCTAGATCATCTATATAATTCGGCGAAGAATGAACTAATAGTGGGATTTTTTGATAAAATGTTTTCTGATTCTCTCAACTGCTTTCTGAGTTCTGATTGCGGGTAAAACAAATTTTTATCAGGTTTATGGTGATTCCCGATATGCTTAAGAATGCTTTAATGTTCAAACGTTTAGAAGCTAGAATCAAGGTGCTTTCCCAATTTGCCTATGTGTATTAGAGTGTATTTGTGACCATCACAGCTCTGCTTACACTTTTTATATTATCTTTTGAAGGACAAGGGTTCAGCACTTGGCGTTGGACGGGGACGTGCTGTTGCCATGAGAGCCAGGGTAAGATCTATTTCGTGACTTTTGCATCTTATACTCCAAGATCATTTATTTAAATCCAAAAGTTAGGAATGACACTCCATATCTTTATTGTAAGTTCTGAAATGCATTATGATCTATTGTCAAGAAAAGGCAATGCTGGATAGCCTCTCTAGAACTGGGATTTAACAAATACTGTAAAACAAAGAAAATTTAGTTGTATGGAGTATGTAAAATGATTAGCTTGGAGAAATATATGGGGTTACAAATTAAGTTTTGTGGGGTGAAGTTTGCCTGACTGTGCCATCCGTGTATGCAGGCTCAGGCTGCTGGTCGTGGAGGTCCACCTGGCAGGGGCGTTGTGCCACCTGTAAGGAGGTGATCATTCCATAATATGATTGTAATCTTAAGAGCATCAAAGCTCGTATATTATGCACGGGAGATCATCAAACCCATGTTCCGCAGCCCAATTTGGTATAGGATAATATTTGGCCTTTGAGACCTTAAGAATTATGTACGCTTTTGAACTTGGCTAGTGCTCATTTAGAGACGTGAATGGTTTTCCAATTTACGCTTCTGTTTTAGCTGATTCTAAAATTTGATGTAAACCAAATCGATTGGCTGTCTGTTAGTCATGTAGCGAAAGAAGTCGATGTGGGAAGTCGTATTCCGCTGTAACGTGGAAATAGCAAATTGCCTCCATCCGTAATTACTTGTGCGGATGCAAATAGCGAGCAATGCAATAAGCTTTTTGAAAAGGATGGATCCAGAGTTTGAATGATTATCAGGATTGCAAAGGCTATGGAGGAGAGGTTAGTTTTTGGTGGTGAAACGTAGTTGATAATCCAGAAATGCGTGTACCCTTTCATTAACCGCTGCCCGGGCTGCTACGGAAACACCTTTTACTGCCTACTGGTTGGAAGATTCAAAACTTCGTGGTTATATTGAATGAGCGGCCATTAGGCAGATTATTTGTGCCTCTGACGAATTGAACTACCTTTGAAGTAGAAATTAAATTATGCGAATTGGAACCCTATCCAACTCATGGCCCTTTAAATGAAATGGAGCAATTCTAACTCAGATGTTTTTTGGCCCAATGTGCACCAAAACAGACATCTTGCTTGAAATTCTCCATTTTGGAAAATCTTTCCTCTTTCGTCTACTGATTGAGGGCTATGACGAGATATAGCCTGGATTGTACATTCCTACTCCGTCTATTTATGCTCACTCACTATATCTGTATGCAGCAGGATGATTGATTTTCCAAGTCCATTTGCTGGATCCAGTAGCCAAAAACAATATGTGACTGACTATCTGGAACAGTTGCAGGCTACATTTCGTTTCCGCCTTAAAATACACTCCTTTTTATGAGTGATGGAGCAAAGGTGTTTACTTCTGCATATTCAAAAAGTTTTAACGCCTTCTTAAGTTGGTGGATAAAGGTGTAAATATCTGATGCGAACAAAATTACGGTTTAAAAGATTTTTTTTTTTTTTTGGGGTAAGGTATTCCACCTAAGGTTAAGTGGGTTTTCACTTTCAGTGCTTCAAAATTTTAGTGTCCTCAGATTTGAGTGCTTCAAAATTTCAGTGCTTCAATTGCCACGTTAAGTGGTTTTGCTTTAAAAAATATTCAGTCGGGTGCACGGTGGTGGTTCAGTCCCTTTCGAATTACCTTTGGACTTCTTTAGCTCCGCCCCTCCCCCTAATGTAGGATAGAATAGATTTATCGTCTCCGTTAAAAAAAAAATTTTTGGAGACATAGAAAATAGACCAGTGAATAGTCATCAACCGTCTCCCTCCTCCTGACTCACTGGCTCGCTTCTGCTCGAATTTCTTTCGCTGAACTTTCATCGAACTCATCTTGACCTCTGATGATGGAAATTTGATTTCGCCGAAGATGCGTTTTAAGAAAAGTTGTGTTAGCAAGAAGGGTACTTTTCTTATCTCTTTTCTTCTTCGCTGATGCATTTGTTTTCGAAAGTAGACTTTTGTAAGGATATTATTAGCAAAAAATTCCTAATTTTATGTTTCACACCGGCCCCCTTCCTCTCGATTCACTCGAGATTCAGGTTTTGAAATAACAGCAAGTTATACAATAATACCTTCTTTTGTTATACTACTATAATACCGTAGTACTCTTTCTTTCTCGTGTAACAATGACCACAAAGCTAATCGCCACAAACCAATCTAATGTTCCACCAACCAATTCTAAAATTGAAATTCACACATCTGTCATTCCCAAAAAGGAAAGGACTTCTTTATCGCAAAAGACGTTAGTTAACAGTACTAGTATTGTTCTCCAGATTGTGTGGTGTCGATGAAAGCCCGATGATGAAGACAGAATTGTGTAATAAAACTCTTCCTAGCACAAGTAGTCACGCTATGAATTAGATGCAACAGAACTTCCCTACAGCTTAAATCAAATCCTATCCATCCCAAGTGTTTGATTCACAATTCACAAACAAGAGTCTCTCTTGCCACATTATTTCTATGCATGAACAGGCATAGAGACACTGTACAGGCCACAGAAAGGGACTGCCAAAATTCATCTGTATCAAAGCCTGGCAGCTGATCTGGGAAATATAATAGTGCAACAACCAAACGTTTGGTATAATTTTTCTTTAGTCTTCAAGCACAACAAAAGTGTTCTCCGAATTGAAGTTCTTGAGCGGTAGCGATCAATGGTTTTGGCTCTCCAAAGTGCGCCGAAGGTACGTACTTGACGTTGACTTGGGTATGGAAGTCAGAAAATTCGACGGTGAAGTTGCCAAAAGATGTCAATTTCAGATAAATGGTTGGACCACTAATGGCGATCGCAATGACTTCGAAAGATTGACTACTATTACAAGGGGGGGTTTAATTTATGCATTGAATAGGCCTTCTTTCTACTGAAAATGCTTGTTTGACCCGATGGGAAGACTTTTCTGCTTTTGTGTGAACAGAAATTTCAAGTTTTTTGCTTTAGTTTGACTTTCCAATATATATATATATATATATATATATATATTCATGAAATGTATGACATACTAGCTAGCTTAAGGTGATTGAGACTCAAAAAACATATATAATAAGTATGTAAAAAGCTCCGACGCAGTTGCTTAAGTCTAATTAATTGAGTTCCATTTCGACTGAATCTTAGGATTTAACCACAAAGCTTTTCTAGAAATCTCAATATCATCCGCCATTTTTCTTTTAAAAATTTAATGCCAATTCGTATTTTAGTTGTAAGATACGAGCTAAGTGAATTAGTGAAGGGTCAAGTAAAACCCAAATTTCGCATTTCTACTGTTATTAAAAGTTAACTTGTTTTTCAGAATTGTATATATTTCTGGGTTGTGTGGATAAATAAAGCAAAGAAGAAAGGATAACTGCCTTCACTAATTAGTCATTCAAATATGCTAAGCTAAATTTTTTTGGGGGGGGGGGGGGGGGGGGGGGGGTAGGGGTCACTTCTAATGCACAGCTTTAACTGCCAAACAGAGTGAAGAAAACAACTGATAAACCATATATACAGTCCACACGTTAAAGCAACTAATTAAGCAAGTGTTAATTAAAGCTGATATTAAGCAAGTGTTTGGGACATATCAACACGTCCTACTTTTTGAAGAATGAATGGAGGATGATGTGAGGGTTTAACGCCTCTCTTATCAATCAGAGTTTTATTAGCATGTGCTCCGCGTCTCCTTAATTTCATCAAAAGGGAAATTGTTTTTGATCAGCTTCTAATTGCTACTACGCATATGAGTATGGATTTTCTTTATTCGGTTCCCTCAATAAACCCTAATAGTATTAGGTCTTACGTCCAATCCAAATCCAGAGACCAAAATCTTAATCTTCAATTGTGTGAACTTAATCAAACCATTGAATTAGGGGACCATTTGGAGGTCCCAACTGCATGTGCAAGGCAGAATATGTTTCCAACAGGTCCTGGTCGATTTATGAAACCATGCCCAATCAATATTTGATGATTGATGGAATTGATTAACCTAACTTCTGTTCTACATAATAAAGCTCACTAATTGACTTCCCTGCTTAATGATGATCTGCAAGACCAAAAGCCATTGCTTAAAACTCATGCAGGAGAAAGAAAATGAAAATGAACGAAAATCAAACTTCAGTGCGATATTAACTATCACCGTCAATCAATCATATTCTTCTTTTTTTCTTTCAAGGATTGCTCAAACACTCGATGATACAATGAATTTACTACGTGAAGGCATGCACGTATTCATATTTATTACATCTATGTATTTAGACATTTTCTCAAAGTAATCTCACTTTTACAATGAATTAAGCAGTACTCAAGGCCTCTCTTAACGATTGACCCTTATTAATTACAAATGCCGTCGTTATCACTATTGCCATTGGTTCGGGTAACCTGGGCAATTAGCATACATATGGGACCTTTTGAACGCCAAATTATCACTTAAAATAGGGAAAAATCAGTAGCATCCTTATAGATTTATTGTACCATAAAGTTTTTAACGGACAAAAAGAATTTCAATGTCGGATTATTTGTTTTTCAATTATAAGAGAATTGATGAGTACGTCCCTACATTCTTTCTTTCTTTTTTTTTTCTTTAACAGAAAACCTTAGTTTTCCATAATGGCGTTTTTATTTTCTTTGATATTGGAAATATCATAATGGCGTTTTTTTAGAGTATTATCATTTTTTTTAAAAGGATAAGAAGCAAAGACTTTATTGGTAATTCATTTTACACCATGATGATGATGATGTGCAAGTCCAAGTTATGTAACTTCAAGTATTTCGCTTTCTTTTATGAAAAGGAGAATGGGACTTGATCCACTCAAGTTGCATGTAACGTGTGATCATAGACTACGAAAAAATATCGGTTTCCAGGTCCACGGAATGAAATTGTCAAAGTGACACTAAAAACTTTGCGGTGCATCAAAAGGTTGGTGAGTTGCTTAATATATTTGAATGTGTATATCATTCATCTTAGTATGTACTCACATCTGTAATGCGAGAGTGCATGCATATTGTAAAAAACAAGTTTTTTTTTTTTTTTAATGTTGAGGCCTTTGGCTATATTGAGCTAACTCTTAATACTTGTGTAAATAATAGTAAGCCATTAGTTAGATGATTATGAAATTGTATAAATAAAAATATATCATTAGTTAGTTGATTGTAAGGTCAATTTTTTTTCTCGTTATTTACAATCCTTTCCAATTTACCATCTCACTCAACTCTTCGTAGATCGTAAGACCACTTACTCGACTTTCAATTCTTCTATTTTTTTTTTCCTTCTCCAAGGACTCAAAATCTCCTTTGAACCAAACAAAATAAAAAGAATTGCTTTTTTTGAAAAACTTGGTAGGTGTATTCAGTTTATTGTATCAGAGACTGTAAGCATAAGGACGTTGCTTCCGTTTAAGATGTGCACCAATGACTTACATGGTTTACAGGATACTAGGAGAGGAACACCGCACTATGTGCGGTGTGAAGTTACAAGTTTAACGTGCCCAGTAGGAAGTTAAGAGGTTAATATGACCAGAGCCCTCATTGGCTTTATTTTCCAACTAAAAATTATTTTTTTATCATTTCTGTATGTGGTAGATAATGAAGCATTTTGTCAACATTTCAATTAAGAAAAGAAATAATACTAATAAAGTTGAAGAGCATAATCACACATAATTGAGATAAGCTCTCCAACTGTATGATGCATCTCATTAGCTGTGAAAAGTAAAATTTAAGATATAAGATACATTAATCCAGAAATATTGACTGCTATATCTAAAAAATGCCTCTCGTCTTTCCTTATCTAGCGTCGCGTTCAATCAGCCAATTATAGTGGAACTATGCATTAGTGGTCAAAATTTTAAAAAAAAAAAAATCAAGACACAGTTTGATATCTATACTATAGCAAGTGGATGTTGAAGTAAATAATGACTTTTGGTAAAGATATTGGAAAGGATAAAACAAAGTATCAAGCATTCATGACAAAATTCCATGAGCTTCCATTAGCTTCCAAGTTCCAGCTATCTAAATATCAATCAGATCTGACAAGAAGGAATCATATTAGAATTTAATAACATTTTGTGTAAATAGTAGAATGACAATCTTGTTAAATCACAGGTAACGCATCCGTAGTTTTTGCCACACTTCATGGCAAAATTGTAAGGAAATACTAAAGCATGAAATATAAAACAAAGTCGTCAAGAACACATTCCCTACTCCTAAGTTTAAGCCACCAATATATTTGAATAATACCTCTTGCCATTCAACTTTTTCTCAAACATTAATGTTGGATATATATATAAAGAATAGAAAGCCAATAAACAGCAGATGCATTTTGAGCCACCATCTTATTTGGATAAATACCTCCTGCCAGCCAATTTTTTCTCAAACATGAATGCTAGGTATAAATAAAGAACAGAAAATCAAAAACAACATATGCATTTGAGCCTATAAATCATGTAGTTATATTTCATTCATGCCACATTTTCGCAAAGACAACATGAATGAACATAGGACATCAATTTAAATTGAAAGAAAATTTTCTCTTCTTTCGTAAAAAGCTCAATGACAAAACAAAAAGCTCCAAAAAATCAAGCAAAAGCTACAGAGAAATTTCAATATATTAGTTTGGTATTTGTTAGAGTTTATTTTTTAAATCCTAAAACGCAATCTATTCTCTATGTAATTCTTAGATTTTAATTTTCTTTTTTACATAAAGGTATTAGAAAATTCTAGTTGCCTAATTGAGAAAAGGTAGGGAGAAGCTAAGGAGTAATCACCACCTATTGATCATTCCCCACTATACACAATTTGGCTAGAAATTTAGGGCGGCAATATTTAAACTTACAACTGGGATGGAGCACATGAACATTTTTTTTCTACATACAAAGATCTTATCTTAAGGTTCTTTTAGCCATTTCAGTTACATCATTCTGACTACTCAAACATGAAATCATTAGGAGGGACAGGACAGCGAGTAACAAAAGCTACAATCAGTCTATGTACATCATTTTCTTAGAAATTACTACATCTAAAGAGTTATTCAAAAATGACACCATCAAAGTAGAGAAAAAATTTATAATGATTTCATCAGTAATCATAACTTTAAATGAAATAGGGTGAAAACAAATGCTATTAAACCTGGACTAAAGATCTTAAAGGAATGGAGCAGCCAAAGAAGACTTGCAACCTCTTAGTGATGAATTTACTAAAATAGGTAAAATACTAAAGAAACAGACTCTAAATCAAAAGGAAATGCAGTATCTTCACAAAATTTCATACTCCACTTTTTCCAAGAATAGTAAATAGGGTAAAGTGACCAGAAAATTATAGTAAAATGCTAAGAAAAAAATGAAGAGAACACTAAAACATCAAAAACATACCATTAAGGCTAAATGGAAAAATTAGCCTCCTTTTTGCTTTGTTCCTTCATCTAACAAAAATTTAGTATAAATAAATATCAGAAAAATAAAATTTATTAGGAAAAATAAAAGGAAAAATGAAATCATATTAACTTTTCTCTATGGGAAAAAGACAGAGAGTCAATACAATGCTCACCTTGAGAAAAGAATTCGCAAATCTTAACATCTCAAGCTACAACAAACATTTGAAACTTATGAGAGAGCATAAATAATTAATATGTTAGACCATCAAATCTATCATAGGATATGTGACACCACAGTAAGGAACAAGAAAATGACAATAAAGCATAAGGATTAGCATGAAGTGAAGAAATTGTGTTTCCCAATTAATAATCAAACATTAAGCACTAAACATCTAAAATGCATTTCCAAAATTTCACATCCAGTTCATACCGATGCAATACTTTTTCAAGTTGAATATATTCCTTTTGTAATAAAATCCAAAAGCATAACATGCAAAGGACACAAAGGAAGGGAGAAAGGTGATTTGTTGCTTTTAGCCAAGGAAAGATCAGCAAAAAAATGCTAGAAAAAAAAAAAACCAAAGGCAAACCTGAAGTGAACATTTTGCCAAAAACTGAACTATTCTTTCCTTCTTCAAGATATGCATTAGTCTTCAAGATATGCAAATCATGTCGATCTAGGTAACAAGAAAACAAAACAAAATATTAACAGATCATGATATGTTTAGCGAGTTATGGAGACTTGCCTGTTTTTTTTGAAACACCCTTTTATTTCCTCTTCTTAGAGGCCGAGGGAGATTTTTTGTGGTTCCCAAAAGAAAAAAAAAGAATTATACAGAAAAGTTATGGCAAGCAAAAAAGGAAGAAATTATACATAAAAAAGGGAAAACAAAGGTGAGAAGATAAAACCTGTGAGTAGTCAGATGAAAAAATAGTGAGCGATCTACAAGATCACACAAAAAATTGTGGTCCAAAAAAAAGTAACAATTGATGGTCAAGGATGCAAGTAATAATGCATCAGAAAATGCATGTCAAGGATGTACAAATTAAAGGATAGAATATAGAGAAAAGAATAAAAGAAAAGCAAAATTAGAATAACTAACCAGTGTGTATGAAGAAGTCCAACACCGCACAACTGAATAATAGCAGAAGCTATCAAAGAAACCACAATCATGTAAAAGATAATAAGAAAGGTGACAAAAAAACAAGAGAGTAAAAAGAGAAGCTGATTCGGTGATGATAATTTTGAAGGGACAGAAAAAAATTAAAATGGTCGAACCAGTGCTTGAGAAAAACAAAGAAGCAAGCAAGAAATAAGAAACAAAGCAGTTTGACAGCAATTCCGAAATATTTGAAGAATTAGAGAAAAACAAAGGAAAGCGAAGCGTAAAACCAACATGCTCACCAGGAAGCAGCAACAACAACACCAGCACAAACTAAAACCAAACCAATAAATTGGGAAAAAGGAAGGTTCAAAATAGCTAAAGAAAAATGAAGAACAATACTTATGAGGTAGGTCTTTCTGTCTAGCAAAGAAACAAGAGCAATAGAATATGGAAAAGAAAGCAGTAGATGCACCGTTACCACTGATCATGATGATGATCAGTAGAAAATCTGGTGTGGAAAGCCAGAGAAACTGCATAACCATTGTGCAAATGCAAAACACAAAACAATGTCAATCAACGGGAGCAAAAGAGCTGATAGTTGACAACGGGGAAAAGTTATTTTTTTGCAGATTTACAGACATAACCCAAGCAAAGGACAAAAAGACTACAAGAGCTTTTGAGTGGAAGCGTAAATGCAGTCAGAAGGGATGGGTAATATAGTGAACAGCTCAGGTACAATCAACCGTCAACAAAAAGAGGCTGATGACAAGAAGTGTGTAGCGGCGGATGAAGAAATCGAGAAAGTATGCATCAAAACCAAACAAACAAAATACCAGCTACAAACAAATGGTCCATAATTAATTGCAAAGAATTCGTAATTAAGCATGTTAATTTAGAAAAGTAGTTAATTACGAATCATTAATTAAGACCACCAAAAGCAAAGAAGAAAAGACTAATGAGAAGCGTTTTCTGAAGCTGGAGCAAGGTAGACATATTAATTAAATAACAATTAATTGCAACAAATTGGTAATTAATTGCGATTTGTTAGGCAACAAAAAAGTAACGTTATTAATGAATTAATTAACAATTAATTGTTAAAAAAGGAAACCAAATGTGATTTGATTGGCATGCAAAAAAAAGAGGCTAAATTTTGGCTAATAACTACACAGAATTGGTAATTAAAAGCGATTTGTTGGGTAAAAAAAATATTAATAATTATAAAAACAGGTAAGTAAATGTGATTTATCAAGCAATAAAACTGTGAAAGTATAACTTAATTTCGGTGAAATTAATTGCAAAAAAATTGAATTAAACCTGATTTGTTGGCCAACCCAAAGTAAAAGAGGACATTTTTTAATAAATTTAAAAAAAAAAGGTAATTAAACGTGATTTTTTGGACAAGCACACAAAAGCTCATTTTTTGTTAATAATTGCAAGAAAGTGATTAATTAAACGTGATTTGTTGGGTAAAAAACGACACTATTAATTAGTTATTAACAATTAACTGTAAAAAATTGGTAAGTAAATGCGATTTATTGGGTTAAAAAAATGGAGCCAAAATAATAAATAAATAAATAAATAAATAATAACAATTAATAGCGGGGAATCAATAACAAGCTGCCATTTTGAGGTCCAATAACTTGTTATTGAGCTGCCATTTTTTTCCAATAACAAAGCACTTCCAATCCAATAAAAAAAAAAAAAGAAAAGGAAAAAAACCAATGGCACGTGGAGCCAGAATTTAGCGGCAGACTTCCAAGCCAGACGTCCAAGCAAAACAAAGAAAAGAAACAATCGGCTGGACAACCAATTCACGCGAGCGAATTCACACGAAGCGACGATCACCAATCGGCCAATGGAAGCCTGCCATGTCAGCAATCAGAACCCAATTGAAAACCTCCCCATTCCCGCATAGACTAGATATGTTAATTATGTCTATGTAAGTAGATATCTTTGAGCCCTACAATCTTCATAGGAATATTATTGGCTTACCTTGTATATTATTCTTAGTGCCCGTGCGATTCTTCAAATTGATATATAACCACCAAAATCGAATGCAGCCCAACATTTATTTCAGAACACGTTTCAATCTTCAACTTTTTGGACAAAATGATCGAACCAGAAAGAGAAACAAGTTTCGACAACTATGTCATGATACAGTATGCTTTCATTTCATGCATGTCTTGGTTAGTTCCTTGATTGCAGATTAATGCAGACGATTGATCAAGTACGTACTTTAACTGAAGCAAGTGTCTATCATGTTACTGCTAACGACCGCGGTAGAACTTCATAACCTCAGACCAAGAACGAATTTTAGATTGAATCATAAGCCTTGAAAGAATTCACCAGAGAAATAATGCAAATGGTCAAGTTTTGGCGCAACTTCATGGTTCGTATTCATATGAAAAAGGGAAAAAAAAACGGAAATCTGTAAATCTCCGCTCTGCTGTATCTTAGACTGTAACAAACAAGAGAAATTTCCAATTTCCAAATTCGTGTATATATATATCTCCACTAATGAAAAAAAAAACCAGACAATTAGTTTCCACATGGTCAGATGAAGAATATCCCATGCATTAAACTACTTAGTTTAAATTAAACTACTTAGTTTAAGTAACCGGTGGTGCCCATCATCCATGTTATAGTAGACCTTAATCCACCTCTACAAATGACAAGAAACTCCATCGTGCTTCATTAGCTCCCTTAATTATCTGATCATGGAAAATAGAGAGCAAAAAACTTCTTCATCGCAAGGAATGGTGAGGCCCATCTCATGGTTGAAGCCAAACTCTTCTTCAGCTCGTTGTAACAAGCTCTGGAATTCCGGGTGTTCCAGCCAAGAAATGGGGATGATGTATCTGGTCCTATTTTGGCCAACATATACTGCAAAATGGCCTTTTGGGACATCATGTGGAAGGCTATTGTCGTGATGATCATGACCCGTATTCTTCCTTCCAAAACTTGAACACTTTTTGAGGATTTGTTTGAGGGCCGCCGTTTGGGTAGCGGCATGTTTTGTTCCTTTCTTAAGAGCCATGTTTATGGACTTTAGAGGAAAAAGGCTCAGCTAGGCAAAGAAGAGATAGAAATTGTATGTATTAAGAGGAAAAAGTGCTAAAGAGAATGAAGGATTGGAAGGAGGTGGGGATGAATTGAGGAGAATGTGGAGTAGTAGTAGTATTTATGGGAAAAAAGAAGAAGACGGAGAGATTATCTGCGAAACAAAGACGTGGAGTGTGGGGGCAACAAACTAACAGGGCTTAGATGTTCTTATTTGAGAAGTCTTGTTCAAGGCCATGCAAACTCATTCCCCATTTGGCCTTTTCCCGTTTTCTTGTTACCCCTCCCGTAGACAAATAGGACCACTATACTCTATACTCTATACCATAAACTCCAATCTCCGTTCATCATATGTGTGTATTTGTGTTTTGGACAGTGTGATTGTGCATGAAATCCCCATTTTATTAATGACTGATCTAGAGAATTAGGATATGGTACAGTCAGATTGTTCCATATATGATAAGATAAAAAATTCATATCTTTCTAACTATATCCTAAGTGTCTTTTCATTTCTTATTATTGTGGGTGAGAATCATTCTTGGGTAATAATTTGGAGGTTCAATGGGTTATGGATTCCACACCTTTTCAAACTTGAGAAAAATCGTCTAGATTTTGGGACCTATGGAATACAAGGCTTCCCTCAACAATTGGATTCGATCACCTCTTAAAAGTTCTAAGGTAATGGAAACCAATCTTCAATACCTAAACGGCGTTGAGTAAACTATGAAAGATTAAAACAGCAAAAGATAAAAGAAGAATAAAAAATAAAATTTGATTTGTGTTATAAATTTTTTTTCTCATCATACCAGTTTAAACAATCAAAGCACTTTGTAGATTGAAAAATTCGAAAAAATATGCCCTAAATGAGATATATCCTTTGCAATTATATAAATTTTCATATTAAAAAGTGAATTTGCCAAAAATTTTGTTCCTCAATATAGGAAGTATGTCTACAAAATTTTGAAAAACACAAAAAATAAAGCATAAAATTCTAAATTTTTTTTAAAAAAATGTAGTAACGCATAGGAGTGTCCTATTGAAAAGATCAATCTCACGGAGCTCATATATGCATCAAAATTATCACCCTTTTTTATCTCGTTTAATCTCCAATCGCATACCATGTCATACCCTATCGCTGTTGCCAATGCTCCAATTATGATAATTTTCAGTAAAATGACAATAACACTAGATTCAAGAAATTTTAGGCTAGCAAATTCTAGAGAACACGGAAGAGAATATTGTAGAAAGTGAAAATAAGCAGAGACTATATGGACGGTGGTGGTCGTCATGGTATTGGGGGTGCGATGAAGGGCGATGAGATGATGGTTAGAACGATGGCGGGTGGGAGAAGGTAAGAGGGTGGCCGGCATTGTACGAGTAAAAACTATATAGATGGTGGTGGTCGTCGTGACATTGGGTGCGCAAGAAAAAGTGATAGGATGATGGTTGAAACGATGCCGGCATTCTATTTTACTTTTTTAGAAGTAATTTAAACCATATGGGAAATAGGAGTATTTAATTCTTATAATTTTTTATTTTATTTTATTTTATTTTTCATTACTTTTTTTATTTTGAAATGATCGAATGGGTCGGGAGAGCGTTATCCCATGATTTTACCAAGGGAATTAATGAAATTAGTTAGCGATGGTAATCTCTAACACGACATGATAATACTATTCGAACATAATTCGAAATTAATAGATTTTAACATGGTCTAGATTTTAGTGGGTTATTATTGGGTAATCCTATTAGTGACACGAATGTAAGCGAGTTGGATTGGATCAACTCAGGTTGACATGCTAATCGACAAAATGCTTACTTTCACATAAAAATTAAACATTACCAAGGCCAATTTCAGTATTTAGTAAAAATCAGAAACAATTAAATTTGGCTCGAAGATTGTAACTATAATTTTCTCCATTTCCTATGAATATACCTTCTACACATTTTTCAATAATCTTTTATTTCATATATATCACATACTAAAAAGTGTTAATGTAATTAGTTCCGTATATAATAAGATATAAAAATTCACATCTTTCTAACTATATCCTAAGTGTCTTTTCATTCTTTATTGTGGGTGAAAATCATTCTTGGGTAACAATTTGGAGGTTCAATGGGTTATGGATTCTACACCTTTTCAAACTTGCGGAGAATCGTCTAGATTTTGGGACTTATGGAGTACAAGACTTCCTTCAACAATTGGATTCGTTCACCTCGTTAAAAGTTCTAAGGTAAAGGAACCAATCTTCAATGCCTAAACAGCGTTGAGCAAACTATGAAAGATTAAAACAACAAAGGATAAAAGAAGAATAAAAAATAAAATTTGATATGTGTTATAAATTTTTTTTCTCATCATACCAGTTTAAACAACCAAAGCACCCTGTAGATTGAAAAATTCGGAGGAATATGCCCAAAATGAGATATATCCTTTGCAATTATAAAAATTTTCATATTAAAAAGTGACTTTACCAAAGATTTTGTTATTCGGTATAAGAAGTATGTCAGCAAAATTTCAAAAATACAAAAATAAAGCATAAAAACCTAAATTTTTTTTAAAAAAATATAGTAACACATGGGAGTGTCCTATTGAAAAGATCAATCTCACGAAGCTCATATATGCATCAAAATTATCACCCTTTTTTATCTCGTTTTATCTCGAGTCGCATACCATGCCATACCCTATCGCTATTGCCAATGCTCCAATTATGATAATTTTCAGTGGAATGACAATAACACTAGATTCAAGAAATTTTAGACTAGCAAATTCTAGAGAACATGGAAGAAAATATTGTAGAAAGTGAAAATAAGCAGAGACTATATGCACTGTGATGGTCGTCGTGGTATTGGGGGTGCGACGAAGGGCCTCCATGAGTTGTTTAGTGCCTCATCCATGCAACAAGTTGCTTCCATTTTATCCATACAAGATGATCCAAATCAATGTTAACTAGGACTGGATTTTACACCTTTGCACAATTAAGGTCCCAATGTGAAATTCCATGACCAAAGGCTAATTAGAGAGTTTTGGATTGCAACCTGGAATTCTCACAAGCTCTTTCCTACCTTGGCGCATGTCCTTGTTTGAGAGTCTCATGAAGTTGACCAAATGACATGCGACATGACTTGTAGTCATTTATCTATTTCCAACATTGCTGTCCTTTAAATGCACCGTCGATTTGTGGACAAATTGCTTTCAAGAAGAGAGGAATGATATGATTCGGAGCCCCCCCAACTCTAGTCCACAAAGATCTCACATACGAAAGATATTCAAAGTTTCAAGTTGTTCATTTGGTCTTGTTGAGTAAGGACTTATTTGTCATTTTAGTTGCTGTTTATTTATTTATTTCTTTTTAAACAAATTCGGCCAAAATAGCCTTCTAGTTGGCCGAACAATAGCCCAAACAAATCCTAGTCTAGCCGAGTTTTTACTTAGGTATTTTTAGTTCAAGTGAATCCAATTCACTTTAGATCTAGTTTAAGTGAATCCAATTCACTTTAGATTGTCAAGTGTATGGCTATATATAGCCAAGGCAAGAGACCTTCCAAATCAGTTTTTCAATCAATAAAATTGTGAGATTTCACTTTTCTCTTTCCAAAAGAGATTCTTTGAATATTTGAGAATCTTTCTCAAGTTATTCAAGTGAACTTATCAATCAAGTAACTCCTTGATTGTGACGTTCCTCTAACTATAGTTTGGTTCGCTAATTCGTTAAATAGTGGGTTGAGATAGTATCAATAGTGTTCGCTACTTCGGGGATTAGATTGGGTCAAATTTCCACTGCCAAATTGTTGGTGATTCGTTGTCTAGATCGTGTCAAGTGAGGTATCACATCACAACCTTATACAAATACATATGAAATTTACTAATACACAAGAGCTTAAACAAAAACAAAACTAAAACTACCTCAACTCTTTCTCCAAAATCACGCTCCCAAACTTTGTCCCCTGTAAGGAAACAAAGGAGAATAGGGTGAGCTTTCGCCCAATGAGGTGCCAAAAGGTCACGCAGTCACAAATCACATAACTAACTTTTAGTCACTCAAATATAAGCATCAAATAATGAAATAAGTAAACACCACAATTCATACAGAGCGTTCAAGTAAAGGATATAGATGACTCTCAAGAGCTAATTTCACCGTTGCATTAACTTGTTCCAAACCGGTTGACACTCCGTCAATGTTTATAGAGACGAAACAATGACCGTAAATCTCCACTTTACACCAGTTTTTTGTCCACCCAACATACCTCTTACCGGTCCCAAACACCAAACAGAAATAGTGGTGGTAATACTCGAATATACCCAATCAAGAACAAGTATGGTTGATGAGATAACTTTCCAATTGACTTAATCAAGATAGAGGTATTGAGACGGGAATGAGAGGCACCCCCCACTCGAATTGAGTGTGGTACATACTGCCGTTCAGCACTAGGGTCGATGAGCCAACCCTCCAATCGATTTAATCAAAATAAAAAGTATTGAGATGGGAATGAGAGGCACCTCCCACTCGAAATAAGTGTGATACATACTGCAACTCAACACTTACAAGTCAAGCACAAACACAAATACAAATACAGGTCAATCAAGTTCAAACAAGTATAAGATCATTCAAGAAGGGGAGGACGATTGTGATAAAGTACACCCTCGCCTCATCAAGTTCAATATTCAACACAATACGTGGTATCATTCAAATCAAGATATTAAGAAACATGCACTTGACACTCACCAGTTTAAGCAAAATAACATCAAAAGTTCGCCCCCGGGTTATGCTCTTGATCACCAACAAATCCTAAGAACAACCAAGATAAAGTATTATGGTTCAACCATTCAAAACTTAGGTGAACCAAAAAAAATCCAAATAACTACTAGTGCAAAGGTGTAAATATGGTTTTGGAGTGAAAAGAGAACATTTGGACCCAAAGGACATGAGTAACCAAGGAGTTCCTCATTCCAATTCATGGCTAGAATTTCTAGCAACAAATAGCTAAAAAGATAATCAACCTCGAGCTTAAAAGCGAAACAAATGCAACTAGAAAGAATGCTAGAAAAAACTATCACTTTTCCTCTTATTTTACACATGATTTTGTCAAAATTTCAGCTTATACACTACCATCAAAGTGCACTCAAGAACTCACATGTAACCTAAGTCCAAACCAACCCAAAATCACCCCTCTAACATCACTTATTTTACAAGAAAGAAGGTAAATAAAATTTCAACAGCACTTCCCCTATTTTCTTCACTTTTCCATCCAAACTCAACACTTATTTTTATCTCAATCTAACCTCAATCACAACCACAAGTTATAGGCTATAAAATACCCTTGTTTAAGGCCAAAAAACCACCCAAAAATAGCCAATTTCAAACTCAAGAATCAACTATAACAAAGCTGAAATTTATAACCCTAGGCTGAAATTTTCAACTACAAGCTGAAATTTTCCATAAGCAAGCCATAATAACTTATAAAAGCTAGAAAATTCACATGACAAATCTACTAAATCATGGCCAAGCTCAAAGCATCATTATAAAGCTAAAATTTCACCATCAAAATTGAAATTTTTGAATCACCACCCAAACCATGAAATTTCTCATGAAAACTACCAAAATCAATCCCTAAATCCACTCTTATGTAAGTATTAAAAGAAATGAGAGTTTCTTGATATAGTTACCTTAATACCCTAAGAAGAAATGGAAACCAAATGCTTCTTTCTTTCAAATCAATCCACCAAAGCCCTTAATCCTCCTTAGATGTCACCTTTTATGGAGTAGTTTGCAAAATCAATGGTTAAAACTCAAGATTCAAACAAGATTAGAAGGTGAAAAATGAAGTTTTTCTCCCCTTTTTTTCCCTCAAAGTTTCGACCAAGAGAGGTAGAAAGATGATAGCATTTTTGTCAATTTTTTTTAATTAAAGGTTAAGAAAGGTTGTAGTCAAAGTCAAAGCTCCATAAATTTTGTGACAAATGGCATTCCAAGGTTAATCATCATCTTATTGTCTCCCAAATGCTAAAATACCTAGCCAATCTCTAATTATCCCCTAACACCTTATAAAATAATATCTCTTTGTATGAAACTCCTCTTGGTTTTCAAAAAAATTTATCGCACATACCGCATTAGTGGGTGTTACTTCCATAATTCACTTCGAATTTAACATGAACTAACTTATAAAAAAATGCTTTAAAAACTTGACTTACTTATAAAAATATCTAGAAAATTAGGGCAATAAAATAAAGTAAAGAAAATGTATTTGAAGAAATAAAATAAAATAAAATAAAGAAATTTTTCGAGTTCTCAAATCTTTCCTATCTAATATCTCTCTCAATTTTCTCTCTGAACTTTCCCGTGATTTTTTCTTTACGTTATCTTTCTTTTGTCAAATGTAATTCTGAGAATCCAATATTTATATTAACAGCATCTAAAACTTCAGTATCATCCTTGATATTGTTTCAGTGGATGAAAAATATTCTTCTTGAATTGATAATCTCAAGGTGAACGAAAACTATTCTCTTATCTTTCTATTGTGTATTTTTTGCTACATTCCTATGCCTTCAAAAAATTTTGAATACTAATTGTTTAACAAATGATTTCTCACACCATGTGTTTGATAAAATGTCTAGGAGGAACCACTATATAACAACATAGATTCGTGCCTAGGATGCCATTTGCCTTTTATGCTTGTTGATTACATATATACTAATCTAGTAGTTTTTAGTTTGCAATTGAAAATTTGAAATTTTCAACTTGATTACTTTTTGTAAAAGTTCTTTTCAAGGAGTAGGAAGGATAACATAAACAAATATGATATCCTTGAAATTTTTGTAATTTTTCTTGTTATTGCTTACAATTTTCATTGCAATTTTTGTTGCAATTTTTATGTATTTTTAAATTTATTTTTTGAAAATATATGCAATAGGTTTGATACATTTAAAAAAAATGCAAGGACCAATAATAGTAAGGTTAATAATGGTAGAATTTATTTTTAATAATTATAAGGACTATCAAATTACGCAATCTTCTTGTGCCTCTACAATAAAATTTTTTAAAAATTTTTAGTTCATGTTGGAAACTATAGCCTACATTAAAACTTTTCTTTCTTGTTATCCTACATGACAATTAGGATAATTAGATGGCAACAATAATATCATTATGGGAATAAAATTTGAAAGTGAATCACATTGGGAATATTTTTTTAGAAAGAGTGTTATTTTGGCAAAAAAACTCCTACGTCTTTTATCATCTTTAGAGTCTCATTTAATATCTACTTGATCAACATCAAAACCTACAACTAGTTGTGTCTCAAATCACCCCCTCTTATTATATTTACATGTACTATATTTTGACTAATTTCAATTGACTCTATTGCTAAAGCCAATAGCATTCCAATTCCATCATGAATGACAATCTAATTGTGCACAAAAATAGGTAAATAGTTATAGTTTAAGTCATAGTCATCCAAAACTTCATGCATAAGAATGTGTAATATATTCAATGTTTTAAACTAAAATTGAAATACGAAACTACCATTGAACTAAAGCATCACTTTATGAACTTGATTTTGCCAAAAATCGAAGTAAAATCAAATTAGTCAATTCCTGTTTCCAAATAGAATTCATTTTGATTTAGGAATTCTATTATTCAAATTGTTGCTTATTCTTTCAGGACATAGCATAGCCATGCAGTAAAAAGCAATAAATCAATATTAGCTTATACAAAAGCAATTAGCAGGAGTTGTTTGTCCAGGGTGGTTCTGTTTCTAAGTGAAGTTAAATTTCATTCAGAGATTCCATTATTTAAGTCATTGCTTGCCTCTTAAGGACATAGGATGGCCGTGGATTTAAAAATCAACAAATCAATATTATCCTTGTTTGACAACTATTAGCATGAGATGTTTGTGTAGGGTGGTGTTTTTTACATTTAATCATTTTAAACCTTATAAGAGGAAAGAGGATGATGAAAAGTCAAATTAAGATTTCACAGTTAAATAATTAATTCTGAGCTTAACTGAATGTTAACAAGCATAGCATATTTTCCACTTACTAAAACATTTGACTAGATGTTGTCAAAGTCCTAACTGATAAATAATAAAATTTTGGACTATATATTACAAAGGTTTTTGTACTTATTTTCTTTAAAAAAATATATAACTAGATCACAAAAATTATACCTATCTAGTACTAAACCATTTTTATGGCAACCAATTCATTACTAATTTTATTTCCATTATTGAATTTATTTATTGTTTACCAAAAGTGTTCTCATACCAAAGGTCTATTAACTTCTAATATTCTCCATAATTTCTTCCGCTTTTGGTTTTCTGTAGCTATATTTTTCCCAATTGGAAGAAAAGTGTGTAGTATATATATATATATGCAATAACATTTGACATAACAATAGTTGCCTCTATTCTAGACATTTTTTTCAACAAAATTGCAACTTATCAGCCTTTTCCATTTTCACTTGCAGCCTTAATATTTTCAATAGGATCTTTTTTCACTATAATCAAAATTTTTTTTAAAAGATTGAAATCTTCTTGTAAGGTCTAAAAAGGAGGGTGAATTATGTAGTTCACAAATTTTCAAATTCAAAACTAACTTTATCCAAGTAAAAAAATTTTCCATTCAAGTATTGAGAAAATAATAGTATAAGAATATGACAATCAAACTCAATCAACAAACTGTACGGAAGCAATTAAAAAAATAAAAGGTAAAGGAATAAGATATTCAAACCGATTTTAAAGTAGTTCGGCCATCCTCGGTGCCTATGTACACTCCAAGTTTCTTTAAGTTTTAGTATTTCTCCACTAAGTGTCTCTTCAAATGTAAGTGAGACAATAACCTTAATGCATAGAAATGAGGCTCATTCTTACTCACATTAAGTATCTCTACTCTAATTGAGTCAAGAGTTTTACACTCACAACCTCTTTTTATCACAAAAGTTATCTCTCCACTCTTACACTTGAAGAACACTCATTTTAATTTTACAAATACAAGAGTTTTTACCAAAATAGTTTCTCTAGGTATACCACAATCTAAGGCCAAGAACTTTTTCATTTGGGAAAGTTTGGGTCTTTTATAGGTGCAGGAAAAAAAAGGAGAAATAAAGCTCCAAAAATCAAAAACAGAGTTGCTGAAAATTAGCCGTTAGACACTATGACTGGTAGTTCAGTCAGCCTAAAGGAGTTCAGGTGGTCTAATGGAGTTCAACAAGTAGTTCGGCAGGCCTAATTTCTCCTAAAAGCATTTTCCATTTTTTGCTTCAATACTACTACAGTAACTTCGGTCATATCCTACAGTAACTTCGCATGGCTGAATACTATAGTGCCACTGTTCATTACTATAGTACGACTATTCATTACTACAGTACCACTATTCACTGTTATAGTACTTTTTTCCAATTATTCTGATTTTTCTTCTTTTCTTCAATTGTTCTCAACTCCTTTTTCTCAACAGCTTTTCTTGATATAATTGAGATTTAGATCAAAATTTAAATCTCTAATTTCTATACTCTACCTCATTGATACTTTGGAGCTTTCTTCATCTCTTTTTATCTTCATTCTTTGGTGGAATACTAGAATAAAGACTTTCTTGATCTTGTTTGATACAAACATAATTTCTTATTCATTTGCCACCTTTCTGTGTATTGTTTCACTATGATTTTTGGGATGGCCAAACATGCATCCACAGTTTCATTTCAATTTCATTACATGCTCACTTCTTCTCCAATCATATTTATACTTTGACATTCTCTTCTTTGATCCATTTAGAGCATCCTACTTGATGAGTTCTAAATTTGAGTTCACTTCATCTAACAAATCACTTAATTGAACTATTAGTATTTCACATCATTATTTATTATTCATCAAAACAAGAGCTCATCTAGACCATGTGGTCTTCACTTTTTTACTTACATTTTTTTGAAAATGTTGTCTCTTATCACTCAAAAACTCACATTTTGGTGATCTATTCCTTTTTTGGCTCTCTCAATTGACAAAAATTCAAGTATTTTAGTTGCTCTAATTGGAAAACCAAAAATAACTCATATATTAATTCTTATGATGTTGTTTGATAATTAGGTTTCAACCTCAAAAATGGGTTTCATGCTTAATCACACCTGTGTATATATTCTTTGTTTAAGTCCAATTGGAATTAATCGATGGGTATGACAGTTTCATTCTATGAGTTTTATGCTTGACTAATTTCTAAAAGTTTATTATCTTGATTGTCCATCATTTTCATTTTAGCATAAAAGAAAATTGGGAACGTTTGTTGAAAAAAAATAAAAGAAAATTGGGAAAGAGGAAATTTACAAAAATCTTCTCTTCTTCCTTGTTGCCTTCATTCTCATCCAGTCACCTTTTAAACTCTCCTCCTCTCTCTCCTCACCTTTTACTCTACGCTTCTTCTCTCTTTTCAACCCTCCCTTCCATCTCTCACCTATCTTCTCAATCAATCTATATATGATCTCTTTCCATATAAATTCCTCCTATGAACCACCTGGTAGCGACTTTGTTGTGGTAAAAGCAATGGTTAAGCAACAAGCAGAATAAAAACTTAGTTATTGATGATATGATGAGGTTTTTTATATATTTGATGGGGTTCAAGTACCAAAATTTTGTTAGATCTAAGATGAATTAGGTGAAAATAGTGTTCCCACGTCCATGGTTTTTTATATTTTTCTCCAAATTCAATTTTTCAAAAAATGTTTATGACATAAAATTAGAAAAATGATGTATTTCTAATGGGTTTTGAATGTTAATGAGGGCTATTGTGTTTTTTTTCATTTGAAGACCAAATTTTGACATTTAGAATTACATATATGGATTCTATTCAAAGGAAATTATTTGAAAGACTACCTTGAGCTGTTAAGGACTATAATGGAGTTGTTACTAGTAGCTAGAATTCCACATCAATGGCTAATGTACGGTTAGAAGTTAAGAGCATGATTTACTTATTTAGGGCTAGGTTAGAAGTGAAGAGTGTGATTTACTTATTCAGGGTCTTGGTAAAAGAATGAAGATAAGAGGAAATGGAAAAAAGAAAAAGGAAAATTTGAAAAATGACAAAGAAGATGATAAATTCTAAAAACTCATTCCACAAGCATGTAATACCTAACAGCCTTTGAGTTTTGAATAAAACCCATTCTTATTCATTAGTTAATGATGGTAATAGTGGTAATGATTGTGGAATTCAGACCAAATGGTTATTTGTTAATGTGCAAAATTTTGCTGGATATTGTCCTTTTTCTATAAAGAAATGGCATGCATGACTATGAAACAGAAAAAATGATTTCTTTTTTGGTTGTAGAGATGATGACCGTTAATGTAGTAGTGTTGGTCAGTAAATTGGTTCTCGATTGCTTAAGAATTAGCTTATAATAAATCTTCCCATTTCACAGTGGCATGTTTAATTATTTTTATCAAAGTTTTATTTTTTGGGTTCAAACTAAATCAAATTTTTTTTTTGGTAATGCTTTACTTAGTAGCTAAAGAATTTTATGAAGAAGAATATACTAACAAAAAATGATCATTGTTTGAGTTTAAATATGGGTGAATTTCAGTTTAGACCTCAAAATAGGCCAAAATTTTAATTCAGCCCTTGAAAGTGTGCAAGTTCCAATCCAATTAAGTCGTGCAGCCTAGAAATCTTGCTCCAAAATCCAAATAAACTCTTCCATACTCATGTCTAGTTAATAATGTTGACCAAACTTTAGTGGTACACAAAAATATTATCAAGCCCTTAAAAGTGTGCAAGTTCCAATCCAATTAAGTCGTGCAGCCTAGAAATCTTGCTCCAAAATCCAAATAAACTCTTCCATACTCATGTCTAGTTAATAATGTTGACCAAACTTTAGTGGTACACAAAAATATTATCAATTTTTTTAGGGATTTTAGAGTAATTAACCTCCCAAGTAAACGAGCACAAAAGGACAAAATACCGCCATTCTAATTCGATTTAGGTAACCATGGTCTATTGATTAACGTTAAAGTCTTAAAATTATCCCCCTTTCCCCTAACCTTTTGTTTATAATATTTTATCCTATTTAGCTCACTTAAGTAAGAAGTGAATTATTTTAAAGTCCTAAAAATTAGATAAAATTTCATTCTTATCACTAAATTTTTGTTAAATGGTATTAACCAAGCATGAATTGATGAAAGGACTCAAGGTTCGAATTTGAAGGGTTTAATTTGGGTAAATTCCCTTTTGACCCCCTAAACTACACCCTGTTTCCCACTTCAATCTTTAAACTTCTAAATGGGACACTTAAGTCTCCAAACTACTGAATCCATCCCAATTAAGTAAAATCATTTACGGATTCCACAGGATCATCAGGGTTTTTCGAGCGTGCAAAACAAGCGCCACTGACCAAGGACGGGGATGAAAATTCAGAGAAAAGATATAAAAAATAAATAAATTTATTTAGCACAAAGGATGGAAACTTTCCCTCCTTTTATCAAGCACAATCGGGTCATATAATTGACCCGATCCAATTCATAAGCTGCGGAAGAGATGTGCTCTAATAAAAAAGAAAGCAATTGGCTGAATATCGAAATGAGGGGTAAGAACTAAATGGTCGAGAGCTTTTGGAAATCTGAAGATAAGAAAGAAGACAAAGGAGAGATGGTTAGGGACACATGCAACTGTGGAAAACAAGCATTGATGATGACATCATGGACAAATTTAAACCCAGGAAGAAGGTATTGTCGATGTCCAAATTACAGGGTGATTCCATTTCCATTATATCTGTTTGCACTTCTTCCCCTATGGTTTTGATTTGTATGTAATGCACCTAAGTAAACTTGTATTTACTCTCTCAACGGTGTTGTTAATGTAGGAATCAGGGGGATGCAGGTATTGGGATTGGGTGGGTCCTGAGATATGTCAAAGGTCGAAGGATATAATCCCTGGACTGATAAGAACAAAATACAAATTGGAGTCTGAGATTGAGAGGTTGCAAGAGAACTCAAAGCTACAAGAAGCAAAACTAAGAAGGCTGAAGATGTACTTGTTTCTTCACTGGGTTGTTGCTGTTGTATGGATCCTTTTGTTCAACTCTGGGCCATGAAGGTCATCATTAGAGTTTGACAAGAAAATGTCCATGTATGTGGGAAAAGAAGCAACGGTGTAGTAGAGTGCAACATGCAATGCAAGGCACAATGGTGCTATGTAATTGGGATGGAAAAGATGTAATTTTGTCTCTCTGTATAAGCTGCGGTTTCTGGTGTAATGTAGCTATGCTTGAAGAAGCACTAGGAGCTGACATGCTCTTTTGTTGGAACTTTAGGGACCTAAGTGTCCCTATCTAATGAAGTTTTGGGATTGAACCATCCGTTTTTGTATAGTTGAGGGACTAAAGTGTCCCAACTTATTGAATTACTTTTGGCAGTAAACATTAAACCTGTAAACATATGTAACACCATCAACTGTTTGACACAATAGATGCAATCGAAAATGGACTGAATTTGATCATTTAAGAAGAAGGCATTGATAGGGTGCATTTTAGTGGGGTATTTTGGGCATTATTGCACAATTATTTGACTAAATATTTTCATTAATTGGGTGGATTCTACTGATATTTTGTTTTGATGCTAACTGCAAGAATTGGTACTAAAAAGTGCTTGAAATCGAAATTTAGAAGATTCGTCGCACGGGAGCCACTTCAAGTACTGGGGTCCGCTCGAGAAGCTGAAGAAACTTAATTGTAATAGGTATTATTTTATTCTATTTTGAGGGAGTCTTGTTTTAATTTTGGAAAAATAACAATTTTCCGGAGGGGAAAAATCCCTTCTTGGAACTTCGGTTGACAACAGAGGCCAGAGTTAACCTTTCGTCTGGCTTAGGTTTTCTTTTCGGGTTTTTTTTCATTGGGAAGAGGGGAGGAGCCGCAGCTTTGAAAAAACCATCTGAGGAGACAAGAGCCTCCATTCTTGACTTTGTATTGCTTTTCGTCTTTCGTTGACTTCAGATTTCTTGGGCTTTTCCAATTGCATTGACCAAATAGGGAAATTAAACAATTGAAACCCAATCTCTCGTATGTTTTGTGAGGAAAGAAAGAAAGCAACGAGGAGCCGCAATTGTGGACCTTTGGAAATGCTTTTCATTCTGGCTTTGACCGAAGGAAATTGAAAGTGCATGCTCTCTGTACGATTAGCTTTGGAAATCAATTGAAAGCAACCATAATCAATTGTTTCTTTTTCTTTTTTCGGTTGACCGAAGTGAACGAGGGTCAATTTCTTCCGTTTGCTTTGATTAAAGAATCGACGGCTTCCTCCAGCTTTGCCCGCATGGCCTGTACTCTAATTATGGGGAACTAAACCCCTAATTCTAGTCAAGGGGACAACTGATGATTTGGCTCGGCAATTACTGTGAGATCGAATTTATTTTAACTGTTTCCTCCATTTATTAATATTTATATGTTTCCCGCTTTTAATTGTTATAACTCTTGTGTATGATTGATTAGTGCGCAATAATTAATTATTCATATAAGCTATTTTACTAAATAGGGATAATTGAATCCGTAATTGTTCATTATCTTTATCTCAGTAGCAACTGGCGTAATTGAGTTTATGTCAGGGGAACATACAATCTAACTTAAACAAACCCTCGTAGCGTGTTTGTTAGTTAGGATTGGGCCTTTCTAATTATTAATGCAATCTAGAAATTAAATCCTACAGTCGTACCTAAGGTTTTTTTTGGGTTAGAAGAATAGCTAACGGTCGTACCTTAGCTATCGATAAATTAAGAAAGGGTTAGTTGTTTATCGCGTGCATGACAACTATAACTACTCTATTAATAAATGTTGGAATTATTTTTGAATCAATGATCAGTTGCATGAACCATTTCTGAAGTGCACCATTGGCTAGAGTTTCTCTTAGTTATTTCTTTTAATTAATTATTTTCTGCATTTAATTTGTTTAGTTGGCATTTAATCCCAAAAACCCCCCTATAAATCTCGATTTGAAAAGAAACAAATTTCTTGCTAGTCCCTGAGGAGACGACCCTGCTTGCCACTGTCTACTAGTTAGTGAATTCAGTTAAATAATTAATTCAAGTATATCGGATTAAACAAACTCTTCGGGAACAGGGTGAATCAAGTAACCAATTGCACACCTAGAGTCCCTGCTCCAGTACTCGAATTGATTATTGACTGCTTTAAGTGGTAGTTAGGTTTTATTTATTATCATTGCACAGGTTCAGCACCTGTCAGGCATGTTTAGCCTTACACCAAAAGATCAGAAGTTTCACAAATATACAAAACAACAGCTAGAATTTCTTGGCATTTACAATATCATTTGCCATTTACAAAACATAATGTGAACGATTTATAGCAACAGAAATTCACAAAACCCAGCTAAACATAGAGTTGTACATTGCCATTGCTAGTTGAATGATTCACGTGACCTGCTGCTGCTTGCAATGTAAACAGATTTACACACATGTTCCCCCTCCAAGTGAAAGGGGTTGGTTGAAGTCGTCCGCTGACACGGCTAGTTGAACCGAACTCTTCTGTCTGCCTATCATCAATGTATGAGTCTAATGGTTTCATTGTTATCCCTGGACTGTGTCAATAAAATTTGTCACCAGTATTGGAGTTCAACTGCATGTCAGGAGATAAGAAGTAGTTAATAGGAGAGTGAACATATTCCCATCTCACACAGCAACAAATGCAAATTTCAAAGCACTTACATGTCCAGATTCAGTTCTCTTTGAAGCTGTCTCATATGGGTTAATCAGAGAATCAATCGCAGCTCTGTTGAGTCCAAATTCTCCAGTCATGTCTAGTGAGTTTCTAAAGGTCCATTACCTCAACTTGCAACCTTTCTTTGAATGGTCAGATTTCCTGCAAAATGAGCATTTTCTTGTGCCCTTGACTGGTTGTTCTCCACCAATTTTCTGTTCAGTCTGACTTTGAGGAGCAGCTGTGCAGCTCTCTTGTGTACTTAATTGAGTGACATTAGCAGTACTTGGACCAGTACTAGTATGCCTTGTTTCATTTCTGATGGCATCTGTTTGTTGTGTACTGGTCCCACTAGATTCCTTATCCATATGCCCATCTCCTCCCTTTTCTACTGGACCAGTTTGCTGATTTTTTTCAGGACAGCTCCTTCTATTATGGCCGTATTTCTTGCACAGACTACAACTTATCTTAGTGCCAACCTTGCTAACTTTGTGAGGTTTAGATGGATTCACACATGACTACCTATTCCTATCTTCATCTGGTCCCTTTTTCCTTACCTTTTTGGCCTTCCAGGTGATTTCCCATATTTTGGAAGCTTCATTGGTGGTAAATCTACTGGGGCTCATAGATTAGGACCATTGATTAGATTCAACACAGGTTCATAACTCTTCATGTATGTACTCTTCCAATAGAAGGGGGCCACATTTTTTTCTGATTTGTCACGTCTCCTATTAAAAGCAGCAACTACATGGCCATATGGGATTCCCCTCAGTTGCCATTTTCTACAAGTGCAGGTCTTGCTCCCTAAATCAACGACAAACTGGTCACCAAAATGACAGCATATCTGATACTTCATTGTGCCAGCATAATAGCAGATGCACATGCATTGCTCTTTCTTGGCCTTCTCAAGAATGTCAAAAATTGCTGGACATAAGAGATCTAACCAATAAAAGGGCAAATTAGATATTGAACATAGTGTAACTTTAAAAATGATGATAAAAAACAGTAAGCAAGTAGCTTAACCTTCATGCTTGGACATTGCCTTTCTATTCTTCTCCATTCTCTTCAACAAATATAAGTAAATAGTTTGCAACATGCCTATGATAGGCAGTGATCATGCCTTTAAAATAACTGAATTAAAAGATTCACACATATTATTAACCAATATATCGCAATCCAATCCAGTCTTGAAATGAGCCCTAAACCAAGTATTGGGGTCCTTTTCATCCAACCATGTATATGCATCCTTTGATTCTTGCTTCATCATCTCTATTTCTGCTTTGAACTGAGTCATATATGAAGCCCTTGCACATCTTCAAAGCCTATCTTTAAGAGTAAGACCTCTATGCATTTGCTTGAAGTTAGTATAAAGGTGTTGGACACAACACCTATGCTCAGCTTCTGGAAGTTTGTCCCTAACAGCCTAAACTATACCCTTTGCAACACAACACAACAATCACATATGCCACACTAATATCAATAGTTTAACATAAATAGTTAATGGATAACAAATTAATAAATACTACCTTCTGTTTGTCAGTCATAATGCACCATGTACTAGAGTCTGAAATTTGTAAATCTTGTACAAGCAATCCTAAAGACCAACTCCAGTTATCATAATTCTCTACCCCAACAACTGACAAAGCCAACGGAAACATTTTGTTATCACCATCCATTCTAACTGCTAATAAAAGCTGCCCATCATATGGACCTTTTAGGAAGCAACTATCTAACCCAATCCACTATCTACAGCCAGCTAAAAAACCTCTCTTTATTGGTTCTAAGCGCATATACAGCCTTCTAAACCTAGAAACACCATCTTCATCTATATCAGTCTTAACAAACACAGTAAATCCCGGATTTGCCCTCCTCAATTCACCACAAATGTTTCCAACATGGTGTACTGTTTGTCATGGAACCCCTGAATAGTGTCTCTCACTTTTCTAAGTGTTCTATACCCTTACTTAAGGCTAAAATCAATATTTAACTCCTCAATTACTTTGGTCATCAACTCATGCACTGTCATAGATGACACTTTCCTTACCTCATCAACAAATAGTTTGCTAGCCAACCTAGATGTCATTTTTTATTGTGGAACACTCTTCCACAAGTGTGCTCATCACTAAGTGCTTTTATTTGAAAGGTGTTTTCATCTTGCATTTTAGACCCAAATAGCTGCTAGTCACAATTTCTGCATTTCAGTCTCACCCTACGTGTGTCATTTTTCTTGAAACACACATCTCTCCCATCCATTATTGCTTGGATTCTTACAGCCAACCTGAATGTAATGACTGATGTGAACTTCTGACCAACTTCAAACTTTGGTTTCTTCATGTCTGTTAACTGGAAATTTAGGCCTCCTTGTTTTACTATTCCCATCTTCATCAGATTCACTTTGACTCCTCAATTCAAATGAATCATCCAAGTCATATTCTGATTCAATGTCATCAATATTAATCATATCAGGGTCATCACAACAGTTAATTTTAATGGGTGGGTCTCTCTTCCTTCTTGGCTTTTTCTTTCTTTGCTCACTACAATGAGAAGGACCAGGTTTATTGCAATGCGAAGGGCCAGCTTCATGTGCACCTAGGTCTACTCCAATAGTTTGACCAATTTTGATGGCTTCATCTAATACGTCATTGTCTCCCCCTGGATCCTCATAGTCTGAATCTGCCATCTTCTTATCAACATTGACTCCATTTTCTTCCTCTTCTTGTCTGGCAATATCACATGATATTTCCCCTACACCACCTTCATTGCTGGCTGCCTTTTGTGCATTTTCATTGCAATTTTTACATTCATTTTCTTCTCTGACTTGTGCATTTAAAGCTTCATCATAACCTTCAACATCTTTTTGTTCCTTTGCAGCATCACTCCTATTATCAGCTTTCTCTTCTACCAAATGTCGTGCCCCATTTTTTTGAGATAAGAATAAAAGATGAGTTTAAAAAAAATGGCTTTTGATTCAATTTTTGATTGGAAAATGACTTTTTGATTTAAAAAGAAAATGAAAAATATGAGTCTAAATGGGACTTGAAAATGTGACGATTTGACCCAAAATATAGTTTAAAAAGGGTTATTTGAATTAAAAATCGGAATCGCCACTTGGTATAGAGTTAAGGTGTACCAAGTCACCTAAAAGTGAATTTTTAAAGAAAAGTAGAAAACTCTTTTCAAACGAACCCCAAGTCTACGAAAATCAGAGAAAAAGATTCGGGAGTCACATTTGAAGAAAGAGAAGGCAAGGATAAGAATCCAAGGCACCATTTCAACCTAGCCAAGGCTAGTTGCGTGATTTAGTCAAAGATTTTCTTATATTACCCTTAAGATTTATCACATTTGGATGTACTATATGAATGCATACCCTAGACCTAAGAGGGTGTCAGGGGGGTTCGAAATGTATCTTCAAAGCTTACTTGGTACCAATCACATTAATTGTGACGCCCAATAAAGACTTTTCGAAAAAATCACGAATAATGCAAGTCATGAGACTCGAAAGAAAGGAAAAGTAAAGAAAATAATAATATACAAATGTGTATGACCTAAAGGAATGCATCATAATGGGTGCGGGGGACTAATGTTCGTGACTCAATTTTCCCTTTAATAGAGGGAATACGAGTGTGCTAAGGCTAGAAAGCCAAACTCGTCAATATCCCATACTCAAGGGGTTTTTTCTAGTCTAACCAAGCAAATGTACTAACCTAGGTTTAATACTTAGATGAAACGCAAGTCTAATGTCATGTTTCATACAAAGGGGTAAGTAATATACATATGAGGGAAAATATGGGGGAAGGGATATACGTAGAAGGAGGGATGTCATGCAAAAAAATGATAAAAGACCCTAAAAAGTGAAAACATGCATGAGATGGAGTGATTTTATCACACAATCATGATCTAACGCTCGAGGGGCTCCTAAGGGTCTAGCATTGGACTAGCCCTTTTACTAATACTCTCTCACAAGCATTGGACTTGTGAGGGCTCGAGGGGAAAACCATGACTAGCATTGGACTAGCCACGGTAACGTGCATTCATCCACACAATCAGATACAATATTAAAACAAATAGACATGCAAAACACATAGTTTCACATAGCACGTAACACATAAGCATGCTTGTCTAGATGCAGAATCCTAGGGAAACGATTAAACACATAGGCATATAGGCACACACAAGCACATAGCACACAAGCCCTATCTATTACAAAAGGGGATGCCTACTACAGTCTAAAGGGGAGATAAAATAAATAAATAATTAAAATAAATAAATCTTTAACTATTACAAATTTGGCATCCAAGTGCCTTTCAAATGAGCAAAATTGAACTACAATAAATATTCAAAACTAAAGCCAATAAGTAAGTAAATGATAAAGATAAAACACTTTCAACAGGCATGCAATTAAACACATAAAGTCATATAGGGCATGTAGGATCCAATAAAGTGAGAAATAAGGGATAAAACGTACCTCCCTTGAGGTGGGGCCCTAATTGAATGAAATCACTTATTTACCCTCCAAAATAAAAGAAAAGGTCAAGGCATCTCAAATAATCACGTTTATACGAAATTGAATCATTAAATGCATTCAAATGCCTAAACAGTCCATATTCACAAGATTAGGATCCAATTGAAAGGAAAAAGAAAGTTCAAGGGGGGCAATTTGATTGATTTTTTAATTATTTGGGCCATAGTATAACAAAAAGGAACTTGGGGGGTTAAAGTGTAATTTTTAGAATTACTTTCCATGCATGCTACGAAGAAACAAATTCTCATCTCTGGTTTCCCTTTCTCTGCAGCTTACTGTGTTTCATTACCAACCCAAACATTACCAACAAACATCGACTTTTGAATCAAACGATCACAAGACACTCCCCCAATCATCAACCAAGCCAAATATTACATTTGTGTTGCAAGACCGAATGAGAAAAATCTGGTTTAGTGATTGCTAGAAAAACAAAGTGCAGCAGTAGTTTTCGTAACAGCAAAACAAGAAAATGCAGCAACAATCTTTAACTCTTGTTTGAAATGCCAAAAACAAAACGTTCAAGAAATCATGCTTAAGCTCAGACCCTGAAACAAACAAGATGCCAAACATGCTATGAATCAAACACTCATCAGAGAAAACGCATGCCAAGCTGAAGTTTTCCTTCCCACAACACTTTGTCTTCGACTTCAGCATATAGGAAACAACCATGAATAGCTTGCTGAAGCCTCCAACTTCAACTCTTAAAGACATCAAATTCCAAATCAGAAAATGAAAACCAAATGCGTGGTTAATATTCGGGTCCCTCCCAATTCAAAATGTATTCGCAAGGAAATAAACTTCTGCACTGATTTGCTTTTTTTTTTAACTTTGCAGGTGACCTGATAGCATGTGATAATCTTAACCAGAAAAACAATCTCAAATATTTAACAAGCTTCCTAAACTCATCACTGAAATATAACATTGAATGCACAAACGAAGGAAAAAAATCTGAGCAAAGGAGGAATTCATCAGACCCCAGATTCATTCATTAGTTTCAAAACTAATGACTTTCCAAACACAGCTTTAACACCAGATGTTGTTCATGGCATTTCACTCAAGCATAGACAACAAAAAACAAGCAAGTCAAACGAGTCATAGCTTCAGCAAAACGAATACGTGAAAATGACAGCCACTACAACCCAAAGTAAAACACATGAATTGGTCAAACGTTGCTGCAACAGATTTGAGCAAGCCGAGAGTTGCAAACCTGTTGCATTAGAAGCTCAATCTATTTCTAAGAATCCAGAGCTACCCAACTACGATAAAGGATCTCACGAACAGGGGCATAAGGCCATATTCATCAGAAATCAGCAATAACATCATGTTCATCAGAAATCAGCAACAACAAATCACAACCAAGAATAAACGAACTAGAAAGCTGCAGATCCTTACACAAATATCACCAGATCTTCACAAAATGGTATGAAAATGACAGGAAGAAAGGCTGGAGTTACCTACAAATGTCGGTGAAATAAAGCAAACGTGAAATATGTCCGAAAAATGCATGCAAATTCCAGAAATGAGATTGAGAATGCCGGCGCCGCAGAACTTCAGCGCTGATGAAGTCGTCACCTTGGCTCCTGATTTGGCTATCTTCCTATGGTTTTCCCTTCAAAATTTCTGAATGAAAAACACTCCCATCACATTGTAGATGTTCCAGATTACCCTAAATCTCCAATAAGGAGCCAAATCCATAGAAAAAATTGCCTCCAAAGACAACAGAAAATCAGCCTGGATAGCAGATTTTCTGGAAAATTTTCTCTTCCCGCCGCCGCTCTTTCCCCTCGTTTTTCTCAGTTTTCTCCTCTAACTCTTCCCAGATCTAACTCTCTCCCTCTCTTATTTTGGTTTTCTTCCCTATCCCAGAAAGCTCTCTAGTTTCCCCGGGCTCCTTTCTTCTTCGTGTTCCCTTTTCGCAAACCTCAGCCGAAGCCTCCCTCTTTACTTCGGTCCTCCTGTTTTTCCCTCAACCAAAGACGAAAGCCCTCTGTTCTTTTCCTTCCCTTTTTCGTTTCCTATGTAGCTCCTCCGAAAGCTTCTCCCTCAGTTTTTTCTTTTTCCTTCTGCTTTTTCTTCCTCCTTCAGTCCAACGCTTTTTCTTTGTTTTCGTTCCTTTTCCCCGCAGCTTCTCTCTTTTCACCGTTTTCCCTCCTTCCGGGTCTCTAACTCAGCCGCCCTACTGTTTTTCTTTCTGTCAACCTCAGCCCTCCTCCTTTCTAGTTTCTCTCAGCCGTCCTTAGATGCTCCCTTAGTTCTCTGCTGTTATCTTTCTTTTCCCGTCGTTCTCCTTTTTGCCCCCCTTTTTCTCAGCCGCCCCTTCTTCCTTTTATAACAAACAAAACACTAAACCCTCCTCTAAAGGGTTCTGATGGAAGCCAAGTCATTAGCCTTGTAGATCATCCGATGGTGAACAAAAACAAGGAGTTGTTGTGCCTGCTTGAAATGTTATATGAAGAAATAGGCGCGGATCCTGTGTAGCTCGGGTGCATGAGCCTGTTTCCTTTTTTTTTCGGCATTTTCATTTTTTCATTTTTCTCTTTTTCTTTTGTTTTTCTGAAATTTAATATGAAGACAAAATAAACCAGAACAAAATAAAATAAAATAAAAATTAAAACCCTAGAATTGAAACAAATAAACCCATTAAATTAATTAAACAAATAAAATTAAAAGATCAAAAATTTGGTGTCTACACCAAAATTTCAGTTTCAGTCGCTTTGCTATTCACGTCTTCATATTCTGGTTCATCTTCAGCAGCAACACTATAAAAATCCTCACTTTTTTGTTCAACATCAGCACATTTTCCTTGCTTGCCTGCAGTTTTTGGTGCTATTTCTGGCCCATTACTACTGTCTAAATCTTTAGAAAACAGATTCGGTACTCTCGGTGTCCAGTTGCTACTGCACCCTTTTGTAGTGTCTAAATTTACTGGATGAATGTCAATATTTTCTCTACCATCTTTTTCCACTTCATCAGGGTCTATACCTTTTTCTATGATTATAACATCACTGTCTCTATCCCTTTCGGCTTCATCTCCCTTAGCTTGACTTAAGGGTGCTACAGCCTGTGGATAACCTTGTGAGAAAACTCTAAGAAACACTTCTGCCACCCTATGTGGTGGTAATATGTTCACCATCATCTCACAATCCCTATCACACATACAAAAGACCAAGCCTGTATCCAATGTCATCCCTGGTAGCAGATAATACCACCCAAAACCATCTTCTACATCATACCCAAGTCTCTCTTCACATTTGTCTAGAGCTACTAATGACCACATTTTTGGGTTGCATCTACCTATAAAATCAACCATTCCCCCTATATACTGCTTGTTAGGAGAGTCTGTGAAGGTCCCTTGATGGTGTATCTTTAAGGAGAAAGGTTCAGGCCAAATTCCACTATCACCATTTCCTGGTTCAAAGAAAAATTTTTTTAATTCAATAATTAATTTTTTGACACCTTTTACAGTGAATCGGGGACCACAATGTCTTTAATACAAGGAACATTAGGGTTTGGACAAGATAAACATTGACTTAAAAAAGACCCCAAATCATTTTCAAGCCCATACATTCGACATTAAACAATTTTGTCTACCATAATTTATCACTAACATATAACATATAGAGGTCAATCTGGCCCTTTTTACATTCCACAATATCACTACTAAACCTAACCGACAACAATCAAATAACCCAACTACTATATACGCTATTATCCAACAAGCAAACAATGACCGTAATATCATTTCTCTTACTGGGGGCGGCCTTTCTCTTCTTGTTCTTCAATGGCAACCTCATTTCTCCATCAAACCCTCTTCAATGGCGATCTTGAATTTTCCATGTTTACAATAAATTTCATCTCTGACTCACGGTCACTATCATTTCAAGGGTATAGACTAGTAGAAATTTGATAATGTATTGTTCACACCTTTTTTCTCTCTCTCTCTCTGTGTTCAAATCCAAGGTGAAGACGGCAGAAACAAAAACAAAGCTGTTTCGACTTATTTTTCTTTTGCCCTTATACCTAACGGGTGGCTATTTTAGTTTTCATGACTTATCTAATCTCACTAACGGCGCTTGTTTTGCACGCTCGAAGAACCCTGATGATTCTGTGGAGTCCGTCAACGATTTTACTTAATTGGGACGGATTCAGTAGTTTGGGGACTTAAGTGTCTCATTTACAAGTTTAGGGATTAAAGTGAAAAACAGAGTATAGTTTAGGGGGTCAAAAGGAAATTTACCCGGTTTAATTTGGTATCAAAGACAGAGAAAGAGGATCCAAGGCATTTTAAAAAACGCGGGAAAGCCAAGCCAAGCTGCAAATTCCCGCCATTTCATGTTACTATTTCCGCCCCCAACTAAGCAAAACACCAAAAACAAATACAAAGTCCACGCCTGCTACCGCCGCCGCCGCAGCAGCCACCGGTTTCCTCCTGAAATAGAGCTCCCATGGCTGAAACTCCAAAGAAAAGATCCAAACAAACCCCTGAGCACCAACAGCATGATCTATCTTCCTCAAATGCCATTACAATCCCTGCAACCCCAGTAGCCCTAGACCCCACCCCTGTCCGCCGATCTTCCCGCCTTTACACCAACCCAACAGCGGCCACTGCTCCACCTCCTCCACCACCACGTTTCACCCGCCGTAAATCCCTCAATTTCACAACCACCACCCCCACCCCCACCCCCACCCCCAAAACCCCCAAGAAACCAGCTCCCCAAAGTCAGGAAGATGCTGCTAAGCAGATTTCGCCTATATCCCCCGATCGATATGAAACTAGGAGAAAAAGAAAATTAGATGAAGAAAAGAATGCGGGTCTTGCGAAAAATAAGGATTTGAAAGGGGGGAAGAAAAGGGTTTATTATAGAAAAGTGGTTTATGATGGGGGTGAGTTTTCTATAGGGGATGATGTCTATGTGAAGAGGAGAGACAATGCTGAATCGGATAATGAGGATCCTGAAGTGGAGGAGTGTGTGATGTGCTTTAAGGCTGGGAGGGCGGTGATGATTGAGTGTGATGAATGCTTGGGGGGATTTCATCTCAAATGTTTGAAACCACCTTTAAAGGAGGTTCCAGAGGGGGATTGGATTTGCAGGTTCTGCGAGGCAACAAAGTTGGGGAAAAATGTTGAATTGCCTGTGCCACCTGCAGGGAAGAAGAGGGCTAGGACTGCTAAGGAGAAGTTGCTTTCGAGTGATTTGTGGGCAGCCCATATTGAAAGGTTTGGAAAACACTTTTCCAACCAATGTTATGTTTTGATGATTATGCCTCAACTGGTTAATGATTCCTGATTACGTTTACACTGGTGATTTTTGAATATCGCATAGTATGTGGAAGGAAGTGGATGGTACTTATTGGTTTCGGTCTCGATGGTATATTATTCCTGAGGAGACTGCTGCTGGGAGACAGCCACACAATTTAAGGAGGGAGCTTTACAGGACTAACGAATTTGCTGATGTTGAGGTAGTAACTGCAATCCCCTAATTCACCGTATAGGTTCACTTTTTCCAGATGCAATTGCTTATGCTTTCATGATAGCGGACTGCATATTTATAGATGTTGGAGAAGAACAGGTTTATGCCATGATTTTTGCATAATGTTTTGCATAGTCCCAAAGTGTTGCTCAGTATTGTATGCTGTGTTTCTTTTTTGTAATGCTTGGATAACTGTATATTGCATTGTTAATTACCATTGTGTACTGAGACTGTTTCTTTTATGCACATAGAACCTGGTAAAGAGCAGTTTGTGGGCATTTCATGGAATGTAACAATTGTTTTATGAGATTAAACAAAGGCTGTTGAGAGTCTGGATTTCTCTAACTATGAAGGCATCATGTTTCTAAGGGGTTCTTTTAGGACACATGGAATTTTCTGTGTTGACATTGACTCTGTAGTACTTGTTTCTCTAGATGGAATCTATCATTAGGCATTGTTATGTTATGAACCCTAAAGATTTTAGCAAGGCTGCTGATGAAGGAGACGACATTTTCCTGTGTGAATATGAGTATGATGTATGTTGGCACAGTTTCAAACGCATTGCAGAAATCTCAAATAATGAAGAGGTAAGTGTTCCTAAACTCTGAACAACATAATTGGGGATGGTAATGCTTTTGCATTGGACTTGATTGAGACTGATATATGCTTTTATGATTAATAGGATGCTGAAGAGGATGAAAGTGATAAGGACTGGAATTCTTGCGAAATTACGGGCTCTGATTCTGAAGATGACACAGACTATAAAAAAGAGAAGATTAATGGCTCCCAGCGTGGACCCTCATTTGGTCCCTCATTTGGTCATTCATTGGCTGCTGTATGATCTTTCTTTTTTTTTTTTTTTTATAAATCTCCTAAGTACTTATTGGTAATGGCATCTAGTTGAAGCTGATAGGCTGTTTTAAACTCTCTCAGAACTTGCGGAAGGGGCAATTTTTTGGACTTCAAAAGATTGGGGCAAAGAAAATACCAGAACACACAAGATGCCACAAACAAACAGAAATTGGAAAAGCAAAAGCTATGCTTCTACTGGCATGCTTACCTAAGTCTCCACCTTGTAGGAATAAGTGAGGATGATTGCAGTATATTGTTTATTTCTTGTGATTCTTTGGTTATCAAAAGATGACAGGTCATTCGATGTAGAGAAATGGAAGAAATAACTGCATTTATCAAAGGAGCTGTATCTGATGGTCAATGCCTCGGAAAATGTCTTTATATTCATGGAGTTCCTGGAACTGGGAAGGTAAGATCTAGTAGCTATTATTGCAACAACAGTCATATTGTTTCTAGACAACACATTAAAGTTAGCCACATAATGGTATAAACTTATTCTTGTTGTTGCCAACCAACAGACAATGACTGTCCTTGCAGTAATGAGGACCCTAAAAATCGAAGTTGATTCTGGGAATATCAAGCCTTATTGCTTCGTTGAGATCAATGGTCTAAAGCTAGCCTCACCTGAAAATATCTACAGAGTAAGGTTTTTGGCGTTTAATTTATTTAGGACATTCATCTATTGCCTGATGACATTCTCTTCTTTAATTATCTTCAGGTAATCTATGAAGCTTTAACTGGACACAGAGTTAGTTGGAAAAAGGCTCTACACTTATTGAATGAGCGATTCTCAAATGGGACGAATTGGGAAGAAGAAAATAACAAGCCTTGCATCCTACTCATAGATGAACTTGATCTTTTAGTAACCAGAAATCAATCGGTAATTGGCAGGAGATTTAAGATTAGCTACGTTAACATCTGCTTTCTACAAAATTTAGAAAATTTTTTCACCCATAACCACCTTGTTTTTCCTGTCTTGGCTTGTAAATCACAGGTTTTGTACAACATTCTTGATTGGCCTACCAAGCCACATTCCAAACTAATTGTGATAGGTAAACACCCACATTCTTGATTGGTTCAACATGGCAGGCACAATTTGATGATAACAAAAGAATGGGACTTTATTTCTGCATTTTGAATATCATTCCAGGTATAGCAAATACCATGGATCTTCCTGAAAAGTTGCTTCCACGCATCTCGAGTCGGATGGGCATACAGAGGCTTTGCTTTGGGCCCTATAACTACCAGCAGCTTCAAGAAATCATATCTAGTCGCCTCAAAGGAATTGATGCTTTTGAAAAACCAGCAATTGAATTTGCTTCTAGAAAGGTTTTTTTTTTTCTCTTTTTATAAATGAATTATGTTTATGTGTACCTCATAAAGAGTTCACCTGCTTTGAAGCTTTCATTACTATTGGTGTTTATGTTTCTAAATTTAGGTTGCTGCTGTCTCTGGTGATGCTCGCCGTGCACTGGAGATATGTAGGCGAGCGGCAGAACTTGCAGATTATCGCTTAAGAAAATCACAATCACTTAATGATTCTGCTGGTACAAGTGAGACCTCTTAGATGTTGCTTTCATCAATCTGAAGATATTTTAATTAGAATGCATGTCAATCCAGCATCGGATGAAGAATTGTACCAATAGAGAAAAAGGAATACCAACTTATTGGCTCTTGTGCTTCTCATTTTCAGTTAAGAAGAATCTGCATAAGAAATACCCTTGAACTATTTCATGTAATTTGGCAATAAATCTTTTCCATTTTTGTTTTCATCAAATGAATCGACAATTTCTAAGCACTTTACAATATCCAGATAGACTGCTATGAATTGCATGGGCATGTGCTATCCCGGTTCAGAATGATCCGTGAAAGGACATATATAGTCCATATAACCTGTAATCAGATCTGAAAATAAAGCATTTCATGGTAGATTGTGTTGCAAAAATTTTATGGCATGAAATTCAGTAATATTGCTTATTCTTTCTCTAATCCAAAATTGATGAAGCCAAAGTTTTAGTGTCCTTGAAGTTTCTGCAAGATATCATGGTTATGCAAGTATTGCCATTTTTCATCTTTCAGCATTTACTTATATCATCGAGTATGAGAGGCAAGATAAGAGCAGGCTGGCCTTCTATTCAACTTTTGGTAAATAAAAGAATTTAAGACAACAATTTGTGAAATGATGGACTTGGTATTGGCCCACATAAAGTACTTTCTGACTCCTATTTTTTATTTTTACAATGTTAATATTGTAAAGATTTCTAGAAATGCTGGCTAATTCCTTAGAATGTAGATGTGTAAAGTTTTAGTTTGGTTACAGAAACTTATTAGGCTAAAATGCTGGGAAAAGAGAGTCAACGATGAAAAATTTGCTTCAGGATTTGTGGAGACATATAGGAAAAGAATTTAGACATTGATGAAACTTCTGCCTGTTCTACCTCTATCTATGTGGCTAGATAAGTGAAGTGATGTTTATAGTACTTGTCGAAAGACCTGGGGACATTGACAGCACAGTAACATGGCTGGTATTATGTGTATTTTGTGACACCTTTTCATCAGAGGCAGGCAATTTATTTGAAGATTAATAGTGATAAGTTGCACACTTAGAATTGGTGATGTGATAATATTTAGGACAAAAAGACATCAATAATCTCGTTTTCTGCAACAGATGGCTTTAAGATATCAGGTCTGCACCTCTCTTTAGATATACCAAATTGGATGTCCAATAGCTTCTTATGGCATCTAAGCCTCACATGATTTGGTGAACCATTTGCTACCTGATGCTGTAGTCAGAAGTACAGTTTTACACTAAAATCAGTTTCTGTTCTTTTTGAAAGAGAAAAAGTACAGTTTAATCCACAATGTGAAAGTAGTAAAAGTACCTGTAGTTACTGCAGTTTTATTAATGATTTTGCAGTTTTAAGTTCTCACGTTTAAGATATTTAAATCCTGCTTATTTGTTCCACGCCAGAAAAATGTGGATTCACAGTTTCTTTGTGAACTTATCAGGTTTCAATGAATCAAAACAGGCACTAATATAGGGTTAAGGCAGTCAATTCAAAAGTTAAACATATTTCATACTATAAAATTTGTTTCAAAGTAACTAACCATTTAGTGACCTTGTTCTCATGATCTTGTCGTCTGACATTTTCTTTCAAGTCATCCCAAGTAAACCAATTTGTGGGGCTTTTTGGTATTACTGCTCATGCAAACCCTAATAAGGCTTCTAAGCATCACAATGAAGGTTGATACATTTACCATTAGCTGTCAATTCTTTTGACGAACTTAAATTTTGTGTAAATTGAAGAAAGGTAATTTGCATCCCTTAAACATTTAAAAAAAAAAAATCAAAGCCATATCATCGGGATATTTGAAATGAAGCAAGCGATGTATGAAAAGTTAACAAAAAAGTCTTTGTATGGAGCTGTAATGACACCATATGCTGGTATTACAGTTTTCCTTTTGATCTATCTCTACACCTTCTCGCAACTAGCTAATGAACTGTTAACATCGACCACCAGCTTTGTGAAGATAGATTCTGTCAGCTAGCAGGTGCCAAAGGATTAAGTTAACTACCTTACCTTACAGCTTTATAGCTGTAAGCTTCAGTGAGGACATTGAAGAACTAATTATTGTGATCTACACTGTCTTTTCTGTTGCACAACATCTACTGTCCCTTCTTGATGATTGATATAATATACATACATATGTATATATGGTCTTCATTTATAGCACCTAATGATGAAAAAACCTGGCTTTGCTGAAATAAGCAGGCAATTTTACCCCCGTTCCTTTAGAAATTTTGGGGTTCAGGATGTACATTGTGCATTGTCCCCTGTTCTGCCTGGTATGCTAATGTTGGTGATGAATAACTAGAACTTCAAATGTGTAGAATTCATTTCATTAAGAACTATGCCTGGTCCTTAAAAACTTGTGCTCAGATGACGAACCTGCATGATGCCATTTGTTCAGGAAGAAGTCTTGTTGGTGTGGCAGATGTAGAAGCAGCAATAAAGGAAATGTTCCAGGCTCCTCATATTCAAGTAAGTATACAACTGTGAAGTATCACGTGAACACTACTCCATTACAGTTCTTAGAGGAATACATCAGTGATGTCAAGGAAATGCTGTGCCGCTGTCTTGAGGGTGGATCCAAGTATTTGATGGTACTAGTTCCCTGACAGGGCTTGAGTAATCAAGTTATGGATACTAATGAAGTCTGTTTTGATTGAAATGCAACTTGATACAGCTGGCTTAATATTAGATGTGGTCATAAAAGGCCAAAATTTTCTTCCTTTTTTTTTTGAGGCTGGGAAGGGAGTTCTGCCTTTGTATTCTTTAGATCATTAAGTGGTCCATATTTCTTTGATGTTCACTTATTAACTGCAGTTTTCTTTTTATAGCTAGTCTATACATTACTTACTGGAGAACCACCATATACACTGCTCATACAGGCATTATTTATGTATTGACTTCGTTCGCAGGTAATGAAAAGTTGTTCCAAACTGAGCAAAATATTCTTGGCAGCAATGGTGCATGAACTGTACAAAACTGGAATGGGTGAAACCAGCTTTGAAAAGGTTATATGGACCCTTTCATTCTTTGATTTTTATTCTTCTTAGAATGATGGTTATGAATACAGCAGTACTAGTATTGTTGTTGTTAGAGTTGATGTTGTTATTACTATCATTTTTGTAGTCTTACTCCTTGCTGCTGTGCTACCATCTGAATGCCTGAGTTATGCATCTTCACATGGTTGCAAGCTGCCAATTGCTTCCTTGGCACATACAGCGCTATCATATTTTGTTTGTCTTATCTATTACTTTTTCTATTACCACAAGATAGTAGATACAACTTGCTGTTTCTTTGTGATTTATTTTTGATTCCGCCAAACTGTCCTTGGGATTTCTTTTTCCTTCTTTGTTTTTGGATGTGGCACCAGGAGTTGGGGAAAGGGGATGGGGGATTTAGCTTTTTCGGGCTGTTAGGGTAGCTTGACTATATTGTTTGGTATGAAATCTGATATTCTGCATCCAGCCTCCAGCTGCTGCTGAGAGGTTGTTGAATGTTAGTTGATGCCACAGCAGCAGCTGGAAAGTAAAAGATTACATTCAGTGTCATTCAAAAATTGAATCTTCCCATTTTTATCAGGTTTTACTGTTTCTGTTTTGTGTTGACTTTTCTTTTAAGTTTTTAAAGATTTTTTTTAAATTATATTCTGTGGGAGAGGCTATAATATTATATTGCTCTTCAGCATAATGTCCGTAAATGCTTGCTGTATATGCAGTTGGCAATGACAGTTTCATGCCTGTGTACAAGCAACGGTGAAGCATTTCCAGGATTTGACACACTCTTTAGAGTTGGGTAAGATGCGTAAATAGTTGTATTTCCTTCAATCATGTGAACCAAAGTATATTGTCAGCCATATTCTTGTAGACCTTGTATTGAAATGACTTCATTTATGTGCTCAAAGACACGAAATAAGTGTGACATTTGTGTCGTTGCCATGTATGCACTTACTAATTAGCAAAGAAGATTTAGACCGAATTTGAAGTTCTAATGTGCCCCAGAGTTAAAGTTGAGGAATTTTCTTTTCACTCCTTGTGTTTGATATTGGATCTAAAAAGGATTTCTTTGTTTTTGTTCCTTTCTTCTGTAGTTGAAAAATCAAAGACCTTTTTTCCGTGTTACCTTGATCATTCAGAGGCTTATTGTTATTGATAACATAAGAGTGTCTCTGTACATTGCTGGAATTTGCATCTTCGTTTCATTTTAGTGAGCATCGAATTCTCCATTAGAAAATTATAGATGGTGAAAAAACTTGAGCTGACATGTAGTGAGGTAATCTATGTGTGTTGAGTCCATGTCAGATGAATTTAAAACCTATTTACCTCTAGTGTTTCTAATATTGTGGCAGATGTAAGCTTGGGGAATGTCGAATTATATTATGTGAAGCGGGAGTCAGACACAAATTGCAAAAATTGCAACTCAATTTCCCAAGGTCAGTCATCACCAAGCCCTTTGTTTTAACTGAATAATCATTATTCCTCTGAGCTTACTTTCCCAACTTTAACAAGTTTCAATTAACTGCTGTCTGATACTGTGCTTGTGGCATCCAGAGGTCTTGAAAAAAAGTGTAATCCAGTTTTACTAATTAGGGTGTCTAAGAGCCAAAGGCAGAAAACTTTGTCAGCTTGGTCAATACTTGTGATTTTAGTTGAAGACGTATGTTCAATGCCACATCATTGCAAATCAAAATACCGGCCATCAAATGGATAAATGGATTGACTGGTGCTGACATAGGATATCATTTTGTTACCATTCAGTTAGATGACTCTCCTGCATAGCATCTCTTGAAGCTGGCAATTGTAGAAAAGAAATAAAAATAAAAACCGAATTTAGGTGTGTGGGAGACTACATGACAGGTCGACAGTTACGTTGTCTATGCCTCTGATTTGATATTTAGTTTGTGTAACAAAAATTTAAGATGACAAATATAATTGGCCTCATTCAGGATGGAACTAGTATAATGGTCCAAAGTTTGTGCCTGCAACATTTCAATTTTTCATATACAATGAATATATGTGCCTGCAGCATTCCACTTTTTTGCATCTGAATATTATGTACATTGAAACTAGATTACAGTCCTGATGTTTCTGTTGAATTTTGCAGTGATGATGTGACTTTTGCCCTCAAAGACAGCAAAGACCTACCATGGTTGGCTAAATACCTGTAATCACAAATAGTGAGATGCTAATGCATTCTTTCCCGCTTGTGTACTACAGATTTATTCTTTTTACGTTTTCTAAAACCCTCTCAATTTTGCAAATTCATTTTTATTTTGGGATCTAAATCCCTGTTATGATTGTAGAAGTGGGATTATAATTATCGGCCTTCCACATGGCAAGGCACTTATCAGATGTGCACTTCTTAGTTTTGATAGGCATTTATATATGCTTTTTCCTGCAAATGACTAAACTTTTTATATCGAATTGATGAGTATTTAGTTGCAATGAATTTTAGCGTCAGTGCATGGGTGTTTCTTGAAATATTTTAACGGAACTTTATCATAGATGTTTCTGAAAAAATATACGGGTGGGGAACCGTTGCTACAGGGATAGGGTGGCAAGGATGGAAATGTGAGGTGTTTTCTGGTGTTTGGATTGGGTACTTATTGTTTATCTAGATCTGTTTTATAGAAACTAGTGTTTATGTAGCACCTTGCCTGCATTAGCACCTTTGATGTCTTCGCTATATCCATGATACACGGTTTATCTTTAAAGAAAGGGAAATAAGACTCCCATGTCTGTAGTCTTTCAGGTGGACAAGGCTTCTGGACCATCTAAGTAATGCCAAGAAGCTTTTCTGTATTTTTGCCATCACAGCACTTGTGCTGCATGGAGTCCAAGTTCTACTTGAGCTAACAATTTCCTGTGTCATCTGTATCCATTATGATATTAGGCACAATGCAAATTTCAGATCCTTTTATTCTCAATAATCTTTAGCACGTCCAAGGAGAGGTTTTGAATTTGAACCTTTAGAACTTTAGTGTTAGTATGTGTTTTTGCACTCAAAATGTCAATGCAAGTTTGTTTCTAATCTTTTCCAAAGTGAAACCATACTTGTCTCGCTGTTAGGAAATTCTGTTATGACACTGGGGATACCCAAGTAATTATCAAAGGTCATTTGTCGATTCCTAGACCAGAAGAGAAGATTAGGCTCTGAGTCTGAGCATGTGGGTACGTGTTCTTGGAGAAGAACATCTTTCATTTCTCTAGGTTGATAGATAGGCCAAACCTTAGGTAAAAATTGTCTAGAACACTTTTTGCTGTATTTATAGAACGTTCTCCACAACTAAAGAACAAAATTAGGTCATCTGCAATCATGCAGTGTGAGATGACAGGCCCAATCTTTAAAGGCTCCCATTTTTCTGGCTCGCTGCTTCTGTCATACATATGGAAATATACATATGGAGAAATGGACCCCCCTTGTCTGATTACCCTAAAAAGAATTATCCATTTAGAGGGACAGGTTCAACGGGATTATTAAGAAGTCAAAAGGGATTAAATCGTATTTTTATATTTTAAGAGAAGGGGAAGTCAAAAGGGATTAAATCGTATTTTTATATTTTAAGAGAAGGGGATAGGTTCAACGAGATGACTAACATGTCAAAGGAATCTAAATACTTTTGAACCAAATATGTGCACTAAAGGACCCGGTGAATTTGAAAGGTTAAGAATTTCTAGTGTTTGATATTTGACAAGAAGATTTGATCTCCCAACCAACATCCCAATAGGAACTTAAAGACCCTCTTGATGGACACTAGACCAATGGTTCAAGTTAAGGCCTCATGAAACTCCATTCAAATTTGTCATAAGCATTTTCCAGGTTTATTTTTAAAGCACAATTTCCTATTTTTCTCTCTCTTTGCTAGGAATCTTTTTCAACACTTAACGCAGCAGGAAACACATTAAACAAAAATGTAGAACTCATTTTACTCGTGATCATGAGAGTTTTTTTCTATTCAATTTGTTGGTACCGTTAGAAGATTATTGCTAAGTATCTTGAGACTCAATGAGAGCAGAGATAAGCGAGCTTGGACATCATTTATAGGAGAGCTGACAATTATACAAGAATCCTGGTCTCCCCAGATTTTACACAGATGTTTAGTAGAACAACTCCAAACTGTTATCGTTTGAAAAAAAAAAAAAAAAAAAAAAAGAACAGCTCCAAACTTGAAAGTGAAAGCAGGCACTAATGAGGTTGACCAAACCAGTGTAACTCAAGAGCCTACATTTATCTTTCCCTTCTCATTTAGTTTGTTGATGTTAATAAACTTAAATTGTTCATTTTGTGAAGCATTTATTTGTGAATTACTTAAAAGATTTAATAATATGTTTGCACCATAACTAACAAAACTAGAGATGTAAACGAATCTAATTAAACTGAACACCCTAATGTTCAATCTTATTTGATTATTTTAATGAGCTTGAATTTTTGTTCAAATTTATTTGTCAAACAGAATTTGAACAAGTTTCTTTATTGAATTTGAATGTTATCGAATAAAAGATGTTATTCAAATTTAGTTTGACTAGTCAATAACCAATCTCATACGAAACTCTTATCAAACCGAACTTGATTTAAGTCTCGAGTAATTTGATTCATTTTTCAGCTCTAAACAAAACCAACACTCTATACATCAAACTATTATCTTCACAGCAGAGATGTACTCCTTTGTCTTCTTAATACAACGTTAAGATTATCTTTTCTATTTTTACTATTTTTTTTCATTTCTTAGTTACGACCTTTTTTCCAATTAGCTTTGCACTTTTCGTCAACAAACTATTGACTTAAATTTCTTGCGCTGTTTGAGCATAAGCTTTTATCTGTTCCAGATTTTGTAAGAATGGTAGAATTAATTTTAGAATAGTTACATGTAACCATAATGATTATTATAATAAAAATGTCAAGATTAAAAGTCTACATACACTTTTCGCGTGCGTGTTTACACACACTTGCTAAAACCTACAATAGTGGGTATACTTAGTAGTAATAAAAAGATAATACATGCATCTGGTATACAAATCTGAGTCGTTACTTTTTTAACTTGTCAAACTCCATCGACTTTTGAAGTCGAATTTGAATTCTGTTTCTAAGCATTTAATCAACAATTTGCTAGAAGGTTAACCGTGTAAACATGTAACGAGGAAGATGTTGGAAGCCACTCATACTACAGCAGGAGAAAACTGCATCATACAAGATGTTAAAGCAATTACCTTTTACGAACTGTAGCATTTATCTTCATGAAGTACAATTTAATCCTACTACGAAACACAAAACTGCAAATTTATGCATTTGACAGCTGCAGATTCAGAGCAGGTTGCTGCGTAAAAGAGGAGGTCCTCTGCCACAATGGCCGGCCCAGAATGGCACTTCCATGGACAGCAAGGTAGGCGGCATTCAACCTGTTTCAAAAATTGAACATTCTCAGCTAAAAGAACCACAGAGCACATGGACATCAAAGGAACAAAGACTACTACAACATTGTTGCAAGGAAGTTGCAAAAGAGGGATTTACTTGTCAACGCCACGCGTAGCCAAAGGATCATATAGTTCCTCTCTTTGTTCTAAAGCAGGAGCAGCAGCTGATATTGCTGCAGGATCTTGAGAACCTTCACCCTGTAAAGAATACAACATAAACCACTTTTTCAGAAGAAAAATCAACAAGATGTGCAACCAAATATATTCTAAAAACAAGATTAACAAGAAAAAATTCCCAGAAGGAATGATAGGTATCTCAAGATTATGGAAATCCAGAAATCTTGGTGGTGGTCACATACTGAAGGTTTTGAGAGAGGCAAAGTGTGAAAAGATGGCACATTGGCCAATGAAGTAAATCTTTCTATTATCCTCGTAATCGTCGCCTATGCTCCAGTCACCAACAAAAGTTCATAGGAAAAGAAGGGAACAAACACAACAGAAGTTGCTCATGTGCAATCCGAGTCAGCATCTTTCAACTCTCCCAATCAAAGCAGTCCATCACTGCTTAAGATGGAAGAACATTGATTGAAGCTCTATTCCAATCAACGTTACCTCACCAGGTGGAGCAAGGAAGTTATAACAGCAGATTTGCGGGTTGAGTTAAAATTTTTGATGGAACTCAATCTAACTAAATTCAAGGCAAATCTATTTTAAGCTTGGCTTCCCCAAGGTAGTTCACGAACTCCCAAGCCCCAACTGCCTAACCTCTGTTGATCTTAATCAACAAAACATCGATTATGTTGTGCAGTAAATATTTGTTTCTTCATATCTAAAACATTTGAGCTGTTCATGAACTTTGGTAACATGCTAGTACACTTACCAACAACACTATCAAGATGCAAATTTTATCCTAAATACTACTGAAGCTAAATTAATCTTCAATATCACACTTGGCAGCCAGTATGCCAAAACTTATCCAGACTGTAGATAGTTTTACCTGGATAAGTCTCAATTTGCAACTCCAAGAAGACCTGACTCCCATCTCAAAGTCAAGTTTATAGATTTTCAGATATGTCATGCTTGAGAACTTGCCAAGTCAGATTAATCCACATACATAAATAGCTTAATTAGGCTTTGAGTAGAATGTGAACATGTGTTTAAACAACTCACTATCACCCCCTTCATTAGATCTTGATCTTGGATTGCCATTTAATTTTACAGATAGTGCCTGACTTCAATCATGATATCTGTAATACGACCACATACTTGATAATTCTTAAGTCACATACCCTGAAAATATAATGTATTTGGCATCGAATTCTACACTTTTTAGGTAATTTCTTAACTTTTCACCAGTCTCTTGTTTTGAAAGAATTACCTTAACAAGGGAGCATAAGAAAATGAATCTACAAACAATAGATTTCTATGTGAAGGATAAACGGCTGAAATCAAGGCACAACCACAACTCTTCATGAAACAAAGTCATCCTAAAAAGACTCAACATATTTGCAGGCAACTAAACTCGTATTCTTCTAAGTACTCAAACAGGCATGTCAGATTCTATAACCAAATCTTCTCGAGTACACAACTTCTGATCATGACACAATGTAGTTCAGTAAGCATACTTTTGAAAATATAATGTATTTGGCCACGAAGTCTACACTTCTTAGGCAATTTCTTAACTTTTAATCAGTCTCTTGCTTTGAAAGAATTACCTTAACAGGAAGCATAAGCAAATGAATCTACAGATAATAGATTTCTGTGTGAAGGGAAAATGCAAATCAAGGTACAACCACAATTCTTCTTGAAACAAAGTCATCCTAGTAAGATTCAACATATTTGCCGGCAACTAAACTCGTATTTTTCTAAGTACTCAAACAGGCATGTCTGATTCTATAACCAAATCTTCTCTAGTACACAACTTTTGATTATGACACAATGTAGTTCAGTAAGCATAGTTTTTGGCCTACATCACTAGTGCTCTCACTGTCATTAATTTCTTTGATAAAATTAGACAAAAGGGATTTCTTAAAGTTTAGTCTTGATGATTTCCCTGGCATTTTTCCACAAGGCGAAGTAAGACGTGCAAAGGCATTCATTTTGAGGGATGCAATAGAAATCATTGGCCCCATAAGGCACAGCAAGATCACCCTACAACTGGCCATTAAGCATGGTTAAGGTATTGAAGTTTGACAACACCACTTAATGCACCATACATTCATTGGTAAGTGCTATCACTTGTATCGTTCCTGCAAGACAACTATATGCTGTTGTACCCAATGTTTTTAAACATGAACCGGCTGATTGTCCAATTCTGATTTTTTCCCAACCGGCCAGTTCACCGATTCTTTGATTTTTAAATTATTTTACAATAATTAATATTTAATAACCAGCATAAAAAGATGTTAAGACAGAATGTTTAAGAAGAGCTTATCTAGAAATTTTTCAAATAGCTTGCTCAAACTAAATTTTTCACAAGAATATGCCTTAAAATCCTGCAGCAGAGGGGTTAGAAAACAAGAACATGCCCATCCACCAAAGAAAAGAAAAATGTTCATCAGAATTTCTTTAAAATTATGGCAAAAAAAAATTCCAGTTTATGGCAAAAAAGAAATTCCAGTTTCTCATATTAACAACAAAAGATATGCTGCTTTTCCCAAGTCTAAGTACAAATCAAAATAAACTTTATACAACCAAATCAAAAAATGGGGAAAAAAAGTGAAGAAAAATCAAGCATCTAAAAACATGCCAATCATCATCACCATCTCATCTTCTATTGTCCAGCATCATCTTCATCACCACTAGTATGTCTTCTATGCTTAAAAATTATGGATATAATCTTCATCAAGTTTATCATAGTTTTCACCATTTAAAAACAAAAATAAAAAAATAGATGAGAGATTAAGAAGGGCTGCAAACAAGGGATGTTGTAGCAGTGGGATGAGTGTGATGAGAGGGTGGAGAAGAAGGATCTAGTCAAAAAGAGGAAACTGACGGCCAAAAGAAAATAAGGGGAAGCTGATGTTTTGGAGTTGATGTGGATGATTAATTAGCCCATTAAGTTTGTTTTAGCCCTTTGTGAGCAAATCAATATAGTCAAGTTGCTACCTAAAATTTTGGGCTTTATCAGCCCAAAATTCAAAAAAAAATTGAGAAGCCCATAAAGAAAACCCAGTGGCCCCATGTTGCATCTCAAAACCCAGACTTAACCAGTTGATTCTGGTTCACCGGTTTGTACCAGTTTTATCTGGGTTTTTGCACCAGTTTGTACCAGTATTGTCTGGTTGCTGTTTCCTCTTTTTTTACAGAACTGGACCAGTATCAAGGCCTGTTCAACCTTGGCCAGCCCGGTTTTGAAAACACTGGTTGTACCAGTTTGATTTTTTCTGTAAGTCAACACTATCAAGACTAAGTGCAAGCAAAGATTAAAGATGCTGTAAAACCTCAGAAAGCTTTGAACCATGAAAGAGATATCAATCATGAATTTTCTAACAAAATATTCCAGAAAGTTATGTCTTCCATTTTTCTTTTGCATTTCTCGCTCTTTTGTCCCCTCTATTATGATACACAGAGCCGTATACCCACAACAGAAGTCCAGCACAGGAAATGGGAATAGTTTACTTAAAACTTTAGGTTCTAGCTTAAAGTGATTTGGATTCCACTATCAAGGGGCATCATCCTTGACTTATAACAGCAGTAAATCATGTACTTGGAGAAGATACTAGAAGAATATATAACATCATCTGATATTGGAGCAAGAATTTAATTTTTACATGTTGAAGCCCAGTAATACACTAACAGTTCTACTACATTTACTTTTAACTTCTTCTTGGATATATAGAAGCTAGCAATCTGCAAAATCCTAAAACACCCAAAACTATGGGCTTGTTCTTGTCTTTTGTAGATTTTGCAAAAGCATATTATGGAAAGTGATTCTAGAAATCATCAGAATCAGCTAAAGCTACTCTTTGGTAGATTATGGATTTTAGTTTTTTTGTAATTAAAAAATCTAAAATCTAGATGCAAAGGCGAACAACAAAATTATTAAAAAACAAAAAGACTATTCAAAACCAGAATCTATAACCAGGTGAAATAATCAAATGAGAAAAAGCCCTATGTCATTTCAAGATGCAACTTTCCTTCTTCATTTCTATTTGTTTGTGATACTAATTTTCATCCTTCTACAGCAGATCATACGCACTTGGAGGGAAATTATGCAGAGAGCAGTTATGTTACTTTTAAGTTTAAAAAGTCCCAACTTGAACTGAAGTTAGTAATCCTTACCTACTCCTGTAGAAAGGAACAACATTCTATGATTGTCAGCATGATACCAGAATCCATAAAAATGTTTGAACTAGGAATTTCCTCAAAGAGTAATACTTGTCTAAAGTAGTATAGCAAAGCAGAAAGCAAGGAATACAACTAATCAAAATACTCATAAATCGAACAAATATATTTGCTTACCTGTTGAGTATATTGTAAATAACCAGCATATGCACCATATCCATACAATGAGGGATCTTGTGTGGCTCCATATGAATATGCATCATAGCCTTGTCCATAACCATAATAAGCACTCCATTGATTAGGATCTGTAGGCTGGGTCCAAGTACCAGGTAGATCCTGTCAGTGGTATCAAATACTCAACATCATTTAACAAAGTCCATAACAACACTAAGCTCTTTGTCTCAGTAGATAGATAGTACTCATCACTTGACTCCCCATTACCTCTGCTTTCTTAAAGGATCAATAAGTGTCCTAGTTCTCTGCCTTATTAATTGCTTAAAATAACATCCAAGTGGAAAAAAGTATCCTATCCAATCCATAAAAAATACATTCCAATCCAGGCCAGTGTGATAAAAAAGAAAGTTAATGACAGACACCTGCTTTGCCGTTGGACTCCTTCCCCAAGAAAGACGGACTACTTGTTGCCCAATCACAGCGCCCTGCATCCTTTGAATTGCTTCTTCTGCAGATGTCCTGCAAAGATGAATATCAAAAGACAGAAATTTGTCCAGAAAGAAAATGACTAAATGCGTACAAAGGAGAAAATAGGAAATCATGACAATGAAGGACAGCATTCGATGTATGCCAAAACAACTATAGTAGTTATAAACAGCTTTTAAATGCATGAGATGAGATGGCTAAAGAAATCCAACAACCAAACTCAAAGCTTAATTAGTCATTCTACACCACCAGAAAAATTCATTCTTATCTTTTTAACTTCTCTTGTTGGGAGTAGAGAGAATTTTCTTTTGTGTTTTGAGTGGGAGTAAAGGGGACAATAAGAAAATAATTAGGAATCTCAATTTCAAATAGTCACTATAATGTTTCATAGCGACTGATGTACAAGTGCATATGCTTAAGCACACCTTGCAGCAAACTGCACAAAACCACATCCCTTAGCTGCCGGAATTTTGACATAAACAATTTCCCCAAATTGTGAAAAGATTTGTCTCAGTTCATCTTCTGTAATGTTCGCATCAAGATTGCCGACAAATGCCTGCAAATGAAAAAGATAGTTACAGAGAGAAAGGACAAATAAAGGGGCAAAAGCTAAGTGTTTGACTTACAGTGGTGTTGTTTACATCACTGTCGAAAGCAATTGTCTGCACGGGTGGAGTGTAAATTGGAGTTGGATATATGGCTGCCATAAGAACCAGCTTTAAAGTTGAGCTTACAAAAACAACATACTAAAGCACAAAACTAAATCAAGGACCATGCATCCGTGGCAATACAAGCATCCAAAATGCATATGACGCTCAAAAAGCAAATAATGTCAAATCATCTCATAAACTACCTGCCTACATGCCACAAATTGACACAAAAGATAAATTATTCCTACAACAAGTTATTTGTAGTTTCGCTTAACAATCATATTGCCAACAACTCAATGACTAACTATTCTGAACAAAACTTTTAGAATGTACTATCAAGAGACTGCACAAAAATCTGAATAGCAAAGATTATTGTTAACGTTGAAATGTCTACTGTCCACTGGCTTTCCAAATTGTTACACAATTTCAATATTCATTCTGTATATCTTGAACGAGATGTCACTATCTTTTCAATTTACACAACTAGAAAAAGGAAATTCAATATTGATTTCTACAGAGAGTGCAGATAGGTCAGTTTATTTTCTTTTGCAATGTTCAAGGTAAAATAAGCTTATGTGCTACAAAATCTAAGAACCTGTCCTGTTCTATCCTTGCATGGACTCAAGTATGGGTGTTGGTGGTGGCTGCGTTTCCAAAGATTGAGGTCTACTGTTTTGAAATTGAAGATTTGGGACACAAACATATTGCTTGCAACATCAATCGAAGATATGTATGAACACAGCACATTTGTTGGAAGGAATAAGATATAATATGTCTGACAAATTTTAAAAGTATGAGGGGTCACATTATAGTTTACCAAGGTAGATAGACTAAAAATAATGAATTTTCTGGGAAAAAGAACAACCTACTTGAGAAGTTCTAGTCAATTTTAAAAATTATGTTTAAATTTTTTTATGTTTTGTTCCAAAAGAACTTTTGGGTAAAACGTAGAAACACCATGCAACCTATCTTATCTTCTCCTCCATAGATCACTTCTCAGATCTTTTACAACAATTAGGAAACAATGACCACTCTAGTGCTCCTGCAACGGATTCTCTTCCTCCCACAACCATTCTATAATCATTCTTCATCTGGTTGCATGATCCACAAAAGGATGAGCTCTTCTCTTCCTTTCAATGGCACAAATTATCTCTGTCTTCTCCTACTTCACTTCCCATTACACCAGCCATGTCAAGTCACTATTGTGCACCTGTATCTAGGTTATGTTTTATCAACACCATTACTTGCAAAGCAAAGCCACGAGTCCATGTAACATTAAATGCATAGTGAATCACATTATCAAACTTTAATTACAGAATTCCACCAGTTCTTTTTCAAAAGGTGATTCTAATAAGTGAACCAGATTGAACAGGGTATAGTTAAGATAAGTCAAACTTAAATGGATTCATTTCAGAAACCTACCCTGAGGTTTCTGACAATAACACTAAGTTCCATTGTGGTATCAATAACTCTAACTACATGTCTTGATATTTCTTTTAAAATCGCTGATGCCAGAAAAAAATTAATTCAATACTTTAAACTGGCCAAAAATCATATGTGGAAAAAAAAAATGCAAAACTAACAAAAAGACAGCACCTCCCAATCCCAACAACTCCATGCTCTCTCCTCCTCCTCCCAAAATCCAGCAGTGTAAACAACCCAAAAACCCAAAATCCAGTGGAAAAATCCATGCTCTTTCCATGCCAATATGATTTTAGCCTTTTTCCCATACATTCCATCTTCCAAAAACCCCTATTTCTTGCTCCCCTTCGCCTCCCCCTCCTGGTAGTTCCCATGCCTCTCTTGTTTCTTCGAAGTCTTATCTATGCTTTCCAAGACAGGCACACTTCAACCACCACACTTTTCTGTATTTGTTTCTGTGCCAAAATTAGGATCAGTAAAAGCTGCAAAAAGATTAGACATTAAATTTCCTTTGTGGTTCTTTTAACTTTTGGATGTATAAAAGATGAATGTCTGTGTCTAGGCTTCAGTTCCTGCCAAAGAGAAGACAGGCTAATGAAGGAGCTATATAGTGCTGAGTAAATTGGTTTGTGTTCTTTTATAATTTTGGTGAAAGTAAGTTGGATCTGTAGCTGAGTATGAAAAGGTATTTAGGCACGTTAGGAGCGGGCTTAGGTGATGGCAGAGAGATGCGTTCGGTAGGTGAGAGAAGAATGGAAAAGGTAGTGGCAGGACGAAGTGAGAGTAAAAGAGAGAGCCCTGGGTATGGAGAAGTGGTTTCGGTAGTTGGGAAAGTTGAGGTTATACCATAGCATCCAACTTTTGAGCATAAGTACTGAGTAGTACCGTCCTTGGTTTCCTATTTGTCCCTCATCTTTTCTAAATCCAGTGCTACTTTACATAGTTCTAAACATACCATTCTTCATTCGTGAAGACCGTCTTAAGCCTCAGTCAGAGATAACAATTTCCACCATTCTGCACACATTTCCAAGAAATCTTAAAGCTTCCCAAGCTGAAAAACCTTCTGATTGATTAATAGTTTATCATCCAATGGTACACATATTTCCCCCAATTTGTTGCAAACAACACTAAACATATTATCTGTTAATCCAGTGTTTAGAACATCCCTAGTTCTCCATCGCCCTTCTTAAATTTGTGAACAGGAATGCGCATAGCTCTTTGCTGGAGAGCCTGAACAGAAACTTCTTCATTTGAGGGACTAATACTATGCTAATTTTATTGCTTAATGTCAAAGAAAGCAGCTTCCTGTGAAAAAGGGAATAATGAACCCCCGTACCCCTTTCCTTTTGGGCAAATGGTCAAGATTACCTAACTTTGCAAACATGTAAAGTAGCTCAGTGAATTGCATAAAACTGAAAGGAACCTTTGGCAAGATGTGAGAAAAGGTAAAGGTGATTGGTAATCACTGAAACACACTGTTGTATTTTACATAGACCAAAGGCAGGAAACAGGCTTCTGAGAACAACTGGGATAGCAAAGAGACTTCATCCTAGATACGGTAGAAAAGGTCAAAAACCTCTCTTTCTAACATAAGTAAAGAATCAAGAGGTAGAACCATTTTGGCCCTCACTCTTTACCGAAGGATGGATGTGCTGCACTTTATTTTCCAACCATTTTGATCCTTTTGACTGATCAAAAAACCTCAAAACTAATTTGGTGCAAAATCATTCAGGACATAGTCCTCTGCTCTCTACTAAAATCAGATACACAACTCCAAACTTAACAAAACACTGGATCATAGAACCATTAGCTCCCTCCATAGGTCTTACAAGTATGGTAATACTGTCTTCAATACAGTATCGGTGCTCTTTAGTTTCAGATAAACATTTCTCAATCTCACTTACAAATATTGCTTCCTCTTACATTCAGGCAGCAGTTAACACTAATCCATGTTTGTAAGTGTTAAATGGATCTCATATAAAGTCATATTGCATAAGAAGAGAAAGAAAAATAATGTTCAACAGCCTATTCCTGAAAAAGTTTTCAAACCAAAAAATAAACAATCACCGCTCAGACAAGATGTAATCCTACCTTTAGCTACAGCATACTGTTGTTGCAGAGCTGTGGCAGTAGTTTTCTTAGGTGTTGCAGCACTAATACGCATTGGCCTGGTTGAGCAATAGGCTCCATTCATTTCGGTCATAGCACGATTCCTTTCAGTTTCATCAGCAAATTTGACAAATCCATATCCCTTGGAACGCCCAGTGCTCGGATCAGTAACAACCTTGGCTCCTCTAACTGATGGATAATGGGCTCTGAACGTCTCTTGCAACAGATAATCAGTGACATCAGGTGCCAAATCACCTACAAAGATTGAATGCTCAGGACCAGCATCAGGGCGTCTATCTCCAATTCCAAAAGATGCCCAGTTCAACCTAAAATTCAGCTCAGTCCCAGGTATTTGTCTGCCATTGTAGGACTGCAAAATCCTTTCAGCGACAGCATGTGAGGTGAACTCCACAAAACCGTAACCCTCTGGTTGACCAGTGATTTTGTTTCGAATAACTTTTATTGATAGAACCTGCAAGGAACAAACTGGGCTTCAGACTTAACTAAATGAAATCAATCATCACTATACAGAGAGGGAAATGACATCTCCTCTCCACAGCAGAGAACTTTTCTCAGTTCATAACAAGAACACCTATTTTAACAGTTCTGGTCCATTGACTTCCATAAAAGTGTCTAGATAAACATACCAATATCTTTAAGATCAGCAATGGCTCACTTTAAAATTTTTCTCATCTAAAGCATCTGCCAAAATCACTGGATAATCTAACTTCCTCGTAGAATGAGTCCAAGAATGCACTGAATGTTCAAAATCCAATGCGTGTTTGAAAACTCATGCATCAAAGAGAAATTCACAGCCCAGCAAGGTCTATTTGAAACCACAAAAATTATCTCAAGTCTTAACATGGTTTCAAGAACCTTAAAACTTTTGCTTTGTGTGCATTTAGCGTAAATGGGCACAAATGCCCTTTACAATGACAGCCAAAATACATTATGCACAAACATGGCTGCAAATTGCCTTCACAGTGAGAGCCAAAAAGTGTGCCCCCTTTTCGCAAATTTTTCCCCATTATAACGACAATATTTGCAGCTATGAATCAAAGGGCACCATTTAATCTCACTTTTGCCAATTAAACAAAACAAAATTCTAAGCCTCGATTAACCATTCTTCACGTCAAAAGCACTTTGAAAATTAACCAATTGTAGTGTAAAAACTACCTTACAAAGCTACAACACATTTGTTTCTACAAATAAAAAAGAAACAAGCATAACCTAAATAAGCCTCACCAATAGACGGAAAGAGTTTTTTGTTTTTGGGTTGGGTGTGCGGGGGGGTGGGGGGGGGGGGGGAAAGTACCTCGGCGGTGGGAGAGAACCAACTATGGAGATAGGACTCGTCAGCCCAATAGGGCAAGTCACCAATCCAAAGGGTGCGAACTTCTTCGAGGGTTGCCGGTTGATGGTATGGCGGCCCCTGAGAAGGTGCAGTTGCCATTGCCTGCTGCTGTTGCTGTTGCTGGTCGTGCAGTTGCGCATTCATTATTTTTCGACCATATTTAGATAAGTTTCACAACGGTGAGGGGGTGTGTGCAATTTAGAAATAATTATTTATAAAATGAATTAATTTTGTACAAAAATTTTGTTTTTTCACATAAATCAAATTGATATAAATTTTTTATTAAAAAACTTTAGTTGATAATTTTGTAGTTATTTGGCAGTTAGATTAGATTAGGGTGATTATGAGTAGTTATGAAAACAAAATGTGATTAATGGCAAAAATTAAATATCGTAAAGGTGAAGTTGGAAGTTCAAAAGATGACCAAAATTGATTACATCAACGGTCATTTCTTCAAATTTTTTGTAAAAATGAAATTTGAAATTCAAAAGATAGTTTAGCACGCTGTCTTTAAAATACAACAAAATAACTCAAAAATTGTTACTTCTCTTTGATTGCACAATCAAGAGAGGCAAAAGCTTCCTTAATATTTTACTTTGACCAAAGAAAATAGAGTAATAGAAGAAGAAATGACTAAAAAAAAGTTGTGTTTAATAGAAAATTTCAGTTTTTACCGGCTACACAATTCTTTTAAAAAAAAATAGATTACATGTCCAAGTACATTGTATAATGGCTATTTTTAATTAAATTATAGTTAATGTGTTATTGTAACCACAATAATTAAGTTATAGAATCTGCAATAGACACAAATAATGGCTCAATGTTTCTTCTATGCAACTCATTTGACCAAAATAAATGTATCTCCTATTGTTTATTGTATTATAACTGCATTCAAAAAATATACTATAACTCCCAATTAAGATTTGTAATCCCCATGACTTCCAAATTATATTATATTACAACTCCTTGTAAATTTTGATCAAAGAAATTTGAAATTTTATTTAAATACACTAACATACTCCAAACTCTAATACCACGGACAGAAAAAGCAATTTGGATGATTTATTTGAGATAATTACTAAAACACTTTTTGTTATGTGATGTATGTGAGATAAAAAGGTGATTGGAAAGATAAAAAGGTGATTGGAATTTGTGAGGCAAATTATTTTTTTTCAAATTATCTATTTCCAAACACTCCAATGCTTTCCAATGGATAATAATAAATTTGTGTCTGCAAGTGTACAATGTTTAGTTCCCAACAAGGTAAATTTAAGAGAAGACTTACCTCAATTTATTTGTTGGTCTCATAAATAGTGGGATTTGAGAAGGGATTGTTTTATACCAATAAAATTCAAGATAATTGAAGTTGAGTTCCAAGATTTACCTTGCAAATTTATTAAAGCTTTTCTGCAATATGCTTCTCTGTGATATTCCTTCTCTTTGAAGTTGTTATATATATATATATATATATGACAAAAACACCTTTCTTTTTTCGATTTTTGTGCTTTTCTTCTTCTGCTACTAATGCAGGTTTGATGAATGAGACTCTATCAAAACTCTATCAACTCTATAAAAACTCTATCAACAGTGTTAGTACTTTTTTTGGGGACAAATATCAACCAATTCTATAATGTCATTAATTTATCGTGTTTCATACAGAGGATGAGGATTACTAATTCATATAATGTGTATGAAATGTCAACTTCATTTCAAATTCAATTGATAATCTAGTAAAATGCCAAAAAAAATCAACTTAATTTACAAAAGCATAATATTTAATTAAGTTTTATAATTATCATTATAAAAAAAATTGTAATCTTTTTTAGTTTATGAGCTATCATACGTAGATAAAAAAAAAAAAAAAGCAAAAGAAACACCTATAGGTAAATCGGTCAAAGCACTTTTTGTATGTAGCATAGATTTTGATGCCAAATCACGTCCCTTATGTGAAAATAATATTGTGGAAATATATATAATCCAATAATTTGGGCTTGAATGTATGCTGATATATTGCTGATATCTTAGTCAGTTGGTTTTAGTTTCATGAATTACTTGTCACGAAGAATATTTAGATACGAAATGTTGGCAAAAAAAACACGGCACAACAGAAGCAATTTTAACACATATAAAAATATATGGGAAGAGGTAAAAAACAAATATTCAATAATTTAATTAACTCGTAACTCAATAATAACAAATATCAAGTCGTAGCTTTTTCGCTCTCCATAACATACAAATCTCAATTATGAGATTTTCTCCCAAACCTATTCTTCAATACTCAACTCAACTCTTCAAGTAATAACATACTAGATTGGTAGTATTTATAGATTCCAAAACTTCCTAAAACAAATACGCAATTGTAAACGAAAATTTACTTGGAAACTAACTTGAGATTTCCTAATTTAATATGGAAATTAAACAAATAGGACACCAGAAAGAATTAGGAAACCAAATACAGTTTGGTTTAATTTCCTTCGTTGCCTCTCTTAAACCAAACTCTTCATTGAAGCAAGTCCAACTCTATCTCGAGTTTGAATCTCTATAGAAAATTCAATTGCAGTAGACCCAAGATTCAATCTCAGCTTATGATTAGTCTTCAATTTCATTTTTACACATGCTAATGGACGAATCTTGTACTTCTTGAGCAATTTCTTCACTCTTATCAAAAAAATTCAAACTTATCCGCCCATTCTTCATCCAATACTTCATAATTCAATTCATCCATGACACCAATAAAATCTCCCAAAACTAAAAAATCATAATTTTTACTACCGAGATTTTCAACATCACCATGTTTTTCCTTTACTTTTTCCACATTAATAATTGCATCAACTTTAACTGTACCACAACCTTCAATTAATTTGTCCACCTCACAATTGATTTCAGCCAAAGTCATCACTTGTTTTTTTCTTCAAAAAATTTATCAATCTTGACAAAATTAACAATTTCTACATTGCCATGATCTCCAGACACATCTTTGACTTCAGCAATGACTTTATCTGTTTTCTCAATCACACATTGTAACATCCCGAATATTAGGAGGTTGTTTGTGAAGAAAATATTAAAGTGTATTCCTTTGGGGTTTGATTTAAAATCTTATTTTGTTTTAAAAGACTAGAAACCCTAATATTTTAGTCAAAACCCTAGTTTACTTGTGATTAACCGATTTTCCTAAATCTCTCCTATTTTAATTGAAACCCTAATTTTAATTACTGGAATTGAAAAATTTCTCACGTTTTTTTAAAAATTTCATTTTATTTGAAAATTATCATTTATTAAAGCCCTACTATCCAATTATTCCATAATAAGTGCAAATAAATCTAGAAAGTAGGGTTTTATTCTTCGGTTTCAAGTTTGGAGCAAAATTAGAGTTTTCGCGATTTTTGACCGGATGAATTTTCGGTACAGAGTAAGGATTAAATTTGGAGATTAAAAGTGACTTTTAAGTGAAAAATAATATGTAATTAGTAGCAATGATATAAGGTTAGTGAATGGGAAGTAAAAACCCTAATACGTGTGTTTTTAAGAAAAACGGCGCGAATCGACGGGTCCCGCGCACTACCGATTGAACGCACCGCTTGACCACCACTTTCTTGCCATACAAGCTCATTAATATTTGAGCAAAATATCTCCTAAATTCCAGCTAAGCCTGACCGAAATTAATGGCTGAAAATACAAGAAAGAAAAAGAAAATTTTACTTGGTAAGGTTTGTGACAAGTGTCACACCCTGAGTGGCCATTGACCAAGACAATTGTTCAACCTTCTTATCTCCAAATTGGCTTCATTCACCTTCATTTTTCTGCTGGAGAGCCGAGAGAGAGAGAGAGAGGGAAAGAACAAGAGAGGAACTCCTCCATTTCTTCTTGAATCAAGCTACAAAGTGAGAAAACAAAAGAAAGAAACCGATTAAACTTACCTTTGAGTGATTAGTTAGTGATTGTTGGTGAGATTTTGGAAAGGGAAAGCTAAGGCTATACTTGGTGAACTCTAATCAAGGTAAGAAAGATGATCTCTCTAATTTTTACTTTCAATCTTGTTTAAATTAAGCTTAGTAACTCAATTTGTGGTGGAATCATGGATACTATCATGTTTTGGAGGTTTTCCCCTTTTTGATATGATGAACTAGGGTTTGACACTTGCTGCCAATTTGATGTATGATGCATATATGTTGCAATTAAGTTTGTATAAGGGGTTTTGGTAATGATTGAAGTAAGAAATTGAGGAAGGTCTCATTAAAAATTGAAAATTCCAGATTTCTGGAAAATTCTGCTTCCATTCTGTCCGGTTTTGTAACCTCATGTTAGAGGCCGAATTTGTGAGGACTCGCAAATTCCTTGTATTTTTCTCAAAAATACCCTTTTATTTGAAAATTATTATTTATCAAAGGCCATTACCCAAATATTTCACACTAAGTGTAAATAAACCTAGAAAATAGGGTTTTCCGCTTCGGTTTCAAGATTTGAGCAAAATTAGGATTTTTACGATTTTTCGCCGGATGAATTTTCGGTACAGAGTAAGGATTAATTTTTGGGATTAAAAGTGACTTTTAAGTGAGAAATAATATGTGAGTAGTAGCAATGAGATAAGGTTAGTGAATGGGAAGTAAAAACCCTAGTACGTGAGTTTTTGAGAAAAACGGCGCGAACCGGCGGGTCCCGCGCACTACTGATTGAACGCACCACTTGACCACCATTTTTGCTTACCAAACAAATTTATTGAACTTGAGCAAAATATCTTCTCTCTTGGCAACAAGCTTGACCGAATGTGAGGCTAGGAAATAACAAGAGAAAGGGAAAAGAAAGAAAGGTGGTGGTGGCGACACTTGTCACCACCTCATGGCTTCTTAACCCAAGACTAATACCATCCATTTAACTCCAACACTTAGCAAATTTCCTCTTCATATTGTTGCTGCTGGCCGAGAGGAGCAAGGAGAAAAACAACAAGGGAAAACATTTCATTTCATCTTCAATCCAACAACTTAGGAAGAAATCAAACAAAATAAACCGATTAAACTTGTTCTTGAGTGACTAGTTAGTGAGTTGTGGTGAGTTTTTTGAAGGAGAAAGCTTGGGCTACTCTTAGTGACCTCTAGTCAAGGTAAGAGAGCTTATCTCTCCAAGTTTTGCTTTCAATTTTGTTAAATTAAGCTTGGCAACTTGATTTTATGGTGAAATCATGGATGATTAGCATGTTTTAGAAGTTTTCCCCTTTCTTATTTGATGACTAGGGTTTGGGGAAATTCTGCCCAATTTATTGTATGATGCTTATATGTTGCAATTAAGGTTTTATAAGGTGTTTTGGTAGTGATTGGACCAAGAAATTAAGGAAAGATTCACTAAAAACTAGAAATTCCAGAATCTGGAAAATTTGCCCAACATTCTGTCTAAATTTGTATCTGTGTGTTAGAGACCTAATTGGCCTTAGGTCAAAGAATAAAATTTGTAGAGAATGGTATTTTATAGGTGCCTACAAAATTTCAGCTCAATCGGAGCAACGTAAGACGTGAAAAGTCCAAAATACCCTTACTATTTTAAGTATTTCCCAGCAGTCCGTTTCATCAGTTAAGTCCAGTTTATCATGTTTTTTGACTAGGAGCCGTACTGATTTAGCTCTGGACCAAAACATGAAAGTTGTAGTGTTCTGAAGTAGCTTTAAAATGCCTTTAAGAACACCTGAATTGGACTTTTGTACACTGAGTTATGACCATTACAGTGTTTTGCATTTAAGCAGCCGACGAATTGGTTTCTGGTTTAGTAATTTGAGAATTTGACCAAGTTACATTAGAAACTGGACTAAGTGACCTTCATGAACATTATAGCCCTGAGTCTTAGCTTCGAAACGGCATAGGTTGCGTCTTAATCTGATAAGCGTAGCCTCGGATAAGTTTTTTCCGCATTTACACGTCAAATCTGTCTTGTGCCACATTGAATTTCTGTACTTGCTATTGTTGTGAATCTTATTATTATGATATTGTGAGCCTATGGAACGGCTCTTGACATGAATTGCTGATATATGTGATGTTGGGTTGTGGTTGAAGAAAAATAATGAATCCTAAATGGCTGGAAAATTAGGTAAACACAAAGGGCATGCTGCCCGAATTTTTACTCGAGGACTAGAAAACTATATTAGCGACTTGAGTGAAGGTTAAGTACTTATTACTTGAACTAGCAAGGACCTTTGCTACTATGTTTCTCGAGTGTTATACGTTAGAACTTGGCCGAACTTGTACCCTTGAGGAAAAGCCTAATGGCCAATGTAAACTTGAATTTCTTTGTACTTTCAACTCAAGTATTATTTCCAAACATCTATGTTACAAAACCTTATGATTTGAAAAGTGAGCAAGTTTTCACGAGTGTCTTTCAAATGAATTTCAATTGGTCGATTCTTAATGAACGGAACGTTTAAGTTTCGAATCTTACTTGTATTTCAAAGTTCTTAAACTGAAATTTTCTCGCAGACTTGGACTCCAAACCCGGAGTACCACCTCGACGCGAGAACTAGAAGCACTATTGTGGTGAGTGCTTTCAAATATCCGATTGTACTTGATACATGTGTTCCTTACATGACTTGTGTGAATACATGAAAATGAATGAAAGGGCAAGGGTGTACTTTACCGCACTTGCTCTAATATGACTTGTTCTTGCTATTGAATATACTTGACTTGCTTTACATGTACTTGAAATATGTCTTGCCTGGAATTCCAGACACCCTGTGGCTAGTTAATCGAGTCGAGCCGGCAAGGGCCTGGTCGATTAGATAACGAACCCTGGGTTACTAGTTAAGTCGAGTGGAGTGTTATCTCCTCGGCAATCCGGTATACTCGAGTATTACCACCCGTGTTACGTGTGGCGTGCGGGCCCGAGAAAGGGGGTTGATCGGTGGACGGGGATTGGCGTGTAGTGAAGTTTTCTTTTGGATTTGTTATTACTTGAAAGTTGACGGAGTATCAACTACCCATTGATCAAGCTGGAATGGAGCCGAGATATGATTACCGTATCCTTATTTGTGATTGCAAACTTGATATTATTTGATTCGTTGAAGTACTATTTCCCTGATTATGACTTGTTTGCTCGTTATTTCACTATTACTATGTTATTTCTTGCTTGTTGGCCAATTTGATATTTGGAACTTCACTGGGTTTCGGCTCACCCTTTTAGTTTTGTTTTCCTTACAGGGGTACGAGTGAAGCGTGAGAAGTGTAAAGGCTAGCGTAGTCTAGTTACTTTAGACTTTGTTTTGAATTTTGATTTTGTACTCGCGCTATTCCTTGAATGGAACATTTTGTACTTGGATTGTATATATTTTGAACTAGTTTAAGTATATCGAGACTTTGTACCTTGATTTCTATCAATGTAAATTATAAGCTTGAATTGCGGATATTATTAATGGTTCTTGGTGTGTGCACGTGATTATAGTGAGTGAGTCCTGGCGAGAGTTGGGCAGGCGGTCCGCCGAACCCTCTGGTACTCCTTAGGGGAGGTGGGGTCGTCACAGAATTGGCCTTAGGTCAAAGAATGAAAGTTGTAGAGAATGGTATTTTATAGGTACCTACAAAACTTCAGCTCAATTGGAGCAACGTAAGTCATGAAAAGTCCAAAATACCCTTACTATTTTAAGTTTTTCCCCAGCAGTCCGTTTGGTCAGTTTGTCCAGTTTATCACGTTTTTTTCACTAGGATCCGTATTGATTTAGCTTTTTCCCAAAACATGAAAGTTGTAGTATTCTGACTTATCTTTCAAACGCCTCTAAGAACACCTGAATCGGACTTTTGTAACCTGAAATATGACCATTACAGTACAATGCGGTTTTATAGCCGACGAGTTGGATTTTGGTTCTGTAATTTGAGGATTTGACTAAGTTGCATTAGAAACTAGACTAAGTGATCTTCATGAACATTGTAGCCCTGTGTCTTAGCTTCGAAACGGCATAGGTTGCGCCTCAATCCGATAAGCGTAGCCTCAGGTATGTTATTTCCGCATCCACACGTCGAATCTGTCTGTTACTAGATTGTATTTCTGCACTTGTGATTATTGTGATTCTTATTCTTATGATGTTGTGAGCCTATGGAACGGCTTTTGACTTGAATTATGATATGTGTGACTTTGGGTTGTGGCTGAGGAAAAATAATGAAGCCTAAATGGCTGGAAAATTAGGTAAACACAAAGGGCATGCTGCCCGAATTTACGCTCGAGGACTATATAAATACACTTGCGACTTGGGTCGAATTGATATGAATAGTACTTGAACCATCTAGGGTACTTGAGTCTTCTTGTTTCGAGGTATATAAGTAAGGACTTGGCCGAACTTGTACCATTGAGAAATGAAATAATGATTGCTCGAAGTATGTTTTTCTTGTACTTTCAACTCGCAAGACAATTTCAAGTATAAATATTACAAAGTTTTACTGTTTAAAAAGGCGGCAAGTGTTTCACGACTACTCCCCAAGTGAATTCCAATTTCTTGATTTTGATATAATGAAACGTCTAAGTTTCGAATCTTAGTCATGTTTCAAAGTTCTCAAATTGAATTTTTATCGCAGATCTGGACTCCAAACCTGGAGTATAACTGAACGTGAATACTAGAAGCACTATATCTTTTGGTGAGTGCTTTCAAATACCGAATTGCACTAGATACTTGAACTTGATACGTGACCAATATGAGTACATGTTATATACGTGAATTGATAGGGCAAGAGTGTACTTTATCGCACTTGCCCTTACATGATATACTTGTTTATTGATTGCAATTGACTTGATATACTTGTTTATGAGGTGCGCACTTCCTGGAATTCCAGAAACCCTGTGACGAGTTACTCTAGTCGAGCCGGCAAGGTCTTGGTCGATTGGGTAACGAGCCCTGGGTCTCTTGCTTTGTCGAGTGGAGTGATATCTCCTCGACTAATCGGTATACTCGAGTATTACCACCCGTGTTTATTGAGGATTTTGGGCCCAGTAGGGGGTGTGAATGGTGGACGGAGAGTAGTGTAAGTGGTGTTCTACTGGATTGGTTCCTTTACTTGAAAGTTGACGGAGTGTCAACTACTACGTGATCAAGCTCCTGATGATGAATGGAAGTTGGCTCCTGAGAGCCATCCGTATCCTTATGCTTTGGAATGATTATTGTTTATTGGATTATTGTTTCTTCTGAAAACTTTTACACTCGCTCATTTTGAGATTGCTACTTGAAGTGTTATTGCTCACTTTTATGAACTCTTCATGCTCGTTACTTTGCTATATCGAAAACTTGTGCTTATAAATAATGGTCAATTTGCTATTTGAAACCTCACTGGGCTTTTAGCTCATACCACGCTATTTGTTCTCCTTACAGGGGGTACGAGCGAGGTATGAGACATGTAAAGACTAGCACAGTCTAGTTGTTTTTGACTTTTGACTTTTGACTTGTACTCGCGCTATTCCTCGAATAGAATGTTTTGTATTTAGATTGTATACGCCTTGATCCAGTTTGAGTATATTGAGGCTTTGTACCTTGATTTTCATCAATGTAAATTCTAAGCTTGAATTGCGATGTTATTTATGGTTCATGGATGTGTGCACGTGATGTGAGTGAGTGAGTCCTGGCGAGAGTTGGGCAGGCGGTCCGCCAAACCCTTTGGTACGCCTCAGGGGGAGGTGGGGTCGTCACACACATGAGATTTCTTCTTGAATCACAAATTCTTCATTTTCATGTGCACTCACAACTTCTGCAATCTCTTCTTTCTTTGACTCATCAAAATATTCTTTTTCTTCAATCACCGCAAACAAAGTATGTAAATCATAATTTTCAACCTTATAAAAATTTTCAAAAGTCTCTATATCATCAACAAATACATCCTCTTCCAAATTAACCTCCATTCTAAACCAATTTTTTGACTTATAATTGGATTCCTATGAAAATTCTATCACCAAAATATAAAAGAGGTCTGACCAAAACCACTAAGGCGATTGAGTAGAGATGATAAGCCTTTTATAATACTCTTCAACCATTGACTTTTGCATTATTTTGAAAAATAATCTGGCCTTCCTTTTGTTAATTTCTTTTGATTGACCACTATTTAAATTGATCTTAAGAAATTCACCCAAACCACTCTTTTCTAAGATATTTGTGCATTATTCTTGACCATTTAGATCTTTCTTTATCACCACTAAGTGTGTGTAAAATTTTCACATTTTCACCATTCACAAATTCTTTGTCCATGGCAATCCAAAATAATTTACGCACCTTGATAGATATTTTTTTTCCTTCCTTGCTTGAATTTTTTGGCCTCCCTAGCTTCAGATTTGATCAAACTTCACTATGACAATCAACAATCTGATAGGATCTTTTTCTTTTGATCATTGCATAACATCAATAATCACGACAAAGTCCCTCTTTTTTTTAAGACCTCTATCCAATTATGGTCCTAATTCCAATCAACGAGTGAGTACTATAAGACCAACTCTCGAGGTCTAATTTTTTAATATATGCGTATTCTACCACAACCTCTATACCTTTTTATGGTATAGGATTCTCTATCAAAAAATTTTGCACTCTTTTCAAGCAACATAGACACCCCAGGATCAAACTCTTGAATCTCGGGCTCTGATACCACTTGTCATTACAAAAAAAAAAAAAAAAAGCATGCACAATGGAAGCGATTTTGACACATAAAAATATGTAAGAAGAGGAGGAGAACAAATACTCGATAATTTAATTAACTCAAAACTCAATAATAACAAATATCAAGTCATAGTTTTTCGCTCACGACAACTCTCAAACTTATTCTTTAATACTCAACTCAACTTTTCAAGTAATAACCTATTAGATTGATAGTATTTATCGACTCCAAAACTTTCTAAAACAAATACAATTATAAACCAAAACTTACTTGAAAACTAACTTGAGATTTCCTAATCTAATATGAAAACTAAACAAATAAGACACCAAAATGAATTAAGAAACCAAATACAATTTGGTTTAATTTCCTTCACAAAATTCTGTTATTTGATGTTAGCATTCATAAGAGACTAAAAAGGCAAAAATATAAATATTAATAAAAGCATAAAAATAGTGCAAGGATTAACGTGCTCGAAGTGCTAAGGGATAAAATTATATTTTACACAGCCAGCTAGCATGATGTAATGGGAGTTAGCATGATGTAAAGCGAGTTAGTGATTGTAGATAACGTTACAAGTTAAAGTATCAGATGCACCAAAAATTAAAGGGATAATGTTGAAAAACCCTGAGTTTGTTTGGATAAGAATTTATTTGGATGATTTATTTGATTCAGTTACTGTAGCATTTTTTATGATGTGATGTATGTGAGATAAAAAGGTGATTGGGAATTGTGTATATGATGCAAGCAAAACAAAATCTGAAATTTTGTTTCCAAAACCAAGTTGTCCAAACAAACTCCCTATTTTCAACTCTTTTATCCCATGTGAATGTACATGTCTAAATCTTTACTATACTAAAAGCGCGAGTTTGGTTTGCTACAGTGAAAATGGGCCGGTTATACCGTGATTTGTGTGAGCTTGAGGGGCGGTTTGGTCTTTTTGTAACATCCCGAATATTAGGAGGTTGTTTGTGAAGAAAATATTAAAGTATATTTCTTCGGGTTTGATTTAAAACCTTATTTTGTTTTAAAAGACTAGAAACCCTAATATTTTAGTCAAAAACCCTAGTTTACTTGTGACTAACCGGTTCTCTTAAATCTCTCACATTTTGATTGAAACCCTAAATTTAATCATTGGAATTGGAAAATTCCTCACGTTTTCTTAAAAATTTCCTTTTATTTGAAAATTATTATTTATTAAAGTCCTACTACCCAATTGTTCAACAATAAGTGCAGATGAACTTGGAAAATAGGGTTTTACACTTCGGTTTCAAGATTTGAGCAAAATTAGGGTTTTTCGATTTTTCCGCCGGATGAATTTTCGGTACTGGCCAAGGATCAATTTGATGATTAAAAGTGGCTTTTAAGTGAGAAATAATATGTGAGTAGTAGCCATGAGACAAGGTTAGTGAATGGAAAGAAAAAAACCTAGTACGTGAGTTTTTAAGAAAACGGCGCGAACCGGCGGGTCCCGCGCACTACCGTTTGAACGCACCACTGGACTACCACTTTCTTGCACCACAAGCTCATTGATATTTAAGCCAAAATATCTTCTTATATTCAGCTAAGAAGGACCGAAATTTGTGGCTAAGAAGCAAGGGGAAGAAAGAGAAAAATTAGTGGACAAGATTAGTCCAAGTGTTAGTAGAAATTTGTGGTCATAATTAACTCTAACCTTCTTACTTCTTATAAGACCAACACTTAGCTTCATTCCTCTTCATTTTGCTGCTGAAGAACCGTGAGTGAGAGAGAGGAAAAACAAGAGAGCAAACCTTCCATTTCATCTTCAAATCCAACAACTTAGTGAGAAAATAAACAAAGTAAACCGATTAAACTTGTTCTTGAGTGACTAAGTGTTGATTTGTGGTAAGTTTTTGAAGGAAGGAAGCTTGGACTACTCTTAGTGACCTCTACTCAAGGTAAGAGAGATTATCTCTCCAAGTTTTGCTTTTATTTTGGTTAAATTAAGATGGGCAACTTGATTTTAGGGTGAGATTATGGATGATTAGCATGTTTTAGTGGTTTTCCCCAATTTATTTGATGAACTAGGGCTTGTGGAATTTCTGCCCAATTTGGTGTATGATGCATATATGTTGTAATTAATTTTATAGAAGGGGTTTTGGTAGTGATTGAAGTGAGAAATTAAGGAAGATTGCATTAAAAACTAAAAATTCCAGATTTCTGGAAATTCTTGTTTCCATTCTGTCCGGTTTTGTAACTGTATGTTGGAGGCCGAATTGGCCTTAGGTCAAAGAATGAAAGTTGTAGAGAATGGTTTTTTGTAAGTGCCTGTAAAATTTCAGCCCAATCGGAGCAACGTAGGTCATGAAAAGTCCGAAATACCCTTACTGTTTCAAATATTTCCCAGCAGTCCGTTTCATCAGTTAAGTCCAGTTTATCACGTTTTTTGACCAGGATCCATTCTGATTTAGCTTTTTACTAAAACATGAAAGTTGTAGAACTCTGACTTAGCTTTAAAATGCCTCTAAGAACACCTGATTCGGACTTTTGTACACTGAGTTATGTCCATTACAGTGTAATGCGTTTAAACAGCCGACGAATTGGTTTCTGGTTTAGTAATTTGAGAATTTGACCAAGTTACATTAGAAACTGGACTAAGTGATCTTCATGAATGTTGTAGCTCTGTGTCTTAGCTTCGAAACGGCATAGGTTTTGTTTTAATCCAATAAGCGTAGCCTCGGATATGTTATTACCGCATTTGTACGTCAAATCTGTCTTGTGCTAAGTTGAATTTCTGCACTTGTAATTGTTGTGAATATTGTTTTATGATATTGTGAGCCTATGGAACGGCTCTTGGCTTGAATTGTTGACATATGTGAGGTTGGGTTGTGGTTGAGAAAAATAATGAAGCCTAAATGGCTGGAAAATTAGGTAAACACAAAGGGCATGCTGCCCAAATTTACGCTCGAAGACTAGAGAACTACTTGCAACTTGAGTAAGGGTTAAGAGTGATTACTGCTTGAACCATCTAGGGTACTTGAGTATTCTTGTTCCGAGGTATATAAGGAAGGACTTGGCCGAGCTTGTACCCTTGAGAAATGAAATAATGACTATTTGGAATATGTTTCTCTTGTACTTTCGACTCGCAAGACAATTTCAAGTATAAATGTTACAAAGTTTTATAGTTTAAAAAGCGAGCAAGTGTTTCACGACTACTATCCGAGTGAATTTCAATCTCTTGATTTTATTGAACGAAACGTCTAAGTTTTGAATCTTAGTCATGTTTCAAAGTTCTCAAACTGAGTTTTATCGCAGATTTGGACTCCGAACCCGGAGTATAACCTGAAAGTGACCAGTAAAGGCACTATATCTTTTGGTGAGTGCTTTCAAATACCGAATTGAACTTGATACTTGAACTTGATACGTGACCAATCTGATTACATGTTATATACGTGAATTGATAGGGCAAGAGTGTACTTTATCGCACTTGCCCTTACGTGATATACTTGTTTATTGTTGCAATTGACTTGATATACTTGATTATGATGCGCGCACTTCCTGGAATTCCAGAAACCCTGTGGCGAGTTACTCTAGTCGAGCCGGCAAGGGCTTGGTCGATTGGGTAACGAACCCTGGGTCTCTTGTATTGTCGAGTGGAGTGATATCTCCTCGACTAATCGGTATACTCGAGTATTACCACCCATGTTCTTGAGGATTTTGGGCCCAGCTGGGGGTTGAACGGTGGACGGAGAGTCGTTTAAGTGGTGTTCTACTGGATTGGTTACTTACTTGAAAGTTGACGGAGTGTCAACTACTACGGGATCAAGCTTCTGGTAATGTAATGGGAATTTGGCTCTTGAGAGTCATCCGTATCCTTATACTTTGGAGTAATTATTGTTTATTGGATTATTGTTTCTTTTGAAAAATTTTCTACATTCGTTCATTTTAAGATTGCTACTTGACGTGTTATTGCTCACCTTTATGAACTCTTCATGCTTGTTACTTTGCTATACCGAAAACTTGTACTTCTAAATAATGGTCAATTTGCTATTTGGAACCTCACTGGGCTTTTAGCTCATTCCACTCCATTTGTTTTCCTTTCAGGGGTACGAGTGACGCGTGAGACTTGTAAAAGACTAGCGTAGCCTTTTGTTTTGACTTTTGACTTTTTGGTCTTGTACTCGCGCTATTCCTCGAATGGAACATGTTGTACTTGGATTGTATACGTATTGAACTAGTTGGGTGTGTTGAGACTTTGTGCCTCGATTTCTATTAATGTAAATTATAAGCTTGAATTGGGAATGTTATTTATGGTTCATGGATGTGTGTACGTGACTCGATTAAGATAGTGAGTGAGTCCTGGCGAGAGCTGGGCAGGCGGTCCGCCGAACCCTTTGGTACGCCTTAGGGGGAGGTGGGGTCGTCACACTTTTGTTGTGGGTGGTGGGTTTGTGCTGATGCTGTCCGCGTGGCTTTGCAGCTGTCTGCATGCTTTGGAACTTCGATGCTGCGTGGCTTTGCTGCTGTCTGCATGGCTTTGGAACTTCAATGCTGTCCGCGTGGGCACAAGAAGTGCAAGCTTTATTACACAAAAGTTTTTTGAAGACTGATTGCTTCTGTTTTCCTGTGCTTCAACTGCTTTCGACCCCTGTGGGAAAAAAAAAAAAAGCATATCCGCTGGTAATGATCTTCCAGTTCCGGGGAGAACTCATAATCTGCTTCCTCTTCACTACTTAAGTCACATCCATTTTCTACTGGAAAAATTTTTTTTAAAAAATCATTCTCAAGGCTTTAAACATAATGAAATTTCTCTACTCAATATAATTAACTGGCAAATTCTTTGCTAACCTCTTGATTACTGCTAACTAACTAACTGCTAATATGGCACTTCGTTACTAAACAACCCAAAACGACTTCAACTAAAACGTAAAACTAAAATGGTATATAGATTTGCGTTAAAATTCATATAGATTTGGCATCCATGTACATGCTTAAATTGAACCAAAATTTGACTGTTTGTAATTTGCTCCTTGCTAGATTATCTCTATTATTATAACAAATACAGTAGGTCACTGGAACAAATGATAATGCCACAGCTTATATTTTGTTTCCACGACCAGTTTATGTACAATTACAAAACTACCCAATCTAAGTCCAAATTTCATTTGGAATTGAGAAGGGTAATTTTGACATTTTGTATAAAAATGGCTGTGAAATTGAAAAATGGACTATGGCATTAACAGCGCCCCTTAACTGGGTCTGTATCTGTTAATTTGTTGACTTATAAAGGTTAGAGAAGTATTGCATATGCAATTCCAAAACAAAAGCTTTCATTGACATCTTTGTAATTGTTGATTAGTGGTTTATATATTGCACCAAATATTTGTAAACCATTGACCTTTGAAAAACACGTCCAATTGTTGATCAATGGCTTGGCTGTAGATGCAGGGATACTATTGCTTTGCATTTGCGAAAATAGGGATAATACATTGCAGTGAATCTGAGTATGATATATTTCTCCAGGTTGTTCCTAGCTATTGTTTAGTACTTCCTAAGTAATTCTCCTACTAATGCATTCCCACAAATGTATCAGAAATTGGCAACAAGTCCAATCAAATACTGGGTTCGTTTGGATTTCTTATTTTTGCAGCTATTTTTGAAAAACTGTTTTTCACATTCCAAATGCTACAGTTAATGTGTATTTCAAAAACAATTCCAAAAACACCCATATCCAAACATTATATCAAAAACAACACCAAATATACAAATTTAATATGTATATTTAATTATTTATATTATATATATTATATTAATATAAATTGAAATATACAAATTGAAAATTATATATTTATATGTTATATATATTATATATTATATAAATATTTATATACATTAATATTATACATAATATAATATAATATGCATAATATAATATACATAATATGTAATATTGTATACATAAATGTATAAATATTTATACATAATATATTATGTACATTATATTATAATATATACATTATTAATGTACTTTCATGATTATGTACATTATTGTGTATAATAATGTATAATAATGTTATCTATGATATAAAATATACATAATATGTAATAATGTATAAATGTATATTATGTATAATATATTATATTATGTATATTATATTATATATATACAATATTATGTATATTATACAAATTGCAAAATTTTATATTATATATTTATATATTATATAAATATTTATATAATAATGAAATATACAATAAATATTACAAATTGAAATATACAATATTATGTACTCTCCTTCTAGCAACCACAATGTCTCGTCAATACTTGAAACACATAGGAGGAGTATCTATATAAATATATTTATTTATAAATATTTATAAATATATTTATTTATAAATATTTATAAATATATTTATTTATAAATATTTATAAATGTATTATAAATACATAAATATATATTTATATAAAAATATAAAATATATAATTTTTACATTTATATAATATTCATTTATAATTTATACATTTATAATAATATACATTTATACATTTATAAATATATTTATATTATGTATTATGTATAATGTAATACATTTATAATATATTGATATATTTTTATATAAATATATAAATACATTTATTTATGAATATTTATAAATATATTATAAATGCATAAATGTATGTAAATATAAAAATATATAAATTATAAATTATAAAATACTCAAAAATATGTTTTAAAAATACCTCTAAAAATAATCCAAAAAATATTTACAATAAAAATTTTTCATATAGTTTTTGAAAAACAACCCCAAAAACAACTAATCCAAACGGACTTGTATTTCAAAAATGAAATGCTACAGTATTGTTTTTGAAAAACAACCCCAAAAACAGCTAATCCAAACGGACCCTACATATTTCGTAGCAAATTCAAGCGGAAATCCAGGCATCCTCACGGGATTCAAATGGTAGTTAAGGTCCAATTAGCTATTAAGGTTATAAGGTAAAATATACTACATGTTGCATGTCTCAAGATTACTATAATTTGTTCTACTTCAAAGAATGCTTGACAAAAGAAAAGAAGGAAAAGTTCATCGTCATTGATTAATGGTCTCTGCACAAAAAAAGAGATGCAAAGAAGAAAAATGATGACGATGATCTACGTACTACCCCCAAAAATTGTTGCAATGAGTGCAAGAAGTTTGGGAAGACACGTTTTATTGGAAAGATTACTACAAGAAACTACACCTGTCAATATGATATTTTTTACTACAATTACTAGAAGCATATTTGTTTTACTACATCATGAATAATTCTTAATTTCTTGACATTTTTTATTGCGTAGAAATGTGATGATTGTTCTTTTCAATTATTGATATCACCATTGTGTTTATTCACAATAAGTTTCAAGAAGGGTTTTACTTGTTTAAACTTATTTCATTCTTGACTAGATACAAATAGTGTGTGCATAATTTTAAAAGTGATCAGCGTCACCATATTTATGATATTTGTATGTAATTGTACATTTCAAATGAATGCATTATTTTTATAGTATCAAGAATTCGCAAAGATTTTAAGGTATTGACTGACTATCTAAGAGAAAATTACAAATCAAACGAGTAAATGAGTAACAGCAATATTCAATTTACATAAAGTCAAACTCTCCACATTTATTTAACAATTATCATGTATTAATATATAAACATTTTACATTAATCTACTTGCCTTCATTTGATATTGATTAACATAGACCCAGTGCATCCTCACGCATCGCGTGAGGCTGAAAAAACTAGTTTATCCTCAAAAGCCCCTTAATACTTTCTCGAATTGATTTTACCTTTCTAATAAAGAACAAACACCTGAGATCTATCCTTACAAAATAACTTCACTTTGTAGGCCAAACTCCAAAGTGATTATGGGACCGACGCAATTTTAACCAATGTTGATAATTTCCCCATTTAAAAAGCGAAAGGATCCACTAATCCTGTGACACTTTGACGCATTCCAACATTTCCTTCCAAGGTTCACTTTCGTATTCCATTGTCTTTCTCCAAATATCCACGGAAAAGTCTTAAAGGTGGAAGAAAAATCAATGGAGGCCGAAGCTTCATCGTAAGTAAAGCAAACCAATACCAATAAACCAAAACGAGACTTGTCACTGAAATTTCTACAAAATTTCCATGAAATCAACTTTTACTTATTTTCCTTGCCCCCCTTTTAAACTAACAATCCCTTGGCAGGTTCGAGTGCAGTGAGATGTTAGCAACACTGCTGGCTTCAACACCGTTGCTCGAGGAGTCATGGAAGCTCTGCGGTCAAGCCAACGCCGAAGCTCCGCAAAGTTATGGCACAAAGCAGATGGGGCATGTGACCTACATAGCCTTTTCAGGGATCCAAATGCTTGCAGGGTTGGATCCCAGTTGCAGCAATTTGGTGCCGATTGAAAGCTCTGCTAATGGGCTGTTTTCCTCCTTGCACCGTCATGGAGAAGGTGAAGAGCCAGTTATGGTTCATGCTGGATTGCTACATCTCTTCTTGTCCTTCTACAGCTCCCCAATTTTCCAGAACCAGGTTTGCAATGGTTTAAGAATTCAAATTCAATTCATTTTGGCTTTGAAACGAAGACGTTTAGGATGAGAGGAGACTCACACATGAGGCTAGGGTATTGCTAGGTCGGTCCGGTGGTCGTGCGGTTGCCGGCGGAACCGTACTAATAGGTTGAAGGTTTGGATAGAACGTAATGGTTCAGTACGATCTGAGCCATCAATTCAAATTTTTTAAAATTTTAAAAAAAATTTAATGGACGACTCAGATTGGACCGAGTTGATGCAATCTCCTCTGAGTCATCGATCAATTTCACCATTTTGCACCAAGCAACTTAACTTAGTGTAGTTCTGAGATTTCGCCTATCAATATATAGCTAAATTGCATGTTTTGAGCGTCTGCGTTCTCAAGGTTGGTTTTCTTTATTTCACCATTTCAACATAAGAAATTGTCCACAGTATCAAAGACGAGATAGCTACACTCAAAGCAATTTTGCCAGTGGAGTATAATTTAGGAGATTGAACATTAAATTTTCTATAGTTTTGTGCGAGCAAATTGTTTGTTTTGAAAAGAATTTTCTTGAAATTTTAGAACTTTTGAGGGGTTAAAATAATATTTCTTTGAACTTGGGGGTGGCGGCTACTAAGTTTCCGCCTCCACTTGTGTTTGCCCATTTACAATCATTAATTGGTGATTTGATTCTAAACATTCAATTATACCAACTAATATGTCTCTCTCATTATAAATTTTTAAAATATTTTTCAATCGATTTGCTATTTAATTTTTTATAAAAAGACTTTAGTACTCATAAGTGAATAAGGATATTTTAACAAAGAAATTCAATATATATGAGTGTTAAAGTATTTTCTTTCAACGACGCCTTTTGAAATTCATTGATTTTATTCTATTAGAGTAATTTTTTTCTCTCATTTTCTTGAGAACACTTAAGAATTCGGCAAATAAACTTAGATCTTCGAGCAACCTATTAGAGTAATTGATAGTTTTGTTGATAGAGTAATTGATAGTAATTGATAGATAAATTGATAATTTATTCTATTAGAGTAATTGATAGTACAAGATGTTGAAGTTTTGTTGCACATTTCACTTCAAGAATGGGCAGGTGTCATAAAGTCAATGGACGTTGATACGTGTGGCCGGTAGACATAACCATGATACTGTCCCCTCACATTCGTAGCATTTCCCCGCTTGGCACGGCAATTTGGTTTGAACTTCTAAATCACGACTTTACTTGTTTCTCTAAGCCTCCGAAATGGATGATTTAGTTAGATTGGTCAGATCTGAACTGAGTTTAGGGCATAATTGGGTCTATTCGTTTGTACTCATTTAATTAATAATAAATAGGTCAACAGTAGATCAACCTATTTATACTTATTTAATATATGGTATGGAAAAATTCAATTACCCATTTATGACTCATTTGAAATTCAATTTATTTTTTTTTATAGTTTTTTTGCGGATGTTGTTTGATAAGAATTAACAACATTTTATTGTTATTGGATTGATCTACTCAACATTTACTAAAAATTAAGCTTAAACGTGTAATTATTTTTAAATGGGTATAAATGAATAATGTGAGTCAAACTATTGTTCACCAATTAAATGGGTTTAATTAAGTAACCCATCTAAGTCATCATCATTTCATGTCCAAATTCACTTATTAATGTGGTTTAAAACCTTTTTTTAATGATTGTTTACAATTAGCATCTATAGGACAAAACCTGTTTTGATATTAATAAAAATCCTCTATTTAGATTGTGAATTACTATTGAAAGTGACATTTTAGATAACTAAACTCTTTTAATCAAGTTAATTCATCAATCCACTACGTAGGTGATTCCAAGAATAGTAGTCAAAGATTATGTTGTACGAATAGAATATTCCTTATGGATCCGAAGTGCTCATTGATTGCGAGTATGTGTAGGACGAAGTGCGGCTGCCCCTAACTCTCCGCATAATTTGTGTGAAATAAAAAAAGAAAAGTAAACCAATTATTTAGCGTGCGTTCGTTCGATAACATTGAAGTCGAAAAATTAGAATATGAAATCTCAATTTATTAAGTTATTGAATTGATAAATACCAAATCTAACATGTTTGAGTGTATTTCACATTAAATAATAAGTGAATAGTTTATCACTAATTTATAGAGGAGCAAGTTTTGCGTGGGAAATTTAGTCACTTAATTCATTCAGATGTTCTGTCTTTGTTATCAAACTCATTTGAACATATTAAAATTTAAATTTATTAATTTTAGTTGGTGAATTAGGTTATTAAACAGGGCCTTTTGGTCTCATAAAAGGTATTAAATCATTTTCATTTTTTATAAAACACATTATAATTTCATTACAGAATGAAATTTGTTAAAAAATTATAAGACATGAGACATGTACAAATGTAATAGGTACAACAAACCTTAAAAAACAACCGATAGCAATAAAAATTTTCATAGTAAAACTACAACAGATATATGCTCCAAATGTTCTCGGGGCTGTGGCGGACTATTTGTGATGTTTAAAATATGTTTAGAGATAGTAGTGAATAGTTTGATGGTATATTTGAAAGGGGCTGCTGATTGAATGACTAATTGTGTCCATATTGTGTTTACTGGCATGACAATTGTGAATTGAATTGATCAAGCAGGTGGCATTATTGAGAAACCAAAATAAGTTCAATTACTCATCCCATCATCCACGGGGCTAATTCGTCTTCTGGTGAAGTTAGGCAGTCAGGTCATCTACTTTGTCGGTTTCCCGGTTTATCAAGTTGATTTTGATGGGCAAAACGAATGTGATGTGATATGACACGACAACCACGTATGGTGTCTCGTGTACGGTTTGAGTTAAATACCCACATATATTTGGGTAATCTAGAATCACATTATTGTTGACTCGTAAAAAGTAAAAACCACTGAGCTGAGCCAAGGTTCAGTGGCCCACAAAAAAGGGTTGAGTTATAGTTGGGGCCGGGGTTCCGACCCACATACGTTGAAAAAAAAAAAAATTTCTAAGAGAGGTACCAAATCATCCTTTTGGTTTAGCTAGTATTTTATACTTACTAGTCTTTTATACACAGTTTCTTTAGGTTTCTTTCTCTTAACATTAAGATTTCCTCTACATTAAGATAGATTAGATTATAAAAATGTCGTTATCGTACAAAAAAAAAACTTGTAAAACTAGTTTTTTAATGAGGAAAAGAGCAAACAAATATATATATATATTCATATATATCGGCAAAGTGACAATATATATATATTAGCAGATCTAAATATAAATCATATATACAAAATTTAGTGTTCAAATTTGAAATGAGATAATGTAGTATACATCCAGATCTGTGTATACACTGATAGTATAGGAAAGATATTTATATATGTGATAAATATTTTATACATTATATACATTAGCAGATCTAAGTATAAATAATATATACAAAATTTAGTTTTCATATTTGAAACAAGATAATGTAGCATACATCCAGATCTATGCATACTATTATTCTTCAGTTTTGATCTACTTTATCCTTTAGAGGTTTTTTTTTTTCTTTTTCTTTTTGCTTTCCTATTGGTTTCAAATACTTTTAACTAAATATCGGAGTACTCTGCACCGACATAAAATTTTTCTCAACTGTAGTGATAGGAATGAATCTTTCTAGAATATCTGCCACATGTGGTGGTCAAGTGGTAGGCTCAAAACGCTCATTTCAAAACGCTCATTTTATAAAGAAATGGAGAGCACTGTTTGATTTGGATGGTCAACAATGGCGATTCAAGTTGACTTGAGGTCAATCCAATGAAACAATTATTGTCGGTTGGAGTCTTGGACCAGACCATGGCTAACTTTTTTGGTTTTTTTCCTTTGCTGGTTCTAATTAATACATTGTATATGAGAGGGCTGCAAAACCACGTATTAACACATTAATAGGTGGATGGTTGATTTGGGATGAGAACCTTTAGTTGACCTTAATCCTATATTTTATAGATTTAAGTTCAGCTTGAAAGCTCCTTCTCTTGTTTTTTTAACCGGAAAAAAAAAATTTTGGCAACAATTTACTAAAAAATTACTCAAGCCTTATCAAGTCAATAACTTAATTGAATCATAAGTGTTGTTAAGTCCAATTGAATCTTTTCAAAATTTGAATTTAAATCACCGCAAACTATCTTATTTGTTAAGGGCTCAACTTAATCTCTGGGGATGTTTTTCTTTTTCTTTAATTGTTTTTTTCATTCAATTGTGGAAGTAATTGAGGGTTCTATCAGAACCCGCAACCTTAAAATTCATAGGTAGTAGGTTTGAAGTAAAAGAGAGAAAATTGATAGGAGTTGAATAAACACATTCTTCAAATCCTCATTTTTCTTGGATACAAGAGAAATAAATAATTTCCATGCAATTGAAAGTCAAATCTATGATTTTTTTTCCCTGTTAGCAAAACAATTATTTCCAGGGCTTCACTTTTGCTCATGGTAATGCAACATAAATATTAGTATTCTAAATGGTAATATATTCACCACATGTAATAAGTTTAACACTCGTAAAAGTAGTAAAAAAAATATAAAAAATAAAAAACTTATATGTTATGAAGAATAAAATTTTACAAAAATTGAAAGATAATAATGTGTATACTTATATATGCGTATGCATTTGTAGAGAGAGAGATATATATTATTATTATTATTATTATTATTATTATTATTCTGTTTAAATTGATCTGAGCTTGGATGATGTATGGTACTGGAATTACAAAAGGTTCTTAAGATGATGAGTATTTCATGAAACTTGACGTTTTCTGCCAAGAACAAAAATGATGCCACCTATCATTTTAGTACAACTAATTCAATAATATAATTTTAAGGGTTAATTGCAATTTTTCCCTATACTATCACGGATAGTACTAAGATCCTAAACTATCAATCTTAGCATTTGAGTAGACTTTATGCAATATTTATAACACATTGCTTAAATTGATTGAATATCAGTAAATTTTGATAGTTGCTTTATAATTAAAAATCTTCGGTATCCCTAAATTGTAGAACAAAAATTACAGTGAACAAATGTATGCTGAAATCTTATTTACCAAATAGTAAACAAAAATATAATTCAACTGACTTGAAAAATGTGTCACCAAATGAAGGGATAAGGTACTAAATTGTTAAAATTGATTTGTTTTTGATACAAAGTAGAAATAGTAAAGCGTGGTTTGCTTTAGCAGAATTGGCCGAGAAAAGGGTTGCTGTACTACCAAAAGCGTGATGCAGTGTCTCTATGATATGACATGGGCTAGGTCAATTTTTACCCATTTATTTCTTGCTTACATACAAATTCGACAGAAGTTGGTTTAGACAAATATTCTTGTCTTTTTTTGGCACAAAGCACACATGACAAAAGGCTACTTAGGTTTATATCGTCTGTAATACTGTAAATTTTGTCCACTAAAGTGTATAAAATTCAGAGGACGAATGATAATATTTAGTGGTTATATAACCGGTCCACTTTCTCTTTTTGAATTGCATATTTGATCCCATTAGGATTCAAAAATAGAAAAAAACCCCTGTGCCAATGTTAAACTAGTAATTCCAAGAATGTCTTGTCTAAAAAAAATGAAATTTTTTTTCTATCTGTGATGTGTGGTGAATTAAATTACCCGATTAACCTTTAAAATGCTAATGTCAATTGATTCAGCACTAAACATTGCATCTTTTCCTCTCTTACCATTCTTAATTATCAATAAAACAACCTTTTTCATATTTTTTTTCTAGTGCTGAATCAAGCTAGTAACATCTTATATTCACACCATTTTGCACACATGCAGATGAGGGAGATCACTAGCAACAGCAAATCAGTAGTATTCACAGGCCACTCAGTTGGAGGAACTGTTGCCTCTCTTTCAGCTCTATGGTTCCTCTCATGTCTCCAATCACTTCCCTCCTCCTTTTCTGTGATTTGTGTTACTTTTGGCTCACCTATGCTAGGAAATGAATCACTTTCCAAAGCCATCCTCCAAGAAAGATGGGGAGGAAACTTTCTCCATGTTGTTGCACAACATGATATTGTACCAAGGCTGCTATTTGCTCCCTCAGATTCATTGTTTCCGTATTTATGTTCTTTCTTTCCTTTTTGGCATTCATCCATGTCAAATCCATCTTTCAAGCAGCTTTTGGCACAATGCCCTGATGAAATGCAAGCTCAATTTCTTCATATTGTTCTGAATTCTCTTGAAGCATTATCAGCAGGAGGTCTAAATTCTGGCCAGGGGAACTTATTTTGGCCATTTGGGAGCTATATTTTCTGTACTAGCAAGGGGTCCATCTGTTTGGATAATGCAGTATCTGTCATCAAAATGCTACACCTGATGTTAGCAAAGAGTTCTCCCAGTTCTAGCATTGAGGATCATCTTAACTATGAGAATTATGTGGGCCAAGTTTATTGGCAAATTCTGAGCAGTAAGAACTTCCAGGAAGACGATTTACCTGATTCAAGCTATGAAGTTGGGATTGCACTGGCATTACAATCATCAGACATAACTCCTTGTGTAAGACTTTCATCAGACAGATTCTGCTTCTCATTCATACTAGTCTAAGTTGATCTCTTAGGTACAACTCCACAGCTGCTGCTATTTCTGACCATTCAGTAATTGTAGGTTTTTCTACTTCATCTAACCAATTCAATCAAAATGGTTAAAATAAAAGTTCAAGAATTGAGTCGTCGGACAGAAGTTTTAAGTGCATAATGTTGTAAATCTATTATTTTGCTTGAAATGTTTTGATAATAATATGAACATTCTTATGGGTTTAATTTTTTGCTCTCAAAACAGGAAGCAGTTTCTGGACCAGCAAAAGATTGCCTGAAATTGGCAAAGCAAATGGGTCGCACACCCAGCCTCAACAGTGCCAATCTTGCAATTGCTTTGTCTAAGATCACACCACTCAGAGCACAAATTGAATGGTACAAAGTAACATGCGATGATTCTGATGATCAAATGGGATATTATGATTCATTCAAGCGAAGAGGTGCTTCAAAGAAAAATTCCAAAATCAACATGAATAGGCATAAGCTTGCCAGGTTTTGGGATGATGTGATATCAATGTTAGAGCACAATCAACTACCTCATGATTTTCACAAGAGATCAAAATGGGTAAATGCTTCTCAGTTCTACAAACTCTTAGTTGAGCCATTGGATATTGCAGAATACTACAGATCTGGGGAGCATTTGAAGAAGGGTCACTACATGGAGCACGGGAGGGAGAGGAGGTATAAAATCTTCGACAAGTGGTGGAGGGACAGAAAGGTTGAGGGAAATCCTGGTAATTCAAGGAGCAAGTTTGCAAGTTTGACTCAAGATTCGTGCTTCTGGGCTAGAGTAGAGGAGGCAAGAGACTGGTTGAATCGTGTTAGAAGTGAAGGCGATACAAGGACACAATCTTTGTTGTGGGAGAATATTGAAAAATTTGATCAGTATGCGAGAGGAATGGTTGACAGAAAAGAGGTGTCTATAGATGTTTTAGCTAAAAATTCAAGCTACAATTTGTTTGTAGAAGAATGGAAAGATTTGAAATCTCAGCTGCAGCTGTTCCCACCTCATTTTCCCAGTTTACTCGATGGGGGAGGAAGTAGCTCATTGACTATATTGTAGGGAAGTGAAAGAACTCAAAGAAAGTTTCTTGACACCATGAAATTATGCAAACCTTTTCTGCTACACATATATAGGAAGGGTAGCTCACTTATGAATAAAAGGTTGTGACTTGTGATCGTAGAACAGGATTGATGACATTACAAAGCTTTATGTATGAGGGTTATTCTTTAGTTCTATTCTTCTAGTTACATGGAAACTAGGTGTCCAATGCTGCAGCTGCTTCAGAAGAAAGAAAGATGGATTATCCATTAATAACGACTTTGCCATGTATATATATGTTAAACCTCTCATTATCTATAATACTTCTAATAGGTCTCTCTCTTAAACCATAATCATGGTTCAGTCTTGCAAAGCTAATGGAACGGTGGTTTCAATGGGATTTGAGTGGTTTTTTTTCCCCTAGTAGGAGAGAGGTGGGATTAAGAAAGAGGGAGAGGGATGGGAGGAATGGGATTTGAGTTAATAATCTAACTGATGTAGCTAAGAATCAGATTGAATTACTCTGGATAAGAAAGGAAATGTGCGCAGAAATGAAGGAAGAAGAAAAAAGTTTAACTCGCAAAGAAAGGAGACAGTTCCATCCACTAGCAACTTCATTTCAAAAAATGCACATGCCCTCAGCTATCCTTTCTACTGCTTCCTATACTCATCTTACAAGCAGAAACAAACAAAAGCAGATAAAAACCCTGATGAGCAGGCACTCTAGTTGATTCCCCAAGAAATGTCAATTAGAATGAAACGCAACTTTACATGAATAAATAGGCAAGAAAACAGTGAAGTATTTGATACAGCCATTATGTAGCAGAACGACCTCATTCAGACATAATTAAGCCAATTACTAACTAACTAATCCCCACTTGTTAGATAGAACCTTGTACTCAAGTATTTTAAGTTCTGGAAATTTTTCCACTAGGAAATCAGCATCCACCAAATTTTGCATTCTCATCTCCAGCATTTGCCCACTGCACCATCCATTCCACCATAGGTTCATTCTTTCTCTTAACTAATTGTCTCTCCAGCATAGCTATAGGTTGAACCTTCATCTTCCCCTCTTCATCTACTTTAGGGAAGACAAAATGGAACTCCCTTTTTTCCATTGTCATCTTGAGTTTTGAAACATGAAAAACTGGATCAATTTCAGAATTTTAAGGCAACTTTAACTTATAAGATACTGAGCCACTCTTCTCTATGATTTCATAAGGTCCACGGTGCTTTGCAGGTAACTTGAGGTTCTTTCCCGAGGCCAAAGTTGATTGCTTGTGAAGTTGCAACCTCAGATACATGCATTCTCCCACTTCAAAATCTCTTTTTGATCCTGTACAATCAGCATGCTACTTTCTTGCTTGAGCATGAACTAAATAATTAAGTCCTCTACTCTATCTCCTGTCTCCTATGCAAATAGTCCTCTACTGGCCAGATTATTCGGTTGGAATAGCCTACTAACCAATTGTGGAGCTTTGGATGTATAAAATGCTCCAAAAGAGGACATTTTAAGACAAGCGTGCTAGGTAGAATTGTACTACCATTCTGCCAATGATAATCATTGGGCAAAGCTTTTAGTTTCTACATCCATACTTCTCAAGTACATCTCCAAGTATGGGCTTACTCTCTCACTGGGTACACTAAGGATGATAAGCCATATTCAGCTGCAATTCAGACCTAAGAAGCTTGAAAAATTCTTTCCAGAATTGGCTACTGAGAATCTTATCTTTTTTGAATGCCATATTTTACAAAATTCATGCAGTTTACCAACATTATCTAGGAATAGCTTAATTTACAATAAGAGCTGTAAATGGATGACCTAAACCTATGAAATGACTAGGGAGTATATCAACCACTACCACAATGACATTTTTCTTCTCAAAAGTTGGAAAACTTTCTACAAATTCCATGGTCACATGACCCCAAGAATATTCAGGTATAGACAAGGGTTGTAGCAGTCCAGGGCATGCCACATTCTCATGTTTAGACCTCCTGCAACTGTCATATTTCTAAGTTATCAACCATAAAAGGATAGAATAGTGATTCGTGTAGTTCTAAGCACACAAGTGTCATGGTGGCATTAACATCACAGATCAAGATTCATATCTTATTCATTTACATGGTTAACATGAGCAAGCTCATAAAGAGAATGATGCCATAATTATTAGTATTGAGTACTCAACCAAGCAAATAATCCTGCTAGGGAGGGCATTGAGATGCTTAGCCATGCCATCCTAACTCACATAGTTCACAATTTAACATAGTGGAACTTAGATCTTTTCTGAGTGTTCATGACCAGTAGAACATGCTTTGGTTCATGTTTCTAACCACAAAAATGCACACACAGAAATCCTTTTCAGAATATGCCTCTTACTGGATTTGCTCAAACTGAAAAATCACACAAAAGAGTCTTACATGGCCCATTTGTATGTTTAAATAAGTTTCCAGCAAAGGTTGATAGAATCGAAAATAGGTTTAATCAAGGTTCTCTCACAAAAATTTACTTAACAGACAGAAGATGAGCCATTATCCTTTTGTGTGAGTTCTCAAATGTGGAGCTTAAACATGCCTTTGTTCTTGAGCTTCTAAATCTTCTACACATTAGGTTCAAAATTACTTTACAATGACATGACAATCATGTTTAAACTTGCTATCTTAAACGCTTACTCTACCAGTGATCATGGTCTTCATTTATAAATTTACAAAATCCTTAAGCAGGGGTGTTATTGGAAGATCATTTGACAATTTTTTAAGAAAAATACATTTAAAAGATGAGTTAAACTTACTGAAGTTACTTTTATAGTAATGTGCAAATCTTACAAAAACCATAACAGAGTAGTTAATTTCTTGACAAACAAAAACTAGTTAGTAACTATTTAATAGACACTTTACCTTATAAAATTTCTCTAAAATCATAATGAAATATTGTCAAATCAGATGGATTTATATAATTTGGAGATATTCAGAGAAAGTTGTATATCACAATTGTTTCCTTTTGAGAAACAGAAAATAGCCATCACTAGCTAAAACATTTGCTTGTCTCTAATAAAAGACACACATTGAGTTGCAGTGAAGATCCACGAACCACACAAAATAATTTAGTTTGCGCTAAAATTATTGCACCCCTTAACGCCCCAGCTCCTCTAGTGGTATAAACTGAAGTAGAACTCTCCCAAGGGAAGAAAGCATGGACAATTTTCTCATTTTTGTTAAAAAAAAAATATGGTTGACAAGATAATGAGCTAAGAAAAACACGACATGAGAAAGTCCTGGACTGCAAAAAAGCTCTCTCATTGCACAACCAATGTTACACTGGATGTGAAACAATACACATGAAACAAATTAGTTACTGTCACAGTATCAACAGAAGCAAATAATGTATTGGAATTGAGTAGCAAGAGCTGTTTGCTGCAGTACACCAAATTCCTACAAAAGCAGCTCCTATAAGATTCTCTTTTGCAACATTAATTTGGTTGACCGCAACCACTGCTCCCCTAATTTTAAGCCTGTTTGTCTTGCTCTCCAAAGTCAAAACTGAGCTTTTTGATAATAAGTTGAAGGTATAGCCAAGACCCATGTGTAGCCAAGGTAAGAAGATGACATCAAACAACCAACTTTTGGTTTGTTGCTATCCAAAAGGTGATGCCCAAGCACAGGTGATCCATAAGTTACAAGAACCTACACATCATCATACATTCTGAGAAACTCCACTACAAGTGAATTTCATGCCAAAAGAAAAAACGTGCGTGTAGCATCCAAATAGCAAATGATACCAAATAACACAAAGGTTTTTACTCAATGGAATTCATTTGTGAACATTACCACTTACTCACATCAAAAAGATCTATATTTCATTGTTCACTTCAAAAAATGTTTTACTATTTTGTTCCTGAAAATTCTAAAAGGAAAAAGGAAAGAAAAATCCATTTTTAGTCTCCTCAATTATGCTGATATAAGCTTTAGTTAAAAGTGTTCGCATGCTATGTCTTCTAACTTTTTCTAAAATATTCTATCCAATCAGGTCATTCAGCAATTTTTTTTTTTTTTAATCTTGGACAACAGAACTGGTTGCCGTTCTATTCCCCAAGTCTTAGACTAGCAATTCAAGCAAAGCCTAAACTACTTGGGCTTAAGAATGGAGAATGCTAGCCCATGGGCTAACAAAGCTGCCAACAGACAAAAATATAATGCTTCAAAGCAATGCAGGTAGACTCACTTCAGGCAAATTTCAAGGCAGAACTAATAATATTAAACAACGAAGGTATTAGCAAACCCCAAAACTTAGAAAGCCAACCAGATTTTCTAAAGCCATCAGAAAAGAAGTGCAAAAGCTACTGAAGCAAGTCAACAAGTGCGATGATATGTGCAACCCCATTTTCTTGAGAACATATAGAAACTAAGCAAACGTACCTGAAACCTCAACCAAGCAAACATACCCCATTTTCTGGTATCATGCTTATTCATGTTGAAGGTGCAACATCAAAAGAATGAAGAACTTGTTCCAGAATCATTCGTTTATCCTTGTCAAGAGGGACCTCTAATCCATCAGAGTGAGAAATATTCAAAAGGTAAAGCTTTTTCGATGCTACAAATGCAGCAGAAAATATCCTCTTCATTCCACCCCTTGTGCTATCAACTTTGTACTCAATCTCATACACTTGAAGGCCTTCCTTGTTTGATCTCTCTGAAACTGATATAAACTGAGCTTCCTTTGTACTTTCCTTCGCCCAAAAAAAAAAAGGCTTAGCTTCAATCTAATGTTCAAGTATCTACAGATACATGCATTCTTATATCTGAAACCAGTAGGAAGTTTCAGCACCACATATTAGCATGGCTGAACATGCTGCAGTGATGGCAGCATAGGAAAAAATGCAGTGTCACTCAAAAGTCTGATTTATGCTGATTTATTATGCAAGAGATAAGCATTTAGAAGGATCAGCCACAAAATTAAGGGGAATGTGTTCATTTTATGAGAACAAGTGTTATTTTGATCTATATTACAAATGCTGCTATATGATCCAATCATTGTGGAGCAAAAAGAAATCTCCTTTTTTTAATTGAGCTATCATTGGAAATAATAGTTAAATGAACAAGGTTTAGTTAGAGAATTTTGGAGTTTCCTGTTGCTGGTAATTGAAGATGAACTAGATCTCGTAAAATTTTTGGACCAGATTTACAGCAGACACTTGTCACTTCCAAATAATTTCAAGGACACAAACATGAACCATATCTTTAATCTTCAGAGGAAAAAAAGAACTACTCCTAATTATCAAACAGCCCATACTACCATTTGACAACAATTGTGCAATGTCTTTGAAAAGAATATTCAACAAGAGCTTTGGACAAGGATTTAATGCCTTTAAATTGTTAGAAACTACTGATACATGAAGTTGTTTAGACTCCCAAAACCAGATTGGTGCAAATGGATTATTCACATCCTTCCTTTATTTTGTTTTCATTTTCATGATGAAACATGATTTGTCAACACAACAACTGACTCTTCTTGTCTGTGCTTCTCCACATTTACCATTTATTATTGAAATTCTGTTTCTCAACCAGTGGCTGCATTCATATAAGAGTTCAAGCATTCACCTTGTAGCATGAACTCCTTTCTGATTTTTGAAGAAGTTTATACCAGCAGATTTTACTTCGAAAAAATCCATTTAGTAAACATTTCTTTTTCTTCTATAAGTTAATGTTTCAGATGGAAAATGTTCAAATAGTTAAAAAGCACACCAAAGAAAGAGCTTCTTCATATCAAGAAGGAACCGCAACTTTCAGCTTCATGCCAGTTGCTCCAGGAAAAACACATAAGATTGACTATTGTATCTAGTAAAACCCATAAGGGATCAAAGAATTTTTGCATAGAATTGGGAAACAATTATTCCATACTGGTATTAAAAAGAAAAAAAATCAGATAAAATCTTCAAAATGAGTGTCTTAAACTAGCCAAGACTAAGGTGGTAATCACTCAACATATTCAATCTCTGTCCTCATCTTTCTTTGGTATCAGTTTCCTAATCCTATTGAATACTAGTTGATTAACTTTCCAATCTTTCTTATAGGTTTCTCTCAATCACATTTCTATCTAACATTAAACTGTTTATTTGCCAACATAATTTCCCATGGGCAATACAGGCCATAATTATAACTTCAACCATTACTTCAACTGTTTGCAGACTTGGACACCTACCAAAATAGATTTCCAAAATTCATAAAACTGCTGTTCCATTTTCATGACAGGTGACCCTTCATATCCAACATTTTCATGACAGATGACTAATCATATCCAACATTTCTCAAACTTCGTATCTTTGCCTTAAGACTTAGGCAAATCCATTTGAACTGCAATAAACTCTCCACTTCAGAAGATCTAATTTCTACTCCAAATGCCCATCAGCAGCCACTTTCTTTCTCAATGGGCAACAGAAAATCAGAAAAGCACTATCACTACTCTGAGTCTCTGACCTAGAAACATGTCAGGAGCTTAATACTGACAGGGCAAGGCATGTAATAAATCAACTTCAACTACCCGTATAGTACACAATCACACACTCTGCAGATTTAGGGACCTGGACCACCGTAAATCACCACTATTTGCGGCTATTAACCGCTCTGATGAACCAAATAATTTTCCCATGCTGTGCAGGAGCCCACCAAACCGTGTTTGGATGCACACCTTGTGCCATTTTTTGTGCTATCAGTGTTTTTGTTTCTTCCAATTAGACACTTTTTCAAATAATCCCTCCAGCAAATTTCTTGTCACCGATGCATTTCCTTCTTCCATTCCATCAGACCAGTCCAAAGAAACTAAATTGTTATAAATCCACAAATCCAAGTAAGCACTCAAAAAATACCAGCAAATTTCTAGCTGTCTTAAAGAAAACCAGTAATTCAAGTGAGAAATAAACAGACCTTGCGCCTTTCGGCTTCAATGAGCTTGTCTGCCACAAACTGCGGAGTGCCAAAATCTCTAAGGCTTGAAATTCGAACAGGGATGACAACAATCCCAACATTGTTAGACCCTTTATTTGCCTCCTCAAACAGAACAGTCGCCCCAGCTTTCTCTACCTTAATCCAAGAAGAGGGCCTGAGGAGAGTGAAGCCCTCTTTAGAATCAGTATATCTTTCCAGTGTCAACACTTGATTAGCCATGGCCATAGACAAGCTTCTAGAAAAAGGGTCGCTACATACCAGTAAGGAGGAAATGCTCAATAAAACTCTCCTGCCCAAGAAAACAACTGAACTGAAGTCATTGCTCGCGTGAGAACGACATGGAGAAGCAGAATTTGAAGAGAAAAAGAGGGATGCAGATGGAGTTGCTGCTGATCTTGTAGGAGAAGGGGATGAGGCTATCGTGAGATTCTGAATGTGGCTGGAGTTGGAGAAGGGAAAGGTAAGACCATGCACCAGCATTGTCATTAGTGGTGGGATGGAGAGGATGTCTACCAAATGCCAGAATCATAATATATAGAGTGAATGGTCACTCAGCTATTCAAAATGGCACCCTTTGCCGTCAAACCTTTTTTTGTGGTAAAAAAGATCACTAAACTCACATAAACCAGCAGAGTCATTTTATCGATTTTTAACGATGTCTCGTCCAGTTACAAGGGTCCTTGAGTTGTACGAATTTTCTAATAGGGGCAAAAATGTCCAAAAATTTATTGGGACAAGTGAACCTATAGAAGCTCTCATCAAAATCAAAATCATTACCAATTCCCCTAAACCTTTGCAGTTCCAACAGCCCCATCTCCGGCTCCTTTCCCCTCTGCTCCTTGCTATTGCTGTTGCTTCTGAATCAAAACCTTCTTATTCTTCTCGATTGTCGTCGCCACTTCTGGAGGCATATATTTCTCATCATGCTTAGCTAAAACCTCAGTGGCCTTAAAATAACATTTCCTACTCCTAGCTTTCTCCGAAACCATAAACGCCTTCCCATGATTACTACTACTACTATTTCTCTCCCTGGAAACATCTTTATCCTTCTATTTCTTCGGAAACGGCCTAATAAACCCTTCCACCACAACCGAATGCCCTTCCCGGAACAAATCCGGCAACAAAGCCTCGTACTTCACCAAAATATCAGTCATTAAGTATGTGATCATGAACTCCATCTTCGACGACAAGGGAGTCTGCGTCAAATTGCCCTCCAGAATGAGCCCGCCAAGGCGGAACTTGGATTTTGAAGCGTTTTGGGAATATTTCGCTAGGGCATCGATTGGCGTGATGTAGAAGACGAGCTGGTCTTGAAATTGGTTGAGGACGATGACTATAAACCCTGCGATGCAGCTGAAGGTCAGGGCATAAGTCAATAGCCAGTGGGTTTGAAGTTGTCTGGCTCGGGCTCCAATGTCGGATCGGTTTGGACGAACAGGTCGAGCTGGCCTGGTGGAGAAGAAGCGGAGGTTTAGGGAGAGGTTGTGGTGGCTGGGAGGATAGAGGGAGAATATTGGCTGAGATTTCAAGAAGGTGGTGGTGCTAAAAGAGTTGTGATAATTGTGGTGACGGAGGAAGGTGGTGGTTGTGGTTGTGGCGGCAGCTGGTCAGAGTCGGCGGAGGAGATGGGAGGCTACTCTTTTTTTTTTTTTTTTTGTCAGCAACGATATATTTTTATAATCTACTCTATCCTAATCTAGGGAGAGGGGAGCCTAAGGAGGCTGTGGAAGGGGCTAGTGGGTATACAGACCCAACTAGACCAAGGGAGTACTATGGTACAACCTTTAGATTTTTTTCGCTGCTGGTGAGGTTTGAACCCTCACCAACAGCCCAAGGAGGGACTTAAGTCCTCCCTGGTGGCCACTGAGCCAATGGTCCAGTGGTTAGATGGAAGGCTACTCGAGAGTACATTTGTAAACAATCTATGGGTTCACTTGTCCCAATAACCTCTTGGACATTTTTGCCCTTATCAGAATATTCGTTCAACTCAAGTCCCTTGTAATCGGATCAAACACCCTTGTAATCGGATCATACACCGCTGAAAATCGGTAAATAACTCCACTAGCTCGTTTATGCGAGTTTAGTGACCTTTTTGGCCACAAAAAAAAATTGATGACCAAAAGGCGCCATTTTGAATAGTTGAGTGACCGTTTCGACCATTCACACTAGTATAAATGTTGGGTACATCGCTATCTCATGTAGGAGTCCACATTTGTTCTATCAATGTCTGTGTATTTTTTAACCAACTTTCTTTAGTGGAATTGGCCATCACCTTTAATATAGGATGGGAGGTCAAGATTCAAACCTTGCCTCTCATCAAAAAGTTGACACTTAATATGGCTTTGCTTAGATCCATGTGGGTGCTTTACTCCCATGTGATCCGATGGTGGTTTAGTTCTCGTCAGTTCCTCGTGACCTTAGATTAAGAATAGGAATAGAAGTAGTTGTAGACGATGATAATTGACAAAAAAAAAGTCTATGTACTTTTTGATTAGCTATTATTTTTCTCGATTTCCTTTTGTTCCTTTTTTTTTCTATCAATTTTGGATAATCTTTGCACAAATATATTAAAATTTATGGTTAGTGGGATAAAATCCAATCACAGCATTTATTATTATCTTTATCACATGTATTGTCACGTTGAATTCTTGATATGTCTCTTCTAGTAAATTTCTATCTCTCTTGATGGCTCATTTTTAATTGATCCTATTAGAATATTTTTCAAATTAAATTTTGAAACGAACATTAGCTTTATTACATAACTTCTATATATTACAGGCTCAAATACTTTTTCTTTGGAGTTATAGGCATGTTTATCATCGAAGTTTCATTCGGATGAGCGATATGTTGGACGGTATGGCGGAAGAGGGTGTAAATGAGAGATCCCGGATTTAAGACCTTCTCACCTCCCACTTACCCAAAAAAAATTTTTATTTATAGTTCTCTGCATAATTTTTACTATAAATTCTTAGCAATTGTAAGCAAATCCGAAACCTGTCTTATTCAAGTATTGTAGTTTTAAATAATTACATTTGGAAGCATAAAGAATTTTTCATTCCATTGGAGATGTTTTGAAGTTTGGAGTTTGTAGTAATTATGTGGTATAGAGAAATTATATAAAATTTTTTATACATAGAAAATTATATTGTGATATGGTTGAAAATCATTTTGCTTACATAAATAATTTATACAAGTTTTTAGAAAATGTTTTTAAAATTTTTCACGTTGATGCTATTGCTTTTTTTCCCCAACTTTTTGTTCTAGATTTAGTTAAATTATTTTTGCCTTTTAGTTGTCACAAAGCTAGCGTGAAGAAGCAAAAGAGTTACACAAAAATATTGTTTATTCCTACATCAAGGGGATTGATCACGAAATTCTGAACAAATGAGTCTCAAGTTATATTTATGGAAAGAAAAATATAAGAATGACATGTTTTATTTTATGATGTCGCTTCCAACCAAAGATAATTGCCTGTACAAATGGATAGGGTTGAATCTAGTTATCAAACATATATAGACTAAGAGCTTAGGAACTTGCCAAAATGTTTGTGATTGCAGCTGACGTGTCATTTCAGGATTGGCTAAAAAGTTGTCATCCTCCACGACCTGTGCACGTGACCGGACGCTTGCAAATTGGACTATTCTATGAGCCACCGAATGTTTTGCTTGCATGCAATCCACTGAAAAGAATGACAATAATTGTGCTAGTGTGGTCGTCAGCCACGTGTTCAGATGTGATTGGCTTCATGGTGACGTGGCGCGAGGTGATTGGTGGCAGCTTTGGTTTTCTTGCATGTGAAAATTTTTTTCCCATCGCCTTTCCTTCCGTTTTTCCACCAGCTCTACCTTTGCCTTTCCCTTTGCCTTTCCACCAGTTCTACCCGCTCTAGACGTCCTTCTCTACCCACTCCAAATTGCTTCCAGACTGGGTTATTCATAGTCAGTTTGCTTCTCTACCCACTCCAGCCGTACATTTCGTCTGCCAAGTCCCGAGGATTAGGCGCTTGTGATGATGAGACCTGTTGGTTGTCCCCTTATTTTTTCAAGCATATGGATCATGGGGTAGGCTCGAGGCAACAATTTCCCCAAAGCTCCATTCTTTCCATTCTCTCCCATCCCTGCTTCCTTTTCCCCCTTGTCAAAGTTCATCCGAAGCCGACTATAGCTTATTCAAAAGATGGTCTTCAAGTATTTTCTGCTCTTTAACAACTATCTTGGAGAAACCAACAACACTCAAAACCTACCATTTTTTGTTCTATTTTTTCAGGTATGTTGTAGATTTGTTCGTTTATTTTTTTTCTCATTTTTTTTCCTCGTATGCTTTTTTTGGAGCATGGCAAAACAAAAATAAAATTATCCAGAACAAGTTCTTTGTCGGTGCATGTCACTTTCTCTGGATTTGTTTTATCTTTTGCAGTGAACTGTTTAGCTAGACTCTCACTTAACATTCTGGGAAGGAAGTTTGGTATGCCTCCTCCAAAAGATGATCTTCTCTCTGAAAAGTATTTTGGAACAAACTAACAACTTCCATTTTTTGTTTCTTTTTTTTACCAGGTATGTTGTTCATTTGTTCGCTCTTTTTTGCCCAATTTTTTTTCCAAAATTTTGTTCTTGTATGCTTTATTTGGAACATGATTTTTAAGAGAACAAAATCAACATTATCAAGAATATTGTTGGCGGATATCATTTCCTCTAAAATTTTTTGTTTTCCTTTTGCAGTGGACTTCCTAACCAAACTCTCGCTTAGCATTCTAGGACAGAAGGGAAAAAAGTCAATCTTTTGCACTATAATCAGGTGTTTTCTAAGGATATCCTCTCTTTTATTCTGTATTTTTTTCTTGGCTACAAATGGTATTTTTTTAGTATTTTTCCCATGTGGTCGTAGTCTGCAGTAGTGGTTATTCGGTTTTGTGTTATTATGATGGATAAAGAAAGAGAGAGAGGTCACAAGGAGGGCTTACTATTATTTGAGTTTTTTTTCTCATAACTCATAAGGAGGACTTACTATTATTTGCATTTTTTTGTTGCCTTTTTATTGTTGGGTATAGTAGTATTTTAGTCTTTTCAATTTCATCAATCATTGAAAAGGTAATACTTTGTAGAGAATTTCTTAAGCCAAAATAACAAAAAGATGCAAGGATTCATTCTATTTTCAGAAAAATTTGTTTTTGTTCTTTAGTATTTCATCATCTTATTATTGTGTTTTTTACGTGTTATAGGTGCAAACAAATGATTAATGATCCAGTCTTCCGGAAACTAGTCATGAAATTGGAAAGTTTTTATGTTGAAAACATTGTGCACTATGAATTCTTTTGCTTTTGGGTCTAACTGTCTAAGGATGGTGTTCATTATTGGACAGTGTAATTCTTTGATTTTTGCTTTCTAAGTGCTTTACTATTTGAACGCTGCTAGCACTACTTTGAATGGTAGATACTGATTTTAAATTAAAGTGGGGAGTTTTTTTTTAAATTTTGGGTATATTATTGATAAATGAAGTGATCTTGTCTATGTTTTTTGAGGTTATTGTCAAGGAAAGGAGAAAACAAAAAGCTTGGATGACTTTTATTGTTAAGCATTAGGGTTACACAAATATGCTAAACTTAATGCTTACTAACTTTGTTATTAAAAGTTCCAATAATTTTTTTGTTATTGCAGCAAACCATTTTAATTCCTATTGCCACTCAAGAGATTTGATCTATATCTTTTTACTCATTTAGATTTTTTCCTTTTTATCCTATTAAGACAATATACGAGGTTTCATTTGAGGGATATTTACTTCACAAGTTTAGGCATACCTGATGTATACATTTTGTGCATTAGGCAAAAGCCATGTTTATGGTTTTCGTTCAATTACCACTGCAAGATTCACTGATTAATATGCAAGCTGTTTACATCCGTGCAGCATGTTCAGCCTATTATTTTCTGCACTTTTTCTTATAAGGATGTAACATTTTCAAGTGAAGAAAAACCCGTATTGATTATAGCTTTATCTTTGAGTGGTCCCCAATAAGAGAACTCAAGAATAGAGATGTGTTTTTGATCTGTACCACGTCAATGATTGTTGTACTAGGGGTCTTGTTTGTACATCTATTACTCATAGCAAAGGGTTATACTCAAATTTAAGCAATCCCAGGCCTTTTATTATTGGTAAACTCTTTAAAATAAAAAATATTATAACATGATAATTTAAATAATACTTCTACATTTATAATTTCTCTGATTAGACGCTTCACAATGATGTTTTTCCTATAGGTTTTTCTATTAATGCTGGTGTGTTCTCTGAACATTATCAACAAATCAATCTACTACTACTTCTTTTGTATAATAAAAAATGTCATTTTATCCTTTCTGTACAAGGCCATGCAAGATTTTTTCATGGCTGATCAACTTTGTAGCTAGGTTAGCTCAGCTACTTGTGTCTTATGCAGTGACTTTTCTCATTACTTTAAAAGAGGTTTTGCCATACTTAAAAGGTCATGTTTACTATGATTATCTCTACTATATCTACTGAATTTATCATTATCTAAATTGATCAGGGAATGATGCTCAGAAACCTTGAGTATGTAGCTTGCTACTATTTATCAGGATGCTACAAAACTCAGGACTATGGACTTGCATGAGGAGTAACAACTATAGAGACTTAGCTTATGCAGTTTCATTCCTTCCTTGTTATTGGAGAGCTATCGTTTGGTTGAGAGGATTGTAGAGATCACCATCTATTACCAGCCAGATTTTGGAGTCACAATTATGATGATTAGTAGTATTTGTGACTTCTATTACATTTTTCTTTCTACTCTTCAACTCTTGATTCCTTTCTAAGCTAAACAATGAGCTTTTTTTTTTTCTTCTTTTTCCTTGCTATTCTCAAACTGCTTTCTGCATACCACCTTCTTTTGCTCAATTGTTGGTAAGTAATTAGTTGCTAGAAGATTATTCTTCATTTTTCTTGCTCTTTCTTTTTTTTTCTTGTACTTTTCTTCCTTCTGGTGCATCTGCTGAGTGGGTTTAAATTTTTCTTGTTTTTCTAAGACTTTGAAATCCCATTTTTGCCTTTCTTCTGTCAACAACTTTTGCATCACTATACCTTTTTTGTATTGTTCGTAGCTTTTTGTTTTGTTTGGATTCTGTCATGAGTTGCTTCGACTATTCTTTTTTATGTTACTGACCTTTAATTTTTTAGCTTTTTCCATACACACACACACATTTATGTGGTTTGTGCTTTGTTCCATGATGTAGGACATTTGTAGGCATTTTTTAAATTATTTTTGGGAAAAAATTTAATGTGCAATAATTAGAGTTTTTTAAATATGTTGTTTTCATATCATGCTTGGTGGAATTTCTCTTTTATTTTTTTAATAAAGTTTAATATGTTCGAATTCTGGTTTACAGATATAATGTAGAGGTTTTTGTTTGTTGATGATTGCCTGGGCTAAATTTTTTTACTTCTTTGATGTCTAAAGTTTTATGTGACTAGAAATTTAGGAATCTTAAAAATCTAAATGTTTGTTTATCTCCATAGCGCTTTTCCATAATTTTGACGTTTTTCTCTTCGTTTTCTGCTTTAGAGATTAGTTATTTTAATATTTGCTTTGTTTGCATTGCTAATTTGCTCTTTTCCTCTTATTAAAAAGGAAAAAAGAAACTATTGACATCACCAAGAGATCTCCCCTCAAATTCTGGTTTTTGACATTGACTTTCTTTTCTTCTCTTTTCATTTTCTTATTTGGGCTTTTGCTTTGAACTCACTGAATTTGTGATGGTTACTCTCATATTGGTAAGAAACTTTGGCCATGATTTTTTTTATTTGCTCAAAAGACACCAATTTTTCTAGATTGAGAATGATTCTTCCTTACACTTATCCTATTTCTTTCAGCATGTACAAAGAATGTAATTTTCGTTTTCTTTTTATTATAAATTTAGCTTACCTTACACAATAAATAAAATTAAAATTAAATAAATGTTTAAGCTTACATGTTCCATCTTATTTGTTTTGCAGATTAAGCGAAACTTGAGTACTGGTTGCTTTTTTGTTGAGGTCGGAGCAAACAATGAAAATTTCTCAACTTTTCTTTTTTTTTTTTTTCCTTTCAATTATGTTATGAATTTGCTATTCCAAGTTATAGGAGCCAATATGAGGACTTTGTCGAGCTAAAATGCATGATTATCTATATTCATTTTTTCTCCTCTAATTTCTTTTATTTCCAGGACAAGTAAATGATTATCTAACTCAATCATGCAAAAGTTTACGAACAAAACTATCAGTTTCTCCTCAAATATATCTTTCTTTTTTTTTATTTTCCTTTCATTATATCCAAAAACAAGGGGCATCTTAATAATCTCAGTAATCTATTCATTATATTATCTTGCATTTCCTTAACAAATTACCTATTTTCATTGTTTAATAAAACTACAAAAATATAACCACAAAGATTTAAGTTCATTTTTATATAATTTTTCATACTTAATCTCTAAATTTGAATAACTGGCCATTTTTGGGCAAGGTTGAAAATTACACCATGCATCGCACTGCGTTCTCCTCCTAGTTATTATATAAGAAGAGAGTGGATAGTTATTGTAGCAACCCAATGAATGCTAAATAGCTCTCCTTTAGTTTGACACATGCCATACCCTTCTTTTGAAGAAGCTATTACATGCCGCATTTTTCTTTCGAGGAAGGTATTTCATTTTTTCTTTTGTTCTTTTTTGTCTTTTTTTTTTGTTCACCTTATTTCCTTTCTCCGGCTAAAGACAACTAAACAAATCCTCATTTACACTGCAATTTCTTCATTTAGTTTCGACTCTGTACTCCTTTATTTTTTTTCCTTCATCCTAATTGTTTACTCTGCTGTTGATACATTTTCTTTCAATTTTGTTTGTAATTAACCAAATGAATGGTTTTGTTGCAGGAGATCAAGGATGGGTTTGCTATTTCTTTTTTTGCTTAGTCCAATAATTATGATTCATGGTCTTCTACTCTTAACGTCTCTCTCTATTTAATTTTTTTTTGGTTATTTTTTGCCTCCTAATCAGAAACCTTTGCTTATTCCTTTTCTCGCCATTTCCTTTTTCATTTGGATTTTTTCTCTCCTTAAAAGAGGCAAGTTGTAGTTTGTATGTGATACTGTGAATACTTTTTCCCCCCAAATATAAATAAACGTGTTTTTTTTTCAATTTTTCAATTTTATTTATTTTGAAATTACTTTTTGACCTTTTTCATTTTTGGAAAAAAATTTCCTAATACTAAGAAAATGATGGATAGTGATTACATGAAGAATCTTTAGGTTGATAATGAAAGAATTGTGACTACCTTCCTCCCATAAAATAATGAACGCCATTGTACATATTCATTCCAATTTTAATTTTTTATTTATTAAAATTCTTATTTGATAATAGAGTGACAGTGCAAGAGTGCAGGAAGAGGAATCTGACAAGTGAAAGTCCAAGGTAAAGTATGATCAGCAAGGAAGTGGCTAGGCCTATTGAATTAAAAATTAATCAAAGTCTCTTAATTTATGGATAATTAATTATATTTTGATATTTTGATTTATATAATGTTTCTTAATAGTGAAAAGTGCTTATTTACTGGATAAGGTGGATGGTATGTAAAATAATTATTGGGACTAGCAATTAAGGATGTGAAGAAAATATTTCATATCTTTTCATTTTGAATTACTAGCCCGTGTTCATGATAGGTAATTTATTTTCATGGATTTTAATTTTAGCAATGATAGCCTGAGAATAAAAGAAGTGTAAAATTAGATTTTAGAATCTTTTGCTTAAACTAGTTTTATATGATTTCGTACGCTTATCCTTTTTTATTACCACTAATGGTTAATAATGTAATTAGAGTTGTAGATGATTGCAAAGTATGGAACCAAACATATCATCACTATTTGGTTGAAAGAGTTGGTAATATTTTGTTGATTTAACTAGTTAAAATGATTATGGTTTTCAAAGGATTGCAATTGGTAGTGGAAGTTAGCATTAAGGCTTTCAACCTAGAGTGTTAGTCGACAAAATATTATTAGAAAATTCAATTTTGATTAAGAAAATATTTTTTTAATCAAACAAATTGTTGGTTTCAAATTTGTGTATGTAGATTTGGAAACATGGTAATTCATATTTTTATCTAAAATTACTATTTGTATTATAGACCTATTTGGTGAATAATGTTTTCATCTGTTTGTAATGCTATTAAGCAGGATTTAAATGGACGGATTAACTCACTTTTTCTCTCAAAAAGAAATAAAAATGTGCAAGTTTGTGTGTTTTTATTGCCGTTGAAGATTGTGACAAGTGTTGGTGGCTTTCTAAGTTTTTTCTAATTATTAAAGTGCTATAGAAACATTATGATTGCTTTTTGTTTAGTTACAACTAAAACTATGATACTATTAAACTGACAATGCACTTATAATGGATTTGCTTTCTCTTCTTTTTTGATATCATTATGTACACATAATATTAGTTAAAAAATCTTTGTCCAAATCACAATAAATTGAGGGCTAACATCATAGATGGCATTTCGCTTCATAGCAAATTTTAATTATTTTGATACTCAATTTTCTCCTATATTTCTATTCATTATGTAACTAAGCTTTTAAGGGGCTCTACTTGTGCCTTGCACAACCATGGTACCTCTTATGTGTGTGTATGTATATATATATATATATTGAATGATGAAAAGCAAGGTTGAAGTAGACCCCCTAGCTTAGTAAGACAACTAAAATGAGTTATGTTTGCCTCAGTCTGCACAGTTTTATATGATCATTGATATAATTTACTAGAATGAACCAGCTTGTGCAAGTACAGCCTGGGTTCACCTACAAAATTCTGGCCAAAATTGATCACACTATAATTTGCTTTCAAATCAAGAGCAATTATACTTGTTAAAAAATGAGCCTAAAAAATAAAGATTATCTTTAGCGGAATGTTCCAAAAGTTTTCTCCTACTTGCTTATTGTGATGCAATATAGATACATCTTACTGTATTATACAAGCAAACAACAACAAAGAATTGAAAGACCAAGCACATGAGAAATGCAAAATCAATTAAATGCTAACATAAATGATATATACTTCATAAAACTCAAATATCATGCTATTATAATTATAACTGCATAAAATTTCACCACTATTTTTTTTTCAAACAAGACACCATCATGTCAAAACTTCCATCCTACAAATTCACAATAAAACTTGCAAGAAATTCGAATGGAAGGCTATTCAATGCATAAAAAAGGTACAAAAATTTAGTACCAAAGAATTACCATAGGAAGTGCAAGATTCAATTATGCATTGAAAAGGAACTAAAACATCATAATTGCAAAATACAAATTTTGCATTTAGATTTAAGATAGATCTCACAAAAGGAGAATCGACTAGTAAAACCAAAATAATGGAAGCTTTAATGAATATCAAGGAGATCAAACCAAAATAAATAAATACACCATAGTAACAGGATAAAGAGGCAAACAAAAAAAGAAAAATGATAAAGGCTAAATCAATACAGTTAATGAAAAAACTTAAGTCTAGATTTGGCAGTGTGAAACAGGGGAAAAATAAGAATAAAAAAATGGAACATATTAGATAGTAAGAATAGCGGAGGTAAAAGGTCTATTGTCTATATTTCTCCTAAAAAAAAAGAGATGATTATGAATCATGATTTTTGAACAAAGAAAAGAACTATCCAATCTTGCGCAAGAAAAAACATACATTCAGTTAATTATAGAGGAAAAAGGAAAAAATGCATCGACTGAATGGAAGAAGGAAAGACAGAGAAAAATTAGGATGAAGGAAAAGAAGAAGGGAAAAAGCAAAATACTGGATTAAAGAGTTAAAATTGATGGAGGAAGAAGTGACAGTATAAATTAGTTGATTGTTGCGTTACCTCTCCATGGTTAACAATAATCACCTAAAAATGGTAAGATAATAATCTTAGTATAATTAATTATAAAGAAAAAAATTGAAAGGGAAAAACGAAAGATGAAGAAAAAATAGGGAAATGAGGATTGAAGGTAGAGGCAAAAAGAGGAAGAAAAGAAGAATTGGCAGGAGAGATGCTTTTGACTTTTGGCTAACCAAAGAAAATAGTAGAGCAAAAATTCAACTAAAAGTGAAAACTGCCATTTGTCAAAAGAAGAGGCTACACACAGGGCAAAAAGAGATGTTGCTACAGTAATTTCTCTTTCTTTTTATAAATACGAAGATGTATAATAAGGGAGGAAGATAAGCAACATATCATGGAAAATTGTAATGTTGGTTCTTAAAATAATTATGTATTCTTTGGTGAATAGTAAAAAGACTAAAAGACACTGTTTATAAGTAAAGGTTTGGATTTTGGCATCTTGTTACTATCTTACTTGAAAGCATTGTTATAAAACTCCGTCTAGTCCGGAGTTGAATCGATCAATCTAATGAATTAACCATAAGGTCGAGTCAGGTCACTAATTAGATCAATTACGTAACAAACTCGTTGATTAGTCAACGATCTGGCAGTTCAACCGGTGAACTAGGAAAAAATTGTCGGTTGAACCACTAATTTAAAATATTTATTATTTTTTGTAATTTAAAATATATTATTATATTATATAACTATTGTACAACATTGAATCATCCAACCCTATCTGGATCTAATTTCGGGTTGAGTTTAATAATTAGACTTAAAAGTTTCATATACAAACTACTTTTGATTGCTTGTCAAATTCTATGGTAGGATATATTTTGTTTCCATTTGAATCTTGGGAGTTCTATATGTCTTGTTCTTTTATATGGTTTAGATTTCTATATTTACGTGTTGATTGTCGAATTGTTTAATAGCGTATTTTTCTTCTTGAATGTGTGAAGCCATTATGTTGCAAAATTTTAAACACAAAATAGATTTTCTTTACGGGAGAAATGCAGTTTTGATTCTTAATATTTGACCTGTGTGCCAAACTAATTTCTAATGTTTCAACTAAAATAAATATAATCCTCAAAGTTTCTACTTTTAAATAGATTTAAGACAAATAACAGAAATTCAACCATTCTTAACAATTGTAAGATCCAAAAATAACCAAAGAGAGAGAGAGGAAGAGGTGAATTATGTTGAACTAAAAATTATACAATGAAAAGCAATTTCAACCAATTTTTACTAATGAAAATTACCTATGTGAAAAACACTAAATGAGTAAGATAGTAAGGAAAGGTATTGAAAATATGAAAAAGTTAGAAAAATTAAACTAAAATTTTTTTGAGGCTTCAATCACAATAGTAAAAAGTACTTCTCTAGTAGAGTTTTTAATAAAAGTACTTATTAACTGCTTAAGTACTTTTAAATATGTTATTTGGAGACATAATTCAATAAGTACTTATTGTATTGGATGATATGTAATTTGAAAATTTTTAAAAGTATTTATCTCCTTATTTCGTTCATAATATAGGATAAAATTATTAAATTTGATTTTTTTAAATCACAAAAAGTTACTTTAAAAGCACTAAATTTGAGTTTTTGCTAAAAGTGCTTTTAACACCAAAAACTCTACTCCTAATTTTATGGGATGATATTTACCAAACACTTTAAAAGTATTTTTAGCACTTAAAAGTACATTTTTACCAAAAGTATTGCAACCCCAAACGGGGCCTTAGTTTGGCCTTCTCGTAAGTTGTGCCTCTAGCACCAAATTCTTCCTTAATTATTGTCTCAGCAATGTTAGCTCTGATTATCCCCATTAATGATTGGTTTGAAGAGCCAAAACACTAGTAATTTTATTGCCACAAGATCCTCCTTTTGGCAGTGATGGATTTCTCAATATCGAAAGTTGCTACAACTATTGTACATAAATCTAAACATGTATCCTACTTATTGTTAATCCTAGACGCAACCCAATGTTAGGCCATTTATGGTTTCTCGCGGCATATAATTTCTCTAAGGTGGCATACTTTCTACATCAACCCATAGATGTCGAGCAATAGCTAAATATAACATAATAAGCAAAAATATTAGAGAGATAGCAATATGTATTGATCCACTTAGCATAATTTCAAAGTGCACAACTTTATCCAACTAGAATATCTTGACTTCTCATAATCAATCGGCAATCACACAATAATGCTAGCTAAGGTTTTTTTTTTTTTCTAAATAATCATAAGCAGTTAAAGGCTGAGCAAGAGCTAAAAACAAAATCGTAAGCACTAAGAATTACAAAGATAGCAATATGTATTGATCTACTTAGATCAGTTTCAAAGTGCTCAATTTTGTCCGACTAAAATATCTTAACTCCTCACAATCAATTAGAACATGCTAACTACTTTTTTTTTAACTCCAAATAATCATGGGAGATTGAAGACCAAGCACATATCTTAATCTTAACACTTCAAAGAGGACATACATCAAATAGATGGTCTTAATTTTGTACTTCACATGCAAAGTATAGAATCATTATCCCTATATCAAACTCAACCACAAAACAATCATCATAGGATAGAATGACAAGGAATCAACAAAATCTCTATACCAACAACAATAACCAGAGAGCAATTCTTAAAAACAACTACAAAGCAAATCCAGCGACACAATCTCATACACACACATACAAAAAAAAGGCAACTCTTAAAAAGTACCATAAAGTAATTCCCAAGAAAACCAAGTGCAACTCTTACAAAGAACCAAAAGGTAATTTTCCATTTGCCTTAAATTTACAAATAATGAAGTTGATACACCTCAAAAAATCAGAAAGTAATTCTCACAAAATTTGCCATTACCATAACAGATGAGATTGAGTGAAGGTCTTCCTTCCCAGTTTGGCTAGTTACTTTAGTCAAAGAAGATGTAGGAGCAGTTGCTCTAGATTTCTGAACTTTGAACAGTTGCTTTTTTAATGCAAGATTTGTTACCGTGTTTGGCAAAAAAAAAATTCTCACAAACAACCAACAAGCAATTCTTAACTTGGCTTAAAGAAATCTTAATTTGCCTTAAAGGAATTACAAATAAATTATAAGTCGCATATCATGAATCTTGCAAAACCAAAACCGTATTTGCTCTATCCCTAACTCAACATAGCAATTGGGTAGCAAAGCATCTAAAGCAAACCACAGTAGATAGGATGACTAAAGGAGTTGGCCACACCGAAGTTAATCCGCCGTAAACAAGTGGCAGCCCATTGTCATTTGAAGGATGAAATCAATGGCTGAAATTCAAACTATAGGATCTAACTACTCAACTTCTACCAAGATAACGTCCACTAAAGAACTGTCAGCAAGAACCGCACACAAACAAGCTGTATACCATAAAGGCCATAGCACAGTTGATTGTATAGGAAGATAATCACAAAGAAATACAGTGACAAATGGAAAAGTAAATAATAATACAACTTCAATGTTCTTGAATAACTTTTCTTTAATCTAGGTTTATTGTATAGGACCTAGAGGAACCCCAGCATTGACTTGCATATTCAAATGCAAAGACAACCATTAGAAATAATTTGCATGTATTTGATCCTAACCTTAATAGGTTTATCAAATACCTAATAAGTTGTAGATCAATCATCATACTTTGAATAAAGGTAAAGTCACCATTCAACACTTAACAAAGGCCAACTCAAAATTTTATGCATCCTTGACTCATTGAATTCTCTCAAATTTTTATATGAATTGAGTAACGTAATGTAATATTTATAGTTTCTCATATATTACCTTATGACTGGGGAAGAAGTTGTCGAAATTAGATGTTGTTTCTAAGATTACAACTACTTCTTCAAATTGTGGACTTGTGAGGCAAATGATGAATCTTTGCCACTACTATCAGTACTCACTAAGCTAGTGCCGAGATAGTTTTTTGTTGGCGTCTTAGAATCTAATTGTAGCATGAGATGAATATTACTTTTTTCATCAATTAGTGTAACGAGTGTTGACTTACTGATGTTGAAGTCTTTGATATAGTTAACTGGCCTTCACATACTTCTACACTGTCTTTCATTAGAGAACAAGTTGTTCATGATTTTCCGGAGCAAGTTTCCTCTGGACCATGTGAATTCCCAATCGAGCTGTTAATCTTCATTAACAATAGCTATAGAGGAATATCAGTTGAAAGGTAATAACTCATTGACAAGTCTAGAATAGGAGACACACAAATAAATACATCATGTGAGTTGATACTGGCATGATCAATTGGTCAAAAGGAATGTCTATGACCAACTGAATAATTTCAACGCCACGTATAGATAGTTGATGCACATCAAAACTTGCATGTACTTGGGTAGATTAAATTACAATTCGAGTAAAAAGCACACCTTTCATCTTGCAATTCATATCTCTTTTTGCATTAAACACTTACACTAATAACTGCTAATATCTACGATATTTATACTATTACTTTAGATTTAGCATGTGAAGTAGAAATTTCAACTCATACATGAAATACTACATCCAGAAGTGTGGTGTCGAAATTGACATTTTGAAACATCTCAATTCTAGTTTGAATAACATAATCATCAAAGGCAACATCTATGAAAATACATTCAGTTTCAATGAATGAAAAAATCATATAGTGATCTTTGCTAACTCATTCTAAGTTAGACAAATTGTCTCTAACACCTCTATAAAGCTCTAGTTATAACTAATATGAAAAAACAATGATAACCCATAATTCAAAATCTAGTTCTTCATTACCTTAGACTTAAAACAAAGAAGACAAAGGGCATTGGATAATCCACTTTGCTAGGTTTGAGTAATTTGTGAAAATAAGATTTCATGATGATAATCTGTACAAAATAAACAGAATTCCTAAAAAAGATGCATCAAACCAAAAAAATACATTGACAATTTAAGGATACTAAACCTTACCTCTATAATAGGAAGAAATATCAGCTAATCAAGGTAAACTATCAATTGAAAACCATGCTTCAAATGCTACCAATATCCTTGCAAATGAGATCAAATTACATTAATCGAAATATTTTAATGCTATACATTTTTTAGGGGGGAGAGGGGTTTAGTAAAATTGTAAAAGTCAAATAATGCAAATAAATAGAAAAAGAAACCAAGACAATCATTTAGATCTTTTTCTATGTGCCTAGAATCACATGCAATCGTAGTATCACACAATCTAGAGAAAATTTGTGTGCCACATTTTTACCAACAAACCAAATGCATTGCATATATTTACCATTCTTAATATCAACTATTTTAAAGGAGTTGTAGTTTGGTCCACTACCTAAGCTAATTTCATTAGTCTCTTGGCAATATAATATAATGCTTTGGTTAATATTTCAATAAAAGTTTATCTTAATATAATTAAAACAAAAAATTGAAAATTCAAAAGTTTGACAAAATTTTCACTAAAATATCATGGATATCCTACTAAAAATTAACACAAATTGCATATTTCAAAATTAATTTGAATGTCATCCCAGCGGAATGAAATTATAATTATGTTCGTGAATAAATTTAAAACACTTGAAATAATTTCACATCAAAACAACTTTGTGTATGCATATGTAATATTTAACAAAATAATATGAATGTTCTTGAACAATTGTGCTTTTGTTGAGACACAGAAAGAGAAAATTTACAAAATTTTGAATAAATAATATTAAAACAAGAAACAAAACAAATGATGAAAATTATTTAAAAAGCCGAAATTCAAAATTGAGCTAAACCAACCCTTATATGTAATGGCCAATGCTTTTGCTTATGTGACGAAGATGTTGATGAGAGGAACCGCAGTAAATTTTGTTGAACGATAAAGTAAAAACAAGTGGAGAGTTTAAAGAGGGAATTTTGTAGTAGATTTCTTGGAAAAGATGATGGATTAAGAGCTAGCGTCAGTAGGGCAATTAGAGAAAGATGGGTAGGAGAAAATTTTTGCTAGAGGAAGAAGAGATGGTAGTGGGAGAGATTGTTTGATGATGGATTAATAATTACCTTTTTGGTAGAGGCGGTTGTACAAGTAGAACAGGAGTTGAAATGAGTGAGGAAATAAGTGAATACCGAATTGGTAGAAGCATGAGACTTGAGAGAATATGTTCACCACCGATGCCTCTTTTCCTATGATATTACGAAAATCAATAATGAATATTGAAATTAAAGTTGCATAACTTTTAATGTACCTCAAATTAAACATCAAGGTCTAGGCATTTCAATTCCATAACTCTCAATCAAGGAAACTCTAATGCCAAATTGTTCAAAATAGTACACAGTTTTCCCAAAATCAATGATAAACACTAAAGGTAAAGCTTCGTGACTCAGTGGAACTCACATCTAAAGTTGCTTAACTTTTAGTCTAATTGAAACAAAGATTTAGGACCAAACTCTTGCAATTGTATGGCTGTCAATCAGTAGCTTTTAGTCAAACTGAAACGAAGTTTTAGGCTTTTCAATTGCATGGCTCTCCATCAAAGGAACCCGCATATTAAAGTGAAAATCTCCAGTTGCCCTAATTGCGAATGAGAGCTAGAATACAAAAAAAAGAGGTAAAGAACATGTTCAACGCCCAATCCCGTACTTCGCCCAAAGTCTAGCTGCCTATTCACTTTTGTCAATAGGAATACCAATCCAAACATTGCATCCCTAAAGAACCCCTGGATATGGAATTTAAATGTCACAAATGCTCACCATCAAACAAGAAAGCACAATATGACCAATCACTCAGAATTGTTCATTCAGCTTAGCGTGCTTTTATATATTTAAGATATACTGGTTCAAATTGAACAAAAATTAATTAAGCATTTTATACTATTTGTTGCTAAACATTTAGATAAAAAAAAAAGCAAATGACTATAGTTACACATTCACTAAATTTGAGATCTACAATGACATGGAGAGATTAAAGTCGGAATGCGATGGGGTGTGCCATGGTACGTAATCCAATATCTATTCGCATTTAACTTTATCAGGACTACTATATTTATAAAGGGATCTATTATCACTACTATATTCAACAAAAAACATAAATTGTACTCCATGGTAAGCAAAAAATAATCTTCATTCTCCTACTTGTTAACACTGTTTTATTCATTTAAACGGAACCACTATGCTCATTAATTGAATATAAAATAATTATACATTTGGTACCAATTGTTGTAAATCTTTTAGATCAAATAAAATAATTAACCATTTTTATGAACAATCTGAATATGAAATTTGAAATGGCATCTCAAATTTTGAGAAATTAAAATTGAAATATTGTTAGTTGCTTCGTGGTGTGTGGACCTACATCTATTCAAACTCAATTTTATCAAGACAATTGTGTGTACAAGACATCCCAGCACTAACCAAGTCATATATTTTTTTGCTTCAAGATCAATTAAAAATGATCTATAAATTACACTAAATAATCAAACAAAACCAATTGCACATATTTGTACTATTTGTTTCCAACAATTTAGATTAAAATGCAACAATTGACCATTACTATACACTCTCTAAATTTAAAATGGCATCTGATAGTGGGTGAAATTATAGTTGAGACGTGGTTAGTTATTTTGTGGTATATGATCCTATATCCATCCACATCCAACTTCATAAGGGCAATAGCATGTATTAAGGTATCATCTTAATTTTCACATTCACTAAGTCATATACTTTTTGCTTCCTTACAAGTACAAAATGATCAACATTCTTCATAGTCCCGCTCATTAATATTGTGCTACTCATTCTCCAAAATGGAACTATCACACTCAGTGACTGAACAAAAACTAATCGTGTATTTTGTAATAGTCATTTGTATCAAAAAAATATGATTGACCATTGTTATAAACCCATTGGATCTCAGATTTTGAAATGACATATCATATTTGGAGCAAGTAAAGTTGAGGTATAGTTAGTTGTTTCACAATGCATGATCCTACATCTATCTGGACATACTTTCATCATGATATAAAGTGAATAGAGACATCCACTATCACTATTACATTCACTATATCATGTACTTTTGCTCTATTACAAATAAAAAGTGATCTACATTTTCTCACTCATATTTGTGTCATTCCTCATACAAAATGAAACTACTATACTTGGTGATTCAACAAAAATGACATCTTACATTTGGAGAAATTAAAGTAACAATATGATTGGTTGCCTTATAGTATGTGGTCCTACATCCAATTAGATTCAACTTCATCTCGACAACCATGTATATAAGGGCATCTATAGTTACTTCTTTATTCATCAAGTCATATGGGTTTTATTCCATGATAAGTAAAAAATGATTTACATCTACCCACTCATCAAGATTGTTCCACTTTTACCCCAAAATGGAACGATTGAACCTAATAACTGAGTAAAAATTAATTGCACAATTTGTATCATTTACTAATCATGTGAATAAAAAATGAAGTAATTGACCATTATTATACACCTATTTATTCTAAGATCTAAAATGGTACTCCCTTCGTTCCATTGAAAGTGTTATACTTTCCATTTTGGTCTGTCCCAAAATACTTGTCACTTACCAAAAATGGTTGTGAACTTTATCAATAATTTTTAGTGCTTACCCCTATCTCACCTGACTAAAAAGCAAGTGTTATTAGAGCCAGAAAGTCTTCCATCAAGGCTTACAACTTTTGTTGTTAAGTTGATTGTTATGCACGCACCAACCAATTTGAAATGATTGTCTTCCATGTCTTCATGCTCTAATTTTAACTAGAGTAAGTCATATGCCAACCAATAAATATGTGGACCCCGCTGTCATGTTTTGGCCATCCATTGTCTAACTTTTGTGTTCAAACGAAAGGCAAAATAGAAAACACGGATGAATTCTTCAAAATTTGAACACTGTTGATAATAAGTTGGAGTCCCGTAAAGTGACAGAGGAAGTAGCTTATATTTTGATGAATTAAAGTTAGAATGTGATTAGCTACTTCATGTTGTGTGTTTTTACGTTCATTTGGACTCAATTTTATCAAGACAATTATGTGTATAAGGATATCCACCGTTATTATTGCATTGACCAAGTTATATACTTTTTGCCCTATGACAAATAAAAAATGATCTATAACTTTCATAATAGTATATATGCTCTAAAGCCAATTGACTTTTAGGGATTCACTATGTATTTTTATTTTTATATAATTAATGAATGACAAATTTATCATTTTAATTGTGTATGTTTTACTTTTGAATGATTAAGTTCCTAGAATAAACCTAATTGATAAAATTGTAAGAGTTACAATGATGAGGTTCATTCAACCAAACTTAATTTTTATTCTTAAATATCTCCAATCAAAATATTAACAAGATATTGTATTATTAATATGATTAATCTGACATATACTATACCTCTTCTATATGATAAGTAGTAGATCTCATCTATTATGATGTGAGACATCTAAACTAGTATATAAGTGTTTGACAAGATGATAAAGTTTACTAGGCTGATCTGCATAGCAAAATCTTGAAGTGTCAAAAGATTATTCTCTAAGTGATGTTTGTGTAAGTGATCATTGGATTTAAAATTATCATTGTATCTTGACTATGAACAACCATGCTTTAATACTATTCGATTGCTTCTCGTAACCGAGTGACTCAAATTGTTAGTAACTGACTATAATATGATACACAAAAAGATAGTGAATAATCCATAAGAATTTACCATCTCTTATGTAAAAGGAGTTATCTCATTATTAACTACTTGTAAAAGTATTACTCGAAATTCTTAGCGTTAAGTGAAAACGTCTTAGAAAGTGTTTCTAAACACTTTTTCATTAGAGTTATGTTTTGGTATAAAGAAATAATATTAGTTTAAATAGAATAGGCATATATTCTAAGACTAATATGAGATAAGTATGGTAAAAGAATATACATTACATGACAAACATTCATTGAATATGTGAAATCATCTACTTCACTATTCTCATCACTTAGGTGGTTATGATACATTTTTAGATGCCAATCTTAATCTATTAGAATACGTTAGTTGATCAGAATGATAAATTAAAGGTGTTTGATTTATTTAGTTGTTATTTATTAATAATTATAATTTTTACTTATTATTAACACGTATGAGAATCTAATGGGTCACACACATTAAAAATTTTTTAAACTAGATTTAATGAAAATTAGGTGGAAACTTGAAAGATAGGTTTTTATAACTTATAGTACTTATGGTACAAATAAAGTTAAGTCTTCAAATATAAGAGTTATATTAGAATAAAAAATTTAATTATTATTGGAAACTGGTTTCAAGTTTCTATAAAGATTTGAATAACTTATTTGTCCATATATGCCTTCATAATTTCTACTAGTAAGACTAATAAATACAAAACAAGTTGTGTGAGATTTTGTGAAAATCTAATGAGATAAATAGCAAGAAAATTCGGCTAGTTAGAAAAAGAAACCAATCAATTCTCTCTCTTCACCTTTTGGCTAGTTTTAGGGTTATAAACCCTAAGTGTTTCTTTATCTTCTCCTGCAATAACTTGTGTGTGATTAAGGTTTTGACTATGGGTCCATTTGGTTAGATGTAAAATATTTTCCCTATGAAAATGTTTTCCAAAGAAGTTACTTTACATGAAAATGGGTTCATTCTCATAAATTTCAGGTGTTTGGTAAACTTAAAGAAAATATCTTCTAAATCCATTTTTTGTTATTGGATTAAAAAGTTGCAATATGTTCTTAACTTTTTTTTAGCTCAAATTTTCTTTAGAATATTATTTAGCTCAAATTCTTATTCCAAAAATAATAAATAAAAAAATTACTTTTCTAATTTGAAATTGGATTCAACCATTCATAGATGTATGTAAATATTATTTTTATAAGTTGAAACTAAATTCAACCATTCCTAAATACAATAAAAATATTTTGTGGGTGGTTTTTTTAATTGGCTAACCCTATACGCAGGAGAGGAAACCACCCCTAATTTTATTAATAAAGAAAATAAAAAAAGGAGGGAATATAAACCTTACCTCCAAAATTACATGAGCATGTTGAACGAAAAAAAAAGAAATAAGGAGTAGTATTCCCTTTACACATTACTTGGATTTAAACTTTCTAAACATTGGTAAACCTAACTTATCTAATCTAAAGACTCCTTTTGATTTCATTTTCGTAGACAAATTAAAAACATGACGATAACTCACATGAGTTTGTTGAACAAAAAAAGAAATAAACGAAATAAGGAGTACTAATCCCTTTACACATTACTTGGACTTAAACTTTCTAAACACTGGTAAACCTAACTTATCTAATATAATGACTGCTTTTGCTTTCGTAGGCAAATTAGAAGAAAATAAATCAGGTCAGCACCCTATTCATAACCAACAATGGAAAGAATATTAGCAATTTGGTTCCCTTCAAGTTAGCAATGCAAAATTTGATGGAAATGGCTAGAAAGACTCATCTATGAAATTTCAATAAAAATACTCTGTGGATTACTACTTGCTTTCTTCAAAACCTAAACCAACAATAGAGAATCCAGTGCTAGATGCAACTTCAAGTGACCATAATAAAGGCATTGCTTAATCCCAAACAAAAATGCTTGGGCCTCTACTTGAACACTTGTTGCATTACCAAATGCAGTTGGAAAATCAAGAATACTATTATTATCACTATCACGTAAGACTCCACCACCTTCAACATTTTGTGGGCAGTTTATTTTTATTTTTATTGATCTTTCTTTTTTTTTCCTTATTTTAAGGTTTTCTCTTTAGATTTTTGTTCAATTGAGTTCTGGTGGGGAATTGATGGGTTTTATTTTATGTTATGTTATTTTATTGATTATCTTTTTTGTACCTTGTTTTTTCCTTGGCTGCATTTTGTCCCCTTTAGTTGTAAAATGTGTTTTGAAAATTCTTTAGATTATGTGAGTTTTAGCCTCATATTACTAGTTTTTAGCAATTAAAAATTTTAAGAGTTTGTTTCTAAGGATTTTATTTTTATGTTGTTGAAGGAACCAAATGGTCATGATGTTAGGAGTAGCAAGGGAAATGAACTTGTTGTTTGTTATGGTTTTAAGAGGGCCTCATTTTCTTTGCTCAACCTCAATAACAGGGGAAAAAAAGAAACAAAAAGTAAACAAAATTAGATTCATGAAAAAGAATAAATAGATTTTTTTCCAAAAAAAATAATAGAAAAACTTAAATATATTCACCCTAAGAAGGAATGTAACAAATCCTTCAAACTTCACAAAAATTTGTAGATCTAATATGTCATCTCAAACAAAAACCAATGATTTTGAGAGAGGATCTCCCAGTGGCTTCAGTGAAAAAAAAATAGAGAATCATGGAAGATGAATGGAGAGAACAAACTCATTTACCTACAAATGTGAAGATGGAAGAAACGGCTCGGTGTGGAGATGGTGAATTTGGATTTCCTAATCTTTTTTCTCCATTGAGAAAGTGAAAAAGGGCATATGGGAGAAACAATGAAGAAGGGCGACATAATTAGGGTTTGGAGTACAGATATGGCCCTAACTGTCTTAGAATTTTGGCATATGATACTCACGTGAGTGACGACCATAAACTAGCCAATTGCAGCATGACACGTCAACTAGACAACCATTCATTTGAGCAAATGCATTTGCTTTTTTACTATATAGGTAGACTAGTGTTCAAGGCACATTTGACGTGTATGTAACTACAAAAAAATATTTAAAATTTTTTAAATGATATTGGTTGAAATAATTTTTTTATAAAAATTGATTATATATTTTTTTAATACATACATAGAAAATTCACATTCATATAATTAAAATGTACAAATAGACTATTATTTGGCAGTGGTTAGTTATGAGAGAGGTGGAAGGAAATATAGTAGTGGGCAGTTATATATGGAGGGTAATTTAAGTTATACCAAACGACCCCTTCTCTTTTATATATAGTATAGATGTACAAATAGGTTATTATTTGGCAATGGGTAGTTATGAGAGAGGTGGAAGGAGATATAATAGTGGGCAGTTACACATGAAGGGTAATTTAGTAATGTCATAAAGTGACAGGTTTTAGTTCCAAAAGACCACCTCCTTCTTTATATATAATTAGTGGGTGGAACACACACTATAGGCCTGTATATTTTAGAAAAAAGAAAATAACAAAAAATATATAGAATAAAAAATTAGTTAGAGATATTTTTGAGAGGTGATACAATGTTGATTAGTGGATTAATTAATCAACTAATCAGAGAGTTTAGTGATAGTTATATAGTGGTAGTTTTGCAGAAGTGGGAGGTTTTCCAAATAAGATGTTGATAAATAATGGTAAATGTTAAAAGGGTATTTTTTGAAGGATAAATGATAATATTTTTGTTAACACCAAACCCCTGCTCATGTTTTATTATATGGTAAGATATAGATATATAGCATAGATGTACAAATAGACTATTATTTGGCAACGAGTAGTTATGAGAGGGGTGGAAAGAGATATAATAGTTAAGAGTTACATATGAAGGGTAATTTGGGAATATCATAAAATGAATTGTTTTAGTTTACACTAAAAGACCCCGTTTCCCCTTTATATATAGTATAGATGTTAATTATTTGCAAAGAAATGATAATTAAAATTACTTGTTGGGCAACGACATGCCAAAAAAAAACTCAGACTATTAACAATTGATTGCAAAAGTTTGATAATTAAATGTGGTTCGTTTGGTAACCAAAAAAAGTGTTAATAATTGCAAAAGGCTGGTAATTAAATGTGATTTGTTAGACAATAAAAAAGTGATATTAATTAATTGATTGATTAATTAATTAACAATTAATTGCAAAAAATTTGATAATTAAACATGATTTGTTGGGCAACCCAAAATAAAGGAGGATATTTTTTATAACATTTTAAATTTGATAATTAAATGTGATTTTTGGACAACCACAAAAAAGAAGCCAAATTTTTGTTACATATTGCAAAAAATTGTTAATTAAATGTGATTTGTTGGGCAACCAAAAACATGACATTGTTAATTAATTATTAACAATTAATTGTGAAAATTGGTAATTAGATGTGATTTGTTGGACAACCCAAAAAAGGAGCCCAAATTTTTTGTTAACATGATTTGTTGGGCCAAAAAAAAAAAAAGAGAGGCCAAATTCTAACACATCCCACCTGCAATTAGAAAACTACTACATCTCATCCAATCAAAATTTGCCACATCATGAATTCCATAGACAACTAGGAGAACTACCACCAATTGACCAATCACAAGACGATACTTCATCAATTTGGAATCAATTGGAGGCTACCACTAGCTGTCTAATGAGGAAGCACTATGTCAACATTTAAATTCAATTGGAAAGTTTGACATTTCCACATATTCTCACATAGGCTATATAAGTTAATAAGTATTAAATTTTTTCATAATTACTATAAACTATGTCAACCAGTGCAAGTGCATGGGTTAAAATCTAGTTAACAATTATGTTGACAACAAAATCTTGTCATTTGAGTACCTTCCTAAAGCATTGAAGAGTTCTCTCTCTTCTTTGAGAGCTTTTCTCTCTCTTCATTGAGAGCTACTCTCCCTTTTGGTAGGAGCTTCTAAAAGTTCTAACTTTTTCAAACTTTCAAACTTCAAATCCCAAATCTTCAAAATCCTAAACAACTGTGTTTGCATCAAAACACAAATCTAAACCAAACTCCTTTCCCTATTTAATACGTAGCGAGTCTTGGAGCATGCAGGATATCTACGTTATGAATTTGGTTATTCTTCTGGGTCCCCAGTTCTGCAGCTGGCTGGAAGGATGAAAGAATCGTAGGAGTGATCCAGGTGTGCGTCTGGATTCTGATGGATAGAGTAAGCTTTAGTCTTATTGGTTTTAACAGGATGGAACTGACTTACCTTGCATTTTAATTTTTTTGCATATCCATTAAACTTTGTGCTTTTTCTCCTTCTTTGTTACACTACACTGTTAGGCTCTGGTTGTTTTTGTGTTTTCTGCTTTCATATACAGCTCCAGCTAGAGATTTAGTGTTAGTCAAGTGTGGTTGGTGGAATACGCAAGGATCCCTTGGTGACGCCATGGCTGAGGACTTAGCTGAGATTCTAGGGAAATTTGCGCTCTCCAATAAGGAACTAGGAGGTGCTGATTTGGACAGGGCTGAAATTAACTTGGGGGTGAAAGAATGTCAGTTGAGCCTGCTTGGGAAGTTTAAAGGAGAAAAAATAGTTAACTACACTGGCGTGAAGAGTTTTGTGACAGCAGCTTGGAGCTATCCAAAAGACCTCAAAGTTGTTGAACTAGACCCTAATTTCTTTCAGTTCTTCATTTAGGGGAGCAAGAAAGGGAAAGGATTGTAGAGGGAGGGCCATGGATTATGGATAGTCAAATTCTAGTCTTGAACAGGTGGTATGAAGGGATTGAAGAGGATGTAAGTGCTTTTAATGAGGCCTCTTTATGGGTACAAGTCTGGAACCTTCCGATTCACTGGATGTCTAAGGAGGTGGGAAGAAAAATTGGAGTAGTATTCAATCGAGTAAAAGAGGTTATCATCCCTCAGACGGGTAGCAAAGAAGGAAGACATATTAAGCTACTGGTTGTAGCTGATATATCCCAACCCTTACTAAGAGGGACAATAGTCAAGGTGGAAGGTTCGTCAAAATGGGTTAGTTTCAAGTATGAGAGGTGTCTAGATTTCTGCTACAATTGTAGAATTGTGGGACACAGTGAGAGAAATTGCACGAGACTAGTCCTTATAGATAGAGGACACTTAGAAAGCCAGTATGGTACGTGGATCAGAGCTGGAAATGGAAGAAGTTCACCTCAAAAAGAACCACTGGTCAAAGAGAGCACCCAGTGATAAGCATCACTGGAGGTTACAGAGTGGGAACTGGGTAGAAGTGGTGAAACAAAAACAGCAAGACCCAGGTCAGAGCAGTAGTGTACCATCCGTAGGTCAAGGAGGATCACTAAGTCAGGCAGTGGAGACACATGACCAGGGTATTAAGCAAGAAAAAAAGGACAGTTATATGTCTAGTCAGCCAAGGTCAGCTTCTAAAGATATGGTGGATAGACAGGAAAAGGAAGCAACTACTGTAACATCTCTATACAAGCTGAACATTGAGTCTGAGAAGGTAGAGGGAAGGAAATTAAGAGAGATCCCAGTTAGGGAAGAGGTGAACGCCAGGGTGGAAATGAAGGAGTCTTCTCAACAAGTGAGCCAGGCAGATATAAAGGATAGTGAGCAAGAAAAGGGTAAAGATAAGGATAACCAGGGGGAAGGAGGAATAATGGAGGTTAGTTTAACTGAAGTTACCTTAATGGACCTGATGGTTGAGGATAAAAAGAAGGAAGTTGTTACAAGATAGAATAGGAGGCTGAAGAAGCAGCTTAGATCCCCCTCAAAAAGAAGAACACCTCTGAAGAAAATATGCATCAATACCAAAGATTTGGGAGTACAAGGTAAAAGGAAGTTTCAGTTATGTGATGAGGATATGGAAGATGTAGAAGTTAGGGAGGTAGGGGGTAAAAGAAACAAAGGGTGTCTTGAGGTTTGTTATAATGCGCAGAAGAAAGAGAAAGAGGGGACCAGCCTACTATGGGCCACCAAATCTCAATGAAGGTTCTGGTGTGGAATTGCCAAGGTGTTGGGAGCACCTTGACAATTCCCCATCTGAGGGAGGTTTCCAACCTCTTCTCCCCAAGCATGCTATTCTTGAGTGAAACTAAAAATAGAAGTAGATACATGGATAGAGTGTGAGAGAAGTTGAATTTTGAGCATAGCTGTGTAGTGGAATCTATGAATAGATCTGGGGGCATAGCTTTGATATGGAAAGATAAAGTAAAAGTTAAAGAGATACTGAAATCTGCTTTTACCATAGAAACCCATGTGGAAGATATGGAGACAAAGACAACATGATGGTTCATTGATATCTATGCAAGCTGTGATAATCTGATCAGGCAGAGCCAATGGAAGGTAGTGCAGGATAGGAAAAAGCTGTGGGGGGGGGAAATGGATTATAGCAGGGGATTTCAATGATATCCTCTCAAATGAGGAAAAGTGAGGAGGCAAATGGAGGGAAGAGAAGAGTTTCTCTGATTTCAACAACTTCATAAATGAGAACCAAATGGTGGATATTAGTTTTGAGGGGAACCCTTGGACCTGGAGCAACAATTGGGAGGATATAGGAGAAGTCAGAGAAAGACTGGATAGAGGCTTGTGCAGTACAGATTGGTCATTAGTTTTTGACAAAATTAGATGCACACATGTTGACACTTTTGCATCTGATCATAGCATGTTGATGATAGATACTAATCCAGAGATGAAAAAAAAAGAAAAAAAAAGATTTTATTTTGACAAGAGATGGCTTAAGAGAAAAGGTATCCAAGATGTGATAAAAAATGTTTGGGATAAAGATTGTGAGGGATAAACAATGTTTAGGGTCAAATGCAAAATCAGAAATTGCAGGATCGAATTATTAAAGTGGAGAAACAACTCCAATTACAATGCTAAAAAGAAAATCAGTCAACTCAAATGCCAACTGGAGAAGATTCAGTCTAACAATCATACAAGCACTAGAAGAGAGATAGTGGATCTGAAAGAGCAGTTAAAGAAAGCCTACAAGGAGGAAGAAATGTATTGGCACCAAAAAACTAGACTCAACTGGATAAAGGAGGGGGATAAGAATACTAAATTCTTTCATGCTCAGGTGAAGGGAAGAAGAAGGAAAAATAGAATGTTGAATCTGCAAAGAGAGGATGGATCTTGGACTGAGAATGAGCAGGAGTTAGGTGAGGAAGTAGCAGATTACTATAGGCAGCTCTTCACTAGTAATTGGAATGGTATTACGGAGAAGATCCTTAGAGGTATTCCATCCACTATTACGGCTAGCATGAATAATCAACTGACTAGAGGCGTTGATGAAGAAGAAATCAGAACTGCCATTTTCTCTATGTCTCCTGATACAGCTCCTGGTATGGATGGTATGACCCCCATTTTTTTTCCAAAAATTTTGGTCTATTGTTAAACATGATGTTGTCCAAGCCATCTAGAGTTTCTTTCATTATAATTCCATGCCTAGAACCCTGAATCATACCTTAATCTCCCTCATCCCAAAAATTAAAGATCCTGTCAACCTGAAACATTGTAGGCCTATTAGCTTGTGTAATGTGCTTTATAAAGTTGTTTCCAAAATCTTGGCTAATAGGCTTAAAGTTGTGTTAAATAGCTGCATCAGTAAAACCCAATCTGCATTCATTCCTGATAGGCAGATTCGAGACAATGTTATCATAACCCATGAATACATGCATTTCCTGAAAAATAAAAGGCAAGGGAAGGAGGGGTACATGGTTGTTAAGCTAGATATGTCTAAAGTTTACGATAGAGTGGAGTGGCATTTCTTGAGGGCTATGATGCAAAAAATGGGTTTTAGTGTCAGGTGGATTAGTTGGATCATGAAATGTGTGGAATCAGTCTCTTATTCTTTCAACATTAATGGCGAGGCTAAGGAATATATAGTTCCAGAAAGAGGAATAAGACAGGGTGACCCTCTCTCACCCTATCTATTCCTGCTGTGTTCAGAAAGCTTCTCAAATCTGCTGAAAAGAGCTGAAGAGGAAAAGAGAATCACTGGACTCAAAATCAGCAGAAATGGACCTAGACTAACACATCTATTTTTTTGCAGATGATTCATTAATATTCTGTAAAGCAGACAACAAACATGCTGAGGAGCTGAGGAGGATCCTGGTGGCATATGAGAAGAGTTCTGGACAGTTGATCAATCTGGAGAAGTCTTCTGTCTTCTTCAGCAAGAATATGGACCATTGCAAGAAGCTTGAAGTATGCTGTAGACTGGGGAATATCCAGATAGTCAACCAAGGCAAATACCTAGGACTCCCAATAGTGATAACAAGGAAAAAGGACCAGATCTTTGGATTCATCAAAGACAACATTAAAAAGAATTTTGGAAGCTAGACACAAAGATTGCTGAGTCAAGAAGGGAAGGAGGTACTGTTAAAAGCAATGACTTTAGCAATGCCAACTTATGCTATGTCCTACTTTAAACTACCTCTGAAGATGTGTAAGGAGATCAGTGCACTGATGGCAAGCTATTGGTGGGGAGAAAATAATGGAAAGGCCAAGATGCACCTATGCTCTTGGAAGAGAATGACTCAAAACAAGAACCAGGGAGGGCTTGGATTCAAAGACTTGGTCAATTTCAACAGAGCTTTGCTTGGTAAGCAGATTTGGAGATTACCTGTAGACCCAAACTTGCTTATCTCTAAGGTACTGACAGCAAAATACTACCCTACTAGTTCCATTTTCAAGTGTAAGTGTCCCCAGAATGCTTCCTGGATCTGGCAGAGTCTAATGGGAGCTAAACAACATGTGGAGGATGGCATCTGGAGGAAAATTGGAAATGGCCTGAGTACAGACATTTGGGAAGATAAGTGGATAGTAGGAAACAAGGATGAAAGGCCACAACACCCAAACCTCCAGAATGCAAAGTGCAAAAAGTACAGGACCTAATCACTCAGAAAAGGTGGAATAGAGTGGTAGTGTTCAGAACCTTTAATAGGGTGGATGCAGAAAGAATCCTAAGCATTCCTATCAGCTAAGCAAAAAAGGAGGATAATAACTTATGGATGCATTCCCCAACGGGGTAGTATACAGTGAGCACAGGATATAAGGTACTTATGAAAGAAAAGGAAATCCAGGAAAAGGAAGGCTATAAGGGTGCTGGTACAAGTTTACACAAAACAGCAAAGCAGACGTGGTCGTGCCTATGGAAACTGAACATCAAACATAAGCTGAAGATCTTCATGTGGAAATGCATCAACAATGCTCTCCCAGTCAATGAAGTAATCTTTAGTAGGACTAACAAAGGAGATCCTATCTGTAAAGCATGTGGTGAAGGGGTGGAGACTGTGGAACACGCGTTGCTGAACTGCAGACAGGCCAAGCAAATATGGTATGTAGCACCAGTACAATGCGAGGGTGCTAGGGATAAACAAAGATGTTTTAAGGCCTGGTGGACTGAAATTGTAGGAGCTAGAGCTAGACAGAATGGTGATGAACATCTTGGCCTAACAGTGAACATCTTATGGCAAGTTTGGAAAAGCAAAAATGAGTGGGAATTCAACAACAAACAAAGGCATACAATGACAACAATACAGAAAGCTCAGGAGGAGTGAATGGAGTTCTATGAAGCAGATAAAGACAAGGAGAAGATGAGCACAGTAGAAACAGCTGCTAACCAAATGGAAAGGATAGAAAAGGAGAATGCGGAGGTGATTCGAGTTAAGATTGCTGCACTAAGCAATTCGAACAGTAAAGCAGTTGGCATAGGGGTGACTGCTATGACTCAAGGAGGTGTTGTTGTGGCAGCTTGGACTATACATGAAAGAAGCTACAACTGTCCACTATTGGATGAAGCTGAGGCTATTAAGTTAGCTATGAGTAAGTTAGTAGTCAAAGGCCGGAGAAAAGTCATCATACAGAACTGCAACAAACACCTACTTCAGCAAATCTGTTCTGGAAGTGCATCAAATATCAAACTGCATACTTTAGTTGAGGATATCCTTAGCTTGAAAGCTTTGTTTTATGTGTGCTCTTTTTGTGCTATATCTAAAAATGATAATCATCTTAGCAGTAAAGTTGGTGTTTATGCCTTAGGCATCATACATGATGAGGAGTGGATCAATCCTCTGTGATATTGGACACTTTTTGTATAGATATGAGGGGCTTTTGCTCCAAGTGTAAAGTTTAGTTGATGATCAATATATCTTTAATATCGTTTCGGAAAAAAAAGAGTACCTTCCTAATGAATTTTTAATTGATTGGAATGGCGTGCAACTAATTGATCTTTATTAGGCACTAAAATGCAGCAACTAATAGCTGTAGGGGATATATAACAAATAAATAATACTTCCGCACCTCATTTTGCAATTAACCCGATTCAAAACTACCTATACAGAACAAAGTATATCTTCATCTTCCTTGAGAGAAACAAAGCAAAACGTTGAAGTCAAATTCACAAACAGTTGGTGGGCGTTGCAGAAGACAATGCCTTTCTCCATTTCAATAACATCAACAGCTCTTCCAAATCTCTTCACACACTCTTCACATTCATGTTTTCAATCCCAATTCAACTTTGTTTCCATCCTTGACTCGAACAAGAATTTCCTCCCACTGTCTAAGTTAGCTTACTCTGCTGCTGCCACCGCCGCGGCAAAGCCGCAGAGTGGGCCGGTGAAGAAACGCCCTCCAGCTCCAAATTCAAAGAAGAAAAAGAAACCCAGCAATGAGAAGACTAGTAGAAAAAGAGTTAGCAATCTGGAAGTTGTCGAAGAGGAAGAGTCACAGGGCAGTTACCAGGCTTTACCACTCCCGAAACCGCCGGCTGGGTTCGTAGTGGATGAGCAAGGCAGAGTTGTCTTGGCTTCTAACAAACGGATTGCTACAATTGTCAGTAGTTTCTCCTCTCGCCACCTCTTCGTCTTTCTTTGTATTCTTCTTTTTTGCTTCTTCTGTTTTTTTTTTTTTCCAGTAATTTCTTTCCAATAAGAGTAGGTGTGAAGCTTGGTTTTTTTTCGCTGTCCAATTTTGAACTGTTTTCTTGACTTATATAGGTTGATGGCAAATTCTTTAAGTGTAGAATCCACTCATGATAAAGAATAGTGCCCATTCTTGGGACTGTGTACTTGGGATAAGTTTTGTGGGTACCATGAAATGGTTATTCAGCACATTTCAATTGGGTACATAAGGTGGACTCTAGTTTTTGTTTTCCAAGGCACCATGTTTCCCTCTGATCTGTGATCTTTTATCTGATTTTTTTTTTGGGGGGATCTAAAATTATGTTTTGTGTGTGTTAATCTTCCCTTTTTTTTTCCTCCTCTTTTGTGGTTCTGGATATTGATCATTCTAAAGAAATAAATTACAGGTTGATTGCACGAATAATTTCCCATTGGAGTGTGTCATCAGGCGGGTTTTCAGAAATGCTCAAGGAGATGAATGTATGTTGCTTTGCCCTGTTGATACGTAAGTTACAGAAATGTGTTTTAGCTAACTGATTTGACTGTGAACATGTGCTCTTTGTTTCCCTACTATTATTTACTGCATTACCTTGTATCCACAGGCCTGTTCAGATTTTGAAGAGCACAAATGTCGAAGGATGGTCTGCTGTATGTGTCATGCCTTCCTTTAGCTTCTGAAATTTTATTCAAAACAGCATTTTCCAATTCTTTTTCCTTTTTTTGGTCACTTTGAACTTGGAAGGTACATTTACTAGACATTTGTAATGAATGATGGTATACTAGTGTGTGCATTCCAGAGCTGCATCTTGAATCACTTCCTCGTTGTGCATTGCAAGTCTCTTAAACGGAGAAGTACTCTGTATTCAAGTTTGTAGGAGCCTGTGCTTTGTTCTTGTTTGCCTGTGTTATCATTGAGTCTGTATGGCCAAGTGTACTCCCCACCCCCTCTTGTTATCCTTGGGAGTTTTCCTAGTATCAAAATTTTTCGTGATTGATTAGTTGGTTTGAGGAATTGATATTATTCTTGCCTGCATCTAAATTACTGTTTCTGGCCTGCTTACATATTTCTAAATTCTTGTTTTGTTTTCTTGCTTCTATTGGGAAAGGTTGGATAATCTTTGATTTGCTAAGGAATTTCATGGTTGAGGGTGAATAACAATAACATGGGTGCCAGTCATGGATTGCAAACCTGTTGCATCTTTGAGGTGAATATGTTTCTTAAAGGATTTTGGCATATGAGCAAGTATTACCAGGAAATATAGTTTGTAAATCACTTAATTGTCTAGTTGAGATGAGTGGTCATGTTCATGGCTCTCTAGGATGGTTACCAGGAAAGATTGGAGAATCTTACAGGGTGGGTTTATGTGTCTTTAATTGACAACTTAATGAAGGATTATGGTGTGTAGGTGATGGTAAAAACTAGTGTAAAGCTGTAGTAAATTGCATTGGAAAAACAAGAAAGAATAAAGAAAGCCTTGGCATTACTACTAACACCCTGAGGTATCATCTGAGATGCTGGATGCATCATAAAACTTTCAACACCACAATGACCTTCAGGAAATTTTCTTTCGATAAAGCAGTTATTTATAAGCTCCTAAACCTTTTCCTCTATATTACTTGGATTGAGATATGCGTGTAACGTATGGGTATGCTCTTAATGTCAGATTTAATAGTTTTTTAAAATTAGGATACACCGGCACTATCAAAGACTCAATATACAGGCAAGGGAATGTATGTTGCTTGCTCATTTATAAGTAAATAAGAAAATAGGAGGACATAAAACCAACTTGCATTACTTGGTGACTCTCGTTAGAAGTAAATATGTGTTTGTATTTCTTTTAGTGGTGTACAGATGGAAACTTCACATGGGAAAAGGGAAGATACAAGAAGTAGCAATAATATCACTATCAGAGTCAATATCTAGATTGGGCCTGCAGAGTTGTTTCAACTCCAATACCGACTTTGCACCCTTTTCTCTATCCTCTTCTTTAAGTTTGTGAGGTCAATACCTCTGCCATTTCCTAAACTTCAGACGAAGTGTTGGATACAATCCCCTACCAGTAAGGGCACCATATTATGTCCATCCTACATTGGTATTGGTAAGAAAGAGAAATGTCTGAGTAAATAGCTTTCCTACCTGGGTTAACGTTAACTCACTCTGAAAATAAGATTCTCCTACTTGAAATAATGCAGCCCTAAAAAGACTACAAAATGAAATTTCCCATGAAAAAATTAGAAAGTAAATTAATAACTACCGTGAAAACAAAAGTTCCTGCAAAAATCGACTCTGTGCCCTCCAAAGTATAGTTTCTGATAAGACTAAATTCCTATGGAACATAGCACCTATGAGAATGTGTTTTATCTCCCAAATAGGCTGCATATGATCTAGATGTGTTAGACTACTGACTTTGCCTATATCAACCATCTTTGCTCTTACTTATGCTTGAATTCTTTAAAGGTGGCATCTTTTACATGTCTCATTGTCTAAGCTATGCTCTTCTTCTCTCAATGATGAGTTTCTATTTCTTTTACGGTAATTGACATGATAAGAAGTCCCTTGTTTTTCTATTTCTCGTTGAAACTTCATCAGACATTCAGCCACAAATAGTAACTTTCTTTTTTCTTTTTAATTTATTTGGTTCATGCATTCAGTATCTCAATTGAAATATGCGGGTGTATATATCTGTTTTAGTTAGCCTGTATCTTATTTGCTTTATGCCATTGATTTTTCTCAGATTATTCCTCCACAATTCTTTCCCTTGTGAGAATGTTAGATTTTCTTAGCATTTGACAAGCAGTCAAATGACTTGCTGGTTATTTTAATAATGCCATTAGTAATGCTAATCAATGTTATGTGACTTCCAGTGTATCTTTGCAGCTTCTTTCAGTGTTCTGATACCTTCTAGTATCACCTGATTTCATTTCCATGGCCCCTGGATTGTAGGTCAGTGATGAAGAAGTTGAAGCCATTCTTCCAACTGCAGCTTATGCCCTTGCCAAGATACACATGCATCTGGTGTATAGTGGGTATGGTGATGGAATGTCATGATTTTTCAAGTTTCACTTTGTTGTCTTAGTCTTTTGTGTTATGAGTTTGAATTGTAATATTGCTGTCTAGTTTAGTTTTTTCTTTGTCTTGCCACCAGGTTTTGTTATACAGCACGTGGAGGATTTTGTTACACAGAGGATGACATATTTGAATTTCGCACAGGTGATACTCTTTGTCTTTAACTCATCTTATATATCTTGTTGTACAAAGGTGAATGGCCTTTCGCTGGTTGGAATTTATGTTGTTTGGGTATTATCACTACAAAAGCTGATTCAGAGCGCAGGTCTTTTTCCAAGCAATATGTCAGCTTTATTGGCATCGAGGCATTTTTTACCTCTGTGATGGTGATTCTTTGTCCTGTCAAAAGTGTTATTAATAGGAGATTAGTCTCTTGTTTTGTCTAATGAAAGGCAGTGTCTGTAAAAGATGAAATACAGAATCATGTGCACAGAATTCTGTCCAGGGTGTAGATGAGTCGGAGAACAAGGTTCTGGAAATGGAGACAGGAATGTATGGAAGGACAGGGATGGGATTGCTGGTGGAAAATCAAGATCTATTGGGTTGATACATCTTGGATAAGAGAAGCTGCTGGTGATGATCCTTTTTCTGTCAGCATAAGCTGTACTGTAGCCTTGTTAGCCGCAATCTAGCATTTTGTGGATTGGAGGATGGTCTGTATGCATGCACATGAAGATGAATGGCATTATCCATGAAGGTCTCCAACATTGTATTCTTATTCCATGACTGTAGTGTGAAAAAAAATGTAGGCACTTGAATATATTCGAGGATAAAGCAGACCTGGTATGGTCTTTGGCTCTACCATGGGCTGCTGACTGTGAAGTCTCAGTCACGCCAGGGAGGATTACATGGAGATTGATCAGGCTTTTTTGGATTATGACCACCTTGAGACATTATTTCTGGGAGCTTCTGAGAAGACTAGCTGAGATTGGGAATTGGTCAAATGGCAGAGTTGGGAAGATATTGCCATCAAATGAAGAGCTAGGACCAAATGGCAGAAATGACCAGAAAATTGCAGCTGTTGAAGGATTAAGGTGTTGGGTTGGCGTACCGGAATGTACTTGGTTTAATGGAAGCCAGCATGAACTTATGAGAACTTCAACTGTACTGGACTCATTAAAGATCACAGATGCTTTTCTTACTTCCTGCATTTTCAGACAGTTCCCTGTCTTCAGAGCAATCTGTTTAAGTGTGGGGACAAAAGAATGAAGAGAAGATAACTTGATTGCCATTTGAAAACCATGGGATCTGTATCTTTACCAAGTGATAGCTGATGACTCTTCAAATGAAAAGGGGACCACTGTGGGCAATAACTAGAACTTGGCAGTTAGAAGCATTAGTTGCTATGGTTGAACAAATTGGGAGGGTTGCAGAAATTTGTCTGACCCAGCGACATTGTGAATGGAAGTAATAGTTCAAAGTTTTGGCCTATGGGCACCATATAAATTACTCAAAACTACGTGGAAATTTTGCAGTGTAATATTCCTTTGGAAGAAAGGGCAACTCTATGGAGCATTTCTGTTTTATTAAATTTATGATTTGGAAGAATGATTTTCAACTTCTGCTGTCTCTGCTGTAGTAGATTTGATACTCATTCCTGGGGAAACAAAATAAAAATCAAGATAAATGGATTAATACTGTAATGAACCTAGTAAAATGTGATGGTATATCCTAGGGTATACTTTGTTTCTTCGTGGATGAGCTGACAAATTGGTATAGGCTGTATGGCATAGTAAAATGCTGAACAGCTGGTTCATATTGTTATTTTACAAGATTGTTTTAAATTGTGTCAGTATCTGATTGAGTTGGTATGCAGGCAGATGTTCAGGTTTCTAAACAAGGAAATTTGAATTTATGCAGATGATGGTCAAGATGTAGATGGCTTGCCAACAGAAGGCATAGAAATTACATGCTTCCATTTGGTATGGTCTTACTAATGCAATTCAGTTTAATCTTACTCTTTGGCTATGTTATTGATTATGTTTTTCAATGAATGCAACAAATAGTAGTGAAGGTCATGATAGAGACTTAATGCAGTGAGAGGGAGATCTGGCCGTAGGGCATGGGTTGGTCCTTGTTGCTGATTTCTGACAAATGAACTTTTGCTTGCCTAGTTTATTGGGTTTTATATACATACTTGTAATGCTTAAATGATTGTTAATTTGGTGATTCTGTGTACACAGAAGACCTTAACCACCTCCACCTAATAATGTTTGTTGGCATTTGATTGTTGGAGATTCATATGTAGGCTTTGGTTTCTAGTGTTTTAATAGGCAAAGAAGTTCTAAACCCCATAGGAAAGTCTTTTGATTTCTATGGTGAATAGCTACAGGCTCTATTATTTATCATTATCTTATGGTTATGGTTTCTACTTCGTACAGGATGGTTCACACTACATGATTTACACGCCATCTGATCCACTTCTCTTTGTTGCTGTGAAGGTGAAGAAAAGCTCCTCTTTAGTACAAAGTTTATGTCAAGTCTTCTACTTTAATGTTTAAAGTCCATAATATTTTTCCATCTAATTTGATGTGATAGTCTCCTAGTCTTTGTTACCCATATATTCACAATGTAAGGGTGATTAGGACAAAATGTTCATTTTATGGCTACATTACCAATAGCACCACCCTATATTAATGTTATACTGTAATGTTCCATGTGGTTTTAGAAGCTACATTTTGGACTCAAATCATATTAGATTACTACACAATGGTTGTTGCCGTATCATTTGAGACAAATTACTCTTATCCAAACCATGAGAAGTAGGAGGAGTTCATTGGGAAAACAAATGCTAACGTTCTTTATTTGAAAAATTATTATAGTAGATAAAATTGTTTTTTGTAAGTTTTCTGGAGGCATGTACTATATTTGTATCAGTGGATAGGTAACCTTTTCTCCAGAGTGCTTTTCAAAGTACAGCTTTGAATTTACCTTGTGGTTCTAAACAGAGTTAGGTAAACAGTTTTTATGAGACTATAGGAGGTACACATTTTTTGAATTACCAACATGCATAAGAAACTTGGACATAGAATTTAAGCTAGTTAGCAGTAAGATGCTAAGGACAGGCTGGAGCTGTTGTGTAAGTTAGTGATGTCTTCATTTACTTCTTTGATCCTGACTTCTAAAGGGAAATTCCATATGCTTCTTTGGTTGAGATGTCTGAATGGAATTTCCTACCAATTAGGTTGGCGAAATTGGGCTATTGTTACTGGGTAACAAAAATTCATCTTGAATTGACTATTCACCTTTAGGATCAAGATAAAAAATAGTTAAATTTTGATGTTGAAAGGAAAATCGTAACCTTAATTTTTGGGGGATGCCTGTAAACTGATAGATATTGTATCATTAGTAATGGGATGGGCTACTTTATGAAACCTACTTTATCCAGATTGACATGACAATTCATGTGATCTCTTTCCTTTTAGCCTTTTGAAATTGATATTGTTTTCTCAATGCAGGATGCGAATGGCATCTTACAAATTGCTGAAGATGTAAGTAACCATTCTCTAAATTTGCAAGCATATCATTCAACTGATAATTCGGTGAAGAATTAATCATTATTGAAGAGTGCTTACCCGAGCAATATATGAGTGATGCAAATAATTCCACTATAGCCTGCTCTCTGATGCAGCACCAAGAAATATATGTGTTAATGTTCATTTTAGATATCATATGCTGGTTTATGCATGTTTAGCATTATGAGTTGTTGATGGATATGCAAGGAATTTGTAACTTGATTCTTAGTTCACTTAGTGTCTGGTTATGCATGTCTGCACATTTACTGATTCTGCCTCTCAATGGTTTGATTAAAGCTAATTAATTTCTTGCATGCATTGTATTCTTGTAACAGTTTATATCTACGATTACTCGTTATTTTTACTTGAATGACGCATTGTTTCTTGTGAATCATTGGATCAGGAACTCTTGGAGGACCCTGCCACTATAAGTGCCATAGACGAGGAAACTGAATTCAATGCTTTGGTGGTACGTAGTTGCTAAGGCAAATAAAACATCTTTGAATTGAATGCAGCTGGAATTTTTGTTTGAATGTCTGCAATTGTACATGCAGGAAGAAGAGACTGCTCTAATTGAGTCACTGTTAGGCGAAAGATGAAGTTATGTTGGGTTATCGACTAATTTAGGCTGTGCTTGTATTTATTTTGTTTGTATAGAGTTATCTACCCTTTTCATATGTAATTTGGTTAAATAGGGAGGTAATTTCGCCATGTCCAAGCTTCCTCTAAAGAATGGAATTTGCAAATGTAGTCAATGTTGACGCAGGTAGAGGTACTTAGCATCTGCCAATGCAATAGAGCCAGAAAGTATGCAGTGAGATCTCTCCATTTCAAACTCATGCGACACAGATAAAATGCTTAATATATCATTTAAAAGTGGAGAGACTTGCAAATAGACAGTACTTGCCATAGGCATTTGCAGTCTTAGTGTCTCGACCTGTTTATTGCCTTTCAATATTTGATTTCAAGCTTATACAAATACGGTTAAAGCATGTTGCAAAACGAGCACAGATTGTTACTAACTTCGATTCATATGAAGATTTCAATTTTATGTCTGCTCGTTAATCCTAAGGTGCATGTCGAAGATTTGTTTATTAAACTTAATGTGGATCATGAAATTAATATCAATAAATTCATTATAACCCGAATAATTATACTAAATCCCCAAGATTTAGTAGGCTAAACTGTTACAAAACGTGCACGCAATTCGTGCTTGTCTTATTTAGTGAACTATTTTTATCTAGTATTTGAGGTCTATCCATTCAAGAAATGAACAAGCATCTTTTGAGCTCGAATTAGCCATGTTTGCAAATAATTCGGTTTGTTACTTTTGAGTGTCATTGATTATTGTTTTGGTGTTTGATTTTCTCGTATGATTGATATTAATAATCGTCAAGACTCTAGATTTATCAATTTTTTTTAAATCCCATTCTATTACAAGGAGGGGTCTTGGGGAAGAGGATGGTGGAGGGAAGGGGGACGTCTCCTGCTGCTGATCCTGTGGTGTGCCTGCTTCCCTACCTGTTGCTCCTATTTGGCGAGTTGGCAAGGTTTGAACCCTAACCAACACCTCACGAAGAAACTTAAGTTACCCTGGTAGCCACTGGACCAAGACTTAGCAGTTTAGATTTACCAATTTTGTACCTTGTCCAAGACACTTTAGGGTGGCGAAATCAACTTGAAAAATTGGCATTATTGTGTGATTAGGGGCAAGCTAATTAGTCCTTCAATTTTTTTACTAAATGAAATTGATCCAGTCAATTAAGTCCTCCAACTATACCTGGCAATCGGGCGGATTGGGCGGGTTGATATTGGATTTTCATTTAAATGGGTTACACCCAACCCACCCAACTTTAGATTGAGTTAATTTTGGGTGGGATCATATTGGATTATCTCAAACCCATGACCCAAATATGACCCCAATATATTAAATAATAGGTTTTGATACATAAACTCTCTCAAATATATTTTCACATACAAAAAAAATTCACACATATAAATACATTTTCACATAGATAGATAAATTTTCACACTAAAACACTCATAGATACAAACACACACTCACTTTTTAAGTTCTTTTGAAATACGTTATTTTTACATATACAAACACACTAAAATACACAGTAATATACTTTCACAAATACACACACATACTAACTGTTTAAACTACTTGGACCCAATCACACTTTAAAGAAAGTTATAAACTGAAATTTTGACCCAAAAAATAAACACAAAAGAATCATGCATGATAACACATCTGAGCCGTTGTAAAATGGATAAATTAGAAATTAGAAATAAACACAAAATGAATCATGTGGCATCCTAAAAGATAACTTCCGAATTTGCAAATTGAGAAATTGTGCTAGTTAATGTTGTCTCCTGCCACTACACCTAAACGTATGGTAACCATTTTCAATAAAGTAATTCATTAGACTAGAGTTTTCCAATTTTCAGTTCCTTGGATACATATGTATTGCAGGTGTGTTGCTGAAAACTTAGGATATAAAGTACTTAGTACTACAATAAGACTTGGATCACGAGAACTGTGTAATGCATGGTCAGCCAGTAACTATGCATAAAGCAGCCATGTAATAAGCTTTAATAATTTTTTGTTGCACGGGAAAATATTTTGTAGACCATTTTCCAGCCTCCCCTTATGCTCTGCGCCTCTGCCCTTGCTATACAAAGTGTTCTTGGAGCTATAGATGCCACCTTTACGGCTGGCCATCAGCCTTGCACAAACTAGAGAAGACAATAATATAAGAACAAGTTTTACATCTCTGTCAAATGGAAGTCATCATCATCAGGAACTTAGTCAATAGATATTCTTAAAATATGACCAATACACATGAAAGCACAGGATGTTGCTATCGCACATTGTTTAGCAACTGGTACTAAACAATAATCGCATTTTCAATTACCATCAATCTCAAAGGATGCAACTAAAGCTAGGCATCAACAATCCTTTGACTAAAGCAATAAAAAGTATTCTAAAATATCGAGTTCACATGACATACTTACTAAGTATCAACATTTGAAGATGCATCTTGTTCAGCAATAAATCTACTAATATCAATTCCAAGATCTTGCTCCTCGTCTTCTTGCTCAACTTCAAAATCTTTATCAACACTCTCTGAAAATTTTGTAGATTTAATCAACCAATAAAGAAAATAATTAAAGAGATCCTAAGCTATTGAAAATTAATAGCCAATGCAACTAATTATCTAATTTACCTTCACTATTATACAACCAATCTCGAGAACATAGTAGTGCCTCCACATTATCGGCAACATAGAAGTTTGAAATTTTTCAAGAATTCTCCCACCATGACTAAAAGCAGACTCAGATGCTACAATAGTAATAGGAATACTTAAGATATCTCGAGCCATAAGTGAGAGCTCAGGATATCTAATTCTACTCTCCTTCCAATAAGCCAAAACATTTAAATCTGGTTGTTGTTTACGATCTACTAGTCGCTCCTCAAGATACAACTCCAACTCAGATTTGTTACCATTAGCCCCTTGTTGAGATTGGTACATGTCAAAACCCTGCAAATATCATAAATATTGAACGTTTAAAGTTATATAAACTGAAACAAAATACAAAAACATATGAATCGATTTTACTCACATCCATAAGATCTCTAGTTTGTCCATCATCATTATTAAAAGTACTCTCCAGTGGTGCAGTAGTGATAGCAGCATTGTTCTTAGAGTACTCTTCGAACAAACGAAACAACTTTTGTTTAATATTAAGAACCTTTTCATCCTGTGATTGAGCATCCAACACAAAAAAGCAATATTCCACAAATTGGAGTTTGTAACGAGGACCCAAAATAATAGCAAATGATAAGATAACGCTATAGCAGTCCCAATACTTTTGAAATTTGATTTTCACATTAGAAGCCATTTCACTAATCAAAACATCTGGGCTGTTGACTTCTTTATTTAAGAGACATTGAATCTTCCAAACATTGGGAAAGTATAAATTAGTTGTGGGGTATTTACTTCCCGAGAACAATAATATCATATCATAGAAACGCCTCAAAAAATTTGCAATCTTTCCGACCCTATGCCATTCCTCTTCTGAAGGACACAACTTGTAGTCATCATCCACATCTTGAAGTCGAGAAAATACATGCCTAAAAAGTAAGGCCCTCTCAAGCATCAGATAGGTAGAATTCTATCTAGTTACTATATCCTGTCGTAATTTTTTATTTGTCTCCAATGACAGTTGTTTCACCAATTCGACAAACTTTATAACCCTACTTTCAGATCCTTTCACATACTTTACACTTTCCCTAATTTTATATATTGTTTCATTAATCACTTCCAATCCAGCCTTTACAATTGAATTCAATACACGTGCACCACAATGAACATGAAGAAATTCACTTCCACAAATGGAGGAACCATTAAATAGAAAATAATTTTGCAATAATCTAGTCACTCTATCATTGTATTTTGCATTATCTAGAGTGATGGTGAAAATCTTTTTATCAATTCTCCATTCTTTTAGAAATTAATCAGCTTTTCAGATAAATTTGGACCATTATGAGGAGAAGGTACATAACGAAACACAACTATTCTCTTTTGTAAATTCCAATTCTGGTCAACATAGTGTACTGTAAGTAACATGTATCCATCACTTGTGATAGAAGACCAAAGGTCAGATGTCAAACAAATTCGGCCTTGTACAAGTTCAAGCTCTTTTTTGACCTTTTCTTTTTCTCTTCTATAAATCTTTAACACATCATATTTAGCTGTATTACGCGAAATGCTTTTCACAGAATAATTTAAAAATAAATGCAACTCTCTAATTCCAATGTGTTCGACAAATTGGAAGGGGTAGTCATGTTTAACAATTGCAATAGCCACCTTATCACGATATATCTCATGATCAACCGTGGCTAATCCAGTAGGCCGCTTCTCATTATGAGCATGACTTGCCAAATGGCGTAATAAATTAGATGCGCCACTCACATTATCTGCTAAGTACTTCTTACCACATGTTTTGCATATAGCTTTCCGTCTACCATGCTCATCAGGCTCTAACCTATGAAAATGAGGCCAAACTGCCGAATGGGATCTCTTATGTATCCTTGTATTACTCTCATGACTGCAATCATCGACATCATCATCAAGATCACAAGCAACCGACATATCCTGTCATAAAAAATAAGAAATACAAATAATGAATTATATTGTAGTATATAGCTATCATAGATATATTTTTTATCAGCACATTAAGGCAAAGGGTAGAAAGAGCACCTATGTCAAGATTAAGACGAGGTATGTGATTCATCAGTCATGTGTATGTAATTGTACACATATACAGTGGCATTAATTGATCTAGAAAAATAAAATGATGCAGCAAAAGGTAGATGATATCAAGAAATAAGAAGGGTTGTAAACTACTAGAAAGAACTAGGAGGGTAAAGTCTCAATCTATAGCTATCTCCTACAGCCTTTTCATTGCAGTTGTTGTCAAGCATTTCCTTTCCCAAATAGTAAATAACTTGGTACCAGTAGCTGGCTGGCTAATTCTTTAATTCATCTTCCAAGGCCATGTAGATGAATTGCTCCAGCAAGAAAATCTAATAGCGATCCTTTAGGATATAGTGATTGCCCTTAAGATTTGGTTTGTGACACCATGCAGAACCCATTTTACCAAACTAGCAGTGCTCTACAACACAGGCACAAACTTTGTTATAGGTAACTAAATAGACGTGCAAACACTACACATGGTGCATGCATGCCCTTACGTTTCCAGGAAAGCGATAAACTTCAATGGATCAGCCAATAGGTACCAAGGCAAGACACCACAAGTCTTTGTTCTTATGGTTGAAATTATGACGGCATCTACCAAGCTTCTTCCTATGCCATCCTCAAGTACATCGAAAAAATTTTACAAGCTAGCTACGTCGTCGATAAGAGACTTTGAGAAACAATGGCCAATTAGGGCAATATATCAAACACCAAGCGTGGTTGAATATACATCAAGGAGAGATGTGTATAACAATTAAACAAGCATATGCAAGCTCTTTAATAGGAATTTCTATAATAATACCCGAAAGTAACAACAGTGAAATTAAGTGCCAAAAGTACAAATCAAAGAGGTAAGTTAACCTTCAAAAGTTCAGAATCTGGGCACGAGGATGAACTTGGAGTTTGTACGGAGAAATGGCATAATAGAATTACTGATCAAATCAGTTACTAACCATCATACCTCCAAAGTTGCAGTGCTCTTGATATAAAGCTCTATTTTTCTTGAAGAAGTTCTGTTACTCTTGACATTAGAAGTCCCTTACAATTTCTTGTTTCAAGAAGTCCTGTAAAATGACTATGAACAACACCTGTGGCCTTGGCATTTGCGATAGTTGTTGTACTTTTTGCATTCTTGTACAATGTATTTAAGTTGGGTAATGAGAACTCAACACAAATACCCAACCCACCCAAAATATATCTGGATTTTTATTACCCAACCCAAAATTGACCCAACACCCAAATTACCCAACCCAACCTCTGAAATTAGTTGGTGGGTTGGGTGGGTTGTTGGGTTTTGGATATAATTGCCAAGTGTACCTCCAACTAAATACATGTATCCAGTTTCAGCCCTCAATGGCAGCATGATTGATCTTTTCTAATATTTGACTAGAAGGACTTGGGTAAAAATGAAAAATAGAATTGGGTCTCTTTGGATTGAAGATTTTATCGAAATTTTTTTTGGATATGATAGAGAGAAGTTAGAATATCATAGCTCATTGAGTGCATTATGAGGGTACATCACATTTTATATGAAATACACCAATGCACATAATCGGAGCTAAGCCCAACCATATTTGCCTCCATTCCCAACCTTGTTCCTCTCGATTTGCCCATCTTCATCACACACAATATGAAAGCCAATACCATTCTCTACTGCAAGTCTAGCATGCTAAGGCTGATCATAAGTCATTGGTAGGGCTAGCATTTTTTAATCCATTCAAGTAATACAAATTCCATTCAATGATTAGAGAAGAACTCGACCAATTTGACGCAGAAGTGAGTTTAAGGAATTGTTATACGAATGATTCCCCAAAAAAACTAAGGAAAAGAAACGATGATCTTAACCCGAAAAGTCACAAGAACCAAAAGGAACTTGAGAGAAATTGGTAAATACCAAAAAGAATTGATAATAATTGATTAATGTCTGAATAACAAAACCCTACTATAACTATATTTATAATATAAGAGTCCTAAAGCAAATCGAAAATGAATTAACATGAAAATCCTAAATCCTAAATGAATTAGAAAACAAAATAATATCAGAAAAGGAAAACAAACAATGATAGATATTGTCAAAAGTCAACCACATATGAAAAGGTTCTTGGGCTTCTTGGCATGCTGTTTCTTGTCCTAAAAGGATTACTCAATTTGTTCCACTTCAGGGCCTCCTACTTGAGAAGAACTCGACCTCGAGTGATCTTGCAAATCAGGATACCTAGGAACATTGAAAGATGGGTGAAACAAAGACAAATCTGTCACATTGAAAAGTCTTGGAAATTCCCCAAAAATTAGGCAAATCCACCACATTGGCATTTGGATATATCTTTTGCAAAATTTTATAAAGTCCATACTTCTTAGGTTGCAATTTATGGTACTTGCTAATCGGAAACATCTCTTTACACAAGAAAACCATCACCTTATCACTAACCTCAAATTCCAAAGTACGGCGATGCTTGATTGCTGCAGCCTTAAACTTTGCAATAGTTTCCTCCAATTTCATCTTTACCTCTTCTTGAATAGCCTTTATATCTTCTGCCATTTTCTCTGCAGCTGCACCGTAACCCAAAACATTTGGTAATTTCACCACGTCCAACGCACGTCTGGGAGACTGAATGTACACAATGGAGAAAGGTGATTTACCAGTAAAACTATGAACTGCGCTATTGAAGGCAAACTCCACTTGAGATATTGCATGATCCCAACCTTGTGGATGTTCACTACAAATACATCGCACCAAATTCCCTAAGGTACGATTGACAACTTCTGTTTGGCCATCTGGTTGAGGATAAGCGGTACTACTAAAATTCAATGAAGTGTCAAACATCCTTCACAAAGTCAACCAAAAATGGCTAAATTACTTGGTATCATGATCAAAAGTAATAAACTTAGGCACCCCATGTAAACACACCACTTCACAAAAGATCAATCGGGAAATATGAGAAGCATCTGAAGTCTTTCAACATGAAATGAAGTGCACAATTTTTGAAAATCGATCCACCACTACAAAAACTGAGCCCACTCCTCTTTGTGTACGTGGCAACCCAAGGACAAAATATATGGATAAATCTTTCCAAATATCCTCAGGTACTGGCAAAGGTGTATACAATCCAATATTTTGAGATTGACCCTTTGCAACGTGACAAGTATAGCACTTACATACAAACCCACGCATATCTCACTTTAGTTGGGCCCAATAATAACGGGACTTAAGACTTGACGTAGTCTTACTCATTCCCAAATGACCACTTAGATCTCCTAGGCCTCCCATATGCAACTCACGAATTAACTTTTCATGTAAAGAAATACGAGGGATGCAGAGACGATTACTTTTAAAAAGGAAACCATCATAACTATGGAAGTCGTCTTGCACCGTTTTTGACTTACATGTGATCCAAGTCTCCTTAAAATCATCATTTTCCACATGAAAAACCTTAAGCACTTCAAACCCCACAATTTCTTGGCTCATAGTCATTAGCAAAATAGCTCGCTTACTTAAAGTATCAGCTACTTTATTTTGTTGCCCAACCTTATGCTTCAAGATGAAAGGGAGCTGCTGTAGGTACATGATCCAACGAACGTGTATTTTGCTAATTGCTTTTGACTATTGATGTACTTTAAGACTTGATAATCCGTGTAAAGTACGAATTGGTTTAGGACCAAATAATACTTCCAATGCCTTAAAGTACGCACAATAGCATAAAATTCTTGCTCATACGTAAACCACTTTTGACGAGCATCACTTGGCTTCTAACTAAAGAAAGCCACGAGCCAACCTTCTTGTGATAATACTGCTCCAATGCTGACACTACAAGCATCACACTCCACAACAAATAACTTGTCAAAGCTTGGAAGTGCTGAGCATGGTGTAGAAATCAACTTTTTATTGATTTCCTTGAAACTCTTCTCTTGATCCGAACTCCACTGGTACTTCCCCATCTTTATGCAATTGGTCAATGGGGCTACTATAGAGCTGAAATTCTAGATAAAACGTCGATAAAAAGTAGTTCGGGTATGAAAACTCCTAACATCTGAAACATTACGGGATCTAGATCACTCTCGAAGAGTTTGCACATTTCCTTCATCTACCCGAATGCTATCTTTACCAACAACAAAGCCTAAGAAAATCAGGCTTGCAGACATGAAGTCACACTTCTTCCGATTGATATACAATTTACTTTGTTGAAAAACTCGAAGTACTTGGCGCAGATGCTTAAGATTCTCCTCTTTGTTAGCACTTTAAATCAATCTATTATCAAAATAGACAACAATGAATTTACCAATGAATGGATTTAAGATCTCGTTTATCAAGTGCATGAAAGTGCTTGGTGTATTGGATAGCCCAAAAGGCATAACCAACTACTCATATAATCCTTCCTTGGTCTTGAATGCCGTCTTCCACTCATCTCCAGGTCGGATACGAATTTGATGATATCCACTTCTTAGGTCAATCTTTGAATAGGCACGTGTTCTTAAAAAACAATTGTGCATTTCTTGTAATTTAGGAATTGAAAAACTATAACGAACTGTGATTTTATTGATGGCCCATCTATCAACGTATATTCGCCATTAACCATCCTTTTTTGGTGTCAAGAGGGCGACCAGAGAACGTGGACTTATACTCACCTGAATTGACCCCTTTGTTAGCAATTCATCTACAATTTCTTGCAGAATTTTACTTTCCATGGGATTTATACAATAATGTGGCAAATTTGACAAACTTGCCTCAGAAATTAGACTAATGACATGCTAGATCTCTCTTATGAGAGGTAAACCAAGCGGGAGCTCTTCAGGTATGACATCCTGAAACTCGTCTAATACTACACGAACTGCCAAAGAAATTTCTGATTTGGACTCAACAACACAAAATTCCTTCACCACCAATGCATATGCTTGTGATGAATCCTTAATATTTGCAACCAACTCTGAACCCGTGACAGTAAAAACTCCTCTACTACTGCTGGGTTTACCTATAGATTTAGGATTCTCATTTTGAGGAATTAAAATAATTCTTTTTCTATCCTTTATAAATCTATAAACATTATCCATGCACATAAATATAGCATCAACAACATACTGCCAAAGATGATCCAACAATACTTGACAAGCATTGATATCAACTATATCACACATAACTTCATAAAAATACTTGCCAATAGCAAAAGGGACTTTGCAACGTTCGATCACTTTAATTGGTTCTATGCTAATCTAGCCAATTGTATAAGGTTCAGGATATTTTTTCACAGGCAACTTTAATTGTTCAACTAATTTACGAGAGATGATATTTTCCATGCTACCACTATCAACAATTAAATCAAGAATGCGATTAGAAATTTGGCACTTGGTTTGAAAGAATTTATGACGTTGGGATTTCTCTCGTTTAGGCGACAAGAGCAATCAACATATAACTAATGTAGAAGAGTCATACTCTTCATCCACTACAATATCATCACTAGACTATACTCCATACATGTAGTCCTCCACATTTTCGTCATTGACAACATGTTCCGCCAGGTTCATTGGCCTACGATCAGGACAATTGTTGGAAGTATGTCTCGACTTTCTACACCTATTATACTTATCCCCCATATATTTTGTATATGGATTAAGGGCTTCCGTGTTGGTAGGTTGGTGTTGCTTCATAGGCTACTTCTTTGGTGTCTCACACTCCTCTTCTATTGGCCGCTTTTCATTCCGATATCTAGGTCTGCTAGTATCTTGGCCTTCCCTTAAATTCTCTTCTCCCTGATGCTAGTTCGATTTGAATCAAAATTTCTATACGATCTTTCACCATGAATGCTCCCTTTCCAAGTCAAACTCCTCTCAGCCTTGAGAGCCAAATTATGTGCATGGAAAAGTGTAGAGATTGGTTGAATACCCATCTCCTCACGCACAGTATAATTGAACCCATCCAAAAATCTTGAAACTAATTGGGTCTCGATCTCCATTATATTATTCCGAGCCAACAAACGTAAGAATTCAGCATGATAATCATGAATAGTTTGTTAACCTTTAATACAGTGTTGAAATTGCAAGAACAAAAATTGCTCATAATCTGGCGGGTAAAAAACGGGCAGACAGACATTTCATTTTTAACCAGACCCTCACCGACTGCTTTTCTTGCCTATGCCTCTAGTGTTGTAGTTGCTCTCGCCATGTTGACGCTCCACCCTTTAACTTGTAAGCTACCAGCTTAACCTGACCGTCTTCTAGGATATTCATATAATCAAACAATCTGTCAATTTCTGCAAGCCAGTTCAGGAAGTCTTCTATACCCAAATTTTCATTAAAAGACGAAACCTCGACCTTTAATTTGAATTTCGCTTCCCACTATCGGCGCTGAGGACCCTTTTGATTAGGGTTATCCCTACCAAAAGCAAGAACTGTTCCATCATTAGATAAATCTTCCTCCTCAAGATCTCGAGTTTTGTGAGGATTTGGATTAGCTTGATGTTGTTATGGGGGTTGTTGACAAACATTGACAAGAGCCAAGTTAGGAGCAACTCTCCCATCTTGTTCACCTTGTCGAGTTTGCCCTTTAAGACGCATGCGGTCCATATTCTGAATAATCAGATCAACAAATGCCTGCAAACGGTCATAGCGATCCAACAAGTCATTCTGACCTTGTTCCAAGCGGCCTAAATGCTCATTGACTTGATTCACACATTCGCTCACAACATGGATCTCAATCTTTGTGGCAAACGATCCATCTCTGGATTTGTTTCCAGCTATTGGACTTATTTAGAAACAAGAGAAACCTGTTCTGATGCCAACTAACGTGGAAGCTAGTTTAAAAAATTGTTTTACGAACGATTCCCGAAAAAGACTAAGGAAACGATGCCATGATTTTAACCCGAAAAGTCACAAGAACCAAAAGAAATTTAAGAGAAATTGGTAAATACCAAGAAAAATTGATAATAATTGATGAATGTTTGAATAACAAGACCCTACTATACCTATATTTATAATATAAAAGTCCTAAAACAAACCGGAAACGAATTAACATGAAAATCCTAAATCCTAAATGAATTAGTAAACAAAATAACATCAAAAAAGGAAACAAATAATGATAAATATTGTCAAAAGTCAACCACGTATGAAAAGGTTCTTGAGTTTCTTGGCACGCTGTTTCTTGTCCCAAAAGGATTGTTCAATTTATTCCATATCACAAGTCTGTGTCTTTTTTTATGATACCCAAATTGATATGAGTGGAACAAAAGTAAATCTGGAAGTTGTTTTTGGATAGACTTTTAGATAATTATTAGAAGCCAGATATGTGGCCGTGAGCTAGTCATAGGAATATCAAAACTCTAAATTTACCAGTGGTGTTAGATTCTTCTGCTGACTTCTCCATATGTTTGATTAAAAGAATCTCTAGAATCCTATGATTTTCTTTACTTTGCATGAGCATTGCACAGATTCACATCGCATATTGATAGGGAGAAACACTTTAAGAGAGCCTACCAAAGAATTCAATATATAAGTCAAGAATCCAACTCTGACCCCAAAAGTTTAAGTCATTAGGTTTCGGGTCCTTATTTACATATTAACCACTCTTTCTCTATTTCTCGGACCAATATGAGACATAATTCTTTATTCATGAATCTAACAAATCTATCTGTTGAACCAATATGGGACATAATCCTTTACTCATGAACTTAACAAATCTCTCCCTTTATGAGTAACCCCTCACATTAAATTCAAATTTATAATCCTTTTTTCGAGCCCACTTTAATATTCAACGCCCCAAACATAGCCCCACTCTTCTTTAACATCCAAACTGCATTCCGGACCCCTACCAACCTTTGACTCCTTAGTCTAACACCAACCGGACCCTCTACCAAACCCATGACGCACCTGGTCCAACATTAGTCAAACTCTTTATCACTTTGACATTTCGGTCCATCATCAAGCAGAGAATTTTCACCTGTCCAACTCCTAAAAAATTCACTTGCCCATCATCAAGTAGTCCAGTCTTGCAACTTGAAACTTTGATACCAATTTGATAAGGAGAAACGCGTCGAGAGAGGCCACCAAAGAGTCCAATATATAAGTCAGGAACCTAAGTCTAACCAAAAAACTTAAGCCATTAGGTTTCGAACCCTTACTTACGTATTAACCGCTCTTTCTATACCTCTCAAACCAATGTGAGACATGATTCTTTACTCATGAATCTAACACATATGTCCAAACCTTTTTGTATTTGAACGTGTCGTTTGTAGCAAACATTTGGAAATTGACAAGATTTCAAATCTTAGTTAGCTTTTTTTTTTGTTTATTTTGCTAAAAGTAATTTCAAATGGATGGGGACACATTCCCTTTTTTCTTTATTCACCTTTTGTTGTTGACCTTGTTTATCTGATTAATTCTTCAGTTTGATGGAAGATCATATTGCATTAGTAAAGTAAATTTGAGTGAATTTCTAATGAGTGAGACTTTTGAACAAAATTCTGAAAAGGTAACATTTTTTAATCCTTTTTTTCCCAAACGATAAAAGTGTATTCAATGAATGTGATTTATTTATTTTTTTTTAAAAAGCTGCATTCAAGTTATTGATTCTTGTAATTATGCATATTTGGAAATTCAAAACGAGGGTTCAACTTTGACATAATTCAAAAATAGGGAATTGAGCATTATATACCTTAATTTAGATACAATAGATACTTTGTGAAATGTCTTAACCATCCACTGTTCAATCTGCATTTGATTAAAGTGAAGTTTGAAATTGACATTTGAAATCTAAAATCCATTGTTAAGTACTAAATTTGATACATTTCAGTGTGTATTACATTAAATAATAAGCGAATAGTTTATCATTTATTTTTTAGAGCAAGTTTTGCTTAAAAAATTCAGTGCAATTTAGTTAATTCAAATGTTCAATTTTTTGTTATCAAACGCATTTGAGCGTATTAAAATCTGAATCTATTAAATTTAATTACTAAATTGGATTATGAAATAGAACCTCACCCGCTTGTGTTACATCGTTTGGACCACTGCCACGTCACTGTGGCAGTCAATGAGCAGGACCCACATGATGACATGGTAATTGAGATGGCATACGGCCACGCAGCTGCTGATGTGGGAACAAGTAACTTGGAGCAAATTTTCAAAAACTTTTTATTACTCGGGTTGATACTTGGGAAACTTGAAACGTTCATTTACGTTTCTAGGAATTCGTTTCGTTGATCCAACAAACATAGAAATGGCCTAGACTTCAATGTCCCAAAACGCAAAAAGGACGGACCTTGATTTGCTTTTAACTCAAATTTGACTTATTTTTAGGAAGAATTCTCGTACCCTGGCAAATTGTCAGCTTATATTAGGACCCGAAAGAATTGCTTGTTAAAGCAAGGTTTATAGCTGATTTAATCACTATCTAGGGGTAATGTATTATATATTATCCATAACTTGTAATGCATTAGTAAATTAAATCATATAGAATAAATGTTGTATACATTGACGTGTATAAATTATCGTGGTTAGATAAATATTATAAATTTAAAATTTAGATTTGAAATCAAATCCAACAAATATATCATCCATTCAAACGTGACACTGTATACACTATCAGTATATATGAGATTAATTTAAACACATATTCTTGAATTCAGTCACCGCAACATAAACAACAAGACAATCAAATCAACCAATCAACTAATATAATGCATTAAGGACAATACAAAAAAAAGATTACATAAAAATTCCATCCACTAATAATTCTTGTTAGTTTAGAGTCGCAAAAGAATTTGACTAACTTGCAGATGGAGATCTCTGCTCTTGGTGAGATTACATCAACCTATTCTCCTTCAATTCCAATATATCTTCAGATCATGATCAGGTGGTGGGGAATTTACGATTCGACGTTTCCCCAATTCTTTCTTGGCAGCGGGTTGCACCCATGTTCCAAATTCTCTCTCTGTCAATCCGTAAGAATTTCTACAGCAAAATTTACCATCCAAGGAGTGGTACTTGCTGGTTTTCAGGGTGTTTTAACATAGGAAAGTAAATTGTGCTGGCCATGCTTTTTGTCAAGGCTGCTCTCACAAAAGATCCACTAGAGCTAAGATACAATGTATTATTGCCCAGATCTTGCAGTGGTTCCCAGACCATACTCAAAAGATTAAGCTTCATAACACGGACTTTCCACTCAGCATTAACAAACACGGCCACTAGTTGCTCGTCTACTCGTGCCATAAACCTCTTATGAACAAATCTTCTTAGATGACATTTGAGGGAGTCAAAGATTTTCCAACCATTTTTAGTATGTTCAGGATCCAAAATGCCCACCTTACCTTTGATATCCAAGAAGTAGTACATGCCTTGGAATAAAACAGGAGGGCAAGAAACTCAAAAATAACGTCTTGTTTCACACTGGCAAATTCTCCAGGATTTCTCCCCACTTTTGAGAGTTGCAATTAGATTAGTACCGAAGTCCTCACATTCAACAATCCCAATAATGGTCCAATTCAGTGAACTTGGTCGAGAGAAAAATGACATTGTCAGGAAATTGTGATTGCAGGATGGAAGTCGAAAGCGAATTCTTCTAAAAGGATCGATAAAACAAGGATGACTCCCACGACCCCAATTCACCAACAACCAACCGTACTTAGAACAATGGAGCACTGATTCTTGTGGTAACGTCCCTATGACATGGTAAAATTTGTTGTGGACTGGATGAAACATTTTGGTGGAATTGCTTTTGAGACAACATATTAAAGATGGAGAAGCAAAGAACAGCGAATTTGGGGATGGTGAGAGGGGTAAAGAGGGAGGAATGACTTGTTTCCATTATTTACAAACTGCTTTGAAGGCAAAAACATCTGTTGCTGCCAGATTCGATAGTATCAAACTCAGCAAGTCACTGGGGAGATACAGACCAACTTGTGTCTATTTCTCTATTCTCCTCTTCGTCTTCACAAAATGATGATGCAACACTTGCTTCTGCCATGTTTACGTACTAATAATGCAGCAAAATTGCTTCAGCTGAAAGAAGGCACCTAGAAGAAAATTGCAAACGTAAATTACCCCTTAATATCTGATTCAATTGTTCAGGAAAACTACTATTTGATATGTACATATAAAAAATTCCGTAACCATTGTTCCGAGATTAAAAAAAAAGCTAGAAAAGAAATCATGAAAATACGATAGGAACATTAAGGGACTGAAAATGAGCAAGACACAATGAAAACATATTAAAAAAAGTATATAAAAATGTTTGATTGCATGCACAGAGAAATTAGGTTCATAGAAAGAGACAAGAAATCTTCATTGTCAAAATTATATGTCGAAGTTTAGGATAGTACCAGACGTGATGATCTTTTATTAACTAACGAAGAGAGAAACAAGAGAACCCTATGTTGAGTATTTGAACTGGATCGGTTTAATAATATAAGCACCACATGGTTTCCACATCTGAGTGGGTATTCTTACCTAATTTGAGATAATTTGAGAGGGTTTAGGATTCTAACAACGGTTTCTTTTCCTAACCTGATTTTGTAAAATATATTGCCTTCTCCTTTTGGTAATTCCTATGATTTAATTGCAATATCTTGGTTTATAAAACTTCACAGCACGATGGAAAATTTTCCTTACTCTTTGTTCTGTCCCATGTACTAATAACAACCTTCTATTTTTCATGCAATCGGCTTCAGCTTGTGATTTGATTAGATTAATCTGGCGATCTTGTTTAACTGGTATGTCTACTTTCTTTTGTTTTTTACTTTCGTAATGTCCGATTTATATTAAATTATAATCTAATCTTGCGCTTTTCTGTGCTATCTTTTTTTTCCTTTTCTTTTCCTTGTGCTATCGTTGCTTAGTTTTGGTGTTTCGTTCTTATAGCATATGATCAGCTTATATTTTAGATTAGATTATTAAGATTATTCAACTTTTCCATTGTATAGCTCTCCTGTCTGTTTTCTTCACCTTTTTTCAATTTCTTTACTATCATGTTATTTAAAAAATTAATCTTTCCTAAACTGTATACATTGTTACTGCAAATTTTAAATTTTAAATTTTATATTCAACTTTTACATATATATCATAAATTTAACAGTAATAGTGTGTATGCTATTAATGCATACAAGATTTACTCTTATTTAAAGGTCTTTTGCTTAAGATTTAACGTCCTGCTCTGAGCTTATGGTACGTTACAGTTATATCGGATTTGAATTTCTTTTAGGGTTAGAAACAAAAAAAACCCCTGTGCTAAACCTAATATACAAACAAGCCCCCTATGATTTCAAAATATACAACGCGATACCTTGTGCTTTGAACTAAGTTGTAACCGTGACGAAAATTGGTAAAATTAACGGGACTGATGTACTGGAAGCTAAAAACAAATTCTTTATACTTAATTTTTAGCAAATATTCCTATTATACCCCTTAGCCCCTAATAAAACTCCCTCCCAACGATGCTTGTGTACTGAATCGATTTCTACTTGATTGAGAGAAATTGAACTAACCTTTGGGAGAAATCAAATTACCACGCAGGAGGTTTGTAAGGTAAAGCCATTCTCCAGATACGAAGTCAACCTGCGAGAAACTACTACACAATCTTGGCTAAGGTAAAAGGATTTGATTTTGGGTTTTGGCTAACAAATTGTTGTTATTAGGGTTTAAAGTAAGAATGTTGGTAACTAAATTGGGATTTATCTACTGATGAAGGGAAATGACTGGCTAAAAAATTTGCTCATATCTTCCTCAAGCTCTCGAGGGGATAGTGGAGCTAGGAATCTACGGTACCAATATAAGCTGTGCGACTGTCGAAGAAAGGCAAAGGTGAAGATTGTTGAGTCCGAAAAGTCATCCAAAGGGATGCTGTACTTTGTTTGTGAAAGGGATGAATGCAGATTTTTCTCATGGTGTAATCCCATCTATAGAGATGAAACCGGCAGAGGAAACTTTTTTGAGAGGCCAATGGTTGAAGAACATTTGTCGTGCTTGAATTCAAATTCTGAAGTGAAGAACTTGAATGATGAAGTGAAGAACTTGAAAGTACTAGTTAGCTATTGTCTAATGGTATCTATTTTTTCACTTTTGCTTCTGTTGATGAAAATGTCTGTAAAATAAGACAATGAAGAAGCTTATGCATGGAAATGAAGAAAATCAGGTTGTTTGTTTTGTTCATGGAAATGTGCACTTTATTCTTCTGTTTTTCCGAAAGATGTCCTACCTAAAACAATGAAACAAACATCTAACTATTATATACACTTGTAATCATATTTGTTCATTAAAAACAGTTTTGAGCAATAAGCACACACAATAACGTCTTCTGCATTCCAGTTTTGAGTGATAAGTACACCAAAGTACATTAAAGTTTCCAGTCCATAAACTATTCTAGAAATATATCCCACCAAACATCCCACCCAACAAGTGAAGAAATATATCCCACTATACATTCCTGTTTTGATAACAATTTCAAATAGAGTAGACAAAATACATCCCACCAAACAAAAACTGCCCAAACAAACAGTACATGAAAGATTCCAACCCATAAAAATTGCCCAGTAATAGAGTCTTCTACAATTGAGAAATACCATTGCAGCCCATAATCATAATGTTCCATTAAAACAGTCAATAAGTACATTAAAGTGTCCAACACCTAACTAGAATCCTCCAAATTGCTGAAGCCAACAGCATCCAATCAAAATACATCAAAATTTCCAGTTTGCAATAATTGATAACAATTCCAAACAGAGTAGACAAAATACATCAAAAACATACATTCCAGCTGTTTGCCACCAACTCTAACGGCAACCACTAATTCCTTAAAACTACACAAAAGGGCAATCAACAAACATACAGTCCACTGCAAAAATCAACTCTAACATCTTCTTGCTTTATTGGACCTTAGGTTGTATAGAACATCAGTAACAGTAGGACGAAGGGGTCCTTTTGCTGATGAAGTTGTTCCACTCACAGGCTGCAATTGAAGTAGAAAATATGAATGTTTGAAGGAAAAATGCTTCATTAAATCACTTTTGCATTACATGAAATCCAACCTGAGAACATGATTGTTTAGCAGGCACATTTTTTGCCACACTCGCAATTGTTGGCTGCGTATACTGCTTCCCAGGCCTGCAACTTTTTTTTTTTTTGAACAGGTGCAGCTTGTTCTTGATTTGGGACTAGTTGCGGGGGCACTATTGGTGAAGGAGCTGATGAATGAAGTTCTGAACTTGATTCAGCTACATTAGTGTCAGGTGCCTATAAAAAACAAGTTCATATTAATGTTCAATTAAAATGATTTGGGACAGCAATTAGTCTCAGCCTATAAAATCTGTAAGCTGTGTTACCTTGTAGAATTTAGAGTTGGGATGAATGGCATACTTGCAGGTCCTTGAATTGTGTCTTGACTGAAAACATCTCTTGCAAGTTACCACAAGACCCTTCCTGGTTGAGACTTGACCCTTTTTAGGCTCGTCGGCTGCCCTTTACCCGATCTTTTTGGGTCTGCCGGGCATTTTTCGAACTGCAGGAGGTTTTGGGGGTTGTTCTTCACATCTTACCCAGTACTTATTACTTGGGACAGGTGTGATAGTGTGCTCATATGTTTTCAAGTAATTTTCTCTACTATAGCAGGCATGCACATAATCAAGCAAAGGCAATCTACGTGCTCCTATTGCAGCACATGCATGAGCACAAGGATAACCTGTAAGCTGGAAATAACCACATGTGTAAGTCTTTTCCTTCAGATCCACCACAACAAATTTTTTGGGCCCACAGTCAATTTCATATTTGTTTTTGCCATCCCATGTGGGAATACACAGCCTACTGAATTTCAGATTCCTATCAATCTTTTCTGCAATGTTAGGACATATTTTTCCTTGAAATTTCTGCATACCAGTCCTCTTTACTTGAATCCTTTACATGAGCCTTCTTCGAATCCACTCAAACATCCCTATGACAGATAGCTCTTTAGCTTCTAAGATATAGTTATTAAATGACTCACAAAGATTGTTCACAAGAATATCACATTTGCTACTTTGTCTAAAATGTTACCTACTCCATAAAACACTTGGCACTTTTTGCAGCCATTCAGCTGCATCCTTTGAAGCTTTTTCAAGGAAATTCATTGCTAATTTCCAGTCCACTTCATTCCCAGCACTTGCTGCTACCCAGAACAAGTCTTTCAACTCTTTTCCTTTGAATTTCTGCTTGAAATTTTGGTACATATGCCTCAAGCAAAACCTGTGTTCAGAATTTGGAAATAACTCATTCACTGCATGGACCAATCCTTTGTCGATCTGAGATGAATATCCAGGGTATGTTTTCCACACCAAGTCCCAAATCAATCATTAATAGTTCTAGAAACCACTTCCATGAGTCATACCTCTCTACCTCTACCACTGCTACAGCTATTGGAACCATATTGTCATTGCCATCTCTACCAATTGCTGACAACAATTGGCCACCAAACGCAGATTTCAAAAAACACCCATCAAGACCAATTATTGGTCGATAGCCATCGAGGAACCCCTATTTGCAAGCATAAAGACAGTAATACAGTCTTTGAAATGTCCCTTGTGAACCTTCTTCTGCTGTATCAAGCTTTATCTTAACAGTGCTACTAGGATTTGTCTCTCTAATTGTAGCTGCATAACTCCAAAGGTGGTGATATTGCTCCATATCCGTGCCAAGCATCCCATCTTTTGCTTTTCTCTTTGCTCTGCGTATCTTGGCAATGGACACGTTAATCATTAGATCTCTTCTAATATCATTCTGAAATCCATTTACGACACACTGCGGGTCACCTCTTATCTTGTCTTGATACTTCACGCTCAAATACTTAGCTGTTGCATGCTTGTTGTTGTAATCTCTAGCACAAACATGCTAGCCCTTCAATGATTTAATTTGAAAAGTAGTTTCACCTTGGACTGGTGTTGCACGAATCCTCCAAGAACCGCCCTTTGCACACTTCGTAATAATTTTTTTCGAGTAATTTTTTACCTAATCAACCTCATATCCATCTCTTACCAACCATTCGACCAACACATATCTAAAAACTCTGAAATTGGAAAACTTCTGCCCAACCTTCAACTCAAAATGTGGCTTGAGAAACTACACTTCAGGGTTAAAGTCATGACATTCTTCATGGCCTTCATCATCAAATCCGCACTTGTCCAGCAACTCTTTATTAGAAACTACTGGTTCTTGCCAATCCTCTTCTGGTGTATGTGGTGCTCCTTCTTCTGTTGATCTTTTCTCAGCCTTTTTACTGTTCCCTGCTTCAGCTTGTGATGGGATTTGAGATGGGTGTTGGTCAGTAGCTTGAGATGCAGCTTGAGATGAAATCTGAAATGAGATATGAGGTGGAATTTCTCCAATGCTATCTGGCCCTGCAGACTGCTTCTTATTTTTACTGGACTTTTTTTCCTTACTAGTTTCACTTTTGGCAAGGCTCTTGATAGCCACCTTCTCAGGGAAAGAGAACACGTGATAAAGTTTAAAATGAGTGGAATGTAGTATGGACCCACCTTCTGGTTTACTACTTCTGTCCACATCTTTTTTACTTGCGAAAATGTCCTCATCCTCTTTGTTTTCCAACCCCTCCTTCGAACCATTCAGGCTCATCATCATCATCAGTGTTATTTGGCTTATTTGGATTGAAATTACTAACCACATCTTCTTTTTTTTGTACCCCACCATTTTCGCTATCTATTTTGGTGTTATGTACCCCATCTGCATTTTTATTTGTTGTTGATGCATCCATTGTCGAATTTGGCTCCAACACATTGTCCCTACCATGTTCTAGTGGCTTTTCAAAAGGATCATCCCCACTACAGGCATATATTATCCTTGTTGCCAAATTCCAATGTGCTTTATTCATCAATTTAACATCATCATGGTCGCTAATTGGATGTAGGCCACCATCTAAGTCAACTTCTGGAGCACAAAATCAGAAAGTCACTTTAGTTGCATTCCCATCCACTTTTTTAAACATCCTGCAAACGCTAACTATGCAGATGTGGTTCTCAAGTTTATTTTTAAAGATAGCCATACGGGTTCCTGTGTAGTGGAGGGCACGATATTCTCTAAATTTTCCATCAAAATACATATGTTTATCTATTGTCTCCTCTGACTTGTCTTCTTCTGTTGAATGTTTCAAGAAATATAATAAATATGCTTTAGTCTCCCAACTACTATGTCTCCATCATTGATATACAGAAAACCAAATAAACATAAAAGCACAAACAGAAAGCCAATTTTAATAGCATTCTGGACCACTAAACCAGGGAAGACAGTAACAATTATAGAAATTTTACTTACAATTCTTTGTTAAATATCTTGTTGTAATAACAAGTGACTGAGTTGTACTCAAACACACAAACACACACAAACAGATCCTGCTCAACACCCCTAATCAGCAAAAATTTCCCATCACAAATGGAGATTTCAAAAATTATTTGTGTCACCTAGTCAACACCCAAATATCAACAAAAATCTCGGCTTTAAATCCAAACTTGCAGTCCCAAATCAGCAAAAATCTCCCATCAGAAATGGACATTTCAGAAATTATTTACATGACTCCTAGTTCCAACACCAAAAATTTTTAAAAAAAAATCTCGGCTTCAAAACCAAAGTCGTAGTCCCAAAATAGCAAAAATCTTCATTTTAAATCCAAAGTACCAGTCTCAAAACTCACAAAATCAGGTATTTGAGTGTAAATAACATCATCAGCCCTCAAAATCTGAGATGGGTAACCCTAAATTGTAAATGATTATAACATACATGAACTTATTTTAATTAATTATAACATGAACGAAATATAGCATACAAATCCATTTGCCTTCGATTTTTTGGAATAAATCTTTGTCTCCTTCGATCTTCTTACTTGATTCCGTTTGGTTGGGCTTTACTTCCTCTCTCTCGCTCTCGCTTTCCCTCTCTCTCTCTCTTCGTAGGATTTGAAGGGAAGAAATGAGTCTGTTCAATTGCCTTTTGGGTATTATACAAGAGCATTTTGGTCCTTTCATCAGTTCCCGTTAATTTTACCGATTTCCGTCAGTGTTACAATTTAGTTCAAGGCACGAGGTATCGCGTTGTATATTTTGAAACCATAGGGGGCTTGTTTGTATATTAGGTTTAGCACAGGGAGTTTTTTTATTTTTAACCCTTTTTTTTATATCAGACCAGATAAGCAAAACGGATACCCGGATACTTCTTAACTTCAGAGCAAATTGTAGCCAGGAAGACCTTAATCGAAGAAAAGATGGACTAAAGTTTATTTTTTTTCAATTTTCTAAATATCTCCTTTGTATAACAATATTGTGTATCACTTGAAAAGTTGTTCCCGTAAGAAACGATAGTAATTAATTAAGGTTAATCTGTCGTTTCTTTTGCACTTCTTCAGGTCACTACTTGTCTATGTACTATGATGGAAATATCAACGGAATCATTAGACAAAGAGGACGAACTAATGCATCATCTTCACCGGCCCTTAATTGAAAATTTCTAAAAAACCTATCCTTGGCTTATCATATCTCACGGGAAGAAAAATCAGATGCTTATTTTCTATAACGTATCTGAAGATCGTTACTACAAAAGAACTATCCTCAACATGCGAAACAAGCATCTACTCGGTATTCACTACGGGTGGCTTGTCTTGGATGACTATACAAAGGATGATACTTGGAGAAAATTCTTAAACCGTTATGAAAACAAAAGTTGTTCTACAAGAGGGGGTTATTTTAGAATGTGAGTCTAGGAATGCCATCTTCGCATTTGTGAAATGCGAGTTCTCAGACTTCGCATATCACAAATGCGAGGTCAGTCTCTGAAAAAAAAAAGTAAAAATAAGGTAACCGTACTCGCATTTTAGAAATGCGAGCTTACGAATGCGAGCTCGATGACCTCGCATTTCCGAAATGCGAGATACTTGATCTGGCAATCCGCGAACAGCGCTAAAGACTGCGATTTTCAAATCCTTTGCTCACTCTTCTCACTCAAATCAGTTGCTCACTTAAAAACGAACAGCCGGCATAAATTGGAACAAAACCATCTCCATCTAGCTCACTCACTCTTCTCCTTTGCTGAGCTAGACATCAGCTGAAGCTTCCAAGATCAGCAGACGACAATCCAAAGAGGCGCATCTTCCTCGTCGGAATTGGAGGCCGCCATTGTAGAGCTTCGAGCAAATTTCGGAGCTTCCAAGAATTGCTCCTTCTGAACCCATCAAAAACAGCATAAAAGGTATGAATTTCTGTTGCAAAGTCTGATTCTTATGCATTTTTTATTTAGTTAAAACTTGAATCTGATGCAAAGTTTAGATTTGATGTCAAATTTGGATGTAAATATCATGTGGGTTGTGCTATTTTGTTGCAATTTTTCTGAGTAATAAGTGGTAAATTTGGATGCATTATTATGTGTTTGGAAAATCAGTGGTGGACACAAGCACACACCAAACGGGAAATCACGCACAAATAATAATACGCCACCACACAATACGCGACATCATGGTTGCATATTGTGTGTCGCGTTTTCTTCGTATTGGCCGCGGATTGTAATACGCGGCCACCAATACCCGACCTCGTGGTCACGTATTGTGGTCACGTTTTACAATTTCTGCAATTTTTCAATTCGCGTTTCACTGTGATCGCAGATTTTAAATGTTGTTACATCCATTTGTCGTGGTACCCTTACTTTTTTAGCTTTTCTGTGGTAACTTATTGCTACTAAGTGCTTTTTTAAAATGATATTGCTAGCTCCTATATCTATCTAAAGAAAATTCTAAAATTATGATGAAAAAATAAGTTATTCTATAAGGGGGTAATTTTTGAAGTTAGTTCTAGCATTAGGATCTTCGCATTTGTGAAATGCGAGTTCATAGACATCGCATTTCACAAATGCGAGGTTAGTGTTTTCGGAAAAAATGAGAAATGTTTTGGAAAAAAGTAAAAAGGACAAATATCCAGACTACATCATTTGTTTACTAATTTGTACCTTAAACGCACATGTAAAATGATAAATATGTCCATTGTACCCCTTTTTAACTTCTAAAAATGTAGGGATTGTCATTTGTTACATAGTCTTGTACTACTAATTCTAATTTATTTTTTCCAAAATAGGGATTGTTTTCGCACATATGTCTATAGAAAGACCTCTGCAAGTGTCTCTTTATTGGAGAGGTAAAATACATTATGAGGATGGATCAATTTGTTACTTGTCTCGTACCACCAACCGTACATTCTCCGTCAATCTTGTGGCTGTAACTCTTATAATGTCTCCCCAGTGGTGGATAATAAAATTCTGGAGATAATATATGATGTATGGAACGAAATTGTCCCATACATCGCCGAACTTTATATCGAGAAGGAGGAAATAGTTCAAAATTCTCGAATCAGTAGCACATTCATTCCACCAACTACCAATTTTGGACCGATGATGTCACTTGTCCATGCATGCATGGATCCAACAAGGTTTCGATCGTACTCTAGTACAGTAGTACCAGAGACAGCATCGGAATCACAATTGCCACATGAGGGTTGTGTTAGGGACTCAATAAAGCCACGGCTCACATCAGATTTAAAGACGGATGTTGAATCTGTTGAAGGCCTTGACTCGATTCAAAGTTTTAGAGATCCAGAATCGCCGAATCATGTTGTTTGTTATGGCTTAGATCCCACTGCTGGTCCAAGTCACTGTAACACATTTCTAGATAATGATTCGGAGCATGATATAGAAGATGTAGAAGAATCTGAATCGGTAGATGTGTCAAGCAGTGACTCAGATGGCGAAAATGAACGACGTGGAGTCCACCATGATCTCGAGAACCAACAGCCCTTTGATGCATCTGACAACCTCTCATATGCTCCACGAGGATTGAAATTCTTTTCTAACCTTGAAAACATAGATGATGACGACCAACTCACTGATGAAAGTGAGTTGGAATGCATTGTGACATTCAGTGAGGAGAATAATAATATACATCTCCATATGAGATTTGAGAGCAAACAACAGCTTTGCAGGGCTATTAGAATATGGTCTATCAATCATAATAGGAAGTTCAGGATTGTTGAGAGCAAGAGTAACACCTGGGTTGCCAAATGTAAATCTGTACTTGAAAGGAGCGCTACCTCTGCAGTCGACTCATCGTATCCTCCATATGACTGGTGTGTCCGAGCAGTGAAAAAAAAGACACATGAATTATGGCAAATAACCAAATGGGTGAATGACCATAATTGTCTAGGTGATTTGATGAGTAATAACAATGCTAGCCTTACATCTGCGGTTATTGGTAGACACATAGTTCATAGCATTGAAGATGATCCTAGGTATAAAGTAAAGAGTATAGTAAGTCATGTTAAGGAAGTTCTGAAGGTGGATGTTTCTTATAAAAAGGCTTGGTACGGCAGACGTAAAGCTATTGAACTTGTATTTGGTTCTTGGGATTCCAATTTTACTGAACTACCAAAATATGTTGATGCACTTATGCAGTTAAATCAGGGATCTATGATCAGGTAGTTACACCATTCTGATAGTATGAATCAAGTGAAGACATTTAAGTATATCTTTTGGGCTTTTGAACCGGCTATTGATGCATTTCATATGTGCCGACCGGTTATATACGTTGATGGCACTCATTTGCGTGGCGAATATAAAGGCAAACTACTTGTTGCAGTTATGCAAGATGCCAACAATCAGATTATTCCGCTAGCTTATGCCATTGTCGACAAAGAGACTATTTCCAGTTGGTCTTGGTTCATGGAGCAATTTAGATACCATGTGGCCCGTGATCGGTATCCTATTTGTGTCATTTCAGATCGGCATAATGGTATCATTCATGCCATGACACATTTTGACTATTGGCAAGAACCTTTGACCTTTTATAGGTTTTGCCTACGACACGTTCAGAGTAAGCTAATGACTCACTTCAAAAGCCTGCACCTTAAAAAGTTGTGTTGGGCAATGAGAAGAGTCAGACAATTGCGCAAATGGCGGGCATTCAAACGAGAATTAAGGAGCATGTTTCCGAATGCATTGACTTATTTGTCTAACATTGGAATCGAAAAGTGGTTTCTAACACATGACGGTGACATTCGTTGGGGTATTCTTACAACCAACATATCTGAAAGTTATAACAATGTACTTAGAGGAGCACGTAATTTGCCTATCCGGGCTTATATTGATATGACATTTTATCGGACAGTTGAGTTGTTTAAAACTAGAAGAGAGGATGCCAGACATTGCCGTAATCCATTTCCTCTAAAGATATGGCGGTGGTTTAGGAATTCGGATTAGAAAGCGGGACTCCACAGGATTGTTGAGTTCGATGGCTCATCCGGGGTATATAAAGTTGTGACTGGCCGACATATGGATGACAAAGGGTGTAATACACAAACGGTCAAATATTTTAAAAAAACATGCTCCTGTGATAAGTGGCAGTACTACAGACTTCCCTGTTTGCAAGTGATGGCCGTGTGCAGGCATCGAGGGAATAATCCGGAAGCACTTATAGATCCCCAATTTATAAAAAAGGCGGTGGGCGGTGCAGTATTCAGGAAGGTTTAATCCTTTGCCACATTCCGATACTTGGCTCCAACCAGATTGGAAGCTACAGGCAGATAGAAGTAAATATGTTGCACGTTAGGCAGGAAGGGTACGAGTTAGAAGAATCGAAATGAGATGGATGAGAAAGACCTAGAGGAACCAAGAAGATGTACAAATTGTCATTAGTCGGGTCACAATAGAAGAAATTGTCCTAATTTTAGAGTTTGAATTCGCATTTTAGACAGCTAATCCTTTGTACTCCTACCATTTGGGTAGCATTATGGAATTAGCATATTATATACGATACATTTTGTTGATATATTTTCATAATATTATATTTTTTATTTATTTTGAGCAATTTCGCATATCTAAAGTCGATATAGTATGAATTGTTAAAGAGCTCATATTCTACTATTCAAATGCTTGTAGTCTTATGTATTACCTATACAACTTGTAGTTATTGTTTTCGGTATGGCAAACATTCCTATACAGCCAGACCTGCATCCGGGCCTATTTGTGTATGATATTATCTCAGCAGGTACTGTACACCGGGTACATTCTATATTTCACGGTCATATTTTGGGTGATCAGCTTGATGTTAGAAGATGTGATAGGGGTTTTTGAGAGCATACACCTATCCCCGAAACTGTTCGGCAGTATATTCGATTGACGGTTTTGAAGGGGTATTAGAATATGGATATATGATGCTTGATCATGCCTTGATCACTAGTTTAGTGGAGTGATGGCGGCCCGAGACTCATACATTTTACCTCCCCGTTAGAGAGACTACGGTTACATTACAGGATGTAGAGATCCTGTGGAGTCTACCCATAGATGGTCCTCCAGTTACAGGGATAGATACATCTCAAAGTGTTGAGGACTGGAGAAATTTGTACGAGGAGTTGATTGGTTTTTCTCCAATGATGTCAGATTTTGATGGACAACAGCTCAAATTGTGTAGTTTATCTAGATTATTAGATATAGAGCTGTCACCGGATGTTTCGGATGTCCAATGTAGATAGCGAGCCCGCATATACTTGCTCCTGATGTTAGGGGGCCACTTATTGTCCGATAAATCCGGTAATAAAGTCTCGCCACTGTATATGCCATTATTACGAGACTTGAAAACTGTTGGACAATATAGTTGGAGTAGTGCAATTTTAGCAACTCTGTATCGATCATTGTGTAGCGTAACACTCCCTCTAGATTGGCTATTGCAGGACCATTAGTTTTGCTACAGGTACATTACCCTAATTGGTATCTCGACTAAATTTAATTATAAGATTACTACAATGTCGGTTAACATATTCAAATTTAACTTCTTTCAGCTATGGGTGTGGGAAAGCATACCTACAATGCGCCCTGATCAAATACAGCCGTTAAAGCACTATCCTGGTCCATATGGAGCTCGGTATATATATCAAATATATATGATGCAAAATGACAATACGAATCAAATTGTACTCTTTTATGATGAGTCATGATTTATTGTATGCAGGTGGAATGTTCAATTTGATCTACACATAGTATCAAGACATGTTGTATCCATATTTCGAGATCAGTTGACAGGTCTAGGTGATCTTTAGGTACAGTCACTCCGCCAATATTGATGTAATTGTCATTGTTCTAATTTATTTATATCTGAGCAAATACTTAAAATTGATTAATGTCAGTTGGACATATTTAAGATGATACTTGTTCTTGGCAAAATAAATTGTTTAACAGGGAGTTTTCGTCTAATTATAAGGGAGATGCTGCCGGAATTTTCTAAAAATTTATGTACTGCGATAACTATTGAGTACCATTGGGTTGTTATATGTTGTCGGCTAATTATTGTGTTGCAGTTCATATGACAGTCATATTCGGAGGATGTTCTCGCTTCTCTGCCTGCATATTGTACTAGACGACGCATATATTTGGAGATCTGTGACGTATTTCATATGTTGAAAGGTTGTCGAGCCACATCTTTCTCATAGGGTTATGCAACAATTTGGATATCATCAGTTCCTGCCTGATCTTAGATTAACTGAAATCAAGCAGCACTACATTCTCTAGATCGTCGTGGTAAGGGGAATCAAGATTGGATAACTACGTATACAGCATATATTGATGTGTGGACTGATCGGCATATGCATGTAGACTACGGTGCTGTAATTGAAGATCCTACTTATCCATTAGATGAGTATTGTCAGTGGTATCGCGAGCGAACGGTTCTATATATTTCAAATCCTACTAGACATCCCATTTTTCTGGAGGGTTTTCAGGGCAATAGCGCTAGAGCACAATATCTTGAAAGTTTTTCCTAACTTTTAACCAAATATTAATACTTCTTGTACCAATATTTTTAAGATGTAACTCTAATTATCCTTATTCATGCAAATATTTGCACTCCAGATGGATGCTATGTCTCAAGTATATTACATGGCTGAGAACTCTCTGGCACATAGTGACGAACAGCACAGCAATTATTTTAATGCAATGAAGGACTTTGTATCCATAATATTGAATCATGTAGGAGAGTTATCCCAACTTGCATTTCGCCCTCCACGAGTACCACAGGCCATTCCACAACCAGCAGACCCGCGGTGTGTTTAACGTGCTCCTAGGAATGTTCATGGAGGTCTGCATAGCGGTGGTAGACGTCGTAGGTACTGATCACCTGAACCCACCGTCCAAACTAGATTAGATGGAGGTTCACAGGCAACTGAGCACCATGACACTTCTACGTCCATTGGCCATACAAGGTCCCCAGTGCCTTTTGGGGAGCTTACACCCGATACAGATATCCATCTTGGCACTTCTGCACAATATGGGAGAGATCATGATGAAGGCCAGAGAACCTAAACTGTTGATGCTAGACTTAACTCACAGATTACTCAAGTCGATATAGTAATGTCAAACCAGCCACAGCGAACACAAAGAGTTCACAAGCCAAGAGGATGTGGCACGCATGGAAAACTTAGACATCGTTGGTGATAAAACTGTAATTGTGTAGTAGTTGTTTAAATAGTATAACTCACTGTTATATTGAGCAAATATTGGTAAGTTTTTTGTATATATTCTTGTAAGTTTTTCACGAATATTAGCAGAACAAATTAATCACGCATATCTTATGCATCATTTTTAAAGGAAAATTAGAAACTTTCCTTAAATTACACAGCCACGTCCTTTCCCATGAACAAAATTATATAAAAAGAACTAAAAATATTATATCCTTTCCTGTAGTTCATACAAAAGTTAGGTACATGCATTCACTTCCAAAAATGCGTTTGTCGAGCTAACGATTCAAGCAAAAAATGATAATTGGGAGGCTTTTGTATCTTGTTTTAAGCCACATGTGTCAATCTGTTGTGACTTTTTGTTTGATACACGCATGTCAGCTGGTTGCATTATATTTTGTGTTGTAGGTTTGATAACCGGAAGTGATTATTACCATTTGAGCTGTAAAAATCTAACATCAACTCAACCGGTCAATTTGTGTTAAAGGTGTTTTTGATCCGTTTTAACAAGGGGTAGAATGCATGTAATTATCATTTTGCATGTACGTGTAAGGTACAAATCAGTAACTACCTGCAATATGACTTATAGTGGGATTTTGGGGTTGAAAGTGAAAAAGACCATTGTGATTGAGTTTCTGCAGAAACTGCAGAAAAGTGAAACACGCGACCTCAATATGCGCCCATAAGTTTGCGTATTGTGCGCACGTTTTACAATCCGAGACTAACAACCAGAAAACGCGAAACACAATACGTGACTACAATGTCGTGTATTGTGTCCCAGCATATTACAACCTGCACCCACAACGAATAACATGCGACCACAATACGAACCAAATATTGTCGCGTATTATTTTTTCACGTATTACAACCGGCACCCACAAAGAATAAAACGCGACCACAATACGTGAAAAATATAGTCGCGTATTGTGTCCCCGCGTATTACAACCTACACCCACAATGAATAAAACGCGCCTACAACACGCGGCAATATAGTCGCGTATTTTTTTCGCGTATTACAACCTGCACCCATAACGAATAAAACACGACCATGAGGTCGTGTATTGCTCTCACGTTTTAGTTCCTTGACCTTAAATAAAGTTTACGCAGACAAATTCCCTCAGCCATTCTTCTTCTACAGCCTCGCGTTTTCTCTCTTCCAACCGAACCCAATGTTCAAATCTTCTTTTTTGCAACATAATCTTACTAAAAATCAACAACCCAACACCTTTTAAGTATCAAACAACCTTTCTAACCGATTAAAATCTATCGTAAACACCTGCACATTCGGCATTGAAGGCTAGGGTTTTCAGATTCTAATTTCTTCAATTGGAGGGCAAGTTCAAATTATTTGATAGGGCTTTTTACATATTTAGCATCACTAAAGATCCTTCTAAGTGATTGAGGTAAGAAATTGTATTGAATCTTGGTATTTTAAAACATATTTTTCATTTTCCTGAGTTTTCTGATAACTTTTAATTACGCAAAAGTGCTAATGTATATACATGCTATTGGCCTCATTTATGCTGATTAAGGTTATTGAAGCATGTATACAAGTTGAAATGCATTCAATTCATTGGTTTATTAGTGCTTTTAGATCCTCATAGGGCTATATTTGGCTAGAATTAGATAGTTGGTCTATGATGTTTTTAACCCACTGGTGATCAAAGATTACGGTTAATAATACTTAGTTGATGATGCTTTAGCATGTGCATTGTGTATATTTCACAATTTGGTTGAATTTTAGAGTTATTACGATAATTTTTGCTTAACAATGTTTAATGTCATTATTGTGTTATTGTTGTTAATTATTGCTTGCTCTAAGCATGATTGATGCTAATTTCATTGATTGTGCCATAATGGAGTGTACATAATTTGATTAAATTGGTGACGCATACCTCAATTTTTTGGCAATTTTACAAGGGGAGACTCTATTGTTCGATCTTTTTGAATACTCAATTGATTCTTCGTGAAATAGAGATATGAATTGAAGGTTATTTAACCTGTTTTTGATTTGTCAAATGTACTACTGTTTTCGATGTGTGCCATACGGTATGATTTATGGGCTAAAAATTTATTTGTTTTTAGGTACTATGGGAAGGAAAAGGCAAGTGGTTTCTTCTTCATCAAGCAGTGAAGAGGCTGAGGAAAACTTGGACATCAGTGCAGAGGATGAAGAAACTGAAGAGGAAGCACGCTCTCTTTCGCCTGCACCTGCTCCTAGACGTCTACGGGGGAGAACTGCGCGACAACCCCGAATATTTGATAGCGTTAGGTTTTCCACTCTACAGCACCAGCAGTGGTATGAAGCACATGCCAACTTGGAGTTCTTGTTTGAAAAACATGTGAGCACCGAAGTTGAGGCTGCCTTTCAGATTTCGCAGGCATTTGACCAACCTGGTCGGGCGCCAATTCTTCGACTACCTACTCACTACTATCCGGAGCTTGTGCGTGAGTTTTATGCTAATATCATAAACAAGGCGAAGCATAGTGGTGAAACGGTGGAGTCCTTTATTCGAGGAAGACGCATCGTCTTGTCAAGGCAGAAGTTAGCAGCAATATTGGGATATGCTGACGAAGGTCCTGCAGTGAATTTGAAAAAGGGTTTCGTCGCTCCAAACAAAAGATGGGATCCGACACATGCTATGGCAAGGTTCGGTCTTCATTACCAACCTTTCCGTTCATCGAGGAAGGAAACGATTGTTGCTACAGTTTTTTATGCCAGACATCGCCTTATTGTCTATATGATAGCGCACAATGTAATTCCCAAGAAGACGGGCCATAGCGAGGTCAGAAAGAGTGATATATACTTCTTAGACTATATGTTCCATAACCGGGACACCTCTTATGCTCAAATTTCGTTGCAAATAACATCATCAGCTATATACGGTCAACGGTGAGACGTCAGACTACTTCTTTCAAGCTGGCATTCCCTTGACTACTCACATTGGTGTTTGAACGGATGGAGGTTAATCTAGCTGGAGCTGAGCGACAAGTTGTCCGACCCCGTACCGAATTATCTTTTACCTTGCTACGGAACATGGGCATCGACGTGGCTGCTTTCCTTCCACTTATGGAGCGGCGTTCTAAAGCAAGGCACGGTTGAGATGATGCTGGTCCATCCACCTCTGCACCTCCACCACCTCCCCCGGTGCATCATCGTCAACCCAACTGGCCACGACTTTTCAATACCTTGGAAGATATTTAGTTTGACTTGTAGAGGATGGACACTCGCTTGGCACGTATAGAGAATCATTTAGGCATTCCTCCACCTTTATCTCATGGTGGTAGTGCAAATGAAGATGGTGATTGAAGCTGCTCCAGTGGAATCACTATCTTATTTGTGCATGGATTTGCTTGTATTTTGTTTTTAATCTATGGAATGTTCGATGCTTTTTAGAGCCACAGTTTACTTTTTCTGTTTTTTAATTTACTAAAGACCTATGCTTTGGCGGTGGTTTGTGATTTTTGGCTGATCTGGATCTCGGCATTGCACTACGAAATGTTTGGTACTTTTAGTTGTTTTATATTTAATATTTGGAGAAGTTGTTGGAAATATTGCTTAGATTAAATGTTGTCTATTTTGGGTTTGCTGGCAGGGAGTTTAGTCCACTTTTAAGGGTAGACTCTGTTAAAATTTTTTCAAAAAATAATTAAATCTATATATATATTTATTAAGCATAATAAATTACAATAAACAAAAAAAATTTTTGTCAAATATCTCAGTCGGTGAAATAAATATATGTGGTTTGCTCTCATCTTTTTTCGATTAATTTGGAAATGATTATTATGTTGGATCTTTATTTTATGCATTTATAGCAAAGTATATCTTGTAATCTATAAGATAAATAATCACGTAATAATCATTTCATAAAGGGTTAAATGCAAAAAACCCCTACAAACTATATACTCAATTGCAGTTTATCCCCTAAACTATAATAATAGGCATTTTGCCCCGTTGAATGATATGTTTGGACAAATTTACCCCTTTTAATTTAAGCATTGTTATTTTTCCTTTTAAATTCTTCCTTTTTTTCTTTAAACATTGTTTAAATAAGTAGACTAGATTAGTCAAAATTTGTTTATTTCTTAATTTCGTATGTCAATATTTTATAAAAAAAAATCTATGGAATACAAGATTTTTTTTCCAAATGTTGAATTCAATGTCATTTAAGAAATTGAACTTTTCCAATATATAATAACAAAATAGGGAAATTGATTAATCAATTATTAGTAGTATCGATAACAAAAAAATAAACTACTATTGTTGTTTATTCTTATTTTTATTTCACTACAAATAACAATTGTTAACTTTTCTTTTTTATGTGGTATATAATATGTTACTTTTATTATAAGTAGTTGAGTAACTACGAACTCTTAATCAGGTGTTTTCTTTTTTGTTGAGTAACTACGAACTCTTAATAATATGTTTTCTTTTTTATGTGGTATATAATATGTTTTCTTTTTTATTATAGGTGTTTTCGTAATCAGGTGTTTTCAGAACTCTTAATATGTTGAGTAACTTTTCTTTTTTTTTTTCATTACAAAATTTTTTAATAATAAAATTAGGTGTTTGTGGCCGTATAATTATCAAATCTTTTAATCTATAAGAAATATAACTTTTTTGTTATTTATATACAAAGAATTACTAGTACATAAAATTTTAAACTGAGAGCTCACATTTGCTAACTTCTAACTTGTGTGAGTTTTCAAATAAAAAGGATTTATTCCTCTGTGATAAATGTCAATGAAAAAACAAAAATTATTGTGTGCTCCTAATTAAAAAAAAAAGCAAATTTTGAATATAATTTTCTAGGAATTCGCATTTATCGGAGCTAATTTACAGTAAAGCCAAAAGCCTACTAGTTCGGTTAAGATTTATTGCCCCAAATTATTATCAAATATTGATGGCAATATTATGGGATCTTTTTTTTTCTAGTTGTGATGAATTTAGAGCCTTAAGTAGTAAAATTTGTAGAAATTTGCATTGCAAATTGTAAATCATTTTATAATTTGCAGTGAAATCATAAAGCAAGGGAAAATGGCATTACAACTGAAGCAAAAAGAAAAATTTTTTAGGCAAAATCTAGATTCCTGTTGTTGGAAAGAACCTTCATATGGTAAATAGTGAATTTTGGCTCCAGGCATTGCACTCGCATGATGAAGCACGCACGGCTTGTAACTTATGATTATTGTTTGAGCAACCTTTTTATGTAAAATTGCAGCTTGCTCAAGCTCACTGGACAAGGAACCTTCTTTGGTCATTGTTGCCTGGGCGGTTACTTGTGAAATGCAAGGTATATATAACCTCGCATTTGTGAAATGCGAGCTCATATACCTCGCATTTCACAAATGCGAGGTCTGCTTGTAATTTTTTTTTTTTTTTGAATTTCGGTGGTGGAAAAATTCAGGGAGACTTCGCATTCAGCAAATGCGAGCTCAAAGAGCTCGCATTTGCTGAATGCGAAGACCCCAAGGACAGAAAACCATACACAAAATACTCCCTTTGTAGAATTTTTTTAAAAATCATCATAATTTTAGAAATTTCTCTGATACTTGTCTCTTAAATGAGAAAATTCTTAAATTGTGATGAAAAAAAAAAGTTATTCTACAAAGGGGGTAATTTTTGAAGTTGATTCCGGACTTGTGATCTTCGCATTTGTGAAATGCGAGTTCAGATACCTCGCATTTCACAAATGCGAGGTAAGTGTTTCCAGAAAAAAAGAAAAATAAGATCGCATTCTCCAAATGCGAGCTTATTAAGGTCACATTCTCCAAATTCGAGCTTAATAAGCTCGCATTAGGAGAATGCGAGATTATGTATTAGGGAGAATTTTTATAAGCTAGTCAGATGCAGCCAGTAATGTGCAGTAGTTCTTCTTAGTTCTTACATAGTCTCAAACATACAAGTTAATCACGTGCCATCACAACTGAAGTTCTTCTTAATCTTGTTGTGTACATCCTTCCTGTTTTTCTGTATGGCCCTTGACGTCCAAAGCAGTCCAGGGAGATGGTCAGTTGTTCAGAGACGTAAAAACCTCATTCAATTTTATTTTCTGTTCAAATTGCAGTATTATCATAGTTGCAGTTGCAGTATCATCATTGTTGCAAAGTATCCTTGTATCTAGATTCATGTTCTTGGAAATAATCTTAAGATGGTAAATAGTGAAGAAAATAGGCTCCAGTTTCATCACTCGCTTGGACATGGCTGCAGAAAATAGAGGGTCAGACATAGCAGCCTTGACTTGGGTGATTAGGTGTAGAATTGCATATGGCACTGCCAGTGGTATAGAGTATGTTCATTCCCTCGGATCGAGCAGTAGCCATGGAAACATCAAGTCATCCAACATCTTCCTCAAGCAGTACTATGATGCCTGCGTTTCTGAGTATTGCATAACAAGATTGGTTTCCCCCATTCCGACTTCAGACCTGATTGGTTACAAAGCACCTGAGGTGGTTGATTCCCGCAAGGTCTCCCAGAAGGCTGATGTCTATAGTTTTGGTGTCTTACTTTTGGAATTATTAACTGGTAAACAACCTAGAAACGCCCTTCAGGAAGAAGAAATCGTCCTCCCTAGATGGGTGAAATAAGTGGCTAAGGAAAGGTGGACTATTGAAGTCTTTGATCCTGAGCTTCTCAGGCATCAGAACTTCGAAGAGCAAATGGTTCAGCTGTTAAATCTTGCAATTTCTTGCACTTCTCAGCATCCTGATAGGCGAATATCCATGCATGAAATTACTGTGCAGATCAAAAATATTTCTGGAGCTCCAGTTTCAGACTGAATTTATCATTAAGAATGTGGGATAGCCATCTTTTTCAGATTTTTTTTTTCAATATTGCAGTGTGAAGGAGTCATGAGGCTCATCTTGATTTAGAAGTTACCATCTGCAATTAGCTTTTCTAGGTTTATTAATTTCTTTCTCCTATTCTTTAGGCAAATTCTTCATTGCCAGAGCATTCTTGAACCATCAGACCTCTTTGAAGATAAATCTAAGGCCTATTCCTCTTCACTATTCTCCATTCTATGGATTTTCTTGTCACTAGTTAGGGAACTTAATCTTGTTGTGTACATCCTTCCTGTTTTTCTGTATGGCCCTTGACGTCCAAAGCAGTCCAGGGAGATGGTCAGTTGTTCAGATGTGAGAACCCGTAACTTTTCCATTTGTTAGGTTTTATAATTTTTCTAGGCTTTCTTATATTCAATGGCTTGTTTTCTACACTTTCTGCATCCGGAAAATTTTCTAGATTATTTTTACGAGTAAATATAGTTTTTAGATGATTTTTCTAGTATCGAATAGATTTTGAGAAATTAAGAACGTATATCGGACGTGGGACCCACTAGTGCGAAAAGTTCGGAAAAATTCGGCCAATTAGGTTAAATTCCGGATACTGTGTAAAATTTATCGGGTGTTAAGAGATAAGTAGAGTGTGTGAAATGATTGATGTGAGAGAGAAAAAGAAGTGATAAGATTGCATTAATGGAGTGACAAGTGTCACACAACCATTGGTTGGACTTTGTTGGTAACTATTCACACTTTTGACTTTTGACCAAATTGAGTAAATATCTTGGAAAAATTGCTCAAAAATCACCATTTCTTCTCCTCATATGGCCGGCCCTCTCTCTCCAAAAGGAAGCAAGAAACTCTTCAAGTTTTAGCTCCAATCTTGCTCAAGGTGAACCATCCAACCATTTGATCTTGCAATTACTCCATAAAATCCCTTTAGTTAGTGATAGTGAGTGATTTGGTGAAGCTTTCTTGGAGAGCTAAGGTGTCCTACTACTTCCTCTCTCTTGTTTTCTTGGTAAGTGATGCTCAAACTTCCTCCTACACCTAATGATGCTTAAGTTATGCTTAGTAGTGATTAAAGTGCTGAAATTTCTGGTTTTTGTCTTGGTTTGAAGTGATTTGGTGAAGTTTTTCTATTTTTGAGGAATTTTCTGGTTTAATATGAATGTGATGTTGTGGTCATCTATGATGGTTGATAATGAGGGGGAATGACTCTAGTAGATGTGAATTAGTGATAATTACAACCAATTTTGGGTTTGGAATGAATTGTGAAAATATAGGGTTTCAAAACCCCTAATTCTGTCCGGTTTTGGATCATAGGGTTAGAGGCCGAATTGGACTTTGCTCAAAACATGAACGTTGTAGGTATTGATGAGTTTGAAGTACCTGCAAAATTTCAGGTCATTTGGAGTAGTGTAGAGTGAGATATGTCGTTTTTACTATTGCTGATCTGGGTTGATCAGAATGCGAAAACTGCACTTGTAATCGGCCATTTTGACTGGAATTGGTTTGGATTTTGTTGTTCATGTCTTCTGATGAAATGTAGCTGGATGTCTTAGCTAACATATGCCTTTGGAATTTCGGCATTTGGACCTGTATAGACTGAGTTGTGTTCATTACAGAATTGTGTGATTTGTAAACCTGCAATTACGGTTCAGGTTGTGGTATTCTGCATTTTTGACCTAGTTGTGCTAGGATTTGGACTGAGTGGCCTTCTACATTGCTGTAGCCCTGGTTCTTAGCTTCGAAATGGTGGGTCTTACACCCTCATCCGATAAGCGTAGCGCATTTTGTGTCATTACCGCAAAAGTATGACGAAAACTATTTTTTTGTTAAGGTCTAAGCTAATGCCATTTCTTAATTTCTGGTTTGCTATGATGCTTATTTATGCATATGAAACCCTATTAGGGTTAAAATTGGTATGGCTTTATGACTCGTTATCGAGTCTCCATGTACTTGTTTGCATGTTTAGGGCTTACTCTTATTCCGGTCATTTCCTAGCTAACTTTTGTACTTGTACTGCTTTGAGCCTAGTGAACGGCTTTTGGGAAATGAAATGACTTTTGTGTGAAATGTTGGGACTGATTTGAGGATAATGAAGCCTTAATGGCTGGAAAAGTAAGAATTTTAGGGGAGGTACTGCCCGATTTTTCTAGGCCGTTTGGTTCCTTTAAGTTGGATTCGCCTTTTGGTGGAAATGAAAGGCTTTTGGGTTGTTTGCGCCTAAGTCTTCATGTTACCTTTTTGTTTCCAAGAAAATCATGTTTTCCACCCTGGCATTAGTAATTATTTGGCGAGGCATACGACTGGTAGTCGAGCCTCATGTGCATTGTGTTTACTCGATTATGGATGTGAAACCTTCAATTGGTTTACTTTGATTATTTTAGGGTTTCTTGGCGATTAAGGCCAATCTGAAGTGAAAACTTTTGAAGTTGAGTCGGTGAGTGTACCACTCCCCTCCATTGCTGTTTAACTTGATTTCTGCTCTGCCATCTGTTTAATTTGTTTGAGACGAGGGTGTACTTTATCACACTCGTTCTCTTGTCTGTTCATATGCCAATTTTGAGTGCCTATCTGAATCTGCCGTCTGAATCTGCTATCTGAATCTGCTATTCTGTATCTGTATCTGAATCTGTTATCTGTATCTGCATCTGTTCGGATTTCTATGACCTATGAGCTCAATCCTGTGGCTAAGTTATTCGAGTCGGGCCGGCAAGGGCCTGGACGATTAGATAACGAACCACAGTAGTCTGTTCGGGGATTTTGGGTATTGAGACCCTTGATTCCGGTATACTCGAGTATTACCATTTCTGTTCAGTTACGGTGAGCGGGCCCGGTAAAGGGGTGTTTGGTGGATGGAATTCGGTGTAAAGAGGGGTCTACGGACGCGTTGGTTCTATATACGTTGACGGAGAGTCAACCGGTTTGGATCAAGTACTGCGCTGGGAAATTTGGCTCCTGAGAGCCACCCGTATCCTTCTGATTTGAATCCTTGGTTCTATTGCTTTACCTCTGACATGTGTACCTGATTTGTTAAATGTGAAATGCCATGATTTTAATGCTATCTGTTTGGTACCTCATTGAGCGCAAGCTCACCCCTTTCTGTCCCTTTTGTTTTCCTTACAGGAAAATAAACACTTTTGGTCTGGATTTGACAAATGGCTGCCAAATTGAGCTAGTGGAACATATCTTTTGTATAGCTCATGTATTAAAACCCTAAGTGTACTTTTGGGGCGTTTTCTCTTTTGATTTGGCAAACCGTGTATATGTATCAACTTTTGAAAACTTTTGTATGTCATTCTGATTTGTAATCGCTAAAGTTCAGATGTGAAAGTTTGTTAGCTTTTCGGTTGGGTTCTGACGGGTCGGTTGCTATTCATGGCCGACTCTGGATTTCATTTCTTTATTTTGGGTCATTTTACCATTTTGACTTGTTTACGCTCGTTTGTAAGTCCGGAATGAAGCAGATAGCTCTAATCTGATCCGTAGTCCTGGCGAGAGCTGGGCAGGCAGTCCGCTAACCCCTTTGGTTCGCCTTAGGGGAAAAGTGGGGCTGTCACAAGTGGTATCAGAGCCACTTCGCGTGGTCTCTGCGCGGAGTGAGACTGGGCCAAGTGGTGTTGTGGTCCTAATTTCATGAATATGTCTAAGTGCTCGTTTGAGCGTAAGTTATGAACCGGGCATGTGATAAGTGTACGAATCATTATCATGGGACTCGAGGAAGCTAGGTATGTATGTCGGGTAGGAATCCTTAATAAAGATGGTTTACTCTTGGGACCGGCCGGCTCGAGTTGTGAATTATCTTAGATGGGATTCTTGCGCCCGGATACGAAAGATATGAGGACCTAGGTTAGAAAGGATTTGGTGAACTAGAAAGGCCATTCCTTGGTGGATCGTCTATGTTTGTACTTGACTTAACTGGCTGTATATATGTGTGTGGCTTAATTTTGACCGACTTGTATATATATGATTTGATCTTGTTTGGAATGTATAAATGTGTGTTATCATAAAAGTTTTGAGTGTTACTTACATGCATCGTGCTTATTTTGGTTTAGTATTATTGCCTAGACCAAGTAAAACTCATGGAAGGTACACGGAGTGGTCGGGGACGTGGGCGCGGAACTAGACAACCCACACCGGTTAGGGGTACGGGGGAAACCTCTACTGGACCCAATCTGGAACCGCAAGTAAACCCTAATGTGCAAATAGCTGCTGCTATGCAGCAAATGACAGACTTGCTAGCACAAGTGGTGCAGCAACAGGGCCAAAACCCAAACCCTAACCCTGGAAACCCTGGTAACCATATCGAGAGCGAAGACACAGCTCTCGAACGATTCCAAAAGTTCGCTCCGCCAAAGTTTGTTGGGGGACCTGACCCAGACGTTGCCGAAAGATGGCTTGAAAAGATGGTGGATATATTTGCAGCCCTACACTACTCTGACGAACGGCAGGTGACTTTTGCCGTGTTCCAGCTTGAGGGGGCAACCCGTTCCTGGTGGAACGTAATTCGGCAGAAGTGGGAACGAGAACAGACACCTAGGACTTGGGTGAACTTTATCAGAGAGTTCAATGCGAAGTTTTTTCCTCCTCTAGTTCAGGAGAGGAAGGAAGACGAGTTCATTCGACTCCGCCAAGGAGCTCAAACTGTGGCGGAGTATGAGAGTCAATTCACCCGCCTATCCAAATTTGCGCCCGAACTCATCATGACCGAGCAGCGGCGAATAAGGCGTTTTGTCCAGGGTTTGAACGTAGAAATTCAAAAAGATCTGGCGGTAGCCCAACTTAATGCCTTTAGTGATGCGGTGGAAAAAGCTCAGCGCGTTGAAACTGCAGGGTTACAAGTTAGAAACTTCCAAGCAAGAAAAAGGGGTTTTCCGGGGAGCAGCTCAGAACAAGCGGATAATAGTACAATCTCTAAAGTTCGCAAGGGAAACGGGAAAATACGGCAACCAGGGGTGTCGCGTGATGTCCCTCAAGGAGGACTGGTCTCTGCTACTCGTGGTCCCTGTGGATATTGCGGAGGGCCTAGTCATACGGAAACAAATTGCTGGAAGAAAGAAGGAAAATGCTTGCGCTGTGGAAGCGCTGAACATCGGATTGCTAACTGTCCAGCTCGCCTGCGCGAGCGGAGAGGGACTCTGCCACCAACCAAGCCCAATTCTCAGCAACCCGCCAAGAGCAACCCTGGACAGACGAAAGGAGAAGGGACGGGATCGAAGGCACCAGCTCGAGTATATTCTTTAGAGCAGCATCAGGTCCCTGACTCGTCTGAGGATGGAGAAGGTATGGTCCGTTGGGTACTTTAGATTTGATAGATTCCGTTGATAAGAAAATTTCGAGGGCGAAATTTCTTTAAGGGGGAGAGAGTGTGAGAACCCGTAACTTTTCCATTTGTTAGGTTTTATAATTTTTCTAGGCTTTCTTATACTCAATGGCTTGTTTTCTACACTTTCTGCATCCGAAAAATTTTCTAGATTATTTTTACGAGTAAATATAGTTTTTAGATGATTTTTCTAGTATCGAATAGATTTTGAGAAATTAAGAACGTATATCGGACGTGGGACCCACTAGTGCGAAAAGTTCGAAAAAATTCGGCCAATTAGGTTAAATTTCGGATACTGTGTAAAATTTATCGGGTGTTAAGAGATAAGTAGAGTGTGTGAAATGATTGATGTGAGAGAGAAAAAGAAGTGATAAGATTGCATTAATGGAGTGACAAGTGTCACACAACCATTGGTTGGACTTTGTTGGCAACTATTCACACTTTTGACTTTTGACCAAATTGAGTAAATATCTTGAAAAAATTGCTCAAAAATCACCATTTCTTCTCCTCATATGGCCGGCCCTCTCTCTCCAAAAGGAAGCAAGAAACTCTTCAAGTTTTAGCTCCAATCTTGCTCAAGGTGAACCATCCAACCATTTGATCTTGCAATTACTCCATAAAATCCCTTTAGTTAGTGATAGTGAGTGATTTGGTGAAGTTTTCTTGGAGAGCTAAGGTGTCCTACTACTTCCTCTCTCTTGTTTTCTTGGTAAGTGATGCTCAAACTTCCTCCTACACCTAATGATGCTTAAGTTATGCTTAGTAGTGATTAAAGTGCTGAAATTTCTGGTTTTTATCTTGGTTTGAAGTGATTTGGTGAAGTTTTTCTATTTTTGAGGAATTTTCTGGTTTAATATGAATGTGATGTTGTGGTCATCTATGATGGTTGATAATGAGGGGGAATGACTCTAGTAGATGTGAATTAGTGATAATTACAACCAATTTTGGGTTTGGAATGAATTGTGAAAATATAGGGTTTCAAAACCCCTAATTCTGTCCGGTTTTGGATCATAGGGTTAGAGGCCGAATTGGACTTTACTCAAAACATGAACGTTGTAGGTATTGATGAGTTTGAAGTACCTGCAAAATTTCAGGTCATTTGGAGTAGTGTAGAGTGAGATATGTCGTTTTTACTATTGCTGATCTGGGTTGATCAGAATGCGAAAACTGCACTTGTAATCGGCCATTTTGACTGGAATTGGTTTGGATTTTGTTGTTCGTGTCTTCTGATGAAATGTAGCTGGATGTCTTAGCTAACATATGCCTTTAGAATTTCGGCATTTGGACCTGTATAGACTGAGTTGTGTTCATTACAGCATTGTGTGATTTGTAAACCTGCAATTACGGTTCAGGTTGTGGTATTCTGCATTTTTGACCTAGTTGTGCTAGGATTTGGACTGAGTGGCCTTCTACATTGCTGTAGCCCTGGTTCTTAGCTTCGAAATGGTGGGTCTTACACCCTCATCCGATAAGCGTAGCGCATTTTGTGTCATTACCGCAAAAGTATGACGAAAACTATTTTTTTGTTAAGGCCTAAGCTAATGCCATTTCTTAATTTCTGGTTTGCTATGATGCTTATTTATGCATATGAAACCCTATTAGGGTTAAAATTGGTATGGCTTTATGACTCGTTATCGAGTCTCCATGTACTTGTTTGCATGTTTAGGGCTTACTCTTATTCCGGTCATTTCCTAGCTAACTTTTGTACTTGTACTGCTTTGAGCCTAGTGAACGGCTTTTGGGAAATGAAATGACTTTTGTGTGAAATGTTGGGACTGATTTGAGGATAATGAAGCCTTAATGGCTGGAAAAGTAAGAATTTTAGGGGAGGTGCTGCCCGATTTTTCTAGGCCGTTTGGTTCCTTTAAGTTGGATTCGCCTTTTGGTGGAAATGAAAGGCTTTTGGGTTGTTTGCGCCTAAGTCTTCATGTTACCTTTTTGTTTCCAAGAAAATCATGTTTTCCACCCTGGCATTAGTAATTATTTGGCGAGGCATACGACTGGTAGTCGAGCCTCATGTGCATTGTGTTTACTCGATTATGGATGTGAAACCTTCAATTGGTTTACTTTGATTATTTTAGGGTTTCTTGGCGATTAAGGCCAATCTGAAGTGAAAACTTTTGAAGTTGAGCCGGTGAGTGTACCACTCCCCTCCATTGCTGTTTAACTTGATTTCTGCTCTGCCATCTGTTTAATTTGTTTGAGACGAGGGTGTACTTTATCACACTCGTTCTCTTGTCTGTTCATATGCCAATTTTGAGTGCCTATCTGAATCTGCCGTCTGAATCTGCTATCTGAATCTGCTATTCTGTATCTGTATCTGAATCTGTTATCTGTATCTGCATCTGTTCGGATTTCTATGACCTATGAGCTCAATCCTGTGGCTAAGTTATTCGAGTCGGGCCGGCAAGGGTGTGGACGATTAGATAACGAACCACAGTAGTCTGTTCGGGGATTTTGGGTATTGAGACCCTTGATTCCGGTATACTCGAGTATTACCATTTCTGTTCAGTTACGGTGAGCGGGCCCGGTAAAGGGGTGTTTGGTGGATGGAATTCGGTGTAAAGAGGGGTCTACGGACGCGTTGGTTCTATATACGTTGACGGAGAGTCAACCGGTTTGGATCAAATACTGCGCTGGGAAATTTGGCTCCTGAGAGCCACCCGTATCCTTCTGATTTGAATCCTTGGTTCTATTGCTTTACCTCTTACATGTGTACCTGATTTGTTAAATGTGAAATGCCATGATTTTAATGCTATCTGTTTGGTACCTCATTGAGCGCAAGCTCACCCCTTTCTGTCCCTTTTGTTTTCCTTACAGGAAAATAAACACTTTGGTCTGGATTTGACAAATGGCTGCCAAATTGAGCTAGTGGAACATATCTTTTGTATAGCTCATGTATTAAAACCCTAAGTGTACTTTTGGGGCGTTTTCTCTTTTGATTTGGCAAACCGTGTATATGTATCAACTTTTGAAAACTTTTGTATGTCATTCTGATTTGTAATCGCTAAAGTTCAGATGTGAAAGTTTGTTAGCTTTTCGGTTGGGTTCTGACGGGTCGGTTGCTATTCATGGCCGACTCCGGATTTCATTTCTTTATTTTGGGTCATTTTACCATTTTGACTTGTTTACGCTCGTTTGTAAGTCCGGAATGAAGCAGATAGCTCTAATCTGATCCGTAGTCCTGGCGAGAGTTGGGCAGGCAGTCCGCTAACCCCTTTGGTTCGCCTTAGGGGAAAAGTGGGGCTGTCACATCAGAGACGTAAAAACCTCATTCAATTTTATTTTCTGTTCAAATTGCAGTATTATCATAGTTGCAGTTGCAGTATCATCATTGTTGCAAAGTATCCTTGTATCTAGATTCATGTTCTTGGAAATAATCTTAAAATGGTAAATAGTGAAGAAAATAGGCTCCAGTTTCATCACTCGCTTGGACATGGCTTCTACGGACCTTACCTCGCATTTTCACGGACCTCGCATTTTCAAAATGCGAGGTCAAGTACCTCGCATTTAACAAATGCGAGGTCAAGTACCTCTTTTTCTTTTTTTTTTTTTGTATTTCGGTTATTGGAAAATTTAGGGAGAGTTCGCATTTGGTAAATGCGAGCTCAAGGAACTCGCATTTCACAAATGCGAACACCCCTTTTACAGAATCCCATACACAAAATGCCCCCTTTGTAGAATTTTTTTAAAATTCATCATAATATTAGAAATTTCTCTCTCTTAAATCCTATCACGCAAGAGAAAATTCAACTTCCAACTTTAAAAGCCAGTTACTTGAGATGTTTTCTGTCCAAGCCACCATCTAACCCTGATTGCCTTGTCATGTTTATCAGAAATCCTCATCCTTTGCTGATTTGCAAGCTAGGAGATGATAATTTTTTCGAGTACAATGCAGATTCTCAGGGTGATCAGATTGTGGCTGCAACAGGTTTCAATGGGAATTTCTATGGCATGACGCTTAGTCGAACGATTGTGACAGCTCGTCTTGTCGATGGAACGTTCGAAGTTCAGAAATTAATCGACAACGATGGATGCCCCTTTCAAGTCGTTTCAAGTTTAAGGCCAGGAGCTGGCTTTGTGCGATACTACCTGGTAGAGTCAGCTGGTGAACTTTTGTACGTCAACGAATATCTGTCTGCATTTTTTGCAACCTATTTTGAAGTCGTCCGAATTGATACATCTGGAATGAAGTACGAGAAATTGACCAACTTGGGAGAACGGACACTTTTCCTAAGTCATTCAAATGGTATTTCTTGCTCCTGGAGGGAATCAAGAATCAGGGAAAATTGCATATATTTTGTTGAGCGATATGATAGAAATATGCATGTGTATGACTTGGAGGAAACAAGCAAAACAATGCTGCTACCACGTCCAATTCTTGGATCTTGTTCAGAGAAATGTTGGGGAGTTTTGCCGTGAACAGTTTAGATGATGGATTTACAATATAAAGTTCTTATCATTCACCCTCTGCATTTCATATAGTGAAAAGATAATTCAGTGATTATTATTGTAATTTGAAAGTCCAATCTCCCTTTCACAATTAAACTTTGCTCTAAATCTTTCAAATAGCACTTTTGTTTCCTGGACAAAATCAAGAATTTAGAAAACCATTTGTGCAAAAGGATAGGTTTTTTTTTTTTGTTGGAGCTTTTCAATGAATATACAAATTCAATGCATGAACTAATTCTTGGGTGGTTTAACTGGGGGTTTTTGTGAAGAATTAATGGCATCAACATCGAACGTTAGCTGCTTGATTTGCTAAAACCTTCACCTGGACCTACTGGCGTTTGGCTGCAATACCCTGTCCTAATAAGCACAGATTGCAGAGTCAACTTGGGCCTTTGCCCATATATTTGTATGGGCTTTTGTCAAAAAAACAGTACCATTCATTGTTTGGACCAGAAAAGAAAATTAAAAAAAAAAAAACAATTTTGTTGTTGGGAAAATAGGGATGTGATAGACAGTAGACACTGTTGTGATTTTGAAAATTACAGACCAACTTAGCAATTAATTTTTCAGATCTGTCGTTATCCTATATATATATATTAGGTATTTACAGCTCATAACTATTAGATACTTCTTCTATGTTTGAATAGTAAATTATTTGAGATAATTTTATGAAAAAATACTGTAACACTTTTTTGATATGATGTATGTAAGATAAAAAGGCGATTGAAAAATACGTTGCTGATGCAAACAAATCAGTGTGTGTAAATAAGGCGGAAATAATGTGTAATCCAAACACTTTAAAGCCCGATACGATAGAAGTCATGATTGAGGGAATTTTACATATGTCTATAATTTTCAAAGTTATAATATCTGTCATGTTACTAGAATTGTTTGTGCATCTAATTTGTGAAAACCCCTAGTATGAAACACGCTTTCAAGAAAACAAGCGCAGAAACTCTTCCATAGAAATTGAATAACTTGCACAGTAAAACATTTTTCCAGCCTCAGTTACACCTAAGTGACTAAAGTTTCAAATATGTTTTTGAGAAAACATTTTCACCAGACAAACATACCCTAAAAAGAAAAGGCTCTTTCTAACCTATTCTCATCAAGAAAGAACAGTGGCCGGGTTCCCATAGTTCTAACTAGCAAACATGATTTTAAGCAAAAGATATGTACGTATGTATACATACAACACACTGGTGGAATCAGGATGTGGACTTTGGGGGACAAAATTGATATGTACAAAAGTAGTGTCTAAAGAAAGTTATTGTCACTTATTAAAGAATTTAGTGTAAAGCAAAGCATGTAATTTATAAAATTATAAATTTTTAAAAAGTTAACTAAATATAGCATAATAATCAAAATCAAACATCTATATCTAAGAAAATAAGTATACAACTTACTTTATTATAATATATCAAATTTGTATTTCTTTGTCGAGGAGGCTTTGGTCTAGTAGTTAAAGTCCAGACCTTATAACTTGGAGGTTTTGGATTTTAATTCCTCTATCTTCTCTACACTTTTTTAATCTCACCTTTCCCCGTTAGAATTTTTTTTTTTTAAATCTATCAAATCTAGGGAATCTAACTTGTGCACGTTGTTTTTTCTTATAATCAAAATCAGCAATGATAGAATTTGAATTGAAATTCCACCCCTCCTTGCTAGAAAAAAATTTTTTTTTTTTTCAAAAAACTATCAAATCTAAGCATTCCAACTTGTGCACATCGTTTTTTCTTACAATCAAATTCAGCAATGATAGAATCTGTATCGAAAATTCTAACGATATCTTTCTCGACAAGAGGATAGTTTACTGGTTTTCTTTTTTTTGGTAAATCGTTGCAAATTAGACTTGTGCCACTATTAGTGTACTACCATTGTATGCATATTATAATTTGTAATATTTTGGACTCGAGCCACTATTTTTATACTACTGTTGTGCATGCGTGTGTGTATATATATATATATATCACTAAGTTTGTAGGAGAGCTTCATAAAAAAAAAGGGGCATACTTTCAGAAATCTCCCTCAAGATTTTTGATAAATTACACTTAAATACTCTCTAATATTAAAAATTACGCTTCCTTCCCTTTTCAGATGGAAGTGACCAAATGTCACAATCCATAGCTTCCAAATGACTAAATTGCCCTTAAAAAATTGTACATTTTCTGCTATTAGAAAAATGAGAAAATGAAATTGCATCAATTAAAAATTTTTTTAATGCTTCTTGGCGCCATTTGCTGGTGGTATAAGAACTTGAGGCGCCAATTTTTTTTAATGTCAAGAAATCCTAGTCATCTGCATAAAACTCAGGTAAATACAAGTGCTGTTTCTGTTGAGGATCATATTGGTGCTCAAACTCAAGCCAGTGCTACCAATGTTCAAGTTCAAATTCAAGCTACTTCAAGTGGTATTAAAAAGGTATTATTCTGATGATTTTCATCTGTTGTCTTCACACGCAAATTGGTATTGGTTAACACAATTCTGTGGGACGTTAATGCTGTAACTATATGGCTCTCTTTTCGCATATCTATAGAGAGGAAGACCAACAAAATCTAGAGCACATAGGAGAATGGAACCTGCTAGGAAAGATACATGTACTTCCTCCACTATGGCTTGTACAATTCCAGGACATAGAATGTTAGCAGCAGGTTTCTGACTCTGGAAATGTTACTGCCACTGCTAAAGCAACTACTGAAGCATAGAATGTTAGCAGCAGGTTCAACATGACGCTTTGAAGAATCTCCAACATGTTTGATCTAATTAAATGTGGGATTGTAATTACCAAGTTATGTAGTAGTGTAGGCATCTTTTGTATGAGATGTTGCAATGTGTTGCTCTATGGCAATTCAATTGCCTCCTCTAAATCTTTTGTGTATCAGAAATGGGTATAAGCATTGTTAGGGAGCAGGGCACAGATGGTTGTCAGTGACAACCGTCCAAAACAATGTAAGGATTTTTAAGCAGATTATAATTCAAATTGAACCGCTTATACATTCTTATAATAGAGAATGTAATATTATCTATGAAACTCATATAAACAGTAACATAATATTACAACTTTGTTGTAAGGATGTACAAGTTATTCAATTTGAATTACAACCTATTTAAAAATCCTTACATCGTTTCGGACTGTTGTCACTGACCACCATCCGTGCCTCTGATTGGCATTGTTAATGTATGGTCCCCTAGCTAGGCAATCCCCACCATCTGGACAAGTAGTTTGAGATGATGTTTTTGTGTTTTGTGGATTGCTTAGCGTACATACTAGTTCTTTTTTGCATTGAACACACTACATGCGTTGAGTGTTCGGTCCTAATCATCTTTGAAACTGTTGAGATAGTTTTTTTGTGGCTTGAATTGCTTAGTATGCACTTGAATAGGTTATAACTGAACATATTGGCAAATATTGTTGCTTATGCACAAATATTAAAAAAAAAAGTGGTACATGTTTTCTCCTACATATACTGAGGGCAAATTTGGTACAAAATTATGTATTAGCACTTTTTCTCAAATTTTAAGAAAGCTTTTACTGACAAGGACTAAAATAGTTATCAAATATGTCATTTAAGGGGAAGGGAGTGTGATTTTTAATATTAGAAAATATTTTAATGTAATTGTCAAAAAACTTGAGAGAGGTTTCTGCAATTATCCCTAAAAAAAATGTTTGGAGGGCCAAAACTGAAATCACAAAAACTCATCAGCTCTAAATAACTATCACATCAAACAAATTCTGAAAATCTTGGAGGCTACAGCACCGCCCCGCCTCATACAAGTTTCGCCAGTGACTTCACAAGTATATATACGTATGTATATATGTATGTATACACTTCTCAGACACGTGTTAAAAAAAACTCAAAAGTGTTTTAAAAAATAAAACGCAGGTGAACAGGCGTGGATTATGTGGGACCTGAAAGAGGAAGGTCCTGGTCGTGTTTTGACTTTTGAGTCAAGACCTCTTTCTTTCGGCCAATTCTTGTAAGTTATAGCAATAACGCGGTAGCTTCGCGGCTTACACATCCTTATCCAGGTGAGGTCATTGAATGCGTCATGGAGGCAATGACATCATCACCATGATTTCGTCAGCATACCAACATTGAGTCTCTGTAGCAATATTTAGATTTTTATTTACTTTATTTTTGTAAACCAAAAAGGGATAGGATAGGAATCACAAAATTTTTTGTGTTTGTTTTAGCTTGGGAGAGATAATAATTCAACAAAATTTCTTTTGTGCACTTCACTAGTATAACTATGGAAGGAAAAACAATAATGACAATAACAGAAAACATATGCATTTAAATATTTATTCGGGAAAAATTTTCCATAAAAATGCACCGCAACCACTTTCTTTTAAGTCCGAATTGAAAAAATTGAATTACAAAAGAGTTATCAAGTGTTTGACAAAAAAAAAAAAGGAATTACATGCATGTACACATATGTGTATATATGTCCGTTTTGTAGGAGAAAAAGTTTCGGAGGAATGTTATATTTGTATATGTGTGTATACACATATATATTATATGTTGATTTGTTTGAATAGAGTATTATTTGAAATAATTACTGTAACAGTTTTTATAATGTACTATATATAAAATAAAAATATGAATTAAAAAATATATTTATTATACAAATGAAATATTATTTAAAAAAATTTGATATCCAAACACTCTCGCTTAAAATTAAGATACGTCACGTTGCATTCTTTTCAAATAGTTTTTAATAGTATTAGCGTATTTTTGAATGACTTATGATGGCTCGTATAAATTGCGTATCAATGAGAGATTGTTGACGGTGACACTCGAACTCGCACTTTCTCGTGAGCTAATAAACTCTTATCATTTGAATCAAACCCATTAGGTCACACATGAAATCATATGTTATTCTGACGAAAACACAATGTTGTCAGTGATGACGCGATTCCTGCCTGCTGATACGTCCGCGAGCAACTTGCAAAGAAAATACTTACAAATCAACACTACCCTCATCCCAAGAGGTATTTTTCAAACCAATATATTTGCTTTGAAGCTGAGGGTCAAATGGAACCCCATGTGTATCAACAATCTACCAAGAAATGACTATCAAATTACCCCTAACCTCATCCCAAAAGGTGCAGGTTTCCTGCAAAGTTTGAAACTGGAGAGTCAAATGGGACCCAGTGAATGCATGAACAAGCATATTTTTATTATTTTCTATTTTGTGGTTGACCACCTATCGTTGCTTTGTCGGAAAGATACTTCTGTATCATTTTTGTGTTTTAAGTCCATCTGGCGACTGATGCTAATTCGTTTGAACTTATCTGGTGATCGGTTTTATCTCTTTTGGACCATTTGGGTTGATTTCTTCACCATTTGGTGCATGCACCTTCTAATTACTATTATATAAAGAACATAAGAATCATGGTTTAACATTTTGACCTTTTCTGATGGGGATAGATACAGCCCCTTACCAATCAACCTTAAGCGCAGACATAACTTGACCACCCAATCATAAAAAGTTATATGTTAAAATTTCACTGTGAATTAGGATTTCTGTAAGCGATCTATAGTTCCTGAAATATGTCTTAATTTATGACAGTGATTGAAACTAAATCCATTCTAACTTTTTTGATTAAAAAAAAAATTATCAACCTTGAGCAATAGTAGTCTCTAGACGGATTAACATTTGACCAATTACATTTTCAACATATGCTAATAAAAAAGAAGAAGAAGTGTATTCTAATAGAAAAGTAGTCTAGACAGTGGAAAAATCTAAGCTATGTTAAATGAGTGATGATTTTGTAACTTAATTTGTAGAAATGAAGTATTATTCAGTTACATGTTACAACTCTCAACTCATTTATTTCCAACTTAGGATATTTAATTTGGAAGAGTATACAAGTGCAATAAATTAAAATCAACTATATGCTAGAGGAGGGATGGGTTAGGTGATTTGAGGAGAGGGCATATAAGTGAAAAGTCTCGAATTCGAATACTTTCACTTATACTATAAAAAAAAAAAAAAAAAATCAACCATATACAAAAAGGCTAATAATGAATTTGGCACCACATAGTTAGTTTTGGGAGGATATCTCTTTCTTTCGTATATCAAAGTGACACAAGCATCAAAGGTCTAGACCTTTTAACAAAACAATTAGAACAAGTACTTAGGTATAGTAACAAACTCTAAATTGACCTTTTTGGATAACAGTTATAAAAGAATCTGCATTACTTACTTTTGTTATATAATTTAATACCCAAAAAATAAAAAAAATCATGATATGGTGTAAAAGTACACACACACACACATATATATATATAAGAGCATTATTATAATGTTAAATTGTTGGTCTTTCAGTCATTCAGGGCAATAGAAAAAGTATTAGTGGTGTGCCAAAAACTTATTTTGGAGTACCAACCTCATTAACCTACAAAATATGATAAGCTATTCGACTTTAATTCAAGATTAATACTTCCAAATATTGGGCCTTGTTTGGATTGTGATTTTCTGCAAAAAAAAATTTTTTTTTGTTACATTTTTCATGAACATATTTTCTAATTATCTTTTTATTTCACATATATCAAATCGTTATAGTACATTTTCCTACAAAAAGTCCGAAAAATAGCAATCTTTCTAATTGGAATTTTTTTTTTTGGGGTAAAGAATGTGATCGGAATACAAGAATCGTTAAAAACAAGAACTTACATGTTTCTACCATTGTCTTAAAAATTCCTCTCGCATTTTTCTTAAAATCTCTTTTTATTGGCAAATGATAATACCATAGTCCATATTTTATTTTCACAGCAAATTTGTATTAAAATGACAAAACTACCCCTCCTAAGTTGAAATTGCATTAGATATTGAGAAGGGTAATTTTGACATTTTGTGCAAAGATAGCTGTGGAACTAAAAAATTGACAGCGGTAACAGCACTCATTTTTTTATTTTTTATTAACTGATTAACCTCTCACCTAACCTCGAAAATTCTTCTGTAGCTAGTAGCCATTACCTACACCAGTCCAACCTATCCGGCCATCCCTTCAAGACCCTGGTAAAGGAAAAAACAGGAAAAGGTAAAAGAGGTAGATTGGTGCAAGTTTTTGGATTTTTGCATTTAACGAATACTGAAAAGTAAAATCAATTAATCAACGATCATGTACTACAGGACAAGAATTACTTTCATTGAATTTGTTGAAAAAAGTAGTCAAATATGTTGGCGACGTTCACCTGATGTCCATGCAGCATAAGTTTGACCGATGACCTTAACAGAAGTTAATCTGTTTGAATCAGCTGTTTTTGAAAATATTTTTAAAAATTTTTATTATAACAGAATTTTTATAATATATTTTGACATATTTTTAGAAAATATTTTAAAATATTTAAGAGTATAAAAGCTTTTAGAATATATTTTAAAATATTTTTTAAACATTAAAAAAATTTAAACTACTTTTTAGAGTACCTTTTAGAGTACTTTTTAAAAAATTTAATAATATTTGAAAAACTAGTTTTTAAAAAACTCAGCAATCCAAACAGTTAAATAAAAAATAGTGACATGTGTAATATGTATTTAAATAGGCACTAAGATCCTCAACTATGTTAATTAATGGCTTTTATTTTGAAATCATTTACTTTACTTGTTCGGAATAGGACCTAGTCATGTATATGTTGGCTTTCTACAAATTCAACGAGGGTAGAAGCAACTTTTTTTTAAAAAAAAAAAAGAGTAAATTTTATATATACTGATAGTATGTACACTATCACTATTAGATCCATGATATATGTGCAAAAATTAAATTTCAAATTCAAAATTTACATAGTTGTCAACTTGTCATCCATCCAACGGTGACAATGTTATACACTGTTAGTATAGAATAGATTAATTCAAAAAATAAATACCTAAAATAATAGTTTTGAGTGGGCACACAAAAATTAGAGTGGTAAAAATGCAATTTTAAACTAAATATAAATTTTTTGTAAAAATTCTACAATAAATTATAGTAAAAATTTTAGGTAAAACAATATTTTAAAAACACACCGTCTAAAAGGACCAAAAGTGTTCAGTGAGCATGCTAAAATTAGCACGGTAAAAACGGAATTTTTCTAAATTTTTATTGCTTATTGGACATATCCCCACTTTGCAATATTTGTAGATCCCAAATGGCAGCATTGGGTGAACTACTCATTGGTTAGTGGTGCAAGTGCCTGACGGTGCTTTGTATTTTTAGCCAACTAATTTATAGATGTACTCCTACTGACCAAAGAAAAAAAAATTAACATGTGATAATTTGAATATTAGGTGCCAAAAAATTTTGTTTTAAATTAAAAATGGTAGAAACTCACCATAATTAGTGCCGATGAGTGAATTGATTAAAAATTTTTATCAAAGAATTAAGTAACTCATATGATCTGTTAAATTAAATGATGATTACTCATGCAAACTCAATACGTTAAAAGTGCATAGTTTATGGGCGAGTTTTCCATATGTACAGAATTCGCGCGGTAATAATTTGTCTATATTATTGTTGCGCAATATTATTTTACAGAACTATAGGAACTTCATTTTAATTGTGGCCGTGAAAAGTTTTATTCACCATTGAACCGATATATCACAACTTACTTGGTTCATTTTTTGATTGCGAGTTTTTGCAGAAAAATTTACTTGACATATTTTGCAATCGTCTTCTTTACCTCATATATATTATATCGCTATATTATATTTTAAATTAATTTTTTATATATTGACAGTGTATACACTTTCATCATTGAATGCATGACGCATAATCCAAATTTAAATTGAAAATCTAAATTTTAAATATGTATTGTGTATTCAATCATAATAATATATATATATTATCCGTATATATAAAATATACTCTTACAATTTTTTTTTAACAAAAATTCCAAAAACCTGCCATCCAAACAGGACCAAAACTTCTAGAAAAGTTTAGAAAGCTTGACGTGAAACCTTTATTCCTTCTGCCCAAGTTATATCTTTAAAGCTCAGATGAAAGCTTCCCAGCCAACATCCTAGTAATTAACAGCGAAAGCATTGAAGCACAAGATTTTGTACCCAAATAAGAAAATGGGTGGCGGCGCGACCCGATCCAATCTCCAGATGAGACCGACCCCAAGTTTGGACGGCCAGCTGTTGAGCAACACTAATAATTAATTCATGCACCTTAAAAGCTAAAGGGTATTTTCTTATGTCGGCATGTCACCTGATCATGTTCAAAGCAAAAGAAACCGCCGGGGGGTAGCGGCAGGGGTAGGGGGGGGGGGGAGGAAAAAACATGCGGGCTCAAATAAAAACCTTAATAGTTTAAGGGAGTTCTATAATATTTTTGGATATTAAATCAATGACTATTATTGTATTATATTCATGTAAGACACATTTGGACGCACAGCTCAAAAGAACTTCTGTGTTTGTAATTTTCATCTAACTATATATATCGAACTTCTGTGTTATACTACGCTTTTTGAGTTGAAATTTTTGTGAGGATAATGATGAATCTTATGAGTTATATAAAATATCAACGATGTATTATATATATATATATATATATATATATATATATATATATAGACACATATTATGCGTATGTGTTTATTTTCATGCCAAAATTTTAATCATATTTTTAAAATCGAATTCTTATATGGTATGTATGAACGTATAATATTTTGCATCATATCCGTCTATATTTTACTAATTAGAAATAGCATATCATGAGATCTCACCACTAGTATGTTTTGAAAAAATTTAGATGACTCGAATTTTTTGCTCTAAACGGATTTTTTTTTCACCGAAAACAAATATCTAATCTGGATTATGCCTGGAAAGAAAATAATAAATGTCATTTCCCCGACATAAATGAGAGTGCATGGTAACTTGTCAATGGTAATTGAAAATGTCATCAACACAACTACGTAACAATTGTGACTAGTGAAGGCTAGGCTTCTAATTTTTTTTTTTTTTTTTTTGTTTAAACATGTTTCCTAACCATTTCTTTTCCAAAACATACATTTCTATAGAAAAAGTATTAGAGCAATGTTTCAAAAAAAAAAAAAAAACAACTGTTGAATCATAGAATTCAAATGGAGCCTAAATGGGCAACATTTTTGGCAATTCTTTTATTTTTTTTTCCTCAAAGAGTAAGAGTAATAGTACATCTCACGGACAAAATACACCATTAACTAAATTTGGATTGCAGTTTTCCGTCCGAAAATTACGTTGTTTTCCGTGATCACATTTCCCTATTACCTTTTTTCTTCACATACATCAAATCGCTACAGTAATTTTTCCATGAAAAATCATGGAAAATGCAATCCAAACACACCTGTTTTTTCTTTTCTTTTAATTTTTTATTGTGCTTCAAAGGAATAAGGTCTAAATTGACGTTGGCCAAATATGTAACCTTTACACCACTTGTAACGAGAAATAAATGTGAGCAATGTCTTTCTTTCTTATTTTTTTATTTCTTTTCCTTGCTTTTTTTAGTTATTCTACTAGTCTCATTCCATTATTCTTCCTTTATATTCTTTTCTGTTCTTCTTCTCAGTTGTCGCTCAAGGCTTCTAGGGAAATTTGACGGCTTGAGATTGAAAAGGAGTGATTGCAGGCGCTGAACTAGACACTAAGGGTGCTTGTGGTAGAGGTGGAAAGTGAAAATGCTAGTCAAACAAATTGGGTTAAAGATTATTTTAAAAAATTCTCAAAATAAGACTGTAGCACTTTTAATAATATAATATATATGAGATAAAAAAATAATTTAAAAATATATTTACGATGCAACAAAAAAATTAGCAAGGGAAAAGCCTCGTATTCGTCTCACCTAGTGGATGATAAGGGAAAAGCAACATGAAATTAGTAAGATCATTGCTAAACAACAAGAATGAATATTGCAAGAAGTTTTTACCACAAACTAATAGGAGTGTAGAATTTATCAAATAAGCGGAGTAGAGAGAAATTGTGAGAATAAGGACAGAATCATTTTCTTATCATATATAGTTTCACTTTAATTGCGTAATTGTTGTCACAGAATTATTTACTTTTCATTAGTTAATTGCAAGCAAAGATATGATGTGGTGCCAGACATCTGAAGTAATTTTTTTTTGTTTTATAGACTATTTAAATATGATGGCATTTTATATTTCAAAACAATTTTGCAAACCAAGGTTGTGAAGATTATGAACATTTTTATTGATAAAAAATAAAAAGACAAATAAAATAATAGATTTGTTACAGAGGAGTTGACGGATAATTTAAAATAACAAAAAACTATCATGGGTTAAAATTCAAACTATTCAAGTACTATGCTTATATTTTAAGAAAAGAGTCAACATAGAATACTCTTTATTAGTCTAACATGGGATCTCTCATAATTGCTTTAGTTTGATATTAAAAACAAAAAGAAGGGATCTAACACCGAGCTAAAAGAAATACTCCATCTTCTTGATTGTTAATATCATATTTTCACTTTTTTTATGTTGCAAAATAAAAGTGATATTTAAATGTTAACGCAATTTTTTATGAACTTCTATACTTCACATGTTTTATTTTTTACAAACAAACAAAGTATAGAAGATGGACTTTAAATGTTCAAAAAGTACTTTAAAGAGTATTCACATGTATACAAACAAAGTACTTTGAAAAATTACAAACAAAGTACTTTAAATGTTTTCACATGTTTTTCAATTTTTTATGAACTTCTATACTTCACATGTTTTTCGAACAATTTTCTATACTACATGTTTTCACATGTTTTTCAATTATATCACAAAAAATTATTAAAATATTATTTTAAAGAATCAAACAATCTCCTATCCAAAAAGGAGATTATTTGAAAAAATTGTTCAAAATAACATATAGTTGTTTGTTTGTAATGTGATATACGTATGATAAAAAAAGTGATTAAAAAACTGTACTCATAAGTCATAATGCGAGCGAAATAATCCTTGTAAAATATTTGATTCTAGTAAAGTTGATAACTAAGTTGCATAGATTCTACTATTATATATATATATATATATATATATATTTGAAAAATTCTACATTAGACGACATACAAAAAATACAATAGATATAAATTAAATCGTAGCTCACCTTTCTAATTTTAGAAAATCCATATTCGTACCTATTGCTTTTACATGTCCTGATTTTCAATCATTTCTTTTTAAAGTGAACTCTAGTTTTTTTTTTTTCAGTAAGATTCTAGTAATATGCTTCGCATCAATTTCATAGAATTTTCCTACCCACCACAATATGGCTAAGATACATTTACTTGGGGATGAAGCAGGATTGAAGAATCCATTCCCACGAGTCAACCAATCAACCCACAAGCCGTTGACTGTTTGCGGCCGACTCATAACATTAATCCGCAGAGGGTGACGAAAGCAGTGACATATATCCCCCGCAGGAGGGCGCTCCTCTTATACGTGGCAGCCAATTATTAGACCGTTGAATATGCCTTTTAAAGGCTGCGGTCAGCCGCCCATCGGACCGAACTGCACTACTAACCTGCCCGACTCGAGGACTCACAACTGTTCTCCGCCTGGGTGTCTCCTCGGTCCCATCTGTCCGGGCCCGATTGTGATTTTTCTCTTCACATATTCTTTGTGTTTATTTTTTTTTTCTTTTCACGAATAAAAGTTCTTAAAGGTATTGAAATTTTTAAGTTTTTGGTCCGAAATACAAGAAATGAGTAATAAAAACTAAAGAATGAGCATTTAATAGGGTAAAATAGATACTTCAAAATTACAAGTTGCATACGTAATGCTGATTGACTTTCAAAAATCTCTCTAATACATATAAGTATTCTGGAAAAAAACAGTAAATATGACAATAAACAAAAGGTCCACTAAGTTTAGGTATAATAAGATAGATTTACTTAATGACAGCACATTAATACGACAAATTGATAATTCAAATGTACATACACACAATTATTCTTTGTTTTACTTAGTTATTTACTTGACTTAAATTCGCTTTTCTCAAAAATTAATACTTGAAATCTAATTAACAACCCCTTGTAACACTAAATAGATATGCTCTAATAACATAAAGGTGATTTTGTGGCAGTTCACGTTTACATGCCTGAACTACACCTAATTTACTATACGAATGCAAATGCACATTATTTATATCCCTGTATTTTGACACTTTTTCAGATTAACTATTTTGTGACAATAGATTCTGTTTGACAATTCAATTCACAATTTAAATTTAATAAATTCAAATCTTAATATGTTTAATATATTCAAGTTTATTTGATAACCAAATTAATTAGATGATTCTGAATTATCTAGGCAAAACTTACTGAAAAAATAAGTGAAAAATTATTCACTTATCACTTAATACAAAATATATTATTTAAATGTTAGGATTTCGATATTTAACAATTTAATAAATCAACAGATTTAGATTTTAATTTTTTAGAGTTTGGACTTCACATTCAGGTTCAGGTTTATTAAACATAACCTAACACTTGATGTCTCTCTTAATGGCTCCGCGGTTTAACATAAAATAAAAAAAAAATATAATTATAATCTAAAATGAAAAAAAAAAAAGACTATACTCTTCAAAAAAAAAAAATTCAAAGTGGGCCCATAATGTACAACCTTTGTCATTTGGACCACAGTTGGGTGAGGTCAAATGCCTCACGTGCCCAAATAGCTGATCCATCCCCTCTGTTTTCCTCCCAAGTATATATAGCCGGACAAGTCTTACCTGGAGTCTCATGTTTCAGCATTCAGTTCAGGTGAAGTGGTCTTACTAAAAACTAAAAAGTTTCAGGAGGAGAAGAAATTCAGAAAACAAGAAACAGAGAGATAAAGAGGATCTTCATAAATTATATCGAAATCAGATATAATTCAAGAAAATGGAATATAGAGGTCAGAGAAGGACAATGGATGGTGCTGATCTGGAGTTGAGCTTACCGGCTGGATTCAGATTTCATCCGACGGACGAGGAGCTGGTCATGCATTATCTGTGCCGGAAATGCGCGGCGCAGCCGATTTCTGCCCCAATTATAGCTGAAATTGATCTCTACAAATTTGATCCTTGGGAGCTTCCAGGTAAATATCTCTGTTCATTTCTGTTGGGTTGTTTAATTTCTTTTTGCCCCAATTACTCAATTCCCAGTTCACTTCATTTTTTAAATATAATTTTACCAAAATTTGAATTAATCGATACTTCAACTTTTTATCTAATAAATTGGTTTCAAAATTTTTTTTTTTAAAAAAATAAGATTGCAAATTAAATCTTGAATCCTTCACTAGAAAGATCTTACTGAACCAATGAGCTTTAGCCCAGTTTTTTGTTTTCTTCTTCTACTGAATTGTGTGAAGTGTCGAGTTCGAATCCTAATCGAAGACAAATGTACTAAAAATGTTCTTATGGAAATTGATTTGTTCAGAAATGGCTTTATACGGTGAAAAAGAGTGGTACTTTTTTTCTCCGAGAGATCGGAAGTATCCGAACGGTTCACGGCCGAATCGGGCGGCTGGGACCGGGTACTGGAAAGCCACCGGAGCCGATAAACCGATCGGGAAGCCAAAGGCTCTGGGAATAAAGAAGGCGTTGGTGTTCTATGCCGGAAAAGCTCCGAAAGGCATCAAAACCAACTGGATAATGCACGAGTACCGCCTGGCTAACGTGGACAGGTCCGCCGGCAAGAGGAACAATTTGAGGGTAGGTGCTCCTTTTCTCTTTTACCCTTGTCTGCATTCAATTCACAATTTCACATTAAACTAGGAGGGGTAAAATGGTCCATTCACCAGATTCAACAGTAGTATTTTGAATCTTGGAACAAAGCATTATTATTTTTTTTTTTTGTTGCCCACTCTAGGGTGCAAAATGGAGCAACATTAAACACTAATTTCTGATTTGTTTCGTTATATTTTTCTTTTTTGGATTTTGGGGATTAACAAATTATTTCCCTTAAATTTTCCTCTTTTTTTTTTTGTTTTTCTTTTGGGGGGATTTGGGTTTTTTTTTTCCCTTGGGGAATTTTTTAGGGGTTTCTGATTTCAACTTTTCAAAGTTTGACTATCTTCCCATAGTCTAATTTGTTTAGGTCAAGAAATCTGATTTTTCTGATTCTACTATTGCAGCTAGATGATTGGGTATTGTGCCGCATATACAACAAAAAGGGTACTCTTGAAAAGTATAACAATGTGGATCAAAAGGCATTATTGAGTTCCCAAGAAGAAATGGAAGAGCAAAAGCCCAAAAATCTGATCAGCTTTGAACAAAATGGGATTGTAACAACAGAAGCAAAGAAAATGCAGCAGTTGCAGCAAAACACAATAATGGCACAACAAATGATGAATGACTATTTGCATTTTGAGACTTCTGAGTCTGCACCGAGGCTGCACACAGATTCAAGTGGATCTGAGCAAATTCTATCTCCCGAAGTTTTATCGCCGGAATTCGCCCACGAGAGGGAAGTCCAAAGTGCCCCCAAATGGAGTGATTTGGAGAGGGCTCTTGATTTTCAGTTCACTATGGATGGCTTTCAAGATGATCCTTTTGTTTCTAATCAAATGCAGTACAATGATCAGGTCTACCCATTCCAGGATATGTTCTTGTACATGCAGAAGCCCTTCTGATCGCCTCACCAAATGCTTCATGAAGACAACTATGTAAATCATTCAATTTGCTGGTTCCTTGGTAAATCTATTGGTCCGCTTCTCTTTTTGTTAATCCAAGAAGAGATGGGAGGGTTAGGAAAGGGAACTACCAAGAAAAAAAAAAAAAAGAAGAATAGGATAGGCTATTCTTTGTCAACTAGTATGTGAGCCAAGGAAATCTTGGTCTACAGGCTAAGGTTGAGGTTTTAGAAATTAGAGGTTCTGAGTCCCTGCTGTTTTTAAGTCCTAGCTCTCCCCTGCTGCTGGGAGAAAATGTAAGAAAAAAAAAAGTGCATGTGACATTTATAACTGAAGTACATGGGGCCTGATGTCTTAGGTAGTGTTGCATTTAGAATACAACTTGATCAATCACCTGCATTCATCCATCTGAAGTAATGTATGAATATTTGTTTATTGAATTTGTCCTCAATTTTATTTTTCGAATTTAGAGAAATTATATGCTATAACCATATTCTCACAAAATGGTAGTTCCGCCATCAAATTTTGGTTGAGAGAGAGAGAGAGAGAGAGAGAGAGAGAGAGAGAGAGAGGGAGGGAGGGAGGGAGGGAGGGAGGGAGGGAGGGGGCATTGCACACAATGTTGACATCCAGTTCAAAGTAAGATGCCTTAGGATAGGTTCCTGGAGATTTACTTCTAGAACGCCGCTATCATGATGTATAGGCAAAGCAATTTTTGGCATGACATAAGTGTGTTTGGATAGCTTTGGCCAAAATTATGCATCACAAGCATAATGTGTAACATATTTTTTTTAATTTTTTTAATCACCTTTTTATCTCACATATATCATATTACAAAAAATGTTATAATAATTATTTCAAATAATCTCTTATCCAAACAATACATCATCATTATTGGGTTAATTTGTTAACAACACAAACATAAATAGGTTAATTAATTTTTTTTTTCAAGTGTAAGTGAGAGATTTTAAATCTGGGATCTCTCACTTATACTTCCTCCTCTCTCGTGTTTATCCATTCCATTCCTCTGCCTCCCATAGGTTAATTAGGTTGATTAACCCGCAAAACATTACTAAATTATTTTATACATTGAAAACTTTATTATGCATTTTGTCATTGAAAACTTTTCAATAGCAAGAGTTAATGTTACTTGAAACAATCTATTAAATGTGTGTCTAATGGGTTGTCATGACAATTATAATGTCTAAAATTTAACGGGTTTAAATGGGTCGAGTTGGATCAATGCATTAATAATTAGGTTACAGCATGACACCTATACAATAACTATACAACACGTATATGATCCAAAACATCTAGTTCTCAAGATCTCAACCTTAATCATTACATCAAAACTTTCTCATCGGCCTATTGTCACTACTAATTTTATGATATCCTAGAGATTTTCTTTACACAATTAGAAAATATTACGTGCCTTATTAATTACTTTTGAGTTGGGCTGACCAAAAGGTTGTATTAGCTAGTTTTGTTTCTTGGATAATAAATAAACATACTGTGGACTTAAATTCCGTTTGATAAAATTTCAACATATTGTGGACTTAAATTCTGTTTGATAAAATTTTAGTATGAAAATCAAGCACTAAAAATATTAACTCATTGAATTATTAAATTTATGTTTATTTGATAACAAACTTAATTTAAGCACTTAAATGAAACATCACACAATATTAACACTGTGTTTGGGTGTATACGTGTTAGAGAGAGAATATCTGTGTATGAGTGAAAGAGAGAGTATTTGCGAGAGAGAATTCTTTGTATGTGTGGTAAATTCAACAAATTGGTAGTAATCCATTTTCGATATTAAGCATGTTAAATCCAAAAGATAATTAAAGTAATTAAATAGGGCCTAAGTCCAAGTCAATTAGAACAAACTAAAACACTAAGATAGCTCAAACATTTTGGGTTGGGCTTCTAGGTTTGCCTAAGGTAGCCAACCTGAGCCCCTCTCGCGAGATTTCCACAAAAAGCTGAACTGCCAGAAAGAGACATGGGAAGGAAGAGAGAATGATGAAGCAGGCTGCTGCACGGAGAAAGAAGCATTGCTTGTTTTGTCATATAAATAAAGAATCGGAAAAATAAAATTAATTTCTGTGGTAATTATTTCAGTTTGTTGAAAGAAATAATAAAAAGAAAACCAATGGAGAACTTTCCTATGTATGTGCTTATATGGATATAATGTTAGCCTATAATAAGTTGCAAAGAAATTGGATTCCAACTGAAAAAAATTATAATTATTCAGAAAGATTAAAAGAAGAATACTAACTATACGATTTAAATGAATTTGTATGAGTAATATGCTAAAAAAAAGTGAATATAGAAGGATTGAAAAATGAAAATTATCAAAATTTTAAAAGTATTTATAAATAATCTAGCCAAATAATAAGAGTAGAGTACATGATTGGAGAGAATAAAAAAGATGAATATGAATTAATTGATAAAAGATAGTACAAATAGTGTAAACATATATAAAGTATGATATTAATGTATTAAATGAAATTTGCAATAAATAATTAAAATTTTTCTAAGATTTAAAAGAGCATGAACATAGTCAATTTAACAGCTTATCAAAATGGGAACTAAAATTGTGAAGTATTGTAGATATGGCATTTGATTTTGGATCTATCCAAAATAAAAACTCACTTAAAAGTTGAACAATTAGGAAAGACAAGTATTTAAAACCTGTCCAAATTAAATATTAAACAAGAAAACGAGATCGATCCTTGTGAAGAAAAATAAAATAGTTAAAGTTGACAATATAAATTGTAAAATATGTACACGTGGCAAAGGCAGGTTGTGGGAAAAACCATGTTAGCAGCTTACTATGTAGAGAACTAATCAATTGAACGACAGGATTGATCCTATTGACAAAAATTAGGTGGAAAAAGATGGGAAAAAAGTAGGTCAAAAAAGATGGGATTGATTTTTTTTTTTGACAAAAATAAACATTTAAAAGGCGAATCATTACCAAACATAAAATACTTAGATCCTGCCCAAGTTAAAAATTAAACATAATAAATACGAAAATCAAGAAAAAAAAGTTGGGCCAAAAACAAAAAGAAGATGGTTCTTGTTAACAAAAATAAGCACTTAAAATTTAAATTATTACCAAAAATAAATCAATTAAAACTTGTCCAGATTAAATATTAAACATATTAATTACAAAAATTAAGGAAAAAAAGAAGAAGAGATTGATTCTTGTTAATAAAAATAAAACATTTAAAGTTGAAAAAATAAATTGTTAAATATGTAAACGTGATTAAAAAAAGATAGAACTTCCACTTGATAGATCGTGAGAGTAGCCAAGGCAATAACTTATCATATATAGAGCTAAACATCAAATTATTCAATTTATATCTATTTGATAACAAACTTAATTTAAGCACTAAAATGAAACATCACACAATATGATAATTTCATGTGATTGTGCATACTAGTGTTAGGGTGTATACGTGTTAGAGAGAGAATATTTGTGTACGAGTCAAAGAGAGAATATTTGCAAGAGAGAATTCTTTGTATGTGTGGTAAATTCAACAAATTGGTAGTAATTCATTTCCGATATCGAGCATGTTAAATCCAAAAGATAATTAAAGTAATCAAAAAGGGCCTAGGCCCAAGTAAATTAAAACAAACAAAATCACGAAGACAGCTCAAACATTTTGGGTTGGGCTTGTGGTTCTGTACATGCCAACGTGGCTTAAGATAGCCCACTCGAGGCCCTTTCTCCAGATTTCCACGACAGAGAGTGAGGGCTGTTCGGGTAGAAAGAGAGAATGAGGGAGCAGGCTGCTGCAAGGAGAAAGAAGAACATCTTGTTTTGTCTTATAAATAAAGAATTGGAAAAATAAAATTAATTTCGGTGGTAATTGTTTAGTTTGTTGAAAGAAATCATAAAAAGAAAATCAATCGAGATTTTTCCTATGTCCATTTTTATATGGATAAAACGTTAGGTAAGTTGCAAAGAAATTGGATTCCAACTGAAAAAAATTATAATTATTCAAAAAAATTAGAAGAGGAATAACTAAGTATATAAGTTAAATGAATTATATGAGTAATATGCTAAAAAATGTGAATATAGAAGGATTGAAAAATAAAAATTATTAAAATTTTAGAAGTAGTTATAAATAATCTAGCCAAACAATAAGAGTAGAGTAGAATGATTGGAGAGGAATAAAAAAGGAAAACTATGAATTAATTGATAAAAGATAGTACGAATAGTATAGACGTATATAAAGTATTATATTAATATATTAAATGAAATTTGCAATAAATAATTAAAATTTGTCTAAATTAGAACATGATCGTGAACTAAAATAGCGAATTATTGTAGCTATGGCATATGATTTTGGATCTGTTCAGATAGAAAACACACTTAAAAGTTGAACTATTATGAAAAACAAAGTACTTAAACCTGACCAATTTAAAAATTAAACATAGTAACCACGAAAATGAAGGAAAAATGCTAGAGGAAAAAATGCGCGATCGATTCTTGTTAAGAAAAACAAAACACTTAAAGCTTTTTTTTTTCTTTTTTTCGACAAACCTCGAGGGTGGGATGCTAGCCTATATAATAATAATAATAATAATAAATGTTACAAGCTTGAAGGGAAAGAGAGGGGGGGGGGGGCTTGGCCTGACCTAGAGAAAACTGTCATTGAATACAAACTACTACTCTCTCGCACTGTAGCTTCTAACAAAGGGTAATTATAAACAATGTAATAGTAATGGCGCCTTTACTGCCAAAGGCCATTCAGAAGCGGATGGAAAAAGCCCGTCTGCATTAAAAATGAAGAGCCACAAGCTTATCCGAAGTAGAACTTTGCCTCACGAAAAATGTGACCGCTAGATGCTCTACGCAAGTGAAGAAGCCTCCTCACCCAACACGCCATGGCACCGGAAGTAATTAACTGAACTAATAATTGCAAATCAACTTCAACCTGAAAGGAATCACATTTCCTCTCAAGAAACAACTGTAGGCCATGAAGTAAAGTTAAACACTCCGCCATTATCACATCTTCCTTGCTAGTGGCGGAGCCAAAAAAATTTTCAATGGAGGCAAAAATAATTTTAAAATTTTTTACCTACTCTTTTTCTAGTTTTTTAAGACAAAAATATTCATCAACAAATACAAATGATATATATATTTCATGAACAATATTAAAAAAAACTCAAAATTATTAATATAATAATAATTTTATTTCAAAAAGCGAACTAAACTATTTACACTTGCTCATTATGAGTTTTCATATTTTGATAACGATTTACAACTTTTTCATTTTGAATTTCATGAAGTATATTTTTCTCAATAAAATTAACTTAATAATTATTCATCCAAGTGTCTTCCATTCTATTTTATAACCAATTCTTCATTATATTCATAACCGAGAAACCTTTTCTATGGTAGCTGTAGAAACAAGTAAAATCAAAGGCAACTTTAGGAACATATAAACCAATGGATACACAAAACTCTTGAGGCACACTTAAAATTATATCAAATTTTTATGGATATTATAGAAATTTAAGGGGATAGTGGAGGCCCATGCCCCCACTGTAAATCCGCCCCTATTCTTTGCTAAATTCTTGATATAAAGCAAAAATCATCTTGCCTTCATGGTCTCAAAGAATCCCACCACCAAAAGCTTAACCATTGCGGACACTACTAGTATCCAGGTTCAATTTAAGTCAAGGGAAAACTGGCTTTTACATAGGAAACAGAACACCAATGAATGGAGCAAGGATGTTGAATGTGGAATCCAAATCTCCCTCTGCGCCTCTAAAACGCACATTGTTTCTAAACTTCCATAAAAACCAAAGCACAACTACTGGCAAGACTGCTCTAATATGATCAAGAGATTGTGAAGGGCAACAAGAAAAACACTTAAAGATGGGAATCCGTGACAAAAATATGTAAAATATGTACACATGACAAAAATATAGGGAATCCACTAAGCAGATTGTGAGGATAACCATCAAGTTAGTAGTTACTATACAGAGAACTAATCAGTTAAAAGACGGGATTGATTCCTATTGACAAAAATTAGTTTGAAAAGGATGAGAAAAAAAAGTAGGTGAAAAAAGACGGTATTGATTCTTTTTGACAAAAATAAACATTTAGGGTCTATTTGTTAGGATTGAAAACATTTTCTGGAAAATGTTTTCCTAATTTTCAAGTGTTTGGTTCATTTATAACATATGAAAATATTTTCTTTTGGAAAAGATTTTACGCTCGATGGTGTAAAATAACTTCCGCAAAAAGGAAACTGAAGTTATTTTCCCTATCTTAAAGAAATGGAAACATCGACGTCAAGCAATCACGTCGCCATGCTTCCTCCCCCTCTTCCTGCACATGCACCCTCTTCGTTGTCCTCTATTTGTCTCTCTCACACACAGACATATGCTAAGGCAAAAAATTTTGACAAACTCAAATCTCTGGAGATTAACTAATCTAGATCCAAAGGACTGTTCAAGTTGTCTATATTTGGGTGAAGGTTGGTGATGTTGATTCGTACGTCTATGCGTGGTTTCCTCAGCCGATGTAAATGTGGGAAAATGAATGACGATGATTATAGAAGAAGAGTCGACAAAGATGCTAAAAGAGGAATAAGTTAATCACAGTAACATGGGCTCAGTCATTATGACGAGTTTGAGTGTTTTTGTAAATAAGTATCTGACAGGGTGTTGACCCTGTGCCATAATAAATACATATTCAAAAAAAAATACAAATTTTGTATATAACGGTGAATAGGGTCGAATCCACAGAGACGGGAGATAATTCGTTTCTTCTAGAGTCCGAGGTATGGGGGGTTTTAGAGAATATAAAATAATTAATTAACCAACTAATGAAACAACTAATGAAAATAACAGGAATTAATCAATAATCAATACGACTCTAGCCAAAGATGCAACTTTTCAGACACGATCCATTCAACTGATTATCGATGCAAAGACAATTCAATTACTCATTAATAGATTGGTTATAATTGTCATACACACGATAAACAGCCAGTCTTTCCTTACTTTTTCAATAGTCAAGGTACAACTATTAACTATTTCCCTAACCAAGAAATAACCCTAGGTACGACCATAGAATTTAATTTCTCGATTGCAATAAGAATTAGAAAAACCCAACCCTAACTAACAAACACGTTATAAGGGTTTGTTTAAATTAGATCATACGTTTCCCTAACATGAAACCAATCACGATAGTCGCCATTGGTGTTAATCGATTAAACAATTACGGATTCAATCAATTAATCTGACGGTAGTGTACTAGGTTAATTCGAATATCGGAGCCTTGACATTCAAATAACATAACAATCATAAGAAGTTAAATCAGAAAACGTACAAATACCAATGAATAAAAGAAATAAGTAAAATAATTCGATCTCACAGATGTTTGGAATCGAGTTCTCAAATTGACCTTCGACTAGAAAAAGAGAATTTAGCTCCCCATCATGGAGAAGAAGAGAATGTTTCTCATTGTCTCTTGCAGCCTAAAAGAAGGAAAAGAATACGACTACTAGTTTGTCGGCCTCCTTTTTTCTTCCCTAAGAAGTAATAATCAAACAGGAGCCGGCCTTTTCTTTTCGTATTTTCTAGTTTCCAAAATACATTGAACTTCCTCCCTAATCGGAAATAATGTCCAATACAAATAGGGAAATTCTAGTCGCTATAAAATTCGGAACTTGATTTGGATTGGAAAACTGCCTAATATAAATCTCGCCATTCATATTGGTGGCTCGGGAAGTGCAACACGAAGAAAATATAATCGAACCCCAGCACGCCTTTCACCACCACTGCCCTCATTGCTGCGTTGCATTCGGAGAGGAACATGTTAATGGCTATCTTGAATTGCTCTTGGCTTGACATCAACTGTAGTGACATAAATAGTGCGTTAATGTTTTGAAAGGCAACGGATGAGACATTTGTATAAGGTGCAGTTATTGTTGTGTCAAACCTCAAGATTCAATCCCGGATGAAACTCATTAATGTGTTCCATGAATTTCATGACGTATAGTCCGTAGTCAAACCTGAAACAAAGTAAGCAATGGGTTAGGGAGGTTGGATTGGAAAATCATATGAAGTGTAAGGTTAGAGTCGTAACGTGTTGGTTTGACGAGAACACCACGCTACCCTTTCAATGGGAAATTGCCATACGTTCTGCTTGTATTGTGGTCCAAAATCGAATAACAAAGCCTCGTGAATTCTGCGCAGCTACATGGAGTGAAAGCAAGAAAAAACGATTACGATCTTATCTGCTGGCTTATAAGTAAACATATGTACAGATTACATTAGTTGGGGTGGGCTGGAGAAAGAGCAAAGGCAGGACTTATGATGTCTGACTAAACTTAACCCGTATCAGATGGCTTGAAAGTGAAGAGGTACATTTTAATGTCAAACAATACTATGTTGGGATGGGTGAGTGGATGAGTGCTGACAAACTGACCACTAATCTTGTAATTGCCTCATGACCAGTATTTTATTCTTCATCAGGCAAACTGTCATATATAAGTACTTTGTCCTCGGTCATGTCTACAATGCAGAGGAACCAGTGCTCACATCGATGGTTCATTGGGACACAAATCTGAAAGCCACGAATGCAAGAAACAAACATGTTATGATTACACCATACAGACAATCGTATGTGAAAGTATCAAATCTGCTGTAACTCAAGAACCATCCAATAGAGAGAACAAATGGCTATGCCACTTGTACACCATTCTTTGCTGCAGGCATACACAGGTCCGCCAAAACGATGCCTCTGTTATGTAGTCCGTATACAATGTCTCGGCAGCCACATTGGTTGACAATACCAGGTACTATTTAGCGGAAAGAAAATGTCAGTTAATGAGATAAGGTAGAAACAATATTTGGGTGGGTGGACATGCCTTACGTAAATTTAATGGATATGCTATTCATGTATGCTTCAAAACAGACTAGATGGTGACACATGCTTATTACACACACTTGAAGGCTGACTAGGTAGAATGTCGAACAGCATATGCACAACATAAGACGCACAATTGACTCTACAAATAAATGTGCTAGGTAACGAATACTTGGATAAGCAGGAAGTTTAAGTACACCCAAAACATGTTCATGCATATGTTCAATAACTGATGTCCGTATAACCTAACTTATGCAAATACAACAAAAAAAATGGCTTATGCGTACCTGGACAACTGCAGGGAGAAACTATGTTGCTGCCGTGACAAATAGGTTGAGTCGCCGAAATCGACAAGTTAGCCAAATAGCATAATAGTTGATGACCTGCAGCACATCATGAGTGATGTAATTCAGTTTTGTTGTAATTAGCACACATATTAGTTGGACCGCGTTTTAAGTTAGGAGGTACTAATTAGCATGATACCTCAGAATTTATCCAAATTCTAGGAGATAGACTCATTAGATAGTCTCGACATGCAATTTAACCTAACATGAGGAGCAGCGTTTCACTGCATGTTACAATAGGAACGCGTGAGCATGTGTACGTATGAAAATAATGGTACACGAAAGCAACAATAATACCTTTGCATATGTCGGCTGTGAAAGATGAAGTCAACGACTTGGGCAAACGTGTGAAGTGGTAAGTATCCGCAATCCACTCCATTGTTGTCCTATGATTGGTGCGGCAGAAGACAACGGTGGGGACAATAACACGTAAGACAGGAGTTATTATGAAGTATTCAGTCCATAAACAATTATACACATACAAATAGCTATCAATTACTCCAATCTTGAATATTTGGTTAAGCGATGATGCTTTTGGTTGCGAGGGTGGATTCACTCCACGAAACTTACCCTGCACATTGTGAACATGTTAACATAATGTACGTCATCTGTCACACAGACGCGTACGTGCACATCATAGTTATGAATTACACCGATGGGGATAAGGGATTTGGGGTATATGTCAAGCACAGTAATGTGTGCAAGCACAGACACTATATAACAGCCACCTTTCGCCAACACCGCGCTGATGTTTGTAGCTTACCTTTTAGCTTACAGGTTGCTGACCTTTTCAAATCTTTACACTTCTTTATTCCAACGGGCCAAAGTTTTTTGAAGGCTGTGGACGACATTTGAGAGTTCTCCCTCGACGCAATTGAGAATTGCATCAATTGGTGCAGCAGATGAGGGTTATAGTGTTTTCATGCACCGAGGTTTCGTACCATTGGTAATATTCACATTACTATACTTTATCGGGGAGGTTATATCATTTGATTGACCACTGTCGGAATCTCGAATGTGTAAAGGGTTTAGCCTATGTCCAGAGTCCTGTACATCTGCATATTGAGGCTGGTATCCGCCACCAGACGACGACAGTTGAACAATAGAAGTGGCGTTCAGTTTGGCCAGATTTGCAGAACGGTTGGCACACCCTTGGTGGGAGGAGGTGCGCATCACCTCTGCGTCGACACCTAATTGTAGTGTCGCCCTCTACTACACAAGTCCTTTCATCCTCTCTCACCAATGCTTCCCTCACCAAATCTAATGATCGTCCCATGCTGCTCATCGTTTCCTTACAGCAATTAGGTGCGCTTTCAACTCGTTGTTACTTTTCTCAAGAAGAGTGAGCCTACGGTCAATCGACGGAGGAGGTTGAACAGTAGTTGAACATTCTTCACATTCCGCATGTGTCTTTACGGTCAATTTTACCTGACAGAAAATCAATTAATCCCATGCAACACGGTGGTTTAACAAAAGAGTTGGGTAACTTTAAACCAGTACTTCGATAACTATTTACCCACCCACACAAACATAGCGTCTGCTTACCGGGTAATTCATCTGTCCGTCAAAGACGCTGACAGACTTCAACCTTGCCATGCCCAAATCAATGTTAGCCTGCTGCCACTGCCTAATCCATGGGATTGCAGCAATATCTTTGGACTGCAAACGATCATCTCTCAAGCCAAATTGACCAAAGTACATTATCTACAAACATGCACGTATCAGCTGTAATCATTATCTCACCAATTATTATGCTTCAATGTAGTTCATGACGACGACATAAGTCGTACCACTCACCACAAGAAGCGTCACACATCCAGACACCTCGCGTACTGCTAAGGCATGTGCTGTTCTTATCCCGAACATTAGTTTATAAAATATAAATTTGCTCCAGTCGTACTCTGCCAATTCTCCTGCCCGCGCAACAAACGACGCAAACTCCCTATAAAAATCGTCACTTTCCTCAGGGCATAGTAGGTTGTACATCAAAAGTAGAAAGAATTTAACCCTGAATTCTGTGCCCCAACTTTGAAGATTCTGAAGGCTTCGATGCACTTTGCTGTACACAATACATCTTTCTATAACTGGGATGTGGAACTCATCTTCAACTGCCGCACTAATGCCTGTACTACGTAAATCATTGGATACGTCTCTACTGCCTTGTGTGACTCCAAAACATGCCGCAACATCTGATGCAGTGACTGACACAAAATAGCCCTGGATACTCACACAACCACTTTTGGTGTTGAAACTGTTAATAATCCATAACAACATTTGTGGATCCAGCGTAAAAGGCCCGCCAAAACGATGCCTCTGTTAGGTAGTCCGTATACAATGTCTCGGCAGCCACATTGGTTAACAATACCAGGTGCTATTTAGCTGAAGAAAATGTCAGTTAATGAGATAAAGTAGAAACAATATTTGGATGGGTGAACATGCCTTACGTAAACTTAATGGATATGCTATTCATTTATGCTTCAAAACAGACTAGATGGTGACACATGCTTATTACACACACTTGAAGGCTGACTAGGTGGAATGTCGAACAGCATATGCACAACATAAGACGCACAATTGACTCTGCAATTAAATGTGCTAGGTAACGAATACTTGGGTAAGCAGGAAGTTTAAATACACCCAAAACATGTTCATGCATATGTTCAATAACTGACGTCTGTATAACCTAACTTATGCAAATACAACCAAAAAAATGGCTCATGCGTACCTGGACAACTGCAGGGAGAAACTATGTTACTGCCGTGACAAATAGGTTGAGTCGCCGAAATCGACAAGTTAGCCAAATAGCATAATAGTCGATGACCTGCAGCACATTATGAGTAATGTAATTCAGTTTTGTTGTAATTAGCACACATATTAGTTGGACCGCATTTCAAGTTAGGAGATACTAATTAGCATGATACCTCAGAACTTATCCAAATTCTAGGAGATAGACTCATTAGATAGTCTCGACATGCAATTTAACCTAACATGAGGAGCAGCGTTTCACTGCATGTTACAATAGGAACGCTTGAGCATGTGTACGTATGAAAATAATGGTACACGAAAGCAACAATAATACCTTTGCATATGTCGGCTGTGGAAGATGAAGTCAACGACTTGGGCAAACGTGTGAAGTGATAAATATCCGCAATCCACTCCATTGTTGTCCTATAATTGGTGCAGCAGAAGACAACGGTGGGGACAATAACACGTAAGACAGGAATTATTGTGAAGTATTCAGTCCACAAACAATTATACACATACAAATAGCTATCAATTACTCCAGTCTTGAATATTTGGTTAAGCGATGATACTTTTGGTTGCGAGGGTGGACTCACTCCACGAAACTTACCCTGCACATTATGAACACGTTAGCATAATGTACGCCATCTGTCACACAGACGCGTACGTGCACATCATAATTATGAATTACACCGATGGGGATAAGGGATTTGGGGTATATGTCAAGCACAGTAACGTGTGCAAGCACAGACACTATATAACAGCCACCTTTTGCCAACGCCGCGCTAATATTTGCCGCTTACCTTTTAGCTTACAGGTTGCTGACCTTTTCAAACCTTTACATTTCTTTATTCTAACGGGCCGAAATTTTTTGAAGGCTGTGGACGACATTTGAGAGTTCTCCCTCGACGCAATTGAGAATTGCATTAATTGGTACAACAGATGAGGGTTATAGTGCTTTCATGCACCCAAGTTTCGTACCATTGGTAACGTTCACATTACTATCCTTTATCGGGGATGTTATATCATTTGATTGACCACTGTCGTAATCTCGAATGTGTAAAGTGTTTAGCCTATGTCCAAAGTCCTGCACATCTGCATATTGAGGTTGGTATCCGCCACCAGATGACGACAGTTGAACAACAGAAGTGACGTTCAGTTTGGCCAGATTTGCAGCACGGTTGGCACACCCTTGGTGGGAGGAGGTGCGCATCACCTCTGCGTCAACACCTAATTGTAGTGTCGTCCTCTACTACACAAGTCCTTTCATACTCTCTCACCAATGCTTCCCTCATCAAATCTAATGATCGCCCCATGCTGCTCATCGTTTCCTTACAGCAATTAGGTGCGCTTTCAACTCGTTGTTGCTTTTCTCAAGAAGAGTGAGCCTACGGTCAATCGACGGAGGAGGTTGAACAGCAGTTGAACATTCTTCACGTTCCGCATGTGTATTTACGGTCAATTTTACCTGCCAGAAAATCAATTAATCCCTTGCAACACGGTGGTTTACCAAAAGAGTTGGGTAACTTTAAACCAGTATTTCGATAACTATTTACCCACCCACACAAACATAGCGTCTGCTTACCGGGTAATTCATCTGTCCGTCAAAGACGCTGACAGACTTCAATCTTGTCATGCCCAAATCAATGTTAGCCTGCTGCCACTGCCTAATCCATGGGATTGCAGCAACATCTTTGGACTGCAAACGATCATCTCCCAAGCCAAACTGACCAAAGTACATTATCTACAAACAAGCACGTATCAGCTGTAATCATTACCTCATCAATTATTATGCTGCAATGTAGTTCATGACGACGACATAAGTCGTACCACTCACCACAAGAAGCGTCACACATCCAGACACCTCGCGTACTGCTAAGGTCTGTGCTGTCCTTATCCCGAACATGAGTTTATCAAATACAAATTTACTCCAATCGTACTCTGCCAATTCCCCTGCGCGTGCAACAAATGACGTAAACTCCCTATAGAAACCGTCATTTTCCCCAAGGCATTGTAGGTTGTACATCAAAAGTAGAAAAAATTTAACCCTGAATTCTGTGCCGCAACTTTGAAGATTCTGAAGGTTTCGATGCACTTTGCTGTACACAATACATCCTTCTATAACTGGGATGTGGAGCTCATTTTCAACTGCCGCACTAATGCCTGTGCTACGTAAACCATTGGATACGTCTCTACTGCCTTGTGGGACTCCAAAATATGCCGCAACATCTGATGCTGTGACTGGCACAAAATAGCCCTGGATACTCACACAACCACTTTCGGTGTTGAAACTGTTAATAATCCATGACAACATTTGTGGATCCAGCGTAAAAGGTCCGCCAAAACGATGCCTCTGTTAGGTAGTCCGTATACAATGTCTCGGCAGCCACATTGGTTGACAATACCAGGTGCTATTTAGCGGAAGAAAATGTCAGTTAATGAGATAAGGTAGAAACAATATTTGGATGGGTGAACATGCCTTACGTAAACTTAATGGATATGCTATTCATTTATGCTTCAAAACAGACTAGATGGTGACGCATGCTTATTACACACACTTGAAGGCTGACTAGGAGGAATGTCGAACAGCATATGCACAACATAAGACGCACAATTGACTCTGCAAATAAATGTGCTAGGTAACAAATACTTGGGTAAGCAGGAAGTTTAAGTACACCCAAAACATGTTCATGCATATGTTCAATAACTGACGTCCGTATAACCTAACTTATGCAAATACAAAAAAAAAAAAAAGGCTTATGCGTACCTGGACAACTGTTAATAATCCATGACAACATTTGTGGATCCAGCGTAAAAGGCATAAGTTCAAGAATGCCAGTGAAACCACAGCCACATACAACTTGTCTTTGGTCCATTGTCAGCCACTCAATCATTTTCTTCACATTCATCAAATTCGTTGGACTTGTTAACGTACTTTCCTGCAAGAATCCATGGCTAAGGAAGTTAGTACATGCAAAGTGGCGACGCATGGTAGCTTTCAAAACATATGCATAAGCTGCAAACACTGGGCGCTATATACCTACTTAACTCACCTGCACTACTTTTGACTTATGAGGAATGCCAATTGCGATTGTTAGATATTCCTCTCATCGGACTACGCCTCAACAAGTAGGCAAGATCCATTGACACACCAGCGCCACCTTCGACAGTCCCTGAGCAATTTTCCCCCTCTGTGCACCGTAATAGAGTTGTGGATGAGTTGGAGTAAAGGGACAGCAGCACCTTCCAGTCCATACTCCCATCTTCGTCGTCCCTGCATTTTACGGTTGCACAAGTGGACAAGATCCATAAGATGCAAGCCGCAATTGGAAAAACATGCTGTAATGAACACAATGCCTCCAGATGCAAAAACATTTTATCCCCTACACAGGAACCCCCAAAACAAGAACCCTACCAAAATGATTGGTACGTCTATGCGTGGTTTCTTCAGCCGATGTAAATGTGGGAAAATGGATGACGATGATGATAGAAGAAGAGCCGACAAGGATGCTAAAAGAGGAATAAGTTAATTTACAGTAACATGGGTTCAGTCATTATGACGAGCTTGGGTGTTTTTGTAAATAAATATCTGATAGGGTGTCGATCCTGTGCAATAATAAATACCTACTTGAAAAAAATATAAATTTTGAATATAGCAATGAGTAGAGTCGAATCCACAGGGACGGACGATAATTCGTTTCTTCTAAAGCCCAAAGTATGGGGGTTTTAGAGAATATAAAATAACTAATTAACCAACTAATGAAACAACTAATGGAAATAACAGGAATTAATCAATAACCAATACGACACTAGCCAAAGGTGCAACTTTTCAAACACGGTCCATTCAATTGATTATCAATGCAAAGACAATTCAATTACTCATTAATAGATTGGTTATAGTTGTCATACACACGATAAACAGTCAGACTTTCCTTACTTTTTCGATAGTCAAGGTACAACCATTAACTATTTCCCTAACCAAGAAATAACCCTAGGTACGATCATATAATTTAATTTCTCGATTGTAATAAGAATTAGAAAAATCCAACCCTAACTAACGAACATGCTATGAGGGTTTGTTTAAGTTAGATCATACGTTTCCCTAATATGAAACCAATCACGGTAGTCGCCACTGGTGTTAATCGATTAAACAATTACGGATTCAATCAATTAATCTGACGGTAGTTTACTAGGTTAATTCGAATATCGAGCCCTTGACATTCAAATAACATAACAATCATAAGAAGTTAAATCAGAAAACGTACAAATACCAATGAATAAAAGAAATAAGTAAAATAATTTGATCTCACAGATGTTTGGAATCGAGTTCTCAAATTGACCTTCGACTAGAAAAAGAGAATTTAGATCCCCATCATGGAGAAGAAGAGAATGTTTCTCATTGTCTCTTGCAGCCTAAAAGAAGGCAAAGAATACGACTACTAGTCTGTCGGCCTTCTCTTTTCTTCTCTAAGAAGTAGTAATCAAACGGGAGTCGGCCTTTCCTTTTCGTATTTTCTAGTTTCTAAAATACATTGAACTTCCTTCCTAACCGGAAATGATGTCCAATACAAATAGGGAAGTTCCAGTAGCTATAAAACTCGGAATTTGACTTGGATTGGGAAACTGCCCAATATCAATTCCAATTTTCTGGCCTTAAATGTAGGTCCCGAACGTATCACTATCAATTTAACTGAAAAATTGTCACTTTTAATTACGTTTTGCTCTTTTTTCTATAATTAGCACCATTAACCAAATATAAGTAGAATCCGATAGTTAAAACAATATTTGGCTAAAATCAAGGGAAGAATAATTATAAATTTAACAACAAATTATGACCTATCAGTATTGAAGCACCAAAAAATAATAGAGAAGAGAAACTATTTTCCTATCAAAGATTTTCTGTGGAAGACTTTTTCCAAAGAAAATATTTTACTCCCTCCCAAACGGATCCTTAAAGGGTGAATCATTATGAAAAATAAAATACTTAAATCTTGCCCAAGTTAAACTTCAAAAAAAAAGAAAAAAAAGACAAAGATGGTTCTTGTTAACAAAAATAAAAAATTAAGTTTTAAATTATTACAAAAAATAAATCAACTAAAACTTGTCCATATTAGCTATTAAACACAGTAATTATGGAAATTAAGGAAAAGGGGATGGAAAAAAAGAAGAGGGGATTGATTCTTCTTAACAAAAATAAAACATTTAAAGTTGACCAAATAAATTGTGAAATATGTAAACGTGGCAAAAAAAATAAGGCTTCCACTTGGCTGAATGTGAGAGTAGTCAAGACAATAACTTACCATATAGAGAATTGAATAGCAAATTCTTAAATGATAGGCATGATATGATATGATAGATGTAGTGAAATTTATCAAAAATGTATTGAATTTTAGAAAGAATGAAAATTATTTAAATTTCAATAATAGTAATACATAATCAAACCAAAAAAATAATAATAGAAAAGAATTAAAAAATAGAAAAATTATGAGGTGATTGACAAAAAAACAAAGGTTAGAAAGACATACATAATAAAAACTTATATAAAGTAAGAAATCAAAAAATTGATTAAAAGTTGTTATAGTCAAAAAGGTGAAAAAAGTTAAAGAAAATAAATGAATGGAAAAAAAAGATAGAATTGATTGTTACTAAAAACAAAATATTTAAAAGCATTGAAAGTTGCTATAGTTAAGAGAGTAAAAAAAAAAAGAAAATAAGTGGATAAGAAAAATAAAAATAAAATTGACTGTTGTCAAAAGTAAAATATTTAGAAGCTACTTGAATAAAAAAAATTAAATTTGACCACACGATGAAAAGATAGCGAGTCCACTTGATAGAAGATTAGAATAACTAACTCAACAACTTACCAAATTGGGAATTTGAACAGCTTTTTATTATGTATATATATGACATATGAATTGCAGTCATCAAATTATGAGTTTTAGTCCATGGTTCACAAGCATTAGTCCCTCACAGTTGGTGAAGGAAGCTCAAATAATGGTTTTGTTGGATAAAACTGTACATAAGATCACAAAATACTCTAGTGTGCAATCATTGATTGAAAACACTAGCCTTGAGCCCTTTACTGCAATTTGTTAGATCCTCCAAGATTTGTTGTTCGCGAAAAGTAAAAAAAGATTGCTTCCTCGTCTAGAAGGGCTTCCAACTATTGGAAGTCTACAACTGTTAGGGAAGATTCCTCACCACGATTTGTGCTAATCAGGTAATAACTGTGGCCCTACAATTTAAATTTTTTTCATCCCCTGAAGTGGCTAAAAAGTCCCTCAGGAGTCGAGGAGTTAATAATCAATGCTAGTTTTTCATTACTAGCAGGCCTTAGCATGAAGGTTCTTGCTACGAGAACAATTATATTGAAGAAAACAAGATGGAGAGGAGAAAAAAAAAAAAAGGAAACGGTTGAAAGAGAAAGATCCTTCGATCCCTCCTAGTTTGCAGCCATGTCAAATTACATACCAATTTATATACTACGATATCGTGACAAGAAAATTTGTCTTTGTTAGAGATACAAAAGACAGTATTTAACATTGTTTTGACACAGGTGACAAGAAGAAGCTGTCTTACAAGTTTATCAAATGAGTAAACGCTATATACTGTAATTGCTTAATGGAAGATGATTAGTCGATGCAGGACAGTAGACTTTAACAATAGCGTACAAAGAAGTGATATAAAGCATTTTGATAAATACTTAATTATTTGCTCAATCGATAGGTTGGAACAGCCATCAGATGCTTCGCCCTTGTCACTACAAGGCCAAATTCCTCGGTCATGTCCAGCTCTGAAGGCAGCATCCCATTCGGAAGTTCCCAAGTGAAACAATGGACTAATTGTGCGACTAGAAGACGAACTACAGTGAGCCCCAGTTGAATTCCAGGGCAACCTCTTCTACCTGAGCCGAAGGGAAGAAGCTGGAAATCATGTCCTCTTATATCTATACTGTTCCCACTGAACCTTTCTGGTATAAACATGTCAGGATCAGACCACGCATTTGGATCTCTCCCGATTGCCCAAACATTGATAATTACTCGTGAATCTTTCGGTATGTGGAAACCATCAACAGTGCAATCTTCAATGGCTGCATGAGGGATTAGTAATGGTGCCACAGGATGAAGCCTTAGCGCTTCCTTTACAACCATGTCTAAGTATCTTAGGTTGTCCAAGTCTGATTCCTCGACCATCCTGTCTAGGCCTACTTTTTCATCCAACTCTTGCTGGACTTTCTTCATTACTCGGGAGTTTTTCAGGAGTTCTGCCATTATCCATTCAACAACTGTAGCTGAAGTGTCCATTGATCCTGCAAGCATGTCCTGAAAGGAAGGTGGTTTTGTATCCAAGTTGTTCAGGAGATTAGTTAATGTTGAGGAAAATCACAAGCAAATAAGTACTCCGTATTGGTGGACTAAAACGGAACACTATGAATGAACTTGACACTATGATCATGATTATAGAGAAGTTGATTCAGAATTCAATCAGGCCTGCGTAGACATACGCCTATTCCTGAACAAAAAATCCTACTTTCAGTTGAAAATTGAAACAGTTATTAAGGTAAAGTTTTGAACAGATGCAACTGATTAAACATAATAGTGAGGAAATGTAAGAAGCATGTAATAATCACCAGAAACCTACTACAATGTTGTATGTTGTATAAGCAGTAAGACTAACATTTTAAGAAAGTAAAAATTAGATTGAAGCAGACTTGAGAAAAAAATTTGGTATCCAATTTGACAGGAGAGTTATAAACTTCGTTCATACGTGTAAACTTAAATCATGACTTACCAGCAAAATGGCTTTGATGTGGCGGCGATCAAATTGGAATTCAGTTTCTCCTGATTTCATGAGGGCCAACATGGTGTAGACAAAGTCATCTACATGCCTAGTTTGGTTTGCATATTGCTCATGTTCATCAATAATCTTCTCAAAGAATTCATCAAAAACTTTGCCAATAGCCTTCATTCTCCTGGTCAAGCCTTGAATGTCAAGTACTCCGAGATAAGGATAGTAATCTCCAAGATTGGGTGTTGCAGATAATTGCATCCCCTCTTTAATAACAGCTTTGAAGCCCCTCTCGTCAAATTCTTTGTCAGCATACTTCTTCCCGAGGACCATCAAGCAACTCATGTTCGCGTTCAGAGCAGCAACTTCAGCACTAATATCAACAACGCCGCAATTACGAGCAGCCTGTTTGAATGATTCCAAAAGCAATTCAAGCTCTTGCATTCTCATAGACTGAAATGAATTGATCTTAAAGTTACTAAGCAAATTTAAGGTGCATAATTTGCGCATGTTGCGCCAATATGGACCATACTGCCCAAAGGATAGGTTTCTTTGGCCAAAACTGATATATTTAGCAGCCTCATGAGGCGGCCTACTAGCAAAAACAAGATCATATGTTTTCAGGAATTGCTCAGCCGCATGAGGAGATGAAACAATGATGTTTGATACAAATCCGAAACGTAAATGCATGATAGGGCCATGTTGCTTGGACAGCTTATGGAAATCATGGTGAGGATTTTTCCCCAAAAGATGAAGATGTCCTAGAATAGGAAGGCCTCTTGGACTAGGGGGCAATTTCTTGTTCTTTTTCTTTCTCCACAATGAATCGAGGAGAAGAACAGCTGCAACTAGTATGAAAGTTGTCCAGATAAAGGCTGAAGACATTTTGATTTTGATGATAATTCTTTCTCTAAGTTTGAGTCTTAAGGTATGTTCTAGCTTGAATTTATGCATATGCTGCGAGAGATGATGATAAGTACTAAAATGCTATGCTAAACTTAGTTATTATCAATTGGTAAATGTTGCCGGAATTAGAATCTGGACAATTGTAAGTTTCAAAAAAAAAAAAAAGGGATATGGACAATTGGAGGTTTTGAACAGGATAATCTGAAAATGTCTACTAATATTGCCTATTAACAATGCTTTATATTTTAATTACAAATCTAGCAAGCTTCATGTCTTGGAACAGGACACAGTTTCATTTTCAATTTTGTACTTTTGGTATTTCCAAAGTTTTTAGTTTGGTATGATTCTTTTTGATACTCCAAGTTTGTAAAACCTCCCCTAAGGTTTCTGATAATTTCCCTAGGCTCCCTTGAAGTTTGTAAAATTATACAAATCTCCTTTGAGGTTAAGGTTTTGATAATAAAATTAGTTCGATTAGAAAAAGTAATATTAAAAAGTACTTTAAAGAGAGAGATGGAACTTTTATTACATAAATACCCGTTATATATGTATATAAGAATGAAACTAATTAACAATTAATACACACATTTCACCACCCAAAAAGTTCATATTCAATAAATTAGACAACACAAATAAACAACAAAATTATACTAATGACCATACGATTCAATAAAATAGACTAGTCATCTCTTTTGACATGATATTTGCTATAATTTTTGTGGTTTTGAAAAGAAAAATTTTTAAATTTTGCCTCCTTATATACATGCATAAGAGATATTTATAGAGTAAAAATTTCAGCTCTCTTCTTAAAATATTTTTTTAATATTACATTTTCTAATTTGACTAATTTCGTTATCAAAACCGTAACCTCAGGGGAGTCTAATGAAATTGTTAGAAACCTTAGGGTAGGTTTTTGAAATTATCCCGATATCAAATCTATGAAACCAAATATGTTGAAATTGAAATTATAGAAGAGTCAAGTAACACGAGTTCAAGACTGAAGAAATAAAAGCGTTATAACTATGATTATTTGCAAAATTGGCTTGGATTTGATAGGACCATATTTCATCCTTTTCATCTGGGAAAAATAATAAATATTAAACATGGTTTTCTTTTTCTTTTTTCCCATTTTCCAAATCACATGAGGAATCTCTTGGTGGCTAAAGAAATTGCATGTCATATTTTCCATATTTCAAATGAAGCGGTATTTATTTACTATATTATGTGTAGAATAACACTCATCTGCTTTTAGTTAAACATACGTAGAATAATTGGACCGTCAAATCCGATGTCTGGGTTCACCAACACAGCAACCTGCCCTACATGGAAATTGGTGCATATTGATGTTTGCACTGATGAATGCTGAATGCACAAAAGCGTGGCAAAATTTTTGAATGGGCCAAAGCTATTAAATTAATCGACTTTTGATCCTTCAAGTATTAAGCACATATTTTTGCCCCTCAAACTTGAAAAAGGTACAATTTCCACCCTTTTGATTGAAGATAATTTTAGAAACCTTCCTAAAATTTACGTTAATATTACTTGATATCTCTAAAGTTTTAAAAATATCACTAACCTCCCTAAAACCATATATCTTCTGTAACAATTTCACCCTTGTATTTTTAAAATATTTTTATAATAATCATTTAACAAGAGAGATATATTTTTCTCCTAATTCTATTCTTTTGTTTGGTTTAATATTGAATTTTCTGCCTAATTGATTATACTATAATATTTATATACTTTGCCTAAAATTTGCCTTTTTCAGAATGATTTGCCCAAAAAATGTTAAAGTGGTGAAGATAATTTTGTCAATTTGTGTGTTATGATAATGATTAATGATCCCATCTCACTAATATGATAGTTGAATGATATTTCTGAAACTGCACCCCTCCTCCATCCCCCACCCCGCTGCCTACAAACTCTCCCCGCCCCCTGCCCCATCCCCCATCCCCGCCCCACTTCCCCTGCGGGTGCCTCCGCGGGGCTAATAAAAATTTGTTATATAATTTTATTATAGTTAAATTTTAACAAATAATCAAGTATTAAAATATTAACACATTATCAAATTATTATTCATTGTAATTTTACAATTGAAACTTATAAAAACAATCAAACAAAAATTATTTGAATGCAATCCAACATGATGAAATAAATATAACTAAAGTAGTCAAATTTTCACTTTTGGCACAAATATAATCACTAATTCATTATTGTGCTTGTGTTTTTTTTAAGAAAAAAATGTTATTGTATTAAGTGTAATTAGGGATTTAGTATAAATGTATTAGTAAATTTAGTATAACCAATTAATAATTTGTATGAGTACACATATATAATTATTAGTATAATTAATAATATCAATTATATTATATATACTAATAGACATTATATAATACATATAACTAATAATATCATTATCATAAGTTTATAACTAATTAAATTATATATTATATATAATTATATACATATATATTTTATATATTTAATTTTTTAAAGCGGGTGGCAGTGTACCCCCCGCCCCGGTTCTAAGCAGGGAAAAAAAATTCCCCCCCCCCGCCCCAACCCCCTCCCCATTAGCCCCCTATGGGGCGGGTGCCCGCGGTCACCCGTCCCCATTGCTATCCCTAGTGGAGAGTATACCTTTTTATAAGTTCGAAAGATAAATGTATGCATTTAAAAATGGAAGATTAAAAGCCAATCAACTATATAGTTTGACAGCCATTTAGGTGGTCCCCCCCACCACAAAACATAAGTATAATCATTTTTATACTTTCACTCATTTTCACCATTTTTGTTTGTCGAAACCTGCAACTTTCACTCATTTTCACCATTGGCTTGGGCCAGGGCGGTCTCGACTTCAATGTTTATCATCCTCGAAACAGAAACATAAGTTTTAAATATTTCCAAATATTCTTTTCCAAAGTTCAAAATTTAAAATTCATTCGTGAGAAGGAGAAATTAAAAAGAAAAGAAAAAAGAAAACAGCTATTGGAACATGGAAGAAATCATCCGTTGGTCATTGATAATCTCCACTTTGAGGAAACCTCAACCAAATCCACATATTCCTATCAGTTAGCTATTTACTCTTAAAAAAGGTATTCATCATAATTGGTTGATGAGTACTTTTTTCCCCCATATACAAGTAGAATCTAGAATTGGTCTATAAGCCATGATTCTATGGAAGTCGAGTAGATTAATCAATGTACAATCATAGTCGGAACTAGTAGGAGCTTCCCTTACCCGTAAGTTTTATGAAATTATGTTTTCCTTTCTAAAAAAAATTGTAATCTTAAAAGTATTCCTTTCAAGTTTAATTTTTTTTTCTCCTGTAAAAATTTAAAACGTTTATGTTATACTACACTTAAATTTAGATATGTTAAAATCCACTCTATTAAAATGGATTTTCTGGTTCCATTTATATATATTATGCTTCTCACAACACCCCAAATAGGTGATTTATCCTAAACAAGTAACTTCTGCTATGGCAGACCCAAAAAAAAAAAAGACTGTTGACCCGTGATGCCCGCCTGTGTTTCGCTCCAGAATTTAGGGTATCTAATCCGCATATTTTTAACCAGAACAGAGGAGGCTCAGGTATCCACAAATAAGTAGGGCATGTTAGAGTTAGAGGCTTGAGTACCCACAGCCTGTGGGTACCTGACTCGTCTCAAATATATGTTTTGTATTTTTTTTTCCATTCTTATATATACATACAAGATACCATTTCTTTTAGAGATAATTAAATAATTTCATTGAGCAAATTCCAACCTAATTTTGAAAGATCATAATTTGTTTACAAGATTCACTTGTAAAGGCTATAATTTTATTTCTAGAGAGAGTTTAGCTGCTGTAGAAGATATAAGAAAGAATGATTATCAATTTTTATTTTCTTTGTGTCAAATTTTTATCCTTTTGAATTAATTTAACCTAATGTTAAAATTTCATGCTTGGCTTAGAATTATGTGATTCTCTTTTTTTTTTTTTGGCTCAAAATTCTTTCTTTAAGAACACAAAAATTGAGCAACAATTTGACCTTCTCGTTGAGTTGTATTGGGGATTGGAGTATGAATTTCAATGCAATCTTATTGGTTTTGGATGCTTTTGTTGTTTTTAAAGTTTTTAGGGCATTTTTCTTTATTTTCTTGATCTTTCATTTTGTCATATTCCTAGTAACTTAGCCAATTATAATGTATTAACTCCTAATGAACCTTTCTATGATCAAATCTCAAGATGATATAAGCATTGCGGTAGTATTTCATCATGGTGTTCGATTCTAAGTTTTAATGCATTTCCTTCTTTTTCATAATGTTGCTCCCAAAACCCCTCTCTCCCTCATTAGGCATGAGACTTTTAGGTAAAATCTAGGTTGATCCTTATATGAACATGTAAAATACAAGATGAAATTGGTCTATACTATTCTTTGTTTGGATTGTAAATTATTTGAGACAATTTTGTGAAAAAAGTATTGTAGCACTTTTTTGATATGATGTATGTGAGATAAAAAGGTGATTGAAAAATGTGTTGATGATGAAAGTAAGTTAGTGTGTGTAAATAAGGTGTAATAATTCTTAAACCAAACACACTTATTTTCTAAATTAAATTATAAGTGTTGCAGGGCATGTGCTTGGTTTTCAACCCTCTCCTAGAGAATACCCGAGACTAGGTCCCTGCTCACATGTGAAGCAAGGGTTAAAAAATGGCTAATATGGCGGGTATTCATCCCATGTCCACCCCTAACTTTTGCGACAAAACGTATTGACCAAGTTAATGAAAATAAATAAACTTTATGAGACAAATTATTAGTAGATTCAAGGTCAAGACAAAATGCAGCACTTTATGAGTTAGAAAAAAACTCAGTTTCTGATATGTACGTAATCACTTAAATATATTAATTAACTACTAAACGTGCAGAGAACGGAAAATTTACGTAAGTTGTAATGATTCATTGCATTCTGCACATTCGACAAGTAGAACACCTAATATGGATTTTGATAGTCTTGTTTCTTGCTAGACAAATATACGAAGCTAATTATGACTAAGTACTGTGATAATGACTTTGTTGTATCTTCCCTCCCTCAAGATATGATATTTATCTTTATGTGGCGCTTATCATTTTTCATTTAGCTAAACTGACCTTTCTAGTCGAGCTAGCGTGAAAATGATGGCATTACAAGTGATATCAAAAGACAATAGAATACACTACAGAACTTCTTCATCTTCCTCCACCTTAAAAACCAATTTTTTTTTAAGACGATATTGATAACAATGATAAACAAAATAATCTCACATCAATATTCAAGACCCTCTGGACTAATTGATAAAAGATTATGAGTTTCTACACTCAATTAGTCATAGCTGCCAGCAGATTTTGTGATGGGAGTTCATGTTGTTCATCATGGCATTAGGGTCACCCATGGACATAGGCCAAACCAACATAACTCGGACACTTCCCTTGGGCCTTGGTTTCATATAGTTTCTACCATGCCAATGCTCTGATTTACTCGCTCTATATATGTTTGGATATGCCATCATTTAGTTAAAGATCCCCTAGACTAGCTAATAATATAATGATCTCTACCTTAGTTTGTGAGAGAGGATGTTGAACAAACAAACCAATCTTACGTTGGTTGGTCAAGATCTTCTCGACTGAACGGGGCTTCTTTACTCACTGCTTATTAGTTTCGAGATAGAACTTCAAGTTCTTTATTATTATTCTTTTGGAAAAAAAAAAACTGCCTTGAAATGATGAGCATGAATCTCTATCTTTTTATTGAAATAATAAATGATAGCTTAAAGAAATAAAACAAAGTATAAAGAAACAATAATCGATAGCAACTTAAATGATTCACTTGAATACATAATTGTGCATATTTTTGTGCCATTCAGAAAGTTTTTTGCGCCTTAGTTTCCCTCGTTGTTTTTTTAAATCCCATCCTTCCCCTATTAAGAAAAAAATATTTTAAAAAAAGTTTTTTGGACTACATAAGATGGGCTTCAAACACAATAAAGCAAGTGAAGACGATTAGTTATTCCAGTGATGTTTAGCTTAATCTTTGGTTGTTTTCCTTCATCTCATACTGCTATCCTTTGCTTGTAACTATGTTCTCCTATAACAATGCAACTTGTGGGGGAATCTTATACTGATCGGAGTGTTGGAGTATTCTATTTTATATTATCAATCTTTTTTTTTTTTTTTTGCTGTTTACATTAAGTTGAGTTACAAAAACGTTTTACCAAAAATTGGGAGGTTTCTTGTGGGTTTAACTTCCAAATTAAGGCCAACATAGTTATAATGGTTAAGACTGTTTTTCTCCATTTTATGTAAGTTTCATAGTTGCATTTAGGGGATTTTAGTCATTTAAGATAACAATTTGACTTTTTTTTTGATTAATTATACATTTTTGTTTTTATTTCAAAAGGAAACTTCATACCTTACAGAGGCGAAGAGAAGAGGGTTGAGAGTAAAAAACCAGGATCCTTACGCGGACATGGCTAACGTGAACCAAGTTAAATCTCATTAAATAATATGCCACTTGCAAATGCAATCATAATTGGTGAGGGGATTGACTTTAATTACTAGACCCATTTTTAATGACCAAAACTGATTCTCATCAAGTGAGCCAATTCATTCCACGATGATGAGCCTGATTGCCCCATTAGATCGTGGCACGTTTTCCCGGACGTGTTCTTCCGTGGCCAAGGAATAGTTTGGCCTTTTGATATAGTTCACGACCACGAAGTTTGGATATAATATTATTTTGAATAATTATTATAATATTTTTTGTAATATGACGTATGTAAAATAAAAAGATAATTGAAAATATAAAAAGTTAAATTGGTAAATATATTTATGATACAAGCAAAATATTATTTAGGAAAATTTGATATTCAAACAAAGCCAAATTCTATTTTACGATTTATGCTATTGCAAGTTAACGTGAGGATTTTTACCTTTCTATCATCTTCAAAATTAGTGTATGGCATTGGGTACTCTTTTGTCTTAATTTATTTCAATTATGCAAAAATGATTCATGCATAATTACATCCATGTATGAAATGTTACGATGACATTGAGTGGCACATTTTTTATGTATGGAAAAAATGAGATAGTCGATAAAAACCTTAATCCTCACTTCACATCAGTGATCTTATTAATCAATCAAAGACTAAAATAACTGGTTGACTTGTTCTCTTACACTGATGTTAAATGCTAGGTTGATTTCTCAATCTGAAAAAATTCCCAAAAATACTCAATTTATATGTATGAACCCCATATTTTTCTTGTAAATGACCTTCATTTTGCATAACGTCCAAAATGCATACCAAGTCCTAAAGACATCTTCATTTTGAAGCATTTGGAGCAAAAAGTAACTAATTTCAAAATCTGTATAGCCTGGAGTTTATGACCTTGTTGTGCTTTATAGAAATACTAGTCTAACGTTTAAATCTAATGTTTTAATTTGTAGTTAATTATTACAAGATTTTAATAAATTAGGCTAGCATCTTTCTCCTGTGTACGGGATTTGCCATTTAAAATAAATTTCTTTCTTAGATTCATTTTTATTATCCTTTTGAAAGGTTTAATAGTGGAGCTGTCGACTTATTTTGTGGTGGGACTTTTGGCAAGTTAACAGATCCACGACTTTGTGTTCAGACAATTATGTCGTGATTCTGGCTAAATTGACTCAGATAATGATGGTTTTGTATCACTGGCCCAGGATTTTAGGAATTCTTAATTACCCCCTTAAAATAATTAAAACTTTTCTTTCGTATCCTTATGAAATTAGACTTTGCCCTCCAAAGATTTTAGAAATCCTTGTATATCCTTTGACATGTCCAAATTTTTCACTAATATCCTTGAAAACATCAAACTTTGCCCTAGGAGCTTATTAACAAAAATGTAGGAATTAATGCCCTATTAAGCATATACTTGTTTACCTTTTTTTTGTTGACAAGAAAACCCGCAACCGCTAATCCAGAGTGCAATAGGCAATAGTCCGCCAATCACACGAAAGGATTGGACGTATTAGAAAATCTCTCTATGCGGGGGACAGATGTCCCAAGAGATGTTCGAACCAGGGTTAATAAAAAGGCATGACACTAATTCTTTCATCTTGACCAACTCAAGGGACATATACTTATTTACTTGTCTTACCCTACCCACGAATATCAACTTTTGATTCCGCCAGTGGTTTGGATTATTATATATTTAGATCAAGAACAATTAGTGGAAAAATCGTTTACTAAGTACAAACTTAGTCCACCACCGACGATAATTGTTGATTACAAGGCACTGTACATCAATGACTACAGCAGGCGAATTCTTTGACAGAAATCCATGCACCGTGTATGAAAAAGAAAACAGAGAAGACTTTGGCTGATAATCTAACTCAGAAGATCATCGTCCTTTGTGCTTGCCCAAAGGAACCCACAGCTACAAACATCCCACAATAGCAAGAAGTCCACATATTCATTAATGACAATGCAGTTCTAGAGCCATCAAGTTTGAAGGGCTTATTATGCTTCGTTATACTCATTTTGTGCAAAAAAAGAAATTTACTGGCTGCTATATACATAATAACATAAACAGAGAGAAGTTGAGAAGACTGCTAAATGCAAAGTTATACGGAAAAAATGCTACTATCTCCGCTTCCCAGCTCATTTAAATCGGTATTTACCTATCTTCAATGAAACAGATGATGTCCACATCTAAGACCCTGTGAAGAAGACCTAGCTATAACTCATTTTTCCATGCATAAGCACAAGGCTTGAGAGGTGGAATGTAGCAAGTATCTATTAAAGTAAGATCAATTCTCATGGAACCGATCTCTAATTACCGAATTTGAGCTTTTCAGCAGGATAAGTGCCATTTGACCTACTGAATTTTGCTTTTAGTGAAGCGTGCTTTGCACCACCAAATTGCCGAGTCTTTGGTGGCTTTTCTGGTTTATTAGCCTGCTCTTTGCCTCTTCTACTGTCAAGTCACATACCACATCCACAAGAATGAGCAAACTGGACATTGAAAAGAAAGACCAATGTACATCCAAACCATAGGCTATAGCTAAAATGTATGGCAACACGGACCTGATGTGTAGGATGAGAAACAACACTCCAGCAAGGGTTGTGCCTTTAACAAATGTTTTAAGCAGCGACCCTCTAAGGAACCTGTCCTCTTTTAAACCACCTCCTGCATCCTCCTCCTCATCCAAAGCATTTGCTGCACAAATGTCAAGGTTGCTCTGATTTCTTCCATCCTGTACAACATCATTCATTAATGCAAAGATGATAGGAGATTCAAGAGAACCACGGCATGAAGATCTACAAAAAGAACTAGTACTCACCTCATTTCCATCTCCAGAGAGATGTTGATTAGTCTTGTTATCTCCAGTAGAAGCCTGATGTCCCGCTCCATTAACATCCTGTGAATTCTTGGAAGAGGAGCTTGCCATTGACTTACATTCATTTGCGGGAGAAGCAAAATCATGATTGCAAAGTGAATCCTTCTGTAAATGCTGTGATTCTTGACAAGTAATATCTCTGACGATTACATCTTCATATTGCATGCTGCAAACGTGTATTTCATTCCCCTTCATTGGACATCTGCAACATGAAACCTTTGCTTCCCAAAAATTGTTATGATGTAGAGTCTCTAGAGGACTTTGATCCTTCCCCTGTTCCAAATAAGGATCTAACTCACACATACCCATCACTGCCTTCTTCAAATCTCCACTACTAATATCCTCCTCGTCATCTTCTGCAGAAGCCAAGCCTGCACAGCTTGCAGGATGCATGCTTCCCAGATATATTTGAGAATGACCACATACTTCAAATTTTTCTGACTCCCTGGCACTTGGTTGTCCATTCTCCGCACAAGTTGAAAGGGAAGCGGTGCAAAAGCCTTCATTTTCAAGTACCATCTTTGACTGTGATTCTTTAATATCAGTGCCTGAACGGTCGGACATGATATCATATGGAGGTGAGTCCTGTGTTTGACCTTCCGTATGAAAACCTTTGCCTTGGTCGTCAGTTTCATTTCCAAGAAACTCAATGGAGTTGAGTTCCACAATTGAAGAATCCCCGTAATTATATTGGTCATCGAATTCGAGGTTAAGCACCCTACCTAAAACAGAGGTCATGCTTGCCATAGATGCCACTTCCACATCTTCCATATCATCTGAATATCTGTGAGAAAACCCATTCTGAGAAACCTTCTGTTTTGAGCCTAATCCATGAGAATCCATACTCATAAAGAAATTACAAATATTGTCTTCTCCATCAAAGAAAATGGGACTATTGCCATCATTTCGAAGGACAACTGAATCTGAAAATGCTAAATAATCTGCAATAAAGTCCCCCTCTGCTACATTTTCACCCAATGAATCCAAGATATTAGAAGCATCTTTCCCCAGAGCATAGTCGATATCAGCTAGATCTGAAGCATTATTATTATAGGTAAGTCGTAAGTCATTATTCGCATGCAAGTTGTCAGCCTGATAACCATTTCTATAATTGTACGAAGAACAATGAATTCCAAGACCATTTCTCATGTCTGATCTCGATGCAGCTTGCCTTGCAGTATAAGGTCTGACTGCTGAAAAAGCACCTGGTGAGTCTTCTTTACAAGAGTTTAGGGTGGCAGGATGATCAAACTTTTCTGTGAATAAGCTATATGATTCCCTTCCACAATAAGCGCTTTCTGCCTCATCAGACTCTTCAGAACAAGAATCATAGTGTCCACTATAAGATGGAATTAATGTTTTCTACAGAAGACAAAAAATATTACTAGTCAAAAATTAAAAGCTTGTTGAGATTTGTGGACGTCAAACAAAATATTCTTTTTTTCTTTTTCTTTGGTAAACAAATTCAAATCATTTCAATGGTAGTTGCTCGCCTATTGGCTTACCTGCTGCCTTTTGGATCTTGTTCCTTTATAGGAATGGCAACTAGAAGAACTTGAAATGCTACACTGTGATGATTCTAAGCTTCTCCGGATGCATCCTACCATATCTGTTGGCATGACAACCGTATAGGTGACCAAATCAAAGTCCGGGACCTATTAAGACATAACTACAGTTATTTCATTTTCTATTGCAGAAATTTAACAACCACATGCGCTCTTTTAGAAAAGATATCAAGTGCAATATGAAAGAGGACTATATGCGCCGATTTCTTACATTTAATTGCTTAGATCTGGCTTTTTTCGATAGTGCTCGTATGCAGATGCAGACTTTCCGAATATCTCTTTTCTCAACAACATCCGATGGGGAAAAGAGATCAATACCATTCAATCCCAAGATTTTGCAAACCTAGAAAAGGAAGTGTGACAAAAAAAACCAAGTAAGACACAGAAAGGCAGTAGAGAAATCAACTTTTGATTATAACACAAGGTGACAAATTTATGGTACAGAGATGATGCTTTAGCATGAACCAACACTTCCAGCATTTCAAAATTATTGGTTAATATAGGGAGACATAATTTTTGTTTTTACTCTTCCAAATAGGTTATTAACCTGACTACACAAGCAGCAATGCTTCATTTGCAGCCACAAGCAAAGGAAGGATCACAATAATCAAAGATGAAATACTTGTGCAATTATCTTAGAAGCATTGAACCATGGACACATTAGTGCAAGCGAAAAGCTGAGGGAACTGAATGGGGTTGCATGAGAGGTGAAACATAATTTGGACATTTCAATCTCTCCAACAACTAAATGTTAACTCCATCCCAGCCTTCCACTCACAATATCTAGTTGAAAACAACTTTCCTTGTCAAGACGGATGGATTGCATTATCCACAGTAGTTAACATCCAATCTTTCTGTGCTAAAAGCATTTGAAATTGCCTCTCAACTTACTTGAGATTTACAATTTTGAATAGACACTTCTTGTATGATACTAATTAGCAGAGAATGAATTACCATTGTCTTCATGATGCTCATTATGATATATCCACCAGAATTCCTATTTAAAAAAAAAAAGTTTGTAGTCCTAGATTCAATCAAGCAAATAAGCCCAGAAGTTTAGTTCAATAAATAAATGTCCGATGGTTGGTCTTTTGATTTTCCTTTTTTTTTTTTGTGTAAGTGGGAGGGCTCATACCCCGGACCTCTCACTTACACTCCCTCTCCCCAAACCAAACAACCCATCCGTCCCCCTAGTCTTGATTTAGATACACCAAACCAGTATTTCTTGCTACAACTCATCCAATTGCAACAAACACCAAGTTAAATTCTATTTCAGGTTAAGAATCTTACGGGCTTATTTTTGTTAAGTTCTAAAAAATGTAAAAGAATTTGGGTTGACATAATTTGTGTCAACTTAACCAGCTAATTATGCTACAAGTAAATAATATTTGCGGACCATGTGTAGAAATCATTGCATAGAAACATGCACATGAAGCTAGCTTTACCTTAAGAAATGAGTCAACATTAGAGTAAGGCTTGTATCTCCCACTGCTCTTCCTCGAACCAAGAGGGCTTTGATAAGCTTTTATTTGTCTAAGCTCCACAGACTTCTCCAACAACATATTCCACACCATTTTAGAGACTTCAAAGCTAACAATTCAACCAAACGTTAAAGCAATTGATAGCTAGTAATTAAACTTTATTGAATATACAAATTGCAATCTTTGGCATAAAGTCTGGCACTATCAGATGATAAACATGTACTATTAACACGTCTTCTTTAACACTACTCTGAAAAACAGTCAAAGAAATTTCATAAGAAAACATAATTTTGCAGTTTGATTAGTCTAATCCAGAAGCATTTCAACTTTCCTAATCTTTTGAAACAAGTTTTCAGATATAAAACTGGTGAAACTTGTGTCCATGGCTGCACCAATTGGCACCTCCTAAATCTACACGTTCCTCAAAATATAACAAAATACAAAAGATGGAATGAGTATCAAGAAAGGATAAAATAAAGCTTCAGACAGGAATTTGAAGACCAACGTTTCTGTTTTGCCCAAAAAATCAGTACAAAGGACACCTAACTTAAACTATCCTTGAAAACGAAGCCATTAGTAGAACAAACAATGCAACAGCTTGACTCTTGAAAACATATGGCTCTTAAGTCATACTCACACTCGAGGGACCAAATTGCACAGCAAAAACTAGTCCATAACTTAATTGTTAAAATTGGTAGTCCACTTTTTGTTTATGGGACTCCATTTGATTCATGTTCTTTTGCAAAAATTACAAACAAGATGGAGTGCCATTAAAAATAATTGGAGTACCATTTAACAATGCCCAAGCCAGTATACCATGTAAGTTAAGTTCTTGGATGGTAATAATCAAAGTTTCTAAAAATATCGAAAAACTCGTACAAGGTAACTCAAAAGTTTTCAAAAAATTGACACATCTATTGACACCAAAAAAATTACTCCATTATCAAAATAAACCATGACTACCAGATAATTTATCTAGGCCTCACAAAATTTCTCTGTTTTTTTATTTCTTCCTTCTTCTTATTTTACTTCTTGAAATCTAATGAAAAACGAAAAGCTCTGAAGCTATAGACAAAATAACAAAAAGGGAAGAACTTACAGCAGCTCCCCATCGGCAAGCATATCGGAAATATTCATCCCTTCATCCAATCTTATCTTCAACACCTCTCCTAACCATATCCTCGTTTGTGTCTGGAATGTGTTAAAAATCACGATTATGATCTCATTAATCAAAAAAATTCTCATTTCTTGGAAATCAATCTGGCAAATACAAGTAGATTAATCTAAATAATCTTAAATATTAATCACACGCTACAAAAAAAATTAAACGTACCTGCAAGAAGACATCGTCGAGCTCACGGAAGCAGGACTCGGCGGAAGAAGGAGAAGAATCAACAGTGCTGACCACCGTGGCGACTGAGCTGCTGTAGCTGCTGCTGCGGCGGCCCCGACCGCCCATTTATTAATTTCCCGCCTAAAAACCAGGAATTTCGTGAGAAAACGGTGGACTGAATATACTGCTTAGGACTTGTGAATCCGCTTTTTCTTTCTTTTTTCGTTGAACAATGCAAATGAACATTCAGCTGATAAGTCTCTGCTGCTAAATTGGCATTAACAGTAGAGTATGAGTGGGCAATACAAATGGACAATGGTTCTTGAATAGCGTAATACAAGACCGAAAGACGAACAAAACTATTTAATACTCAAATTACATTTGGATAAGGAAGAGTTGACGCAAATTTGGTTAGTTAGCTAAGGCTAAATAGTAATTTATATTAGATAAACTTTCAAATTCGACTCAAATTCACCTTGATAAGTATGCAAGTAAATTTTATAATATATAAAAAGTTCCAATTATTCAAACTCAATTCTCAACTAGATAAAAAGCCGATTTGAGCTTGACTTGGGAAGTAAATAAGTCAACAAAGTTTCAAATTTCTCAAAATAATTAAATAATCTTGAATACTAAAATATTCGGCTTATTTAAGCTCATTTACACCCTTATTGATAATAGATAAATTATTGGTATAATTTTGTAACAGAATGTAATTATCTTTATGAGACCTTATTGAATGTCACACCTCTGTTGTATAAGTTCTTCTCCTTTTTTCTGTGGAAATTGTAGGGAAAAGTGAGATGAGTATGAAGAGTAAATACTCTATTCGTGGCAAATCCTACACCAAGATGAACACTAAAAAGTAATGGGAAGTACAGGATGCAAAAAAGTATTAAACATGAGCTTTATTGGTTTATAAATGTATTTGTATTCTACGAGGATAATTCTACTATTACCTTTGATAGAAAGAATATCTGATATATCTCTATTGGAGGAATACCTATAATCTAAAGTTTTGGAGCACTATTTGCTTAGAAAGTACTCTATCTTATGTACGCATTTTGGTAAATTTTGTTTTGCATTACTCTATTATACAAAGGGTCTTTCTAGTTGGTATCTATTGGGCACTCATTAAAATATATTTTTAATACCTGTTGGGCACTCAGAGAGGAAATTAACATCTCTATTATACCCTTTATACACTTCATATGATTTCCAAAGAGAAAATTTTAAAAATTTAAAAATTCAAAGGCAAATGATCGGTTTCTTAATCTACATTGAGAAGCAATCATGGAAAGAATATACTTCTAGTTGGTCAAACATCATTTTTTGCATGCAAAGTTGACCATGAAAATTAAATTTCTACTGTTCAAAATGATTAAGGTCTTTTTTAATGCAGTACTTCTTAGTACATCTAACTACATCCAATTTACTATTTGAATGTACAAACTCACATTCAATACACCTCTCCTCTACATTTAAATACCTTTTCAAGTTAATTTCGCTTTTGTTAAAAAAAATTCACACGTGAGACCAATAACAAAACCCAATTAACTATTATATTTTGACATTGGTAACTTATTTCAATTGAGAGTCCGATGACAAAATGGATAAGAACAAGAGATATGGATGATTGTCAACCGTTCAAAAGACTTATGACCTAAAATTTGTCAATAAGACAAAAATTCAAAATATAATGACAAAAAAAAATATAATGTGTAACTTTGACTCAACTAAGATGTATAAATCCACATGAACACTAATTGAATATAAACTTTTTCTATAAAAATGCTCAAATAGTTAATAATAAATTATAACCTGTTTAAAAACTCTTACACCGTACAAAAACGACTAAACTAACAATTGTTATTGTGACAGACTACCGTTCTAAGATGTAAAATGATGGGCTTGGCTACTCTTGGCGTGCTAAATATTATGGCAGTGTTGTATTAATTACGGTGAAATAATGAGCCGCGTGGAGCATGGGCCTGTGTTTGTGTGTACAGTCCTGAATCATAAAAAATTGTGGAGTTTACATCAATAATTGTTTGTTAAGAATATAAACTCTTTTGAGCCTTGCGTGGCCGGTCCGGCGTTAGAAAGAAACAAACGGCTGATTTTGTTACAGGAAGCTTTTTGTGCTTACATGGGCGTGGACAGCCTTTTCACCATTCACCCTGTTGAGACAGATGTATATCTTGTGGGCCTTGGTTTTGATCTGTTATTTTCTTAAGTTAGTGGCCCATAAATTACAGGAAGTTGCTGTCTAATCTTTTCAAAGTTAACTCGGTTGGAGTTATCGGTTTTCTTTTTCTTTAGATGGCAACGTTCTATAATTATTCCTACACTATATAAGGAAGGGATAGGTCCAATGCAGCTATTGGAACCATAAGGTACTAAACCACATCCCAACTACTAAATGGGTGTACTATAACACCCCCTGAATTTAATAAGTTTAGAATTCTTGACTAGAGAATTTTAATAACCCAAGCAGCACCCCAAGAGGGCGAATCAAAAGGGATTAAATCACTTATATACTAAATGGGTGCACTATAGTAGGGGAGATATCGAGCCTACTCGCGAGCAGCTCGGCCAAAAGCTTGATTCGAACTCGGTCAAATCGAGTTCGAGTCGAGTTCGAGCAACTCGATAAGGTTATCGAGTCGAGTTCGAGCATCCAGAAGTGATGCTCGAAGGCTCGACGAGCCTTATCGAGCATTTTAATTTTAATTATTTAATATTTTAATTTTAATTATTTAATATATTATTATTATAAAATTACCTTTATACCCAAAAGAATTGTCGAATTTACGAAATGTTTCACGTCATATAAAAATTTTAAAAGGGTAATAATGTAGTTTTGCTCAAAAATTATCAAGAAAATGATATTTAATAACTCGAGCTTGAACGAGCTCGAGCGAGCTCGATAAGGCTCGAATGGATTCGAGCCCATACGAGTCGAGCTCGAGTATTGCGAACAAGTTTCGAGCTCGAGCTCGAGCTTCAATAATACTACTCGCTCGAGCTCGAGTACTCCTATCTGTATGTCAAGTCGAGCTCGAGTATGGCGATACTCGAGCTCTACTCGACTCGATTACACCTCTACACTATAGTACTCGCTGAATTTAAAAAATTTAGAATTTCTGGTGCTTGATACTAGCAAGGGAATTATGATCCCCCAACCAGCACTCCAGGGACTTTAAGTCTCTTCTAGTGGGCACTGGATCAATGGCTAAAACAAATTATAAATGTTTCCCAGCTATAATACTTCTTTTTGTGTCTTGCCTCTTAAATTTTTTTTGGTGTATTTCCTAGTAATTTATGGAATAAAAAAAGAAGAAGAAAATACTAACAGTTAAAAGAGTACTAATTTATTTCTTGTCTCCTAGATTCATCTTTTTGTTTCGTGTAACTTTTTTTTCTTGGGTTGATTCATTTGTAGTTCATGGTATAAACAAAGAAGTTAAAAAAAAAATCCTTGAAACTAGTTGGAGAGTATAGCAATAGAATCCATCGATCCAGTATGGTGTCTCACAATTTGGTTATTGGTTTCCATTTACAAGTTTTTCTTTTTGGATTAAACACTGGAGTTAGCCTAAAGAAGGACTCTTAGAGATCCTCCTCCTATTAGGTTCAAGGTTTGAATTTTAGATTTGGCAGTTAGGAGTGAAAAGATTAGGAAAAAAAATGTTTGTAAACAGTTTTCCTCTCTTATTTTTCTTTTCATCTGCTAAGGTATTTTCTCACATTGGTTCAGTGAATTGTTGGATTCCAATTCAGTAGAACATTGCAAAAGCGAGAAAGGTGTGTGCATTGATAATGATATTCATTTTTCTGCATTTAGGTTCTTCACATGGCTAAGTTAGTTCATAATAGTAGAAAATGCTCCTTAAGTTTAATATAATAGTTCCTGCAAATTATGGGATTTAGTCTGTATTGGGATTATATCCTGGATAAAGTATGGTTCAGATAGTTGTTTTTATCTGGTTCTTCATGCAATGTGATTTGGGATTTGATTTTTCATTGGGTGTACATGATTTGATAGTTATTTGTATTTGTAGATTTTAGACTTGGTGTCTTTCATATTAATATGTGTATTGGTTGATTTAGTTCTTTTGTGATTTAAATGATTTAAACTTCTAATTAATTCAAAAAGTCTTCCAAGTTTAATGCATGATCTTCACCAGTTATCTCTATTAGACCAACTGCTTCCAAGTTTCAATATCAAAGAGTAGAGCAAAATGACCCATAAAGTTTTAGCTATTCTGCTAAGATCTATTGCACATATAATTTCATAACTTTCTTATTTTAAGTTCGAATACCTCTTCATGTGTCAGTTGTGTCGTATTCTTCAACATTGCAAAAGATAGCAGTGACCGTTGCTGCAACTTTGTGCAAATAAAGTCAGTGACTCTTTTTCCTTATTTCACTAACTTCCCCTCACTTTTTCTAATTTATTTCTGGTTTTTATTAATTTTCATTATTTCATTAATGTAACTTGTACACCTACCTCAAGGGCATTTATGGGAACAAATTGCCCTCTCTTTTCTAAAAACACTTTTTTATGTTCACTTTTGACATCATGGGCTGATTTTGTTACAAATCCTAAACCTCGAGGGAGGTCAATGTAATTGTAGAAACCTCAGGAGAGGTCAATGAAATTATCAGAAACCTCAGAGGAGGTTTCTGAAATTATCCCTAAAGAAATATCTGAATTCTGAAGTTTTGACTTTCTTGGTTTTGCAAGCATCACAGCGTGAAGCTGTAGCCGGGGAAAACTTCATTGACAAAGTTTTCATTGTGGGTCTGTAGAGGAGAGACGGAAACCTTTATGGTAGGAAGCCCATTGACCGCTTCTACCATAGGAAGCCATGCAGAGCTGGACATGTGTATTTGGTCCAAAAGCAGTCATGTGGCAGTGGTAATGTGCGTGAAGAAAGATTTGTACCAGATTTGCCCTTTGTATTAACAAAGTAGTATTAGCAAAGGAATGACAAAGCATTACAAAACAATTAATAAGTAATAAACTTCATATGGGCAAATGGGCATTACCTATTCAAAATACTAGCTTTTTGTGGACATTTTACTCTCAAACATTCAATTTATAATAAATATATTAATGTTTTTAAGTAAAATTCAAAAAGTGTTACAATAAATTCTTACAAAAAAAAAACTAGTAGGCTATCTATTTAACATAAATTAAAAATTTTTTAAACAAGAAATATCCTGTAAAGTACCAACTTTTTATGGTTTTTCTCTATTACAATAACCAAGTACCAGGTTTTTATAGATATTTTATTCTGAATAATTTAATTCATGTTAGATATATAAATATTTGCAAATAAAATTCAAAAGCCGTTACACACATATTTTTACGAAACGAAAACTAGCATGTTTTGTATTTAATATAAATGAAGTATTTGAAAGTAAACAAAATTGTCCATAACATACCAATTCTTTACGAGTTTCTTCCATTATATGAATAAACAACTTGCTATTTATGAGCATTTTACTTTGAATCAATTAATTTATATTAAATACATAAATGTTTATAAGTGAAATTCAAAAAGTGTTACACTAATATTATTACGAAAAGGAAACTAGTAGGTTTTGTATTTAACATAAATTAAATACGTGAAAGTAAAAAAAGAAATTACCCACTTTTTACTAGTTCTTTACGGGTTTCTCCTATTATATGAATAAAGACTAGCTATTTATAGGCATTTTACTCTGAATCATATAATTTATGTTAAATATATAAATATTTGTAAGTAAAATTTAAAATGTGATACACTAATATTTTTACGAAAGGAAAACAAGTAGGTTTTATATTTAATATAAATTAAATACGTGTATACTATATTAATAACTATAATGGAGGTTAAAATAATTGTGAGCTGTCTATTGTATAATTATTTTAACTAATAACTGTGTACGTGTATACAGGTTATACATAGTATACACATATTATATTAGTTATTAATATTAGTTAAAATAATAGAGGAAAGTCATAAAGAACTGGCTCTTTATGGGACAATAGACAAGGAAAACGCAAAGCCATATAGAACCATTGTATGTCATTTGGTACCATTTTAATACTCTACCATTTTCAAGACATTGATCAAACATGATCAGGTCAATTTCTTTCATTTTCTCCAAAAACTCTCCTTTGTTCTTCTTGTATCTTTTTCGTTTTCAATACATCAATTTGGACCAAAAAAATAAAATAAAATTCAAAATATGTAAATGACTCATAAATTTAGTCAAAAACACTTTATAGTCAACACAACATTATCTTTGTAACTTGCAAAAACTTCAAAAAAAAATTTGAATACTAAACTATTGGTATTTAAAAAATGCACTATATTTTATTGAATCATAATAAATCCTTATACTTTTTATTTTTAATTGTTATTAATATACTCAAGTTTTGGTAATAAAAAGTAAGACAACAAAAGGGTCAATTTGGAATTACATTTTTTAATATACTCAAAATGAATTTTTTAAATTATATTTTAAAATGAGTTGTAAATAGACAAATAGTTTAAAGTAAGGAAGGCAAGCCAGTTTCACACCCCAAAAACCCAAAAAAAAAAAAAAGAGGGAGGCAAGTGAGATTTTTCAATATTTGTGAGTGCCAAGTTAAATAATTTCATAAACCTCCGGGGAGATTTATAAAATTATCCAAAAAAAAATTTAGAATGAAAAAGTTGCTTTTTATACCGGTTCTAAAGGTTAATTGAGACTAAATAAATTAGGTATCTTGAGTTTGCAAAAACAATTTCTTGCATATCTATAGCTAGTGGAAACGGAGTTTAAACTTACTATAGGTTAGTTTCTTGATTTCCATTGTATTCTAAAGGGTAATTTGCCATTCAATCTAATTTTATTCTGATTTTATCCAACTAATAAATTAGCTTATGGAAAAATGGGTAAATGGATAATTTATGGAGGAAAGCCATAAAAAACTGGTGTTGTATTTTTCACACTGGTTTATTTTTATTTTATCCGATAAAGAACTTTGTTTATCTGAAAATGGGTGCTCTGTTCTTATAATGGAGGAAAGGCAAAATGAGCTGGTGTTTTATTCGAAAACACCAACTTTTTTTTTATCTTATCCGATAAATAAATTTGTTTATGAAAAAATGAGTACTCTGTTCTTATAATGGAGGAAAGTCATAAAGAGTTGGTGTTTTATTGAAAAACGGATTTATTTTTATTTTATCTGATAAATAACTTTGTTTATGGAAAAATGAGTGCTATGTTCTTATATTGGAGAACAACTATAAATAACTTTAGCATCACGTTGCAGCCATGTTATTGTGAAGAAGAGACTAGGTTATCATGGCTGCAGCGGCATCCCTTCATCCAACTAATGGAGGGCTGGCGCCTCCGCCCACCAGGTCGTTTGCGGACATCCTCCCACAACACCCGCGGCCACCACCAGTAACAAACCAAAACATTAGTCGCTCTTTACAACTAGACCAGATTGCTATTGTGAAGGAGGCCGCCACCCATAAGGGTAAACCAGCAGTATTTTTCTCTGAGGCGGAAGTGAAGGAACTATCAAAACCCTTTCAACACACACTCGCTGGGAAGTTTTCAAAAGGGAGGCCAAATATGGAATCGCTATGCAAAGAGTTCACGGCTATCGGCTTCAAAGGTGAGTACTCCGTCGAACTGCTTGACCATCGCCATGTTTTGCTTCGGTTCGCTGGTGAGGAGGATTACCTCCGCTGCTGGCTACGGGGGATATGGTATTTTCAGGGTTTTTCGATGCGGGTTCTTAAATGGTCCCCCCTTTTCTCAGTAGAGGCAGAATCGCCTGTGGTTCCAGTTTGGGTCTCGCTTCCACGCTTACCCGTACATCTATTCAGCAAGGGTCCTCTCTTTTCCATTGCTCGGCTTATTGGGGAGCCTCTAAAAATTGGCGTTTCTATTGCTTCGCTGACCAGACCAGGGGTGGTGAGATTCTGCGTCAAAGTTAACCTTCAAGAGGAATTGTCGGACAAAGTTTGGATAGGCAATGCCCACGCGGGATTTTGGCAGCATGTGGAGTACGAAAACCTTCCCAACTTCTGCTCAGTTTGTCACAAGATAGGCCATGGAGAAGCTAACTGCCGCAATAATCCAGATACACTTCAGGGACTGCCGCACTCTCTGCCCATCAAACAATCTGAAACCTAGCAGGTTTGGAAGGCCAAACCGGTGACGCTACAGGCATAACTGATACCAGAAACTTACACAGCCAAGAAATGCCAGTCTGACAAGGGAGACCTTCAGCCGCCTGTCGCTGTCATTGCCGCACCAGCGGCGTCATCGTCCCAGACTATGGCGAATGGGATAGCGGATCAATAGGACACAAGCGCGATTCCAGGGTCACTGGAAGTTGGGACAGCTGCGGCCGAAGCAATCCACCACAGCGCCTTGGAGGGCGACAACCTTATCAGTGGCTTGGATGTCTCTACTGGCCTTACAGATCTCATACTCGATGACCAGCGCCTTTTGCCAAAGCGACGCTGCCGCGTTGAGTCTCTCTCAGACACGGATGAGCCATACCTAGAAAAGCCTAGACAATTCCTGGTGAAGGAGCTTTCGAGTTTCAAGGAACGGATGGATTATCTTCTCCCAGTCCAAGGCCACCATGCCGCTAACAAGCGAGGAAGGAAACGCCGTTTTCTCAACTTGCCCAAAACAGTTATCACCAGGCAATCCATGAAGGTAGCAGCATCTGCTTCTTACCCTCCTCCTTTTTAATGATTAACACGCTTATATGGAACATACGCGGAGTGGCTTACTGCGCATCAGTCAGGCGACTAAAAAAATGAATGGATATGCACTCAATCTCCTTCCTTGTGATTATAGAACCAATGGTTGATGTAACTCAGCTTGATGAGTTCAGATTAAAGTTTGGTCTTCACCTTGCGATAAGTAATAAAATTTGGGTGCTATGGAAGTCAGAATTTGCAGTAAATGTGTTACTTAACTCGGAGCAATTCCTTCATGTAGAGGTCACACACGTGTCATGGACGAGTGAGGTTTGTTGCTCTTTTGTTTATGCCAAATGCACATCGTCAGAAAGACGCTATCTGTGGAATGATTTAGTGACAATCTCGGAGAACCTAGGGTCTAAGCCATGGATGGTGGGAAGGAATTTTAATGTGATAGCGTCTGAATCTGAATACCTGGGTAACGCGTCGCAGGATCGAGCATCAATAAATGATTTTGCAGAGTGCATTTCAAACTGCAGCTTGAAAACTATGGCAACAAGCGGGAGTAAATACACTTGGACAGGTCTCCGACAAGGTCGGCGCATATGGAAGCGGCTAGATAGAGTTTTGATGAATGTAGCATGGCAGCGGTAGTTTCCAGCTTCGACGGTTCAACACCTGAACTGGATGGCCTCGGATCATAGTCCGTTGCTATTGCGATTGGACACTGACCGTCGGGCAAGATTCGGGGCTTTCCGGTTCCAGCACATGTGGATCAAACATTCAGATTTTTTTGGAGTAGTGGAGCAAAGCTGAAGGCAGCCCCTAGAGGGCTATGGCATGTTTCTCCTGACCCAAAAGTTGAAACGGCTGAAGAAAGTGTTAGGCGACTGGAATAAGTCTGTGTTCGGCAATATCTTTGAAAACATTGCGCGGGCTGAAGAGGATGTCCGTCAACAAGAGCTAAGGCTGGAGGAAGAGAACACTGAAGATACACGGATGCAATGGGGCCAAGCTAAGGCCAAATTGCTTAAGTGCCTGACAGATGAGGAACTTTTTTGGAAGCAAAAAGCTAGGGTCAAATGGCTGAAGGATGGGGATGCTAACACGCGTTTCTTCCACTCTAAGCTACTGGACAAGCGGGCTAAACTCTCTATCCGCCGGATAAAAAACTCACAGGGCACCTACATGGAGGATGACCGGGACATTGGCGAGGCCGCTGTGTCTTTCTTCAAGGACTTAATGTCTGCAACTCCGCCATCAACTGAGCACGCCACTGAGAGCTTGTTACGCAACATACCAGAACTAGTGTCCACGCAATAAAATGATCAACTTTTGCACGAACTCACCTTAGAGGAAGTAAAACAGGCGGTGTTCCAACTTGACGGCCACAGTGCGGCTGGGATAGATGGGTTTACGAGAGTTTTCTTCACACACTGTTGGGATCTTGTTGGGAAGGATGTATACCAGGCAGCTAAGAAATTCATGTGTGGGGTCCCAGTCCTAAAGAGTATTGCAAATACCTTGCTTACGTTGATCCCAAAGAAAGATGCGCCTCAGACCTTCTCTGATTTTAGGCCAATAAGTTTATGTACTTTTGTCAGCAAGGTTTTTACCAAGATCCTATGCAATAGGTTGAAGGAGTTCCTGCCTTCTATTATATCCCTGAAACAGTTAGTTTTCGTCTAGGACATGGAAATATCAGATAATATACTGCTGGCTCAGGAGTTGGTAGGAGCAATAGACAAACGAGTACGAGGCCACAATGCCATTTTCAAGCTGGATATGATGAAGGCCTTCAACCGGGTCTCTTGGGATTTCTTAGCTAGCCTACTCCTCAAATTCGGTTTCCATCTACGGTTCGTGCACATGGTAATAAATAACTTGACCTCGTCTTGGTTCTCTGTCCTAGTCAATGGGACGCCGCACGGATGCTTCCAACCTTCCAGAGGATTGAAGCAAGGAGACCCTCTCTCTCCTTTCCTTTTTATTTTGGTGTCGGAGGCACTCAGCAGGGGTTTAATCAATTTGGTGGAATCGGGTGCCGTCCGAAGCTATGCTCAACCAAGGGGCACTGCGCCAGTATCACATCTGGCATTTGCAGATGATATAGCCATTTTCATAAGAGGAGACCGGAGATCGGTGAAGAATCTCCTGAATTTTTTGGAGGTATACCAGGATGGTTCCGGCCAAAAGATTAACAAGGATAAGAGCTTCTTTGTGACCTCATCCCGGAACTCTCTCTCCAGAGAGCATTTTATATCTCGGCTGACGGGTTTTCGACGTTAGAAACTACCCTTCGTGTATTTGGAATGTCAGCTATTCAAGGGGCGAAGCAAAAAGGAATACTACCATCACTTGGTCCTGAAAATGCAGGCAAAGCTCGCGGGTTGGAAGAAGCAACTGCTGTCTACTGGGGGTCGTTTGATGCTTATACAACATGTTCTAGCCTTCATCCCTTTATACATTTTCGCCGTTTTCGACCCACCGCAGTGTGTTCTGCAGGAAATGGAGCGAATCCTCTCCCGTTTCTTCTGGGGGGAGGTGAAGGGTAAGGAAAAGCAGCATTGGAGGGTCTGGAGTAGTCTATGTTGTCCAACGGAGCAGAATGGGCTAGGTATTGATACGCTTGGGGACGTGCTGCAGGCCTTTGGAGGTAAACTATGGTGAAAGCTTCAGACTGGAAACTTCCTCTGGGCTCGGTACACGACGATCAAATATGGGACAGGCCACCAGCACATCGCTGGAGCTCCGCTGAAGCCCACAAGTTCGCGAATTTGGAGGAGACTAGTCAATTGTCGTAGTTTCATGGAGGCAAACATGCAACTACTCGTCCGAGAAAGCAACGCTTCCTTTTAGTTTGATAATTGGCTAGGCATTGACCCCATAGCCCAAGGAAACGTTTCACTTCCTCTGCCAATGGTAAAAATCAGAGAGCTATTCGACGGAACGGTATGGCACCTAGATCATATCAGAGAGGCGCTTACACATGAGGAAGTTTTGCAAATCCTTGGGTCACAGGTCCAGTTTTCTGAGGGACGGGACTTGCTAGTTTGGAAACCTTCCGCCGACGGTCGGTTCAAGGTCCAGTCGGCATTGCAGATGCTCCGGAAGCCGGCTAACAATTTGATCTCGCGGAGGCTCGTCTGGGATCGGCATATTTCTCTCAAGATCTCGGTCTTCATGTGGAGGCTGCTGAACGGGTGGCTTTTCCGGATAAACTCCAGCGTTTTGGCTTCCACTTACCTTCCAAGTGCTCCTTCTATTTTAATGCGGAGACCTTACAACACTCATTTGTACACTGCTACACGACTCACCAGGTTTGGGAACATTTTGAGCACATGCTAGGCCTCCGAAGCACGGCAGAATCACTCATGGACAAGTTGCAAGGATGGTGGACCCATACTTCAGGAAACTCGCCAAGGGCCGTTCTGGCCCATCTACTCCCAATCTTGATTTGTTGGGAGCTCTGGAAGGCAAGGAATCAAGCCGTCTATGAAAATAGCGTAACTCGACCAAGTCACATATGCCGCCATGTTGTTTGGCTCCTCAATGTTATTGGAGCGGCTCACCCCTTTCTCTTATCAGGATCGGACGATGGAGCCTGGCGGCAATTGGGGTTGCTCCCTCACTTTAGAAGGCCAAGACCACTGCAGTGCATCACTCTGGTTTGGTCCTCGCTGCCATATCCATACAGCAAACTGAATGTTGATGGATCATCCCTGGAAAACCCTGGGCACTCGAGAGGAGGAGAGATTGTCAGGGATCATCATAGGCAGGTCAGAGACACTTTCTCCACCTACTCTGGCTTCTGCTCAAACATGGAAGCGGAAACCAGAGCTCTCCTGGAGGGCCTTCATTATTGTCTCACCCTTAGCCTGGTCAACGTGATCGTCTAGATGGACTCGGCGTAGTTACTCAAAGCGGTGAAGCGCCTAGTCTCCACACCTTGGACACTGGATGTGCATATTTGCCGCATACAGCACCTTTTGACTCGAGTAGAATTCATATTGGAGCATTGCTACAGGTAGGGTGTGCATCGAATTCGAATTCGGTAATTCGGAAGTTTGAATTTGGAATTTTTCGGAAATTTGGCTTCAATTTCACCGACCGAATTCGATTTCGAAATGGCAACTTCCGAATTCGAATTCGCTACCGAATTGAATTCGGAATTCGGTGAATTCCGAATTCACCGAATTTATTTATTTATTTTTTTGCCCTCTCGTTTCTTGAAAGAAACTTAATTTCGCCTCTATTTAATAGGAGATTTGAAAGCCGTTCCTCCTCCAAACCAAAACAGGTTGTTAACCAGAATAAAGTCATACAACACCTTCAGCATATATTCCACAACTAATCAACTTAAAAATAGGCCAAACAATCAAAAAGCCAAATAAAGCTTAGGATATGCTTTGAACAAAGCAACTCAAAGCATTTGTAGATACTATAAACCACAAATCAAGGAAACAACAGACCATATACCAAAAAGGTTCTTCAATCAAATTAAAGTTTCAATTTTGTGACTTCGAATGAAATGAAATTCGTTCAAGACCCACAATGAAACAGTCATAAGGATAATAACAAATCAAAAACAGAAACCTATTCAAAGTAAATGCAGTCCCCTTGGATTCCACATTCCACAGGTCAGCTGTCTCAAATAACAATTCCACATTCAACTCCACATTCCAGAGTGCCTATTCAATACCATAAATCACAAGAACTCTACCACTTCATACGAGAATACTTATACAACCATTCCAGTCGAAATTTCAAATACAAAACAATTCCAGGAAATAATACAAATCAACTATTATCAAACAATTATAGTCTTTCATACGAGAATACTTATACTGTCATACAAATGTAACCAAAGTGCCTTTCACACAAATAAGACAACATTTCAGTTTCACCAAATCAGAATCACCATTAGAGAATTCAAACATCAACAATTGTGGCTTCTGCACCTCCTTTGATCAAACCTATTATTCAAGAAAGAAAAAAATAATGAAGTAGCTTAATTGCATTTATGAATAGAAAAAATATTTCAAGTTTGTCAATAAAAAAGAAGATAATTTACCAGATTCAAATTCCTCAAGATCCTCCAATTTTTCTTCTACATTCAACTCATTTTCGGATGCCCGAAACCAGTCTTGAGCACAAATCAAGGCTTGAACAATCCTTGGAGTTAAAGAGCTTCTGAATGGGTCAAGAACACGTCCTCCGGTACTAAAGGCAGATTCGGAAGCAACCGTAGAGACCGGGACAACCAACACATCACGAGCCATTTGCGAAAGTATTGGCAACCGAAGACTATTACCTTTCGACCAATTCAAGATATCGAACTATGGATCCTCATCCTCACAATCCTCACTCAAATATTTGTCAAGTTCAGATTTAGCATTCTTTCCTCCAAATTCAGCTTTTCTTTTCTTGAACTCAATTCTGTATCTATCATTTATTTTTTTGGAGACTTCTCCATCAAAGGAAGAGATGCTATTTTCAGATCCACTAGAAAGTAAAGAAATAGAGGATTGAGAAGATCCAGCAGGAGTATTGAGTCTCTTGTAATCATTAAACAATTCATACATTGCATCATTGGCTACATGAGCCACAACAGCACCTTCGGTATCACCATACATTTTACAAGCAACGAATTCAAAGTACTCAAACTTTGTCCTAGGATCAAGCATGTAAGCAATGAAAATCAACATGTTCATTTTCTCCAATCTTCCCCAATACTTATCATACTTCTCTTTCATTATTTTTGCCATTCCACACAAGTCGGGATTAGCACTTTCTGCCATTTCCTTTAGGATGCCATTAATGTGACTAAGCTCATTGATAAGATTATTAGATGTCACATATTTGGAACCAGAAACCTTTACTGTGAGATCATAAAAGTTCTCCAAAAATAAAGTTAAGAATCTTGCCTTTTCCCAATCATCTTTTGTTGGCAAGTGCTCTAGCTCATGTAGCATATATGGATCTTGCTCTTCAAACCTCTCAAATGCCCTCTCAAACCTATGAGCACTGTCTAACATTAAGTAGGTTGAATTCCACCTAGTTGCCACATCTAAACTTAGTAACCTTTTACTGTCAATTTTTTCAATTTCAGCACATTCCTTGAATTTTTTCAAACGAGAAGGTGATTGTCTAATGTATCTCACAGCTGTTCGGATAGAATCAACGGATCCCCCAAATTTTTTTAGGCCATTACTCACAATCAAATTGATTATGTGAGCTACACATCTTATATGAATCCACTTTCCCCCTAATATAGATTTACCCCAATTTTACAATTTTCCAACCAAATATTGCACAGCCGTGTCATTTGAAGAAGCATTGTCAACTGTTACTGTGAAAACATCATCAATCCCCCACTCTAATAAGCATTTCTCAATACTCTTCCCAATTTCAGTCCCTTTATGACTACTAATTGGACAAAAATTTAAAATTCTTTTGTTCAATTGCCAATCACAGTCAATAAAGTGTGCTGTCAAACACATATAATTTATTCGCTGGATAGATGTCCAACAATCAGTGGTGAGACAAACTCTAACAGCTCTACGCCTTAACATATTTTTCAACTTAATTTTTTCATCTAAATAAAGTTGATAGCAATCTCTAGTGACCTTTTCTTGTACTCGCCTCTCTTCTTCTTAATACCAAGACCAGATTCTTCACAGGTGTTGGAAATAGAAGCTGGGCTTGAAGATGGTGTTGAATCACTTGAACCTTCCATCTCAAAAGTGGACATGTTTACTGATATGCAAAAGAAAAAGAAAATAAAATGAAGATATGTTTCCCAATATATGCAATAGATTAGACAATAAAATGAAAAAATATTGAGAGTTTGAATCACATAATGCAGTTTCCTGGAGAACTTGTTTCCAATTTAGCACAGAAAGTTATTGTTAGACTACACATCATTCTCCAAAAGCCAAAAATTAATATACTAAAGTAAGAACTACTCATCCAAAACCCATTTTACACATCTTTTCAAAGGTTTTCCAAACTGTTTTCACGCTCATAACAAAATAAAATTGACACACTCAAGCACTTGAGTAAGAGCATTGTTTAGTTTAGACTGGAATATAGCATAACAACAAAATATTGCAAAAGAAATTGATAGGAGATTAAGCTAAGAGCAATTATATTGAATAATTAAGTTTAGATGTTGGACACAAGTTTAGATTATTAAAAATTAGGTAAAGACCACAAGTACCGCCAGAAGAAAGAGCTGCCTTATTCGTAAATTCAGCACCTCCTGTGTACATAGAAACACAATACTAGAGCTTTGATAGACCCCCACAAGGTAATTCATTTGGTTTGTTTCTAATGATGTCACATCGTGGAACTGTTACTTGTTTCTCATAGTAAATTTTTTCCATGATCTTCGAAATAAAGACACAAATATTATATCAGAGACTTCAGATTCATCTGAACACAAGAGGGATATAAATTCGAAAGCATACCTGTTTAAAAATAACAATAAAACTGCAGGTCTGCTTGTTAAAAAATCAAACCACTAGTTTTAAGTCCAACCATTTAGTCAATTGCAAGAAAAAAAAAATCCAATCATCAATCACAAAATTCACCCAAGCCATTATATACTGAGAATTCAAATATTCTATGGAAAGAAATTTACATGAAAAGAAACAATAATAAGGCATTTAATATTACTGCTTCTGTCCTGCATGAATAAGAACCTAATCCCCTCCCCGCCTTGCCACAAAAGTCTACACAGAATTGATTTTATAAGTTATGTTAATAAAATTACTCCAACTCTAGCTACTGACTTGGTCTGCAATGAACTTAAACAACAGCATTTCGACATGAAATTATCTCATTTAGTTCAAAATTGGATCTTTTGTTCTTTTTTGGTTCCTCAAATCAGATTCAAGCTTCCCTTTTGCTCAACCTATGCAATAGATGCATCTCAATTTCTACCAGTTGCAGATCCAAGATGAATAGCATGACAAAACTGTTCATTTGAAATCATTTGAGATATCCAACGAGGAACAAACTACTAATACTAATGGTTCAGACAAGAGAAGAAACAATAGTTCTTAGTTGTAGAGTTTTATTCAATTGGAGTAATTCTTATGAGATATGATATAAATTCTTTCAATTTCAGTGTGATCATAAATTTTCTCAAGTCACATAACTCTGTCCATTATAGTAAAATTTGTAACAGAGCACACTAGTTCTTGAAAAAAATCAGAAAAAACTCAATTTGACCGTGAAATCCTCTCAATTTGTTTCTTATACTAAATTCACATCAAATTACAATTGACTTTGCAGTTAAAATTGTCACAAAGATAAGTACGAAAAGGGAAATCATTTTTATGTTGTAGATAAAGTAATATACAAGTTTTGTCTTTGAAAATTGACATTTCTATTGCCAAATCTGCACGATATTTTTTTTTCTCTTCATTTATGACAAATGTATCCTTGGTATTCAAGTAATAAACTCTTGAAGATATGGGTGTTCGTGTGATGCATGAAAGTAGTGGTTTTCTTTGAAGGGACGACATCTAAAGCAACACACAGAGTAATTTTCTTACCCCCTAGCTTGTGATTTCTTTTGACACCAAAGGATGATGCGAGCGATGCTAACTCCCTGACCACTTCTTTGCCAAATTGCTATGATTTGCTTCTAGTACTCGGTAGACCTTCTGAAAATTTTTTCGAAGTTATTTAGCTCCTCGTTGAGGGCATGGATCTGATCCTTGCTGGAGACCTTGATGACAGGGATAGTATTATATAGTAGTCCCTTGAGCAAACTCTCTACCTCGAGAAGCCAAATCTTTGCCAGTGACGAAGAGGAAGGTGATGAAGAGGCTGAGGCGATGAGGAAGGTGACGAAGGTGACGGAGAGGCGATGAGGAAGAGCCGAAGAGGGCGGCGGAAGAGCTAAGGTGACTGGTGAGTAAGTGAAAACTGAAAAGATTAGGGTTTTTGGCTTTCAATTTTAATTTCAATTATTAACTTATTTTATGTTATATAATATTATAATATATATTATATATGTATTGTTAAAAATTATTATATTATATATAAATATTATTCTTCGAATTCGATATCGAATTTTCAATTCCGAATTCCGAATTCGAATTACCGATTTCAAAAATTATATTTTTGAATTCGATATATTCGAAATCGGAATTACCGAATTCACTACCGAATTACCGAAATTCCGAATTCGAACTTCCGAATTCAATTCGAAATCGATTTCGAAATCGAAATTTTTCAAAATTGCACACCCCTAGCTACAGGGAGACCAACTTGGCGGCTGATTCACTGGCAAAGCAGGCAACCATTACAAGACATTCGGAGATTTATGGAGCCACCGGCTTACCAAAGCAAGTAAAGGGGATCACACACTTGGATGCAATCCAGTACCCTTATTTCTGCCTAAAGCGCTACATGTAATAGGCCTTAGTATTTTTTCGGAGTTTATCAATAAAAGGGGAAGTTAAAAAAAATTTTATTGGAAAACGGATTCATTTTTATTTTATCGGATAAATAAATTTATTTATGAGAACATGAGTACTCTTTTCTTATAATGGAGGAAAGCCGTAAAGAGCTGGTGTTTTATTCGAAAACGGGTTTATTTTATTTTATCCGAAAAATAACTTTGTTTGTGGGAAAATGGGTGCTCTGTTCTTACCAAAACCTACTAATTTTCCTTTCGCAAAAATATTAGTATATCACTTTTTAAATTTTACTTGCAAACATTTATGTATTTAACATAAATTATATGATTCAGAGTAAAATGCCTATAAATAGCTTGTGCTTTATTCATATAATAGAAGAAACCCGTAAAGAGATAGTAAAAAGTGGGTAATATATTTTTTACTTTTACGTTTTTAATTTATGTTAAATACAAAACCGACTAGTTTCCCTTTCATAATAATATTAGTGTAACACTTTTGAATTTCACTTATAAACTTTATGTATTTAATATAAATTAATTGATTCAAAGTAAAATGCTCATAAATAGTTAGCAGTTTATTCATATAATGGAAGAAACTCATAAAGAATTGGTATATTATGGACAATTTTTTTTTACTTTCAAATACTTCATTTATATTAAATACAAAACATGCTAGTTTTCATTTCGTAAAAATATTTGTGTAACGGCTTTTGAATTTTATTTGAAAATATTTATGTATTTAATATTAAATGATTTAGAATAAAATGCCTATAAAAACCTGGTACTTGGTTCATGTAATAGAGAAAAGCAATAAAGAGTTGGTACTTTACGGGATATTTCTTTTTTAAAAAAATTTAATTTATGTTAAATAGATAACCTACTAGTTTTTTTTTGTAAGAAATTACTGTAACACTTTTTGAATTTTACTTAAAAACATTCATATAGTTATTATAAATTGAATGTTTGAGAGTAAAATGTCCACAAAAAGCTAGTATTTTGAATAGGTAATGCCCATTTACCCATATGAAGTTTATTAATCGTTAATTGTTTTGTAATACTTTGTCATTCCTTTGCTAATACTACTTTGGTAATACAAAGGGCAAATTTGGTACAAATCTGGTACAAATCTTTCTCCACGCGTGTTACCACTGCCACATGACGGCTCCGTTTGGTGCTTTTGGACGAAATACACGTGTCCAACTCTGCATGGCTTCCTACGGTAGGAGCGGTCAAAGGGCATCCTACCATAAAGGTTTTCCCATAGGAGACTGCATTTTAAAGATTTCTTTTGTACGTGAACAGTGGATATGATTATATATTATTTTAAAATTTTTTTATGCAAAAAAAAAAAGATGTTATATTTGTTGTATTTTATTGACTTAAAACTTATCTTGCATCTGAAATATTTTCATTGTGTAATTATTTGATTTGGTTTTTCAAAACTCATTCATTGTCTTAATAAGATTTTAGATACAAGATAATGGGTTGTTTATCTTATCAGTTATATGTAGATCTTTAGTTCATATTGTGTTAAATCCTGTATCTCTTGCTATTATGTGGTCGTTTCTATATTTTACAATTAAATAGGCTTCTTATCCAACATATTTTAGTATTGCTCTCAAAAAGTTGAGCTTTCTCTTGAATTTGTTCATGAGTGGCACATTTTTAATGCATATCAAATCATTGCAAATGCAGTTAGTCAATGCAAGATAACGTTACATGGTAATATATTATTTTGAAACTTATGACATTGCCAATCCTATTCCATTAGTAGGTAAAGCAAAAAAAAAAAAAAAAGACTCTTCGTCACTTAGTCACTAAGTTAAAATTGTGGCTTATTTTCACTGCTTAATAAAATTACAAAAACATATTCCTAAAGATTTTGGTATACCTTTATATAACTTTTCATACTTACTATCTAAATTTGAATAATTGGACATTTTTGGGTAAGTCAATGTTTGGATTAGCTATTTTTGGGGGTGTTTTTGAAAAATTTACTATAACAGAGTTTTAAGAGTATATTTTGGGATATTTTAGAAAATATTTTGAGATATTTAAGAGTAGAAAAATTTCTAGAATATATTTTGAAATATTTTTTAAAATTTAAAAAAAATTAGACTACTTTTTAGAGTACCTTTTAGAGTATTTTTTTAAAAAAATTTATTGTATTTGAAAAAATAAAATTTCAAAAATAGGTGAATTCAAACAGTATAGTTCATTTCACTGGTTTCGTTTAGCTAGGAATATAGGTTAGTTACGTTTCAGACTTAGGGTCCGTTTGATAACATAAAAAAGTGTTGAATCTGAATTTTTTTAGACATTCAGATGTTTTGAGTGTTTGATAACTGAAAATCTATTTGCTGAACTTGTTAAGTAGTGCTGAACTTGTGTGTATTTTTTTCAGTACAAAAATTCTAACTGAATTCTTGATTCTGATAAGAATCAATAGAATTACTTCAATTACCTTATCTTATCTACCAAATCTACCATTGTTTGTTAATTATGTTCAAAATTCTTATCTAATTAAACAATATAATATTCTCTATCTAATGATTTTCTATTTCTTTTTTCTCCCTTTTGAATGATTTTCACATCTTCTCCATACTTCTCATATAATATATTTCATCTTTTATATTAATTTGATTTAAAAATAAATATTGTCATTTTCATATCTAACATTTTTAACTGATCAAATCATATGTTCTATTTCTTTTTTGGATGAAAAGATATAAGGACAAATTTGTCAAATTTAACTTATTAAGCATTCAGTTATAAATGTTTATCAAACAGTATAAATAGATTTAACATTAAAATTCAGACATTCATATATTTATTTTCAGTATTTAAAATTCAGCAAATTAATTGTTTCAGTATTTAGATTTCAGAATTGAGATTCAGTTTTATCAAACGAAACTTAGCATACATAGGGACACATTTTTATGCCTAGTGTGAGCATCTTTTACTTTTTGGATCCAGAGCTAGCCGTTCACAACTAGGGGTGAGCAAATTCGGTTCTTACCGAATTCATAACTGTTTTAAAATTCAATTCGGTAATTTGAAATCGGGTATTTAGTAATTTGGTACAAATTCGGTACGTACCAAATTCATCGAATTCTAATATGGTATGAAATAGGTAATGAGATTATGAATTAGGTAATAACTGATTTCGCATTCAAATTCGGTAATTGAAATCGGGTACTGCATTACCGCATTCGAATTACCAAATTGGTATATAAAATTATATAATATATAGATAAATGCTATTTAGTATTAGTATATACTACTAATACTTTATTATATTATATAGGTAAATGCTATTAATAATAATTAGTATATGGTATTATCATCATATCATGTACTTATAATACTAATAATATATAATAATGTACAATATATTTATATTATTTTAGTATTTATTAATTGTTATATGACTACAATAATGCATAGTAATACATTTCAATATAAGATAACTATAATATTTATTATTTTACACATGAGTAACATGACTAGAATTAGATAATAATTAATACATATATGTATAATACTAAATATTAAACAATAAACATAATTAGTAATTAGAATTTAGATATTGGTAATTTGATACATCATTTATGTTTGAATTATTGAATGTTTGAATGCGTAATCTGTGACGACCCCACCTCCCCCTAAGGCGTACCAGAGGGTTTGGCGGACCGCCTGCCCAGCTCTCGCCAGGACTCACTCACTATAATCACGTGCATACACACCAAGCACCATTAATAATATCCGCAATTCAAGCTTATAATTTACATTGATAGGAATCAAGGTACAAAGTCTCGATACACTTAACTAGTTCAAAATATATACAATCCAAGTACAAAATGTTCCATCCGAGGAATAGCGCGAGTACAAAACCAAAATTCAAAACAAAGTCTAAAGTAACTAGACTACGCTAGCCTTTACACTTCTCACGCTTCACCCGTACCCCTGTAAGGAAAACAAACTAACGGGGGTGAGCCAAAGCTCAGTGAAGTTCCCAAATATCAAATTGGGCAACAATCAAGTTATAGCAAAATAATAGGGAAATAGCGAGCAAACAAGTCAAATCAGGAAAATAGTACTTCAACTAGTCAAGTGGTATTAGATGCACATTCACATATAAGGATACGGTATTCATGTTTCGGCTCCATTCCAGCTTGGTCAAGTGGTAGTTGACACTCCGTCAACTTTCAAGTAATATCAAGTCCAAATAAACTCCACTACACGCCAATTTCCGTCCACCGATCAACCCCCTATTCCGGGCCCGCACGCCATACAAAACATGGGTGGTAATACTCGAGTATACCGTTAGTCGAGGAGATAACACTCCACTCGACATTACAAGCGACCCAGGGTTTGTTATCTAATCGACCAGGCCCTTGCCGGCTCGACTCGATTAACTAGCCACAGGGTTTCTGGAATTCCAGGCAAGATACAATTCAAGTACATGTACAACAAGTCAAGTATGATCAACAGCAAGAACAGGTCATATTAGGGCAAGTGCGATAAAGTACACCCTTGCCCTTTCATTCATTGTTATGTAATCACGCAAGTCAAGTAGGAAACACACACATCAAGTACAATCGGATATTTGGAAGCACTCACCACAATAGTGCTTCTAGTTTTCGCGTCGAGGTGGTACTCCGGGTTGGGAGTCCAAATCTGCGATAAAACTTTACTTGAGAACTTTGAAATCAACCAAGGTTCGAAACTTAAGCGTTTCGTTCAATAAGAATCAAGAAATTGAAATTCACTTGAGAAGAGTTGTGAAATAGTTGCTCGCTCTTAAAACTGAAAGATTTGATAACATTTTTGCTTGAAGATGACTCTTGAGTCAAAAGTGCAAGTAAAACGGTTTCGTAGTGATTCATGTCGTTTTCCTAAGGGTACAAGTTCGGCCAAGTCCTAACATATAACCCTTGATAAACAAGTGACAAAAGTCCTCGATAGATCAAGTGATAATCACTTAACCTTCACTCAAATTGCAAAGATAGTTTTCTAGACTTCGAGTAAAAATTCGGGCAGCATGCCCTTTGTGTTTACCTAATTTCCAGCCATTTAGGCTTCATTATTTTTCTTCAACAACATCCCAATATCATACAATCAGCAACTTATGTCAAGAGCCGTTCCATAGGCTCACAATATCATAATAACAAGAATCGTATTAAGTACAAGTGCAGAAACGCAATTTAGTTCAAGACAGATTTGACGTACAAATACGGTAATACCATACCCGAGGTTACGCTTATCGGATCAAAACGAAACCTACGCCGTTTCGAAGCTAAGACACAGAGCTTCAACATTTATGAAGGTCACGTAGCCCAGTTTCTAATGTAACTTAGTCAAATTCTCGAATTACTAAACCAGAAACCAATTCGTCGGTTGTTTAAATGCAGAACACTGTAATGAACCTAACTCAGTGTACACAAGTCCGAATCAGGTTTTCTTTGAGGCATTTTAAAGCTACTTCAGAACACTACAACTTTTATGTTTTGGTCCAGAGCTAAATCAGAATGAATCCTGGTCAAAAATCGTGATAAACTGGACTCAACTGCTGAAACGGACTGCTGGGAAATTTTTGAAACAGTAGGGGTATTTTGGACTTTTCATGACCTACGTTGCTCCGATTGAGCTGAAATTTTACAGGCACCTATAAAACACCATTCTCTACAACTTTCCTTCTTTGGCCAAAGGCCAATTCAGCCTCTAACATATAGATACAATTTCAGACAGAATGCTTGGGAAATTTTCCAGAAATCTGGAATTTTTAGCTCTAAGTGTAATTTCCTCAAATTTCTGGTTCTAATCACCACCAAACAACCTTATATAACTTTAATTGCAACATTCACACATCATACATCACATTGAGCAGAAAATCAGAAACCCTAGTTCATCAAATAAATTGGGGAAAAACTCCTACACATGCTAGTATCCATGAATCTACCACCAATCAAGCTACCAAGCTTACTTTAACCATGATTGAAAGAGAAAGTTAGAGAGATATCATCCTCTTACCTTGATTAGAAGTCCCTAAGAGCAGCCCCAAGCTTTCTCTTCCCAAATTTCCACCACCAATCACTAGATAATCACTCAAGAGTAGGTTTAATCGGTTTACTTTGTGGATTTTCTCACTAAGTTGTTGGATTTGAAGGTGAAATGAAGAAATCTTCCTTGGTGTTTTCTCCAAGCTAAGTTCGGCCAGCACCAGCAGAAATGAGGAAGAATTGGCTAAGTGTTAAGGTTATATGGATGGAGTTTGTCTTGGTAAGAAGCCATGAGGTGGTGACAAGTGTCACCACCACCACCCTTTCTTTTTCTCTTTCTTTCTTGCCTTTCTTAGCCACCAATTTTCGGTCAACATGCTGCCAAGAGAGAAGATATTATGTGCAAAAGTCAACAACTTGTTGGGTAAGAAAAAAATGGTGGTCAAGCAGTGCGTTCAATCTGTAATGCGCGGGACCCGCCGGTTCGCGCCGTTTTTCTTAAAAACTCACGTACTATGGTTTTTACTTCCCATTCACTAACCTTATATCGTCGCTCCTAGTCACATATTATTTCTCACTTAAAAGTCACCTTTAATCATCAAATTGATCCTTGGCCAGTACCGAAAATTCATCCGGCGGAAAAATCGCAAAAACCCTAATTTTGCTCAAAACTTGAAACCAAAGTGTAAAACCTTATTTTCTAGGTTTATTTACACTTAGTGTGATATAATGAGGTAGGGGCCTTAATAAATAATAATTTTCAAATAAAAGGCATTTTTGAGGAAAAATGTAGGAAATTTGCGGATCCTCACATCCTCTCCCCCTTAAAAGAATTTCGACCTCGAAATTCATACCTTTTGTCGCGAACAGGCCAGGATACTTTTCTTGCATATCCGTTTCTAGCTCCCAAGTTGCTTCTTCCACTTCATGATGCTTCCATAGTACCTTTACTAAAGGAATCTGCATGTTTCTCAAGTCCTTCACCTTTCGATCCAGTATTTGAATAGGTCGTTTTTCATAGGTTAAAGACTCGTCAAGTTCAACATCTTCGGGTGGCAAAATGTGAGTCGGATCCGGATGGTATTTCTTAAGCAAAGAAACGTGGAAAACGTCATGGATCCTAGATAAGCTAGCTGGTAACTCAAGTCGATAAGCCACCTTTCCTATTCGTTGTAGCACATTGAAAGGTCCTATATATCGTGGTTGCAACTTTTTCCCTTTTCCGGATCTAATCTTTCCCTTCAATGGTGTGATCCGAAGAAACACCTTATCTCCTATTTCAAACTCCAAGTCTTTCCTCCTATGATCGGCATAGCTTTTCTGACGGATTTGGGCTGTCTGAAGTCTCTGGCGGATCACTCTCACCTTTTCATAGGCTTCCTCAACCCATGGTATAGTAGCTGGATCTATGACTTTTCTCTCCCCTACGTCATCCCAATGGATTGGAGATCGACACCGCCGTCCATACAAGGCTTCATATGGGGCCATTTGAATAGAGGAATGATAACTATTGTTATATGCGAATTCAACCAAAGTCAAATATTGGCTCCAACTTCCTTTAAAATCCACGATACAGGCTCTCAGCATATCCTCAAGAGTTTGGATAGTTCTCTCAGATTGTCCATCAGTTTGCGGGTGATACGCTGTGCTATAACTCAGCTTAGTTCCTAGAGCCTCTTGTAATTTCTGCCAGAATCGGGATACAAACCTAGGGTTTCTATCCGATACAATACTCACTGGTACCCCATGTAGTCTCACTACCTCATCCATATAAAGTTTAGCAAGTTTCTCCAAAGGATATTTCATGTTCATCGGCAGAAAATGTGCAGTCTTAGTTAATCTATCCACTATCACCCAAATTGCATCATGCCCCTTTTGTGCTCGTGGCAATCCTGACACAAAATCCATCGTTATGTGCTCCCACTTCCACTCAGGGATCTCTAAAGGCTGTAACAAACCTGACGGCTTTTGATGCTCAGCTTTTACCTGTTGGCACGTAAGACATTTTTGTACAAACTGGGCAATCTCCGCCTTCATTTTCTCCCACCAATACAGATTCTTAAGATCTTGGTACATTTTTTTATTCCCTGGGTGCACCGTATACCTAGAGCAATGTGATTCCTCTAAAATCTCCCTTTTCAATTCCTCATCCCTAGGTACCACGACACGATTTCGAAACTTTAATATTTCATCAGGGCTTAGATTAAAATTAGGTAACTCCCCTTTCTTCACTCTCTCTACCCACATCTGCACTATTGGATCCTTCTCTTGGCCCTCTTTGATTCGTTCCATCAATGCCGATTTCGCCTCAATATTTCCAAAAACCACCTTTTCCGGTTCCAAACGAGGTTTCCACTCACATACATCTTCCAATAGGCTCCACTCTCTCACTATAGAACTTGCTAGTTGAGCTTTCCGGCTTAAAGCATCTGCTACAACGTTGGCCTTTCCGGGATGGTAGTTAATTGTACAGTCATAATCTTCTAAGAACTCTACCCACCGACGTTGTCTTAGATTTAACTCTTTCTGAGAAAACAGATACTTAAGGCTCTTATGATCCGTATAAACCTCGAAAGTTACACCATAGAGATAATGTCGCCATTTCTTCAAAGCGAACACTACAGCTGCAAGTTCCAAGTCATGGGTCGGATAATTTTGCTCATGAGTTTTTAACTTTCGAGATGCGTAGGCAATCACATTCCTATTCTGCATCAACACGCACCCTAGCCCTTCTTTTGAAGCATCGGTATAAACCGTATAACTATCCTTTCCACTGGGCAAAGCTAAAACTGGAGCCATAGTCAATTGTTTCTTAAGCTCTTGGAAACCATTTTCACACTTAACATCCCAAATATACTTTCCTTGTTTCTTGGTCAGGTTAGTCAAGGGTCCTGCAATTCTCGAGAAATTCTTTATAAATCTGCGGTAGTATCCTGCTAAACCTAGAAAACTTCGCACCTCAGTGGGATTTTCTGGCCGTTTCCATTTGGCTACAGCTTCCACTTTTGCTGGGTCTACAGCAAGGCCATCTTTTGAAATTATATGACCTAAAAACGCCACCTCTTCCAACCAAAATTCACACTTACTGAACTTAGCAAACAGTTGGTGCTCTCTTAGGGTTTGCAATACTATCCGCAAATGTTGTTCATGCTCCTCCCTTGACCTCGAATACACCAATATGTCATCAATGAACACCACTACAAACCTATCCAAGTAAGGTTTGAACACTCGATGCATCAGATCCATGAATGCTGCTGGGGCATTGGTCAAACCAAAAGGCATCACTGCGAACTCAAAATGCCCATATCGAGTATTAAACGCCGTTTTTGGCACATCCTCTTTCTTAACTCTCAATTGATAATACCCTTGTCGCAGGTCCAACTTAGAAAATATTACAGCCCCTTGTAACTGATCAAATAACTCATCTATGTGGGGCAAAGGATATTTATTCTTAATAGTTACTGCATTCAGCCCTCGATAGTCAATACACAACCTCAAACTTCCGTCTTTCTTTTTAACAAATAACACTGGAGCTCCCCACGGCGACTCGCTCTCATGTATAAACCCCCGTTCTAGCAAGTCCTGTAATTGTACCTTTAATTCCTTAAGCTCAGCAGGTGCCATACGATAAGGAGTTTTAGAAATGGGAGTGGTTCCGGTTACTAAATCAACCTTAAATTCCACCTCCCTTTCAGGTGGCAAGGACTTCAACTCCTCCGAAAATACGTCCGGAAATTCACTGATTACTGGCATGTCTTCCAACTTAGTTTTTTCTCCTGGAGTGTTAATTAGGAAGGCTAGGTAACCACGAGCCCCACGACTAAGCAATTTCCTAGCTCTTATACCCGAAATAAGTGCAGAAGAGGCTATCATACCCCTCACATCAAGCTTTAGAGTTGCCTCTCCGGGTATACAAAATTCGACCACTTTCACCTTACAATCTACTCGAGCATGATAGTGAGCTAGCCAATCCATACCTAGGATAACATCGTACCCCTTAATGGCTAGACTAATAAGGTCCACTACCAATTTCCGTTCGCCAATCCAAATATCACAATTCTTATACACCTCATTTGCAAGCAAGATTTGATTACCTGTAGGTGTTCTTACCTCTAAGTCATAAGGTAACCTTTCAACTTTCGAGTCAATTCCAAGCATAAATGCAGGATTAACAAAAGAGTGAGTAGCACCGGGGTCTATTAAAATTCTAGCTAACCGGTGAAAAACAGGGATTGTACCTTCTACCACCCTGGTTGGTTCAGGCACAGTTGTTTGATCTAGAGAGTACACTCTGGCCGGTACCCTCGACCTGGCCCCTCCAGCAGTAGTCGGCTTTGGGTTTGACCTGGCAGTCGACTGAGTGTCACTGATTAGCGGACAATTGACCATCTGATGATCCGCACTTCCGCACCTCAAGCACTTCCGAGCCTTTCTCCAGCACTCGTCCTCAGTGTGGTTCGATTTTCCACAATACCCACATGTCACTCGGGGAGTGGAGGTTTGACCTCCCTGAGTAAAACCTCTACCTTGACCTCTACCACCTTGGCCTCCCCTCTGGGCATTCCCTCTCGGAGCACTACCCCTAAACGTGTTCGAAAATCGTCCACCTCCAGCTCCACGACCGGATTTAGCAAGTGGCATGCTCCGCTCGCCTCGTACCGATCCTTGGGCTCCACTAGGTGCCCCTTTCCGCTTAGCGTGGAAATTCCTTACTTGCGTCCTAGCAGTTTCTATCCTCAAGGCCTTCTCCAGAACCTCCGTGAAAGTGTTGACTTGGACCGCTGCTAAGGCTTCTTGTAATTCCACATTTAGTCCTTGTATAAACCTTCGTACTTTCCTTGGTTCCGTAGCAATCAATTCGGGAGCGAATTTAGACAATTTGGTAAACTGGGTCTCATACTCAGTTACACTCATCAGCCCCTGACGGAGTTTAATGAATTCGTCCTCTCTTTTCTCCTGGACGATGGGTGGAAGGTATTTTTCGTTGAAGTCCCGTACAAAGTTTAGCCAAGTCCAGCCAGTTTCCTCTCTCTCCCACTTAGCCCTCACTACATTCCACCAAGCCCTAGCTGGCCCTTCAAATTGGAATACGGCAAATTGGACTTGTCTCTCCTCAGTGTAGTTTAGGGCAGCAAAGATATTTACCATGGCCTCCAGCCATTTCTCAGCCTCATACGGGTCTGGTCCTCCTAAGAATTTGGGTGGCGAGAATTTCTGGAATCTCTCCAAGGCTCTATCCTGCCCTGAATCAGGGTCTCTAGGTTGATTTACAGAACCTTGACCCTGTTGCTCTACCAACCGAGTCAAAATATTGGTCATCTGTTGGATGGCAGTGGCCACCTGATCTCCCCCGGCAGTCTGGGGTTCAGGTTGCTGCTCAACCGCTGCCTCCCTTTCCTCTCTCGGTTCAGGCACCGGTTCCTGTACTTGCTCACCCTCACGGCCTCGCCTAGAACCGCGTTCTCGATTAGCTTTCTTAGTCCGACTTCTCTTATCTTCCATGTTGAGAGTTAACCAACTAGAAACATATAAACAGGGTAAGGTACGACTCATATATCGCGTTGTAACAATATAACTAGAGGCAAACAAACCCGTAAGAAACAAGCACTTTATTTACATATCAAACAAGTCATATATACAGGCCAACAAGTCACATAGTCAAAGGCTATAACAGCCAAGGAACATAGAACAAAAGATATTTACATCCACCAGGACACGTCTAAAACAAAAACAAAAGAAGACATGTCGTCCTACTATGTTCCTAACTAGCCCACAAAAACTCCTAAAACCCCGATCCTAGCAAGTGGTCTAGCTAGACGCCGACCCAACCGACTCTGAGGATGCGCTCGGCTCCTCCCCCAGGTCCTCCTCAGGATCCTCCTCTGGATCCTCCTCAGGGCCACCGGGAGCGGCAGGAGCTACAGGCGCTTGGCCCTCCTCGGCCAAGTCCTGCATCACATCCTCTACAAGTGCCTCGCACTCAGTCAGGATGTGGTCGGTCCGGTCTCGTATGTGTCCAACTATGTGCATCAAACGTCCAGTCACCGCATGAACCTGATCACGGTAAGCATCTGACTGCTGCTGCTCTGCCAAAACTGCGGCCTCCAACTCGCGTATCCGAGCTCCCTGATCTCGGAGAGTGGCCTGGAGACGCTCTATCTCCGCAAAGCACCTACGATTGGTGCTACCCAATCGTCTCCGATCATCATCTATAGCAAGCACTACTCGATAGTGCAAGTAAAACGGTTTCGTAGTGATTCATGTCGTTTTCCTAAGGGTACAAGTTCGGCCAAGTCCTAACATATAACCCTTGATAAACAAGTGACAAAAGTCCTCGATAGATCAAGTGATAATCACTTAACCTTCACTCAAATCGCAAAGATAGTTTTCTAGACTTCGAGTAAAAATTCGGGCAGCATGCCCTTTGTGTTTACCTAATTTCCAGCCATTTAGGCTTCATTATTTTTCTTCAACAACATCCCAACATCATACAATCAGCAACTTATGTCAAGAGCCGTTCCATAGGCTCACAATATCATAATAACAAGAATCGTATTAAGTACAAGTGCAGAAACGCAGTTTAGTTCAAGACAGATTTGACGTACAAATGCGGTAATACCATACCCGAGGCTACGCTTATCGGATCAAAACGAAACCTACGCCGTTTCGAAGCTAAGACACAGAGCTTCAACATTTATGAAGGTCACGTAGCCCAGTTTCTAATGTAACTTAGTCAAATTCTCGAATTACTAAACCAGAAACCAATTCGTCGGTTGTTTAAATGCAGAACACTGTAATGAACCTAACTCAGTGTACACAAGTCCGAATCAGGTTTTCTTTGAGGCATTTTAAAGCTACTTCAGAACACTACAACTTTTATGTTTTGGTCCAGAGCTAAATCAGAATGAATCCTGGTCAAAAATCGTGATAAACTGGACTCAACTGCTGAAACGGACTGCTGGGAAATTTTTGAAACAGTAGGGGTATTTTGGACTTTTCATGACCTACGTTGCTCCGATTGAGCTGAAATTTTACAGGCACCTATAAAACACCATTCTATACAACTTTCCTTCTTTGGCCAAAGGCCAATTCGGCCTCTAACATATAGATACAATTTCGGACAGAATGTTTGGGAAATTTTCCAGAAATCTGGAATTTTTAGCTCTAAGTGTAATTTCCTCAAATTTCTGGTTCTAATCACCACCAAACAACCTTATATAACTTTAATTGCAACATTCACACATCATACATCACATTGAGCAGAAAATCAGAAACCCTAGTTCATCAAATAAATTGGGGAAAAACTCCTACACATGCTAGCATCCATGAATCTACCACCAATCAAGCTACCAAGCTTACTTTAACCATGATTGAAAGAGAAAGTTAGAGAGATATCATCCTCTTACCTTGATTAGAAGTCCCTAAGAGCAGCCCCAAGCTTTCTCTTCCCAAATTTCCACCACCAATCACTAGATAATCACTCAAGAGTAGGTTTAATCGGTTTACTTTGTGGATTTTCTCACTAAGTTGTTGGATTTGAAGGTGAAATGAAGAAATCTTCCTTGGTGTTTTCTCCAAGCTAAGTTCGGCCAGCACCAGCAGAAATGAGGAAGAATTGGCTAAGTGTTAAGGTTATATGGATGGAGTTTGTCTTGGTAAGAAGCCATGAGGTGGTGACACTTGTCACCACCACCACCCTTTCTTTTTCTCTTTCTTTCTTGCCTTTCTTAGCCACCAATTTTCGGTCAACATGCTGCCAAGAGAGAAGATATTATGTGCAAAAGTCAACAACTTGTTGGGTAAGAAAAAAATGGTGGTCAAGCGGTGCGTTCAATCAGTAATGCGCGGGACCCGCCGGTTCGCGCCGTTTTTCTTAAAAACTCACGTACTATGGTTTTTACTTCCCATTCACTAACCTTATATCGTCGCTCCTAGTCACATATTATTTCTCACTTAAAAGTCACCTTTAATCATCAAATTGATCCTTGGCCAGTACCGAAAATTCATCCGGCGGAAAAATCGCAAAAACCCTAATTTTGCTCAAAACTTGAAACCAAAGCGTAAAACCTTATTTTCTAGGTTTATTTACACTTAGTGTGATATAATGAGGTAGGGGCCTTAATAAATAATAATTTTCAAATAAAAGACATTTTTGAGGAAAAATGTAGGAAATTTGCGGATCCTCACATAATCTATAACTTGCAAGTATTAGTGTACTCTAAATTTACATTACATATTTACTAATCTTAAGGCTTTAAGTATAGATAAGACAACTAAACAGTGTAAGTGGATGTATATGAATTGCAAATCAATGTATTAGTGTATTGACTTTCACAATAACATTTGTAAATAAATAAGTTTAATTTTGATTTGAAATAAATTATAAGTTTGTAACTAACATAACTTATCACTAATCATTGTAATTTGTAAGTTTGTAACTAATATTACTTATTATTAATCATTGTAAATTATAAATTCATAAATTATTACTAATCATTGTACAGTCTAAGGTTTATTCTAGTTTAAATTAATCACTTTTTATGTGTTCCTTAAATCATAGACTAAGGATTGTAAGTATAAGTGATCAAACAAGTTAAAAGTTCATATTATCTATTTACTAATCTTAAGGCTTTAAGTATAGACAAAATAACTAAGAAGTGTAAGTAAATACATGTGAGTTGCAAATCAAGTAAATAAGTTTTATTTTGATTTGAAATAAATTATAAGTTTGTAACTAATATAACTTATCACTAATCATTGATTCATTGTAATTTGTAAGTTTGTAATTAATATTACTTATTATTAATCATTGTAAATTATAAATTCATTGTAACTACTAACTAAATTAGTTTAAATTAATCACTTTTTATGTGTTTCTTAAATCATATACCAAGGATTTTGGGTATAAGTGATCAAATAAATACCAATTAAACCCCAAAATGATTTGAACATAAGTAATGTGTTCAATTATGAATAAATTTGGGGATCAAACCAGTAATAATTTTTAAATCATTGAGGAGCATAATGAATGTATTATAATTTAGGAGCCCCAATTTGTAAATTAAAAATTACAAAATCACTTCATTTGGGAAAAGTCGGATTTCATGATTTTCATCTTCAGCTGATGAAAATTGAAAAGTGAGAAAACAACCATTGCAAATTTGCAATATTGCATAGTGCCGTGACTGCCATCACGTAGGGCTTTCACAGCACTAACACTCCCAAGTCCCAAGTCCCAATTCCCAAATCGAAGCTGCTCTCTGCCTCTCCGGCCTCCGCCAGTCCGCCGCGCTCTACGTCTCCTGTCGGCTGTGTCCTGCCGTGCTGGTTCATCGCTGCCGAGTGTCGAAGACGAAGCACCAAGATCTCACTTGTTCATCGCTGGTTCATCACTGCTCATCTCTGGCTCACTTAGGTAAGTGCTCCTCTGTTTTTGGCTCTGTGTCTCTGGCAGTAAAATGGCCAAGATCGACTTGGAAATTTGTTATCCTGAATTGATAAGGGGACGAAATCTGAGCTTCCAATTGCAAACTCTCACTATTATAGTAGTTTAGATTAGATTTGATATAACATAAGCTTTGTATTTTATACACAAGAAATCTCTCTCCAGTTGTGCAGCCTTTAAAAGTTAAGACCTTGGGGAAAAATTCCACCTTTTTCCCGTTAGAAAAATTAAAAAGGAAAAAACTTGCTAATATGAAAATTTTACCTCCTTGTCCGTGGAGATTCTCTTAATTAATGGGACTTGGCAACATTCTGGATGAAGTTATGCACTTGTGCTTCTTTGAAACTAGTCTATTCTTGCCTTGAATATTATATCGGCCTACAACATTTTGCATAAAACTGAATCTATTTTTTATGGTGAAGTTAATACTGAGTCTATTTTTTTTCATTGTGACTTGTGAAATGTGAACTTGAAAAGTGTGTTAGTGTTACTTTGAATAACTTGTAGTTGTATTGTATATTGGCAGTTGGTACTTGGTACTCCAGATTTGTATTTGATGGATTTTGGCATTTGTAATGTGTGTGTAATAATTTGGATGTTGATTTTCTTTGAATTGGTGTTGTAGGCTTGTAGCCTGTAAGTTTGCAATTAGAATTAGTTTGCAATTAGCCTCATAGCCTGTAAGTTGTACAGAAGCAGCGTTGCAAACTTAAGCTGATAACAGGGTATTTTTATCTTTTTTTTTGGAATAGATGAATTCGGTTTAACCGAATTCATTACCGTTTTCGAATTTGAAATCGGTTGCGGAATGAATTCGGTTATGCCCAATTCGGAATTGAAAACGGTTTAAAATTTTACAGGTAGAATAACCGAATTCACCGAATTCAGTGCACCGAATTTGCACCGAATGCACACCCCTATTCACAACACATGCTTCAGGAAAGTTTTACCACTAAGCGTAACTGCCTTAAACCCAATGTTTTCAAACTCGGATCGGACCGAACGATTCGACTGCGAACCAGTCATGTATCCGGTCCGATTCATAGCTTATGTTGACTTGGATAAAAAACCGGTCAAAACCCGTAAAAACCGTTCAAACCATTAAAATCGGCTCGAACCGTGAACCGTGGTTTTCCATTTTTTGAGTCAAAATTGACAAAATTTCCAATTTTGACCCTAATCTTCACTTCAGTCTTCCTCTTCGCACTTTGCTTCGGTCTTCCTGCTTTCTCTCTCTGCAATTGCCGAAATTGCCTTGCCTGCCGTCTCTATTTCCTTCTCGCCTTAATAGCTTAATTCTAATCCCTTCTCCAAACTCCAAACTCCAATCTTGACTTCTTGAGCCATAGCAATCAGCAAAAAGGAAGCACCGCAGCATGAGGTTTTTCCGCCCGCTGCTGTGATTCTAAGCCAAAAAAACCCTGGAATTCAAGCTTATACCAGGTTCGTTAATCTTTTTTCCCCTTTTTTTTCCTTTAGTTGTTGATTCTAAGCCAAAAAAAAACTCTGGAATTACGCTTTGGTTGCTTTGAGGATAACAAGAGCAATTCTTGCATAACAGATTTACAAAGTTCTTTTATTTTCCACTAAATTGCTAATTTCCAAATGTGTAGAAGTTAAATTTGGGGATTTTAACTTTTTATACCCTGGATGCAGAATTTCTTTCGAAATGAGAATTTGTTGCCTGAGAGCGAGCTAGAATATTCCGCTGAGGGAGCTAGAATGAAGTTGCTAAACCTTATAGAGGGATACCTGTTGGAAAATTCTGTTACTCTCTGCAACTCTGCTCATTTAGTTTTCCTTTATTGTGCAGAGAATAGGACTAAATGCTGCACTTCACTGTATAAGGTCTTGTGTCTGGTGAGATAAGAGCCCTAATAGGACTAGATCTAATGACAAAAGTGAAATCTTGCACCATTTGGAGGATTTTTCTTAACGGGCTGTTGATGAGACCTGGGCTTTTGAATCATGACATCACTGAAATATATTTTCTTTTCCTAAATGAAAGAATGTCTAAATTAGGCTCACAATTCTTACTGAATAAACATATTGTTGGTTTTTCCAAGCTGATATATCCACACAATGCCCTATTTTGGAATTCCTGAAATGATACATTCTGATGTGTTGTGCTGATTCTTGATGAATAAAGTATCAAGTAGTTATTTCGCCTGTCATATGTTTAACTCCGCTTGACCTGATTGGAATTATGACTCGTTTGGAAATTTAGGATTATAAATGAATTCAAGTACCATTTTGCTACTGAACTACTATGAGCCATCTGAACTTCAACTTCTATTTGTTTTTTGGTGGTGCAAACAAGTGTAGAGTTCCCTTTTCTCCTTCTAATATTAGATCAATAGCTGTCCTGCCTTCATTAACATGACAGATGAAATCCATACCAAAATCTACAGTAACATGACAGATGAAAGTTTTCAAAATGTTAATTGTGTATGTTAATTATTGGATATTGCTCTTATGTTAATTGTGGTTTAGCACTTATATCTTATTCTGTGCATTGGTGTGTGTGTGTGTGTGTCTATATATATATATATAGATATATTTATTTAATTATTTATTGAACCTCGACCCTTTCACTTCATTGGTTCAATTGACGGTCCGGGTTTTAAAACATTGCTAGTTAAATCCAAAGCCTAAATAAACATTAAAGAAGAACTGCTTTCCTTCCCGCCAAAAGCACTATCAGCATTGTAGGCAGAAAGGGCTAGAGTCTCACGGAGGGGTCATCGAGCTAGGTCAGAATTCCGGTTCTATAAAACTCCAAAACCACACCACCCTCTACTCCAATTATGGCTGAGGTTACAATTTTTGAAGGCATTAGGGCTCAAAATCTGACCTTCACAGAGAATTTGAGGTTGTTAGGGGTCCAGCTATGGCAAGTACTGAATAATAATCGTCGTTCACTCCTTGGCATTGCTCAATTCACCCTGTTAGCGGTCGGATGGGTGATGTTCGCATTCTTCACCGACGACGGCAACCGGATTGAGGGTATTATAATGCCAGAGTATGAGTATTTTGGGGCAGCTACTTTTCTGACATTTGCGGGAACAATTGGATGTTATTGTTCTCTGTTGGTTTTGTGGCTTACTCAAAAGTTGATACACTGCTTGAGGCAGTGTGGGTTCAACGGATTATCTAGTTCTGTCACTTTCGTTGCCTCTGCGATCTTCAGCGCGTGGTATCTGTTCTTATCCGCTTTCTTGGGGCTTTGTGTCGTGGAGGACGTGACTTCCTTTGATGCTATGGTGGCGATTACATGGGGGCTATTTGTTTCTATGCTGTTTCTGGAATTGCCGGATGATTTTGGGCTCACCGATTCCTTTGTAGCTGCCAATTTTGGCATTGCAATCAAATTATCTGCATCACATTCTATCTGTCCATCAAAATTGTTTGCCATGCATCTGTCCACCGCTACCTGTTCATTAGAATTGTTTGCCATGAGTCCGTCTACTGCACCGTCAACATCTCCCGGTCTAGTAGTTCTGAAGAGGATTGCTATTGCCTTCACCCCATTATTGGCAAAGATGGTGGTTACACGTGTCCTAGGCTTATGGACTCACAGGCAAGAGGAAGAGCTTGTTGCTGGATTCGCAGATGCGAGTCCAGAATAAGCTGCTTAGCATGTGAGTATCGTTGACGTTGGTTCATCATAATTAGTGTTATTGTTGTTTTGATTATTTGGAACTACTTGATTTTGATCTTGAAATTTTGGTTTTGTGCAAAGGACTTGAAAGAATAAAGAAGACAATGAAGAATAAATGCTGGGGAAAAGTTACCTATGCTGGTGGTGGCATTTGGATTTTGTGGATGTTTAAGAATAAATAAGCAAATCTGATTAGCACTCTACCTCTCTCACTAAGCACCGGTTGCCTAAATAGATGGTGAATGTTGATCTGGCCATCTCCAGCCATGGAGTGATTGTTAGGTAATTTTCTCGTTTTGTGTGCAGATATTTCAGTATGTTGAATTGTCGATACACAAGTGCATTAATGTGTCCATTGTCTTGAAGGGAGAACTGATTATGTCTGTGTTATCTTGACGTGCATCTTTGTATGCCACTAACCAGCTTTAGCCCTGCAATTTATTGCCTGGAATAGGTGTAAGCACTATAAACTTAGACAAATGTATGAATCTCTCTACTTTCTCCTTAAGTCCAAAAATTGATTTCTGGGGAACATATCTGACTCATTTGACTTGATTCATTTATCCTACTAATACTTAAGAAGTATTTTTACTTCCACTATTCAATGCTTTTCATCTTCACAGGATTTTTATAAAATTTTTGAGGAAAGGTTTTAGTGCTTTGAAGCATTGTGCACCAATTTTATGTGCAGCCATATTTTGTTTAATTACCTTTTCACCCTTTTGCTTGAGCTAAAGTTCACCTCTGAGAAGGGCATTTCCTTGTATAATATAAAAAGGAGTTTATTTTGCACTTGTTCTCTGATTTACGACTGCCTATTCAGGGTTTATAGTGTCCTTGCTTTATGAGTCTGATATGTCCTTATTGCAATGGGCACAAGTATTCTGAATGAAGCTTAGAGTTTTGGTAAATGCACTCTGGTATCCCCTTTTGCTTTCAACAGCGTGCTAAGCTGAGATTATTAATGCCTAGCTGCTATGTGAATTTGCTGAAATGTCCTGGAAGGTGCCATTCTGACTTTTGAGCTGAGCTTTAAAAGCTCCTTGGATTTTCCATAATTTGCTGTTGTAATGAAGTTTTTCATCAGTGGTCATTAAAATTGTATTAAGCCATGGGATGGCTACTACCATTTGTTGGTCATTTATTTCGGATCCAAGTAACGGCTTGTTCTTCCTCTCTTACGATCTGTTGATTTCACATTATTTGCCACAATTAGGTTTAGGTTGTTGGCTATGCTTTATTCGTGGTGTGTCTTTTGGTTTTAGGTCTTTTAAAGGATCTTAGTTTCTTCTCTTTTTACCTCTAATTTTATCAATTTTATGCAAGTTTTTGTTGCTGAAAAACTCAGAAAAAATTACACACAAAAATTCACTGACTACTGTGTGCCTTAGAATTGAATAGGGATATGGCTTGTCAAGCAACAAGACCACTTGATTGGAAATTTGGCATCAAAGCTGCTGCAAAACTCCAATGGGAAATCCAAGCAGCTGCGCCACTTCGGACCACCTCCTTGCACGGTCTTGGTTGACAAGAACACTAGCATCATCTGCCAGGGCATCGCCAGCGAAAACAGAAGCTTACAAACTGAACAAGCCACCAAATTCGGCACCATAATGGTAAAGAAAGAAAACATTGACAGAACTCGTATATGTACACTTAAAGTTATGTTAAGCAATTAATTATTGATCCAGGAACTATTCTGCCAATACTTTTGATTGATTGTATCCTCGTCTAAGCTATTATATGAATTATATAAGTCATTTCAACTGCTAGATTTTGTAGACTGTTGGAAATCAACTTCCAATACTGATTTTCCATGCTTTATGGTGAGCATGAATACTTGCAAACGATCTGGAGATAAATTGGCTGTAGCTTCAGCTTTTTAATTATCTTGGCCTTAATCTCATAATACCATCAAATTGTTTGCCCTATTACCCAATTATCATTTAATATCTTTGAACTCTAAAGCTTGGGTTCTGCATTGCAGCTATTGTTGGATATTTTACTCCTAATGGCGAGCCAAAGGCAGAAAAGAAGCTGATGGGGGCAGGCTGCTTGGAATGAAAGGTATGAGATTCTTGGTGGAGGAATTATGGGTATCAGTCAATTGTCATTGTCTCATGTTTTGCATAAAACAAAAAAAGGTTCTGATTACTTACAAATTCTCACACTTCCAGTCCTTTTTTTTTTTGTAAGCCAGTTTTTATATTAAATAGGTTGAAATGATTGCAAGCACTTGAGTATGAAACAGGTTAATTTTAGTTCATGAAAATTGCATTAAAAGTTTTTCGAGTAAAATCTTTATTAATGATATCGTCAGGTCCTCTTCTCATCCTCACCTTTGGGTGTATCACTGTTGTTTTTGGGCTTATAGATTTTCTCCACCTCTTTGATTGTAATCTTTGATGTTTGTTCTTTTTTTAATGAATTCTAATGTCTGATATAGTGGGGCTTTGATTTTAATTTTTGTATTTGTTTTAGTAAAAAGGGTTTGACTTTGTGATCTCTTATTTTATTAAGAAGTATTGTTGATTTGGAAATAAAGTTAAGATTTCTGCTTATGGCATTTTTTGGACTAGTAGGACGCAGGGAAAGAAAAAGGATGGAAGATGAGTAAACGGAACAAGCTGGGAGAAAGAAGCTGTCTGCTTCAGCCATTTGCATCTACTACTGAGAAGTTATAAACTCTGTGACAATCATTGTTTCCTTTTTGTCATGTTTTACTCCTCAAGAACTAGAAAAAGCAATGGATGAAAATTATGGGAAAATAGTTGATGAGAAAGCTCATATTCTAAAAGTCAAGATGGAACTAGATGATCAGCTAGAATAACTCACTTCAGAATCTGATCATTAAGGTCACATGGAGCTGGATCAGCACTTACTCTCAGAAGGAAAACCCCACATTATTAATCTCTTCTCTCTTCTAAGGTCCCCTTTCCAAAAATTTATTGATGAGTAGATTATATGATGCATGCATAAGCTTTTAAGGCTTAAACTGTGTGCTTTTTGTGCCAGGTTCTAAGAAGGTTCAAAAAAACTGAAAATTGTCCTGTTTCTAAAATTGACAATGTAAGGAATTTTTATGTCATTTTTCCTCCTTCATGGGCAATTTTTCTTTCCTCTTTATTTTCATTTTCGTGGATTCGGAGTTTAAAGTTGTATAGTGTGGAATGTTCTCATGCAAGTCTGATTGTTATTAGTATCAAATGCCCTTTTGACACCTGAAATAGTCAAAATTTCTCATTCTAGTTTTATTAATTTTAATTAGCTGGCCAACAAAATAGATATTTCTGCCTCAGCTGATAGTGGAGAAAGAAGGTTGGTTATGACTCCAGCTAGGCTTCGGATTCGAACTTGCAAATGGTCTGTGGCTTTAGGCCTTTACTAGTCTAGTATAATTCAAGAAAATGCTAATGAAAAGGATTTATGTGAAACAGACAATTATGTCTCATGCCTGCTGCTTGTGAGCTGAACATTAGTCAGAAGGACTTTTGTTGGTTTATTTCTCTTCTTTACTGACTTTAGAGTTTAGATGATTAAAAAATGTAATCATTACAATGATGATGATGATGATAGGAAGCCCAATTTAGAGTATTCATTGGCCAATATGTGTTTTGTATGGTAACATTTTTCAATCAAACTTAAAGGTGGATTTTGATATGTGCATAATAATACCAAGTACAGTTTCTATATACATAAACTCCTAAATTATTATAGGTTGTGTTTGGATCCACTGTTTTTGGTAAAAACAGTTTTTGTAGTCAAAATACAAATTATAGTCAACTAAGTGTATTTGAAATGCTACACTCCCGCTCCTGCCATACGGTACTGTTTAGGGGCCCAAAAAGTAAAACTAGTTTTTCAATTAGCTTTCTTGTCCTTCCCGTTCCTGCTTCAATTTCCTGTTCTAAAACGTATCTCTAAAAATCACTTTCCTCTTCACTTTCCTCTTCTAAGCAGCAACAGCCGAGGTACAATGTATCTCTAAAAATCACCGGCCGTTTCAGCTCATCTGTTAATAATCCTTGGAGGTTCAATGCCCATGTCTCCGCAAGTTCAATCTTAGCTTCTCCGTCCTGAATTTGCAGCTTATCTTCAGCAGAGCAAAACTGTGAAGAAGGAGCTGAGTATACGCTGCAGAGCCACCCGGGAGAAGCGGCAGGGCCACTATCAGACTTCAAGAAGCATAATCAGCTTGCAAGTGCCATTTCGAAGTCGCGGCTACTTGCTCAGCGAAGGATTTTGATCCGCCTCTGCTCAGCTGTTGCTTCGTCGAGGTTCGTTCTACTGTTTACTTAATTGGGGCCTAATTCATACGAATTAGGGCTACAGTAAATAGTGAATGTGTTTGCTGTTCAATCAAAGCCTTTCTTGTGCTGATAGTATATGGTAGAGACTGTGAGTACAATTTTGAAATGGTTGTATGACACGTTGGATATTACATTTTATTTGACACAGCTGACATTCATGCTTCTTCATTTAAACTTGTAATTCTGCGGCAGTTCCACTTTTGATTTTCTTAAGTTCTGGTTTGGCACCTCAATTTTCCAATTCAGACTGGCAGCTTCACCATTTATTTGCTTTTGTGCTCTTCCCCGCATATGTAATGAGTATGCCCGAATTAGGGGTTTGGAGACAGGGTACGCATACCAACATATTAGCAAATAATTGAATGTGCTTGCATTTGCTTGTTTGGCATGCATAGGAGAGTTTTTTTTAGAAGCTCATGGTATACGTGTACCCTGTTAATTGGGTGAATATTGATGCTATTTTGTGGATTAGACATTTTATCAATTATTGTTGTAAGCTTAAATTGATCAGTTCTGGGCCAGTTCTCCGTTAATTGGGGTGTTCTTGCTACACTTTTATTTTGGATAAGGAATTTGATCAATTTGTGCTATTATTAAGCACCAGTGATTGTGCTTTGGTTATTGCAATTTGATTAGTGAAATATTTGGAAAACTGCGACTCGGAACTGGATTTACTATTTGGTTCTTGCTGTTGGAGTAGCTATTATTTTCTGCTGTTGTTGTTGTACTTGAGCCAATGCCATTCTGGTCCGTGCAATTTTATTGGGTGGCCTTGTGAAATTTTAATTAGTCCTAGCTTGCATGCTGCAAATTGACGCATTATCGCTGCTGTTTCGTTTTCAATGTTTTAGAGCACCTGTAGATGGCCGAAACTTTTTCTGGTTCTTATGTGAAGCTGTTTTGGTTCTGTGAGAGCGTTCCCCCCCATATTATAGCCTGACAAAAACTAAAAGATATTTGTGTCTGTGTTGCTGCTAAATATTAATCCAGTGTGATTGCATTTGGGGCTTTGAAATTCGAACTTCCAAGCCGAAGGTGCAATTGCCCTGGTGTTTCGTTTTTGGAATGGACATGAGTTTGAACGTATTGGTTAAATAGATGACTTGATCAACGAATATATGTTCGGTTCTTGCTTTAAATTACTGGCATTGTTGTTGCGCTCCATTCATTAATCTCCATTCATTGTTGTTGCTTTAACCATTTCATAGGATTAATTCAAGTAGTTTCTTGACTCCACGTTAGCCTCCTGTGAATACTTTTGTGGTGTTTTGCTAACAGTTAAAGAAATGATTCTGGTTTTTAGAAATTATTTGTTATCGTTTTATTAAGATTTTTACTGTTTCCCAATTCTTCATCAAAACCACTAATATTTCTCCAATTTTATAATTGGAAACCGAAAGCAACTGCACAACAAAAAGTCCTATAACAGATAATATCCACACAGGCACCAGTTGCTCGCTCTTTGCGCCAGGGGTACAACTAGTTTTACAGCATGGTTTTTGGTTTTCTGCATTTCTGGATGTTCAAGGCTAATGCTAGAGTAACATATATGTGCAATCATATGATTAACTGTGAAATCATTGATTATCTGGTTAATCTGATTCAAATTTTATACTTAAACCAAATATTTGCTGGTGACTGAGGTTTATTTTACCACAGCTTCATCTTTATCTTTATAATATTTAGGGAGATTCATCGTGGAATCATTTTTTGTTCTGCTTTTTAGACTTCAGAGTGCTTCAGGTGCGGCTTTAGCAGATTTGCATTTGAGGAGCAGGTTGAGGTTAGTCCTGGACTTCCTGTGCTTATGATTATTTTACTGGGCAGTCATGTTTACTATCTAATCTGGCTGAATAGCTGTGTATGTTCTTCTAAACTTTGAATAAATGCATTACATATTTGGCTGTCAAACCAGCTTGTTTAATTTTTTGATATTACAACAGTTCAAAGCTGTTTGTTAGATGCTCGATATCTTCAAATATTTGTGAAGATGGTGAAGTTTTTCTTGCACTATAGGAGGTAGCACTGTATATGGCTTACAAGTTCTCAATTGTGTACATTGGTATTATTCATAGCTTGTGCTGGCCATGTGATTTAATCTTACCATTTTGTAAATAACGTCTGGACCATATAGCTAACACATAAATTCAGATGCTGTAATGTATGTATTCAAACTGCTGAAATATGAACCTGATTACAGCTATGCTATCAAGCTGTTCCTGCAACTATTTGTGCATATATTCTCTCTTTCTAGTAGATATGGTTTTGATTTTTAATACTGGTTTAGATAACACTTGCATTTTTCTTAGCCTCTATTTTTCCAATCTAGTGATGTACTAAACTGGGTTTGATCACTATTTGTCTGTGATGGTCTCCGATTATTTTGGAGTGTGTTCCAATCACATGCTAGGTATGTCATGGAGGCATTATGGAAGTGATCTCCAGTCATGAGGTATTTTTTTATGTTGAAAGTTTCTTTTGCTTATTAGTTGTTCTTAGTTTCAGCCTCCAACTACAACCCCACTTTTGTGCAGGTTCTTGGTGAATAGACGTCCTTAAGTATGACACATACTTTTTGTAAGTTCATGCTAGCTATGTCTTACACCTCCCGTCCTCTCTGATCAAACGTGGTACGGAATTGACATGTTGAACTAAGATGAAATTTTGGAAGATCATACATCTCATTCTGTATAGGGTGACCGGAGATATGTGGTGCTCAATCGGAGTTGCTCGCTAGTCAAGAAAAATTCCTCCCCTAACTTTTTAGTTAAAATTTGGAGAATGACTAGCTTTCTATAGATGTCCCATGCCCCCAGCATAGTTTGTAAACTTTCTTGCATGTTTCAATGAAGATTGTGTTCTATTCTGGTTCTCAGACAATTTTAGTAGAAAATCTATTTGTTTTTGATAGATATATTAGTTGCATTTTATATCCAGAAATTTTCTGAATTAAAGTAATAGCATCTTCTGTTATCAGGCAGAGGCCATTGCTTTTATTGAAGCTAATGCGGTGGCTTTGAATTGGGATACCAAAAGCTACATGTTTGAAAATTGCAGTGCTACGTATTCCGACAATAGTCTAAATTGAGGGTTACTTCGTGCTAGCTAACTGCATTTGGCAGATGCTAATGGTCATTTGCTAAGTACGGAATTTCATTTTATCCGTAGAATCATGCTTGCCCTTCTAGAGATGCGCATTTCTGATTGTGAGTTCTAGAAAGGGCCTGCATCGTTATTCCCGGTTTCCCATGGCTGAACCGGAAAGGCATTTTCCACCCACTCGTTCTCTCTGTGCGGTATACATCTTCTTTCTGGACTCTACCATATTTCAATGAGAAAAATTATTATTTGTTTTTTTTACCCAAAAAAAAAGGAAATTATTTGTTTGAGATTGTCGTAATAAACTTGGTGAATTTGGAAAATCAGTAGAGGACTGAAGTGATTCATGTTATATTCGCGGGATAGCTGATTTGGTGAGTTTCTCTAGGCATAACAAATTAGATGAGGGATGCCGATGCAAGTTGGGAAAACATTATTGATGAATTTCTTAGAGCATTCATGACAAGTCATTCATACATTTGTGTTTATACTCCCTCCGTCTCACTTTGATAGTCCTGTTTTTTTTTTCTCGTATGTTCCAAATTGTAGTTCATTTTCCAGTTGAAGAATGTAGTTGTATTTTAATTTTCCTAAAATGCCCTTATTCAATGTAAGTTGTTGTTACTATAAACTTACCTCATTTAATGAGAGTTGATTCTTTTTTTTACCATCAATTCAAGTTTTCATAAAGTTGTACTCTATTTAATGTGAGGGTATTTTAAGAAAATAGTAATCTAAATTTACTTTTTCAACAAAATTAATTATTTTTTCTTAAACTGTGTAAAAAAAAAAACAGAATTATCAAAATGGGACGAAGGGAGTATATTTTTTGTTATGTCGTGCCATTATGTTGAAGAGACAGAATAACAACCTATTTGTAACACACTGCACTAACTTGAATGCAATTAGGATGGCAACGAGGTGGGTCATCCATTCTCTGTCCCCGATGCCGTACTCTATTTCCCCCGATCCTCGGCTCATTCCCCACTTTTTCTCCCTTCCATTGGTTTCGCCCTCTCTGCCCGCTTATACCCTCGTGGTTGTTTAATTATATTTTCATTTGTTATTTTAACATCATTTTTTTAATTATATAACATCAAATAACAACATTATAAATCACAAAAAAAATTGTAAATCACTTTTTTATATTCTTAGTTAAATTTATTTCTCTACTTTTAATAGTAAATCTAAACTTATAATCATCATATATGTTTAAACAACTTATGTGACGATCCTACCTCTCCCTAGAACGTATACAAAGGTTTGACGGATCGCCTGTTCAACTCTTGTCAGACTCATTCACAAACTCCAATCAATAACACTAAAGTCCTTCAATACATCATTTGCATGCTACATCAAACGAGGCCAAGTTTTATCAGTATAGTCTAAATTGCACAATTTCAATAGTTACTTATCCATAACGTTTTTCGCCCTTCTAGTTAAATGAAATTGCCATGGATTTTTGGCCTGTAAGAATTGTGGAGTTTGTTCCAGTAGGATTAACAATAAAATTGGAGGAAATAATCATTAGTTACAAATTCGTGAGTTCAATGACTATATTGGAATGAAAAAAAATAGTTGAATAGTTTTGTGATTAAAAAAAAAAAGAATAGTTTAATGATCCGTAAGATTTTTTTCTTACCCAAAAATATACATGGTTTGTAATTGTAAATTGATCATATCTCATTCTCATCATAAGTTCCATGGCATAAAAGATATATGATTCATTTGCAATATTTACTTTTGTGTCTCTCAAAATATGTGTCTATCTCCATATTAATGTCACATAATGTAACATTTTCTTTTGCCTTTAATAATAACCATTTAAAAAGTATACTGAAAACAGAAAGGAAACGTATCTAACTATTTGCTTAACTCGAAATAGTGTATAGAACATTTCCTCATTCTCCATATCAGTTTGTTCACACAAAAAAATGAGAAACAGAATGAAAATAGTAAATTTTTTTATGCACTATTAATATATATAGGGATGACAATGGGAGCGGATGCTCGCGTGTGCACGTCTCATAGGGAGAGTAATGGGGCAAGGCGAGATCAGGGATGATAGCCCATCCCCTTCCTTTGCTTCAATTTATTAATATAAATAAATGTAATATATTAAATAATCTAATAATAATAAATTTAGAATATTTGACAAGTAAACATAATTTTTATCTCATTGCTATTCAAGTGTGAGTCCACTTGCTCTGTTCCAAAGCTCCAATACCAACACAAGTAGATAATATTATAGTCACCATTGCACGATTATCAAGTTTAACTATTGCTATCTGCATTTCATCAAAAAGCTCCAGAACTTCATTGTACCTAACAAAATTAGCCTATTTGGTGATCAATGCATTCCAAGAAAAACAACACACATCACTAACATTTTATCAAAAACCTTCCTTGCCTCGTTAACAAGTCTAGAATTGCCATACCCTAAAGGCATAAAATTCCTAGAGTTCAACTTCTTCGCTAGTCAAATTATGAAACAAAAGTGTTAGAACATTGATTTGGAAATACAAAATTCCTAGTTGATATTTGGCATAACCATGTTATGCGCTCTATGAGTATTCTCAAGTGTTATTTATATAATCTAATTGAGGTTCTTAATTTTTTTGATATTTTATTTCAACACTTTTCTTGTTTCATTTTTCCTTTCTCACTTTTTCCACTCCATATTTTATTTCATTCGTTGAATTTAGCTTTGATCTATTAAATGGAGGTTTCTTTTTAAAAAATCAAATTATCACTCGTGGCCGCCCCCGTGAAAAGGGCCAAAAGGGGCGGGAGTTTTTTAGCAATGGGACAAGGGACGGGGGAGGGATCCCCTGTTTCAAATCTGTCCCGTTGCCATTCCCCAAGTGTATACACGTGCAGATCTATAAACATGTTATATATGCAAAATTTGGTATTTAAATATAAATTGAAATGATATATTATGTATTGAAATCCTTCAGTGTATACACACACGTATATACTGACAACGTAGAGAAATTATCTAAAATTTAAAAGAAATATCAGAAGAAAAGGTATTTTATTATTATTATTATTATTATTTTTCCTTTTTCGGCCTTGAGGACGAAGCAATCTTTCCCTCGTCACCCGTGCAAGAGAAAGAATCTAATCCAGCACATCGCCACCACTTTGAACATTTGCTCAGCTGTAGAGATGGCAAAATGGGCGGCATGGGCGGGATTTGCTTGGGTTTAAGATGAAACCGAATCATATGGGTTTGGGCTCAACCTTACCCATATATGTTTTGGGACTAACTTGGGCGGGATCACTTTGGGATGGATTTAGATTGATCCCGCCCAATATCCAAATATATTTTCTACATATTTTTTTCTTTTAATTTATTTTTTTATTTTTGTATATAATTTTAATATTATTTATTTATTAAATTTCTTTTAGTTTTATTAAATAAACATGCAAGTGCTTTATACTCAGGATTATCACAAAAAATTGGATTAACAAATAAAGGAAAAAATAGATATACAATCATAACTATAAAAATTGTTAAAAATAATTTTTGAATCTAAGACTCCGTTTGGATTGGCTATTTTTTCAAAAAATAAGTTTTTCAAATACAATATTACAATAATATACAATAACTCAAAAAAAACAGCCCATCCATATTAGTATATCAAATATTTCAAAAAAATTTTATAGTAAAAATTTTTCATATACACTATACAATAAAATATTTCAAAAGCACCTCTTAAAAATAGTTAATCCAAACGGAGCCCTTGCTATTTGAGCCCCATGGGTACCCAAGTATTTTCCAAAATTTCCCATCAATTAATGGGTATAATTGGAATTTGTCCCATTGTAAATCCACTATCAAATTCCAATACCCATCCCGCCCAAATTCTCAATGGGCATGGATAACTCATTGGGACTTGGGATAAATTGCTACCTCTACTCAGCTGTCAGGACAAACCGTTTCATTTTTCATTTTTTATTTTTATTTTTTCACCCCCAAAACTCCACATCTTTCACTTACTCCCTACCTATGCTCCCTCCGGGCGTCTCCCCTTCATTGGGTCATTGGACTTCCCAATGTCACCGACACGTAAGATTATTAATTCCTCAGAGGACAACCCTCGTGATGGTGCCGCAGTTGCTCCCTAAAACTAAGAATCGTCACTACTTTCATTTTCTGCCACAAGTAAATAACACGCACAACACACACTGAGTTAGATAGCACTAGTAAAATATTCAACTAAATTAATACTATGTTGATGTTTGTTGGAAAAAAAACTAAATTAATACTACCATTAATCAACTAAATTTATTTTTGTTATTTTTTGGGAGAAAAAAATGTTTACAAAGTTGGAAAGTCACCTTGTTGGAATCATTTTTCAACAATTTTCTAACTTTCGAGGAGAGATTACTGACGATAAGATTCAAACCCTAATTTCTAAATTTAAAATCGAGCTTCTTATCAAGTACAATAAATCAAACCTAAACTTTTATTGAGAAAGATTATCGAAATTCAAATCCAAATTTTTACTCAAGAAAATTAGTGATCACGTCTCCAATTTGACCTTCTATTGAGGAAAGATTGCAAGCATGAGACTCAAAATCTGATCAATTATTAAGTAAATATGAATAAACTCGTACTTTACAAGTTGAGCCAATTTAAGTGTAGTTATAGTTATTTAATTTAATATTGAGTAAAATATTCCACTAATGTACCGAGGAAAAGATTCAAACTTGAGCTTCTAAATTCAAAAGAACTTGATTAAGAAAGATTATCAAAATCCAATCCTAAACTTCTACTAGAAAAATTAGTGATCATGACTCAAACCCGATCTTTTATGGAGGACACCGGACTTATACTTATACTTGAGTATTTATTAAGTAAAAATTTTTTGAAATTTTTGTAAAAAAATATATATTGTAGCGATTTGATAAATTTGAGGTAAAAAAGTAATTAAAAAATATATTTAAAAAAAATTTAAATTTTTTTTAAAGGAAAATAGCTTTCCAAACAAAAGCACGGACAAACTCATACTTTATTAGTTGTGCTATAGTTATAGTTTTTCCTGCTAGTATATATTTAAAGGGAAAAAGTTTTTCCTGCTAGTATATATTTAAAGGGAAAAAGTTAAAAAATTCAGATGTTTCATTGATAGAGAGAGAGAGAGTAGCTAGCCCCACCTAAAGACCAAGGGTCCGAGATTCTTCTCTATTCTTCTACTTCAATTGATTGCTAATTCTACTAGGAGCCTGGGCAGGGAGCGAACAAAGGTGCGGGGATCCTACGGTGGAGGAAGCTAGAGCTATTAGGAAGGGTACGTCCATAGCCATGAAGAATGGGTGGAGGGACATAATTATACAATCCGATTGTGAAAGTGTGGTTGAGAAGATCAAATTGGAAAAGGTGGAGGATCCTCGGGCCAGTGCTGTGTTATTTGACATCCTGCATCTGAGGAAAGAGTTTTGGAATTGCACTTTCTCTTTTGTCAGACGGAATGGCAATGTGGTGTCTCATTCTTTGGCAAGGTTTGCCTTAAACTTAGTTGCTGATATAGATTGGAGATTTTCCTTTCCTAGCTGGCTGCTTCGGTTAGTCAACATTGATGTAGGAGCAGTTGCTCCAAGTGATGTAAACATTTTATGATTTTAGTGGAAATCTGTTATCGGTTGAAAAAAAAAAATTGATTGCTAATTGCTCTCTCTCTCTCTCTCTCTTCATTTTTTCGTAATTATATATAAATAATCGCAGTTGTAGTTGTAGCTGTATGTCCTCAATTATTACCAATGCATGCACATGCTTATCGCAATTGAGTTGTTAAGAGGATAATATATATATATATATATATAAGAGAACAGTAAACCGATTTCTTCTTCGTGATTGCTGCTCCTGCTGGTGGTTTCGCTGGTATGTAGTTTTTTCCCCCTTTTGTGTTGCTTGAACTTGTTCTGAATTAATTTTTTGGTTGCTTGGACTTTGGACTTTGATTAGATTACATTCCTGATGTATTTTTCTTTTGAAACTGATATATTTTGGAATTTATTGTTATTGATTTTGCTGATTTATTTATTTTTTGGTATTTTTGCAGTTCAGGTTCAAGTTTGGCTGCTCTTCTTCTTCTTCTTCCTTTTTAGTTCATGATTTTCTCTCTTTTGTTTATTAAGATTGTCGGAATGATTGACTAGGCAAAGGATATATAATGGCATGTTATGAATTTGTTAAGTTGTGTGAATTGAGAAAATAGACTAGTATTTGGAAATGTTTTTATGTTCCGATCATTTTGGTAGTGAATTTTATGTAGTAAATGCCAAATTTGTTCCTGTGTAACCAGAATAAGTGTGGCTTTTTGAATTAATTTTTGGGTTTAATTGGAGATGATGGTGTACCAAATAGTTGAGCAAGGGGTAGTAAATGTCATATTTGTTCCTAGTTTCTGAGACTGCTGATCAGCATTTTGTTTAACCTCGGATAAAGGGTTCGATCAAATTTTACAACATAGTATCTTAGATTGCCTTCTTGAAACTGAGTTTGGAGTATGACGATAGCTCATGGAGTAGCATTTGTGAAATAGAATTTAAGTTTATTGGCCTGGGAGTTTTGCGTTCTCTCTAATATTAAATACTGTAATTTTCCCAGCTTTTCTGGAGGTCTTTCACTTTTATGAGCTATATGCATTATCACTTCATTCCCAAGTTCAGTGCTTTTAAGGACTCGCTGTTCCTTTGTTTGTTTTATCTCGATTTTTTTTAAGAACATTTATAAGTTTTTGTTCGTTCTTGTGGTAAGCTAACAGATAATGTGTAATGTCCTATTCACCAAACGTGATTTCTTTCTGGTTGTGTTTTGGGATTCTGTTTTCAATCAAATAACCTTTTGAATAATGCAGCTTGGAGGGTTATAGCCAGTATTACCATTGATGAGGTCGTTGCATTAGGAGTTGTTGGCCATTTTTAATTTGGGCAAACCTCTCCTGCAGGTATATATTGTTGATGTATTTGGTGGTCACTTTTGTTTTGATAATTGCTGTTTGTATTCTGTGGAATGCATATTTTTTCACATTGCGTCACTGTGGACGTTACGTTATTTTAAATTTGCCTAGTATTGTGAATGATTGTTCCACCATATGGTTTAATTGAACAGGGAACATTTAAGCTCAGAGTCTCCTCCCCTTCCGCTCCTTCAATTTTGGATTCCTTGAATGCCCATTGTTACATTGCATTGTAAATCATTTATTTTAGCTCCTTCAATTGTAGGGGTAAAGGATAAAAATCTAATCATACTGACCAGAAGAAGAGTGTTGATGGAGTTGGGTTTACATTACCCCAGTAATTTGGATAATTACTTGTGCACTACCCCGTGTACATACATGTTCAATTAATTGGAAAATATAAGCTACAGATGCAAATTCTAAAACTCTAGCTTCTTTGACAGAAAAATGACTATTGCCTCAACTTTTTGGGACCATGCTTGTATGTTGTTGGCAGTTAGCAAATAGTGATGCTGATTGAGCTTAAAGTCTGTTAACTTGCAACTACATTGCTTGATGGCATCAAAAGAGTTAATTTCAAAATGATTTTTAAGCTTATTAGACCCCTTCTGAGATTTCAAAGTGTACTTCCCTTTTCCACTCAAAGAAAAACTAGCATTACTTTATCACATTTCGATGGACTAGTTTAACATTTTCCTGATAGGAGACTCAACCCAATGTGCAAACGATTCAGTGATGGAAATAAGAAGGGGCATTTTTGTTTATTTGATGGCTTTGCTGATATATTTTTCAGCTGATTAAACTGGAGGAATGGGTATATTACAGCAATTTCATGTTACCAGCCACCAGTTGTTTTTATTCCTTGAGCCCTTCCTAATATGTCAAACAATCATTTTGGATGCTTAACTAATTGAGCTGTGCTACTGGGGTTCCTGTGACTTATTTCCATAATAGTTTAATAGGATGAAGCCACTTTATGCTTCTTTTTATTGAATTTCAGTGATTTCCTTTAACTGGCTTTTAGAGTATTTGTTCTGTGCAACCTTCTAGCATAATCTGCTTAATTGTGTTCTAGAATTGAATGTAGATTCTTACTACTTTTTCCACATTACTATCAGCCCTTGGAAAGAAAAATGGCTACTGACCTTGTCAACGCTGCAACAAGTGAGAAACTCTCTGAGATGGATTGGATGAAAAACATTGAAATTTGCTAATTAGTTGCATGTGACCACAGGTATAACCATTTTCAGATACCTTTATATAGCAGATAATTAACATTTTTTGGTCTCTCTGTCTCTCTATGCATGTTAACAAAGAACTTGCATAGTTCTAAGATTGGTTTCAGTAAAATTTTGTTCTTTATAAGGTCTTGTCTCGATTGCTGGAAAGATAGCACAGGTTGCATACAGTGAATGGCTTAATTAACTCTTGTGCTTCTTTGTTGCTTGTGCATTTATTGAAATTTTTAGTTCTCATCCAAGATTTATTTTTGTATTCCTGTTTCACAGAAAAGCTAGAGATGTAATCAAAGCTGTTAAGAAATGCTTGGGAAGCAAAAATGCCAACACCCAACTACTAGCTGTAATGGTGAGCATCTTCTAGGTTCAAAATCATGTAACAAAACTACATGTTTTCTCTTATTATAAATGGATAAGCTTTCAAATTAGGTGGTACACCAAGCAAAATTTTTTACTCACTGGAAGTTGTAGCAGAATTTCATATGGATTTATGTAATGAAGAACGGGAAATAGTGATTGTATATCTATTGAGATGTCTTCTTCTTTTTGTTAGTTTTAATATTTTACTGGATACCAACGTACAAATGGATGTGTTTGAGCTATACATGACTGGTCTAATTTAACATGCTATAATTATTTTCCATTATGGACACTCATTGATTTGTTTATGGTGACCGAACCATGATTCATTTGGTACTTGTTCAACATCTGGAAAACATGGTGGTCCTCAACTGAAAGACAAGCAGATATTTATACAACAGGAATAAGTGCATGCTTCATCTCCTGTGTTGTTCTTCTATCTAACGTAATGCTTCCTATTTAATGGGTTGAAACTATTTCATACACAACTACTCCATTAGATTTAAGTTTCTGCCTGCAAAAAAGAATTTTTAATTACATGAAACTTGTTTGAGGGAATCTATTACCTGGGCTGTTTCCTGGCCCCCCTCCCTATACGAATGATGAATGTGGGAATTTTCATGGCTTTAATCTTTTGTCGGCATTATTTCAAAGAACTATTATTAATCTGATATTGGAATATTAGTATTGCACCGTCAAAACGGGTTGGTTTCTGCATGACTTATTGATCATACAGTTTACAGTCTAAGGTTTATGTTTTTGATTGATCTCTAGTCCTTTTTCTGCTATGCTTTCTTGGAATTTAGTACTTCAAATGATCAGGTACTATATCTTTTTTAAATAGTCAGAACGATTAATAATTTTTAGTTTTTCAGTTGCTGGAGATGCTGATGAACAATATTGGAGAACCAGTCCATAAGCAGGTTATAGACGCAGGAGTCCTTCCTGTACTTGTAAAGATAGTAAAGAAAAAGGTTTGTCCTTTCTCTGAGCCAAAACCCAATTTCTTGTTTATTCAGTTTTTGCTTAAGTTAATTTTGTGTCCTTGATGTTCTACAGTCGGACCTGCCAGCACGAGAGAAAATATTTCTTTTGTTAGATGCTGTGCAGACGTCTGTTGGTGGTGCTTCTGGGAGATTTCCTCAGTATTATTCTGCATACTATGAATTGGTGGTGGCTACACATCAAGTTGTTTTGTATAGTCAAATCTGTCTGATTATCTCTTTAGTAGTTATCCTCGTCAATGAAAATCACATGCTGGTTAATTAACTTGGCTTTCATCTGATTCTCTTCTATTGCCACTTTTGCAAATCTGTTTTACAAAATCCTCTTTAGTATCTTAAATATTTGTTGATTTTATGTATAATTTATTTCGATTTCTGATCCACCAGTATAAAGCTTCAAGATGTTTGGGAGAGCTTTTCGAGGTTCCAATTTCCCTTCTAAGCATTTGATTTAATTTGGATCATTTTTGACAATAGGTATTTTGGGAGGAAAATATCTAGTCACCGTATTATGAGTGACCAACTAGTATTTATAGGAGTACAAACCTAACAAACTATTTACAAAAATATCCTTACTAATTTATTATCTACAAGAATACTTATATTCTCTTAACACTTCCCCTCAAGTTGGAGCATATATATCATAAGCACCCAACTTGTTATAAAGTATTTCACTCTAGAGCCCCCTAAACTCTTGATAAACAAATCAACCAATTGATCTACAGATGGTACATGAGATGTTATGATGACTCCATCAATTTCTCTCGAATGAAATGACAATCAACTTCAATATGTTTTGTTCTTTCATGAAACACTGTATTAGATGCAATATGAACAGTTGCCTGATTATCACACATTAAATTCATATGCTGTTTATACTCAAACCCAATTTCAAGTGACATGCTCTTCAACCAAACCAACTCACACACAGTGTGAGCCATAGTGCGGTATTCAGATTCTGCATTTGATCTGAAAACAACTGTTTGCTTTTTACGCTTTCACGACACTAAATTACCACCAACAAACACACAATATCCTGTGGTCGATTTTCGATTTGAGGTAGAACTAGCCTAATCTGCATCACTGTATCCTTCAATATCAGTATATCCATGATTTTGATATAACAACCCTTTTCCAGGAGTACTCTTAAGATACCTGAGAATCCGTATAACAGCATTCCAATGACTAGTACGAGAGGTTTCAAGAAATTGACTCACGACACTCACTGCAAACGAAATGTCAGGTCTCGTTACAGTGAGATAATTTAATTTACCCACAAATCTTCGATATTGCCTAGGATCATCTAGTAATGCACCTTAATCTCCAAATAATTTCACATTAGGATCCATAGGAGTATCCACAGGTTGGCAACCTAACATCCCAACTTCGCTCAGCATATCGAGTATATATTTTCTTTGACATAAATAAATCTCATATTTAGATCGAACTATCTCAATACCCAGAAAATACTGTAAATGACCTAAATCTTTGTCTGAAAGTTTGCTTGCAGATTGGATTTAAGTTTCTGGATTTCCACAACATCATCACCTGTAATCACAATATCATTCACATAAACAACTAATAAAATCTTACCAGCATTAGAATGTCGATAAAATACAGAGTGATCTACTCCACATCTTGTTAGACCGAACTCCATGACAACACTACTAAACCGGCCAAACCAAGCCCTAAGAGACTGTTTCAACCCATATAAGAATTTTTTCAGATGACAAACCAACCGCAAATTCTCCCCCTGAACAATAAAGCCAGGAGGTTGTTCCATATATATCTCTTCTTCCAAATCTCCATGTAAAAATGCATTTTTCACATCCAACTGATGCAATGGCCAATTATAAGTTGCTGCCAAAGAGATAAGAAGACGAACCGAGGTAATCCTTGCAACAAGAGAAAATGTTTCTAAGTAGTCTATTCCATACACTTGAGTAAATCCTTTAGCTGTCAGGCGAGCTTTCAATCGATCAATAGAACCATTAGACTGTACTTTTATAGTGTATACCCATTTATAACCAACAACAGGCTTACCAGAAGGAAGAGAGACAAGATCCCAAGTATCATTTTGTTCCAAAGCAGACATCTCTTCTTGTATAGCTAATCTCCAACCAGGATGATTAAGAGCATGGGTAATAGACTTATAAATGGAGACAGAATCAAGTGAAGCAACAAAAGAAGAATATGACATAGAGAGACGAGAATAAGAAACAAAATTAGAAATAGCATGAGAAGTACAATGTCTCTTACCTTTGCGTAAAGCAATAGGAAGATCTAACTCAGAGGAGGGTATCATACCTGGATTTGAAGATTGAGAGTTAATTGGTGAAGTGCGTGGCATATTAGGAGCTTTCTCAACCATGGAACGATGAGAATAAACTTGAAGGTTAGGACGAGATAATCGAGCTATGGAATCTGGTGGACTAGATAACTCATGTAATAAAGAAGAAGAGACTGGTAAAACAGGAGAGAAAAAAGAGGGACACTGATCTAATTCACAAGACATACTGTATTTCATAAAATATGGAGTGGATTCAAATAAAGTAACATCAACACAAGTAAAAAATCGATTTAAAACTGGACTGTAACATCCATATCCTTTTTGCGCTCGTGCGTATCCTAAGAAAATACACTTAATGGCACGAGGATCTAATTTATTTATCCCGAGAGCAAGCTGATGAACAAAACATAATATACATCTAAAAATACGAGGAGGTAATTTAAACACAGGTTCATGAGGAAAAAGAATGGAGTGAGGTAACTGTTCTCCAGTTCTCACATGATTGGTTGAGATCAAGTTTTGCTGGATTTTTTACACGAACAAAGTGGCAATCAATTTCGATATGCTTTGTTCTCTCTACTTGAAAAATAGTTTTGCATCTTCCCTTAGCCAAACCTTCTTTTCTTCCCCATCAATGGGTGGGTCATTAGTGAGATGATCATCTCTATCGATGCTGCGCAGATATATCCGAATAGTTTTACTCCAATCTAAAAAATTTTTTCCACTCAATTTGTGTTCAGTAATTTTTGATGTTGTAGGAATAACATAAAAAATTGCTGTTTTCATCTCTCTACTACTACCTTTCATATCTGCCATTATAATTCACACAAGAAAGACCTAAAAGTGACTCAATAGGGTCACGTCAAAAGACAAACTGTTATATATCTGCCATTATAATTCACACAAGAAAGACCTAAAAGTGACTTAATAGGGTCACGTCAAAAAGACAAACCGATAACAGAGCCTGAAGCTCTGATACCATGAAAACTAAGAAAAAGGGAGACAAAATACTCTTCTTCATATCTTTGGACTACAAAATATACAAATATATATACACAAGTGTAACCTAATTTAGATTCTAAAATCATGCTAATCTGAATCAATCTACTACCTAATTAATATATGATACTATAATCAAATCTTTCATAATATTTACAATATCAAATCTTTCCATAATATCAGATCACATATCTTCAACAGATTACTTGCTAATTGTGTATTCCAATTGGGGGCTTTTTTTCCTGGAGCAATGTTTTTCATTATAAGCTCTTTAATAAGAAAAATCCCACCAAAAAAATAAAATTGTATTAAAAAAAAGAAATTTCCCATGTTATAGGACTCAATTTTACAAAAACTTTAGTGCCAAGTTTAGTGAATTTAATATATGACACTTTAACCTTACATATGAGGTGGAAATATGCTCTTGTTATACCTTTTGTGGATAAATTAAAGTTCATTAAGCTTTAAAATCCTGTAATATGTGTCTTAATTGCTAACAGTAAAAGCATACTGGATGTGAAAATATGTCTATTTAAAATCATGTAACTATGTGTCTTAATTGCTAACAGTAAAAGCATATTGAATTTGTTGAAAGATGCAAAAATGTGTCTAAGGTAAAAGCGAGATGCAAAGAAAAGGGAGATCAACACTGCGTGAAATCCTACATACCAAAAAGAAAAAAAAGCTATATGACCATATCTACATCTTTGTCGAGATGCCATTTGATAACCTCAATAGGGCCATTGTGCTCCTACACTGTCTGTGGAGCTGATTCTGCAATTCCTGATTTTTGTATTGTCTTCTCTATGTTAAGTATGTTTAGAGGAATAGAAGTTCATTTATCACATGCTCTGTTCACCGACACAGTTTTTGTTACCCCATTAATTTTGGCAACATTAAATATGCTGCTAGTTGTGCCTCCTTTTGCTCTGTAGTTTCTTGTCATCTTATCTTTGTTGTTTTGAGACTGGATGCTTATCTTATATTATGTCTACAGCATTCTTTGATCCATGGTCACATATTGATTAACAGCTTTGCAAGCCTTAGCAATTTTTTTTTGTTGACTAAACCAATAAGTTGATGAAAAGTTGAAATTAGTGGAAAAAATTAACCTCAAAGAGGGAGGGAGAAGGGGAGCGGGGGGAGAGAACGAGTGTGTGTGTGTGCCCGCGCATGCATATTTGTGCGTGTGTGGATGCATGTGTGCTGGATATCTCAAACGCATGCAAAATTGGTTGTAACTATGTTCAATGTGTTTAAAAACAACTATTTTGTTCGGTGTTTCAGAAAAACTCTCCTGGCTATTTTATTCTGTTTTTAGACAAGACTGTGACATGTTTCTCTATCGTATGGCGTGCTCATTTTTTATGCTTCACTGCCCTTTTCTTCTCCAGTATTCTTCAGAAGGCTGGAGCTGCACTGGAGGTTTTAAGAGAAGTACTTGATGCTGTTGATACTAGACATCCTGAGGTTTGTTGCTTGCATCTATAGTTGTTTCACCTTAGTGTTCAAAGTTTTAATTGAACCTGTCATTTCTTCTACAATGGCATGATAAAGTTTTAAACTAGTCAAAGTTAGCTAATCCATTTCTTTCTTCTTTTAACTTAAATTTCCTGATAAAGGACCTGATTATGTTCCTTCATTAGCAGTGCTGTTTTTGGACTTTACGTGGTTTCCCATTGCAGTAAGTCAGTTCAGTTCAGTTATTTGTATTTTTTCATCTTCCAGGGAGCAAAGGATGAGTTCACTCTTGATCTTGTGGAAAAATGTTCTTTTCAGAAGCAACGTGTCATGCATCTAGCCATGACTTCTCGGTAAGGATGCCTTGGTTGGCAATAATTTACTTGTTCAGCTAAACCTAATATGAGTCATAGGAGTTGCCTTTGTTTCCTCTACCGCCCTCCTCTCTCTCTCTCTTGCACACAGAGGAACACAACAAAATCAAGTAGTTTATCACTTTTTTCTGGCATTGTCTGTTCAGAGATGACAAGAAAAATAAATGTTCTAGATCTATGGAAGAATGAAAATTAGGTGGTCTAGAATAATTAAATTTTCAGTGAAGTTCTGAGAATGAGTTCCACCTATTTTTGTGCCTGCAGAATTTGTATATGTTCTCCCTGGAGGTTTTTCCATGTGTAACATTTTGATGTTTTGAGGAGTGCATTGCTCAAGCACAGTTAGCTAGAGTTGGACTTGCACTGACTTGTTTTGCTCCTTGTAAGTGACAGATCTAGAAATCCACTAGTCATATTCGAGCCTTAAAAATGAGTACATATATCTTTAGACACTGGATGCAACATGACTGGTAGTAAGGGATGAGCTATATTACAAAACCTACTTAGACAATTCCGCCATTGAATCATGTTGTATGCACCTACATGGAGTCGATGCCTAGAAGCAGTTCTTGAACATCTTCTTGACGCCGAGGCTGAAATTTTAGATGTCTGCGGATACTTGTTGAGACATCTGACAGCTGTATAGATGCCTGACAGAACACTGCATAAATGTGCAGCATACTGGTACGAGTTATCCCACACATACGAAGAGATAGAAATGTAGTCAGTAAAATCTGCAGTTGACTTAATTTACTATACATATGCTTGAAAGACAACTGATTAATCAGAATATATGTTGGTCAAATAATTGGAGGAAGGAGGGGGGGTAGGTTACTGAAATTGATGAGTCCAGTTTGTGTTGTCATCAACCTATCATCTTGTTTGAGTGGCCTTGCTAGTTTAATAAAATGGACAGTGAAGTCCTGAATGCAAGCAAACAAGTAGACAGGAAAGGAATTTTTTCACATTGTTGTACAAATGTATTGGTGTAATGTTGTAATTTCTTATGATAGTCTTATGCCTCATGTCATGCACATTTTGAAATGTTGAGCTTGACTTCACATCTTGTTAAGAAAATATTTATTACTCTAAGCTTGACAAGTGAAAGTAAAGTTTGACTTTGGATCAGAACTTAAAGTAAAGAAATGACTAATGGTAGTACTTGATTTCCTCTTGATTACACTTTTCATCCGTATGCTAATATGAGACCACAGGGATAGGTGATCATGCTTGGCTAATAACATACCTTCTTGTATCCTTGATCCTGTGTATGGACAAGAAAGTTCTCTGCATCTTGTGCTAGAAGTCTATCCGAACAGACGTCGAAGTGGTGCTTGGATTTCTTCCTCTGGCTTCCCCTTAAATTACGTGCAAATATTTTTTTGGGGCCAAATTATTTGCAAATATACTTCTGAAGAAAGCTAAGAACTTAGAAAAGAGGGTAGGAGGCAGTACTTGCCGTCTCCTTGCTGTTTCAACTTTCAATCATTTATTCTTCTCCTTATTTTTACATGTTTTTTATTTTTTTCTTTTTTAAGTCAATGGTAGATCTTCCATGTATAAATGTAGATGCCTCCGGTTGGGACTCTGAAAATCATTTAATCTTGATACTTTAATTTTAACTTGTGCTTCATTGTGTGCGGTTAAAGTGCTGAGATAATTCTTACAACAGTTAATCTGTCTGGAGTAGATTGTAGTCACTTGCCTTGCCTAGGAAATTTCTCATTTTATTGAGCTATCCTGAATAAGCATATAATGCTGAAGCTGCTTCTTGAGAACTCTCGTTCATCAAGAAATCGAGTTCTCATAGGATAAACTTCCTTTCATTTATTTTGCATTTTTGGCGTGCTTATTTGGTCTTGGACTTGAGACATATTTCCGTGGTGATTACTCATGGCAAGGGGTAAACTAGCATCTAGTTATGTCTTTTTGATTGGGAGCATGACGTATTTTGCGGGTGCAAAGGAGAGAGTGGAAATGGAAATAAGAGGTGGCAAAATTTTGAAAACTTCGGAAAAATAATTATTATAAGGGACTGTTAGAGTCTGTGTTTTACGGGGAAATTTCATATTTTGATTTGTGTTGTTTGTCTATAGGGATGATAAAGTGGTTTCTCAATCAATTGAGCTGAATGACCAGCTTGAAAGAGTTCTCAAAAGGCATGATGCACTTATCTCTGGAAGGCCAACATCCACATCAATTCATGTTTACCATGAAGAAACAGAGGAAGAAGAGGAGGCTGAACAGCTTTTCCGCAGGTATGATCTCTTGATTGCATACAAAATCTGCTTTTATACTGGAGCTTAAAAAGTCCTGGTTACGTAGTTTTACTAGTTTGATTAATGTACAACACAATCATTGGTAGGATTAGAAAAGGAAAAGCCTGTCTTCAGCATGAAGATGAAGGCCCTCAAATTGATAGGTCACTCTGTCAGCTTGGATCTTCTGCACGAGCAGAAATACTTAATCGCCCGCTTATATGGCCACTGACTGTGGGACCAAAGCAAGACTCTAATGGAAGCAGACCGGCAGTTGCAATTCCACCACCTCCCGCAAAACATATCGAGAGGGAGAAATTTTTTCAGGATAACAAGGTGGATGGTGCTGCTCTTGCTAGTCATGTTAGGGGTCTTTCTTTGCACAGTCGAAATGCAAGTACTAGTTCTCGCAGTGGCAGTATGGATTTTAGTTATGACAACTGTCATTGATCTTGTATTTCGTGACGCATGCTTTCATGGTGGTCTTTATTGGTTGTTTTCCAAAGGCGTGTAGCATGCTTTTGTCTGACTGTATGGAGCAGCTGAATCTGCATGGAGCAGCTGAATTTTCCGCGATAGATTAGTTCCTTAGGATAATTACTCCAATGTTAAATTTTCCTTTCTTGTTCTTTTATAGGAACCAAGTTGTTTGTTAACTAATCGTAACGCCAGGGTTTGCCATTGCAGAATTTTTCTATGAAGTATTTATTGGCATTTCTGTTGATATTAAATGATATTTGATGCATCGATTTATATTGCGACTCTAATGGTCTTCTAGAGCATGTGAACAAGCAACTTCGTAGAGTATAGATGCTCTTTCTCTGGTAATGAACTAATTATATGGAAGTGAATGTGAGAAAATAATTCTAGGGGCTCAACTCTCTGGAGTTGTTTGGTAGAGTTGGTATAATTCAAGTCCGGGGCGAGAAATACTAAAAAATTGTCGAGGTGGTAGGTATAATATAAATAATTTCTTTGGAGATTCTTGTGCCTCTCCCATGATTTATATAAGAATTCACAGTTGTATTGACAAAAACTTGCAATGTCTTTCCTTAATTTAGCAGTTCTGCCAGATGAAAATATCTAAACAATTCATTCCAAGTGCTAAAAGTATTGGGGCAATGAGAATTCAACAATACCTTGGCTTTATTATAAAGTGAATATTGAACCAATTTAAAATTTGAAGTTTTTCTCCTAACTCCATTAGACTTAATTGTATCACATATTTCAAGAAAATTCGCCAAGTGTGCATTAGTACCTTGAATAGAGTTAGTTTCACAATGATCTTGTTGAATCATTTGGATCAAGGATGGCTTGATTTCAGAGTCATTTGCATTGACCATGGATCTTGTGCTACTGGTTTGCACACCCAAAGCACTAAGCAGTGCAAAGTCATGCAAAGCCCTTTAATATATTTCTAGCTGTTCAACTCATTCCTCCACCCTTTTTTCTTCCTTCTTTGACTCTCCCTTCACCCGCCTTCTTGTCTTTCTAGTTGTTGTTTTGAATTCTGGATCGGGTTGAGTAGTTAGGAGCAAAAACCAGTGCATAAACTATTGATAGGGTATAAATGGTAGCATTTTCACGTGTAAATTGTTAGTTAATCATGATATTTGAACTCTAATTTGGATAGAAACTATTTAATTTTTATCTTATGTTGTTCTAATTGGTGGAGAGCTCATTTGAGAGAAAATGGACCACTCTTACAAGTTTGGGACAAGGCAAACCGAAGAAAAGAGTAACGGAGCAAGACGAAACTAGAAGAAACAAGGGCTGCAGAATTTACATGGATTCACGGGTGGTCTAGCACTGGTCATCAGTTTGGACTTCATATCGGACTTATTTTGATTCATTTGAGTTTTGAGCTTCACCCAATGACCGGCACTGGACATAGGTTGGTCTTCAGGGGAAATTGGCTTAGTCACGACTTTTTTCAGCTCCAAAAAGCATAATCCTACTATATTTGGGTTAGAATTTTAGAAAACTATGAATAGAGATTATCTAGAACATTTTTATGAGAAAAAGCATGAGGCCAGTTTTAGTTCATCACTTTTCAAATCCTCTTCTTGAGAGATCTAGATGAAGAGGACACAACCAAGAATCAAGGAGTGATCAACATGAAGATTAAAGCATCAAAGACTTTTTTTTTTTTTTTTTTTACATTATTCTCCAATATTGTATTTGTTTCCTGAATTCTTGATTTATATCATGTTTATGTTGAACTAATTTGTTTCTAGAGCTAGGATTTTGTGAAAGAGTATTGGTTAATTATTTTGGTTAAATTCTTAACATTTGCGATGATTTATCTATTTTGGTTTTAATTACATGTTTGTGTTTAGCCATTATAGACATGTTTTTAGGGTTTATATTGAATTGAAAAGGGATATAAAACTATACACTAGATAGACAAACATACTTAGCCTAATTATGAGAATAAGTTAGCATTTGTATGATGTAACTAAATCATCTAAGATGTTAAAGACTACAATTAAATACTTATGATCTTAATGAGATGTGAGATTTGATTGGGCCTAATTATGAGAATAAGTTAGCATTTGTATGATGTAACTAAATCATCTAAGATGTTAAAGACTACAATTAAATACTTATGATCTTAATGAGATGTGAGATTTGATTGGGCACAATTTAGATGTATTACAAGATAATCTAAAGTACCTTTATGTGATATATTCTTGGTTTGTTAAAAAATTAACTGGATAATTAATTCAAACTTTAGATCAAAATCTCAATGCTGGTCTCTTGCCAATTGTGTTCTCAACATTATCTAATTTGACTTGATTATTTGTTTTCTTCCCTAATTTTTTAAAAATAAATCCTTTGAATTTGAATTTTATTGTTTTCTTTTCATAATAATTGAAGAAGAGAAAATTAACTCGTTTTTGTAGGTTCGACCCTTATAATACTCCAGGTAAATTATTATTAGATCGACTCTGTGCATTTGTAGAATTTATCAATCAAGTTTTTGGCGCAATTGTCAAGGATGACGCTTAACTTTCTAGCTTTAATTATTATTTGTGTTTATTCTTGACCTTTTACTTATATTTTATTCATTATCTTGTAGGTACTTGTCACCTTGGAGTTCAGTAAGCCGGGAAATTTAGATAACCCCGAGATTGTAGAAGAAAATAGGAACAATGGCAACAATCAATGGCAGGTAGTATCACCACGTGCTTCACTTGTAGGACTTCAATTGAAGGACATCTAACATCCGGTGGCAGTAGCATCTCCTCATTGTATTCGTCTGAGTGATGAGGTGAGGAACTATGAGTCAAAGACAATCGATTTTAACATGCTGCTAGCTTTCCATGGTCTTTCTAATAAAAATTCCCTCATTCATTTGATAGTTTTACTTGGTGGTCTAAACCTTTCCTTTGCATGGAATTATAGAAGATGATCTTAGTATGAAGTGCACTCCTTTTTGTCTCAAGGATCATTCAAAGTCATAGTTGTTAAATTTGCGAGAGGAGTTTTTGAAAACATGGGAAGATGTTTATAATATCTCTATGACAAAGTACTATTCACCTCAAAAAACACTTGATTTGAGGAACAGGATTCGTACATTCTCTCAAGTGGAAGGCAAGCCCATTCATGAAGCTTGGGAGTAGTACAGGTTAGTACTTGCTTAATATCCTCATCATCAGTATTCCTTGGCATTGCTAGTACAATTCTTTTATTATGGCTTGGCATTTACAATCTAGAACATGGTGGATTTTGTAGCAAGATAATTTTTTGGAGATAAGACCTCGGAAGATTAAGCTAATGCACAATGTAGTTAGATGAATCTAGACATATTCAACACTTCCCCTCAAGTTGGAGCATACAAATGATATGCGCAAGCTTGCTACATATATATTTTATTTGAGAACTTTTGAGTGACTTAGTGAGAAAATCTACAAGTTGATCATTTGAATTAACAAACCATGTCACAATAACATTGGAAATCAATTTTTCCCTCACAAAGTGACAATCAGCTTCAATTGCTCAGTCATCTCATGAAAGACTGGATTGGAGGCAATATGGAGTGCAGCTTGATTATCGCAAACTAACTTCATGGGGTCATGAATCCCTAAATTCAATTCACTGAGCAATTGTTTAAGCCATATCAGTTCACATGTAGTCATAGCCATAGTTCAATATTCAGTTTCAGCACTAGATCTAGCAATCACATCTTGTTTTTTTACTTTTCTAAGATATTAAGTTGCCACCAATCAAAATACAACACCCTGTGGTAGAACGACGATCAATAGGTGATTCTGCCCAATCTGCATCAGTGTTACCAATTACTTGCATGTTTCCTCTATTAGTATACAACAATTCTTGGCCAAGTGCTCCTTTGATATATCTGAGAATGCAAATTGCTGCATTCCAATGAGTATCACACAGGGAGTCCAAAAATTGACTCATAACTGAGATAGGAAAAGATATGTCAGACCGTGTTACTATAAGATAGTTCAATCATCCCACAGGTCTTTGATACTTTTCAGGATCTTTAAGTGGCTTCCCCTGTCATGGTAATAATTTAACATTGGGATTAGGGGTGGGCAAAAAAATTCGCCGATCCGAAAACCCAACGAACTTGATCCGTTCTGATTCGAAAAATAGGATATCCGATCCAATTTTTCTTAGCGGGACAGATAAGGGTCGGGTACCCACAAAAATCGGGTATGAATACGGATCAGAAAAATAAAAACCCGCGGGTACCCAACCCGCAGGGTATATTTTATAAATATTAAAAAATTAGGGATCATTTTATAACTTTGTAATTTTAGGGAAGGAAATCATCTTCAATTTGGTTTTTCTTGAATTCTGGAAATTAACATCTTGAATTCTTGAAAAAATCTTGAAGTTTTTGGGTTTTGGGAACCAAATCTTGGTAAACAACCAAGGACGTCACGCGAGATTGCTCAAATAACCCTTGCCTTGCAAGTAAGAATGTAACTCTCCAAAGGAAGAGAAAATAAACTAAATTTTATTCTCAATGATCTCTGCCCTTTGCTGGTACAAAAGGTGCCTCTTTATAGGCTAGAAACCTAAGGGCCTAATCCTGTTTTGGTCAAGGATTGGCGGCCCATCTGCTTAAACTAGAAAGGGAATTTCGGTCCACACTTTGGCACAAGTGGGCCGACTTATTGACTCCAATAATTGACAAGACTAACTAATTAAAACATGACACCATAATAACCAATCCAACTAACAAAACTAGTGGCTAACATTGCTAGTGCTCGGCCCAAATAGCTAAGGGCACGCTTGATGCTTCCTTGACCTGGATCAATGTGTAGATGACTTGATTAGCAACTTCCAAGCCTTCAATGTTCCTATAGATCCCTTGTTGATCTTGAACACTTCGAATAAGGGTTTGAAGACATTCTTTGAAACGTTTCGCCCTTGCACGTGTAACTGGGCCAAGTGGAACTCTTACTTGATCATCATTTGGACTCAAATCCGAGCACACATCAGATCCTCCTTAGAAGGTCTGGTATCAACTCAATAGAATGATGGCATATCTTGTCATCAATCCAATTCCAATACCCACAGCCACCAACTTCTTCTGAGCAAACGGCGTACCTTCTCCCTGGATTTCTATCAGTCCAAGAAGTAATCATCTTTGTGACTTTACCGCAAGGACAAATAGGAAGCACAAGGCTGCGATATTTGAGCATTTTTTCTTGTCTCTTTGCAGACTTCTCTCTCTTCCCTCTGCAATTCGTTTGTTGAATAAGTTAACAGTTTGGTAAGGAAAAATGAAAAAAGAGGAGTTGTTCCCTTTTTGCTTAGAAGATGCGGACAAAAATGCCCTTCTTCAAAGCATGCTATCATTCGTGTGATTTGGCTTTCCGGTTGTAAAATCGAAAAAACTGGCCAAAAGAGTCACAGGTGCCCAATTTTACAAGTTTGAGGGCTAAAAGTTGACTACAAATAGTTAAGAGACTAACTTTTACCTAAACTAAAAGTTAAAGGGTCAAATGGATAATTTTCACTATACTTAACTATTAGAGTTTGCTTTGTCCATTAGTTTTGGCAATTAAATGAAGTCTTATAGAAACAGGCAAATAGATACAAAATTATACGCTTACCTATACTTTATATCATATGCTTAACTATTAGAGTTTGCTTTATCCGCTAATTCTGACAATTAAATGAAGTCTTATGGAAGCTGACAGATATACTAACCTATCTATGCAGTTTTAGTAAATTTTTTCCTAATTTGTTAGGGTGATGCGTGTTGGACTGAGTTGATTGTAATTTTTTTTTTGGTGAGATAGTGGATTGTCGTACTAGAAGAGAAATTTATACTATATGGATCATTTCAGTCCAAATAGAGCAAATTAGATAAGAAACACCGATAATATTAAAAAGCGAGAGATCCAGTCATGTTATCGGCAGTTGGGGATCCATCCTTTGGGTACATGAAACATCTACTTCTTGACTTGTTTTCTAGTGTTAATGTTACCGATATAAAATGTGAGACTTGTGTTTTGGTTAATAATCATAGAGTCTCCTATCCAATCAATCTTAATAAGCATAATACTTCATTTTTTTAATGCATTCAAATGTATGGGACCCTTACCGATTATTTCATCTATTGATAATCGTTGGTTTGTAATCTTTGTAAACGATTGTACTCGAATAACTTGGTTATAACTGTTGAAGTATGAAGCATTGGATGTTTTAAAATCATTTTATTCAATTAATCATGCACAATTTTTAGCCATAATCAACCTTTCATTCACAATGCTACCGGATCTCCTGAGCAGCCAAAGCTCACAAGGCTATGGAGAGGAAATATTTCTTTTAGCATATGCTTTCAGCCCTAGGACCTTGGACTGCGAAATAAGAGCTTCATGTTTACACTGGCTTGGTAGAAAAATGTAAGGGAAAATAATCGATTTCATCCTTCACATTTCACAAAAATATTCTTTTCGTCCCTCACTTTTGAAACGAAGCAATTTCGTCCTTGACATTTAAAAACTGAAGTTCTTACATCCCTGAACCCAAATTTCAATCTGAATCAAACCACCAATCAACCTGATTGCAAATTTCGGGGGTGTAATTGGTAGATCACTTGGTTAACTCAATTTGATATTCATGTAAAATTTAATGAACCCAAAAATAAAAAATAAAAAATTATAACATAAAAAAGAAAGATTAATCTTTCCTACATTATCGTTGTATACACTGACGGTTTTATGTACTGTCATATCATTTCAATTTAAATTTAAACACCAAATTTTAGATTTATGATACACATCTAGATTCGCAAGCGGATATACTAACGGTGTATGAAAAGATTTACCAAAAAAAAAAAAAAACTCTACTATTCCAAGACAAAAAATAGCCTTTTATGTTATAGTTTTATTTTTTTCTGGTTTAATAAATGTCATGTGAATATGATGAAATTGACCGAGTGATCTATCAATTTTATTTTCAAAATTTATTACTGGGTTATTGAATGGTTTTATTCAGATTGAAAATTAGGTTCAGGGATGTAATAGCTTTAATTTTTAAATGTTAAGGACAAATTTGCTTTATTTTGAAAGTTAGGGACGAAAAGAATATTTTTGTGAAATGTGAAGGATGAAACATGTCATTTTCCCAAAATGTAATAATGGGAAGTCTGTGATTCTGTTCCCAAAGAGAGGTCTGTGAAGTTGTGTAGGAAGTTTGTTGCTTTTGAGAAGCAGTACGGAGATAGGGAGTGGATTGAGAATGGGGTTGTGGGGAAGAGGAGGTTTGAAAATGAGGATGAAGTTAAGAAGAATTATTTGAATTCTAATGCTGGGTTTGATTAGATGAGGTTGACAGAGAGCTTAGGGTTAGAGAATTAAAGAGGTTTACGGGTAAGCAATTTCCACTGTTTCTCTAGCTGAGGAGATGAGGTGTTGCCAGAATATATATACCTGTGGATTAGATATGTTTTGTACAATGAACTTGATGCTCTGGATATAGTTGAACGTGCAAGAGAAGCTGATAAATCGTGCCTGAAGTTATACATTCCAAATTTATACATGCCTGAGAGCGAGCACGTTCCATCTTTGAGCTTGTAATTCAGCAACCTACATTAGACACTCTAAGGTTACTGTGGAAGGAATACATTGACTTTGAGATGCCTAATGGTGAAATTGAAAGAGCTAGAGCCCTCTATGAGAGGCTGCTATATCCTACAAAACACCTTACGATCTAGTTGACCTATGATAGACTCGAGGCATCTGAAGATGATGTTCTTCAATAGAAGGAAAGATGCATTGAGTGAACTAGAGGGGTTCTGGAAAGAGATCTGAATTATTTCATAACTTTTGCACCTGAGCTGAAAGAAGAAACGACAATACTGCACGAAGAGTGTTTAAATTTGGAGAGCAGTTGTGGGGAGCTTGGCAATGTTGATTTGGTTTATGTTTAGTAGGCAAGAAAAAACTCAAGAAGAAGAGGCATATTGAGACCGCAGATGGTTGGCAATGTATGAGGAATACACTGACCATCTGTTCTCTAAAGCAACACAGTGTAAAAGTCTCAAAATTACCCTCATGTCTTTTAATTAGAATTATTGCATTTCAATGTGGCATTAATTAAAAGAAATCAAACACTCCAATTGACTACATCTCAATAGCATTGATAATTATAATTAAAAATTGCTCATTAAAAACTATTTGCCTAACTTTGCACTCCATCTCCAGTTATTATACACATCAAAATTTTTTAATTGAAGCATGAAACATTTCTCATTAGTCATTATTTGAGATTGGAAAAAAAAAAAGCAATGTCAAAAAATAGATAATCTTTGAAAAAAAGAGAAACATAGAGAAGAAAATAACCCTTATTCATTTGTATATCTTCATACAAATGTCAAGAGCAAATTTCATAATTATCTACATTTTACCAATATGAAGAAATAAAAAAAAGCAAAATATAAAACCCAATTATTTCAATCAAATGAATTTTAACTAAAAATTAAATAACTGGTCTAAAATGTTTGAGCATTAGGAATAATTTACATTCTCTATTAATAACAAAAACATTTAGGTAAAATGTAAATAGTCCAAATTCAATGAATATTATACTTCATTTTATCCTATTGAAATACATATAAAAATTAAAAAGCTGAACAATTAACAAGACATAAAACAAAGCACTTAAATGTTCATGCAACTAACAAACATGCAAACAATTTAGTTTTAATTGAAATGACAATTCATGTCACCCAAATTCAAGCAAATAATAAAAAATTTCCTATATTTCACCTACAATCAACTAACTAATTTTGATATCACAATTAGAGCTTTTTCGTCTAAGACAAAAAGGGAAAAAAATCTATGGATTAATTTGAACGTATCTATATTGAACATGCCATTTATCATATGAGTGCGGAAAAGGAATAGTTGTTGTTTGTGCTTTATGTTGCATTGTCTTCAAACAAAATTATAAAAACAATAGAAGGTAAATGAAAAAAAGAATACTCTTTTTTTTTCCGAAACGGTAGAAATTTTATATTACAACCAAACTATACAATGTTGGAGCAAGGGCTCCCATTTTTACATCAGTGCATTTAGCACTCTAAGGTGGAGTAATTCCACTCCATGTCACAAAAGTTTAAAAGAGCAATTTTGCTCAAACAATGGCATAGGCTATCAATATCCTCATTTAACCTATCAAAAAAGCACATTCGAAACCATGAGGTCATTGTTTGTATGTCTTCTATTATAGTGGCTGACTCCAAGCTCCTGGCTTTTCCAACTCGGATTTGGTCTAGCAGCTTCCTATCCTCAATTCGTATCTTGATGTCTCTCCATCCCTTCATTGCTGCTTTGATCATACAAAGCCTCACAGTTTCTACAGTGTCTTGAGCTTTGTTCCTTGCTTGCCTTTCCTTTAGCGACCAGCCTGCAATTCCTTGGTTTGCGCCATTCACAGCTGTGATGCCTATACCAAAGGATTTATTTCCTTTCTGGTGTTGGGTCGCCAGCTTTAGTGTTACCACTTTAGAGTCAGTTTGCTCTCTTTGATTGTTCTCTTCTTGCCTTATTGTTTCTGTTGTGCTTCTTCTTGGTCTTTGCTGGATTGCCTCCTGGTATTCTTTCCATTCTTTAGCAGCTTTTTCACTCACTTTTAGGGGATGTTGTTGCGCTGAGTCGAACATTCTGGCATTTCTCGATGTCCAAATATGCCACAACACGTTGATAGTTAGCGCTAGGTGATCATCACCTTCTTGCCTGGTTCTTGCATGCATCATCATGGAGGTCCACCATTGTTTGAAACAGCTTGTTTGGTCTTCCAATACATCCCAGTTAACTAATGCAAATTTCCATATTCCTTTTGCTATCTTGCATTGCAGCAACATGTGCTCAGTTGATTCCACCTTATCTCCACATCCACAGCATATCGGGTCTCCCCTTTGTGTCCTATGGAAGATTTGAGCCTTTGCTGGTATCCCCTTGTTGATACATTTCCACATAAAAATTTTCAACTTATATTTGATAGGTAGCTTCCAAAGTGCCTTCCATAATTCCCTGTCTGTTTGTTGATAGCTGCATCCTTGTCTTTCGTTGCATTGTTCCATTCGTTCCCTCTTCTCTTGTTGCAGATGTTTGTAGCCAGACTGTACAGTGTATTGGCCTGTTTTGCAGTGTTTCCATGCCAAGCTATCTCCTCTTTCTGCTTGGCTTATTGGGATGTTGAGGATGTGTTCTGCATCTTCTCTATTAAAGACTTTAAAGATTAACACTCTATTCCATCTATGCTGGACGGCAAGTTACTTCCCTCTGGTTTCTGAGTTTTTATCCTTCCTCCTCCGTCGTTGTTAATCCAGTTGTCCTCCCAAATGTTGGTTCCCCTGCCATTTCCTATCCTCTTTTTGCACCCTTCTCTAATTACCTCTCTGGCACTCATTAGACTTTGCCAAATCCAGGATGCATTTTTGGGGATTTGCTCTCAAGTATTGAACCTTCTTGGAAGTATTTACCTTTCAGAAACTTACTTTCCAGAAGGTTGGGTTGGGTCATTATTCTCCATACTTGTTTTGCAAGTAAGGCTTTGTTGAACAACTGAATATCCTTGAAGCCCATTCCTCCTTCTTCTTTAATTCTGGTGCATCTCTCCCAAGCAATCCAATGCTGCTTATCTTTTTTTTTTCGTTTTATCCCCACCAACATCTAGCCATGATAGAACAAATTTCCTTGCATAGCTTTTGGGGAAGCTTGTAGCAAGACATGGCGTACGTTGGCATAGCCATGGTTACTAACTTCAATAGAGTTTCCTTGCCAGCTTGGCTGAGTAGCTTTGTCTTCCAATGATCCATCTTTTTCCTTATTTTGTTCTTTATGAACCCAAAATCTGTTCTTTTGACCTTGTAATTATCATTGGCAGACCCAGATACTTCCCCTGATGTACAGCCTGGATTCCTCGCAGTTCTTCCCCTATTGTTTCCTTCACCCTCTGATCACTGTTCTTGCTGAAAAATACTGAGGAGTTTTCTAAATTGATTAGTTGACCTAATGCTGCTTCATATTTGTTCAAGATTGCCTTCAGTTCTTTTGCTTATTTTTTATCAGCTTTGATCAGTATTAACTAATCATCTGCAAAAAAGAGATGGGTTAATGCAGGACCATTCCGGCTGATCTTCATTCCTTCAATCTTCTTGCTAGTTTCTGCTTTTCTGAGTAGGCTGGAGAACCCTTCTAAACATATTAGGAATAGGTATGGTGAAAGGGGGTCGCCTTGCCTTAATCCTCTCTCTGGCTTTACAAGTTCTCTTGCTTCTCTATTCACGCTGAAAAAGTAGGACACGGTAGTTATACAGTTCATTATCCACTTAATCCAGATGTCACAAAAACCCATTTTGTTCATCATTGCTTTCAAGTAATCCCATTCCACTCTATCATAGGCTTTAGACATATTAAGTTTAACGGCCATGCATCCCACTCGCCCGTTTCTTTTGTTTTTCAGATGATGAAGAAATTCATGAACTAATATGACATTGTCCAGAATTTGTCTACCCGCAACAAAGGCAGCCTGATTTTTGCTTATGCACTTATCTAACACAGGTTTGAGTCTGTTCACTAAGATTTTGGAGATGATTTTGTAAAGAACAGAGCATAAACTTATAGGTCTAAAGTGCATTAAGCCAGTAGGAATTGGAACTTTGGGAATTAAGGAGACAATTGTGTGGTTAATGGCTTTTAGCATGTGACTTGAATGAAAAAAACCTTGAGCTGCCTCTACTACCTCTGTCAATACTTGAAAAAAAGAGAATACTCAACTACCTCTGTCAATGAAATCCCAATTGGTGACAATGAACATTCACACAAAAATAATTAAATATGATGGATTAAAAATGCCCTTGTGAATTAAATAATTTACAAATCTCTCAAAGAGCGCCCGTGCCCTGTTCACTTCATTGTACCTCGACTCGAACCTCATATAGGGCAACCAACTTGTTGGTTTGGTTGCTAGTCCATCCACCGCCCAAAAATTTGCCTAGCAGTGGCAATATTTTCAAACCATCTCCTCTATGTTTCAGGCTTGATTGATAAACCTATTCTCATCTCAAATTCTGCATATTTCAACAACATGCTTTGATCTAGATAGTGTGCCTCAATGACACGTTCCATTTAGGAACAGGCATGGCTGAAATTTTGCTAGGATTCTTGCCATCTAGCGTAATTAATCCAAAGGCTTCCATCGGCTGCGACTGGTTGCTTGAGTTTTTGATTTGGTATTCCTCGAGCTTGATTGAATCTATTATATTTTGCTTGGACACAGGCAAATATGGGATTAAAGGAGTTCACAAGCTTCCCAGAAAAGTTGCTCGAAGGTAGTTTGTACGGTCGCCTTTTTTGATATTTGAATCTCGACCCCAATACATAATTTTAAAAAATAGAAAATTGAATGGTGTTTTTTGAGGAACTTTTGTATCGAATATGAAACAAAAAGGATCCAAAACACAAAGAGCTATGGATTTGGGGTTAGGACTAGAGTTCCCTGATGAAACAAAAATAGTAATAAATGGAGATGATCAAGATACAAATGCTATGATAACAAGAGCAGTTGAATTAAGTTGCCTTGAATTTTTAGGTGAAGTAACTTACTTTAAAGACATCAACTCAGCTCAAAAATATACAAGCATTTTGCATAAATTAACACTTTGTGACATGTGTGATATAGATAGGTATATCTGTATCTTCCAAAATTATTATTATAGAACCGATGCGAAGGAAAGAGGAACATATTTACAAATGTTTTTCTCAATAATACCAATTCCTTGGAGTAAAAAACTAAGAGAAGAGTATAATCCAAGCACTAAAGATATGTTAGGAAAAAGAATATGTTATGCCTTAGAAAAATTAAGTAAGTGGCATGAAAAAATAGTCTTTATAGAAAAACTCATAAATTAAAAAACCAATTGGGACTGCATAGTAATAAAATAAGTATGCCAACTCAAATAGGATGCAACACTCCTTATTATTATCATAAAATAAAAAGTAAATACAAAAAATGCAAATACTTTATAAAAAGATATATGAAGATAAGAAAGGCTCAATATTATAAACATAGGGATAAATTTTTGAAAAAGAAAAAGATATATAAGAAGAATAAAAGAAAAAGAAATATAACTGATTGTCAATGTTATATTTGTAAAGAAATTGGACATTTAGCAAATCAATGCCCTGCAAAATTTAATAAAAAGAAATTTGAATTAGGCGATGATGGTGAAGAACTATTCAATGATAATGAGTTACTAGAAATTAATAAATTTGTAGAAATAGAAGACATTTCCTCAGATGAAAGTATATTTATCTATGCAGATAAAGAATATGAAATAAGCAGTGAAGATGAATGAAATAGAAGAAGAGAACAATAATTCTTTTGAAATAATAGATATTCATTCAAAAAATTGGGAGAATATAGCCAAAAGGCACTTATAGATAGAAATATATTAGCAAAAATAAATTTTTTTTAATAAATTCTTATAATGAATTCAATGTACCTGCATTAGAAAAGTTAAAATTTTATCTAAGAAAACACCATGAGTTTGTTTGGACAAAGATAATTTGGTTTGCAAAATTTATTCTCACAAATCCCAATCACTTTTTTATCTTCCCAATCACCTTTTTATCTCACATACATCAAATCACAAAAAATGCTACAGTAAATATCTCAAATAAATCATCCAAATAAACTCTTATCCAAACAAACTCATATGTTTTATGGAATAAACCTCAAAAAAAATATGCCAGAATATAGACTTACTACTTATAATATAATGATTCCATTAATAACTAAAAAAGATATTTATAATAAATTAGAAAATATAGTAGAAAAAAGAGAATCTATAGGATGGATACATATGGCGTCTATCCAAATGGTTATGTGGTCTACATTTGGAGAAGAGCTAAATACTCCTATAGATCTTGCTATAATAGATAATAGAATGAAAAATAAGGAAGAAGCTACCCTTAGTATTAGTAGAGGAATTCATAAATATAAAAAGCTAATTTTTAATATATATCCAAAAATTTCTTATAATATATAGGATAAAGATTTTGATAAAATACTTTCCTTTAATTTCAATATAGAATACATGTAATTATGTCATCTATCTTAAAGAGATTTGTTTTACTTGTAATTAAATTAATTATCTGCTTTCATTGTAGAAATTTGGAAATGGATGACTTTGTTGGACAATTATTATTGGTTTTTATCAGTTGCCAAATTCTAGGTGATAGGTCTAGTGAATTGTATCCTAGTTTTCCATCTTAAAATTGCTTATGCATCCATTTCTTATCAATAGGTTAGTACGACAATTATGACTGCCTCATTTTAACAAGTAACTGGTAATTGGAGGATGATTATCCAATTGCATATCTATGGCACATGTTTTGGGTATTGTTAGGAGTAACTGTTAGGAGTTTTGTGGTTTAAATAACTACTTTTATAGAAACACTTGTCTTTCATCTAAAATCACTTCTTCAAAAAAATTTTATCATTGTTTTAAATCTTGTTCTACTACTTAACATAAGATTTGATTTCCCTTGCCAAGAAATTTAATAGAACAAAACAAGTTAATTCCTTGATTTTTTTTGGTCCTTTGCAGTATTTCATAGGTATGACAAAAGTATAGATAGTATTCAAGAATTGAAAGCTCTAATCTGGCTAGCAATTTAGGAGTTTGGTGGTATAAATAACTACTTTTATAAAAACGCTTGTCTTTCATCTAAAATCACTTGTTCAAAAAAATTTTATCAATGTTATAAGATTTGATTTCCCTTGTGAAGAAATTTAATAGAACAAAACAAGTTAAATCCTTGATTTTTTTGGGTGCTTTGCAGTACTTCATAGGTCTTACAAAAGTAGAGAAAGTGTTCAAGAATTGAAAGCTCTAGTCTGGCTAGCAATTTGTACTAGACATGTAAAACCTTTCATTTACGAATGCTACTCGCTCTCCCAAGCAGCAAAAGCTCACAAGGCTATGGAGAGGAAATATTTCTTTCAGCCCTAGGACATTGGACTTTGAAATTAGAGCATCATGTTTACACTGGCTTGTGGAAAAACGTGCAAAGGGAAAAATATATTGCTTCAAGTTAACCGCATTGAGAATGTCAGAAAATGTCAAAAAATGTTTAGGGTTTGTCTAAACAGATTTCTTGCTTCAGTAAGAAAATGTCAGGAAAAAAAGTTAACCGCATTGAAGTGGTCAAATGCTACAGTTAAAGCAAAAGCTGAGACCAAGAAAGTTTTTGGAGAAGTAGAAAACTAAAACTACTGCTACAGACTCTATATGACTAGGATGCTTTGCACGTGAGTATAGTAATCCAAATATAATATTTTTGTAAATAATGCACATGAGTATAGTAAATAATATACGTGCTTTGCATGTAAGTATAGTAATCCAAATATAATACTTTTGTAGCTACTAAAATTTGCTGTGAAAATTTGATTATCTACCTCATAATATAACTTATGTATATTTTTCAATTTCTCTGACTAATTTTGGCTGCAAGTATTATTCAAATTTGAACTCTTTGACCTCAACCTATTAGAAATTTTTTTTTTTAGCTTTTATTGATTAAATTTGGATTGACTTTGATAACATTTATTAACACTATCATGTTTTTTATCAAATGTGTTGTGATTACCCTTAAATTATAATAAATTACAAAATTGCATATTTTCATATAGTTCAAAATATTGTTATTAAAAAGGAAATATATATGTACATATGGAGTATGGGAGAAGTAAATCTAATTTGTAAGTGCAATTAAAATTTTAAAAGGAATATTAGAATACAATATGAATTCACTTATTAGATCTTTATCATTCTGATTATTGTACTATGCATCTAATTTCCTTCCTTCGATGCATTTGCAAACTCATTTATTGCTCTACATATGTATTTTTCCAATTGAAAGTAAAATTTATGATGGACTTTCTAGTAAGGTTATTATATTTTAACAAACAAAAAACTAAGATTTGGTTCAATTATTAAACACTTCCTGAATACTATTTGCAATATCAATACTTTTGATTACTGATTATTTAACTGTAGAATTACAAACAGTTGAGTATTTAAGAATAAAATACATGAATGGTATTTCTTTTTTCTTTAGACTCAAGTTTTCTACAATTTTTATTTCGTACTCTTTGTTATTATTTAATCCACAAGAGTATTTTCAATCCATCATATTTAATTATTTCTGTGTGAATGTTCACTATCATCAATTGAGATTTCATTGACAAAGGTAGTCGAGTATTCTCTTTTTCATTTATCTTCTATTGTTCTTATAATTTTGTTTGAAGGCAATGCACCATAAAATACAAACAACAACTATTCTTTTTTCGTACTAATATGATAAATGGCATGTCTACTATGGATATGTTTCAATTAATCCATAGATTTTTTCTTTTTGTCTTAGACAAAAAAACTCTGTTTGTGATATCAAAATTAGTAAGTTGGTTGTCGGTGAAATATAAGAAAACTTTTTATCATTTACTTGGATTTGGGTGACATGAATTGTCATTTCAATTAAAACTAAATTGTTTGCATGTTTGTTAGTTGCATGAACATGTAAGTGCTTTTTTTTATGTCATGTTAATTGTTTTGCTTTTCAATTTTTGCATGAATTTCAATAGGATAAAGTGAAGTATAATATTCATTGAATTTGGACAATTTACATTTTATCTAAGCGTTTTTGTTATTAATAGAGAATGTAAATTATTCATAATGCTCAATCATTTTAGACTGGTTATTTAATTTTTAGTTAAAATTCATTTGATTGAAATAGTTGGGTTTTATACTTTGCTTTTTTTTTTTTTATTTGGTTGGATAATTGTGAAATTTGCTCGTGATATTTGTATAAAGATATACAAATAAATAATGGCTCTTTTCTTCTTGTATGTTTCTCTTTTTATGATCTCAAATAATGACTAATGAAAAATGTTTCATGCTTCGATTAAAAATTTTTGATATGTACAATAATTGGAGATGGAGTTGAAGGAGGTAAATAGTTTTTAATGAGCAATTTTTAATTATAATTATCAATATTGTTGAGATGCAATCAATTGAAGCGTTTTATTTCTTTTAATTAGTACAACATTAAAATGCAATAATTCTAATTAAAAGACATGAGGATACTTTAGGGATAACAAAAAATAAAATAAAAAGGTGTTTAGACTCACAAGTGCTTACACTCTCTAATACCAAGATTCACTTTTTATATAGTAATAATGATAATGATAATGATTTGTAATTAGGCACGACCCTTTTCTTTGACAGTGAGTATAATTGGCCATAGACGACTAATGTCATGATTGAAGAATTTTAGATTAGTTAATTATATACTAAACACATGATACGTCATATTATTGGCCTGCATCCCTTTTTTTTTTTTTCAAAAAAGAATTGGCCTGAATCTTTGAATGAAAAAGGGTTGCCAGTCTTCTGATTACTAGATTGCTAGTTGTGGCACGCAGCAAGAAGAGAGCAAGAGAAAATCTAGGAATAATAATAAGGAAACATACGACACGTCATATTATTAGCGTACATCTTAAAATTAAAAAAGGGTTGCTAGTCTTGTAGTAATACTACAATGCTTCTTGTGGCACGCAACAGGAAGGGAGGAAGAGAGAATCTTGGAACAAAAATAAAGGAAACACGGGATTTGTGCAGGATGACTTAGCTACAAGAATTAATAGATTAGCAGAGAGAGCTTACAAAAAAAAAAAAAAAAAAAATCTCTCTGGCTGCGCTTTAACTTCTACGTAATATGATGAAAGACACTGGTGCTAAGACATTAAAATTAGTTGAACTCGTCTTTTACACGTCTCTTTGCAAATTACCCACCAAAAAATATATATATATATACTTTTATGATGTTCGCATATATGATGAAAGAGAACCAGTCTACAGCTTCAGCTTTAGCTGTGGCGTTTGACCTCTTCAATGCTGTCAACACGAAGCAATATTTTTCCAGTCACACATTTTTCTACCATGCCAGTGTAAACATGACGCTCTAATTTGGACGTCCAAGGTCCTAGGGCTGAAAGCATACGCTGAAAGAAATATTTCCTCTCCATAGCCTTGTGAGCTTTTGCTGCTTGGGAGAGTGGATAGCATTCGTAAATGAATGGTTTTACATGTCCAGCACAAATTGCGGGCCAGACCGAAGCCTTCAATTCTTGAATACTATCTATACTTTTGTCAGACCTACAAAGTACTGCAAAACACCAAAAAAAAAAAAAAATAATCAAGGAATTACTTGTTTTGTTCTATTAAATTTCTTCACAAAGGAAATCAAATTTTATGTTAGGTAGCAGAACAAGACTTAAAACATTGATAAATTTTTATTTTGAAGTGATTTTATATGAAAGACGAGTGTTTCTATAAAGGTTTCATTCAGACCACAAAACTCCCACCAAAGCCCAGCCGATGAGATGAGGGCAATAAAGAATGTATACTACTTTATATCAGTTGAAACAATGAAACAACAATACCCAAAACATGTGCCATAGATATGCAATTGGATAATCATCCTCCGGTTACCAGTTACACGTTAAAACGAAGTTGTCATAATTGTCATCCTAACCTATTGATAAGAAAGGGATGCTTAAGCAATTTTAAGAAGGAAAAATAAGTTATAATTCAGTAGAATAGCCACCTAGAATTTGGCAACCAACGAAGTCTCATCCATTTCCAAATTTCTTCAGTGAAAGCAGATAATTTAATTACAAGTAAAAAAAATCTCTTTCAGATGGATGACACAAAATTCAAAAATTTAAACTTGGAGCAAAGTCTAATCAAGGTGAATGTCATTATATGAAAGGGTGCGAAGCTAGGTCATCTATAAAATATGCCACTCACATGCCTCCTACTAAGTGCAAATAATAGCATGCGCTTCCACTTGGAGAATAAAACAGAAAAAAGAGTGATAAAGAGGGTCCAGTGTAAAGACGGACTGGCATAAGCATCCTTTTTTCTAACCATACTTTCATCACCCATAATCTTATTCAAAGCACCGAAATTGAGTTTTCAAGGTGTTTTTCAGGAAAAGGTATTGCTCCGAGCCTAAGAAGGGTATTGCTTGAGCCTAGGAGTCAGATAGGCATTTTTTTTTGGGTGTTTCTGTTCACTAACTCAAGATTGTCCAGCTTCAGCATTCCTAAAATCCTATCAATGGTTTACGTCAGCTAAATATACGGAATCTGATTAAGACATAGAACCAAGTCCCTTAATGATGAATTCTTGCAGCCAATAGCCAAACATAAGTGGAAAAATGATTTAAATACTCCACATATTATTGCAATCAAGGACAGTTGGAAAATTATTCATTAACTATAGTTCCGCAACAATAGAGCAACAGCAAAACCCCAATTTCGTTTTATCCTATATGGTAATTAATTCCAATATCCTCGTTTGAATTTGTTAACTATTCAGGAATGGCATCCAAAACCACCCGAAATGCTTATTTCACAAATGCACGTGTACTTTCTAGTCTTTCAAAAATGCAATCTGTTGAAAACAGTTTTACGGTAAGATTCATGGAACTAAATCCATGTACACATGCATGTTCAGGTACATTACACAAATCAGCAAAATTTCATTGCCAGTTAAACTAAATCATCATTCAGCTTCGACTTGCAGATATCTTGGTGGCGTGGAAGTACATAATTCACAATCTCCCCAGTGTAATCCTTCCTAAGTTGATACAAGAAATGACGACGATGGACAAAATTTGGAAAAGTCCAAATCAAGTGAGTAATCTGAATTCTATGCAAACCATAGCATATTTCAACATTGACTAAAATTCATCAAAATGTTACTAACGCAAAAATATTTCACAAGAACAGTAAACTGAAGATAAACCATACTCAGAACTTGTGGGCATTATGGCATATTAGTCAAAAAACTGCAGCCTCATGGATGAACTAAATCTCAATCAGCAATCTACAATTACGCTATCTTAGACGTAAAACAGAAAATTTAGGTAAAAGCTTCGAATACATTTTTGCCTACCCAAACGATTTGAAATTTGATGACAACAGAAAAATGATCAAGCACAAGAAGAGCACATGGCAGTTTGCATGTATCACAAATTTGTCAATACGCATCCAAGGAATGAACCCAATCCTTCATCTTCTTATACATGAAATTGCAAAAAAACCCAAACAATTGAACTCCAAGAGGTGCCAAGTAAATGATGACTCGTGCCCCAAAATAGACATAACCCATTGCCAAGGATGCAGATTCCTATAAGGGTAATAATCAAGAAAATCACAGATGGACGACACTACCTCATGACCCTTACCATAGACAATTGACAAGGTAGCAACTAACATACCAAAGACATTGCTAAACCAACTCAGAACATAGCCAAAAGCCATAGGTGGCCTCCCACCTTGAAGTAGGTAGTGTAGGATGAATACATACCAATACAATTAACCCAAAGAAAAATAAAAAGATAAAGTGCCCAATGCGAAGGTAACTAGCCAAACATCAGCAAATCAAAATACCTTGGATATTTGCATTCTTGGACATCAGAGAATCAATTTGTAATACTTCCAGCGAGAAACCATGCACGTCAACATAAAGTAGTAAACCGCCATTACATAAGATTTTTAAATTCTTACGTAAATTGATTGCCCAAGAATCCAAGACCACATCAATGCCACCTGCCATTGAATGACTCGCATACCATAGAACAATTAAAGAAACATACCAAGACAAGAAAATATCATGAAAATGATCTAAGCATTGTAAGGCACCTGAAAGGGAGCTTTCATTTAATTGGATCACTAAATGGAATTGGCCTATTAGATGACATTTTAAACATGCGGGATAAGAGAGAGTTTTCAGTACAGAACCTTATCAGTGTTTACTTATTAATCTAAGGCTTGGATGTGCTCTTTTCAGGACACACTACACAAGGAAAATTCCCTAAGTGCATTTTAAAATAAAACTTTTTACCTTTAAAAAAAAAGAGAGAGAGAAAAATTAAAAAAAAAAAAAATTTTGTCATCATTGGAAAATCATTATAATGATTTTAACATTAAAAAATAAAAAACAGGGAATGCCCAGAGCATAATAAAAAATGAAGTTAACTGGATTAGAAACTATACCTGTTTCCCGCGCTTGTCTTTGCACTAAAGACACAAAATCTGCATTCCTATAATTGAAGCACTTATCGGCACCTAGTGTCTTGTAAAACTCTTGTTTTTTCAAACTATCTGAGAGACACATTTTCATCCCCACCCAAAAAAAAAAAAGAGGACTCAACAGGAATGTAGGATAAAGTATGCAAATTAAGTAGCTAGCAACAATTTGGTATGTTCAAACCTGCAGCAGCAAAAACCTTAGCTCTCAGGTACTTTGCCATCTGTATGGCAAATACTGCAACATCTCCACAAGATTCGTGTATCTGCATCTTTGCAAAACATAATTAATCAAAATGCCCTGAATGGTGTAAGCCATATTACTAGAACTCTTCAATTTGAACCAGAGGGAATATCAAACACTTAATATAGCAAAACTCTTTCACTAGAGCAGAATCTAAAGAGCAAATTTGAAAGCAAATAGGCCATTCCAACCTAAGCAGCATGGATTCAACTGCTGGAGAGGTTTACCTAAAAAGTATTATGACTTGGAAATCCTTATAAGATTATCGAAATCATCACACTAAAACAGCTTCAAGTAAAAAGGTCAAATTCAAAAGATTATTCCTATAAGTGAACATTTAAAAAGTCTCCTCCATCTTATTAGTCTTGGACAACTTGTTCAATATGAACAACTTAATTGGTACTATGGTTGTGTAAACAATGGGCATACTATGGAAGGTTGTAGAGAAGGGTAGAAATCCCGAGCCTGCATTGAACTCCAAGGATAAGTCTAACGTTCATGAAGAAAACTCAAGAGAGGCAACATGATGTAAGGACCTTGAATTAGAATATAGTAAGAATGGAAGGATGAAATCCTTCCAAAGCACAAAGGAGATGGGATTGTCATACAAGCAAAATTCTGAATTGAAATCCCAACGTTTTTAGCCCAAGAAGTATGGCATAAAATAAGAAAAACTGAAGGAACAGAGTACTACGATCACTTAACACTGAAATAAAAAATGATCTCTGAACTTACATCTCAAAAAGCCTGGCAAAGGACAAACAATTTGGCTTTTTGTAACAGCAATAGTCTGCTGGAAACTCACAGATTCAGTGTGTTTATCAAAGACCAAAAAAAAAATGCCGAATTTCATATTAAGAATTTTTCATCCAGTCTATCCACTCGTAATTCAAACTTCCAATGAGCCCTCAACAATCAGCAATATCCCATCCCAACAATTCCTCTCCTGTTCCCCTGGACATTTTAAATCGAGATACATAAAAACACAACTCAGGCGTTTCCATCCAAGCACTATTATCCATATATCCTAGCTCACAAAATGAGGAGAACAACCAGCTCAAAAATAATCAATTCTTCAATTTCCACAACCACGGGTACAATCACAGGCACAACCAACCCCGTCCACCCCCTTCCAGACAAACAATCTCAACAGGTGGAACACTTCCAAGTCCCCAAACCACCTTCTCATCACAGATTAACGAGAAATCATTTTGGGGTTCATTCATGTACAAGGCAAGAGCCGAGCTAGCAACAATAATCACTCCGGCTCACAGAGAGATGCTCAATCTGAGGGGATGAGCTCTCTGAGGGCTATCTTATTGGGACTCAAATGCGGGTGTTGGATATAGGTGCATATTTAGGTGTCAGATTTTGCATAACTCAAAATTATAGGATCACAGAATATGCGTCCAAATGTTGGTATCGGCGTGGGGATACATTTCTTATTCTCACAGGTGCACGATGATGTTTGAACTATTTGCCTGTTAATTTTATCGATATCGATTTATGAACCCAGTTGGTGTATTGGAGAACAATGCAGCAGATTAGTGTGAAATCAACATTGTCTGATGGAGATGGATCAAAGAATTCAGATGGCTACCAGAGATATTGGGAAGGATATGCAAGTGAACACCAGTGCCAGCAAGCCTGCAGGAGGTAACCATGGCCTCAAAACCACGGTGTATAGACCATGGGCACGGAAATCTATGATGGAGCTAGGTTACCTGAACATGTCTTCGAGCCTAGGCACACCCCATCAACAACGCATGGGTGCTGCTATTGGGTACGCACCAGACTCGGTCAAAATTCTTAGGATGACTTTGACTTTTGTGAGATGTGATGTTGATGGTGGAGGAGGATTGAAGGGAAAAAAAAAGCTCATGGGATCGGAAGAGAGACCAAGAATATTCAGATAGCTGGAGCGGATCTGAGGTGCTAAGCTCATGGCTGTCTTATCCATGGGCTTTTGAAAAGTTAACATAAGCAAATTGAGGAGAGGAGCGATTTGTGAAGATTTAACAAAGAAAGATGAAAAGTTAAGACTCTCGCTAGAAAAGTTAGGCTCTAGTGGATGGTCAATTTCAACATGGAGGCTACTCTCTTGCAAGGATGATAAAATGAAGAGAGATCAGATATTATTAGGTCTCATGAGTGACTTGAAATGTGCATTTACTAATCTTATAAGTAGTGGTATTTAGATACAATCCAGTTAGCAATATATTTAGTTTATCCCCAATACTTTCCAGTATTAGGTGTATGAACCCAAATAGTTCCAACACAAAAACCAGTTTTCACTGTAATCTGCTGTATTTTTTTTTTTTTTGAGCAAATCTGTCGTAAGCTTTTCTAGTACAGCAAATGTCGAAGTCGATATAAATGTATAAAATCAACATGCACATACTTGAAAATGCTCATTGACAATGAGTGTGGTTGGATAGGAGATTATTTGAGATATTATTTGGAATATTTACTGTGGAACTTTTTATAATATGATGTATGTGAGATAATTGGTTAAAAAGACAAAAAGATTGATTGAAAAGCACGTTTATGTACAAGCAAATAACTTTTTTGCATATAATGTGCTATCTAAACAAGAAAAAGAAACACTCAACCATACCAACAACTTGCACACGACTCCCCTGGACTCATACAATTTTAAGTTATGTGAATCCAACACTTGTAAACACACCCGTACTTAACACACACACCCATGTAAAATAGGTATGGAGAATAGAGATATAGTCCCACTATCCTCTAAAGCTGAAATCGGTAGCCCCAAGCAAGGAAGAGCTAATCAGCATGCCAATCCCAGACAGTTTAGGAGTAAGTATGGCTTTAACAGCCTTAGATACTCCACCAGCAGACTTCATAGATTATCTAATCGAAGTTCAACCAACCTCCGATTGGAGAATGGTCAAAAGACAGAACAAGAAAGGCCAGTGTTGATTGCATAACACTCTAAAAGTGCTAATATAAAGGGGGTAGGTAGCTCTTCCTTTAGCAACCATCTCCTTCAATTGGATATTCATAAAGCCAATATAGAGGTGATTCTTCCAACTGAGATAGCAGGTGGTTTTGCTATGAAGATGTGAAAGAGTCTACCCTCTAGAACATTTCTATGGTGGACGCAAGAGGTCTTCAAGGATGTTTCTGGATTCTTTGGGATGATTAACAGTGCAGACAGACCTCCTGAATAAAACTGAGCACGAAATTGATGTGCTGGTCAAGTTATTTCCCTCTTCAACTTGGCTGTCACTGCATTCTATGCTGGTCCCGAGCTAGATCATAGGAAAATATTATAGTCATTCATGTTCTGCTGCAAATTCTTGCTCCCTTCCTTATCTTTGTACGGAGATTTCAATGCAAAAATGTACACACACAAAAAATTGGGCGGCAATGGCATTAATTTTAACAGGCTGACCGTGTTTAAGGAATATCTTGATACTTGTGGATTAATGGAAATGGGTTTGTGGGAGCAAAATTCTCTAGGGTATACAATCCTGACTAATTTATGATAAAATTGACAGGACTCTCTCTGAATGTTGCATGGAGAACTTTGTTTCCTGAAGCTACCACTTTCCTAGCCATAAGTCTGATCATTGTTTGTCTTGTTAAGTTAATGAAATCTGTTCCTGACATTGCTACTTAGACCTTTCAGGTTTGAAAGGTTTTGGTACTCCAGTGCCTTTGTTACGGACATTGTTTGTTTCTCTTGGAGGAACCAAATTGAACCCATAACTAGGTTTATCTCAGCTTTTACTGGTGTTGTGCATGAATGGAGAAGAGTTAATTCTGTAACAATTTTTAAGTGGAAGAGAATTCCTGTTGTACTCGCAACTCGCAAGTCAAGCATTCAAATTACCTTCGCAATTTGGGATTGGAGCCCCAGGCAGAATTTTATTCTCTTTTATCCAAGATATGTAATTTACACAATTTAAATGACCTTTTTCTACCAAAAAATGAGGGGCAAAATTGAACTATCTACAAAGCTTAGCATGGGTGGCGACACATCATAGTACTACCAAAAAAGAAAAGTAAATAGACTACGGGGTTACCAAAATTGTTTTTCCTTGTCCAAGGTTAGCCCGAGATAAAGCACTCCAACCAGTGTATGCCGCCTCTGGAAGGCACGCAGCATTTCGCAAATCCATGTCTGGAGGAGTGCAAAGCACTCGCCAACTAGGTAACACTATCTTTTCAGTGTAGCCCCCACTGTCAAGGAAGGCACAAACCTGCAAAGTACCAATATCCAATCACTGATATTCAACAAAATTATCCTGATGCATATTAAATACAATGCAATCAGCCTAAATTTAGTAGGAAAGATTCAGAGGTAAAAGGTTCCAAATTTATCTCTTTATTGTTAAAGGAAGACAAAGTAGCAGTATCAGACATACACTGTCACCCACTTTATGTCGAACCTTTTCACCCACAGCTTCAATAACGCCCGAACATTCGAGCCCGGGGCAAAATCTCTTTCCATCTGTTCCTTTGAGCCCCTCTAATCTTTGTTCCAAATCTAGCCTATTAACTCCAATGTATGCCACTCTAATCAAAACCTCATAAGCGTTGAGTTTTGGTTCAGGGCAGGCAACCTCTTGCGGCACCAACGCATTTGGCCCTCCTGCTCTCTCTATGAATACAGCAGTCATAGTCTGCTGCGCACATTTGGAACCATCAGGAGGAGAAAAAGATATGCATGAAGCATATCCAGAGAATTTTTTTTACCCATTGTATATAAGTAAGAGAATTAATATGAGAAAATAAAAAAGGAAAACAAGAAAACAAGGAGAGGAACGTTAGAGACCATTGGAACAATCAACTCCAATTGTCATCAATATGGTCTTACCAACTAATGAGGCTGCAAATTCAGGGGAAAAAAAACCACTTTTCTTTCATATGTTCTCATCATCATCTTCTACATGAAAGGACAACTGGAAACTACACAACATTTAACATGCAACTGCATGACTAAAAAGACGGGTAAATTCTGCAGCTGATAGCCTATGACTTGTATACTGACTCCCTATTTTCAAATCAAAAGCTAAACTATGATGAACATTGAATCTATCATGCATCCATGCCCATATCCATAAAACTGAGAATCTTAAAAATGCCATAGCCACCATTCCATCAACAATTAAAAGGCTGTGGAATTTAGTAATTTTGTTATATGTAACTTGAAGAGCTTCCATGACTCGAAATAAGGCTAAGCTTCTAAAGGTGTCACCCCCCTTTTCCAAAAGCCCTCAATTTACAATTTACTAGGACCAACCAATAAAAAGCCTAGAGCTGGAAATGATCTTAGAACTCAATCATGTTCGGGAAAAATAAATCTCAATATCATATCCGACTAGGGGAAAAACAAAAGTTGCGTTTTCATTATGTAGGAAAAACACACATGAAAATACAACTTCGGTCGGAAAAAGCCTAAACCTCTCACTTTTTGACATAACTAAAACTAAATCATGCTTCTAATAAAAACACATCAATCACTACTACAATTTGCTGCAAAGACCTCTCTATTAACAGGCCTATACAATTATCACCTAGACAATTATCGCTAATTTTTCCCCAAAAACAGTCCACGTTTTCAGACATGAACAGAAGCATATGAAGACACCATAAATCATCTTGCTCATGTCCCGAAGCCAATAATAGTTTTCTTTCCGCCAAAAAAAAAAAAAACAATGAGCAACCAAAATTTCAAATTTTCAGAACAGTCCGGTTCTCAACAATCCGAAAAAGAAAAGATATGCGTGTAACTAAAGCAATAAATATTTTGCAACCAATTGTACAAAAATAAAAGAATTAGCACAAGAAGATGAAGTACGGAAAAAAAAAGAAAAAAAAAATAAGGCACATAGGAGAGAGGTAACCTTGTTCGCAGCAGAAGCAGCGGGAATGGGTTTGTCAACACCCGAACCAAGAGAGCACTGGGCGGCCTTTCGTTTTCTGGAGCTTTCCCGACGACTTATGGAGGAATCCGACATTTTGTGGGCTGGGGGAAATAAGCGGCTGGGGAATTGGGCAACAGGAAGAAGGGGAGGGGGGTGGGTTTAACGACACGCTCCGTCTTCTCACAAATAAGCATAACCCACTTTCCTAATCAAATCAAATTCAAAGGCACACACTTTCCCCTTTTGTCAGTTTAAGGCATAATTATTAAATTCGATCCGATCCGCCTCGACGATTCCACTGATCAAATGAATCGTTCATAAAATCAGGCTGAATTTGTAATTGGATCGTTTGTGTGTTAACTTCTCAATGGACCGACGGTTCAACCGATTTGTAACGAACCGATTTTGGGATAAAAATGATTACAAAATGCTCCAACGCTGATTCAAACCTCAGACCTCAAACACAAAAGCTACACGCACCCACCACTAGCCCAACAGCTCACTTGGTGGTTGTTACTCCTTCTATATTATATATTATATTCTTATTCTTATTTTATTTCTTCAAAACAAAACTTGTTTGGAATCTTTTAATAAAATTTTATTATTCTCTAAATTCTATAAATTATGAAATGGATTTAAAAAATAACATATTACACAATTCATTTTAAAAACAAATATTATTCTTAATAACCTTTTGTACTTAAAATTCGTAAATAAACTAGATAATTGCACTTAGATAAAATTTTATACTTGAAGTTTGGTGGATTACTAATTAAATTTAGGTTTTGTTAATTCTTATAAGAATTAATGATTCTATAATAAATTGGACTAATTGAGTATTTACTATAACATAGTTTATTATAGTTTTAACTATATCAAAAATTATAAAACATAATATTTAAATATATGTAGTGACCCACCGATTGGACCACTCACCCACTAGTTGAACCAATAACCCGTTGACCCACCTCTTTCACCGGGCCGGATTTAATAACTATGGTTTAAAGGCATAATTTTGTCAATTTACTAATATATCTTTACTTTCTTTTTTCGTATTTTAACTTTTTTTTTCTTTTTGCTCCCCTGAAATAATCAATAAAGGTGGCAATGGGGCAGGGGACAAATAATTCGTCATATCTCCCGCCCTGTTTTCTACGATCAATTTATCATATTTAGTTATTTGCTCATTTACGGAATAATTTTATCATTCATTCTATTTTAAAATTTTAAATTAAGACATATTCAAATAATCGATCTTAGTTCATTCAATAAGTTACAAATACTAATAACTAAAAAAAATTAGTTAACGGGACGGGGATGGGGCGGGTGCTATTAGCTCGCCTCCCATCGTATTATCTACCGCCCCATTTCTGCCCCGCGGAATGGGTGCCATCCTTAGTAATTAGGCAACAGCACCACAAAAGGCTATCGGGTACTAATATTTAGGTTAATTACCTTTATCTCCTTTGTTGTTTGACTGAACTACCATTACCCTTCTTGAGATTTGAAGTATTATAGCCAACCCCACTTTGACTTGAAGGTCTAATAACAATCAACCCCGACCATTAAGAGAGCAACACGTACAACCAACTGACCAAGTAAGGCTAAATGATAATATGAAGTTCCCAAAACAACCTTAGCTTTTACCTTTTCTCAAAAAAATAAAAAGAAAAAAGAACCAAGTGAATAAATTAAAAGAAAAATTGTTTAGAATATCCTTCACATTTGATCAAATGATATTTTTCATGCTTCACTTTAAATATATTAACTTAACATCCCTTACAAAATTAAGTCAATAAAATTGAGTTCCAACTTATGTTTTTGACCATTTTTTGTTTTAAATCTATCATATGACCCACTTTTTAGGTGAAAAAAGGTTAGATCCTATTTGTAATTATACAAATGATTTGATCTATATTCATTTTTGTCTCTAAAAATTTAGAATATGACCCGAAATATATTTTTTTCCCAAAAGAATTGGAATATGACCCAATTTATTTTCATTTTTGACACTAAAGAAATAAAATTTGACATTTTATGTACATAAAAAATGACTGTATATTAGTCACATGGTGATTTCAGATTAAAAAGTATCTGAAAACTTAAATTAGGACAAAATTTTACTAACACAAATTCTTAAGAGGTGTAAAATTAACATTCTAAAAGTAAAAGACAAAAAAATTCATTTGCCAAAATGTGAGAGACATTTTAAACGATTTTTGCTAAATTAAATTGCAAAGTTGCCTTCCATCTTTTGTTGACACTTCCTCCCCTCTAAATACCCTTCTCATCATCCTTTGTTTTAATTTCTAAACCCAGTACACTGCCCAACTAAATCCCAAGACACAATTGAAACAACGAGATCATCTTGGAAAAAATGAGAAGAAAAAAGTTCGTTCATAATCAATGCAACAATGCTTATAATTCCAACCACAAAATAAATCTACTGCAAGTTATGACTTGTGACAGAAGCTATATGCTTTGGTTCAGTTAGAGTAAAGTTTGGAAATAAAGCAATAAAATGTTGATTTGGAGACTGGAAAATTGAGGGCTACCTATCAAATTCCTTTCAGGATAAAAGTGATAGACGTCTTAAAAATTTAAGGCAACTCTTAAGAAAAGATATGGAAATAAGCGAAATAATTCATAAAAAAGTAGACGAACAGGCATGGTCTTCGATGGGTCTTTGAGCACAATTGAAGTTGGTGCTCTTCAAAAATAAGTGATGAATTAATCACTTATCATATAATATGATATATACTCAAATTTATTAAATTTAGTATTTAATAAATCAATAACTTAATGAATTCATATTTTAAATCTCAAATTTCAGTTTTCATATTTCAGTTTTATCAAACGCATCCTTAATGTTATTCTAACTCTATCCCTATTAAAGCAACCGTATCATTTTTTTAAAGTACCCAACTTCTCACTTAATTACTCCGTTTTCCTGCAACAATTTCAAGTAGCAAATTATTTAGTACACACCATTACATGTACCTTGAAATTAAAGGTAATTGCATTGCAATTTTCTTATAGTGCTAGTTTACATTATGACTGGATACCAAATAAGGTGGAATACAACTCTTTCAATAGTCAACATGTTTGTCAATCAACCACGTACAATGGTATCATAGTTTCTATATTGTCCAATTAAATCACGATTATAATAACTTATTGACTAAACTTCCCAAATTAAAAGCTGATGATTTTTAATAGGTCTATTGTTACATAATAAGAACATTATTGTGACAATTAATGGAAGAGAAAAGATGATGACATTGGTTTTAGAATTGCTATTTCGAAGATTTGCCACCTTTGAAAGAGTTCTAAGTAAGAGACTACAATTTTAACAATGGGGGTGGGTAGCGATTATCAAAGTCAGATCTTCATCCTCCTCAACTTAGATAAATAAACTTGGAATTTGGGGATATGAGGATTTAGCATTGTGGAACTTTGATAATACGGTGGGAGATAGACAAAAATTTTGACCATGGAACTCTTTATGTTAGAAGGAGAAGGCAGGGAAACCAAATTAAACAAGGATAGTATTGTAATTTAACAACAAATTTAATGTGTATACTATTACATGGATGATTCCCCAAGTACGAATTTTTTGGGCCCCATGTAAGAATTTGATTAAACTTATATTCTCTTTTTGAATTTACATACTTTCTTTTGTTATATACCAAATTTTTTTTCTTTTTTTCACAAACTCTTATCACATATGGATTCTTCAAATACTTTTTCTTCTTCTATTTTTCTGATTCACATGGGAGGAAGTATGCATTTTCTCCACAATTTCACGGGCTTTTCTCATATGAACAAAAAAGATTTAGATATTATAGATTTTTCGTGTATAATTCAAGAGTAGTCTTGTTTTTTTTACTATCAATTATCTTAGCCAAACATCAGGTATTATACACCAAAACACAAGAAGGGGATTAGTATTATACTATTATTTGGTAACGAATATCTTAGTTAGTACAAATTATTGTCCTTTAACTCCCATACTAAGTGGCGTAGAAATAACGACATAAATTATATTATAAGACACACCAAAAAAATTAGAGATTTTGTTGCGTTTAGGCCATACATAAAATGTTTGTTTTGATATCTTGTTATCGGATTTTTTTTGTCCAAACGAAGAGCTGAAATTCTGCACCTGGTGTAATGTTTGATTTTTTTCATGATTTCCACCAAAACTAGAATATTCAATGATATCAAGGCATTGACGAATCAAATCAATCGTTTGTAAGCACTTCACATTTTTTTTATTCTAAGAAATTAAACTTCTGATTTCAAGTTCAACTTCAAAATCAGGTGATTACGAAAGTTACAAGAAAATTATTTGCACAACCCCATTTTTATAAACTTTTTATTTTTTGTCCTTGCGTACATAAAATTTGTTGGGGAAGGATTGAGTTGGGTGATATTGCAAGTAAGAGACCTTAGGTTTAAAGCCTCCCACTTACAAAAGAAAAAAAAAAGGACTAATTATATATATGAAGGGGCTTTAAATAGCACATGGAATATCATTTAGCATGAAAAGTCTTTTTGTTTCTCTTCCTCTAGTTTATTGAGTCAATCTAAGTACTATAAACAAAATCAATCAATTTGGTAAAACAATTTATTAAGACTTTCCAAGGCAAGTGTAATAACTTTTTTTCGCAAAGGTTGGCTTGATAATGGATTTATCACCCAACAAGACCCCAATTCCACAATGGCAGCTTAACCTAAATAAGTTGTAGTATAAACTAATAATGTACAATAATCGAGTGACCAACTCAATAATCTGAGTCGTTATTGTACCAAGACGGATCTAAATTATATCATCTTGGTAATAACTTGAGATGCCAGTTGTTGGGTTCATGAGTAGGAGTCGTGTCTAACATTTATTAGACAAACGAAGAGTATTTAATACAAAGGTTAAGAATCCAAGACCGAATAGGTTAAGTTTTTGAATCAATATTAGGTTCCCGACTTATATATTGGGCCTTTTTGACGATTCTCTTGGATTTTTCTTCCTAATAAATGGTATCAATATTTTTAGTGACAGGTGGTTTCTTCTTGAAATTGGACAGGTAAATTCTTCCCTCTTGGTGGAGAATCAAAGTGTCAAGGAGTTTGGGGCATTGGTCCCAAGTGCCAAGAGTTTGGCAAAGGGTCTATTAGTGGTAGATCACAGAGCACTTGAGAATTGGTAGAGAATCCAGGATCCCATTTGAATACTGAAGAAGAGTGGGGTTATGAATTAGAGAAGTTGGGGGTCTCAAGCATTAAACTAGGTTTGTCTTGAATATAAAAGTGGGTTTAGAAAAAATTTGTAAAATTGAGTGTAATATAAGAACTACCCATTAACAAGGAGATTGTTGAGTTCATGAATAGGAGTTATGCCCCATATTGGTTAAAGAGATGAAGAAAAATGCTTAATCTTACATGTAAGGGCCCGAGATTTGATAGTTTAAACTTTTAGGTCAATGTTGAATTCCTGGCTTATATATTGAACCTCTCGAGTTTTTCTCTTCAACACAAAATTATACAGTTATCTGTATTTTATGTCATATACTTAACTATTAGACTTTGCTTTGTCCATTAGTTTTGGCAATTAAATGAAGTCTTATGGAAACAGGCAAATAGATACAAAATTATACGCTTACCTATACTTTATATCATATGCTTAACTATTAGAGTTTGCTTTATCCCCTAATTCTGACAATTAAATGAAGTTTTATGGAAGCTGACATGTATACTAACCTATCCATGCAGTTTTGGTAAATTTTTTCCTAATTTGTTAGGGTGATACGTGTTGGACTGAGTTGATTGTAATTATTTTTTCTGTGAGATAGTGGATTGTCGTGCTAGAAGAGAAATTTATACTAATGGATCATTTCAGTCCAGATAGAGCAAATTAGATAAGAAACACCGATATAGACTAGGCTTTGTAACGATAATAAATTTTTCCAAAAAAAAAAATTCGGTTGCAAAAAAAACACGTTTCCCAATTCACTTTTTGTTAGGAAATTGGCTTAAATTCTTTTAGGTAGATTTCTTATCTTGTGTGGAAGTAACTAGTTTTCTAATTGGTTTTAGTTACTTGAAATACTAGCCAAGAAATTCTATTTAGTTTAGGAAATATAATTGGTTTCCAATTGTTATTTGATTTTTTGGCAGTAATGTTCCCTATAAATAGATGGGTTGGCATACCACACAAGGTGACACGAGAGACACACAAGGAGACACAAGGGGTATCATGTAGCCTTATACATGGGGTGTGAGAGAGGGTTCTTGGGAGATGAGAGATGAGAGATGGTATACAAGAGTTGGGCTTGGGTTCAAGTTGTATTCTTGTATAGGGTTTTCCTCTCATAATAAAGAACAAGTTTCTCTCCGTGGACGTAGGCTCAATGGTGGAGCCGAACCACGTTAATTCTTGTGTGTGTCTATCTTTCATGCTTGTGACTTGTTCCTCGTTAAATTGTTATGCACTTAATATCTCAATAGTTGTTTGTTCCCCGCTTGGATCCTAACAAGTGGTATCAGAGCCTGGTTGCGAGACTGGGCTGTTCAAGGTTCGTAGTTGGATCCTAATTAACTATTGAGATCAAGTGGATTGGTAGTTGTTACTAATTGAACAATTTAATGAGTGGTATCCTTGTTTCAATGGTTTGGCAAAAAGTATTGATGGTGAAGGATGAAAATTCGAAAAGTATGGAGATGCTTGACGGTGAATCTAGGCAGGTGATTCAAGGGTCAAGGAAAAGGTGGAGTTCAATGTTGATTTTGGACGTAAATCGGTAGAGACTTTCTCACACCTCCAACGGTTGATACTTCATCCCGATAGATTTTAGATTTTGGTTATGTTTTTTGGGTGGTGTGGCACGTGTCCCAAAGAAACAATGAGATCTAATTTCTATGCGCTAGAAGACTCTGACAGGTACGAGTTTTTCGTTTTAGGTGGAGTCTTTGTAGACACCAAATTTTTAGTGTAATTTTATTTACTATTATTTTTATTTTTCATGTTAGTTTTTATTTACTTTTAGTCTTTCATTTTTGTTTTAAGTCATTTTAGCATAAAATTTTTCAAAAAAAAAAAAGGAAAAAAGAAGGAAAACCCGATAGCGGGTTTTGGGCCATTTAAGAGGTTCTGAAGAAAAAAAAAAAAAAAAAAAGCTCATGCACTATGCTGCACTGGATCCAAGCCCTTCCTCAATTTCATATCAGAAACCAGATACGCGCATGTATAAAAAAAAGGGCAGCTGGCTTTTTCCTCGAATTTTCATTGGTTCCTCCAGAGGATTCTCAGTACAAGCAGGATCAAATGGGCAAGAGCAGGCCACATAAACCCATTTTTGGGGTTTGAAATCTGAGCCTTCGATCGTAGGTTTAGGTTTGGGGTTCCTTTAAATGCTTGAAGCCGCAGCTAAGAAAAGGGGAGAGCGAGAGAGAGGTTCTGGGACGGCAAAAGAAAAGCCAGGAGGAGAGTAACAGAGAGGGGTCGGCAGCTAGGTTTAGCAAAAAAAAAACGGCGAAAATCTGAAAAGGGAGGAGGTTGGATGACGGCTGGGTTTGAGCAAGAAACAAAACGAGAGCTGAGGGTTTTAAGGCCTGGGAAAAAGCTAGAAACCTGGGGGGCTAGTTGGCGGCGGAAGAAAAAAAAACATAAGGAAAGAGGGTGACGGCTGCAGAGGAAGAAAAGAGAAACGGGGGAGAGTGAGGAGGGAAGACCGAGAGGAAGAAGGGAAACTGGAGAGCTTTCGGGCAGAGTGAGGAATCGAGAGTGAGGGTTAGAGAGGGCTGGAAGAGAAGAAATCAGAAAGGGTTTCGGACAAACAAGGGAAAAAGAAGGAAAAGAGAGGAGGAAAAGAGGGTTCTTGGAGGCTGAAAAATAGGAAGAAACGGCTGAGGATTAGAGGGAGGAAGAAACACTGGACAAGCTTCGGGCAGTGATGGTTTCGGGCTAAGCAAGGGAGTTTCGGCAAGAAGAAAAGTTGCCGAATTTTTGTGAGAAAAGGGCTGATTTTCAGCCTTATTTGGATCTAATTATCTCTTTGATTATAGAGGGATTGGGGTAGATTTCAGTTTCTGGAACATCTACAATGTGAGGGGAGTGATTTCTGTTCAGATATCTTGAAAGGAAAATCACAGGAAGCTAGTCGAATCTGGCCACAAATTGACGGCTTCGCCAAGGTTGCAATTTTCTGCAACAAAGGTTGCTGATCGCATTTCCTGAAATCTGCACGTACTTCTGGGCAAATTTCAGGGTCGTTCCACTGTGTTGACATCCTCAGGTAAAAATGGCTCTTATTTTGTGGGTTTAAACATTTTTTTATGAGAAGAAAGCCGTGGCTGAAATCGTAGAAAAGCTTCATCATAAGCTTTCTTTGTTGCAGAAGCTCATTTCTTCGTGGATTGCATGAGCATGCATGTAAATGTTTTCTAAAAATTACACTTCAGCCCTCAAGTCTCCCCTTGCTCCACTATGACCCAACCAATTGAATGATTTCCTCAATTTGGTCCTTGGCAGCTTTAACTGTCCAACTTTTCATTGCTTGTTTGCTTCAATTAACCACCATGCTTTGTTTAAATTGCACTTAAGTCATGACTTTAGGGGCTTTATGACCAAGTGAGCTTGTGTTTGCCTATTTTCTTTAATTTTCCCAAATAAATTGGTACCTTGACCATTTCTTTTATTTTGGAGGATAAATAAGTGATTTCATTCCATTTAAGGCATCAACTCAAGGGAGGTATAACTTCTTTTATCTTTTTTGTCTCTCTCCTATGTGATCCAACGTGCTAAATGAGAATTGCATGTCTACTTTGCTTTCCTTGTTTTTTCCTTAATTCCTTTCATTCATTTCATTTACTTTTGTTTTTATTAAGTTATTCTTTTATGGGGTATGTGTACACCTCTTGGCTTGTAATAGATAGGGCTTGAAGAGCATTTTTATTCATTTTTCCCCTTCCCCATTTGTTTTAGTTAGCAAATGTAATAGGTTCATTAGTTTGATTGCTTGCTTTTGTTGCTACGTGATAATTTGCTTTGTTAGGCTCTTGCATTTAGTCGAGCATGCTAAGTGTTATGTGCTACGTGTTTATAGGTGATTGGCATGTCTACTTGCTTTCTATAGTCATAGATGAATGCAATGGATGAATGCGTCATCGTGGCTAGTTCAACGCTGGCCATGGTCTTTTCCCTCGAGCTCTCGCAAGTCCAATGCTTGTGAGAGAATTCTAAAAAGGGCTAGTCCAATGCTAGACCCAATAGGCCGTCCCCTCTCGCTAGTTCATAATCGCATGTCTCACTACATTTCATGCATTTTTCTTAGTTTTTTTAGCATTTGGCATGCCCCTCCAACCCTTTCCCCTTCATTTTAGGCTTTTGCATCCTCATGCTAGTCATAGGGTACATTTGCTTGAGGGTCCACTTTCGATAAGGGAAACGTGCGAGTGTGGCTACAAAATAGCCTTAGCACGCTAGTTCTTCCTTCTAATCAAAGGGAAAATTAAAGTCATGAAGTTAGGAGTCATTCCCGTACCCGACTTGATGCATTCCTCTAGGTTCATACACTTTCATTTCCATCATGTCACTCCATCACCTTCTTTATCCATATTTTCTCACTACTTATATCTTTCTCAATACAAATGCCATGTTCACACATTTTTCTTCTTGTCACTTGTTTTTCTACCTCACAAATTACACCCAATTGCACTTATATATATTTTATACCATATTTTCATCCACTTGCACACAAACACCTTTATTTTCTCAATTGGCACACATGCACTTTTCTTACACTTGCACACATGCACTTTTCTTACATTTCACACTTGCACTCATATTTGGGTCTTCATTTGCATTACTTGCGACCTCTATGAGAGTTTTCCTTATTGGCCATCACAACTCAATGTGATTGGGACCAAAAACCTCATAAGAGACATTTTAGATTTAGGATTGCATTTTTTTTCATATCCATTAGTCACATCCAACATGCAACGCATATTTTGGGTAGAAGAATTAGGAAAAGTGGGGCTAAGTCACGCAACTAGTTTTGGCTAGGGTAAGGGAGTGCCTTAGGTTTTGCCTTTGCCTTCTCCCTTATCAAATGTGACCCCCGATCCCTTTCTTTGGTTACGTAGACCTAAAAGTTCTTTAAAAGGGTTTGTTTACTTTTTCGTTCAAAAACAAAAATCATTTTTTGGGTGATTTGGTACACCCTAACTCTATACCAAGTGGCGACTCCTTTTCTATCTAAAACCCTTTGTTTGGCCAAACCGTCGCATTTCACAATCCCACGGCCTTTTATTTTCACTTTCACACACGTTCACATACATATCCCACACACTACTTTCACACCATTCAAAAAGTGGGGTGCGACAGTTTGGCGACTCCACTGAGGACTTCCTAAGTGGGTCCAAGCATTTGATTTAGCCATTCTTTTCCTTTTTCTACCCTTTTTATGTATAGCATTTGGATATTAGGGTTGCATTTTCCATTTTAGGACTTTTTTGCCTCAAGCGCGTATCAAACTATTCCCTCACTCACGTATGTATGATTGGTTGTTTGGATGTATGTTGTACTTGTTTTATCTCGCGCTTTGCATTGCATTTGGGCGGGGGACATTGTAACGGCCCCACTTCCCCCTAAGGCGAACCAGAGGGTTCGGCGGACCGCCTGCCCAGCTCTCGCCGGGACTCAGTCGTTCACTTCGATCAAAACCGGAATACAACCATAGAAAACAAAACAAAATCCAAAACTTAAACAAACTTTATATACATTGCTATCTCAAAAGGAATTACAAGCATTGAATTTACAAAGGTTCTCCATTCTCCATACAACCAGCCCACCAAACGTTGGGGCGAGAACCATAACAAAAGAACCAAAAGTACTAGATCGGCTAGTCTATACAGAGCTCTCGTCCTTGCTCGCATCCCCTGTTAAGGAAAACAAAACTAACGGAATGAGCTAGAAGCTCAGTGAGGTTCCGAACACATAAACAGCAAGAAAATAAATGCATTCATTACGAAGTACCAATAATTCAAAATACAAATAGCGGATAAAGCGATAAACACACTCATTAAAAGGATACGTGCTCACTGGGAGCCATAAATTCGTTCGCTCGCTCGTTCTCCTGACATTTCCCCCTTATCCCTTCATTCGTTTAAAGATTTCATTTTTTGTAAGTAAAACCCCCGTTCGTTCTTCCATTCGTTCATTTCATTCACCCCGTCCCTGGCTTTTGGCCAGGCTCCACCAGACTTCAAGGTGATACTCGAGTATACCGGATCGTTCACCCAGGTCCCTAGTCGCCCGACCGAGTCCGCTTCTGGCTCGAGACGACCGGTAACAAGGGCAGTGGCCAGTTCAGCCCAAAAGGGCTTACATTCATGCACAGGTAACATTTCAATCGCTAAATCATTAAAATTTCACAATCATTTAGGCTAAGTGCGATAAAGTACACACTCGCCTCAAAACTCGTTTAGCAATCATTGAAAGCACGTAACATATCATCAATCACCCAATCAATCAATAATAACAAGCCAATAAATCAAGAAGCTATAACAAACAAGGAACACTCACATATACACGCAAAATAACGCCCACTTCTCAATCACCAATGAAACCTAAAAGGACACAATGACCACATTACATTCCATCTAACATGATTTGGATGAAATCAAGAAATACCCAACTACTCGCGAGTAACGTATAAAAGACTTTCAAGTGTAAAGAGGGCATTTGGATCCGTGGACAAAATAACCCTATTGCAACCCAAACCAAGAGGGTTATAAAATCTCTAAGAGGAAACACTTAACTCAAAACAATTCAAAATTCCAATAGAGGGGCTAAGAAAACATTCTTTCGAAATTGCTTATATGACTCAAAAGCATATATATTCAAGTGGCCAATAAATAACCAATGCCTTGATAAAAATCATGTGAAAAAGGAAACAAAATACTTTAAGTTCCACCCTTAAAACCTTGCTTAAAAGCAATTCACTCGTGGCCGTTAAAACCCTATCTCATACCATTATATGTTAAAAAGCATAAGAAACATTTGAAGTTTGAAACAGAAGAGGTATCATGTTTTCAAAAGATAAACGGTTACATTATTTGCCAAATGGCAATATACGAGTTCGAATAGAAACTTAGCCTTCGAACCCTTATTCAAAGACCCGAAGATACTTCCAAGGCAATACGTTCAATTTGATACAAAATACATTTCCCAAACCACTTTAACTTATTCAATTTACAAGAGAATAACCGGACGGCATGTCCCTTGTGTTTACCCATTTTCCAGCCATTAATGGCTTCATTATTTTCCTCAAATCAGTCCCAACATCTCATATAGAATAATCTCATCCAAAAGCCATTCACTAGGCTTACAAGCCATATAAATACAAAAATAAATACAACAGTCAAGCTAGAAACATTTTCGGATAAAAACAGTTTTGACATCATTTTGCGGTTTTGACACCAGAGGCACTACGATCATCGGATAGAGGTGCAAGATACACCGTTTCGAAGTTAAGAGACAGCGCTACAACAATGTAGAAGGTCACTCAGTCCAGTTCCTGGTACAACTAGGTCAAATATGCAAGATACTAAACCAGAACCGTAATAACAGGTTCACAAACCACACTCTGCTGTAATGAGCACAACTCAGTCTATTCAAGTCCAAATCCAGAAATTCCAAAGGCATACGGTAGCTAGGACATCAGGCTACATTTCATCAGAAGACCTCAACAACCATTTCAGAAGTATTCCTAGCCAAATTAGCTAATTACAGAAGCAAATTCCAAGTTCGGATGAAACCAGGGCAGCAGGGGTATTTTCGACTTTTCTCACTCCACACTACTCCGATTGACCTGAAATTTTATAGGAACCTTCCAAATATCGTTACCTACAACTTTCATGTTTTGAGCCAAGGCCAATTCGGCCCCTAACCATGAGATATAAAACCGGACAGAGTTGAAGGGTATGATACCCTAATTGTCCTAATTCTCTTCCAAAACAAAAATTGTTTGTAATTAACCATCATTTACCTTAACTAGCCTCATTCTATATCATTTCCATTCATCACACCTAGCCAAATAGCAATAATCATATGAAAACAGTAAAATCACAATTAATTAGAAAACTTCACCATAATCCACTAATCTCATGAAATCATTCACAATACAACACCTCTAGCCTTTACAAATCACTAATGAACCAAGAAGAGAACCAAGAAAGAATTTTTAACTTAACAACTCACCTTAGACTCAAGCAAAGGTAGAGAGTTAGGACTTCACTTCCAAAAATAACTCCACTAGCACCTTTAGTCCACCTTAGCCAACACTTGTATGGAGTGAATTAAAATTCTAACGGTGAAATATCAAGATTCAAGTAAAATTGAAGTTGGAAGATGCAAAGCTTTTCTTGGTTTTTCTCTCAAAGCCACGGTTGAACAAGAAGAGGAAATGAAGATATTTTGGCCAACCAAAGAGATAAGAAGGAAAGAAACAGCCGGTCAAAGGTGCTGACAGGCTGTGCCACGTCAGAATCCGGCCGATTTCTGGCCGGATTCCCGGTCGGATTCCTGGCCGGATATGAGGCAGAGGCTAACTCAATTTTTTTTCAAAACTGCACCACAATCCGGCCAGCAATCAGGCCAAGAACTGGCCGGATTTCCGGCCGGATTAGGCCCTTCAAGCTTTTCGAAAAATTTTCCTCTTTTCCAATTTTAAATGCCACGCTCAATCGTACTTCTAACACATACATATCTCATACATAATTGCACATAACAACAAGGCCTTCCCGTTTTCGAAACGATTAGCGGACAAAACTTCAATTAAACGGGAAACGGGAATAAACCAAAACACTTAGAAAGTATGGAAGGTTTAGGGTTCTCACAGACATTACCCTAGAGTCTCGCGTTGGTTCTCGATCCCTCCCCTCCAAACGGGCACTAGCGTACGTGCATACGCTTTAATTTTTCACCCCTCATTTATTTTTCTTTTAGTGGCTTGTCACGCCACTCCACCCTATTATGATTTTAGGCGACTCACTTGGACTTGTGATCGCGACACGATGTGTGCGTAGCATGATCCGAGGGGTCACTCAACCTTCCATTTTAAGCTTTGGGTTCATAGCCTTTAGCTTTTAGTCGAAGGTTGAGGATTTTTTATAGATTCACTCATGACATGTAGCCGTGACACGATGTGTGCGTAGCAATGTCTGGGGAATCGCTCGAGCCACCGACAAAGAACCTTGGGATTGATGACCCTTGGTTTCCAAGTCTGAAGGCTCGGGGACCTAAAACCTATCGAGTCTAGATGCATTAGTGTGCCAATACCTCATGCATCCATAATAGTTTGCCTAGGGTAGAGTCTGCCTTTCCTTATTAAGAACACTATTCACGAGGGGAGGGGTCCTACCCCTTTTTCCTTATTTATCTTTGTTGCTTTTTATATTATCTAAATTGTCCAACGTGTTATGTGATTATGTGTTGAACTAACTTTCCTTGTCCCTTGTCTTTTGCATTCACAAATGTTAGGAAATAAGAGGTCTGGCATGATCCTCTTTTACGACCTACCCTTATCAATAGGTTATTGAACGTTTAGAAATTCTGGTATATTCATAAATTAATGGCATATCATTTTAGGCCTACCCTGGCATATAAAGGGTCCCTTTAGGTCATGATAATTGCATGTTTTATTGCTTTAATAAACTGACATCATGCATCCACCCTAGAAAGGGAATGCCATTTAGGGGATCCCGTGTTAGGAGTAAACCACCTTATGTCTCGGATATTTAATCCAAGGAGACTTGCACGTTTATATTTTGTACCATCCAAAGGGGTAGTGCACAAGATAAGGTAGGATCCGATCTTTTCGAAAATGGCAAAGCAATTTTTGCACATTTGGAATATGAGCGTCTAATAATCACCTTTTGGTCATTTTATCAAAATTGGTAAAAATTCCTTGCTTAAAGGACATTAATTGGAAGAAATTCACAAGTAATTCCTCACTATTGAGACGATAAATAAATTGAGGCCATAATTTGATTTTAGAAGGTTCATAGACGAATGCATCGCAATAAATTTTTGAAACTACCAGTGGATAGACTGACTTTCAAATAAGCTCAATCCATTGGACCATTTTATTCATCAATTTCATCCAGTCCATTTCATCAATTTGTTCATATTTAGGGCAACCTAGTTGATTTTGAATTCATTTGACTAGTTTACTCATTTTTAGGGCAATCTAGTTGATTTTGAATAGATCACCAATTCATTTGATTAGTTCACCCATTCTTAGGGCAATTTTTACCGATTTTGAATAAATCATTAATTTCGTCCGATCCATTTGATCAATTTACCTATTTTTAGGGCAATTCGGTTGTTTTTGAATAAATCATCATTTCACTTGATCTGTTTAATCAATTGATTTCATTCAATTCATTTGGTTAGTTTAATTCATTGTTAGGGTTATCCATTCAATTTTGAATAAATAATCAAACTTCATTCAAAGCATTTGACCATTTTACCCTTTTAAGGTAATCTAGTCAATTTTGAATAAATCATCAATTTCATCCTATCCATTTGACCTGATTTTCCTCTCTTAGGGTTTCGGTCTAAGGTTCATTGAATGACCTAGACTAAACATTGCAATCCTGTCAAAAGTAGGCTTTTTCTCACATCATGTGTCGATCAAAACAAGCAATCCATTCGGACTTTGTCCTCATTTTTAAGACAAAGGTCTCTTCTCACTCCAATTGGCCATTTTTTTTTTTCAAATCATTTTTTTTCACTCAATCAGTTGATCGGATTCATCAGGTATGGTATAGTGCCTACCCTAGAGGATTGTATTTTCATGCTAGGCCTACCCTTGGCATAAAAGGCCTCCCCCATAGGACATGCATACCGATTTTACAATTTTACTTACTAACTCTGGGTATTTTTCTTTTATTTTTCCCCCTCCCCCTGCATTCATAAAAATGTTTCAATAAGGTGAAGATGTTTTTTTTCTATATCTGATGACAATTTTTTATCCGAAAAGTGTGAAAAGTATTACTTGACTCTTGGGCAGACCCTGCGATGAAAACATGAAGGATCTATTTGGAAGCGTTAGGCTAAAGCGTCTAAGAGACTTCATAATTGTTAGTCAAAGAAAGTTTTGTTTGTTAATACATTTTTGTTCCAAAAGAAAAGGAAAAAAAAGTGTATATGTGGAGCTTTTTAGAAGTTTTTCTCATTTGTATTGTAATTGAGCAAGAATTTTTGTTTCAAACTTTTCAGCAATAAAGTTTTTGGATAATTATTGTATTCATGTACATTTCATTCTTTTGCTCATTAGAGATTCATGATGAATTTTGAAAAATAAAGCTAAATTGAGATTTCCTCAACCTCCAGCCTGAAATTTCACGAGTGTATGCTTTCTAAAATCCTTACGTACACTCAATTGGTGATCCGAGCTATACAATAAGAATGCCCGGAATTAAAAAGAAGCCACTCAAATTGATCGGTCACTCAAAGGGCCCAATGAGATACCTTTTCTCCTTCACAAAAGCACCCCAAAATAAAATCAGTCACATTGATTGATGAATTGCAAATTGGGGTAATCCTTGCTTGAAAAATGTCCATTGTGTCTAATTATGTTCAATTCACATCTAAGTGAAAGCAAAAAATGTGCATTATCCTTGTTTATTTTGGAAATTTGGAATGATATTTCGAGCGTTCGTTTCTCTACCCATACAGATTTTATCATTTGCTCTCCCATTTGAGCCTTTGAAAGAATAATTTCGTTTCAAATAAGAGCCTTGATGATCACTACCCTTTATTGGAAAATTTTCAAATATCAAAAAGGGGAATGGATTTTCAATAACCATTTCGTTACTTTGGTTGTCATGAGGTGTAAGAATGATGCTTTGGCCGTCATTTCTACAATCTAAACACTGATCATCCCTTGCATCCTCATTTGAGGTAAAATTGGTGGTTCTTTTCAAAACACTTACGATCGTACCCCGCATTGGGGAGGGAGATTGGAGAATTTTCCAAAAAGGGGAAAAGCAAAAATGCTAGAATAAGGAGGGAACCGCAAATTGGGAAAATTTGATTCCACTTGGGTTCCAATTTTTGAAAAAAAAAAAGAAGAAAAGGAAGAGATTTGTCCGCACGGACCGCCTATGTTTCACAGATATGGATGAACAAGGGTCTTCCTCAGTCAGTTAATTCAGATACATGCCAGAAATTTCGCATTAATGAAAGTTTCCTTTCAGAGTTATTGTAAGGGACGGAACAAAAGTCAGACTCTCTTCTTTTCCAATCAAACATTCTATCCCTAGTTATCCCTTTTGAGCTTTCAGAATAAAATACTTCATTTGGCAACCCCTGAGAATCGCAAACCCCACACTGGGGCAAGTTTGAGTTGAAAAGGAAAAAGTTTCCAGAAGTGAAAAAGTTATAATGCAACAAAATCAAAAGACAAAAGAAGAAAAGAGAACCTCAGTTCAAAAATAAATTGGGGCAAATTTTGTGAAAGTTCAAAAGAATGGCAGAAGGCTGAAAAATCAAAAGAATGAAGAAAATGAAAGAGAAAAGCCTCAATTGAGCATACATTGGGACAAATTCTGATTTAGCCCTAAAATAGGGTTGGCGCAACAATGCGATCTCGGATTCTTCAAACCGTTTTGAAATCCGCTTTCAAGCCTTAATTTTTCTAAGCACCCCACCTGACCCCAATACAAAAGCCGAAAGTCCTGACTTCTGTTCTTTGCAATATCTCCGTCAAGGAATGTTCTAATTGGCAAGTGATGTTCATATACTGATGCCAAGAAATTTTTTGAATGTATTTCTGAATTGATTAGGTGTGAGATTGACACTGCTCTTCATGTGAAACCCCGCGAGCGCACTTTTGAAAAAAAAAAGGGGGGGAAAAGAAAAAAGGAAAAAAAAACGAGCGAAATAAATGCAAAAGAAAAATGCAAAAGGATTTGATGCTGAAAGTCCCTGTTGAGTGATGATAAAAAGTCAAACAAAGTCCAAGATCTTGGAGTCCAAAATGAGGGCAATTTTGAGAAAAACGCGATCTTCGGTGCAATGTCCCTGAAAATTATTTCTTTAACTATCGTTTTCAAGCCACATTACAAGCCCATAAAAGTCCATCGTTGACTTATTCCTTCATGACAACCCACAGTGAGGATTATGCTCATAAGAAATCCATCAATCACTCATTATCATAAGGGTATAACCAGTTTTCACATGTTTAGCTATCGTTTTCTATCTATATTGTTGCAAGCCTATAAAGCTTATGTGTTGACTATGTTTTTTTAAGAAATAAGGGTGACAAACTCTTTGCTTCACTAAGATGTGGTATTGAAAGGATTACATACAATTTGGGCACAAAAATAAGACAAATCTTGACCTCCCATTTCCTTTAGCCATTTCCAAATCAGAAATAATGCCCATTTGATTGGTCCTGAAAGATGAACCAACAAGAAGTGGTGACCCGCTACTCTAAGCACATATGCTAAAAGTGAGGAAGAAATCATTTGTAATTTGGCATTATTTTGAGAAATTCATCATGAAATTTTCTGTTAGAAAGCATAATGTTCAAATAGATGGAGAGGCATCCAAGCTAATTTTTGCAATCAAATGAGCCCATATTGGGGTAAATTTTTTTTTTTATAGTTCATTTGAGGATTTCGTCAAAGTTTCAAGCAAGACTTTCAAATCAATCACGTTACTCTTTCCATGAGTAGTAGTTGCATTAATTTTTAAAATAATTTAAGGGCATGTTATACTTTGGCAAGCCCCCTGTGCAGGTACTCATGGCTGAAATCGACGAAAAAGCGTAAGTCAGAATCTTACGAATCAATACCTCAAGGAGGAGCAACCATGCCGTAATGCAAATCAATTGATCGGTTGCACAATAATTGGGGGAAGTTTGGGCAAATTATTTTTGAAAAGATTCTCAAAAATCAAACTTGAATTTAATTTCTTGTTCCTTGACAAATTTCAATTTATTGTTGATGAAATTTCAGCGCCCACCGCGCACCCTTCCATTTCCCATTATTGACAATCACATTTAATTCACTGATTCCTTCACCGTTAGCATCGAGTCTATCTCACTAACGTATATGTTTTTATTCTGCCACCGTTGGCATCGAGTTTATCTCACTAACGTGTGTGTTTTATTCTAACCACGGCAGGATTGGATTTTATCCCGCTGACCGCTTATATCATGTTGGGACCGGGTTCTATCCCGCCAACCTCGGCAGGACTGGATTTTATCCCGCTGACCGCTCATATCACGTTGGGTCTGGATTTTGTGCCGCCAACATTTCAAGCATCACGTTGGGCCTGGAATTCGTGCCGCAAACATCCCAAACATCACGTTGGGCCTGGATTTCGTGCCGCCAACATCCCAAACATCACGTTGGGCCTGGATTTCGTGCCGCCAACATCACCACGTTGGGACCGGATTTCATCCCGCCAACCTCGTCAGGACCGGATTTTATCCCGCTGACCAATGAACGTTGGGACCGGGTTTTATCCCTCTAACCTTGGCAGGCTCGGGTATTATCCCACTGACCAACCATCAAGGCAGACTCGAGTTCTATCCCACTGACAAACTAATTTTCATGGCAGGCTCGGGTGTTATCCCACTGACCAATTCTCAAGGCAGGCTCGGATGTTATCCCACTGACCAACCATCAAGGCAGGCTCGGGTGTAATCCCACAGACCGACCAATTCTCAAGACAGGCTCGGGTGTTAATCCCACTGACCAATTTGCCGATTATCATGGCAGGCTCGGGTGTTATCCCACTGACCAATTCTCAAGGCAGGCTCGGGTGTTATCCCACTGACCAACCATCAAGGCAGGCTCGGGTGTAATCCCACTGACCGACCAATTCTCAAGGCAGGCTCGGGTGTTGATCCCACTGACCAATTTACCGATTATCATGGCAGGCTCGGGTTTAATCCCACTGACCAATTCATTACACTGGGGCAAATTTTTGGATAATTTTCCAAACAAATCTTATACAGTTTCTTCATATATATACCCGCATTTTCTTTCATCTTTGCCACTAGCCGTGGGTCAGTCCCACTAGTAAGCATTTTATTTTGCATCGCCGCTTGTTGTGGGTCAATCCCACTTGTGAGCATTTTATTTTGCCCTGCCACTAGCTGTGGGTCAGTCCCACTAGTGAACATTTCATTTTGCATCGCCACTAGCCGTTGGATCAGTCCCACTAATGTGCATTTTCATTTGCATTGCCATTAAACATGGGTCAGTCCCATTAGTGCGCATCCCATGATTTTAATTTTATTCGGGTCAGTCCCATGATTTTAAATTTTTGTTCGGGCCAGTCCCGTTTTAAATTTCTGTTCAGGTCAGTCCCGTTTCAAATTCCTGTTCGGGTCAGTCCCGTTTTAAATTCCTGTTCGGGTTAGTCCCGTTTCTTTTTAAATTCCTGTCCGTCGGAACCATTTTGTGGTCGAATAACACAGGTAAGCATTTGGTGTCTACTTCTTTGTCTCAAGTTTTTCCAAAACTCAGACAAAGAGGGGCAAACTGTAGACACCAAATTTTTAGTGTATTTTTATTTACTATTATTTTTATTTTTCATGTTAGTTTTTATTTACTTTTAGTCTTTCATTTTTGTTTTAAGTCATTTTAGCATAGAATTTTTCAAAAAAAAAAAAGGAAAAAAGAAGGAAAACCCGATAGCGGGTTTTGGGCCATTTAAGAGGTTCTGAAGAAAAAAAAAAAAAGAAGCTCATGCACCATGCTGCACTGGATCCAAGCCCTTCCTCAATTTCATATCAGAAACCAGATACGCGCATGTATAAAAAAAAGGGCAGCTGGCTTTTTCCTCGGATTTTCATTGGTTCCTCCAGAGGATTCTCAGTACAAGCGGGATCAAATGGGCAAGAGCATGCCACATAAACCCATTTTTGGGGTTTGAAATCTGAGCCTTTGATCGTAGGTTTAGGTTTGGGGTTCCTTTAAATGCTTGAAGCCGCAGCTAAGAAAAGGGGGGAGCGAGAGAGAGGTTCTGGGACGGCAAAAGAAAAGCCAGGAGGAGAGTAACAGAGAGGGGGTCGGCGGCTAGGTTTAGCAAAAAGAAAACGGCAGAAATCTGAAAAGGGAGGAGGTTGGATGACGGCTGGGTTTGAGCAAGAAACAAAACGAGAGCTGAGGGTTTTAAGGCCTGGGAAAAAACTAGAAACCTGGGGAGGGCTAGTTGGCGGCGGAAGAAAAAAAAAACAGAAGGAAAGAGGGTGACGGCTGCAGAGGAAGAAAAGAGAAACGGGGGAGAGTGAGGAGGGAAGACCGAGAGGAAGAAGGGAAACTGGAGAGCTTTCGGGCAGAGTGAGGAACCGAGAGTGAGGGTTAGAGAGGGCTGGAAGAGAAGAAATCAGAAAGGGTTTCGGACAAACAAGGGAAAAAGAAGGAAAAGAGAGGAGGAAAAGAGGGTTCTTGGAGGCTGAAAAATAGGAAGAAACGGCTGAGGATTAGAGGGAGGAAGAAACACTGGACAAGCTTCGGGCAGTGATGGTTTCGAGCTAAGCAAGGGAGTTTCGGCAAGAAGAAAAGTTGCCGAATTTTTGTGAGAAAAAGGGCTGATTTTCAGCCTTATTTGGATCTAATTATCTCTTTGATTATAGAGGGATTGGGGTAGATTTCAGTTTCTGGAACATCTACAATGTGAGGGGAGTGATTTCTGTTCAGATATCTTGAAAGGAAAATCACAGGAAGCTAGTCGAATCTGGCCACAAATTGACGGCTTCGCCAAGGTTGCAATTTTCTGCAACAAAGGTTGCTGATTGCATTTCCTGAAATCTGCACGTACTTCTGGGCAAATTTCAGGGTCGTTCCACTGTGTTGACATCCTCAGGTAAAAATGGCTCTTATTTTGTGGGTTTAAACATTTTTTTATGAGAAGAAAGCCGTGGCTGAAATCGTAGAAAAGCTTCATCATAAGCTTTCTTTGTTGCAGAAGCTCATTTCTTCGTGGATTGCATGAGCATGCATGTAAATGTTTTCTAAAAATTACACTTCAGCCCTCAAGTCTCCCCTTGCTCCACTATGACCCAACCAATTGAATGATTTCCTCAATTTGGTCCTTGGCAGCTTTAACTGTCCAACTTTTCATTGCTTGTTTGCTTCAATTAACCACCATGCTTTGTTTAAATTGCACTTAAGTCATGACTTTAGGGGCTTTATGACCAAGTGAGCTTGTGTTTGCCTATTTTCTTTAATTTTCCCAAATAAATTGGTACCTTGACCATTTCTTTTATTTTGGAGGATAAATAAGTGATTTCACTCCATTTAAGGCATCAACTCAAGGGAGGTATAACTTCTTTTATCTTTTTTGTCTCTCTCCTATGTGATCCAACGTGCTAAGTGAGAATTGCATGTCTACTTTGCTTTCCTTGTTTTTTCCTTAATTCCTTTCATTCATTTCATTTACTTTTGCTTTTATTAAGTTATTCTTTTATGGGGTATGTGTACACCTCTTGGCTTGTAATAGATAGGGCTTGAAGAGCATTTTTATTCACTTTTCCCCTTTCCCATTTGTTTTAGTTAGCAAATGTAATAGGTTCATTAGTTTGAGTGCTTGCTTTTGTTGCTACGGGTTAATTTGCTTTGTTAGGCTCTTGCATTTAGTCGAGCATGCTAAGTGTTTTGTGCTACGTGTTTATAGGTGATTGGCATGTCTACTTGCTTTCTATAGTCATAGATGAATGTAATGGATGAATGCGTCACCGTGGCTAGTTCAACGCTGGCCATGGTCTTTTCCCTCGAGCTCTCGCAAGTCCAATGCTTATGAGAGAATTCTAAAAAGGGCTAGTCCAATGCTAGACCCAATAGGCCGTCCCCTCTCGCTAGTTCATAATCGCATGTCTCACTATATTTCATGCATTTTTCTTAGTTTTTTTAGCATTTGACATGCCCCTCCAACCCTTTCCCTTTCATTTTAGGCTTTTGCATCCTCATGCTAGTCATAGGGTACATTTGCTTGAGGGTCCACTTTCGATAAGGGAAACGAGCGAGTGTGGCTACAAAATAACCTTAGCACGCTAGTTCTTCCTTCTAATCAAAGGGGAAATTAAAATCATGAAGTTAGGAGTCATTCCCGTACCCGACTTGATGCATTCCTCTAGATTTATACACTTTCATTTCCATCATGTCACTCCATCACCTTCTTTATCCATATTTTCTCACTACTTATATCTTTCTCAATACAAATGCCATGTTCACACATTTTTCTTCTTGTCACTTGTTTTTCTACCTCACAAATTACACCCAATTGCACTTATATATATTTTATACCATATTTTCATCCACTTGCACACAAACACCTTTATTTTCTCAATTGGCACACATGCACTTTTCTTACACTTGCACACATGCACTTTTCTTACAATTCACACTTGCACTCATATTTGGGTCTTCATTTGCATTACTTGCGACCTCTATGAGAGTTTTCCTTATTGGCCATCACAACTCAATATGATTGGGACCAAAAACCTCATAAGAGACATTTTAGATTTAAGATTGCATTTTTTTTTCATATCCATTAGTCACATCCAACATGCAACGCATATTTTGGGTAGAAGAATTAGGAAAAGTGGGGCTAAGTCACGCAACTAGTTTTGGCTAGGGTAAGGGAGTGCCTTAGGTTTTGCCTTTGCCTTCTCCCTTATCAAATGTGACCCCCGATCCCTTTTTTTGGTTACGTAGACCTAAAAGTTCTTTAAAAGGGTTTGTTTACTTTTTCGTTCAAAAACAAAAATCATTTTTTGGGTGACTTGGTACAGCCTAACTCTATACCAAGTGGCGACTCCTTTTCTATCTAAAACCCTTTGTTTGGCCAAACCGTCGCATTTCACAATCCCACGGCCTTTTATTTTTACTTTCACACACGTTCACATACATATCCCACACACTACTTTCACACCATTCAAAAAGTGAGGTGCGACAGTCTTGGAAACCACACGTGGCGAGACAGTCCTGAGAATGGGAAGAAGTATGATAACTTTACCACTTGATTGCCTCAATGGTTAGGGGTAGAGCTCACAGAAGAAAATCCTAGATTGTAAGTGGTGGTGAGAAGAAATTCTGCAAAGGGAGATGGTGAATTGAGGCACCTTCTCACGAGTCAACTGAAGGTTGGACTTGGGATAACTATATATGTTCATTTGCCGATTGAATCAATTTGGTGTCAGAACTGTATTGATTCGGGTGTGTAGTTTGATACCATATTATTTGGTAATTGAAGGCAAATGGTTGCCAAAAGAAATTTTCGCCAAGGTGGAGATTTGTTAGGAAATTGGCTTAAATTCTTTTAGATAGATTTCTTATCTTGTGTGGAAGTAACTAGTTTTCTAATTGGTTTTAGTTACTTGAAATAGTAGCCAAGAAATTCTATTTAGTTTAGGAAATATAATTGGTTTCCAATTGTTATTTGATTTTTTGGTAGTAATGTTCCCTATAAATAGATGGGTTGGCATATCACACAAGGTGACACGAGAGACACACAAGGAGACACAAGGGACATCATGTAGCCTTATACATGGGGCGTGAGAGAGGATTCTTGGGAGATGAGAGATGGTATACAAGAGTTGGGCTTGGGTTCAAGTTGTATTCTTGTATAGGGTTTTCCTCTCATAATAAAGAACAGGTTTCTCTTCGTGGACGTAGGCTCAATGGTGGAGTCGAACCACGTTAATTCTTGTGTGTGTCTATTTTTCATGCTTGTGACTTGTTCCTCGTTAAATTGTTGTGCACTTAATATCTCAATAGTTGTTTGTTCCCCGCTTGGATCCTAACACTTTTTATATTCTCATCCACCTTTTTATCTCACATATATCACAACAAAAAAAGTGTTACAGTAATTATTCCAAATAATTGCTCTATCCAAACAAAGCTAGAGCTACAGCTATAGACTCTATGTAACTGGGATGCTTATGTTTTTATTGCTTATATTATTATTTTTACAAGTAAATACTGCACGTGCTTTGCATGTGAGTATAGTAATCCAAATATAATTTGAAACATTATTTGGAATAATTACTGTAGTACTTTTTGTGATGTGATGTATGTGAGATAAAAAGTAGTTGAGAATATAAAAAGGTGAATTGGAAAATGTTTTTATGATACAAGCGAAATATTATTTGAGATAAAATTGCAATCCAAACACACTTATATTTTTGTAACAACTAAAATTTGTTGTTAAGTTTTGATTATCTACATCATAATATAACTTATATATATATATTTCAATTTCTCTAACTAATTTTAGCTGCAAGTATTATTCAATTTTGAACTCTTTGATCTCAAGCTATTAGAACTTTTTTTGAGCTTTTATTGATTAAATTTGGATTGAACTTTGATAACAATTATTAACACTATCATGTATTATCAAACGTGTTGTGATTACACTTAAATTATGAAATTGGACATTTTCATATTATTCAAAATAATGTTATTAAAAAGGATATATATACAAGCTATTAGAACTTTTTTTGAGCTTTTATTGATTAAATTTGGATTGAACTTTGATAACAATTATTAACACTATCATGTATTATCAAATGTGTTGTGATTACACTTAAATTATGAAATTGGACATTTTCATATTATTCAAAATAATGTTATTAAAGAGGATATATATATATTTATATATATGCACATATCAAGTATGGGAGAAGCAAATCTAATTTGTAAGTGCTATTCAAATTTTAAAAGGAGTATTAGAATACAACATAAATTGACTTATTAAATCTTTATCATTCTGATTATTATACAATACATCTACTTTCCATCCTTAGATGCATTTGCAGGCTCACTTTTCGGTCTAGATAAGTTCTTTTCTTTTTGAAAGTAAAATTTATGATGGAATTTCTGGTAAAGTTATCAAATTTTAACAACCCAAAAACTAAGATTTGGTTAAATTATTGAATACTTCCTGAATAGTATTAGCAAATATCAATACTTATGATTACTGATTATTTAATTGTAGAATTACAATCAATTAATTGTCTAAGAAAAAATTGCATGAATGGTATTTCTTTGTTCTTTAGAATCAAGTTTTCTACAATTTTCATTTCGTATAATACCTAATTGTTTGTAGGGTAGATGATTATTATTTATTATATATAAGAGTTGATTTAGCTAGCTTTTTGATGAAATTCTTTAATATAAAGTGAGCCACATTATTTTTTTTTTAGTTTTTTGCACCATTTTATGAACAATTTATGTATATACTTTTTGTATATGAACCCTTTGATGCCATCCCAAGGCAAATTCTTGGCTTAAGTTTTCCAAGTTTGAAGTGAAGAATAGCCAGATTTTGTTGGGCATGGAATTGTTTTCGGAGAGCTGTTGATAAGTTGGTTGGTGATGACGAGCAAGCAAAATATAAACCCAATTATTTCAATCAAATGAATTTTAACTAAAAATTAAATAACCGGTCTAAAATGTTTGAGCATTAGGAATAATTTACATTCTCTATTAATAACAAAAACATTTAGGTAAAATGTAAATAGTCCAAATTCAATGAATATTATACTTCATTTTATCCTATTGAAATACATATAAAAATCAAAAAGCTGAACAATTAACAAGACATAAAAGAAAGCACTTAAATGTTCATACAACTAACAAACATGCAAACAATTTAGTTTTAATTGAAATGACATTTCATGTCATCCAAATCCAAGCAAATAATAAAAAATTTTCCTATATTTCACCTAGAATGAACTAACTAATTTTGATATAACAATTAGAGTTTTTTCGTCTAAGACGAAAAGGGAAAAAATCTATGGATTAATTTAAACGTATCCACATTGAACATGCCATTTATCATGTGAGTGAGGAAAAGGAATAGTTGTTGTTTGTGCTTTATATTGCATTGTTTTCAAACAAAATTATAAAAACAATAGAAGGTAAATGAAAAAGAGAATACTCAACTACCTCTATTAGTGAAATTCCAATTGATGACAGTGAACATTCATTCAGAAATAATTAAATATGATTGATTACAAATACCCTTGTGAATTAAATAATTTACAAATCTCTCAAAGAGTGCCCCTGCCCTGTTCACTTATTGTACCTTGACTCGAACCTCATATAGGGCGACCAACATTGTTGGTCTGGAATTCAGACCATCCACCTCTCAAAAATCTGCCTAGCAGCTGCAATATTTTCAACCATCTCCTCCATGTTCCGGGCTTGATTGATGAACCCATTTCTCTGCTCAAATTTTGGATATTTCAACAACACACTTTGATCTGGATAGTGTGCCCCAAGGACATGTTCCATTTAGGAATAGGCATGGCTGAAATTTTACTAGGATTCTTCCCCCCTAGCGTAATTAATCCAAAGGCTCGTATTCGATTGGCCATGACTGGTTGCTTGAGTTTTCGAGTTGGTATTCCTCGAGCTTGATTGAATCTATGATATTTTGCTTGGACACAGGCAAATATGGGATTAAAGGAGTTCACAAGCTTCCCAGCGAAGTTGACCGAAGGTAGTTTGTACAGTCGCCATTTTTTATATTTGAATCTCAACCCCAATACATAATTTTAAAAAAATAGAAAAATGAATGGTGTTTTTTTGAGAAACTTTTGTATCGATATGAAACAAAAGAGATCCAAAACACAAAGAGCTAAGGATTTGGGGTTAGGACTAGAGTTCGCTGATGAAACAAAAATAGTAATATATGGAGATGATCAAGATACAAATGCTATGATAACTAGAGCAGTTGAATTAAGTTGTCTTGAATTTGTAGGTGAAGTAAGCTACTTTAAAGACATCAAGTCAGCTCAAAAATATACAAGCATTTTACATAAATTAACACTTTGTGATATGTGTGATATAGATAAGTATATCTATATCTTTCAAAATTATTATTATAGAACATATGCTAAGGAAAGAGGAACATATTTACAAATGTTTTTCTCAATAATACCAATTCCTTGGGGTAAAAAACTAAGAGAAGAGTATAGTTCAGGCACTAAAGATTTGTTAGGAAAAAGAATATGTTATACCTTAGAAAAATAAAATAAGTGGCATGAAAAAGTAGTCTTTATAGAAAAACTCGTAAATTAAAAAACCAATTGGGACTGTGTAGTAATAAAATAAGTATGCCAACTCAAATAGGATGCAACACTCCTTATTATTATCATAAAATAAAAAGTAAATATAAAAAATGCAAATACTTTATAAGAAGATATATGAAGATAAGAAAGGCTAAATATTATAAACATAAGGATAAATTTTTGAAGAAGAAAAAGATATATAAGAAGAATAAAAGAAAAAGAAATATAACTGATTGTCAATGTTATTTTTGTAAAGAAAATGCATATTTAGCAAATCAATGTCCTGCAAAATTTAATAAAAGAGATTTGAATTAGGTGATGATGGTGAAGAATTATTCAATGATAATGAATTAATAGAAATTAATAAATTTGCAGAAATAGAAGAAATTTCCTCAGATGAAAGTATATTTATCTATGCAGATAAAGAATATGAAATAAGCAGTGAAGATGAATGAAACAGAAGAATAATTCTTTTGAAATAATAGATATTCATTCAAAAAAAATTGGGAGAATATAGCCAAAATGCACTTATAGATAGAAAAATATTAGCAAAAATATTCATTTACGAATGCTATTGGCTCTCCCAAGCAGCAAAAGCTCACAAGGCTATGGAGAGGAAATATTTCTTTCAACCCTAGGACATTGGACTTTGAAATTAGAGCATCATGTTTACACTGGCTTGTAGAAAAACATGCAAAGAGAAAAATATTGCTTCAGGTTGACAGCATTGAAGTGGTCAAATGCTACAGTTAAAGTAAAAGCTGAGACCAAGAAAGTTTTTGGAGAAGTAGAAGACTAAAGCTACAGCTATACTCTATATGACTGGGATGCTTTGCACGTGAGTATAGTAATCCAAATATAATATTTTTGTAAATAATGCACATGACTATAGTAAATAATATACGTGCTTTGCATGTAAGTATAGTAATCAAAATATAATATTTTTGTAGCTACTAAATTTTGCTGTGAAACTTTGATTATCTACCTCATAATATAACTTATATATATTTTTCAATTTCTCTGACTAATTTTGGCTGCAAGTATTATTCAAATTTGAACTCTTTGGCCTCAACCTATTAGAACTTTTTTTTTGAGCTTTTATTGATTAAATTTGGCTTGACTTTGATAACATTTATTAAGACTATCATGTTTTTTGTATCAAATGTGTTGTGATTACCCTTAAATTATAACAAATTATAAAATTGCACATTTTCATATAGTTCAAAATAATGTTATTAAAAGGGAAATATATATGTACATATGAAGTATGGGAGAAGTAAATCTAATTTGTAAGTGCAATTAAAATTTTAAAAGGAATATTAGAATACAATATGAATTCACTTATTAGATCTTTATCATTTTGATTATTGTACTATGCATCTAATTTTCTTCCTTCGATGCATTTGCAAGCTCACTTATTGTTCTACACATGTCTTTTTCCAATTGAAAGTAAAATTTATGATGGACTTTCTAGTAAGGTTATTAGATTTTAACAAACAAAAAACTAAGATTTGGTTCAACTATTAAACACTTCCTGAATACTATTTGCAATATCAATACTTTTGATTACTAATTATTTAACTGTAGAATTACAAACAATTGAGTATTTAAGAATAAAATACATAATGGTATTTCTTTTTTCTTTAGACTCAAGTTTTCTACAATTTTTATTTCGTATAAAATAAAATTTTTTGTAAGGTAGATGATTATTATTTATCATGTATAAGAGTTGAATCAATTGGCTTTGTGATGAAGTTCTTTAGTATAAAGTGTTCGGCATTAGTTTTTTATTTTTTTTTCACCATTTTTTGAACTGTTCACGTATATACTTTATGTATATGAACTCTTTGTTATTATTTAACCCACAAGGGCATTTTTAATCCATCATATTTAATTATTTCTGTGTGAATATTTACTGTCATCAATTGAGATTTCATTGGCAAAGGTAGTCGAGTATTCTCATTTTCATTTATCTTCTATTGTTCTTATAATTTTGTTTGAAGGCAATGCACCATAAAATACAAACAACAACTATTCCTTTGTCGTACTAGTATGATAAATGGCATGTCTAGCATGGATATGTTTCAATTAATCCATTGATTTTTTTTCTTTTTGTCTTAGGCAAAAAAGCTCTGTTTGTGATATCAAAATTAGTAAGTTAGTTGTCCGTGAAATACAAGAAAATTTTTTTATCGTTTGCTTGGATTTGGGCATCATTTCAATTAAAACTAAATTGTTTGCATGTTTGTTAGTTGCATGATTGCATGAACATGTAAGTGCTTTCTTTTTATGTCTTGTTAATTGTTTAGCTTTTCAATTTTTACATGAATTTCAATAGGATAAAGTGAAGTATAATATTCATTGAATTTGGACTATTTACATTTTATCTAAGTGTTTTTGTTATTAATAGAGAATGTAAATTATTCATAATGCTCAATCATTTTAGACTGGTTATTTAATTTTTAGTTAAAATTCATTTGATTGAAATAGTTGGGTTTAATACTTTGCTTTTTTTTATTTCTTCATATTGGTAAAAAGTGGATAATTGTGAAATTTGCTCGTGATATTTGTATAAAGATATACAAATAAATAATGGCTCTTTTCTTCTTGTATGTTTCTCTTTTTATGATCTCAAATAATGACTAATGAAAAATGTTTCGTGCTTCGATTAAAAAATTTTGATATGTACAATAATTGGAGATGGAGTTGAAGGAGGTAAATAGTTTTTAATGAGCAATTTTTAATTATAATTATCAATATTATTGAGATGCAATCAATTGAAGCGTTTTATTTCTTTTAATTAGTGCAACATTGAAATGCAATAATTCTAATTAAAAGACATGAGGGTATTTTCGAGATAACAAAAAATAAAATAAAAGGTGTTTACACTCACAAGTGCTTACACTATCTAATACCAAGATTCACACTTTTTATATAGTAATGATAATAATGATAATGATAATGATTTGTAATTAGGCACGACCCTTTTTAACATATAGTCAAAAGAGCCTTGGGCCTCTTGGAGTTTCGTCGTCCCTTGCATGCGTATCTCACGTGACTTAAATTTTTACTGACCAAGCACTTATTTAGTCAGAGCCATTTGGTTGTTGCACTTTGACCGTATGGTTTTTCCTCTTGTTTTAAAGGTCTTCGACGTTGACAGGCAGCGCTGCTTCGTTTTAGCCTAAAACCATCCTTGGATTCAGGCTCTTGCAACCGATGCATTGCAAAGAAAACATAAGCTTTCCTTTCTAACAGCCACACCCAGATTATCTGGTAACAGTTCTTCCGTACGTATCTTTTCCCCACCAACTTTCCAATGTCAAACCTTCTCCCTCGTCTTCTATTTGTACGACATAGCCCATGCTATTTGGGTTTCCTTCCATTACCCTACATGGTGAATTTTTCCTCGTTTGTTTGTTGTCTTCTCAACATTCATCCTTGGGTGGGTAATATAGGTAATTTAATCCGGATGCAATGATAAAGCTTAGAGCTGGTTTACAGGACAAGCTATTTCCCTACTTGTGTGCCTGCTATCGGAATTGATTGCTGATGGCGGGTTTAGTTGAAGTGAACGTTCCTGTGTCAGAGGTAACTGTTGCTAATTCAAGCTTTCTTTTGACTATATGTAAATTATTAAAGCGCTCTTTTGTTCATTCTTTCTTTGTGCTTCCTCTGGCTTTGTTGTTGCTCTTGCTCTCGTTATTCTTCAGCATCCCTCCTTCTTCTGCTATTGCTCTTTCACTTGTTTTTATTATTACTCCTTCTAGTGGCTTGCCTGTATCAGATTCTTCTCCTTTCTATTTATATTGCTGGAAATTTACCGGATTTTTCCTTTCCTTCTATTTATATTGCATATTGCATATTGTTTCTTGTTTTTCTTTTGATTGGCTTTTTACTACTATTATTTCTATAATTTTGCCACCCTTTGTTGATCTTTT